>NC_082650.1:13394114-15894114 GCF_028023285.1 Balaenoptera ricei | reverse complement strand
CAATGCTACTTCCTGGTTAACTTTCCAACATAAACTAGTTGTAAAATGTGTCCCTAGGAAGCTAAAGAAGTTGATTTGCTGTACATGGGTTTTGGATAAAAGCCAACTGAAACTCCCAGGTCTTTTTCACATAAGCTGCCCTTGAATTATTGATTTTTTTTTTTAAGCTCAAACGCAGGACTTTACATTTATTCTTGTTATTTTCCACCCGTGATTCCATTTGATTGGCTGGCCTAAGTCCATGGAGTTTAACTTCATGTGCCTTATACTCTGAACAGCTGAATTCATAAAGGATATCCTACATTTAAGCCTGTGGAACCAAAGCCAGTCAACTTTCTTGAATTGACAATGAACAACATATTCTATTTAAAATTTCTTATTTTCTTCCTAAATTTAATTTCTTATTCAGGCAGTCAAAGATCTAGAAAATGACTTAATCCTTCTTGAAGTCTCTCAGCACCTAACAGCCAATAACCGTGTCCCATTCATCTTTGGGTGTCTCCAGTCTTTGGTGAGAGAGGGTGACAAGTGAGTGCTGAATGGGGGAATAAAGAGGGAATGAATTCACATATAAATTAGTCTAGAATTTGAACTGAATTTTTCAGCAAGATTATACCTGATGGTTAAATAGCCACCCTAGTACCAAAAACCAGTTAGCCAATAATTAATGAACCGATTAATTCATGGAGATCAGCTGTTCTCAAATGTGTTTTTCTGGGGCTTCCCTGGTGGCGCAGTGGTTGAGAATCTGCCTGCCAATGCAGGGGACACGGGTTCGAGCCCTGGTCTGGGAAGATCCCACATGCCGCAGAGCAACTAAGCCCGTGAGCCACAACTACTGAGCCTGCGCGTCTGGAGCCTGTGCTCCCAACAAGAGAGGCCGTGATAGTGAGAGGCCCGCGCACCGCGATGAAGAGTGACCCCCACTTGCCGCAACTAGAGAAAGCCCTCGCACAGAAACGAAGACCCAACACTGCCAAAAAATTAATTAATTAATTAATTTAAAAAAAAAATGTGTTTTTCTCCCTCCGACCCCATCCGTGAACACCAGCAGCAGCAACAGCATCACCTGGAAACTTGTTAGAAACACAGATTATAGAGCGCCCACCCCAGACCCACGGAATCCGAAGGTCTAGGGGTGGGTCCAGTGATCTGAGTTTTGACGTGCCCTCCAGGTGATTCTGATGCAGCACAGTCTGAGAACAACTAATCGGTAGTATTAATCCTTCAGAGCCTGCACACATTACTGATGTTTTATAAAGGGCCTTCCTCAATACACGTCTTTTAGTTGTTCTGAAAACTTTCATCAAGGAATTATAAGTCCTAGGAACTGTGCTAGGCATTCAGGGTAAAGATAATAAAAATGAACTAATACTTTACCACATTACATTTTTCCTGATCAGCAACATATATATTTATGGTAAACATTTTAAAGTTTAAAAAAATGTATGTAAGCAGGAGGTGAAAAAAAAAACTTTGTGCAATCCCATCACCCAGTGGTAACCTCTGTTATTCCAGGGACATTTAAATAGTAGTCCCAACAGTGACCCTGAGTTCTGGACCTGAGGTTGGTTTGGGAAGTTTCCAGAGCTTGGGCAGGCTCTGCAAGCAGCGGCACAGAGGGCCCTGGAGGGGCCAGGGGTTGAAGCAGCTAATCGGTCCACGCTGATCACTTTTCAGCCAGCTCGTTGAACCCACAACCCCGCCCTCCCTGGTTTGCCCAGAACTATCCCAGTTTTAGCATGGTATGTCCTGCATCCTGGGGAACCCCTCACTCTCCCAGCAAAGCAGGACATTTGGTGACCCTGGCAGATGTTTATGAGTTTAGACAGGCATTCTTCTCTTAGTTTCTTCCTGCTACGAAGAAAGAAGGTACATGGACTTCAGACAGCTGTGATGTGATGAAGGAACATGGAAGTCCAAAGTTCTGATCTCATACTGGGTTTTACACTTACTTACTATGTGATCCTGGCAGTTTATGAAACTTCCCAGAGCCTGTGAAGATTAAATGAGCACAGCTGGCTTCCTACATAGCTCAGAGTAAAAGCCAAAGTATTGGGTTGGTCAAAAAGTTTGTTCGGTTAGTGAATACATTGTTCAATAAAATTCTTGGTGAAAATGAAAAATGTGCCTTTTATTTTTACTTAAAACCAAATGAACTTTTTGGCCAACCCAATATTTGCATGTGCTTCCACCTCAGGGCCTTTGCACTGGCTTTTCTCTCTGCCTGGAGCACTCTTCACAAAGAAACCTACACGCTTGCTCCCATACTTCCTCAGGTCACCCCAGTGCCATCTTATTAGTGAGGCTTTCCCCAAACACCCAACATAAAAGAGCAACAACCTCCCCCTTTCTTCTTCTCCCCGTGCCCAGCACACACACATCCAGCAGTCCCTGTCCCCATCCCCTGGTTTATTTTTCTCCATAGTATTGATACTTATCACCAGTAGGCCTACACTTTATTTGCTGTGATGTATCTTCTGTTATCCCCTGCTAGAACACAGGCTCCGTGTCATGGCAGCAGTATCTGTAATCTTGGTGGCTTCAAGAGTGCCAAGCACTGTAAGCAATAAATGTTTGATGAATGAATGAATGAATGGTTGACATAGCGTAAGTGAAAGTGCTATGGAAAATGTAAAGATGCCACCATGAACAAACTCTTCAAATAAGTGGAAGACTGGAGAAGCTATTTGCAACATGTATAATAGACCAAAAACAATGGCATCTATACTACGTTTCTAAAAATCCTGGATATCAATAAGAAAAAGATCAGCAGCAACACAATAGAAAAAATGGGTAGAGGATATTAATAGGAAATTTACAGTAGAGGGAATGTGGTAGTCAGTGACCTTCGGCAGGTAACTTAACCTCGGTATTTAGTTTCCCTAACCTAGTAAAATAGCTCCCTGCTTCTTAGCGTTGGGAGAATAAAATGAGTTAATATAAATTAACTGCTTAAAAGAGTAGATGGCACATACCGCTATACAATTGCTGGCAAGTATCATTGTCAGTGGTAATCAGAGAATTATAACTGAAAACAAAATACCACTTTCCACCCATCAGATTGGTGTAAAAAAAAAAAATTAAGCCTGAAAATAGCAAATATTAAAGATGTGGGAAAAACCTTGGTGTAGCGATTCAATGGAACAGCCCCTTCAGAGAACATGGTAGTAACATCTAGTAAAATTGAAAATGTGCCCAGCCTATAATCAATTCTCCATTTGAGTCTGTAATATAGGGCAGCTCTTCCCAGCTCTCCTCAACTGTAAAAACTCTGGAATGATGGTTAAGCACACAGATTCCTAGAGTACACCCCGGACCCATTGACTCAGAATCACCAGGGAAAGGGCTGGGAAACCTAGATATTTTACTAGTACCACAGGGGAGCCTTATTATGAGACAAATCTGGGAAACACTGAGCTAAAGAAGTTCTTGGGGACTTCCCTGGTGTTGCAGTGTTTGAGAGTCCGCCTGCCAATGAAAGGGACACAGGTTCGAGCCCTGGTCCAAGAAGATCCCACGTGCCGTGGAGCAGCTAAGCCCGCATGCCACAACTACTGAAGCCCGTGCGCCTAGAGTCTGTGCTCTGCGACAAGAGAAGCCACTGCAATGAGAAGCCCGCGCACCACAATGAAGAGTAGCCCCCGTTCACCTCAACTAGAGAAAGCCCGCGCGCAGCAACGAAGACCCAACGCAGCCAAAAATAAATAAAATAAATAAATAATTTTTTTTAAAAAGAAAGAAATTCTTGTCTTTTTATTTATTCCTTTTATTCAAGATTTATAGGAGGAGGCTAAGTGCGGCATTCTTATCAAAAAAAATGGAAACAACCTAATGTATACCAATAGGTGCATTAATTAATAAAATGTGATGCATACATTCAATGGAATAGTCATAGTAGTTTAGACCTATAGCTCTGTATGTCAATGTGAATGGGTCATTAAAAAATTTGGTTAAAAAAACCAAGATGCAGAAGTATATATGGCACTGTTTCTTACTATAACTACAGTATGGTGGTATTTCAATAAATTTTTAAAACAACACAAATTGATGGAAATGTAAACTGGCATCAGTCCTTTGTAAAATAGTTCAGAAACACTGACTAAAGCTTATTATAATCATGTCATATGACCCAGCAATTCCACTCCTAGTTATGTACCCAGTAGAAATGTATATGTGAACATCAAAAAATGTGCACAAAAATGTTCATAGCAGCACTATTCATAAGGACCTGAATTCAGGAAAAAAAGACTAACGTCCATCTATGATAGAGCTGAGAAATAAATTGTAGTATATTAATGTGATTGAATACTATACAGCAATGAAAATGAATGAACTAGAGCTATATGCAAAAGCCTGTATGAATTCCACATAAATGTTGACTAAAAGAAACCAGACACAAAATACTCCATTTATATGGAATTCAGAAACAAGCAAAATTACCATGTGATGTTTTACAACATGAGGGTGGTGGGAAGTAGAAGATGACACAAAAATGGCTTCTGGGGGGTCTGACAATATTCTGTTTTTTTTCTGGGTGGTGGGAGCATAGGAATAGAAATATGTTGCATAGAAATATGTTGAGTTGTGTCTTTTGATATGTACTCTTTATACACACACAGCTTCTGCTTCATAAATACACATAAAAATGTACTCTATTTTCTGGGTATATATTTTATGTAAAATATGAAAATGAGCTTGAATTAGACACACCAAACTCATCAAACTTATGACACAATTGCATAGTTAGGGTGGTGAGTGTGACAAAGTCAGTGGGACCAAGGATGGTGATTAAAGTGAACTTTTGCTACATCTGGGATGTTTTAATTTTTTTAAATAAAAAAACAGAGAAGAAAAAAAGCTAGAAGAAAATAGAATATTAAGTTGATGATTCTGGTTGATGAAAATATATGTGTAGTATTTGTTCTATTATCCTTTGCTCTTTATTTTTAGAGCTTAAAAAATTTAAAGATATGAGAAAAACAAAACATTCTAAAGAGGAAAAATTTTTAAATAACTCACTGCTAAATTTGAGGGGAAAGTCTCACGTTTTTTTTTTTTTAGATGAGCCACAAAGAGATGAAGTAATTTTTCTAAGAAATTTTAATGAGTAACATTTCTTTAAAATCTCCGTTAACCACTGAATTTGGAGAATAAAATGAAGCAGTAACATTATTTATACCCATCACGCTATCCACCCACTGCTACAATATGCCGCAGAAATTCCCTGGACATTCACATTGTCGTTTGTTCTACTGTTAGTAATGAAACCGACATAATCTTGTTTGCTTGTAGGGACACAAAGTTCAGAGCTCGCCCACTCTGGCTAACAGAGCTGCAGAAGCAGACTGGATTAAAAGGATGCGGAATGAGATGAATTTTAACTTTCTCCTCCTCCGAAGAAAAATAATATTTTACAAACAAGGTAGAAACATTGTGAACCCTCCGGGATTCTTAGACATGAACTTCTGGAAAAGCCTGTGTTGGCCTGGGCAAACAGTCCACGAGTGCCAGAGGCTAAGCGGGATGTCTGCATACCAAGATGTGGAATAGCCCAGAGGATGCTCTTGCCAACACAATTGACTTCCCGGTCTCCACACCGAGATAAAGCCATCCTCAAGGAAGGATGCCAAAAATAGGAAGTCTTAAAATACAAAGGAAACAAACACTGTTTTTTCCTGACATTGATCCTCTTGACGTGGGCCACCAGGAGATAAGTTATTCCCCCTTAGAGAACATCTCCCAGAAAAAGAGAAAAAAATGCAACTTCACCTGTGAACTGATTTCAGACTGGACATTTCTGAGGTTCAGGGGCAGCTCTTTGATCATGGTCAAAAGCAACCAAATAGCTGGATTTCAAGCTTCAACACTTTTTCCTGTGTCTCCCAACACCTCCGTGGCAGCTTTTAATGTTTGTAATTTACAACCAATAATTAAGCTTTTTTTTTTTAAACATCTTTACTGGAGTATAATTGCTTTACATTGTTGTGTTAGTTTCTGCTGTATTACAAAGTGAATCAGCTATACGTATACATATGTCCCCATATGCCCTCCCTCTTGCGTCTCCCTCCCAAACACAGTAAGTTAAGCAAAATGAGAAGACAGAGAAATACGCAGCAGATGAAAGAGCAAAGTAAAAACCCACCAGACCAAACAAATGAAGAGGAAATAGGCAGTCTACCTGAAATAATTAAGCTTTTAGTTGTTATTCTTTTCCTGTGTGTTTGCTTAGAAGTGCAAACTGTGCTGTTCATTGTTGACTTAGCTTGCTCAGCCTCGATGGAGGGTCAGCCAGAAACGAACAGCCTGACTCAACTGGTGGAAGGGCGAATTTGTGGTCAGGTCCACAGACTGTCTGTTCTGAAGACAAAGTCCCCTGCATAAGTGATGAAACCGTATTGCGTTGGTTTGCTGGCTCGTGTTTTGTACAGGATTCTCTTTTTTCCTCTTGGCCGGAAGTTGCTTTTAGCACATTGTCTTAGGAGCAGAGGAAACTGGTCATCCAGCAGCTCCCTCTTTATTCTCCAAGGATTTGGTTTCTTGCTCTCAGATAGCCTCTCTCATGCACATTTTGGAAAATTTGAGAATAGATGCATCAGTCGGCTTCCAGAAGTGCTGCTCCTTGTAAAGTGCTCCCTACTCCTCCGGGTCTGGGCCAGCCCCTCCATCCTGTCCTCCACAGGGACCTCAGTGCCATGGCAACAGCTGCACAACTCATTTCTCCTGGCCCTTGTGTCTTTTGTCCAGATGGCTGCCAAGGAGGGGGGGAGAGAGGGGAAGGAAGAAGGAAGGCAGAGAGAAAGACAGAGACAGGAGGGAAAAAAGAGAGCAGGAAGGAAGGGAGGAGGGAGCTGGATGGGGCTGAGGAGGCTGGAGTCCCTGGAGGTGAAGGAGAGGCAGACCAGTGGGGGGTGTGTGTAACTGTAAAGTAAGAAGCTAGTTTCTAAGGTCCCTGAAGACCAGCTCTGGAGGCAATCCCTGGGGAAAAGTTTGAAAAACTAAACTTCAATGGATTTTGAAGTGGTATTTTGGTAGGGGCAACAACCTCATGACCTTAGAGGGATGCGTCCTATTCAATCCTTACCTATACTTGGCCAGTAGAAAATGTAGAGACCTGGCCAATGTGGCCAGTGGGAGGCTTGGTGCAGGAGTGGCGTCGGGGATGAACAGACTCGATGTTACGGCTTCAGGCTCAAACTCTGTACCACATGCCTTTGACTGTAGCTCCAACTTAAGCCAAAATTGGAAGCACCTTGACAATGGGAGGTCACAAGGTAGTGAAGGATCCAAAACTGGACTATTTGGCGTTTGACACGAGGGAATAAACTGAAATGACCAGTGACTGCAAGAGGGGGACCCACAGGAAAACCCAAAGCTCCACTGCTATTGCCAGACGGACAGTCGCAGTGAGAAAAGGGAGCAGCAAAGCTGAGGTCCGATGGAATTCTTCACAGGTGCCTCTCACGGTCCATTCACAGCAGCCTTCCTGGATTCCGTGAGTCCACCGTTGTGGGGATCACATACACACAGATGTCATTTAGAATATGTGTGACTGGTTACTATGTAGCATTTTAAAGGTCCGTCCTCTTCAGAAATCTCCTCAGAGATGGGGGAAAGTAGATCTGGAGGGACGGATGGAAGATTCTGAGCCCATGTTCAGATCTCACTTCCCTCTCTCCCTACTCTTGCCGATATCTTCTGTTGACCAAGCCCAGTGGGTATCAGCGAGCAAGGGAGCCCACTGGTGCAGCCCATAAGGGTCAGCTCCTGAGCACAGAGCAGGGTGACCAGAGTAGAGACGGCATCTAGAAGAGCAAAGGGAGACCATCTAGCGCACTGCCTAGCTTGCTCTCCATCCTGGGGGGTTCCCCCATAAGTGGACCTGGAGGCTGAAGAGACAGATGCCCCTATGCCAGAGAGCAGACAGAGGTGGCATTTAGGCTCATCTCATGGCCATTCCACCTCATGGCACCACTGCCCGCCTGCAATGACGTCTGCAAGCACCAGATGATGTCCCCAAGGGACACCAGAAGAGGGCAAAGGGGTCTGAGGGGGCCACAGCTTGGCTGGGTCCATCCACCTTGCAGCACTCCAAGGCCCGGGGCCCTAGGGAGAATTGGGTCAGCCACGGACAGGGAAACACGCATGCATCACGTCATTCTAGCACCTCTGAAAGTCCTGACTCAAAACTCCCATCGAAAAGGAAACCAGAAGCTTATAAAAGTCTTGCTACAGGCTCCACAAACATCCAGACCAAATCTCATCCTCACATTGCAATCGCGCAATCCTTTCTCAGACCTTTGGCCTCACAGGTCCCTCTTGCTCCGCTGAGTTGATGACACATAAGGATGTGGTTTTTAGTCACCCTCAAGTCTTGGTCAGACAAGAGCTTTTGGCTCTGGCTGTCTGGACCCCTTCATAGCCCCTTCATGGAGTACTGGAGGCAAAAAGCCTCAGTCCTGAAGGAGCTCTGCCTGCTGAGGCCTTCCCTCCTTGCCAGGTTCTCCCTGCATGCCGCATAATGAAATGTTAGAAAGCAGAGCTGAGAGGAGCACACAGTTCTCTCATCCAACCTCTCCTTATCTGCAAGGATCTGAGGCTACAGGTTTGCACAGGGTCACACAGCCCATCAAGCCAGGCTGGTACAACACGGGTGGATCCCACGCCTAGCCCAGAGCTTTCTACCAGGCTGCATTTTCTCCAGATTTTCTAAGGCATACATCCTTTGGGAAAAGTCATAGCTATGGCCTGATTTTGCCACTTTGGAGGATGTCATGGGACTAGCCCGACTGCAATCCCCGGTCTCACGCTCCCTCCCTCCCCCTACGTCTCTTGGCCCTCCTCTTCCTCCTGTCCTTCTTTTACCCCTCCTTCTACCACTTTTGGTCATCACTGCCTCTCCTTCTATCTATGTGTTTCCCCATCCAATTGCTTGCAAGAGATTTTGAAAGAGTGGGGAGTGAGAAAAAGCAAAGAGAAGGCAAGACCGAGGAGGCGGGAGAGGGGGGAAGTACCCAGGGTACCCATAAAGCTGACTTTGTATTGTTGCACTTTGAATACATGACCTCATTTTCCAGGGAGTCTGTTTATGTGGATTTTTCTTTGCACTTTATAACAAAGTTCTCCACATTCCAAGGACTAGACAGCCCATCCGGGTGCTCTCTCTTTAATTAAGTATACCACTCTTGATCCACTTATTGCCTCAGAAAATTTTTCTAGAGTGACTACATCTCTTCTTTGTTGAACAAGTCTGGAAGAGTGGGGTGAGAAGGAGGATTGTGAGGGAAAGGAAAGGCAAGCTTAAAGCTGCTGCCCTGCCTGACCAGGTCCCGCAGTGACACCACGCACCACTAGACACAGCCCTCCTCCACCACGGCCTGTTTCCCCGCCCTGGTGTCCGCTGTTACTCATTTCCCCAGGCCCCTCCTTTCACCCACTGGGGCTAGTTCCCTAAAAGACTGGGCCTTTGACCTCTAATCTGCCCACAGATTGGTTTTGTCAATCCCTAAACTCCTTCCAGCTCTAACCTTCTCCAAATCAAAAGTAAATTAGTTAAGGGGGCTTCCCTGGTGGCGCAGTGGTTGAGAATCTGTCTGCTAATGCAGGGGACACGGGTCCGAGCCCTGGTCTGGGAAGATCCCACATGCCATGGAGCAACTAAGCCCGTGAGCCACAACTACTGAGCCTGCGCGTCTGGAGCCTGTGCTCCGCAACAAGAGAGGCCGCGATAGTGAGAGGCCCGCGCACCGCGATGAGGAGTGGCCCCCGCTTGCCGCAACTAGAGAAAGCCCTCGCACAGAAACGAAGACCCAACACAGCCATAAATAAATAAATAATGAAACTTTAAAAAAAAAAAAAGTAAATTAGTTAAGGGTGCTGTTTGCACGCACACACACACATGCGCACGCACACACACACACACCAGCGCCTTCTTTATCAAATGTGCATTGTTACATTTTTATTTATACATGCATTTTGCTCTTTAACCGCAGTGGCAATTCTGACCTTGCTCACTTCAAGCCAATGGACAGAATCTCTAGTGCTGATGAGTAACCGGTATATTCAGACAGGTGAAGCCTTTCAGTGGGACTGCCTCTGTACCTTACCATGTAGCTGCTACACCATATGTGGGCCAAGGTGGGCTCAGTACTCCCTCTGGAGCCTAACTGCTATTGATGACTGCTTCTGATCAGTAACAATGTGCGATTGGGCCATTCATATCCTCAAGGCAAGAAATGTGTCTTTGTTATTTTCCTAGCGTAGTAGCAATGTGTTTTACAGAGAACAGTCCTTAAGATTTTTCTGAAGCTAGAACAAAATTGCTACCTAAGTATTGCAAGCAGATTCTTCTTTTAATGTAAAGGCTTGATTTTACATCAGAGCAGAATGTCTTTTTTAATGGGAAAAGCTTTTGGATTCGGCCATCTTAGTTCATTAATTCAATTATTCAATATCAACTAAGTGCCAACACTAGTTTCTAGGCTTGTGATGGTGAACAAGAGTCACTGCCACCCCGAAGCTTGCAGCACAGTGATGTATAAATACAATCAAGGAACCAAACACATATATATTTGATCGTTCTGAAGGAAACAAATAGGATCCGTGATGGATAACAACAGAGAAGGAGCAATTTAGACAAGGTGTTCATTGTTCATGGAAGGAGAGGACCTAAGGAATGAAAAGAATGTCAGTAAAACACGACAGGGAAGGGAGGATGTCCCAAGCAAAGGAATGTTCCAAGCAAAGGAAACAACATGCACAAAGGGCTGGGCTGCTATGGGGGAGGCTTACCTTTTTTTTTTTTTTTTTAATAAATCTATTTAATTAATTTATTTATTTTTGGATGCATTGGATCTTCATTGCTGCACGCAGGCTCTCTCTAGTTGAGGTGAGCAGGGGCTACTCTTTGCTGTGGTGCGCGGGTTTCTCATTGTGGTGGTGTCTCTTGCTGTGGAGCACGGGCTTTAGGCGCACAGGCTCAGTAGTTGTGGCTTGTGGGCTCCAGAGCGCAGGCTCAGTAGTTGTGGCGCACAAGCCTAGTTGCTCCGCAGCATGTGGGATCCTCCCGGACCAGGGCTCGAACCTGTGTCCCCTGCACTGGCAGGCAATGGGAAGCCACCAGGGAAGGCCCCTGCAGGCGGATTCTTAACCACTGTGCCACCAGGGCAGTCCGGGGAGGCTTACCTTGTTCAAAGAAATGAAGGGAGGTTTGCATGGCTGAAGTACAGCGTGTGAGGTAGGAGAATAGGAGGTTGGAGAGGTAGACAGAGATTAGATCATGTAGTGCCATGTAAGTCATGGAAATGGGTGTGTATTCTATTCAAAATGCAAAGATAAAATGGCTGCTGGAAAAAATAGGTCAGAAGGAGGCAGGGGTACATGATGGAGACCAGTGAGAGGCAATTGCTAGGTCTCGGCAGGAGATGGTCATTTGGTCAGCGGGATGGAGAGAAGTAAACTGATATGAAGCACTTTGGCTCCTGAAGGAAAAGATACAGTAGGAGTTGCTGAGGCATTCGATGTGGAGAAGGGAGGAATTGAGAATGAAATGCAGGTTTTTGGCATGAAAAACTGAGGTCCTGGGGTACCATTCATGAAAACAGAGAAGGCTGGGAGAGTGGAAATTTGAAGAGAGCACGGCATGAGTAAGGATTTCCATTTTCAGGTGTACTTGAGTCATTCTAGGTCTAAACTTAGCCTATGCCTGTTAACTGGTGCTTGTTCCTGTGGATATATATGCGTGCTGTCCGAGCACTCTTTGCAGAAGAGGCGTGGTTTGGAAAGGAGGAATGCAGGAGAGCCAGCTCTTCACGCCAGCAGACTTGCTGTTGAGATGTCCCAGCGTGATTTGGTGTTTCACACAAGATGTTAAACCTGATCTTTGTGAAATGTACTCTAGCCCCTGACTACACCCTGTGGAGGCGGAGGGGACGAAGGGAGGATCGTTAAAGTGAAGAGATACCCACACTCTCAGTCGTCCTCAGAAGTCAGTGTGAAGGCAGAACACAAGGACTTGGTGATGTCCCTCCTGGGTTATCATGTCCTGTCAACTTAAACATTCCACCTGTTATCTGACCCGGAGACTAGTACTCAGCTCAGCTCTTGAAACAGCTACTAGACAATAGACTTCTACAAATAGTTCTGGGGTAGGTATTATTTTTATACCAGGGACATATACATATAAATACCTAGATATAGATTTATAATTCATTTGAAACAAACTCTGGTATTTCAATATATTTTAAAAATAATATCTATCTAAATGACCATTTAATATACAACCAGTAAACTTCCACTTCTTCAGCCAAATTGATAAAAAAAAAGACCACTTTGAATGAGTAAAAAGCTAAAATACAGAGACTTTAATCCATGTTGCAATCAACTCTAAGCAAATACTTACTTGTAGTATCTACACTTCTAAGCAAACATTTTAGCAATCTTAATGAATAAGTGAACATTACATACAAGGGAACAATAAAGAAGGGGACTGACTTCTCATCAGCAACAATGCAGGCCAGAAAACAATACCACAACATCTTTACAGTGCCAAAACCAACAAACAAAAACTTATTTTAAAATGATATAGGCAAAGAAAGTATCTATCAAAAATACGTGATAAAACTACAGAAATCAAAAGAGTGTGATACTGGCACAAAGACAGACATATAGACCAATAAAATAAAACAGACAGCCCAGAAATAAATCCTCACATATATAGTTGAATAATTTTCAACAAAGGTGCCGGGACCATTCAATGGGGAAAAGTTAGTCTTTTCAATAAATGATACTGGGAAAACTGGATATTCACATGCAAAAGAATAAAGTTAGACCCTTACCTTACACTATACACAAAAATTATTCATAATGGATCAAAGAACTAGATGTAAGAGCTAAAGATATAAACTCTTAGAAGAAAACAAGGGAAAGCTTCATGACACAGACTTGACAATAAATTATTAAATAAGATACCAAAAGTACCATCAACCGAAGTAAAAATAGATAAATTGGACTACATAAAAATGAAAACTTCTGTACATCAAAGGACACAATCAACAGAGTGAAAAAGCAACCTACAGAATGGGAGGAAATATCTGCAAATCATGTATCTGATAAGGGAGATATATCTATATAGACATATAGATATAAATATATATCTCCTATATCTCCAGAATATAGAAAGAACTCCTACAACTCAACAACAACAAAAAAACAAGCAACCCAATTTAAAAATGAGCAAAGGACTTGAAAAGACACTTCTCTGAAGATGATACACACATGGCCAACAAACTCATGAAAAGATGCTGAACTAATTATTAGAGAAATACAAATCAAAATCACAATGAGAGGGGGCTTCCCTGGTGGCGCAGTGGTTGAGAATCTGCCTGCTAATGCAGGGGACACGGGTTCGAGCCCTGGTCTGGGAAGATCCCACATGCCGCGGAGCAACTAGGCCCGTGAGCCTCAATTACTGAGTCTGTGCGTCTGGAGCCTGTGCTCCGCAACAAGAGAGGCCGCGATAGTGAGAGGCCCGCGCACCACGATGAAGAGTGGTCCCCGCTTGCCACACCTAGAGGAAGCCCACGCACAGAAATGAAGACCCAACACAGCCATAAATAAAATTAAATAAAAAAAAAAAATCACAATGAGATATCAGCTCACACCCATTAGGATGGCTGCTATAAAAAAATAAATAAATAAATTCAAAGTATCAAGTGTTGGCAAGGATGTGGAAAAATTGAAACCCTCATGCACTGTTGGTGGGTATGTGAAATGCTGTTGCTGCTAAGGAAAACAGTATGGCAGTTCCTCAAAAATGAAAAATAGAATTACCATATGATCTAGCAGTTCCACTTCTTGGTATATAGCCAAAAGAATTGAAAACAGTGTCTCAAAGAGATTGTGTACCATGTTCATAGCAGCATTATTTATAGCAGCCAAAAGCAACCCAATTGTCCGTTGATGGATAAACAAAACATGGTGTATACATACAATGGAATATTATTTGGTCTTAAAAAGGACAGAAATTCTGATGCATGTTACAACTTAGATGAATCTGGAGGACATCATGCAAGAAGAAATAAGCCAGTCACACACACACAAAACATACTATATGATTCCTCTTATATGGGGAACCTAGAGTAATCAAGTTCATAGAAACAAAAAGTAGAATGGTGGTTGACAGGGGCTGGAGAGAGGGAGGAATGGTGAATTGTTCTTTAATGGGTACAGCGTTTCAGTTTTCCAAGATGAAAAGTGTTCTGGAGATTGATTGCACAACAATGTGAATGTACTTGACACTATTGAATTGTATACTTAAAATAGTTAAGATGGTAAATTTTATGTTATGTGTATTTTACCACAGTGAAAAATAAAAAATAAAAAAATAAGCAATATGCATTTTCTGGGAAAAAATGCCGAGAGGTTTTGTCTCTAGCATAAGTCCACTATAAAAAATACTAAAACTTCTTCTGGCTAAAGGGAAATGCCATCAGATGGCAACTTGGATCCACACACAAAAAATGATGAACACAGGAAATAGTAATTTTAACTATTTTTTCTTTTCTTAATTTCTTGAAGAGATAATTGAACTATTGAAGGCAAAAATAATAACAATATACTGTGGGCTTTATAAAAAGGTAAAATGTAAGACAACACTAGAATAAAGAAAGAGGGTGAATGGAAGTTATACAATTTTAAAGTTTTTAATACATGAAGTAGTATACTATTAATTCAGGGTAGATTATAGTAAGTTAAGGAACAATAATAATGAAATCTTCAAAGCAACAATTAAAAAATGAAACAAAGAGGTACAGGCAATGTGCCAATAGATGAGAAAAAAATGGAATACTACACAGTGTACAATTAATCGAAAAATAGAGAAGAAAATAGGAAAAACAACAAAGAAGAGTAGAAAACAGCAAAATGGAAGTCTTAAATATGAGACATTTCATATGAATAATAAAATGATAAAAGATTTTATAATTCAGGACAATTTAACAAAAATATGAACAAGATCTGCCTACCACAAACTACAATGCTTTGCAGAGAGAAAATTTTTAAAGAGCTAACAAGTGGAGAAATATATTTGTGAACTGAAAGTCTCAATATTGTTAAGATATCAATTCTTCCCAAAATGATTTGCAGATTTAACATTATTCCTATTAAAATTTCAGCAAGAGGGCTTCCCTGGTGGCGCAGTGGTTGAGAATCTGCCTGCTAATGCAGGGGACATGGGTTCGAGCCCTGGTCTGGTAAGATCCCACATGCCGCGGAGCAACTAGGCCCGTGAGCCACAACTACTGAGCCTGTGCGTCTGGAGCCTGTGCTCCGCAACAAGAGAGGTCACGATAGTGAGAGGCCCGCGCACCGCGATGAAGAGTGGCCCCCGCTTGCCACAACTAGAGAAAGCCCTCGCACGGAAACGAAGACCCAACACAGCCAAAAATAAATTAATTAATAAAAAAAAAAAAATTCCAGCAAGATTTTTGTACAACTTGACAAGCTTAATCTAAAATTTATGTGGAAATACAAAGTACCTAGAATAGGTCCTTGAATATTGATCTATCACATATTGTTTCAAAAAACAATTTTGAAAAACAAGAACAAAGGTAGAGGATTTACAATATTAGATTTTCAAAAATTACTTTAAAGCAACAATTATCAAGACCATACACCAGTTCTGGCATAAGGATAAACAAATAGATCAATAGAATACAATAGAGAGTCTAGAAATTTTATACACACATATATATTGTCAACTGATTTTCAGTGATACCAAAGGAATTCAATGAGGAAAGGATAGTCTTCAACAAATGGTGCTGAAAAACCTGGCTATTCATATGGCTGGGCAGGGGGGGAAATAAATCCTGACTCATATTTCACATCATATACAAAAATTAATTTGAAATGAAATATAGTCCAAAGTACAAGAACTAAAACTTTTTTACATTCCAAAATAAAACAGGAAAAAGCAATTATCGTGTTAAGCAAAGATTTCTTAGGACACAAAAACCACAAAAGAAAAAACAATGATAAATTAGAAAACTAAAATGTAAAACTTTTGCCCTTTCAAATGCATGGTTAAGAATATAAAAATGCATAACACAGACTGGAGAAAACATAGGCAAGACATATACCTGTTGAAAGACTTGTATCCAGAATGTGTAAACAGCTCTTACAACTCAACAATAAGAAGATAACCTGAGTTTTTTAAAGGGACAGGTTTGACTAACGATTCACCAAAGAAGATATGGAAAATAAGCATATGAAAAGATAAACATCATTGAAAGAAATAAAAATTAAAACAACAAGATACTAGTATACATCCTCTAGAATAGCTAAAATTAAAGACTGGCAACACCAAATGTTGGCAAGTGTATGAAAGAACAGGAACTCTCATACATTGCTGGTGGGAATGCAAGATGATACAATCACTTCTGGAAATATTTTGTTGACTTTTTATAAAGTTAAATATACACTCCTACTATAAATTCCACTATTAGGCATTTACCCAAGAAAAATAAAATCTTACGTCTGTAACAACACTTGAACATGAATATTGATAGAAGCCTTATTCATAATTGTCAAAAAGTGGAAGCAACTCAAATACCCATCAACAGATGAACAAACAAAATACAGTTTATTCCTATACTGAAATACTATTCAGCAAAAAAAAGCAATAAAGTATTGATACACACAACCTGCATTAATCTCAAAATCAATGTACTGAACAAAAGAAGCCACAAATGGGTATATACTATTTGGTTTTATTTTATTAAATAATTGGAGAGGCAAAACTAATTTATAGAAAGCTAATCAGTGGTTGCCTGGTATAAAAAATGAGGAGCATTCACTGCAAGGGGGCAACAAAACTCTGGGGTAATGGAAATATTCTATATCTTGATTAGATGGTGGCTACACAGGTGTACACATGTTCAAACACATGGAGCCTTCAATGGGTACATTTTATTGTAGGTAGATTGTACCTCAATACATTTGAATTTAAAAGAGGAAAAAAACACACATTGAGATATTGTCTGACACCTACTTGAATGGCTAAAATTAAATAAAAAGTACTGACAATACTAAGTGTCAGCAAGTATGAGAGCAACTGAACCTTCATCCATTGCTGATGAGTGTGTAAATTGGTAAAATCATTCTGGAAAACTGCTTTGCATTGATCCTATGTGTAACCTTTGACACAGAAATTCCTTTTCTAAATACATCTAATAGAAATGTGTACATATATGCACCAGAAGAATGTTCATAGCAGCAATAGTTTAAAACTGGAAACAATCTAATTGCCCATAAATAGTAGAATGGATTAAACACTAGTGGTATATTCACATGACGGAATACTATCCAGCAATGAAAATGACTGAACTGCTCATACATTCCAGAAACATGGGTGAATCTCATAAACCTTGTTTTGAGGGAAAGAAGTCAGATACACAAGGCTGCATACTGTAATATTTCATTTACATAAAAATTTAAAATATGTAAAATTAATCCAGGATGTTGGAAGTCAAAATAGCCAATTTCCTTTGGAGAAAAGGGAAGGGAATATGAGAGGAGCTTCTGAGAAGATGGTAACCTATTTCGTGACCCAGGTTGTTAGTAGAGTGTGTTCACTCATTGAGTATACACTGATGGTTTGTGCCCTTTTTGGTGTGTATGCCATATGCATTTATACAAAAAAACTTTTTAAAAGGGAATCATAAGTGAATGAGAACCAAGGAAGTAGAAGAGGAAACAGACTTTTTTTGTCAATAAGTTCATTGCTAAATGGAAGGATGCAGAAAGGAAGAAGCTCGGGGTGTAGTAAGATTGTGCTGAAAGATGTTTTTTGGATTAGAAAAGATTTGCACTTGCCTGTATTCTGATTTTTGTAAGCCAGTGAAAGGGAAGAATTAATGCTATAGTAAATAAATGATTAAAATGATGAAGCACTCTTTTTAAAAGTTTATGAAGCAGGGGCTCGTGAGAAACAGCGGTATACGTGAAAGTGCTAATCTTGTACAAGAATGACTTTTTTTCCCTCCATGTCTGAAAAAAAAAAAGAAAAATGATGGAGCCACACAGCGAACCCATAAAAGCATGGATGAAAAGTGAGAAATTGTGGGAACAAAGCTGAGGGAGTTTGTATCTGACACAAAGCACAGCCATATGCTGAAATGTTGTGAATCAGGCTCTGAATGTTAAGAAAAAAGTGATGAAAGTTGGCACATTCATTGCAGGAAAAGTGAAGAGTAGCTGCTTAGGGATAAATGAAAGAAAAACTGAGCTGTATGGAGGGGTCAGCTTAATTTGGAAATTACACATTTCTTATTGTGCTAATTGGTACAATCATACTCTCGGAAACCCAGGCAGGAAACCTTGAAGTCATTGTTTTATTCCTTCTTCTCACAATCGTCTTACATTCAACACTCCTTCCCTTTCAGTCTTCTGCAATCCAGGCTCTATCAGAGAAAACCTAAACCACTGTAACATTTTCCCAGTGGGGTCTCTGCCTCCAATAGTTATTTTCCTAATACAAACATTTAGATGTCTGCATGCCCATAGAGATGGCTCCTAGCATGGGATGCCAGTTAAACTAAAAATTTAGCTGAACCCTGGTCACATTTCAGACCATGATGGAATCTGGGGCACATGGCACATTATGGACTGGATGTTAGCCCGGTACATCCAGCCCATCACACAGTCAAGCCTTCACCTGGTTAAGTATAAACTAATAAGTATTGACGTTTGTGGAGTACTTATGTTGGGTGAGACATGGTTCTAAGCAACTGGCATATATGGGCCTATTTAATTCGTATAACAACCTCTGGGGTGGGTTCTAGTTTTCTCATTTAATAGGCAGAGAAATGAGATATAGGAGGCCAAGTAAACTGCCCCACTTAGAGGTAGTGAGTGAGAGCACATGGATTAAAAGCCAGTTAGTTGGGGGCTTCCCTGGTGGCGCAGTAGTTGAGAATCAGCCTGCCAATGCAGGGGACACGGGTTTGAGCCCTGGTCTGGGAAGATCCCACATGCCGCGGAGCAACTAGGCCCGTGAGCCACAACTACTGAGCCTGCGCTTCTGGAGCCTGTGCTCCCAACAAGAGAGGCCGTGATAGTGAGAGGCCCGCGCACCGCGATGAAGAGTGGCCCCCGCTTGCCACAACTAGAGAAAGCCCTTGCACAGAAACGAAGACCCAACACAGCCATAAATAAGTTAAAAAAAAAAAAAAAAAAAGCCCGTTAGTTGGATCCAAAACCACACATTTAACCCCTGCACTCAGAACAGGCACTTGCTTGGCTTCTAACACCTCTGTCTTTGGGTCTGCCTGGCCAAGTCAAAGTCTTGGTTCTGCAGCCCACATTCAGCATGGCCCTAGAGAATGCTGGTTTTTCTTCTGGTTCCAGGAGCCCCTACTCAGTAGTGAGAAATGGTTATTATTTTTTAAATGCTGGAAATAAATATCAAAAAGTTTAAAAAGAAAGTAAAAGAAAAAGCATTGGAGGGTGAAATCCTATCCTTGTAGGGAGTAAGTGGTCCTCTAAAAGAAGATTATTTTCTGTAAATCAACTATACTCCAATAAAAATTAATTTTTTAAAAAAGGAAACAAGCTACTTAATAAACTTAGTTCAGAACCTGTCCCCACCCCCCCCCCCAAAAAGTGATTTAAGAATAGACGATTTCTCATACAGGAAAAAAGAAAAAGATTATTTTCATCCTTCCCCTCTCCCCTCCACCATGCACTGTAGTAAGAATTTCAACATAAAACTATCTTTATCTATTTTATGAATAGTTTACCCTGTTCTGTTGGATTGATTCTTATTTGCAAAAAGACTTGTTCTTTTATTCCTTGCTTTTCTTAACAAAATCATCATTTGAACAAAGACATGTTTAAAGAATTGGTTCCCCTTCCCCCCAAAGTTTGCCTCCTGTTTCCAAACTAAACAGTAACCCCTTTTTTCCCCACCTAGAACATTTTTTTCCAGGATTCTTTAAGCAAGTTCGAGGTTACAACAATCTTTGCTGAGACACTCTTAAGATTCCATTGTAGATATAATCCTTATCAGTTTGACTGTGATTACCAAGTCGCCTAGCTCTTATACAAAGTCAAAGATAAAGGCTAATATTCTACAAACTAAAATGCTGCTGCCTTTGAAAGTTAAGTTTTTCAGGTACAGCTCTGTCACTTAATGTACTTCTTTCTTCCCTCAAGACAGAGCGAGAGGGCTTGTCATGAAGAGCGGGAAATCTCCACCTTCCCACGCTCGCGTGTGAAAGCCCTATCGTAAAAACACGGTACATTATCCTTGAAACAAGTTTCTCTCTGACTTCAGTGACACTAAAATGCACTGCAAACAATGGTGCTGGCACAGTTCCAGTGTTTCTGGACACTGCTTCTTAACATAAAATGAGTTCACAAAGGCTTGGGTTTCATTTCTGAGGATAACGGATACTTTAAATACTGTACACTTTTGTGTCTACACATACAAAGTAAAATAGTGAATCGGGGCAATTATCCTTGTAATTCAAGTGCACCCTTTCCTCCCCACATACATATTTTGGCTTTAATTATCTGAATGTTTCAAATGAAAAGTGTCTTTTTTTCCCATGGAAAATTGCTTCATTTCTCTATTTTGTGTGTGTAAATTTAAAGTATTCTCTACTCCATATATAGAGACGAGAGAAAGTTTTGCAAATAGATCATTTCGGAAGCAACACTTTTCCTTTTTCTAATGGAGAGCCACACAGCACCTCAAATATGGTTCAACAGGCAAAAAACTGTTTGCCTGTGAGGTCGGAATCCCACCCAGGCAGGGACGTCTCATCCCCATCCTCCAGCCCCGAGGAACAGAGAAGAGAGTAGAGGCCCTGCCACCAGGGAGCTGACAGAAGCTGTCATCCAGGAGGAAGGAACGCAATTCACCTGTGGCCTGAGAATTGTCATCAGACGTGTTGACAGGCGCGTGGGCTGGGGAGGGAGGCAAGGTCTGTGCCAGCCGGTGAAAGGATGGAGGGTCCCCCTCCACTCATCCAGCAGGAGTGAGATACTGCTGTCAGCATCACTGGTGGGTATGAACAGTGTAAGGCATGGACAGATCATTCCTAGACACTTGGCGGAGATCCTCACCAGGCCTGGGGTGAGGGTAAGGGATTTGAAGGACGGGATTGGAAATGGTGCAGCGTCTTCAGTGCTGGAGCGCACATATTGTGTGATTACCTGGTACCCCGAGGGCCCGGATGAATCACCCATCCCAAAGTACTTGCATTAGTTTAAGGAAAAAAATGCTGTGGTTTGGCAGGTGAGCCAAGTAGTTCTTTATTGCTGTTGTTTGTCCTTTTCACTCAGCTATGAAAGGAATGTGTCGCTTTCTTTCAAAACTGTGTAGACAGAAATAAGAACTTCGTCTCAGGAAACCTTAAGGGACTACAACTGAGTAAAAGCGACTCATGTTTAAAATACACATTAAATTCATCCTCAGAATACTTAGGATATGCCAGAGTCTCTGAAAATGAAGGATTTTTAGGGTTATGAAACAGGACAGGGGAGAGTAACCCTAAAAGACCTCACATAACTGAAGGGGAAACTCTATGTTCTTTATTGTAACATGGCTATGATTCCAAGGTTTCAGACTACAAAAGACTCTGAAATGCTCTTGGTATTGAGCAGGAAAGTTTGTGGATTTCAAATAAATGCAGAGTGAGTGAGCATGGATGTGTTCTGCTCGGAAGGCAGTGCCTTCATAAACCAGCTGATAATGAAAACAAGACGCCCCATTCCTGGAAAGAGGGGATCTGTGGGTCCAGATAACCAGGAGACGTCAAGAAGCTCGATTCATGAAAGCTGTGAAGGATGAGGTGACTGATTGGAGTCGTTTAAGATGAATGGCCCAGAAGAAAAGGTCAGTTAGCAAGTCCTGGGAATTGTCAGCCACGAATGTGGCCACAAAGATGAAGGAAAGATAAATTCATGATGCTAAGGTTTTCGTTTTCTGGTCATAAATCAATATCTGTTTATGTCAGTTTACCTTAAAAGCAACATTTAGTCTCAAGCTGTTTGAACATAATTTATTATTGCTTCAGGCCAAAAGCGCCAGGAGGAGGCCAGAGACACAGGGCCCTGTAGGGAATGAATCCCTTGCTTGGAGCTTGGATGGTTCCGTTCAGTGGTCAATACCCTCAGCCACTTGCTGAAAGCCTGTGGTCCTTCCTCCTTTCCTCACGGATCCCAACAAACTGTCCTTTGCTTAGACTTAATCCCTGTCTACCTACCTGCTATCTAGCCTCTGTCATTTTCCTGCTCAAATCTCCAAGCCTGTGTCCACCCACTCCGTTCCTTCTTCAACCCCTTAAACTTGCACCTCCACCTGCAGATGAGACCTCCCCTCTCAAAGTCCTCACGACGTCCTCTCTCTTCCTGCCCCACCTCCTGTTCCTCCTCCCTCCTCCTCCTTTCTTTCTGTCTCCCCCACCCCTTTCCCCTCACCTCTCTCCCAAATTCAAATTCAGCGAGTTGGCTCATGGGTTATTCTTCTCAGCCCTTCTTTGATCTTAGACACTTTTGACCACTATATCCTTTTAAGAATAATTCGCTTGTCTTCTGTGTTCTCGGCCTTTCTCTCTGTCTGATTCTGTATCACCTTTGCATCTCCCTTCGTCCTCCCATCCCTCACCTGTGCATACCTTCAAGTCTCTATTTTTGGCACTCTCCCCTCTCCCCATCTTCTCAAGACCTTTCATTCATGCTACAGCTCCATCTAAATCTTCGTCTCCAATTTAAAATCCTGACTAGCTTACAGGCAATTCAGCTAAACTCACTAAGTACTGACTGGATGCCACCATCCTGTGTGTCCAGCCGCCTACAAGATACTCTCACTGTTCTTCCTGATGACACCATAAGCTGAAAATGCCCAAACTTAGCATCTCCTCTCCTAAAACTACTTCCCTTTGTCAACGGCCCGATTTTTGGTACCTCTCATCCTGCTTCCTGTCTTTGAAGTAAAACCACCCCCTGACATTTGATTCTTTTTCACTGCTCAGTCCTCAGATGCAAGCTGTTACGTATCTTACTTCAAAAGGGCCTTCTGTACAGCCTTTCTTCGCCCCCCTCCCCAGCTACAATTTTCATTTGGTTTCTTTCCTCTTTGACAGCTATTTCTATGTCTCCTGTACCAGGATCTCTTCTACTGCTTCTTCCTGCACCAGGCCAGCCTTTGATCCTCCACACCTCTCCCTCTGCCCATCGTTGCAGGGAGCCCAGAGCAGCGACTGTAACCTCTGCCTGAGAGCTCACAAGTCTCCCCGCAGGCTGCAGGATACAGCGGGTTTGGATTGGCCAGCATCTGAACCCTAAATGTAGTACTTACAGACTATTTACTGCCCATAGTATTTGTGTAAGTAAAATAGTACTTATAAATATATTATGAGAGTGTGATTGCATATTCAATTACAAATATACACAGAAAAGTAAATATAAATGAAAGATGATAGGTTAGGTGTAAGATCACAAGTCACAGAGGGAAAAATAGAGGGAAAAACCAAGAGCAGTGTACATTTGTGATCCTTCCCAAAAGTACACACCCTTCTTTGGGTTCAACCCTTTCCTTGAGAAAATGACCTGGGGAATGTGATTGGTTAATTTAAGATGCCTTTATATCTGGACAAAACTATAATTCAAAAAGATACATGCACCCCTATGTTCATAGCAGCAGCCAAGACATGGAAACAACCTAAATGTTCATCAACAGATGAATGGATAAAGAAGATGTGGTACATATACACAATGGAATACTACTCAGCCATAAAAAAAGAACAAAATAGTGCCATCTGCAGCAACATGGCTGCAACTAAAGATTATCATACTAAGTGAAGTAAGTCAGAAAGAGAAAGACAAATATCATATGATACACTTACATGTGGAATCTAAAATATGACACAAATGAACCTATCTGCCAAACAGAAACAGACTCACAGGCATAGAGAACAGACTTGTGGTTACCAAGGGGGAGGGAGAATGGGAGAGGGATGGGCTGGGGGTTTGGGTTTAGTAGATGCAAACTATTATATATAGAATGGATAAACAAAAGGTCCTACTGTATAGCACAGGGAACTATATTCAATATCCTGGGGTAAACCATAATGGAAAAGAATATAAAAAAGAACATATATATGTGTATAACTGAGTCACTTTGCTGTACAGCAGAAATTAACACAACATTGTAAATCAACTATACTTCAATAAAAAAAATAAATTAAAAAGAAAGATGCCTCAACTTCAATTCGTTCATTCAAAGTCAACAGCCATCATGGTAGCTGAGATGAGGACAGACAGCCATCAGTCTTCCAGGCAAGGAGCCTGCTTTGCCAACGCCCACAACTGTCAGCACTTTCCGACTGGCCTGTGACATTGTTCTGACAACCTGGTCACCGCCAGAAAGGTCACCGACCCTCAACAAGCCGAGGCCATGGGTCCACTTCCTAGCGTCACTGGGGATCACTCCAGGCTGTGCACTGACCCGGCTCAGAGACCAGGGGCCGCCAGGTCGCTGGCAGGAGCGGGCCAGGGGACAGTCACTCAACCATCATACAAAACCTTTATCGCAGAGTCCTGCCTGGCTGCCTCAGAGGTGAAAAATTGGAAGCAGGAGGTGGGAGCAGAGAGGGAGGGGTCTCTGGGCACTTAGGCGACAGCAGCACTGGGCAGAGGGGCTCAGGATGTCACGGAGAGCCAGCTGGAGCCAGGTCTGAAAGGCGACCCAGGAGCACACAGGCAGGCCTGCCCAGGAGGCCTGTGGTAGTTGCACCAGCTGTGCTGGCAGCCAGTCAGCAGCTGTCCTGGCTTTGTCCCCTGCTGGCCCAGTGCCAGCAGCCTTGCGTGTTCACCTCAAGCTCGTCTGCAGCCTTCTCCTGTTCACTTTTACCCCTCCCTCCCTCGCATGAGAAGCAGTATGTGTGGCATCTGCAAAAATCCAAGGAGAGCCAGATTTGTACTCCCACTACAATTTTCCCATCTGCAAAATGGGTAGGATAATGCTTATCTGCTCCATGCTTTGAATGAAACACTTATGAAAAATTGCCTGGTAAACTCTCATGGTTACAATATCATTGTTAGCTTTCTTCATCCTCCCAATTTATTCATTCTTCACCTTTCTTCTCTTTCCTTACCTGCCCCTTTACAAATCTATTCTAACATCATCAAATCATATTTGTAAAAATGCAGTTAAAACAAATTTAAAGGTACCAAATCCAGCAAACCAGATAGCTTTGTGCTTATGAAAACTTTATTTTTGTTCAGAATCCCAGATTATTACAGACATTATGTTTTAGAATGTAAAAATACTAGTTACTTGAAATTGATTAAAATGAGGTGTCACTAATTTTATTTCAAATCACCTTTGGTGGGTGCAGGAAACAGAGCTTGTTCATTCGATGGACCTGAGACCCAGGGTGAAGCTCACAGAAACAGAGTCCTGGGTGACCTTGTGCTGGCAGGAATCATTCTGGACCAGCTTCACAGCTCCTACCTCAAAACTGCCCTCTCTCTACCCAATGAGTGGGACTAGAATGTCGCCACAATTTGGATGAGGCAAGAGCTCCAGGTTAAAATGAAAACCTCTGTCATCTCATTGAGTTCTAGCTCCTTTCCAACTAAGAACAGCTTTCCAGAGAACAACCCGAATGATAAACAACTGTTTGTGCGTCTGACACAGAAGAGGGAGTTGTTTTAAAATGTTTCTGAAGAAAATAAGGGAGGCAGTTAGATAGTTTTTGTCCTCAAAGAGCTTCTCAAATTTTAAGGGGGTAGATAGATGCTATATCCTCACTCTGGAATCCAGTTCTGTCTGGTGTGGGCATCCCTGGATGGGTACCCAGTAGGAGAACTTACCTGACCGGCCAAGTAGACGGTAGAGGGTCCTGGACACCCGAGCGGGGTGGGATTTGGAGTCAGCCCAAGGACGAAAAAGCACTACCAAGTCAGGCAGAATGCTACCCTTGTCAATGGCTGAATTTGGTCTGGACAAACTATATTACAGGAAGGAAATTCAACCTCATATTTATTATCTCCTCCTCTCATAAAAACCGCTACCATTTATTGAATACCTACTCTGTGCCAAGTGCTACTCTAAGCACTTTGCATTTAAGCCCTTATAGCAACTCTACTTACAGTTCCCATTTTACAGATGGGGAAACTGAAGCCCAGAATTGTTAAGTCAGCTGCCATAGGACTCCCAGCCAGTAGGTGACAGAACCAGGTTTTGAACCAAGGCACTCGGACTCCAGGGTCCACTCTCTTAGCCAGATGCCTGCCTACCCTGTGCAAGAGGGTTTACCTAAGGCCAGTGGAAGCTTTCCCTCTCCTCGGGACACTGACACAGCCAGAACTCCATCCCTCCCATCTCTGCCCACACCTGCCAGCTCCCCGGGGCACAGCAGAGCTCCAACCTATTGCTCTTGCATTCTTCTGAAGGCTAAATATGTTTTCAAGGGTACCCACAGCAAGGAGCTGGTCAGGGCAGGCTGTATTCATCTCCCCTCCATCCTGAGTTAGGGGCCAGTCCTTAAAGCCATGGGTAGGGAAGGACCCACAGGACCCAGCAGCCCTGTAGCCAGAGCCAGGTTCCCCCAACCCTTCCAGGGAGGAATGCAGGGGGAGGACCCAACAGCTCTTGCTCCTCTGACACATACATGTGCGCACAGCGGGGAGCAGAGAATTTGCTGGGTTTAACCCTCTCCCCAGTGATCACAGGGCTAAGTTACTGATTTCTGCCTCCAGGATTGAATTGCTCATCTCTGTGTTATTTTCCGTTGCCTCTTCCCTCTCCACTGGAAAGGCAGGATCCCCTCTGGGCTTCTACCCTGGCCCATTGGCCCTGTGCAGAATGAGCCTCCCTCCCAGTTTTGAGATGTGGAGTTTGCAGAGAAGTCAGGCTCCCATGCTCCCAGGGTGGCTCAGTGGATGGAGACGGTTGCTGTGGAAGCTGGGGGCCCATTGTCCTTACCTGACAAGGCTGGAGATTATCCAGATGTCTAAACGATGAACTCCAGGAGCATAGGGACAAATCCTTGTCCATGGGTATTTCTCCAGATTCTAGAATAAGGCCCGGCACATGGGAAGGAAGGGCATGTGTCACCTAAACACCACTCCGCCTTCGCGGGCTTACACTCTCTCAGGGAGGTTGCTACATGTGCATCTCTAACTAGACGTAGAGAACCTTCAGACGATGGCAGGGCTTGGGGGAGGAAGAAATGGCATCTGGTTGAGTGGCTTCAGAAAGACTAGATGAAGACCCTGGCATTGGAGACGGGCCTTGAAGGACACATAGGACTTCAGCAGGCAGAGGAAGAGGGGTGGACGAGGCATGCTCCCGGAAAGCATGGGAATAGTCAGGAAACAAGGTGGTTTCCTCTGGCCGGGACACGAGGTACGTGTAAAAGAGCAGTAGAAGCCAGAGCGAGGGTGGGGTTTGGCTAGGCTGGGCGGTGGGGGGGGGGGTGGTGGCGGGGTGCCTCCAGTGGTGCGGGCTGGTCGGGGAAGCAGGAAGGCCAAGGTGAAGGGGGCTGGCCGCCTTCCATGTTGTCCCGCCTCTATTTCTCATCTGGTTCCGAGAATCAATTGTTCTGCGTTAAGTGGATGGAGGGACTTTCCTAGCCTCCTATCTGTGCTCGTAACTAGACTCAGTGGAGCCTGCAACAATGGCTTTCTATTTAGAACCAGAAATCAGGCTTTGCATGGCCTTCTCCAAAGAGGAGGGAGAGAACGGAATGCGATCTATTTGCAGAAAGGCTACAGGGAGAATGTAACAATTCTAATCCTATCAGACTCCGATAGGCTGCTTTCTTTTATTAATAACATAATCTGTTGCTCTAAAAGCATGTCTTCAACTCCCCAAATTGAATTATTCGACTGGACTCCTAAGTGGGAAATGCTCAAGAGTAGCTGGCAAGCCTGCAGAGGTTTCTAGGAATAAGGCGAATGAGTAAAGAATATTCTCCATGTAAAATATTAAAATGTTACAAATTAGGCTAAAGTTCCCTTTGACCAACCCCTGCTCCAGCCTCACCCCTGCATTGGCCTCATCAACCCCTCTCCTGAGTTTGCCATTACTATCATTCTGTTGTATATATTTCCAGAACTTTTTCCTATGTATTTACATATTTAGAAAATGTATACTCATGTTTTGTGTCCATCTACCTAGATGCATTGCTCGTGTGGTTTCGAAATAAGTTTTCTAAAAGCCTGAAGGTGGAAAACGACCAGAACACTGAGTACGTGCTGCAGCAGAAATAGGAAGCTCTTCATATTTTGTAAATAAAGCATTTGTCCACTTAACCTTGGATTTTCCTTCCATACTCAGGAAGATGTGAAAGGACAAGTTGATCCTGTATTTTCCTACTTGGATTCCTTACCTGCTTCTGGAAATCTCTGCTAGATTCCTCACCCCACACAATCCTTAGCACTTCTGACAGGGGTAAGCAGAGGGAGAAATCCAAGGACGGACAGGGCTGTCACCCATTCTTCCCACCAGCTGCTGGAGGAATGCTGGCTGCCAGGTCTCCAGACACTGGCACCTACCATTTCAATAAGGAAAGCCTGTCTCAGCCCAAGGACGCGAGAGTTGTCTCCTTGGCTTTCTTAGATGTCCAGTTTAATAGTGATATCGTGCAAGTTCTCATGCCTTTTATTTTAACCGGGAAACACAGGGTTTAAAAGCCTTGCAGATAGGGGCTTCCCTGGTGGCGCAGTGGTTGAGAATCTGCCTGCTAATGCAGGGGACACGGGTTCGAGCCCTGGTCTGGGAAGATCCCACATGCCGCGGAGCAACTGGGCCCGCCCGTGAGCCACAATTACTGAGCCTGCGCGTCTGGAGCCTGTGCTCCGCAACAAGAGAGGCCGCGATAGTGAGAGGCTCGCGCACCGCGATGAAGAGGGGCCCCCACTTGCAGCAACTAGAGAAAGCCCTCGCACAGAAACGAAGACCCAACACAGCCAAAAATAAATAAATTAATTAATTAATTAAAAAAAAAAATCCTTGCAGATAGAGGCTTTCCATCGAGAAAGACAAGCAGGCTAGTTAGGTAGACTGGAAACGTTTAAGTGAATTATTAATAAATTTAACGATAAAGAAGATTTCTTCACTTGGATGATAAAGCACATTGTTTGAGCGCTTTTGAGTTCTCTTGCACTTCCTGTGACCCCTAAGAGTGTTAACGCTCATAGAATAAAACTTACAAAGTCGGAATGCATTTTCATGTCACCAGTTGCGGAGGATCAGCTCTCTGGCTGAATTAACCACTGATTCTTATTCTGCTTTCCTAAAGTGACAAGCTAATACAACCTGTGGTAATTTCATTAGAGGGCAAGCTAAGGGCACATCACCCTCCCCTATTTATTTCCTCGTGGCACTCAGGGTCCATGTTGGTTATTGTCAAATATCACAAAGATTTCTCCTGCTTTCATTGCAAAGGTAAATGACAAATTGCTTTGGGAGTCAGGTTTTATGAAGACGATGAAATCCTCTAATGGGTTTCAGGTGCTTCTCTACCACCAATCATGAGGTCATCTTGAGGTCACTGCGCAGATATTATCATAGCTCTCTTTTAAAGGATCTCCATTGAAATTTGGAGGTCGTAGAGGCTCAGATTTGCTATACAAAGGGAAACTGACTTTACCTTCCAACCTTCCTCAAAGATTCCATTTCTGATATGACCCTATAATCCTCAAGAGGAATTTTCCCTGCCGCCTCTCTTGTGCTGTGAAGCAATGCATCTCTGCTTAGCACCAAGCATGTTCTTCATCAAAACCTGGATGATGCCTGATGACAGTATCCCAGTGGCCTACCATTGGCAGCGTTGGCTTTGGGTATTAGACAGTCCTTTGACCCCCCTGGAGCTACTCTTTTGCATGTGAGTGAGTGTTGAGACAGCACTGCAGATTCTGAAATCTGAGGTCAAATTTGATAGGAAGCATCCGAAAAACATATTTTGAAAGAGAAAGGAGTGTGGTATTCTGAAATAACCTCTTCTGTTATGCCAGCCTCGTAAATGACAGTGTATCCATTACATCCAACAGTAACTTGTGCTTAATTTTTAAAGCTTCATATTAAAATGTTCAAGATTTATATTCAAATAGTTATCTCCAGAAGACTGTTAAGCCCAATGAGTGAAGGGAACAGGCTTGGTGTCCCCTTTATCACGCCTCAAAGTGACACCATACCCAGTGGGTGCCTCAGGAACATCTCAGAGATATAAATGGTAGAACTCTGCTAATCCTGCTGCCACACTCAGAAAACCAAGGAGGGACAGGGTTGCAGTGTCTCCTGGGACAGCATCCTCGCCCTGGATTCTCCAGGGAGAAGACAGCTCTCATCCTCCACCCGAGCCTCCCACCCACCCCACCTCCTGCCCAGGGGAAGAATGAGCGCCCTGTCCCCGGCATCTTCCCCTAAGCAGATGCCTGGCAGCCCCCCTCCGGCGTCCACAGCCAGCGGCGACAGACACTGTGGGTCTCCACGCAGGCCCCAGGCCACACCCATCAAGGAGCTGGGTCTCAACCAGGGTCTCCATATAACATCACTTGTCTGTCTGGTGTGGTTTCCTCTTCTGAAGAAAAGGCCTTTCAGCTGGTTCAGCCTGCCTTTAAACCACAGCTTCCCTGCTACCAGAAGGCTATTACATGCTGCTGTATTATAGACCATTGCACAAGTCACGGGCGTCACAACATCAGTGTCAAACAGAACTGCTCTCAGATTTGAGCCCTAGCACCTTCTAGCTGGGTGGCCCCAGGAAAATTCCCAGCCTCTCTAGTGCTCCATTTCTTTATCAGCAAGAAGGTGGTGGTGATGGTGATGATGATGATGATGATGTGATACCTTTTTATAGGGCTCTTTGTGGTATTAAATGAAATAACGCAAGCAAAGCACTTAGCAGTACCTAGCAATATAGAAATCTCTCAATAGATAGTAACAGTTATTAAGTTTTCTTTTCCAACTCCCATGTTCTTTCATTTATTCTGTAATACATAGTATATACTTTTGTGTCTTTTTTTCAAATTATTAAAAAATGCTAGACAATAGGATGATAGATCATTTGTCCATCATCCAAGTACTAAATAGACCTCAGTTAAATAGATTAATTGTATGTGTTCCATGAATGGAGAAAGCAGTAAACTAAGAGAAAATATCCTGTCAGAGATGCAGGATATATTTTAAAGTGACTTCTGTGATGAGGCCTGAGTATCAGTTCAGGCTATTCTCACCATGGTCATCCTCATTATTCTACAGTAAGAATTAATATTCAGAAAGAATTAATCCTGCGCTACAAGATATGTATTGATGAGAAAAAGACCCGATTATTTTAAGATGGTATTTTGAGGCATCAATATCTCTGAAGATTTTCTATATTATGTATTGCAAAGGAAAGGGAGTTCTAGTGACCCCCAAATTCAGTAAGCCATAACATCCCATTTCCCAAGGTTTTATTTAATCCAGACTTTACTGAACTGAGTGAGTGAAGGACGTTTGCAGATTGGAAGATTCCTGCCTGCATGTGATTGAATGAGCGTACACCATGTTTCTTTTTGCTTTCCTCCTCCAAGACCATGTCATTAGTGAAAATCGCCGGCTTAGGCCATGGAGTAAAACACAGAAAATGCATAATCACCAGATAAGATTCCCCTCAAAGCATTTTTTTCATGCTACCACATGAACCCTGAAAATACTCCTATAAGGCAAATATTAATATGCAAAAATTACTAATTCTATTGCTGGAGAAATGAAGGACAGTAAGCAGTTGAAAGGCCACTTGAAATTCACAATAGGAGCTACTCTTCTCCAGCTAATTAATACCAGTATTTAGGTTTGTGGATCCCCCTATCACCTACCATGTTGCCTTTGAAGATGTGTGAAAACCTGCAGTTCTGACTTCCCCTTAACCTGAATTTTACTGCTTTAGGGGAGAATGACCACTTGGGGAGGGTTGTGCTCTGTCTCCTGCCTGGAAGCACAGTAGCCCATTCACTGTACGGATCTCCAAGTGACTCATGATGCAGCTGCTTCGATTTACAGCCAGTTGATGGATTTAAGGGCTGTTAGCTCTTTTGTTGAATTTCATATTAATAAAGAAGGGGGATCTATAAAAACTTACTGTTGCATGGAGGGAATGCATGAAGCATCACAGAGCAAGGACTATGTTGTCTTTACAACTAAAGAAGTAGGGTAGAACCATGCTTTCTTTCATCAGGTTCTGCAGTCTTAAAAGCAAGTAGGCTCTGAAGGAATTTACCCATAAAATTGGCAGGACAAACTGAACTCCAGCAATTATATATAAACTCCTGTTTTCCTCTTACCACCAAGAAGTTACTTTTACTGCCAAGACATAATGCGGTTCTTTTTTTGTTTTTTTTTTTTTTAAAGATCAGACGTAAACACTCCAAGGTTGAATTCTGGCAAGTTTTTCTCTTGTCCAAGTTCTTAATTTATGCCAAACATGCAGCATATACGTCAGTTTTCAGCTACTTAAGAGAAATCGAATCCTGGTTATGTAATATAATAGCATAAAGCTCTGAAAGAACATCCAAACTTGTAAAGGAGAGGACCCATTCCTCTTTTTTATAGAAAATTTCCTCTGGCATTAGGAGCTAACCAGGCTCTCAATGTACAAAACTGAATGTGAGATGCGAGGGAATGAGAATACAACATAGTTTTAGGCACAATGTCTATCTTATTTCACTTATCAACACAACGATGCCTCAAGGTATGATTTCACTCCATCATACAGGTGAGGAAGCTAAGACAAATAGAGGTTAAGTAACAATCTCATTAGGGTCACCTTGAGAAATTGTGGTAGGTAGGATTCTGAAAATGGCTCCTAAGATTCTATGCCCTAAACCCCGGACCCTGTGAATATATATACAAAGGTATATATATATATAAAATATAATAAGATATCACTCCCATGAGTGATATACATATACACAGGTATATATATAATGAAATATCACTCCCATGTGTGATATACATATACACAAGTATATATCACTCCCATGATTATGTTATATCATATAGCTCAGTTGACCTTAAAATAAGGAGATTATGCGTGGACTTGATTTAATCACATAAATCCTTAAAAGCAGAGAGCTTTCTCTGCCTATTACTGGAAGAAAAAGTCAGAGAGATTAGAAGCATAAAAGAGCTTGATGCTTAAAGATGGAGGATGGAGGAGACCACATTCAAGGACTAGAAAGATGCCTGCAGGAGATGAGAATGAACCTTAGCTGACAGCCAGCAAGGAAACTGGGACCTCAGTCCTACAACCACAAGAAGCTGAATCCTGCCAACAATCTGAATGAGTTTGGAAGTAGAGTCTTCCTCAGAACCTCAGATAAGGACACAGCTAGCCAATACCTTGCATGTAGATCCTCAGCAGAGAATCCCACTGAGCCATATCAGATTCTGACCTATAGAAACCCTGAGAGGATAAAAGGGTGCTGGTTTAAGCCTCTGCATTTGTGGAAATTTGTTATTCAGCAATAGAAAAATAACATAGCAATTAAGTGGAGGAGGTGAGATTCTCACTCTGCTCCATTTGGCTTTAACCAGGTTGAGAAGAAAACTTCCAGCCTAATCACAAATCTGGCTTAAATAGGTTAACACGAAATAAAGAACTAACTTATTTCCATAACAGATTAGAAAAATTAGCTCTTGGTTTAGTATCAGTCTCCACCCCTATCCCTGACTTCATCCTCAGGAACAGCCACATTTTGGCTGATGCACCTCTACTTGTCACTCTTGTCATTCATATTGTATTATTACCTTCATTCTATCATGCTCTCCAATCTTCCAAAGTGCTTTCTCATTCATTATCTAACTTTCTCTTCACAACTACTCTACAAATCAGATGGGACAGAAATAATTATCTTCACACTCTGGATGAAAAAAACAGAAGAGCAAACCAATTCTGGTTTGCTTCCAAATGCCATCTTTTCCTTGAGATTAAGAAACCGAAACTGGGAGAAATCAAGTGACATGCCTGGGGCACAAATCTACTGGGCTCACAAGTCCTGGCCTTCATAGCACACTGACCTAGAGTTCCTTCTCCCTCAGCCATCAGACACCAATTAAGCTGCACCCACTGCCTCCTTCCAAGCCACACCCTTCTGACTTGGGTCCCCTCCACACTCAAGGCCTTCCAGCCAAACGGACCTTCTTCCCAGTGGCTCCCCCCTCCTGCCTCAGCAGCTTTGTACTGGCTGCAAAGTTTCTCTCTGCCTGGAACACTCTCTCTGTCTTTGTCTTTTCTCCTTTGGCATGTTAACTCCTACACATTCTTCTGACCCCAGCTCAAAAGACAATTTTAGGGACATCTCCCCTGAACTTCTTGTGTAGGTTATAGATGTCTCTGTATCCATCCTCATATCCTTGACTTTCACACAGTGGGCAATTGATACTGATTTGGGTATTAAGTCATTGAAATGGAGTCTCCCCATTATATGGCCATTCCATGAGAACTGGAATGGCATCTCTTTTGCTCCTCTGAGCCTAGCACAGTCCTGGCACATACATGGGGCTCAGCAAATACCAGATGAACTAGTGAATGCACTTATGAATTTACCTATGAATGAAATAATGTAGCTAGTTTTCAGTCAGGCAGGCCATTACATCAAGTTCCTCCAAGAGGTCAGCGAATGAGGGGACTTTAGCAATACTAGACCACATCTTTCTACCTGCACCATTCTTATGCCAAGCCCAAGAAGTGAGTGTAGGGCCTTTCCAGTAAAAATGTTACATTCCCACCTCTTTAGAAAAAAAAAAAAAAAAATCCTTCACTGGAAAGTACCCTTACCCCCTGAGCATTTCCTCCTTTTCATGGGCTAGTGTGGATGGTATTTCTCACCTCCTCACAGTGACAGCTCTACTGACAGATCTGCTGAGGAAGAGCCATCCTCCCCTCCCCCAGGCGACCGGCTGTAACCCAGGCACACACTGGAAGCTGCTGTATAGACCATGATTCTTATGTGACTGGGTCTTTCTCTTCTCACAGCAGGATTCAGTTATAAAAACTGCCCCACATATTTAGTCATCTACAAATAAATTGGCATTTTTATTTTGTTTTCTTGACACGAGTTATTTGGGAAGTTGTTTGAAAGTTTGCACTAGACTGTTCCTTTCCAGTTCTGAAAAATTCTGTCAGTCTGTGATTTACTAGCTTTGCACTTCAGATGTAGCAGCCATGGATTCACAGCAACATCTCATTCACTGAACAGAACTTGCCAATTCCAGAAAGTTCTATGGCAACGTGGAGAATGCCTTCTTCTATGAAGAGGGACATGAGTAATGCACTAAAGTTACTCTTAATCTAGTTTAAGCTATTTATCCCCTATGCATCTGCCAAGTAGTTAGCTGTCTAGTGAAAAACACTTCAGTAGAGAGGCTCTGACTTTATAAAGAATCCATCAAAGAATCATTGTATTATATGAATAACCACCTTCAATTATATCAATTTTGTTTGTCAAGGTTTTTTTTTAAAATGTGTACATGCAAGCTTGACCATTATGAAATTAACTGTCTCATCTGTCTTATCTTACCCTTGTCAATAATCACACGTTGAGTACACATCCAGTAAAGTAGTTTGGTCCCTGTTGCAGTTTTAGATGTAGGCAGTGCATGGTTTGGACATTCTGAGTGGGGAGCTTATCCCTGGAGTGTTTAGGAAAACCCATTACAAGAAGTGGAACTAAAACTTCTCCTTGGAGGAAGGGCAGCCCGTCTCCTCAAAGAACACAAGAAAGCACATCCCAGCCACAAACACAGAAATTCACCTGATATCATATAATATGGGGATACTACTTAGTGGTAGATTTGGTTAATTGAAACATTTGGGTGGAATAATAATAATAATGATAAAAGACAAGGTGGTCAATAGGGGCTAGATTAACAGGCCTTAAATAGTGGGCTAAGAAATTTGAACTGGATTCTAAAGTAGAGAGCCAATGAAGTTTGTTCAAGGCGTGACCGATGGTCACATGAGAGGTATACCCTTCCTCTCCTGTATGAGGACAGATGTTCCTTCCCTTGTCTGTACACTCTGAGTATCAAGTTGAGAGTGGCGTCCCCTGGTTCAAACATTTTTCTTTAACAATCCTGAGGGACTCTTTGAACACATAATACTGTGAAGTCAGCAAATACGAAATTAACATATCCACATTATGGGATAACTCATATACAGTTTTCTAAAGCACTGAATATAAGTGCATATGTAAACAACAAACGGCAAATTGTATGCAGACAACCCAGTAAAGTGTTTGAGTCTTTCTTACTAAGAAATTTATGAAACAAGTAAGACTGACATTGTAAGGCTTCACATCCATCACCTTCTTTTCGGGCAAATATGTTTGTCCCAAGCCTGTCAAGCCCTTCTTCTTTCATCTTCCTGATTTAGGATAACTTGGTGATGCTTATATGTACCTAACTGGGCCACATTCCATGATAATCCACAATAGGCTGATTATTTCCTTGCACTGGAGATAAAACAGAATATAATTCAGAGATCAACTCTCAGTCAAGTTACAATTTCTCAAAGTTAAGTGTGTAAGTAGAGAGACGTCCTCAACTATAATCCTAAACTCAACTACATTTTTTTTCCACTTTACCCCTGTGCAAGCCTGGACAATGTTGACATTTAATTAGGCGTGTTCTCCTTCAAATGAGCTCTGCAAAGCCACTTGCCCCAGCTTCGAGTGACAGCCCAGGGAAGAGCTTCCTTTCTGGACAGGACCACAGCACTGGGGGGCGGCGGGGGAAAGGGGGCTTAGATGCCTCCTGGCTTGGGAAGAGCAGTGGCCAGGGGCTAGTGTAGAGAGAGAAGTGCAGGTTGTAGGCCACTGGGCAAGTCTCCCCACTACTCAGAAGGCTCGAGTCTTTGATTACTCTCTGGGTCAACACTCTTAAAGTCCTTCCCGCCCACACAGCTTGGTTTTGCTTTTCACCATATGAGGGTCCTTTCTGTGTTGTTAGCTATGCAAACAGTGTCCTATTGCGATCAGGCTGGCAGCAGCACGGTGCAGAGTGCGTGGAAGCCTGAAAGTGGACCTATCCCTGTCGGGGAAGTACGTGATGAGGACTTGAACTTAAGCCAGAGTAAGAGGACTGGAAAGAATAGATGATAGTGCTTCATCATGATGTACGATATTTTTCATTATAAGATTACAGGAGATGTTTATTCATTGAATTAGCCCACATCAAGTGTGTCTTTTTTTCTTTTTTTTTTTTTTTAACTTGCTGAATAGTTTTAAAAGACCCCTTCTGTTCTTGAAAGGTGAAAGGATGCATTTCCTAAAAGGAATAGGAGCTCAAAACATCTTGCCGGGAATGTGAGAGTCAAGTCTCAGGAAAGTGTTTGGTTGCTGGAAAGTGATCATGCAACTGGGTTCTCCATAAACAAAGTCCTTCTGTAATTACAGAAAAACTTACTTTGAAACCAGTATCCTGGGTGTGGCTGGAGTTAATCGCATTACAAAGAACTCCAGTCTACACAGGCAGTAATGTAATGTAATTTGTGGGGTTTTCATCCTCTATCATATTTCTGTCTGGATATTTGGTAGGAGGGTTTGGTCTGTACCTAAGTCAGTTGTCCAACTATGATGAATAAGTCAAGGGAAATGACAAAAATGAAGAAACCAGTTTTTAAAAGAATGATTTCTAATGTAACAAATTCAGAAAAAACATGACGTTTCTTCGGCTTCTGGTTAATTTGTTTCATCACAAAATTCCAAAGAAAAGTGGAACATCTCAGAATTGATACGCAATATGTTGATATCATGTAATCAGGTTTTGCAGAATTAAGCTGGAAAGAAAACACTAATGGGAATAAGGATTTTGACAATATAAATAAAGTTGACTTTTTGAGGGGAAGGGGGCTCAGAAATAAAAAGAAAAAAAAAGAAGTCTAGAAAGAAGAGATCTGTACAAAGAGGCAGAAATACATATGCAATTGTGATTGTGATGGGAAGGTGGATTTCATTTCTCTTCTGACGAGAGTAGTGATACAAGAGAAACAGTTAGGAGATCTCACCAGTCTTTAATGGATGCAACACATGATTCTAAATATTCAAGGTATATTCACTGAGCAAGCATGAAAAAACTAATATACATTAAAAATATTTCATTTATTCTTAATAATTCTTAAGTTTATCCAGGATACTCTATGTTAATAGAGTCTGATTGGTAAAGGTGATGAATAAAACTCTTCCTAAGTTTAATAAAAAAGAATTTGGAGAAAAAAATAAGTTTGAGATATTTATTATAAATTACATATATGAGAAAAACTCAGTTTACCATAATATTTTAGCAAATCAGAAAGTTTGAAGGTGCTAACTTAAAAGTATCTTGGGGTTAGAATGATATCATCATCAGTTCTCATTTTTCAAGGAGCTCCCAGAAATAAAATAAAATCTTAATCTTTCTCCATTCACTGCTTACTTTACCTTTGCTCCCCCGTGTCATCACGCTTTCTTCAAAGATTATGCTTTATAAGCCTACTGATAACTGCTTCCTCCATTATTAAACTCTGCTTAAATTTTAGGTCTTCATATTTTCAAATATCAATGTTCCCCATTCAAAATGAATTTTCCTTTTTTTTTTGAGAACTTCATGGGATTTAATTTTTTAATTTTGCATTTGCCTTACAGGATTGAGCTATATTTAAAAGTTCGTATTTTAACTTATTAACTGTTATATGAAAACCAAATTCTAGATCATTTTATTCCTAGTCCCAAACATTTTAAACAACATTTTGCAGTTGATGCAAGAACAATCTTGAAAGCTTGGTTTCATTGGAACTTTTCCTTCTAGAATTTTTGCTTGGAATAAGGTATTTTTTATCCTTCAAGAAACAGCCTGCCACCGTGAGAAATGGACATGAAAAAAAGAAGAGCATTCTATTGAATATCCAAAGTCTCCAAATTTGCCAGCAGCTTCTAAAGAGTTGTTATACAGAGACCTCAGTGATGGCCCTGGATAATTATTTTTAAGATGATGTTGGGTCTGAAAGAGAACTGCCAATTTACAGTCTCAAAGACCATTTTTTTTGGCATTAATGAATAAGAATAATTATGGCATTTCCCCCTTTTCCACTGATCATTTTGTTCTTTATAATTAGTTCCATTTTTATTCCTTTCTACAGCATATGCATTCAGATCTTGAATGTAAAATTACCACACAGGTAGTAAGGTTAAGTCTGAAGTTGTACGGAAGAAAGGAAAACTAGATAATCACTAAACTCCATTTGAAGGTAGCAACACACAAGGGTATGGGCTTCAGTGTGCTAAAAATCTCTCCCCTCCTAAATTGTGTTAGCTCATGTACTAACTGAGCCTCAGATGTGCTCTTCCTTCAATCCACACACTCCAACTGGCAAATAAGGTCCAAACAACCTGCCTGGTTGAGTGAGAGGAGGGATGGGACCCAGGAATCCCTGGGACCAGCATCACCGCAGCAGGCGCCAATCACTGGTCCTTTGCTCTGCCTCTGCCCAATATTCTAGAGTCCCTGTGTTTTCAGTGGCCTTTAATGAAACATCATGCACAGTAAAACCTTAATCTTACTATATTTCATGTCTTCCTAGCCTGGTCCCTGAAAGAGCTTAAATTTGAGATGTCCAGGCTGAAGGGACTCCTCCCAATGCGCTTCAGGAGATGCTGTTGGTATTTAGCATGGGACAAACATTCGTGGTGCGGGACTGTGCCAGATTTCAGAAAGTTTAGCCACCCTGGCACCCAAGCACCAGTAGACTTCCCCTTCCATTGGGACAACCAAACACTGCCACCCCCCTCCATTTCCAAAGGACTCTTCCTGAGGGGAACTTCTAAACATAGTTGTTTTGAGAAATAAAGTTGGAAGTAACTCCTCCCTCTAACGCATCTGACATAGAAAAAAAGGCTCAAAAAATACACCAAATTTCAAGAGCTTCCAAATGTATACTCTATTATGAACTTGAAAATAAAGCTACTTCTAAAGCAGAAGCATAAATTGTCCAGTGTTGCTTTATTTTGGTATAATACCACTGAGAATGGTGGTACCACAGAGATATTCAGGCCATCTGCATACAATAATATTGGCTTTGGTTAATTTTTTCCTGCAGATATCAATATTTATAAAGCATGTACACATACATCTTACTTTACTATATTGATCAAAATTGAGAAAGCTTAGGCAATTGAAGGAATAGATAAAATTATGATGGTGGCCGTGAGCTATTTACAATTCTTATTTTCACACGTTTCTGTTATCCTGGCACATTTCTGTCGTGCTTTTTGCATTTCTTGGTGCTTCTTTGCTGTCTTCTTGCCCTGGCTGATATCTGAGGACCTCCTCCTCTACTGGGGTCTCTTTAGGAGCAGGCGATTACGCTTTTTAAGGAATCTGATGCCCTCACTATGCTAGCCCAGTAATGGGTGGGATAACCCTTCACTATATTTATTATCCTTGATAGATAATGAATTTACACTTGCCTCCTGGACACCAGGCCCTAAGCCACTAGGCACTAGTAAAGGGAAATTTAGGTGCTCTGTTGTAAGTCAGCAATGCAGATATTCTGAAGTATCAGGATTTCTGGTGAATTCTTTTTTTTTTTTTAATTGGTGTATAGTTGTTTTACAGTGTTGTGTTAGTTTCAACTGTACAGCAAAGTGAAGTAGAGTTCCCTGTGCTATACAGCAGGTTCTTATTAGTTATCTATGCAGCAATGCAGATATTCTGAAGTATCAGGATTTCTGGTGAATTCCTCTACCTACTTTTTTTTTTTCAAGATCTTTTTGATGTGGACCATTTTTAAAGTCTTTATTGAATTTGTTACAATATTGCTTCTGTTTTATGTTTTGGTTTTTTGGCCATGAGGCATGCGGGATCTTAGCTCCCCGACCAGGGATCGAACTCGCACGCCCTGCACTGGAAGGCAAAGTCTTAACCACTGGACTGCCGGGGAAGTCCCTCCTCTACCTACTTTTAAGCCCAGCTTAGCTAGATATTAATAATTAGGGACCTTTCTTATTTTACCTTCCACTCTTTAGGGTAAGCACAACTTCTTGATTTTTAAATCTTCTAGTTGATTAGAGGCTTGAGAGACAGGACCACTAGCACCAGCATCGACTCTGATCGCCACTCCTGGCTGGAGAGAATTTGAAGCCGCGATGCACTTGCTTACCTTCTTGGTTTTCTGTCTTCCCTACATGAGACTCTGCCATAAGTCCCTTCTCTTATCCCAAATGCTTTGACATGGTCAGAATGTTCTAGATCTTTTTCAAACCAAATTTGAAATAGAAATAGCTTGAAAAGTTAAAAAGGATAAATGCTACCTGTGTTCTTCCTGAGGTGCTCCTATAATCTAGTGAACAGGATATTTCTGATCTTGGGTGATCATAAATTGAGTGCAGCCATCATTGGCACCATAAAAGTTATCACCCAAAGTCATAAAATGAAAGCAAGGCATGATCCAGCCTTTTAACTCTGTGAGCTTTGTAAACATTAACTCCTACATGTGCATGGATCAGTGACTCTGAAAAGTGATTCTATATGAGACTGTCTTGTCGCACTGCCTTTCACTAGAAATAGCTGAGTTAGTGGGACACACGGAGAACCAGAATGCACAGCCCCGTGTCTGAAGCCCACTCTGCCACATAGAGTGTGTGGCCTTGAGCAAGTCACTGAAACTTCCTGAATGGCTGTGACCTTGTATGTAATTTAGGGGTTATAGGTTTGTATGAGGGATGATTGAGAAACCGTAAGAGACACTCAATGATCTCAAAAAAGCAAAAACATTTCTTCTAGATCTGATCTATTCAAGAAAGAAAAGGGTATGATTTGAGGGATCTACTAGGTCTAGGTTGGTTGCCTTTAGATCTTTCGTGCCCTTTTCCTGCTCAATATCACTAGATTGCAGGGTGGCAGCGGGGATGTCCCTGCAAGCGATGTTCCAAGTCCTCTGTCAGCTGGCTTCATCCAATGCAAGGTACTGGACTGAGGGTGAAGGAAGGGAGGAAACAGGTGTTTCTCCCCCTCCCTGCCAGTGTCTAAGACGGTGGCTATTTCACCGGGCAGACACCTCCCATCTGTAACACACCTCTCTTCCCACCCTTCCTTCCAGGGGTGATGGTGGCTTTCCACTATTGTTAATTTCTGGACGGCCTCATTGTCTCCAGTTGGATTCTTGGTTCTTCCATCACTTGTGGAGAAAATTCCCTGCATTAAAGTCTCTTTTTTGTAAATACTTTAAGTGGTTTCTGTTTCCCTTCTTTGACTTTGACTGATATTAATAATAGCATTAGGAAGACCTTTCACCAAAAAAATTTTCCTGATACTGGATGCATCATTAGAAAATCATTCCATTGGATTCCATTGGATTATTTTCCACAAAAGGGGAGAGTAGCATATTGCAACAGGGAATGCTGCGTGATAGCATTTACAACTCATGTTGTCATTTCATCCATCCACCCACGGAACATTTTATATCTATTATGAGTTAAGAATTGACCTAAGCCCAGGACACACACGATAAACTAGATACATGGTGTGTCAGACCAGGCGATTTCAAGGTCACTCTCTAATGACCTGAAGGACAGAATGTACTTATTTGGGAATCAGGAGTAATAATGAGGGTTAGGTACCGAATGCTATGTTTGGCACACAGCATCAACAAAAGAGATTTCACGCTCCTGTTTCCAGGAGCCACCTCCCACCTCATTAATACACTGAGGTGAAATGAAGTGAGCTGGGCAGGAAATATAATAACCATTACGTAGATAAAGAACCAAAGTTCAGAATTGTTATCTGCAGCTAGTAAGTGTCAGAGTCTGCAGCTGATGGTCACACCGCTTCACTAATTGCTTTACTCTAAGTCATCTGTGCTAAGAAATGTGTGACTCTGTGGGGCTGGGGAGTGGGGAAGCAGAGAGCACATTTTGCAGGGAACCAGGAAACCCTGCTTCTCTTCCCTTCCTCTCCAAGTGGTCCCCAAACCCCATCTGTCAGACACTAACACATCAGTTAGGCTCTTTGAAACTAAGGTCTTTGAATCTAAGTGTCAAATGAGGGCCAGCACCTAGCTCACAGGATTGATAGAGACCATGAATGTGGTACACGCTGTACGGTGACGGGCTCCTGCTCACTTCATGGAAAGTAACAACATCGAGAGACGGGATGACAACCACGGTTTTGTGTGAGCTCCGGGTACTGGAAAGGGTCTGATTCAGCCTCCTGAGTCTGCAGGTACTGTCTGTGAAAAGAAACTAGCCCCTGTCCTGCCGACCTCACAAGGGTATTGCAAGATCAACGGAAACCATGCTTCGAAGATGGCTAAAATCTGTTTGAGTTGCACTGCAAATCTTCCATGGTAAATGTACCCCGAGCATAACCCAGTCTCATAGCTTTAGGTAATACAAGTCAGCTGTGGAGACAAAATAAATTGTAAAACAGAATATAAACTGCACGTTGTAGGGAGAGAATTATGACATTGTGTGGCCCTACTGCTCAAAACCTTATTTTATTTCAAATCTTTATGATAATTTCCATAACCGAATTCATGCATTAGAGCAGATAAAAGGGGGAGATCAACAACAATAATAGCTAACATTTATCCAGCAAGTGTGCCAGGAACCTTCTAAGCCTTTCCTGGGCATTATCTTATTTACATCACAAGAAGCAACTCTGTGAGGCTTTCATCATTATCCCCATTTTACAGATGAGGAAACTGAGGCACAGAGAGGTTAAATAATTCTCTCAAGGCCACATAGCTCGTAACTGCTAAAGCTGAAGAGCTGTGAACAAGTCATGTAAGAGTGCATTCTTAAGAACTACAGAACCTAATGGAGTCAATAGGCAAACACATACGGCTGCCTTTGAAGGGAGAGGTAAGTGCTGAGAAATCACTTCGCATGCCTTTGACGTTCATCTTAGGCACCTTCGATTCAAGTCATCATCTCACTGCACACACAGCCGGTGCCCTTAAACACCTATCTGGCTATTTCAAAGATTAGTCTTCTTTGCCTCCTTTTCCACTTTTACTTTCTCTAAGCAAAGGTTAGTTGGTACATTAACTGAGGTCATTAGGGTAATGACGCCTGAAAAACAGTGAGCTTCCTCCCTCTTTGTACATATTATTACCCCAGAGCTTCTGTGTTACTACTAAAACGTCGAATTAATCATTCGGGGTATTATTTTTACAAAATCGTATGGGAAACTATCACGTCTAAGAGAAAGCTAAACCTGAGGATCCCGGAACATGAAGAAAAATCATGTGTCTACGAAAACAGTAGCAGGGATTTTTTTTTTCTTTTTTGTTTTTTGTTTTTTTTGTAATTTTTTTCCCCCCGGGGGCTGTAATTTGACTGCTCTCTTTGGCAACGCTCCAGAGACAAGTCCAAGTGCTTAATCTCTTTCTCCTTCTCTCTCCCCCTCCACCTCCCCACCGTTCTCGCCCGGGCAGAGGGGAGGAGGGACCGCAGATCCGCTGCTCGCGGCGGCGGGGCCCGCATCCCTGCGCCGGGAGGGGCGGGTCGGGGCGCGGCCGCCGAGCGGGGAGCGCGGCCGAGCGGCGGGGCCGAGCCCGAGGAAGAGGAAGTCCGAGCCGGGGCGGCGGTGCAGGGCGCTCGGCGGGCGCCGGAGCCGGCGCAGCGCAGCGCAGCGCAGCCGCACCTTCCCGGGCCGACGTGCGAGCGCGGCCCGCGCCGGGAGCCGCCTCTCCCCGGGTAAGCGCCCGCTTCAATGGACACCGGGTCCTTTTCCAGGGACGGGACCGCTCGGCCGGGAGCCTCGGGGAAGGGGAAGGGGCCCGGGGCACCCTCGGCCCGGCGCCCCAGCTCCGCAGGTGGAGGCGAGCGGAGCGCGGTGCCGGGTTCCTGTCCCCCGCGCGCATCCTCGCGGGTGGGGGCCGGCGGGGTCGGGGAGCGCCCCGCCGCCGGGACCCGGGCCCGCCCCTGCCCGCCGCCGCCGCCCGGCTCCGGGCTCCGCGTCCCCGAGCCCCGGCCCCCGAGTCCCTGGCGCTCCCGTCCCTCCACCGGCTGCTGCGGCGGAGAAGGGGTTCCTTAGTGCGCGCAGGAGTGTTACCAATCCAACACTCACAGCCCAAACGGCACAGTCGGAAAACGGGACCCGAGCGCCCGCCGCTCGCGGTCAGCTCCCCACCACCGGGCCCGGGCGCCTGGGCCCCCAGGACCGGCGAACCGCGGTGGGAGTCGGAGGCCGGGGCTCTGTGGCGCGTTTGGCTGGCAGGATCCCTGCCTTTGTAGATCTAGCCTTGGTGTCCCAGCTCTGCAAATACGTCCCCCCGGGGGGGGCGGGGGGGGCGGCGTCGAAAGCCGGTGGCCCGTCCATCACGGGGTCGATGTAACACCTGGTCCACGGGGGCTCTGCCGACCTTCCTGGCCTCGGAGGACAGCCAGGGTCTGCGGTGATGCCCGCAGCACCTCCCCCTCCCCCCACCCCCCCACCCGCGCTTTGTGTCCTCTGGTGAGACTTTGGTTCTTAAATCAGAAGCCTAGGGAGGTTCTAATCGGGAAAAGTCGTTAAGCTGTGGCATTTCATTCCGTTCCTGGGAAACAATGAGGTGGATGACTTTTTAAACGCTCTGGTGGAGTCTTGTTTGTAGAGCCGGTATTTCATTAAGTTCTGGTCCTTAACCCTCCCTTTGTACCACCCTCAGGTGGCCAAGGCTACTGCACATAGTTTTGAAATTGTAGAGGGTGAGTCGGGGGAAGGCTGTTTGCAGTAGGCATCGCGGAAGACAAGGTCGATCGCAGAGGGAGAGTTGGTTTGGGGGTTTTCCGACGACTGGGTACAGAACTTCCTGTGTTTTCGTATTTAAACCAGGAGACCAGCATGTTGACTCCGCGTCAGATTCGTCTTCGAACAGAATTCCAGGCAGGCCTAGAGAGATCGTGTAATGCTATAAACATAGTTATCAAGTGTTAAAATCAGCGTCTCCGGGCCGCTCAGTTTCTGTATACTTTTAAAGAATTTATGAACTTTGGATTTTGATTAAACGCTATTAAAACATTTCCAGGCTCATCGTGTCTGGGAATAAGAAACTCCATTCTAATTTCATCTTTGCCAAGTCAGATCTGAGCGAGCTGCTCCACCTCTGGTGGCCTTGGCTTCTCCCTTGTGAAGTGATTTAGAGGAACCAGAGAGTTTCTAAAGCTTCGAGCTCACTCCTCACCGCACCACTCCCACCCCGTAGTACTTGTTTGGTCTACTGTATTTAAGATTTAGATACAAAAGTGATGGTTTGATATTATGGTCCTTTACCATCTTTGAGTCTGACTTCCCAATTCCTCACTTTGCTTTTGGTCCTATTTGAAGCCTGGTGTCTAAGCCACCAACGCCCCCAAAGAAACGTTTCCCCAGAGTTCTCCTTCCTCATTGGCGTCATCCTCATAAGGTCATCAACAACTGTCACTGCATGACCTTCCTTTTCCCTGGTATAGCTCTCCCTGAAGCCTTCCACTGAAGGGCAAAGCGCAGTGAGAAACGGGCACCTGGCAGTCAGACCCATGCCTGAATCCTGCTTCCCTTGATGGGTTTTTTTTTTTATATAAATTTATTTTATTTATTTATTTTTGGCTGTGTTGGGTCTTCGTTGCTGCCCTCGGGCTCTCTCTAGCTGTGGCGAGCGGGGGCTACCCTTCGTTGCTGTGCGCGGGCTTCTCATTGTGGTGGCTTCTCCTGTTGTGGAGCACAGGCTCTAGGCACACGGGCTTCAGTAGTCATGGTGCATGGGCTCAGTAGTTGTGGCTCGCAGGCTCTAGAGCGCAGGCTCGGTAGTTGTGGAGCATGGGCTTAGTTGCTCCATGGCATGTGGGATCCTCCCGGACCAGGGCTTGGACCCATGTCCCCTGCATTGACAGGTGGATTCTTAACCACTGCGCCACCAGGGAAGCCCCCTTGATGGTTTTTTTTCCTGCTCATCTCCATCCTCACCATGGGCACCAGCTTCCTTCAGTGACTTTAACATGGACGATGTTACCAAATACAAGCTTAAATATTTCCCTGGGAGACTCAGTCTGTGCTTCAAAAAGATTAAATGATCATTTTTTAACAAATTGATAGGAAGTGGCGACGTAAGTTTTCAAAAGCAAGAATAACCAGTGCTGTTTTGTTCTCCTCCTTTTTGAGGCTATGATTTTTTAAGTGATTTAATGGTTTGTAGTCTGACACATAAACACAGGAAATGCTTGAGTAGCACTAAATCTTTTGAGCCCTTAGTAAACTATAAAGCAATTCCTGAATCTATGCTCTGATTTTTAAAGGCTGCAATCCACTTTGTACGGATTTCTCTTCCCTCCCCCTTAGCGAGTAGTTGGTCTTTCGAACAGTTGCCATCTGTGAATCCTCATGCAGGCGAGATTATATCCATGGAACAGTAAAACTAGATGGATCTTGGATGATCCAGCCAAGCCCCTACATCTTAAAGATCTGTGAAAGCGCTAGTGGTTAAGAACAAGTGCTCTGGAGCTAGCTGACCTGTGTATGAAGTTTGCCTCTGCAGCTCAACAGCAGTGCGACCTTGACCCCTCTAAGGAAGTTATTTAGACATGGATTATTTTATAATGGAGAAAATGTAGCAGTCATAGTTGATCATTCTCTCTGGATTATCTCACCTTTGCTCATTCCTTCCTCCGTAAATTTAGGAAGTAGTGACCCTTCCCTCTTGAGCAGTGCTGAACATTGATGATTATTAACAAATTAATCTGTAGTAAGTGGTGGGCCCACTGTGTGCTTCCAAGATGATTATTGTTGATAAACCAAGCCCCAAGAGTGAGTGATTTTGCTGGCACTTACACAGCTCTCAACTGGCAAAGCTGTGATTTAACCCAGGATCACTTCTCTTACCCCTGAACTTCACTACCTAGAAATGGTGGTGGCATGGGGACAGATTTTAAATTAAATGTAAAGGTTCACTCTTTAAGAAAAAAAATCCCTTGACTCTTTTGACTTAAAAAAAAGAACATGGTTTCCAAAGCAAAATGTTCATGTATTCAAGCAGGGATGGGAATAGAAACATTTTCTAGACAAAGACCCTAAGCAACCTCGTGCTTATGTGTGGCAGGTATCTCAAATATTAATGTTTCATCACCGCCTGCGTCAATCTTGCTTTATAAAATGAAGAGCTGACCCCAAACCAGTTGGGCATTCAGGGCCGTGGGCGTCTGTGCCAAGGAGAACTTACTAACTGCAGGGCCCGCTTTCAAGTAATTAAGAGATGACCCCAGGCTCTGCTTCATGTTGCTCATGCTGGTGAAAAGCAACAGATGCTTTAGCAGAGATGATAGAAATATAGGCTGGACATCCTAGTGAGGGGGCCTGGGTTTGCTGTTAAAGCAACTAGGCCACAGGTCATCCAGATGCTGCAGAACAACTTCATGGGTGCTTGGGTGACCCCCATCCCAGTGATTAGGAGTTGCCTGTAGTTCTAGCAGAGTTTTCATGTTCGAGTCACGTTTAAGTATATTTCCAATCTGTGTACACAAAGTTACCCAGAAATGTTTCTCTGCTGAGCTACAAGCCATGTAAAAAAATCTCTAAACCTAAACATCTCCTTTTGGTAAATATTGAATTACTGTTTGATGGAAAGCAAAAGTAGGCTGGATTCATAGATCCAAAAAATCCCTAACCCTCCTCTTCTTTCCCCCTTCCCATATAATCCTGGAGGAAGGGCAACTTCAAGAGTGTTAATGTTAGGCTATGCTTTTAAAAGATTCCAGCTACGCCCCCTTGATGTACTAAACTGATGTCTTTAATTAAGAAAGCTATTTGGGTAAGCTTTAATGACCAGGGTACAGCTGAGCCTGCAGAAGCCACTTATCACCAGCATTAGGAAGATCAAACCATTGCAGCATTTGGCCAAAAGCTAGCAAGCCCTCAAGTGCGAGAAGGACATCTTTTAAAAAGATCAAAGACAAAGTTGAAATGTCTGTGAGTGTAATAATCGCTGAAACTTTAGAATTTTCATAAAAGGAATCAATAAATCTAACGTTTGAAGTGGCAAATAGATCTTACCATTGTCCACTCTGTGTCCAGCCACATTAAGCCCTGACTTAAATGACCTGACTCTGAATAGAAATGGAGGAGGACGATGAGAAGTTCTAGGTCAGGGGGTGGTGAGCCTTTTCCTGTAAAGAGCCAGATGGTAAGTATTTTAGGCTTTGTGGGCCATGTACATGCCTGTCATATGTTCTTTGATTTGTAGAAGGGGGGATTGGTTGTTTACATAAACCCTTTAAAAATGTAAAAGCCAATCTTTGCTTGAAAGCCATACAAAACAGTCTTTTCACTGGAAATCTAAATAAATGTTAGTAAACCAAAAAAAGAAAAAAAAATATGGCAGCCGTAGTTTGCCAACTGTGTCCTAAATGAAATATTCTGTCTGTGATATCCTTTAGTATTTTTGTGGAGCCCCCAAATGATAAATTTCATAGGCTCCATCTAAGCTGACTCGCTGTAGACTGACTTATAATCAAATCTCCTGTGTTACTGTTTTTTCCAGTCACTCTTCTTTATTTTCTCTTTACACTGGGCTTAGAGGTCTCTGTTAGACATAGCGATCAGTTGACATAGGAATGATAGCACCAAATTTCAACATTCATCCTTGAGTGAGATGCAGGACAGGGAGAGAAGCTCAGTTGGGATGGAATAAAGTCCACATTGAAACGGGTCATTGATGAAGATCATTGATCATATGAAATGAAGTTCAAACCCCCCAGGATGGTACCCAAGACCTTCATGCTCACTTTTCTCCTAGCACCTTCCCAGGTATACTCTATGTCTCTCTCACTCAGGATAACTCACAGAGCCCTATATGGGCTGTGCTCTCTCTCACCAATGATGGGATCCATCCATACAAAGTTTAAACATACATCTCTTTCATGGAGCCTCTCCTGATCTTATTGGGAAGAAATATGGGCCCCTGCACCTCCATATTAACACAGGACCTTACACGTGAAGCATGTAGAAGGACAGAGAAATGTGGTGATGCCCAGTGGACAAATATTACCTTTCAAGTTTGGGGGAACAGTCTTATTCTTCTCTGTAGCTTCAGAGATCCTGCCTCCCATCTTTGGACCGCTCGCAGAAGCAGACCCATTTCCAGGCTTTGTATGTGATACGCAGTATAGCATGGCACCGATGTGTCTGGATTTGAAGTCAGGCTGAGCTGACATCTAGTCCTGGCTTCTCCACTTTACCTGCTGCCCCATCTTTAAAGTCAATAATAAGAATGACCTCTCAATTGCTAGGAATAAATGAGATTATTTTTCTCTGACAAGCGTTTAGTTCAGGGTCTGACGTGTAGTGATTGCTCAATAAATGGCAACTTCTGTTCATTCCAGGGTCATCTATTGAGAACCTACTATCCCTGGAATGATGCCTGATGCTGCTCTAGGAATAGCAGTGAATACAAGAGCCACGGTCTCCATAGTGATATGATCAGTCAGCGGAGAGAATCAGGGTAAGGGATGGGCCACCGTAGACTGGTGCTCCAGGAAGCCTGTCAGAGAAGGCAAGGTTTGAACTGCAACTTTAATGAGATTGATGAGTCCCTGTTTCATCAAATCTAAGATGCTTTTGAAATACACCCTTTTTTAATGTACCATTAAGAGAGAAGAAATGCTGTCAATAAAATTGACATAGTCTCCCGTAAGATGCATTCTTAAGCTGTGAAAAATGTGCATCTTAGCAGCAATGAAATGCATTAACATTAGTGCTCAATAAATATCCTTTGAATAAGTTAGTGTTACGCCATGGTTGCATGCAAGGTTCAGCTCCGATGGTTTACATTGTAACTGAGTTTGTCTCTTCTGTTTCTTAGGTCTGAAAGATTGACTTGGAACTAGCAAAGAGAACAGTATAGTAAATTAAAGTATTGTGAGACATTTGTGATCCAACGTGCTTTAAAAATAGTTTAAAACATTCGCTTTGGTCATCTCAATGGGCAAAGTGTCTTGGTGACTCCTGTTGAAGTGAAATTGGCCTGAACATAACTTGGGTAGGAATGAAGTTGAGCAGCTCTTGCAGCCGATAATTCCTTCTGGCAGCCGTCCGTAGAGATGTGTGAATCTTTAATGCACAGAAATGCCTTCCTCAGGGCAATGAAGGCATTAGCTGGAGCTTACTTCCTTCTGTTTCCCAGATTTAATGTAACATAAATACTCCTCTTCTCCTCTGTATCCCAAGGGGCTGATCATTCCTCTAACCAATCAGGTCCTCTGTGATAATGAAATGGAGGGGCCTCCCTTTAGAGCCACCCCCCTTCCCTCCTCTGGCAAGTCTCTGGGTTTTCACTGTCCAAGCAGTGTTCTCCTCTCTCTCCCCACCCTCGTCCTTGCTTAGAGAGTAAAACACTGCTTAAGTCTTTGCTTTCTGACCACCCTCTACACTCTATCCCTCGTCAAGATCTTTTTCTGAACCCAGTTGGGAGCCTGCTCCAACTCTCCCCTTCTGTCCAGGATCTCAGCTTCTGGATGGATGACTCAATGGGAGCTTTGACAATACTTGGCTCTTTCTGGCTGTAATAAAGTGTGCTTTCATGCTGTTTTGATTTTAATTTCAACATGTCACTCAAGTCCCGCACACACGTCGGCACGCCTGCCCTCCACACATGGTGAGCGTGCCCTTCCTTCTGCCCGCCTGCAGTCTGCTCCTTTGGGACACTTCCAGCAACTCCCACCCTTTCCCGGCAAAGTTCCCTGCCTGCACCCTGCCTGGCTGGGAAGGGTCTGTCAGCACTAGGCCACGGAGGAAGCAAACGCAGACCTTGCTCCCTTCCAGGCACATCCTTCCTCCACCTTCTCCTGTGACTGAAGCCCTCATGCTATAGGGGGTCTTTAGAACCCTTGCCAACTCTAGCTGAAATATGAGTCTTTGGAAACAAGTAGATGCAATGGAAAGGCCATTTGTAGGCATTCCGGGGATGCATATTAACCACGGTCCAGCCTCAAGATGATTTAAAGCTGTCTCCGACCTGTGGCTGGAATGCTGGTCGGGGTGGAAGGGGTGTGTGAAGATGCAAGGCCACGAGGAAGGAGTGGGGACCATCGCAGAGTTCAGCTTCCCATGGCCGTATGATTACAGGCAGCCCTCAAACACTAACATCTGTGCTTCTCTGATGTGCCGGGAGAGAGGAAAAAACTGTAATCTGGGGCATAAATATACAATCCTGTGTTTATTCCCTTTAACCATGTAAACCTGTTCTTAGCTTAAGCATCTATGTTGTCCTTAAATATTATAGCTGCTTCAAAGGATGATACGGTAGCTGGTCTGAAACAGCTTACCGTTTAAGTATTCAGTTGTCTCACACTTTTAAAATTTGAATCAACTAAACATATGAATTATGAAGCATAAGAGTCAAAATCAGGAATATCGGATTACTGAGTAGGGTATGCAGAGGAGAAGCCTATTAGAGGAGACGTAGACTTTACAAGTGATTTTTTAAAGAGAAAACGCTTTGGGAGTTTGGGAGTGCCATGTACACACTACTATATTTAAAATACGGAACCAACTAGGACCTACTGTATAGCACAGGGAACTCTGCTCAATATTCTGTGATAACCTAAATGGGAAAAGAATTTGTAAAAGAATAGATACATGTATATGGATAACTGAATCATTTTGCTGTATACCTGAAACTAACAGAACATTGTAAATCAAACTATACTCCAATATAAAATAAAAATTAAAAACAAAAAAAGAAAGAAAACCCTTCCTTTACCTCGTGCCCTTCACACCTTAGATCAGAGTTTTTAGAGAATTACTTGCTAAGGACTAATGAGGGTGAGGCTGGAAGGGTGATGAGATGGGCAGGGAACAGACAGGGAATGGGCGCCCAGATGGGCTGATGCGGATTGGCTGTGTCTAGGAAAAGTGCTTTGGGAAATATTTGTAAGCTTATGGAATATAGTTATGGAGCAAAATCTTGGTGGTCTTGGCTTTTTTCCACTTTTCTTCAGTGTCTGTGTGAGATAAATGCTTATTTTCCCCTCTCTCCTTTAACAGTTGTTTAAACTCTAAGGAATTGCCATTTAATCACAATACTTAATGATATTTGATCTTGACACTAAAATGGCAAGGAAAGCAATGTGAAAATAATGTTTTTGAGGCACGTGGACCCCTGTGGCCCATGGGTATACCAATCACAAGGAAGCATTACCTCGAGCAAGTTGGAATCCAGAGGATTTCCCAAAAGTGTCATTATTAGGAAGCACTCTTTCTTTCTTCTTTCTTTCCCTTTAGAAGTTATCCTGATAGGAAAGCAAATACTATGAAGTTCTAGAAATCGAGTTGTGAAGAGCACTGTAATAGCCACGCCTCTCAAAATCCAGAATCCCCCTAAAGAGCAAAAAGAGATTTGTTGCACTTTATGATCTGCCACATCAAGATGCAGTACTATCTAATCTAATCCTATAGTTTAAGAAATTTCCAAATAGGAAGTTAACAGGTGTTTGTTTTTACCTTCTTATATAAGTGAAGAAGAAAGCACCTTTCTGTATTAGCTAAAGGCATAATAGCTGGCAATAACTATTCTAAAAAACCCCTTGGCTTCGGATTACTAATATGAGCAGAAAACATACTTTGCAAATGTTCGGAAACGAAATACCATGCTCTTAAAAGAGAAAATTCTTACTTGATACTTCAGTATGCATAATAGATATAGCAATCAAATCTAATACTTTCTTGCTTTCTTTGCTTACTTATTGTAATGCTAGTTCAAGCACTGTTTCTGTGACATTAATTATGGGAAAAATGGTGTGCATGGGAGAGATAAGTTTGTTTTTCTAAGGTCTGAATATTCAGAGTTGAAATGTGGGAATAGTCTGGAATTAGGCAGCCTATATATGTCATTTGGACATTATTTGAAATGCCTGCTAACCTGGGGGTAAGACTGTATAATAAAGATATTGTGAGGCTTAAATGCATAATGTATATATAGCACCCAGTACATAATAAGCCCTTGATAAATAGTGGCTCTTTTACTATGTTTACTGGGTGTCACACTTAAGTTTTATTCCCTGCTACTAGACGTCTGGAACAATAAACCAACATGAAAATAACTGAGAAAAAACATCTCAGTGGTGGAAGAACAGCCTTTCTCCTGAGGCAAAAGTAAGAGAGAGGCAAGAGGAACACTTTGTTCCATTGGTTTTTACTGTAGTAGAGACAGACTATACATTACACTCGGGAATTCAGATTAGAATTCGTGTATTCAACAAAGATAATTTCCTGAATTCTGGGGATACAGTGATGAACAAAACAGACCAAATCTGGAGTGAAGGGGGAAAATCCATGTGATGAGTGCTTTAAAGAAAAGAAAAGAGGGAAATGGGTTGGGGCCGGGGAGTGGCATGCTATTTGCCTGGGTGGTCAGAAAGGCCTGTCTGAGCTGGTTACATCGAGCCAAGATTTGTATAATAAGAAGTGACCTTAAGAAGATACGAGGGAAGAACATTCTCAGCAGAGAGAAAAAAAATACGTATGGAGGCCCTAAGAGAGACATAAACTCCATGAGTTCTAGGGAAAGAAAAGCAGGCTGTGAGTGAACAAGGGGGGCAGAAGAAAGCCGGAGGTGAAGGTGGAGAGGGAGGTGGGGCCTGAATCTCGTAGGTCTTTATAATATTGAAGGTCTTTACCGTGGCTTAAAAGAGAAGTAGCGTATGATACCCGGATGGTATCGCTTACACGAGGAATCTAAAAGCAGTGATACAAATGAACTTATTTACAAAGCAGAAACAGACTCACAAGACTTAGAGACTGAATTTATGGTTACCAGGGTGGGGCGGGGGGAGGGATAGTTAGGGAGTTTGGGATTGACAAGTACACCCTGCTGTATTTTAAATGGATAACCAGCAAGGACCTACTGCATAGCACAGGGAACTCCGCTCAGTATTCTGCAGCAACTTAATTGGGAAAAGAATTTGAAAAAGAATAGATACAGGTACCTGTGTAACTGAATCGCTTTGCTGTACACCTGAAACTAACACAACATTGTTATTCAACTATACTCCAATATAAAATATGAAGTTTAAAGGAAAAAAGCAGCGCCATGCAAAGCCACTGGAGGGTTTGAGGCAGGGGAGCGACAGAATCTGATTAATTATCTTTCAGTTGGGAGCAGCGGTACAGAGAAGATGCTGGCAAAGGCAGCAGGTTGACTCGGAACTGGAATGTCAGCCAGTTAGTTACTCTGCCTACTAGAAAATAATCAAATGAAATAGCTCTGAAAATATTCTGATTTAAATTTTCTGGCTCAAATAGTGAGGGCCTATTGTGTTTCAAAATAAATCCAGAGAAACACTGTGCTGCAGCCCGCCTGAGCCTCCCACTCTTATTCATATGCCTTCTGAGATTTATCTATTGGCTTTTGCACAATTGATTTAAAGTCACCCACCCAGAACTGGGTTCACAATCTCCATTTCCAGACCCACCTCTAACTTCCTGGGGTTGTTTCTTTTCCCTCTTTTTCCAATTCTTAGTTAATAGCACCGCAATTCATTGGTCAGGACAAGCCTTTTTTTTTTTTTTTCCTTTCCTGCCTTGTCCAATCAGTCAGCAATGACTTCCTAAACAGTTATCCGTCCATATTCACTTATTCATGTCCCCTTCCCATCCGTTCAGATGCTCCTCGCTTGCCTAGCCCACTAGCATAGTTGGTGAGCCAGCACGGATTGATGTATCTAGATTACAAATCTGACCAGTGAACGTGTTGCCATAGAGGCCTCTTCTAATGGCTTAACCCAACAGAAGGGTTGACAGTAGAACTTCAGGTGGAGATACAAGTCCCAGGTAGAGAGCCTTTGGTGTTTCTCTGGTCATGTTTTCCCTCTAATATCTCAGGTCGAATCCATAGGCAAACTGGGCTCTTCCTCCAAAATATCCAGAATCCTATGACTTCTCACAGCCTTCACTGCTGCCACTTGGTCCGGGCCACCTTCTCTCTCTGCCTGGATTGTGCAGTAGGTTCCCAACTGGTCTCCTGGCTCAGCCCCACGCCCCCTCAGCCAAAGCGATCCTAATTCAGACTCCTCTAACGGTTTCCCATTTCACGCAGAGTCAAAAGCCAACCCACGGAGCGGCCTCCGAGCCCCCGCAGTGGGACCCCTGCCCCGCGCTCTCACTCTGATCTGCTTCCTGCTGCCTCCTCCCCACGTGCCCACCCTCCCCCGGCTCGCCGGCCCCTCTGCTGGTCCCAAATACGCCAAACAAGCCCCGGCCTCAGACTGTTTTCATGACCTCTGCCTGGAACATTCTTCCCTGGATATCAAAGCTTTACTGTCTCACTTCTTTCAGTGCCCTGCTCAAGTGTCCCCTTATCAGAGAAGTCTTCCTGATGGTGCTCTAGAAAACGGCAACCTCCGTACCTTGGAGGCCGCTATAGCCTTCTTACTCTACTTCATTTGTATGCGTAGCATTTAAGAACACTTAACAAAGGATATAGTTGTTTCTTGTCTGTTCTTCCATGAGGAGAGAGGCCCTGTGCTGTTCACGCTGTATTTCCAAAGTTTTCGAACAGTGCTCAGCACAGAGAGAAGTTTCACTTTTCGAATAAATCAATATCACCTTGGCAATTGCCACCTCTTGCCTCTAAGTCAGGTAAATTCTGGTTGCAGTCTGTTACTGTTGCACCATGTTCTAGAACGAGATCAGTGCCTAAGGTGTTGTGTGCGGGGGTGGGTGGGTGTGTGTGTTGGAGTAGAAGTGGTGGAGAACCTGCCTTATGACTCCACCTTCCCCCACCCTCCATCCTCGCTCCATCCCTGCCCTCATCCTCCTGGGCTTCGGAAGAAGCTTCCTTTGGAGGTCCGCCTGGGCCTCTTGCCTGCAGTGTCTGCTCTCTAGCACCATCCAGCCCCGAAAACCTTACTCTTGGCTGTTCTCCCCTATCTGTCTTATTCCTCCGCAGTACCCACGACACCACTCAGAAAATATCAAGGCAACGCTTGATATTTAGGTCTAATCTTTTACCCTTCCTTTGTCCAGATGCTACTTATCGATCGCAATAGGCGGTGTGGTATGACAGTTAAACATTCAGACTCTGGCGCTGGGCTACCTGGATTCAAACTGGGTTGCATCACTTAGAGTTTTCATGACCTTGAACAGACTTTTAGCCTCCCTAAGCTAAGGGGCAGCGACTTACAGATGAGGGAAACAGCACCAGCTTCTGGGGTTATGATGAAGATCAAAGCCAATCATTCTTTAATATGTTTGCAAAACCTAGTTCCAACATGGAGAAAAAGTCAGCAAATGTTCGCCATCGTTTTCATTAACATTTCTTTTAAATGGGCCTCTTTAAGAAAACTCAAATTGCTCTTCTTTCTCAGAAAACTGTGTCTTTCAATTACCATTTTATTCAACTTCCTGTGTATTAAGGCCTTATCTTGATGCAGTTATCAACTCCTCCATGTCTTATTAACTTACGTGTATAAAATAAATAAATACTGCTTGCGTGTAGAAATACTATATTTATCCACCCTCCTCTCAGCATTTTCCACTCCCTTCCCTGCTTTATTTTCCTGATTAGCACACATATCTGCCTGATAGATACACCAGGAATTACTGTTTATCTTTAAAGCTCTATGGAGGGAGGAATGCATCTTCTAATTAAGGAAATTTCCAACTAAACGCAAGTAGAGAAAATAGCATAATGAACCCCCATGTACCCATCTTCCAGATTCAACAATTATAAACATTTTGCCAATCTTGTTTCAATTGTTTCCCCATGAATCCCCTTCCCCAACTTTGAAGTAGTAAAAGCAAATCCCGGATATCATGTTACTGTACCCATAAATATTTCAATATGCATTTCCAGCAGATAAGAACACACTTTTCCATATCACCACCACACAATTAATACACCTAATAAAAATAATAGTAGTTCCCTAATGTCAACTCTTTCTCTGTCCATAGTCAAATTTCCATCAGAGCTGGAGTTTTTTGACCTGTTTTGTTCACTGCCACATCCCAAGTACATAAGACACACTGTAATATTTAAATGAATGCGTGGCTAAGTTGTGCTCTGAAATTTCATTTTTGGAAGACAATTCCATAAAAATATGATAAATGGTGATTGTGATCTTGGGCTAATAAAGGAAAGCCCACTTGGCTCATAATGTCAATGTCTTTTAATGAGCAGATACCTTTGGAGTTCTAACTTGGGATAGGTTGTCTTTGAACCTGCCTCTCTTGTCTCGGAGGAGTCTGAAATTCCACTCCTTCTCCCTTCTTGAACAGGAAATGAAGTGAGCATGGTTCATACTTTTAGAGTTGAATGGACTGCCTTTTGAATATGAACTGTACTACTTATAAGCTATTTCTTCTTCCATAAAATGGAGGAGAGTTGTAACTACTGTGGAGGGTAGTTATGAACATGTGGTGGATAAACTGTTGAACACTGCTTGGCCTTTAGCAGCTGTTTAATGGACAGTTGTGCTCTCTCTTTTGTTGCAAGCCACTGTCATTGGCAATTTCCAAGGTGAGAGTTCCCAAGCCAGGGGGGAAAGACCCCCAGAGGCTGCTTGGAGGCAACAGGCTACCAAGCAGAAATTGGGTCTCCACAGTGCTGCCTTCCCAGGCCTCCCTGGCCCTCCGTCCAGACTCTCTCTCTCTCTCTCTCGCTTTCTGTCCAGATTGGCTCTTCAGTTTTTCTTGCTTTCGCTGTGGTCTACTGTGCAGTGGCAAAGCAGTGTTTTGGTTTTACTTCTGGGCAGTACTGCTGCCCTTCTGAGGGTCAATTTGAAGAGCTTTAACTTCTAATGACACTTTAAAAAGTCCTCATAGTCTACCTTCTCTTTTGAGTAAACACTAGACAAAAATAGTTCCATAAAACTCAGGTTTTGTGCTCTGCTGTCACTGTACATGGTTGTATCGCCTCTCCAAAATTAGAGCTCTATTTCTACCAACCCCTGAATGAATGACTGGGTCACACTTTAGATGCCTATCTAAGTAAGATTACTGTCAGGCACATCGGGGTCCCTAATAAGTTCTGAGGTCATAACCAGTCTTGTCAATAACACATCACTTCTCATACTAGGTTTAGATGCAAGGTTAGTCTTCCTCTCCATCATTGGTCTGACACATGGCAGGGCCTTCTCAATTTCATCATTTGAAGGAGTTGCCCTCCATTTCCAAGACCACACCTCGTTCTGAGACAGATTAGCCTGGAATTTGAGGTGAATAAAGCTTTGGATAACCTATAACCTCAGCAAAGCTCAGTCCCTTTCCACAGCACAGAGGGTTTCAAAGCATTAGCTCTAACTCTGATAGTTTTGTACCCAAACATACACCCTTGAGCCCTTTTCTGCATGACACGTCTGGGTCCCCTCCCCTCCAACGAACCCCCAAGTCCACGCAGAGTTCTCTTTGCTCTGACTTGGCCTCCTTCACCCCTCTGAAAGCTGACATCTGCTTTATTTCCCTTCCTCCTCCATCACAGCCCCTTCTTCTTTCTAAATCTCCCCAACGGAAATCTGGAAATATGCATATACTTAAATTCTCACAACAGGAAAAATAATACAGTTGTAAATTCACAGAGGCTAGAATTTTTTGTGAGAAGAAACAGACTGAAGAGGGATTGCAGTGAGGGAAGTCTGCTATAAGGAATAGAGGGGAAATTCTAAATAAGGACCAAGGAGACTGGAAGGGGCAGGGCATCTGGGCAGCAGGTATGGGGAGAATGAAAGGCAGTGTGAGGGTGAGGGTGGTGGTCATGAAGCTTTACCTCTGGTTCCCATTTGCCTCCTGTCTTGTAGTTCCCTGTTGTACCAAGGAAGTACTGACTAGCTCAGGCAATGTTCCAGAGGCTTTGCATGTATTTACTAATTTCATGCGCACAAACACTTTGAATATGTGCAATCATTCCCATTTCATAGATGAGGAAACTGAGGTGTAAAAACAGTTAGATAACTTGCCAAAGACACTCAGCTAATCAATGGCAGCCTCGGATCTGTGCCCAACAGACTGGCTTCAGATCTCATGCTCATAGTACACTTGGGGTATGAGTTAGGATTGGACCCGGCTGCAAGGGAGGGGGATGGGGGACACAGGACTTACAGGTCTGAGTAGGTCCAAGACTTGTAGGGAGCTCTCTACTCATAGGGACCCAAACTCCCTCTATCTTGTTGCCCTGAGAGATGTCTTCTTCATTATGGGTGGCTATATGCGGTCAGCCCTCCGTATCCCCAGGTATCGCATCTGCAGATTAAGCCAACCGAGGATCAAGGTTGGTTGGCTGAATCCGTGGACGCGAAACCTGTGAATTCAAAACACGTGGATATGGAGGGCTGATTATATTTAATGTACTGCACCATTTTATACAAGGAACTTGAGCATCCTGGGATTTTGGCATCTACGGGGGCCTCCTGGAACCAACCCCCCAATAATACTGAGGGACAACTGTACCTAGTTAAAATTAAGGGTTGCGTTATTGTTGAAAAAAAGAGTGGCAGGTTGGGATACAACTCTCTTGATAAGAGAAAAGGAAGATGACCTTGCAAGGTGTGCTGTTCCAGAAGGAAGGAGCGCCAGCAGCCAGAGTCTCTGAACTGTACTGCTTGAGTGCCTTGAAAAGCTGTGGCTCATGGTAGCTACTAAAGTATTTGACTTTCTCTTCGGGTGTCTTCTCTAAAGGGAAAAAAAAAATGTTTAACATCTGGCAGGATGCCCCACTTAATTACAAATAAATATTACATGCTAGTGTTTGATTAACAACTGGGCATTTCCAACAAACATTTCATCCTGGCAAGGGCTGTTTACTAACAGAAGGTCAGAAGCAGTGTCTTCTGGAGAGGAAACTTCTAAAGATGCTAATCATCATAGGATGTCAGTCATTCATGGTGACATTAGGAAACAGCTGAAAACTGATAAGGTCTACTTGCCTCCTTCAGCTTAATGTCTTGTAAGAACTTGCTTTTCTGTCGAAGAGTTGTACCGGTCAGACTCTTGCTTGAAGGGCTCCACATTTGGACTGAATTAATTAATCAAAGAACTGACTGAGATTGCAGTATTCTCAATCTACTGTGATAGAAAAAAAATGGATAAATGTGAAGTTCTACAATTAAGACCTATGTTGAGGGAGGAATGATTTAAACAATAGTGAGAGGATTAGAAAGAAAATCAAGAACTTGAATAACAAAGTTTTTTACCAAGATTAAGAATTTGAAGAAGTGTAGTTGAGTTAAATTGTATATTTTTCAGAAATTTAGATTCTGTGAATTTTCTTCTAATGCATGTTCCCAGAGAATTACAGGAAATCCTTTCTAACAGGGTATCCTGAGTTGGAAGGTTTGTTAAGTCAAAAAAACACTCATTTGGTGGTATGCGTCTGGTGAAGATTATAGAATCCATTATGCTTCACTGAATTTGAAGAACTACAATCACTTTAATCACACTTGTTTTCACGGTGGCCCAGAGAAGAATTAAGAGACTTCCTTTTTCAAAAGTTTTTGCTAAGACAGCGCTTTTATTCTCTAGTTGAGTCAACACCATTGTCTTCTATTGGGATTCCAAAATCAGACTTGATGTCCTAGTGAAATTTAAAAGTAAATTGATGAGAAGTAATTAACCAGTTAATTACTAGTGTGACAAAGTAAACTTGTGCTTTAAAAGTGTTTTAACTACTCAGATGGCTGGGGACTTTCAGAAGAAGGCTATTGGTTAATGTGAAGCCTTGGTAGTACAGAACTCTAAGTCTCCTTGGCAACGTTTCCCGTAGAACTCAGTAAGGTTTAGGTCTAACTTGAGATGCCCAAGAAAATTAAGAACAGTGATGCTGATGGCGAGTGGAAAATAAAGCTGCCAACTGGTGTGAGTGCCCTTGTGAGGCCAAGCTGCAGAGCGTTCACCAGGGTTTATAAATGCAAAGGATTTCCTTCTATTCTCTGAGGATGTTTGACAGACAAATGATTGCAGCTTATTGATGGGCATATCAGCAAGCATTGTCTTGAGGAGGGCCTGGGGTGTGGGAACAGGTCTTAAGCGGTGATAGAAAGCGAATATGGTGTGTGCTGGTAAATGTTTAACGACCTATGGGGGTAGGTAGCTCTGTGTGTGTGTGTGTGTGTGTGTGTGTGTATACACAGGAGACATACATATACATATGTACATATAAGTTTATGACAAATTGTAGTAATATAAAGGATGAATAGCATGTAATGTGCAAATAATAAAAATTGATTCCCATAGAATGCTTTTGTTGATGTTTGCTGAGCTTCTTATATTCATAACCAACCTAAAATAAGTGAATTTAGTCTCAACATTAATGTTTGTTAGATATTTTCTTTGACATTAATATGACAAAAGTGAAACAATGAAGATGTATGTCAGAGCTTCACACTTTCGTCAGTGACGTGAGACTCCTCTGCTGAATTGAATGCTGGATGACTGTTTCCTCATTTTTTGGTCCTATTTGTACAGTGTAGCAGCTCCCGACATAACACCCTTTTATGTTTTAATCTGTATTATTAACATTTTCTCCAGCACTTTTCTTAGACATGAAGAGAACAAATCAAAGCCCAGATTTGCAGTGTTTGCCAACTTCCATGGTGTAAATATTCACACTGTGGCTACTTTCAAGCTGCCAGAGTTGGGGAGAAATATGTAATTATTAACCATTATTATGATATTTCTACCATATAGATAAAATAGACATTAATAACCTCAAGACCATAGGTAACAGTAAAATATGGTAAAATAATAAGTGAGGCGTTTTGAGCATTTCTACCTTTGTTTCTAATGCAGTTTATTTAATGTTAAGATTACATTATTTACATTTTAATGATGACTTTAACAACTGGCTCACAAAATTCCTGAAATTTAACAGTTGGTTCTTGTGAGATGCTAAGGAAAAGAGCGTTGAGTAGGCCAGTGTCAACTGTCACAGTGTCCAGAAGCATCGGGAAAGTAACTGAGAGTGCGCGTCTGGGAAGTTTTTGACCTGATGAAATGTATTTTGAAAAGCAGTGGTGATTTTCCTCCAAGTGTGGGCCAAGTGCATTTATGTAATTCAATACAGGTGGTCTCCAGGTGACTAAGGACAATTGCAATCCAAAGGGTGGGACAGCCCCTGCCCAGCTGCTGCTGGAGAGCTTCACTGGTTACCTCAGGCTTTTTACTTACTCGGGGGTGAGGGGAGTAGCAGCAGAGGGAGAGTAGTTTGTGAAAAACAAGGAAAGAGGGAACTTCCCCGGCAGTCCAGTGGTTAGGACTTGGCGCTTTCACTGCCAAGGGCGAAGGTTCGATCCCTGGTCGGGGAACTAAGATCCCACAAGCCGTGGGACGAGGCCAAAGGAAAAAAAAAAAAAAAGACAAACAGTAGAAGAAACTGTGGAAAGTAAAAAACAGTTTAGACTTGCTCTGGGGACAGAGCCTAGACCTTTTGACTCAAGTGATGACTTTTCTCAAAATTCTACCTATTGAGAGATCCATGTTTGTTAAAGGTGGGGGGACGTTCAAAGGTCATCTGTACTCTGTGCTCAGGGTCCCTCTGCACAACCTCAGCACTCCTGCTTGTTGGCCTCTCCCACCTGCCCTCTGACCCTGTAAATGCAGTCATATTCTTTCCCATTCTCTCCTCTTCTGCCCTCGTAGAGAGTTTCCCAGCTTTCTCCACCTTTGCATTTGCTCAGAGCCATCACTCATCTCAGCAAGAAGACCTCAGAATTCATACTCCCTTAGAGGGCCACAGACGATTGTAAACACAGACCTATTTTCCTGACACATTTTCATTTGAATTAATTCAGTGTTAATTAATTAATATTCATTAATGTTAAATTAGTTCAGCTTTATTCCTAATACCCACCGAGCCCCTCTATACTAAGGGAGAGGATGACGAAGTGGAAAGGAAGGCAGTTTTGGAGCAGGGAGCCTTTGAGGACCTAAGGGCGGCTTTTACGGAGCAGGTGGAGAGGTAAAGAAAATAAAATGCATGCTTCTAGATGCTTTCTTTCTTCAGACATGAAGGAAGAAATGTTCTTTATTTTTCCCTCCCACTTCACGCTGCCCACAGCTCCAGAGACCCAGGGCTCAGAAAAGCTCCCATTTGCTGCTTGGACCGCTTATAGTTTTTGGCATAAATTGATTTCTTTTTCCCAAAAGATGTGTTTTGAGTTGAGGAGTTTCTGTAGCATTAAAACATTTAAGCTGCTGTATTGAGATTAACACTGACACTTACGCGGCTGTGTCTTCTTTTTAAATGCCACGTTTATTTGATCACAATCACACAGTCATCTTTATATTTTTATTTTATTTATTTTTGGGGTCTTTATTTGTGTTTACTTTAGTTGTTTATTTTATTGTGTGTGTTTTTATAATTTTATTGCGTTTTTAATCGGAAAAGGGATTTTTTGAATGTGTGAAGGGAAAGAAAAACACCGATTCCAATTGGGTCATTAGAAATAGTTCTAGACCTGTATTGCTCAAAGTTGTAGCCCGGCCATGGGCAGGAAGCCCCAGACGTGGGCAGCCCGCCTGCATTCTCCCCGCAGGAAGATGGCCTGACTCAGTGGCCCTCCAGCTCTGCCAGCTCCTGGCCACACCCAGGCCGGACCCGGCAGGTCCTGATTCCTCAGGAGATTGCTGCAGCCTCCAGGCCTGTCCTTTGTCCCCCCAGACCCCTTCGGTATTTGTGCAAGCAGGGAAGGGCTCTGTGTAAACACTGTCACTCCCTCTCTGACAGTTGGGCACTCCACACCCTCTTAATCCAAGTCGGGGTGAAAAGAGCCAATTGTGTGTTCTGTTTTGCTTACCTTTTAAATTGCCAGATCTTTTTGACTGACTAAGCTTTTTTTTTTTAAGTTGTCTAGACTTCTGCTGTAATGAGGAGTGGGTGTGTGTGTGTGTGTGTGTGTGTGTGTTCATTCAGTAAATGTCTGTGTGCCTCTTCTCTGCCAGGCGTCCTTTATTTTCTGTGTAGGCACTTAGGGTACAAGGGTGAACAAAACTGAGGACCTGCGCTCTTGAAGTTTGCATTCTCTGCAGGTGACAGGTATCAATAAGTAAACATCAAATGTTATCAGGATTGACCAGTGCAATGAAGAAGAATCAGGCCAGGGTAACAGGGTAGAAAAGGAACTCCGATTGGGGAGGGAGGGCACTTTTTCTTACTGTTACCCAGATATATCTCATCTGTGGATGTTAAAAGTGGTAGCCAGAAGAAGTAAATAAAACTCTGCCATTTATCCTGTCTGTGTAAGGAAAAGAAAAACATCCAGCTTCTGTTTCTCGGGTTGAATCTCCAAGATTCCTGACTTCAGTTTCTGGGCCTCAGTTTCCTAATGTTAAGCTGCAAATTTAATAATAGTAACCGGCTCCTGGAGCTGTTGCAAAGAGTAATATGGAGTTAGTGCTTGTGACGGGCTTAGAACAAGGCCTGGCACAGAGTAAGTCCTCAAATGGTAGCGCTAATACTGTACAATAATGATACACCTGAGGATCTAGCACTTGTGCCAGGAGGCTGTGTTCCAGAAGGTCAGGATGTAGAGCTGCTGCTTTGCAGGGAAGCAGTAAGCAAGGAACCTCAGCTTCCCTCTTTGTAAAATGGGATCCTCTTAGACCACTAGCCTCAGAGGGTTTTGTTGTGCAAATCAGTTTAAAGAACGTGAGAGCACAGTTTGAAAACTGGGAAGCACTATTGGAAATACCACTACAGATGGTGGTACTGAGCACTCATAGGGCCCAAAATAACCTAGGTAAAGTCTCTAAATATAAGTGCTCTCAAAATACACATCGTAATTATTTATGTTACACATCATGTCCTCCTTCCTTTATGATGCTTTCCCTTTAGGTGACATCTCGTCTCTGGAACACCCTATAATTCACTACATGGTGGCATCGGTAATGCCTTATCACGTTGTGCTCAGGTTCAGTTGTGTTATTAGTGCAGTTGACCTTGAGCGCATTGGAATCCAGCTCACATTTGAGCCTCTCTTTCCCTTACTGGTCCCTCACATGACCCCCTTCCCTAAGAACTCTGTCCACCTCTGGGGTCTGCTTGGTTATGCCAACCTGCACTTCACATTATACCAGGTGGAAGGAAGCAGAAAGCCGAATGAGAATGTCATACTGTGAGATATCAGAAGTATACTGTTGTTAAATACGTGAATCTCAATAAAAACAAAAATGTTATATGAATATTTATTATACATGTATAAAGCACTATTCCAGATGCTATATGGTGAGTGGTAGTTTTAGCCCCAAGATAGAGTAGTAGTTTGTTATTCTATGTACAGTAACAAAGAGGAAGCATTCCCAGTGACAGACTTCTTTGGAAATGGCAGAAATGAGAATAACTGGAGCCACCAGGCTGTGTCCCAGTTCAGGGGCAGCGTGGTGGGGCACCCATCCTGTGCCCTGTCTCCCCACCTCACCCCACCCCCGTGGGGCAGTCTTTGGTGCCAGAGCTTCTCAGAGAGCATTGAGCTACCTCAAGAATTCTCCCCACCTTCTCCGGGCCACTGTTCTTGAGCCAGGTGACTCAGCGGGACCCACCAAGGAGACGCACACCCCTCACCAGCTCGCCTCTCCCCGGGGTGGAGTCCATAAGACCCTCTCGCCTCATCCCCTCCAGACAGGTTTTGTTAAAGGGAGATGTTCCCAGAAACTGTGTTATTGGAGGTTCATTGTAAGTCATGCACATGAGGTTTTACCACCACAGGAAGTTGGAGGCTTTTTCCTAAAATCGGAATAAGAAATCAACAAAAGTTAGTTTCAGTACCTCCTAAGTGCCTGAAAGTGTGTGAGGCCCTGCTAGGGGTTGGAAAAACTAAGGGGAATTTTATAGTAACACCCTCACCCTCCTAAGGAGAAAGACCTTGCCAACTGCATTGTTTCAGCCCCTCGGACAGAGAGGAGGTGGCACTTCCTCTTGTTGGACAATAGATATGGAGTCTTAATTAGCATCTTTTGCTGTTCTTCTGTAGGAAGTGAGTGAGCCAGCTTGCTGAGGCCACTTCTGTCATTTGTTAGGTATGTCAGGGACACGTTCTTGAAGTTTCACTTCTCTTCCTCAACCTCACTGTAGTGTAATTCATCAAGTGACACTGAAGTCACATTTGATGTTATCGCGCCCTAAACCACACAGGTGCAGCCAGAGAGAGGAAAACAGATGAGGAGATTTTTTTTTTCATTTTGCAAGTTAAATAACCTTGGGGGGGTGGGGGGAAGCATCACATAGTTTTGTGAGAGCTTGTGCTGTAGGGCCAATGACAATACCATCTTTGATAGTACTTTTCGAGGATGTAGTCACCGTTCTAAACATTCTTTAGTAAAAAGCATTAGCAGGGCACTTGGGGTTTTGTTCTTAGCTACATTTCCCCCATTCCCCACTCTTTAAAATCATTAGGATCTAGATCAGCGGTCTTCCAAGGATGGTCTAAGGGCCCATAGTTTTGCCTTTTTACTCTCTTCTGTCATGAGGGTGCAGTGGTGTTTTCCAAAGACGACATGACATACGCTAGCACAACAGGCTGAACGCAGAGGGACGTGGGAGAATCCAGCTGTCTTTGTAAAGCCAGACATTCAAGAGACTTAGAAACTGTAAAACAATGCCACTCTCCTCACGAAATGTTTTTGGGTTAAAAAAATATTATTTTTTCATTAAAATGCGATTTATATGAACATGCCATGGATTTACAATGGCTCTTTTAAAATTAATACATATTTTGAACTTTTTTTAGTTTTAGTTTCTAATATTTATCATATCTCATATGATAAATATTAGAATTCATAACCCACATCATCAAGAGCTCTCTGGGGTTCTCAGTAGTTTTTAAGAATGCAAAAGGAGCCTGAGGGAAGGTTGAGAACCACTGACCTAACCATGGAAGAGTCGGAAAGGTCTGTGTTTCCCTCTTCCTTAGGGAGGGAGCAGGCAGTGCCTCGGAGGGCAAATCCCAGGTGGAACCCCGCAGAGATTGCCTGTGCCTGGAGAATTTATTACAGATTCTCACTCAGCCCTTCGGCCCCTGTGAGAAGACCCTGGCCTCTTCTTCCAGTTCTTTCTCTCATCACTGCCCTGTTCTCAGCCCTGTGTTACAATGCCTGGGACTCGGGTGCCCTCCTGCTCCTTGCCCTTGGGGTCCTGTCACCCCAAGGGACCCCTGCTCAGGAGGACCCTCTCTCCCTCCCCATCGCCTCAGCACCTGAACCTCAACTTTCCTCTTTGCTACGTTCTTTTAAGGAGAAGACAGTGCCCACCCCACAGAGTAGCTGTGGAGAAGCGCGTTCATCTCTGGTGTTCAGCACAGGACCTCCCGCAAAGTCAGTGCTCGGGTGCTGCCTTCCACTGCGAATCAAATGGTTTAATTCACTTCCAGTTCAGATTACAACTCCTGGTGGGTAAAGGTCTTCCGCAGTACGTAGGGCCTGGAGACCACGTGACTGCTGCAGGACAGTCTCTTTGGAAAAATTCAACCAGGACAGTTTTAGTCTGTGCAAGAAAAGTCGGAAGGCTCTGTTATCATCCTCGTGGTTCCTACAAGCATAGTGATCGAGGCTTCAGCCTTACTTCAAACAGAAATTTGGGGATTTCTGTTTGGATGAAGGAACGGGAGGGAAATTTACTGAAAACCTTCTATAACCCAGTCACTTGCCATAGTTTTGGTTTTCTTTCTCAGTTGTCACCACAATCAGCCTAACTTCAGCAGCGGCAGACAGGGTTAGCTGTGGTCCCCAACGAGCAAATGGAAGGCCAGAAGGAAGGAACTTGCTTTGCAACAAGGAAGGAACCCATATTTGAAATCCAGCTTGTCTGAAATAAAAGCCCATAATTTTTCCATAACAACCAAATGTAATGACTGAACCTTGATTGAGCTGTAGGTCAAAAAAAACGCTAACATATTCTTAAGATAGTATATTAGTTTGCTAGGGCTGCCATAACAAAGTACCACAGACTTGGTGGTCTTAAACAACAGAAATGTATTTTCTCATAGTTCTAGAGGCTAGAAGTCCAAGGTCAAGGTGTCAGCAGGGCTGGTTTCATTCTGAGGCCTTTCTCCTTGGCTTGCAGTTGGCTGTCTTTTCCCTGTATCTTCACATGGTGTTTCATCTGTGTGTGTCTGTCCAAATTTCCTTATCTTATAAGGACAGGAGTCACACTGGATTAGGGCCCACCCTAATGATCTCATTTTAATCTAATTACCTCTTTAAAAACCCTATTTCCAAACACAGTCCCATTCTGAGGTACTGGGGGTTAAGACTTCATCATGCAAATCTGGGGAGATATGATTCAACACATAGTAGACAACTGGTTAACTTTGAACATAGGTTGGATGTGAGACAGTGTTAGGGAGCTCTTGTTAATTTTCATAGGTGCAATCATGGATTGTAATCCTACAGGAAAATATCACTTTACGGGGGAATGCATGATGAAACACGTAGGGGTGAGGAGTGCTATCTGTGCATTACTTTCAAACAGTTCAACAACCACAAAAAAAGTTGTAAGGGTGATTTAAAAAACTGCAAAAGACATCATAATGGGGACAGACTCAGAGAGAGTGTCTGCAAAACAAGCAGTAAATGGGTTTTACTGTCCAAAATGTATGAGAACTCTTGCAGGTCATTAAAAAAGACCCCCAAAAGGCCCTTATTCTATTTCCAGGTAGGAAGTGTGTACAGAAATATTGCATATTTTCCCAAAGAGAGGGTGCTATCCACTCCAGAGGTCTTCAGGCAAAGGTTCAGAGTTCCTTGGCCTGGCTGAGTTTCAGCGTGGTCTTTTCTGAAGGCTAAGGATTGAACACTTTGGCTTTGAGAGATCTGTCCAAGTCCTCGTGATCAAGAGTCAGTTTTGATCTCCTGTGTGTTTCTGTCTGTGAAGGACACTGAGAAGTTGGTTCTGTTCACTGCTTGGTGCTCTTGAGTGAAGGGGAAGCTCCTACAACTGCCGCACCCATTTTAGCTAACTCACCACTTCAGACCTTGCAGGGCTCAGATGTACCCTGTTGGCAAGTTTTTTTGGGGTGTGTGTGCGTGTGTGTGTGTTTGCTTTTATGTTTTAAGGTTCAGCTATGATACCAGCCAGGTATTATGGTATATGCCTAAGATAAGTAAAGCTCTTTGAATAGGAGGTTATCAATTCCATTTCAAAAAGCTCAAAGGCCCAATATCAAAGAATTCAAGCCTATTGGTTAGTATGCTTGAGGAACAATATCCCATCATTAGGAGTAGTTCAGCTTTTATCTTGAAATGCGTGTGTGTGAGTGTGTGTGTATGTGCGGCATTTTTACCCTCAATTTAGGTCAAGGCTATAAAAAACTATTTACAGTTAAATATCTTTGCACTCAACTGTTAAACTCAGGAAAGCTTATGAATGAAAAGTAGCAAATAAACCATGCTTTGTAGTGAATGGGACGCTTTGAGAGGCAGGGAAGATGGAAAGTCATTGTCTAGACTCTGCGGTGTGGTGAGTTCTTTGTCATAGATCAAGGGGAGAGTTTGCTCCCAGACCCTGTTTCCAGAGAAGTGATGTAACAAGTTAAATCAGCAAGTCCATAGCCAGACCTGTTTGTTTATACCATGTCAAATTCTGGACAAAATATTTATATGAAGAATGAAAAATATTTATGTCTTGAAAGGCATTGTTGAGGCAGACAGCGATGGAAAGAAAGTTTTTAATCATTTTTCTTCCTGAACTCTATTAGAAGCTACAAAATCTGCTTTGAAATGACTCACACAAGAGAATCAAGGACATCATTCTCTCTATCCCTGAATCTCGCTAACATGGCAACAATCTCTTCCAAATTGAAAATTTTTCTTTGTGCAAAAGTAAGGTTATCATGGTTCCTTCCATTAAGAAGAGTGAATATTTCCACGGATTACTGTGGCACAAATTTCAGGAGTGAAGAGAAGGAAACGTGAGCTTACAAATAACAGTGGTCTTTAAAAGCAACAACAACAACACTAGCATCATTTTTGAGAAGAAAACTTAAACATCTGGTTTCCTTCTGGGAAACTGCACTGTTTTTTTGACCTTCATCTTTAAAAAAAAGTCTTTACTAGTCTAGTCTGCATGTATGAAGTTAAAAGAATTACTACATATCTGAAAAATCCAACATCAGCAGATTGACTTTGTTTATTAGGATTACAGGGTTAACAAAATTGGATATACATGTGTCCTGCCTGGCAAACTGAATGTAAATATCTCTGTCAACATACGCTTGCCACAATTAGAAAAGACTTCCACGGCACTATTGCCTTGAGCATTACTGGAGGAGTTCATTGCCATCTGCAATCATCAGGAACTTAAATCCCAGATTACATAGATAATAAACAATTGCTGCTTTGTTGCCTTCCAAACGTGGTGCTGTGCGATAGGCAGGGAGTTCTATGGAATACAGGCTTTATTCCATGTTTTAAGAACAGATATAGGCCTCCATTAATATTTATTTTTAATGATATCCTTGTAACCACATGATAATGGGATTTTTAAATAGAACCCGTTCTGGTACAGGATTGCAAATTTAACTAGTCTGATGTCCGACATATGGGAAACAGGCTGAACCCAAAGTAAATGTTTTAAAGGTTTGGTAATACTGGAATGATTGTCTGAGGAAATGCTGTTTCTGTAGTAAAACTGAGCAATTAAGCCATGATTTAGGCATTTGAACTCCCACTTTTAGAGGTTTGAAATGTAATGTGTTTCAGGTTGTTTTCTGCTCTGAGTGGGATCTTCTTGTTTTACTGTAAATTGCCACTGCTGTTTAATATGTGTATATTTTTCTTGGTATAAACTTCAAAAGGGATGTTGACCTAGTAGAAAACTCCTCGCCTGAAGAATAGCATAAAGTAGCTGCTTTCCACACATAGCACTTCAGTCCTGGTTTCTCTTTAGATTCCTTTGAGATCAATTTTCAAAGAGTCCTTAGCAAATGGACATTTGTTTTGGGGATGGTGTGCAGGTAGGAAAACACACGTACACACATACCTGTCCCTGCCCTGCTATGTTATACCCTCTCTATCTAGATTATGTATTAACTTGACTCAGTCAGACAGACCTGGGGTTGAATTCATTTAGTTCGATAGAGTTGGTTAATATTCTGCCTCTACTACTAATGGCCCTATAATCTAGCAGAGAGGATAAGATGATTGCATAACCATTGTGTTATTCTGTGGATTAAGAATCTTCGCTGTAATGATATCCCCAGGTGACTCACTGGCACATAAGGTTAAGAAGTTCTGTCCAGATGATGGTGATGTGGCACTTTCACCCCTGTGCAGGTGATGAGGCCTCAAAGTGAACTGGAAATCAATGGAAATGGAGAAGCTCCCCCAAGAGAAAGCATACGTGTGTGTGTGTGTGTGTGTGTGTGTGTGTGTACGTGCTTGTGCCCACATACTGGGGGTGCGGGGGGACCTGCTGAGAGATTGATAGAGAGGAAAAATGAGGATTTTAGCCTGAGAGGTTAAACTGATGTTGACCATGGTGGAGAAGCTGACCAGAGAGCCAGTTTGGGTGTGAAGGGTAGGATTCCCCAGACCAGTTCCACACTTGTGATGACGTCTCACTACATCCAGGCAGTGTGTACTCGGGACAGTTTGAAATAAAGGGTTGAGCACAGGGACACATTGCTGCTTGGAGTATATGTTCCTGAAAGCCATCTGACAATGTGTATCAGACCTCAAAGGTCCATACACTTTGACCCAGTAATTCCATTTTCAGGATTATACCCTAAATAAATAAACCATTCTGTATACCTGATTATATGCAAGCTTTTACACTGCTGCAATAAACAACCTAAATTTTCAACAATAAAGGACTGAGTAATTTATGGTATATTCATCCAAGGGACTATTGTGTGTAATTAAGATTTCCCAAGATTTTATCAATGATAAAAGTAAAATGTTTAAGACATGTGAAAAAGGAGAGGATAAAATCAATGTGGAATAACCTACTTTTCTAAAAGAAAAAGTCAGTACTGCATAGAATAGAAAGGCAGGAAATTAGATCAAAATAGTAATGCTAATAATAGTCATCTTTCGGCTTTTTGACACTTCGATTTTTTTCTCTTTTTTTTCTTTGTTGGCCACACTGCGCAGCATGTGGGATCTTAGTTCCCCGACCAGGGATGGAACCCGTACCCCCTGCAGTTGGAAGCTCAGAGTCTTCACTACTGGACTGCCAGGGAAGTCCTGACACTTTGATTTTTATTTTATTTATACTTTCCTGTATTTTTCAGGATTTTTCACGATGTCTACAATCAGAAAAAAATTGTTTTATTTGTTAGGTAAAAATTAAGGATACTTATCCAGGCAGCCTCTTCCTAGCCAGAGTGGTTGAGGACATAGGCTATTTCAAGGGTTCACAGATGAGACCATTCTTTATATTGGACCAGGACTGCCCACTGAGTTCTCTTCAAAGCAATCTCTACCTTGTTCAGCTGGGAGGTGAAGAGAAGTATGGTACTCAGGGTATAGGTCCTGGTTAGGACCTTGACTTTACTCTGGGTGTGATGGAAAGCCACTGGAGGGGTCTGAAGTTGGGCGTGCCATGATCTTGCCCATGAGCAGAATTGCTCTGGCTTCTGTGTGTAGAATCAGCACTGGAGAAGACGAGTGTGGGCAGAGAGATCAGTGAGTAGGAGGCTTGTCGCAGTGCAGATGAGAGATGATGGGGCGGGAGCTGCGGAATTGGTGGGCTGCGGCTGGATATCTGCTGAGAGTGGGCCCACTGAGGTCTGTGGACAGCTTACTTGTGGGGCATTGGAAAGAAAAGGGTGAACGATGAAGCCAAGGATATTAGCCTGAACATCTGAGTGCATTTGGCATCATTTGCTGAGGTGAGAAACACAGGGGGAAAAGCACGTTAGCATGGATGAGGAATTAGGAGTCTGTGGTCAGGCTGGATCTCGAAAAGGCATCTCAGCTTTAAGTGGTGATGCCCTACAGACACCTGTGTATGTGAACCTGGTGTTCAGGAGAGGCGTCTGGGTAGAAGATGTGCACCTGGAAACTCTCAGCAAATCAGTGGTATTTACAATCATGGGGCTAGAAAAGCTCTCTTACAGAGAAAGTGTGGACAGAGAAAAGGCCAGAAGGCAGATCCTGGGGCATCCCAGCACTTAAAGGATGGATGAGGAGAAAGACCCAGTCCAGGACACTGGGAAGGAGCAGCCAGTAGGGGAGGAAAGCCAGGAGTCCTGCCTCTCAGAAGCCAAGTGGAGAAGGTGTAACACAATGGCTGCAAAGTTGTTTGCACATGAGCTACCATTTGCAGCAAGACTTCTAGGAAAATACAAGCTCTAAGTGTGCATTTCAGAATACTTCTTCCCCTGCTACAACGGATTCAGGGCTTCCTTTCCTCTTGCCAACAAGCACCCCCCACTTGGCTAGCAGGAGTATTACCGAGGCTTCCGAGCTTGGCCGGAGGCTCCTGAAGAAGGGGATGAAGGGTTGAATCGGGCTGGTCAGAAGAAGAGGATTTGGACTGGTGGAGGGGGTGTAAGGGGGAACAGAGCTTTGTGGGAGTCAGTTTCCTGCCAGGGCTTCTCAGCCCCAGTGCTTTCTCTGCCACTGCCACCAGGCTGTCCACCAGAGTTCCCTGCTCTCTGGCCTACCGAGAATGGGAACAGTCTCACAAGTGTGCAGCATTTCTGACATTTTCTGAAGCGTTCTTGGTGCAAGTAGCAAAACGTCCACAGTTTAAAGTTCTCTCCTGGACTTCTCTGGTGGCAAAGTGGTTAAGAATCCGCCTGTCAATGCAGGGAACACGGGTTCGAGCCCTGTTATGAGGAGATCCCACATGCCGCGGAACAACTAAGCCCGTGCACCACAACTACTGAGCCTGAGCTCTAGAGCCCGCGAGCCACAACGACTGAGCCTGCGTGCCACAACTACTGAGCCTGCGTGCCACAACTACTGAAGCCCGCTTAGAGCCCGTGCTCTGCGATAAGAGAAGCCACCACAATGAGAAGCCCGCGCACCGCAACGAAGAGTAGCCCCTGCTCGCCACAACTAGAGGAAGCCTGAGCGCAGCAACGAAGACCCAACACAGCCAAAAATAAATAAATAAATAAATAAATTTGTAAAATAAAAAGAAATAAAGTTCTCTCCTAAGAAATTGTTACAATGCTCAGTGGGAAAAAAAAAAAAAAGGTCAGAGTACACTAAATTGTTTACTCTTCATTCTCCATTATAAACAAACAAAGCGGCAAGACCGGAAGGAAAGCACCACTGTTTTGTAGCCACGATCCTCTCTGAGTTATAAGTGGTGCTTCTTCCTTGCTTTCCTTTACTCTCTAGACTTTTTTACAGTGGGCATCTATTATTTTTATAACGAAAAAAAAAGTATATTTAAAGATTTCTTGGGAATTTCCTGGGGGTCCAGTGGTTAGGACTCGGTGCTTTCAATGCGAGGGCCGGGTTCAATCCCTGGTCTGGGAACTGAGATCCCACAAGCTGTGCGGTGAGACCAAAAAAAAAAAAAGAAAAAGAAAAAAGATTTCTTCCAAAGTTCAGTACACTGTAACAATCCTCTTTGGCAAGTTGGGTACTCAGAGGGCTGCTATCAGAGTCTCAGGTGCTGCAGTGGATGGTCAGACTTGGGGTAGCCTGGACGTGGGACACAGGTGGGAGTGCGAGGAGAAAAGAGCTGAGGCTACCACTCAGACCCCCTAGGCCCACAGGTGAGTGCTGCCCGGGATGGCCAGGCTCTCTTCCCTTGCTTCTCTGCCCTCTCCCTCCTTGCCTTGCTCCCAACACGGTGGCCGGGGCACATACCACTGTTAGAGAAGGTAGTCCAGGAGCCATCACATATTAGGGACTAATGTGCATTTTCTCTCTGGGTCTCCCAGTAGCCCTGTGAGGTAGGCAAGAAGGGTACCGTTGCTCCTCAGTTAGTTAGCAGGAAGCTGATGTCTGAGGGTTGCAACTCTAGCAAATTCCATAGCCGGGACCAGAAAACTCTGAACCCTTGTTTCCCTACACCAGTCAATGATGGTTTTCAAATTTTTTAAAACCATAACATCTATGTAGAAACAAAATTTTATATGGAAAGTGTATATGGATATGAAGAAGATAAAACTGAACTGCTTGGAACAGGAGTGAAAAGTAAGGACACCCCCCTCTCCCCATAGGGAAGGAGTGTGCATGGTGGGGGAGGGACTCTTTATTGCCATGCTCAAGGAGCAAAGATGGAAACCCACTGGCTCAACCTGTTCTGAGCCATGAGGGATGGAAAGAAAAAAATCCGCCGGCAAAGGGCATGGAGAAGATAGCAGAACCCTTGCTTTAGGCAAGTTCAGTATAAGAGAACTCTGGAGGAAACTTCCACGAAGTTTAGTGTTGTTAAATGTTACAGAGAGAGAGACAAGATGATTGACCCCAAGTAAGAGCTGAACTTGCAGCAAGAGAAGAAGAATTTCTGGAGTGGGAAGCAAGTGAATCTGCACACGGGAATTGACTCGTAAGAAGTGTGTGGATTGAAAATTCTCTGCTTGTTCAGCATTTTCCTTTTAAAAAGAACAGAAACAGGACTAGCTAGAAGGGTGAGCAGGCATTGAAAGAGTATGGCCTGAGCCTTATTTAGGAAATGAAGAGAAAGGAACTCATGGTGAGGGCCAGATGAGGGTCTGATGGGGGTAAAGGGGAGATGAGAAAGATGTGTATTTCTACTGCGGGGTCCGCTTTCTGACTCACTTTATTGAAGAGAGAAACCCCTTCCTTTGAGAATGCATGTGAGGAAAATTGGAGGATCTGTTTGTTAAGGTGAAGTGCAGGACGCTCAGCTGATGGTCGCCATCTTCACTGAAGTCAGAGGTGGACGTGTTCGTAGAAAATGGGTGTGGAAGGGGAGCCATAGACATACGAGGGCTAAGGTTCTACAACATGTTGGGACGTCTCGTCCAGCTTTCTTCTGCCAGCTCAGCAGGACAGGATTTATCTTCATCCTCCCAGCTTGTCATTGGTCACAGCCATCCTTCCCACCCAACCACCACCATCATGTGTCTGGAATCTCAGGCGGGGGGCTGTGTGTTTGTGTGTGTCTGTGCAGCTAACTCAAAAGTGTCTTCCAAAGCATTGACTATGGGGGTCCTTGACTCACTTAGTCCAATCCATTTTTATTGAGCTCTAGATGTGTGCTGAACCCTTTGCTGGTTCCAATTTCCAAAAGCGATCAGTCTTTAAACTCTCCACTGACTCTGTGGCTCCCTGGCCTGTTTTCTTCCTAGCCATAAGTCCCTCCCAACACCCTGTCTGTGAAGTGCCCGACATGTTAATCATTGCCAGTGCTTTGGCCTGAGGCCCCACTGGATGGCATGATCCCCGGTCTTGAGTGTGGCCTGTGCTGTCAAGCTCACTGCTGCTGCCTGGGTTCCAGCGGGAGAGAGAACCCGACAAGCCTGCCCAAGGCCATCTCCCAGGGGACCGCCAAGCTTCGGGGCTGATGCTGCAGGTGTGACACTAGCTGAGGAAGAAGGGAAAGCATCAGGTGCTTCCAAGGGCAGCTTTATAGAGAGTGGAAGGCTTGGGGGTCCATGATGGGCAGCGTGAAGGGGGGCCACTCTTGAGTTCTAGAGAAGACAGATAGTAGAATTTGGGTCATGCATGGGTTTGGGGGCAGGGGTCTGTGAAGAAGCTCCATTTGGAGAATCTGATTTGTATCCAGAGGCCACAGATGATGCCCTGTCTTGTGTGGTGAAGTCTGGAGTAGCTTCTCCACTTCTCTCTGCGTAGGAATCACCTGCAGGCTCCGACTGCCTTTCCAGCAGCTCCCAGATGTCCTGCCTGGATCACACGTTACTAACGTAGCTAGGCTGTGGGGATGCCCCAGGGTATGGCTGATGGGGGTCTGTGCTGGGAGAGGCTAGGGGCCCTCGATCAGGTTATTTTAGGGTCCTCAGTAGGCAACCTGGTGCTGTCAAGAGTGATGGCTGGAATGGAAGTAAAGAAAGATGGAAACCCGGGTGCAGAAGATGGGTGGTGCCACTGAGAGCCCCTCTGTGGAGATCTGGACCTTCAAAACACACATTCCAAACTGACATGAGCCTTGTGGGAACTTTTTTAATGGTCGTGTTCTTCTTTGTGGTCGTGATTCTTTTTTGACCGAAAGTCACACGGTGAAGCTAGCTGGCTTCTGTGTGACTCTCTGTTATAGTGAATACTAATGCTTTCGTCACAAGAGAGTTAACTTATGAGTATAAGGAACTTGTTATTTGCTAGGGAGCGACTTGTGCATACAGGCTATCAAATGTCCTGAATTTTAGACAGACCACTTGGCTGTATGTCTGTATCATAGGCTTTGACTTCCAGAGCAGTGATATGTTTTTATATTTTATATGCATATTTATATACATAAATACATATTCTATGTAAATATTATATATACATATACATAAAAATCAAAGTAATTAAATCCCAGAATCTTGGCTCCAAATGCTAAAGATTAGTTCAATCCTCTTATTTTTACATGAACTATTAAGATACAAGAAGAATAATTAATAACTTGGGCATACTCATGTTTAGAAGTCTTACTGGTTCATTTAAGATCTAAAGTACTAAGTTAGACCACATTATCACATTCTATTATGAATAGGATGAAGAAGGCTCCTTTCCTTTTGGGAAAAGAAAAGCAGCTTTAGGCTTAATAGTAAGGTCAGGTTGTGCATTTCCATAGTCGCCACCTGCCGTTGGTACAGGCATCCTATCCCTGGCAACAGTCATCTTTTGCATAAATAGTCTGCACAGGCTGTGATATTATCATTTTTAATATTAAAAAACTTTTTATTCTTGTAATTACTTTTTCATAAAACCTCTCTTAATTATTACGAAACAAAATCTTCCTTTACTTGTGTGTAGAATGGACATTTGAAAGCAGTGAGGGCTCTGCTGGCCCTGCTTACCCTGAGGTTAGCGTCCGCTTGTGAGTGTCAGCTGCCTGGGGGGACATGACTCAGAGAACAAGGTCTGTCTTTTGAATAGCTTGCCTCTATTTACTTGCTTTTCAGTGATGGCAACAAAGCTTTTCATGGTTGCAAACACAATGTAAACTTGTTCTAATAAATATATGCAGTTCAACTAAGTGAATAGTGAGAACTCCTGACCGTTTAGCTGGTGGTAATAAGGGGGGAGGTAAGGAAGGAGACCCCTCTGACAATAGATCTGACAACACCAAGGCCCAGAGGACCGTGCAGTTCAATTCACTAATCCCCTAACAGGCAGCATAGGGCTTATCATAGGAAAGCAGTAATGATGGCCAGCAAAGGCAGGCTGCTCAGGTACCAAGCACCCCTTGATCCAGCAAAGCCTGAAGTTGCGTCCTTGACTATGAAAACTGCCCTGCCCAGTGTTCTGTGACCCGTGGCTGCAGTACAGTTCTGTCTCTTGCGTGTTAGGTGAGATTCTCGACAGACATGAATCGGTTCAACATGTTTGAATACTACCCTGTGGATGGCACTTTGGGAATGCCCAGAATTACAGTTATAGCACTGTTCTCTAGCATGTATAGTAGGATAAAGGACATATCCCCACATATCCATTTACAAAGTAACACAAAGATATGCAGGGTGCCACACATGGTTTATTGTCAATATAGAAAGGGAACACTCACTTAGCAGGTGAAATCACTGTTGATCTGAACAGGAAAAATGTATTCCTGCTCCCCAAGGCCTCCATCGAAGAGGGTCAAAGATAGAATAATGATGGTAATGGCAGTGGAGAAATTAGGCCAAGTGGGGCGGGTGGGGAGGTTTAGGGAGATGTAGAGTGTGCCCATGTGCTATGTCTTTGTCTCAAACATACCATGTTTTTTCTGCCCCTGCCCCTTGCTCTCAATGTTCTCCTTCTACAAGTCTTCCCTTCTTTTTTCTCTTGAAGATCTGCATGAGCTTCAACTCACAACCTCCTGCTGCCTCCCCTTGAGCATTCCTGGGCTATTCCAATCTAACTAAAAGCCTTCCTGATCACTTTTCAGGCCAGTTTGTTGGGTATTCTGTCCCCACTGATTCTCGGAAGGCAGAGTATTGCATATACACCGCGCAAGGCCAAGCACCCTGATGTACCGGGGATGGGGCAGAGTACTCTTTATGGGTGGATGAATTCATTTGATTGATGCTTGCTGAACTTCTCTTACCTTGTGTCATGCACAGTTCTCCTGCTGCAGGTGATGAGCAAAAAAGGAAGGTGGCCACCCCCTTGGAGCGCAGAGTCCAGTTGGGAATACAGACAGGAATATGGCATCACGATGCAGGGGAGGGAACGCAAGGGTGGTAGTTGTGTGCAAAGTTCAACTGCAAATAAGAAGGCCTGTTACCGAGTCCAAGCTTGTACTGCTCACTGTACAACAGGCCGGTAAATCGAGAGACGAGGTGTTGGGGCAAGGAATAACCACTTTATTCAGAAAGCCAGCCGACAGAGAAAATGGTGCACTAGTGTCCCAAAGAACCAACTTACCCGAGTTAAGACTGAGGCTTCTAAAAGGGGAGGGGGTGTGGCTGGTAGTTGCAAACTTCCTGTTGCCCGAATCCTTTGTTCTTGTTGCTGGCCACTAGATCTGCTCACAATGTTCCTATAAACCTCCAACAAGATGATTGTTGTTTTCTGTTCTGCAGCTTTATCTCTATATGAATGGAAAAGGTCTGAGCCTTGAGAATGGGCTATCATGTATATTTCAGGCTCTAGGCAACATTCTTTTCAAAGGTGCAGAGCCAGCATGGCTAAGCACAGGCAACAGAGCACAGGGGTCAGAGCTAAAGGAATAGATCCACCATGCAGTCAGGTTTGTTCTTTTCTATTACAGGACCTCAGTCCAAACCAGACTGATAAGGGAAGGATTCCCAGGGGAGGTTACATATGAACTGAGTCTGAAAGAATTAGGCATTAGGTATAGATGAAGAAATAGTCATTGAACATGTAAAATGCATCTAGAAAACCTTGTCAGGCACAAAAATGCAAATACCTGAGTTTCAGTGCCTTTTGTACATGATTATGTTAAGCCTTCTCAGGCCTCAGCGACATCATCTTCGTTTTCTTAAGGATCTGACTTGTCTCAGGGCTGAGCTCAGAGTTCAGGATGATATCTCTCCAGTGAACAGTGTGAGGAAGACTCAGAGGATATCACAGAGGTCTGTGACATGCTTCTCAGTTTATTTATTATTTAAAGAACTTTTTACAAGAGTGTATAAGTGATACATGATGATTGGGGATGGGAAGGAAGAAAATACTCATATACTTTAAATTCTACCAGACGGAGGCAGCAACCACTTGTAACATTTTTGCTTTATATCCTTCCAGATGTTTTCCTGCAACCTTGTCTTTTTTCATTTTTCCAAAAATAGGATCCTACTATCCTATACATCCTGGTCTACAGCCTGCCTTATGCAGCCAATATTTTGTGACCATACTGAGCACTAATTAGAGTATAAACTTTGTAATAAAGTAATTCCAAGTGCCTCATGACACCTACAGTTTGCTTTGTGAGTCCAACAGAGATACAGAGAATCAGTTTTCAGACTTTTTATTCTTACATAGGTAGTGTTGGTTGTAGGGATACTGGTGGTTAAAAGATAAGGAAGAGGGGAATGAAAAGGAGCTCTACCTCGAAGCGATGTTTTAAAGAACACTTTCTAAGACATTTTGCCCTGAAAAGGTACATATCACTAATTGTTGGTTTTATTTGCTAGAAAGTGCAGTAAAACTAGCTGCCTTTAAATTAGAGGATATAAAAGACTAAAGTTTTCATGCCCTTCTAGGATGACTTCATTTGAATTTCCCTTTTCGAACTTAGTTGATATTTTGCTAATGATGTAATTATTTATTTAGGCTTAAACGATTCTGTGCAAATACCTTATGCAATGCTTTCTTTTTTTAAAGCACCTTTTATTTATTTTTACTAAGCCAAAAAAACACACTTCGCATCTGGGAGCAACCAACGAATGGACTTGCTTTCCTTTGAAGACTCATAATTTAGTTTCACATTTTTGACTAGTGACTCTGGGCCTGAGGCCCCACAGATGAGACAAGGTTTCTGCCCTTGAGATCACAGTTCTAATGAAGAAGCAGAGCCAGGGCATCACCTGGAAACGCGCTGCTCAGGGGTACCCTCCCGAAGGTGGTCATTGGCGTTGGAACTGAGTCTTGAGGGACGAAAGAGAGTTGGCCAGGTGACAAAGGGTGAGAGTGACACACCAGGCAGAGGCGAGAGCAGGACGGAGTCCAGAGAGGCAGGAAAAAGTGCATCCGGCAGAGGTGATACAGGCAGGCAGTATTGCCAGCGTGTGCAGTGCCATGTGAGGCTCGCAGGAGTCGGAATAGTGCTGGCAGGATGTGGGGCTTTACCCTGATGGGTAGTTAGCCAAGAGACCGCTATGAGATGTTCTCCAGACTATTGGAGATACAGGTCTGAAGGCTTTGCTTAAAGCTGTAAGTAAAGATTCAGGGGCCTCTGAAGACCTGTGCCTTAATCATCTCAGTGGCAGAACAAAGGAATAGAAGCACGAGTGGAGTCAATAAGAGATGAGGAAAAAGAGGAACATAAACAGTGACACAGAAAATATGGTCAAGTAAGGAAGACGATAAAAGCTGAGGGGAGGAGGAAGACGGCACTGATCCAAAGGGGATGCTTAGCATGGTTGAAAAGCACCATGGATACAGGCTGAGAGAAAACAGCCAATGGCGAGGGAGAGTTCGGATGTCTGGGAGAGAGTGACGTACGGATGAGATCGAGGACGCTGGTGATGAGACGTCCCTCCTAAGTTCTAACCGTCCTCTCCTCTGAGCCTGCAGGAAGACAGCAAGGAAGAGTGGAGCCAGAGGTGGCTTGTAAGTGCAAGCCTTAGGAAGGAGAGAGAGAGGGAGTTCCTGATGGCCTCATTTTCCTCAATGTAGCGGCTGCCTTCTGAGAACAGGGAGTGGGCCGAGTTAGAAGGTTTGTGGGGCAAAGTGAATGGTAAACCTGCTGCAGAGAAGAACTATAGAAGGAGTGGATGAGGATTAAGGCAGGAAGAGCTATCCCAGGACAGTGCCTGGCACACAATAGGTGTTAGTTAACATTCAATTAAAAAATAATGTCAAGGGCTTCCCTGGTGGCGCAGTGGTTGAGAATCTGCCTGCTAATGCAGGGGACATGGGTTCGAGCCCTGGTCTGGGAAGATCCCACATGCCGCGGAGCAACTAGGCCCGTGGGCCACAACTACTGAGCCTGCGCGTCTGGAGCCTGTGCTCCGCAACAAGAGAGGCCGCGATAGTGAGAGGCCCGCGCACCGCGATGAAGAGTGACCCCCACTTGCCGCAGCTAGAGGAAGCCCTCGCACAGAAACGAAGACCCAACACAGCCAAATAAATAAATAAATAAATAAATAAATAAATAATTAAAGGTGCTAATAATTAAAAAAAAAAAGTAATTAAAAAAAAATAATGTCAAAAGATGGTTGAATAGGATCAAGAACCCAACTGAGGTTGGCAACCATGGATTTATTGTGGTATCATGATGCATGTCCAGTTTCTCTTTAGTTTTCAGTCCCAGAGATATAGTAGAAAGATGGAAAGTAGAAGGATGGAAACTAACCTAGTGTTGGTCTTTTCCTGGGAATTGCAAAGTTCAAGAGTGGAAGGGAATGAAGGGTATTGTTAAGAGAGTGGTTGGGGGTGAGCCAGGAGGATCTGCTCTGCTAGGAGAAAAAGGAGGGGTTCAGGGGTTGGAAAAGTGGGACTGTCACTTTTTATTATGGGTCCATAATAAATGCCATACGTACAAAAGTTTCCTCATTTTTAAAATATGATGATATTCATATATTGTTAATTTTAAGTTTTTCTAAGATAAAATGAGAAGCAGTCTAAACTTCCAACAACAAAATACACATGCAAGTTCAAGTGGTAATAAGAGAAACACATACATGATGTAGCTGGGAATTTGTGATGATATCACATTTCAGTGGGGTAAATGTGACTGTGAGAAGTCTCAATGTCCAGCACAACATTAAAAATCAGATCTGGTTCTTTCTCCCTTCTGAGACTAGAGGACTGTGCTGAACTCATATTGATGGCTACTACACACATTCACCGATTCAGGAACTAGGGCCATCCCTGTGTGGTACCACTTATGTGCTGAGTGCCATGAGTAGCTAGGAGACATGGAAAAGACTGCCCGACTCTCAGACTGGTTTTTCGTTTGGTTTAGGAGAAAAGGTCAACTAACCTACACGCCTTTTAAAACAAAGTGTGTGATCAAGTGGCCACATGAGCGGTAGAGAATAATAAATATGAAATGATTTTGCAGTGTAGATAAAATGTGTGGCCTACGGTAGCCTAAGAAAGCTTGATGGATTTGGTGAAATTTTAAACAGTAGTTGGAGAGAAAAAGTATGAGAAGCTCAAAAACCAAATAGTATACCCTCAATAGGTTATCCATTGCTATCTTGACTTCTATAATTGAACCACATTCAGGGCTAACTTGAAAACTGCAAAGAGGCCTGAAACATAGCTTTGGGATACAGCTTTAAAAATATATTAATTAATTAATTAAAATAAACATTTAAAATATTTTAACAGAAGAATAAATCAATTTCTCCGTCACTGGGTCAACTGGTTGAAATTCAGACATACGGAAAATTTTAACTTTCAATTCCAGACCCTAAGCCTAATTCTGGGAGAAAATCCATTAAAGTAATGAAGTAAGGAAACAATTGAACAATGAATCTTTATTTTGTAGAGAATACAGTGAATGCTGGGAGGTACATCACCATTTCCATTTTGTGCTTTTGGATTATTACAAGCACCAACATCTTTGCCTAGGAGTTACCAGGCTGTGGTTTGTAACTGACTTCAGGGTAGGAGCGGGTAGGAATTTATAGGATGTTATCCTTCAAGAAGAGCTAGGAGAATTTTTTTTGGATGCAGAAACTTAAAACTACCCAGGTTTTAAAGTAGTTGAGTGACTCTTCCCCTGGAAAAATAATTAGTTCTCAGTCCTTTTAATTTGAGTATTCAATAGAGCTGTCATTGGGAACCAAAGGAAATGAAAATGTAGGTGGATACGGTTCCTACCCCGTTATAAAGGGCTTATAACAGACTACTTTGAATTTCACACAAATGTTTTACATTATTTCATTAAGTTTTCTCCAATCCATTTCATACAGTTTCCGGGCGTGCAAGTAAATTGCAGCTTTCACTGCTTTTTGAAAAAAATTGTTTTGGGGAGTTGTGGAGATTTACTTGCTGCAAATTTCACTTTTAATAAATGACATTGAAATGATTTAATGCCCTGAAATAACTGAATGAAGGTTTTAAGAGTCTTGTAATTAAAATGAAAATATAAAAGCTATGGATGGACATTGTAGAGGAATCACAGTTCTATTGTGTTTTCTTTTGGAATTTGTGGATCAACTATATATAATTTGTAGTTCAAAAGAATTGAGAAATGTGTCTGTTTGGGTCTAATATTGTCCTTTTTAATGTTTCTAATCTCAGTTGTCTTCACTTATAGGACAAACATCTCAGCTCACCTGGGCTACATTTTTTTATATTCCTTTCATGGGTTCAAACATGTTAGTCAGCATGATACACATTTCCCGTGAGTTATGAATGTGATATTTGTGGATTTTCTCAGTTTCTGGACTCTGGATTTTTAAGACACTCAATTGATTTAACAGTTGTACAAGGAACCTAAGTAAACCCGGCCGTGTTAAATGTTCATGTTAATGGTAAACTATATCCTGATTTCAGGTATGTTCTTAAAATGTTAACTGTATCTTAAAAATAAGGAAACTTGATAAATGTTCAGTGATTTGGCAGGCACCTATTAAAGCTATCAAATGTATCAAGGGCCCTAGTTCCCTGCATTGTACAACGCTCATGATGGATTTTGATTATGTGACTTGCAGAAGGCAGGACTGTGGGCTTTTTCCATTTAAAATTTAAAATCAACACATGAAAGAATGCTCAACATCATTAATCATTAGAGAAATGCAAATCAAAACTACAATGAGGTATCATCTCACACCGGTCAGAATGGCCATCATCAAAAAATCTACAAACAATAAATGCTGGAGAGGGTGTGGAGAAAAGGGAACACTCTTGCACTGTTGGTGGGAATGTAAATTGATACAGCCACTATGGAGAACAGTATGGAGGTTCCTCAAAAAACTAAAAATAGAACTACCATACGACCCAGCAATCCTACTACTGGGCATATACCCTGAGAAAACCATAATTCAAAAAGAGTCATGTACCAAAATGTTCATTGCAGCTCTATTTACAATAGCCAGGACATGGAAGCAACCTAAGTGTCCATCATCGGATGAATGGATAAAGAAGATGTGGCACATATATACAGTGGAATATTACTCAGCCATAAAAAGAAATGAAATGGAGGTATTTGTAATGAGGTGGATGGAGTTAGAGTCTGTCATACAGCGTGAAGTAAGTCAGAAATAGAAAAACAAATACAGTATGCTAACACATATATATGGAATCTAAGGAAAAAAAAAAAAAAGGTCATGAAGAACCTAGTGGCAAGATGGGAATAAAGACACAGACCTACTAAAGAATGGACTTGAGGATATGGGGAGGGGGAGGGGTGAGATGTGACAGGGTGAGAGAGTGTCATGGACATATATACACTACCAAATGTAAAATAGATAGCTAGTGGGAAGCAGCCGCATAGCACAGGGAGATCACCTCAGTGCTTTGTGACCGCTTGGAGGGGTGGGATGGGGAGGGTGGGAGGGAGGGAGATGCAGGAGGGAGGAGATATGGGACCGTGTGTATATGTGTAGCTGATTCACTTTGTTATAAAGCAGAAACTAACACACCATTGTGAAGCAATTATACTTCAATAAAGATGTTTAAAAAAAATTTTTAAATCATTTATCTTTTGGGTGTTAACAGAGGGCATTTGTAAGTTGAAGGGAATGAAACAATTATTATCTTTCATGGTTGTGTTATCATTAGTAGATAAGTTAACGGCTTCCTGTACAAATAATTGGGGATCAGTATACCTAAGATTTGGATTCTCTTTAAGACAAAAAAAATTATCTATAGATATGAATCCCTCTTCAGGGTCATTAGACAAACTTCAAAGTATTAATGTGCATGAAAAGACGCCGTATTTTGAATTTTTATACGTTATGTGAATAACAGTTTGGCATAAAACAGCTGGATCACAGTATGTCATTTATGGTTTTTTTTTTTAAAGTTAGTGTAATATATAATACTCATAAATGTCACACTTTCAGAGAGGAAGCAGGGTGTGTTTTGAGCAGCTTTTATGTGGCGGGAACAGGGCCACTCTGGTTTACCCAGCATTAGCTGTGGTGCCAGTATAGCATCTAATGGCCTGTTAATGTGATTAACTCTGCTCAGTTGGTCCCTTTTTTTGGTTCACTGAGGGCTTCTTCCTTCTGTCCTTTCCTGTGACCATCCATTCTTCACGAGAGCACAGACACTGCCTCTAGACAGGAGAACAGATCTTCCTGTCCTTGGTTTTGTTTATACTCTTGCTTTCAAATCAAAGTTTAGATAAGAATCCCTTGTTTAATCATTTTCAGTTAGCTTCCCGTGTTTGGAGCCCTAGGTTTTTCTCGCTTTGAAACATTCTCTTTGTTAGCAGTTAGATGCCTCATGAATAAGACTTGACTCATTCTACTGTAAATGGATGTATTGTTTTAGAAATCTAAATCATTTGGAAGGGGCTGAAATCAAACATAGAAACCTCATTCCTTAAGTGACAGCCCCTGCTAACAGTTGCTATAATAGTGTTGGTTGTCACCAACTTATTTCTTTTCCAAAGCGTCTGTCGAACCTCTGCTCGGCAAAATGAGGATATTAGCGGCCTTTATTCATCTCTTCTCCCCATGACTAAGGTGACAAACCAGTCCTGGTTTACCCAGGACTTTCCCAGTTTTAGCACTGAAAGTCCCACGTTCAGGAACCCCCCTCGCTCCCAGGAGGGTCAGCCCTTGCCTATAAACTCCCAATGTGTTAGACCATAATTTTTACAGCATCATGGTTATGCTTATTGTTAGAGCATAGCTGTGAATGCTTGTTTTGTCCATAGATTGTTTCTAAAAATCAAAAGCCAATATGCAAATAGTATTCACTTTGGAGCCACGGAATATAATAAGATCCATAGAGAAGAACATTCCACACTGAATCACTGAATTTTGCTGCTTGAAGGAGATTTTCCAACAGCTTCGATTCTTTATAGACACTCTTCTGCTCTGGGGTTATATTCAGCTCCTACTGTTTTTCTGCATCCATGTTGTTCCCTTTCTTAGATTCCTGTTTTCATTTGGTAGACTATTCCCTTTGAGTAGCTTTTTTTTTTTTTTTAAGTATTTGTTTTTTTAATTTATTTATTTATGTCTGTGTTGGTCTTCGTTTCTGTGCGAGGGCTTTCTCTAGTTGTGGCAAGCGGGGGCCACTCTTCATCGCGGTGCGCGGGCCTCTCACTATTGCGGCCTCTCTTGTTGCGGAGCACAGGCTCCAGACACGCAGGCTCAGTAATTGTGGCTCACGGGCCTAGTTGCTCCGCGGCATGTGGGATCTTCCCAGACCAGGGCTCGAACCTGTGTCCCCTGCATCGGCAGGCAGATTCTCAACCACTGCGCCACCAGGGAAGCCCTGAGTAGCTTTTTATATATAATATGCACAGATGCTAAGCTCTGTTACTGCATGTTTGGAAATGTCGGATTTTGCCTTCACACTTGATTGATAATTTCAGTCTAGATTCAAAATGATAGTTCCTCAACTTTGAAGGCATTGCCCCTCTGATACCTACAATCTAATGTAGCCAATAAGTCTGGTGCTAGACTGATTCTTCTAACTTAGTTGATTGTGTATGCATGTGTCTATCTGTCTACCTCTTTGAAGCTTTGGGGAATTTTTACTTTATCCTTAGTTCTGATGTTTCACCAGTGATCTATTTTCATTAATCTTTTTTTTTTTTTTTTTTGGCCTTTACGATCTGAAGTCTCCTCTAGCTCAGGATATTTTTTCCCCACTAATACTTACGCACTCTTCAACTCTTCACCTGGAACTCCAGGGGATGGATTTTGGACGTCCTGGAATCAACTCTCCGTGTCTTTCCTATTTTCCTTTGTTTTTTGCTGTACGTTCTGGAGATTTTCTTGGCTTAAATTTTGCCACCTGCTGGATGAGTCTTGAGCCATATAAATTCTATTATTTAGTCCATGGAGTTTTCTGTTTTGGCATTTATTTGTTTAATAATCTGAGAACATTCCCATTCTTGTTCCTTTTTTGCATGAAAGAAATGTGAATATGAACATTGTTCCAGCCCTTAAGAAAGTATTGTTCTTGACAATGATGATCTTGACAGATGATCTTCTTGGATTGCTTAAAATTTTTCTTTTCCAGCACCAAACACTTCTTTAATTTGTTAATTTGTAGATAGAACGTATTACTGTTTTCCACCAAAACGCCAACTCCAACTATTACCCGTCTTAGTTCCTTGGAAGAATTTAGGCTTTCTAGTTTCCTGTGCTCTCCCACTGTTCTGGAATGTCTTTCCTTCCATCTCCTAACTCTTCCCTAAAAGCTCTCCTGCTTGCCCATCCTGCACTTCATTTACACAGACAGTCTGGGAGCCCCCTCAACCAGAAGCAGTCTCTCCTTTCTCTTAACATTCATTGAGCCTTGGGACTTCTCTGGCGGTTCAGTGGTTAAGACTCCGCGCTTCCAGTGCAGGGGACGTGGGTTCCATCCCTGGTCGGGGAACTAAGATCCCACGTGCCGCGTGGCATGGCCAAAAAAAAAAAAAAGAAATTCATTGAGCCTTTTGATTGAACCTTTCTTGCCATTGCCCCTCCCTCTCTCTTCAGGATTCCTGAAATGATGGCAAATAAGGGTGCCGAGAGGACAAGAAAATTCCCAGACATGGGAGGTTGAGGATGAGGAGGTAACTGCCTCTGCCAGTTACCTGGTATGAAAAATGGCTACTCAGCGGTGAGGGGCTTACATGTCTACCTCTCACCTAGAAACCTAATTGGACTGAAACTTCATTTTTCAAATTATTTTGTGTTCCAAAATCTTTCCAAGTAACAATTAGTCAATAGATGACCAAAATAGAAACTATTAAAATTCTCTTTATGCAGCAGGGAATAGAATTTTATAACCTGGATGCATTCCTAAAATTTCTTTGTGGTTTGGCTTCAGTAAATTACTACTTTACCTACAGCTTTTAAAATATATTTAGACTTAAGTTTAAAGAGTGAGAACCACTTGTGTAAACATCGTTGAATACCATTCTTTTAATGAATGGGCTAATGTTATTTATAGTCTTTCTTCACTTCCTCTGGAAAGCCCATTTCTCTGGGGGAGGGCTTTAATTTATATTCACCTTGAAAAGTGAAAGGAATTCACCTTAGTGTATTTTAACTCAGCCACAGAATTCTCACTATTGCTACTGAAAACTGCTTGGCCCAGACCTCTGAGTATGATGTTTTTTAATTGGACTCTCTGTCATAAAATAGCAAATGACAGTGCATGTGTCCCTAAAGCAGTAAATCGGTATGTTTAGGGGATTCGAATGACCCTTATTTTATGTGTGCTTTAACAAAGAAAATCCTCCCTTTCTCTTTTTTTGAAATGCAATTTTGCAGTTAGTGTTTCAGTGAAGCAGTGAAGTGAGGCAGGAACCAGTAATGAAGGGCTTCCTGGGTGGGGTTCAGGAGCCTGGGTTCATCAGTCAGCAATGAGGGGAACTTCTGAAGGATGGAAACAAAGAGGCCACGTGATCACATTTGTCATACACATGACAGGATGAAGGTAGGATTGGAGGCAGCCCAGTGGGGAGGTCGTGATGTAACCCATGTCAGAAAGTAAGGAAGCCATGGGCCAAGGCAGTAAAAATGGTTCCTGTCGAACTCTAACTTTTTATGCTGCCGTTAGACTCATTTACTGGTTATTTTGTAAAGATTTAGCCCTTTGAGAGCTAGAAGGGATCATGGAGGTTCTTAAGCAGTGCTTTCATTTTACAAATGGTAAAGCCTAAGTTCTAAAAAGATGAAGTGATTCCTCCAAGTCAGGCAACTCATTACGAGCAGAGCTTGGGCTTAGACCCAAGTCTCCTGATTCCAAAGCCAAAACTTTTTTTGTGATGCTTCCCACTTGTCCTACCTGCTCTCTGCTAGGCACTTGCCCAAGCCCATGTCCCACCTAAGGATCTGTCACCTGGAGGTGGATGACACAGTGGGATATTGACTGACTGACGATTTTTTTCTAGTCAGCTCATGCCCTGACTCTTCCCAATGACTTATTTCTAATCTTCCTCACTCTTCCCAAATGCTTATTCTTGCCCATCACATTCAGAAGATGGTCTTGTCTCTTACTTCCCAGAGAAAAATAGAAATCATCTGAGAACACACTGGGCTACTGCCTGCCAACAAATCTACTGACTCCCAACTGCCTGCCCTTTGTTTTAACAGCAAACGGGTCCTGACCTTATTTAACGCTGGGTCCTGGATCCTGGGTCCCAGTTCCTCCTATCCTTTCAGGGATATTTTTGATTATTTTCCCTGTTCTAGTATTTTCAACCATTTCTTCTCTAAAAGATGTATCCTGTCATCATTTATATATCAGCCGGACTTTTTCATTTAAAACCCTGCTTAGGGGCTTCCCTGGTGGTGCAGTGGTTAAGTATCTGCCTGCCAATGCAGGGAACACGGGTTCGAGCCCTGGTCCGGGAAGATCCCACATGCCACGGAGCAACTAAGCCCACGTACCAAAATTACTGAGCCCGTGCTCTAGAGCCCGTGAGCCACAACTACTGAAGCCCTCATGCCACAACTACTGACGCCCGCGCACCTAGAACCCGTGCTCCACAACAAGAGAAGCCACCACAGTAAAAGCCCATGCTTTGCAACGAAGAGAAGCCCCGGCTCGCTGCAACTAGAGAAAGCCTGCGTGCAGCAATGAACACCCAGCGCAGCCAAAAATAAATAAATAAATTTATTTAAAAAAAAAAAAACCTGCTTAGCATACCTATCCAGTGAAGACATTTCACTCAGTTATTCATTTCATAACTATTCGTGAGCAACCACCATGTGCTAGGTGTTGGGTATGCTGTCACGTACCAAAGAAATGGGGTCTCGTATAGTCTAATGGGGGAAACAGATGCTAAACAAATATCTGTACTTGCTGATCATTTAGATTGGAAAATGCAGTTCTAACCAATTTTATGGTAGTAAGCAATATATTTCAGTTTTTTCATAGGTGCTATATTTCAGTTTCATAGTAAAATTTGTGGTAGTGTGTTCTCTGTAGCATATCTGTGCGTTACCAGAGGACTGGCCTTTGCTCTGGGTTTAATTTTAATATCACATGACCAAACGTCCTTACTGTTATAGGCTATTGTACACACCCAAATAGCTGAGCTAACAATGCAAATAAACTGAATCTGAAGAAATATTAATCTGCTCATGGAGTTAGAAACTGAAAACCACATATATTTATTCTAAATATAATTTATTCTCAAATAAATAAAACAATATAATCTAAACTTGCAAGATAGATTGAAAAAAATCCTAATGGTTTTCCATGAAGAAACCAAAAAAATTATACAGAAAGAATCATCTGTTCAGTTTAGACTCTCCAAAATATTTTTTAATGACATTCATATTAAGTTTGAGCCTTTTAAAATTAGCAAAATAACTGTGTAAGCACACACTAGGTATGCTAATGACAAGTTTAATAAAAAGAAAAAGTTTTCTCAAGTACAGATGTAAAATGAGAAGGTTTCTTTGCGTATGTCAATTATCACCCTCCTAGTTTCCTCGTGGGCTACATAATTCAATTTTAGCATTTCCCCTCTTTTTAGAAGTAAAAGCAGTCCACATTAGCAAAACCAAAGATTTCCAGGAAGTACTAGTTGCTGTAACGGTGGGGAACGTGTAGATGAATAAATCACTGGTAGGAACTGTAAAATGTTTTATTGGAAGTCTGCTCTCCATATTCAGGGTTCCCTGAACCTGAAAGCCTATTGAAATATCCTCAATGTTAAATGAATAGTAAACAAAAACTCTGTGATATATTTGGTAGTTTGTTTTTTAAAAAACTGATAGGTCAAAGCCTGTTTTTCTTGACTGATGTGGAAAGGTTGAGAAAAGAAAAAAGGCCTCCAGTGAAAGGAAATTACCGTTCTAAATATAACATTCTAAAGTGATGTAACAGGTTTTTCCATATGTTGCTTGAATAAAACTAGTGTTTTTACAGAAGCATTTTACAGTACTCACCATTAAATAAACCGCAACAACAAATTTAAATTTCTAAAGCTGTCTCCCAAAATATTAGTTTATTAAATAACTAGTATAAGAAAGACATGTGATATCTTTGGTTTCCCTTTACTAAAATCTGTTTTACTTTTGAGTCAGTCCAACTTTAAAAACCACAGCCATCTGAATTCTGTTCATTTTAGGGAATTTTGCTATGTAAACTAACATTGTTCATGTTCGGTGCTTGCTAACACATTCTGAATTACTTAAAGTTATTGATCTAGGTTGAAAGAAGCTCTTGGACTCTAATCTATAGTCCTCTAATCTATAAAAGCCATTGCTGGGCTTCCCTGGTGGCGCAGTGGTTAAGAATCCGCCTGCCAAAGCAGGGGACACGGGTTCGAGCCGGGAAGATCCCACATGCCTTGGAGCAGCTAAGCCCGTGCGCCGCAACTACTGAGCCTGCGCTCTAGAGCCCACGAGCCACAACGACTGAAGCCCGTGCGCAGCAACAAAGACCCAATGTAGCCAAAACTAAATTAATTAAATAAGTAAATTTTTTTAAAAATGTTGCTTATAAAATGTTTCTGCTTAGAAATGCTCATCCATTTCTATAGTTTCCTGCATTTTCTTAAGTACAAACTCTGCCAAAACTTTATTAGCTTTCATAATCACCTTCCTCGTTATTTCTGTCTGGACTCGAGGATCTTTGGAAGGTCTTGTCTTACTCATTATATTCCTCCACTGGTGTACTAACTACTAAGCCCCAAATTTTAATATTAGAGTTATATGCTTTTTATGCTTTCAAGATCACACTGGGTAGGTAGCATGCTGCCTCTGGGTGTTGTTACTAGCTAACTCTGTGACAGTCCATTCCACTGACTGGAGGTTCCATGGGGGTAAGAACTAGGTCTGTCCTAGTCACTGCTGTGTCCTCAGTACCCATGCCTGGTGCATTATTGGTACTCAGATGTTGGATGCATTCAGGTCATTTTAATAGTAACACAGGTCTCTTGGGTGATAGGAAAGTGTCGATAACTCTATTATAGCATTTGCAATACAGCTACCATCCAGTCTATTGACTGGTATACATCCCTTGAAAGCCTGCTATCTTGGGAAGACGCTCGGTATTTTTCTTTGTAATCCTAGTGCCTTTAACACCACTTGCATGAAGGTCATTCATTCAAGAGACATTCACTACTTCACATTCTTGCCCATTTTCCCCTCCAACATTGAAAAATAAAAGGAAAATGGTGTTGGAATCCCCAGTTCTGTTTGGCCAGCTTTTTTTTATAAAGAGGCCCACTTTGCTCTAAGAATGAAAAAGAGAGGGACATACAGGGGAATATGAGGAAGGGTCATCTACTCTAACTCCTAATCTCTGATTCAGTGTTAGAATGAAGGATCCTTTGTCAAGTCACTGTGCCAGCTGTTAGTCTTTTTAAAAATATAAACAGGAAATGACAAAATCTAAGCTATGGGTCATCAAAATCTGGTGTGCAGAGTCTGTGTTGTCTGTCTGCTTTTGGTTTCCTTTCTAAAAGATTCACAACCAACTTACCATTCAATATAGCCCAGATTTGGGAAGCATGCAGTATCAGCCTAACATTTCTTAATAACATATAAAGAACTTTAATCAGTTCTACATACACACGGTTGGTGTGTGATCCTGCGGAACCCAAGAAATGATACAAACTAAAGACTGAACTTGTCATTTCATCAGTCTTCTTTCTGTGCAGAATGCAGTGCCTGACAAGTCATGCAAACCTGACGTATTACATCAGAATTGAGTGGGTAGAACCTTCACTTGAACAGTTTTTTTCTAATGTATCTATTAAAATGCCACAGAAAACAATTCAACTTGATTAAGGATTGCTTTATGTATGGATTTTCCCCAAGAACACACCCATTTTGTAATATGAGATATATTCCTCAGAGACCTTGCTTTACCCACTTTATAACCTCCATGCCTGGCATAGTGCCTGACACACATCAGGCATTTACTATATAATTTAATCAAATTGTGAGTAAAATGAGTACATTTTGGGTAAAACGAGTACATACTGGTTAGGAAACCAATAACTATTAGTTATTGAAAGATGTGTACCTCTTCTCAATAGTCTCCGCTTCCAAATTCTAGGGTTTGGGTTTTTTTTTAAGTGGTTGAGACCCACTGGATCTCTTTAGAAACATGCCAATTAGAGAGATCAAATAAAGGCCAATTAGAGATATCAAATTAGAAATAGAAATTGAATTGAGTTTGCAAGGAAAGCTGTAAAGTGTCCGTCTTTGGAGGTCTCTATGGGAATAGAAATGTATGTCTGTGCATAATAGATCCTAAATACTTGTTGAATGAAAAAATAAAAATTGAGTCTGAGGCATATGAATAATTGCCTGCTTGAATGAAAAATTTTTGTGATTGTTTAACACTCTTATTCTAAAATATTTGATCATTTAAATTTCCCCCCTCCACTCCCACTTCGGTCAACCACTTTCTATTGTGAATTCTGTAGCTGATGGGGTTTTTTTGCTTGTGTCTGAACAATTATAAATACATACGGCATCCCAGAATCAAAACTTGGTTCTCTGAAACAACTAATAAGCTTTTGACAAGGAAAAGCTAGGAACTACAGTTCTTACTTTTGCAACTTTTCTGTATATTTCCAAATACATTTTTTTCAAGTTAATAGCCTTTCTAGAAAAAGCAGGATATATTTTTAAAAGGTATATTCTCCAATAATAACAAAAATTAAGTTCCTAGAAACATATTTGATGAAAGATCTTTATGTAGACACTGGAATAACTTTAACTTTATTGAAAAATACTTCTAAAAGATCTAAATAATTGGAGGGGGATAAGATATTCATAGATGATCTCATTATTGTAAAGATGTCAGTTCTCCCAAATATAGATCCAGTACAATCCCAGTCAAAATTCAACATGTTTTTGGTGGAACTTAGGTTGATTCTCAAACTTATACAGAACAAAGATCCAGAAATAACCAAAAGAATCCTTAAGAAGAAACAGGTAGAAGGATTTAGAGATATTTATATTGTTATAAAGCCAAAATGATTTAGACACTGTAATTTTGGCAATAGGGATAAGTGATTAGACCAGTAAAACAGTATTTCTGAAACAGGCCCACATTTATATAGAAACCTGTTCTGTGACACAGCTGAAATGCAAATCAGTGGAAAGAATAAATAAATGATACTGGGGTAATAGCTTATCCCTATGGAAAAAATGAAAATGGCACCTGCCTTGGAGCATACATAGTAATTAATTTCAAATGGATCAAGGACTTAAACACAAAATACACAATTATAAAACTTTTAAAAGAAACATAGAAGAATATCTTCATGTCCTTGGGGTAGGGAAAGAATGTATTAAACAAGACAGAAAAATCATTACACCATAAAGAGACATATATAACTGCATCATATTTAAGAACTTCTCTTTGTCAAGAGACTGAAGATAAACCATAACCCATAACAGACAGATGGATTTACATTTTGGGGAATATATAAATAACTCCAACAAATTCATAAGAAAAAAATAATTCAATAGAAAAATGGGCAAAGTGTATGAGCAAGTTTTTCACAGGGAAGGAAACGTGAATAGCCAACACACAAATGAAGTTATGCTCAACCTCATTAGTAATTAGGTAAAAGCAAATTTAAACCACAGTAATACCATTTCTCACCCACCAGAATAGCTATAATTAAAAGTTTATGGTATTAGGTGTTGGCCATAATATGGAGTGAAAAGAACTCTCATACATAGGCATACATCAGAGATACTGCAGGTTCAGTTTCAGATGATTGCAATAATGTTAATGTCACAATAAATCGAGTCACACAAATTGTTTGGTTTCCCAGTGCATGTAAAAGTTACATTTATACTATATACTGTAGTCTATTGAGTGCTTAATAGCATTATGCTTAAAAAAACTATATACCTTAATTTAAAAATATTTTATTGCTAAAAATGCTAACCATCATCTGACAACGCAGGGTTACCACAAACTTTCAATTTGTAAAAATAAATAAATAAATAAAAATGCAATATGTTCAAGGTACAATAAAGTAAAGCACAATAAAAGGAGGTATGTGTATACTCTGGGTGGAGTGTAAATTGGTACAATTACTCTTGAAGAAAAATTGGCATTACCCAGTAAAGTTCAACATGTGTATGATGAACAACCCAGCAGTTCCAGTTCAGGTAAATACAACGTAGAAGTATGAATACAGGAGTCATGTACAACATTGCTTGTATAGGAAAGAAAAATGGAAACAATCTAAAGGTCTAACAGTAGAGCGTATAAATATACCACGAAGTATCCAGTGAAATTCAAAGAAATACTCTCCATCTGCACAAATAATTACACTGCAAAATGACATGGAGGAATCTCACTAACATAATATTTATTTATTTATTTATTTATTTATTTATTTATTTATTTGGTTGCAACAGGTCTTAGTTGCAGCAGGCGGGCTCCTAAGTTGTGGCATGCAAACTCTTAGTTGCGGCATGCATGTGGGATCTAGTTCCCTGACTAGGGATGGAACCCGGGTGCCCTGCATTGGGAGCACAGTCTTAACCACTGCGCCACCAGGGAAGTCCCTCACAAACGTTATATTGAGTAGAAGAAAGTAAGTCACCTTGGAGCATGTATAGATCTGTTTTATAGTTGAAAAGCACACAGAATTGATCAGAATGAAATTCCTCCATGTAGGCTCATTTTCACGCCCCACATGTTTGCAGAATGGCTACAGCAACTCTGGCCTCTAAATCCTGTCTTGTTCGTGTCTCATAGAAGCAGGAAAAGTTCTTCTTCCTTAGTAATTTTAATAAAATACATCAATTAGGTCTCATTGATCCTGATTGGTGTGGCTTGGGTCACGCGCCTATCCATGCACCAATCACAGTAATCAGGGAGATGAAATATGATGAATTGTTTAGCCTAATTGATTTCATTCAGAGCACCTGGGCTGATAGTAGGACAAAGGAGAGGGAAACGCTGGTATGGTTGTCAGAAGGAAGGTAGATGGATGTTGGGCTTCCAAAATTATAGAAGATATTATTCCGCCCCCTTTCAGCAACCAAATTAAGAAGGTTTGTATTTCACTAGCTACTGTTGCTTGCTTATGGTCTATAAAGGAAATGAGGCAGCTCAAAGGAGGGCAAGTGGAAGAGAGAAAGTGGTTTTTATGTCGAAGTGGACCTAGAGTCCCGAGTTACCTGGCATTCTCAAATCAGAATGGATAGACGTGGAGCGGCCCCCCAGGATGGCAGGTGTGGGGCAGGCACTGGACTGCGGTCTGAATACAGAGATTCCTTTTGGATTTACATGATCAAACTGTGTATCCCCTCAAAAATACTCGCTTTGTTTTTGTCTACTTGACCATCTGTGTTACTTATTTAAGGAATACTTTCTAGATACTTAGGACATGAACACTGGGAAAGTTGCCCTTTTTTGGTCTTATTGCTATTGAGTACATTATAGTCTACACTGGCCTAAAATTCTGTGATTTCTGGTAGCCCTTTATGTGAGTTTTCACCCTCACTTTGTTTCTTCTATGAAGTTTTATGTGTTTTACTCAAGAAATAAAGGTAACAGATTTCATGCTTATGGGCAAGCCTTTGGGGCTCCTGTATTTCAAATAGTTGACATTTTTAGGGAAAGTGTCTATGCCTTGGGTATTTGCACAGTCATTATCATAAGTAGAAGTGTTTTTATCGAACATGGCTTTAAATTGTTCCTTGTTTAAACCCTGACAAACTCAACCCATTAAACCTGTTTTTACCTAGTCACTCAGTATCATCGTCCTCCAAAGCTAACAGGCCTTTAATTTTGTCCTGATATAAAGAGTAAATGTGATCGCTTTTGTGACACTGATCCCGTAGTTATTGTCAGAAACACTTGGCTTTTAGTTTCTCTCCTCACTCTGTTGTTTAAAATGAGAGGTAAGCTTATTTTAGACACTGTAGCTAAACAGACATGGTGACATATTGGACTTGTGTCTCCTTTTTAGAAAACCAACCCTGACATTTTATTTATTTTTATTCTCAAACTCACATTAGTTGTGGTTTGCCTATAGAACTTATTTTAAACACCACCTTGCATGTACTCCTGACTATAAGTTTCACATTGTTCTTTGGCCAAAAGCAATAAAATGTGACCTGCTTTATCATGGTTCAGTGAAGTGTAATTAACATTTTCTTTCCAGAAATATAACATTGATGGCTATTTATAACATTTCCCCAACCTTCAAAAGTGTAATGAAGTGTTTGGGGGTATTTTTATGTCAAATTCTATTTGTATTTAATGCTGTGAGTATAATCTATTAGTGCATTTTGCACTTAAGGCCGGATAATCAAATATTCTTAATGTGTTTTTTTCTAAAAATTCTATCGTGAATTTATAGAACAGCCTCTGAGGTCCTCAAGTATTCACCTATAAATAAGCCTCTCTGATTATAAAAGCCTCTTACTGTTCTCATATTCCTATAATGGTACTTCACCTTCTACAGACCAAAAATATAAATTCATTAGTTTACCTCATATTGAGTTTCCTGGCTAGATGATGCTTTTTTTTTTCCTTTTCTAAAAAAGTACATTTATACTTCTCAACATTTCTCATGAGGAAACCATTGTCCTAAAGATTTCCTTAAACGTTTTCTATATAGGTTCTTTAAGCATAATTTTTCTGAATATGACCTGTTTTCAGACTGTCTTTTTTTTCATTTGTTTGTGACTGGCCTTTGCTACCACTGGACAAAAAGCATTGCTTTTTACGTATTTCAAATCATCTGATACCACCCTTACTATTTCCAACAGGGTTATTTTTAGATATTTCTCATGAGTTTTAGGTATTCAGCCTTGCACCTGCTGATGGTGGTATTTGGTCTGTTCATTTCCTTTCACTAATACTTTGTGAACATCTTTTTATTTTATTCCTGACTTTTTAGCAAAAATGTTGTCTGTTGGTTTTAGATCTTTTTAAAAATCATAGTAGGTGATCTTTCTATTTCTAGATTACTGAGAGGTTGTCAGGTATAAGTGTTGAGTTTATCACATGCTATTTTGTCATCTTTGGAAATACGAATACGTGTTAATCTGACCTATTGATACAGCGTAAGAGATTTATTTATATAATATTTATAGAATAAGCCCAGTTTATATTGTTGTGTCATTATTTTAATTTACTAGAAATCAAGAGTTCTGAGCACTTTATTTGATGTTCTTCCATCTTGTTTATCTAAGTCAAATAAGCCTCTTACTTTTTTCCTTCTCTGTGTCTTATCGGGTTAGGTTATCTGATAAGCTTCACCAAACAAACTGAAGAGTCTCATTTGTTTTATATCCTGAAAGCTTTTTATACAGTTTAGGAATTGTCTAATCCTTGAAGTGAACCATATTTCTTAGCCTTTCAGCTTTTATATTTCTGGTTCAGTTTTAATAATTAAATACCACCTTAGAAAACTGTTTCCATTGAGATGTTCAAATTTATTCACAAGGATCTTTTTATATGGCATTCTCAAGTTTATCATCTCTTCCATATCTGTGATATGTTCTTCTAGTAATTCGAGTTTCATGTTGGATTTTAAGACTAGATTTGCCTGAAATCTGTCTATGAGACATTTCATTCTATAATGAACCAGTGACTGTTTTTTAAATATCGAAATCAAAAATTCCTGCTTTTTTTTCTGCCTTTCCTATATTACCTTTATTGCTGTTTTTGAACTTAAGTTTAAATATGCAGTTTATTGCTTTGTTCTCTCCAGTTTAAAAAAAAAAACAAACAGTTACTAGTGTCACAAGTAAAACTGCATTTCTTACTCCCCACCCAAAATGAAATTAACTTGCTTTTACCATCTATCCCCACTCATTTCCCCGTTTTTCATAACATGATCCAGGATTTCAGACTTAGATGAGCTTAACTATTATAGTAATGTTTTTATTAGACATTTTTTCCAAAAATTTGGAAGTTTGCACTCTATTTGGACTGTTTTTAGAATAATTAACCTACTTTATTCCCTATTTACTGCTTTTAACGCTTACCAGCCGTGCTACTACGTGACTACTTTTTCACTCTTTTTATTTGGATTCATCCCTCAGTCAACTGGAAATATTTTCAAGTAACTTTTGTTCATGAAGATACCTATCTGATACATTTCTAGGCACATTTGTTTTTCCTATATAATGTCTGTGGTTCTTTCTTTTCAAAAATAGTGACCAGAGAAAAAGCAACCCCAAATTTTACCACATTTAAGCATCACCCCCATTAACTTCTACCTTCCCACCCCAAGTACTTTGCAGAGATGGAAACTGAGAGGAATTATTGGCTACAGCCATAGAGAGGAGCTCAGGGATAGAGCGGCCATGGCCTTAGAAGGCAGTTCACATCCTGTGGAAGACTTGCGTTTCAGAGATAAGGATACGAGGGTTGAGACTGAGTGAAATCATCCATTCTCCTTCCGCTCCTTGGAGTTTCATCTCTCTTCCTGGTAGAGGAAATTCTTCTTGGCTCCTGGCAAGTCACTGAACTTAAGTTTTAGCGCTATTGAAAGTTCAAGTCTTTTTTAGATTTTCTGAGTATTTCAAGGGAAAGGGAAAATCAAGATTGGACAGTAACTTTCTAACACCACACCCTATAAGTTGTTTTTTAAATTAACTTGTTATGATTGTTGCTATAGGTCTATTATAGACCAGTAGCATAGGTGACTTTTTCCTAGGTCCACTATAGACCAGTCGCATAGGTCTATAATGACTTTTTCCTAGGAAAATTATGGTCTTTTTGCATCCAGTCTTCCTTTTGCCCCTTAAAATTGGCCCAGATGTCTCATCCATGTTCCACTGAAATCATTCTGGAAAAGTAAAAAGCAATTTATATTTTGTGTTTCTGCTACAGGTGGAGACGGATGTTAGCAGTTGGTGGGTGAAGACACTGGAAAGGCCTCAACCATAAAAGTGAGCTGTTTTCATTTTTTTACCACTTGAGTATGAAACATGCTAAAAGATTAATAAATTTGTAATTTAGGTTTGTTAGGTATTTTTGTGTAAGTACCCTCTATGAGCAAAATTTTTCTTGTTTTTTAACTATTTTGTAAGACAGAATAACAAATATTATAACCAAAGGGTGAAATACAAAAGAAAATTCATATTTCAAAGTACATACATGAGGAATAAAAATGGAGTCAGGAAGAGTAAACCATAGTGTGACCCAAATTGGAATCATTTCTTCCTGTTGGCCCTCTACTGTTAATGAGTCAGACCCTTGGGTAATATTTTAAATGCTTTTCATTGGCGAGAAAAGTTCTTCCTGTTCTTTTTAAGTTCCTCTTTTTTCTTTAAGATTTAAAATCTCAATGCAATTTTGTGGTGGTAGTACTTGAAAAACCACAATGAACAATAAGAGGGAAAGGAAGGAGGGAGATATACCCTTTTTTTAAGGTCTAGGCAATTATTTTATTCTGTTTCTCCTTTCCTAAGTCCTTTCATTTATCATACTCTGACCACATCACAAGCTATTTGGCAAGACTTGAAATGTTAAACTGACATTATTACTCAATTCCATATCAAATGCTTACTAGAATGAAAGGAACATGTGAAGAAACTCGGTCCTGGTAAGCACAGCCTTATCCTTTTACTCATTTATACTTTCAATTCTACACCAGGTCTTTTTTTTTTAACCAAACAGTAAAATAAAAATAACATTAAAGCATAAGTGCAACAAGGGGTTAGAGTCTGCCTTTTGCAAAATAATCATGCTTTATTGGAATTATGAATATTTGATACACTGCATTCTTGTTGAGGTACTCAAAGTTATTACAAAGACAAATGGTATTTTAATGGAGTAAAGATGTCTTTGCTTGTGTTGGAGTTCAGAGTTCATCGGTATTTTGTTAACTGGTAAAATAGTGGTTTTCTTACTGCAGATCTTCATTACTGGCAAGAAAGTCCTAGAAGTTCTTTTGTCTAATGTATGACTAGAATGCTGAGTAGCTTAAAAATCAAGAGTCTGAGGTCCAGAGCTGACTTACCCATTACACACAGTGCCTGGGGCCATGATACTTTTAGTGGCCCACGAAAATGTTTTCATTTTAATGCTTTCCCCAAAAATAAATAGAATAATAGTGAATATATAATAACAAACCCAGCCTGGATTATATTTTTCTTTACACCACTGCAGTCATAAAATATAATTTTTAATATTCTTTTTTATGGAGGAAGGGGCCAAAGTGCCTCAGAGCCCAAGAAAATCATCATGTGACCCTACCTGGATCGCAGTCAGGCACACTCTATATATGTGACTGATTCAGTCATTTGAACGCTTTTTTTTTTTTCTTTTTTTGAAGTGGAATAATCATTTCTTTTTCAGAAATGATTCCCTTCTCTGGAAATGAGTTCATAGACTTTTCTGCTCATCAGAGAGATACATGGTTTGTCTCCAAAGAAAGAAATGACATCTTGTTAGGTTAGATAGCTGTTGTCATTCATGATGTTTTCTTAGAATAAAATAAATATTTTCTCCCCTGAGAGACCCACTGATATTCTGTTTGCTTTGTAATATGATATGCAAAATAAGGGAAGGGGAAGCGAGACTAGCTCAGGATTCTTTGGTCCCATTTTGGACAAGCATTTTTGCCTGAAGAGTGTGTGTCCCATGAGAACAGTGGCGACCCCCACTCCTCGCTGCTGTGGGCATGTAGACTTTAGCTCTTGGATCTTCCGTGGTTGCTGATCTGTGGTACTGAGTACATGACATTTTCAATTACCATGACCGATCCGGTTTTGTTTGTTTCTGAAGCCATGATCTAGTGTTGGAGAAAATAGCTTTGTCAGTCTTCAATTGCAGTGACCAGATAAGAATATCTTCTAAAAGTCACTTGTTCATTTAAAGTAAGTGTGTTGAATGTCTGATGAACTTCTTTTTCAGAACTGGTACCCACTCAAACATAAACTCCCTCAGAGTCAGGTCTTTGCATGTTTTGCTTGTTGCTATATACCCTAGAAAAAGCCAGACATAAGGGAAGCTCAAATGTTTGCTGAAAGAATGAATGAGCTAATTTCCTTCTTTAGAAAAGTCATGTTTCCCCCTCCCGAGAACCAGGGCTCCAGGCCTCTGGTTTGAGGTAACAACGGTGGAGATCGGATACTGGAAGGGCCACATCTCCAGTGCCTGGAGGGGTGGGTGACCCTGCAGTGCTCAGCCTCCATCTCGAGACTCAGTTTACCCTTTCACAAAAATAGTTGGGTTAGAGGAGCTTTTTTTACTTTTCTAGAACTTTTTTATTTTCGGCCGTGCCATGTGGCTTACTGGATCTTAGTGCCCCGACCAGGATCAAACCCTTGCCCCCTGCAGTGGAAGCTCGGAGTCCTAACCACTGGACTGCCAGGGAATTCCCTTCTAGAACTTCTTAAAACAACAACAGAAAAGGTATTCTGATGGCCTTCTCCACCTTGGTGCCCCCCTAGACTCCCCTCACCCCATGTTGGTCTCAGGCTGGTCCAGGCCACCCCACACTCCCTCTTCCTAGCCCTCCGAAAGGAAAAAGTACCCTTGTATTTCTAAAACAATTGTTTATTTTAAATGTAAATACATATAATTAAATTGATTACCCCCTGCCCCCCGCCACAAAAATCATGTTATACTTCTGAAGTGTTCTGAAATTGTTTGGGGTATGTAAGTGAACTGCAAAACTTCTAGTTCTCAGACTAGCAAATATCTGGGCATGTACACAAAAATGTATATGGTACATCAGTATAAAATAATAATCTACCAGTTTGTTACCCACAAACTATAGACAAGAACTGTTCTCTCCAGGGTAGCAGGGCAATAGATGCCATTGGGTACCAGTTGATCAAATTAAGCTAGGAAAACAAGAGAATTCTAGAGAGAAGTGCTGCTCTCTCCAGCTATTGAAGACATAGTATGGAGGTGTAAACAGAAGGAATCAACTGACCTGAATTAGTAGTATTTGGTTAGGTGGTCCTGATTTATAGAAATTTTTGAAAAATCAGAGGAGTATAGGCCTATTTTTCACAGTTTTTGACCCCAAAGGAATTAGAATGCATTATTTTCTCTTGGTATGATGTGTGTGTGTGTGTGTGTGTGCGCGCGTGTGTGTGTGTGTGTGTTATTCAGCTTCAAGACTACATCTTTGATGAAAACTATTACATATAGAATGGATAAACAACAAGGTCCTGCTGTTGAGCACAGGGAACTATATTCAATATCCTGTGATGAACGATAATGGAAAAGAATATGAAAAAGCATGTATATATATATATAAATAACTGAATCACTTTGCTGTACAGCAGAAATTAACACAACATTGTAAATCAACTATACATTAATAAAATAATTTTTTAAGACTACATCTTTGAAATACCACCAAAAAGATATGTGTGTACCCATACTCATATAAACATATATTTTTCCTGAATAAACTTGCCCATACATTTTATTCTTCGTGCCTTTTTGTCCAGGGTTTCACCTGCCCCGGTTCTTTGAGGAAAGTGTATCAGGGGTGGAGTTTAGGAGCACACAGCCTAGAGCTGCCCGAGTATCTGAGAGATGCCAATTAAATGTTCCAAGGCACACACCAGGCACTGGAGTGCTCGGGGGCATCCTTTACCGTTCTTGCTAGCATTTTCTGAACCCTACCATGTGGTTATGCTCTTCTCTGGAGGGAATAAACATCACTCTAGCGTCTTCCATCCCTAGCTGAGGACTCTCACGGCCCTTTCATGAGCAATTGCAGGAGGCCCACATGCTCTGTGGTACCTCGAAAGTCTTGAAGCTGAAGGCTTTGTGGGGTTGCAATACCGTGGCTTATTACCCTTAAGACTTACAAACAACGCAGCGAAGGATGCTCAGTGAGGAATCAGCCCTGCACAGCCCTTTTCATATCCTGTAAGTGACCTTGCCACTGTGTTCCAGGAAGTGTTTTACTTAAGGCTGATAGATTTATTGGAAGGCAGCTAATAGAAGAATTATTGGTGGCTACAGCATAAATGATTGACATTGTGAATAAATAACTAATTATGTTGCTCTAGACATTGCTAATAATATACCCATCTGGTGCAGTTCTTGGCACTGAGCTAGAGGACAGGGACTTAATGCAGTGGGGTCTTTAAAAAGTCATTGAGATGCTTTCCATCAGTTTTCCTCCATTGCAAAATCCCTTGATTATCTCTTAACATGGAGGTGTGATGAAAATTATTTTTAAAGGATAATCGAAAATTAAAAGTGTTATAATAACTAAATATAGTGGTTACAAAAATATAGCACAAAATTACGTGTTCAGAAAGACATACAGATTTGGCTTTCTGAGTATGGGCACCTCTCCTCTATTAAAAAATATCCCCTTTTAAAGAGTTCCGGAGATGGGTTGCATAACAGTGTGAATGTACTTAACACTACGGAACTGTACGCTTAAAAATGGTTAAGATGATAAATTTTATATGTATTTTACCACAATTAAAATTGAAAAAAAATTTGTTAATATCTTCTGGAAGTTTGCATACCTTAAGCTGGTACAGAGACTAGACACCCTTTGGTGGGAAGGAGGGGTGAAGGAGGAAGACTTCTTCATTGTAGATCCTTCATTATATCTGGGAAAGGTATGAGGGGAAGTTCCCAACCATTTTTGAGAGAAAAAGGACATAAGTTTAAAAAAAAAAAAAGGTACTTGTTTTCTCATGAAGGGATGACCTTTGGAATAAGGAACTAGTTCCCGTTCCTGGCATTGAGCATAAGAGGATTCTCAGGACAGTATGTTCTCAATTTTGTAGAATTATGGTAATAGGTTTCTGTCAAAAACAAGGACGGGGAGGGGGGCTTCATGGTCAAATAAGTTTGGGATTTAAGCAAGGTTAATGATTACTTTTCTGCAGAGCCTTTACTATGCTGCCCTGAACGGTACGTCTTCAACAAGGAGGTGTTACAGGCAAGGTTTCCAGACTTATTGAAATGGAATTGCTCCTCCCTCCCCAAAGCCCTCTTCTCCACCCGCTAGTTTTTTGACCTATTACTGTGTTGTTCTGTGGAAGATGGCTTGGTAAATGCCAATTTAGTATGGAAAGAGGAAGTGACCAGCACAAACACAGAAATGGGTTATGGGAAGAAATATAGATGAATTGAAGCCATAATTGTGACGTGTCTCGGTAGGAGGAGTCAAAGAGGACATTTGGAGGATAAAACTCTATACAGTGACTCCAAGAGCTCCATCTGGATAACCAGTAATGGAACCAGCCCTGAGTTTGATGGTGAGGGAGTCCCCCCCGTTTTGCTCTCCCCTCAGACTGACCTGTATGTTCCATGCATACAGCTTGTGAAGCATCTTGAAGCATTCGGCTAAGCCACTGGCAAAGGGATCAGGGATCAGCAAAGGGTGACATTCAGTGTTCTGAAATTCTACTGTGGAAGAAAGTTTCCTTAAACGTTTTGCTATTAAACTACCTCCAACTTAGTAACATTTGACAGATTCCGAGGTACTCCTTATTGGAAGAGAGGTAGCATAAAATTATTTAGCATAAGTTGTTATTGATACATCATTAAAAGTGATCTGTTTCAGGATGATCATTTTATAAATGAATGTCTACTTTGTGTAAAGCACTAAGTATTGTGAGGGATGCAAAGGCAAGAAGACAAGGCTTCTGTCCTTGGAAAGGTTGTGAAGTAGGTCAGAGAAGGTAAAACACGTCTAACAAGTAACCTTTCTGTGAAGCAGTATGTGATAAAAAAAAAAAGTGGTAACAGAAATTTAGAGTACCAAAGGACCTAGAAATGTGATCCAAAGAGATGTACTTCCCATATAAATTATTCACTTGTGAATGTCCCATGTCTCTGAAAATAATGCTTATTTTCTGTTGGGTACAAAGTTATCAATTAAATCAAAATCATTTAACTGTTATTCAAATCATCAATATCCTTACTTAACTTTTTCTCTATTTGACCTGTCATTTTCTGAGGGAGCTGTTTTGGAACTTAATTGTGCTGAGTGGATTGTTAATTTTTTCTATCAGTTTTTCCTTTGTATGTTTCAAAGCTGTACTTTAGATACACAGAGGTTAATAAGTTATTCACTTGTTATGTAGCTAGGTGCAAGATAATTGTTGTGTTTTGGAAACCAGATAGAATATCCAATTCCCATGAAGTATGGGCTCACAGAGGATTTTTGAAGGTCTCATGTTTTTAACATCTGCCACTGATGATGAACCTTGGATAGACCTGCCCGGGGGCTTGCAAAGGGACCATCTAATAGGCACGGAAAGGCCGTCACTTAAATGTCAGAAGAACCAGATGAGTCCAGTGGTGCCAGATCTGCTTTTGGCAGCTGTAGATAATGAATCTAGTGTCTGGAACAGACAGTTAGTTGTAATATTTGAGAAACTTGTAGAAGTACTGGACCAGATACACCAAGCTTAGGAAGTCCATACAACAGAATTATCCACCATGGCTTTAGGTAAGCAAGGCCTGTATTCATGTTGACTGAATAAAGCTGACATCCCCTCCGCCTCTGTCTTGGCCCCTTGCTTCCTGTCTCATTTCAGATCCCAACTATTGCTGTTTCAGCTGCATTTTCCAAGGTATGCATAATTTTAAAATCTGTGTTTTATTGCCTTACACCATCATGACTTTACTATGCCATAAGGAAAGCCTGTTCTGGAGGCAGATTACATTTGTGATAAAGACTTTCTAGAGTTAAGTCAGGTATTAAAGCAATCATTGTGTTTTAAATTGAAAGACGCGGAGTTGCAATTGATCTTAAGTCCTGTATTAAGTAGAGTATTTTCTTTTAATATTCTTTGTCTTAAAAAATGTGGGATTGGATTTCTTAAAATGTTGTAACTTCATATATATTCCTTTGATTTCTAAAGCATAGTCATTCAAAGAAAAACAGAGTTTAGCAATTTCACAAGTCCTCATAAATGGAATATTATAGCAACCAGGCTCTTAGGCAAACGATCACCAAATCCTTTTTTTTTCTGGTCTCTCTTTTGTTTCTAAGCCCTCCGTCTCATTTCTAACTCTTTTCTGAGTGTTTTCAATTGGGGATCTCCCAGTCACCTCTAAGGCCACTTATTCCTAAAACTACCTTTTAACTCCTATTTGAGGAAAATGAAGATATTTTTGTGCAGGATTATCATTTCAGGTGCACGTTTGACATCTCTCTCCCTTCCTCCCCCCCCCCCCACCTCCACCCCTGATATCTAATTTGTCACTAGATCTCCCTAAATTTACCTCCACATCTGTCTCAGCCCTTCTTTTCCATTTCCACAGACTTCATAGAAGGGAAAAGTGAATATCTGAATGTTTGCCACACGCCACACACTATATACTTTTTCTTATTTCATCCTTTTAGCTTCATAAGGTTAGGAGACTGAAATTCTCAGAAATTTAAGTCATTGCCCAACGTCTCACAACCAGTAGTTTTAAGAAACAGGACGAGTTATAAATACCCAAGTACAACTCCAAGTCCAAGTGCACCATCTTCTTTGCTGCCCTGGAATGTGGGATACCGCCTGCAGCTCAGCCATGCCACGTACCTCCGTGGTACCACATCGGGGCAGAAGAACCAGATTCTCTTTCTCTCTGGTTTTTCCAAATTCGTGAGCCTCCAGTTCATGCCGTCCACCAGCCTGGTCCACCCACAGGGCTGGGTTAATCATGTCAGGTGTCTAGTCTAAAATTCACAGGGATACGTTGTTGCTTGCTCCATAAGCTCTGACCTATTTTTGCTTTTCATCTTGAAGTCAACTGTTCTAGAAAAGTCTATTTTTTGCCACCCAGAACTGTCTCTGCTCCTTGGAGTTGTCATGAGGGAAGCACCATGGGTTCTGGAGTCAGTTGGACCTGGGCTGCTCATCTCCTTCCTGGGAGGCCTCAGGCACGTTTTTTGCCATCCTCAGCTATAAAAATCATGACGATAAACTCACTACAGTCTAGCTGTGGGTCCAGAGAGTGCATGTACGATGCCAGCTGTGGTGAGAGCCTGGCAGCCTCTCAAATGGAGCTGGAGGGTAGTCGCAGTAATACTATTATCGAGACCTTATCTATCCTCTTAAACTCAGTTCAGATTCCTCCTCCTTCATAAATGACTCCAGCCTGATTCTGTCTGCTTCCTCGTATATAAGTTAGCTTCAGAACAATTCATTTAGCAATTTTAATTATGTGGTGCCTCTTGACACTGCTTTGTGGTCTTAAAAATCCTTCTTGAGTGTTGTTAATTCCTGCTCTAATGGACTAAAGCAGTTCAAAGGCAGGACTAGGTCTTATGCATATGATCTATAGCCTGATGCCTGATATGTAACTAACTATTCACAAACTCTTTTGATTCAAAATTAAGAAGGTTCACATATATTCAGATGAAATCAATAGCCTGCGTGTTGGTTCTAAGTACAGAGGGTTCCCAGGTAAATGCCTTCATGTAGCATGATTCGCCCAAGTTTCTTTGTTCGTAGTTCTGAATGTGAAGAATATTGCAGAGTAAACTTTGAAACTCCAAGAAATCTTACTATCCAGTATTTCTCACAAAACTGCCTTTTAAGCCCTGGGCAATCTTAAAACATGGCTGTATATACACTCATGTTTTATTTTCTTGGAGTACCTCCAAGATAGGAAATATTCTAATTGTCTTCATAACTATTATTTTCTAGGCCTAAATTTTTTTCTTGGGCAGATTTTCATTTTTCTTCTTTGCCTCTTCAGTCCAGGTAACTTTTTCTCCCCTCCCCTCCTGGCCAGGTTTTCCGCTGGGACAGTCTGGTGGGGAGGATGTTATTATAAAAAATAAGCCTGAGGAAGAGTCAGAGAAGAGATCGTTTAGCGATAAAAATGTGGTGGCACTTTTAAACTGAAGGGACCGTTTTGTTCATGATGGATCTTCTATTTTTATTTTATTATTATTTTTTTAATTAAAAAAATCTCTTTATTTGAAAGACACAGAAGAAAATAAACAAGATAATTCACAGGCTGGGAGAAAATATAATATACATATATGATAAAGATATATAAAGAACTCTAAAAACGCAATAACAAAACATCATTAAAAATTAATAAAAGATTTGAACAGATACTTCACTAAAAATGAGATACAGTTGGCAAATAAGCAAATGAAAGATGATCAACATCATCATTTATTAGGGAAATTCTTATTAAAATCACAATTAGATCCCAGTTATTTGAATGCTGGTGTGAATACAGGGCATCGTACACTGCTGGTGAAAATGCAAAATGGTTCAGCCATTTTAGAAAACACATTAGTAATTTCTTATTAAGTTTAATATAAACTACCATACAACTCATCAATCTCTCAGATATTTTCTCAAGTGAAATGAAGATATAAATCCATACAAAAACCTGTATGTGGATGTTTAGAGTAGATATATTTATTAACAATTGCCAAAAAAGTGGAAAAAACAAAAGAAAACAAATATTCATCAGCTGATGAATGGATAAACAAACTATGCTACATTTACTCAATGGAACACCGCTCAGCAATAGAAAGCAACAAAATACAGGTATTATTGGCAACATACATGAATCTCAAAGGCACTAGACTAAGTAAAAGAAGCCAGATTCATATACAGACTACATATTGTATGATTATATTTATATTACATTCTCACAAAGGCAAAACTACAGGGATAGAGAACAGCATTACCAGGGGATGGGGCTAAGGATAGGGAATTGACTATGAAAGGGAACATGGGAACTCTTTGGTGCGATGGGAAAATTCTATATCTTGATAACTTGATAGTAAAGGAGATTACAAAATTGTATGCCTTGTCAAAATTCACAGAAATGCACAGCTAAAATGGTGGATTTTATTGTATACAAATTGTACTTAAATAAAATTGGCTAAAAAGTGATCTGTGAGTGGAATGAGATTGAGTGGGGAAAGTTATGAAACAGGATTGGCCATCAGTTGATCATTGTGGAAGGCAGATGAAAGGATGCATCATTATTCTGCTCTGTCTACATTTATATGTTTATATATATAGTTTTTTATATAAAATCTGCAAATACAGTTTAGTCTTAAGGATCTGTTTTTTAAATTAATGATAAAAATAACAGGGAAGGGGCTTCCCAGGTGATGCAGTGGTTGAGAGTCTGCCTGCCAATGCAGGGGACACGGGTTCGAGCCCTGGTCTGGGAAGATCCCACATGCCGCGGAGCAGCTAGGTCCGTGAGCCACAACTACTGAGCCTGCGCGTCTGGAGCCTGTGCTCTGCAACAGGAGAGGCCGCGATAGTGAGAGGCCCGCGCACCGCGATGAAGAGTGGCCCCCGCTTGCCGCAACTAGAGAAAGCCCTCGCACAGAAACGAAGACCCAACACAGCCAAAAATAAAGAAATAAATTAATTAAAAAAAAAAATAACAGGGAAGTACAGTACAAGTCAATTTACAGAAAATAGTTAAAGACAAATAAAGAATTACCATTTAGAATTATAGGTAGATATAAGTTGTAATGATGGGTCTTTTAGCTTTATTTAATCACCCCATATTCAGAGCCAGTTTTTAAAACTCCATACTTCATCATTTTAACTGGAGGTTTGGGGACCCTCTCTTTCAACAATATAAGTATTGGCGAAATAATCATTTGAAACACGTTGTAGCCAAGTTTCACCTGCCAAGGTGTGTGTTCCATCCTAAATTCACATTTAAATGCATTTGCAAAGTCTATTTCTAAACAAAATGCAGATTGCTAATTTTGGCAATATTTTGCCTATATGGAAAAGTTAGTTGTTAAAATATTTACTTAAGAAAAAAAAGTCTCCTTGGTCTGCAGGCTTAAAGTTGTGAAATTGAACTGCGCGAGAGCCTTTGGAAGAACGCTTCCCAGGGGAATGGCCTTCTTCCTTCTTGGGGTCAAGGTGATGGGGTGAAGGGTTGGGAACCACATCCCCCAGCTGTGGAACACCTGGCTCGGTGCATTAATTCTCTGCTCTGTGCCCTCCTCTCCCTTGTCCGTCCAGGAGGCAATGCTAGATAAAACCCCAGAAGGTGTAGAGGCGCCGGCTGACTCAGCACGCACCACCACTGGGATCTGGGAAGACCTCTCTCTTAGCAAAAGGAACTTTCCAAAGAAAAATTTCAAAACTTCAAAAATTTTCAAGAATATTTGAACATTCAACACTAGGATTCTGTAGGGAAAGACTGGGACCTAATAAGGGTTCCGTCAGTAAAACCATGTGTATACACAGCATATGTTACACGCAGGCAATCTTCAATTTAAGCCAGGGTTGTTTTCCACAAGCTCATTTGGAAAATATTTTGGAGTGTATTTTTCCTCATTAGATATAAAGCTATGTGTGGGAAGTCCTCTGGCAAACAGAGCCTGTTTAACCCATATTGTACCTGGAGAGCAGTTCAGGCCATTTTGGTGGCCGGTTGCCAATACTAATGTTCTTCCCCACTGTTCATATAAACAATTGCAATTCCAATATTTGTAGAACTTCTCACAACTAGAAAATGTGGCATAAACATTTTTATGAGGCCATGTGTCTTGATATCAGAGTTTAGAGAGACACATATTAGCTATAAAACTATGTCATACAGACGTGAGTAATCGTGTATAAGAATGATTCAGGAGAGCTTCATCAACATATCAAAGCAATAATAGAAGCACATTACAACTATATAGCACTTTCAAGTTTGATATATTTATAATTTATGCCAGTTTGAATTTTGAAACTCTAATACCCAGGCATTCTTATTTACTTTGTGCAAGAGTTTAGGGGGAATGCTTTGAAATGAATAGTAAGATGGGGCCTGGTATCCTGCGGGGAGAATGAGGAGACTGTAAGAATGATGCCCTGTGTGGACCTCTTAGGGAGAGGAGGGAGGAATAAGTAATTCAGAAGAGTGAGCCAGGGACTTCCCTGGCGGTCCAGTGGTTAAGGCTCCACGCTTCCATTGCAGGGGGCGCAGGTTCAATCCCTGGTCAGGGAACTAAGGTCTTGCGTGCCGCAGGGTGCAGCCAAAAAAAAAAAAAAAAAAAGAAGAAGAAGAAGAAGAAGAAGAAGAGTGGGCTGTAGGAAGGAGGAACATGCAGATCATGATAGCCCTCCTCCCTCATAATCCCAAAGTGAGAATTGGCTGGTTATGGTAATAGTAAGTTGATGGAGAGAAGAAGGGGGAGGGTAAGGAAATCTTTGCCTTTCAAGTCGCCATCTTCCCAATCGGGGTTACCCCCTGTTCTCTGAGACATATTCTTCCATAAAAACACTGATAACCTATGGTTAGATCCCACATTTGAGAATCATTATGGGTTAAAAAGCTTTTAGAGGCAAAGCAGCTGGGAACCTTCTATACCAATAGAACCTGGAACACATTTTCCTGTAGAAATAAACAACCATTTACCAGGAGTCTTTTGGAATGTGCTCCATTTTTAAATTGGTTCTGCCTCTATGTGTAGAGTTGAGTGAGCCTGAGAAGCAAATAGTAAAACGCTGGATTCTCATGGGGGATGTAGAGCTTTTTGCCTTTGGAACTCAATGAACTGTTGTACCTCTTTGTACATCTAGAGACCAGTCTCAACTGTGTGTTTCTTAGACACAAAATAAAATTTCTAAGTTTTCCACATTTATGATTTTTATGAACATGAGCTTTCCTATCTGAGAAACTTTAAACACTTATGAAAATAAGTATAATGCTCATGGGGTCACTTTAGAATACAAAAAACAGATGGTAAGAGGTTCGTTGACATGACCGGCTGACCTGCTGTGAGATATTGAACACTTAAATTTATTTTTCTTCCTCCATGATCCTTCTTCTGAATATCTTGAAAGACATCCAAGAAAACTTTTTCTTCTAATTATTTCCAACTACTTCTTGGAAGTTCATTCGGATTTACAATTAAACAAATCATCTATGCTTTGGGAGCACCAATTTAAACATCAAATGTTTGTATTTATATATAGAAAGAAGGTTAATTATCTCTCCCCACCACCAGGTTTTAGCCTGAAAGGCAAATTATTTAGTTTTGCTCCCTCTTGTATACTGAGCAGTTGCTCAGTAAATGGGTTAAATAATATGGTATCTTGATTCAGGAGAATGTGGTTCCCAAATGAACCATTTAGAGAAAATAGGATGTGATTGTGAGTAGAAGGGACAAGGAGGTGGATGCCTCAGCAAAACAAGTTGTTGTGAAGGGAGAAGTGGACAGTAGATGCTGGGTAAGCAACCAAAAATGCTCATGAAATTGGGGCAATTATACTTAATTGTTGCAGTTTTATTTCTAAATAAAACATAGTTCTGAGTATAATCTTTCCATCCCTGGCTCTTATCCCTACATACTATTGCAGACTGTACTTCTACAAAGTTCCTCAAGTTATTTCTTGGCACCTTGGAGGGAGGGGGAGCACATCTCATATTATGAACAGCTGTGGTCTTGTCTTCATCTTCTGATCTAAGTTGCTGAGCTCTCCATGACTGGAAGTGCCTGAAATCCAGCCAACACTGCCATCCAGAATCACTCACGCACAGAGCCCACCCGAGGCCAATTGGTGCTTTGTTCTTTGGAGCATGTGCCAGAGTCATAGTATATTCTGTGCAGAATTGGGGCAGATGCTTCTAAATACCTGACGGAGTTTTAAGTGAAAATTACTCTGTTAAAAAATACTTTCTGCTCTCTATTCCTCTATCTTTAGAACTCAGACATAAACTATAGATACAGGGCCTGAGGAAAGTAGTCCAATAATTGAAGGATGGCTTCCAGGCGTCTGCCTTGGACAGCTGGATGGGACTAGGTTATAACCAGGAGGACAGGCTTCTTGTGGTATTTAGCATCCAAGTTACATAGATGAATCTAGGCAATTTTGTTACCTATTTATCCTTTATAATGCTGTATCTACAGGAAAATGAGTCCTCCTTCCACCCTGGCAGCACTCTGGATAAAAGAGGCAAGTTATATAAATATAATGCAGACATATAATGTGGACAATGTATTAAGAGGGCCATATGTTCCACTTTCTGCACTCTGATAGAGTTGTAGTTGTCTGAAGTAAGGCAATATATTCAGATTGGAATATTGCCAAGAGTAAAAAGTTTAAGAACAAGGGTAAACTTGGCCTTCCTCTGAACAAGTTGAGGTCACCACAGGATAACACTGGCTTTCCCCTTCAAGGGCATCTTTTGTCTGGCTCTGTCCAGCAGAATCTCGTGTTAGTTCTCCATCCCATACCCCCTCTGCTCTGTTGGTCCATTTGCTGCTGACCTAACGTCTGTTTGTCATCTTGCCTATTCATGAAATGCCCTTCTTCTCTGCTTGGGGTAGAATTCTACCCTCCAGATAACCAATAAGCCTAGTGTCTCCACCCCTGTCTGTGCTCACCTCAGCCATACCTAGGTGTTAATTTTAGACACCAAAAAGATCTAGTCCTAAATACCTCGTGTTGCTTATGAGGAAACTGAGGCACAGAGAAAGTTGGTGTCACCACCAAATTTGCACAGCAAGTTTGTGCCAGAGACTGAACTAGAATCAAGGTGTCTTGTCTTCTAGCCCAGTATACCAACTGCATTTTTAAAATTCTTTAGTTTTTCCACAAAGGGGGTATGTATATAGATACACACACACACATATTGTTTTAAACTGATGAACAATAAGAAAGATGGACTTTTAAAAATTGATTTTCTATATTAGTCTGTTTAGAGCTGGGAATGCCAACCATTCAAATCTTACAACATGAAAATTGAGCCTGTTTAAACATATATTAGGGCTGGATTTATATCACCTTTGGTCACCTAAGATTTCAAGTTTCTAGCATCCCAACATCAGACTTTCAAAATCTTGAATGGCTGTAGACATGAATTTTAAAAAGGATTTCCACCCATCGATTTATGGATACCTAGTCTTTGAAGCCTGAGAAGGCTACTTGTTTCTATTTTCTGTTCAGTCAAGTCTTTGTGTTTTCAGCAAACTTATAAGAGACAGCAATATGTTGTCTTATTGCGGCACTAAAATGGGGTTTGGGCAGAGCAGACTTCTTGTAACACACAATCTAACATTATAAAGTATCTTGGGAAAGAGTAGTTTGAAGCACAGTTTCCAGCGACAACCTCCCAGAGTATCATTAATTTTCCGTGTTCATAGCAGTCTAGTTTTTCCTATTTGCAACAGATGTGTCTAAACAATATGTTTTATTAACTCAAACAGAAATATTTTCCTGCATTAAAATGACCTAATATCACATTGTTTTCTTTTGTGTAAGGAGCGTATGCTGCTTGGGAACATTTAGAGAAACCGAATTCAGATGTATGGAAAGATAAGATTCACATGTATGGAAAGATAGGAAGTGGTGAGAAGCAGAATTGACCCTCCTTTAGAGCTCAAGGTGATATTAAATCCACCAACAGTAACAAGTAAAAATACTATGTATTTTTGTGGAGTGCTACCTGTCCCTTGAAAAGATTTCTCAATCAGCAGATATTAAAAGGTTTCAAGACCTCTTGTCTATTTTTGAGATGTGTGTCTAAAGAGACATAAAGAACAGAAGTATTTGAAGATTGACTTGTATACAAGAGTGGCTAAAATACTTGTAGACAAATAGGTCCTTCCAGGAATATGAAAGGGAAGATGGATTCTAAAAGCGTACTTGCTGGTTTTTTCAGCTGGCTGTTGTCAGGTGTGAGAGTTTTTCTATGCATTGGGGAAGGCTACCTGTGCCCATGTACTGCTGTGTCCTGGTGCTTCTGCAAGGACTGAATGTGCACCTCACTGCTGTCTGTACCTGCCAAGAAAGGACGTAAAGCATTGGCTGCCCTTCCTGTAACTTTTCTGAAAACAAAATTAAAAATTATCATGGGAGCATTAAACACCAGAACACCTTCTAGACAAAGTGCAAAATGATTTGGTTCTTTACAGCTCCCTCAAATATTTTTCAACTCCCAGTAGTCTAGTTCCAAAGAAGAAATTATGGTTTTCTCTGAGAGCCAAAAGTTCCCTTTGTAAATTTCTGGGTTTTGGGGGGTGATAGTTTGAGTTCTTCTACACTAAAATTTAATGGTCCATTTGAGCAATTGTACCTGTATTGAGCATAGTTTCTATTTTGGGATTGTTGGAGGCAGTTGTTGAGTGCTGACCTCTTCTTTGATCTGTTGGGACTCACTGGTCTCCATGGAGTCTTGCTGGCTCTCATGAGCAAGTGAGAGCTCGGCATTCTTGTCAGCTGGGGTGCAGTGTTCCCAATCAGGTCTGACCTGAAACACTTGGACAAAGGACTTTAAAATCAGAATGCTTTATATGTCATCCTGAAAATATGTTGATTATTTTGGGAGAAGAGTGCAGTAAAGGTTTAAAATCTTGTGTTTCTTTCATTTACTTAAACTTTGATTCATTTCTGGAAAACTATTTTAGTCTTCTGATGCTACAAAATCCATAGTTTCTCCAGTCCTCCTATTCTGTACAAAGTAACACAAAGCATAATGTCTTATTTGACCTTAAATGTAAGGAAAATGAGAGCCAATATATTTTATGCATCTGGCAGTAATCTTTTTATTTTATGGCAGTGATGACTCAAAGCAATTGTTGATCCTAATTTATTTTTAAACATTTTAACTTAAACCTTCTTCTCAGGGCTTCTCTGTTCCTCCCCCACCTAGTATTGTAGGATGGCTAAAATAAGATCACCGCAAGTACTGACGTTCTTTTTTCTAAGTCAGACATTTGCACGGCTACACTGTGGATTCAGGAGAGACAAAGGGAGGTCCCTGACTTAGAACTAGCCCCCAAATAGAGGTGGACGGGCATCCGCAAGGCTCATAATTGTAGAGAGCTGGGATGTGTCTTTATTGTACAAATGAGTAGGAGCAAAGAGGAAGAAAATATGACTTTGGCCTGGGCAGGTGAGGGTTGAGGAGGCATCTGAGATGGTATTTGTGTTCCTGCAGAGGGCATTCTCTGACCTACTTTGATGCCTGACTCCCTTGTAATTACTTCTGCTCGAATCCACAAGGCTTCACTCTGAGGGGAGAATTAACTCTTTAGCTAACATGGAAAATCATGAGATGTCCTTTGGGGGAAATTTTTACCTAAGTTACTTTCAGTACTTGACTTGATGTCAGAGTTACTTGAACTATTCATTTAGATCCTTTGGCAGCAGCAATTGTAAAGAATGATTCTTACACTCAGTCAGGTTCTTACCAAAGGTGTTCTCCATGTTGACATCACGCTAACCCAGATTTTGACCTTGAAATGTATTTCTAATTTCCTTTTGAAGCCATTCCTGAGATTACTAAGGGATTTTTGTATTGAAGGAAAGACGTGGCTTTATTAATTTTTATCCCTGCTCCTTCAATGAAATAGATGTTTATTTTTCTTTATAAGCCCCATGGATTTTAATAGGAATATCAAGAAAAACCATCAAGAAAAAAAATTTATATGATATTTTCACATGTGCTTATGTTTTCAAAGTAAATAAGCAATGAGGAATCATTTTTCAAAAATCAGTAATGTTGGTGGTGTTTTTCTACTAAAAAAATCGACTTAAGTAGCTTCACTTTTCATAGCCTCTCACTGACTTTTATTTCTTTAACTTTATAAGGAATATGATCCATTTAGTCATATTTTTAAAGACTTGTGTAAGATAAATGTTGGGTTTTTAACAAAGAATAAACCCAGGAGCAAAGCATAAAGCTGGAAGAATAGTCCAGAGAGGCAACATTAAGGAACTGAGCAGGGCCACCACCTACAGCTACACAGACCAGCTCCACACCCTCCACCGGATGCCGATCACAGACCCGCCGGGAATGGGGCCCCCTGGAGTTGCGCAACCTGTCATCCCTAGACCTAAGGGTTATAAAAAATGTTTTCACATTTTTGGGTTCATTCAGCAAACTTTTGGGTTCCCTCATTATCCTAGGATTGTTGGGGAAACCCTGGATCACACAGAATTCATAGCTAAGTGGCCTTTTTATTGTTGACCCCCAAGAGTAGTCCATTTGGCCAAGGCAAATGGCATAATGTTACAGCTCCTATGTTGCTGCTTTTTCCCCATCCTAAAGCATGCTCCTTTAAAGAAGAAAGGGCAGAGCCATTATGGGTAAGAAGGAACCAAAGCCGAAGACTGTTGTGGAATTTGTCGAGTCAGGAGTCCTCCACACCTCACTTGCTCAGGCTTTCACACAGCCAGAACTTAAGGACGGGCTTCATATGCCAGACACTGTGGTGGGTGCTGAGGATACAGTGGTTACCTTGGAAGTACCTGCAGGAAGCCTAGAGCTAGTGGAGCTGAAAGATAATTGTAAAGACCATCGTTAGGTGTATAATTACACATTGCGGTGAATGCTATGAATGAAGAGAACAAGGGAGTCTTAAGAGAGTGGATTTTCATTGGCACGAAGGCTGATCCTGAAGTTGGGACAAAAATGAAAGAAAGAATGAATGAATGAAAGCCAGAATGTGTAAGAGGCTGGTGAGCAATGACGATTGGGGCAATGAGATGGGGCTGGAGAGACAGGTGAGGACTGTATCGTGCGCGGGGTTGCAGGCCGTGTTGAGGAGTCTGACTTTTATTCTAAACACAATGGGAACATGCTTACAGGTTTTAAGCAGGAGAGTGATGTAATCCAGCTTAGTTTTTTGAAGGTTTGCTCTTTGGGGTAAAGAGTGAATTACAGGTAAGAGTGGAAAGGGGGTAACCAGTTAAGAGCTTTTGCTTTTTCTTTTTTAATTGAAGTATAGTTGATTTACGGTATTTGTTAGTTTCAGGTATACAGCAAAGTGATTCAGTTATATATATTTTTTTCAGATTATTTTCCATTATAGGTTATTACAAGATATTGAATATAGTTCCCTGCACTATATAGTAAATCCTTGTTGCTTATCTATTTTAGGTGTAGTAGTTTGTATCTGTTAATCCCATACTCCTAATTTATCCCCCCTTCCCTCCCTTTCCCCTTTGGTAACCATAAGATTATTGATTATTTTCTTTGTCTGTGAGTCTGTTTTTGTTTTGTATGTAGATTCATTTGTATTATATTTTAGATTCCACATATAAGTGATATCATATAATATTTCTATGATATTTCCACATATAAATGATATAGTATAATATTCTCTGTCTTACTTCACTTAGTATGATATTGTGTAGGTCTGTCCATGTTGCTGCAAATGGCAATATTTCATTCTTTTTTGTGGCTGAGTAATATTCCATTGCATATATATATCACATCTTCTTAAACCAATCGTCTGTTGATAAGCACTTGGGTTCTTCCCATGTCTTGGCTATTGTAAATAATTAGGGGGCTTTTCAATAGGCTAGTCAAGAACTAATGGTCCCTTGCACCAACGGGATCCCTGACATTAAAGAAATTACCCTCTAGGGCACACGAAAGATGTGAAGATGTTATTGAGGAACCACTATTTAAATAATGGGGAAAAAGCATGTGACCAGAAGTCTTCCTCTCTTCACTGCCTCTCCTTTTATAAGTGGTGCAAGGATGCTCTCTGCCTGGGTTCTCTCTATACCATGGAGAAAATTAGAGCCTGATTCCAGTACTTTCCACATGAATAAATCAATGCTACGAGGTGCTCTGTAGTACTATACAAGTTCTAGAAACTGTTGCTGCCTCCTCTTCTTTCCCCTTTGTTCCTTGAAGTTCCTGGGGGAAACCAGCAGACATTTATATTGCTTGTTCATGGAGATGAGCGAACATCACAATTAAGGATGATTTTACAATTGTCTTAGAAGTTGAATTCTTTGAAAAGATCTAATTAGTCGCTCATTTTAATTATAAGCCTATTTTAAATTAAGGCTGTATTTCACAAATACTAACATTGAGGTGAAAAGAGAATACAGAAAATTTTAAGTCATTATTGCTTTGACACATGTGTAATATAATTAGTATAAACTATTTAATATATAAATATATGTAGTAAATGTACATAGTAAACATATAATATACATACATTAAGTTAATTATAATGTATAAGACATATCAAGGAATGTTTTCAATTATTATTTTAAGTACTATTAAAGCATTGATGCACAATATCTTCAGCTATTTGTTACTGTACTATGATTTTTTTCCTTTGAATGTTATGATAGAAAATCGTATCAAAGACTTTAGAATTAGAAGAAATTTTTAAAGATGAGTAGGTGTAACACTCCTTTTTTTTTTTAACAGAAGTAAATGACACAAAAGCACTTCCTTATCATGGACTCAGGAAATCATAGTCTACCCTCTCCAAAAGAGAAATAGAGACACAGCCCAAAGTGACTACATTTTTAGTTGATAATTCAAAGAATGAAAAGAGAAAACTAGGATTATTTATTGTTTCTTTGTAGATGTTTAATTTCATTTCCACATAGGTAAGTTTATAATGAAAGGGGGGTGAGAACTCCTCATATTTTTAGTTTAAGTAGGAGGAAAGAGCACATTGATGGATAAAAAGGAAGGTAACTGGTCCCCTCTGCTGCCCTCCTTTCTCTTTTAATATTTCTGCAGGTAGGCTCACAGTATGAGTATCTGCTTCTAACTAGTAGGAAATAAATAATTCAGCATTTTCTGCTACATATCAACTCTCTGCTTATTTTCCCCCTCACATTACATATTCTGGCAAGATTTCTCACTTGTTAAAGCATTTAATTATTGTGTTTGGCAGTCATGGTTGCTTGCATTACATAAACAGATGCCTACTTCAAACACTGAAACTGATTTTTTTCATAGTCTGCCAGAAAGCAAGACTATTTGATGTGCAGTTTGAATGCTGTATTGCTGATTATATAATTTAGGTCTGGGAATAGAATTTTGGCATTTGTCTGCAGTCCTTTTGCCATAGAATATTAAGCTTTAGCATCCTCTTCAAAAGGGCAAATCATCATGGATACAAGTTCCAAAACCACTGTGAAGGTAAGGGCCATTCTACTAAAAGATCCTTTTATCTTCAAGCATATGCACATCTATCTAGTACTGCATTATTTGTAAACATTCTGTGTAATCTGTGACCTCTGCAGAGCTGTGGCTAACTCAGCCCCCCATCCTAGTCAGTGTTTAGATGAAGAGCCTGCTAGACAAAGTTGCTTTTCTTCTGCCTGTCTGTAGCCAATGCTTGCTATTAGATGCTGAAATATATTCAAAAACACTTCTCAGGGCACTAGACTCTCGTTTAAGGCATATATTCACCTGTACTCGAGTGAAATTTAGGTAAGCCAAAGCCCCTAATGGACTATTTTCTTTCTAAACTCAGTTTCTAGAAGAAACCCTCCCTCCCCACCACGAACACAAACTAGTTAGACATGAGGGATTTATTTAAGCAGAAAAGATAAACCTTCAGAACCGTGTTATGTGATCAGTCCTTGTTAATCCACTTCACCATCTTCTCCCAGAGTCTGGTGCTATACGCCTTGTGGAGTTGACCCAGAGACAGAGCAAGAGTCTGAATCATCAGAGGAAGGTTAAATTATATTAATTTAATATAATTAATTAATGGGAACCTGTATAAGTTAGAAAAAAAAATTAACAAGACTTAGAAGAGTTTTTTATTGTTAACCCTGAAGTGATCAGAAAGTTCAGTTAGGCAGAACACCTCATCTCTTGAGGAAATTGAGTAATTGCTATTTTACTTAATAACAATGACAGAACTAATGACCTCAGAGGCCAAGCCCTCTTCCCCCTGACTTCCCCAGAATCAGCTTGCTACCAGGAAGTTATAGAAGCTCCTCTGAGAATGTTAACCACCGAAATGAGGAGTGGAGAGATGATTGGGTTCAAGCTCTTGTTACAAAACAGAAATAGACTCACAGACATAGAAAACAAACTTGTGGTTACCAAAGGGGAAAGGGTGAGGGAGGGATAAATTGGGAGTTTGGGATTAACATATACACACTACTATATGTAAAATAAACAAGGACCTACTGCATAGCACAGGGAACTATATTCAATATCTTGTAATAAACTATAATGTAAAAGAATCTGAAAAAGCATATATATATGTACAACTGAATCACTTTGCTGTACACCTGAAACTAACATAACATTGTAAATTAACTATACTTCAATTTAAAAAAAGAAAAGAAAAGAAACAAGTTCTTGTTACAGATTATTATAGAACTGCGTTCACGGCACCTGGGTTTCACTTGCATTTCAAATTGCATGATGCCAGCTTACACCTCACACCTTTCCTAGAAAAGGGACACACAAATTGGGAACTGTTTCCTATTTGAAAATGTAAACCCAAAAAACTTTTGTATGAGTTGATGACGTGGCCTAGCTGAGACGTGTGATAATCTCGGGCACCATTTGGGGAGCTTATCACGCGCCAGCAGGCAGTGTGGGGTAGGTGATTTGCAGGTGCTTTGTGATCTCCCCGGTACCACCCTGTGATACCAGCTCCTGGCAGCTCTTCCTACTCATTCTTGCCCCCTTCATTTCACGTTCCATTACATGCTTTGGGAACTTGCCTAAAGTCACACAGCTCGAAAGCGGCAGAAGCAGGATTCACACCAGATCTTTCAGAGACCACAGCGCATGCCTTTCACCACCTGCACTGTCTCCAATGCATGCTCACGCAGAACACTCACGTGTTCTTGCTCTTTTCTTCTTTCTCTCATGCTTTCCAGGCGGGGTGGGGGGGTTGCTTAGGAGAAGGGAGGTCCTACCCCCCAACCTCATCTTTCAGTTTTCCATCTTTCTAACATATTTGAGGGTCTTTTATCCACTTTCTCTTTTATGGAAAGTTCATCTGTATTCTGTTTAACTTTGGTGACATTCTAGGGCATCCATAGTGCATTTAACTAGGTTCTCAGCCACTTACTAGCTCTATGATCCTGCGCAAATTATTCAGCCCTTCTGAGCCCCAGTTTCCTCATCTGTAAAGGAATGAGATGTAATATTACTTATAATATGATATGAGTGTATATTATATTACACTCATAAAGGTGTGATATTACTTATTCTTCAGAGTGATTTTATGTAAAGCACCTGGCATGGTGCTGGTGTACACCCTTTCTGAGATAGTTTTATTTTAGCCTCTTGTCTGTAATGATAAAACATATTTCCCTTAGTGGAAAATTAAGCACAAGGATAATTTAAATCTAAGATGATAAAATTAAATAGCAAAAGTGAGCCTTCAGAAATCTTTCTTGCAGATATCATAATAAAAAACCTGTAAAATATAGATGAATCGAGGAAAAGCTAGTAAAATTATTAACCGCAGGACATAATATGAAAGAAAAAAATGTCTGAGGTTCAGACCACACACCGTAAACAATGTGTATACCTCACACCATAAACAATGTGTACACCTCAACAGACTCTCAGTGAATTGAAGAATTATGGATTTCGAGTAGCACAGTTCCAGCTACAAAGGGGAAATTTTTGTTGAAAGAAATGAACATTGTGGGACTTCCCTGGTGGCGCAGTGGTTAAGAATCCGCCTGCCAATGCAGGGAACACGGGTTCAATCCCTGGTCCGGGAAGATCCCACATGCCATGGAGCAACTAAGCCCGTGCGCCACAACTACTGAGCCTGTGCTCTAGAGCCCGCAAGCCACAACAACTGAGCCTGCGTGCTGCAACTACTGAAGCCCACGCGCCTAGAGCCCACGCTCTGCAACAAGAGAAGCCACTGCAATGAGAAGCCCACACACCACAATGAAGAGTAGCCACTGCTTGACACAACTAGAGAAAGCCCGTGCGCAGCAACGAAGACCCAATGCAGCCAAAAAAAAAAAATTTATTTTTTAATTTTAAAGAATTAAAAAGAAAAAGAAATGAACATTGAAAAGGGAAAGATGGGAAAATGTATTTACATAAAATTTAAAACCTTTTAAAACTAAAACAGTGAAAGCAACAAAATGAGAAAATATGCATAGCAAAAATTAGAGACTTGATAACACAGATGAATTTATATAAATGTGAGCACAATATCAGATTATAATTAAATAAGTGGTCCAAGGAAACATTCAGCTATTTCACCCAAAAGAAAACAAATAGAAAATTAAATTTGTATATTCAACATCAACAAATTTTAAAATGAATTTTACACCTACCAAGTAAATGAAAGTCAAAGGCCAGATCTGGAAAGGTTATGGGAAAAAGAGATAAACTCATGCATTATTGCTGATGAAGTAAAAAAACTTGATCTTTTTGGATAAAATCTGACCGTATATAGTAAGAATTATCAAAATCTTCCTCTTTGATCCTGAAGTGCCCTTCCTGGGAATTTATCCCAAGGATATCATGAGATAAGCACTTATTGAACCACTGCAGTGTGAGAAGCAGAGATGGGGGAGATAGATTCTAATCTGAAGGAGCAACTAATGCAATTTAAAGGCACTAAAATAATACATGTACAAAAATGTTTTCAAAGGATTAATTATAACGGGGGAAAAATACAGATAGTGTAAATGTCTGAAAATGGGGAACTCATCATCTCCCTGAACAACCCACCACCCCACGACCAAAACTCCTTTATTCCTTTGTACATACACCTGTGAGCCCCGCGTCACCTCCACCGCAGACCTGAGCTCTTCCTGACCCCTCTCTCCCCTCACACCCAACCCCAGGGAATCAGTTCCCAAGCCACAGGCATCCCCACTCCAGCTGCCTTTATCCAGGCGACCATCATCTCTTTTTTAGCTGGTCTTCATCTGCCTACTTGCATTCTTACTTCCTCCAATCCGTTTTCCAACTTCATTTAGTGTCTTCTTTTCAAAACACAGATCTGATCATGATACCGCTCAACTTTGAACCCTTCAAAACCTTGTCACGCTTCAGGATAAAGTCAAACTCTGTTAAGATATATAAGGCTTTTCATGGCCTGATTCCTGTTTACCTCTATAGTCTTGTCTCTTATTTCTCTCTTTCTTTACACCCTCCTACACACACACACACACACACACACACACACACACACACATACACACCACTTACTACCTCACTGCATTGCTTACAGTTCCCCAATAGGCACCCTGGGTCTTTGCACGTAGCACGCCCTATACCTGCTCCTCACCTCAACCTGAAACTCCAGGCTGGCTGACTCCTATTTATTCTTATTTGTTCTTCTGGATTCAGTTCATATATCATCCCTTCCAGGGCATCTTCATGAGATAGGCCACTTTCTGATATACACAGACACAAGATGAGGAGGCCCACCTGTGTCCACAACATCTGACTACCCCTTGTGTAGAACGTTGTCTTTATTGGGAAAGAACTTCTGAATTCTGAAAACGCATGTCTGAACAGTCTGTTTTCCATTTAACTTGAGGCAAAATATATTATCCTGCTTAATCTCTAATATGGTGAGTTGTAATACTACCTTTAATACTATTTTATTGACAGTGGTAGCTACAACCATTTTAAATTATCTATAAGAGTTGTATTTCTTTGCTCACTTCCTTGCTGTCTGCAGAAACAAGAACAGATTTCTGGGACTGCCAGATTTGGGAGCCTTCAACAACCACAGCAGAAGAGGAAGGAGGGAAGGGATATACCTCCAGTGGCATCAAGGGGGAGGTTTAGACCATTGGGAGGTGAAAGGGAGGTCACCTCAAAAAGGAGGTGACCTGGTTAAAGCTGCATCTCTCTGAGATTGCCCAAATCCCATTAGCTAGAAAATCTAGCAAGTCAACTGTTCATTAATTTAAAAGTCTAATATCACATGTTTTCAGCAAGAGTAAAGAAGGAAACCTTTCAAGGTCTTTTCAGTGTGTTCCCTTGTCTTTAATGTAAATAGTATTTGTGACCCCTTAAATGTTGGTATGAGTATTATCTGATACTTAGAGAGCAAATGGGGCCCCAGAAAAGGTAAATATGTTTTCTCACTTTTTCTAGTCAAATATTTAAAATCTGCTTCCAATGAACACCTAAATTGAGCACTGCTTGAACAAGCTTTAATAATTCTATAAAATGAGCATAGAGACATCTAACTCCTTATGCCATTGATAAGAATTATTTCTTAACAAAAATAATCCATGCTAACTTCAGATGCCATAGTAAACAAAAGTTTTTATATTAGATTCAGCCTGAATTACCCATCTTGACCCAATATAATTGATGGAAGTGGTAGGAATTACTTCTGTGCAGACAGGGATAAAGACTAATCCTGGTCAATCAGCGCCTTGTAATTAACCCACATACTCTTTTTAAAAGAGAGAGAGAGAAATGTTGGCACTTCTCCAGTTTAAGGTTATGCACCAATCAAATAGAGAGTTCTACAATTGTATAGGGTTCAGTTTCAGGGTAGAATTACAAATAACAAAGGCTTTGCTGTAGCAGATGGTTATTTCCAACTGCCAAGTGTTGAGGCTTTCTTGGGAATCTGTTCTAACCATCCATGAGCAAATGTATGAATATATGAATTAAAGACAAAACATTTACGTGTCTTTATGCTAACCCATATATATGGAATCTAAAAAAGAAAAGAAAAGTCATGAAGAACCTAGGGGCAAGACGGGAATAAAGATGCAGACCTACTAGAGAATGGACTTGAGGACACGGGGAGGGGGACGGGTAAGCTGGGACAAAGTGAGAGAGTGGTAGTGTATATATGGACATACATACACTACCAAATGTAAAATAGATAGCTAATGGGAAGCAGTCGCATAGCACAGGGAGATCAGCTCGGTGCTTTGTGACCAGCTAGAAGGGTGGGATGAGGGTGGGAGGGAGGGAGACGCAAGAGGGATGAGATATGGGGATATATGTGTATGTATAACTGATTCAGTTTGTTTTAAGCAGAAACTAACACACCACTGTAAAGCAATTATACTCCAATAAAAATGTTAAAAAAAAAAAAACATTTACGTGCCTTTTAAATATGGCTTGAAAACCTGGGCTTTATCATATTAGGTTAACATTGATACTGCAGTTTTTAAAATCAGACATCTCTGAATACCAATTAATTGTAAACTGGAAGTCAGTCTAAACATATCACCTTTCATTTCTGAGAAAATAGATAATAAACCCCTGAAAAAAAGGACAACAATATTAATAATTTTATAAACCAATATATTAAACAAATTCTTATAAAATTGCATATATAAATGAAGGTGCCACACTAAGGGATAGTAGCCTTGCCTTACTTTGATGTAGCGGAGAAAATAAATATGAGAATCGGACTTCCCTGATGGCGCAGTGGTTAAGAATCCACCTGCCAATGCAGGGGACGCGGGTTCGAGCCCTGGTCCCGGAAGATCCCACATGCCGCAGAGCAACTAAGCCCATGCACCACAACTACTGAGCCTGCGCTCTAGAGCCCGCGAGCCACAACTACTGAGCCCACGTGCCGCAACTACTGAAGCCTGCGCGCCTAGATCCCGTGCTCCACAACAAGAGAAGCCACCGCAATGAGAAGCCCGCGCACCTCAACGAAGAGTAGCCCCGCTCGCTGCAAGTAGAGAAAGCCCGCGCGCAGCAATGAAAATCAAACGCAGCCAAAAAATAAATAATTAAATAAATTTATTTTTAAAAAATGTGAGAATCTTTTTTGCCGTATATTAAGGGTTTAACATGAGAAGGCGCCATTGCCTCTTCTTTATTCCAGTTGCTGTATTTTTAATAAAATGCACATTTAACAGTTTTTAATATATTTTAACCTAGGTTTTAATCTTAGAATGAATACTAAGCTGCGATGAGATGCTTAGTCATTTGTTAACCTTCCTGAGATTTATGGCTCTGCAATATTGGTAGGATTTCTAGGGGCACAGACGAAGTGAATCTTAAATCTAAATAGGAGATCAATATAGGCAGCCCACATTTCACCACAATGTTCTCTTTGAAGAATCCATATAATAAAGTGGGGGTCATAAAGTAGGTCATATTTTCCCATGGGAATGTTTTTATAATTACCAGCTACTCTTTTAATCCAATCTTAGCATCTAATTATAACAATAGCATGTTTTTAAACATTACAACAACTGTGATAGAAATATCATACACACTCATTATACCAAAGTCTCCAGTGCACTATAGTTGTTCATTCATTCATCCCACAAATGCTCATTGAGTATGTACTATGTGCCAGGCACTATACCAGGCTCTAGGGATTTGATATGGGCAAAAAACACATGCCCCCACCCTCATCAATATTACAGAGTAGACTAGTGGGGGAGATGACTATAAACCAAATAGTCATTGCAAATTATAAATGCTAGGAAGGAAAAAAGTACAGGCATTGCCTTAAGGAGGTGGTCATTGTAGAGAGCTCTCACAGATCAGTAGTAGCTGTGGGGGGAGGTCGTTCATGGCAGAAAAGCAATGTGGAGAGACCACGACTCCCTAGAGGAACTTAGAGAAGAGCAGTGAGACTGTAGTGCTACAGAGGCTGGTAAGGTGAGCAAGGAGGCAGGGACTAGACCTGTGAGGAGCTGGAGGCCGTGCCAAAGATTTGATCATTGTCCTGGAAGAAATGAAAAGCATGGAAGAGTTTTCAGTTGATGGGGTAAAGGTGGGGTGACATCAGATTTACAATTTGAAAACTTTGTGGTGTGACAGTCCTATACCCTCCAGGATGAACATTATACTAGTACAAATGAAAGATGAGCAGGGTAAAGATAGAGGAAAGCAAGTGCCATTTGAGAGAGTTAGGAAGTTAAAAAAAAACAAGAACTGGAGGTAGTAATGGTTTGACCATCTGGAGCAAAGGTGGAAAGGATGGTTCCAGAATTTCTGGCTGGTATATCCATGCACATGGTAGTAGCATTCAGTTTCCTGTGAAATCTCAAAGCTGAGATATCAAATAGTCACTTGGATGTACTGGTCTGTTGCTCAGATGTTTGGGCCAAATGTAAAGTCAGTGATTGGATGGTCCTGCAAAGGAAACTGAAAAAGGATGTCAATATAGGTAGGAGGGAAACCAGGATAATAAGAGATCATGGTCCCCAGGGGAGGAGAGTGCTTCAAGAAGAAGGGAGCAGCCAAAAGTGTCAGATGCTGTCAAGAAGTTATAGGAGAAAGAGACTGATAAATGACAGTGGGATTAGGAAGCATTATACTACAGAGAGCTGTTTGGGTGGTTGAGGAGGGTGAGGGGAGAACTAGATTGGAGTGATTTGGGGAAGAAATGAAGAGAAGTACAGATAAGCCATTTGTGATTTTTTACCCTTGAGGAGAAGAGACCTACAGCTGGAGGAGGAGGACACAGGGAAAGTCAAGGGAACATCTTCTTAGATGGGCAAGTCTGAGCACGTTTTCTCTACTCTTAGGGCGGATAGAGAAGAGATGCCTTTGATAGTTAATGAACATCTCTAAACAGCAAGACCTGTGTGTGTATGTGAGAATCCAAATTCCATATGAATTTACAAATACGTTTTTCAGGGATTATCAGCATTAGCAGAAACCACACATGCGTTGATCTTTTCCCCATGTGCGACCTCCACAACACTGAGGTCTGTACCTGTGGCACAGGGGAGTTATGCTGTAGTGCTTGGTTGGTTTTGGTACAGCATCCAATTCAGAGCCATTCAGCCTGGGTTGTGGTTATCGCTTAGAGAAAAGAAATGAGGATAGAGCATCAGTATTTTCTTTTCATCTTCCTTTGTTTTAAAATTTTGAGAATTTCCTCCACGTTCCTCTTATTGAGAACTATGCAGACACCAATGGCTCCATGCCCTCCAAGTTTAGGAAATAGGTTTTATTTCCCAGCCCCTGCAGCAGTTAACTATGTACAGCTATCATCCCTAAATGCAGCACTTTGATCCAAAGTCCATTGCCAAGTCCAGAGCAGAATCTCAGTGGTATCTTAGTGAGAGAACCAAGCGATCCCAAGTCAGCTGGAGGCCCCATAGTGTGGCGAGACTCTCAGACCTGTGGATGAGCCACCTAAGTTCAGATTTTGCCCCCGCTCAATTTCCTCTTGGCCTTGAATGCAGAGTGGAATTGGAGCAATTAGTCAAGTGCTGCCTGGATCTGCCTGGCATTACTCATTTGAGGTTCAATCTCCTCAGGCTGTGAGTGCAGAACCTGCTGCCTTGCAGCGCTGTTCCAGTCTTGATGTCTAGAAAGCCTGTAAACACAGACTCTCCTTTTCCTACAACTGACTCTTTCCCTCAGTACACCTGCTTCAGAGCCCTGCTGTGTGTAGGTCAAGGGCAGGCAGTGGTAGCCTGCCTCCGAAAGCCCCCAACACTTAGGCTAAGGCTATGCTTGCTGAGGCCACCCAGCCATCTGCTTAGGGGGTGAGGCCTGAGCCCTGCTTGGGAGGCCTGATGCCTGCAGGCCTGATGCTCTTAAAAGAGCCCCTCACCTGTGAGCAAAGTCATCTTAAGCTGAGTCAGCTGGCAGAGTCAAAACTGCACATATGGGATAAAGCTTAAAGCTGCTCACCAGATCACCCAAAAAGCAATGGCATGACCATAAATGCCAACTGTGGCACAAAACAATTTGCTGTAAATTGCCGAGTAAACACCAGTGGCCCACACTTGGTACAGCATCTGCCAGAAGCGTCAATCTCCAGGAGTCACTTTGTTCCCCAAATGCCATGTCCAAGAGCCAACCCACCAGATGTTGGGGCTTGGGGGGAAAGGGCAACTAAGACCCTTTCCTTCCATCCAGGTTCTGAACCAATTTGAGAATTTGAAACAAAGGAGCAAGGCAGATGGAGGCTAACCCCCCACCTTCATTACTGATAAAATCGACATTGGATATTGCGTCTTACACCTGTGGGCAGGTGAGCATCCTAATACTAAACTCAGCCTCAGAAGCCTTCCCACCAGTGGGCTGAACAGGGGCAGCCTTCCCCACATGGGGGCAGAGCTTTCCTGGGAAGTAAAGCAAAACCTTGCTACCTGTGGGTAGCTCTCTGCCACCGGAGGCAAAGAGTAGGGCTAGATTACCCCTGCCCGGTTTTCCCTCCTGTGTTTGCCGATCTAATTCCCGGTTCCTGCCCCCAAGAGAAATGTGTGTGAGGAGTCAAAGAGAGACCAGGAGCTCTTGGAACCCCACCCAGATGGAAGAAAACCTCAGGAGCCAGGCAGAAATTCTCCACACAGCCCACCCTCCACCCAATAGCTCCTTCCTGAAGTAAGAGCTGGAGGTCAGATATCTGCTGCAGAGATGGAAGCCATTCTTAGTCTGGTAGCTCAAAGCCCTTTTAGCAGTTGACGACCATATCATCACAGCTTGATGTGCATTTACACAATCAGCATTTTCTGAGCGCCCTCTGTGTGCCCAGAACCAGGTCCTAAGACGTTACAAAGAAGTATGTAGCAGATTCAGCCCTCATCCTCTTTAGAAGGTAGGTGGGAACAGTACTTATATTTCTGAAATTTAGAGAATTGTTAGTAACTCATAGACACCATAGGCAATTAGAAGCAAACGTCCATGAGCTGAGTTTGTCTTGAGCCGTATTGACCTTTACAGAGCCTTCAGCATGATTCTGGTTTTCTAGATATTCTGTCTAAAGAAAAAGTGTGTTTCCTTTCCCAGTGTGCCCCTTTTCATGAGTGGAAGGGGAGGGTATCTTATAATAAGACTGACGCGGGGTGGAGGGGGGAGATGACCTCACGGGCTCGAGGGCAGGCCGTTTCCCCTCGCGTCCCAGTGAAGAGCGCGGTCGGCCTCTGGCGGGTCTCTGTCAGGAAGTGCATGTGTAGGAACTGGGAAGGGTGGGGCTGCCCTCCACGGGCAGGACATTACTCTTCTTCCTCTTCCTGACCGCATTTCCCACAGCAGTCATGGTCACGGCTCAGCTTCCTGTCAGGGAAAACCCTGGCTACTGAGCGTCCACCTGCTGCAACCAGCAAACTAAGGACAGCGAAGTATTCCCTGCTGCTGCGAAACCTTGAGTTCACATGCAGACCCCTTGACAGTGGTACCCGGGGCCTCAGACATCTGAAGCAAAGATGGAGCCGTTCTTTGTGGGCCTCGGCAAGTCTTGCTCTGGGCCAGAACCTCACAGGCGGGTGAAGTGTGCGAGTCTGGGGTGGAGAGAAGGCAAAGCGATGTCATGGAACGGCTGCTGCAGCCAGGGTGGCCTTGGGGGCGGAGCGAGGAAGGGGGCTTCAGGGGAGGATGAGGGGGTCAGGCAGCCCAGTGGGTGTGGAGACGAGGGGTGGGCATCGATTCTCCTCATCCACCAGGCTACAAGCTGGCCACACACACTGTACTGGCCACAAAAGTAATGAAGGTCGCAGACTTCAAGAAGCCCGCAGTCAAGGAAGTTCATTTCTTCAGAACTTCATTGATCAATTCCAGGTTGGTGAGGACATGGAAGCAACCTAAGTGTCCATCGACAGATGAATGGATAAAGAAGATGTGGCACATCTATACAATGGAATATTACTCAGCCATAAAAAGAAACGAAATTGAGTTATTTGCAGTGAGGTGGATGGACCTAGAGTCTGTCATACAGAGTGAAGTAAGTCAGAAAGAGAAAAACAAATACTGTATGTTAACACATATATATGGAATCTAAAAAAAAATTGGTTCTGAAGAACCTAAGGGCAGGACAGGAATGAAGACAGACATGAAGAATGGACTTGAGGACAGGGGGAAGGGGAGGGGTAAGCTGGGACGAAGTGAGAGAGTGGCATGGACATGTATACACTACCAAATGTAAAATAGATAGCTAGTGGGAAGCAGCCGCATAGCACAGGGAGATCAGCTCGGTGCTTTGTGACCACCTAGAGGGGTGGGATAGGGAGGGTGGGAGGGAGACCCCAGAGGGAGGAGATATGGGGATATATGTATATGTATGGCTGATTCACTTTGTTATAAAGCAGAAACTAACACAACACTGTAAAGCAGTTATACTCCAATAAAGATGTTAAAAAAAAAATTCCAGGCTGGTGGGGGGAGCTCGAGAAAATGCAGGCCCCCCGGCACTGTCATAGACCTAGAGGAGCAGTCATTTCAGGGCGAGCCCCGGGAATCTGTATTTTATAAGGTGTTTCTGATGTGCAGTGAGGTCTGAGGCAGCTGGTTGGGCGGGGCAGACGTCCATGGCCGCAGCAGAGGGCGACAAGCGCTGTGGTCCTGCGCCCGGGGACTGTGGGAACAGAGGAGCGGTACCCACGGGAGGGCTCAGGGCTGGGGTCTGGGGAGTTTTATTTCAAGTATCCGTTGGCTCCGTTCACCTTCTTTCTCACGTATGTCCGTCTTACCTTGGTGGCTGATAACAACAGCTGTGCGGGGTCCTCAGCGTCTGAATTAGGGCAGTTTGCTGTGCTTCTGGCCACGAGCCCTGTGTCTCCCACCATGGACTTCTCATTGGCCCACTGGGGACGGATGTCTGCAGGGATCTCATATACGTGGCAGCACTAATGATCGACCCTCAAAGAAAAGCTCCATCTGGGGGCATTAGTAGATCTTTAGAGTCTTCAGAGCTGATCTTTTGCTTTCAGCATCACTGCGTTATCTCCACCATCTCACCCTGAGGATGGGGACGGGTGGCTTCTGCTCGTCCTCATAGATCCTCTCCTGGAATCCCTACCACCCTGCATTCCCAGCCTGTCTAGTCTCCTACAACTGGACACAGAATCCCCTGAGAGATGATTCAGGGTAAATGCACCCACCACGTTCCTGCCTCCTGACTCTGTCCCCTGATGAATTCCAAGTGACGCTGGACCATCCTCAAGACCCCTGCTTAATCCCTCACCTCTAAGCCAGGACCAGACCCCAGGCTCAAGTAACTGGCTCCCTGCTGTCCTTCCTGGATGCCACCCGACTCCCACAGGGGGTGTCCCCAGCAGAAGGCAGGTTCAAGCTGTCTTTGTGACTCTGGGGGTCCCAGGAACTGAGAGACTATTGAAAGCTTCTTTCCTCTTTCCCCTAAAGGGCAGGTGGCATTGCTCCCTGAGCAGTTCTCCCCTGAACCCCAGCAGAGCCCGGCTCAGCCCTCGGAGGTGGAGGGAGCTGCCCATGGCAGAGGGAGCCCCTGCTCCAGTGAGGAAGTGGGAGGCGCACCTCAAGGAGAACCAGGACCTGTCCTCTCAGCAAACGCTGCCCCTCCATGACCGCAGACTCTGCCCCAGATGCGTGTCTGAACCCCTCCTGAGGTCAGGGAACAGAGAGTAGAACCAGCAGCTTCCTACTCTTAGACCATTTCAAATCCCATCCTTCATTTCCGCCTTCCCTGCATCTGCCATGATACCAAAGTTTTTCTGCAGTTGGAAAAGCCATAATAATAAGCAAATGAGGGCAATTTCGACTAACTGAATCCGTAAAATATGTATCCCAAAACACTGCTGCGTTTTAGTACACTGGAGGCTTTTTAAAAGAAATATTGTAAATGGATATGGAGGGGTTTGGGGAATTTGCCCACCTCCTACAAAAACAGCCTTGATCTTATTAGATAAGGTATAGCTGGGGAAGAGAAGAGTGAAGCCAGGTAATGGGTCGTTCCATCTACTCCATCTGTGTAATCCATAACAGTCATTAGGACAGAAAATAATATCAAAAGCCTCAGCCTGCCTATAATTAATTCAGGCTAAATGAATATAGCCTACCAAGGGGGTTCCAGAACTTTCTACCCCTTGCCCCTCCCACAGCTTTAAGGCAATCATTGGTCTCTAACCAATGTGCACCTGGCATCTTGGCCAGGAGGGGGCATATGTGAGCAGTGTACTCTATGCCTGACGCTCAGGTCCCACCTACCAGTCTGAGGCAACTCCAGCCAGCTCACCAGGAGAGAGAAAAGAATTAGGTCATCGGAATCAATTCATTTTTTAAAAGTTCTCAAGCGTTGACATGATTGTGAATTTTTATTAAATTCCCTTAATCAACTTTCCTCATCGACAAAAGCTGTTATGATTCTGTGACGTGAACACCCAGATATTAGAAATACTTTTCAGAAACAAATTCTGTTTATCTAGACGACTGGTTCTCTTAGGAAAAACAATTGTCTGATAGCTGTTCCAATATAGGAGAGAAAATAAGCTGGGAAAAGAGAAATAGATACACAGGTACATGCCCCCCTCCACATATACAGTCATTTTTGTCTGTTTGGGGGGTTGGTTTTTTTTTTTTTTAATTTTATTGAAGTATAGTTGATTTACAATGTTGTGTTAATTTCTGCTGTACAACAAAGTGACTCAGTTATACATATATATCTTCTTTTTCATATTCTTTTCCATTATGGTTTATCACAGGTACACAGTCATTTTTAAATGTTGAAAAATTAGACTACTTCTTTAAGTGAAAAATGAAGAGTCAAAAAAAAAAAAAAAGCCCCTCTATAAAGGAGATTGGCACTTCTGTAATACTGGGCATCCTCTTCTATTGATTGGCTCTGTTGGTACCGCTCAGTTTTGTTTTGCTGTTTTCTGCCTTTTCTCGGCTCATCTCCCACTTGCCCTGGGCCTCCTGAGAGAAGATCAACAACACAGGGATGAGCGTGTGGGTGGAGGACCAGGGCAGGTGGAACCGCCCGGACCTGTCTGTCTGGGGTGTAGCACCCTCGCAGGTGGATGGGATCCTCCTGACGGTGGCAGCCTCACAGGGCTGTCTAGCCCCTCCCGGCCGCCCAGCGCGGCTACGGCCACCTGGGGGACACGTGCTGCCCGCAGCCGTGGTGGGAGCTCTGGTCGGAGGATGGAGGAATCGCAGCTCTCCCCGAAGGGCAGGATCCAGACTTCTATTCTCCAGAGTCAAGATGGAATTCAGACTCGGGGTAGGTTTGTGACTTTGCTATGACTGTATGATTTTCTTTTTAAAGAGTTCAGGAAGGTGATAATGAGCTTACAAGCTTTCTCCCCCTTCAAGTAGAGCTGACAAATCTAGAGTCTGTTTTTCTTCTTAGGTTATTATAAATCACGGCTAACTCATGGCGGGAGGTTCTTTTTCTCTTTTCCTAGTCAAAGACATAGGGACATTCAGTGATCACACAGTAAGAGATCATTACCCGCCCCCCTTATTTTCCTTCAAAGGCTTTTATTTTAAGATGTAATCCTTGTTCTATGATATGTATATTTGACTAGTAAGACAGAAAAGGTTTACTGGCTTTGGCAAATTGTAGTCTAAATCATATCACTTTATTACTTCTGGTATGGGAAATGGTAAAAGTAGTTAGCTTCTGTGGATAAACAACAAGGTCCTAATGTATAGCACAGGGAACTATTGATATGTTCAATATCCTGTGATAAACCATAATGGAAAAGAATATTAAAGAAGAATGTCTATATGTGTATGACTGAGTCATTTTGCTGTACAGTAGAGATTGGCACAACATTGTAAATCAACTATACTTCTATAAAAAAAAAGTAGTTAGCTTCTGGGTTTCCCCATTAATTATATTTATTTTCTGCTACTTTTTGTTCTGAGGCAGCAATAGAACTCGTGACCAAAATGTAGCTCTCCTGTTAACTTAGCTCCAAATTTCTGAAAGAAATTTGCATTGTAATGAAAAACTTTGGAAATTCCTAACCTCATTCTGCTCTGTCTAGACCTTGGACTTCCTTTTTTTTTTTATTTTTAATTTATTTACTTTGTTTTGGCTGTGTTGGGTCTTCGTTGCTGCGTGTGGGCTTTCTCTAGTTGCGGCGAGCGGGGGCTGCTCTTTGTTGCGGTGCGCGGGCTTCTCATTGCAGTGGCTTCTCTTGTTGTGGAGCACAGGCTATAGGCACCCGGGCTTCTGTAGTTGTGGCACGTGGGCTCTCGAGCGCAGGCTCAGTAGTTGTGGTGCACGGGCTTAGTTGCTCCGTGGCATGTGGAATCTTCCCGGGCCAGGGATCAAACCCATGTCCCCTGCATTGGCAGGCGGATTCTCAACCACCGCGCCACCAGGGAAGTCCCCTAGACCTTGAACTTCTTAATGATACTTACTTAGAAGGGAACTCTCCGGTCTTGCTGATGACTGACCTATGAGAGAAGCATGGAGCTAGCAGAGGAACCAGGGGTGAGCCCAGAAGGATTCATCTCCCAGGGGCGTTCTGAGCTGGACTGCTGCCCCTCAAAAGGCTTCCATCTGACCCAGAGCCCTGAGAGGTTCCCAAGCAGTAACTGCTAACCGTACTGTCATTTCAACAAATATGTATCGGAAGCCAGTACGTGCCAGGCATTTTTCGAGATACTGACTTACTCTGGCCTCTAGCTAACCTACAGTTGAGAGGTATGAAAATCAAAAGTTGTCATTTGTTTTGTTCTGATGGTGGTTTCCAACCCTATTTTTCAGGCTGATGGTATTCAAGAAGAATCAAGCCAAGAGACTATTGTGAAAATGGTCTGATAAGTTTATTCATGGCAAGATAGTCAATTCCTTATTTAACCAGATATGCAAAAGATAGAAGGCTCAGCTGTGTTCTAAACTGCCAAACGAGTTAGTGATTATTCGTAACATCTGGCATTCAGAAAGAAGTGTGAATCGTAATATTTCAAACACTGAGTGCCCAGTTGTGCTCCTAGTATATTTATTTAACAATATTCAGAGCTTTACAAGATGACAAAGTAATACGCTGACATGTGAGGGATTTCTTTTAACAGCTTTACTGAGATATAACTTACAGGCCATACAATTCACCCAATTAAAGGGTACAATTCAATGGTTTCTGTTACACTACATTATTCATTTTATAAGTTGTGGGAAAATCTATGTAACACAAAATTTGCTCTTTTAACCATTTTAGCGTGTACAATTTAGTGGTATTAATTACATTCATAATTTTATACCACCATCACCACTGGCTACTTGCAAAACTTTTTTGTCACCCCAAACAGAAATTCTGTAACCATGAAGCAGTAACTCCCCATTCTCCCCTGTCCCAACCTTTGGTAACCTCTAACCTACTTCTTGTCCCTAGGTATGTCCCTATTCTAGATATTTCATATAAGTGGAATCATACAATATTTGTCCTTTCACGTCTGGCTAATTTCACTTAGCATAATGTTTTCAAGAGTCATCCACAGCATGTATCAGAACTTCATTCCTTTTTATGGCTGAAGGGATAGTATGTTTTAATTTCCTTCTGTTTTATTCTCCCTCCCATAAATATACTGTAATTTCTAACCTGGTCATAGAAGAATCTTCAGATATTTTTCAGTCTACTGGTATTTTTATATTTATTTGAAGTCTGAAGAGACTCTTAGGAAGGTATTTATTTTCAGTTAGCTCTTTAAAGGCAGGGGCCATGGATTCATCTTTTTAAAAATCCTTTTTATCCCTAATGTCTAGCCCAAGTCCTGGCCTAGAATGAGGAAGCAAATTTATCTTGAGATGGACAGATGAATAGTTTATAAGGTTTTACTTTTAGGTACCAGGAAAGAGATTTTAAATAAAAAATAATATAACCTTTATGCTTTAGTTCTTTATTTTCTGGAACAATGCTATTTTCTTTTGACGTAAAAATTGCTAGCTGCAATTATTTCACACTCCATAGAATCACTAAACATCAAGAGTAGATGTGTTGTATAATATAAATATTTAACTGTGACATGTCAAAAGTTAACTTAGGAAATCTGCTAATGCCTAGTTCATACTAGTTTAGAGAATATTTGGTGGTGTTTTGTTTTGTTTTGTTTTGTTTTGTTTTGAGGGTGATCAGAGTATCCCAGCTGCTAAGCAGTGTGGTGTCAGTCAAGTCTTCTCAACTCATAGCTGCTCTTGGCGCTGTCTACATAGTTACTCTTTCTCAGTGCTGGGCTCAGGAACTGGGAACAGTGAAACTGAAACAGAAGCTGCTACAAGTTGGAGAAACTCTTAAGACACCTCACTGGAGTAGGGAAACTGGAGACAAGGGTGGATGTGGGTGATCCACAGTGTTCATCTTTAAATACAAAATGTAACTATGCTTCTGCCAGCTCTGTCCAAATAAGTAAGGATGTATGTGCATGTATATATGGGCAGTCCACCATTCAGCATACTAAAGTGTGCTCTCATTGTGCTTTGACTATTTCAAAAGTTGTGAAGGACGTGAGAGAAAGGAGGAGGAATGCAAAATGAAGCTCTTGGTGAGGACTTGGAAGTAACTCATCAAAGGATACCTTTTCTGTAGATGATTCCCCACCCACTTTCTCAATGTCTAACCAAGAATAAACATTTGCACGTTTTATTTTTTTAATTTATTTTATTGAAGTATAGTTGATTTACAGTGTTGTGTTAATTTCTACTGTATAGCAAAGTGATTCATTTATACATATATATATATACATTCTTTTTCATATTCTTTTCCATCATGGTTTATCCCAGGATATTGAATATAGTTCCCTGTGCTCTACAGTAGGACCTTGTTGTTTATCCATTCAATATGTAATAGTATGCATCTGCTCATCCCAAACTCCCAATCCATCCCTCTCCTCCCCTCCCCTCCTCTCCCTTGGCAACTGCAAGTCTCTGTGTTCTCTATGTCTGTGAGTCTGTTTCTGTCTCGTAGATAAGTTCATTTGCATTTGCCCATTTTAAATTGCAACTAAGTGACTTGCTTTGTTGAGTGAAATCATGCCCGCTTTAGTGCATGCACTATTTCAGAAAGTCTATTCTTCAGTGAAGCTCCTGTGAACACCCAAAAAACCTGGCCGTGTTGCTCATTTGCAGCATAGCAGAGGCAGCACCCACCATTCACTTTGCCTGTGGTCCTCCCTCCTTATCTAGACGCTGAGCCCAGTTAGAGCTCCATGGATTGATACTCTAAATCCACCGTGGCCAGTGTCCTATATAGGGTAGGCACTCAATGATTATTTGATAGCAGGGCCTTCAGAAACATGACTGCAAAATGTTATCAAGTAAGGAGGCTGGTTTTCATAGACGGCCTGTATAATCTATCATGATGCCTTGTAAGTCATACCAGGAACTTAAATTAGTATTGCTTTTCACATTTCAAAGGCATGCAGACTACCATTGGCCTCAATATAAAATAATAATTTCTGATTGTGGGACTCTATACCCTGTAGTCGAAAAGAAACCCCTTCCTCCCTCATTTCTCGGTGACAGCCTCTAATCATCTTTGAGTGATTTTTAAGATTCTTTCTAAACCACCATTTCCTTCATTATGTCGGCTGGGGAACAGTTTCTCCTTGTATGAATGGAATGGTTCTCATTCCTTTCCAAGCTCAACCACCCACCTAGTAAGAAAAGGTAGCTGTAAATCTCAACCAACTTTCTTTTTCAACAATTATTCTGGGAGCAAAGTCAGGTGATAAAGTCAGCTCACCACCAAATATTTATTGAGGACCTGGGAGAAGTTTCAGGTAACCATTAAAGAGAATATAAGTTCTACCCAAACCTGATTCCCCAAGTGCTTTGTGATTTCCATACGTAAGGAACAGTGGGAAGAGCATCCCCAGGGCAGGCACTAGCCTGAGCAAAGGCCCAGAGGTATGAAAAGCTAGAGTATTCCTGGGGAGTGTTGAGTGTTCCAATATGGCTGCAGTACCTGTCCAGACCCTAGAAGGCTAACTGCTAAGATAAGGAGTATCTGCTTGATTTGTAGACCATAGGGAACTGTATCAAGCTTTCCTGGCAGAGAGTGACCTACACTCTGAGTTTTAGAAGACAGCCATGTAGAGATGGCTTGAGGAAGCAAGAAATTGAATTTAGCAAGATATATTAAAGAGGTCATTGTAAAGATTCAGCCCAAAACTATGAAACTGACAGTAAGGAGAGGAAGGATGGAAAGAAGAGACATAGACTTAACTGATTCTGTTTTATGGCCTATGTACAAGTTATTATGGCAGTTGTTTATTAAGCTCCATTGTCTCAATGTTTGTCCCCATGGGATTTTAATTTATGGAAGTGACTGAGTGACAACACAGAGAGACTAATGCCACTAAAAGATTTTTATTACTTACATTTCCCAAGGTGGGGGGGGGTGGCTGGCATGTCATGTAGGGCCACATGGGGAAGCACCAGTGTTGGCCAGGAGGCAGAAAGAAGTGAGAGGAAAGCCTAGGCCAAACCTTTGTTGGGGTTTCCATGGGATTGCCCATGAAGGGCAGGGCAGGGTCCACAGTTTAGGATTGACTCGTTTGAATAATTCCAGCTGGCCTTGGAGCATAGGGGCTTCCCCTGGTTGTCTGGTACCTGGCTCTGGGGTTTTGTGTGAGAGTTAGATAAGGGAGTGGTTCAGAGATCATTGGATCACAGGGGAGACGTAAAGAACTTTGGCTATTTATTTGGTCCTACAATTAATGGATACTAAATAGACAAATACAGAATCTAAGAAAACACGAGTTTGAAGATCTCTATATATCTATCAGGACAGTTGGCTAAATGCTTTATATGCATTATCTCACTTAATCCTCTCAGCGATCTGCAGTAAGTACCAAATTGTCCCCATTTTACACATGAAACAACTGAAACCTAAAGGGGTTCAACAATTTACCCAAGTTCATGTAGGTAATGATTTTCCCAGCCAGATTCAATCCTACTCCACCTCCTGCTACTAAGCTCTGCCCCACATGGTCTTCTCCACTCGATTATTCCTCACTCTGGGCTCAGGATGTGAGACTAGTGCTGCTGTAAAAGGAGTGGTGGAAACTTATAGAAGCTTCCCCAGGGCTCACTGGACTGGGGAACAGAGGTGGATTCATGTGGTTTACTGTCTCTCTATAAGTCTTCCTATTTCTACCTGCTTTGCCAGAATAGTGTGAAGATGTATTTGCCTACTGGTGGCGCACCATTCAGCACGTTATAATAAGCAAATAAATAAAATGTGTGACTTAAGCACTGTCTCCTCCCTTCCCGGAAACGGATTCTTGACTTTTGGCTTTTTTCTCTCTGATCATTTTAACTCTGGGACTTGGAAGCTCTCGTGTCAGCAAACAAAGCCTTTGGCAGACTCTTTTCTCCCCTGTGTCATGAGCCAGTGATCCAAATTGCCTATGCAAGAGGCTCTGAATTCCCTGGGTTAGACTCGGAGGTCCTGCATCAGTAACTACCCCGTTTGGTCATTGTCCAACACAGTTCCTTGGATCAGCCAACACAGTCTGCATGAGGTCTGTCTCTTCACAGCCTCCATGGCTTTGTTTTCTAACACTTGGCTGCCTTCTCACCACCTCTCTCCACACATCTTCATGCATCACTTCCACGAAGAGCCAGCTCGGTGCTCAGCCTCTGTAGGAGGGTGTCCACAACACACATAAATCATGCAACCACATCCAGGAAGCATCTACTTTGCACAAAGCCATGAGGGGGACACAGAGCCATGAGGTGGTTACCAAGCCATGAGTGGCCCCAGTCAGGATCTCAGGGAGCTTGTGACTGGCTTGAGAGGCAGGGTAAAATGGTAAAAGATGCAAATAACACTTCAGAAAATGGAGGCTATGTCACACAAGAGTTTAGAAGTTATTCCCCACCAAACTGGTACTGCTTTGTATATAGTTATTGCTTCACTCATCTTCATCTTTCTACGTGCTCCTGATAGTTTATCTGGGAGCTTTCACGCTTGAACTGGGCTGTGACCCATCAGAGAGAGGCATCACAAGTCTAGTTTATAAGAGCCTTTGCAGAAGGAACATGGCAGCAATTCCTGTTTTCTACCCACAGTTAGGCCAGTTATGTGGGAACAGTCCCTGTCGTTACATGCAGGGCTTGGCCGCATGGAGTTAGCATAGCAGAGGGGGTAAATGTTTCAGCCCCAGAGTTAGACTGTCTGGCTTATATACCAGTTTTATGGCTTCATAGTTATATGACTTTGAAAGTTACTTCATCTCTTTGTGCCTCATTTTCCTCAAGTGCAAAATAGGGATGATAGCAATACCTACCTTTTAGAGTTGTTATGAGAATTAAATGAGTTAGTTTTTTTAAAAAGCTTAAAAATGGTACCTGGCACATAGTAAAAACATATTACTATGTGGTCCTCATGACTGAGTGATTCCCACCTTTTAGAGGTTTTCTAGTTGATTCCTATTAACTGGAGCTGTCTTATCCTTATAAGTCATCAGTTTCATTAATCTTCTCTGCTAGTAAATTTTACAAAACCAAAGTTTAAAAACTTGAGCATAAGCATTTCCCCTGGAATACTGGAATTGTTGGTATTTTGTTATTTCTACCTGGACATTTTAATAGCCAACAATGGCTTTGAAAAGAACGAGGAAGACATGCAGCGTCTGTCAGTCTCCATATTGGAGTTTCTGTTGTGTTTTTGTTTCCATGTGAACTTGACTTTTTCTAAAGTTTATAAGCCTTTTGCTCCATGGTGAGATTCAGCAACAAGTTTCTGTTCCAAAGAGCAATATTTGTCCTACTTGAAAATCGACCCTGGTTTCCATTTTCTTTACAGAGAAGTTGCTCAATGCTTTGTGATTCCAGAACGTGGTTTTAGCTTGATGTTTCCGCAAATGTAATTTTTTCATGTTTGATCATTTTGAAAAACTATTTAAAAGCTGCAGATATAGCACATTGTCCTTTGGCTTTTGTTTTGTTTTGTTTTGTTGGTGGTTTTATTTTTTGTTTTGTTGATGCTGAGTTGCCTTTAGTTGGTCTTCGTTTGAGATAAGGGGTAGAAAATATTAGGAATTCACTAGAAATATAGCTCTGATCTATAGACTAGGATCCTAGACTGCAGAAAGTATTTCTTCCTTGTTGAGAAAACTGTTGATTCCCCTTTCCTTGAAATGTTAAAGTACAGGGCAGTGGTTAAGAACACAGATCTGGATAGAATCCTGGCTCTTGTGCGTCCACTTGTGTCACTTTGGACTTGTTACATAGCTTGCCTAAGCCTCAAATTGCCCAGCTTTGAAATTGGGACACCTGAATTCTTGTAAGGACCAGATGAGACCTTGTAATTCTTATAAGGATCACCAAATGTTCATGGCGATCCTGAACAAACACAAGCTCGCCAACATCCATGACTGCTGTTTTGCGGAGGTCCGACCTGAGAGTTTCTATGAGGAACTCTACCTGGCTCTTGAAGTTTTCTTGAAAACAAAATGTGCCCCTCTTGAATGGAGGAGATTTCGTGTGAAAATATCTGTAAAGTAACCAAGGGTGCTTACTGAAATCACTCTAGAAGGGGGGAGGAACCATTAAAAAAAAAAGAATTCAAATTTAGAAACTTCACCTTCGAAAAAGGTTAATTTATCATTTTCTTGACCACTTTCACAGCCAGTCAAATGAAGCTGGGGTGCTCTTTATGTAAGTTATGCAGAGAGTACAGAAAACAGGTATTAGCCTAAAATAGTGTCCAAAGCCTCGGCTATATATCAAGATTGTGATGAAGGAGAATTCAGATCACAGAGAATATTTTAGAATGTCTTCCCTCTGTAAATATTTTTAAAAGCCCATATATCTTTAAAATTATTTCTTTGATAGCTTAGGTTGAAAGTCTAGGGAGTCTGGCAGTGGAATTCATGCTAAAACCAGAAGACCGAAGGTGATGGCGCTGGCGGTGATCGCTCTGTGTGTGAAGATTTTTCCCCACCTCTCCCCGAAGCCCTGAACCACTTTAAGGCCTGCGGTGATGGCAGGCTGCCAGCTCTGGGAAAAAAAAAAAAACCCTGCAGTTTTCATTTGAAATCAGAGGATGACATTTAGACACTTCTTAATCTTGCACCAAACACCTCAACTATCTAGTTACACACACACATCACACAAATGCACACATGCCTGTCCTTCTTCGGGCAGCGCCAGTGCTGGGTCCAGGCTCTGTTTTCTTCAGCTCCGTCTCACTGTGTGGGTGTTTCTGAACGACAGCATCTCTATCCAAAATGCATGAAAGGACTCTTTAGCCAACCAGGATTTGAAAAATGAATCGCTGGTTCATGAGCATCATTTTACAAGTGCTTTTTTAAGTCCAGAAATACAAGAAATCATCTGTGCAAAGGACAAAGGTCTCAAGGTAAGTACTCTTAATGTGTTGAGATGGAGTCCCCGAGTGGTGTTATGGTGGTGTCAGAAATCAAACATGAAAGCTGTTACAGAAGTGATTGTCTCTTTACTTGCGATCTGTAAAACAGAAGACTTTGTTGTATTTCCAAGAGTAAAATTACTTTTGAACTACCAAGAAAATATGCAAAAATTATGCTATGGCCAATGAAAAATTTTTTGGTTTTGATTATTTTGGTGGGTTCCAATTATATATGTGTGTGTGTATATATACAAATAGTGCTAATTTTTGCTAAAGATTGTTTGGAAACCATATGTTATTATCAAAAGTACTTTTTTGTTTATTTGTTTGTTTTTTTGGCCCTGCCACACGGCATGCGGGATCTTAGTTCCCCCACCAGGGATTGAACCCAGGCCCCCTGCAGAGGAAGCGTGGAGTCCTAACCACTGGACCGCCAGGGAAGTCCCTGGAAGTATTGAATACTTTTAAATATATGAATACTTTTAAGCATTTAAAAATTTCTCCAGGAGCTGAAACAGAGTATATGTGATGATTTGATTCTGAAAGAGTAAGGATCATTACAATTTGTCAACTCTCAAGCTTAAAAAAGGTGGATACAATAGTATATTTTTGATTACTTAGGCCACAGAACAATTTGTCATGCCTTAGGCAATGGAGACAGAACCGATCTTGGAGTCAAGCCTACAGCTCTCTAGCTGTGTGCCTTGGGCAGGTTATTTGAGTAACTGTCTCTGTGTCCTCAGAATCTTTGAGTGGGCACTGAGCTTAGGGCCCCAGCCCTTGAGGGAGTGAATCTTGGGTGGGCAGGGACAAGGGGAGGGGAGTGGGGAGATTTCAGGACACTCAACTGGGATGTGAGTCAGGGCGCCTGGGGATGGGGTGGTGGCACCGGTGTGGTCCAGGACAAGCTTCTCCTATTTCAGAATCTTGCTCAAGGCTGGCCCAGGAAGGGAGGAGCCTTCTGTAGGAGTTCTGCTTGGTCATTGAGAATTCAGATGACCCCAGCGGAGGTCGTCAGCATTTTGAGTACCGGTGGAGGCGAGTGTGGCTCCTCCAACCCTTGAAACATCTGTTTACTCTGGCTGGACTCTCTGGGGGCAGATTGACCCAGACAGCTCCCACCCTGCAGAGGGAAAATGCAGTGTTTTGTTTCCTAATACCAAAGCTGCTTTTTTAGGGTGAAGAATCCAAAATGTCACCACATCATTATCTGCTCAGGAAAGTAGTTCTAGGCCCTTTTAACAGACCTGGAGAATCTACTTCTTATGAACTTCTAAAGACATTTTGTTCTTCTGGCGGGCTGCTGCTGGGTTTTTTTATTTTTATTTTATGTTTATATTTCAGCTGAAGAGCAAATGTTGGCAGATCAATTGTGTTATATCAATTTTGAAAGATAGTTGTTAGTTAAGGAAGTTGTTGTGTTAATGATTTGACTCCCTAAGCTGACTGTATATTATGCAAATGAGATACAGAGGAAAACCTCACCTATTCCAGCTAATCGAAATATTCCATTTTAGTATTTCCAAATACATCTATAAGAAAACAGAGTATGCTCACGGAAAAATATTTTGGGAGCCTTTAAGGAGTTGATAAGACTAATTTATAATGAACACAATATGGGGAAATGTAACAAAATCCAATTACTCCAAGCCAGGCAACACAGAAAGTTCTAAAGCTCCTCATTTATCCTTTTATGACAGTTGTGCAGATTGTGTGTTTGCACAAGGATAGGATTTGTGTACAAGTCTTGAGTTCACCTCTCACTTTAAAAGAGGCTAAGTGGCTTCATCATAAGTGTTCATATCTATAGATGATTTGGAAAACAGGTTAATCCGATTACAATTGTTAAGCTCAGTCTCTGAAAAAAAATTTAAGTTCTTTTTTCAGGGAGAGGCTTATCATTTATACAATTTGTGAGCTTAACATTTATCTTCTTCTCACTGCTAGTACATATAAAGGCAAATTTCAAAGTAACATCAGATGATAGTGATTGTGTTCATCGCCTTTACATCTCCTTTTAATTTCTTCTCTTTGCTCGTATGTCCTTCACAACTAAAGTGTAACTGTCCTTAAAACTGGTGAAATTTGAATATATTCTGTGGATTGGCCCTATGTCACTGTCCTGGTTTTGTTACCATACTATAGTTATGCAAGATGTTGGCATTGGGGAAACTGAGTGAAGGATACAGGAGACCTCCTTGTACTTTTTTTTTTTTTTTTTTTTACAACTTCTTATGGATTTATACTTATTTCAAAATTTTAAAAAATTGTAATGTAACTGTTCTCTAGAACATTTATCTGAGGTCTCTTGTGCCTAAGCAGGTAGTTCAATAAGGTACTTTTGCTCAGTACGTGACTTCCATGTATTAAGTCCTGTAAGGTTTTGTGGGTAACAGATAATTGCCTTGTAAATGTAGATGCTCCATGAATGCTTCTTGAGGTCCAGGGTCTCTAAATCACCTTGCTAATGGGGAAGAGAGACTTTTGGTGATGAGGTCTGTCTACTTACTCAGGTCATGCCCTTTGGCCCTACCAACTTGCCCAAGCAAATGGACCAATCCCTGGGCTCTCTTAAATACCAGGGGCAATAATGTTGAGAGCTAGCTGACATTCTTTGAGCCCCTAGTATGTGCCAGGCTCCGTCATGCCTTATACTCATTAAATCACTTAAGCCTCAGAACACCCCAGGATGGCACGAAAATGAAGCAATTTTAAATGTGGCAAGTTTAAATGATCATTAAATAATGTCCCTACTTTCTAAAGAGTTCACTCTACTAGGAATCTTAACGAAAGGCAATGGATCCTCTCAGCTAAACAAATAAACACAAAAATTTCCTTTTGATTTTTAATGCAAACAAAAGAAAACTTTGAAATTATCTAATCATTCCCTTCTGAGAATAAATACTGGCACTTATCCATGACCCCTGCTTGTTGCTAACTCCTGCTATGTTTAGGATTGAAAGAGCCAAATTTCAGATCACGTGTTTTGGTAAATAGCTCAGGGTGAGAATAATATTTACTATCGGCAGTAAGCACGTTTGTATTGTTTCAGATTGGTGACGTGCGGGGGTAGGGGGAGAGGGTCAGAAGCAAGTTCCAATATCATAGTGAATCACGGTTCAACGTGCCTGCCAGCAAGAAGCTTTCAGATGTCTCAGCTACATTAGGAGGAGGACCGCATTCGCTACCTGTGCTCAGGGCTGCTCGAGCAAGCTGACCAGCCTCCCTCTGGCGCTCCCATTATAGGGCAGCTGCTCTCCACCACTTATTGGGACGATGCAAAGTGAGGAGAGCAGAAGCCTCATCCGGGCTCAGTCACTAACTAGGTCATTGATTCTTTTTTTTTTTTTTTTTTTTGGCCATGCCATGCAGGATCTTAGTTCCCCAGCCAGGGATTGAACCCGGGCCCCCTGCATTGGGAGCGCGGAGTCTTAACCACCGGACTGCCAGGGAAGTCCCTTTTTTTTTTTTTTAATTAATTAATTTATTTATTTTTGGCTATGTTGGGTCTTCGTTTCTGTGCGAGGACTTTCTCTAGTTGCAGCAAGCGGGGGCCACTCTTCATCGCGGTGCGCGGGCCTCTCACCATCGCGGCCTCTCTTGTTGCGGAGCACAGGCTCCAGACGCGCAGGCTCAGTAATTGTGGCTCACGGGCCTAGTTGCTCCGCGGCATGTGGGATCCTCCCAGAGCAGGGCTCGAACCCGTGTCCCCTGCATTGGCAGGCGGATTCTCAACCACTGCACCACCAGGGAAGCCCAGGGAAGTCCCTTTTTAAAAGTTTTTTATTGAAGTATAGTTGATTTACAATGTTGTGTTAGCTTCCGGTGTAGATCATTGATTCGTAAAACATGTTCCCAAGACCAGCAGCATCAACACCATCCGGGGACTGGTTAGAAATTCTCAGGCCCTACCCCAGACCCACAGAATCAGAGACTCTGGCGGTGGGACCAGCGATCTGTGTTTCACTGGGCTTCCAGGTGATTCTGAGGCCAGCTCAAGCTTGAGAACCACTCGGCTAATTTACCTTGGGTGATCCTCTTTCCAGGCTTCAGTTTCTTCTTCTGTAAAATGGAAGACTTATATGTAGTAAGCTATTTCTAAGGCCCCCGCTCTGAACTCCAAGGCACACGTCCCAAGCTGTCTAATTCTATAAATCTGTGATGTAGATCTACACATCTGGAAGTACTGTATAGTGCATGAGGGGACAGGCTCTGAAATCGGACTGCCTGGGTTCAGATCCTGGTGTCCCCACTTGGTAGCACTGTACACCCAAGCAACCTACTGAATTATCCCGTTCGTTGTGTCTTCCTCCATAAAACTGAGGTGATAACACCTATGTCCTAAGGAGGTTGTGAGGAATTGATCTAAAACGTGCAGAACAGCACCTGACACAAAGGAAGTAACTCATACCTCAGGTATTAGCAGACCTGTCTCTCTCCACCTAAAGAATTCTGGAAGTTTGAAGATGGGAATTGTAGCTATACAACTTTATTTCCTACACATGGGCTATATATATTAAAAATACTCTTTAGCACTTGCTGAAGAAATAAGATAATAAATTATACATGTTGAAAATGTTTATTCATAGGAAGGCTCCACACTGGGGTATGTCTAAGGATGGCATGAAAACTGAATTTTTAAAGAATAAGCAATCATTCTTTAAGAAGGCATTGGTTGTCATTACAACTCTGGCAGTGAGGCTGCATATAAGACCTGTGATTGCTTCCATGTTATAACTAGAAAAAAATTAATAAAATGAGTTCAGACTTACCTGTATTTTGGGTTCTTTTTAACCATTTGATTATTGTCTACCCATAACAGGAAGGAAACTAATATGATTGGGTGTCTGTTAGGTGGCACACACCATGATGGATGTTTCATAAGGGTCACGTCAATTAAATCGGACGGTAACCCTGTGAAATAAGATGGTCCTGACTTTAAAGAGACTGAGGTTGATTGAAATGAAAGTTCTTGATCACATAGTAAGTTATAGATCCAAGATTTGAGAGTAGGCTTATCTCAATCCATAATTCACCCCTTGGCATCACTAACTTAACTATTTGTTATACTTTTAAAACATAAAACTAAGTTTTCAACAAATGAGACATGGACGTCTTTTGCTACTTCATAAGCACAACTGGACAACGCAGTAGCTGTCAAGAGCTCTAGCATGTAGAGCACCTTCTGAAGGGCACTGGGAACCTCTCACCATCAAAAGCGCTTCTTTTATTTGCACCTACAAAAATCAGAGGACCTCACCTAAGCCTGTGCTTTGATCATCATTCTCCTTCTCCCTGTGTGGGCCTTCGGATGAGAAAATGGCCAGCATACTTGGAAAGGTACCAAGCTGCCAAGGAGGGGAAGCCACACCTGGGTTTTCTGCCTCACAGTAGAGAAAATCGTACTATTCTTTACTGTGTCTCACCTTCCCATCTCCTTCTCATGATTTTATTCAAAGTGAAAGCAAGTTAGGATACACAGATTATCTACTGAGGGTTTTTAGACTTTGACTCAGTTAATACTTAAAATATAATTCTATTCTGTCCCTTAGAAAAGCTCTATTCTACTTGAAGAGTACTTCTTGTTGTAGAAAAAAAGTCAAGAAATGTTTTGCTTTTTTTTTTTTAACCTTAATTTGGAGGTATGGCAACATTCTTTGGGCACAGCTGTGGTATTACACCCTGGGAGTACATAAGAATCACTTTAAGAGAAAAAACCTAGTGCCCTGGTCTCACCCTCCAGAGAATATGCTGTTTTTGAAATAGCCCTTGATTATTGTTTAATACCTTGATTTTTGAACACTTGTAGGATTTTGTGTAGCATCTTTACATAGTTGAACATACTTGGTGCCTTTGAATTTGCTTATATACTATTATTGTCCCTGATAATATAACTAAATTACTTTCAAGTTTCTTTCTTTTTTTTTTTTTAATTTTATTTATTTATTTATGGCTGTGTTGGGTCTTCGTTTCTGTGCGAGGGCTTTCTCCAGTTGCGGCAAGTGGGGGCCGCTCTTCATCACGGTGCGCGGGCCTCTCATTATCGCGGCCTCTCTTGTTGCGGAGCACAGGCTCCAGACACGCAGGCTCAGCAATTGTGGCTCATGGGCCTAGTTGCTCCGCGGCATGTGGGATCTTCCCAGACCAGGGCTCGAACCCGTGTCCCCTGCATTGGCAGGCAGATTCTCAACCACTGCGTCACCAGGGAAGCCCCGAAGCCCCCAAGTTTCTTTTTAATTTGGCTGACTTAGTAGAATCTTCACTCTGGTAATTTTCATGAGGAGTTTAGAAAAGAGTTTAATGATAGCAAATATTTATTTTCTGTTGGCCCTTGAAGTTTAGAGTTGAAAGTATCCTCAGTGGTTAATGGTCCAAATCCATTCTTTACCTGTTAGGATGTTGAAACTCAGTCTAGGTTGATTCTTTGAAATGAGGGAGGAGATGACCAGGATCCCAGGTGCAAACCTACTGGTACCAACCCAGCCATCTCCACACTGGCGCCTGAGGGCTGGGGAATATCCACCGCCCCACAAATGCACTCTTAATTTGACCATTGGCATCAGACCCAAATCTTCATCTGGTCTCCTTACAACAAAATTGGTCAGATCTCACGTGGATCTCAAGGGGCCCTCTTATCCTTTCAGAACAAGCCGAAATGTAGAGACTGAAGTGGCTTTTCCTGCAAAGCACCTCACCCTGGACTCCAACCTGATTTCTGACTAGTTCTAGGTATAGTATTCTATTCCTTTTTTGGGGAGACTAATTTTAAGTGTTTGAGGTCTCTGTTTTATCATTGACCCCATAAAGCTTTTCTTCTTTGGGGTGATAGAGTAGCGGAGGCTGAGGGGGGGTTAGCACGGTCTTGAGCTCCCCTGGAACAATGGTTCCCACCTTTATGATGCACAAAAATCACCCAGGGAGTGTAGTTACCAATGCTCATTCTGGGTTCCCATCTGTAAAGATTTCGATTTAGTGTTCTTGGGCAGGGTCCAGCAATCTCGTTACTTATTGAAAATATAAGCTGATGGTGATTGTATTAACCAGCTCAGGCTGCCATAACAAGATACCATAGACTAGGGGGGGCTTAAATAACAGATATTTGTCTTCTCACATTTCTGATGGCTGGAAGTCTAAGATCAGGGTGCCAGCAGGGTAGTTTCTGGTGAGGCCTCTTGTCCTGGCTTGCAGATTCACTCTGTGCAGAGTGGAGAGAGAAACAGGTCTCTGTTGTTTTTTTCTTCTTTTTTATTATGTGAGTTTCCAGTGTACAGCACTATAATTCAACATCTGTATGCACTACAAAATGATCACCTCCATAGTCTAGTTGCCATCAGTCACCATACAACTGACCCCCTTCACTCCTTTTACTTATCCCCCAACCCCCTTCCTCTCTGGTAACCACTAATCTCATCTCTGTATTTATGAGTTTGTATTTGCTTTATTCGGTTTGTTTGTTTTGTTTTTTTATATTCTACATACGAGTGAAATTATATGGTATTTGTCTTTCTCCTTCTGACTTATTTCACTTAGCATAATACCTTCAAGGTCCATACAAGTTGTCACAAATGACAGAATTTCATTCTTATTTATGGCTGAGTAATATTCGTGTGTGTGTGTGTGTGTGTGTGTGTGTGTGTGTGTGTGTGTATCACATCTTCTTTATCCATTCATTCATCAATGGACACTTAGGTTGTTTCCATATCTTGGCTGCTATAAATAATGCTGCAATAAACACAAGGGTGAAGGGTGCATACATCTCTGCAAATTAGTATTTTCATATTCTTCAGATAAATAACTAGAAGTGGAATAGCTGAGTCATATGTTAGTTCTGTTCTTAATTTTTTGAGGAATCTCTATACTGTTTTCCATAGTGGCTTACCAATTTACATTTCCACCAACAGTGTATGAGGGTTCTAGCCTTTTCTTCTTATAAGGACTCCAGTCCTATCAGATTAGGGCCCCAACCTTATGACCTCATTTAATCTCGATTACCTCCTTAAAGGCTCTATCTCCAATTATAGTCACATTGGGGGTTAAGACTTTACCATATGAATTTGGGGGGAGTGCACAATTCAGTCCATAACAGTGCCTTAGGGGATGTTGAACCACACCTGGAAAAATGCTGGTTTAGAGTATGTGTAACTGGTGTATGTGATCACCAGTTTCATTCATCAAATATTTGGTTTACAACACCATTATAACAACTGATGTATTAAAATTTACAAATAGATTAAATAGAGGAAATTTTTTCCCCATTTTTTTAATTGAAGTATAGTTGATGTACAATATTATATGTTATAGGTGTACCATACAGTGATTTCTAATTTTTAAAGCTTATACTTCATTTATAGTTATTATAAAATATTGGCTATATTTCCTGTGTTGTACAATATATCTTGTAGCTTATTTTATACATTATTTTTTGTACCTCTTAAGCCCCTACTATATATATGCATATATATATAAATAACCCTATATGGCCCCTCCCCCTTCCTTCTCCCCACTGGTAACCACTAGTTTGTTCTCTATATCTGTGAGTCCACTTCTTTTTTGTTATATTCACTAGTTGTATTTTTTAGATTCTACATATAAGTGATATTCTACAGTATTTGTCTTTGTCTGACTTATTTCATTTAGCATAATACCCGCCAAGTCCATCCATGTTGCTGCAAATGGCAAAATTTCATTCTTTTTTATGGTTGGGTAGTACTCCATTGTCTATATATTCACCACATATTCTTTATCCATTCATCTGTTGATGGCCACTTAGCTTGCTTCAATAGCTTGGCAATTGTAACTAATGCTGCTATGACCATTGAGATGCATGTAACTTTTTGAATTAGTGTTTTTGTTTTTTGGGTATATACCCAGGAGTGGAATTGCTATGTCAAATGGTAGTTCTATTTTTAGTTTCTGAGAAACCTCCATACTGTTTTCCACAGCGGCTGCACCAATTTATATTCCCACCAACAGTGCACAAGGGTCCCCTTTTCTCCACATCCTCGCCAACACTTGTTATTTGTGTTCTTTTTGATGACAGTCATTCTGATAGGTGTGAGGTAGTAGCTCATTGTGGTTCTAATTTGTATTTCCCTGATGATTAGCGATGTTGAGCATCTTTTCATGTGCCTCTTGGCCATCGGCATTTCCAGAGGACCTTTTTTATTTTTTAATAATATCATGAAATGGGATTTATTAAGAAAAGAATACCCTGCTCTCTAGCACTTTCTCATCATGGGGTTTCCAGAAAAGCATCCCAGAAGAAAGACATGGGTACCAGCTTGTCCTCTTTTGGCTTGAATCAGGGTTTCCTAGGCCTTGCTCTGCTCTGGGCCTCACCCTGAATGTCTAGGCTCACCTGTGCTGAAAACATGTGGCCTCGTAAACACACTTCAAAATTGTGAGGAGAAACGTGAGCAAGCTAAGTAGCCTGAAGTTTGTTAGACTTGCTTGATCCATCTCAGTCTGGAGGAGCTTTTTCCCTCAGGGAAGCTTTTAGCTTTCTGCTTTTCTACCACATCAGGATTAGGGGCAAGTAGTTGGTTTTGTTTTTCTATCCCCCTCACCCATTCCCTCCTCCTCACGCTCCAGAGGAAAGAGATCATATATCAGAGATGTTTCTTCTTCAAAAGGACTTGGGTACATTCACAAATCCTTGTTGAGGCCTCTGTGTATTAAAACTTTTATCTCCAGGGTTCAGAAAGAAAGAAACACTGGGCTGGGGTACAGGATGGGGGTTTTTTTCCCCTTTCTAGGAAAAATGCTGATGATTAACTAATGCCTCTAGATATCTTCTTAAACGCTCAGTGTCAAAATGAATAAATGCTCTTCCCAGTGAGGGGGACTGCTTATTCCTTTTTTTATTTTCTTACCCATAAACCCAATTTTATAGCCCTTGTTTATTTTGATGGGGCTAGGATCTCCAGTTCTAAGTCTTAACTTCTGTCCTATTATTTTTTAAAAGGTACAACAAAACCAATGTTCTATGAGATTAGGATATGATATGTGAATTTTAACATTTACAGTTGATCTTGGCTTATCTTTGAGAAGGGTATCAAAAACGAATCCTGACTTCAGTCCTTGTAAGGGACCCTCAAGTGTTGCTGGACAACTCAGTGTGTCACTCTTCCAGGGCTGTGGTTTTGGCCTTACTGTCCCAGTATTTTTAAATGTCAAAAACTATGACGCCGAGTTACCTGGGTGTTTGTTTTGGCAGAATTACCAACTCGACTGCTTCTTCCACCTTAATTCCTCCATAGAGACCCTGCACAAATTCTAACATTTATTGATATGTTCAAGGTTTGTGAAAGCACTAGTAGAATAAAGACTTTAATTAATAGTAAGAGTGGCAAACGAAAATAAAAGCTAATGAGGTTAAATGGTAAAGACAGTTCCAGGGACTTCCCTGGCTGTCCAGTGGTTAGGCCTCGGTGCTTCCACTGCAGGGGGCAGGGGCTTGATCCCTGGTTGGGGAACTGAGATCCTGCAAGCCTCGGCATGGCCAAAAAATAAAATAAAACAAATTTAACTCAGTTATCTTTTAAAAAAAAAAAAGACAGTTCCAGTTTCTTGACCTGCAATTAACATTCTCCCCACCCCGCTACTATAAACATTTTTTCCTTACTCCCTTCACTGAATCTTTCCAAGATGGTTTTGGTCTTATGGTACATTTTTTTGCCTAATCTTGTATAAAGTAACAAACAACAAGTGATATTTTTAATTCTTCATGTTTCACTTTTATATGACTTACAAATTGAAGAGAAATAAATTTTTCTTACAACATCATTTTCTAGTAATCTGGTCGTTCTAGAACTACTAACCTAGTATACAGTGTAGTGTCCAAGGGTCCATGAGTGTGACACAGAGTCAACTACTTCCAGGCTCCAGAGCCAGGCAGGTCCTGTAAAAGAGTGAATGGAGATGAGTGTGATACTAAAGGGAGTGGTGCTACCAAACGTAAAATAGATAGCTAGTGGGAAGCAGCCACAGAGCACAGTGAGATCAGCTCGGTGCTTTGCGACCACCTAGAGGGGTGGGATAGGGAGGGAGGGAGGGAGAAGCAAGAGGGAAGAGTTATGGGGACATATGTATATGTATAGCTGATTCACTTTGTTATACAGCAGAAAGTAACACACCATTGTAAAGCAATTATACTCCAATAAAGATGTTAATAAATAAATAAAGGGAGTGGTGAGGCCTGCAGCAAACTAGAAAGTGCACAGCCAAGGTGAAGGGAACAAGCTTAGCTCCACATGTTGCTGCTGAGTGTGAATACAAGGCTAGTGGTGACGGATGCTTATTGGTTTTTTTTTTTTGACACCTCCTCCCCAAGCTGAAAAATCTGGATTTATATGTGAAATATCCTGATTTTTACGGGTTTTTTTTTTTTGCATTGCTATTTTTGAAATAGCCTGATTTTTAAAATTTGGTTTATCAATTCAAAAAATTTAAACCCAGTGTTGACAAATAACAAGTCTTCAGGTCACACTCTGGCTGCACAGCCTCAGATCACAACTTCTGGGGGAGTGTTCAGGTCGCACCAGGCATCCCCAGTGGTTCTATTTATCAGGCCTGACTTCCTTCCCCAGTCTCTCCCAGGACCACCAAGTCTTTCATTATCATCAGATCTCTCACCTCCAGCCCCAACCTCGGCTCCCCACACAGAATCTGAGATGTACACCTGAAAATAGAGCTGAATTCCAATTTCAGACATTGTCAGGTGGGTTAAGGTATCTTATCACAACTTCTGCCACATGAGGAATTATAGATAATTTAAAGCAGTTTCCCTATACAAAGGCCATATGCTCCTGGTTTTTGTATCAATTCATGGTTTTCTGACTATAATAGTGGGGACCACATTTAAGATTCTTGAGTTATATGAGAGCCTCAAGAGAGACTGTGTAGTTAAGAAGTGGGTCATTGTGTCGACACATCACCCCAAACCATGGAATCTTAGATTCGAAGATTTGGAAAGCATTCTTTTTTATTTTAATTTATTATATTGAAGTATAGTTGATTTACAATGTTGTGTTAATTCCTGCTGTACAACGAAGTGATTCAGTTATACATATATATATATATTCTTTTTCATATTCTTTTCCATTATGATTTATTATAGGATATTGAATTTAGTTCCCTGTGCTATACAGTAGGACCTTGTTGTTTATTCATTCTCTATATAATAGTTTGCAAAAGCATCCTTGAATGCCGTAGGCTCCAGAGTTTTCACTTTACTAATCTAGAAGGAATCTGGAAACCAGAGAGGTGAGTGACTTGCCGAAGGTGACCCAACTGTCTAGGAGAACTGTGATTCCACACATCCCAGCTCCAGGTCTGTGTCCTCTCCATGCATCATGTTACAAGCGCTGAATGATGACTTGGATTGAACAAAATAAGTTCAGCTTTGGGGGTGGTTTTTACTATGACATCACTAGGATGATAAGCAACCGTCTTTGTGAAAAATCTAATGCCCCAGTATTCTCAGAGCAGCTTTGTTCACTGGGATTTACATTTTGTCATGTCCTGATCTGCATAGACTCCTAAGCAGGTGTCTTATGTTTGGAGCCACACTGGCACCAGGAATTTGTCCCTGGCTTTGGGTGTCCTGAGATGGGTGACTAAGTGGTCCTGGGAAGTACTCAAGGCTCACGTGTGCGCAGTCAGTCCCTAAGTCCCCTAGTAGTGGCACCACCAGCTGAGTGGAACGGCCCCTCCTCCAGGCTGTCCTTTTCTGACCACTTCTCCTCTTCAGGCTCCTTTGATGTTCCTTTTCATCTGATTATACCTAGATGAAAACGCCGGGCAGGGAAGTTTACGTTGTGATTTACTGTAACCACACCTTATAAGCCGCTCCGTCCAAGTGGTTGCACAAGAACAGTCATGGTTACTGCCCAAGCAGCTCTGCCCAGTGTCTGGAGGGGGAGAAAGAAAAGCCCAGAAGAGAGAGGCTGATGTGTGCAGATTAGAAGATGGGTCACCCAGAGTAGAGAAGGAAACTAGAAGATTCTTTAATAAGGGGGCAGAGTTACAGTAAACATAGTTAGTAATTGTGGTATGCAATATTATATTGGCAAACAAGATTGTCCAGAGAAAAATCTAGGTTGAATGATCACCATGGGCGTAATGCCAAGTACACCAGCCGTCTACGCTTTCGGGAAGTAAAATGATCTGGATGGTCTCTTCTGTCTGCCTGGCTTCCCCCAGCTAGCTTCCTCTCAGCCTTCAGATGTCAGTTCACGCACCCTTCCCACGGGGAACCTTCCCTGACCACCCCAAACCTGCCCCGGTCCCCCTGGACATGTTTTCACAACCCCCCGTGCCTTCTCTGCAAAGTCCACATCTCACGTAGAGTTAATCACTTGTTCGTGTGATCGCTCAGTGTCTGTCTCCCTGGCCACACTCTGTGCCCTCTGAGGACAGACTGTTGTTGCTGGTTCAAATGGAGAGTTTAATGAAGGGGCTACTTCACTGAAGGTGGTGAGGCCATGGGAGCTAGCAAGGAATGTGTGACACCCAGAGACTGCAGCAATGGCGGGAAGCCTTAACCGCCATTCTTGGGGACAACCACAGGGACCCTGGATGGCCCAGGGGACACCGTGGAGTTAGGAGAGCCCAGTGAGAGCTGGGACTATGGAGGCCGGGCTGCCTCGGATGCAGCCACTGCTAAACCCCAGACCCCTCATCAGCCAGGGGGCAGGCAGGTAAGCCCCTATTTCCTTCTCCTCCTGCCTCATAATACTGGTGTCTCCCACTAGCCAAACCCAACTGGAAGCCAGCCATCAGGGAGCAGGGCGTGTGGAGAAAGACGGGGTGGGGAAGGGTCCGCACATGGGGAATCGCCTTCACATAAATTTTTAATTTTATTTTAAAATTTTATTTATCTTATTTCTTCTCCTTTAATTGCACAAATAATACGTGTTCCTTAAAGAAAAGGCAGAAACTAGATCATAGTGGTAGTGAAGGAACTCCCCCATCATCCCACCTTTCCTGCAGCTCATATAAATGTTTGGGCTTTTTCTCCTTCTTTCTTTTTTTCTTTCATCTACTTATAAAGAACTTGGAATTTTTTTATTCAGAACAAACCAAAATAAATTTGGTGACACTTGTTTCTTGGCCTAATTAAGATTAACCCTGTAGCCTAACAGACAGCCCCATTTCCTTTCCTTTGTTCTGTTCACATAAACAAGTTACTTCATGTACCTCTGTGGGAACTGGGCATTAGGCAAGTGTTTAGACGCACAAAAACTCTCAGCAAGTTTGGCTCCCAGCTTGGATACCAAGTAATTAAACCTAAGATGAAAGGTGAGTCCAACAGCGCTCGATCTCTAAGACTGAAAAGGAAATATAAGTGCAGGCAGCCTCCATCAGCTTGATGTTACTGTCAGTGTGAAGTTACTATCCGCTTTCCGTATTACTTGAAGGGCAGTTTGAAAACAGGGGGAGAGACAGTTGAAAACAGAGCAAATGTTTACGGATGCAGTTCTTGTTACATCTGAGCTGTTGCTTCGTCACACTCGTCACGCTTGTCATTATTTATCTGATGCCTGTGCAGTCCCGCTGGACTGCAAAGCCATGTCCGTTCACTGAGCCCAGCACGGAACCTGTTAACTAGGCAGCCGGTTAGCAAGGCTGGGTTAGGGGTCGCTGCTCTTAGTTAACGTAGAGAGAAGGTATGGAGGGAGAAGGTCAGCAGGTCGTTGCTGTGTGTGCCAAAGTTCTGAAAGGCAAAGACCAGGACACATGGCAACAGACGGGTATTTAAGACCGTTGTAATACCATAACAAAGGCGGCAGCCTCATTGCCTTCTTTGGTTTAAAAAAAAAAAACAAAACCTAGAAAGTACTAAGTCCTTTAGAGAGGAATAAGTTCTGCTTTCCTGGAGTGGGGTCTGTATTTGAGCTTTTACAAATTTCTGCCTGAATGGGGTTGTCCTTGCGAATAGTTTAAGGAGACCAGACGAATAGAAGCTCCAACCACCCCGCTTCAGTTCTAGAAATTAGATCGCCTCCCCCCGGGATGAATCCATTTGCTCTCAGGTCACACACCTGGAGGTTCAGCTGTCGTTCACTGTGACACTGAAGGTAGCCTTGAGACTGGGGGAAGAAGACTGATGGCGGTGATTCTAAAGGATGGCAGTTGCTGGAGGGAAGATTCAGAACAAGTTCAGGGACTGACTCATAGCCACTCTGGGTGGCTTGTCTATGTTTCCTCCGCAAGCTTACATCCTCATCACCGCTACTTTTTGATAACTGTCTCTCTGAACCCACCATCTCAGAGTCTACAGGATGGGGATGCAGCTGGAGAGGTCGAGCTGAGCCCTCCCCATCACTCCATCCTCTCGGAGCTGCGGGGAAAAGGCTGGCCAAGGGGGGCTGTCTCTCTCCTCTGCCAGGATGTGAAATGGTTTTGCAAGCTGGCGTAAGGGTTATGAACCTCCATGGTCGTCACCCTGAAACTATAATAGATTCTTGTTTTAATGATTATTTTGGAAAATACTGCTGCAGGATTTCAAAAGAGTCTCCAAGCCCCTTCTACAAGTTCAAGTACATTTTTTTTTAAAGAGTGTTTTCCAAAGTATAGATTGTGTTGAATGCCTTTAGTTATGAATGGATTAGATGTGTGTTATCTCCTGGAGAAAAATGTGTCTGGAAGCAGACTGCATTCTTAGAGGGATAATTAGTTCATTGTGCTTAGCACAGCGAGTCCTCCCATGGTGTCCTTAAAGATGGGACTGATCTAGTATTGAAAGCAAAAGACTATTTGTAACATATTGCTTGCTTGATGTCTAAAAATTGTTCAGTTCAGAAATAACTAAGACTTGATTTCATCGTCTCTGGACTGTAAAGACCAAAATATCCTAATAACAAAACAGCATGAAAAACAGAGCTAATGACTATCACAGAGATAGAGGAGTGAGCCCACGAAGGACCTCCTGAAACAGCACAATTTTAGAGTCCCCAGGATGTGTGCCCTTCCAGGCCATCTCGGTGGTTTTCATGGCCGAGTGGTATATGATGGAGAGGTTAAATCGTGACTTGATTGGCAAGGTAAGGGTGAGCCGTGAAAGTGTTGTGAATTTGTGGGTTTGTTTTCTAAAGTTCTTACCATTATGCCTCAATACTGACATTTTCATGCAATGGGGGATGAGGAATTATATTTTCAGCTGGAAAATTTGAATACTGGTAACTATTGATTATTTATTGTTTGGTTTCCTGTGTTAGATTCAATACTCCAGGACTAACAAAAAATAATACTCCTTTCACTTACTATCTCCTAGACTTGAGGGCTTGTGTCTGCCTTAAACCTATGTCTTTTGCTGAGAGTAAACACTTCTTAAATTCGTGAAGACAAAGTCGCTTATCATTAAAATTATTTCACTTTGAAAATAGTCCTTGAGAAAGAAAAAAACAGATTAGCTCTTTTGTTTGTTTAGCAAAGTATATGGTTTGGTTTATATAACAATAGCAGGGCAGTTTATAGCTGGTGACATTTTCTGGGTTGAGAGTAGTCTGGACTAGTGTATAGAGATTTTTGATAAACAAAGACTGCACTGCAGAAGGGTGTTAGTACATCATATCTCACTTTCAGGAGGAAGGTCACCGTGTCCTCCTAAGGGACATCAATGGGACAATGGGATGTGTGACACCTCCTGGTATGCAGCCGACTTTAATGTTTACTTTTATTCTGTGGCATGTGCTTAGAAAATGTAATCTCATGCTTTTTTCTTTCAAAGAAAAGAGTTCTAACAGACTAAAAAAAAAAAAAATGAGTGTTTTGTCAGTGGCCTGTGCATTAGAAAACAGTTGGTTTTACCATTTGTATTGGGAAATGTGTCACAGTGGCAATATCTTAAATCACAAAATAAACAGCTCCCTCCCCCGCCCCCTCCGCTCCAGGCTTTAAATTGTTGTGCTCCGTATATAAAATATTAGTTGTCACTTGAAATACCCCTTATAACTTCTAGCACCTTTGCATCTGAAAATGTAAGATGATTGTCTCAATCTGCCTTACCTGGATGATATAAAGCAAAATCTTCCCTTGAATCTGAAAAATGTACGCATGCCTTTGCCCTCCCTCCTTCCTTTCTCCGGGCCATTCTTTCATCCTTCGTTGCCCAGCTGCTTGGAGCTGTTGCCTGGCCGCAGAGTCAGCCAAGTCTGTCCGCTAGGTCAGACCGTGCTAAGCCCCCAGAGCTGCGTGTTATCTGTGCTTCTCTCCGCAGACTCACAGCCCTGCCACACAACCCCATTCCCACCTCCTTCCCAAGCACCCCTGTGGACCCTCAGAAGGAGGCTCGGGCAGATGACACCACTGTGGGAGTGACTCCATAAGCCTTCCCAGGGGACGTTAGCGTTTTAACTGATGACTTTTACCTTAAACCAGATAGAATTGGTTTCTCATAGTGGACTTGCAGGCCCTATGGCAGATTTCCGGGAAGGGATTTTTTTCAATGGCAGGGCTTTCTGGTCTTCCTCCAGTTAGGCCACAAGACTGGCCTGCAGTTGACTCGATGGCTGGTTTGTGTCCTGTGGATGCCCCACTCCTAGCGAGGATACCTGTGAGTAGCTCCTGTGCTTCCTGTAACCAGCGTTGTGAGGGAATTAACAAGAGCTGCGTTCCAGTGAGAGTGTCTTTTCCACCTAACAAGGCATAAATGTGCATTTATCTGTGGCCAGTCTCACTATCATTTAAAAAGAGATTTTGCTGAGCAAAAACAATCTTCTCACCTCCCATTAATATTGGCAAATAAAATATGCAGCCAGAAGCGGCACTAGTATTTGTTCCTTTTACATGTCTTGGGATGGATTTTGCTGCATGCACGAAAGTCCAGTAGCAAGACAGCCGGGCACCTGCAAGACCTGCTAATTGCCCAGGGTAACCCATGTGTGGGATGAGATGGGAGGGCCTGGAGAGCAAAGCCATCGCAGAGCTGAGGTGGGGCGATGAGAGGCCTGAAGAAAACACTGAAGAGCTCCCCTGCTCTCTGGTGGGAAAGAACCTTGAATGTTGCTCAAGAAATGTAACTTTCTCCTCCCTTTCCTTTCCTCTCTGCTCTTCTGTGTCTGTATCATCCCTCCCAGGCCCTATGCACTACTCATCTGTTAACTCATTCAGCAACAAAATCTACCTGATGCTCGTCTCTTCTATAAAACATTGTAGTATTTGCAAATAACCTGCACACATCCTCCTGTATACTTTAAATCATCTCTAGAGTATGTATAATACCTAATACAATATATACCTAATATAATATAAATTCTATGTGAATAATTGTAAATACAACGTAAATGTTATGAAGTTGCCAGTGCACAGCACATTCAAGTTTTGTTTCTTGGAACTATCTGGAAATATTTCTTTCAGAATATTTTCCATCTGCAGTTGGTTGAATCCGTGAATATGGAACCTGCAGATACAGAGGACCAACTATGCTTGATGCTGGGATAAATATAAAGACAAAATGTGTGTGTGTGTGTGTGTGTGTGTGTGTGTGTGTGTGTGTGTGTGTTCCGGGCTCTGCAAAAGCTTAAAATTTAAAAAAAACCTAGATTCAGAATTCTATGAACCCTCCATGTTTGTGGATGCAGTATAGGGTGGTTCCTTGCAAGTGATCTGAAAGGTCTTTACTCATACAAGTTGATGATTTTGCTAAAGCAGTAATCACAGGTGAACAAATGACTGACTCGTGGGACATATATGGCCTGTGCTGTCACTTCAAAGCTGCCCTTCAAGCTAAGTCACTTGTCCAATGTAGAAGTTACAGACTGCCCAGTAGCTACACTCAAAGTAGCTTTGCTGTTTTTGTTCACTTGTAATGTACACAGCATCTCTCAGAAATGGCTTTTTAAAAATATGTTTCTTGGCCACCAAAAAAACAAAAAGAATCCAAGTACAATAAAATTTTATTGGAAGATAAAGGAGTTAACTTATCTGCGGATACGCACAGAAAACAAATGAGTCAATAAGAAGCCAAGAGGGAATTCCCTGGTGGTCCAGTGGTTAAGACTCTGCGCTTCCACTGCAAGGGGCGCGGGTTTGATTCCTGCTTGGAGAACAAAGATCTGCATATGCTGCGTGGAGTGGCCAAAAAAAAGAAGCCAAGAGCCTCTGTGTATACCACCCCATCACAGAATTTAGATCTTTGTGTCTTCCACATGAATATCAAATCTACAGCATCGAAAGGGTCCCTGCTCCCCAAGCTAATAATCCAGGGTAGGAGAGAGACGATTAGAAAATAAATATAAGACCACGTGACACTTACTCTAGTTGTAATAAACAGTCGTTTAACAAATGGAAAGAGCAGTGGGCTGGAGTGGTTGTGGAAGATTAGATGGGGCTCATAAGATTTGACCTGACCCTTAGTTCAGCAGAAATGGAGGACTTGGACACGGGTCTGGGGAGTGTCATTTCGGGGGGCAAGAGAGATCACTGTGGAGGACAGAATAGAGGACTAAGAGAGTCCCCACAGCCCAGGGAGGGCCCTTCCTCTCAAACTACCTTTTCAGCATCTGTGACTTAGTGATTTCCATCAAACTGGTGAGTTTTGTGGGGGAGAAAGAAGTTGCCTTCTGAATTGATTGATAAATTTCCACCAAAATGGCCCACTGATGTAGCCCCACATATGTTCAGCCTTATTTGAAAGGAAATAGGCATTAAAACAAATTATCCTATTATGTTGTTAGTTTAAAATCACTTAATAGGCATGATAGAAATAGCTGTATTAAATATGATCTGCTAATGTTATTTTCCATAACCACCAGTGAATGCTTTAAACGGAACTTCTATTTAAAGGATTTTGATCCTCTGAAATAGTTTACTTTTAGGTGTCTATACATGGGCATAATCCATACTTTGAGTTTTAGCTCCATGGTGCAGTGGTATCAGTTTTCAAGAATATTTTTGTACTCCTGAAGACCTTCATCTGAAGAACTCAATATCTTTCTCAAATAAGAACCTTTTGAATCTTGATATAAAAATAAATATAGCATTTTAAGAAGGACGGGTAGCCTTAGGGAAATGGAAACCCAGTATAATTCGAAGGTCTCTCCTACCGAAGTGTGGGAGTAAGATCATTCTGTCTTTACTACTTAGTATTTTTTAAAATTAATTAATTTATTTATTATTTATTTTTGGCTGCATTGGGTCTTCGTTGCTGCATGCGGGCTTTCTCTAGTTGCGGCGAGCGGGGACTACTCTTCGTTGTGGTGCATGGGCTTCTCATTGCGGTGGCTTCTCTTGTTGTGGAGCACGGGCCCTAGGCAAGTGGGCTTCAGTAGTTGCAGCACATGGGCTCAGTAGTTGTGGCTCGTGGGCTCTAGAGCACAGGCTCAATAGTTGTGGCACACGGGCTCAGTAGTTGTGCCTCACAGGCTCTAGAGCACAGGCTCAGTAGTTGTGGCGCACGGGCTTAGTTGCTCCGTGGCATGTGGGATCTTCCCGGACAAGGGATCGAACCCGTGTCCCCTGCATTGGCAGGTGGATTCTTAACCACTGCACCACCAGGGAAGCCCACTACTTAGTATTTATGAATATAAAGTCACAGAACTAAACTGTTTTCCTAAGAAATGCCTGTAAGTTTACGTTTTAGGTATTTGTCTTCAGATAGATTCTTCAATACTGTTTTTAAAATACTCAAGCTTAAATGTATTCTTGTGTAACTTCATGTACTTAAAACTGTATTAATTGTCTCATTAAGGGAAACTAAGGATTCAAACTTCCTTCAACTGTGTGTTATTCTCCACCCCTACCCCCAAACTTCACTTTAAAACTTATGTGAAAGATGTGTCCCTTTCCTTTGAAACAGACAAAGTTCGGGAAGTGAACTTGAAAATATGGGAGCTCTGAGACCTTGCCGCTTTTGTGGACTTTAATGAGAACCGTGGCCAGAGCCAGGAAGGTAGAGCCCAAGCAGCTGTAGGCGAGTGTGGGTTGTATTTGATGTTCACAAAAGAATGGCAGTCGCAGGGTGTTGCTCAGCGAAGTGTGCATTTTCAAGTTACCCACAGTGGTGTCTATTGTCCTGGTTCTCAGCTGAATGATGTCATGTTTCATTTAAGGCTCTTAGTGATGCTGAAGTCTGTGGTCTGCACACCAGGGGGAAAAAGGCAGGGAGAAAGTTGCCAATCAGGTTTTTGTAAAGCCTTTGTGTGTTGGGTTTTGAGAGATAAAAGCTGACTCATGCAATATTTCTACGGAAGGAGCTGCACAGACTAGTAAAGGCTTCTGGTTTTACCTGACTGAGCTCCCAGTGAGGTCACTGCATCAGCTGAAGGCAGACAATGCGGCTCAGTCTGGGTAGAGCCCAGGTAGGTGCAAATGTGGATGTGCCCGGGGAAGCCATGCCCCACACCCTCGGTCCTTCCCCCTGGAGCAGCCGAGCCCATCAGCCTTGGTGAGAAACTGTCGCCGGGGTTTTCTCCACAACACTGCGCAGGGCCAGCAGCTTGCTTGCATATATTACAACTGTTCTGTTATGAACGCGAGGTACTGAAAAGAGTTCTCCAACAATGGAATTAGTCTAGAAGGTGATTTTTTTTCCTCCATCTGAACTGCAGTCTGCCTTCAAGGGTGTTTGCCTTGTTTTGGTTTGGATTTGATCTTCCCTTAAAGTTAGGTTGAAATAATCTAGAGAGCTGATGTTGGTGACTCTGGGGAGAAAACTAAAACCCTAACTGTTCGTGCAGCGACTGCTGAGTACTTTCATGTGCTTTCTTTATGAGGTTCATGCAGGTTAAGCGGGGGGAACAAAATCAATGTTTGCAAATTTTATGCTTAGCAACTGTAGTGATGAAACTTAGCCTGAGTCTAGCGGTAACCAAAGTCGACTAAGTAAATGCAGTTTCCATGTTGAGTGTTTATTGGTAAGAAATCCTTTTGTTAGCAGGAATAATTGGAGAGAAAAGGGCATGAATTGTAGTCAATGCTGTTGCACATTAGAATCTGATTTTTTGGTTGTTTTTTAATTATTTTAATTTAGTGTTACTAATATATTTGAGAGAAGATGTATATGTTTGGCATTCCTTTTCATTAATCATATTGAACATAAAATCAATTATTCTAATTTAAAATATTTAAATATTTGATACCGACTGAGGTTGTGATTTTTAATTTCTTTAAATAACTTTTTCAGATTATAAAAGTGATACACTTATTGAGGAAAAGTGATATTTACAAATAAATATCAAAAGAAAAATCATCCATTCTCCTATTTGGTAAAACCAGTGTCAGTATTTTATTCTATATCCTTTCAATCTTTTTCTCATGTGGAGAGTAAATAAGTAGTATTTTAAATTCAAAATTGGGATCACATTGTATCTATGTTTTATAAACCACCCATATTACTCAGCTGTATATTATGACCCTTTTCTATACACTTAAGGATTTGAAAGGGCATGACATTTAATAGTTTTATATTGTACTTTCTAGATGGATGTATTCACTCAGATCTCTATTGTTAGACACTGAATTCTCTTCCTCCTCTTTTTTTCTCTGAGAAAATGTTTAGTGTACTTTATGGATGGTTTACTTTCTCAGAGCACTATTGTTAGTTATTTGGATTTCTCCTCTTCTTCCTCCTCCTTTTTCTTTAAGAAATGTTATTTAGCCTAACCCTCCCTCTCAAGAGCACAGAGATGGTTTTGGAACTGAGCGTGCTCAGTGCAGATGGAGCCTGTGTATGTAGCTATCATTGTTTCGTTACTGCCTTGAGACTGATGTTTCCACACGAACAGGAAGGAAGCTGGAGCATAGACTGTGATTTAATCTGAATTAAAAATAGAGGTTTTTTTAGCCTTTGGCAAAGTCAGTGATATATATTTCATCATCTAAGACCTGGCATTAGTAGAATAGAGAAGAAAATTGCTATTTTGTGGTTACTGCTTGTCCTGTGATTCCAGCTGGGAATGGGCCATGCAGATGTGGCAGCCAGTGACTTGGCATCGATTGCAGAGTAGGAGCTGCGTCCCCACCGTCGGATGGCCCGGGAAAGTCATCTAGTCGAGCTGCCCCACTTATGCGCGAGGAAACCAGAGACTCAAAGATTGCAATACAGACCTCCATGGTACAGAGCCAGGGCAGAAATGCAGATCCTCTGAAGGAGAAACTGTTATGTCATAACTTGATTTCTGGCTGGTCCTCTGAGCTCTTTCTGCACACACAGGTGGGCACATACTCATTCCTTCCCACACACACGCTATTGGCACACTGGTATCATGCACTTTATACAAGTAGCTTATGTTTAGTGCTTCATTTCCTGATCTCTAAGCTCTTTTTCTGCCCTCTTGTATGAATCTATAGCCAAGTATAAGAAATAATGGACTAGAAATCAGAAACCATAGTCTCTGATTCACTGTTCTACTTTGAGCATGTTACCTAACCTCTCTATCTTTTTTCCCATCTATAAAATGTTCTAAAGGTAATGACACATGTGAATGAACCGCAAGGCTTCGTGTGAGGGGGAAGGGGTGTGTGTTTTGTTTTTTAAGGATAATTTTGACAGAGAGTTAAAGCACTGGCATATCATGGTAAGGCGGATCTGTTATAACAGAGGCTGGTTATCTGTTCTGGTTATCTCTTGTTGCATTACCAATCACTTCAGAACCTACTGGTTTGGAACAACAACAATCATTTCTAATCTCTCAAGGTTTCTGTGAGTCGGGAGTTCAGGAGAGGCTCTGCGAGGTGGGTCTGGCTCAGAGTCTCCCAGTGCCGCAGTCAGACATGACAGGGCTGGGGTCATCTCAGAGGCTGCTCTCTCACACGTCTGGTGCCTGAGCTGGAAACACTCAGACAGCAGGGGCCAGATCAGCCAGCGTCCCTTCAGCTTCTCTCTGCATATCAGTGGGGTCTCACCACATGGTTTCTCCACAGCACATCAGCTTCAAGATAACCAGACTTTTTAATGGGGTGGCTCAGGGCACATCCAAACCCAGTTATTGCAAGGCCCTTCTGTCTTCGTGCTCTGCCATACTCTAGGGCATTGGTGTCATGTTCATGGTTCAGGCAAAGATCCCTGCCACATCTGGGTCCCCGTGGGAAGGGGGAAGAATGTGGAGGACCAATGTCTGATGCTTGAAAAGTGGACCCCCAGAGGGACATACATCTTTTCCACTAGTGAGAACTTGACCACATGGCCACATCTAATGGCAGGAGGCTGGGAAGTGTGCTCAGCTGAAACTCTATTCACTAAAGAAGAAGAGGGAGTGGGTTTTGGTGGACAACTGCCCATCCCCCTGAAAGTGATAGCAACCCACAGAGTAGCTTTAACCCCACCCCGTAATCTCCTTCACCTCCCACACCAAATCAGAAAAAAAAAACAGAAAAAACAGAAAAGCAGAAAAAGCAGACAGTAAAAGTAAAAAAAGCTGTATTTACATGAAGAGCCTGAAGGGAATTCCCTTAGGTCTTCTTTTAACCAAACTGACATGCCTGTGACCTCAGTAGAAATTCTGGAGTCACCACCTTAGCTAAGACAATTTAGCTAATATATTAGCTGCATTAATTAGGGATATCTAACTCAATCCCTACTCAACTGCAGGAGCCATTGTACCTCTTAGTTTTCACTGACTGGATAGGAACCAGTTAGTAAATTATCTGAATATTTAGTATCAGACTTTACAGCCCAAAGAAATCTTTGATTCTCTTTCAACCCCTCACCTCTTGTTTGAAGAAAAGCATTTTTGCAAAGCAGCTTTTCCTATCCTTGATCTTCTTGTCCAAATTTTTGCTTTACTGACTCTTCAATGGTAACAAGGCTTTTAAAAATTATTTATTTTGGAAAATTTTTTAATTTACAGAAAATTTGCCAGGATAGTTAAGTGTTTCCATACGCCCTTCATCCAGCTTCCCCCAGTGTTAACATCTTGTATTGCCAGAGTACACTGGTCAAAACTAAGAAATTAACATGGGAAGAAGATTTTTTTTACTTCTTGATTACCAAACAGCTTCAAATAAAAATGAAAATCATGTTCCTTGGATTGAAGACTCTGAGCAAAAACATGTGTAATTGTAGCCTTGGACTTACCATTAATACAAGAATCATGTTGGTATTTTAGAAAACCAAGAGGTTGATATCTGGTAGCTTTTATCTACTGAGCCCTTCACTATTAACTCAGAGATGTGTAGAGGAGGATTCCTCAAACACTTGGTGTTGTCTTTGAAATATATAAATGAATATGTTTTATAACTTTGACCCAAAAGTTTGTTTGTTTGTTTGTTTTTTGAATCATCAAGTCAGTTTACAACTTTGAGGTTCTACCAAAGACTGGCTCTATATTAAATGACCTTTGCTGGCTGATAGAATAACTTCTTGCTTATACTTTATTCCCTCTGTTTCCTCCTCTTCACAGAGAGTGTAATAAGGAACTACATAATTTTAGTTATTCACTGGTCCTGAGCACTCTACATTCTCTTGATGCCCATGACTGTCCTGCCAAGGAACTCCAATTAGGTATTTGAAGTCTAGAATAGCAATGAGCAGAATGTGGAAATCCTGATCACTCCTCCTCCCAGCTGTGCATATAGTTTTTTTTTTCCATTCATTCATTCATTCATTCATTTTTGGCTGCATTGGGTCTTCATTGCTGCGCGCGGGCTTTCTCTAGTTGCAGCGAGTGGGGGCTACTCTTCGTTGCGGTGCACGGGCTTCTCGTGCTGCGGAGCACGGGCTCTAGGCACGCGGACTTCAGTTGTGGCACATGGGCTCAGTAGTTGTGGCTCTTGGGCTCTAGAGCGCAGGCCCAGTAGTTGTGACGCATGGACTTAGTTGCTCTGCAGCATGTGGGATCTTCCCAGACCAGGGCTCAAACCCGTGTCCCCTGCATTGGCAGGCGGATTCTTAACCACTGCGCCACCAGGGAAGTCCTGTGCATATAGTTTTGCCTTGCATTGTAAAGCTCTCCTTGGGGGTTGTGACACGGTGCGGTCGGCTGTGGCCCCGTCAGTCTCCCCTTTGACTTGTAAACATGGTCAGAGAAGCATGGACTTTTCCTGCCAATGAAAGTTCTGCTTCACCCCTAAATCAGCCTCAGAGGCAAGTTAGAGCCAAGAAGTGCTACTTTTGATTCTGACAGTGACATTCCAAAGGAGGGCAATTAAAATAGTGGACGTTTGAAGAGCAAACAAAGAAAAGCCAAGGAATTCAAGCTCTTTTGCCTAGAAAAAAATTAGAGAGGCTTGTCATGAAGTAAGATGTGTGAAAGTTATCTACGTGGGAGCCATACAGCCATATTGTTCTTTTCATTGAGAATGGGACAAGAAGGAATGTTTTTATTTTGATGGCTTTTAAGCTACAGTACTCCTAGTTGTAAGAATCAAGGTCCCTCTACACGTGCTTCCGCCACCACCACCTCCAGGTTTAACAAGGGTCAGAAGGACCAAGACCCTCAAGGCGGGAAAATCAGCTTACTTTAGGGTATTCATGGTCAAAAGATCCACTAACATGGGCCATTAGCAATGATTGGCAAGTTCTCAGAAGTTGCTATATTATTAGTCCTGTGTTTGAGGTCTGGTAAGAAAAAGAGAGAGGTTTTGAGAAGGAGAGCAAAGCAAAGCAGCAAGTTACCCAAATGTTAACACAATCACCAACATCTTTCACTCAAGACGAGGATAAAGCTTTCTTGTTTTTTTTTTAAATTCATTAATTAATTAATTTATTTTTGGCTGCGTTGGGTCTTCATTGCTGTGCATGGGCCTTCTCCATTTGTGGCCAGCAGGGGCTACTCTTCATTGTGGTGCACGGGCTTCTCATTGCAGTGGCTTCTCTTGTTGTGGAGCACAGGCGCTAGGCATGGAGGCTCTAGCACAGCTGTGGCACGAGGGCTCAGTAGTTTTGGCTCGCAGGCTCTAGAGTGCAGGCTCAGTAGTTGTGGTGCACGGGCTTAGTTGCTCTGCGGCATGTGGGATCTTCCCGGACCAGGGCTAGAACCTGTGTCCCCTGCATTGGCAGGCGGATTCTCAACCACTGCGCCACCAGGGGAGTCCCGGATAAAGCTTTCTTGCTCTACAATTTTCTTTCTCGTGTTTCAGTTTATCATGGGAAACCAGCTACCCCAATATCCAGTACACAGCCCTTGTCTCCCAATTCTATTTTCGCTAACTCATAACAATATTGTATATTAATGAATGGAGTAAAAAAAGATAAACTTCAAATTGTATTCACCTCTTCATTCACTATTATTGGAATAAAGATTGATAAGGAAGTAAGTTTAAATCTTACAGAATAATATAATTATCTAGAAGATTTCTAGATCATCATTGTCCAACTGAAATACAATGCAAGACATGTATATATTTTGTAATTTTCTAGTAGCCACATTTTAAAAAGTAAGATGGGGCTTTCCTGGTGGCGCAGTGGTTGAGAGTCTGCCTGCCAATGCAGGGAACGCGGCTTCGAGCCCTGGTCTGGGAGGATCCCACATGCCGCGGAGCGGCTGGGCCCGTGGGCCACAATTACTGAGCCTGCGCGTCTGGAGCCTGTGCTCCGCAATGGGAGAGGCCGCGATAGTGAGAGGCCCGCACACCGTGATGAAGAGTGGCCCCCGCTGGCCGCGGCTGGAGAAAGCCCTCGCACAGAAGCTAAGACCCAACACAGCCATAAATTAATTAATTAATTAATTAATTAAAAATTTTTAAAAAAAGATGAAACCAGTGAAAATAATTTTAAGATCTTTTATTTAACCCACTATTCCAAAGTATGACTTCAACACGTAATTAATATAAAAATTATTAGTGAAGCATTTTACACTTATTTGTTTCATGCTACATCTTTGAAAGCTGGCGTATATTTTACACTTAGAGCACATCTCTTTGGATGAGTTGCATTTCAAGTGCTCAATAGTCACATATGGCTACTGGCTACTGTGTTGAACAGTGCAGCTCTAGAGATAAATATTAATAATTGATGAATTGTATTAGGAAGAATAGGCCAGACAGAGTGGAAATCTTAAATTATTTTGAAGGAGGTGAGAACAAGACTAGACAGTTTTTATGAGGTACATTTCCTTATGTGAGAAAACTATAATTATCTATATAATCAACATAAAAAAATGTTACCCATTAACAAATGCAGTCCCCTATTACATGCCATTATATGACCTAGCTTTAAATGTTTCACTTCTGTCATTGGCAGTTTTGGAAAGTATTTAATTTGGGGCAGAAAGCTTGGCTAAATACTAGAGATACCAAATATCTCAAATATTCTATTTTATTCTATTCAGTTGGCACTCTGAATGGGCTGGTCTAGTGGCCTAGAGCACAAGGCCTGGTATTGGAACATATGAAGCCTTCCTTGGAACCGGGTCCAACTGATGCTGGTATATAAGATTCAACCATGAAGGGATCCCTGTTGACCCGAGTATCATATCCCACTCTCTCCAGCCTTTGAAAGTATAAAAGGCACTATCAGCCCTGGCAGCCCAACATGGACTCCTCTAAAACATCTGGCAATTTTTCGTTCCCCTTTAATCCCTCGGCCCCAATATTGGCTGGCTAACTTGGAGTGAAAGTAAGTAAAGAAATGAGTCTCTCTGTGGTGTTCATTATTCACCATCCTGATAATGAATATTTGCCAAGAGTGTTGTTACTGTCAAATATGGTTTTCTCTACTGGAGAGAAGGTTGATTCTCATCTGGTCGGAAAATCAGAAATTGTCCTGGAGACCAGTGTATCCAAATCAATGATCTAGACCTTTCCAGATGCTCTTTCATATAGAGTAGTACATCCAACTTATGTTTGGTCCTAATTCATAGCCTCATTGGCCCATTGGGACCTTAAAGAACCCTTATATCTTTCCCAAGTTAGTGCCCATTCCTGAAAGTGACATCAACCTCATGGTTACGGTTGTGATGGATGCCATTGTGTGTCTGCTCCTAATTTGAACTGCCCAGGACTTTCTTAACACCAATCCCAAACATGGGTAAGCATCCTTTGCTGCAAACATACCTAAATGCCTGGCTGCTTCTTGGATTCTTCCAACACTCAAGTTGGATCTGGATTTTCAGCACAAGTGCATTTTAATTACTATAACCAATCCATGTTTTATAGGCCATAAAGCTGTTACAGAGCAAGCAGAAAGAATATTGCAAAAGCTTTAAAAATTGGGGGCAAATATACCATGTGGTAGTGGTTATGCTGGTAATTTACTGATTTTCTGCACGTTTCTTACCATTCCTTCTTGTTGACCCATTAGTTCCTTTATTTGATATTCATAATTTTAATAATTGCAGTATAATCTTGCACAAATATTTACCATGCATATAAACTATCTAGAAAAAGTCTGGATGTTGAAGGATATAGACTTGATGGGTTCTTTTTTATTTTAGAACTATTGGTACCAGCTGTTTGATGACCTTTATTATCGAGTCAAACCAAATTCATGTTCCTTTTGAAAAGACGATCATTAGTCTATATTCTTGTTATTGTATTTGTCTTATTATAACCTTCCATACCTAAGTTTCACTCTCTTATTTTTCTAACAAGACCTATAAACATGGATCTTGGTGGATTTTGAAATGAAACAAATTTCTTCACTAATCACTCTCTTTATCGCGAGGCATTTTGTTTCTATAAACCTGGGATAGCATTGCTAGGGGGATAAAGTGTGGATCCTACCTTTCAAATGAAAAAGATTGGAACTTTGTGTGTTTCACCAAAATAGCTTCTGCAAGTTTAAAGTCCATGAAAGGTCTTCTTTGGACCCAAGATTTAAGTGCTGTTATTTAATTGCATGGTCACACTGTTATTGAACTCTACGTGCAGAACGTGTAGTTCATCAAATATACTCTGTAACAGCTAACTCCATGTATACCGCAAATGGAATGCCAGCTTTCAAGAAGAGATTTAGAGAAATGTTCTGATGGGATGGTTAAGTTTTAACGGGGATGTGGGTCTCAATATTTTGGGTTTTCTTACCCAGTATTAGAAAATTATTGTCCATGTGACACTTTCTTTAATGCTGTGAACAAGTAAAGTGTAAAATTGTCAGCGTCGTTAAGTCAAGTAGTGGTGCTTCCAGGTTGGTAGCTTAAAATTTTGTGGAATTATAGTGGAATACTTAAAATCTAAAACAATGCTTCTCAAAATACCATAAGAATCACGTAGGATGTGTTTTAAATACATAAGCATCACCTGTGGTGCTTGTTAAAGCTCTAGATTCCTTGTGCCCTGAGCCCTGAGCCTTGATTTAGTAAATCTGGACTAATCTGCTCTATTAGTCATCCCAGGTGCTCACACTTTGAGGCCGTGGATGTAGTGCTTCTCAAACTTTAAAGTGTGTGCACATGGCGTTGGCGTCTTGGTAAAACGCAGACTGACGTTCCGTAGGTCCAAGGTAGTGCCGGAGACTCTGATTCTGATGCATTTCCAGATGATGCTTTAGAAACTCCAGCTTTGCAACTCAGCGTCCCATGGGTATCTTTACATATCCGTCTATACCTAACTTGCTACCTTTTTGCTTTTGACCACGTAGATGGAGCTAGGTTTTAACCGCCTTTAAACTTTCTGTTTGATGTAATTTTAAAATACTTGCCTACCTTGCTTATCTTGTCCTTTTTCTTATTTATTTATTTCTTTTCATGTGTATAGATGTGCACCAGTTGCGCCTTGAAGTGCCATCTGCTGTGACACAAGCTCCAGATCCCAAAACCACAGCCAGGCCCCCTCGCTGCTCCCAGGACCTGAAAGCCATGGAGCTTTCCGACAGCGACCGCCCGGTCAGCTTTGGCTCCACGTCGTCCTCGGCCTCCTCCCGGGACAGCCATGGTTCCTTTGGCAGCAGAATGACCTTAGTTTCAAACAGCCACTTGGGCTTGTTTCCCCAGGATAAGGAAGCAGGGGCCATAAAGCTGGAGCTGATGCCAGCCAGGCCGTTTTCCAGCAGCGAGCTGCCGAGGGACGGGGCAGCCGGGCAACAGAGCACGGACCAGGGCAGCGAGAGTCAGCCCTGGGCCCAGCACAGGGTGGAAACCAACGGAGCGACCAAAACGGGGGCAGAATCAGCCACCAGCCCCAAGCTGCTCTATGTGGACAGAGTTGTGCAGGAGATTCTGGAGACCGAAAGGACTTACGTGCAAGATTTAAAAAGCATCGTAGAGGTAAGGCACATTGTTGGCTTTTCAAGTTTGTCCTGCAGGATCAACCTGTTCGCAAAATAAAGAACAAAGCCAGGCATCTTCTAAGATGCAAGAGTGGTGTGAATGTTTAAACAGATCATAACTTAAGAGAAACCCTAGGGCCATCCTCTCTGTGTTAAGACCCTCTTAATATTTGCATTTACAAATTGATTGCATGCTAGGAGTAAGAATGATGATACCAGTGCGTACACCGGTGTGTTGTGTTAGTGAATCCTGCCCCAAAGGTCTGAGAGTCTCTGGCAGAGAGTGGAGCAGACAGAGGATGGAGGCTTCCTGACTTGCAGGTGTCGGGTGTGTACTGACCGAGCCCATCAGGCTATCTTCGCCTTAATCACAATTGTCTCCTGGTGTCTGGAGCTTCCAAAACTATAGATGCCTGTGTCTCACCTCCAGAGACGGATTTCCTGGGCCTGGGGTGTGGTCTGCGGGTAGGAGGAAATTATGGAAGATCCCCAGGTGATTCTTCTGTGCAAACAAGCCTGGGAATTACCGTTTGATGCTGTTTTCTGTATTGGTTGGTATTTGAGGGAAGGTGGTGAAAGATAGAGAAAAACCCTGGGCTTGGTCTTAGGTGTTTACTTTTCTTTTATGGTAAGCAAGTTTGCATAAATTCTTTTACTCCCTGCAAATTGAACTCAGCTCAGGTGCCAGATCGCAGACTCTGGAAATTCAATTATTAATTTGTTGTTGTTGTTTTCCCTGTATCCTTTCTTTTTTTTTAAATTTTTATTTTATGTGGGAGTATAGTTGATTTATTCAATTATTAATTTGACTTTGATTTAGAGTTAGGTTTTCAAGGATGAAGTAAGAATTACCAGAGCCACTCAGGTATTAATTCATTCTCAATTAATGATTTAAAATATTAGTATTAATAGTTCAAAGACAAATTGATATTATTGTAAAGCTACACTCCCTTTGCTGCCTAGTACTATCCCAGATTCTTTCATGTGTTAGTGCCTACTTCCTGTTTTTAGACTTTTAATCTAAAATGTGTTTCAGAATAAAGTGGTGGAATATTTACTGATGAGGACATTCTCCACCAAATACATACATTCTTATAGCTTTAGGGGAAAAACAAATTCTAAGGCACGATTGTGTGTTGAGTTCCACAAATGATCGAACCAGACCCTGTCTACCAAAAATAGTTATGACATAACTTCCCAGTAAAAATAGAAAAATCAACTGATGCTCAACCAAAACAGTATGTGATACCAAATGTAGAATAAACCAGGCCAATTGTTTCTTTAATTTCAACAATGATGTCATTTGTACTTGAGAAGAAATACCTGTGAAACTGCCAAAAATTTTGGAACCTCTCAGGAAATTTATGGTTGTCAAAGCTTTCTTTGGTCTGTCCTTTTTTCTTTCCTTCTTGGAAACTTTACCACTTCATCAAACCTCACCGTACTGACAGAGAAACCTTTAGTGACTAACCTGGGATTCTGTGAACACTCTTGTTTTTTCTGAGGCTGATTGACAAACCTTAGGTGAGAAGAAATAAGGTAAGATGTGTATGAAAGAAAACAGATCAAGACAGAATTTTTTTTCTAAGAAAGTTTCAGCAGAAGTTTTATTCCAAGCTCTCCAAATGTTCTTGCCTTTTTTCCTTTATCAGTGCATTAGCCATGTTTTACACTAGGGGTTAGTGGACTTTTTCTATAAAGGGCCAGACAGTAAATATTTTAGGCTTTCTGGGCCCTAAGCTGTCAGTCCTAACTGCTCAGTCCTGCCACTGTAGCCCAGCAGCAGCCCCAGACACTATGTCAATGAAGGGGCGTGGAAGTTCCAGGAAAACTTTAGGGCTGGGCCGGACCCAAGGGCCATGGTTCGCCAAGCCCTGTATTAGACTATGAATTTGTGCCTGCATTTCATCAACTGTAAAATGAGACTAATAATACCTGCCTTATAGGGGTGTTATTATGAGAATTCAATCTGATAATACATAAAAATCTCACACGACAGCACCTGGCATGTGGTAAGCAATTAATAAGTGGAAACTATCATCATCACGGGCCTCTTCTGCATTTGCTGGTTGAGAGTGAACAAACCACTCTCGACCGGCTCAGTTATAGCTGTGCTATAATTTACCTGAAGTCTTTCACAAAAATAAACAGATTAGTAATTCACTACAGCAGAAATTTAATTAGGAAAGAGTAATTTAAAACGGATGATTCCGACATTATTGTTTTGAAGGCAATTGCATTATTTCTGAGGAACCCACGGAAAATCTGAGGTGACACGTAAGAGGGAGAGGAGAGATGAAGAAGGTTGTTGGAGGGAGGGTGGTTGGGAGAAATGTCCCAAATATAGAAGGAGGCACCGAGTAGGAAGACGTAGGTGCTGCTTTGCTCCAAAGTCACCGGGATGTTTCGAGTCACATCCCCTCCCCACCTAGAAAAGTGCAGAATCTCTTCAGATCAGGATTGGTCACTGAGCCTCTTCTTGACACACTTTTGTATGTGACCACCTCTGTTTCTCAAGATCACAGTTTTCACAAAATTGTGAAATTTTGTTTTATCTAGTTCTTTCCTTTATGGAGAGTAACCAATTATTTTCCAGCTTGCAAGCAACTTTACCCAATAAAGACTGTTATGAGGGGTATTCTTTTAAAATACAAAGCGTCAACTCCTTTAAAAATCCATTTTTCTTGATCCATTTCTAACCTGTTTTTATAATTCTGTAGTTGAGTTCTCTAACATCCTCAATTTTTCAAACGCAGAATTTTCGGTTGGGAAAAGGGCTGCTTAGTAACAACCTACCATAATAAGCTCTCACCACACAAAGAGATAGAGTTTGTTCGTTGACTTTCTAAGCAAGAATTATTTCTGGAAAAAAACATCTAATCATTTATAGAGATAACTGGGAAGTCATTTTTCACTTATGCAGTAGCACAATTTCAGACTGTCTGCACTCTCTACTTTATTGACTTCCCACTAACTAATATCCTTCAATAATCAGTCTCGGTTTAATTCATTTTCCTGTAAGCGGTACATTTTATCTGTAGTATATCCTATCCATACATAATCCTCACCACTCAGGTTTAGGTTTAGTTCTTAGAATTTATAAAAAGAAACATTTTTGTGAAAGGTCATTGATATATATATACACTGATTTAGAAGATGTTAATACAGTGTGCTTTGATAGCTCAGCATGGTACCAAATAGCATCAGAGTAGCTTATTTCTGCGAAGAGATCCTGCTGACATGATCTGGGCAATAGGATTCCCAGATGTTGGTTACAAGGCAAAGGAGGATGTATGTCTTTCTTTCCCTACGTAGAGATATTGTATTAAAATAATCCCAAATATATTGGTATTTTTTTTCTTCCCCATGCTATTTAGGAATTCAAAAATGAATTCCTAATGCTTTCTGAAAACGTAACTGAGAAATGTTATTGTTCTTATTGTCATTGGTCTTCATCCCTTGCATCCTCCTCAGACCCTTTTCTCTGTCCCCCCATCCCCTCCCCATGGCTACTCCATCGTCTGCTCCTTTGCCTGACATCCTGGTGATCTGCTTTTGTACACTTGACATTTGAGAGAGAGAGAGAGAGGTGAGGTTTTGACTATCACCCATACTGAAAGAAACAATAGAGCTGTTATTTCCATTTCTATATATGGCTCCTAATAGCATTCACAGATAAAATGAGATAATAAGTATGAAAGCAAGTTTTAAAAGTTAAAAGTAAAATCGCCAATGATACAATTTGTGGAGAGGGAGAAATTCATAGCTGGAAAGTGGGAAATAAGGGTTTCTTTCATGTTTAATGGGACGTTAGATTGACTGAGCAGAGACTCTCATGCGTAGAGGGGGTTTCTTTAATCTTTCTAAATGATCTATAAAAGAGCCTTTGACTGTCTCATAAACTTGGCCCCAGATATAGTTCATGGCCTGTTCTAACCTTTTTAGGAAAGTTTTTAAATAATTCATAGCATCATGTAATACTGTGTAATTAGAAGTTACATCCCTTCTACAAAATGGCATCTTTGAAGTATACGAAATACTAAATTAAATCATCTTTTGGGATGCTGAGGACATGTGTAGTTAGTGAGGAAAAAGTGGGTAAAATATAAAAGGTAACATGTGAGTTTATTTTTTTTCTATCATATTCCAGAAAGCTAAAATCCTTTTCCAAGCACTTTATCCTTACAGTGTGTTAAAAAGTTAAGAAGTGATTATTATAACTTTACTGTGTAAAATTTAAAGAGCCAAAGCCTTAAGCAATCCTTGTTGAAAGCATTCAGCATTGTTCAAAAGCTGTAGCTACACAAGGATTATACTGTTGATCTCCAACCCCCAGCTCTTGTATTTATTGGTCGACAGGGACTCTTTGTTTATCGTGTGATAGTACAGACAGTGGCAGGGTAGGTGGACGAGAGAAGGATGCTTTTCACACACTTAGTGATATGAAGCACATTGAAAGCTATTCTGCCTGTTGCCATAGCTTAAAGAGGCCGCCCTTAGCACCGGAGGTATCCGTTAGTGGAAGGGGAACTCTCACGCTTGGGAAGCGAGCCTCTCCCAGGTCTGTGCAGAGTGAATGAAGGAACCCAGTGATCAGGCCCAGGGCATTTGTGCAGTGACTCCACCCTTGACTCTGCCTGGAGACCTAGGTCTTAGACTGGTGAGGTGACTAAGACTTGGATAAAATGGAATCTGAGTGGGCTTTTGTCCTGTGCCACCCCTCAAGGACAACACTGTCAAGCTTGGAGGTGGTTTCTCTTGAAGCCTGGCTTCCTGTGGATTCTGTTGGAGAGATAAGATGTTTTGGTGTGGAAAGGTCAGTTTATGTCTCTGCTACTCTTTTCCCTTGGCCTTGAAAGGATGGCTTTACATGGGCATTCCCTGGACCAGCCTTAACTGCTTAGGATACTTGACAAGAGGAGAAAGGTTTTGAACCAAGGGAAAAGGCTGTTGAGATGTGGTGAACTGTCATAGATTTTATTGTCTTTCTATTTGCAGATGTCCTCACTCACTACTTTCCCTCCAGTTTAAATAACATTTATTAAACTGACACTTTTTATGAGGTTCATTTAGACTAAGATTTTTTGAATATTGAGGGAAGTATGTGTTCAACGCTAGAGTGTAGGACTTGTCAAGGATTGTTTTTAATGAAGGCTTATTATGTGGGTGGCTTTAACAAAGAACTTACACTGTAGTACTTGGCATAATGTAACGTACTTTTTCTTTTACATGGCATTTGAGCACTTCTGTTTGAATGGGTCTATTTTTCCTTCCAAGGACTTTTATCACGGCGGGTGAATGAGATCTTTCCTAAAACCATTTAAGATCTAAGGTAATTTGGAAGCAAACCTGTTAAGTAGTTTCATGTTTATGTAGAAGTTATTCCTCAAATAGCACATCTAACCACTGTACATGAGCCCCCCAAACTTCGCTTTGACTGTTTGTTTCCATGCCTCTTTGTTGTTGTTTCGCCCCCCTCCTTCCCTACCCTACGCCACCCCACTCTCATCTCTTGTCACCTTAACAACGACAGAAACTTAGAAGGTGAGAACATAGTGATTTTGAGTGTTCATCTCTTCTACTGGTTGCAGCCTAATATGGGAGGGAGGACAGGGACCTGGCCTTTTAAGTCTTTCGTCCATTTGGAATGATCTGTTCATACCTTCTGATTAATTGCTAATGAACATCGAAAATAGGTCAAGGTGGGCAGCATTTAGTAAAAGCAAAGTGAGTTGAGGTTTGCAGCATTGCTGTGCAAAAGTAGCTGTGGGCTGTTTACACAAGTTTGTGTATACTTAATGAATGATGTCGGTTTATTTCCTCCAAATCGTTCTGGCTAGATCTTGAGTCAAAACTTAGGAAAATTAGTCAAAATAACTATATTGGTCGGATTCTCCTGGGAGCACGGTAGACAGTGAGTATCACCAACGTGAAACCTTAAGCTTTGTGACCACACCCGCCACCTCAATGAATCCGAACAGCTGTAAACATACGTCATAGCTACCACTTCTAAATTTTCTAGATACGTGCCTTAATAACAAAAACACCAAAAAATAACATGAACAGCAACTAATATTTGAGTACTTACCGTATTTCAGGCACTGCATTAAGCACTTATCGCCTCACCCACAGCCCCATCTTGTGGGTACTATAATAATTTTCTTATTTTTAGCACAAGAATATTGCATGTACAAAGAGTAAAGGAACTTATCCAAGGTCTGTAAATGGTTAGTGCTAGAAGTGGAACTGGAACCTGAGTTTCACTCTAAAGCCCCTGTTTTACTGCTACACTGTTATTGTAAATCTCCTCTCAGAGTCTAGCAGAGGGCTCAGAGATTTTGGTCTTCTTCTTAAGCTCTCTAGGGCAGGGTGTTGCAACAGCAGCACAATAGACATTTGGGGCTGGATAGTTCTTGGCTGTAGGGGATAGTCATGTGCATTGTAGGATGTTTAGCAGCAAACCTGGCCTCTACCCACTAGATGCCAATAGAACCACCACCATCCCCACTCATGACAACCAAAATTGCCTCTAGACATTGCCAAATAGCCCCTGAGGGACAAAATTCCCTTGGTTGAGAACCACTGTTCCAAAAATTTGGAAGGCATAATGTATAAGAGTAGGCTAAGCCACAGTAACAAATAGGCCCCAAATTTAGTGACTTAATCCAACAGAAGTTTCTCCTTTTACAGTCATGTATGTGTGTGTTCAGGTTAAGGGGAGTTGTGCTTCTCCATGCAGTCATTCAGGAATCAAGCTGATGAGGCTCTGTCCTCTTCAGCACGTGGCTCCAAAGGTTGTGCTGGGGTCTGTGCCATCTCAGCTAGAAGGGCAAGAGGACACGGAGACATGCATTGGGGAAGGGGTGGGGGGTTCTGGGACAAGCACAGAAATGGCTCACCCCGTCTCTCATTCCACATCAAACTCTAAGTTTGGAGATATAGTCTAGCTGTGTGCCCAGAAAAAGTAGCAAACATTTTTGTGAGCAATTGCCAGTGTACACCATGCATTATATATATCTGAAACATTCTCACTGTAAAACCTATACCATGTATCCCACCATCACTAAAAGTAAAAATAAAAATACATGAAGAAGAAAGCAGGAAAGATTTTGATGATGCTTACTGCCAAGATTATAGTTACTCTCTCTACTAAATAACCCCATAGGATGTTTGAAATGGAATCCTTCATTTAGGACCTGGAACAGATTCAGACCAATGTACCTTCTCTTGTTCCTCCCCTCTTTCATGTCTCCATCACCACCACCCTCTTTTTCTCCCATGATTCCTAATGCCCTCTCCTCTTTTATTTTTGTAGTTTTTCCTATCCACATGACCTGTCAACAGGGCTCTTTGGAATTATTGAACATAATAGGTAGTATTTCAGTTTAAAAAGAGGCTTTCTGGGTCTAGCATAGTTCAAAGGCAGGGATGGTACTTCTCTTGCTAGTGTTCTGGAAACCTCTTGAGTAGACTGGAGTCAATGAGGATAATGGACTAATGCCATCAAACCCTTAATAGAATGATGATGCTTGGAAGTGCAAGTTTATTGCCACACTGATAAAGTTTATAAGAAAATTGAATGCCCTCCTTTTCACTGCCCTGCCCTTCTCTCAGACTCATTTCTGTAGCTAGTCTGAGAAGCCAAAATGAGAATTACGGACACTTGAAGAAAAAGTAAGCAATGAAAAACCTAATTGTTGAAAGTGTTTTAATACATTCTTGGGCCTTGCACACCCTAAATCAACTGACATCATTATGGATGGTTTTCCGTTAAGAAGTTGAAGTCAACTTGCATCTTTCCAGAGGTGAACTTGGAGAAAGTAAATTTACCATTGATAAATAGTAGTCTATTTATATTGTTAACCTTTACCTGGAGTACACTTTTCAAATTACTAAGAACTCTGTAGCAATAGCATAATGAACACCAGTTGGTATAATAATTATGAATTTAGTGATGTTCCTCATTGTCTCCTTAAGAAATACTAAACCTCAGGTAATGGAAAAGTCACCTTTGAGTTCCTGACAATCCTGACTTGTGACTTGCTTCTTTATTTTTTATTTTTTAAACTTCTTTATTTTTTGTGACTTGCTTCTTGAAGCTTGGAGCTGGAATCAATAGTTGAGGTCAGTCCAAAGGTGTTCAGGCTTTGTAGGACATTTTCACCAGGTAGCAAGAGTTCGTGATCTGAGAAGAGATTATAGTTGCAGATTGTTTTTAGCTTCCATATCATATGTCTAAGACCCAAGAGAGAGTACAGATGATAGAGGTAGAGAGCTAAATGAATTTCAAAGTGCCTACAATCAATTCTGCTATAATTCGACATACGACATATGTGCTCCTAAAAATTACTCACTATGCAAAATCATATGAGGGAGAAATGGAAAAATGGGTTCCAAGCACAACACTCAGAAACATCGTCAGTGACACAAAAAAGAAAGATAGGAATCTAACAAATGGAGACAGTTTTATACATGTTAAATGGTTAAGAAATATATACCTTCTATAGTAAATATGATACTTTACCTCGAAAACAAACCCTGAAATTTCTTGTGGGAGCCAACTGATTCCCACAGCTACCACTCTCTGTGAGAGGAAGAGAACAAAGAGGAGTGAGAGAGAAAGAGTGAGAAAAAAAGAACAATAAAGAGGAAAAAGAACAGAGAAGGAAAAATATAAGGTAGGCTAAGAGGAAGGAGAGAAAAATTGAAGAGAGCAGAAGCCATGTGCAGAGTTGCAGTGTGAGTTATTATGAGGTAGGTTTACCTAGCATCGATGCAAAATTGATACACGTGCCGTGGATGGGTGCGGCTTAGAGGCACACAAGGTGGACTGAGGTGGACTGAGGTAGCTGGTATGTATTTGAGGTGTGTGTGTGTGTGTGTGTGTGTGTGTGTGTGTGTGTGTGTGTGTGTGTGTGTTTGTATTTGTATTCCTCTGCTGCTCTTTGGAAGTGGCTGTGCTTTTCTGTGCTCACCTAGTGTTTATCGTGGATGCAATCCTGCCTAAGCAAAATTCGGAAATTTAAGTTCAAATTACTCCCTAGTATATTAATCATGTGGGAACACATTCACGTTTTCAAAGCAAATGTTAAAGCAGAATTGACTGTACTTATTCTCTGGAGTATTATGACTTGTTACAAATAGGTCTCACCCCTCCCCCATCCCCTTTGCTCAGACCAGAAGATTAAAGAACACTATACCTGTTGTCAAAAAACATGATCTTCCATTTATGTTAAGTAGGACTAATAAAGACAATGACAAATATTCCTAAAGCACTTTTTATTTCCTCCCTGTAAGAAAAAAATGGTTTAAAAGAATTTCAAGCTCTCTCAGCAATTTGAGAGTTTGTTTACATTTCTGAAAACTAAAAAATAGATTTTTTTTACCCTAATCTGGGACCAACAAATATGATTACTTGAAAGTGGAGTTGTCAGAAATTTTTCTTTCTCTGAAAGGATTTTCAAAATTTGGTCAAATACTCTTACACAAACTATAGCTCTTGCTGTCTATGAAACTCATTACACCAAGGAGAGGTAAGGGGTAAATATTAGTGTATTTCTGATGATAAAATTAGAATATTTTCCACCTGCACTTGCAGATTCAGAGTTAGACAGTGTATTAAAGGAAAGGATAGACTGACTTACAGACATAACTGAGTACATTGATTTCTTTTGCGAGATCAAGCATTAAGAAAAATACCTGCAACTAAAAAGTCCCTCCCCATTCTATTAAGCTTTTTTTTTAAGGCAACATTTTGATTTTTGATGAAAAGTCATTTCAAAAACTTCAGTTAACTCAGGTGATCGAGTAGCTATTATTACTGGTCTGCTCAAGAACTGCTAATATATTTCAAAGACTGCCTGTAGGCACGATTCTATTGAAGATTTGCTAAAACAGGTCATGTTCAGTTGGGGTAGAATTATGCTGCCTTTTGGGTGTGTGCCATCTTGAATATTCAGTTATACTGAGTGGGTAGAAAATATAGAATTCAGGAAATTGTGTTCAAAACAAACCAACCTTCAGTTGGGAGTAGTTTCCCATGACTGGAAATTTCTTCCAAACAAAACATGTTGCTTACACCTTGTGAAACTAATCACATCAAAGAATCTACCCAGGTCATTTGACAAGCCTAGAGCAAGTTGGTGTCCAAGCAACCCTGCTCTGTAACACCTAGAAAAGGAAGAGGTAGATTGGGCTGATGTGGGACTTGTCAGCCTACATAGTTTACTAACCTGTTTTCTGATCATTCATGTTTTCAATTTCTCCTCTGCCCACCAAGACTACTCTGCCACTTAAGGGGGATAGCATTGTTCAATACAGCAGCTCACATGGAATGTTTTATATCTTTTTAAAACTGGTAAAATATACATGACATTTATTATTTTAACCATTTTAAGTGTACAATTCAATGACGTTAAGTACATTGACACTGTTGTACATTGAACTACGTAACCATTGCCACCTTCCATCTCCAGAAATTTTCTGTCACCCCAAATTGAAACTGTGCACCCATTAAACACTAACTCTTCATTCCCTCTTTCCTCAGCCTCAGGCAATCCTTTTTTCATTTTTAAAAATCGTGGTAGAATACACATAACATAAAATTTACTGTCTTAACCATTCTTAAATGTACAGTTTAGAGGCATTCAGTACATTCACAGTGTTGTGCAACCAATCCCTAGAATTCTTTTCATCTTGCAAAACTGAAACTCTGTACCTGTTAAACAGTAACTCCCCATTCTCCCCTCCCTCCTTCCAGCTCCTGATAACCACGATTCTACTCTCTGCTTCTATGAATCTGACTACTTTTGATACCTCACATAAGTGGAATCATACAGTACCTGTTCTTTTGTGACTGCTTATTTCACTCAGCATAATGTCATCAAGGTTCATCCATGTCATAGCACATGTCAGAATTTTCTTCCTTCTTAAGGTTGAATAATATTCCATTGTATGTATATATCACATTTTGTTTCTCCAGTCATCTGTTGGTGGATGCTTAGATTGCTTCAAATAGCGCAGAATTTTTGATTCAGTAGAATCACACAAAGTTTTAGAACTGGAGAATAACTCAAGGAAGTCTAGCTGACCATAGATTCTGAAAGGGTAAGGTGTGTTGGTAAGTTTTCTATTCCTGGCAATCAGCACTGCCTTTGACACTTAATAGGCCATCAGTAAATATTTGCTGAATGAATTATCAAGTTCTACCCAATCATCTTCATAGGTGAGGAAATGGAGATCCAGAGAACCAAGTGATTTCTCCAACTGGATGCAAATCTTAGTTCTGTCACCTACTACCTTTGATCTTGAACAATTATTTAACTTCTGTAATCTTCAGTTTCTTCTTAAAATGAAAGGTATTGCTTACCTCATAGGATGTTGTGAGGATGAACAGAGGTAATGCCTGTAAAATGCTTTGCACGGACCTGGCACAGCGGAAACTCTCAACAGCTAAAAGCTGTTCAAGTCCAGACCCTGCAGCTAAGTATTGGCAGTGCTGGGACTGTATCCATTTCATTTAGAAACAACTAGAAAAATACAAGAAGCATCTATTGAGTTTCCCTTACGTACCAATTAAGGAGGGTTCTCATACATACTTGTTAATGAAATTTTCTGGAAACACATTACATTTACTGCCCAGTTTTCTACATCTCAGCCATTGACAAGGATGAAATTGACACGGATATGTGTGAAGGACAGAGCTTGTCTCTTCTACATCCAACCACCACATAGTTTAGACAAAACCAGAGCAGTGGTATAGAGGGGAAGTGGGAACAATTAGGGTCACTTCCTGAGCAACTTCTTGGGACATGTCTAAACTGTGGCATTACCTTTTTTCCCCTAGCATATATATAGGTAGCTTTTTGAGTATGAGAAATTGTCTCCTGCAAGACCAGAGAGTCTGGGCTAGCCCATTTGTAATAATTAACAGATAAATTTATATTCTAGGACCCCTTCTTGCCAACTCCTGTTCTGAAGTAGGAGCTGGCTCTAAAGTTCCAGTTCCTATTTGAAAGGAAGAAGGTAAAGAAGGTTACTGATAAGTTGTATATATTTACTTCATATTCAAAATTATCTAGAATGTTCTAGGTATTACTTTTGGCAAGAAAATCCACTAGAATAAAATTCCTACTTCGAAGATAGGACAAAGTAAAGCAACATAAAGATCCCGTATGAGAACACACAATTAACTGGTCATCAGTTAGGTTCATACCAAGGACAATAAGCCCTCACAGACAGGTTCAAGGGGTTATTATTTGAGCAATTAAAAGCTGTCACCTAAGAAATCTAGTTAGGAAGAGCAGCTAAAAACAGGTTTTTTCTAAAGCAGAGGCTGCACTTGAGTATCACCTGGGGAGCTTTTACAACTCCTGCCCCCTCAGGTGTAGCCTGGACTAATGAAATCTGAATCTCCCAGGGTGACATCACTTTTTCTTAAAGCTCTCCATATTCCAATAAGCAATCAACATTGAGGTCCACTGTCCTAAAGGGATTCTTTTTCCCTTTGTTATAAAGCAAACAATAGACATTTAAAGGCAGCACGAATTACCCCACCCACCCCATCCCCTGTGATGAAATGGTGAAAATGAAGAAAAGCTAGAATCTGCAAGAACTGAATCCAAATCCTGACTCTGCCATTTCCCTTTGTGATCTTGGATAAGTTACTTAACTTTTCTAAGTTTCAGTGTTTTTACCTGTAAAATGGGAATAAGAGGATTGTTGCGAAAATAAGACTATCCATGCAAAATGCTAGCACTGTGCTAGGCATATAGTAAGCACTCAAGTGAGAATGATTATTAATATTATCATTATTATTAATAATATACTTAGTATTATTTGGAAAGGCCAGTAACTTCTGGTACGCTTAAAAGTATCATAATATTGTTCTCGCTAATCTACGTTAAGGTATTATTTCAGAAAATTGTTTTAACTTTGCAGTTTAAAAAGGATATATATTGTTTTGATTTTGTTAGTTTATCTGATATACTTACATGTAGTTGGAATTTATTTCTAATATCGTACAGGGCTGCCAGGGATGTAATGGCAGAATGAAATTATTTCCAGAATTTTGACTTGAGCTGAGCTAAACTGGGATTGATTTAATGGACAGAGCACTGGTCTGGGCTCCAGTCCCATGCTGACAGTCAGCTGTGTGCCATGGACAACCAACCAGGCTGACCTCAGCTTCATCCTCTGTAAATGAGTCTAATTCAAGAAGCCAAAATCTAAAGATGACTAGAGATCTCATCTCCTCGAACCTCAGCTCTCAAGAATGTAACTAGGAGATAAGTGAGCCCTTTGAGCAGCCAAAATAGATATTTCAAACGCCAAACAGTAAATCCTGTGTCTTTACCCAAAGAAAGGCCCCAAGCTCTCACTAGGAGCTTATTTACTCTACATGTTTAAAATAAGCTTAATTAGGGAATTCCCTGGTGATCCATCCAGTGGTTAGGACTCCGAGCTTCCAGTGCTGAGGGCCCAGTTCAGTCCCTGGTGGGGGAACTAAGATCCCGCAAGCCGCGAGGCACGGCCAAAAAAATAATTAATTAATAAAATAAGTTTAATTATTTGGTTTCCTAGCCCACAGCAAGGGGAGGGAGGGAGGGGGAGGAGGTAGATGTGATGACACTAAGGAGCCAGAGGAAGAACTCCTTAGAAAACGAATTAAGGTAAAGCTATTTAGAGTGGATGCAAACTCACCTTCTCACCCTGGTGAATTTCACTTGTGAATTACGCCCCAGCGCGTAACCTGAGTCCTTACTGCTGAGCCTGACTCGCAAGAACATTTTTTAAATTTTTATTTATTTATTTATGGCTATGTTGGGTCTTCGTTTCTGTGCGAGGGCTTTCTCTAGTTGCGGCAAGCGGGGGCCACTCTTCATCACGGTGCGCGGGCCTCTCACTGTCGCGGCCTCTCCCCTTGCGGAGCACGGGCTCCAGACGCGCAGGCTCAGTAGTTGTGGCTCACGGGCCTAGTTGCTCCGTGGCATGTGGGATCCTCCCAGACCAGGGCTCGAACCCGTGTGCCCTGCATTGGCAGGCAGACTCTCAACCACTGCGCCACCAGGGAAGCCCAAGAACATTTTTTATTATGTTTAGTAGACATCTAAACTGTATTGCCTGATGCCTGGTCTTCATATACAAAGCGATTTTTTTAGTTATGATAACTGACTTTTTATTAAAGTATAGTTGGTTTACAATATTGTGTTTAGTTTTAGATGGACAGCAAAGTGATTCAGATATAGATATAGATATATTCTTTTTCAGATTCTTTTCCATTATAGGCTGTTACAAGATGTTGAATATAGTTCCCTGTGCTGTATAGTAGAACCTTGTTGTTTATTTTATATATATTAGTGTGTATATGTTAATCCCAGCCTCCTAATTTATCCCTCCACCCCACGCACTCCACCCCCCAGCTCCAGCTTTCTCCTTTGGTAACTATAAGCTTGTTTCTATATCTGTGAGTCTGTTTCTGTTTTGACTTTTTAAATGTTTTTCACTGTTGTAAAACATACATAACATAAAATTTACCATTTTCAAGTGTACAATTCAGTGGCAATAAGCACATACACAGTGTTGTGCAACCATCACCACTATCCATTTCCAGAACGTTCTTTACCATCCCAAACAGAAACTCTGCACCCATTAAACAATAACTCCCCATGCCCCCTTCCCCAGTCCCTGGCAATCTCCAGTCTACTTTCTGTCTGTGAATTTGCTAGAATCAAACAATAGTTGTCCTTCTGTGTCTGGCTTCTTTCACTTAGCATAATGTTTCCAAGGTTCATCCATGTTGTAGCATGTGTCAGAATTTCATTAATTATAATTAACTTTTAATACTTAGAGAAAATTCTTATACAATAACTCATCCCTTAACAAAAGTGAGGTGACCCTTTATAAAAAGTGAGACTCATCCTTACTCTGTAAGAAGGGGGTGGTATGAAAATAATAAAGGCATGATGAGAAGTTACAAGCATCTGTCCAACCCAAAGCAAAATGGAATGCTTGTTCTGAATGTTTTTGTTTTGTTAAACTAATATAAAAGAGTCCCTAATGATTCTTGTGCTTGAATCATTGACACACACAAACACACACACACACCCCAAAATACATCACATAAAAACTAGAGAGAAGCTGCAGCCTAAGTCTCTGGTTTCAAATGGCAAAATCACATTGAGGCAAAATTATTCCTGTTTTCGCTGAATGCTGCTTAAAGGACTTGGGGTAGAGGGGGGTGCAGACGCGCTTGGAGGAGGCAGGATGAGCCATTCCTTTAAACTGCTCTTTAAAAAAAATTTTTTTTAAACATCTTTATTGGAGTGTAATTGCCTTACATTGGTGTGTTAGTTTCTGCTGTATAACAAAGTGAATCAGCTATACATATACAAGAATATATATTTTCTTCTGAAACAAGCCTTTTTTTCTCTTTGAACCAACAAGAAATGTTACAAGTGTCCCTTCAGTTTTATAATGGGGCTTAAAGTTAAGTTGTTAACCTTTAAGTGGGAGATGAGTCAGGAGAAGACGGCCACTCCCGCCACTGCAGCAGCCAACAGTCAACACGGAATGGCTGAAAAGACTGCTCTTCTGTCCTGTTTTCCCTAAAGCAGTGGATAAATCACTCAACCCCGGGGGCTGTTTATGGCCTTGTATATGGTGTTTCCAATGCAAATGCACATAGAGAAAAGGGTGAGAGTTAATCTACTTTTGATTGGGGAAGCGTTTCTTTTCTTGTGCAAAGGCGGGAGTTAGGTGGGTGGGAAGAGAGTTAAAAAGGATCGCAGAGTTTAGGAACTTTTGTCATCTTTGAGAGGCTGTGTTGTTTAAAGGCTGTCCCTGAGACCGAGGGGAGGGGGGAGGGGAGGGAGCAAAAGAGGAACACGGGGTTGGGTTACGATTCAATACAGCTTTTTTGCCACTTAGAGAGCTTAGGAGATCTGCCAGGGACTCTGTTAACCCTTGCCTTCCGGGCTCTGCTTCGCCCACTTAGCAGATGGATCAAGTTCACAGGAATTCACTCTGCAAACATTCAGTGCTGGGAGAGCTACAACAGAACCCCGGGTCATTGTGGACATCAGTTTTGTGGGAGAGAAGGAGCTACAAAAAATTTTTTAGAACACCAACACTGGATGTTGATTCCTCTGGCTTCCTTTATCATGGAATTGTAAATGCTCAGGGGAGCACCTGACCAGACCGGGTGGGAAGGATCAGAGAAAGATTTCTGGAAGAATCGTGAAGGAGGTGTTAGCCAGGTTAGGATGGTAGGAGGGACAGTCTTGGCATTTAGAATAGAATATGCGAAGACAGTGACCCATGAGAGAACAGGGGACATTCCCGAAGCTACAAGAAGCGAGTGCCTGTGTGCTGGGGGTGGTGATGGTGGAGAGGGAACAAGAAAGTGGTGAAAGATGAGCCCAGGCAGGGGTGCAAGCATTGAGGGCCCTCCCTCTGTGCCGCCACGCATGGCTGTGGGAAGTCACTGAAGGATTTTATGCAGGAGGCAGAACATCACATCTGAGCTCGAGAAAGATCACCCGGGATTCATTCTGAAAAGCTGGAGGGGGTGGGACCCACCATAGAGGGATTAGGTAGGATGTCCTCGCAGTAGTCCCCAGTGGAGAGGAGCCAGGAGACCAAGGCAGCGGTGAGGGAGAGGAGGACTCAGTTTCACAAGAGCTACAGGTGGGAGAGGCAGGATTTCTCGTCCAGGTGGACAGAGCAGGGGAGAGGGCCGGGGTCTGGGAGACTTTCGAGTGTCATGGGGACTTTGAGTGCATGTGTCTCCCCTAACGGTGATCTTCACACTCTCTCCCAACCATGCCACTCAAGGACTGAGCCTTCCTATGGCACTCTTACTACCCGTGGGCAGAGAAGGGTGGTGGGGGAGCTTTTTAGTATAATTTGTCAGTGTGCAGGTAGAGTTAACTTGCTTTCGAACCAAAAGAAGTTCCAGTCTGGCTATCTCCCCGTTCTACCGAGGAGGAACCTGGGACGCGGAAGGCCATACAGCAGCCGCTGCTACCAGCCAATGTGTGCTGGCCACCCGGGCCGGGCGCCTTAAATGAACGTTGTTGTTTAACCCCCAGAATAATGATCAGGTGGGTAGTTGTATTATCTCTACTTAACAGCTGAAGCAGTTAGTCTCAGCAAGGCCAGTAATCCACCGAAGGGCCGGCTCTCAGACCCAGGCTGCCTGCCTAGGCGGCTGGTGCATTTCCCACCACACAGCGTCTGGAGCCAAGGCCTTCGGGAGGAATCTCTGTCCTGTCCCTAGTGCCATGCTCTGTCCTCAGATAAATCTGCTGTCCTGGGAAAGCAGATCTGCAGCAGATGGAAACTTCATCGATTATAAGAAAAGGCATGTCATGTCCTTCTGTTGAGACTGTAAAACTACTATTGTAGAAATTCATCCTACACAGTCTCTTGAAAAATCATTTATGGAAACCTCATCCTATGAAGTCGATCTCTCTCTCTCTCTCTCTCTCTCTCTCTCTCTCTCTCCCTCTCCCTCTCTCCCTCTACCCCCTCCCTCCCTTCCTCTCTCTCTCTTTCAGTTCTAAGTAATAAGGTGCCCATGGACATTGTGCTTTTGATTTAAGAGAGGAGAAAAAATAGTTTTCCCAAAATCACACATTTCACTCTGTGGGTCTTGGAATTGGAACCAGGCCTCCAATACAACAAAAGGAAATCTTTGCATTTACCCCATTCAAGAGACCCAGTGCTCTTCAAGAAAGTCAAGTTTCTGGGGAGTGTCCCATCATGGTGGCCCACCTGCACCCTATTTTACCCTCCGCATAGCGCTTCTTCCCACTCCCCTGGAGGTTGCCAAGCCCATGGCTGTTTCTGTGTCAATAAATAACTTCTGGTTAAGACTGTGCTGTAATGAGATCAACAGCAGTATAGCCAGAGAAGCAATAAGATATGTCCTTAGGGCTGCTCATTGTTTTCGATACAATGAACGGAACCGTTTCCCCTATGCATTTCCATAGGGAAATGGATTACCTAATGCCGCCAGAGTATAATCACATTCATCCTCGTTGAAAAACTGCCCATAAAGAGATCGGTCCCTGTGTAGGTTCTTTATTTTAATATATCCAGTCTCGTTGTATTGCAATTTTCAAGTAGAATAGCTTGACCTTGAGGGTCATCATCAATCTGTGTGACTCAGTAGATGGGAAGTCGAGTGATGTCTTCCAGCATTTTCCTCTTTCTGTTTAACGTTGTCCAGGTAGCCCCTGCCTTGGGGGCCTGGTTGAAACTTTTATATGTTTCAGAGTCTCAAGTAAATTAGCATAAATTGCACCTACTGTATACAGACCAATTGCTATGAGAATTACCTATATCACAGTTCCTGTCTCAGTAAGAGACTAGAAAGTATTCCAACTCATTAAATAAGTCATATAGTTAATTACTGTCCCATTCATCATTAGTCAAGCATACACTAACTGGTCATGTGTATGTGGCAAAACTGACTGTATCTGTTTTAATGGGCCATTATTTGGTGTCCTTATTTCCAGATGTCTGATGCTCTAGAACTGAGAGTCCTCAGGTGAGGTATGGGTGGTTTTTGACCTGCAAACAGGAAATGTTTTGCTGAGAAATCCATGGCCACATTTTGATGTTTAGTGAAGGCCTTTAAGCCATCGGTGTACGAAGTGATGTGCAGAGTTCCGTGGAGGAGGTCAGAGCACCAAGAACAAAAATCCAGACTGTCGTCAAAAGCATGTTACTCTAATAAGCTGCCTACGGTACACGATCCCCTGTGACCCTTCCAGGGTCACTTACCCACAGTCGTAAGGAAGCTTTGCTGCACGAGTCCTGCACCTCTTTGTACATTTCATTTCTGTACACCACCCCTTTCCCCTGACGAAAGCTATGCTTTCAGAGCTGCTGTTTCTCTCTACATTGCTGATTGATCTTCATTTTATAGTGATTCCTGATTCTATAGCTTTTCAACTCTCTGCTTTCCAGGCTCTCCATTGTATACATTTTTTAATGAACTTAAAAGTAGCATGGTGCTAAAAGAACAGGAGAAATTCATTTGTAGTGTTTCTGCATGACTGGCTTTGTAAAGGAGTGTGTTCCTATGGGGAGAGCTACGCAGAGTCATGCAAATAAAGTGGGATGGAATGACCAACCTTGGGGGGACTGGCAAGGAAAGTGGGATCTTTTGAAGGAGTGGAGAACCATGTGCTAGTAAGAAGGAAGAGAACTTGTGAGTGGGATGGGAAAGCGTGAGCCAGTGTTGAAAGTAAAACGGCAGATGGCTGAGAGCTGGTGTGCTTGGCTGATGGAAGAGCAGGCCTGGGATGTGTGTTGATGAACACATGAAGAAAGTGGGTTCATCCTGTGAATGGACCGATATTAATTAAGATACAGTACGTGACAATCCTGGCACACGGCAGTCACCTGGTCAGTGAGAGTTGTGATTTTGGTAGGCTCCTAACTCATACCTAATAAAAACCACATTTAGTCCCAAAGTCAGCAGCAGACCTCTACTGTCTAAAGATACTGTATTAAGGACTAAAACCTTTGAAGCAGTGGTACAGGGTTTGGGGGGGGGGGGCAAGCTATAGTCAGCTGGTCCTGGTTTGAATGCAAGTAAGTCATGCACACGCTGTGTGACCTTGGGGAGCAATTGAACATTTCTAAGCTTCCAATAAAATGGGATTAACAATGGGACTCACCTCCTGGCGTTGCAGTGAAGATTAAATGAGATAATGCATATAAAGTAGTGAGCTCAGTACCTATCACCAAACCTTATAATAATAGTAATAACAATAATGCTAATGATAATAATAGTAGTAGTAGTAAATAGGAGTGAGGAGGAGTTAAACCTCAGGTGATCTAATAATGTAAATTTATTTTACTGATCTTTTATTTTCTTTCCCATATACAAAAGCCCTTGGGCTTTATTTAATTTTTCATAATTACCGTGTTTCAAATTACACCAGCAGTGCCGGGATTGTAATTGAGATGAATCAGTTTCTTTCTTTTTTTTTTTAATATTTATTTATTTATTTGGCTGCCTCAGGTCTTAGTTATGGCACGTGGAATCTTCAGTTGTGGCGTGCGAACTCTTAGTTGCAGCATGTGGGATCTAGTTCCCTGACCAGGGATCGAATCTGGGCCCCCTGCACTGGGAGCATGGAGTCTTAGCCACTGGACCACCAGGGAAGTCCCGAGATGAATTGGTTTCTTATTTTCAGTACTTAAAGATTTGCCAGGACATAATCCCTCTGCTACCTCATCAGCCTTTTCTTCATTTTTCCTCCTGAAGGATTATAGCCACATCTAATTGTATCTGTCTGCTTCCTTACCTGGCTCAGGACCTGGAGAGTAAAAAGGGAGTATATGCTAAGTAAAGTTAACCCAGTGAGGAGGAAAACATAACAAGAGTCAGAAAAAAGTAGGGTGACCAAAGGGCTCAAGGGAGTGGTTAATACACTTCCTTCCCTATCTTGTCAACGCCCACTAGGACCCTGGTGCCATGCTTTACTGCAGGCAGCCTGGAAAACTCTCTGGTTGCCCATTTTGAAGATTTTAAACATATTTTATATTTATTCACATTCAGTAAGCACATAGATTATCCCAGAAATGCTTTCCTCCTTTTTTGGTAGCTAGAAATGATGATCGGGTTAAAGTGTACAGAGAAAAAAGTAATGGTAGGTTTCAAATAAGTATGGAAAGATATTTCAGTATACAGTAGGACCTCTTCATGGGTATGTGTCCACCTCTCTTATTTTAAGAAGAGCTTTTGCATATGAGAACATTGTCGATGTAATTTGAAAACCCTAAGCACAATTTTTAAATAAATATTTAAATAAGCAATTTCACAAAGCAATAGAAAATTAAGGGTTTTTTTTGCTGTTCTTACAGAAAAGACTCCTGTAAGAACTTTTCTATTTGTTATAACTAAGGATAATAGAAGAGATTCATTTCAGTGTTATATTTGTACCCAGCTTCTTAATTATTATAACATTTTTAGATTTATTTATGTACATCAAATTCTTCCTCCTGATATCAATATGAAGTAAAGGCAATTGATTTTTATAATGGTTGTCAGAAGTGTAGTAAAAGATGGGCAACTAGTCACTTTAAGGACTTTAATATATGAATGCTAGTCCTGTTTCTTAATATCTTGCTTATATCATTAGATTACTGTTAACTACCGGTTCATAAATATTTTCTGCTTTTAGTTTTAGGGGAAAACCAAACAAATATTCCCCGATATTTGCTCTTTCGACTCAGTACTGCTGTTTTTAACAGAACTGCTGTCCCCCACCCCCTCCCCAAGTTTCTCTTTCTGGGACAAACTACCCGACCCTCCCCCTTTCCAGGTCCAGCTGTCCTGTCTCCTCCCCAGGGGGCACCTCCTACCCCTCCTTCTTTCAGGAGGAAGAAGTGAAACAATAGAGGGAACTGAGCTGGCACAAGTGTCATTTGTCACAGCTTAGCCAGAAGGCCATTCTCAGCATTTTTTACTGATGTCTTAGGTACTGAAACTATTATAGAAGGTAAATGAGGCTGAAACCTCCCTGTTTTTTATTCTTCTTTTACTCAAATATCTCAGAGCATTAATACTGACTTCCATATATGGCCAATTAAGATCAACCTCTATACCATCGGTTAGGAAAACTCTGAATAAGAACTGATATCATATCAGCAACAGAAGCTGCTTTCAACTTGAAATTAATTTGGGTTTCATTCCTGCGCTTGCATGTGTGGGTCTCTCTCCTTTCTCTTTTTTCTTCCCTTTCACGCTTTCTTCCCTCTTTCTCTTCCTGCCTCATTTCTTTCCTCTTCTTTTTCTCTTCTCTTTTCCCCCTTCCCCCTTCTTTCTCTTGCCCTCCTCCATTCTCTGCAACAGTATTGGCAGAAAGATTCGTCCTATTGATGCTATATTGTATTTGCAGCACAGTTCTCTGTGTTGGGGGTGGAGGGAGCTATGTTATATAGACTCAGGGACAACATTGTTCCCATAATAAGAGCTTTTGTTTCCAGCCTGATGGGGTGGCCAGAGACCCCCCAGTCTCATTTCTTTGGCTGTATCTTCCTCCCCCATGGATGTCAATAGAGGAAGAAAAGAGATTAACGTGAAGACTAGACTTCTGATGCTTTATGTGCAGGCTACAGCAGGAAATTTTAGTGTAAGCCCTGTTTCGTGGTTTATTTGGAAGAAAGATAAAAAGTTTCTTTCATTTGAAAATGGATTCTTCTATATTCTCACAGCCCTTTGTAAATAATTCTTATAACACTTAAATTGTTATCCTGTGATTTGTTTCTTTCTCCCTTACTGCCTTGTGAGCACCTAGAGGGTTAGGGGTCTTATCTTACTCATTTCCGAACGCCCCTTCCCGCAGTTCCCAGCACATAGGCCTGTGCCCACCCGCCCCCGCCGAAATCTTTATTGTAATAATGAGGTACATTATAATAAAGCTATTGAATGGGATACAATGTAGCCGTTATAATGAAAGAACTATGTTTACGTATAGGAGTTATGTGTATTTACATACACTGAATGGAAAAACAAAGTTGTGAATCAAGCATAAAATCTCATGTTTTATAGATATAATTATGCCCCAGAACATGACCCAGAAGCATGCACACTGCATCTTTATTTTTTTTTATTAATTTTTCTTGGAGTATAGTTGCTTTACAATGTTGTGTTAGCTTCTGCTGTGCAGCAAAGCGAATCAGCTATGCATATACGTATACCCACTCTTTTTTAGATTTCCTTCCCATTTAGGTCACCACAGAGCACTGGGTAGAGTTCCCTGTGCTGTACAGCAGGTTCTCGTTAGTTATCTTTTTTTTTTTTTTTTTTATAAATTTATTTATTTTATTTATTTTATTTTTGGCTGCGTTGGGTCTTCGTTGCTGCACACGGGCTTTCTCTAGTTGCGGCGAGCGGGGGCTACTCTTCATTGTGGTACACAGGTTTCTCATTGCAGTGGTTTCTCTTGTTGTGGAGCACGGGCTCTAGGCGCGCGGGCTTCAGTAGTTGTGGCACTCGGGCTCAGTAGTTGTGGCTCACAGGCTCCAGAGCGCAGGCTCAGTAGTTGTGGCACACGGGCTTAGTTGCTCCGTGGCATGTGGGATCTTCCCGGACCAGGGCCTGAACCCATGTCCCCTGCATTGGCAGGCGGATTCTTAACCACTGCGCCACCAGGGAAGCCCCTAGTTATCTATTTTATACATAGTAGTGTATATATGTCAATCCCAATCTCCCAATTCATCTCACCCCCTCTTCCCCCCTTGGTAACCATAAGTTTATTCTCTACATCTGGCACACCACATCTTTTTTTTGTTTTTTGTTTTTTTTTTTAATAAATTTATTTATTTATTTATTTTTAGCTGTGTTGGGTCTTCGTTTCTGTGCGAGGGCTTTCTCTAGTTGCGGTGAGCGGGGGCCACTCTTCATCGCGGTGCGCGGGCCTCTCACAATCGTGGCCTCTCTTGTTGTGGAGCATAGGCTCCAGACGCGCAGGCTCAGTAGTTGTGGCACACGGGCTTCGTTGCTCCGCGGCATGTGGGATCTTTCCGGACCAGGGCTCGAACCTGTGTCCCCTGCATTGGCAGGCAGATTCTCAACCACTGCGCCACCAGGGAAGCCCCACACCGCATCTTTAACCAGAGTTACCTCTGGAAAGTGACACCTGGGCAGAGAGGGAAGGCCCTTGAGAAGAAATAGGAAACTTTTAATTTCATATGCTCTGACTTGTTAGAATTTTGTTTTCTACAAGATCAAGTGGAGCTGACCAGTGTCAGCTTGGCCAGATAGACAGTGCTCCCCACCCAGACTTCCCAAGAGAGGTGCTCATCTTCCTGTCCTCCACCTTTGGTCTCGTCCCTTCACCTTGGCTCTTACAGTCACCTTCTGTCTTCCTCTGTGTTCACCATTGCCAGTTATCCCCTCCGATCATTCCAGGCTTCCTCCCTCCATCTTCTTCTTCCCTACACCTCCCACCAGCCTGTTCATGGATAGATGGATGCATGCATGCATGGATAGATGGGTGGATGCATGGATGGATAGATGCATGGATGGATAGATGCATGGATGGGTGGATACATGGATAGATGCATGGATGGATGCATGCATGGATGGATGGATACATGGATAGATGCATGGATGGATGGATAGATGCATGGATGGATGGATACATGGATAGATGCATGGATGGATGGATAGATGCATGGATGGATGCATGCATGGCTGGATAGATGCATGGATGGATGGATACATGGATAGATGCATGGATGGATGCATGCATGGCTGGATAGATGCATGGATGGATGGATACATGGATAGATGCATGGATGGATGCATGCATGGATGGATAGATGCATGGATGGATGGACAGATCAATCGATTGATCCTCCCTGATCCTACATCTCTTCCAGTTACTGCCCCACCACTCTCCTTCCTTTACATCCCAACGTCTCAAAATATATGCTCATCTATTACCCCACTTCCAAATCAGTCTGCAGTTCTCTCTAGTCACTGGATTTGGGACTCCATTATCCCCTGGGTTTTCCTGAGACTGTTTCTGAACAAGGTGGGAAGCACACATCTGGCTCTGTGCTCCCACTTAGGGGTACGACCTCCCATCAGTGTGGGCCAGGGTTCTGTGCTGCCCGAGGCCTCGTGGCTCTCAATTTGCCTTGCTACTCTCCTCCACAAGGGACCTTTGGTGTTCTCACTGCAACATGGGAGACTCTCTGGAGGTGCCATGACCTGCTGACACCCTCCAAGGTTGCAGTTTGCTAGCACTGAGATAGCCTGAAACCGCTTTCTCATGGCCAGGACTGGATGTGCCCCTGGGCCCTGAAGGTGGGAGGACATTTGGGCCCCATGCTTCTGTCACTGCTGCATAAGATGGGGCCCAAAGTTGCACAAAGAGCTCTCTCAACAGGCCACTCAGTTTTTCTTCCCAAATCTTGTGCCCGGCAAACCCCTCCTTGGGGATGTCCTACAGTCCGCCTCATCTTCGCACATCCAAGACCAAGGCGCTGTCTTTACCTGCAGACCACCACCCTCATCTCTTCAGTTCCCTCGGGAATGCAGAGGGAAGGTGCGTGAGTGGGGATTCGGGCAGGGCCCTGTGATTGTGAACCCATCGTGTCCCTCGTGATGTTCCTGAAGGGCAGCATTTGTGCAGAAGGCAACAGCTGGAAAATAAAACTCGTATTTCTTCTCCAAGCTTCTCTAACAAGAGCAGGATGAGCAGCCCTGAGCCACATGAAGACCTACCCTGTAGATGAGCGAGGCCAAAAGACATGCCTTGTCTCCTTTCTACCATGGATCCCCAGAGATGTCTTGAAGTGTTGGTGTGGGTGTGAGGCAGTCCAGTGCAGGTCTCAGTCAGCTGGAAAGGCCGAGAACCGCCCTGCCAAGGTCTCTGCGGGTTAGCTTTCCCTCACCAGCCACCTGGGAGAGAAACTCAGAAGGATGAAAGCTGGTGGAGACTTCTCCCCGGAGGGAGCGCCCAGCTCTCTCCAAGCTGCAGCCAACGGGACAAGGAGACGAGGGGCTGGCAGCGTCCTTGCTGGGAGCCAGGAGAGCAGCACCGCCCTCCTCGGAGCTGAAGGTGAGAGAAGAGACTCCCTTCTCCTGAAAGCTGTCTGCCTTGACTGGCTCCTTTCTCTCGGTCTCCGCATCTAATTAAATACAGCTCCACTCTGTGGAACTTGTGGAGGACCGACTCCGATCTTACCTGTGCTGCTGTCCGGGTCTAACTGGCCTCCGAACTGGCAGTTTTATAGCTAATGTTCTATTTTCTGATGCTGGGATGATCTTTGGACTCATGGCATCTGTCAGTGGTTGCCTCCACCTAAGAGCACGGAAGGTTCTCCTTGATCAAGCCTCTCCTGACTGTAGCCTCTCTCACTTTGCAGCCCCACTCCAGGGTCTGTGGACATGCGCATGTCCTGCTCCCTCAGCCCATCTCAGCTCCTTTTATTTTATTGGCCATGCCATGTGGCATGTGGGATCTTAGTTCCCCGACCAGGGATCGAACCCAAGCCCCCTGCACTGGAAGCGTGGAGTCTTAACCACTGGACCGCCAGGGAAGCCCCTCGGCTCCTTTTAGTGTCCTGACTGCACCCTGCCTTTCGTTACCATGTGCCCCTTTACTCTTTTCAATCTTCCTGGGTGTTGTGTCTCCTTCTAGTTTCTCTCTATTCTAACTCCTGGTCATCCTTAAAGATTCACCTCCACCATCACCTTCTCCAGAAGACTTCTCCCTGACCTGGAATTGCCCACTTCCTCCTCTGCCTTCTTCTCCCATGTGCTGAATATTTATCAGTCATGCTGCCTAAACACTGTATTGTACTTAGTTGTTTATACTTGCTTTTCAACTACATGGGGAACTCCTTGGGGGAAGGGATCATGTTTTATTCATTTTATTTAATTCCTAGCTTGTAAAACAGAACTTGGCATGCATTCTTATGACCTCAAAAAGAGGGGGGAAGGAGGGTTTGTATGAATAAATGTGAATGTGCTTTTTGAACTGTAAATTGACACACAAATGTAAGATATTGTAGTATCAACAGCATCCCAATGTAATACATGAAACTTGGAGACAGGTTTTATATAAACAAATGATTACTCTCTAGTAAAGGTGGACGAGTTGGAGAAACCAAAGAAGATGCATCCTCCAAAATAAAGACCAAAAATCTTACACAGGAGTTATAACAAAGGGCTTAGAATTTGGAAGTGCTAACACAAAAACTAGGCCAAAAAGAGGAAGCCAAAGAGATAGAATTTTGAAACCTGGGCAAGAGGAATTAGGAACAGAACATTTTCTTCATTTTGTTTCTACAATGTATCTTCAAGAAAGAGATAGAGTAGAAAAAAATATTAAGTACCAATCTAAATAAATCTTTTCTCTTCTTGTGGTTTATCTTCATTTTCATGTTAAACAGATTAGAATTTTAAACGTTATTTTAGAGGAAAAAAGAGAGACAAGCACGGGGGTATTAGCTTAATTCTTTCAGGACATCGTAAAGAAATAAAACGAGCTACCAAGGACACTGAGTTTGAATTCTGTTCCAGTTCTGGAAGCATCCTTTCTCCAGCATCTCTGCTGGACTGTTGTCTAGACCAGACCTTCTGAAACTATCTGTGGTGAGGGACAAGCGTGCGTGTGTGTGTGTTTTCCTATCAGCCACACACTGACACTTTTGTAAAACACCACAAAAAATGAATTACTAGAAAAACAAAATAGAAGCTATCAGACTTGCAAAATACAAGCCCAAATTTATCATTAGATTCAACAAATATCATTCTGTCAAAATGCTATAAAAGTTTCTACATGCTTTCTCTCAAGTTCTGCACTTATCTATCTTGTAGATCAGTAACAGTTTGCAAACTGGCAGTCCATTTATCACACTTCAAATAGCACCGAGTTCAACTTTACTTGGATATATTCAATAACAGACATCACAGGAATGAAAAAGTTATTGAGAAGAGGGCACACGTGTACAAATCTTACAATGGTGGAGCTGTTGATTAGAAAAGAAATACTTTAGGTAAAATTTATAGTAGTATAATGAAAATTTTTTCGAATGGTGTAAAGCTCTTTTTTGTATCTCCTCCCTACCCTCCTCAAAATTGAGTGAATTCTTTGATCCTCTTGGAGAATAATTGTTTTCGGCGCAAAAGTTTTAAATTTATCTTTCATTGTTAACTGTAGGGTAACCATAGGTGCTGACATCAAGCCAATAAAATTAAAAAGCAGCATGACAGGCTCTAATAAATTTCATTGGTGTCTTTACTCTGTCATTTGAGCACAGAATGAACTATTATTATCACTGAGCTTCAAACCTCTCATTTTGGCTTCAGATAATTACAGCTGCTAATGCAGTGCATGCTACAGTAGTTTTCAGTAACTGGTTTAGGGTTAAAGTATCATATTTAAAAGACTTAATTATGATCAGTAGGGGAACACGTTGTGGCCATATGGCTTTGATCTGTTTTCTAGAGTGGCCTGCAAAAATCTGGACTCCTAACGATCTATTTTCTCAACGATTTCAGAAAACAAGCAGCGTTTAAAATCTAGTTCCTCTACCACGGACTCTGGGGTTTTGAAACTCTTTCATTTGGAGATGGGCCATCCTCTGTTGGAAGTGGGCCATGGTTCTTTGTCTCTCACCCCAGATGAAATTCTTCAACCCCCTTAACTCAGTCTTTCCCTGACATGAAGAATTTAGTATCAGGTTTCTGCAAAATGAACCAGCTTTGTACTTGAAGTGAGAAAAAGGATTCTTCCTTTTCTCCTTAAACTCCATTGCAGCTGGCCAGGTGAATCTGGAATATATGCGTCATCTACGTCCCAATCTTCACGCTGCTGTTGGGTGTGGATCACGCCTGCCAATATCGTTGTTTCACTTTTCAATTTTGTATTCATCTATAACCTTTGTTTTACCTTCTTAATTTTGCATATGACTTGTCCTTTTGAAATGTTGATCAAAGTATGAAACAACTATCAAATATAAGCATTCAATGCAGTTAAATATTAGCCCATCTCTTTGTGCCATGTGTAATTTTATGAAACTATCAAGGAATACATTTTTTTTTGAGGAAGCCTAAGTTAGATTTATACTTGTTCAAAATGCACTCTTACTTCCATTCTAGCCTTCTTGAGCATTTCTTATTTGGGCGTTATCGCTATAGCCTATACAGATACTTAAGTTCCTTATGACTGTTCCACTCATAGAAGTAAGGAGGCTGGGTCTTGCTCTTGTGGGTTTTTAATGGCAATTACACTTAAACCTTGGGAGTCTAATTTCTTATTGAGATGACCACTTTCTGAAGAAGAAATGATGTTACCACCAACCTTGTTAAAACACAAAAAGGCTTATGAACATCGGTTCCTGCATGACCACGATTTTAGCAATAAAGAACCAGAATGGTAAGCTATATGACGCAATCGGTGAACCATGCTACGGAGACAGTTCCTGACGAAGCCTGACCTGTTTTTCATTTGAGGAACATGGAGGGCATGAGAGGGTGGCCGTGGCTTATTAAAAGACAAAAGCAACAATTATCTGATGGTTCTTACATTTCAGCTTCTCCTTTCACTAGTTGCACTTAAACGGTATTGTGTTTGCGATTGGCCAATGGAATGTGGTTGAGTGCTGGGATTTTCACGGTCTGGCTGACTTTTCCCAGGGTGACTTCCCCAGTGCTGCAGAACTCTGGGTGACGTTTGGTGGAGAGCAATACTGCATTGTTCAGCCCAGGGCGGGGAACTGTATTTATTTTTGATTTTACGTTATTTCAGCTGTTTTCACTTTTTTCTTTATTGTTTTCTTGCCTCCTACAGAGTTCTCTTTTCAAGGCTGGCTGGGGGAAGGGGGACACTCAGTTATGGACTCAGCACACAGCGTGGAGAGCAGATTTCCCCTCTCTCAGCAGTTCAAATAGCTTCTAAGCCACGTGCATTTAACCCACTGTGGGTCTGAGCCCACGTTAGCTCCGTGGGGAGCTGTTTCCATGTTAAAATATATAAAATCCTTTCAAGCTGTCTGTGACTCCTTAACATGGCCTATTGGATAGCATACGTGAGTGACGTGCTTATTTTATTTTAAAAAGTTTTTTTAAATAATCTGGTATTTGAGGATAAATTTAAGTCTAGACTTCAGCAACTGATAGCTTTCTGACTTTTTAAGTTATGTTTAAAACAACTGTGTCACATTTCAGAATTTTTTTTTTTTTTTTGCTATACCACATGGCTTGTAGGATTTTAGTTCCATGACCAGGGATTGAACCCGGGCCATGGCAGTGAAAGTGTTGAGTCCTAACCATTGGACCACCAGAATTTCAGAATTTTTACTTCTGGTTTCCCACTGTATGAATTTTAAAGTATTGTTTTATCATATAAATCAGTCAAGGAGATAGCAGGCAATGTTGTATGCCAAAACTCTGACTCTATCAGTAACCATGGTCATTATATTATCCATCTAGGGAAGCACTAATACATTTTGGGCGTAAGTATGTCACCGTACATACACTCTTTCTCCTTGCTCAAACTCCCTGTTCTACAAGTAGGGCAGTATTTCATTATTAATAAAAGAGAAATTCTGCCTTCTCATGGTAGAGTTAATGAGCACATTAGTATAATAATTACTTGAAACAGTTATGAAAGATTCCTCATGCATAACTAAAGATGACTTGAAAAAGGACAGGGGTGTTTAAGACATTCTTCTCATTGATTTCACAGGATTACCTTGACTGCATCAGGGACCAAACGAAACTTCCTCTGGGGGCAGAAGAAAGATCAGCCCTTTTTGGAAACATACAGGATATCTACCACTTTAATAGGTAAGCTAATACTCAAAAGATTGTTCTCACATAAGAACATTATGAATTTTTCTCAAATGAACGTGGCCTAAGAAAACTTACTTGAAATCCCTGATTTGACTTCATAAATTTTTGTGGCCTATCATGCCGTGAAATCTTCTACCTGGAAACATCCTTGTTTGTATATGAGTCTCACATTTATTCAAAATCCCATCCCGCTCCATCCTCCTGGCTCAGAGAAGAGACCTATTCACCCTGACAGAGCAGAGGCATCTTTCTTCCACAGTAGAACGTGAACAGGGCATCCAAAAATATGTGCTGGCTTGGTCTCCAGCAGCCCCACCTCCGCCGGACTTTCTAAAAATTTTCTTCTGCCTAGGGAGTGGGCAGGAGGGAGTAAACACACAATAAATACTTTAATCATAACAGATATTAATTCAGATTAATTAATAGTTAAAATTTACAATGCTTAATTTAATTCAAACATGTATTGAGTACCTGCTGTGTAGCAGGAAGTGGGCTTAGAAAAGTATCGTAGTAAACAAGGCATACAGGGAGCCGAAGGGGATAGGGCAGGCAAATCAGTTCTTATAATGTATTGTGGTACTTCTTGGAAGACCAGGTAGTAGGCAGGTAAAGAGCATAGACTGGTTTCCAACATCTCTGGGTTTGCATGCCAACTGAGCCATGTGTGTATTCTTTGGGGAATTTTTAACAGAATACAGATGGTCCCCGACTTACGATGGTTCACCTCATGATTTGACTGTACGATGGTGTGAAAGCAAGACGTGTTCAGTAGAAACTGTACTTCAAATGTTGAATTTTGATTTTTTCCTGGGCAGTGAGCCGCAGCTCGCAGTCACGCACGCCGTCACGAGGGTAAACAACCAATACGCTTACAACCATTTTGTTTTTTACTTTCAATACAGTATTCAATAAATTGCATGAGATATTCAGCACTTTAGTATAAAAGAGGCTTTGTGTTCAATGATTTTGCCCAACTGTAGGTTAATGTAAGTGTTCTGAACACATTTAAGGTAGGCAAAGCTCAGCTTTTGTGTTTGGTAGGTTAAGTGTATTTTAATGCATTTCCAAGTTATGACATTTTCAACTTACAGTGGGTTTATTGGGACATAACCCCATCATAATTGGAGAAAGATCTGTAGAATGTACTGGGGAAAGATCTGTAGAATGTACCTAACTCCCTCATTTCAAGTCTTTGCTCAAAACTTCCTTTCTCAATGATGTGAACCCGGCACCCAAGCACACACCTTACCTGCTCACTTTTTCTTTTTCTCCAGGCATTTAGCAATTTCTACCATAGTCTGTGATTGACGTTTATGTCTGTTGTTTCCTTCCTCCCCGCCCCCACTCACAGAACAATCCCTGAGGGCAGAGATCTGCCAGTTTTGCTGCTACCCAAGTACCTTAAGCAGAGTCTGGCTTGTGGGACCCTCCAAACTTTTGTGGAATGAAGGAACAAATGCAAACAATAGGAATATCTACCTCACGTGGTTATTGTGAAGCTTCAGTGAGCTGAAGTACTTCATGTGCCTCACTCAATGCCAGCACAGAGTAAACAGCACAATATTAGCCAGTGATGATGACATTGATTTTATTATAGTAAAATCCCCTTATAAAGTCCTACAGTGCCCTATTATTGGGTGACTCAACCTTAGTGCAAATTATAAATCCTCCCCCTCTTTGCTCACTGAAGCTGGTGTATGTGAGCTCCTTGAGGGTAGGATCCACATCTCCTTTGCCATCCCTAACATCCATGTGGATCCCTAACACCTAGCCCAAGCCTGGCCTCTGGGAGACATGTTTGAATTACATCAACTCGTCCCTTAATTTTGAAAGCCTGGGATATGAAAAAGGCCAGTGTTGCAACATCTCTTTTCATTTGACTCAGTAGACTTTGAAAACCAATTTGCATGTTCCAAGATAGTGGTTCTCAACCCAGGCTGCACACTGGAATCATCTGGGAAGGATTGTGTGTGTGTGTGTGTGTGTGTATGGTTTTTTGTGTGTGTGTTTTTTGTTTTTAATATGATGACTCCTACTCCTAGAAGTTCTGATTAGAACTTCTAGGTCTAGGGTGTGGACCACGGCATCAGGATTTTGTAAAAGGTCCTCAGATGTTTGTAATGTGCAGCCATGGTTGAGAAGCACTGTCTAGATAAAATAAACACGATAATAAGAAAATAGAGAAAGGGCATTAAAAAATTGAAATAGGGGGAATTCCCTGGCGGTCCAGTGGTTAGGACTCCGCACCCTCACTGCCAAGGGCCCGGGTTTGATCCCTGGTTGGGGAACTAAGATCCCACAAGCCGGGTGGTGCAGCCAAAAAACAAAAAAATTGAATTTGGGGAATTTAGAGTCTGTGTGTCCATTAGTAACATGCTGGTATTAGAGCAGGCTTCCATTTAGCAGTCGCTGAGGTTAAAAATCCAGGAGCCCCTGAGTGGCTTCTCCGCCCAGATCCCACCAATGGCACAGTAACCCAGGAAGAGAAACAAGGCCTAGATGCTGGGAGGCCCTGGCGTAAGCCTTCTGGTGGTTTGGCTGTAAGTTGACTGTAATGACTGCTTATCTAGGGCTTGCTTCTTGCCCGAGGCCATGAAGCTTTATGTGCATTATCACTTTATGCAAGTCTGGGCTTCTCTGACTGCAAACCCCAGGCATCAAGTGGCATGCCCTCCTGCCAGAGTAGAGCCCTGCTTTTCAGGTCTTGGTTTACGGCATAGTCCAGGAAAGGGGTTCTACTCCCCGGCGTTTACATCTTCATGTGTTTCCTAATTTAAAGGAAGATAAGACTGAAGTAGCCCCCGATGTCAACCAAAAGAGACCTTGGCTGCAATCTATGGAAGACTGAGAAGATCTTTACGTGCCTGAGTTGGTTCTCTCTCTGTTCTCTTTTCTCTTTGGTGTTCTCTGAATGAGGAAGTCAGACGTGACTAGAATAAACCTGAGTCAGGATGATGATATATGTGGCATCAGTGTAGTGGCACAATTCATGTTACCATGTTCATGCTTATCCCTTTTGTAGATCACATTTTTATATCTCCTGCACGTGCATTGTCTCATTTAATCCTCTTAACATCTCTGAGGTAGATAAGATGCAAAAATGTATACACATTGATTAGACACAGGAATCAGTGTAGAAAGTCCTTTGCTCAAGGACACAGAGCTAGAAATCCATCCTAGCCTATTTTGAACACACCTGGTTTTGTCAAATCTCAACTGGTATTCTTACTATTTTTAATTATTTTCAAGAACATCTTCCTGTTTAACTTTTACAGTTGAATTGTCTGTACTGTTTTGTCCCTATTCACTTTTATTTCCTTTCTCTTAAATCTGGACTCTAAATTTAGAGCTCAAATGTCTTTGCTATTATATTCGACTAAATAAGAGTATTGATGTGACTTTTTATGTTAATGCCTCTTATGAATCCCCTATTCTATACCTTACATCAGTTGATTTCAAAGATACAGCTATCTGGCAAATCTGTGGTTAAGGCTTGAAATAATTTTAAAGTTTCTGTTATTAGTTCAGGTCCAGGTTTTTCAACATAATATAATGCTATTGTGCCCAACTAAGCAAGATGTAAAACTCTAAAATTAAAGAGGGCAAAAAGAAAATGGGTTTATTTTGGCCTGGAAAATTCAGCTGATTAGATTTTGTTTTTTAGGAAATATTCCCAAAATACAGGAACGCATAGAGTACTATGATAAACACCCATGGAGCACCCTCAGTCTATCAAGGCCTTCCCTTGTGCCGTATTTGCTTTAGAAATTCTTTTTTTTTAAATTTATTTATTTATGGCTGCTTTGGGTCTTCGTTGCTGTGCATGGGCTTTCTCTAGTTGCGGCGAGCAAGGACTACTCTTCCTTGTGGTGTGCGGGCTTCTCTTTGCAGCGGCTTCACTTGTTGCGGAACATGGGCTGTAGGCGCAGCGCGCAGGCTTCAGTAGTTGTGGCACGTGGGCTCAGTAGTTGTGGCTCGCGGGCTCTAGAGCACAGGCTCAGTAGTTGTGGTGCACGGCCTTAGTTGCTGCGCATCATGTGGGATCTTCCCGGACCAGGGATCGAACCCATATCCCCTGCATTGGCAGGCAGATTCTTAACCACTGCGCCACCAGGGAAGTTTCTGCTTTAGAAATTCTTGAAAGCATAAAGGCGTTACAAATAATGCTGAGTCCCCTGATATACCCCTCCCAATTGCATCCTGCTCTGTGGAGAATGGCACAGTGATGTGCTGGTGTACCAGTTCTCCAGGGTGAGGGCAGGGGAGGGAGAATCTGGGATTTATAGTGTTTGCCAGTTTCTCTGGTGTAAACACACCCATCACTGCAGATTCAAGCTACTAAGAAGACATCACTGAACATGGAATTAGGAAGAGATGTACAGAATTGGCTCAGAAAAGCCAGTACAATCTGGCTCAAATTACCACTATAACTATAACTGCTATCCAAGACTTGATGTTTCATTCCCAAGTATGATCTTTGTTGCCATGACTATGTATGTAAGTATTTATTTAAAATACAGGGCTTCCCTGATGGCACAGTGGTTAAGAATCCACCTGCCAATGCAGGGGACACGGGTTTGATCCCTGGTCTGGGAAGATCCCACATGCCGTGGAGCAACTAAGCCCATGCGCCACAACTACTGAGCCTGCGCTCTAGAGCCCGTGAGCTACAACTACTGAGCCCACGTGCCTACAGCCCGTGCTCCACAACAAGAGAAGCCACCGCAGTGAGAAGCCCGTGCACCGCAAGGAAGAGTAGTCCCCGCTCGCTGCAACTAGAGAAAGCCCACACACAGCAATGAAGACCCAGCGCAGCCAGAAATAAATAAATAAATAAAAATTTTAAAAGATAAAATACATAGCATGCTTTAACTTATTTCAAACATGGCATAAATCGTGTCAACCTTTTAGAAATTTTTTTCACTCAATGTTGCTTTTGAGATTTATAGCTCTACTTTGCTTATTTTAACTGTGATATAATATTCCATTGGGGGATACATTACCTTGCATTTTGCCAAATGCAGTTAAGACTAAGCCTCTTTTCTTGTTTTTTTGGCCACTTTGATTTCTTCTGTGAATTTCTGGTTTATACCCATTGATCATTTTTCTGTCAGGATGTTTCTTTTTCTTTTCTTTTTTTTTTTAAATACCTATACCTATTTATTTATTTATTTGGTTGCACTTAGTTGCGGCAGGTGGGCTCCTTAGTTGTGGCATGCGAACTCTTAGTTTGTGGCATGCATGTGGGATCTAGTTCCCTGACCAGGGATAGAACCCAGGCCCCCTGCAATGGGAGTGAGGGGTCTTAATCACTGCGCCACCAGGGAAGTCCCAGGATGTTTCTTTTTCTTAGGGTTGTGTAGGAGTTCTTGATGAATTCTCCCTGGAGATCGTTGTGGATTATGTGAGTTGTAATCCTCCCTTAGTATGAGACTTGTCTTTTAACTTTAATTATGGTTTCTTTGAAAAGAAGTTATAAAATTCATAAGTTTGACTACTCTAAGTAAATATAATATTTATAGTATGTGGATTTTGTGTTTGTTTAAAAAATTACCTCCTACTCTCAGTTCATAAACATACTCTATATTTTTCCTGAAAGTCTTAAAATTTTGCTTTTCACTTATGTCCTTATCTAACTAAAATTGATGGAAGTATGGTTTGTAGTAGGAAATCCAAATCCTTATTTTCATATGGCTAGCTGATGGTCCCATCACCATAGGCTGAAAAGTACATCCTTTCTGTGCCGATTTGTAGTTCCACATTCCTCCTAGGTGAGGTTTATGTGTATGTATGGTCCTGTTTCTGGGCTCTGTGTTTTGTTTTGTTGGTCTCTTTGTCCATCCTTACTCCATACCACATTGTCTTAATAATTAAATCCACACTGCTCTTCTTCAACAATGGCTTAGCATTTCTTAACTCTTTGCACTGCCAAGTGATTTTTTTTTTGCATTAATTTGTCAAGTTCCATGAAAAACTCTGTTGGGACTTTTATTGGAATTCGATTTAATTTTTAGATTAATTTTGGCAGAATTGACATCTTCGCAATATTGTCATCCTATCTGTAAAAATATCTCATCAATCAAGCTTTTCTAAAATGCCCTATAATAATATTTTATAGTTTCTCCATCACATTCATACATGTGACTTTTAAAAATTTATTCTTTTTGATGTTATTTTTGACTAGAATAATTCTTCTATTTTTAAATTAGCCATTATTGTCATGTAGGAATGCTTTTAATTTTTATATGTTGATGCTATATCCAACTAACTCTCTAAACTGTCCCATCAGTTCTAATAATGTTTTATAGATCCTTTTGGATTTTCTATGTAGACAGTAGTGTCTGAAAATGAGGAGAATTTTTTGTCTTCCTTTACAGTTCTTCTACCCCTTATGTTTTTTTCTTGTCTTACTGCTTTGGGTACGTCTTTCCATACAAAGTTGATTAGATGTTGGCATTCTTATCTTTTTTCTGACATTAGCAGGAATGCTTTAACTGTTTACCATTAAGTATGATGTTTTTTCCAAGACTTAGATAGACACTTGTTTCTATTTTGCTAAGATTTTAGTGTGAATGAAAATTGAATTTTATTGAATACATAATCATCCTGTAAGAAAATTAGCATATGACTTTTCTCCTATTCTTAATGAGGCAAATTATATTAATAGGCCTTCTGATTTGAATCATATATACACTACTAGAATAAACCCTACCTGGCCATGATGTTTCATGTATTTATGCATAATGAGTTTGATTTGTATTTTTTTTAAGAACTTTTTCATGTATGTTCATAAATGACAGTAGTGTATAATTTCTTTCCTTGTACTGTCTTTTTTTTTTAAGTTACTTTTTTTTTTGTTACCTTTTTTTAAAATTAAATATATTTATTTATTTATTTTTGGCTGCGTTGGGTCTTCGTTGCTGTGCGCGAGCTTTCTCTAGTTGTGGAGAGTGGGGGCTACTCTTTGTTGCGGTGTGCGGGCTTCTCATTGCAGTGGCTTCTCTTGTTGCGAAGCACGGGCTCTAGGCACACGGGCTTCAGTAGTTGTGGCTCGCGGGCTCTAGAGCGCCATCTCGGTAGTTGTGGCGCACGGGCTTAGTTGTTCCGCGGCATGTGGGAACTTCCTGGACCAGGGCTTGAACCCATGTCCCCTACATTGGCAGGCAGATTCTTAACCACTGCACCACCAGGGAAGTCCCCCTTGTACTGTCTTTGTTCGGTTTTGGCATATTACTAGATTCAAATTGTTATTTCACAAAATCTTCCAAAATGAACTGTTTTGGAATACAGTTGAGATTTCATTTTTGCTTTCTTTTTTATAGCCAAATCTTTCTCTCATAATCCCTTTAATAGCCTGGAAATTTAAGACTCTGGTTTGGTGTCTGGAAGAGATTCCCAAACGGTCAGGAAACAAGCTTAGTACAAGAAACCATTTTCCCCATTTTAACTTGCCCCTAAACTCCCAAAACTTGGGTTTTTTTTAACTGCACATGAAAGAAGAGATGTCAATTGTTTTTACACAGCATCCCTCTCTTGGAATACAGAAGAGTTATCCAAACTGTAATTTGAATCTTTCTTTAATGATGAAGAGTGAGGAAGCAGAGACCATTCCTCCATACTGGAATTCTATTTTTAAATTATTTTTTAGCAAGTTAAAATCGTAAGCTCTCTTCCTTCCTCAAAAGATGAGAGTAAAATTTTCCTTTTTCCTTCAACCCTTTCTCTTTATTCAGTATACCTATGTTGAGTCACTACTGTGTGTAAAACACTGGGCTAAGTCTAGTAGTATAAAGATGAATGACATCATTGTGTAGCAGAGGCAACAAGTCATATAATCAAGGAATGAACAAAATGCTTTGCGAACGCTGAGGAACAAGCAATTAATTTTGTTTGAGGGGCTAGTAAAAGCATCACAGAGCAAGTAACTTATGTCTTAAGACAAAAAAATTATTTGGGCCATGCTTTTTTTATCCTTTGAAATGTAATTTAAAAAGCAAATCATGGGATACATACAACAATAAGGCAGGGAAAGGTGGGGGAAGTTATCTTTTCTTTTAATGCCTTTCACACCACCAAAATGTCTTCAACTACTGCACAATGGTAGATATATATTTTTACCTGCAGACTTTCTTCTTGTAGACTTTTCAAGACCAGTGCTAATGTATCAGTGAAATTAATGGAGCATTTCGTACTATTAACCTCACCCCATTTTCTATTCCCTCATGCACGTGTGCCTCTGTGGATGCAAACAAGTTAAAATGCCAGCTGACCTAGTTGGGTGGGTGGGAAAAGGAAGTGGTGCTTAGAGTCTATTGCACACCGGAAGGGGAGAGGCCCTGTTCCTGAATCTTGTTCAGTGTAAGGCAATAGAATCTTCAAGGTTGTATTACAATTCCTGACTTCAAGTCCACATCAGTGGTCAGAGAAAGTCTTACCTGGAATATGTTCTGTAAAAGAGAACTGTGTTTCCTGTAACTGCCCATCCAAACAAGGGACTTGAACTCAAGTAAGAAATCTTATTTTCTTTTTCATAATCCTACTCAAAAAGGAGGAAATATTTGGAACAGTTGCTCTGGGAAAAGGGAAAATACCCCAAACCTGAAGGTAGAATGACTCTAATTTTAGCTTTGAGTACAAAACACAATCTATGAGTCACTCCTTCCTGCTACTGTACTTGTAAAGTTGTTCATTAGTTACACTGATGCAGTGAGAAACCTAGTCCCCACCCCGTTAGGCTGTAACTCTAGAATGACAGTCTGTTTCTGGTCTTTATGGAGTCCCTTATCTCCCACATTTCATGGCCCCATCTGAGTTCCCATAGTACATGATGTATTATTTTATGTTTAGTCGTCTTCCGTATCTCCCACACTCCCCGTTGTTCACCAAACACCAGCCAGTGGCTTCCTTTCTACACCTCACATAAGAACACACCATGTTCATTCTGTCCTTAGACTCACTATCAATTTCTTAAATGACTTTCTCTTCCAACCTTCCCCAAACTCAGATATCACCTCCTCAGAGAACATTCCATGACTGCCCCAATGCTCCTCCACCACCACCCAGCCTCAGTTGCTCTCTACCACATTGTCCTCTTTATTTCCTTCATAACATAGTACAATATCATATTCTGTTGGGTTTGTCTTGTTTTTCAGTAAAACCAATACTTTACTGTTTTTTCACATAAACATTCTTATTAAGCAATATTGTACTATGGTGTGTAAGTTTCTATTGGTAAAAGAATGAAATCTCATTTAGTTTCTTTTTTTTTAATTTTATGTTATGATAGTAAGAGCACTTAACATGAGATCTACCCTCCTAAATTTTTAAGTGTTCAATACGTTATTGTTAACTTAGCTACAATGTGGTACAGCAGGTTCAACCTGTTTAGCTGAAACTTTATGCCTGTTAATTAGCAACTCCTTCATTTACTCTTACCCCCAACCCCTGCTAACCACCATTCTACTGTCTGATTCTATGAGTGTGACTATTTTAGATTTCTCACATAAGTGAAATCATGTACGATTTGTCCTTCTGCGACTGGTTTATTTCACTTAGCATAATGTCAAGGTTCTTCCATGTTGTCACAGAATTTCTTCTTTTTTAAGGCTAAATAATATTTCATTGTATATATATACCACATTTTCTTTATTTATTCATCTTTATCCATTCACAGACATTTAGGTTATATCCACATTTTAGCTATTGTGAATACTTCTGCAGTGAACATGGTAGTGCTGATATCTCTTCAAGATTTTGATTTCAATTTTTGTAGATAAATACCCCAAAGTTGGATTGCTGGATCATATGGTAGTTCTACTTTTAATTTTTTGGAGAACCTCCGTACTGCTTTCCATAGTGGCTGCACCATTTTGCATTCCTATCAACAGTGTACAAGAGTTCCAATTCCTCACATCCTTGCCAACATTTGTTGTCTTTTGTTTGATATTGTGTTGTTTATTTCTTCAGTTATTAACACTTATCACTCCTGATCGGAACATAACACCATAAGACAGAGCCTTTGTCCATGTTCTTTACCCCATCACCTCAGTGCCTATAGCAGTGCCTGACACACAAGGCTTTCAGTAATTACCATGTTGAATGGAGAACAAACAGGGTGATTGGCCAACTGTATCAGGATGATTGCTCTGATGACAGAGCTTGAAAGACTACTTCCTCCTCGCTGGTTCCATTATTTTAGAAAAGGGCTGTAAAGGAAAGTGGGCCAAGTGATTCACACAAGGCCTTCCAGGTAGGCAGTACGAGGTTGAAGACACTGTGATGCAGAGTCTAGCCGTCAGCTTTCTTGAGTCGATCAGGAAACAAATCTTTCAATAGATGTGTTTATCATAGAGTGTGGGACTGGGATTCAAGAGCCCTGATACTAACCCCAGCTATGCCATTAATTATTAGCTGTGTGACCTAAGGTAAGCCACCTCCCTTTTATGAGTCATGGTTTTCTCACCTGAAAATTAAGGGGTAGGACTGGAAGGTATCTGAGCTCCTTCCCAGCTCTGGTTGTTGAGCAATGAAGGCCATTCATTTATAGGTGAGCCATACTAGAGCCTGGGTGGGTCCCCTGAGACACTTCCTCCTACCAGGAGATTCAATCTGGAGATGAAATTAAAGCTCAAAGGGTAGCTTGATGAGTGTAACATTGAGAACACAGGGAGTTAAATATTGTCAAGGAGTATTTCTGTTAAACCTTGAGAAGTAACATGATGGATTCTGCTCAAAATTCTTCTGTGCTCAGAAAGAGGATTGATATTGAAAGACCTGGATACAAAACCTGTATCCAAGGCACTCCATCCTCCAGTAATGGAAAACACTGGTCCAGATATGTTGCTTCCTTGGCTGTTCTTTTTCTTTGATCTTTTCTCTTACTTCATCCAGTATTTAGATCCTAATGATTAGATTTCAACTGCCTTTAATTTAATCACACCCATCTTTCTATAAAAGATATTGATACAAATATCAGAACTATATTTAAACAAAACAAAAATAATCTTACAGATGGTATGTTTTTATAGGAATATTAGGAAAGAATGTTTGAAATTGGGACTATTCTGAAATCATGCATTGGTAAAGTTCCTTTCAAAGTACAAGATAGATGCATCAATGGATTTTAATGTAACAGGATATAGTATATAATGGTTTCAGACTCCAACAAACCTCTAAGAAACTACCATTTGTTGAGTTTCAGTGTCTTATCAAAGAAAGATATACATACTCACTTAAAAGGCTATTAAAATACTCCTCCCTTTTCCAGTGACATATTTGTGTGAGGCTGTTGAACGCAGAGCAGATATGAGCATCCATCTTTGTTCTATTAAGTTAGATATTAGAGATTTGCAAAAATGTACAACAGTGCTGCTCTTCTCATTAAATTTTGTTTTGTTTTATAAAATCTAGTTTTCACAAAAAGTTATTTGTATTAACATGTACTAAATTTATAATTTATAATTAAATGAATTGATCTTTTAAAAATTATATAGCAGTCTTTATTTCTAATAAGTGTTGATATAATCCACATAAAGAATTTTTAAGAGGTAAACAGGTCTTGACCCCAAAATGTTTGAGAACCACTGCCCTGAGTAAGGAGCACCCTACGCAAAGCTCCACTTCTGTGCAGAGTTTATGGTCGGCATCGTGGTGTCTCACCTTCAAAGAGGAAAGGATAGGGCTTCCCTGGTGGCGCAGAGGTTGAGAATCTGCCTGCCAATGCAGGGGACACGGGTTCGAGCCCTGGTCTGGGAAGATCCCACATGCCGCGGAGCAACTGGGCCTGTGAGCCACAACTACTGAGCCTGCGCGTCTGGAGCCTGTGCTCTGCAACGAAAGGCCGCGACAGTGAGAGGCCCACGCACTGCGATGAAGAGTGGCCCCCACTTGCCGCAACTAGAGAAAGCCCTCGCACAGAAACGAAGACCCAACACAGCCAAAAATAAAAATAAATTAATTAAAAAAAAAAAAAAAAAAAAGAGGAAAGGATAAATGAAGATTCTCAGGTATTTGAGGAGAACCTCTAACAAGAACAACAGAAGCCCAAATGATCAGAGGAAAGGTAGTTGAGCAAAAAGCACAGAGCAGGAAAGATAAGTCCAAAATCATCATCATCAACATCACCATCTGCTTGGAAATAAGAGAAGATTTTTCACACCCATAAAATAAGAATAGAAACATAAGAAGCATCCAAAGAGCATGTAAACACACACACCCACACTTTGAAATTAAAAGTCAGATAGTAGAAATGAAAAAATTCAATAGAAGGGATAGAAAATAAAGATGAAGTCTCTCAGAAAACAGAACGATGAACAAGAAGATGGAAAATAGGAGAGGAAGAATGAGAAAGATTAAAGTGTCTAATCTAATGGAGGGGAGGGAGTATTAAAGCCATAATTCAAGAACAGTTTCCCTAGCTTTTTGGTCCCAGGATCTGTACATGCTTAAAAATTACTAAGTGCCCAAAAAGCTTTTTTGTTTATGATTTATGATGTTTCATTTACCATGACAGAAATTAAAACTGAGAAACTATTAAGGTATCAGTGGGGACTTCCCTGGTGGCTCAGTGGTTGAGAATCTGCCTGCCAATGCAGGGGACACGGGTTCAAGCCCTGGTCCGGGAAGATCCCACATGCCACGGAGCAACTAAGCCCGTGTGCCACAACTACTGAGCCTGTGCTCTAGAGCCCACGAGCCACAACTACTGAAACCCATGCGCCTAGAGCCTGTGCTCTGCAACAAGAGAAGCCACCACAATGAGAAGCCCGCACACCTCAACGAAGAGTAGCCCCTGCTCACGACAACTAGAGAAAGCCCGTGGGCAGCAGCAAAGACCCAACACAGCCAAAAAATAAATAAATAAATTTATTTTAAAAAAAGAGAGATATCAATGTATTCAATAATAATAAATCCACAAATTTCTAGAAAACTTTACTACTCTTCCCACTAACATTTTTGTGTGTGTTGGAATTGTTTTACATTTTTACAAATCTCTTTACTGTTTGACTTACTAGAAGACAGCTGGATTCTCATATCTGCTTCTCCTTTCCATCTGTGATATCACAGGTCACGTGGCCTCTGGAAAGGCCAGTGTACTCTCACAAGAGAATGAAAGTAAAAAATCTAACAGTGTCAAAGTATTTTTATAAAAATATTGACCTTATGGACTTCCTGAAGGGATCTCAAGAACCCAGGGGTCATTTTGAGAACTGGCACTCAAGAACATTTCCCAGATATTCAAATTGGCTCTGTGTATGAAAAAAACCCACCTCAAAACCAACCATCACAGCATTTCAGAACCATATTAACAAACAGAAAACGCCAAAAACCTCCAGAATTGAAAAACAGGTCACTTGGAACCTGGATCGCAGATCAGAATGATATTGGACTTCTCAATAGCAGCATTAGAATCCATAAGGCAGCATATAGCTCCCTGAAAACTGAGGGAAAATAACTTCCAACCAAGAATTCTATATCCATCGATATTATCAGCCAGGTGTGAAGGGAGAACATTTTGAAACAGGAAGAGTCTCAGAAAATGTACTGCCTATCACCCCTACTGGAGTCGTAGAATCACCCAAAGGAGACAAAATGGCTTAAATGGTATCTGAGAAACAAGGCATCCAACATGAGAGCTAGGGAAGGGCACCATCAGGGTGGTATTGCAGAGAGGACCCAACAGGCCTGGAGAGCACCTGTCCAGGTGGGGGTGGAAGGACAGGCAGCTCTAGGAGGGAGGTCAGCAAGAAAGAACACAGTCCATAGATGATCTGATGTTTGAACTCGGTGAGACAAGGATTATACTTCTGGCGCAAAGTTGGAAGGTAAATTAGTGGAGTGTATTTTGAAAACAAAGCAAAAAAAAAAAAAGCATTTTAACTCCAGGGAAAACATGGTTGTACAAGAAAGGACATGTAGTTATGGTACACTCCAAGGCTCAGCTGAGAATAATATTTACATAGCCTTTAACGTGTAAACTCTGGGGACTTCCCTGGTGGCGCAGCGGTTAAGACTCCGCGCTCCCAATGCAGGGGGCCCAGGTTCGATCCCTGGTCAGGGAACAAGATCCCCCATGCATGCCGCAACCAGGAGTTCACATGCCACAACCAAGGAACCCACTGGCCTCAACTAAGGAGCACGCCTGCTGCAACCAAGACCCAGTGCAACCAAATAAATAAAATAAATATTAAAAAAAAATAATAAAGTGTAAACTCTGACTTTTAATCTAATTAAATTTCATAACAGAACTTGTTGAGAAGATGGGAGGAAAGGAAGCTGAGAAAATTATGGAGTAAATATCTAAAACTGAAAAAGAATGAAAATGCATTACCAGCATGTTTGGAAACGGGTACATACAGCAGAAACAGCTAGGAGTTGGAAGTGTTTCTTGGGAGTGGCAGTCGAGAATGGGAAACAAAAAGCAAGAAAGTGTAGAACTATTTTTATCATAATTCCTGCAGAACTGTTTAACCTTTTATTAAATATGTAATACACAGCTAATTAAAATAAACACTTAACATATCAGAGTACATATCAATCCAAGTTATATGGAATGCAATTTGGAAATGTGTTAACATTTAAACTGAGAATGCCTGATGACCCAGCAATCCCATTTATAGAATTGTATCCAGTCATGGGAGATCAGTTAAATTAACGATGCTACGTCCACACGATGAAATATTATGCAGTTAGTTACTTAAAATAATGAATCATTAAAAATAATACAGATTTTCATCTGAAGAAAGAGATTTCCTCCTCTGGCATATCTTTCCTTTAGAGCAGTATCTCCATGTAGAGTTTTATATTTCTCAGTGTGATTTTTCACTGAAGGTCTGACTCTTCCAGTGGATTCCAAGCTCCAAGAGACCAGGAACCATATCTCACTTGGCTCACTGGTGTGTTTGTTCTTAGTGCTTTGCACAGTATCTGGTACCTGGAAAGCTATTGGATGAATGAGTATGTGTGAGCATGCTACAGATGTGGACAAACTTCTAGAAGACTGAAACCGTTAGGTAGGGCTTACCTCTGGGTGGGAGAGTTACAGGTCAGACCGGTGTTTACACCCCTGCTCCACCATGACCTTGGGCAAGTCCCTTACCTAAGCCTTGGATATAATGACAAGAAGTCCTCAGTTATCCAATTAAACATGATTCCTTGTAAATGCCATATAAATGTTTAAACTTCTAAGTTATTTAAAATGTCCTCAACTGTCAGACCACAACCTAATACATTCTGGCTTTTATTTTTTTATTAGTGAACTTCTGCAAGACTTGGAAAACTGTGAAAATGATCCTGTGGCCATAGCAGAATGCTTTGTGTCCAAGGTAAGCAGGGTTCATCTCTCTGAGCCAACCAAGACAGAGACAGAGCACACATTGTTTTCATTTTAAGGTTAAAATGACCGTTGTGTTCCATATTGGCTGAGGTTCACCACTAGTCTCTCTCACTCTGAGGGGTTTTTTTCTCCCCACTAGCTAGGAAAACAAAAAACAAACAAAAAAACCCCACAGTTCCCAGTAAGTTAGGAAATGCTAATAACTTAGTAGTTGTCCTAGAACTTGTATAGTAGCTAAATGATGTTACATATCTTTCCTAGGAAAAACTTTAATCTTGGGAAGAGGAGAGTCCAGATTAGAGAAATGTTAGAAAAATAAATACATATACAATACCACTAGACCAGTTACAAAAATCTGTTAGAATATAAATAGTATTTATATATATATGGCACTAGCCTAGTCATTAGGGGGATAAAGAGAGCAGAATTAATCTCCTGCATCTTAAAAATGCACTCTAATTTTCCTACGTTTTTCTTAAGTTGAACTGATGGTTTAGAAAAACACAAGGAAAGGATTTGAATTTTAAAGCTTAAACGACAGTTTATATTCTGTACCCAGATAAGAGAGAGAATTCTGAAACTTACAAGGGAAGCCTTTACAACAGCGGTCCCCAACCTTTTTGGCACCAGGAACCCGTTTCATGGAAGACAGTTTTTCCGCGGGGTTTGGAGGGGGGATGTTTCAGGCGGTAATGCGAGTGATGGGGAGCGATGGGGAGTGGCAGATGAAGCTTCACTTGCTCTCCCGCCACTCACCTCCTGCTGTGCGGCCGGGTTCCTAACAGGCCACAGACTGGCACTACCCTGCAGCCCAGGGATTGGGGACCCCTGCTTGACAACATTACTTTCTCGACACGCTACCTACTGTATATAGAATCTTACGTTTCTCTTAAAAATTCAACAGGTTTTGTTTAGAAAACCTCTAGCAGAAATTGTTTTTGCAGTAAAACCTCATAGGATTTTTGCAGTTGTGGTTTTAGATGTACAAAGGTTGAAGCAAAGTTCATGACAGTGCTTTGGGGTCAGCCCAGAGTTAGCACCTCATTCAGAATCCTGGAGTCCGGGGTGAACTTGAAGATGTCCTCCCAGCCTGGCTGGGCTCCGGGGTTGTTCCACGGGGTCATTTCTGATGATCCAATGGTTTTGAATCCAAACATAACACTCTAGGTTCTGCTCAAGTGTGGTTCCTTAAAGGCAGTTGATGGGCTTGTATATAAAACACTCCTGACTTTGTGGGTGCGAGTGTTCGTGCCCACACACTTGCACACACAATTCTTTTCACAAGCGGCCTGTGTTATAGTGAATTCTCCTGCAGGGTAGGAATTTGGAAAAGAGAAGGAAAACGAAAGAGGAAGAAATGGGTAAAAAGATATGCTGAGTATATCAAAGAAGCTGTGTTACAATCACCACAGCACATAAACAGCATAGAAGCTTTTGGAAACATTGGGGCTTTTACTGCTAACTGTAATCACACGTTGATTAAAGCTGGTCCAGCGTACGCTTAGCTCTGGCCTAATTATTCACATAAAAGTTTGTTTGTGTGCCAGGTTGCCAGCTCCCAAATCTGATTTCTCGTTGTGATGTTGCCAAGTTTAATTAGAAGACTGATTATAGCGCTCCACGCTCTCGTGTGTGAGCCGGGAATCGCGAGGGAGTGTGGGGTCTGGCACAGCCTGCTTCTTACTCAGCGCCCTGAAATTTGGAAGATGTTACACTTCCGACACACAGCCAGCTGCTCGCCTCTGGGGAGGAATGGAAAAGTGCTTTAATCGAGAGGCTGTTAATGAAAGAGGTAAAGCTGGCGGCTGCCGTCTGCTTTTATCTGAGTCACTGGGGCTTCCACAGAGAGTCATCTTTGACCTTGCTTTTGTGGTACGGAGAGGCCACAGCCAGAGGAGAATACAGTACTTCTTACCTGCTGCTGCCCATAGAAGAACAACAGGCGCTGTTGCTATTGAAGCCATTCTCGAGAGGGACGGGAAAAGTCCTTACCAGGCAGACCCAGCTCTCTCCCAGCTGAGCGTTTCTCCGCTCTTAGGACTCTGGAAACACCTGGAACAGGTTTCCTTGGTTTCCTGCCTTCACCTCCACTCTCATTTCCATCCCTCATCTTGACTGTCAGCCAAGCTGGCCCTGGGCGGAATTTAGGAGGGAGACGAAGTTTGTCTTCAGAGACCCGACCTCCCCTTAACCTCCTCCTCTCCCCTGATGCACGGCCCCCTCCCCACTGGAGCCTTTCTCTCTCTAGTGCCAGGCACCACCACCGCTTACTGAAATTATCCTCAAGAAAGTGCTGGTATCAGACATTGGTGTAACTGGAGTGCATTCAAGTCAGTGTCACCTTACCCCTATGCTATTTACATAGTAAGCCTTTCTCATAGTGGCCTGTGAATAGTACTCAGGAATCAGTGAGTGTGTGTGTGTGTGTGTGTGTGTGTGAAAAGGAGAGAGGTGGGGTGGGGAGAAATTGACCTTATAGCAGAAGAAACCCTAAAATCATACAGATTTCTATACTCTGGTTATTCATTCAATAAACATTCAGATCCCCTGTGTGTTCAGTTGGCCAGCCGTGCGTATCGTGTTTTGGTTCTTTTATAATTAAATGTCTCATTTTGACATCATCTCTAATTGCAACTTGAAAGAGTTGAATAACCAGAAGAAAATAGAAGAAAATATCTATTTTTGTATAATTTTTTTTGTATCATTGCCTTCTTTCTCCCTAAATACTTCTGAAAAGGACTTGTGTGCATATATCATAAGAAATAGGTGTTTAGGGAATTAACTAACTAGGAGTTATTGACTTTTGTGTAAAGCCATTATTTGAATTGTCCACAGAGCTTATAAATCTAAGATCCAATATGCATTTGCTTCTATATTAAGAATATGTCACTGATTTAAATCAAAACTGTCTAAGGTAGGAATAGAGCCATGATGTCACAAAATGCACAGAAATTCAGTTGTGCAGAAGCCTTGAGGCTTTATTAGGGTAGGTGTGTGTAGGTCACATAGATGATGTAATTTAAATGTTTTCATTGAGGCCGTCGTGTTTAAGTTTGGTATTCCATATGATCCTAAAAGTCCTTAAATTTGAGGAAATCGGCCTGCTAATTGTTCAATCCCAGGCTGAGTGTGGCAGGAGGCAGGAAAGAAGCAAGAAACTGAAAGGGTGTGAGCAAACACAGGGAAAGGCTCTAGCTTGGTGTTAATTTCCTAGAAGACCTTGGGCAAATCACTTTGCCCTTCTTATCGCTGGAGCCGGGCGGGACACTCCAGTGCCTTCAGGAGCTAAACAGGTGAACATAATGGGCCCAGGTGGAGGCCAGAGCCATCGAGGCACTCATGTCTCAGGGACAGAAATGTTACCTGAAACTGTAGGCCCAGGGCCAGTGGATCTAATACTTTTTCAAGAGAAGCCAGAAATCAAGATATTTTTATCTTCTAACTTTTTGAATTTGGCAATTAATTTAGATTTTTTTTAAAATACTATGCTTAAAATTTTGGCAGCATACTAGGTTGGCAAGGCCATGGGGAAACAGACACTCCTGTAATTGTGGGAAAACAAAATAGACCCTGTGGAGGAGAATTTGGCTATATCTAGCCAAATTACATCTGAATTCACCCTTTATTCTAGCAATCCTACTTCCAGAAATCTATTCCAAAAGTATAGTGAGTATACAGCATCATACAGGAGCTTGTTAGAAAGCAAATTCTCGGGCCCCACCCAAACCTACTAAAGCAGAAACTCTGGGAGTGCAACCCAGTAATCTGTGTTTTAATAAGCCCTCGAGGTAATTCTAATACTCAAGTTTGAGAATCACTGGCATAGCTTGTTTTTATTTATTCAGAAATAGGGGAGGTTATACTTATATTTAAATGTGTATGTTTAAAAAAAAATTAAAAAGGATAAACTGTAAGATTAAAAGTTGGTTCCTGATGGGGAAGGGAGGGAATAGTCTAGAATGGGAAAGATTAGAAGCCAGACTTCTTTAAATGTACATTTCCTTGGAGAGTTGACTTTGAAACCATATATCTATTTTACATAGTTATAAACCAAAGTTCAAGTTTAAAACGGTCTTCAAAGCACAGGGAGATCAGCTCAGTACTTTGTGACCACCTAGAGGGGTGGGATAGGGAGGGTGGGAGGGAGGGAGTCGCAAGAGGGAAGAGATATGGGGAGATATGTATATGTATAGCTGATTCACTTTGTTTTAAAGCAGAAACTAACACACCATTGTAAAGCAATTATACTCCAATAAAGATGTTAAAAAAATAAAATTAAATTAAAAATAAAAATAAAATAAAATAAATTAAAAAAAAATTTTTTTTAATTGAAAGCAAAATGAAACAATGAGTCTAATTGCAGATCCAGTTTGTGGCATGACCACACAGAGGAAATTCCAATCAACTGAAAAATATGCTGTGGACAAAATACAACAAATACATCCTTAACTGTTTTCAGTAATGATATCATATATAATGGTGTTAGTATTGTTATTCTGGAATTATTGTGTATATTGTGGGATAAAGCAAATGAATATTTACATTTGTGTCACTGAGAACTGGAATTGGTAAGAGAAAGAAAATACAGAGTAAGAATGAGGCTAATTAAAAACACTGTAGTCCTGAATCTGAATTACAAGAATTAGTATGAACTAAGCATGTATTTTAGCTTTAAAAAAACACCATATTCCTAGCTTTGTCCACTGAAAAGGCCTAGGAATAATAATTAACCTAGTAGCAAGAGCATCCCTAAAACTCAGATTGTGGTTTCCACATACCACTTCCTACCTAAAGGAATCAGGGCTCTGCGAAGAGTGAGTGTAGGGAAGTAAATATACAAGATGGTCTGGAACATCTTGTCACATCAGAAAACAAGGAAGCTACTGGAGGCTGTAGGTCACGAATACTCAAGAAGAGGCTCCTACTGGGCAAAGGTGGGATCATTTGAGCATCAGTAAAGATAACTAACTGAAAACAACGGAAAATCATGAAATATGTTTATATTCATGAAATCACAGTGATATATATATATATAAAAAAAAAAACCCAAGCCCTTTGCAGGATGTTAGAGAACCGATGCATTATTTTGAAAATCAAGGAAAAGAATCAAGCATTTATCCTGCCTTTCCCATACAAACCACAAACTGCAGGGTAACCAGTCTAAGGCAGTTCCTTTTTTGGAAAGATTTTGGCTAATAAATGAAGACAGAATAGTAGAATAGAAATATCACCATGTTGTAACCCCTCATGAATTAACAGATCTAGGCAATAATTGCCAATGGTTATTTTTTTTTTATAAATTTATTTTATTTATTTATTTTTGGCTGCGTTGGGTCTTCGTTGTTGCGCTCAGGCTTTCTCTGGTTGCGGCGAGCGGGGGCTACTCTTCGTTGTGGCATGAGGGCTTCTCATTGTGGTGGCTTCTCATTGCAGAGTATGGGCTCTAGGCGGGTGGGCTTCAGTAGTTGTGGCACGTGGGCTCAGTAGTTGTGGCTCGCGGGCTCTAAAACGCAGGCTCAGTAGTTGTGGCGCGCGGGCTCAGTTGCTCTGCAGCGTGTGGGATCCTCCCGGACCAGGGCTCGAACCCGTGTCCCCTGCATTGGCAGGCGAACTCTTAACTACTGCACCATCAGGGAAGCCCACCAATGGTTATTAACATCACAGAAAGAGAGACCCAGACATCATATGCCTCCCGATTTAAGTATAGTCTAACCTGTGATGTACTCGGGCCAAATTATGAAACCTAAATCTGATCAAACCTCTCCTAAACCAGAAAGAGTGTGGAGGACAGGGGAACACAGTAAAGGAAGCCATAGGGATGTGATCAGCAAAACTGAGACTGTGGGAGACTCTGCAGGACAAACCATCTGGCTTTTCTTCAACTTAATTGCAAGGGGAAAATAAGAGGGGGAATTTATAGATTAGAAGGGACTTAAGAGATATCAACAATATCAAGTTGCTGTGTGTGGGTGTTATTTGGATTCCAAAGCAAACAGCAAACTATAATTAAAAAAAAAGAAAGTAGGAAATAGGAATACTGATGACAAACCCTCATGATAGTATGGAATTACTTCTTTATTTATTTTACATTTATTGAAGTATAGTTGATTTGCAATGTTGTGTTTAATTTCTGCTGTACAGCAAAGTGACTCAGTTATACATATATCTGTTCTTTTCATATTCTTTTCCATTATGGTTTATCACAGGATATTGAATATTTAGTTCCCTGTGCTCTACAGCAGGACCTTTTTGTTTGTCTATCGTATATGATGTAATAGTTTGCATCTGCTAATCCCAGCCTCCCAGTCCTTCCAATGGAATTATGTAAATATGATAATAGCATTGCGGGGATGCTTCTTTTTAAAAGTCCTCCTATTAAAGATATATACTTTTTTTTTTAAACATCTTTATTGGAGCATAATTGCTTTATAATGGTGTGTTAGTTTCTGCTGTATAACAAAGTGAATCAGCTATACGTATACACATATCCCCATATCTCCTCCCTCTTGTTCTCCCTCCCACCCTCCCTATCCCACCCCTCTAGGTGGACACAGAGTACTGAGCTGATCTCCCTGTGCTTTGTGGCTGCTTCCCACTAGCTATCTATTTTACGTTTGGTAGTGTATATATGTCATGCCACTCTCTCACTTTGTCCCAGCTTACCCTTGCCCCTCCCCGTGTCCTCAAGTCCATTCTCTAGTTGGTCTGCGTCTTGATTCCCGTCCTGCCCCTAGGTTCTTCATGACCTTTTTTTTTTTTTTTTGTAAAAGTGAAATGATATTATGTCTAGAATTTGTTGATGAGGGAACCTGGAATATGATCATAGCAAAAGGCAAGAAGCCCCCATTAGTTAGCCAAATATTTAAGCATTTGAGGCATTGCTGCCACGTTGGACGCATACAGGTGAGTAGACTTGGATCCTGCTCTCAAAAAATTTTCAGCTTCGTAGGAGAGATGGGGATTCAGTAGTTCAACAGACATTATGTGCCAGATGAACACAGTAGGGCCCCCTGTTGCAGGGACTCACAGCGTAGAGTGGGAGACAGACAGACATGCAGAAAATGTCATTATCGTTCAGCAAATGCTGCGAGATGGGCTGGTGTTGGGTGTTGTGAGGTCCCAAGTAGGAGCAGTGGGCTTGGCCCAAGGACTCAGGAAGTCCCCTAAGAGGAAATAAAGCCTCAGTTCAATGTCAAGTGGTGCCTAGTAGCTATCCGATGAAAAAGGTGGGAAAGACAGTGGGCGGAGAGAACTGCACACACAGGGCTTGAAAGTGTGCAGCGACTTTCTTGTGCCCTGCATATGCCTTCAACATGTTCTGACCACATGATATTTAAATTATCTACCTATATTTCTCTCTCACACTGCAAATCCCCCAGAGGACTACGAGCATCTGGGGGCAGAAACCCTACTGTCTTCCTCTTCCTATTTGCCTTCAGATTCAGCTAACACAGCGGACGCTCAATAAGTGTTTAATGAACTCAGATGAGTTCAAGTGCACGTGGATTCTAGGTATAACCCAAGGTAGATAAAAAGGCATGGATGATTGCCACAGGGGCTCAGGAGACAGGCCAGTGTGGTTACAGGAACAAATTTAAAGGTGTGAATGATATATCTTTTCTTTGTAATTGACTGTTGTTGTCTCGGCTTTTTTTGCCCATAAAATTTCTTTTGTTTCCTTGCAGAGTGAAGAGTTCCACATTTACACCCAGTATTGCACTAACTATCCGAGGTACGCCTTGTGAATGTGCAGGAATATCTGCATATTGTTTTAAGTCAGTCCGTGCAGTGTATGTGGTCGGTAGGCGTTATGTGCCTGGCGCTGCCCTGAGTACTGTGGGAAAACTGCAAACATGCTGAGAACGGACCACAGGGGTACCCAGATATTGATCCATTCAGGCTTAGGGACTCTCTAGCAGAGCCAGCACAGGGAAAAATTGTGAAAGACCTTAAAGGAGACCAAAAAGATTGTTAGGTTTCCCTCAGTGGAAAACTAAGTAAACCAATTGTGTTGGGCTAGAAGTCTTATCTATTAACCCTTTTGTATATGCGCCATGTTTTAAAGAATATGGGATGCACTGCTAATGAGTTTATATAATCTAGCTGGGGATAAAATATGTTATATTTTTGCCACATAAATTTTAGGAACTACATAAGTTTTATGGAGTTCAGAGAAAGGAAAGAACATGGTAAGCTTATGTGAGAAAAGAGAACTCATCATCCCACCTGGATCATTGCTTCAGTTTTGCTCACACTGGGGGTGTCGGCAAGAGGGCCATTTAGGGAGCAGCCTCTGGCCAATATAGCGACCATTTCAGTAAGGGAGTCAGGCCTAAGACCACAGCTCACACTGTAGGAAATTCTTTTTTCTGCAAAAGACATTTATTGAGCACTTATTGATTTCTAAGTACTGCGCTCAATCCTGTAAATACAAAATGTGGTTGAATGTAGTTTTCCCAGGAATCTAGAGCTATTGAGGGGTTAAAGAAAAGCAGAAAACAGAGAAGACACTGACAGCACAGTGCCTGGCCCCTGACAGGTCCTCAGCAAGTGCTAGCTCATCATCGTCCCTGCCCCATCCCCACTGCGTGGATGAAATCACTGAGCCTCCAACAGGTTTATTGATGTTACAAGGGTCACCTAGCTGAGAAGTGACCAAATCTGGCTGGGATTTGAACCAAAGTTGGTCCAGCCTCAAACCTCATGCTACTACATCTTTGTGAAGTTTCTGAAGCTTTGTGAGTCCCCTCACCCCATATACCTTTCTACTGTCTCTTTGCCCACGTGACTAGCAGGACTTGAGTTGTTATGTTAGGGATGAACTGGGAAGAGAGCTGGGGGGATTTTATCTACTCTGTAGCCAGTCTTGGTAGAGACGTGTCCCTAAGGATAAAGTGGGTGGTGGGGTCCACCTAGAAGAGAAGCCAGTAGACTGAGCCCCTTGTGTCACTGTGTTCAGGAAGAACAAGTGGGTCATTCCTGCTTGGGGATGGCCCTGGAAAGCCAGTGTGGATTAAAAGACATGAAGCCAGAGGCTCAGGCTTACTGATGGCAAAATACTTTCCACTGGAGGATTTTCATCTCCCCCTCTAAATATTGGTCAGGATATCATGCTATGGTGATTTATTTGGTTGGGGATCAAGCATGCTTTTCTCAGGTTTCCCTAAAAACAAAACAAAACAACACCCCACATGCAGATTAGTACATTTATCCATATCCTTATCTATAGACCCACCCACATTTTACACAGTTTCACTTAAGCAATGTTGTTTCCACCTCTCTCCTGAAGATATCAGGAAATTGTAGGATGCCCCAACTAAAGCTATGGTCCTTATGCTAAAAGCCAGCGTTACACCACACCCTAAGGCAGAGAAATCAAAGAATCAGCCCTCAACTTCTCCACAAAACTTCCTCCTGTGGGAAAGGAAAAAACATTCCAACTCTGAGGAATCAACAAAATTCTGGACCCAATTATCAGGATCTAAGATGCTAGAGGGGCTTGTTCGGAGGATTATGTCTGTGTAAATTTCATTATAAACATGTCATTTGAAGAAATATCTTCTGAATTTGCAATTTTGGAAGTTTATGTTAAGAAGAATTTTCTGACTTAGTAATAAGAACAGAGGGCACAAAATGAAGGCAGCTTTTATAAACTAGACTGCTTCAGGGTCAGGCGATAGGCACAGTCATTCGTGCAGGACATTTCTGAGAGCCTGTCCTTCATGGGGCACAAGTCCAAGCTTGGTGTACACTGGCAGGAAATAGGAACGAATATCCCTTGCCTTCTAGCAGTTTATACTGTTTTGAGAGTCGGAACTGAACCAAATGCAATAGTGGAACAGCCGTTAGGAAAGATCAAATCAATGAATACAAGTCAATGTAGAACCAACTCAGTCATATGTAATAGAAGCTAAAGATGCATGAGATAAACGAGGAGTAAGTCCCAGCGAGGAGAAGTCAGGACAGTTTCCAGGAGGAAGTGTTTTTTATCTTGGGTCTGGCTTTGAAGAAGGAAAGAATCGTGTTAGCAGGGAACTGCTCCCCAGGCCCTCTCAGTGAAGCAGGCACATCCGGTTCTTGCCCAATTGTGTGGTTTTCATATTCATAGAAAAATATTTCTTCCTGTCCCCTTGCCTCCCATCAGTTTGCCCTCTGAGGCCCGAGATTTCCCACCCCCGTCTTCACAAGCCATGAGCGCCAGGTGTTTCAGCCCATCTGACAATGCGTCTTTCCCCTTCGGATCCAGGCTGGTGATATTAAATGTCTCCTGCACACCTTGACAGATGTCTTTCTTCATACCAGTCACTCCCCCAGCCCTCCCTCTTGTCCCCAGGGAGGAGCACAGACCCGCTCAGGTCATTGTCCTCGGATGTCTCCCAGTGGCCTGAATCCGGAGTTCAGTGCGCTCAGGATTTCTTACAGGTCTTATCCTTGGGCAAGAACTCAAAACTCCAGATGGTTAGAAGGCCAGTGGGCAGCAGATTCTGACTCTAAAGAACCTTAGAAAAGTCCCTAGGTTACATGATGAAGAATAGTTTTGAAATCTTAAGGGAAAAATAAAACCATTTGAACAGATACTTCTCCAAGCAATCAGCCACAAAAGGGATTCTGATCGCTTAATTAGGAGACCTCCATCCATGTCACTTCCTTCCAAGGAGTTTTATTTTGTTGTTTGGCTCTGGTTTTCTAAATTAATTCTGAAAACATATTACTGACTTGGGGAGAAAGGGGCTGAAATTACTTCCACCTGCTTCCTTCTAAGTTATGAGACCATAAGATTTTAATTTACGTGTGTATGCGCAACTATACAAGCCCACCAGCTTGCTTTATGTATAAGATATGAGCATTGTTTCAACCATCCCTCTAGGATGTTTGGGGGCTGTACTTATTGCCTCTAGGGGAGCTGAGGTGGAGGAAGAATTCCGACCTACTTTTCTAATATGCTCTGTAAGGCACGCTCCTTAAGGACCAAGGTTATCCAACTGTTTCAGAAGCTGAATTTAGAATGAGGAGAGACACTTGGCGGTGGAAAGAAGGATCTGTTCAGAGATTCTCAAAGGAAAGTTCCTCGGGGGATGAGGTCTCCAAAGACCTGCACATAATGTGACTCACTTTGTGCATTTATTTAAAGGCAACCGGCAGAGGTGGTGGCAAATGTCCAGCACGGGGCTGGATCTGCTGGGAAGAAGGCACTCCTTCTGTTTAGTACAAAGGTGCCCACTCCTTGCAATCTAACTTGAAAACTGAATACAGATGTGTATTTGAGCACTGCACAAAGATGCCCAGATGGGGCATAATTAGGGGCTAACGTCCAATTTAAATCCCTTTGCAAAGCCCCGTGTCCTGGCAGGGCAGCATCTCCCTGGAGGAAGGAGCTTGCTGCTTAGCTGCCATGTGTCCAAGTTTTACTGCCTTCTTATAGTGTCTTTTTCTAATTCACCCACCCAGAGGGACACCTTTTCTTAACCTGCCCAGAAGCATTCTAGCTTCTCTAGCTCTTACCTGTTTTAAGGTATCAGCACACTCCGGCATTTAAAACTTGAATACTCGTGTTAAGCGTTACAATTTAGATTTTAAAACATTTCTTCTTCTTGCAGATCCGTGGCTGTGCTAACAGAGTGCATGAGGAACAAGATGCTGGCCAAATTCTTCAGGGAACGTCAGGAAACATTGAAACACTCACTGCCTCTGGGGTCCTATCTCTTGAAACCAGTTCAGCGGATTCTCAAGTATCATCTCCTTTTGCATGTAAGTTTCTGCCTGCGCTTGAAGGACATTCTAGGGGATGGGGATTTTGTGTGTATATGTTAAGTTTAGGAGAAAAAAAAATCAGAAAAAGCTGTGGACATATGGAAACATTTTCCACACTCATACTTTACAACTGACTAATCTGCTTTGAGGAATTAGAGATATTTATATTCTAGGCCTGCAACCTCATTGACAACAGCCAAGTAAAAAGATTCATTTTAGCTCTGTTGGTGATAGGGCTTAGGAGTGACAGTTTCAGGCAGGGAGCTATCATTCATGAACAACAGATCTTTTTGTTATGTTTTATTTTATTTCCATGAGCCCGGATTCAGTAGGCAGTTGGGAGGGAGAGCTGTTTGTCATAGATTGGCTTGTGTAGGGGCAACGAGAAGGGGCTGAAAGGGGAGAAGACAGATGAGCAGCATAATGAGTGATCTTCGAGCTGGGCTTCCCATCACTTCAGGGTCTGTTTTCTTTATATCATTTCCCATTATTTGTAAAAAACTCAAGGAGACCTTAGAAACAAAAGTAGACATAGCTCTCATACATTCTCATTTCTTATCCTCTAAGGAAGCTGATAAAAATGGGAAATAGTGTTCTTGAAAGTAATTTCATTCTATAAGTAGGATTTGATTGCCTTTGCAACTTGAGAAAGACAGGATATCAGAGAGGTTGGGAGCAGGGCTCTGGGGCAAGACTGCCCGGGTTCAAATCCTGTAAATTTCCCATGTTCGCGGTGCCTCGCAAGCGGTCAATAAATATGAGCTATTATTTTTATTTTATTATTTTTAATACTGCATTAAAAATCTTTTTTAAAAAAGATTTAAATCCAGAGCTCCTATATATATCAATATGTCTGCAATTTACATGTATCGCTTTTTAAATGATTCCAGGTTTCTAACTTGCATAAGCATTCCAAGGTTGCTCAGTTCATATGCATTTAAAATTTTAAGAACTCTTTATGATCCAACTTTACCAGAAATTTCTCAGCTTTGTCTTTTTGCCTGCCTGGCTCATCTTGGGAGAATCTTGCATCCTGTGAAGCCACATCAGGGATATTACTTTAACTGTTCAATTGGTTTTAATGACCTCTAAATTTAGTGGGATTAATTTACTGAATCAGTGTCCAAATAATTCTTTAAAAAATACTAGCTTTCCCAGGATAGATCTTTGCTGGACTCTGCTAATATGGCATCTAAAACTAGTATGTCCCACTAATCTCTATTTATGGCTTTCTAGACAGTAAGTCAGTCAAAAGAAAAGTCTCAGACCTCCATTACATAAGCATGTCAGATATAACAAGTCAAGATTCTTACAAAAAGTTAACTGCTAGGAAGAACAGCCCTTACCCTCTAAATTAAAAGCTGGTGTCTTAGTTCATGCTGCTATAACAAAATACCATAGACTGGGTGGCTTAGACAACAAACATTTATTTCTCACAGTTCTGGAGACTGAAGTCCAAGATCAAGGGGCCAGCATGGTTGAGTTCTGGGTTGCACACTGCCTTCTTCTCCTCATTTCCTCGCATGGTGGAAAGAGGCAAGACTGCTCTCTGGGGTCTCTTTTATGAGGGCACCTACACCATTCACGAGGGCTCCACCCTCATGGCCTAACCACCTCCAAAGGCCCTACCTCCTAATACCAGCACATTAGAGGTTAGGATTTCAACATATGAATTTGTGGAGGGCACAAACATTCAGTTCATAACAGCTGATAGTGAAGATAAAAGGGAAGAACAGTGGTTAGATTAATTTACAACTAATTGCCTGGAGTATTTTTGCTTTTATAGTTGGTTTAGAGTGTTCCTTCTATATCATGCACATCACTTCAAAGTTGTGTAGCCACCCGTGAAAATCCCCACAGAAATACACTCTGTACTTCTGAGTCTGTCTATTGATGAACAGGATTGCCTCTCAGACTAAAAGAAGAAATGATTATTTTTTAAAGTTTTCTCTTGATCTTGAACTTACCTGGGAGTTGTTAGTTTCGTGATACAGTTTCATAGGACCTTTCTAACAGCTGAGTCTGAGTGCAGAAAGAAAATGTAAATTCCTTTCCAGTTTCTAGCTGGATGGAAAATTTGAGGATTCAGTAAAAGTAAACAAAGTGTGACTAAAAACAAGGGAACTAATCTTCATAATTTATACCATAAGATTCAACCTCCACCCTTGAGCTTAACATCTCTGCATGATAAGTGTCATAGGAACAGTCTAATTGACTATAATATCTTCTTACTCTTTTAGATACTTACATTGGAATTTAAATACTTAAAACTTATTGTTGCTCTTTGAAGATGATACAGCTTCAATTAAATAAGCATTTATTTACCACCCAGCTCTCTGGTGGGCACTGTTGAGAAGATAAAGGACTAAAGGAACTATGCAATAGTCCCTATCCTTAGACTCATAGGAGTCTAGGGACATGTGTCTTATGTACTTAAAAGGATTAGATAATAATCGTGTCCCCTTCTCATCTCCCTGGGATTGTGGAACTCCAGGGCTCAGATAAGTGCTGGTGTTACATCCTTCTGACCATCAGAGAGTGAATACTTGAACCATGAGATATCTCTCAGCACTCTGAAGGATTATCTTTAGTGAATTTCATGAACTAGTGAAAGGCTTTAAAGGCTTTAAAGCCTTGACTACATGATGACTACATGATGACTACAAGACTAAATGTCTTGCTGTATAGGTATTTTTTTAAATATAATATTCACTGTTTTTTGTTTTGAGGCCATTACATATTAAGCCCTGTGTGTTAGTTTTGCTTCCTCTGGGAGAAAAAAAAAATTATGTTTCCTATGTAGTAAGAGTGAGAACCATATAACTGAGAACTGTACTACATTGGCCACCAGGAAGTTCACAAATCTCCAACTATAATATCAACTCTCTTATCTATTACAATCACTCTAATATCTCTGTGAGACTTAATGGCCTGTATACTTGTTTTGTTTCATCCTCCTTGTCAAATTCCTCCTTGTGCAATTCTCATGGACTTCTGTTTTTCCTAGCTCCATTCTTATTCATATCTTACCATTTTGTTGTAGGTATTTCTGGTAGTTATCTCAGAATCTTAAGGAAAGATGATAGTGTGTAAATAAGCAAAAATAAAATGATAAACTAATCACAGAAGTGCCTTTTGTTTCATTGAGTATATAAGAAAAAAATTTTGAAAATAACTAGGGTTGGGTGTTTTGGGTTTTTTTAAAGGAAATAGAAAATCACCTTGACAAGGATACAGAAGGCTACGATGTGGTGCTTGATGCTATAGACACGATGCAGCGAGTAGCCTGGCACATCAACGACATGAAGCGGAAGCATGAACACGCCGTCCGGTTACAGGTGAGGCCTCAGGGTGACAGTGCCTGGTGGGGCTGCGGCCCTATGACTTGTTATCATTTCCCAAATCAGATATTAAGGCGGTTCAGTGTTGCACATCATTCATGGTCTTCATCATAGATCTCCTTGAGAAAACATCAGGACATCGATAATACCAATCATTGTTTACTGGCTATTAAAGAGAAAGGTACATTGTAACATTCAAACTAGTAGTTCGCTCATAGCCCCTTCCGTGACCCAAATTAAAAATTTGAGTCTCCCAAGGCCTTATTTTATATTAATTACCAATAAGCAATTCTTGCTGAAAGCAACTCTCTCCAAACTGCTTTTCGTTTTTTGTTTTTATAAATTTATTTATCTTGGGTTGTGTTGGGTCTTCGTTGCTGCACGCGGGCTTTCTCTAGTTGCGACGAGCGGGGGCTGCTCTTCATTGTGGTGCGCGGGCTTCTCATTGCGGTGGCTTCTCTTGTTGCGGAGCACGGGCTCTAGGCACGTGGGCTTCAGTAGTTGTGGCTCACAGGCTCTAGAGCACAGGCTCAGTAGTTGAGGCACATGGGCTTAGTTGCTCCGCAGCACGTGGGATCCTCCTGGACCAGGGCTCGAACCCGTGTGCCCTGCATTGGCAGGCGGATTCTTAACCATTGCGCCACCAGGGAAGCCCTCCAAACTGTTTAAAGGGGTTTTAAGCCTCTGTTCCTCTCTCACTAGTTCATGCAAAATCATGAGGTGGTGAACATGTGGTGATGGGACAGGGGACTCAGAGGAAGGAGAGCTAAGTCTGGAACCAGGTCCTTGGCAGTTTCACTGGGGAGGAGACTTCACCACTGCATTTTAGATTCCTCACTTTTAAAATAAGACACGTTTACTAAGGTCCCTTCCATTATCCACATTTTGAGCCCTGAATTCCTGGGAACTTCGGATAGATGCTAAGTTGGCGATCATCTCCTGGGCATCTCAAAAGATGCACTATTTAAAAACAAAAGGTCACGTGGGCCCAGAGGCTAGTCCTAAGCTCCTTGTTGTCCCTGGAGTAAAAGCAAAGCCCAGGGTGACTCCGTGCTATGCAGAGCACCTACATCCGACTCAGGAGGGAAAAAAGCTACGCTCTTCAGGCCATACCTCCGAACAAAACTCAAGGTTTCGGGACTTCTGTGGTGGCACAGTGGTTAGGAATCCACCTGCCAATGCAGGGGACACGGGTTCGAGCCCTGATCTGGGAAGATCCCACATGCCGTGGAGCAGCTAAGCCCGCGTGCCACAACTACTGAAGCCCACGTGCCTAGAGCCCGTGTTCCACAACAAGAGAAGCCACCGCAATGAGAAGCCCGCGCACCGCAATGAAGAGTATCCCCCGCTCGCCGCAACTAGAGAAAGCCTGTGCGCAGCAGTGAAGACCCAATGCAGCCAAAAAAAAAAAAAACTCTAGGTTTCATCTATAGGCAGCCAGAGTGTGATACGATACAATTGACTATCAAAAATCAAAGGAAGATGACATTCTTTTTATTTTTTTTATTCATTTATTTTTGGCTGCGTTGGGTCTTCGTTTTTCAAGTCAGTAGGTCTGAAGGTTTTCGTCCAGAGAATGGGGGTGAGCACATCAGGAGAAGGATGGCTGAGAGGGCCACACACCAGCAGCCTCTTTACCTGGCTTTTGAAAGACAATTCCACTGCCTTAGTAGAGGGATTATGGAGGGATGGAAAGAAGTAATTGGCAACCCGTCAATTAACAGCTTGATTCATTTCTTAACCCTTAACCCTTAAGGGTCACTTAACCCTTAATTGACACAGCCGTAAGTGCAGATTTATGTCACGGAGAGCAGACACATCAGACACCACGCAGGGCCCTTAGACCCTGTCACAGGTATTTAGACATCATTCTTGAGGCTCAATAAGTGGGCCCCTGTGTCCTTGCCGTCTTGCCTTCCCAGCTCCTGTTTAATCACAGGGAACGTTCACTGTTTCAGGAGATACAGAGTTTGCTCACCAACTGGAAGGGGCCAGACCTGACCAGCTACGGGGAGCTAGTTCTCGAGGGGACCTTCCGCCTCCAGCGGGCCAAGAATGAGCGGACGCTCTTCCTCTTTGACAAGCTGCTTCTCATCACCAAGAAGAGAGACGACACGTTTACGTACAAAGCTCACATCCTGGTAGGTCCGAATAGAGGTCCCAGGCGAGGACTGGGAGCGCTGGTTCCATCCTCTTGCGAGCCTGCCTCCCCCTCTCTGCCCGCCCCTCCAGTGCGGCAACCTCATGCTGGTGGAAGTGATCCCGAAGGAGCCCCTCAGCTTCAGCGTCTTCCACTACCAGAACCCCAAGCTGCAGCACACCGTTCAGGTACCAGCACTCCCTCGCCTCCCCGAGCAACTCCTCACCCTTGTGCGTCATGCCCGGAGGCCTTTGCAGGGCTTTCTGGCCACCCCACGTGTGTCCCATCCAGTCAGAGGGTCTTAGGAGTGTCTGTGTCTTGTGACTGGTGGGGTTGCATGACTGTCCACGTCTCCTCCTGGTAGGCGAAGTCGCAGCAAGACAAACGCCTGTGGGTTCTGCACCTGAAGAGGTTGATCCTGGAGAATCATGCGGCGAAGATTCCAGCTAAGGTAAGACCGTGAGGGCAGCAAACAGTAAAACTGCAAGGAATTCAAGTCCCAGAAAGACAGCCTGGCGGCAGTAAATGTGCATCTTCAAAATTAAGACAGTTGAGAGATAGGCTACATAAGGATCAACCGAATCAGCCATTGGTACTGAAAAGATTCATATGTAGGGAGACTCGGTGGAGAGTTTTTGGTTTGTTGTTGTTGTTCCTTTTGAGGCTTGAAAGAAGAAAAACAAGGAAAAGACTGTAAGGGAATTTCTAGAGAACTAGTAGAAAATAAAGGCAGTTATGAGAATTATTCAGAGGTGTGCTAAGCACCTAGGGTGAATAAAGCTGGCTTAGGCTCTGTGGGAAGCAAGACCCAGACTCAGCCGTGAAGGAATTTGCAGACCAGGGAGCTGGTCATATAAATGATATGATGAATTAATAGAGGTGTAAGCCAAGTATTGTGGAAGAATAAAGTGTTCGATTTTACAGTAGAGTGAGGAGAGGAAGGAAAATGCCTGTTTCCGCAGTCTTGAAGGATGAGGAATTTTTTTATCAAGTGGGGGAAGAGAAAAAGGGAAACCAAGCTGAGAGAACAGCATAAACAAAAACCAAGGGGGTGTGAACACGGGCCCAGTGTTCACAGCACACAGAGTGTGCCCGGACAGAAAGGTCGAGTCCTCAGGAGATGGAGTAGGACGTAAGACTAGAAAAGTGGAAAGCAGTCATCCGGCCTTGGAAGGGCTTTGAACACAAACACTGAGGACCCCGGGTTTTCGTGGTGGGAAACTACTGAAGGCTTTGGAGGAAGTGGGTGGCATGGTCCGCGCTGTGCTCTGAGAGTGTAACTTTGGGACAGTGTGACGGTTCAGCTGGTGGCGTGTGAGTGGCGGCAGGAGAAGAATTAGCCGGCTTCCACAGTGGCCTAGAAGAGAGACGAGGGACACTGCCAGCGAGCATAAGAGAGGGGGGAGAGGCAGAGCCCATCGTGGAAGCAGAGGGAACAGGATTTTTCCCACCACGTGCATGAGGAGAGGGAGAAATAAAAGTCAAGGATGAGTCAGGAGTTGGGCCAAGAGGATGGTGGTGTGAGTTCCAAGACAGGCTGCCCAGGGGAGGGACCGATTGGATGGGCCTAAGAGGGAGCAGCAGGGACACGTGTGCAGGGGCGGGTCAGCTGCAGGGAGAGATGCAGGTCTCTCCGCACAGCCGGTCACCGAAGCCCCGAGATTTGATAGGAGGACCCACACAAACGTGTACAGGAAAGACGGACCCCCAGGAATCCCAACATCTAAGTGACCAGCAAGGGTTGGGGGATTTGCGGAAGAACCAAAGGAAGAGCAGCCAAATGAGGCAGTAAGAAAACCGAAGGAGAAAATTGTGGTAACAAAGGAAGGAATGTCACTGAGAAAGAGTGGAGTAACCATCTCAAAGCCTGCAGAGATGAAGACAGATTCAAACAGAAAAGCAGATATTAGATTTGGCAACTAAGAGATAAGGGAGAGAGGGCAGTGGGTTGACAAGAAAGGGAGAAATAAGGAACAGACTGGGTGTAGCCTTCTTTGTTAAACAAAGTTCAGAAGAGACAAACGGTGGTAGTTTGAGGGGAGGTAAGATCAAAGCAAGACGCTTTGCCCTCATGAAGAATATTGTGGACATGTAGGCTAAGGGGACAGGGAAAGGGAACAGGAGACAGTAAAGATAAGAGGTGGAACACCCCTTGGAATGTGACCCAGGGAGATGGCAGAATACGATCATCCTTAACCCCCAAATTTCGGGGATGGGGGCATGTACTGTAAATATAGTCGAATAAAAACATTAGAGTGTGAACTTGATGCTGGAAGCTCAAAACTTCTTATTTACTGAAGAAGTATGCAAGAACAGCTAATGTACGCCTCCATATGTTTGCAATATGGCTTTTGAAAACATTTACAGAGGTCATCCATGTAAAAAAAAAAAAAAATTTAAGGAATAGAAGTAATCCCATTGGTCTTAGGAACCAAAAAATTGGTGCAGCTCCAAATAAAATTAATAAATCTATTCGCCTCTTCTACACTCATTACACTATTTATATTCACTTTACCAGTAGGTATAGAGGTTAGTCTTGGAAAGGGTCAGAAACATCTTCCCTGAGCTGGGGGAGAAGAAAAATGAGAAAGGATAAACTTTGAGGTGGACTTGAGGGAACTTAAAGTGTTTGCCTTCACTGAAGTCGGTGGTAACGGCATCTACTGGGTGAGTGAAGCAAAGATGGGGCTGGATGTCCTAGGGAAAGTGGAGGGGTTCAGAACACGTGCTAAAGAACACAGGCTAGGGGCTTCCCTGGTGGCAGTGGCTAAGAATCCGCCTGCCATTGCAGGGGACACGGGCTCGATCCCTGGTCCAGGAAGATCCCACATGCCACAGAGCAACTAAGCCCATGCGCCACAACTACTGAGCCTGCGCTCTAGAGCCTGTGAGCCACAACTACTGAGCCCACAAGCCACAACTACTGAAGCCCACATGCCTAGAGCCCATACTCCACATAAAGAGAAGCCACTGCAATGAGAAGCCTGCACACCGCAACGAAGAGTAGCCCCCGCTCGCCGCATCTAGAGAAAGCCCGTGCGCAGCGACAAAGACACAATGCAGCCAAAAATAAATAACTTAAAAAAAACACACAAAAACTAAAAATAAAGAAAGAAAGAACACAGGCTAGCGAGTCAGCGGGGATGACTACAGTAATCTGTGAAAGGATCCTAGGCCCACTGAAGCTGGCCACCATGAATGTGTGTGATGATTCAGCAACTTCAACACTAGTGTTGAGGCGCCATGGCGCATGTGGGTTCCCCAAGGCTGAGGATTGGCAGAGCAGTGAGGGGGAAGGTTAAGTGGGCAAGGGAAGACACAGCGCCAACCAGCATCCGACCTGCAGTGACTGAACATGATTTCCAGGCTGAGTGGAGAGTGAAACTAACCGGGAAAATAGACACAGATTGAAGGATAAGTCAGAGAACTGGTTCAGCAAGAGTTAAGGTGGAGAGATGGAAAATACAGAGATCTGTCATTGAAGAGGGGACTTTTGGAGTCCTTCGGGAAGCGAGGGCACTTCTGGGTGATGATGAGGCCCTGGGGGGCGCTATGACTGTGTGTTGCTGCTCTGGAGTGGAGGGAAGGGTGATCAGAAGTCAAGTGGCGAGGAACTAAGGTGAGGGTGGAGAATGGGTGTCCACGCGTTTGGGGAAATGGTCCGTGCCCAGGCAAGGAGGAACGAAGTGGAGCAGTAAATGGGATGAGGCTCATGAGAGTAGAACTGGGTGGGAAATAAGGAGATCTGAGATTTCTGAGAAAGGAAAGTCTATTTGCTCTTTGCATAGTTTTTGAAAAGTATTTGAAGCTTGTTCTCAGGGGCTATCAGCAGTGATTCGGTGCCCAGGAAATGACTGTGCATAGGTGTGTGCTTTGACTTAAGCATGAGTCTCATCTCATCAGGGTGTTCCGAGGTGTCAGGTAGCTCATGCAGAGAGGTGACTGCATTTGCTTCACGGTTAGTCACTTGTTTGCTGGCCTTGTGACTCGCAATGCCCTTCTGAGCAGTGGCAGTGTGTCTTTGATATGCCCCACCTGTTGTTTACCTGTCCCTGGGAAAATCAAAACTGCCAAAGGGCTTCTGAAAAGCAGTTATTGGCCATTACAAAATGAAACTAGCTGACAGACCTTCCTCTTTCTCCCACACTAGGGGTGTGTATTCCAAGCAGTTTTCCCTTTATGTTTTGTAATGGTTAACAGAGTCACAGTAGAATTGTGCTTTTTTTTGTCCAAGTTCCTGACCCTTTTAGATGTAAATAGATGTAAACATTCTATTTTTTTTTTTAGCTACAGCTTCTTGAGCACACATCCACTGTGCCGAGTACTTTATATTCTTATTTCACCCTTAGCAAAACACCTGACAAGAAAGGTCTTATTCTCCCCATTCTAGAGAAATAAAAACAGAGGCTCAGAGATGGAAAGTAAACTGCCCAAGTTTATGCAACTAGTATACGACTGAGCCCAGATTCAAACCCAGTTCTTCCTGGATCCAAAGTTGATCTTAACCACATTATTCCTAGGGAAAATGAAAACACACTTATTTAATATACTTTATCCACTATGAGCTTACGATAATTTTCTATTTTATTTAAGCAGGATTATTACTAAGTTGAAGTTTTCTCTCTTCTCAAGACTGTTTCTTAATTTATTTTCTTAAAGCTTTCAAACTATATTTACTACTATCAAATAAAAGGATTACATAATGGGAACAAACATCAAAAAATGTACCACTGTTCTACTGTTAACACAGCTGTAGAGGTTAGGTTCCTTGTAACCTCCTTCCATTCCTTTAATTCAGTGATAGTCTCTGGCTGACCCCTAGTGGAAAAATGTGGGAATAGACTTTTTTGAAATTAAATGTCAAGACAAGAAAAAAAAAATACTGAGTTCTCGAAGTCAAGTTTATAGATACCAAGAAACTTTCTGGAAATTAGCCATATGGTCCATCTATATACGTGGTATATAAACTAAATTTCATCCATATTAGTTGGGAATAAGGTTCAGGTAGAGACTGTTGCATTTTATATATTCGCATGGTTCTGCCAATGCACTTCACGGAAATTGAGCTAACGTTTGTGTCTGAAATTAACTTCAACTACTAACCTCAAACTCTGAATGTATGATAAAAATAGCAGTGTCATAAAAATCTTAAGCACTTGTTTTCTCAAAATTAAGGTTGACTGCATCGTTTTGTGTTTTTTTGTTGTTTTTTTTGGTTGCCCCTTAGCCCAGACATTTTTACTGTGATATCATCACATACTGTGACAAAGTATTAGTAAAATTATTTTTAAAGTTATTTTTAGCATAATGTTTGTAGGTTCCGTTACACTACCTTGAAAAATGAAAATGACATGAAGGAGGCGAGAAAGCCTACCTAATTTTTTTCTTCTTTGAATCCCCAGGCAAGATGATTCATGTTAAGGCCATTAACATATCTTTTCACTGTTCCCTAAACATTGATAACATATGGCAATAATTACACAAAAAGAAGCCTCAAAGCAATAAAGTTCAGAAGCTCGGGGTTGAGGTGGGGAGAAGTTTGTATGCAGAGAAAGCAAGAGTCAAGGTCATCAGGGCCTGTGGGAGTAAATGGTAACTAACTTGGGTTGAGTGCCTGTCATTTGGTCCTGGTAGCAACTTTGAAAGGTCGCTCCTATCTTACCATCTTAAGGTCGAAGAAACACATGCAGGAATGTGAGAGCACCTGCCTAGTTAAGTGCTAGAGCCAGGATCACAAACCAAGTCCCCCAGGGTCCTTCTCCCACACCGAAGCTCTTTCTCCCCCTCTGGGAGATTGTAGGCCACACACAAGTGCCGGTAGGTACAGGGGTGCTGGGAGAGTCAGCTGATGATAATCTATACTATTTGGAAGGAGAGAGGAACTGTCCAGCAACTATTTTGCATTCAGCTCAAAAGACTTATAATGCCCCAGTGAAATGGGGAGGGCTGGTGGTGTAGATCCTAGGCCCTGTCCCTTGAGCCTTTGGTTTCCATAGATCAGGGCTGGATTCAGTAGACCAGGGCTGGGTAGCAGGAAGCTAGATTTTATGATACGCTGCTCAGCCAGGTTTTTGAACCTTTAGTGAATGTTTCTTTCTCTCTCTCCCTCTTATTTTCCCTTCCTCCTCCTCTTCCCTACCTGTGTCTCCTTCCCCTTCCCTCTCCCTCCTTCCCTCCCTCCTTCCCTTCCTTCTTTCTTTCCAGGTGAGGGCTGTAAGCTTAGCTCTGGGGCACCAGTGGTGCAGCATCTACCACCCACACAAGGACGCTCATCTGTTGGAATCCCTTGAACTATGTGTTAATGCCTAAAAGAAATGAGTTGTTTTTCTTTTTTAAGCTTTTCCAAAACCATTCATTCAGGTGGGATAAGACCTGTATTAGGATTGGTAGTTTAAAGAAGAAACAAAAAAAGGTCATTTCAATTATAGCTACACCTTCTTTCTTTCAGGCCAAGCAAGCAATACTTGAAATGGATGCCATTCGTAAGTTTTGTTTTCTACACAATTTGAAATCTCGTTGTCTCCTTGTATCTCTCAAGTTTCTGTCTTCAAGTTTATGGAGAATGTCAATTGTGAGAAAGTAGCAGCTCTCTATTCACTGTTTTAACAAACAGAGCCAGCAGACAGTATACCCTCTTCCTAACCCATTGGCTTGTTTCTACACTGATTTCTCGGTTCATCTGTGAGCTCCCTGATGGCTTGCCACTGGTCTATGCATCAACTCACAATGTAAGATATGCTTCCAGGGTCACCCTTGCCCCACCTCTGCCACCACCAAACATGAAGGTCCCACAATGCATTTCCCACCTCACTCCATTAGCGGAAAATCTATGTTGATTATCTGCAATAATCACGCTAACTAGATAGGTATTGGTTTTCCTGATGCAGCTCACATTTTAAAATTACAACTGCCCCACATATGTTATTGTGTCTCTGGACTTCTCATAGCAGTCAGAGAATAAATATAAGTGAGGTCTTATAAAATAAGACCTGTTCGAAGCACTTATCACATCCTTGTTATCTCCCAGATTAAATAGAATTTAAAAAGAAGCAATAGCTTTAAAGACTTACAGCCAGGTCTGACAGAAACTTTTACTTAAAACTTTCTAAGTAACTTACTTTTGAGGAATCTTTCCCCAAGAGCAAACACTGATTCACTTACCCCACCCTACCCCAGCCCACCCCCCAGCCTGCTGGTTGTTAATTCTCCGGGGGGGGGGGGGGGAATAAAGAAACATTACTGAAGTAGAAAAATGAGCACGGCCACTGTCACTGAGATTCCCCCATGGCACGTCCATCAGATCCTGAGAAATGATGCAAGGTGATCCCCACAAGAGAGCTGGGCTGGGGCTCCCTGCCCTGTGTTCTCTGAATCCGCTTATTTTATTCAGTGGAAGTCTCTCTAAGATTCTTTTTACTGAGGTATAGCTGATTTACAGTATTATATAAGTTATAGGTGTACAACAATTTTTAAAGATTATACTCTAGTTATTATGAAATATTAGCTATATTCCAGCCGCTGTACAATATACCCCTTATTTCTTATATAAATATATATATGTATATAATATATATGGGCACTCTGAAGAGAAGGCAAGGCCACAGATGGGCATGTGAGAATTAGGAGAAAAGATGGAGGAAGATGGGGATCCAGAGAGGTCAGCTGTTCAATGTGAGTAGCTACATTCAACATTGTTTATTTATTCCCAGGCTCTGAGCTAGCTCTTGGACACCATTAAGATTCTGTGAGCACACAGAATGATGTGAAGCCTCTAATCGGTGCCATGTGCCTCTCTGCCAGGCCAGGCCTGGGCCGGGGCAGCTCAGCCTAGGAAAATAGCCTTACTTGCCCTACCCTGACTTTGGTCTCAGCTGGCTGTGAACAGAGTAGGCCAGTCCATTGGACCAAATGGCCTCTGACACTGGAGAAGTATATGTGGTCTTTAACAATCCTCAGAACTTTCTTGCACTTCAGATGCCCTTGAAGAGCCTTAACCCCAATTTGAAGAACGCCAGTCTACGGCTATGTCCTAAAATTGTTTACCCTCAGGCTTTAGGGTGCAGATGATCTTTGAATATGCTATGACTTTAGGATTAGACCAGATTTTCTTAATCCAAAACCTGTGTACCCCTTAGATGAAATAAAATGAAAACCCCTTCTCTGGGAAGAGAACCTAAACCATTCATCACATGTTCAAAGCAGCCATGTCTAGAAAAATATGGAGAGTTGCTGCCCAGGAAGACAGCTTCCGCGGGGGCAGGAAGGGCTCGTCTCCCTCCACCGCCACGCCGGGCACAAATGCCTCACAAAATTGCTACCTGGAGGGAATTCTCCATTTGGTTTTACCTTGACAGGGCCTCTGTTGTGGCCCATCGCCGCAGTCTGTCGGGGGCCTTGGTAGCAAGTTCAGCTGCAGGGATTTTTATGTTCATGGAATTGACTGACCACTGTGGGTCTCAGAGTTGCAGGTGAGTCTGAGTGAGAGTAGGAAGTTATCACACCCTACACATTTGAACTAACTTTCTAGTAAGAGTAGAGCCACTGGGTATAGCTCTCTCTGCCAGAGAGTGAAAAAAAAGAGTACAGAGGAAGAGTGCCTGTGTGTGCCTGGTGGGTGTGGGCGGGGTTGGGGAAGGGGGTGTGGCCTAGCTTGCTAACACACTTCAGCAGTTAGTAAACAGAAAGTCTGGAGATGCATATTCAACACCCGTTATGGCAGGAGGGATTCCACCATGCCTGAGGAAAAAGAATAAATCCATAGGTATCCAAGACAAGTCCCGCCCATTTTCTGAGATGTCATGGGACACTTCATTCTTATAGATGCATGTGGTTCTTACTTTACAGATTACCCAGGCTTCTGTTACAGTCCCAAGGGAGAGACAAAAGCCTTTTGTGGCTCTAAAGATGGCTCTGCTCCATATCGGCTAAGAAGAAAATCTGGTAAATAGGATGCGGTAATCAAGATAATTATGGGGCGTTAGTCGTGAAAGTCCCTTTCAGTCTGACAAAAAGGTATATTCTTTCCGGTTTTTGAGCACACCGCCAGTCTGAATACCTTTGAGAATGCCTCCAGGCGGGGCTCTCAAGCTTTGGTTCTAAAACTCTTTCTACTTAACTCTCTACTTTCCAGTGAATATAAAAAAACATGTCAATCAACTAAGTTCACTTTGTATAGCATGTTATTACCATTGGCCTGCAGGTACTTAAATGCTATTTACTGTCGCTAGTGAAAAATTGTATCCTGTAAATGACACATCCCAAAGATTATTCAAACCTAAAATTTTAACACACATTTGTTAAACCAGACTTCATGTAGTATCCCCTTAGCCCTCAGATTTTTTTTTTTCCATTTAAATCAGCATTATTGAGTATCTACCTAATGTCCTACACTGTACTAAGAACTGGGAATGTATGAATAATACACAGGATTCCTGCTTGCAAGGAGTTTGTAGTCTAGTGGAAGAGTCAAAAAAAGGTTGAATAAATACCAGTTCATACAATGGAGCTGTGGTAGAGGTTGAATGGAGGAAAGAGCGGGGAGACAAAGGAGAGAGGTCAACCCTCTAGGAAGGAGAGAGAAGGCCGTACAGAGCAGAGGACCAGTACCCCAGATGGAATCTGCGGGCTGAGGAGCCTGATGGGGTGGGCATAGCACACGCAAAGGCCCTGAGACTTGAGCCAGTGTACCTTAGATCAGACAACTATTGCCAGTTGTTTGGCCTGGCTGCAAGGTGGGCCAGAGGTGGAGGTGGGCAAGGTCAATCGGAAAGAGATGTGGCTGGAAGTACAGATTGGGCCCTGATCATGGAAGGCCAAGTAGGCCACGCAGAGGGTCTGAACTTGATCCTGCAAGCTATGGAAGGATTTTAAGCAATGAAATGTTTGCCTTTTAAAATGAGAGTTCTGGCTCGATGTGGAAAATGAGGTAGGCAGGGAGAATTGGTAGGAGGCTGTTCCTCTAGTTTGGGCGAGAGATGGTAAAGGTTTGGAATAAGACAGTGGTGACTGGGGTGGAGTGTTCCTGGGATCCCACAAGAGCATGATGGATGAAAACAGGAGAAACTTAAAATGATGTCCTGGTCGCTAACTAGGGAGGGTAATGTGAGTGACAACTAAGGTAAGAATCCAAATGAAAGAGCAGATGGGGGAGACTGGTGAGCTGAGATTGGGACATGTTGAGTTCGCTGGGTCTATGGGCATGTTGGGGACATGTCAGACGGACAGTTGGCATCTGAGACCTGGAGCTTGGGGTAGGGCTCTGGCAGAAGAATATAAAATTGAACATTATCCGCTTATACGCGGTAGTTAAAGCTCAGAACATTGCTTTACTAGTTGGTAGGGTTGGTTTTCTGTTAGGTGACTCCAGATTGCACAGCTTAATATTTATCCTACAGTTTTGATGGAGTGAATGTCTTGCTGCTAAGTATCTCTAAGCAATCAGGATTTAGATGAATTTGATAGAAAATTTCTAGAGCTCAATTCATTTGCCCATAAGCTAATAATTCACTTATAAGGAAAAAAACTTGATTTGGTTTTGCAAATGATGCTGGCCTTATTTTTTCACTCAGAACCTTCCTCAAGATCGCATAAAGTTTTGAAGACCAGCGGTAAGTCCTAAAATACCTTTCTTTTTTCATTCTTGTTGATATCCACTAAGTCAAACCATACACAAAAAAATAAACACCAGATGAATTACAGATTGGCAGATTTGATTAACCCCATTATAAAATGTAAAGCTGAATGACATAAAATGTTTGCAGCATAGATAATGGGCATAAAAAGATGACTATCTGTGAATGTTGATGTTAAGAAATCCCATATATCAAAAAGAAAGGACAGGGGCTTCCCTGGTGGCACAGTGGTTAAGAATCCACCTGCCAATGCAGGGGACATGGGTTCGAGCCCTGGTCCGGGAAGATCCCACATGCCACGGAGCAACTAAGCCTGTGCACCACAACTACTGAGCCTGAGCTCTAGAGCCCGCGAGCCGCAGCTACTGAAGCCCGCATGCCTAGAGCCTGTGCTCCGCAACAAGAGAAGCCGTCGCAATGAGAAGCCCTCGCACCGCAACGAAGAGTAGCCCCTGCTCTCTGCAACTAGAGAAAGCCCGTGTGCAGCAAAAAAGACCCAACGCAGCCAAATAATTAATTAATTAATTAATTAAATCTATTTAAAAAAAGAAAGGACAAAGGACTCTTTCTTTTTTTTCTTTTTAAATAAATTTATTTTATTATATTTTATTTTATTTATTTATTGTTTCTGGCTGTGTTGGGTCTTTGTTGCTATGCGTGGGCTTTCTCTAGTTGCGGCGAGCGGGGGCTACTCTTTGTTGCGGTGCGCGTGCTTCTCATTGCAGTGTCTTCTCTTGTTGCGGAGCCTGGGCTCTAGGCACGCGGGCTTCAGTGGTTGTGGCATGTGGGCTCAGTAGATGTGGACTCTTTTTTGAAAGGCAGAGAATATAATCGGGCAGTTTCACAGAAGAGACACAAACTGCCAATAAAATTTACAAATGGTCTCCTATATTAGTGATCAGAAAAATCATACATTTAAATGAGATAAATGGAGGGGAGAAAGCTGTGGGCTTGGCCAAAAGAAAAGAAAAACAGGCACTCTGAAACTGTTGGTGTATAAATTTCTGCAACCTTTTTGGAGCAAAATTTGTTAATGCCCATTTAAATTTAAAATGTGTATTTGCTCTTGAACCAACAATTTCAAATTTTTCACCTATAGAAATTTCACAATGTACACTTCCTGTATAGAAATGCTCACCCAAGTGAGCACAGATCTATGAGTATCTGTGTTCTTTGCAGAGTTTATAACAAGACACCACATAAAATGCCCATCTAGTGGGAAATAGTTTTAAAAGTTGTAGTAAATTCTTGAATACTACATGGAATATTCTGCAGCTATCAAAAAGAGTCAAGTACATATCTGTCTACTGATAAGAGTGTCTACATATATTTAGCAGGAAATTCAATTTTGCATATTGCACCTTTAAGAACAAAAAAACTGTGCATTGTTGTGGGATTGGGGCAGTAGGCATGGGACCTGGGAAGATGAACGTCAAACTTTTAAGTGTGGCTACCTCTAATGGGTGGAATTTGTGGAGAGGGTTTGATCACTTTTTACTTTCAATGCTTCTGTAACTAAACAGCGTGGAAAGATGAGACACACATGATCAGAGTATCGTAAGGGCATCTATGAGGATGTGGCTAGTGAATCTCTCCCCACAATTCCTCTTGCACCCTCCTTAGCACAGTGCCAAGGTGACCCTGTTGATAAGTGCTGTATCTTCAGTTAAAGCCAATAGAATATTTAAAAATTAACAGAAGCATAATCTTATGTTTAAGTGAGTTTCATGGCTTAGGGCATGTGGATTTTTTTTTCAGGTAATATATATTTGGGTGGGGGGAAGCTTTTGAAACATATTAATATGAACTGGTCCATTGCTCTCAGGGATTTAAGGAAGATACTTATCACTCAGATACATGTATGGTTGTTTTACATGTAGTACAAGATCTATACTTAGATAACTGAGAGGCATTTTCTAAAAATTAGGTCTAAAGAGCCCAGAGACGCTTGGGCTTCAGTTATTAACAATAAGTTTAAAAGACCTATAAAATATGAATGCTTACCTATGTATATGAGAGAGACATTTTTAATCCTCAAACTTAAAAAATAAAAAAAACTTTTATTTTTCAGAAACAGCACAAGACATCCAAAAGGTTAGTACTATTACATTTCTTATTTTGAAATGTTTACTTTAAGTGCCCTTTATACCTACCCTTTCCTTATATATCTCATCTCCAGCTAATCTTCCAAGTGTAAACAATTATTTTACATGTTGAAATAGATTTAAGTTAGGGCTCGTCCTTATCAACTCTCCCTCCACCTCACCACCCCAGCTTCATCTCTCAGAGCCAAGGCAATGATTTCTTCATCCTTCTGCCCCACCTCTCGATTCAGAAGCTATTATCTTAAGATGTAACACCCGGGCTTCCCTGGTGGCGCAGTGGTTAAGAATCCGCCTGCCAATGCAGGGAACACGGGTTCAAGCCCTGGTCCGGGAAGATCCCGCATGCCACGGAGCAACTAAGCCCATGTGCCACAACTACTGAGCCTGTGCTCTAGAGCCCGCGAGCCACAACTACTGAAGCCTGCGTGCCTAGAGCCCGTGCTCCGCGACAAGAAAAGCCATCGCAATGAGAAGCCCACGCACCGCAACAAAGAGTAGCCCCTGCTCACTGAAACTAGAGAAAGCCTGTGCACAGCGACGAAGACCCAACACAGCTAAAAATAAAATAATAATAATAAAATAAAATTAATTAATTAAAAAAAAAAGATGTAACACCCACACAGGGCTAGTGTGGTGCACCCCACATTGCCCTGTGCCTCTGTGCATGTATGACTGAGGCTCTTGCATCCTGAGTATTTGCTCCCTTTTCAAAGCATCAGACTTCAATCACACAGATGCCCGTCTAAGAATATGGTCCTGCTGCTGGTATAAGAGGTTTGATCATATGTGGTATAATGAAACTTCACTATATCAAGCTTTGATTTTTCTCCCTCCAATAAAAGGTTAGGAGAGGCAGAATAAAAATGGTATGTTGTATTAGAAGATGTATATTCAAATTTATTACCTATGAACAACGCATATTGTATCCTGACCTGGGTAAACCACATCCAGTATGCCTACTGATCAACTGGCTTACCTAACAATGCTTAGGGGACTGAGTGCAGCTTCTTGCTTCATGCTCTGTATCTGTAGCAACGTGGCTGTGAAAATCTCCCCAGCGATTCTAGGTGCTCCACTCCTTGGCACAGGGCCAAAGTGACCCTGTTAATAAATAATGTATCTTTCAGTTTAGACGCCTAAATGTCTAAAAATCAACATGGTCTTATCTCAAAGCTATTTGCTTAAAATTACGGCATGTGGATTTTTTTCAGGTAGTACATATTTCTGTTTGGAAGCTTTTGAAATTTATTAACATGAATTGGTTCATTGTTCTGAAATATGGCATGAGATTTTGATTTTTTAAATGTACTTTGTTTTCATAAACAAACACTGGGACGGTGCCCTTGTAAGGCAGCCAAGCTATGATCTCATGGAGCAAGCCTGGCTTAGTACTAGCTAGGGGAATCGCTCTATTAGTCCTAGAGATACAATCTCAAGAGCTTCTCGGAAACTTTTACGATAGTGATCAAGTCTCCATATGGGGACTAACTAAACCTTATAAAATCTGAAGACAAGAAAGAAATAAAACACCAATGTACTTTTTTCTTAGTGGTAAAATTCCATCTCCTAACAAAAATGAATGTATACTAAATGCAGGGAGAGATTAAAGAGATAAAGAGATTAACATTTCTCCTAGAATATACCTTCTAAAGCCGTGTTTATGTGTGTGTGTGTGTGTGTGTGTGTGTGTGTGTGTGTGTGTATGTGTAGAGCGAGAGATGGAGGGAAGGAGAGAGGGAGAGAGATTTAGCTCATATATAAACTGAGGGTTAAGATGGGTTCAAATCCATTTCTGCCATTTATAAGCTGTATGACTGTAAGCAAGTTGTTAAACCTTACCAAGACTTAGTTTCCTAATTTATGGAATTGTTATAAAGATTAAATGTGATATGTTTTTTAATGTGCTTAGTACAGTATTTAGCACAAGACAAGTGCCCCATAAATTAGCTCTTATTATGTTATTATTAAGTAACCATAATGCTGAGAATGTGGAAAAATGTTCATCACGAGGGATCTACACAACATACTTCTGTGCTGTGTCCAATCCATATACTGATTATTTCTAAATCTAAGAGCTTCCTCAGTTCTCCTGACGATTTATTTGATATAAAATTTCAGCTTCCGAAGTACTGCTAACTTCACTTCAAGTGTAGTTACCTTTTGGGACTTCCCTGGCAGTCCAGTGGTTAGGACTCTGCACTTCCACTGCCGGGGGCACGGGTTTGATCCCTCGTTGGGGAAATAAGATCCCACAAGCCACGCAGCGTGGCCAAACAAACAAACAAAAAAAGTGTAGTTACCTTAAAAATATACTTTGATATTAACAGTTCAGGTTTTCTAATTTTCTAAAATGTCTGGGAATTTTTCTGGAATGAAAGATTTTAAGAAGGTATTACTTCTGGCTGTTCACAAAATTGTTTTGTTACACTTCCACAGTGTTTGATCATGATTTAACTAGCTAATACTAACTTGTTTTATTTTATAAAATGTAGTTACTGGGTACCTATATTTTATAAACATTTTACCAATGCAGTCTGAGTAAGAGGAAAAGGGAGAGATATTAAAGGGTAAAGAAAAAAAACAGAAGAGCCAAAATATAATATGATATATGTATTTGTATGTGTGCACATATATCTATATGTGTGTATATTCATTTATTCCTACTCTTCAAATAGTCCACATTTTTACTATTTGAAAAAAGTGAACAAAAGATTAAATGACTAATTAGACGTTTTTAGCTTTAAATTTTTAATAGAAAAACAACATTCATTCAGGATAAAATTTTATCTTTGCCCTCCCTGATAGACAGACAGGTAAGCAGACAGACAGACATATTAATAGGTGAATATTCCAAGGTAATATGTATCCCAATTTCATTGATCAGTGATGAAAAATTCTTGCTAATTTGACATTTCCAATAGGTTACTATAGTGTTTTGACCAGAAAATATATCCCTGGTACTAATTAGTTTGAACCTGTCTTAACCCTTTCAAATCTTTGAAGCTAATCCCAATACCCACAGAGGGCATCAGAGGGCAATCCACTCCCTGTCTGCACAATTGAGCTCCATCAGGAAAGGTTCCAAGTTATAACAGACCCATTGTTTTCTCTGATTAAAAATCGTTAATGTCACTCATATTTTACTTCCTAATAGGCATCTAAATATTGCTTAATTAAAGATATTTTGAAAGAAAGTAAAAATTTCATTAGCTCAGGAGTGGATTAAATTAAATTCCTGCAACAAAGGCTCTTTTGCCTAGAATCTATAAACCAAGGCAGTGCTGGTCAGGTTCATGCAGGTCTGCAGATTTAAAGGAAAACCCTTGGGGGTGCAGTCAGATCACCGACAGGGGTGTTTCTCGTACACCGGAAACCACAGTAAGACCGCTAAGAATCAAACCCCAAATAGAAATCAGATACCATGGCCCTTGACACCTATATATGTTCATTTATATAATGTTATTTCCCAAGAACACATCGGAATTATTTGAAATATCTAAGTTTTCTGTGTGTAGCCAATTCCCTGCAGTGGGGTAAGGTATTTGGAGTCAGACCTGGCTTTGCATGCCAGCCTTTCCACTGCTGGGGGAGAACATGTTACTGAATCCGAAGAGCCTAGATTTCCTTACTGTGAAACTGGTACAGTCATATCTAATTCAAAGAGTGATTGTGAACATTAAGTTTGGAGAATGTCTTCAAATGGCCTAGCCTATTTTTAAGCAAATATCAGTTCCTGTCCTTTCTGCTCCTTTTGCAAAAAATCTGACGTGCTTTTCAACTCAGTTAAGATCAACAATGTTTACTGATCATTTTCTTTAAGGATATCATAGTCTAGTGGGAGAGGCAATGTGTAAGTACAGGAGAACATCCTAAGTTATGTGTCCTGTGGTGCTACAATTCAATCGATATGTTTCTATCCTCCTCAGGTTTCCAGAGAGGAAGGGTCTCCCCAGCTGACTTCAGCAGGGCCGTCTCCCGCCCAGAGGAACAGTCAGCCGAGCAGTTCTGCCATCATCAGCGTGCTTCGTGGGGGCGGGGCTGTCAGAAACATCTGGACAGACCACCAGATCCGGCAAGCCTTGTTTCCCAGTCGACGGTCTCCGCAGGAGAACGAGGAAGACGAAGATGATTATCAGATGTTCCTGCCATCCTTCTCATCTTCAGATCTGAACTCTGCCCGACTGTGTGAAGATAGCACTTCCAGTCGACCTTGCAGTTGGCACGTGGGACAGGTCGAGTCCTCGGAGACCCCCAGCTCTGGCCACAGGGTTGTGCGGCGGGCCAGCAGTGCTGGCGAGAGCAACACGTGTCCCCCTGACATAAGAACTAGGGACGGTGACAGCCCTCAGTACAGCTCCCGAAGGGAACTGCAGGATGACCCTAAAACAGAGGGGCGGGGCGGGCTGACTCCCTTCGGGTCCTCTATAGAGTTGACCATTGATGACATAGACCATGTCTATGATAACATAAGTTATGAGGACTTGAAACTGATGGTGGCTAAACGGGAAGAAGCTGAAGCCCCTCCCCCCAAATCAGCCAGGGACTCTGCTCGCCCCAAGAGCACCCCGGAGCTGGCCTTCTCAAAGAGGCCAGCGGGCCCAGAGAAGAGCCCTCTGCAGCCCCGGAGAGATGGTGTGCCCCCCGGCCGGGAGGCGTGGAACCAAAGCTCACGCGAACTCCAGGTGGTGGAGGAGAACGTCTACGACACCATCGGGCTCCCAGATGCGCCCTCCCAGGACTTCAAGTGCAGCAGCCTGAAGCGGCCCAAGAGGAGCACCTTCCTGGGCCTGGAGGCCGACCTGGGGTGCTGTGACAGTCTGAGGGCCTCTGTTTCCCAGGACAGCCTCCAGGTCAGCGAGGACGAGGCGCCCTACCCCCCGGGACCCTCCGACAACGATTATCTGAGTTTGTTCTATAACTCCTTCGGCTGCAACTTGTCCATCGCTGATCGGTCCATCTCCGATAAACTGTCTGAAGAAGTAGACGAAATCTGGAATGACCTGGAAAATTACATCAAGAAAAACGAAGTCAAAGCCAGAGACCGGCTCCTGGCGGCGTTTCCCGTCAGCAAAGACGACGTGCAGGAGCGGCCGCTGGGGGGCAGCGCCCCGGAGCTGGGCGCGCGCTCCCCACATCCCCTGCCCGCGGGCCGGGCTCGCCTCGTGCCGCCCAGAGACGGGCCGGGGCCGGCCTCCTGCACGCTTGGCCTAACCCCGGCCTCCAAAGACGGCTCCTGCCAGAGTCTCCACCGGCTGCCGCTGGTCAGTGACCTGCCGCCCGTGGAGAGTCCCTACGACGTGGCTGGCAGCAGCCTGTCCCCTGCAGACCTGGAGAACCCTGACCCCGGCGCGGACAACGCAGACAAGACCAGGAGCAGGGTTCTCCTGATGGCCAGGCAGTACAGTCAGAAGATCAAGAAGGCAAATCAGCTGTTAAAGGTGAAAAGCCCGGAGCTGGAGCAGCCGCCTGGCAGCCAGCTGCAGAAGCAGGTTCCCAGGGACCTGGCGGCCATCCTAGAAGAAAAGAAGCAGGGCGGGCCCGCCATCGGTATGTCTCCCGCGCTGCCCTTCTCCTTCCGAGGACTGGGAGAGAGCTGTGTTCTGGTTCGCAGTATCCTTAGCACCGTGAGGGTGCTGTCACCCAGATGTTCATTCTCACAGAGAGACCCCAGACTCACTGACGCACAGATGAGGCCGGCCCTGCACCCGCCACATCTCACCAGTGGGAGGCGATCGGGTCTGGAGGGTTTCCTGGTGTCTGTGACATCATTGCTCCAGATATGATATTTGAAGCAGTTTTCTCTAATATAATCTAAAGCTGAGAAATAGCCATCAGTTTCCGTTTCAGTGTGTTAGGAGGGGTAGCTGGGTAGCAGGGTAAGAGTTTAAGGTTTGGACGAATACGGAATAGGATTGCTCTTTGCTCCGGAATCCTAACAAAAATGCCTACTCATCCTAACAAAGACAAAAAGGAGGCCTTTTTGCATGGTTTTTTTTAGCTGTTCACACTGTAACTCGGCTGTTTTCTCGCATGTTAGGTTTTCTAGTTGCTTTTTTTTTGAATAGCTGCTGTAATGCATTTAATACTGTCTCATTTGGTATTCTCATGTATGCTTCCAAGAAGTTTAATTCTTTGAGTCAAGCCTCCTTTTTTGGGCAGAACCAAACCAGGATCACATGCGTGATATTGGTACCATTAGGGTTTAGGAATGAGACGATCACAGTTTGATTTTTTTCTCTATTGTAAAGAAGTACATATCCCCTGGATAAATTACACAGGGTTCTCAGTGGAAGGGCATGATGTGAATTAAGCACTGGATTGTCATGGAAAGAAAGATACCTGAGGGTGCTGACTCTCACCTGAGGAGTTTTTCGCCTCCAGACCCAGAGAGATTTCTGGGATTAGGCCCAGGAACTGAATTTTTTTTTAAAGTGTGGACTTTTGATCCTGTTTTAAGAATCCCTGCCCTAGATCTTCTGACAAAGGACTGTCTCTGTATCAAATGAGAAGAGACAGTTCTCCAATTAAAAATAAACACCAGATGGCTCAGTATCAGGGCATGTTTCGTTGGTTAGCTTGGTGGCGACATGGCTCATCCGGCCAACTTGATGCCACCTACCTCCTTTCTTTGGGACTGCTTTCTTAGGTGGAAACCAGAGAATCAGAAGCGGGTATCCAAGTCCTAAATGGCTCCACAAGTTGCATGACAAGAATCTGTAGGAAAAAAATTTTTTTAAGTTTGGGAGTGTTTAAGAATTACCTAAGTTTACTCTTTTTCCAGAGCTAATCACACAGTAATATTTCTTAACACATAGGGAAGTTAAGCCCTGGAAATGTTACCTGAAGGATTTTACAGACTCTCTGTGACTTGCTCTTCTTTTTAAGTTAGATAAAGATTAAATGTGATTTTTATATGAATGTGAGAGACTAGATCGCATATATTTTTCTCCTTGCAATAATATGCTTGAATTAGTCCCTTTTCCAATGCTAGTGTTGCTAAGCTGGTTTGTTGTTACACATAGAAAAAGTGACTGAGTTCCAGCTGCAGGCGGACTGTTTTGGAGTACAGATGGCACTAGAACCAGTAGTGTGTTGGCAATGCAACCACTGACTGAATCTGGGCTAGGGTGCCTCAGAATGAGAGAAAATATAATACTAAGGTTTCCGATGATGATGGATTGATTAAGCCATCAGACTGTTGTTTAAAAAGTGGTAATTGCCTGAGGCCGGTTGTTTGGAATATGGACCATCCATTAACATGCGAAGCTCTAACCCTGGTAGAAGCAAGGTCTTCAATACTGAATCATTAGGGCTTACAACTACCTTGAATAGTCTTTTTTACCCACCTTTTAAGTATTAATAGATTTCCCTTTGGGGTTTTCTTTTGCTTTTTTCCCCCGCTTTTTGTTTGTTCTTTCTGTTTTGCCTACTCGTGTCTTCTTGGGCTCCTGTAGGATCATAGCTCTGTGTCTGGGCCCTTTCTTGACATGGTGGGCTACTATCGACATTCTCTCCAAGAGAAGATCTCTCCAGAGTCATCTTCTGAGCCAGCCAGTATCTCCCCCTGCTGGCTGGCAGGAGCGTGTCCCTAGGGCCTGCCATCTCTCAGACCTGAAGAATCTTCCATCTGGGTGGATCGAGACCACTTCCTGTGCCCACCAGGCTTTCAATCAGTTGACGTGATGACTCCTTTTCTCTCTCTTGTTTATCTGGGCACAGGACGTCGTAATCGAATGGACCGATTCTCCAGACTTCTCCGTATGGGCCTTGCCACTTTGCCAGGAGCTTGCTCTCGGTGTTGTGCGGAAGGAGGAACGCCCTATTCACCTGCTGAAACTCTCCAGTACCTTTATTGAACTCTCTAGCCGGGGTCTACAGGCCCTGGGCCAGACTTCCGCCTGTAAATCACCCAACCAGGTCTAGTCCCTCCCACCTTTTGGAGCCTGTTGTGGCATGCCGGCCACCTTGTTCCATCATGTCTCCCTCCTGATAGTCTTTGAGGCCAAGGAAGCCTTTGGGGTCCCCCCCCCTTTTTGTTTTTTTGGTGATGTTCTGTGTGGGAGAAAACTCCATACAGGCTTGAGGAATTTTCCTCCTTGTGTAAAGTAGGGAAGGCAAAATAACATTTTATGCTTTGCTCTACATCCCAAGCAACATCAGAAATGTTGATTTTAATCTCTGTCTTGAAAACAGTATATTTCATACTTCTCTCAACAAGGATCACTTCAAATTTTTATCTGGAATGATAAGAATTCTACCTTCTAAACTTACAAAAGAGGAATAAACCAGAGATAGCCCTGACGTTGTCGCATAATGATAATGTACATGTTCTATAAGGACTATTAATGCCAGAACTAAGAATAAGGGGGAGTTTTGATCCAGCTGACTAATACTAAGCTTTTTAGGCTAGAAGTGTCATCTTGGGCTGGCTATTTCCTGTACCTCTGACTAAGGGTATCTATTTAATGACAGCCATTGCTCTGGAAGCTTGTCTCATGTTCATGTTGGCATCAAGCAAGTTATAGACTCTCTTAGAAGGTCAACCTGAGACCAAAAAAACAAAAACTTAGATCGGCACAGTATATTGTCTACTTGTGAGGTACTTTCTATTCCAAATTTATAAATGGTCAACTTTTTATTATCCAAAGATAAACTGTGCCCATTATGAGTTGTCTATAATATATAATATATGTTTACATAGCATTTTACTAAAGGCTGTCTTCCTGCTTCCCCATTTCCTGCTATGCCCAAATTGTAGGCTGCCTTTCCACTCTCAGTGGTATAGTCTTAGAGCACATTTATTCTTAACACTATGTTTAGAATAAATGGAGGCAGTCCAAAAATTATCTGGGTAATTAAGTAGTTCTTGAGACCAATTTCTGCCTAGAGCTATGCTTGGTTTTCTGTGGGGATTGTTCTCCAAGATTAAAAGCTCATGGACTAGATGGAATAATAAACCAGCTTAGATACAATAACTAGCAACACAAGATTGTGTGCATGCACGCATACACAACCAATAGCTAAGTATTATGGTGCATATAAGACTTCAGAGAAATCAGTTAGAAAAGGATTCATAGAAGTGATAAAGCTTATAGAGGGTCTTGAGACGTAAATAGGATTTGATTAAGCAAAGGAAGAAGAAGAGAGTGTGATAAAGAAGAAAAAGGCATGAGAAATACTATGGATATTTTGGATAATACATGGTTTCAGATGATCTGGGCCACCATGTTCTAAAGTCAAGAGCTATTTGTTCTTACAAGACTTGATAGTTAAATTTTGATGCTGCAATAGTTTAACTGAATTTTTTTAATTAGTTCTCACTGCTTTCTCTCAAATTGTCATTTTCTTGGAACTTTGTGGAAGTTCAAAGCCTTCCTGATTCAGCTGTGGGATCAGGCTCAGAGCCACAGTGTAGGTGAGAATGGCTTGGGAAGAACCGTCTTGACTTTGAGGTGGGACTGCTAACCAAAGACAAGCCTAAAGGTCCAGCTAACATCAGTTGAGTTTCATAGTTAACGAAACGTTGTATATTTCAGGATGGCTAACAAGGGCACCTTGGTGTCCATGTAGACTTTCAGTCTCTTAAGGAGTTACCAAATCTTAATTGGTATTGAGAGTCTTTACTATGCCCTTTAAGGAGTAATAGCTCAAGTTTTTGTTACTACAAATTCTAAACTAATAATCTCTGTCCTTCCAAGGAATTTGGACTTGAAAGTCTGAAGGATCTGAATGAATGTAGGATCTGTAATGAGAAGATAAACACTGTTTATTCTGATTCCGGGGACTAAGGGGCAAGTAATCTGAGGGGGTTGCAGTTAAAGGGCACACAGAACAACAGCACATTGTTTTCTGTCCTCATAGAAGGCAAACTTGAAAGAAACAGCAGAAACTCAACTAAATATTTAGTTTAAATTCAAGGAATAATTTACTAACAACAGGTTACTAAAAATATAAATAGCTTAAAGAGGAAAAAATTATAATGTCACTTGCTGGTCATCATATATAGAATAGATGCCCTCTATAGAGACTGCGTAGATGTGGTCTGAGTGATTTATAGGATTCGTGGAATTCTTTGATTCTAGGGTGATCATGTGGGTACCTGGATTGGGAGGTGTGGGGACACGGCTCTTGAAATTGACATCTCTGGGCTCTCTCTTTTTAATCATTCCTGGCCCAAGAGAATTCTCTGTATCTATATCATGGTTCTGTTAATGTCTTTAGAGATGTCTGTACTCAGAAGTGAAGTAGAGAGGATAGTGGCCTCATAGCTTAATTTGAAGTGGCAATAGCTTTCGTGGAAATAATGGTAAAACCCTGTTCTGCAAACAGTACTAGAGAGCATTAGATTATCGATTGTATGCCCGGGATGGTTCATTCTTAATGTCTTGGAAGCATAGACTTCAGTGCCCGGCTTCTCAGTGATAGGAGAGGATGTATGGATCAGTCAGTTACATGTGGTTTTGAAGGGAGGCCCTCCCGTCGACATCCCGAGACAGTGGCAGTGGAGGGCTGCCTGGAAACAAGAAGTGCAGGAACAGCCGCCGGGAGCAGACTCTGCTGGGAGTAGTTGTCTGAGAGCAATCAAGACTGGTGAGACGGGGGTAGCCATTGCAGGGTGGATTGTGGTCATGCTTCTTTTAATGACTACTTGAGTAATTTTTCATTGACCAGGGTTTAAGTGCTGACTTTCTTATTTTTATGTTGCCTGTTTTTAGCACTGACACACTATTCCATGCTTGTAAAGAACACTAGAAATTGTCATTACAAACAGGGAACGTTTGCAGACCTGCTGTTGAAATAAAATAATCCAGAATTAGATCAAATGAAGTTTTAGGTGGCTTTTTTATTAAACGGGATGATTTTATTAGTTTGTGTTGCTTAGTATTTGATGATTTCTTATCCTCAAACTTAAAAGTCCTGTCTACTGTTTAAATTTTTTTAATATGTTGTTAGAACGTTCTTATTTTTTACATCTTTGCATGTAGAAATGATCCTGTATATATTTATCATTTTAATATTTGCCTTCCAGGTGCCAGGATCGCTGAGTATTCCCAACTGTACGACCAGATCGTATTCAGAGAGACCCCCTTTAAGACTCAGAAGGATGGCTGGGCCAGCCCTCAAGACTCCTCCAACCTCAGCTCTGCATCACCTTCCCACACCCAACACGGTAGCGAGGATTGGCTTTTGCATTCAACCTATAGTAATGGAGAGTTAGCAGATTTCTGTCCCCGGCCAGAGCAAGACTTGAAGTCAAAATATCCCACTTTAGAGATCAATACAAAAAGTACCCCAAGACAACTGTCCGCAGCTTGCTCTGTGCCTTCTCTCCAAACCTCTGAGCCTCTGCTGGGCTCCATGCAGAGACACAGCGTGGTGGTCAGCCAGCCCAACAAAGAGAACTCCTGTCAGGGCCATCTTTACAACTCTCTGGGACGGAAAGGAATCAGTGCTAAATCTCAGCCTTATAACAGGTCTCAGTCATCTTCCTCCATCCTGATAAACAAGTCCGCGGACTCCATCAACTACCCTAGCGAAATGGGAAAGAAACAGCCGCTGTCTTTACACAGAAGTTCAAGGTGGGAGAGTCACCAGGATTTGGTGCCAGGTATTGCTGACTCAGGTCAACAGGGCACTGAAAAACACTCAGATCTCACACTCCAGGACTCGCAGAAAGTTCTGGTAGTAAATAGAAATTTACCTTTAAGTGCCCAAATAGCTACCCAGAACTATTTTTCCAATTTCAAAGAGACTGAAGGAGATGAAGATGACTATGTGGAGATCAAGTCAGAAGAAGATGAGCCAATAAGCAACAAACTTGGACCATATCTGACATCATACAATGATTCTGACAAACTGAATGACTATCTCTGGAAGGGGCCATCTCCCAATCAGCAAAATATTGTCCAATCTCTAAGGGAAAAATTCCAGTGTCTTAGTTCAAGCAGCTTTGCCTAAGGTTCTTAAGAGTAGCTGCCTGAATTAACTTCTTACTGTGCTCATGAATTAGAGATACTGAGAGATGTTTTGTATGTACCAGACTAGAACAGTTTTGTAATAACCAGAGATGTAAAGTATACTTTCTTTAACAGCACAACTTTTTGAAACAGCTGGCGATCCAGCCAGGATTGTACTGTAGCAAATGTTAGCATCTAACACTGTGTTTTCTGATGCTGATGGTCTTCATGTTTCATGTAAGTCAATCTTACTTGAAAATTTTAGGCTTTTTTTTTTTTTTTTTTAAAAACATGATGGCCATGGTATTTTTTCCCATATCCTGACAATTAGTGCCCAGACTTTAAGAAATGCAATAATCATTTCCTATTATCCAGAAGCCACAGGTATACTAGGACTCAAAGGCAGCAAGGAGGACTTTTCACGTTTTTTAAAAAGAAAGGAAACTAAAGCTGTTTAAAGGATTATGCTTACCTCTGACATTTTTGTTAAATTTGTGACAAGACCCTAGAATAACTTAAATGAGGGATCTCTAATTGGAGTATTGTCTAGGTGCCCATTTTAGGGTTTCTATGCTGGCATTCCTGCATCGAGTTCATTATAAGGCAGAAAATATGTAACTATTGGAAATTAGAATGTATCATGACCAATTTTCTGTAAGCAAAAATCCTTCCCTGTCTTCCTGAACAAGGCCTGGAGAATGTGCTGCTCGTCACTTATTTTACATTTCATGGGGTTAAATGAATGATTCCCTTAATGGTTTAAAACCAAGTGCAAGAAAATGCAAATTGACTTATTAGAAAAGATGGGTTGACATCTGGGTACAATTTGATTATCTCATTATATGACAGTTGGGGATGGGGAGAGGACAGAAAGAACCCTTCACTATTTTTTGTGCCTGTTTCTAATCAACACAAAGTAAACCATAAACTAAAATAAAACAAAGCGCTTTAAAGCTACTCTTCCCAGAGCAGTTTTTCAGATGTCCTTTCATGAATTTTATACTCAGCCAAATGACCTGGTCCCAGCCTTGAGAATTTTATTGACTGCAGTGAAATTTATTTTCTAATCCAGTCATAATATGGGGGTCTTTTTTCATTGTTTGGGGGCATATAGAAGAGCAGAATCTTTGGTTACTAAATTCTGACTAATCACATCTTTTAAGTTGTAATTATGGTCTTTAAATAGTGGTTCATTGTGATATTATGTACTAATACAACTCTTTATGGAAGGAAACAAAAACAAAAGCAAGACCTTGTGAGTAAAACACAAAATTAAAGAAGCTAAAGAGAAAAATGAAGGCAGATTTATTGCCACTTTATAAAAATATTTTATTGAAGACTCCAACCAATGTAACAAGTATGTTTTCTCGAACAGTGGCTTTCGCATTCTCACTTTAAGCCATTTTACATTCTGTGGCCTCTTCCCCACCCTGTCAGTTTTCATCTTAAAAGATACGATAATCTGTGTAGGGAAAGGGGATCTGGGCTTTTCATTTAAAGATAAGCAATGATATTGATTTGAATCAGTGACATCTACCATAATTCTTTTTCTCTCTTTAAGTGCTATGCCTCTTTTTCTTAAAAACATAAAATGTGACCATCCTTATTTTATACACAGGTACCTAAGGCATTCGTTTTCCTTTTTAAGTAACCAAAAATACCCTAAGTTTCTTCTTTCTCCATACCGTACTTTCTTCTTGTAGCTTAGAAAACAAAGTCCATATGGACGAGCATTGTTCTGGAACCATTCCTTCTTTCATTGCCCTTCTTTAAACATGATATGAGTTTTCAAGAATAAGCAGTATCAGAAAAGAGAAGCACTGTATCTGAGTATAGATTCTCAGACTTGCTAGAGGTATTTGTAAGGGCGTTTACAAAACAAAGTTACCTGACTTTTCTTGTCCCAGGAATGCAGTTTCCCACTTCTCTGCTTTTTGGTTTGTAAGACCCAAATTCTGTATTATCCATATTACTGTGGTGTGTTACTCTCAGAAATTATTAATTCTCCACACCAATGTCCGGTTGCACGACTTTGATGTCACTTATAGGAACACACCCCACTGCACGGAGGCTGCTGTCATACTGTATAAAATGTCTGTATGGTTGTCTTTAGGTTCTAGGACAAATCTGCAGTTCTATACATCCGTTCTGTCAGCCAGGATACAGATTTTGAGATCTGTGTGTATATATATATTCAAGTTCGTATTTTCCCTCAAAGTTATTCAATGAGTGCTTTTGTTTAAAATAGTTTCTTCGGGAGGTGGGGTAGGGATGTATATAATTGGGGGAAAAGAGTTATATGTACTTAAATGGATGTCAAGTTCTTACTAAGTCTCTGTACTGAAGGTTCAATTTTTTTTTATAAGTTCACTTTTCACCTACTCTATTCTTTGTGCAAAAAAAAAACCCCCAGAAAAACAAACAAAAAACCATGCATCTAGGAAAACATAGTTTAAATACTGTATATATGATAATGAAAGTTAGTAATGCTCATTATTTAATAAAGTTTGTAAAGTACAAAGTAAAATATAGTGTGAATTAATGTGTTAATTCTAGAAAGATCAAGATTTTTCTGAACTATACTCAGTTATAATACTTCGCCTTATGAGCTGTGCAGAAAATGGTTCAGGGTAGAATTCCCTGGCGGTCCAGTGGTTAGACCAGTGGACTCAGCTTCCACCGCAGGGGGCACAGGTTCAATCCCTGGTCAGAAAACTAAAATCCCGCAAGCTGAGCAGCATGGCCAAAAAAAAAAAAAAAGAAAATGGTTCAGGGTAGTGATGACATACCATGTTTCAGTGGCCTGTGACTGACCATTTTCTATATCTTTTGATTACTTTTCAAATATTGAATTTAGCCTGGGATTATCATACCCCTCTCTGAAATTCCCTTTAGACCAAGTGCCTTTCCAGGTAACTGGTTGTGATGGTGTGAGAAGATCATAGAGTAGCTTGACGTGCAGCTGTGGGGTTAAAGTCAGGTGAGGTGGAGGGGAAGGGCCCAGAATGCTGAGGTTTTTTTGGTGCCAAAAGGCAAACTTGCCTACTTTACTCTGGTGGTGCAAGCCCATGGGCAAAGCCCACTTTGTGTATCTATGAAAAACAACAAAGCTTGATTTTCCAGACAATAGCTTATTCACAATGCATCATACAATAGGAAAGGAAGAGAAACAAGCAGTTCCACTTCATTAGTTCTAAAACCATGTTTATTCAGCTCAAACGTAAAAGAACAGGGCTTGGATAGTAAGTAAATCATCCGCTCTACGGCGCAAATACAAGCCCCCAAATATTCTATTGTTTGTATGGCAAGGTGTGGCTCCCCATATAAGCATCACAAGACCATGGGTAAGCAGATTCCTTCTTGTACAGACTAGTTAAATCAGAGGCTGTAAACTGGTGGCCCAGAGTCTGAATCTGGTTTGTACAGTTTTACAAAGGTTTAACAGGAAAATCCAGATTTCCACCTTTAAAAAAAAAATTAGATCTAGCCTGTTTGGGGCTGGCTTCTGATGAGGTGACTCCAAGATCTGAGGATGGAATTTAAAGGTGAAAATCATCCTGTAAGCCGATAGGGTAGCAGATCCCTGGAGAAAGAAACAGGCGAGGAAGCCATTTGGGCCTAAGCCATTTTGGGATCTCAGCCTGGCCAAAACACTCGTCCTTGAACAGGTCTCAGTACTTAATGATCCCAAGGGAACAAAAGAACAAACTGTTATTAGGCAAGAGATGTAAAAACAGCAAAGTCCTTATCATTGTAAGGACTCCCAGTTCTCTTTCAATGGTAAAGATTAGCCTGAAGTGCTCAACTACCTGAAGCCCGGAACATAAGAGATGATGTTGTAGCGCTAGCTTCCTACCTGGTTGTCTTGCCAGTTTTCCCCATTTGCAGACTTGTGCACCTCCATCCTCCCAAATCTTAGCCAGCATAATATTTCTAAACACAAATAGAATCCAATCTTCTACAAAGTCCTCCAAATCTGTCTCTGCCTTTATAGGAGCTGCTCCCTTTGCCTGCATGACCCCCCCACTACCATCCAGGAGAAAACCTGCCCGGTCCTCAACACTCAGCTCAAAAATCACTATTAAGAACTGTGGGGGCTTCCCTGGTGGCGCAGTGGTTGAGAATCTGCCTGCTAATGCAGGGGACACGGGTTCGAGCCCTGGTCTGGGAAGATCCCACATGCCGCGGAGCAACTGGGCCCGTGAGCCACAACTACTGAGCCTGCGCGTCTGGAGCCTGTGCTCCGCGACAGGAGAGGCCGCGATAGTGAGAGGCCTGCGCACCGCGATGAAGAGTGGCCCCCGCTTGCCACAACTAGAGAAAGCCCTCGCACAGAAATGAAGACCCAACACAGACAAAAATAAATAAATAAATTTTAAAAAAAAAGAACTGTGGAGAGGGCTTCCCTGGTGGCGCAGTGGTTAAGAATCCGCTTGCCAATGCAGGGGACACAGGTTCGAGCCCTGGTCCGGGAAGATCCCACATGCCGTGGAGCAACTAAGCCCGTGCGCCACAACTACTGAGCCTGTGCTCTAGAGCCCGTGAGCCACAACTACTGAGCCCACGTGCCACAACTACTGAAGCCCATGCGCCTAGGGCCTGTGCTCTGCAACAAGAGAAGCCACTGCAATGAGAAGCCCATGCACTGCAACGAAGAGTAGCCCCCGCTCGCCGCAACTAGAGAAAAGCCCTCGCACAGCAATGAAGACCCAACGCAGCCAAAAATAAATAAATAAATAAAAATAAAATAAAAAAAGAACTGTGGAGGGTCTGGGATTTTACTCAGCTTGCACGCTAACAAGTTAGCTTGCCTCCGTATCCGAGGTCATGATCACTCCCGGCAGGATAGGCAGCATGAATGCATTGATTGGTTTCCCTTGCTTCTCCAGGCCCCCAGGGGCCTGCAGAGCCGCCCAAGTATGTGCTACACACACACAGTGGGTTGGTTTCACAGCTGAGGAATACTGGATTTAGGAATCTTTTATCTTAAAGAGCTACTGGCAAACCTGCCCAATCTTTGACCCTGGAGGGAGGCGTTACCTTTACACTGTGGGCAGCAAACATATCTGCCCTCTGCCCTGGAGGGAAACACTCTCTATTTTCCAAGGTTGTTTGCTATGCAAATATCCTTGCAACACTAGCTCAGAACAAGACCAATTGATACAAGACAGAAAGAGAGATGCAAAATGCAGGAAACCCATAGAGAGTGTCTCAGAACAATCACATTGTTACCCCAAAATTGGGTTCCCCTCTTGGTGGGTGTCAGGCTAAAAGACACAACCATGCCAAAGGTCCGGAGAAGGATTTATTACTTGCAACATGAAAGGAGAACACCAGGGATCTTACCCAAAGCAGTGTCTCCCCTAACAGCAAAGTTGGGGAAGTTTTTAAGCTAAGGGTACATGCATATTCATGAAGGGGCTTGAGCAAGAGAATTCAGCATAGAATTGGGGCAAAGGTCAACAGAGTCCAAGCTTTAGTTGATGGAAGTCAGAAAAGGTCAACATCGTCATCCTTTAGGTTCCAGTTGATCTGTTGGAAGCTTCTTGTGACTCTCCAGGTCTAGGAAAGTGTTTCTTCTTAACACTTATAACTCTCTGAACCTTTAGGCTTTATAGCTTTCCATCAACATGCCTGTGTTCTACTATACAGTTCTGCACAGTAAACTCTGACACCCTGACACCCGAGCTTGTGTCTGTCTTGTTCAAAGTTGATTCCTTCACCACATGCCTAGCATAGAGGCTACTATAGAACAAATGCACTCTCACTCTCTCTATATACCCATAATATCATATTAACTTCATATATATATATTCCTTATTCTGGAAACAAACTTTCTTTGACCTTTGTCCAAATGTCATCTCAAAGTGCACTGAAATTACCTATATCCACTAGGGAAGGAATGTGAGTTAATGCATTTTTAAGGGCTTCAACACAGTAGAGCCCTTTCCTCCCAGGGTAGTTGACTTTTCCTAAGTAAACCAATATATATTTGAGTTTGGGATAAACAGATTCAGACTATCTCCAAATGAGATCCTGACACTTCCCCATGAAACAAACCTGGGAATATGAAAGACCCTGAAGTTTACTTCCATACATCTTTCTCCCTTTCCTATCCTTCTCTCCTACAGGTGTGTATTATGAGTGTGTAAGAACCCAAATAGCTCTCATCTGGAATGACTTCAGGGTGGGGCCCAAGAGGGAGTTGAAGGTGAGCGGAGGACAGAGGCCTCCATGGTCATCCACGTGAGGACCTGAATCGGTTGAGTAAAATACTTGAACTGGCTTGATCAGCACAGGCATTTGCTGTCCTAGACCTTAAAGTGATTTCTTAAAATTACATATAAGATGACAGTTAATCATATCCTAATGGGACAGACCGTTGTTGACCATCAGTGTCAACACCTAAAATTTTTTAAGATTAGAAAGTATGTTAATTCAGTTAAAAAAAACAGAAAACAAAAAAACCACATGGCTTCTAGGTGAACTTTATTATACTTTTTTTTTGGCCCTGCTGCGCAGCTTGCGGGGATCTTAGTTCCCCAACCAGGGATTGAACCCAGGCCCCGCCTCGGCAGTGAAAGCTCCAAGTCCTAACCACTGGACCGCCAGGGAATTCCCTATTATGTGAGATCTAATTAAAAGAGATAGAGTATCGCTTTAAAGGTGTGGATTGCCCTAAGCTTTTGGTGACGACTGAAAACAGCCTCCAAAGTGCCTTCTTCAAGATGGCTTTGTAGCACATCTATATGGCCTGAGTCATTTCCATATTAGGGATTCCAGTAACAAATTGGTTTTGGTGGCTCACCCTTCCCAATCAATTTAGCTTAGGTGTACAGTTTTAAACTTGATCTTTTCTATTCAAACCTTTCTTCCATACAGAATAGTTCATGAAGTGTTGGGAAGTCTTCTTTGGGTCCTGCTGTGCCATGCTGAGCCATGCAATTCACAAAAATGCCACACTTTTCCGTGCAATTCAGTATGATTGGAAGGATTGCCTTTTTATATGAAGTTGTGGCTGTGTTGTTTCTTCTCCACTTCCCTGTGCTATTTCTTCTCCACTTAACATTTTTAGCAGTTATAAATTTTCTGAGAACTGCTTCTGCAAAAGGTTACAGGTAAATATTGCCACCACAGGTGTGGCCCCGACTGACCTTCCTATCCCTCCCCCAGCACATAGAAAGCCTTCAACACACAGCTACTGAACAAGCGAATGAAAGAATGTTATTTCTCACACCAAAACTGGAAACAATACAAACAACATCAGGAAAAGGTAAAATAAATTATGGTCTATCCACAATATAGATTGGGTTATAATATATAGCCACTATAAGTCATGATTTCGAGTACTATCCCTTCCCAATTTCATGAAAACAGATACAGCAAGTGAAGAAGAGACCTATATATATAATATGGTCACAGTCTTGTAAAACAAGTTAAAATAAAATTAAGAGATCAAAATTAACAGTTATGACTTGGCTATAGTATTGTGGGTGATTTTATTTTTTACTTTATGCTTTTCTCTATATACATTATAAATAAATAGTATATATATTTGAAAAACACACTCAGCTCCAGCATCGGATCCTCTGGTGTTTTCTCTGATGCTCCTCCATAAACAGTTAAGCATTTCATTTTCATCACCTCAGAAAACAACCCTGTACCTATCAGCTCTAACCTCCAATCCCTCTATTTCCCCTGCCCCCAGCCATAAGCAAACCCTAGTATTTTATGTCTCTATAAATTTGCCTATTCTGGACATTTCATATAAACAGGATCATATAATATGTGGTATCCACAGTCTTTTTAAACATCACTATGGTTGGCACTCATCAGATGGACTGACAAATTGTCACTACTCTGGTGGAGTTACTGTTGGAAACTCCTGAGGGTAGAGACTGGATAAGTTAAAAAAAAAAAAAAAAAACTTTTTTTTTTTTGAGCAGTTTTAGGTTCACAGCAAATTTAAGAGGAAGGTATGGAGATTTCCCATAAACTCCCTGTGGACTGGGTGATTTTCATCTTCATGGCCAGTGGCCTGTGTTCAGTAGTGTCCAATGAGTGCCCATTGAATGAGTGGTCCCCAATTTATAATGAGACAAGCCTCTAAGGGTTTTTTTTTTTTTTTTTTTTTATTATTATTATTATTTTATTTATTTATTTATTTATTTACTTATGGCTGTGTTGGGTCTTCGTTCCTGTGTGAGGGCTTTCTCCAGTTGCAGCGAGCAGGGGCCACTCTTCATCGCGGTGCGCGGGCATCTCACTATAGCGGCCTCTCTTGTTGCGGAGCACAGGCTCCAGACGCGCAGGCTCAGTAGTTGTGGCTCACGGGCCTAGTTGCTCCGTGGCATGTGGGATCTTCCCAGACCAGGGCTTGAACCCATGTCCCCTGCATTGGCAGGCAGATTCTCAACCACTGCGCCACCAGGGAAGCCCGCCTCTAAGGGTTTTATGACTTGCCCAAGATTATCAGGACAGTAGGTGAACGGGCCATTCAAGGCTCCTTTCTGATGTTTATATGCTTGTGTAACCAAGCAGGACACTATGGGGCATTCCCAGGACAGGTCCCCCTGACCCCCCAATGTCCTCCACCTGCCTCTTGCTTGTAGAAAAATTTTAACCTCCTAAACCTTCCTCAAGTTCCAAAGAATAAACTTAATCAGAGAAGTGAGAAAGTGCAGAAACAAAGCAAAACAGTCAAGCAAGACAAAATCATAATAGTTTAGTCATTAGACAAATTCAAGGACCCTTAGTCCCTCCTCAAGGGCTATAGATAATATTCTGAACCATATCCTTTGAGCTGTTCTGTAGATACTGAACCCCCCATTAGGGATGTTCATGGGCTGATCACGCATTCAAAACCCTCTTCCTCACCCTGTCTTTAAAAACCTTTCCCTGAAAACCACTGGGGAATTTAGGTCTTCTGAGCATTAGCTGCCAATGCTCCTTGCATGGCACCTGCAGTAAACCCTGCACTTTCCTTCACCACAGCCTGGTGTCAGTAGATTGGCTTTACTGCACCCTGGCGAGTGGACCCAAGTTTAGTTTGATAACACTTGTACAAGACATAACTTCTGTGATTTTGTTTCCTCTTGTGTAAAAAGGTGGTAATGAAACCGTGCACCTCAGACTGGGACTTGAACCCCTGTGCCAGGACTTGAACCCGGCCAAAACCCAGGCTGGAACTTGAACCCACATGGCCGGGACTCGAACCCAGCCAAACCCCACAGTCTTCCAACTGAGATCACACACCTGGTTTCAGGACGTAATGAAGTTCAGGTTCTTGATGTCTCATCCCACAAAGAATTCAGTGAGAGACAAAGTGATAGGTAAGAAGTGGATTTATTTAGAGAGAAACACACCCCATACACAGAGTGTGGGCCATTCCGGAAGGTGAGAAAGGCACCAGGGTATGGGGTTGTCAGTTTTTATAGGGGTGGGTAATTTCATAGGCTAATGAGTGGGAGGAGTATTCCAGCTATTTTAGGAAGGGGCGGAGACTTCCAGGAAGTGGGCCACCGCCCACTTTTTGATCCTTCTGGTCGGTCTTGTAACTGTCATGGCGCCTGTGGGTGTGTCATTCAGCTTGCTGATGTGTTACAGTGAGCCCATACTGAGGCTCAAGATCTAGTGGAAGTTGATTTGTCTGCCATCTTGGACCCATTTAGTTCTAATCAGTTTACGTCATGTCCTTGGGCTATGTCATTCTTTCAAAGGTTTTGCCCTGCCCCTTCCCTCCTGTTTCAGTAATATCTACCTCACAGGTTTGTGAAATGTTAGCTATTGCTGTACCCTCATGTGTGAGATGTGGCAATCAGCCTTACAATGAAAAATATAGACAGTAGCATGCGATTAAGACATGATCAATGAAGGCAGGCAAACCAAACTGACCTCTCTGGACCCAGTTTCCTCGAGGCTGAAAATCAGGACAAAACACATTACTGTTTTTTAGGATTAAATTCAGTGTCTCTCCAGAACCTCCTACAGGGTTTAGCTGATGGAAAGCCAGTGTTTATAATTTGTAGTTTTATTCCCACTTTACTTGGGAATTATAAACCTGATAAGATTATAAACAATGTATTTCGTTTTGAGGCAGCTAAGCTTCACAGAGGTTAAGTAACTTGCCTACGGCTACAAAGTCAGCTTTTGAACTCCAAGGCCCACACGGTGTTCACTGTTCGGCCGCCTCCAGCCTGATAAATCCAATCCCTGGTAGCTAAACCAATTGCCCTTCCAGGAAGCAAACTGCCACTCGAGGGCAGGATGTTATTGGCAGCCTAGGCGGAGGAAGAAGGTACTGTCTCAGGACAGGGCGGGAGCCCCATCCTCACGCCCCACCCTCCTCTGATATTTACCCCTAGCCAAATTTCGAGTCTGTGTTTGGAAGTGCCAGAAAGTGCCCGTCCCTGACGTCCAGGCAACTCGAACAGCAGCCCCGCGCCCCACAGGCCCCCGCCTTCCCAACGTCACGGCCACTGAGCGCAGTGCCCCCTAGGGGCTCCTCTCCGCTGAGGAAGAATAGCCAGGACCTTCCTGCCACTGGCCCGTTACCGGCCGGGTCCGGTTCTCCCGCCTGGCGCCCGCCCCGCCACCCCCAGGAGGGACGTGAGCCGCTGCGTCTCTGAGCTCAGCCGCCGCATCTCCGCGTCGCGGGAAAACCCGCGGCCTCCCGCTTCCGCCGCCTCGCCGCGTTCCCGCTGCACTGCCCGCGCCTCGCCATGAGCGCGCGCCTGCCGCTCGTCCTGCGCCGGCTCGGCCGCCTGCAGCCCCCCGGCCCGCCGCGCCGCCTCCGAGAGCTTTGTCGCGCCAGCAGCGGCGGGGGCGGCGGGGAGGGCCTGCTCGGGCAGCGGCGGCTGCGGGACACCCAGGCCGGGAGCAGCCGGGGCCCGGGCAGCCGGGCGCCCCCAGCGCGGGACTCCATCGTCCGGTGAGTGTACGGCGCTAGCCGCCGCCCAGGTCCCCGGCGGCCGGGGAAGACCCAGGAGGTGGGGCGGCCGGAGCTCTCGAGTCTCGGCCAGGCCCCGGGGGCCTCCGTGGGGGCTTCGCTGAGCACGGGGTCGCGAGTGTTTGGTGCCAACTTTTAGGGGTGACGGCAGCTGGTGGGGGACGGGCACCGAGAGGGCGGGCTGGGCGCGCCGGAGGACGGAGACGCTCGGGGCCGGCCCAGGTCGGAGGGGCGGGGGGTCGGGAGGGCGTGGGCATCCGCGGCGGGTGCTGAGCAGCTCAGACCGCGCGCCTCGCTCCACGTGCACCTCCCGCCGCCTGCTCTGATGCAGCCGCTCCGGGCGCGGCCTGGGCAGGAAAGGGGCGGTGCGGCGAGGGCTGGAGCCCCGAGGGGGAGGGGCGCCCGCTCCCGCCCGCCTGCTGGTCGGATCCGGGGTGGGGGCCAGGGCGCTGCGGGCTTGCGGGGCTGCGGCGGGTGCACCCCGAGCCCAGCGATCGGCGCCTGTCTGCGCAGGGGCTCCGCCTCCGAGAGGCTGGCTGCGGGCGGCGTACAGCGACTGCGGTGAGGTCTGCGCTCCCAAAACGCCGCAGCCTTCTGCGCGTGGGAGGGCTGCGGCCCGGCCCACCCAGTGACGCGCGGAGGGCGGCCGGAGAAGTCGGGGCCGGCTCGTTCCCAGCGTCGCTGCACCGTGGGTACGGAATGCCCAGCGCAGCCTTCTTTCCAAAGTTCTCTCCCGAGCCAGAGGCGAACTCTGCCTGGGAGCCCCGGGCCGGCCTTCCGCTGTCCCCACCGGAGACGTTCGCGGGTCCCCCTCCACCCCCGTACCCACCCGCCTTGATCCTCACACACACCCTAGCCGCTTCTCCTAGCCCTTCGGTGGGAGCGAGGGGAAGTAGAGCCTTGTCTGCCTCTTCCTGGAGAAGTGTGTTAGCTGGGGACCCAGAGGGTGTAGAGTGAAGCGCTCAGGACATGCCTGGGGGTCGCGGGAAAGCCCTTTCTTCCCTTCCGTAACTAGAATTCCTAGTTCCAGGATGCCATGTTACGGAGCGAGCTCTTCACGTCCATCCACTGGCCTCATCCTCTTATGTTTTCCTTCTAGCCTTCATTCTGAAATGAATTTACCTTTTTACTCCCTCTGTTTCCAAGGCGCTTCATGATGTGGCCCATGACTCCAAGGACTCTTTAGTTTACCTTGTCTTCTCTCCGGACGTCGCGGTTAGGTCTCTTCTGGTCATTAGATTTTTTTTTTAATTAATTTATTTTTATGGCTGTGTTGGGTCTTCGTTTCTGTGCAAGGGTTTTCTCTAGTTGTGGCAAGCGGGGGCCACTCTTCTTCGCGGTGCGCGGGCCTCTCACTATCGCGGCCTCTCTTGTTGCGGAGCACAGGCTCCAGACGCGCAGGCTCAGCAGTTGTGGCTCACGGGCCCAGTCGCTCCGCGGTATGTGGGATCTTCCCAGACCAGGGCTTGAACCCGTGTCCCCTGCACTGGCAGGCAGATTCTCAACCACTGCGCCACCAGGGAACCCCCCGGTCATTAGATTTTAAGCAGTGTACAGCTGAGCTCATCTTAAGGGGTTACCAAACCGAACTGGGGTACCCTCGCCAGATGTGCAGCAAACCCAGTCTACTGACACCGGGTTGTGACGTAGGCAAGTACAGTGTTTGTTGCAGGGTACCAAGCAGGGAAGTAGGGGACAAGCCTCAGATCCACTCCACTCCAACTTGGTCTTTGAGATAGAGGTTTTGGGGTTTTTTTGTTTGTTTGTTTGCCGAGCCACGGGGCATGTGGGATCTTCCCCGACCAGGGATCGAACCAGTGCCCTCTGCGTTGGGGGCGGGGAGTCAACCGCTGGACCACCAGGGAAGTCCGACATTTCTTTTGGCAGTCGGGATGTCTCTGGTTTATGCTTCTCTAGCCGGGTGGTCCTTGGCCAGAGGTCTGTTAGCTCATCTTGCCCTGGAGAAACAGCTTGAGTTTGTAGTTAATGAAGATATCTATGATAGCATTTTAGTATATTAACGATGTTACGAACAACAGCAATTTTAGTCATCTGACTCCGGTTGATTATTGCTCATTTAGCACAGGATTAAGGGGACAAGAAAAGGAATAAAGTTTTGGATAGAGAGATTAATCATAAACTGGATAAGAAGTTTTAGGGGGATTTGGTTTCAGGGTAAGGGTCCAAAGACAGTATAGGATGCAGAAATCACCTTCCAACTAGAAGTTGAGGAGGCAACTTTTCTCACCCAGGGCAGAAAAACCTCTGATGAGAAACATCTTTGCTACCTTTTAGACTTCTTGAGCCTGGTAACTCCTTGCTTGCTTTGCTTGGCACTGTAAGAATAATGGAAGAATAAGGAGTAACCCCAAAGAATGAAATGTTACACATGTAACAAGTTGTGGGGGAATTAGCCAACTTTATGAGCTGAGTTGGTGACAGGTGTCAGCTTCTACAGTCGTGTGCCCTTCATTTTATTGAGGGGTAGGTGCTACAAGTGTTTCTGGGAAAATTGCTTTTGGAAGGAGTGTTTTTAGTGTTCAAGTGTAGCTTTGAGGCCCAGAAGAACGCTGTACAATTATAAGAACAAAGGTAGAGCCCTTGTAGTACACCTGCTCTACAGATGAGGAAGCGGGTTCCTTAGTGGCTCAATGAATTGCCTGTGCTAGTCAACCAGAGGCCTGAGCACTGGTCCTCGGCTGTTTCCACTGAGTGCTTCGGGGCCACCCAGACTCCTTGTTGAAAGCACACATTCCCAGGCCCCATGCAGACTTAGGGAGTCCAACTTTCTGGGCTGAGTCACAAAGCCTTTCTCTTTACCAAGCTTTCCAGGTGACCCTTATACACATTGCCAAGAACCACGTGGGACCCGCACTCCAGTGCCTTCCCACACTAGCCAGAAATGAGGACCCAGTATGGCCCAAATTCGCAGCCAAGAAAGGCAGAGAATCTGCATACAGCATGTGGTCCTCAGCCGCATGTTGTTGGACAGAAGATTCTTGCTCATTTATAAGGTGATTTGTGAACTTTCACATATAGTCTGGTTTATCAACACAACAATACAGTTGTTTCACTGGAAATCAAGTTGCTTTATCCCAAGTGTTTAAAAACAAACCAAAACCTTCCTGGGTTGTACACAGCTGCATGCCCATTTACTCTCTCTTCTAGCCCAGCTGACTGTGGGAAGGCTCCTCCTGGTTGAGTTTTGAAGCCTTTAAACGTTTTCTGAGCACCCTTCTCTCCTCACCCACCTACAAGAGCAGTGCCTGCCAGCTACATTCGTCAAATTCTTCTCTAAAACTGGGAGGAGTTTTGCCCCTGGCCATTTTGCCTTTTCCCTTTGCTCATGGCCATTTATTGCTGATGGGATCTGGCTGGAAGTTCCCCTTGCATTTTTTGAAAGCTGTTGTGCATGCAAGACCCTGATGGAGACAAGAGATGATACTTAAAGGTGGTCTTAAGCACTGAAGCATGGGTACTGCCTTGGCTAAGCCTTTTGTCTCTTATTATGAGAGGAAAAAGAGCCAACTTTCTTTTTTAAATTTTTTATTTAATATTTTTTAATTAAAAATTTTTATTGAAATATAGTCGATTTACAATGTTGTGTTCCAGGTATACAGCAAAGTGATTCAGTTATACATAAATGTCTATATGTATATAGATATATGTATAGATATATCTTTTTCAGGTTCTTTTCCATTATAGGCTGTTACAGGATACTGAATATAGTTCCCTGTGCTATATAGTAGGTCCTTGTTGTTTGTCTATTTTATATATAGTAATGTATATCTGTTAATCCCAGACTCCTAATTTATCCCTTCCCCCTCTTCCCCTTTGGTAACCATAAGATTGTTTTCTATGTCTGTGGGTCTGTTTCTGTTTTGTAAATAAGTTCATTTGTAAGAGCCAACTTTTTTTTTTTTTAATACATTTATTTATTTATTTATTTATTTATTTATTTATTTATTTATTTATTTATGGCTGTGTTGGGTCTTCGTTGCTGCGCGTGGGCTTTCTCTAGTTGCAGCGAGCGGGGGCTACTCTTTGTTGCAGTGTGTGGGCTTCTCATTGCGGTGGCTTCTCTTGTTGCAGAGCACGGGCTCTAGGCACGCGGGCTCAGTAGTTGTGGCACACGGGCTTAGTTGCTCTGCGGCATGTGGGATCTTCCTGGGCCAGGGCTCGAACCCGTGTTTCCTGCATTGGCAGGTAGATTCTCAACCACTGTGCCACCAGTGAAGTCCATTATCTCTCTTTTAGAGAAAATATATTTATATGGCACATTTCATCTAATGAGCTGTATTAAGGAGAAAAAAATTAAAAAAAGAAAATTACTGCTAACATCTAGTTTGTTTACCTCTGCTTATTTTGAAAATTAGAGATTGTCATGTTCTATGCTGGATTTTTTTTTTTAATAAATTTATTTTATTTATTTATTTTTGGCTGCATTGGGTCTTCATTGCTGCACACGGGCTTTCTATAGTTGCAGTGAGCGGGGTCTACTCTTCGTTGCGGTGCGCGGGCTTCCCATTGCAGTGTCTTCTCGTTGCGAAGCACAGGCTCTAGGCATGTGGGCTTCAGTAGTTGTGGCGCACAGGCTCAGTAGTTGTGGCGCACGGGCTTGGTTGTTCCGCGGCATGTGGGATCTTCCCGCACCAGGGCTTGAACCCGTGTCCCCTGCAGTGGCAGGCGGATTCTTAACCACTGCGCCAATAGGGAAGCCCTACGCCAGGTATTTCATGATTGTTCTCCTCCCCCTACCTCCACCTTTTCCACACTTGGAGGAGCCCGTCCTTGTGCTGTCTAATTAGTTTCATTTAGAGTAGCAGACCTTCTAAGAACATGTGTTGTATCCATCCTTTCTAGTCATTAACCTAGACCTGACTATGTTGTTTTTCTTTCTCAATGCAGAGAAGTCATTCAGAATTCGAAAGAAGTTCTGAGTTTACTGCAAGGAAAAAACCCTGCCTTTAAGCCGGTTCTTGCTATTATTCAGGTAAGCTGAGAATGTGGTTCTGTCCTGCTATTTTAGGATGTCTTTTAATTTAGAAGACAGTTGTACACAGGTCACCAGCTGCACTTCTTGTCACAGAAGTCCCACTCGGGCTTAGGGGAGGGAGGAGAAAGCTCAGGTGGAAATGTTGTCGTTTCCCCCTTTATCTGCTCATTTTGCTGCTTCAGGGTTACAGGTTAGGTACCACTCTGTTTGAGTCTGTCTCCTTTTGGTGCGGATAGCTTCCAGAGGTCAGGAGGTAGGCGCTCACGTAAGTTGCATTACACAGGATATATTGTGGTCCATTATAAATGCTGATCAGATGTGATTTGAGTGGGATGGGAAAAAACATTCCCCTTTGTTTCTGTGGAAGGCAGATGCTTGCCGAGACATGGTATTTGGTGATCTTACTACTCAGTCTTTTAAAGCCTACGATGAGTCTGAGGGGCCAAAAGCCATGGCATGGCAGAAGGACTTGGAGTTCCATGTCTATGTTCTGGCCACGGCCCCTTCATTGCCAGCTGCAGTTGGCACTGTTTGCCACCCTTATTGGCACACCCAGATGATGCAGGTGCAGGGAAGTGGTGCGCTGAGCCAAGCCTGTAAGGTCACACAGCCCAGCAGTTGAACTGCCTCTGTTGTTTTTGGTGCATGCTTAATGTATCAGAATAGCAGCCTCTAGTTTCATCAGTGCTGTAATTTCAAGACTGGAGAGCTATGCTCAAGTCACTTTGGGGTCTGCATTCTTTGGGGTCTGTTTCCGCACCCCCTACAAAGATAAGCAAGTGAGACGAGTAGGAAGAAAAGCAAAACAAGAGTCTGGCCTCCTGGAATTCTGCTCATTGGTAGCTTTTCACCCAAGGGCAAGTCCTAAACACCCGTCTTAGGCGTCCTCACTTAGAAAGGAATGCTGCCTATGAGGCTGTATATGCCCTATGAGGAGTATTATTTTCAAAAGTGATATATCTTCAAGCCTGAGAAACTGACATGTTAATAAGTACCAGCCCTTAGTCCCCTTTTATGAGCAGTAAGATTCTTTTTCTGCATTTCCCTTGTCATCTTTGTAGTCAGGTAATGTATAATCACAAAATTAGTCTTTGTATTTTGTTTTGTACCTTTTCAAGATATTTTTATGTTATTACATTCTCCTTCTTGCTCTCCTTCCCCAAGGCAGGTGATGATAACTTGATGCAGGAAATAAACCAGAACTTGGCTGAGGAGGTAGGATTGTTGGTTTTTTGAATGATTTTAAAAATTCATTTTAATTTTAGGATGATAGATTCATTTTCTCTCAGTGACAAAATCGCCCTATGTTCTCTTTGCAGGCTGGTCTGAACATCACTCACATCTGCCTTCCTGCAGATAGCGGTGAAGATGAGGTAATACGGCAGCACACTTAACCCTTATTTTGTGTTCCTCTTCAGTCCTAATAGACCTCTTAACGTCTCTTAGTTGTGGTCGGAACTGAGCCAGCCTTTTCTTAGGGCTGAACTTTTAGAGGGAAGAGTTCACTTTTTCCACTAGTGTAGATGCTGCTTGATCTATCTGCCCCATACCATGTTTCTTTTTTTTTTAATTGAAGTATAGTTGATTTATAACGTTGTATTAGTTTCTGGTGTATAGCAAAGTGACTCAGTTATACATATATATTTATATATTCTTTTCCATTATGGTTTATTACCATATTGAATATAGTTCCCTGTGCTATACAGGATGACCTCTTTGTTTATCTCCTTACCATGTGTTTCTGTTGACAATGTGACCTATGATGTGGGGACTTCGGTTGTGTTTCTTCAGCTGTAGCAACAGCGTCGTCTAGTGGAAATTATCAGTGTCTGGAGGACTAGTTCTGGTTTGCAGTGTCCTGACAGGTTGTTTGACCTTGCTTGGACCATTCTTTGGTTTCTCTGGGTCTCAGTTGCCCTGTCGATAAAATAAAGGAGAAGATCTTTTTCAGGCTAACCTTGTGTGAATCCCTCAGTGGTTTTGGGGCAGCTGATGAAAAACCACCATAGGGTTCTTTCGCTGCTATTGTATGTGCTTTAGTTGTTTCCACCAGCAGGGAAGACCAGTCCTCATAAGTGTCATCTCAAGCCTGGGAGAAGCAGTCACCTCTATAAGTAGGGCCTGGGAAACTGGACCATGGGCCATCCTGGTGTCTCCTCCTTCTGTGGCTAGGTTTTCTTCAGACTGGCTATGGCAGTGATGAAAACCTTAAGTAATCTGGAATAACACAGAAGTTTTTTGTATGTGAATATAAAGTTTAGAAGTAGGCAGTCCCTGGCTGGTGTGGTGGCATCACTGAGTCGTTAGGGACTCAGGCTCCTTGGATCTTGCTGCGCTGTGGTCTTTGTTGTGCTGCCTCATCCAAGATGGCAGATTCAGCACTACAGATCACATCCACATTCCAGCCAGTGTCAAAGAGAAAATAAATCCAGACTCAGTGAGGAGAGACATAATCTGAAAGGATTATTGCAAGGTGGGGAAAGGGACTGCCCACTCTGTCTGTAAGCTCGACACACCTTTGAGAGGTAAGCAAAAGGCTTCTCTTCTATAGGGAGGAAAGAACCCAGTGTGAGAAAAGTGGGATGAAAGGGTGGCTTGATGGGATAGCAGATTAGAGAATGTTTTACCCTGAGGCCAGCCTGTTCTCCCGGGGAGGTGGGGTGGTGGTAGAGCTGTTGACCAATCAGACCGAGGGTAGGTCAAAGTTTAGGAACCTGGGGGGAAGGAAAGAAGCTTACCCGAAGTTTGATGAACAGGCATTTTGTGCTGATGGATCAGTGGAGACAAGCAGTTCAAGTAAATCATTTATGAACAAAGAGTAGAACTTTGTGGGGTCTGTAGACTAGGGAGCATTGGATGGTCTTGTCAGAATCATATGGGGAAGGTGGTTCTTTGCAGTACACGAAGGATGGGGGCATTTCTTAACCATCCCTGTTTTCCAGGATCACAGGGCTTAGTTCAGCAAGTTCTTATCACCAGCAAGAAAAAGGAGGGGCTAAGACCAAAGTCAGGGTCCCAGTCTTTCTTCTGAAAGTCACAATTCTGCTTCCATTCCACTGGCCTGAGCCTAATTGCTTGGCCTTTTTTTGCAAGGGAGGCGAGAAATGTGGTCTTTATACCAAGTGGCCTTAGATCATTTCTTAGCACAGCTAAAAATTAAGAGTTCATTACTAAGAAAGAACAGAAATTGGATATTGGGCAAACAGTTTCTACCACACTTGCCATTGTAGGATATTACAAATATTGACACGTGTCCTACCAGTACTAACAAAGTGCAGAGAAATTTGTTTTCCCTTTGCAGAAGGACACTCATTTTCTGCAGTAGCATTTGCATGTTCTTAGATTGTTTTGCCACTGGTATTGATAGCCCTTGACTTTTTTTTCCCCCTTGGCTTATTTAATTTTTTTCATTCAAATTTTTTTTTTTTCAGTTTGTCACAATATTTTCTTTTAAATTCTTATTGGAGTATAGTTGCTTTACAGTACTGTGTTAGTTTATACTGTACAGCAAAGTGAATCAGCTATATGTATACATATATCCCCTCTTTTTTGGATTTCCTTCTCCTTTAGGTTCCCCTTGGCTTATTTTTTTGACAAGGAGTCACTTATTCACTCTTTTTCTTTGAAATAAATGGGAATTTATATGATGGTGTTATTATGTTGGAAAAGAGTAAGGATCTTAATTTATTAAGATTTTGTCGTTGTTACCTCTAACTACCAAATCCTAGTTAGAGGTAACAATAGTACCCTCACTTCATTCTGGCTGGGCTGTGTGTATAGATGCCACCCCCTCTGACCACCCCCTACCCATCATCACTCCATATCAATTTCAGAGATTATACTATTATTATTGTTGTTATATTTTTTTGTAATTTTATTTTATTTATTTATTTATTTTTTTGGCTGCATTGGGCCTTTGTTGCTGTGCACGGGCTTTCTCTCTAGTTGCAGCGAGCGGGGGCTACGCTTTGTTGCGGTGCACGGGCTTCTCATTGCTATGGCTTCTCTTGTTGTGGAGCACGGGCCCTAGGCAAGTGGGCTTCAGTAGTTGCAGCACGCGAGCTCAGTAGTTGTGTCTCACAGGCTCTAGAGCGCGGGCTCAGTAGTTGTGGCACACGGGCTTAGTTGCTCCGAGGCATGTGGGACCTTCCCGGACCAGGGATTGAACCCGTGTCCCCTGCATTGGCAGGTGGATTCTTAACCACTATGCCACCAGGGAAGTCCCTGTTGTTGTTGTTATTGGTCTTGTCTTCTGTACTAGAATATAAGCTCCATGAGGGCAGATATTTTTTTACAACTGTATTTCCTTTACTCAGAACTGGTACAAGGTAGATATTCAAAACATTCAACATTTGTTGAATGAATGACAGAATGATGAATATTAAATGAAACAGAATTTTCTTTCTGAGTTTTCTGAATATATCAAATAGCTTTTTCTTCTCTTACCAGCTAGAAATACCATCATGATTTTTGCTAGATAGTAAAACAGAAATGGTAAACCAACACTTCTCATAGTGAGATCCACATCTACGAGCTAGAATCTCTCTTAATTATGAACAAGTAACATTGCTCAGTGAAATCCTGGCATAAAATAAAGGTAAACAGAGAGGCCAGAGCATTGCTTATTTAAAGACATACCTGGCCATTCAATAACGGTTATATTAGCTTCCCAAACTGCTTTGGTCTTTTTCATAAAGAGCAAATTATTTTAGTGTTTCCTGTAAAATGGAGCTATCTGTGCTTAGAGGTTTTCTGTCATAAGCCTTTGGAAATGCTTTCTACATGCCATTCTGGTCCAGAGAACAGGAGGGCCTGAGTGTCATGATTAGTAAGCTTTGGTTAAGCACAGTGTGCTTGAAACACAGGCTTCTCTGGGCCAGGTTGGAATGCTCGAGGTTCCTGAGTCCTGGCCTCCCTGAAAGTTGGCATTACGTTGGACTCAAATCTGATTGTGGACAGGGAATTGTCCTTTGCTGATCTCAACTTTATTCACTGTTGAGCTTTGGTTTTGTTTTGTTCTGTTCTGGCAGAGAATAGAGCGGTAAGAAAGACTTGAAGTCACTAAAAAATTCAGCCAAGCTTTTTTTTTTTTAATTAATTAATTAATTAGTTTATTTATTTATTTATGGCTGTGTTGGGTCTTTGTTTCTGTGTGAGGGCTTTCTCTAGTTGTGGCAAGCGGGGGCCACTCTTGATCGTGGTGCGCGGGCCTCTCACTATCGCGGCCTCTCTTGTTGCGGAGCACAGGCTCCAGACGCGCAGGCTCAGCAATTGTGGCTCACGGGCCCAGCCGCTCTGCGGCATGTGGGATCTTCCCAGACCAGGGCTCGAACCCGTGTCCCCTGCATTGGCAGGCAGACTCTCAACCACTGCGCCACCAGGGAAGCCCCAGCCAAGCTTTTATAAACGTGGTTAGAAGGAACGTAGACTTCTTCATTCCGCTTTACACCAGGTCTTCAACAAGGAGAAAAAAGAAACTAAAACAGATGCATTTTTATGAATCTATTTTTTACATAAAGCATCTTTTCTTGGGTCTTATTTTTGCAAAACTGACTTTAGTTTTCACTTCAGATTATAGATGAGATCCTGAAGATTAATGAAGACACCAGAGTACATGGCCTTGCCCTTCAGATCTCCGAGACCTCATTTAGCGACAAAATCCTCAATGCCTTGAAACCAGAAAAAGATGTGGATGGGTGAGAACATATAAAAGAAAACAATCGACTCATTGCTAAACTAGTTTTTCTACTGTGAATTTTTTAAAATTCTGCTCTTTCAACTATGTCAGTAATTGAGCCATGAATGAAATCATTTTAAATATTTCAGGAGTTGGAGGGCTTGTAAAATTATGCTTAAGAAAGTACGTATTTGAGAAAATACACTTGCCCTTTTGTAGTGCTTGGGTGCCATTTTGGCCAAGTCATACTCATTTGAGAAGTTCCTGTCTGACCTACAGAGTCCTTAGCCAGCTCTCCTCTTCTGATAGCTTTTCCTTTTCCTTGATAAACCAGAGAAAAAACCCAGGGACCTGCTTCACCACAGTAGCACATTCTGCCTTAGTCCCAGGCCAGCAGAGAAAAACAAAGCAAGCACTTACATTCATAACGTGAGGTTTTATTTGAAAGTTGAGGGGAAAACTATGAATATCAGGTGCTCTGATATTGGTCTTGACTCATGTCATGACGTAAGTTTCATGGGACAAGGAACACTGACCATCCCTATGGGAGTTCATGATGTTTCCTGGAAGTTAAAAGCCTCATCTTCCTACATGGAAATGAGAAATTTTTGTATCGTGACCAAAAAGAACATGATATATTTAGCATTCCAGGGTCGTAAGCAAATTTATAACGTTAGTCTTGTAGGGACTGGATTGAGTGACCACCACCTCACTGACATTCCCAGGTTCCCCCATTATCCTAGCCTCCTGTTGTGACTTAGGGCAGACTCAAACATGGGTAGAAAATTGTCATGAAAATCTCCGATCCTATAGCAGACAAACCATAAAGGGGGAAGAGGCTCTAGTCAATTAGAAAACATCCAGAATCCCCGGGTATCAGGGTGTAGTTTCCAGTCTTTCATAAAAAGAGAGAATTATGCAAAACTTTTCCAAGTATCTCCATTTTGTTACTAACCTGTATTGAGACCATCAATTTAAGCTCACTAGTTAGGGACTATTTTGTCCTGGGTTTGACCGAGGAAGAACACAGAAGGCATTGAAAGGATATGGTCCCTCATTTTTTTCCTTGATCTCCTTAAGGAGATAAGTACCGATGTCAAGTGGGGATCAGTCTTGCTAGGTCACCCCTGATTTCTAGGATTGGTTCTGGACTTTGATGTTGATGGAGATGTAGATTTCCTCAGGATAAAGTGGCTGCAGGACCTTGGCATTGCGCACGTCCGGGGCCACCATTGCATGTAGTCCATTGAACGGAGCTCCGCAGCGCTGTGCAGTGAAGCCCCACGTGGCCTCCAGCTGCGGTCCTGCTGTCCAGGCAGAGCCAGAACGCCCAATGTCATCCTGAGTCATAGGGACCACATCGGCGTTGCCTGAGGGGCTGCTCTAGAAGCTAATGACCTCTATTCCTGCCCACTCTTTCATTTCTATTTAATAATTTAATATATCCTACCTATCTGTCGATGAAAATTCAATTAACTATCAAGTTAAGAAGGAAAAAAGGGAACTTAATTCAAGCCAAACCGAGGATTATAACCCAGGAAACAGATTCTCAGGAAGCTCTGAGAACTGTTCCACCTGTTAGAAGTCGAAGGCACAGTCATATACATTTCTGAGAGAAAGGATTGCACATCAAAATGACGTACTGATGTTTTACATAAAGTTCATCAAGGATATATAGTCCAGGTAAGCATGTACAAAGTGAGCAGCAAGTCACCATGACCCCCTACAGAGCTGGGAAAGAACACTGTTCTTTTAAGAAGTTACATCGCTAGTGTCAGAAGAAAAAAATAAGCAGGCATTCTCATCTTTGAGGAGCTCTGGTTAATGTTTAACCCAGATACACACTGCACATGAGGGAGGGAAGAGGCCCAAACAAACACACAGAGAGAATTTTATATGTAATTTTTTCTTGTCCTGCCTTAAAAGATAAATTTTATTTCATCATATCAAATATTGACTTGGATGTTATTTGGGATTAATACATGTGAATTACAGATGAGTGAGTTTTGGCCAAGCTTGACTTACTTGTTCTCTTACTTTTGGATTCAGAGTAACGGATGTAAACCTGGGGAAGTTGGTACGTGGGGATGCCCATGAGTGTTTTGTTTCACCTGTGGCCAGAGCTGTAATTGAACTTCTTGAAAAGTCAGGTATGATGCTCCTTCCGAAATGTTGCTATTTTCTATTTTTTGTTATTTATGTGAATTTTTAGTAAGGATTTGTTTCTGGAAGATACTTATTGAAACACAGCAGCGATATTCAGTGTCAGCTTTATTTTTCTCATCTTTTAGGAGATATGAATGACTGGCAAATTTTTCTAATAGGATTAACTGTATTATAATTTTAAAGAGAAATTTGTAAAGATGAATGATTAACCTGTGTTTTCTCAGTTTCTCTTATGAAACCCTCAAAATAACCACAATGAAAAATGTTTCAAGTTTCAACTTCTCAAATCTGTCAATATTTAAACCTAGATAAGTTTTATATTTAAAACTTAAATGAAGAAGCTGTCAGATATAGTTTAGGGTATAGAAACCTAGATTAGGATCTATCAGTGAGCAGTATCTCTTTCAATAATCAGTATTTAATTTTTTCTGTACACCAGCTTGAGTGAAAAGGAGACAATGCCCCTCCCCTACACCCAAACATGAAATGATTGAACAGAAATTCCAAAATATATACCAAAGTTCTATTAGAAGATTAACTTTCAAGATATACCTTTAGGACATTAGCCATTAAGCTCAAATCTCTGAGATAATCCATATAGACAGTGTTTTTCCATCATATGGATAATTAGGATGATGAGTCTAGGTCACTCTACCATAAAGTTTGCAAAGAAGGAATAAGTTACGGCTTATAGTCATTGTAGGTTTGGGGCTCAGAGGGCCAAGTTTTAAAAGGCTATTTTTTTGCAGCCAATTAAGCCAACCCTGCTCTTTCCCCCGTGGGAGCCCCGTGTGCAATGGCTGCAAACAGCAGCCTCCTTGGTAGTGCACGCAGCCTCTTGCCTGTATGGGTTGCCCTAAGGGACTTCGAGACAGCCCTTTCCAGTGGACATTCATGTCTGCCATGCTGTCCCGAGTCTGGGCTCCAGACAGGTATGTGCGGTGCCCTTGGAAAGCCCCAGGGCACAGTGGCCTGGGTCCACGTTGGCCAAATCGTAATGTCCATCCGCACCAAGCTGCAGAACAAGGAGCATGTGATGGAGGCCCTGCACAGGCCGAGTTCAAGTTCCCTGGCCGCCAGAAGATTCACATCTCCAAGAAGTGGGGATATACTAAGTTTAATGCAGATGAATATGAAAACATGGTGGTAGAAAAGTGGCTCATCCCAGATAGCTGTGGGATCAAATACATCCCTAATCGTGGCCCCCTGGACAAATGGTGGGCCCTACACTCATGAGAACATAGGCGCTGTCCCCTCCTTACTCAGGCCCACCAGTAAATACTGCTTTCCTGTCCAAAAATCAAATTAAATTAAAATAAAAGCTATTTTTCCTTACATTAAAGCTGTATGGGAGGAAGACTTTGAAGTTTTGATTATAATACTGAATTTCCATTTGGTGGGTAGGTGTCAACTTAGATGGAAAGAAGATCTTGGTAATAGGAGCCCATGGGTCTTTGGAAGCCACCCTGCAATGCCTGTTCCAGAGAAAAGGGTCCATGACAATGAGCTCCCAGTGGAAAACACCTCAGCTTCAAAGCAAGGTAAGCATCTTCCATGTTGGAAACATATCCTTCAATGCCTATATTAGAAAAGGAGGACTGAAATGCATAGGCTGATCGTTTAACATAAAAAGTTAGAGAAAAAAACAGCAGAAAATCTCAAAGGATGAAAACAAAAGAGCAGAGATTACTGAAATAGAAAACAAATATGTAATATGAGAGATTATTAGCAAAGCCAAAAGGTGGTTCTTGGAAAAGTCTAGTAAGATAGACACACCACTAGCCAAAATAATTAAGACAAAAAGAGACAACACCAGCAATGTTAGGAACGAACAAGGGGACATAACCACAGAAGCAAAAATTATTTTTTAAGAAGGAGAATATGAACAACTTTATGCTGATAAATTTGAAAAATTGTATGGAATGAAAACTTTCCTAGAAACTGTAACTTACAAAATGGATTCAAGTAAAATTGAGTAGTCTTATATACATTGAAGACATTGAATCAGTCTACCCTGCAAACAAGCAAACAAAAAAGGCACTAGGTCATTTTATAAATGAGTTACCACAGTAAAGAACATTTTCTCTGGAGAATAGAAAAAGAACATCTCCTAACTCATTGTATGAGTGCCCAGTGCAGAAAATGACAAGATGCTAAAGGATAATTACAGGCCAATTTCATCTATGAACATAGATGAAATAATCGTTAGCAAAATAGAAAACCAAATCCAGTATCCCATTGGGACTATCATAGGATTGCAGGGGGGTCTAACATTAAAATCTGTTAAAAGTATTAATGTAATTCACCACATTATCAGATTAAAAGCTATACTGTTCACCACAGTAGATGCAGAAAAATCACTAGATAAAATCAAATGTTCATTATGATTTTTTCCTGAAAAAAAATTAGACTAGGAATTTAAGGAAATTCCTTAACAAGATAAAACATCTATAAAAACTTAGAGTGAAAAATCTCATTTAACAGTGTAATATTAGAAACATTTTCTTAAATTAGCAAAGACAAGGGTGCCTGTTATTAGTACTCCTAACCAGCATTGTGTGGGAATTCCTAAACAATGCAGTAATATGAAGAAAGAAAGGAAGAAAATTCATAGTGATCGGAAAGGAAGACACCAAACTGTCATCAATCCTGGGTAATATGATTACATAAAAAGTCCAAAAGAACCTATTAAAATATCAGAATTAGTAAGAGTTCATCTGGGTTCTTGGATATAAGATCAACATGCAAAAATCAATTGCATTTCTAAACACTACTCCCCACAGTTAGAAAATTAAATTTTAAAGAAATACAATTTATGATAACAATGAGAATATAAGGTATCTAGGAATATATTGAACAAAAGTTATTTCTGACCTTTAGAAAGAAATTATATAATTTTGATGAATGTCATTAAGAAGACCCAGTTAAAAGCAGAGATACCATATTCACGGATAAGAAGACTCATCTTTTTTTTTTTTAATTTTTTTATTATTTATTTATTTATTTATGGCTGTGTTGGGTCTTCGTTTCTGTGCGAGGGCTTTCTCTATTGCGGCAAGTGGGGGCCACTCTTCATCGCGGTGCGCGGGCCTCTCACTATCGCGGCCACTCTTGTTGTGGAGCACAGGCTCCAGACGCGCAGGCTCAGTAGTTGTGGCTCACGGGCCCAGTTGCTCCGCGGCATGTGGGATCTTCCCAGACCAGGGCTCGAACCCGTGTCCCCTGCATTGGCAGGCAGATTCTCAACCACTGCGCCACCAGGGAAGCCCCAAAAAGACTCATCTTAAAGATACTAATTCTCCCCAAATCAATCTATAAATTTGAATCAGAATCCTGACATAATATTATTGTGTAGACGTTGACAAGCTGATTCCATTTACATGGAAGCACAAGGACAAAAACAAGACAATTTTGAAGAAAACTAGAGCTGTAAATATCAACAAGAAGAATTTTTAAAAACAGCATTCATTGGAAAACAAGTTGCAGAAGGCTGTATTTCATCTAACACCATTTATATAGGGTTTTTTGTTTGTTTGTTTTTGTTTTTTTTTAAAAGCAGATTCCCAGTTACCCTCTTTTTTTAAAATTTATTTTATTTTTGGCTGTGTTGGGTCTTTGTTGCTGTGCGTGGGCTTTTTTTTTTTTTATGTGCACTTTATTATTTTTTTTAACATCTTTATTGGAGTATAATTGCTTTACAATGGTGTGTTAGTTTCTGCTTTATAACAAAGTGAATCAGTTATACATATACATATGTTCCCATATCTCTTCCCTCTTGCGTCTCCCTCCCTCCCACCCTCCCTATCCCACCCCTCTAGGTGGTCACAAAGCACCGAGCTGATCTCCCTGTGCTATGCGGCTGCTTCCCACTAGCTATCTATTTTACATTTGGTAGTGTATATATGTCCATGACACTCTCTCACTTTGTCCCAGCTTACCCTTCCCCCTCCCCATATCCTCAAGTCCATTCTCTAGTAGGTCTGTGTCTTTATTCCCGTCTTATCCCTAGGTTCTTCATGACCTTTTTTTTTTTTTTTTTCTTAGATTCCATATATATGTGTTAGCATACGGTATTTGTTTTTCTCTTTCTGACTTACTTCACTCTGTATGACAGACTCTAGGTCCATCCACCTCACTACAGATAACTCAGTTTCGTTTCTTTTTATGGCTGAGTAATATTCCATTGTATATGTGTGCCACATCTTCTTTATCCATTCATCTGTTGATGGACACTTAGGTTGCTTCCATGTCCTGGCTATTGTAAATAGAGCTGCAATGAACATTTTGGTACATGACTGTTTTTGAATTATGGTTTTCTCAGGGTATATGCCCAGTAGTGGGATTGCTGGGTCGTATGGTAGTTCTATCTGTAGTTTTTTAAGGAACCTCCATACTGTTCTCCATAGTGGCTGTATCAATTTACCTTCTCACCAACAGTGCAAGAGTGTTCCCTTTTCTCCACACCCTCTCCAGCATTTATTGTTTCTAGATGTTTTGATGATGGCCATTCTGACCGGTGTGAGATGATATCTCATTGTAGTTTTGATTTCCATTTCTCTAACGATTAATGATGTTGAGCATTCTTTCATGTGTTTGTTGGCAATCTGTATATCTTCTTTGGAGAAATGTCTATTTAGGTCTTCTGCCCATTTTTGGATTGGGTTGTTTGTTTTTTTGTTATTGAGCTGCATGAGCTGCTTGTAAATTTTGGAGATTAATCCTTTGTCACTTGCTTCCTTTGCAAATATTTTCTCCCATTCTGAGGGTTGTCTTTTGGTCTTGTTTATGGTTTCCTTTGCTGTGCAAAAGCTTTTTTTTTTTAAGTTGCGGTGAGCGGGGGCTACTCTTCACTGCCGTGTGCGGGCATCTCATTGCGGTGGCCTCTCTCGTCACGGAGCACTGGCTCTAGGCGTGCGGGCTCTAGAGCGCAGGCTCAGTAGCTGTGGCTCACAGGCCTAGCTGCTCTGCGGCATGTGGGATCTTCCTGAACCAGGGCTCGAACCTGTGTCCCCTGCATTGGCAGGCAGATTCCTAACCACTGTGCCACCAGGGAAGCCCTATGTAGGGTTTTAAATCAATACCGCGTATATATTTTTAGGGCTGCATACATATAAAGTAAAAGTATAAAGAAAGGAGTGGAAACTGTGAACCAGATCAGGAAAACCATGACAGAACAAAGATGTGCAGGTAGGTAAGAGGAGACTAGGGGACCTTCCCTTGTGTTGGTCATGCCTTTCCTTAAACTAGGCAATGGGCGGGATGTCCAGGTGTGTTATGTTATTCTTTTACATTTTTGTGTCTGAAATAGTTAATAAAGTTTTTAATTTCAAAAACTGACAATGAATTTCACAAATTTCAAGCAAAGTGAAGTTAAATTAAAAGTGCATTAAGTACAATAAATTACTAAAATCTAAAAATACCTGTTCTTCACTTCGCAGTGTGAGGATGGAAACAAACAAGTTGTAGTCCTGTCCAGGGGAGACAGGCCTCTCGACTGAGATATGTAATTTTTCAGTGGCAGGTGGATCTGCTGTACGTAATTCCTTCTTGTTTTAAAATAGCCCAGCAACATGGTCTTGCAATTAAACTCAAACCTATGTGCTTTTTTAGTGGTCACCACGTGGTGGCAGCCTATTCAAGAAAATTCAAGGACAGTGTTTCACACTTTAGAGGCCAGGATTTTAGGTTGGGAAGCTTAGTAGAAGAGGACAGTAAACTTGCCCTGAACTGAACAGCTGTGACGAAAAAGAGAAAAATGCCTTCATTGGCAATTCATTGTTTTCGCAGCTGTCACAGATACTTTTGCTAGTTGTATCTGTATTTTTGAACAACAAAGACATCTTTCAAAGTGCCTTTTTTTATTATGGAAATAAATCACCTTGACTCTTTTGGATAAAGCTCACCCTAACTTTGAGAAGATGATTTCGAGGCTTTATTCTCTAGAGAATCTAGAAATTGAATAACATTCTGGTTCCCGCATGTCTAAGAAGGCTCTTTTCAATAGCTGACATTGCACACACATTTTGTTTTCTTAAGTCCTTGGCACTTAACAGTGGCACCACTGTGAATCTTATAGGCCGTCAACTTCCACTCTTTTTATTGCTTCAACTTTATAGCCAAAAATAGGGAAGGATTCAGGGCTCCCTATACTTGGCTTTAAAGTTCATTTGGTCTCTGGTGTTTGGCCCTCTCTACCTGGCTTACTTACTTACAACAGGCTCCCCTCACACCACAGGATAAAGGCTGTATCTTTCCATTTTTTGGTGCTAGCAGCCAACTTCACTAGTCACCTACCTCCCGCTGATATGCCTCCGTGCTTCTGCCTGACATTTGACTTTTCACTATTCCTGTATTTTATTTCTAAAACACAGGCCATTCCTGGGCCTGGTTTCAGAGGGTCAGTGCGCCCTCTGCAGACCACAGTGATGGCACTTAACGTGGTGCAAAGAACACCAAGACACACGTTAGTGTCCTAGGACACCTGAAAGGGACAGGCTGTGTCCACCCTTGGAAAACCTTCACTGTGAGAATCCTTGAAAGTATACATTTAACAACAGATTCGGATTTTTGTTTTCTGATTCCATCAACAATGCATTTTAAGATTATAGTGCATTATAAGTGCATCTTAACATTGCATTTTAAGATTATGGCCCATTTAGCTTCTCATTATCAACAATGCTAAGTATCAGGGAGAGAAAAGAGCAAGCAAAGGATTATAGCTATTAGGTCACAGGACGTTATCTTTGAAAAGCATTTCTTACCTGCTTATTTGTACCTGACATGGGACAAGACCCCCTGTTGGCCATCTGGTGGCAGATTTCCAAAACCAGGGGGGTGGGGGTTTGGGGATCAGGGGGTGACTGTAACACTGGAGTCCTGTCCACCACCTCCTAACTACATGTAGCCTTTCAAGTTTGGGATGACCTTGAAGCAGTCGCAGCCTGCTGCAACCAGTAGGAACTGTCTTTGAAGGTCTGGAGTCAGAGACATTTGTGTTCTCGGGAAGCAATAAAACATAGGCATTGGTGGAGACAGCTCTGGATTCAAGCCTTATCTGTTGTTTAACCTCTCTGAGCCTGTCTCCTTATGTGGAGAATGGGGATCATAATACTCCCTGCCTCATGGGGCTGCTGTGAGAATTCAATGATCACATAAGTTTGCTTAGCACAGGATCCCTGGTAGTAGCTTGGCTGTTATTGATGGTGAGTCAGGAAGGACACTGGCAAGTTTCACCATACGGATGTGCAATTGATCCTCATTGTGGAAATAGAAAGGCCAGTGGGTCATCACATTGTAAGGAGGTACTAAAAACTCAGGACCCAGGGTTCCTCATTGGAGGAAAAGTAAGAGACAGTGTCCCTGAGAGAGTGGGTGCCCAGCTTTGGCCAGTCCGGGCTCTCCCTCTGGTCCTCACCTCCAGGGCTGTGGACCTCTTCCTTCCCTGATGCCTGTGTTACCCAGAAGCCGCTCCACTTCAGAGCATGTCTCCTGGGGATTCCTGGTTTACCAATCACTCCTTCCAGGAATAGTAGTCCTTCCTACGATTTTGAGGAGTAGTTACATTGAGTTACAGTCAAATAGAAATGGATCCCTTCTCTAACAGCCTGCCTAGATCTAAAGATAGTCTTTGGATACTGATTACGCATAAAATCTCATGGAGTCTGAACATGAGAATTGAGATTTGCCTTTTTAGAGAAGTACAGAAAAGAGAGTTGACTTCTTTATTTGGTAGCTTGATAGTTTATGCCCCTCTGAGTGTATGACTGAAAATCAAGAATAGGTTTCCTGCTTTGTTCTGCAGCATCAAAACAAAGGTGCATGCTGCTTTGAGATGCATTCTGCATTTACGGTGGGAGAGGGGAAGAGTGTCTGGGCACTGATCCAGATTAGCTGCACAGCTTGGAGCATCAGCTGTTGGTACCCCAAAGCACTGGGTGTGATGTTTCTGGGTCCAGATAAGGAATCGCCCTCCTTCCTCCGCCCAAACGAAGGCCCCTCACTCAGCTCCCCAGGCTCCTGGAGTGGAATGACACCCTTATGTAGGAGGGGACAGCCATCCGCCCTGTGAGAATTGGCCTAGATTTGGAGATGTCCTCTTCCTCACCCCAAGGAGTTCACTCTGGTACCAAAAGCAAATGTTCTGCATTTAGTATTTATGAGGCGGAGTGGTACCCCTCTCCAGGTAAGAGAGGCTGGCAGGCACCCCGGGGCTGTGCTCACACGCCCTCACTTGCTCCACTGGCTGGAAAACCTCTTCTGAATCTGCAGTCGGGCGCAGCTGGAAGATGATGGCAAAACGGCCTCCAGCTGCAACGAATCAGGTCAATCCCAGCTGCGTGTATAAGAAATAACCCCGGAATAAGAGAACCGTTGTATTTTGTTTGTCTCAGGGGATCTTGTTTCTCCTGAGCACAGAGATCGTCAAAACTAGCACTAACAGAAGAAGGAAAAAATACAGGTCTTTCACACTTGAAGGGTCAAAGTAGGCTGTTTTCTTGAGCAAAGCTAAATTATCACAAAGTCATTTCCGCTTTAAATTCGGTACATAGCATGGCTTACAAAAGGCCTTAAAAAGGGAATTGGAAAATTCTAAATATATGTGTATTATACATATGAGATCTTGAAAAAGTAATCTATTTTCCAGAGACTGTGGGGAAAACCCTAGCTTTTGTTTTTTGGCCGAGCCACGTGGCTTACAGGATCTTAGTTCCCTGACCAGGGATCGAACCCGGGCCAACGGCAGTGAAAGCACCAAGTCCTAACCAGTGGACCGCCAGGGAATTCCTGGAAAACCCTAGCTTTTAAACTGGACCAGATTGGCAAGTTACACGAGTTTTTTTTTTCTTTTTTATATTTATAATTTTTAATGCATTTGTCTTTTAAATCGGGTAGGAAATTATAAGTGTAGTTTCAAACCAAAAATACAAGAATACTGGCTTTTCTGGAGATCTTCATTTCTTCACACAGCTTGGAGTTATGACTAGTGTCTTTTCACTTCTTGTAGAGCAGGTCTAATGGTAACAAACTCCCTCCACTTTGTTTAATATGCAAATGTATTCATTTCTCCCTTTTTTTTTTTTTTGAAGTACAGTTTTGCTGGATATAGAATTCTCAGTTGACAGATCTTTTTTTCTTCAGGCACTTTAAATATGTCATCCCACTGCCTTCTGGCCTCCAAGATTTCTGATGAGCATGATAATTCTTTTTCACCAGAGAGGCTACACTTAAACCAGTAAAATATGGTAACAGCAGTAAGGAGAGCTAATAATCATTGAGTTAGTGGCTACTATGAACCAGGACTGTCCCTCACTTGTGTTATCTCGTTGATTCTGCAGCCATCCTATTCGGCAGGACTCTCACTCTTCCCATATCATAGATGAGGAAACTGAGGCTCGGAGAAGTATAGAGACTATGCAAATGTACATAATTTAAAAATGATAGAGGTGGCAGTACAGCCAGTATTTTTAGCCACTATCCCATGTCAGCTCGTATTCCAGGTAATCACAAAACCCAATCTTTAAAAGTACCTTTAAAGTCTAATCTTTAAAACCCAAAAGTATCTGACAGCTCGCATGGGGAACATCAGCGGGACCAAGGCCCAAGACATTAGACTTGGGTTGAGTTCACCATTGTTTCATTCCCACAGTTAATAGTCCCACAGATATCTTCCTAAGATAAGGAAGCCAGTTGCTCCCTGAGCCCTGGGCTTCTCACCACCCCTCCAGGGGCACCCTTCAGAAGGGATGTGTCCACCCTCTCGAGAGGGCAGGGTGGGGGGCACCCTGGTCCGGTGTGTGGACACGCAGTACAGCCTCATTGATGTGAATCCCTCCCCCCACCCCACCCCCCTGTAGTGGCTGGGTGGAGAAGATAGATACCACCGACCCCGGGGCACCACAGATCTTGTGCCAAGCAAATACCAAGGCTACTGCGTAATGTGTGATTAAGTGACCTGGATCGTGTAGCCCCCTGAGTTTCTTTGACAGATTTTTCAGTGTTCATGGACTGAAAATGCCTTTGGATGTCAGCTCCCATTCTTCTCACTCTTGCTTCTGCCTGATCATTGTCTGGCTTATCAACACCAGAGAAGGAGGTGAATAGAATTTTTTAAAAAGCCCCCAAATCAGGCCATTTATATTTAGCAGCATTGAGAAAGGGATCTGAGAGAGTCTCTTGAAACTTGGCGTGAGATCCGAAGGGGGCGTGTGAAGTCTCAGATGGTTCAAGGCAGGTACTGCACGAAGGAAGTGCTCCAGGCTGTGTCCTGCAGAGATCAGGCCAGTGACATCACCTCCCGTCCCCCTGCAGACGGTCCCTGCTTGCCTGTCCGCACCATCGGCAGAGCCTGGCTCTGTCTTTTACCCCCTCCTCTCCAGTGTAAATGCTTCCTAAGGGTGTAGAATTAGAATACTCTAGTTGGTAGGTCTTAACATAATCTATAATGATAAAGCACCTTACATTTGTGTACAGATTTCGTTTTCAAAGTCTTTTCATATTCTAGCTCACTAGCGTTATATCCTGAAAGCAAGGTGTTACGTGTGGTGCCTTGACCCTGGTTGTCAGTGAAAAGGAGCAGAGCCTGGATATGAATCCGGGTCTTATAAACCCCACCTGCCACGCTCTTCCCTCTGCACCTCAATTCCTCTCTGTCAAGTGCAGCTTCTTCACTTCTCCAAGGAGGCAACTGAGGCCAGAGAGTTACTCAGGGGAAGTGGGATGCAGAAATCCTATGTGCAGCCCAGGGTTCAGGATTGGAAAGCACAAGTATGGTGGGAAATGCGGCGCAACGCTGAATTTCCCACAGTCACATCAATTCACCTTAACTTCAACACGGCATAACCATAAATCATAAGGCTGTCCTGCCTCTGTGAAGTGCGGCTTGCCTCTCGTGGATCTGGGGACCATAACTTGGTCTTTTCCACATTTTTGTGCTACGTGGTTCTGAGTCTTTGTCATATTAGATTATCTCTCATCACATACACACACGCACAGACACACACACACACACACACACACAGACAGGTGTGAGCTCACGTGCTCTCTCTCTCTCTCTGTGTCTCAGCCCTACTTTTTAGTTTTATTTCTTCCTAGGGTGTGAGAAAGGGAATTATTCTTGATGAATCAAAGTATATCCATTACTGGATTTGAGGTTGCATTTTCCTTTTATCATCCATCATAATTTATGTGAGAATCAAGTAAACTTGAAGAGGGATTAACTGTCTTTTCTGTAACATTTGGGACACAACTGACTATCTTTGATACACTCTTCTCTCTCATACGTTGAGCAGTAAATATGTTGAATGATGAGGTAAGACATGAACTTCTTAGAAAAAGGAAGGTCATTTATTAACCTTTGGGGGAAAAATTGGGGAGATAAGTGCTGTGATCATACTCCCAAATTATCCATTTGGCTTGTAGTCATTCTGATTTATGAAATGGGTCTTAATTTTAAAAGCCAGTAATGTCCTACTGATCACAGATGAGAGTGGAAAAAAGAAACATAGGCAATTCCAGAAAGGAAAAAAAGTCTCTGGGATGAGATCACTTGCTGAAGTGGGGGAGGTACCTTTTGCTGAGACTCATTCTCTTATCTTGCCAAAGTATTACAACAGCTGAATGAACATGGTTTGACATTCTTATTTTAGAGTGTTTACACAGTTATTTTGCTGGTCTCATTTGATAGTATGCTTAATATTGCAAGAAAATATGTATATTTATCCATGGGTACAAAGCAAGAATCCTTTGGTAGATATTCAGTTAATTCGAATAAAAAGTTAGACATTCTAAGTTTGAATAATTTATGGATAAACAGGGACTCTGCTCATGAAAAACTCTGCCTCAGTGAAATCTCCATAGGCAGGGAACACACTGGACTCAAAGGGCAAGAGTTTACCCAGGCATGGTTGCCAATACCCATGTCTATAATAAAGTCACTGATGAGTTCCTAATTGCCAAAAACGGAGTTTTTTTGCTTTTAGCTTGCTTAGCCATTGGGCGTCATTGGAACCGGCTGACCACACCCTTTCCCCTTAGCAGCCTGCTTGAAGGCACCCAGTCCTCCTTCCTGTGTCTGGGGTCGCACCAGAGTCATGTCATTTATTCCCTTCTTTTGTCATTTAAGATGAGTGCTCCCAAGGGATGCATTAAACACCTTTTTCTCCCCATTCTCCCTGTTTCCCTCGGGGATCTTGTCCAAGCTGCTAGTTTTAACTATGTCTATAATGCTGGCAGGTCCCAGCCTGCACCCCCATCCTCCTTGACCTTCCTCGGTTCCAGGCATCTAGCTTCCCACCAGACCTGCCCTCCGCCTGCTGCAGTGTAATGCTTTCCCTCTCAGCCACTCCGATCCCTCTCAATCCCGCCTCCAGAGTAATCTTCCTAAAACACAGCTGATGGTGTGAGGGCCACCAGAGTAGCCCGGTCTGACAACTACTTATCTGTTATCAAGAAAAGGCCAGCAAATTCTGGAATTTGGCATTTATTGAAAGAAAGTGACATTTAATAAAAAAGAAAAACACTTCACTCTTTTTAGGACTTTGCCATGAGATAGCCACGGGGCCTCCACGCCACATGAGATTTCACAGACACGCCCTGTCATTGCAGAGCACTGTGAAGACTCTTCTGCGGAACATGATGTGATCTGTAAAGCCACTCACCCGGCTTCCACTAACCACAAAGTGTCCCAGCTCATTGAAAGTGAAAGAATGAGGGCCGGGTCACCTCCCACCCTCCCTCCCTCGGGGCCCCTCCCTGTACTTAACTGTGTGTGACAGCTGCCGGATGTCCCTGTCACACAGGGACTGCCGGATGTTAAACACTAGCAAAGTTTTAAAGTATTTTACCAACTGTGTGGGCAAAAGAAGTAGAAATCGAATGTTTAATTGTTTCTTTTCTGTATTCCAGTGGTTTGCCCTGCGCCTCCATCTTGAAGATCCCCAGCTCTCAAATCCTGTAGGCAGGGATTTTTATATTCTGATCCTCAGCAACCTCAGTGTCTGCCCCAGGCGGCACTTGAGAGATGGCAGGTGAATGAGTATATTCACTAAAGAATCCTGGATCTCTTTTATTCTCTTCAGTCACTGTAATTTGAGAAGCGTGTCTTTGCTGGAGAAAGTACCTATTTTTTTTTTTTAAGTATTGTTCTTCATTTTGAACTTTATTTTCTGAATTGTGTTGATAACTTTTGAAGGATGTAGAAGCAGGTTTGATAGGTCTCAGGTAATTCAGTCACGATGCTTCAGGACATAGCTCCAAACCTTTTTTTTTTTTAACCTGTCCTACCTTTTGTAGGCATGCAGATCTCATGCCTGAGATTCATATATGCCCTTTCAAAACCGTTGATAGCATAAGTCCTGTCTTCTAACTAGGAAGGTGGGGCTGTCCTTTCTGGAGTTTCCATTTTAAAATGCATTTCATTTGCTAAATACAAAGTTGTGAGGTTCCTTATAACTCTGCAAGTCCTATCTGTCCTCCATCTCCCCCTCCGTATTCTGAGACCTGTCCCCCACCCACACTCCCTGAAAAATCAGTGACTTCAGAAAAGTAGTTTTCATGGTATCTAAACCCTCTGCATTCCCACGTGCTCCACACTAAATGCCTGCATATCTGTGTCTTGCGATTGTTTTAACATTTGGTCTTCTGCCTGGGGAGTGGGCGGTTCGCTGAAAGCTGCTTCCACTCAAGTCTCAGCAGAGAAGGCAATGTTTTGTTATGAGTAAAGTTTCAAGCCAGGCTTTGGCCAGGGTCCTTCCCATTAGGGAGGAAGAAAGTAGAAACAGCCAGTGAGATGATAATTCTCCTTGAATCATTAAAAACCTCGCCTGGGCCTCCGTGGGTTATTTATTGATTTAAGCATCTAGCACTTTTCCTTTCCAGAAAGATTAGCATCTCCGATGCGATCACGGCTGGGGGAGGAGATTTTGGCCTTTTCTCTGTGGGATCAACTGCCCCCCCAGTTGCTTGTTAGCACAGCCCGCTTTCGAGCTGAGTCTAGGTACACAGTTAAGGGGTCGGAATGAGATTTCCGAGATTTATTGGTAATGAAAAGAACAGGTTGTACCGAAGACACCACATGTAGGAAACTAAGTGCTCTTAGGGGACTCAATTAAACCTGTGATCCTTGGCTTTTTCCAAAATGAACATTGCAGTCTTGTACATATTAACTTCCTTTTTGTAGATGTTTTAACATGTTCTGTTTTTGCCGCCGTCGAGTGTGGAAAATGCAGCGAAATGGCGTTTCTTATCCGCTGATCATTTGCCACACGCTAAGCATCTGTGTTTCAAGTCTTACTGTGGTTGAGTGTCTGCAGTGGTAAAGGAACACAGATATTTTCTTATCAGATGTTTAAAATCCTCTTTCCGTAAGAACACATTTTTCCCCTAAATATAACATCACCTGCAAGTCTAGCTGCCTTTCAGCTCTATCTGTACAGAACCCATGGGACATTAATGCACTAGATTGCTGGGAATATTGGCTGTAAACCTCTTAATTCGGGTTCACAGTACTGTGACTTGGGCATTAAAAAAGTGGTTTTTCCAGTAGGGACCTCTTTTTGAATGTGACTAATACAGACTCACAGAGATACCATTTTAACGTATTCCTCTTCCTGTGCCTTAATAAAGGGCGGTGCTGAAAAGCAGTGAGCACCTTCGGGCCTCGTTAGCGGTACTCACTGAATTGCTCTCCCCTATTTGCATGATCCAGCTGATCAAGTGTTCCTGGGATGTTAACCTGTAAGAGTTGGCTTTATCGGCTCGTTGAAAAGACGTGCATTTAAATTTTCACCATGCTTCTCCTCTATCACGGGAGCTCGGAGCTGCTCTAGATCTTGTCTTTTTTGTTCCCAAGATTCCTGAGACTTTAGCTGATGCAGCCTCTTGCCCAAACAGTGTTATGGACTCGGGCTGAGGAGCTGGCCTGGTCCTTCCCCACGATCTTCAGCCATCAGCACGTGCAAGCTGAGAGCGGATGAGGACCACTGGAGCCCGTTCACTCCCTGGGCTGTTGGGTGGTTGGGTGAGGGTAGTGGCACTGGGGGAGTTTTTGTGTTTTGTCTTCCGTTCCTGTCTGTTTGATTCTGAAGAGTCTGCAGTTAGTTGCAGGGCATTGAAGTCTGTGGAAAAAGCAATGGGGGAGGGGCCATCAGCGCTACGGAGTGGAGGGCTGTCAGCTTCCCTCTCTTTCTGCCTCATAGAGTATTGAGTATTCCAAGGCTGGGTTTGCTAGGGAGACAGGACATACCATAGAGGTACTTACACTCCCTGAGCCTCAGTTTTACTTGTCCATTAAATGGGTATAATGACACCAACCTCACGTATTTGTGAGCTGACATGTGCAGTTGTTGGTATTTTCCCCATGGGTCTAAGATTCCTTCTTCAGTCCTCTCCCTCCACATATGGATCCACTTTGAAGTCTTTGGTTGCTTAGTTGGTACTGGGACAGGTGGTCATTCTTCTGTTGAGGCCAGAGCCAACCTCTTACCCTACTTCATAACTGTCCTTCCAGACATGTTCCTCCTGTGCTGTGTTATCAAAGTACAAACAGGGCAGACATGTGAATGTCTTTTGTAGTAGTGGTTGCATTGTTTCCTTTTTCTTTAAGAAAAAAAAAAAAAAACAGTTTGACAAGAGACTAACCAGGACCTCAAGGAAAATGAGATTCTTGCTTGAGCTCTTGAAAATCTGTCCATGGATCTAGTAAAAGTTCCATATGGGTCTAATTTTGATTATGCAGTTGTACAGGCCGGAAGGCTCCCTGCACTGGTCAGATCTTCAGGTGGCTTCATTGCAACCCGCACTGTCTCCCCCGTAAGTCAGGATGCTGCAGAAGTCAGGATGCTGTCCACCCCATTCGGCTTGCAGTCTCCTCCTCCCATCAGTGCAGCTTCCTTGGCCCCATCCTTTTTCTTGATATTATAGTTAGCGTTGAAAACATGTAAATGATAAGACTACACGTAGTATGTATGCTGAAGTAACTGCCCCGAAGAAATTTTTTTTTTTTAATAAGAGTAAACACTTTATTTTCTTTGTTGCCGTACAGATCACAACGACGGAATTGTCCTTCTCTGTCTCTCTTTTTTGTGGCCATGCCATGCGGCACGTGGGATCTTAGTTCCCCACATGCCACATCCCAGGGATCGAACCCGAGCCCCCCTGCAGTGGAAGCACCGAGTTTTAACCACTGGACTGCCAGGGAAGTCCCCATTGAAGAAATTTTTAAAGCTTCCTTTTTTTTCCTAGGATATGATGATCACATTTGGTTTGTACTAATATGAGCTACATTATTAAATTAGTAAAGTGATTCTGTCAGTGCATCCGTGTGGAACTGAACTCTGAAGATTGTTGTCTGTTACATTGAAGGCATTTGACGTTGATCGTCACGTCTTTATGCTACCGTTGAAAATGTGTGTGGTGTTTTTCTTTTTCTTTCTAGCTTCATGAGGCTGACATTGTGATCTTGGGCTCACCCAAGCCGGAAGAGATTCCCCTTTCTTGGATTCAACCAGGAACTACTGTTCTCAACTGTTCCCATGACTTTCTGTCAGGTAAATGTCTTCAAATTGGTGCCAGGCCACTGATCAAAATAGGTAAGATTGCTATGAGAAAAGTTAATCTTCTTCAGAAGAGTATATTCCTGAAATGATGGTTGCTGTCAGCACATGTGCACAGGTCATGTCATGTGCCTGTCTTTTGGGTTACTTGGTATGGGAACCATATTGTCGGGCAGAGAGCAGCCAAGATGCCAGCTGCAGTCAGGCCCTCTCCTCCTCCTCCTCCTCGTTCCGTTCTTCCCCCTCATCAGCACGTCCCCTGCTGGCCTCCAGCATCAAGCAGTCAAGTCGGTTGTGACCTAAAGTAGGAAATTTTTACATGTGTGAGGTAAACTAGAAACAGTGGTTTTCACAGTCTTACAAAAACCAGCAGAATCCTTTCTCCTAAAGCAGTCTTAGATGAACCTCAACACGTAAAAGCAGATGAAAACACAGCTACCAGAGGGATGGGAGTGGAGACTAGCTCCCCTGTGTTTGTAATTTCCCTTTGCAGTGACCCCCTCAAGCACTCCCTTGGAGCCACAAAGTCACTTCAGAACACTGTGAAAGTCACCCTTAGAAACAGAAGAGGTCTTAGGATAGGTGCTGATATTTGATGGTGTTTGCCAAGGGACCCAGGAACGTCCTGGACCACACATCAGGTCACCCTCAGGGTAGCTGAAGCTGTGCCAGCCCCAGGGCACTCAGCCCAGGGGCCAGCAGGAGCTGGCCCAGCAGGGATACCCTTTTCTCATTCACAGAAAGACACTCGGGCTAAGAGAGCTTTAACACACCCAGCCCACCCCCTCAAGTCCCTGAGTGACATGTGTATGCAAGAGACAATTGCAGAGGGAGACAGAGAACCCTCTTTGTTACCCGTGGCCTCCAAATTTCAACATGTGGTAGGGGAGGCTATACTGAACTGTCCAGGAGGATGGCGTTTTTTTCCCTCAAAGCTGGTCAGAACTTGGGCCAAAAGGAGTAGAGGTCTCTACCGGTACCACACTGGAGTTCTAGACCTTGAAACTTAGGCAGCCCCGGAACACAGAGTGAAATAGAGAATAGTATCAAGGAGAAAATAAATGTAACTTCTGATCCAGTCACCTTGAGATAACCATTTTACACTTTTCCATTAAAAAAGCACTGAACTTAATTTTATTGAAATACAATGGAAAGAAAAGAAAGTAATATGCTAAAAGCTCTACTGAAATTCATTTAACTCTTTCTTCGAAAAGAGAAATAATGCACCTTCCTCTCTGGGAAATATAGCTCCTCCCAGAATCGACCAATCAGATTAAAAACCCCTTGGAGCTGAAGGGCTAGGGGGTTGTTTGGGGCGCTTTGAAAGGAAGATGCTCAGGAATTTCCCAAAATGCTCGTGTACTCAGTTCACAGATGAGCACACACATGAATAGAGCAATCAGAGGTACAATATAATACGAATGTGGGATTAATGGCTCTTTTTAGCATACAGAAAGCATGTACTAAATTACTTTTTTGAAATATATGTAATTTCTGGGTACAACTTCTTTTTTTTTTCCTGAAAAAAACAATGCCTAACCCATTAACAGTGGACATGCACGGTAGATTTGCTCAGAATCCTCGTTGGACTAGGATAGTCAGTTATGACTTTATTATTATTTTTTTTAATGAATGTTTCCTTGCTACAATGTTTACTTGCTGTTTTTTATTAGAGTTTATATGTTTAGGACGATTTTGGTACAATCCTGGCAGGAGATAGGAGAGTCTGCTTCAGTGTTCTTTGGGAATCCCCATGAGCCATATGTTTTATTGGTGAAACGGTGCCCCATTTCTGATGTTTCTTTTTAGAACTTTTATTTTTTAAAGGCATTTTAAAAACATTAGATTTAGATGTAGCAATTCTCTTGAGGGAAAAAAAATAAGACCAAGCATTATGTTTTAACAATTCTGTATGTAGACTGATTGCAGTTAGTTTATTTTCAATTTATCTGGTCCAGTAGTAGTGGTTTTATTGATTTTTGAATGCCCAGTGCCCAGAACAGTGCCAGACACGTAGGAAGGGGTCAGTAAATACTGAGTGAATAAACATGGACTCAGAATTGTACTCTAATTGATTGCACTTTTAAGTTAGTTGCAGATATAGAGACATTTCCTTGAACTTGCATCCCACTTAAAAACAGGGCTGACGGCACAAAAGCAGAGATGAAAAATGCTACACTGATTAAATGGATGAATGTTTTCCAGTCAGTACTATTTATAATAGCATTACATTTCTCAATTGTCAAAAGTTTTTTTGTTTTGTTTTGGTTTTGCTGCGTTGGGTCTTCATTGCTGCGCGCAGGCTTTCTCTAGTTGCGGCGAGCAGGGGCTACTCTTAGTTGAGGTGCACGGGCTTCTCACTGTGGTGGCTTCTCTTGTTGTGGAGCACGGGCTCTAGGTGCGCGGGCTTCAGTAGTTGCAGCATGTGGGCTCAGTAGTTGCGGCACTCGGGCTCTGGGGCAGGCTCAGTAGTTGTGGCACACGGGCTTAGTTGCTCCACGGCATGTGGGATCTTCCCGGACCAGGGCTCGAACCCATCTCCCCTGCATTGGCAAGTGGATTCTCAACCACTGCGCCACCAGGGAAGTCCAAAACTTTTAATTTTAGCAACTTTAATTAGTATGAAATTTTAATCTATGAGTAAATTGGAGAAAGGCCTTTTCCCTCTCTTTTATATATAATTTTCCACTTTAAACAAATGAAGACCTTTTTCAAGCATTATTAAAAGGAAAGTTGCTTTTATTTAAACTTCAGAGAAAAAGAATTTTTAATATACTTATGACTGGGTGAAGGCAGGGCTTTATGATGAAATTTTCATAGTCATCTTAACGGTACAGGGTTCCCCTTCCCCCCCCTTGTAAAAATAGATAGGATATGGTGATTTATGATGAGGTAATTCCATAGAGGCATTTTATTGAATACCTAATCCCCAGAGAGATTTTCTTGATGGCTGATATCCCAGAAGCAGTGCTTGGAAAACAATTACACCTAACTTGTTGGATCTGTTCACTCTTCTATGGCATGAGTCTAATGTTTAGATTGAAAACAGGGACATAGCAGTGCTCAGTTTTCTAGCTATAAGCATAATTTTATTTTTTAAAAAATTATTTCAGATGAAGGAAGTGGGCTGTGATTTTGTAATGCTCTGCTTGCTAAAGGTCAGGATTCATCCTGAGCAAAACCACTGTGCACTCTAATATTCAAACTTATTTTCTGATGTACCAAATGGGACGAAGGAGAAACTGGTCTTAATACTTGGGGCCCAGAGAACAGGATCAAAACAGCAACTTTACGCGTCAGAGTAGTTCACAGCGTCGTTTTAAGCAGACATAAGTCAGCAGGGAGCCCTGGGCTGCATCCCAGGACTCATGCTAATCAAAGTTGCTAAAATTCCCAGGGTGGCCTCGGAACAGCTCCTGTCAGAAAAGGATTGTCCTGATTTCCAGGGGAAGTATTGTAACACTTGAGCCTTAAATTTTCCGATTGTGGCGAGTTTGGATATTATAAGAAAACTTATAAATGAAAGGCCATCTTTTAAAGTGATTCACTGACTTGTCCCTGGAGGAAGGAACTGTGAGTTAATGGGGAGTGGTCAGTGGGAAGTGAAAAGACCCATCTGGTTTGGGACGGGAGCCCGGCTGGACCCACAGCCTGAGTGTGGACACCCCTGCGGGTGGGGCCCTGCTTCTACATAGGCAAGGGGGTGACGCAATGATTTCCTCCTGCAGTTCTCCTTAGCCCAGAAATTCATTACGAATGTAGTCCTGAGTCACTGAGTTACCATCTTAGTTGCTTCAATTCCTCCAGGTTCAGAACTCTCAATCCATATTAAGATCGCATTGATTCCTACTACAAAAGTGATACAGTGGTTATGATAGAAAATTTTTGAAGTATACAATAGAAAAGAAGAAAGTGAGTAACTTCTGACCCAGTCAACTTGAGATAACCATCTTAAGATTTTTTCCTATGAAAAAATTACACTCAGTTTTATTGGATGGAATATAGTAGAAGGAAAAGAAAATAACATACTAAAAGCATTGCTGGAATTCAGATAACTCTTCTTCAAAAAGAGAAATATTGCTCCCTACAAGATTCTCCTACAGTTTGAAATATGAGTGTATGTGTCTTTTGTGTTGTGTTTTAAAGTCTTCATTCGTTTTAGCCATGTTCTATTTTATGCAAGACAGTGGCTAAGAGTATGGGAGAAATTATTCACTGTGTAATTCTGTAGGTGAAATAGTCTTCATTCACATGGGTATTTGTGATTTATTCCTGTAACATGCATTTATAAGTTGAGATCACATCCTAGAATGTAGCTTTTCCTTATTTCTCCATCATTTAAAGATAGAGGTAAGAAAGAGGGAAGCATATTTCTTTTCCTTAGTGGCTGGATAAGACCTTTAGATCAGATCTCTAGTGGTTCAAACAAAAGAAAACAAATCTCTCTCATTCTCTAGACTCTTGGCTTTTGCCTAAATATGATTTATAAAACTGAAGTGTTGCTAATCTTTAAACAACACCTGAGGGATATGATTTTCCAACACCCTTAATACATTTGACAATAGAACATCACAGAACACTTACTTTTGTTTCATGCTCTTTCTTGCAAAGAACTTCCAGGAAAATGGATAATTTAAAAGTAGAGTGGTCATGGACTTCCCTAGCGGCACAGTGGTTAAGAATCCGCCTGCCAATGCAGGGGACACGGGTTCGACACCTGGTCCAGGAAGATCCCACATGCCGCGGAGCACCTAAGCCCGTCCGCCACAACTACTGAGCCTGCGCTCTAGAGCCCGTGAGCCACAACTACTGAGCCCATGTGCCACAACTACTGAAGCCCGCGTGCCTAGAGCCCGTGCTCCGCAACATGAGAAGCCCTCGCACCACAAGGAAGAGTAGCCCCCACTCGCCGCAACTAGAGAAAGCCCGCACACAGCAACGAAGACCCAACGCAGCCAAAAATAAATACATAGTTAATTGATTTAAAAAAAAAATGGAGTGGTCCAATATATACACTACCAAATGTAAAATAGATAGCTAGTGGGAAGCAGCTGCATAGCACAGGGAGATCAGCTCGGTGCTTTGTGTCCACCTAGAGAGGTGGGATAGGGAGGGTCAGAGGGAGACGCAAGAGGGAGGGGATGTGGGGGTATATGTATACGTATAGCTGATTCACTTTGTTATAAAGCAGAAACTAACACACCATTGTAAAGCAATTATACTCCAATAAAGATGGTAAAAAAAAATAAATAGATAAATAAATAAATAAAAAGTAGAGTGGTCCGAAAAAGAAGAAAATAGTTTCTTACTTCAAAAAAGTTACTATTAGCAATGTTTCTCTTCTCTAAGAGAGGATGTAGACTAAAGCATTTTACGTGTGTTTACTTTTCATAAACTTCCTAAGTGCCAACCACAGTAGAATTCTTATAAAATGCCTCGCTCTTTTGAAATCCAGGTAATCCTCAAAATTAATGCCCTAAAATATAATTTCTCAGTTTTGATGGAAAATTGTCTCTGTCACTTTTATGACAGGGATTTAAAAAAATTATCCAAGAAAGCCTGGTCGTTCACAGAACACTTTAACTGGGCTTGTCCTGTAGGTGTTTTAGGTCTCCTTTTTAATATAGCATTGGCCAAAAAGTTCGTTCGGGTTTTTCCGTAAGATGTTATGGAAAAACCCAAACGAACTTTTTGGCCAACCCAATACTTTGTATTCACACATGAAATTGCTTTGATTTTTTAATTTATTGTTTAAACATGCATACAATGTGACAAGCACTTTACATTACCATATCACATTCAGTTCTCACAAAACTCTACAAGGTTGAACAACATTAATTAACAGGCCCAGAGTAACAACTGCTAGTAAGAGGTAGGGGCAAGATTTTAAGCCAGTCAACACTCTAAACATGAGGCCCAATTGAGAGCCCCAAGGCTGTGCCAGGACCTACCTGGTAACCTATGTGTAGCTGTGCCATGACATCCTAACTTCCTTGGTTGAAAACGAGAACATCGTTGAACGTCCTGTCATTTTACAAGGAACAATATGCTGAAAGTCTTTTTTTTTTTTCCAGGGAAGCTTGGATGCAGTTCTCCCGGTGTCCATGGTACTGGTCCCATCGCAGAAGATGTGAGTCTCCTTGCTGCCGCTCTGCGGATTCAGGTTTGTCTGACACAGCTATTTGAGAATTTTTGAGTTTGGAGCTTCAATGAATAGTTGCTAACATTTGGAAGTGTTTTCTGTTGAGCAGACACAGTGTCAAACACTTTACAAACATGGTGTCATTTAATTCTCACAACAATTCCTGTAAGATAGTGTGATTCCCATTTGATAGATGAGAAAATGGAGACTTGGAGAAATGGTCACATGACAAGTATGGGGCAGGGACCCACATCAGGGTCCTCTATTAGTTATCTATTGGTGTGTAATAAATTACCCCCCAGATTTAGCAATTTAAAACAACAAACATTTATTATCTCGCAGTTTCTGTGGGTCACATATTTGGAGCCGCACAGCTGGATGGTTCTGGCTTGGAGTCTCTCATGTGGTTGAAATCAAGATGGCGGGGCTGTAGTCATCTGAAGGGCTTGACTGAGGCCAGAGGAGTCAAGATGGCGCCCTCACATGGCTGTTGGCATGTGGTATTTAGATCCTCTTTGGCTACGGGCAGGATGCCTTTGTTCCTCATCACCTGGATTTTTCCATGGGGCTGCTCACGATGTGGCAGCTGACTTCCCCCAGCATGAGGGATCAAAGGAGAGAGCAAGGAGGAAACTGCAGTAGGTTTTATGACCCACTCTCCAAAGTCACATGCCACCACTTCCTCTTTTCTTCTTTGCTAGAACTGAGCCACCAATCTAGTTCACAACCCAGGGAAAGGGAACTGGACTCACCTCTTGAAGACAGGAGTGTTAAAGAGTTTGTGGACATCTTTTCGAACCACCGCTATCTGTGTGACCTAAAGCCCAAGATCTCCGGCTCCCCACTGCTGTGTGCTAGGCTGGTGCTGAAGCCTGCAGTGAGGGTGCCGGCCAGCAGAGGCGTTAAGTAGCGGTAGAGAAACCTGAGCCTCTAATTAAACAGAAGCAGGTTTTAGTTCATTTCTTTCTTAATACATGCAATACACAATTAAAAATTTTACTTCAAAATGGGGCGTAGTGCATTTCTGTAAGGCATCTGTTACATTGCAACTAAAGGCAAATATGTGTGTGTGTATGTAAATATATATATGCGTATCACCGATAATTCGGTTTGCTTGTTCTATTATATCAGCTGTAGAAGGATTATGCTTGCAGTGGTGCAAATTTTTGGTGAAGCTGGGCCTCCCAGCCAGCCAGGCGTGCATTCTCATATTTCCCTCATTTTTCTTCTCTGAGGTGATGCTGTAATTTTAATCCATGTACTTGATGACTTTAGTGAATACAAACGTTTTTAATAGTACTTGTATCTCACATTTTCTTTTTTAAGAAAGATCTGCACATTTAACTACATGTGAATAAAATTAGTCCTGATGTTCACTTGGATTACTGTGCAACTTTTACTCCTTTTCATGACAATATCCCTGAACAATATTCGATATTTTCATAGTTTAGATGTGTAACCTGTCAGCTTTTACTTTTCTGACATGCTTTCCTTCCTATCCCTATTGAAGAACATGGTTAGTAGCAGAAGGAGATGGTTCCGTGAGCAGCAGTACAGGAGGTGGAGACTTCACTGCTTGAAACTTCAGCCTCTGTCCCCCGTACCAAGGTATTCAGGTGATTTGTTTATACTGACATTGGCTCACCAAAGTGCCTTAGATGTCCAAAGTTACCCATTGGATGGGGGCACAACTTGTGGTGTTATGGCTTTGATGGTGGATAATTTTCTCTAATCAAATTGCTGCACTATTTTTTCTTTTTTTTTTTTTGGGCCGCGCTGTGCGGCCTGCGGGACCTTAGTTCCCCGACCAGGGGTCGAACCATGCCCCTGGCATTGGGAGCGCGAAGTCTTAACCACTGGACCGCCAGGGAAGTCCTGCTGTACTATTTTTTTCTGTCATTTAATTCCTCCAAAATTAAATGATAATGAACATGTTGACCATATTCTGTCAGTTCTAAGATGTAGATTTTTTTAATTTCTGAAATCAGGATGCACCTTATTGTCAATGATGTACCCTGTATTCAATGGCAGTGTTTTTTCTTAAAATAATGGTATCTTAGATTTGGCAGAATACAGTAATGTAATATTTGGAATATGCTTTTCAGTGTTAGAAATGCCCAAACACACGTCAGCTTGGTCTTCAGGGCCTCGTAGGTTTCTACGCTGCGGGTAAATGACCAACCAAACCAAAGGCCATTAGACGTGGGACCGGAGCTCTGCCTTCTTCAGAACGTGGTGGTATCTGCTCTCTGACAGGACACTCTGGGAGGGTCCAGATGGATATTTTCTTCAGCGTGGTATTTAATGAAGTGTAAGCTACATATTCCCTCTGTATAAATTTGGAAACACAAACTGCAGGACAGTCTCAGCATGTGATTTTGGAACAATTCTCTAGATAAGCTATCTGAGCCAGGGAAATGCATTTTCCAGCCTCCTAGTGAATCCCCCATGGCCACCCCTCCTCCTGTGAATTGGCCCAATCCCCTTCCTACAGGGCGCCCGTAAGTCCAGCGCTTAACCAGGTGATGCCGTCTGCCAGCATGGAATACACAGGACGTAGGAGATAACACCACCCGGAATTGACTCATTTTTCACCTGATAACCAGTTGCTTTTCAGAACTGACCTGTGTTTCCTTGGGCCACAGCCCAACACTAAGGTTCGATTATACCCACCAGGCTGGTGAAACCCTCCAAGCTATGTTTTCACGCCTCAAATAGACTAAACATCTTAGTCATCTTCTGTGTTCACTAATACATAAATTCCAAGAAATGTTCTTTGTAATATCAGCCCTGTAGTTGTGCAATCTCTTTCATAAAATAGTTTTTGAGGCTACTTATGTTGTTATAGAACCTTCATTTTTAAAGCTCAATGAGTAAATGCTACTTACAGAGAGCTAAAAAAACTTGAGAGGGACTCTGCCAAATTGTGTACAAATCCAAATAAATTCCCCTTGGGGGGAAAAGCCCCTAAATTGCTTAACCAAATTTGACTCCTACAGCCACTGGGGAAAGAAAGGCAGGCTGAATAGTTTATAAATCACTCAGAAAATCAAAATGATGTCACCATCACTCTTCAGCTAGTGAAGAGAAAACCGTGGAGGCTTTCCAAGAGTAGGCTCTTCAATTTAGGAGATTGTGGGAGGAGAGAAACAGAAAAAAAGGTGTAGCCAGGAAGGTGAAATGAAGTGGGAGCACGGACAGTGGAGGCTGGGGTGCAGTTGGCGGGGGGAGAATCAGAAAGGACAATGCAGGTGGACCCAGGGAAGGGGTTACCTAGCTGCAGGTGCAGAGCTCCGCCCACATCTGGGCAGAGGCACCCTTCCCCCTCTCCCGCTCTAGTGGGCATTGGAAGTGGGTTTACTGTTACCTCTTGCACCAGAGTCAGGCCCCATGGGGTCATGGGGGAGAACACAGGGTAGCATGAGGACTGAGAGATTGTCCGCAGTAGCAACAGAAAAAAATAGAGCAGGGGGCTGCCTACCAGTGGAGAGACCGCTGCGCCGCAAAATAGGGACCCCAGGGTGAATCAGGAAACTGCTGCATTGTCAGACATCAGCCCTCAAGACCAAGTCACAGACAGATGGATGGGCCAGACCCCCAGTAAGAGCAGCGGCTGAGCTCAGGAGCCCCAAAAGACTCTCTCTGAGAAGTCTTTTGGTTTGCATAGCACTCCTGTTAAGATGAGCAGCAGCATGCAGATCTTAACCAGTGAAATAGAATAGTTCAGTTGTTTGCCCAGCGACACTCTGGAGTTCCTAAGATTTCCTGTGTCTGAAGTTGAGCCTCGGGCACTAGCTCCATTTACCGACAGTTATGTAATTAATGAAATATTTTGAAATGTGATTTTTGACTTGAGAGGGAAAAATATGGACACAGATAAAACAAAAGAGTATTTCCACATTTTTGAATTGCCAAGAGACACATGTGGCTAGCCCAGTAATAAAGCATTATGCAACAACCCGTCCATTCCTGGTTAAAGAATTCAGCGATGACCCGTAAAAAACACTGGGCTCTATCCTGTAGTTATCTTTAGGGGTGGCCTTCGGACACATTGTAATAATCCATCTCCTTTCCTGTGGCAGAGGTGTATCCTGGCACCTGGGAAGAATTCTAGAATCCAGTTTTTAAGAGTTGCTTCTCTATCTAAAGCAATGTACCGTTTTCTTATGCACTTTAATTGTTAGCAGTTGTACTTAATCCTACTTGGGAAAAAAGACCACGAAGCCATTTGATCTAATTGTTGGCATGGTGTACGGCTGTTTTCTACTCTAGCAGCGACCACCTAAGCTGAGCAGACTCTCTTGCCTCTTATGTTTCCCCACCCAGTGATATCGAGATTTCAAGAGCACAGACTCCAAAAGCTGTGGATATCCTTGCCAAGGAGATAGGGTTGCTTGCAGATGAAATTGAAATCTATGGCAAAAGCAAAGCCAAAGTACGTTTGTCCCTGCTAGAAAGGTTAAAGGATCAAGCAGATGGAAAATACGTCTTAGTTGCTGGGTAAGACTACTTTTAAAATCTCTTTTACTAAGAAGACATTTATAAAAAACTCTCTTCCCTGTTTATATCTGTCACCACACCCCTCAAATCCATCCTCTTCTCCAGCTTGACATTATTTTGTCCATTTCACTTGGCAGTCCTTCATTTGACATGAGGTAAGTTTTTATTTTCAGTGTAAAGCAAATAAGTCTCCTCCACAGAATATAAAGTGTAACGAGTTCCTAATCCAGGACTTTGCTTTTTGTTTCTCATATTGTGTTTTGGTCACCCTGGTTCTGCCTTGGATTTTTCATTTCGCTTTTCATGATAAAAATTAAAATAAGAATTGAAAGTAAAATATTTTGAGCTGAATGGGTTGTTTTTCTACTTAGAAATAACATTGGAAAATGAACAGATCATTGTGTGAGACTTAGACTTTTCGATTAGTATCCTTAATATTTATGAATTTGCATTACAGAAACTCATTTCTCTTTCTTGCATTTCAGAATTAATATTGGGCCACTTACATTTATGTTGCTCGTTTTACAAAAGGCAAATGCACAGTTTTTGTGAAAAGGAGCATTTGCTTTATTTTGCCTCTTTTTTAAAAAAAGAAACACATTCACCAGCTGAAAAACAATAGAAAACAAGGGATTTCAAATATTTATTTAATGTGACCCAAGGGAACATCAGGAGACCATATAAATTCCTTTGTTGTCTTGAAATGTCATTACATTGACTTACTAATGATATATAAGCCAAGGCTTGGGGCACAAAACCCTATTTGTTAACAGAGACATTTTTGTAACTGGACTTGACTCATAGTTAACTTGGTTTTTATATATCTAATTATTCGTGTAAGTGCGTTATTTCTTTTTCTGGTTATGAAAGTCATGCATACTTGTAAAATTATTTGAAAAATACAGAAAGTAAAAACAAGAAAGTATAAACGGCTGTTCACATTTGAGACCATCTTGACACAGATGCAGTCTGTCATAAATGAGATCATTGTACACATGCTATTCTGTAAGCAACTTGATTATTAACAATATGTTGTATACCTAGCTCCATGTGAGTCAGGACAGAGCTATGTTATCATTTTGCATGACTACCTAACATGCCACTGCTCACATCCCTGATTCTTCAATGTGCTGGGGGATTGGGCTTGGGGGGAGTGGTAAAAATGCCTGGGATGAGGGTGGGTCCCATTCTACACATCTTCCCAGCACCAAGAAACGTAGCTGTGGCTCAGCCACTGATAGTAAAGCATGTTTCTAATTCTTCTTCAAGTGTATTAAGGCAGAAAAAAGGTTTGAAGATGACATAGAGATGTCCCACAATTTATTTAACCAATTCTCTATTGATGGGCTCTCAGATTGTTCCCCATCTTTGGCCATTACAAACAGCGCTGAAATTAACAACCATGGGCATGCATATTTGTGCATTTATCCAATGATCTGCTTAGGAAAAATCCCTAGAGATGAATTCAATTTTTCATACCTACAAATAAAGATAAAACTGCAAATAAAGCAAGATAGCATCCATAATATCACCTCTTTAATGGTATAATAATTTCTTCATATCTCTTCCCCTTTTTCCTTTAGCCTCCCTCTACCCCCCCACCTCACCCCCCATCCCACTCTCCTTGTGTTACTGTTTTCTAAGAGGGATGGACAGCTAGAGTCATTCGGTGGCTGTGTTTTTAAGGAATTCATACCTTGCTGCAGCACCTCAGTTGCCTGTGGCTTAAACCTCTCTCAGACTTCCAGGTTCACTACCGCTGGATTCCCAATCCTAATGGGATCCTCTCCAGCCTAGGACCCCAGCCCTGATGTCCCCATAACTGAGCTGTAGGAAACCTCTTTGAGGGGAGATTTGGCCTCACCTGAGGCACCCTCTGGGGGCAGATCTGTGAAAGGAGCTGGCTGACGACAGGGAGTGGGTACTCCTGGGTCCCAGAGTTTGGAGCAAACATCTAGTCAGTCAGTGTTGCTTTTCTGGAAATGTGCTTCATGCAAGTTTGTTTACAGTGAGTAAATTAACTCTGAGACATAAAGAACTTCAGAAGCAAATTTAGCATCTTATCCACAGACTTGCTTCCCTTCTTCCAGGATTTAGGTGCTCTTGGTAGGTGGGTTTGCTGGTTTTCTCACCCTGTTTAAGGTAGGAAGAATTAGGAAAACTCAGGAGGATGTGGTCTCAGTTTACTAAGGAAGAATCATGCAGCCATTTTTCACATGGAATGGCTGTGATTTACTCTGTTTTGGGCTCGTCAGTATTGGAAATAAAAGCGCACATCTACACATGGCCCTGCCCTTCACTGGGAACACAGAATTGATACTTCTAAAACAAAACCTGTGTTGGTACTGTTATCAGATTCCTAACCTGAAGTCGTAACCTGGCCTCCAGCCACATGCCAGAGAGCGACCGCCAGCCTGGCCGCCTAGGATTGCCACTACGTGTTGGTCCCTACCCAGTAGAACATCGTTCCACTCTGTCTCTGCTGGCCTTTATGTGTGTAACTGAGCGGAAGAAGCCAGGCTGCCGTGTTATACATAGAAGCCAAAATTAAACCTGAATTCTCAAGTACAGATTTAACCCCAGGTCATCAACAGTTCTTTTTCTGAAATCGTGGTATAAATTCCCTTACATAACGAAGACCTATGAAGGAACAAAAATCAAATTGTGTTGCTTTCACCTGCATTGAAAAAGAAGCTGGGGCTTCCCTGGTGGCGCAGTGGTTAAGAATCTGCCTGCCAACACAAGGGACACGGGTTCGAGCCCTGGTCTGGGAAGACCCCCCATGCCGCGGAACAACTAAACCCGTGCGCCACAACTGCTGAGCCTGCGCTCTGAGCCCGCGAGCCACAACTACTGAGCCCGCATGCCTAGAGCCCATGCTCCACAACAAGAGAAGCCACTGCAGTGAGAAGCCCACACACTGCAACGAAGAGTAGCCTCCGCTTGCTGCAACTAGAGAAAGCCTGCATGCAGCAACGAAGACCCAATGCAGCCAAAAATAAATAAATAAAATAAATAAATTAAAAGAAAAAGAGGCTGTGAGGGTAGGATTTTGAGATGTATATATGCATCTGTCTCAGAGCTTGGAGGTTTTTAGAAAAGACATATAACAGTGTATTCTATTAGAGAGGAATGAACTCCCCTCACCAACACAACAAGAGATATTTTTTAAGTGTGTAAACTGCCTTTGTTATCTAATCTTTTGATACCTGGATGTTTGAAATCACTTTAAAACAGCAAGACAATCGTTTATAATCTAAAATGACAACTTCATTTGAAATAAAATCACCTTTAATTTTTGTCAGGTCAGTTATGGAAAAGTGACATTATCAAGCCCTTATACACATGGTTGCAACTTCTTAAGAAATATAAATTACCCATCCACATAATTCAAAGAGTCATGTACCACAATGTTTACTGCAGCACTATTTACGATAGCCATGACATGGAAGCAACCTGAGTGTCCATCGACAGATGAATGGATAAAGAAGATATAGCATGTATATACAATGGAATATTACTCAGCCATAAAAAGAAACGAAATTGAGTTATTTGTAATGAGGTGGATGGACCTAGAGACTGTCATACAGAGTGAAGAAAGTCAGAAAGAGAAAAACAAATACTGTATGCTAACACATATATGTGGAATCTAAAAAAAAAAAATAAAGGTTCTGAAGAACCTAGGGGCAGGACAGGAGTAAAGATGCAGATGTAGAGAATGGACTTGAGGACACGGGGAGGGGGAAGGATAAGCTGGGAGGAAGTGAGAGAGTGGCATGGACATATATACACTACCAAATGTAAAATAGATAGCTAGTGGGAAGCAGCAACATAGCACAGGGAGATCAGCTCAGTGCTTTGTGACCACCTAGAGGGTTATATGTATATGTATAGCTGATTCACTTTGTTATAAAGCAGAAACTAACACACCATTGTAAAGCAATTATACTCCAATAAAGATGTTAAAAAAAAACAACTCAAAAAAAAGCAGAACTCAAAAAAAAAAAAGGATGTGGTGCATATATACAACGGAATATTACTCAGCCATAAAAAAGAACGAAATAATGCCATTCGCGGCGACATGGATGGACCTAGAGATTGTCATACTGAGTGAAGTAAGTCAGATGGAGAAAGACAAAAATCATATGATATCGCTTATATGTGACATCTAAAAAAAAAATTGTACAGATGAACTTATTCGCAAAACAGAAATAGAGTCACAGATGTAGAAAACAAACTTGTGGTTACCAGGAGGGAAAGCGGGTGGGAGGGATAAATTGGGAGATTGGGATTGACACATAGACACTACTACATTAAAAATACATAAGTGATAAGGACCTACTGTATAGCACAGGGAGCTCTTCTCAATACTCTGTAATGACCTTCATGGGAAAAGAATCTTAAAAAGAGTGGTTATATGTATATGTATAACTGATTCACTTTGCTGTACAGTGGAAACTAACACAACATTGTAAATCAACTATACTCCAATAAAAATTTTTTTAAATAATAATAAAAAAATAGATGGCTAGTGGGAAGCAGCCACACAGCACAGGGAGATCAGCTCGGTGCTTTGTGACCACCTAGAGGGGTGGGATAGGGAGGGTGGGAGGGAGACCAAGAGGGAGAGGATATGGGGATATATGTATACATATAGCTGATTCACTTTGTTATACAGCAGCAACTAACACAACATTGTAAAGCAATTATACTCCAATAAAGATGTTAGAAAAAAAAAAGAAATATAAATTACCTGTCCATTAAATGAAGAATTTTTTCCTTTTTTCTGAAAGGTCTTTTTTTTAATCTGAAAATAATACTGACCCATTGAATAAAAATTAGCGTAAAGAAAAGTAAAAAGAAGGAGAAAACGAAATCTCTCATTACTCAGAAGTATTCAAAATTTTTATATTTCCTTCCAGGATTGTATCTCTGCATCTATCCTTTTTACACATTGAGATCATGCCATAAATACCATTTTGTGTCCTGCTTTTATCCCTGAATACTATAACATAAGTCTTCTCTCATGCTTTAGAAGAATTCAAATGCCCAAGTAATTTTTCAGTAAACCTAAATAACAAAATATTATTGCACATTTGAGTTCATGTATAAATGTGATTTGAATATATCAACAGTGGGATTAAAATATTAAAACCATGGGATTAAAAAAACCTTCTACTATTAATAACCCAAATGCAAAACAGATTAATTCATTTTAAAAAGCTATTCTTCAAACTTCAGAATTTCTTCTTCCGTCAGAGTCATCTGTATTTCATCAGCTACACTTCACATGGTATTTACACCTACACATCACTTTATTTGCTCTGCCTGACAAAATGAAAAGTATTGGGAATTGTTCAGGGAAATATGCCAAAAGAATCTTAGGGTCTCCTGAGTTTTACATATTTTCCTAGTTACACTAATGAAAAGGAATTTGTTTGAGAACTTGACTCGGAGTGCAGCTGCAGGGCATTGAAAGTGTATGCAGAATGGGTCTCCATCCGCCCTTTACTGATTTCCATGCAGAAGTTTTTAGAATTTCTCTGAATCGCTTGGACCCAGCAGTTAAAAAAGAAGCCCAAATTCAAAGTGTGAATAGACTGAATTTCACATTAAAGGAAAATATTCCCATCACTATTTTTTTCTCTAGAGTGCCAAATACCTGATTTTATTTTATTTTTGTTTATTTTTTAATGTTACAAACCATTTTGGTCAGTGTAAAAATAACTTCTTTTGATTCCTCTAAGATTTCGATTTTCTGCCCTGTGCAACTATCTAAATATCTGTGAACTTTTCTTCTATTTACATTAGTGGCAGAGCTGAACAAAGGTATTTACAAGCGGCCAGGGACTTTGAACTATTTGCCTCAGTCAAGTGTGATGGGAAACAACCAAATGGACCATGGCTATCCTTTTTTTTTTTTTTTTTTAAACAGACTTTATTATTTTTTTTTTAATGACTTAGGACAAGCTTTACTAATTGTTTTTTTTTAACATCTTTATTGGAGTATAATTGCTTTACAATGGTGTGTTAGTTTCTGCTTTATAACAAAGTGAATCACCTATACATATACATATATCCCCATATCTCCTCCCTCTTGCATCTCCTTCCCACCCTCCTGATCCCACCCTCTAGGTGGTCACAAAGCACCAGGCTGATCTCCCTGTGCTATGCGGCTGCTTCCCACTAGCTATCTATTTTACATTTGGTAGTGTATATATGTCCATGCCACTCTCTCACTTTGTCCCAGCTTACCCTTCCCACTCCCTGTGTCCTCAAGTCCATTCTCTACATCTACGTCTTTATTCCTCTCCTGCCCCTAGGTTCTTGAGAACCTTTTTTTTTTTTTTTTTTTAGATTCCATATATACATGTTACCATACGGTATTTGTTTTCTCTTTCTGACTTACTTCACTCTATATGACAGACTCTAGGTCCATCCATCTCACTACAAATAACTCAATTTCGTTTCTTTTTATGGCTGAGTAATATTCCATTGTATATATGTGCCACATTTTCTTTATCCATTCATCTGTCGATGGACACTTAGGTTGCTTCCATGTCTTGGCTATTGTAAATAGTGCTACAGTGAACATTGTGGTACATGACTCTTTTTGAATGTCTAAGTCTTCTTCCCGTTTTTGGATTGGGTTGTTTGTTTTTTTGATATTGAGCTGCATGAGCTGCTTGTAAATTTTGGAGATTAATCCTTTGTCAGTTGCTTCATTTGCAAATATTTTCTCCCATTCTGAGGGTTGTCTTTTCGTCTTTATGGTTTCCTTTGCTGTGCGAAAGCTTTGAAGTTTCATTAGGTCCCATTTGTTTATTTTTGTTTTTATTTCCATTTCTCTAGGAGCTGGGTCAAAAAGGATCTTGCTGTGATTTATGTCATAGAGTGTTCTGCCTATGTTTTCCTCTAAGAGTTTTATAGTGTCTGGCCTTACATTTAGGTCTTTAATCCATTTTGAGTTTATTTTTGTGTATGGTGTTAGGGAGTGTTCTAATTTCATTCTTTTACATGTAGCTGTCCAGTTTTCCCAGCACCACTTATTGAAGAGGTTGTCTTTTCTCCATTGTATATTCTGGCCTCCTTTATCAAAAATAAGGTGACCATATGTGCGTGGGTTTATCTCTGGGTTTTCTATCCTGTTCCATTGATCTATATTTCTGTTTTTGTGCCAGTACCATCCTGTCTTGATTACTGTAGCTTTGTAGTATTGCCTGAAGTCTGGGAACCTGATTCCTCCGGCTCCGTTTTTCTTTTTCAAGATTGCTTTGGCTATTTGGGGTCTTTTGTGTTTCCATACAAATTGTGAAATTTTTTGTTCTAGTTCTGTGAAAAATGCCATTGGTACTTGGATAGGGATTGCACTGAATCTGTAGATTGCTTTGAGTAGTAGAGTCATTTTCACAATGTTGATTCTTCCAATAAAAGAATATGGTATATCTCTCCATCTGTTTGTATCATCTTTAGTTTCTTTCATCAGTGTCTTATCGTTTTCTGCATACAGGTCTTTTGTCTCCTTAGGTAGGTTTATTCCTAGGTATTTTATTCTTTTTGTTGAAATGGTAAGTGGAAGTGTTTCCTTAATTTCTCTTTCAGATATTTCATCATTAGTGTATAGGAATACAAGAGATTTCTGTGCATTAATTTTATATCTGCTACTTTACCCAATTCATTGATTAGCTCTAGTAGTTTTCTGGTAGCATCTTTAGGATTCTCTATGTATAGTATCATGTCATCTGCAAACAGTGACAGCTTTACTTCTTCTTTTCTGACTTGGGTTCCTTTTATTTCTTTTTCTTCTCTAATTGATGTGGCTAAAACTTCCAAAACTATGTTGAATAATAGTGGTGAGAGTGGACAACCTTATCTTGTTCCTGATCTTACAGGAAATGGTTTCAGTTTTTCACCATTGAGAACAATGTTGGCTGTGGGCTTGTCATATATGGCCTTTATTATGTCGAGGTAAGTTCCCTCTATGCCTGCTTTCTGTAGGGTTTTTATATAAATGGGTGTTGCATTTTGTCAAAAGCTTTTTCTGCATCTGTTGAGATGATCATAAGGTTTTTCTCCTTCAGTTGTTAATATGGTTTATCATACTGATTGATTTATATACATTGAAGAATCCTTGCATTCCTGGCATAAACCCCACTTGATCATGGTGTATGATCCTTTTAATGTGCTGTTGGATTCTGTTTGCTAGTACTCTGTTTAGGATTTTTGCATCTATGTTCATCAGTGATATTGGCCTGTAGTTTTCTTTCTTTGTGACATCTTTGTCTGGTTTTGGTATCAGGGTGATGGTGGCCTCGTAGAATGAATTTGGGAGTGTTCCTTCCTCTGCTATATTTTGGAAGAGTTTTAGAAGGATCGGTGTTAGCTCTTCTCTAAATGTTTGATAGAATTCACCTGTGAAGCCATCTGGTCCTGGGCTTTTGTTTGTTGGAAGATTTTTAATCACAGTCTCAATTCAGTGCCTGTGATTGGTTCTTTTTACATTTTCTATTTCTTCCTGGTTCAGTCTTGGAAGGTTGTGCTTTTCTAAGAATTTGTCCATTTCTTCCAGGTTGTCCATTATTGGCATAGAGTTGCTTGTAGTAATCTCTCATGGTCCTTTGTATTTCTGCAATGTCAGTTGTTATTTCTCCTTTGTCATTTCTAATTCTATTGATATGAGTCTTCTCCCTTTTTTTCTTGATGAGTCTGACTAATGGTTTATCAACTTTGTTTATCTTCTCAAAAAACCAGCTTTTAGTTTTATTGATCTTTGCTATTGTTTCCTTCATTTCTTTTTCATTTATTTCTGATCTGATCTTCATGATTTCTTTCCTTCTGCTAACTTTGGGGTTTTTTTGTTCTTTCTCTAATTGCTTTAGGTGTAAGGTTAGATTGTTTATTTGAGATGTTTCTTGTTTCTTGAGGTAGGATTTTATTGCTATAAACTTCCCTCTTAGAGCTGCTTTTGCTGTATCCCGTAGGTTTTGGGTCATCGTGTTTTCATTGTCATTTGTTTCTAGGTATTTTTTGATTTCCTCTTTGATTTCTTCAGTGATCTGTTGGTTATTAAGTAGTGTATTGTGTAGCCTTCATGTGTTTGTATTTTTTACAGATTTTTTTCCTGTAATTGATATCTACTCTCATAGCATTGTGGTCGGAAAGGATACTTGATGAGATTTCAATTTTCTTAAATTTACCAAGGCTTGATTTGTGACCCAAGATATGATTTATCCTGGAGAATGTTCCATGAGCGCTTGAGAAGAAAGTGTACTCTGTTGTTTTTGGATGGAATGTCCTATAAATATCAATTAAGTCCATCTTGTTTAATGTATCATTTAAAGCTTGTGTTTCCTTATTTATTTTCATTTTGGATGATCTGTCCATTGGTGAAAGTGGGGTGTTAAAGTCCCTTACTATGATTGTGTTACTGTCAATTTCCCCTTTTATGGCTGTTAGCATTTGCCTTATGTATTGAGGTGCTCCTATGTTGGGTGCATTATTATTTACAATTGTTATAGCTTCTTCTTGGATTGATCCCTTGATCATTATGTAGTGTCCTTCTTTGTCTGTTGTAAGCAGTCTTTATTTTATAGTCTATTTTGTCTGATAGCAGAATTGCTACTCCAGCTTTCTTTTGATTTCCATTTGCATGGAATATCTTTTTCCATCCCCTCACTTTCAGTCTGTATGTGTCCCTAGGTCTGAAGTGGGTCTCTTGCAGGCAGCATATATATGCGTGTTGTTTTTATACCCATTCAGCCAGTCTGTCTTTTGCTTGGAGCATTTAATCCATTTACATTTAAGGTAGTTATCGATATGTAGGTTCCTATTACCATTTTCTTAATTGTTCTGGGTTTGTTTTTGTAGGTGTTTTCCTTCTCCTGTGTTTCCTTCCTAGAGAAGTTCCTTTAGCATTTGTTGTAAAGCTGGTTTGGTGGTGCTGAATTCTCTTAGCTTTTGCTTGTCTGTAGAGATTTTAATTTCTCCGTCTAATCTGAATGAGGTCCTTGCTGGGTAGAGTAATCTTGGTTGTAGGTTTTACCCTTTCAGCACTTTAAATATGTCCTGCCACTTCCTTCTGGCTTGCAGAGTTTCTGCTGAAAGATCAGCTGTTAACCTTATGGGGATTCCCTTGTATATTATTTGTTGTTTTTCCCTTGCTGCTTTTAATATTTTTTCTTTGTATTTAATATTTGATAATTTGATTAATATGTGTCTTGGCGTGTTTCTCCTTGGATTTATCCTGTATGGGACTCTCTGTGCTTGCTGGACTTGGTTGACTATTTCCTTTCCCATATTAGGGAAGTTTTCTACTATAATCTCTTCAAATATTTTCTCAGACTCTTTCTTTTTTTCTTCTTCTTCTGGGACCCCTATAAGTCACATGTTGGTGCATTTAATGTTGTCCCAAAGGTCTCTGAGACTGTCCTCAATTCTTTTCATTCTTTTTTCTTTATTCTGCTCTGCGGTAGTTATTTCCACTATTTTATCTTCCAGGTCACTTATCCGTTCTGTCTCAGTTATTCTGTTATTGATTCCTTCTAGAGTATTTTTGATTTCATTTATTGTGTTGTTCATCATTGTTTGTTTGCTCTTTAGTTCTTCTAGGTCCTTGTTAAACATTTCTTGTATTTTCTCCATTCTATTTCCAAGATTTTGGATCATCTTTACTATCATTACTCTGAATTCTTTTTCAGGTGGACTGCCTATTTCCTCTTCATTTGTTTGGTCTGGTGGGTTTTTGCCTTGTGCCTTCATCTGCTGTGCATTTCTCTGTCTTCTCATTTTGCTTAACTTACTGTGTTTGGAGTCTCCTTTTCACAGGCTGCAGGTTCGTAGTTCCCGTTGTTTTTGGTGTCTGCCCCCAGTGGCTAAGGTTGGTTCAGTGGGTTGTGTAGGCTAGTGCCTGTGTTCTGGTGGATGAGCCTGGATCTTGTCTTTCTGGTGGGCAGTACCGCGTCCAGTGGTGTGTTTTGGGATGTCTGTGACCTTATTATGATTTTAGGCAGCCTCTCTGCTAATGGGTGGGGTTGTGTTCCTGTCTTGCTAGTTGTTTGGCATAGGGTGTCCAGCACTGTATGACTGCTGGTCATTGAGTGGAGCTGGGTCTTATCATTGAGTTGGAGATATCTGGGAGAACTTTTGCCGTTTGATACTGTGTGGAGCCGGGAAGTCTCTGGTGAACCAATGTCCTGAAATTGGCTCTCCCACCTCAGAGACACAGGCCTGACACCTGGCTGGAGCACCAAGACCCTGTCAGCCACACGGTTCCAAGCTCCGGAAATCCACACTCCAGAGGCACTCCTTTCAACGTACTGCCTCTCCCCTTCCACGCAAGTCCTGGTTATCCATTTTTATTGTTAGTTTAAAAAGGTGTTAAAAGACCTTCCAAGCAAAGAGTGTTGGAGTTCATGGTTCGACCCATGGCTAATGGCAATAATACTGTCCAACAGGATTCTAGATTTTGAGAACGGATTGGTTTTATGACTTCTCTCTGCATAAGCAGTCTCTTTGACCTTTCAGCAAATGGTAAGCTTCTTTTAGTACGTGTCCAAGTTGTCACAGACAATTGATTCGTTCAATTCATTTTTACTGTAGTTGACAGTGAATAACATTTGTCTTAGACAAGGTGTCATTCCTTTTTCTAATGTTTTTTGCTCATCTATGCCTGGACATGTGACAGAAACGCAATGGAAATAGTCCTTCACCTCAGCAAGCTTGTAGTCATAATGCCCCCTGAAAAGTTAGATAATAAGCACGAAATGAGTCCTGTGGGAAGTTGGAGGGAGCAGATAAATATCCTAGGAGAAGACGAGGAAGATAATGAGCAGAACCCACAGCTCCATTTCCATGAACTCCAGGCTCTTACAGAAAAAAAAAAATTAGGTTAACATGCTGCTCATTCTTTCCTCAGTCAACTTGATAGTTTGGAATGTGAGCTAAGGATCGTGAGACGACAATTAAGCCAAATTTTGATGCCAAATGTAGGAATGAGGTGAAATAAAATTTTTATGGTAGCTCTCCTTTGATTGCTCCCCATAAATACTTCCTACTTTCTGATTTTCCCGAATTGTATCAGTTGGCAGAACGCTCCGCAGTCCTGTGTTTCTCATTAAGAGTTGGATGCTTAGCTGAAGTTTTTGGGAGGTCATCTCTGGGTGTGTCTGCTTTTGGCTCTCTCCAGCAGCATTGTGAGCGTATCCTTAGGGATGAAAATGTAATCCTTCATGTGACACATTTAAGTAAAGCCTCTATTCCTTTGCAAGAAGTAAATACCAGTACAGTACTTAATCCACCCTACATCTGACCTGCATTTTCTTTACGTAAGATCGTGATGCCTGTGGCTCTTGGTTGGAAGTGTACGTCACCGAGGAGCATTCCAGTGGGATCACTAGCTCCCTCCCAGTGGCCTCCTTGTTGCTAAATCCAGTGACCGCTTTTCACTGGACTGCATTTGAGTCTGTGGACGCTTCCATGGCTCCCTTCGGAGATTCCCCTGCCACACCTCTGCCTCCAGTCAGGGTTTCCCTAACTTAATACTGCTCCTTCTTAGTTTCCCTTTGCTCTCTTCTAGCTATTCCCCATGAGGCAATGTTCTTAACAATTCTGTCTTTATCCCTTTTGTACTCTGTTCACTCCACTGACTGATCGTCCCCATTCCCATGCTTTAAATTACTCATTATCGATAATGATTTCCATCCATAGAAATAACCTAGTGAAGTCAGATGACTTGCCTGGGTTTAATTTCCAGCTCTACTGCTTACTAATTGTGTGGCCTTGGGCAGGATACTTAAAATTCCTGTGCCTTAGTGTCCTCATTTATCAAATGAAGATTAACGCAACAAATATAAAGCACAGAACCTAGCATATTAACTACCCCAAACCCACCCTCACTTTTATCTGGCGAACGCTTATTCATTTGTCAGGTCTCAGCTTAGATGTTACTTCGGCCAGGAAGCCTTCCCTGCTGTCCCAAGTCTACTTAGATCGTCCTCCTATGGGCTCTCATAATATAGTGTAATTGCCCTGTTTCCTCTGTCTCAGTGTTTCTCACATTCATTGCAACTGCCGATTTATCTCTCCACGTCTCCCATCGGCCATAAGCTCTGTGAGGTCAGCAGTGGAGTCCAGTGTGGTCATCACCGTGTCCCCGGGGTCTACTTACCTGGACACAGTGGTACTTAAGAAATATTTGCTGAAAGAGTGATTGATTGTATTGCTGTGGTGGACGGAGATAGTCGTATTACTTCTTTGTGGTCACACCGCTGGGTTTTATGGGTCAGAAAACCCTGTCATCAGTTTTGTTGTGGTTGAGTGTCCTAGACAATCTGGCTCACAGCATCTAACCCACAGAAGACTAAATTGTAAGGCAAAATAAGTTTTTAAACTTGTAACAGTGGTTAGAATATGCCAAGGAACAATTTCATGGGTCTTTACTTGGGAATGTAATATACGCCTGTCCCATTACTTAATTCTTTGATGTTGTGAGCCTCTGATGCTTGGCTTTGTAGGGTGCGTGCTCAACAGTGAGCTCCCAGGGCAGAGTTAACCTCCTTAGTGTGCTTAGGAGCTGTGGACTTATTCCTTCCAAATACTGGAAGGGTTGTTGTATGGGAAGGGAGAAGCTGAGTGTGTCTGTAGGAAGCTACAGGAATGCAGATATCTCCTCTTTAGGACAAAGAACTTGTCTAACTGTAAAAGCTATCAGGAAATGAACGGGCCACCCTGGAGGTAATGAGCCTCCAGGACAGCTTGTGTTTAAACATGGCTGGACAAGCCCCGGACACTGATATCTAGAAGGAGATGGATGAATGGGGACATTAGAATCCCTTCTAAAATGAGAGTCTGGCCATGCCCCACCACCCACGGACCATTGACTTAGGCCTCGTGCCCACTTAATGCCCTCAGTAAATGGCCCTGGAAGAACAAATGCCAAATTACCCATCAGCAAGAAAATGACATCAGCTTAATTATTTAAATCATTTTGATGGATAATTCTTTGCCATTTCTTTAAGTTGATAGTGTTATTGGCACTACTGCTGAATAACTTTTCTTTCTTGGCACTCTTGGTAAAGGTATGTCTATATCTTGACTTTAGCTTAAGCGCGGCCTTTGTGACGTGGGTAGACCATAAAAAGATCCAAGGAGGTTGAATGATTCAGTGATTCTGGAGTGGCCTGGTCTCTACCGGTCTCCTCCGAGTTGGTTCTTGTACCACAGATTGATTGTGCATAGGTTGTCTAGAAAATATGAAATTTACTATTCTTTTTCCCCCAAACCAGGATCACACCCACCCCTCTTGGAGAAGGGAAAAGTACAGTTACCATTGGGCTCGTGCAGGCATTGACTGCGCACCTGAACATCAACTCCTTTGCCTGTCTGAGGCAGCCTTCTCAAGGACCGACTTTTGGAGTTAAAGGTAGCTTGTTTAACTAGTATATTTTTCAGAGCAAAATTTATCACCAACAAATGTGGAATTACAACTTACTAGATGAGCTGGTACATTTCATCTCTACGTGCACTCCCGCAGCCCTCCACCCCTCACCCGCCGCCCTGCACATTCAGTAGGTCGCCCCAACATGATCCTCCCGCAGAGAGAGCTTCAGGGGGAGGTCTCAGCGGAGCCCCTCCGGAAGCCGATTCCCTTGCTTCCCTTGAGCGATGGTTGGGCTCTCGCTCAGGACTCCAGCCTTGAGCAGAAGCCTTCCATTTCATCAGTACCTTCTTTGCCGAGCGGTTTTGAAACTCTGCTGTTCATATTGGTGTTTTGTCATCCCAGCCAAGCTAAAAGGTCTTTCCATCCAAACCGTTCAGAGATCCCTTAGGTCAGCCCCAAGCCTCATGTCGTCGGAGTTGCTGCGTGGGCCCTGAGGAGCTCTGGAAGCTGGCTGTGGACCGGGAGATGTGATGAAATTCCTCTGTGGCTATGGTTGCGCTAAGATCTGGCACCTCCACAGTCACTAGTCTTTCTTCATGGATTTATTGTGAATCATTCTTCAGCTCACTTTATAATAGCCTTTACTGCTGCAATTACTGCTTGTTCTTGGTACTTTGTGGTTTTTAGCAGTATTATATTTATATTACTGTTACAAATATTAACAACTCCTAACTTTAAGTACTCTTAGAATGTCATACATTATGTAGTGCAGTGAACACTAGACGTGGGCAAGAAGGCTGGGGTTTTATTTGTGGCTGTGTCTCTTACCGCTGTGTGACCTTTAGCCAGTCATAACTTCTCTGAGCCGCATGTCATAACTTCTCTGAGCCGCATGTAATAACTTCTCTGAGCCGCGTATGTAAAAGTGTAAAAGGTATATAGTACTAGGCTTACCAGATTATCGGGAGGCAAAATAGTGTATAAAAATAAGGTCAACTGTAAAATGATGTGGACACAGAAGGTATCCTTGTTTTAGGATAGAGAAGTCTTTTTAATGTAATAACTCTACTATTTTGAGGGATAAGCAGCATGACAAATCATACATACTATTAACTAAAATAAACTGACAGAAGTCTGTAATGTGTAAGTCTGTTGATCAGGTAGATTTTATTTAGGAGTTTTTTGGTACTTTAAATGCATGTGCAATTGAGGTGAAAGCATAGCCACATAGATCTAATAATAAATTAACAAAAGAATCTCATGTTCGCTGTAATGACGTTTGCTGTATTCTGCTTACCCCCCTTTTAAACAAAGGGACCAAAGTCCTTAAATTATATAGTGGGATGTAGGGTGAACTTTCTTCACCTTCTGTTCTGCTTTGCCTGAGAGGTATTATTTCTCACTGCCTGTTTTTATTACATCTTGGGGGTACGTGCCTCCCTGTTGGGCTTGGGGGGCTGTGTCCCTGGGGCTCCTGTACTTGGCAACTCATTTCAAATGGTACCTGCTCTGTTGTTTAGGAGGAGCTGCAGGTGGCGGATACGCCCAGGTCATCCCTATGGAAGAGGTAAGATTCCAAGAGACATGTGTCTTGTGTCACTGTTTTTCCCTCCTTGGAACGTTTTCTCTGTGCTTCTATAAATACAGGCCCACAGTACTTTATCCTCGATCGCAAAGTTCTGAAGGCTCTGAAAACCGGAAATGTTTGCCTGACCCATTTGGGGGAAAACCTGACATTTACTGTTAATGAGCTACTTATGGATTTTGTCTATGCCGCTTGGTGTAAATATTCATATATTTTGCTGCAGAAATATTATTTTTAATTAATGGATGCTGACCTGGACCCTGCTTGGAATGTTTTATAAATAAATTATGTGTCCATCACACTACCTTTCTACATTCCAAAAAATTCTGAATCCCAAAACCCACCTCAAGGGTTCTGGATGAGAGGATGCAGAGCTCTATCTCCATCAATCATCTGTTATACTGCCAAATTCAGGAAGGCCTGGACTCTTCACTTCTGTGAACTGAGACTCCAGAATCAAATCCAGTCGCTCATCTGTATCCACAGGTTCCACATCCATGGTTTTGACCAACTGCAGCTTGAAAATACTCAGGAAAAAAAATTTTCCAGAAAGTTCCAAAAAGCAAAACTTGAATTTAATGCACGCTGGTAACTATTTTTGTAACAGTCACATTGTATTGAGTATTATAAGTAGTCTAGTGATGATTTAGATTATACCGGAGGATGAGAGTATGTTATATGCAAATACTACACTATTTTACATAAGGGACTTTGAGGGTCTGTGGTTTTTGCTATCTGTGGGGTCCTGAAACCAATTCCCTATGGATACTGAGGGACAACCATAGTTCCAAAAAAAAATGGTCCAAATAGGCCAATGGTGTCAATTCGTATTTCTACAAGACCAGTTTCTACAACCTGTATTAACACTTCCTTGTCCCCTGGATTTAACCAGTGACCAGGTCTTGTCAGTGCCACTCTCCACATCAGCCTCTTGGTTCAGGTCCTGAGAAGTCTTCTTAAAGCCCATGTCCTTTTCTGTTGCCTGTGTTTCAGCAGTTACTCCATCACTCTCCGTCCAGCACAGCACGGCCACTCCCTGTGTGCTGCCGCTCTGGCCGTCTCTCCGCCCCCAGTGTCTCAGGTTCCCACGCCACCCTCCCTCTCTCCACCCTGTCAAACTCCTTGCCCTGTTGTCTCTTGGTTCCAAGCCTGGAATGGTCTTCCCTTCCTTTCCTGCCTTCCCTGCTCAGCTCACATTTCAAATGGTACCTGCTCCGTCGAGGTTCTGTTCCATCCCACGGATCCCCTTCTGCTCTGTGTTTACCTCCGTGTGGTTCCATCGGCCGTGAGGAGTTAGACCCCCTGGGCCCCAGCACTTAGCAGTGTGCCCAGCACGTAGGAGGTGCTCACTAGGAAATATTTGTTGATTTTGTTGAAGGAATAGGAAAGGTTTTTTTTTTTTACCCACAGAGATGTGAGCATCATGGAAGCTAGAGGGAAATTTTGGATAATTGTCAAATATTGGGGGTGGGAGTGAGAAAGAATAGTCAAGGCTTGGCTGAGAAAAATAGTCCCAGGCCTCACATCTGCAGGAGGATGAGTAACAGTCACAAGCCAGGAAGCTCCAGAGCCAGGGGGCCAGGTTGGGGATGGAGTGTAAGGAACGTGGCCTGGGGAACAGCTCAGGGTTGTGCCATCGAGTACTGAAAGGGCGCTGGTGACCTGCTGTCATATGGCATCACCTGCATGGCCCAAGTTGGGCCAAACTGAGGGACAAGGTAGTTAGAACTATCTGAAGAAGTTAGCAAATTACAAACATGCTGATTCTACAAATAGTAATCATGTGTGCACATAAGATTAGAAGAAAAATAACAGAAATAGAGAGTTGTGAGAGTGATACTTTTTTTCTTTTTCTCAGGCTGTCACATTCTGTATTATTCTATTGCTACTGTGTGTTTTATTCCCTGCCTTATTCCAAAGTATATTTGATATGGTACTATTTTCTTAATTATAAAACAGTACATGAAAAAAGAAAACCAAAATAAGGAATCCAATCATTAAGTCCATCAGAATTGTTTCACTCTTAACCTGAGAAAGGAAGAATTTGCAATAGAAAGTCTGTGCAAGTGTTCTTTGTTGTCAAGTGGAAGACTCTGACATTTTCTGATCTTCGGATTCAGGCTATATAAAACATATCCTAAGCATTGTAAGGGTATGTCATTAGCATAATATTTTGTTTATTCGGCAAGTCCTTCAGTACTGCAATGGTTGTTTGAAACAAGTAGGAAGGTGTTTTCGTTTCATTCTATAGTTCAACCTTCACCTGACTGGGGATATCCATGCCATCACCGCTGCTAATAACTTGTTGGCCGCTGCTATCGACACAAGGATTTTGCATGAAAATACTCAAACAGATAAGGTGAGAAAGGCTCCTTGTTGGCCATTTTGGGCATCTTTTCCTGGGATTCCTGGATTAAGGAATTCATGAAAAAACTTTTGGAGTCCGAAAGTTCTCTGAAATTCTATTCAAAATGTTGTGAATTGTATATATGTCCTTATTTCTTAAGGAGAGGATCTATACTTTGGTAAGATTCTCAAATGAGTTTATGACCACTACCAAGTTATTGGGAGAATTATGCTAGTTGCACTTTTTAAGCCAAGTTGTCTTCAAGACGAACCTTTACTTTTAAAGGTAATTGGTAGACAAGTTCTCTTAGTTTTGCCCATGGGTGTAATCTCTGGTCTCTGCTAAGGGGGTTGGAGAGATATCTTTTTAAGATTCTGATGTTACAGGCAGCTATCCTAGATGCCCTGCTAAACAGGTCAGACCCCCTTTTTGGGCCTCAGGGCTGTAGGGTCTGAGAGGTAAATCACACACCTGAAGGGGACAGACTACTAGATGCTAATTCCTCATAGACATAGGACATGGATAAAAATGGGAATTTCTGACACATTTTACAAAGGTCCTGACATTCTCCAATTAAACTAACTCCCTAGTGAGTTTTTGAAGCCAAAAATAAATATAGAGATAAATTTTAATTTGATAGTTATAAGGCCGTAGATCAAGAAATGTATTTTCATACAAGCTCTTTACAATGTGCATTATTGCAGATCTAGTCAGATTTATTAAAATGACAGAACTTCAGTCTAAATTGTTTACATTAACCAAGAATTTTAATAGGGTCTGTAATCTAAACAGTTTGGTTATAAATGTAATGAACTTTGTCATATTCTGTAAATTGTCCAAGTTCATGGTTGGTCCTTAAACTTTTGTGAGTTTTGTTTTTATTTTGCGTTTCTAGGCGCTGTATAATCGACTGGTTGCTTCAGTGAATGGTGTTAGAGAATTTTCAAAAATTCAACTTGCTCGGCTGAAAGTAAGTTTCTAGTTAATGGTTCTTTAAAAAGAAAATACCCTGGAAACATCAGAACCAGAAATTTTGAACTTGGTTTGATTTTGGTTTTCAGTTGCTTTTTTTGGATATTGAACTCTAAATAGACAGAACAATGTAACAGAGATTGCCCAGAACTAGATGCCTGAGGCCTTGATCCTGCACCAAAAAGCAGGTGGACAAATTAGTTCACCCTTATAGATGTCAGCTTCTTCATCTATAAAACGAGAGCACCGCTCTGCTGAGAACTCTAGTCAACTAACAAATGAGGATTTGCCAGGAGTCTTCCTTTCTCATGGCATTTCTTAACGTTCTAAGAAAGACTTTGAAAATTCATCTATTTCAGTTTTTATTGTAGCAAGATTCTAAGATTGTATTTGTGGATGTGCTCTTAATTCTTATCCATTTTACCATTTTCTAGTGCTGTTTGCTACTTAATGCCCTACTATCACATAGATTTTCCCTTTGCTTTTTTTCAGAGGTTAAAAAATAACTTTAATGGTATAATCTACAGCCACTGGTTGGTGAGAATTGGTTTAAAAAATTCATCCCCTGGCTTCTTACTGAACCAACTTCAGTTTGTTGAGAATAACGCACAATATGGTATCCTCAGCAGCTCCAACGTTTATAGTTTGTTTCCCAGATTCTTTTCTTATACTTTATCAAAAACCACTTTGTTAGAGTGTTTTCTTTATAGAAAGAGATGCTTTAAAAGTTTTAATTTCTTTTCTTGTGGAATTAGAAATAACTTGAAAACGTAGACATAATTGTTACTTAAATTATTGGTAGGGACTTCCCTGGTGGCACAGTGGTTAAGAATCTGCCTGCCAGTGCAAGGGATACAGGTTCGATCCCTGGTCTGGGAAGATCCCACATGCCTCGGAGCAGCGAAGCCCGTGTGCCACTACTACTGGGCCTGAGCTCTAGAGCCTGCGAGCCACAACTACTGAGCCCGTGTGCCACAACTACTGAAGCCCACGCGCCTAGAGCCCATGCTCCACAACAAGAGAAGCCACTGCAACGAGAAGCCCGCACACCGCAACGAAGAGTAGCCCCCGCTCGCCACAACTAGAGAAAGCCTGCGCATAGCAACGAAGACCCAACACAGCCAAAAATAAAAATAAAATAAATAAATAAAAGAGGAAATTGTTAAAAAAAAAATTATTGGTATTTGTATCTGAAAAGAGCAACTAGTGAACTGGAGCATCAGTTAGATGGAAGTTTTATGCCCCTTCTGTGCATGGCACGTGGTGACCACGTAGAGAGCCTCAGGCCATGACAGACAATACGGCACTTATTCTTTGCGTACTGTCACCTGTTTTTCAAAGGGTGTATTATTACAAATATCTGTGTCTCCCATTTTAGGAGGTGTTTGGACTCATTCATTTATGAGTTAGACTAACCTACCATTTACTTGAAGTTCAGCTTAGTTTTTAAAAAGGCTTTACTAGTCATGGAGAAGGTAAAAGTAGAGGGATAATTTGGTTCCATCTTGCTTTTTATTCCTTCTAAAACATATTTTGTTCTTCTTAATCATTAGAAACTGGGAATAAATAAAACTGATCCAAGCACTCTGACAGAAGAGGAAATGAGGAAATTTGCCCGTCTTGACATTGACCCCTCCACCATCACCTGGCAGAGAGGTAGGTGCTGGTGGCTAGATGGGGAGGGTGACGTGTCTTCCAGCTGGAGCTCCTCATAAACGCACAATTGTATTTCTTCCCACTGTCTTCCTAGCTTGTGTTACATAATCCCTCCATTTATTTTGGTCACTTATTTTACCAGCCTCTTCTCTCATCCTTGCCTCCTATTTAGGAGAAAAAGCTGTACCCTTAGCTCATCCCATTCACCCCATCTCTTCCAGATTTCCAAGGAAAATTACTTTTTTCCTGTCTCATCTGTGGCCTCCTGTATTCTCTTTGGAGGTAAAAATGTCTGTGTCTCACCCCTTAATTGTCCTGCTGCCCTCTCTACCCGCCATTCTAATTTCTTCCTCTCTTCCTCACCACTAGCTCTAAGCAGCTTAGAAATTTGTATTTTCAGTGCAGAATCTTTTCTCTGAGTCTAGTGCTTCCAGCCACTTAGTAGAATCCCCTTCAGCACTTCAAATGTGGGGTAGTGGGACATCTGTCCTGACCTCCCTGTCTTCCTCTTGGCTGTGACACCCCTCACTTCTCCCGCACTGCCCTCCACAGGGGTGGGATAGTGGGGAAAAGCACTAAATGTGGAGTCAGGAGCGTTGAGTGGGTGTCTACCCCTCAGCCAGTCACATACCTATTCTGGGCCCCGGTCTCTTGGAGGTGGAAATGGAGGTGGTAATATATAATTACAGGCATGTGGTAATAGCACTTGATAAAACCTACCAAAGAGTTAGATGGTGTGTATTCCTTTTTTTTTTTTATTTTTTTATTTTTAGAATTATATCACAGCTGCTATTACTTTAGTACCAACTATGACAAGATTTTTTCCAACTTTTTTTTTTTGAATTTTTGAATTTTATTTTATTTATTTTTTTATACAGCAGGTCCTTATTAGTCATCAATTTTATACACATCAGTGTATACATGTCAATCCCAATCGCCCAGTTCATCACAGCACCACCCTCACCCACCGCTGCTTTCCCCCCTTGGTGTCCATACGTTTGTTCTCTACATCTGTGTCTCAATTTCTGCCCTGCAAACCGGTTCATCTGTACCATTTTTCTAGGTTCCACATACATGCGTTAATATATGATATTTGTTTTTCTCTTTCTGACTTACTTCACTCTGTATGACAGTCTCTAGATCCATCCACGTCTCTACAAATGACCCAATTTCGTTCCTCTTTATGGCTGACTAACATTCCATTGTATATATGTACCACATCTTTATCCATTCGTCTATCGATGGGCATTTAGGTGGCTTCCATGACCTGGCTATTGTAAATAGTGCTGCAGTGAACATTGGGGTGCATGTGTCTCTTTGAATTATGGTTTTCTCTGGGTATATGCCCAGTAGTGGGATTGCTGGATCATATGGTAATTCTATTTTTAGTTTTTTAAGGAACCTCCATACTGTTCTCCATAGTGGCTGTATCCATTTACATTCCCACCAACAATGCAAGAGGGTTCCCTTTTCTCCACAACCCCTCCAGCATTTGTTGTTTGTAGATTTTCTGATGATGCCCATTCTAACTGGTGTGAGGTGATACCTCATTGTAGTTTTGATTTGCATTTCTCTAATAATTAGTGATGTTGAGCAGCTTGTCATGTGCTTCTTGGCCATCTGTATGACTTCTTTAGAGAAATGTCTATTTAGGTCTTCTGCCCATTTTTGGATTGGGTTGTGTGTTTCTTTAATATTGAACTGCATGAGCTGTTTATATATTTTGGAGATTAATCCTTTGTTGATTCGTTTGCAAATATTTTCTCCCATTTTGAGGGTTGTCTTTTCGTCTTGTTTATGGTTTCCTTTGCTCTGCAAAAGCTTTGAAGTTTCATTAGGTCCCATTTGTTTATTTTTGTTTTTATTTCCATTACTCTAGGAGGTGGATCAAAAAAGATCTTGCTGTGATTTATGTCAAAGAGTATTCTTCCTATGTTTTCCTCTAAGAGTTTTATAGTGTCCGGTCTTCCATTTAGGTCTCAAATCCATTTGGAGTTTATTTTTGTGTATGGTGTTAAGGAGTGTTCTAATTTCATTCTTTTACATGTAGCTGTCCAGTTTTCCCAGCACCACTTATTGAAGACACTGTCTTTTCTCCATTGTATATCCTTGCCACATTTGTCATAGATTAGTTGACCATAGGTGCGTGGGTTTACCTCTGGGCTTTCTATCTTGTTCCATTGATCTATGTTTCTGTTTTTGTGCCAGTACCATATTTTCTTGATTACTGTAGCTTTGTAGTATAGTCTGAAGTCAGGGAGTCTGATTCCTCCAGCTCCGTTTTTTTCCCTCAAGACTGCTTTGGCTATTCGGGGCCTTTTGTGTCTCCATACACATTTTAAGATTTTTTTGTTCTAGTTCCATAAAAAATGCCATTGGTAATTTGATAGGGATTGCATTGAAGCTGTAGATTGCTTTGGGTAGTATAGTCATTTTCACAGTATTGATTCTTCCAATCCAAGAACATGGTATATCTCTCCATCTGTTGGTATCATCTTTAATTTGTTTCATCAGTGTCTTATAGTTTTCTGCATACAGGTGTATTGTCTCCCTAGGTAGGTTTTTTTCCTCGGTAGTTTATACTTTTTGTTGCAATGGTAAATGGGAGTGTTTCCATAATTTCTCTTTCAGATTTTTCATCATTAGTGTATAGGAATGCAAGAGATTTCTGTGCATTAATTTTGTATCCTGCAACTTTACCAAATTCATTGATTAGCTCTAGTAGTTTTCTAATGGCATCTTTAGGATTCTCTATATATAGTATCATGTCATCTGCAAACAGTGAGAGTTTTACTTTTTCTTTTCCAATTTGGATTCCTTTTATTTCTTTTTCTTCTCTGATTGCCGTGGCTAGGACTTCCAAAACTATGTTGAATAATAGTGGTGAGAGTGGACATCCTTGTTGTGTTCCTGATCTTAGAGGAAATGCTTTCAGTTTTTCACCATTGAGAATGACGTTTGCTGTGGGTTTGTCATATATGGCCTTTATTATGTCGAGGTAGGTTCCTTCTGTGCCCACTTTCTGGAGAGTTTTTATCAGAAATGGGTGTTGAATTTTGTCAAAAGCTTTTTCTGCATCTATTGAGATGATCATATGGTTTTTATTCTTCAGTTTGTTAGTATGGTGTATCACATTGATTGATTTGCTCATATTGAGGAATCCTTGCATCCCTGGGATAAATCCCACTTGATCATGGTGTATGATCCTTTGAATGTGTTGTTGGATTCTGTTTCCTAGTATTTTGTTGAGGATTTTTGCATCTATATTCATCAGTGATATTGGTCTGTAATTTTCTTTTCTTGTAGTATCTTTGTCTGGTTTTGGTATCAGGGTGATGGTGGCCTCATAGAATGAGTTTGGGAGTGTTCCTTCCTCTGCAATTTTTTGGAAGATTTTGAGAAGGATGGGTGTTAGCTCTTCTCTAAATGTTTGATAGAATTCACCTGTGAAGCCATCTGGTCCTGGACTTTTGTTTGTTGGAAGATTTTTAATCACAGTTTCAATTTTGTTACTTGTAATTGGTATGTTCATATTTTCTGTTTCTTCCTGGTTCAGTCTTGAGAGGTTATACCTTTCTAAGAATTTGTCCATTTCTTCCAGGTTGTTCATTTTATTGGCATAGAGTTGCCTGTAGTAGTCTCTTAGGATGCTTTGTATTTCTGCAGTGTCTGTTGTAACATCTCCTTTTTCATTTCTAATTTTATTGATTTGAGTCCCCTCCCTCTTTTTCTTGGTGAGTCTGGCTAATGGTTCATCAATTTTGTTTATTTTCTCAAAGAACCAGCTTTTAGTTTTATTGATCCTTGCTATTGTTTTCTTTGTTTCTATTTCATTTTTTTCTGCTCTGATCTTTATGATTTCTTTCCTTCTGCTAACTTTGGGTTTTGTTTGTTCTTCTTTCTCTAGTTCCTTTAGGTGTAAGATTAGATTATTTATTTGAGACTTTTCTTGTTTCTTGAGGTAGGCTTGTATAGCTATAAACTTCCTGCTTAGAACTGCTTTTGCTGCATCCCATAGGTTTTGGATTGTCGTGTTTTCAATGTCATTTGTCTCTAGGTATTTTTTGATTTCCTCTTTGACTTCTTCAGTGATCTCTTGGTTATTTATGAACGTATTGTTTAGCCTCCATGTGTTTGTGTTTTTTACGTTTTTTCCCCTGTAATTCATTTCTAATCTCATAGCGTTGTGGTCAGAAAAGATGCTGGATATGATTTCAGTTTTCTTAAATTTACTGAGGCTTGATTTGTGACCCAAGATGTGATCTATCCTGGAGAATGTTCCGTGCGCACTTGAGAAGAAAGTGTAATCTGCTGTTTTTGGATGGAATGTCCTATAAATATCAATTAAATCTATCTGGTCTATTGTGTCATTTAAAGCTTCTGTTTCCTTATTTATTTTCATTTTGGATGATCTGTCCATTGGTGTAAGTGAGGTGTTAAAGTCCCCCACTATTGTGTTACTGTCGATTTCCTCTTTTATAGCTGTTAGCAGTTGCCTTATGTATTGAGGTGCTCCTATGTTGGGTGCATATATATCTATAATTGTTATACCTTCTTCTTGGATTGATCCCTTGATCATTATGTAGTGTCCTTCCTTGTCTCTTGTAACATTCTTTATTTTAAAGTCTATTTTATCTGATATGAGTATTGCTACTGCAGCTTTCTTTTGATTTCCATTTGCATGGAATATCTTTTTCCATCCCCTCACTTTCAGTCTGTATGTGTCCCTAGGTCTGAAGTGGGTCTCTTGTAGACAGCATATATATGGGTCTTGTTTTTGTATCCATTCAGCCAGTCTATGTCTTTTGGTTGGAGCATTTAATCCATTCACGTTTAAGGTAATTATCGATATGTATGTTCCTATGACCATTTTCTTAATTGTTTTAGGTTTGTTTTTGTAGGTCCTTTTCTTCTCTTCTGTTTCCCACTTAGAGAAGGTCTGGTTCAGTCTCCCCTGGGGTCACTGCTCCTTCCCCTGGGTCCCAATGCGCACAGTACTTTGTGTGTGCCCTCCAAGAGTGGAGTCTCTGTTTCCCCCAGTCCTGTCAAAGTTCTGCAATCAAATCCCACTAGCCTTCAAAATCTGATTCTCTAGGAATTCCTCCTCCCTTTGCCAGACCCCCAGGTTGGGAACATGACGTGGGGCTCAGAACCTTCACTCCAGTGGGTGGACTTCTGTGGTATAAGTGTTCTCCAGTCTGTGAGTCACCCACCCAGCAGTTATGGGATTTGATTTTACTGTGATTGCGTCCCTCCTACCATCTCATTGTGGCTTCTCCTTTGTCTTTGGATGTGGGGTATCTTTTTTGGTGAGTTCCAGTGTCCTCCTGTCCATGATTGTCCAGCAGCTAGTTGTGATTCTGGTGTTCTCGCAAGAGGGAGTGAGAGCACGTCCTTCTACTCTGCCATCTTGGTTCCTAATTGATGGTGTGTATTCCTGATCCTTCCTGTGTTGTTCTTCTCAGACCTCCCCTCCCGCCACCTTTCCCCATTTCTACACACTTCCAGAACATTTTTATTATATGCTTGATTTATTACAGTTACCTTTTTTTTTTTAACATCTTTATTGGAGTATAATAGCTTTACAGTGGTGTGTTAGTTTCTGCTGTATAACAAAGTGAATCAGCTATACATATACATATATCCTCATATCTCCTCCCTCTGGCGTCTCCCTGCCACCCTACCTATCCCACCCCTCTAGATGGACACAGAGCACTGAGCTGATCTCCCTCTGCTATGCAGCTGCTCCCCACTAGCTATCTATTTTACGTTTGGTAGTGTATATGTGTCCATGCCACTCTCTCACTTCATCCCAGCTTACCCTTTCCCCTCCCCGTGTCCTCAAGTCCATTCTCTACACTGAAGTTACCTTTCAACACATTTTCTTGCTTCCATTTCCAACCCCCAATTCTGTAGGTTCATAGTGTAGAGAGAGATGTCTTGTCACCTCCTCGCTCAGAAGCCTCCAGCCGGTATGGTAAAATTGCCATCACATAGCATGGCCTTCAGGACCACCACCATAAAGCCCCACATACCTTTGCTTCCCGTCTGCTTTGTCCCTCTGCCCGCCCCTGCTCCACCCCATCTCCATGTCTGCCTTCCCAGACACACCTCAGGCCCCCTCGATCCACGAAACTTCCCTCCTGGGAATCCATTCAACCTGTTCACTAAGAATTTAGTGAGGTGGGGAAGCAAAGACCAGGGGACCAATCGTGGCTGTGCCATTTACGAGCCATGCAGCTGTGGACAAATGACTTACTTTCCTCATCTTTAAATGGAGTCGTAATAGCAGGCTTTCCCTTGTGCGGCTCTACTGCGACATGAGACTACTTTGCAAACCCTGAAGTGCCACCCAGATGATCACAGACGCCACTCTGGTATTAGTTGTGTGAAGTAGTTTTTCTGTGTATGTGTGTCTCTCAAACTCCTAAAGGAGAGTAAAATCTCTTTACAAACTTTTGAAGATTTTTTTTTTTTAATTGTAAAAGTGGTAACATTATACAGATTTTGGAAATATCTAAGAAGAATCAGAAACATCTTACTGTACTAATAAAACTACCACTCAAATTTTTTTTGTGTATCTATGTTTTGTGTATAACTTGAATTATAATTAGTGGTGTAGATTTTATATCCTACGAGTTTCATTTATATCATAATAAGCATGTTTTGTTATGTGATTTGTTAGTGATTTGTTAGTGATTTGTGGTAATGGTCATTTTAAATGATTCCAGAAAAGTCTTTTGTGGATGGATGAACCACAGCTTACTTAAGCACGCCTCTATTATTGAAAAGAACAAGATTATTTTTAATTACCGATATGAATATATTCAGCATTTTATTGGGAAGTCTACTACCTTTTTTTTTTTTGGCCGCATTGGGTCTTCATTGCTGTGCAGGGGCTTTCTCTAGTTGCGGCGAGCAGGGGCTACCGTTTGTTGCGGTGCACGGGCTTCTAGTTGTGGTGGCTTCTCTTGTTGTGGAGCACGGGCTCTAGGCATGCTGGCTCAGTAGTTGTGGCTCGTGGGCTCTAGACCACAGGCTTAGTAGTTGCGGCGCACGGACTTAGTTGCTCCGCGGCATGTGGGATCTTCCCTGACTAGGGCTCGAACTGGTGTCCCCTGCATTGTCAGGCGGATTCTTAACCACTGTGCCACCAGGGAAGTCCTAACTTTTTTTATAACTAGGATTAATTATTACTATACCATTATATCTGAAATGCATAGTCAGCTTTTTCAAGGCATTTGTGAGGTTGTGTTACTCTTAAAACATTTTTGTGAACAAAAAATTAATGCAGGTGGAAATCGGTGTATTTTTTTTTAATTTATTTATTTAATTTATTTATTTTTGTCTGCATTGGGTCTTCGTTGCTGCGTGCGGGCTTTCTCTAGTTGCAGCGAGCAGGGGCTACTCTTCATTGTGGTGTGTCGGCTTCTCATTGTGGTGGCTTCTCTTGTTGCGGAGCATGGGCTCTAGGCGCACGGGCTTCAGTAGTTGTGGCACGGGCTTCAGTAGTTGTGGCTCGCAGGCTCTAGAGCACAGGCTCAGTGGTTGTGGCGCACAGGCTTAGTTGCTCTGCGGCATGTGCGATCTTCCCGGACCAGGGCTCGAATCCATGTCCCCTGCATTGGCAGGCAGATTCTTAACCACTGCACCACCAGGGAAGCCCTGGAAATCAGTGTATTTTAAACCTAGCTTGGGGATATGCTAAAAAAGAAATTTTTACACAAGGGGCGTTCTTCCACATCTGCATTGTGGCTCCAGCTGAGGCAGCCACCAGAAATAGGGCCACGATTCATCCAGTGGGCCTTGGAAAAAGAAAGGTTACACAATCCCTCATATGTATCCAGGGCCACCTTGCAGATTGCTTTTTCCCCAAGAAGCATGAAAAGACTGACGCATACCGTGGTTGCAAATCACTTTTAATGTGAGTGATAATGTTAAAAAATTACTCCAGATAAATACTAGAATTGTATTATTGTTTAGGGCACTAAAGTGCTAGTTATTGCTGTAGACAAGCCACCTAGGTCAGAGGAGTTTGGAATGACATTTGATAGCTAGTTTGGCTCTTATTCCCATGAATTAATATAAGAAATAGGACTCTCCATCAAATAGATTGAGGTCATTTAATAGTAAGATTTTTTTGTTGTTCTTTTTTTTAAAGACAATATTGGCTCAGAGCTAGAAAGAGTATAGCCTTTGGGTGAGATTAGATGCTTTTATAATTTGATAACTAGAGAGGGGACACTCAGTGACCACATGGGTCTAAAAAACTCTTCTGAGACCATAGATGTCGCATATTTAATGCTCGCCTCTTCCCTTTTATCCTTTGTAAGAAATTTAACTCGTGGTTGTTTTCTCCTATGCTTCCTGTCACTAGCTTGAAGGCCTCATAAGTGCCTGTTAACAGGGTGGAACTGGGAGCCGCTAGAGTATTCCAGAAACACATAGTATAAGCAAAAGAAACAGTGGACATCAAGTCATTTTATTGTTCCTCGAAGGAAGTGAACCCTGCTTTTCTGAGTATCAGAACCCCTGGGGCCTCACAGGCCATTAGACCGAAGACCAAGAAGCCTCAGTCTCCAGGGAACTGACATCCAGTTACTAGTTCCCAGCACTCGCCTACAGCCTTGCAGGGAATCGGTACAGTTCTTCTGCCAAAGCCAAAGTAGTGGGCCTAGCCTCGATGTCCTACCCTGTAATTCCCAGTCGCTGAGCTGGTGCTGCCCCCTCTGCACACCTACCTGCACTCTCCATCTCTCCCCTTGCCAGTGAGTGCCTTCCATCAGAGAATGATGCCTTGTCCGTCTTTGTATCCCTGTACAGCTTGCACAGGACCTGCCACAAAGTTGGCCCTCAGTAAATAGCCCTGAAATGAATAAGTATGTTTCTCATTCCATCTTTAGCTCTATCACTTAGAGGGCAGGAATTCCGTATCACTAACTTAGCGTTACTTTCTGTTATCCATCTTTCTTGTGTAACAGAATTTAATCTTCACATTTCTCTTATGTATCACTGTCATTTCACACATGTCTTTCCATGGACATCAAAAGCCTGGTGAGATGCCCTGTTCTACCAGGGCTGTGCTAATAAACGCACAGGTGGCCTTCTGATGCCACTGATTATAGTTGATCTTACTAAGTTTTTTTGGGGGGGGGCGGTTCTTGTTTGTGTTTTCTTTGCTAAATAAAAACCAGCTGAAATTCCAATAAAAAGATCACATTAAGATTGTGTATACTACACATGAGAGTAGGAAATATTTTTACTTTATATGATTCTGCACCATTGGTCTTGGGAATAAAGTACTAGCTAGTGGTAATAGTGAGAGGCATTCCTTTCTCTGTATGCCCTCTGCTTATGCCTTAAAGTCATAGAGAGGTTTCTGTGTGCTTGAGGAGGGTTGCCTGGGTGCCCGTATGGGTGTGCGGTAATGTGAATGTATATATGTATGTGTGAGAGAAAGGAGAGGGTTTGTTTGTTTTTGTTTTTTGGGGGTTTTTTTGGCTGCGTCGGGTCTTCGTTGCTGCGCACGGGCTTTCTCTAGTTGCGGCAAGCAGGGGCTGCTCTTCATTGCGGTGCGCAGGCTTCTCATTGCGGTGGCTTCTCTTGTTGCAGAGCATGGGCTCTAGGCGCATGGGCTTCAGTAGTTGTGGCATGTGGGCTCAGTAGTTGTGTCGGCCCCCAGGCTTAGCTGCTCCGCGGCATGTGGGATCTTCCCAGACCAGGGATCAAACCCCTGTCCCCTACATTGGCAGGCGGATTCTTAACCACTGCGCCATCAGGGAAGTCCCGAGAGGGGAGTATTGTACGTAGAGAAAGAGGCCGGCAGCGAGTCAGGGAACAACAGAGGCAGGCAAGGTTGGCAGGTCTGTTCGTGCTTCGTGTGTGGAAGAAAACAGTCACAATTTCATCCTACAGATGCTTGTAATCCCCAAATACACAATTCCCGCCACCATTTTTGTCAGAGCCATATTAAACATTTAGTAAATTGGATCTAAGTTGTCAGGGTGGACAGCTTGCTATTTGATGCGGTATAAATTATTAGTGAAGTCTGTGTCCTTCTGGCTTTACTTTCTGGCATTGTAGATTCGGTTTTCACAAACAAAATGTAAATCAGTGCAATTCATACAGGCCAGTGAAAAGAGTAAAGAGAATTGATACTTACTCGAATCATCATTGACTTCTCCCCCCACATATACTACTTTATTTATTTGGGGTTTTTTTTATGGTAAAATATACATAGCATATCATCTTAATCATTCATAAGTGTGCAATTCATGGCATTAAATATATGCCACGAATGGCATATAGGCCAAGGCTTGGGATGGTTACACCATCACCACTAACTACACCCCAAACCTTTTCATCATCCTCAACAAAAACTCAACACTCCCTAAATCATAAGTCCTCACCTCCCCTCAGCCCCTGGTAATCACCATTCTACTCTCTGTCTCTATAAATTTGCCTATTCTAAGAACCCCATACAAGTGGAATCATACCGTATCTGGTTTATTTCATTATGCATAATGTTTTCAACGTCCGTCCATGTTGTATCATAATATATCAAACGTTCACTCATTTTATGGCTGTATAACATTCCATTGTATGTCTGTACCACATTTTGTTTGTCTATTCATTTGTCAGTGGACACTTCGCTGTTTCCACCTCTTGGCTGTTGTGAATAACGCTGCTATGATCATGGGTGTGCAATAGCTGCTTCCAGTTCTATTGGATATATACCTGGAAGTGGTGGGTCATGTGTTCGTTCAATGTTTAACCTTCAGAGAGGCTTAATTGGCTTCTTCTGGTGCCTCAGGTTTCAGTGTAAAAAGGACACTCCTTCAGAAATGCTTTTCCTTACTGCCCGTTCAAGACGGCACCCCACCCCAAACGCCTTCCCGACACATGCCGTCATATCCCCGCCTTGGTCTCCTGAAGGCACTTAGCGCTAGCTGGGTGATCCCTAGTTTATTTGACCCCTGTCTGTGCCCCTCCCACGGGGTCATCAGCTCAGGGAAGCCAGACCTGATCTCTTGCTCTCTGCTGCCTCTGCAGCACCCAGAACAATGCCAGACACACACTGGGCGGCCAGTCCCTGCTTGTTGATGCTCTGTTCTCTTCTCTTCCAGTCATGGATACAAATGACCGATTCCTACGAAAAATAACCATCGGGCAGGGAAGCACAGAGAAGGGCTATTCCCGGCAGGTAGGTGGTGTTTTCTTCAGGGAGGGCTCTGCTGTCGCACTTAAACCAGCCCAGAAGCTGGTTCCCCACATTTCTCCTCCTGTCCTTCCACCCGCCGTAACCAGTGGGCCCCTGATGAGTCAAGGTGTTTCTTGCAGTCCCTCAGCAGGACTGGGAAATCATCAGGAGACAGAAAGTCCCCAGTATTATTTTGCCATCCTTTTTCTGTGTGATTTTAGTTGTGTTTCTGGTAAGAGCCATTCAGGGTGTCCCTTGAATATACATTCTAACATGTTTTATTGCCAACCCACCCAGTTAGTACTATATCTGCATAACAACTGAAAAATGAAAATCTCAGACACATTACTCACGTTTCATAAACCAAAGAGCAAACACCCAGTTATTTGGCTTAATAGCCTGAGAAGTTGTTAAGGATAATGTCTTATTAGCCACATCCAGCAAATGTAGAAGATAAATTATGATGTCCACCTTCATTTTAATAGGTCTCCAGTGTGGGGTGATGGTGCTTAGTGAATATAAATTCATTCTATGATTTTTCAGCCAAGCCCAGCAGGCCTCTAAATTATTATTTTTTGTAGTAAACTTTATAGCTTAAGACACTTTTAGATTTATGGCCTTTACATTGTTAAGTTTTTATTAACCTAAAAAGAATCACTTTTACTATAGTATTCAGTCCTCATACCAAATAGACTTTTGGATCTTTTGAAATATTTGAATTAAAAAGTGAATCTGAACAACAAGGTCCTACCCTATAGCACAGGGAACTATTATTCAATACCCTGTGAGAAACCATAATGGAAAAGAATATAAAAAAGAATGTGTGTGTGTGTGTGTGTGTGTGTGTGTATAAAACTGAATCACTTTGCTGTACAGCAGAAATTAACACAACATTGTAAATCAACTATACTTCAACTTAAAAAAATTAAATTAAATTTTAAAAAGTGAATATGAGGATTGAATCAAGAAGACAGGCTAAGCCCCTACTCCATCCCTCCTCCAAATCCTGGAACTTGCACACACAAACAGATTTCAAATAGTCAATATCCTTGCTAGAAAACCAGAGTGATGGCCATACTCTTTGGGAAAGCTTCTGAAAGATAGGAAGATGGATTGGTGGAGAAAAGCACAGACCAAAATATGGTGGAAGTACTGGAGGGGGTCGCTAAATTCAAAGGCATTAGACACCCTACTTCTCAGATACAGGAGAGGGATGGGGACAGCTCCCAAAAAACTGGTGCACAGGCACCTTCCTGGGACACCTGTGTTGAGACACAGCCAGTGGATACGTTGGTCTCAGCCTCAGGGCCCAGCCGTGGGGGGCGGCTTACATCAACGTCACAGATTTGCTTGTGTACCGTGCTTCCCGGCTGGCAGTGCAAGGAAAAGCAGTATATTGTGACACTTAGGAAAGGGCAGCCTTTTGTCATTTGCACAGTGGGCAACCTCAGGACGAATCCTGTGAGAGACTGCAGGACGGGAAGCCAAGGAGCCACATGTCCTATTTCCTACTGTCTTGAATGTCTAGAGACAGGGTGAGGTTATCAGAAATCAGGTCCCCAGACAAGGAAAAGAGAGCATCAAAGCCAGGAATCGTCCATATTAAAGGAAAACCCATATCATGAACATGGACACCAGACACAGCAAAGAGAAGCTTAGATGCCCTAGACAAGATTGCAGATCAGATAGGGGGGACTTTGAAGAGATTACCATCAGTATTCTCAGAGGCTTAAGGGAGCTGTCCTACAAGGATTGAGAATTAGCTGTTGTGGGGAAAAAAATGGGTTAAAATCTTGGAAATAAAAGTGTAGTGTCAAAATAAAAATCCAGTTAGTGGATTGAATAAGAATAGGGTTAACTGAATGAGAGAGGAAAGTTCAATCCAAGAAACTCTCTCAGAACATACTACCAAAAGGAAAACCATAGAAAATATAAAGGAAAAATCAAGAGACATACGAGACATACCGAGAAGTTCTAATACTCATCTCAAGTTACCGGTGAAAGTACCAGAGAATGTAGGGAAGAATGTATTCGAGGAAATAATAAAAAGGGGATTTATTGACTTTAAGCAAAATTTAGAATTTTCATATTAAAAGACTTAACAAGTGCTGAGCAGCATAAATGAAGTAGACTTACACCCAGACACATAATGTTGAAATTTCACAATGCTAAGGGTAAAAAAAAAAAAAAATTCCGAAGAGCTGCCAGAGAGGAAAAAAGTCTTGATGAGTCACAAAGGAGTAAGATTCAGATTGTCATCAGACTTCTCATTGACAGCACTGAATGCGAGGTGACACTGGGAACACTGATTTGGAGTTCTGAAGGAACAGGATTTTCAATCTAGAATCCTTGAGTAGAAAGAAAGAAAAATTTGGAACAGAAAATACAAAATAAGCTGGAATAAGTCAAACACAGTAGTTTGGCCTAGTAGAATTGGCACTGACATAAAAAGCAGAAACTCTAACGAATAGATAATTTTGACATAAATAAAAATTAAAATCTTCCATATGGAAAAATGATTTACAAAATCAGTAAAAGACCAGTAACAGTCTAGGAGAGGTTATTTGCAGTATAAATATAACAATGGGTTAAAGTGCCAAACATAAAAAGAATTTCCATAAATTAATACTCTAATCCTGCTCTCAGCAAGGCCTTCACTGGTCACCTTCTTTAAAACTGCCCCTGCCTGTCCCCAAGCTCCCTCTTTCTTTCCCTGCTATCCTTACTTATTTATTTTCTGCTTCCCCTCACTGAGATGTGAGTTTCATAAGGGCAGGGGTTTTGGTATGTTTTGTTCATTGCTGTATTCTCAGTGCATAGGACTTTGTTACATAGGAGTAGTAGGTGTTTAATAAATCTATACTAAAGAAATGAATAGGATAAGTAGAAGATAATAAGACTTATCTATGAGCTCGTTAAAACATAAATAAATTAATATTAAACGTTAGTGAGGATGCAAAGAAATAGAGACTTTTTTACAGTATTGGTGAGAATATAAATTGTAAAGCCTTTTGGATGATAGTTTGTTAGTATTTAAAATTTGAAATGTCAGAACAATTCTAACTTCAGGACTACAGATTTTTTTTAAAAAGCGGGGGAGGGCTTCCCTGGTGGCGCAGTGGTTGAGAATCCTCCTGCCAATGCAGGGGACACGGGTTCGAGCCCTGGTCTGGGAAGATCCCACATGCCGTGGAGCAACTGGGCCCGTGAGCCACAATTACTGAGCCTGCGCGCCTGGAGCCTGTGCTCCGCAACAAGAGAGGCCACGATAGTGAGAGGCCTGCGCACCGCGATGAAGAGTGGCTCCCACTTGCCACAACTAGGGGAAGCCCTCGCACAGAAACGAAGACCCAACACAGCCAAAAATAAATAAATAAATAAATAATTTAAAAAAAAATTTAAAAAAAAAGGGGGGAGGATATTTACTCAGGTACAAAAAAAATCTATATATAGGATACTAATTGCAGCATTTTTTGTAATGGTGAACATTGGAAGCAATCCAGTGTTCATCGTTAGCGGTGATTACATATATTTGGTATATCCTTTTGCACAACAGAAACAGGTAGCCGTTGAAAATGATAAAGTATATATCGGGGGAGTGACATAGAGCTCTCATACAGATTGTGAAATTGAAAGTTTGTACATACAAACGTATGGACACCAAGGGGGGAAAGTGGTGGTGGTGGTGGGGGTGATGGGATGAACTGGGAGATTGGGATTGACATGTATACACTGATATGTATAAAATAGATAGTAAGAACCTGCTGTATAAAAAATAAATAAAATAAAATTCAAAAAAATAATAAAATAAAATAAAATCTTGGAAAAGAAAAAAAACACACGTTGAAAGAAGTTGGACTAAAATGAATATAGTGTAATCCAGTTTATGTTAAGAAAAAGCCAGCATACGTCTTTATATGTGTAAAAACACATAAAATGGAAGCTGGAAAGCTGTTCACCTTCTGAAATCAGTGACTTCTGATTTCAGAAGAGGAATAGTAAGGAAGTTCTTTCACATTTTCTCTGCGTATTTTTGTACTCTATCTTGGCACTAGAGAGATGCAGGATTAACAATTGCTGTGATCTGAATGCCTATTTTGTGCCTTGTATTGGTAGGCCCATTACATACGTGAGCACATTTAGTTTGTAAATCTGGTTTGCAAATGAGAAAAGTTGCCATATTGTGTTAAGTGACTTGTCCAAGGTTATGTTCTATATTGCTTTATGCATACATATTGTTAAGTAAAAAGGGATTATATCTAAGAGGTTTAACTGCTTTTTTTCACCTTAAAACTATTGAGGACATCTTTTTATGTCAGTAAATGTAGATCTATATCATCTTTTTTGGCTTGTGGGACCACACGGCTTGTGGGATCTTAGTTCCCCAACCAGGAATCGAACCCGGGCCTTTGGCAGTGAAAGTGCGGAGTCCAAATCACTGTACCGCCAGGGAATTCCCTATATCATCATTTTTTTAATGCCTATATAATGCCACATCTTGTAGATGTACCATAATAGACACAACCATTTCGCTGTTAATGGACACTTAGGGTGTTTGCAGTGTTGGGCTATCATAAATAAGCTGTAACATACACATGATAAACAGATCCATAATTGCAGAGCCAAAGGGGATTCGCATCCTTGTCAACATGGCTTTTTGTCTTTTGTCTAAATCTGTGATAAACAATAAGAATAATCTCATCTACACCTTTATGTGATTTAGAAGTATTTTATTTGCAAAACAAAAGTGAGCAGCCCTCTATTAGCTCTACCATTCAGGCATAAAATGAGTAACTATATATTGATCCTAGTTTCATTCTGATGTTGCTAGAGATGCAAAATTTTGAAATTGTAACGATTACAAATGAAGAACTTATGGGTGTTATACATTCCACTTATCACTTACACAGTTAATATTTTAAGAATATTTCTAGCCTCAGGTTTTGCACAGAAAGTCTCATCATTTTTAGTTATTTTTCATAGGTACTGTTTTTAATGGAACGGTGGTGTAGAAAGCCCTAAATTTCATACAATGAAAAACCACTTAGGTTTGGAATGGGTTATATTGAGAATGTAATAGTTGAGTATAGGTGCATTTGCCTTTCAGGTAATGTGTTTTCACTAAATCAATGACTACTGAAATCTCAACCAGGAAGTAGCCAGAAAGCTCCTTCTTTCCTTCACTTCCTTTCTTGTGGGTGCCGGAAATGGACAATAAAATATCTCCTGAGGTGATCCCTCCAGGGCACAGCCATTTTCTATGTAAGACTGAACTTGTCTGGCTCACATGCCCCTTGGGAAGGAGTGTCATGGAGTGGTTTTGTCCAGTGGCTGAATGCAGAGGGGGAGGCCACGCGCGGTCGTTGTGTCTCTTTTGGTTCCTGTCGGGTTGTGTCCAGCTTGGAATCAGAGCCAGGAGCGGGAATAGGAAGGCCAGGAACATTTCTTAGGAAGTAGCCGCTCTCCAGCATTCATGGCTGGACAATTCATGATCTGATGTGGCCAAGCCTCCGTGGACAGCTCAGAATTGATTCCACGTCACCTTATGACCGGGGGGATAACAGCAGTCGAGGGTCTCCTCACCGCTGTGCTGAGCTCGAAGTCTGGGAAACTGGCCTCAGAACCCGCTTTTTTCACGATCTGCTCCTCGCCTCTTTGCTGGGCAGACACATGCATCCCCCTTGACACACATAAACAACAGCAGGGGTAGGCAGCAGACTCTTGCTTTATTTTGCCGGTATGCATTGAATGCCTCCTGCATTTCACACTCAGGCCTCCAAGCTGGGGACGCAGGAGCAATCCCTCCCCAAAGGGTCCCTGCCTTCACGGCACTTACAGTCCACTGGTGGAGCCGTGCGTCCATCAGATCATCACGTTAATAATGACAAGGCTGAAACGTGCTACAGAAGCAAATCTCATAGCGCCGTGAGCTGCTGTAACGGGGGGCCCAGCCAGACCGTGCTCAGCACAGCAAATGGAGGAAGGGGTGGCCTCCCTAGGGAGCACTGATCCCAGGACCGGGCATGTGCTGGCAACTTGTGCCTCTGAGAACGGCCCATCGAGGGTTAAACCCCGGGCCTGCAGGAATTGCTGCAGTACAGATCCCCATGGAAATGGCCATCCAGGTGGAGCTGCAGCTGACCAGTACCTTGGCTTTGCCTTTTCAGGCGCAGTTTGACATCGCCGTGGCCAGTGAGGTCATGGCAGTGCTGGCTCTGACTGACAGCCTCGCGGACATGAAGGAGCGACTGGACAGAATGGTGGTGGCCAGTGACAGCAACGGGCAGCCCGTGACGACAGGTGATTTGGTACGTCCATCTCAGAAGCTCCAGAGAGCTCGCTGCCCCTGTTCTTTTGTGATCAGGAGAAGGAAGGTTTTCTTCCTCTTACATCACTGGGTAACAGTGGGAATTCAGAGAGTTTCTGCGCACATTTTCCTACTCACGATCCCGTTTGTCTTACAGCTTCATCGCGTTCTCACAGGCGTTTATAACATGCTTGTACCTGACTGCAACCAAAGCATATGAAATCTATCTCATGAGCTTTTCACGATCCTTTCCAGTCCTGATCTCTGCTCTGCCTGGGGTGCGGTCATCCTGCAGCCTGTGGCTTTTTTAAAAAAGTGTGATCTATGCTGGCTTTAAGTTGAGGGCAAATCACCTTTCCAAGGAATAAGAAGTGACTCCACCTTCATGAAAGGGAAGGTTAAGTTAAAAATGGCACATTTTTGGCTCCAGCCTGCTCCCTGGGCGCCCTGGCTTGTTTAATTTTGTGCCTTCGACTTGGGTTTCACATTATAAAAGCAGAGCTCCCCCTTAATCATTCTTACTCATGTAGCTTTCTGTTGCGTGGAATGATGCTTCTTAACAAAGCTTTCATGGTACCCTGGCACACCACCACCTTTCTTAGTGCTTTTTGTGATTTGGCATGCTAATCTTTTTTCCTTTTTTTAATAACCAACTTTACTGTTAATCCCCATCAATGGTGTAGCTATTTCATTTGCTTGTACGTGTTTATAAGCACATAGTACTTAGTACAACGTAGGCAGCCATTACTCTAAATTTAAGCTTACTTTCCCACATAGCGAGTCACGTACCATAATGGAATCTTAAATGCAAACTGATGATTGAAAAACAGTTGTGAAAAGAAGACAGGCAAATTAATATTTTATTAATTCCAGGGCCTTGGGATATAATTTTAAACCTTTGCCAAAATGTCTTTGTTAACTTTTGGCTCTTTTGAAGAGATGAATCTGAATGACTCGAGTCTTGTCAAGTAGATTAAATAGATATATTTATATCAGCAGCCCATGGAATGCTTAGTATAAGGCTTAAAGAGAAAACTCAAACCCAGGTTGCTGTAAAAGTACTGCTTTTTAAAAATTATCGACATCTCAACATTTCTCTCTAAACTTGCGTATAATAGTTTCTGTATAAATATTTATCTGTATCTTCTTAATCTTAGGTATCAATAAATATGTGCCAGGAGTAGTTTGAAACTTTATCCACAAATATTTCCCTAAACTTACTCTTTTGGTTTGTAATAAAACTCTTGGATCTGGACCAAAAAAACCCAGAGTTAACTCTTTTTAGTTTTCTTTTGTGTTTCTTGTTTGCAGAAGGTACCTGATTTCTTCATATATTTATAATAGGAAGGTTACAGTTCTTGCAAGGTTTATTTTCTGCAATAAAGTAGAAAGTAAATTCAATTTTTAAAGAAATCTTCAATGATTAAATATTATAAAAATACAAAAATAGAAACTGATCATATACAAGAAACACTTAACATTGTTGGTGATAGAGGTAGAAGGAGAAAGTAATGAACGAATGCACCTTGGAGAGCTGAAGAGTCTCTAGATTCTACCACCTGATCTGTTAGGATCTGTTGCATGCCGTATTTATTTTTTCAGGGCCACGTTCACATGCATTTGCTCGTACTATGGCCTTCCAATAACTGACTAATCTGTTGAAAGGTACTTGCCCAGTGTCTTTAGAAAAGGTGGAAGGGAGTTTTTTAAAAAAAGCTTCCCCTTGTGGCCTTCTTTGGCACAAATAGTTTCCCCAGTAGCTCTCAGACTTCATCCCTGCTGTGTCTCTTCCTCTACCTCTTCTTTTCCAGGAATGGGATAGGGAGCTTCGAGAGAGCCCAGCTCAAGCATTATAGGATTGGAAGGAAGCAGTCACAATCTGTGTACAAGTGGCATCAGCTCCATTCTAGGCAGACATAGCACGAGAGACAGAAAAGGAGAAGCCTTTCCAATGCAACAGTGTTCTGAGTGCCTTCTGTTATCTGTGGGTTGAGAGGTCGAGAGAGGGTGGGAAGCCAGAATGGGTGCCTTTAGACACGTCCCTTTCCCTTTCTTCGTTCCCTCTGTGTAACAAGCCTTGTTTTTGTTCTTCATCTGATTTCTTGGGTCAACAGTGTAATCTCTGGTAATGAAAAATGATGTGCATAATTGCAAATTGAAAAGTATGGCAAGCCTCTTATTTCCATCACAGGAGGTTTTTTAAAAAAATGCAATGACTACTACTTCCCCATCACATCTTAGAAGGGTTGGCATCCATTCAGGTGGAGGAGAGATGGACAGAGGCAAGAGCGCTGTGTCACCTGTAGCTCAGAGGTGACGGCGGCCGGTGGGGATGCCCACGTAGGAGGTAGGATGGTGAGAAAAGGCCGAGAGACCCTTGTGCGAACGATTTTTTGTCAATAATCTGAATAAGTGGGCTTTTTTCTTCCTTTCCTTTAGGGAGTGACAGGTGCTTTGACTGTTCTGATGAAAGACGCGATAAAACCAAATCTGATGCAGACCCTAGAAGTAAGTGATTTTCTTTTCATAGACATTGTCGACAGAGTTGCATTAATTAGATTGCTTGTGCGTTCCCACACGTGAGCATTTCCAGCCAATGTGAGCCCATGAGGAGCATCAGAGTAACTGTTTGGTCATCCCCCCAAAAGTTCAGAGTTCTTTGATATGATTCATATCTTGGCTAATGAAGTACTAATTGACCAGAGGAGAAACTTAGAAACTCAGTGTCTGATATCTCAGTAACTTGTGTAGCCATGTTTATCACGTTTACATGATGTTTTCTATGTTGCTTTTTTTTTTTTTTGACTCAGCTTCTCATAATCCTTAAATTTGGGGAGTTTAGGTTTGTTGTCTTTTTTTTCTCCAAGCAAAACGCAGAGTATTCAATGAAATTAAACACACACACACACACACACACACACACACACACAAACATGAGTAATGCTGAGTAATGTTTTCCAGGAAAGTGTGCTGTGCTCCACTTTTTTAAGAAGGTCATTTTTTGTATATGGCTTGCTCAGTGGAGGCTGACACAGCCAATGCTTTTCCTTCTGGAGCGCTTGCTCTCTTGCTTTTGACGCCTTGCTTTCCTGGACCTTCTCAGTGGCCTCTCCTCCGTCTCTTTCACTGCCTTCTTCTCACTTCTCCAGCTGCGCTTTCCTCCAGTATCAGCCGTGTGATAACCCTTGAACTCTGGTTCTGAATCTCCTGACCTCAGCATTTCAGACTTGTAGGTATGGTTACCAAGAGCTGCTAGGGTGGGTAAAAGGCATTTCAAAGTTATGCATAAAAAAAGCATCTTTGATTCCTATCCACCTCCTACCTCCTCCCAACTCGTTCCATCCCCCAAACCTGGTCAGTGGTTCAAGCCCAAAACCCACCTTCTTGTCATTTTCTACATGGCACAAAATATTATCTGAGAGCCCCTATTTCTTTGTTTGTTTACTGTATTTCTCCTCCCACCAGGATGAGAGCAGGACTTTTTCCATCTTGTTCACCATCATATCGCCAGCTCCTAGAAAGTTCCTCACACATATTAAGTGCTCAGTAAACACTTGCTGAAGAATTAAATGGATATTTATTGTTTTTACTCCATTGCTCCTAAAAATATATACATGTTAAATAAATAACTAAATGAATGAGAAAAAATATATAAAGAGACATGATACTGCTTCATCATAACACTTCCCCCTCAAAAATGAACACATTATCACCATCATTAGGGATGATCAACTTACTGTTTTAAATAATTTGGTAATTACAATCATTGTTGCTTTTGTTGTGGTCATCCATTTACAATGCTTGGTGTCAGTCTATTTATCTCTTGTAAAAATAAAATACAGTGTATGTGTGTGTGAAAAAAAAACAAAACATAATTATGGATGAACTTAGTACTTATTATAAGTTTAGGCAGAAAATAGATACTTATATACTAGAATCATATTCCTGTTTAATCTTTTTCTAAGATAAATAATACTTTGGGTTTAGTCTTATTATAACTATTTAGAAAAATTACCCCAAACTTGGAAATACCAAAAAGAAACTTGCATATCCTCACAATGTCATTCTAGAGTAGTGTCACAGGCTTATCTAAGAACTTTATGACTGTAGGTTAACTTGAGGATTTCTGTCCTGTAGAGATACAAATGTCAAGAAGAGATCACTTTAAAGGTTATGGTTCTATCCCCCATAAGGGCATAAACTAATTTTGTCTCAAATTTAGAAAAATTATTTTGGTATAAACTACATAATCATTTTCCTCTTCTTGTATTATCTTGCTGATTCCTTTATTTAAAAGCTAAATAAAAAATAATAATAATAATTGTCTTTCTTAGATTAAAAATTACTCCCACCTTTCATACATATCCCACTCTAAAAGGCTAGTTTCTTGTTAGTTGAATGAATTACTGGGTTGGACTCCCCCTAAGCAGCTCTTATAGTGCTCACATTTGTGACGTCATTTTGATGTCACAGGCAATGGGCATTGTTTGAAAAATGAACACAGCATTCAGTTAAAATATCTGCATGTATGAACTCTGCTACCTGGGTCCTAAATATTCATTCCACATTAACCTGGCTAATCAGTGGCAGTAGGAACCTAAATCAACAAATGATCTAAAAATCACTGGTTAATGTACAGATTCTGCTTTAGTGCTCATGTTTGAACACACTTGATTGTTAGTCCCAGAGAAGGTTATCAAGGGTCCCATTGCTGCAAGGTGCCAGGAGACCAGTAGTTCCCAACCCTGGCTGCACATTAGAATCTCATGGAAAGATTTAAAGATGCTGATGCCAAGCTCTCCCCCAGACAAAGTGAACTCTAGAATGTCTGGCAGGTAAGGCTTGGATACCCTGGGTGATTTTTATATACATATAAGCTTGAGAACTTCCCTGTGGAAGAGGGAGAATAAGAGATCTTAACATTTTACCATGGGTTAACTGTGTGCAGTGTTGAGGAAAACACCTACTTGCTGTGGTCTTTTGTCCAATATGGGAGCTACTGGCCACTTGTGGTTATTTCAATCTAAATTAGTTTAAATTAAATAAAGTTTAAAATTCAGTTCTGCAGTCATACTAGTTCTATTTCTATTTATTTATTTATTTTCACCAGCCACATTTTAAGTGCTCCATAGCCACATGTGGATGGTGGCTATTGTATTGGAGAGTACAGATACAGAATATTTAGAGCACTGCAGAAAGTTCTTTGGATAATGCTGTTTTAGATCTCTGGTCAGCAAAGAGCAACTGAAGTTTTAATCTTATGAAATGTTTAAAAAGTCCATTATGGAGAATATTCACAGCTTTGTCATCATAGAAACCAAGATAGTTCCTGTTATTACTTTCCTAAGTGTTCTGCATATAAAATAAAATATTGAACTCAGGATAGATATTTTTATGTCTTTGGGTTAGTGATAGAATTTCTTAAACAAAGTATTAGCTCAGTATACTGCATCATATAAGTATAAATATCAGTTGAGTGTGTGAGTATTTGTGTCTGTGTTTGACTGTCCAACAGTGATGGTCTAAGAATTTTTCTATTTAAACCACATACTGGGAGTTCAAAACCCAGGGCTCTAATACTGCTTTCGTGATTAATGTGCTGTGTGGCATTTAATTTCATTTTAAATTAAAATTAAATGCTGCCCATCTAGTCCCCAGAATGGTTATCCCAGGAATAGCAATGTGTTTATGCTGATCCAGCCGTACCCTGTCACCTGTCGCCCTGGAGACTGGTGCCCGGTGCTTCTCAGACAGATGGCCAGGATGAGGGTTGCAGGGCATAGGAGAGTGAAGCCAGCCGCCCCCCCCCCCAGGGGTGGAGCCTGTGACCTTGTCTCTTTAAACGTTTCTCATCGGCTCCGCTAGCTTTCCACAGGCGGCCACGTCCTAGGACTGGCAAGGCTAGGAGGTGATGGAGGCATTAATACCTTTTAAACAGTGTTTCTGTCAAAGCACTTAAAAGGCTTATCTGCATAGAAGTGAGAAACTATAGATGGATAGACAGGTGGAGATCTAGACAGTAAACATGCATGTATGCATTTCCATAAACACGTATCCCAGTGTATTATTTCCACAGACATTTGTATGGCCGTGTCTGTACTCTGTGACTGTCCCTCCTGAGGACTTTGGGGGGAAAAGTAAACAGAAAACTGAGTGGCTTTGATAAATTCTTTTTCATTCTCAGTGATGATTTTTCTTTCACTGCCTTTCTTCCTGCTTTTGTTCACCTCTCTCAGCTTTGAAACACGTTCGCCCACAGCCCATCCTGGTTCATGGGAACTTTCCATGGCTCCCAGGCCCCATCCCCGGCATCACTCCCTGCCTTCCCCATGTCAGTGAAAGGGCAGCCTGTATTTTCACAGGTGGAGCCAAGGCTTCACACACACAGACCTCAGTGGCCCTGGCTGACTCTGAATGCAGCCTGAACAATTTAATGCATGTGGGTGATTTCTTTAGAGAGGGCTACAGTCTCTTCTCTTTGACAAAAGAGAAGTGTAGAAATGAAAGTAAGAATGACTATATGACAGATTTTGTTTACATAATTAAAATCTAAAGTTTTTGAGAATTCCCTTATTTTTTTTTTTGCCTTTTTAGTAACTAACATTTTAGTATGGATGAATTTTTTTCTTTTGTTTTAATAATTACCAGGTAACTTAACTTAAAAAATTAACAGGTAAGAGAAACAATGAGAAAGACAAAGTTTTTAAAAATCAGAATAAGATTATTATTGTAAATATAAAAATGGCTTATAATAAAATGTACTTGCCCTGCCATGATTCCCACGATTCATTTACTGTGTTGATTTTATGATTGGATTTTTCTTGAATTGGTTAATTTCTTAATGGGGTAAACAATTTAAACAAGCCTCTTAGACCATCAAGGTTTAATTCCATTCTTTGTAACAATATAATGCAGCTAATATGAAATAAGGTTTATTTCATGGTCACTGAGACAGCTAAAACAGTGGCTTATCAAAATTATAGTAGGAAATAACTGATTGTCATAGCTTTTTAAAATTTGCTCTTCCGCTTCCACAGGGGACGCCTGTATTTGTGCATGCTGGCCCCTTTGCCAACATTGCCCACGGCAACTCTTCAGTGTTGGCTGATAAAATTGCCCTGAAACTGGTTGGTGAAGAAGGATATGTAGGTAAGTCACTTTTTTTAAATGTAGTTTTTGAAGAATATTGAAGAAATCTGAAAGGTGATGGCTGGAACAGAGTGAGATCCATTCTGACTTGAAATATATTCTTGTAAGCCCACCTTTCAGAGATGGCCTCAGTACTGGAAAAACCCTAAGGTCTGGGCTGTACTAGTGACATGACATTGTGGTTGAACCATAGATTTTGATGTCAAGTGCATGTGGTTTAGAATATAAGCTCTGACACTTGCTGACGACGTGACTTTGGGTACAGTGTAATGACCTCTGAGCCTCAGCTTTCTCAGCTGAGAAATGGTGATAACAATATTGTATCAAACCTTATAGGGTTATTTTGAAAACCAAATGAGATTATTTATTCATTCAACAAATATTTATTGACAACCTAACACATACAAGGCATGCGACTCAGAGCTGTGGCTACACGGTGAGCAAAGCAGAGGCCTGCTGGAGCATACTGTGTGTAATTTAACAGGAGAAAATGCTCATTAAATGTTAGCCAATACTAGCAGTAATAGTAATACTGATTACTTGAAATGAAATCAGTCTGCTCTTCGTTGAATCCGAGTGTGGTTTTGTGGCCTAATGGAGGGGAGATTCCCAACCATTAGACTAGGACATTTTTATTAGTAGGGCCTCAGATGTGTCGCTGCTGTGAAGCTCTTCTCTGTGGTACCTGCTTCTCTCTGGCTTTTGTTGGATATTCCAGCCATAAAGAGGGGGACACTGCCATAGAGTTTGCTCAGTCCGTGCCAGCCCCAATCCCACCCACAATATTAAGGTTGTAAGAAAGAAAAAGATAAACAAGGATTCATGGAATATCACCTTAATTTGACATCTGAGGCATTACACTGGCAGATTTTCACATGCCAACAAGTAATTTACATTCACTGCGTGAGTGTCTATAATCAAGTCTAGCAATTGCTTTTTTCACACTGATCATTAGCCTTGTATCTCAGAAGTGAGTTATTTTACATGAAAAGATTCTGCTGGACAGAAGATCTTAGCTCTGCACTTTTACACTCGGCCATTAAAAAGATCACTCAGGGTGGTTGAGTCTGTTTTAAGAATTCCTTACAGACATACAGTCAGGATCAAATGAGGATTTATATAGTTCATTTCTCAAAGGTCTGCATTATACAGCTCTCGTGTACTTTGATGCTTGGGTACCAAATCCGCTATGAGAGTAGCTAGACATGCCGTCTAAGTGGATTTGCTCATTTGATCACAGCATAATTGTGGAGCTAATGGAGGAGGTTGAGTAAGGGCAGGCACTGAAAAGTTGGATGCTTACGTGAAGTGTAGGTTCTAAAGCATCAACTCCACAAATAAAAGAGTTTCTAGAAGAAAGCACTCTATCTTATGCTGACAGAGCTCTCTGCCTCTGTACCAATCCTTCCTTTATCAACACATATTTATAGAATATGTGTTGTCATGGCTAAGGATTTTTAAAGGCATAGGCTGGTGATGTACACAGAACATACTAGCTCTCTGTGTGACCTTGGACAAGCCATTAGCATCTTTGGGTGTGTCCCTTGTAGACAGTCTCATCTGAAAAATGAGAAGCTGGACTAGACAAGGAATTGGATCTGGATAGTTAGCCATGGACCCAGAGTTAGAAGCTGTGGAATCGGAACCCTGCCTGGTAACATGACTTGAAGCCATTTACTTAACTTCTCTAGTCTCTGTGTCCTCTCTGATAAAAGGAGAATACCTGTGCTGCAGTATTTTAATGAGTAATATCAAAAGAGAAAGTGCTTTTAAACCTAGAGAACTATGCAAATGTCAATAATTATGTGAATTATTTCTATGATCTCTTCTAATCTAAGAGGCTGTAAATGGGAGATAGTTCAGTGACAGTGAAATCTGTCCACTGCTGGAGGTTTAGAAGGCTAGTTCTAGAATCAGAGTATCTCTGTCAACTCCTTTCAAGTTGTGTAACTTTAGGCAAGGTAACCCTTCTGTGCCTCAGTTTCCTTATCTGTAAAGTAAGGATTTTAATAGGACTTGCCTCATAGGTTTGAAATGAGGATTAAATGACACCATGTATAAGTCCTGGCATGGCACCTGACACATGGTAAGACAGGATAATTCTTAGCCACTTCTCATTATTCACTCCATTAGTGATACATGACTAATGGAGGTTAAATTTCCTTTTTTATTTAGTTTTTATTTTCAACTGTGGCAAAATGCTTAGAACATAAAATTTATCATTTTAACCAATTTTTAAATTTTTATTTATTTATTTATTTTGGCTGCGCTGGGTGTTAGTTGTGGCATGCGGGATCTTCAGTTGCGGCATGTGGGATCTTATAGTTGCAGCATGTGAACTCTTAGTTGTGGCATGCATGCGGGATCTAGTTCCCTGACCAGGGATCAAACTGGGGCTCCCTGCGTTGGGGGCATAGAGTCTTACCCACTGGACCACCACGGAGTTCCCACTTTAACCATTTTTAAGTGTACCACTCAGTGAAATGCTTTCACATTGTTGTGCAACCATCACCATCATTCATCTCCAGGACTCTTCATCTTGCAAAACTAAAACTCTGTATCCGTTGAACAACAACTCCCCACCTCTCCAGTGCCTGAAACCACCCTTCTACTTTCAGTCTCTGAACATCACTATTCTAGATAATTCATACCAGTGTTCTTCCTTTTGTGACTGGCTTATTTCACTTAGCATAATGTCCTCAAAGTTCACCCATGTTGTAGCATTTGTCAGAACTCCCTTACTAATTAATTAAGGCTGAACAATGCTCCATCGTATGTATGTAACACATTTTGTTTATCCATTCATCTGTCCATGGACACTTGGGTTTCTTCCACCTTTTGGCTGTTGTGAATAATGCTGCTATGAATATGAGTGTACAAATATCTCTTTTTATATTATTTTTAATATATAAAGATCATGGTCCATTATGTATAACTGTGTAACACCAGTGACTTAGATCAGTATAGACCACAAGACTCAAGACCTGTGGTGTTAAACTCTCACGAAGGTGGCAAATTGATGCATGAAATGCTGGGAGCAAAGTCAGTGTCCTGAACAGTGGGAATAAGGAGGAACGCTCTTTCCCCATTGCCTGGTCAAGCCCGCTCTGTGGGCTGGTTCATTCCTTGCACTTGGAATAAACTTATGGTAGATTGCTCTCGCTCCCAGTTAATATCTGGTTCCTTTAAAATATTTTTTAAAACACTCCTCTAGTCACTTTGGTCACAAAAATAGTCGCATTTTGTTAAAAGGATATGGGTCCAGTCTCATGAAAGCTCCAAATCTCATTCAAATTGAAGCTTCACCCTGCCTTCCTGGGTCTGCCTCTGGGCGGCAGTGGGAAGGGGAAGGCGGCTGCTTCTCTGACCCCCCTCACCTTGCACTTAGGTCGGCTCTGGCCCCTCCAGGGTTGAAGGTTGGCCATTCGATGGTACCAGTCTGGCCTCTTCCGCACTCTTGGCAGAAGACCTCTGGCCTGTATATCTCCCTTTCAGAAAATCCTGCTGCTGTTTCCACACCTGGTCTCCGGGTACCGCAGCCCTTCGACCTCTGACCTACCATCAGTGGGAACGCAGTTACGTCTCTCACACAACCCTGTCATGGGCTGTTTCTTTTCATCTCATGGACGTTTTTCATACCCCAGTCCACCCCTGTGTCCCTGATGGCAGTGTCACTCTTGATTCTTTGCGGTTGTTCTGCTACAGCCTCACTCACTAGCTCCAGAAAAGGGGGCAGCAGCTCTGCCTCCTTCCCACTGGAGGCGTGGGGTGGGACTGGCACATCCATAACTTTCTTTGAAGAAATCCTTCCCCGGGATTCCTTGTCAACCCCTTTCTTTGAAAGGTATCTCTTGGACTAAGGGATGCAAAGTGTATTTTCAAACAGTTCCTTTGCACGTGCTGCTAGGTCCAGCATCGTCCTTTGGCATGTGAGCAATTGACATGGTTTTGGGGTGTCAGGCCAAAGACCCCCATTTTAACATCCTTCTGCAGAAGTTAAATGCAGTAGTGCGGGTTTGTCTGAAGTCTGAGTATGAATTTATGTCCATAGAAAAGTCGTTGTATATAGGAGACTATCTCTCTTAAGATACAAAAATGCTCAAACTCAAAAAGATTGGTAATTTGGATTACATTTAAAAAATAAATTATTCATGATAAAAGGTACAAGATTAAAAAGGCATGGGACAGATTGGGAGGAAACATTTTCAAAGATAACAGACAAATGACCAGCCTTCAGAATAGATAAACCGCCATGGACTACAGATTGATTTTTTTTAAAAAGGGACTTCACCTGGTGGCGCAGTGGTTAAGAATCCACCTGCCAATGCGGGGGACACGCGTTCAATCCCTGGTCCGGGAAGATCCCACGTGTGATGGGAAATTATTAGAAGTCATGCCCCCCACCCCAATCTCATTTCTCTGCCCTCCCCACTAGATGTGCCCACCGTCCTGGATTTGGGGTGTTGATGCTCAGGTTTTTAGTTATTGCTGCTAACTTACATATATTCTTTGGTATGTATCAACGATTTTCATAAACTTTTTTAAAACTTAGGAGTAGGACCTCTTAATTACAGGTCACCAAATTTTACAACCTGATCTTCCAATGCTTGAGTGGAATTCACTTAGAATAATATTAAGTTAGACTAATTTGGGGGGGGCGGTATTCATTTTGATTCCAGTATGGTTTATTGGTCATTTTCTGCTATAATACTGAAAATCCAGGTAATGGAGAGCAGCCCCACGGATTAGATTACAGGCTTCAGCCTCCTGGATTTGAATTGCTCTCTGCTGTGTGCCCACTGTGACCTTAGGTAGGTCGAGTAACCTCCCCGAATCTTGGTTTCTCCTTACCTAACTCAAGGCTTGTTTTCAGGGCTTAGTGCAGTAATGCTGGAAAAGCACAGACCCTGGTGACTCTGGCCCAGACAGAACAGTGGACGCCAGCTGCTGTTACCATGTTAAGATGCTAATGATCTTTTACTTTTAAGATAAACCTTCACAAATACTAATGCATTCTTTCAAGTGAAGAATATCTGTGTTCTGACAATGGAAAACACTACTGCTTGTTCCCTTCTCAGACAAAGGTGTTTAGGACCATTATCCATAGAAGGGATCTGAGATTCTGAGCGAATCTGATGACTCCTTTGGGTTAGGGGAATCCTTCTGGAAATATGGGGATCCTTCTGGAATCCTTCTGGAAATGCTGTGTAGTTACCAGGGAGAAAGCAGAATGCCTTGGAACCCAGCAAACTCACAGGTGCATGATATCCAGTACATTTCCCTCTTTAAATTTTAAAGTCTTACTTGCTCACTACTGAAATAACAGGAAAAAGATTTTAGAATTTACAAAAGTAATGTGGTGTTGTATCTTCTCTAACCAGTTGCATCTAGCAACGATGAATATACCACCACTTCTCTGTTCTCTTGTCAACAGATATTTAGGTTGTTTCCAGTTGCTGTGTTATTATAAACAGTAAATGTTGTGATGAGCAGACATTCTTGCTCTTATCTCCTGGTGCACTTGTGCAAGAGTTTTGCCCTAGGAAAGGATTAAATATGCTGGTAACATCCTACATGTGAATAACATAAAACAAGAATTTTCCCTTGTTAAAGCCTCTCGCCCTCCTCCAGCTACTCCTTCCTCTGTAGTCTCCTTTGCTGAAGCACCGTCCCGGTGCCTGGGCTCATCCTCAGATCCTTTCTCTTGCTGCCCTGTACTTTCACCCTAGAACCTGACTGACCATCCCCACACGTAGCCAGGACCTTTCCTTGACCACCATATACCAGATGCCTCCTCACACTTAAAAATTTCTAAGCCATATTTTTGATTCTCTTTCCATAGGTCCCAATCCTGTTTCCCCATCTCAGTTGATGACAGTTTCATTCTTCTGGATGCTTTTGTCAAAGGCCTTGAAATCATTCTTCCTTCCTCTTTTTTATTCACACCCCAAACCCAGTCCCTCAGAATGGATGTGACCCAACCACGCCTGGCACATGGCTGCCCCACCTGGTTCAGGTCACCACCCTCTCTCTCCTGGGGTTTGTGACAGCCACCCCTCACCGCTCCCTGACCACAGAGTCTGTTTCCACAGTGCCACCAGAGGGGTCCTGTTGAAGCCTAAGTCACACTCCATCCTGACTCTGCCAAGACCATCCAGTTCTGTATCTTTCAGAATAAACCCAAACATAATCTCTTCCACCATCTGCCCCTCTGATGTCATCTCCTGCCCTGCCTTTCCCCCAGTTTGCTGAGCATCTGGCATGGGTGCTCCCCGCCGCCTTCCACATCAGGGCCTTTGCACGTGCTGTTCTCACTCTCAAAGCTCTCTCATAACCACATGGTTTGCTCCCTTGCCTCACTCAAGTCTCTGCTTATGTGTCAGGGAGGTCTTCTGCATGCATTCTAGCTGAAAGAGCATCCGCCCCCTCCCCCCAGCACCCCCGTCCTCTGTGCTGCTCCACTAGACATGCAGGCATTTGTGTGAACACTGTCTGTCTCTCCACTGAATATAAATCCTTTAAGGCACTGGGACTTTGGCCCTTTTGTTCACTGCTATATTCTGAGCTTCTGAGTAAATATCTAATAAGTGACTCCCCAATTCAAAGAACTCCATGGAGGTGGGGAGCATCCATTAATTTTCCACCTCAGAAGTGTAAGAATTACAAACGTGCATTCTAAGGACAACCCTGGTTCAAATATCGGCTCTGTTCCTTATCAGCTGTGACTTTGAATGAGTTATGTAGCCCAGTGTGTTCTCAAACTCAGCATAGCCATTCCCTCTTTTTATACCAAACACTTGACTATCGTAAATAAAACTCAGGTACTATAACCTTGTACAGGTAATTTCAAAACACAATGTAATGTGTTAGTTGTGATATAAAAGTATTTTATGGTAACATGATATGTATTTCAGTATGTATTAATTAGGAGAACTATTTCGACTACACTAAAAGATAGAATTCTGAGTAGTGCTTGCACATACACAAGAATTCGTTCACAGGACAGCCACAAGTGCAGAAGGATTAGGCGTGTTTCGGCAACTCAGATGTCACAAGTGGTTATTGGCGTTGGTGATGCAATTTTCTGCAGAAGTGAACATCTCTTGGCAAAGTTCCAAAGAAAACAAAGTTAACCTTCCTTCAGTTTGCACTCTTGTTTGCATTCCTTAAAAATGATAGCTATTGATAGCTTGATTTGGAGTTTTTATGTAAAACAGATTGCGGGGAGGGCTCTAAGGTCATATAATCATAATCAGGTTTTCCAACTACGAGAGTGGAGGGAAAATCATGTGGGGCAGGGGACAAATCTTTGTGGGACTGTCCTGCATGGTGCAAGGTCTCCAGTATCCCGGCCCCGCCCACATCTTGAGGACCTGCTGTGTGGTGGGCATCCTGCTGGGGACTTTCTCTGTGTTTTATGTATATGTTAATATGTCTTATACCAACCCTAGGAGGCAGTTGCCATAATACACCCCATTTTACAGGTGAAGAAACTGAGTTAGTAGTTGCCCAAAGGCTAACAGCTAGTGCAAGGGGGGAGCAGAGATTTGAGTCTAAGCCCCGGCACCGAGCCTTTGCTCTTTGCACTGTGCTTTACTGCTTCCTAAATGTTCACTTTCATTCTGTATCACCATTATCACATAGCCCTATGCTTAGCACATAACTGGCACTAAATAAATGTTTTTTTTAATGAAAAGTTAATAATACACATCAGTTTACTGAATAACTTATCTACTGGTAAACATGTCTGAATTTCCTCTAGGCTTTTTATGGTAAACATTGGCATATTTGCCCGGTGGTTTTTTGAGGCAATAATTCATTAATGAAAAGAGTAGTTAAATAAGAAGAGTAAACAGTTTTGAAAGGAGTTTTGAACTTTAGGAATGTCTAACCCGACCTTGACTGTTTCTTTGTGTGCCACAAAATGCAAATTTATTTTCAATGAGTTATCTAGCCTATCCCTACTTAGAATTTATGTGTATTCTAAATAATGTGGTCGTAATGTAGTTCTGCTTACCATCATAAAACATGGAGTTAAAATAAGACCCCTGTCAAAACACTGTCTTGCAGGGATTAGTGCTGTGAAAGTTAACATAAAATGATTTTAAAATGCATAGGCTTTTTGAGTATTAAAAATAAAAATATCCACTATGCAATGACTTTAAATTTATATTATTTGACTACTATCTTACCCCATCTTGGCTGTGAACTTTCAGCCTGCTGATAAGATGTCCAACTTAATACCCTTACTTAATGTATAAATTGTAGTTTAGAAAATTGCAGTTATATGAGGTTGTTCTTAAGCTTTTAGCAATGTTTGATATAATTACAATATTGCGCTGTTCTCATGCAAAGAAAACCTAGTAGAACTTTGATTAAGGAATATAAGGAAGCTGACTGTCACTAAATGAGTAGTGTATTCTTGTGTGGAACTTTTTATATATTTTTGGGGGAGGGGAGAGAAAATTGGATTTTTAGGGCTTTCTAAAAGTCTCAACCTCTTGCTAGCTTCAACCATAAATGTTCTTTTAGCCATTAATGTTTTGATGTAAGTAACATAAATTTTTAAAACTACCCGAAGTTTAAAAGAACTATGGCAGGTTACAAAGTGCTTGGTTATCCAGTTCAAAATAAAGCAGAGTAAAGAAGTAACTCTTTACTTGAAGAAAGAGGTATCTCAGTGTAATGATAAAGACCTCATGCAATAGAAGAATTTAAACAGATTTGAAAAATGGAAACTAACAGTCAGCATCATATTAAATGTTGAAGTCCTAAATGTACACGAATGTATTCAGGCCATGACAAGAATACTTTTGATGATCACCATCATTATTCATCATTATTCTGCAAGTCTTAGCCAATGTAATAAAACAAGAACAATACAGAAGTATAAATATTAGGAAGTGATAAATTTTCCACTATTTATATACAGTATGATTATATAATAGAGTTCAAGAAATTTAAGTAAATTGGTTGATTGGTTATTTGGATGCAATGTAAGTATGTAATAGTTTTTCTTTATATCAGCAATAAACAGATACTGTAAAAGGGGAAATATCCTATTTATATGTGCCCCCAAACTATAAAATACCTAGGGATAAATTTAACAAGAAACAAGCATATAGAAAGAAAACCATAAAATGTTATTGAAAGACACAAAGCAGGACTGTTGAGTCTGAATCATTGGTGAGACATACGCCATGTTCTTTTTTTTTTTTTTTTTTAATTTTTATTGGAGTATAGTTGCTCTACAATGTTGTGTTAGTTTCTACCGTACAGCAAAGTGAATCAAATATATATATATATATACATATGTCCCCTCTTTTGGATTTCCTTCCCATTTAGGTTACCACAGAGCATTGAGTAGAGTTCCCTGTGCTATATAGTAGGTTCTCATTAGTTATCTATTTTATACATAGTATCAATAGTGTATATATGTCAATCCCAATCTTCCAATTCATCCCATCCCCCCTTTCCCCTATCGTCTATACCAATTTTTCAGATTCCACATATACACGTTAATATATGATATTTCTTTTTCTCTTTCTGACTTACTTCACCTCTGTATGACAGTCTCTAAGTCCATCCACGTCTCTACAAATGACCCAATTTCGTTCCTTTTTATGGCTGAGTAATGTTCCATTGTATATATGTGCCACATCTTCTTTATCCATTCGTCTATCGATGGGCATTTAGGTTGTTTCCATGTCCTGCTATTATAAATAGTACTGCAATTAACATTGGGGTGCATGTGTCTTTTTGAATTATGGTTTTCTATGGGTATATGCCCAGTAGTGGGACTGCTGGGTCACATGGTAGTTCTATTCTTAGTTTTTTAAGGAACCTCCATACTGTTCTCCATAGTGGCTGAATCAATTTACATTCCCACCAACAGTGCAAGAGGGTTCCCTTTTCTCCACACCCTCTCCAGCATTTATTGTCTGTTGATCTTATGATGATGGCCATTTTGACCGGTGTGAGGTGATACCTCATTGTAGTTTTGATTTGCATTTCTCTAATGATTAGTGATGTTGAACATCCTTTCATGTGTTTGTTGGCCATCTGTATATCTTCTTTGGAGAAATGTCTATTTAGGTCTTCTGCCAATTTTTGGATTGGGTTGTTTGTTTTTTTGATATTGAGCTGCATGAGCTGCTTGTATATTTTGGAGATTAATCCTTTGTCAGTTGCTTCATTTGTAAATATTTTCTCCCATTTGAGGGTTGTCTTTTCTTCTTGATTATGGTTTCCTTTGCTGTGCAAAAGCTTTTAAGTTTCATTAGGTCCCATTTGTTTATTTTTTTTTTTATTTCCATTTCTCTAGGAGGTGGGGCAAAAAGGATCTTGCTGTGATTTATGTCATAGAGTGTTCTGCCTATGTTTTCCTCTAAGAGATTTATACTGTCTGGCCTTACATTTAGGTCTTTAATCCATTTTGAGTTTATTTTTGTGTATGGTGTTAAGGAGTGTTCTAATTTCATTCTTTTACATGTAACTGTCCAGTTTCCCCAGCACCACTTACTCAAGAGGCTGTCTTTGCTCCATTGTATATTCTGGCCTCTTTTGTCATGGATTAGGTGACCATATGTGCGTAGGTTTATCTCTGGGGTTTCTATCCTGTTCCATTGATCTATATTTCTGGTTTTGTGCTAGTACCATACTGTCTTGATTATTGTAGCCCTCTAGTATAGTCTGAAGTCAGGGAGCCTGATTCTTCCAGCGCTGTGTTTTTTTTTCTTTTCTCAAGATTGCTTTTGCTATTCAAGGTCTTTTGTGTTTCCATACAAATTGTAAAATTTTTTGTTCTAGTTCTGTGAAAAATGTCATTGGTAATTTGATGGGGATTGCACTGAATCTGTAGATTGCTTTGGGTAGTGTAGTCATTTTCACAGTGTTGATTCTTCCTATCCAAGAACATGATATATCTCTCCATCTGTTTGTGTCATCTTTGATTTCTTTCATCAGTATCTTATAGTTTTCTGCATACAGGTCTTTTGCCTCCTTAGGTAGGTTTATTCCTAGGTATTTTATTCTTTTTGTTGCAATGATAAATTGAATTATTTCCTTAACTTCTCTTTCTGATCTTTCATTGTTGTTAGTGTGTAGGAATGCACGAGATTTCTGTGTATTAATTTTTTATCCTGCAACTTTACTAAATTCATTGATTAGCTCTGGTAGTTTACTGGTGGCATCTTTAGGATTTTCTATGTAAGTATCATGTCATCTGCAAACAGTGACAGTTTTACTTCTTTGCCAATTTGGATTCCTTTTATTTCTTTTTCTTCTCTGATTGCCATGGCTAGGACTTCCAAAACTATGTTGAATAATACTGGCGAGAGTGGACATCCTTGTTGTGTTCCTGATCTTAGAGGAAACGTCCTCAGTTTTTCACCATTGAGAATAATGTTTGCTGTGGGTTTGTCATATATGGCCTTTATTATGTTGAGGTAGGTTCCCTGTATTCTCACTTTCTGGAGAGTTTTTATCATAAATGGGTGTTGAATTTTGTCAAAAGCTTTTTCTGCATCTATTGAGATGATCATATGGTTTTTATTCTTCAATTTGTTAATATGGCATATCACACTGATTGATTTCCGTATATTAAAGAATACTTGCATCCCTGGGATAAATTCCACTTGATCATGGTGTATGATCCTTTTAATGTGCTGTTGGATTCAGTTTGCTAGTATTTTGTTGAGGATTTTTGCATCTATGTTCATCAGTGATATTGGCCTGTAGTTTTCTTTTTTCATGGTATCCTTGTCTGGTTTTGGTATCGGGGTGATGGTGGCCTCGTAGAATGAGTCTGGGAGTGTTCCTGCCTCTGCAGTTTTTTGGAAGAGTTTGAGAAGGATAGGTGTTAGCTCTTCTCTGAATGTTTGATAGAATTCACCTGTGAAGCCATCTGGTCCTGGACTTTTGTTTGTTGGAAGATTTTTAATCACAGTTTCAATTTCATTACTGTGATTAGTCTGTTCACGTTTTCTGTTTCTTCCTGGTTCAGTCTTGGAAGGTTATACCTTTCTAAGAATTTGTCCATTTCTTCCAGGTTGTCCATTTTATTGGCATATAGTTGCTTGTAGTAATCTCTTATGATCCTTTGTATTTTTGTGGTTTCAGTTGTAACTTCTTTTTCATTTCTAATTTTATTGATTTGAGTCCTCTCCCTTTTTTCTTGATGAGTCTGGCTAAAGGTTTATCAATTTTGTTTATCTTCTCAAAGAGCCAGCTTTTATTTTTATTGATCTGTGCTGTTGTTTTTTTCATTTCTATTTCATTTATTTCTGCTCTGATCTTTATGATTTCTTTCCTTCTACTAACATTGGGTTTTGTTTGTTCTTCTTTCTCTAGTTGCTTTGAGTGTAAGGTTAGGTTGTTTGAGATTTTTCTTGTTTCTTGAGGTAGGATTGTATTGCCATATACTTCCCTATTAGAACTGCTTTTTCCGCATCTCATAGGTTTTGGGTTGTCGTGTTTTCATAGACATATGCCATGTTCTTGAATGGGAATAGTAAGTGTTAATCATCATTCCTCTGTCAAACTAACATGTAAATTACTATAAAATTACTGTGCTATATATCATACCATATTATGGTATAGCACAGTAATTATGCTGGGGAAGGAAAAAATTTCCCTCTACCCTTGTAGGTTTTTCTGGCTGGCCTAATAATTACATTGACATGAGACAGATTAACAGGAGAAAAACCAAATTTAATCATGTACGTACAGGGAATCAGAACATGAGAGATTCCAAAGACAGTCAGGTAAAATGAAGTATATATTTCATCCTGGACTAAGGAGAAGGGTGTAGGGTCTGGGACCTCATAGGTTATGAAGGCAATTCACAGGAAGATGAAAAAACAAATGTTTGGTAAACAAATGTTTCCTTGATTATGCAGAGACAGTGGGACACAAAGAGGACTTTGATCTCCCTGCCGAGTACCCCCCCACGTACACCTGACCCATCCATATTCTTTGTAGGTATCTCTGGTGAACGTGCTCTTCCTGGATCAAGCCCTTTATCTAAATTCTTTCAGGCAGTTAAGGAGGAAGTAAAAAGAAAGAATTCCTGAGTCTTCTGTTTCTTAAGAATAATCAACATAAAATAACCCTCATGTCAGAGACACATTTTGGGGTGGAAAATTTCGCTCTCCTATGGTTACTGTAAAAATAGAGGAAGATGAGCTTCATAGTTAAATCAATAGCAACATTTGTTTAGATTCTAAAAGAATAAATCATGAGGATAGACAAGAAAAAAAATTTAAAGAACAATGATGGATGATTTACCTAACTAGATATCAAGATAATACTGCCATAACAATAAAGAGGAATAAACAAAGAAAACTGGTATCAAAAGAATACCTGAGTGTCCTTAATCAGACTTACTGCATTATATGTAGATATTAATAACTTGATAAAGATAACATTTCAAATCAGTGGCCAATGGATGTATCACTGATTAAATGATGTTCAGACATTTGACTATTAATTTTTTTTTTTTTCCATCCAGCCACACTAGTCTTCTTGCTATTCCCCAACACACTGGGTGCTTCCACCTCAGGATCTTTGCACTGGCTCTTCTCGCTGCCCGGAGCATTTTTTTTTTTTTTTTTTGGCTGCCCCACAGCATGCGGGATCTTAGTTCCCCGACCAGGGATCGAACCCATGCCCCCTGCAGTGGAAGCGCGGCGTCCCATGACTATTAATTTTTAAACATAAACTTTAGAGTCCTTCATCACAATTTATTCCGAATAAAGATGGATTAAATTTTAATGTGAACGTTAAAACATAAAGCTTTAAGAAAAAAAGCAAAAAGTATGGTATTATTGGTGTAACATCAAGGTTATTAAAAAGAATAGATGTGTATAGAACGTGGAAAGAAGTTCACAATATATAAAGTAAAAGAAATTACGCTGCCAAGCAATATTTATAATGTATTTCTTGCATTTTAAAATTATGAAATAAATATATACCTGCAATGAAAAGGTATGAAAGAAGTATATCAGATGATTACTTTTATTCATCTGTGGGAAATGGGGTCATGGTGACCTTCACTGTATTCTTTACGTATTTTGGTATTCTTGAAATTTTTACAATTAGTGTGTATTACTTTTGTGATTTTTTAAAAAAGGAAAAATTGATTTAAAATCTGAAGTTATTTGACACACAGAGTTAGGGAGAAATGGTTTTTAGGCAGAGTGCACAGAACAAACAAATGAATGTGGATGGGAAAGAGTTAGTGGGTTCTGAGGATAGTTTAGCTGGAGTATAAGACGTGGAGGAGATGAATTTCGTGGTTAGATCAGGTCATTTGGAGGGGAATAAATGCCGATCTGAAATGTTATGCTTTCAATTACTGGTAGAGATAAATGGACAATTCTTCAATAGTGGTTCCATTAAGATTCCCTTGAGAAGATGGCGTTTGAGGGAGGTTTTGAAAAAAGTTTAAGATATAATCCAGTAAAGGGGGACAGAGGGGGAAAGGTCAGTATGTGTTCAGGGAATCACCAGGAGTTCATCCAGCTCAGCGATATGGCAGCGAAAACAGACTGGACATGTATTTTCAACGTCCTTAAAGGTCATGGAGAAGAGCATACAGTTTCTGATCCATGAGAACTTCCGGAATGATTTTGTAGTGTTACTGTTATCAGGACTCCACTGGAAGATGGGGTTTCTTCCCAAACTACCCCTTTCCCATCAGGTAAGACAGTCCACCTTCCTGAAGAGAATGATTGAGGGGGAGGAGAGGCCAGAGGGTTATCTAATTGGGCCCCTTCCCCAGGAAAGGACTCGGTTAGCAGTTACAGATTGTGGGTGCTTCACAACCAGCAGCACTCCTTCTGGGCATTTCCGCAAGGTAAGAGCTCAGAAATACAATGTTGAGTGAAAAAGCAGCTACTGCAATCGTAAATACAGTCTCACACACTTAAAAAAACATACAAACAGCACTGTATTTTGTTTATGCCTTTGGACATGCGCAGAAGAATGAAAACATGACCCGCATAAGCACCAAGTTAATAAGAATTGCTGACTGTGAGAGGAAGGGAAGGAGCTGAACTGGGTACCCGTGCATGAGGATAGCCTTCAGCTCTATCTGTGCTGCGTTACTTCTTAAGCAGTTGTGGCAAAATGTTAACGTTTGTTATTTATGCAAGGCGGGGGAGGAATATAGGTTGGAATTGAGGAGACAGGCTGAGGCTAGAGGCATAGATTGGCAGTTGTCATTAGTATGTGGTCAAGTCTTTACTTTTTTGAGAGCTAAATCTGGACGCTGACAGTCATGTTTAGTGGGTCGGGGCCTTCATGTTGCTTTCTGGCAGGAGCGATGGTTGTGTATAGCCGTCCATGCTCTTCCGTCTCCCTTGATAACGGGCATGGTAGAGATGCGGACAGTGGCTGACCTGAGGGATGAGACAGCCTGAGCCCCGGCGAGACTTTCTCTCTACAAACCCACTGGGGAGAAGTGAAGAGATTGCCCAGAGGTTGCCCTTGTAGCCTGCTGTCCAGAGGCAGTGAGGATGGCTTATTCATCCACTAAAAACTCCTTCTTCCCCACTGAGATGTTCAGTTATGTCCTAAAGAATGAGGTTTTTTTTTTTAATTTTTATTTTTCATATATTCAAGTGTTTATGCACACAGACATACTGAATTTTAGACACCAGCGATATGAGTACCTTCTTTTGATTGCCCTCCGCCCCAGCCCACCTCAGTCTTGTTTAGTCCTTTGTTGTTTGTTTTATACAAGTGCATGAATGTTTTGGTCGACTGGATTGTTTTTACTTTTTAGGGTCAGGCAATAGTTAAATAATAAATTCTAAAAATATTTAAAACAACTATGAAAATAGGTTTTTTTGCCTTCAAAGAACACTTCTTTGTTTAGCACATACACAGAGGAGATAGAATTTAGAGTGGGAACAGTTCTGAAAGTCAGATGAACAGGAAACCCTCTTGAGACCTACTGTGTGTCCTCTTCTACTGCAGACTGACATACCGGTTTCTGCTGTCTTGATTTTTAAATCTGTGTCTGGAGCTTTCGATTAGACCCTCTCTCACTTACCTTCAGTGGCATAGCTTTGGGGCATCTATCAAAGAGTTACAGCCACTCTCAGCCTCAGAAATTTTAGCTTTTTCATCAGCAAAACTTTGAGCCAATCTCACATCTTTTCTAAATTAGAAATGTAACCTTGTCTTTAGTCCAGAGTTACTGTTGTGCAGAGAAAGAAAACACTGCATAACGTTCAAATTATGTGCAAACTGAAATGATAGAAATGAAAAATGCTATCACGTTTCTAAGTAGGCTTTATTTTCACGAAGGAATCAGCTAGGATTAGGTTCACCCACACATAACAGCAATGGTGAAAAAAGTGGCCCAAAGCAAATATAAGTTTATTTCTCTGCCATGTAAAAGAAATCCAGGGTAGACAGTCTCAACTGGTATGTCATCTACTCAGTCATCAGGGTGTGCCTAGTAGCCCAGGATGGTTGCACAGGCCCCAGCCATCACATCTGTAACCCAGCCAGCAGGAAGGAGAATCAAAGGCATATCACCTTTTCTAGAGCCTTACTGGAAGTCATACAACACTTCTGTTTACATCTTATTAACAACCTTGGTCTCATAGCCGTACCTAGCTGCAAGAGAAGCTAAGACATTTTCTGATTCTGTATGGGCTCCTTTAAATAGAATGGTGAGGTTAGCATGACATAGTTCAAGAGGTTTTCCCAGACTCAGAATCAAGTTAATGCCAAGTCATCCATGTCACTATACCTCACTCTCTCTCTCTCGTGTGTGTGTGTGTGTGTGTGTGTGTGACAATATCTGCCAGTGTTTAGAGAGAGTAGACCTTTGACTTCTTTGACTTCACTACACAAACATGCTTAGGATTATCTTCTAAATCAGCCAAACCGACAGGCCCACTTTCATTCTTAAGTAAATCAAAGATCAGTTTTTTTCTTGTGTGATACAAATAATCATGTTTTTATTATTGGTACTTAACCCAAGTTGGACCCCACTTCTAGATATAAGGCCAGGCTGGGGACATACCAAGAGCAGGAGAAAGAAACAGGGGTGGCAAATGAGGGTTTGTTCTTTGTTTATACAAAATAAGAATGATACCAAACTTCAGTATCAACTCCTTCTGCACATAGGGATGGGGTAGAGGTGCAGAGGTGGGAACATGAGAATTATTCCTGACGCTTTGTTACCTTTGTTACCTTTCCCTTATAAACTGTGTTTACTTGGACATCTCAAGGGCATATTCCGTGGTCAACAGTACAGAGAGATTCAAGGACATAAATAACAGCGAAAACGGTTAAAAGGGCCTGATATATTTTCTCCTTCACATCAGATTTTCCAGTAATCAATAATATGTTTCTACTCATATATATTCATTTTATAGATGGAACGGATTATTTTTTAAATAAGCCAAGGAAAAAATATGCTCATCCCTCCTTTCGGGGCAATTATCTTTACTTTGAGTTTTTTAGACTTGTAAGGAGGAATTAACTGGCCTTTTCAGTGAGTCCTCATTTATTCTGTTAAATCGAATCCTTTCAAGATCTTGTACCACTGGACAGGCAGGGGGGCTTGTCTATTGCTAGTGACCAGGTCAGACACACTGAAGAAAACATGGAAAGAAGGACCATAGAGACCATTTCTGCCCAAAAGAGCCACTGAATCAGTGAGAGTAACATTGCATCTGTGCCCCTAAATGTACTGGAAATGGCTGATACCACTGAGGTTAGGGTCGTCATTCCTTTGAGCTACCTGTGCCGTTTGTCCCAGTGCTGAGCAGAGTGGGACCAGGTCTGGATAATCATTAAATTGATCTTGTGAGAAACCAGTGGGGCTAGACATGACTGTAAAACCAGCCGGTCTGTCTCCCTTCCTAGATAAGAAATCTGCAGAGTCTGGGCCAGTGGCTCTTGGATGTTTTGACTGAAACCCAGAGCATAAAGTACATTTTATATCACAAAATGCATGTGCACACATGCACACACGTGTGCAAAAATGGAATCAATGTCTTATGAAACAAGACTACTTTCTCTTATCATATGTCATGTATCCTAATATTTCCTATCCTATTTCTTCTTCTTTTTTTTTAAATTCTTGTTGCAACCCAGTAAATTGATTATGTAAAACACTAATGGGTCTCTACCTTCAGTTCAAAAATTCCTGCCCTGCCTGCTTTTATTTAGTTAAGTATGTTGTAGAATCTTCCAGCTTTCAAGTTTAGAATGTTTTCCTTCCGTCTTAGTTTCTTTTTCTATAATAGAAGTTGTCATACTAGGAATGTTGGTAGATTTAATTTGTTTCCAAACTCAGGAATCTTGGTTTCTCTTGCTGGGTTTCTTGCAGTCGCAGAAGAAGCTAATACAGGTTTTTGGATGTTGTTTTTTTCCCCTGGGAACCTTTGAGATAAAACGTATTTACCTTTTGACATTTATGCTTTTTTCCTCCTTGGCTTGGTTTTCATCAACTGCTCGATGAAAAATGTTCTATTTCATCTTTCCATTACTTTAGATTAAGGCATGTTGTTAGCAAAGACTTTCAGAATTTGTTTCAAGTTATTTTCCTAGTGTCCGGTTTTCAGGAGCTGCAAGAGAACAGCTCTGCCCCAAGCAGTCATCCAAAAATCCAGGCCCTTAGCCAGAACTTTGGCTTTAGCAAACCACAAACCACAGTTTGCTAAAAATGGAAGGGTTAAAACCTTGATCAAAGCAATGACATTGTACAAGTGCTCATGATCTGTACAAGAAGATGGCATCTTTGGATAATGAATTTATGAATTTAATTCAGTTGGATTTTTATAGAGGAGGTAAAACGTAGCATGTATAATTTAATTTTCATCTAAGCATTTTTTTCAAAATCAGATTTCACTTTGGTCAAAATCATTTTACAAAACAAGATGTATAACGATGGGTTCAAATAACGGGAACCAGTGTCTGTACCTAATTAATTCTCTGGAAGAAGGAAATTCTGGATCCTGATACCAGCGTACATCTAAGTGGCATTACTGGTATTTTCAAAGTTTTTATTACTACCAAAAACAGATAGTTCATGTGGACCTATGTCCTTTTTATACTTTCCTTATCTTCTCTTTCCTTTTCTCCTAATAAATCCCCTGTAACCTTCTCATGCTTCTATATGACTACCAAACTTCCCCTAATGTGTGTAAGCACTGCCATCACCAAAAAGGTAAGAAAGAGGAAAGGCACATGTTAATATTAATATTTTTTTTCTTTTTTAATTGGTTTCTTTTTCCTTTAAGTCTCCTAATATGTGCCCAGTTAAATCTGTATACTTGATGAAAATTTGACCCTAAGACATTTAATAAAACCGAAGAGCAAAGACAAGTCCAAAAGAGCAGAAAGGATTTAATTTTTTGTAGAACTTCATAGACTTAAGTTGGATCCTTAAAATTAATACGTTCTAGGGCTTCCCTGGTGGCGCAGTGGTTGAGAATCTGCCTGCCAGGGCAGGGGACACGGGTTCGAGCCCTGGTCTGGGAGGATCCCACATGCCGCGGAGCAACTGGGCCCGTGAGCCACAACTACTGAGCCTGCGTGTCTGGAGCTTGTGCTCCGTAACAAGAGAGGCCGCAATAGTGAGAGGCCCGCGCACCACGATGAAGAGTGGCCCCCGCTTGCCGCAACTGGAGAAAGCCCTCGCACGGAAACGAAGACCCAACACAGCCAAAAATAAAAATAAATAAAATAAAGAATTACAAAAAAAAAAAAGAGGAAAATATTAAAAAAAAAAAAATTAATACGTTCTAAATCAAGTCCCCCCACCCTTTTTTTTTCCAGCTGTAGTAATAATACAGAGCTTCCCCTGTCATTTATTGATTCATCCTGGTTTACTTAGTTTCCTTCTAGTCATTGAAAAAATAATTAAAATCCTCGAAGGCCAGCAGCCTACCTTGAGCTCCAATTCAGAGTTTATGTGCTTCTGTGACTCTGAACTCCACTTGCCCTGAGTTTATCTGTAGACAGCTGCAGCGGAGTAGACATGTTTACATAGGATAGAAAAAGGCAGTTTGAAGAGTCCAGTTTCCATTCCTTTAGCATTGTTCAGGAATTATAGCCCACAGTGCTTCAGAATGAAGCCTAGTCCGGCATCTACCTTACTTCTTCCTGTACAAAGGTTTTGTTTTCATTTCTGATTTGTCGTGAGAAAGTTAAGTGCTAACTGAATGAAAGCTATGGTTTTATTTCTCCCTCTGTTTACTAGAAATTCTTTTGAGGATTAAGTTAGCAAAATCTGCCCTGTGCAGACATACTTCTTATCTCAACCTATTTTGAGCTAAACTGATTGCAAAGGCTAGTTCTTCTGTGAGGCCTCTAACAGTCCATAAATTCAAGTTCATGTCCCAAAGTAATGGGGACTCACTAGGTTGTGTATTTGATGTGTATGTTGGTTGCATGTATCATGGAGAGAAAAATTATTAGCATTATAAAGTGGCTGTGAAATCTGAAAATCCTAATCTTCTGAGTACACATGGAGTAAACCCTTAGTGACACAGCAAGGTGGAAATTCAATTTGCTATGGTGTAGTGACAATATTCAGGTGTCTCAAGTAGCCAGAAACTCAGGGACAACTCTTGGTGCCTCAATTTAACTCTATCTCAGAGCCTAAGGAGGGTTTTCCCCAGTGTAAAAGCAGAAACGAGAATTTCAGATCTGAAGTATTTGTTGCCTTTTCTCCCACCGTGGTGTGCAATTTGGAAAGGAAAACCGAAGCAAGAGAGTTGGGGCTGGTCATTTCCCCAGCCCGTGCTGGAGGGTGGACGCCTAGCTTGGAGGAGGCTGGGAAGACCCATCTTGGCATCTGACTCATCCAGCGAAAGGTGGTGAAATACCCCGTGACTCCCAGAATACCATCTGGTTCTCAAGAGGCCAGATTGCAGAGCAAGTATTCTCTACCTGTGACCTGTTTCTGCTGGTGTTGGATACCAAACCCAGATGGAGCTGGTCCTTGCAGCTCTTTCTTTTTCACCAGTATACTGCCCGCCACTGCCCAGAACTCAGCACTGTAGGCTGAGAACTGGGAGAGGATGAGATCCATTATCCCTAAATGAATTGCTCTAAGAGAGAAAAGAACTTCCTGAATTGAGAGAGAGAGAGAGAGAGAGAGAGAATGGAGGGAAGGAGGGAGAGAGGGAAGGAAGGGAGGGGAGAAATATAATAGAGAGGAAGACTGCAGATTACTTACTTTCTTTTATCACAGCAGGGCCACATTGCAATTAGAAAACAAGCCTAGGGTTCAGGAAAAGAACCTTAGAGCTACATCTTAGATATCAAATTATTATTGAAGTACAAGGTGTTGAGATTTCCATCTTGGTACACAACTTGCCAAACAGCTGAGTTAAAGAAACGCTGCAGGATCAGTTATACGTGGACAGGGCAGGATGGAGTAGGGGCCTAGCCTGCAGTCATATGGGCCATGGTTTCCATCCAAGCTCTATCGCCTTCTAACTGTGTGACCTTGGAAAAAAATTATTTAAACTTTTACATCTTTAGCTTCATAATCTGTAAGCAGAGGATGAAGGCGATAAAAAGTGAAATGAGATGAAGAATGTCTAGTGCATTGCCGGGCACACAGGCATGTCAGTAAATGTCAACGTCTGTGCCTCTCCCCAAGCCCCAGTCTCTATTTGAATAGCTTTTCCCCATCATATATGTTTGTTCTTAGTAGTAAGACAGATCATTGCCATCACCCGCGTTGTCCTGTATTCCTCGCCTCCTTACGAAGTTGGTGCGTCAGTCACCTGTGAGACACTACTTTTCATCACCAGGAACTGCCATGTTGTAGTAAACACATCGTTGGCACAGCGCATCAGACTTTGCTGAGTGGAGTTTTTACTCACATTCCAGGGTCTCATATGATTATCGTTAACATAATCTTGTACAGCCTTTTGTTCTAATGCAGCAAATGCGTTTGTAACGTTCTCATGAAGAGTGTCTAGAAAGTGCAAGGCTCCTTTGTCCTGCTTGAACTAGGGCAGAGTGTCTACCTCTTTGGGCATTTTGGGTAGATAATTCCAGGTGGGTTTTTTGGTGGTGGTGTTGTTTTAAGTGGGTGTGCGGCTGCCCTCTGCATTCTAGGATGTTTAGCAGCGTCCCTGGCTCCTACCTACTAGATGCCAGTTACAATAACCAAAAGTGACTCCAGATATTGACACGTGTCCCCAGTTGAGAACGACTGAACTGCACTTAAGATTGTGATTCCATAGAAACGGGTTCAATAAACGTACTAACCCATGAGATCATCTAGAAGTAATCGCGAAAGAGAGTTGATTCAAATTTGCCTACATACTGATAGATAAATAAACATTTTGAAGTATCAAAGGGAATTCAAGCAGGAAAAAAATGAAAAGAAAGGTTAGAAAGATGTTCCTTTGTTATTAGGTAATGAATGAATCTTCCTCATCTGTGTCTTGTTAAAAATGTGCTGGCTGGCTTCCCTGGTGGCACGGTGGTTGAGAATCCGCCTGCCAATGCAGGGGACACGGGTTCAAGCCCTGGTCTGGGAAGATCCCACATGCCGCAGAGCAACTAGGCCCGTGAGCCACAACTACTGAGCCTGCGCGTCTGGAGCCTGTGCTCCACAACAAGAGAGGCCGCGATAATGAGAGGCCCACGCACCGCGATGAAGAGTGGCCCCCACTTGCCACAACTAGAGAAGGCCCTCGTACAGAAACGAAGACCCAACACAGCCATAAATAAATAAATAAATAAACCCAAAGTTTAAAAAAAAAAAAAAAATGTGCTGGCAGCCCTGTTTGCTCACTAAGTGAAGACAAGGGCACACTGATAAATGCTTAGATGCCTGGCAGGGTAATAGAGGTTCAGTAATTATTGAATGAGAAGAAACAAAGGTTTTTCCTAAATTCTGGGGTGTATATGTCTAATCAAGAGTGCTTTTGGGCAGAATGGCAGAGAGTATGTAATATAGAAAGGAGCGCTCTGGGCCAGGCATCAGAGGGACCTGGGACAGCATAGCAGGTTCTTCATTGTTATCTCAAGAAGAGAGCTTACCTGGCACATAGGAGTCCTGAAGAGGTTAGAGTATGTTATCCCTAAAGGTCCCTCATAGCTCTAGAATTTTATGAACCCATGGCTTATAGGGCCTGCCTATGATGTCATGACGTTAATGCTTTTTTTTTTTTTTAAGGTAGCAGATCAGTGATTACTCTAAAATCTGAGTCCCGATTGTCACTGCAACTTCTCTGTGTATAGCAAGTTGGGGATGTGATAGAATAACTTAAATATAAGAATCATTCTCTCTGCCTCATTGAAGAATTTCGTAGATAGCAAGTGTGCCTGTCAGTAGTGGGTTTTTTGTTGTTATTGTTTCTGTTCAGTTTGTACCATGTGACTCGGGGTGTCCTAGCAGATCAGCATAGAGAGCCAGCCACCCAGTTGTCCATTATTGGTTTTTACCCAGAGCTGTTTCCTGTGCAGGTTATGAAGAGTATTTGTCCAAATAGTCCCTTCCCAGAGCAGACCCACTGACAGTTCCTTTCTGAGCAGATTATGGGTTTTGAAGTTTAAATCAAGCCAGGCTACAAAATCCCTATCTATGAGCTTCTGTGCTCACACAGAGTATCAGTCAGCATTTCCTGTTTCCATTCACGCTGTAAGTTGAATAGCTGTAAACAACCCCCTCGCCCCTGGCCCCCCCCCAAAAAAGAGATTGCCAAGACAAATAATTCCTGTGGCATGGGCAGTTTCTCACAAACCTTTTAAAACATGCAGCTTGCAGAAGTCTACATTATGTGCTCTTCAGGATTGCTAAATCATAGTAAATGTACTTGCTTCATGACTCAAGACCAAGTCTATGCTACAGGCCACATTAAATAATTCCTTCTCCCGTATCTGTTTTAAAATTTATAGAGAGCAGCAAAGACAGTAAGGGAATAAATTGCTTATTTCAGGTCACTGGGAAAACTTAACTTATGGGTTTTCGATGTCGACCAGTCCCAGGGTTTGCCTAGGAAATGGAACGTGCCCCCTTATCACAACCAGACACTGTCCCCCTTGCCCGTGGAACTAAGACACAGATACACAGCACTGCACGGTGGCCATGTCGAAGTTAGTTCTTGTTGATGACACCGTATTAAGTGGTCCTTACTTTTGGAATTACTGACCCACCAGCGTACCTTCTGTTTTCCTTAACAGTCTGATATTTGCAAACAAATAAAAATACATGCAGTATTTCCAGTTTTCAACGGATAAGAATCTGGCACTTCCTCCTGTTTTCTTCATATTGTTTGCCTCCATATTTCCTTTGCATTTTGGAAGCCACAGTCCTAGACCTTTATTACCGCATCCTGTTTCCTTCCCTAACTGAAGTTCTCTTTGTTACTGTGCTTCCTCCCTCCCAATAGGACATTAATCTTGTCTAGCTTATGTAGACATTTGAGGTGGTCTATCTTTTTCAGATGTGACCTTTATAGCTCTTATTAAAATGGTTTTGGTATTTTAAGAAAAAAAGGTATGCTAGGGAGCTGTAAGAAAACCATTAATTCTGTTTAAATTCTGTATTATGTATATGTCTATCTACCTTTCTCTGTTGAATGATAGCTGGCTCCCTCTCTGATAGTTTCTTCTTTTCTTTGTTAATTCACTCATTTTTTTTGCACTTGGTACTAGAGATACAAAGGTGAATAAGATCTGGCCCCTGCCCTCCACATGGGAGGTGACACATATGTCTAATTAGGATGCTACATGCAGAGATAGATGTGGGCTCCGTGGAGCAACAAACCAGAGGGCTAGGAGGGGCAGAAAGGGTAGCTTCCTCTGCCTGAGAAGTTCAGAGCAAGCTTCCAGGAAATGAGACATCTGAGCTAAGGCTTTAAGGGAGAGGGGAGAGAAGAACATTCCAGATGGGAGAAGAGGGGTGAGGATGACAAGTCACATGGTTTGTGTGGGCTCTCCAGGAAGTGGTATTACTCAAACATGAAATTTGAGGCAGAGGGTGAGGAAAGTGAAGGTAGTTACATTAGGGTGGCCTTCGGTTTTACGTTAGGGATCTTGGGAGTTTTTCCTTTGGCAGCACTGAGCTGATGAAGGTAGGAGAACTTGGTAACTATATGTGAAGGCTGAGGAAGGGAAGAGTTCAGGTTTTTTGAAGAAAATTTGAGCATGCAACTTTTGCAAGGGAATTACACGTTTATAAATAAAATGTGTTATTAATATGTTAATAACACAATAAAACAAGTGTTTTGACCAAGTGTTTTGAAACTTTCTATTGCCTTTTGTTTGGTTTGGAGGTATATACGTTAATTCAGTGCCTACTATGTGCCTTGCAGTGTTAACAGACATGGTCCCTATCCTCATGGAGTTTACAGTCTAATAGGGGAGCTTCAAGTGGACATGTGCATCCAATTGGAAAGACTAGAGATCACCTGATCAAACCCCATTATGTGAAATGTACATAATAGTCTACTTCTAACTATAGGGTGACATTAAACAGTTTTTAAAATATCATAGCATAGCTACATCGCTTGTTCAAAGGAAATATAGTAAAGGGGAAGAAAATGACTTGTAGCTATGTTCATTCCAAATTGAATACTTTCAAAGGAATGTTTTTCAGTTTGTCAAAAGCGTATCAACAGTCATAAAAAAATTTTATACCCTCTGGCACCATACTCTCACCCTTGGGAATTTATTCCAAGAATATAATTTGAAAGAGATTAAAGCCCATATGCACAGCTATTTTGCAGCATTATTTATATTGGAAACAATCCAAACATCTAATAACAGGGGGAACAATTTTGCAAATCTTGGTACATAAACAACAAAATTATAAGTTGCCACTTATAATTCTTGGAAGTTTGTAGTACAGCAAGAAAACCCTGATAATTTTAAAGTAAAAGAGCAGACTACAAAATTCTACCTATTCGTTAAAAATTATATAGGAATTTGAGGTACTAAAAGGAAACCATAAAGAATTAGGACAACTAGTTGACTAAAAAAGTCAAAAAGAGTCTGAAATTATGGGTGATGTTTTCTTTTTCTTTTCTTTTTTTTTGAATTTAATTTTATTTATTTTTTTATACAGCAGGTTATTAGTCATCCATTTTATACACATCAGTCTATACATGTCAATGCCAATCTTCCAATTCATCACACCACCACCACCACCCCCCACTGCTTTCCCCCCTTAGTGTCCATACGTTTGTTCTCTACATCTGTGTCTCAATTTCTGTCCTGCAAACCAGTTCATCTGTACCATTTTTCTAGGTTCCGCATATATGCGTTAATATACAATATTTGTTTTTCTCTTTCTGACTTACTTCATTCTGTATGACAGTCTCTAGATCCATCCACGTCTCTACAAATGACCCAATTTCATTCCTTTTTATGGCTGACTAACATTCCATTGTATATATGTACCACAACTTCTTTATCCATTCGTCTATCGATGGGCATTTAGGTGGCTTCCATGACCTGGCTATTGTAAATAGTGCTGCAGTGAACATTGGGGTGCATGTGTCTTTTTGAATTATAGTTTTCTCTGGGTATATGCCCAGTAGTGGGATTGCTGGATCATATGGTAATTCCATAGTGGCTGTATCGATTTACATTCCCACCAACAGTGCAAGAGGGTTCCCTTTTCTCCACACACCCTCCAGCATTTGTTGTTTGTAGATTTTCTGATGATGCCCATTCTAACTGGTGTGAGGTGATACCTCATTGTAGTTTTGATTTGCATTTCTCTAATAATTAGTGATGTTGAGCAGCTTTTCATGTGCTTCTTGACCATCTGTATGTCTTTGGAGAAATGTCTATTTAGGTCTTCTGCCCATTTTTGGATTGGGTTGTGTGTTTCTTTAATATTGAGCTGCATGAGCTGTTTATATATTTTGGAGATTAATCCTTTGTTGATTCGTTTGCAAATATTTTCTCCCATTTTGAGGGTTGTCTTTTCGTCTTGTTTATGGTTTCCTTTGCTCTGCAAAAGCTTTGAAGTTTCATTAGGTCCCATTTGTTTATTTTTGTTTTTATTTCCATTACTCTAGGAGGTGGATCAAAAAAGATCTTGCTGTGATTTATGTCAAAGAGTGTTCTTCCTCTTTTCCTCTAAGAGTTTTATAGTGTCCGGTCTTCCATTTAGGTCTCGAATCCATTTGGAGTTTTTTTGTGTATGGTGTTAGGGAGTGTTCTAATTTCATTCTTTTACATGTAGCTGTCCAGTTTTCCCAGCACCACTTATTGAAGAGACTGTCTTTCCTCCATTGTATATCCTTGCCTCCTTTGTCATAGATTAGTTGACCATAGGTGCGTGGGTTTACCTCTGGGCTTTCTATATTGTTCCATTGATCTATGTTTCTGTTTTTGTGCCAGTACCATATTGTCTTGATTACTGTAGCTTTGTAGTATAGTCTGAAGTCAGGGAGTCTGATTCCTCCAGCTCCGTTTTTTCCCCTCAAGACTGCTTTGGCTATTCGAGGTCTTTTGTGTCTCCATACAGATTTTAAGATTTTTTGTTCTAGTTCCATAAAAAATGCCATTGGTAATTTGATAGGGATTGCATTGAAGCTGTAGATTGCTTTGAGTAGTATAGTCATTTTCACAGTATTGATTCTTCCAATCCAAGAACATGGTATATCTCTCCATCTGTTGGTATCATCTTTAATTTCTTTCATCAGTGTCTTATAGTTTTCTACATACAGGTCTTTTGTCTCCCTAGGTAAGTTTATTCCTAGGTATTTTATTCTTTTTGTTGCAATGGTAAATGGGAGTATTTCCTTAATTTCCCTTTCAGATTTTTCATCACTAATGTATAGGAATGCAAGAGATTTCTGTGCATTAATTTTGTATCCTGCAACTTTACCAAATTCATCGATTAACTCTAGTAGTTTTCTGATGGCATTTTTAGGATTCTCTATGTATAGTATCATGTCATCTGCAAACAGTGACAGTTTTACTTCTTCTTTTCCAATTTGGATTCCTTTTACGTCTTTTTCTTCTCTGATTGCCGTGGCTAGGACTTCCAAAACTGTGTTGAATAATAGTGGTGAGAGTGGACATCCTTGTCGTGTTCCTGATCTTAGAGGAAATGCTTTCAGTTTTTCACCATTGAGAATGATGTTTGCTGTGGGTTTGTCATATATGGCCTTTATTATGTCGAGGTAGGTTCCCTCTATGCCTGCTTTCTGGAGAGTTTTTGTCATAAATGGGTGTTGAATTTTATCAAAAGCTCTTTCTGCATCTATTGAGATGATCATATGGTTTTTATTCTTCAGTTTGTTAGTATGGTGTATCACATTGATTGATTTGCCTTTATTGGAGAATCCTTGCATCCCTGGGATAAATCCCACTTGATCATGGTGTATGATCCTTTGAATGTGTTGCTGGATTCTGTTTGCTAGTATTTTGTTGAGAATTTTTGCATCTGTATTCATCAGTGATATTGGTCTGTAATTTTCTTTTTTTGTAGTATCTTTGTCTGGTTTTGGTATCAGGGTGATGGTGGCCTCATAGAATGAGTTTAGGAGTGTTTCTTCCTCTGCAATTTTTTGGAAGAGTTTGAGAAGGATGGGTGTTAGCTCTTCTCTAAATGTTTGATAGAGTTCACCAGTGAAGCCATCTGGTCCTGGACTTTTGTTTGTTGGAAGATTTTTAATCACAGTTTCAATTTCATTACTTGTGATTAGTCTGTTCACGTTTTCTGTTTCTTCCTGGTTCAGTCTTGGAAGGTTATACCTTTCTAAGAATTTGTCCATTTCTTCCAGGTTGTCCAATTTATTGGCATAGAGTTGCTTGTAGTAGTCTCTTAGGATGCTTTGTATTTCTGTGGTGTCTGTTGTAACTTTTCCTTTTTCATTTCTAACTTTATTGATTTGAGTCCTCTCCCTCTTTTTCTTGATGAGTCTGGCTAATGGTTTATCAATTTTGTTTATCTTCTCAAAGAACCAGCTTTTAGTTTTATTGACCTTTGCTATTGTTTTCTTTGTTTCTATTTCATTTATTTCTGCTCTGATCTTTATGATTTCTTTCCTTCTGCTAACTTTGGGTTTTGTTCATTCTTCTTTCTCTAGTTCCTTTAGGTGTAACTTTAGATTGTTTATTTGAGATTTTTCTTGTTTCTTGAGGTAGGCTTGTATAGCTATAAACTTCCCTCTTAGAAATGCTTTTGCTGCATCCCATAGGTTTTGGATCGTCGTGTTTTCATTGTTATTTGTCTCTAGGTATTTTTTGATTTCTTCAGTGATCTCTTGCTTATTTAGTAACGTATTGTTTAACCTCCATGTGTTTGTGTTTTTAATGTTTTTTTCCCTGTAATTGATTTCTAATCTCATAGCGTTGTGGTCAGAAAAGATGCTTGATATGATTTGAATTTTCTTAAATTTACTGGGGCTTGATTTGTGACCCAAGGTGTAATCTATCCTGGAGAATGTTCCGTGCGCACTTGAGAAGAAAGTGTAATCTGCTGTTTTTGGATGGAATGTCCTATACATATCAGTTAAATCTATCTGGTCTATTGTGTCATTTAAAGCTTGTGTTTCCTTATTAATTTTCATTTTGGATGATCTGTCCATTGGTGTAAGTGAGGTGTTAAAGTCTCCCACTATTATTGTGTCACTGTCGATTTCCTCTTTTAGAGCTGTTAGCAGTTGCCTTATGTATTGAGGTGCTCCTATGTTGGGTGCATATATATTTACAATTGTTATACCTTCTTCTTGGATTGATCCCTTGATCATTATGTAGTGTCCTTCCTTGTCTCTTGGAAGGTTGCCTATCTCCACTTCATTTAGTTGTTTTTCTGAGGTTTTATCTTGTTCCTTCATCTAGTACATAGCCCTCTGCCTTTTCATCTTGTCTCTCTTTCTATGAATGTGGTTTTTGTTCCGCAGGCTGCAGGATTGTAGTTATTCTTGCTTCTGCTGTCTGTCTGCCCTCTCTATTTTTCTTTTCTTAATTTTTATTAAAATGTGTGTATTCACTGAATGCTGGGGACAAATATCCTCATTTATTCACATGTTAAATGGTTTTTATTTTATCTTAGTAAATTTTTTTTACTGCCTCTTCCCATTTCTGCCATAAATTATGGCCTTGGTTGTACTGTAAGTATATAGTGCATATTCCATAAATATTTAATATCTATTACATTAATAGTATTCCTTCCCTAGAGCAGTGTGCTTCTCAAATTTTAATGGGCATTCATCTCACTAAGGGATCTTTTCAAAATGCTGGTTCTGATTCAGTAGTTCTGGGATAGAGCCCAAGAGTCTGCATTTCTGATAAACCCCCAGGGGCTGCTGATGTGGCTGGTCCAGAGCTCCGCTTTGTGTATGAAGATGATGCAGCTTACCCAGCGTCAGGAGTATTATCCTGGAAGGCAGTGTTGGATAGTCTCCCTGCTATAGCCGTAACTGCCTCAGTAACATTTTTAGCAATTTGGGGGCAGGGGAAATGATGGTTAAAGATGAGTATCCTCTGTGGTTGTGAAGTAAAGATACCATCTTATTATCAAGCCTGATGATCAACCTCCTCAAACGGCTCAACTAACTTCAATTTTGTCCATCAATAGAAATGGCCAGATGGAATGAAAATAAGTGATTCTGTATGTATCTTATAAAGAGTAAGGAAAGATCTTCCATACTAATCATACCAGCAGTGTTCTTTGACACACTTTGGAACCTGATTAAAAAGTTGGAAATCCCATCTGTGTTAAGAAAAGCTTTGCCTTGACCTTCTATACTAGAAGAAAAATGTTGGCCATGGCAATGAATCCTTAAGGAACAGTGGTGTGAAGCAGAGTAGAGAGTCATCTTTTTATGGAATGTAAGGAAGGAGGACATTTTCTAAAACCATGGAAACATCTTTTTACCTTTGTATATGAACAGGATGCTGTGGTGTATAGTAACCTTGAACGTGGAGGAAAATTTGTCATCCTTTGAATTTGAACCACATCAATGATTGTCAAAACCTACTGTTGTTTTTAGAAGGTAATAGCAAGTTTCAAACTTGATTCTCCACAGTGACTGAAGCTGGCTTTGGTGCTGATATTGGCATGGAGAAATTCTTCAACATCAAGTGCAGAGCTTCTGGCTTGGTGCCCAGTGTTGTGGTGCTGGTGGCAACGGTGCGGGCTCTGAAGATGCACGGAGGTGGACCAAGTGTAAGCACCATGCTTCCTTTCTAATAAAACAGAAGGAAGCAGAATTGAACCTTGGAAACATCCAAACCTGCTTCATAACTGCAGTTTTCTAGAATATCTCCTTTTTCACAAATCACCATTACAGGGCACTTAGAGTTCAGTTCGATCAAGTAATTAGTAACACCCACAAAGTTATTTCTAAGCAATATTTTGGAAAGGAGCATAATGTGACCATTTTTTAGTTCTAAGAGTCTAAACTGAAACTTATGTCAACATTTTATAACCCTGTGGTAATGGGAGGATAGAGGCTTTGGTTCCTGAATGAAGAACAGAAGGGTTAGAGTGATTGCTTTTGTGGGTGAGGTTGTTCAGTGCTTGTACGGATAGTTTTTTGGTTCACTGACGCTACATCTCATCAGATTTCATCTAGCGCTATTTTCCTTCTGTTTCTGTTTATTATGATTTCATTTTATAACTCTGTTAGAGCACTGGGTTATTTCTAAGAGAGCTTTGCTTAGAAAACACAAATTCTATTTTAACTTTTTTAGAGACTTTATCATGTATAGCATTCACACACACCTGAAAGGGAGTTTTCACCTTTCCACAGCAAAGATGTAGTTTTTTGGGTTTTTTTTTTTCTTTATCTTTTTCATTTTTAGGGATTTCCAAAGAGAGAATAAGAAATGTTGTACTGATTAACCATTTTTGAAATAAAATCATTTAGAGTTTCTTTATCACTTATACTATTGATGTGTTACACAAACTGCCAAATCTGATTTCTTAATTAGTATACTGTGTATGCAAATATCACACAATGATTAATTAATATAGCATAAACAAATAACAAGTTTGCCATGATGAAACGCCATAATGTGCACTGTTTAATCATCTTAGCAATTCTTTGTCCTAGGAGAGGCAGACATTATATCATTTTACAGATGAGGAAGCTGAGGTTTGATGTGTTTAGGGGATGTCACCAGGCCAGCAGAGAGCCAAATCTCAAGCCTGGGGCTGAGATACAGATTCTCCACTTTTGTCAGGCATTCAGAGCTGAATACGAATGAAGGGTAAACCTTTTCTGAATCCCTAATCCGCTCATTAATACCAGACACCTGAGCACTTCATTTTAGGCTAGAGCTTCACCATTATATCAAAGGCAAGATTGACACAGCAGGTATTATAATATAGTAGTGCTAAAGAGTTCTGATTTTGTTCAAAACACCAATTGTTGCTACCAATCACTCCTTGAGTTCAGACTCTGAAGCTGTATCAACTTCCATTTTCAAAAAACGATCTCTACCTATATAAGATAAATTTGAAATTCCCCCTCCCTGTTTTGCCCCCTGAAAATTATAAAAGCAAAGGGCTTTAATACTGGAAAGGGCTTAGAAATTAGTCTGGTTCAGTCTTTGCAAAGATAAAATTACTGAGGTGCTGGAGGATTCCGGGTCTTGCTTAGTATCCTCCGTCTATTTAGGGCACTGATCAGACATGAAATCAAGGTCTCCGGACTTCTAATCCAGTGTTTTTGCACACTCCAATCTCGTCTCTGTCCTATAAAAATTCACTACATGATTTATAATCCTGTTTCAGTTCATCTTAATGTGTGTGCTCTGTTGTACAGTGGTTGCATTTTCTGCTCACCTTAATCCTTGGTACCTCTTTCAGTTCCCCTTCATGTCGTGTTTCCATGCTAGTGATGATTGTAACAGGGCTCGAGATTAGTAGGCACAGATATGGGTGGAGGATAATGAAAGGGGAGGGTCAGGAAGCCAGGTGAAGCTTAGCATTCCTCTCCTGGACTCCAGTAGTGCTTCTGCATCATATTATTTTATGAATGTCTATATGTGTACCTCCCCACTCGACTCTGAATTCCTTGAGATTAAGGACTATATCTTATTAATTTGTGTATTCCTCGTGCCCGGCATACTCTGTATCAAGGAAATGTTTTCAGTAATTGAATAATACATGAACTTTGATCTTCTTAATCCTGTATTCCACGTTATCCACCTCAGTGTCATTCCTTCTTACTTGAAACAACTCCATAGTAATGTTTTTGATCCATTATAATCCTTACTTCCTTTTGATATCATTACACAAATAACCACGGCTGCCTCTTATGTTTATTCAGCTTGTTTTTTTACATAATTTATGCAGTGGAAAATCCTATGACCCTTGAACTTGCCCATTTTAGCCCCAGTCATATCCTGTCTTCCAAAATGCTGGCCATTCTTGGTGCAATGGAAGAACTAATACATTTGGATTCAGATATGTCTTTTATAATTAGTTCTTTAAACATAGTTTCTTAAGGAGAGTTCTCCATAACCAATAGGATGTGTATTTATATAAAAAGATTTGTTATAAGTAATCGGCTCACACAATTATGGAGGCTGACAAGTCCAAAAATCTACAGAGTGGGCCACTGCTGGAGACTCAGGAGAGCCAGTATTCCAGTCCCAGTCTGAAGGCAATCTGCTGGAAAATTTTCTCTTGCACAGATTCTTTTTGTTATAGCAGGCCTTCAACTGATTGAAGTGGCCCACCCACGTTATGGGGGGCAGTCTGCTTTACTCAGTGTCCATCAATTTAAATGTTATTCTCATTCAAAAACACCCTCACCGAAATACCCAGAATAATGTTTGACCAAATATCTGGGCATCCCATCACCCAAGCTGACACACAAAATTAACCATCGCCCTCATTACTGATTTTTGGTGTGTGGTGTAATGACCAGACCTAATTTTATTTTTTCTGTGTTAATCACCAACTGGCCTAGCACTATTTATTTTGATTAGTCCCTCCTTTCTCATCTTCAAGCCTACTTTGTGATAAATCAATTCTCCGTACATGTGTAGGTGTTTTTCTGGGACCTTCGTTTGGTTGCACTGGTCTATTTACACATAATTGTGTCTGTGCTACACTAAGTCTGTAGTGCAATCTCTCCCTGGTAGTTCTCTTTCTTCATGGGTGCCCGGCCTTTATCAGTCCTTTTCACTTCCATATGTATTTTTGAACTAATCATAAAGTCCCATAAAGAATCTTTCTAGGATTTTGGGGTTTTTTTGGAATGTCATTAAATCAGTAGATCAGTTTTATATCTAGGAACTTGGGATATTCACTGATTTAGGTCTTTTGAAATATATTTTAATAAACATCTACAGTTTATTGCCCAAAGGACTTCTACATCCTTTTACCGATCTGTTCCCATGTGCTTTATATTTTTAAATAGTTTCACAGGTTACTTCTGGATTCTTATATATATATATCCAGTGACCTGTCTAAATTTTTTAAGGTATAATTGACATGCAACATTATATTAGTTTCAAGGTATACAACATAATGTTCAGTATTTGCATACGATGTAAAATGATCACCACAATAAGTCATTAACATCTGTCACCATACATAGTTTAAAAAAAATGTTTTTCCTTGGAATGAGAACTTTTCAGATCTACTCTCTTAGCAACTTTCAAATATTCAGTACAATATTTTTACCTATAGTCACCATGCTCTTTATTAAATCTCTATAACTTAAAAAATTATCTTATTAATTGTACTAATTTAGCTGTAAATACTTTAGAGAGTTCTATGTGGACAATCATATGAAAATAATGACAGTTCTGTTTCTTCCTTTCCGATCTTGATACTTTTTTTTCATCAGTAACCATATGTTTCTAGTTGCAATGCAGTATTAAATAGTGTTGATAGCCAGCATCCTACTGTTATTCCTTATCAGCAAGAGAACACTTTTAATAGTTCACCGCTAAGTATGATGTTTTCTGTAATATTTCAGTATATGTTTTTTATCAAGCTAAGAAAATTGCCTTCTGTTGCTATTTGTCAAGTTGTTATACTATATGTTGAATAATTTTCTTCGTCTATTGAGATGATATGATTTTTCTCTTTATTAATGTTGTAAATTATATTACAAATATTAAATGAACCTTTCATTATCTTTTTTATGAATAACTGAATTTTGCTTATTGATTCTTTTTTATATTCTCATTAAGGGATTTTGTAACATTAGAATAATCTATTTATTCAAAGATGGGAAGGAGCCACCTATAACACTCCCTGGGCCTGTTGCTTATTGGTGAGGGGTAGGTTTTTAACTACAAACCTAATTTTTTTTAATGAGTAGAGAACTGTTTAAGTTCTCTATTTCTTTCTAAATGAGTTTTATATTAAAACTCATACTAAGTTTCTCTATCTTTTAAAAAGTATTGGTATAAAGTTTGTCCCAGTATCCTATTAATTCTGTCTACAGCATGTATAGTTATAATTTTTTTTTCATTCCTTTTTAAAAAAAACTCTTGCCAGAATATTATCAATTTTGTTAGTCTTTAAGAACCAGCTTTGGTTTTGTTGATCCCCACTACTTTCTGGCATTTGCATACAATCCATTTTTCTTGATTTTGCCTAATTTTTGATTTTGCAGAACTTTGCATATGTTCAAGCTCAGCAGTACTTTATGTTCCTTTTTTAATCCAGCATTTTGGTTGTTCCAACTGAAGGGTCCACTGTGTGTTTTAGTTTATGCTAATGCTGAAAAAAAAAACCCATCTGAAAATACCTTGTGATGTTTCCTCACAATCTCAAAAAACAATCTGTCATAGAGGTAACTTTTCAAAGGATTTCTAATATTCTCAAGACCTCTTTCGCTGAGAGGAGAATAAGTCACCACGTCCTCAGTGAATTAAAATGTTGTCTAGGGTTTCTCACTGAAACCAGTTGCAGGCTATAGACAAAAAAAAAAACAATGGGGAACTGTGAAAAGGCACTAAATTGGGGTTTCAGAACCCTATTATACTCATGCCCCTGTTCTGCCTCTCATTTGCTGTGTAACTGTGGGCAAGATACCTGCCTTCTGTCACCTTCAGTTTCCTTATCTTTAAACTGCCAACCCCATCGGCTTCTGTAAGAAACTAGGCCAAAAAAAGGGGAAAATTAATGGCAATTATTTTTAAATGACTTAGAATTTATTTAGAACGATTATGCACTCTGTATAAATCAGGTATTAATCATACTGTGAGTTCCCTTTTATGCTAGGATAATGGGCAACAGTATGAAAGTTCTTAATATTAGCTCAAATTAGAATCACCTGAGAAGTTTTTAACCATCACTGATCCTGGGTCCCACTCCCAGCAATCCTGGTTTAATTGGTCAGGGTGGAGCTAAAGCATCAGTGATTTTTAAAAGCACCCAGAAGACTTTATGTTCAGCCAGGGCTGCCAGTTACTGGTTTAAAAGCACAAAATGTGGTCCCAAAAAAGGACCATGATTTGTTTTTCTTTCAGATCTTAATCAGAGTAAACAGTTTGATAGGATTATTCTTAATTTTTGTCTTTTCTTATCTCAGGTAACTGCTGGGGTCCCTCTTAAAAAAGAATATACGGAAGAGGTAAGAGTGAAGAATTATTCAAATCCAGTTAACCATTGACTAGCCGTTGAATCTCAGTCAGGGAATAGGTCCTCCACCAGTGGCCTCTTACAAAAGTGCTTTTCTAATAAACCAAGAGGAAATGGGTGGGGGAAGGGATAAAATCCATTCAGTTAACTCTCCAATCTTAAGAAAAGATGGGTGTAGGCTTTCTGTCCAGTTCCTACCCCCTGGGCAGCCATCAGAGCAGGCCTCTTACATCCATGTATTCTTTTTTTTTTTTAATAGTAATCTTTTATTTATTTATTTATTTTTATATTTTTTATTTTTGGCTGTGTTGGGTCTTCGTTTCTGTGCGAGGGCTTTCTCTAGTTGCGGCAAGTGGGGGCCACTCTTAATTGCGGTGCGCGGGCCCCTCACTATCGCGGCCTCTCTTGTTGCGGAGCACAGGCTCCAGACGCGCAGGCTCAGTAGTTGTGACTCGCGGGCCCGGTTGCTCCGCGGCATGTGGGATCTTACCAGACCAGGGCTCGAACCCGTGTCCCCTGCATTAGCAGGCAGATTCTCAACCACTGCGCCACCAAGGAAGCCCCCCCTCCATGTTTTCTTTTGATGTAGCAGATACTGACTTTTGGAAGATATACAATTGGCTTTATGACTTGCTTGAGTAAATAGACTTTGATTGACTGGCAACAGTACCTCTTAGCTCCTACGGGTGGCGCCAGGGACTTGAGCAGGGAATAGCTGGACGGTGCTCGTCGCCCTCCCGGGACCTTACGCCTTCTGGTCCACCAGCACACAGAGCGTGGGCATGTTGCTGACGTCCTGGCCACCAGTCTGCAGCAGAAATAGCTGCCTGGCTCAAGACCCACATATGCCATTGGATCTAGAATAATTTTAGACTTTATTTGGAAAATGAGCCTCCTCCTTCTGCAGCCATCTTTTCTTGGAGGGAAAAAGTGATTGATGGCTTGAGTATAACGTATAACGTGAGTATAGATAGACCCAAAACCTGCCAGAGTGGGCCTGCCTGTGTAATTTGGCAGGTTGGATGGGAGGTGATACATGGGGGCCTGGTTTTCTTACAGAACCTCCAGCTGGTGGCAGATGGCTGCTGTAACCTAGAGAAGCAAATTCAGATTGCTCACCTCTTCGGGGTCCCTGTTGTCGTGGCTCTGAATGTCTTCAAGTAAGTCAAGTGTCCTACTTTAAATGTGGTCATATCGCTGGGCCACCCTGTGAACTAACTGCATTTGTGTTTTGAGGATGTTTGACCTTTTCTCTGCTTCATCTAAAAGTATAGAGAAATACTCTGCTCATTCTATTTGTTTGATTTTCTTTGAATTGGTTTTACTTTAGCAGAAATGTTTTCAAATGTTATCAGGGAAGTGAAATCTATATAGTGAGTTACCATTTCTTTGGCTTTTTTTTTTTTTTTCTTCTTCTTCTTAATTCCACCCAGCATTTCTGACGGAAAGACTGTGGATGATCAAAGGGATATGTTATGGAATTTTCTCAGTAAAACCCTTAACAACTTGAAATATTTGAGTCATGTTGGAGAGGATTTTTCCCCCATGCTTTTCTTAAGGTCTGATTTATTTAAGCACAGTGTAACCACTTTTGATGTTTAAAATATATTCAGTGTTTGGGAGCAAAGTTCTGTATAAGCAGTTAGTCTTTCTTTAAAAACATTGCTAAATGAATACAGATGCAAAACCACAAACATTTTCATCACCAGGACCGACACCCGAGCGGAGATTGACTTGGTGTGTGAGCTTGCAAAGCGGGCTGGCGCCTTTAATGCAGTGCCCTGCTATCACTGGTCGATTGGTGGGAAAGGGTCGGTGGACCTGGCTCAGGCTGTGAGAGAAGCTGCAAGTAAAAAGAGTCGTTTCCAATTCCTGTATGATGTGCAGGTAAGATCCAGCACAATGATAATGGTGCCTGACGGGTCTGGCACCTTAACTGTATGCCAGGCCAGCGCTGAGAGCTTCACATGGGTTGTCACAACAGCTCTGCAGATAAGAAACCGAAGGTTAAAGAGGTTAAGCCATCTGACGAGGTCCTATTGCCAAGGGGCCCCAGCTCCTTGCCCCCAAGCCTGTGCTCTACACTCAGTGCAGAGGGGTTTTGGAGTACAGGGTTCAACAGGGTTTGCACAGGAACAAGACTTTTGAGCAACTTCATAAGGCATGGGATATCACGGGCAATATTTTCCTTGTCCGTTTCTGCTATAGCCCATTTGCACCATGGTTTTCTTGAGCTATGCCTCGTATATTTTTAAAATTTTTTGAATTGTGGTAAAATACATCATAACATAAAATTGACCATCTTTACCATTTTTAGGTGAATAGTTTACTAGTGTTAAGTAGCTTCACATTGTTGTGCAACCACCCTCCTTCTCCATAGGTCTTTTCAAATTGCAAAATCGAAACTCTGTGCCTGTTAAACACTAACTCCCCATTTCTCCTTCTCCTCTGTTGCTGGCTCTCTCATACCAGTAAGCCATAAAGTTTGTCCCTTTTTTGACGGGCTTAGTCACTGTCTCAGTCCTTTCAGGCTGCTATAAGGAATACCACAGTACTGGGTGGCTTATAAACAACAAATTTATTACTCATAGTTTTGGAGGCTAGGAAGTCTAAGATCAGGGCATCAGCAGATTTGATGTCTGGTGAGGGCCTGCTTCTTATTTCATAGATGGGAGTCTTCTCACTGTATCCTCATATGGTGGAAGTGGGGAGGGATCTCTCTAGGTTGTCTTTTTATAAGAGCACTAATCCCATTCATGAGGGGTGCACCCACATGACCTAATCACCCCAGAGCCCCATCTCCTAATGACATCAACCTAATCACTCCCAAAGGCCTCAGGTGCTAATATATCATCCCATTGGAAATTAGGCTTCAACATACCAATTTGGGGGGACACAAACATTCAGTCCGTAGCACTTACTTAGCATAATGTCCTCAAGGTTCACCCACGTTATTGCATATGTCAGAACTTCTTTCCTTCTTAAGGCTGAACAACAGTCCATTGTATGTTTATGCCACTTTTTTGCTATCCATTCACCTGTCAGTGGCCACTTGGGTTGCTTCCACCTCTTGGCTATTATAAATAATGCTGCTATGAACATGTGTGTAAAACTGCTTCCAGTTCTTTTGGGCATATACGCTGAAGAGGAGTTGCTGAATTGTCTAGTATATTTTTTAAACACAGCTGGATAATGAGGGTTCAGTCAGAATATCTGAACTTCTCGGGACCTCACTCTTCTTGGTTCATCTTTGCTGCCACCCAAACATCTCCATTCTGGATTTGCTGGCTCCAGCTCTGGCTGTTGGATTTGTTCTCATAGGTAGTTCCTGGTTGCCAGAGTGCTCAGGCTTCAAACTGGTGGCTTCTCTGGTTCCTTCATCCCTCACAAATTCCGTTAGTCTTGAGTCTAGAGTTACATCATGAAGAACATGATGATAACTTTACGTCTAAGGAGGACTTGTTGTCTGCCAGGCATACGGGCACTTTGTGCTTGTTAACTTCTTTAGTCCTTACTTCCCCGACGGGTAGAAACTGTTGCTTTTCCCATATTTTACATACAAGGAAACTAAAGCAAAAAGAGGTTAAGTAACCTACCCTATGTCCCACAGCCAGACAGAGGCAGAGCTGGGGGAGTGTGTGTGGAATGATGGAGGCCATCATCCTACTCTGTCATTCAGAATCCAGTACTGTGTTCAGAAGGGGCAGTTGGGATGGGGGGATTCCTCTCAAATGGGCAACAACTGAGTGACCCACCTGAAGAGGAAGGACCATGATGGGCAAAGCATCCATGCCAGATGGGGTCACTGCAGGTAGTTGGTAACTGTCGGAGGAAGGATTTCAGGAATGAATTGGGATGGTTAGCTCAGAAAAAGTGTGTCGTGTTCAAAGGTCATTTTATGAGAGACCCTAATGTTCTGTCTTACAGAGGTGGTGGTGATCAACTGGGGGCAGGATGTGGCAGTGGGGAGGGCGCTGGGCTTGGGTTCTACAGGAAGAAAGATGTCCTAATTAGAAACTGTTCTTTGGAGATGCTGGGCATAATATAGATGCAGCCCTGCAGTGGGCTCATCACGGGGAAGGAAGCCAACTCAGATGGTGGCTGGCCAAGGTAATCTTGTGTTCCTTCCTGGGCCTTGATGCCCAGGGAAGCCTTGCTGGGTTGAGGATGATTAGGTCATGAGGGTGCAGCCCTCATGAATTGGTGCAGCTCTTGGCCCTTTTACACAAACAACTGTCAGGAAACCCTCAGACCACCGCCCCACTCTGATCGTGAACCACCCCACTCTGAGTGGCAATGGCAGTTCTTTTGTTTGTTTGTTTGTTTGTTTTTAATAAATTTATTTATTTATTTATTTATTTTTGGCTGCGTTGGGTCTTTGTTGCTGCACACGGGCTTTCTCTAGTTGCGCCGAGCGGGGGCTATTCGTCGTTGCGGTGTGTGGGCTTCTCATTGCGGTGGCTTCTCTTGCTGTGGAGCACGAGCTCTAGGCGCGCGGGCTTCAGTAGTTGTGGCACGCGGGCTCAGTAGTTGTGGCTCGCGGGCTCTAGAACACAGGCTCAGTAGTTGTGGCGCACAGGCTTAGTTGCTCTGCGGCATGTGGGATCTTCCTGGACCAGGGCTGGAACCCGGGTCCCCTGCATTGGCAGGCGGATTCTTAACCACTGCGCCACCAGGGAAGCCCCGCAATGGCAGATTTTAAACGAATGATTTCACAAAGTGTGGCTTTTTCAAGGAAACCATCCAAAGTGAAAAGGTCAGTAAATAGAAGCAATGTTTTGTGAGTTGTGCTGTCTTAAACATGTACTATCCCTAAAATGAACCCTTTTCCTTTCCACCAATATCATAATTTTTTTTTCCTGAATTCCCATTTTTTGTGGAGATAATGCTGTTAAAATGTCTGCTCTTCTGTGAAAAGGGGAACAATTTTATAATAATGTGGTCTAAAGTCATATTTGATAGGATTCTTGCCTCCTTTGCCATACACAATTCCCTTTTCTTATAACACAGAAATTTGATGTGAGCTGCGTAATTGCTTCTTAAAGAATCAGCAGCGCAGCCTATTATTGCTACGTGACAGTTTATGAAAAGAGCTGTTGCTGCCTCTGGCTCACTAGGGACTGTCTCCTTGATAGCTCTGTCGCTCTCGCTGGCGAGTCGATCTTCGATAATATAAGACCATTTACAATCTTGTCTTGTAACGGTGTAGAAATCTGAAGTCATCATTGCAGGCGGTAACAGAGCTCAACCTCCCTCCCGCCACAATTACGTGCATAGTCAGTGTTGGTGAGCCTTTGTGGACTAAGTAATGGTTTTCTTCCTCTTTTTTTTCTTTCTTTTTTGTTTTTAATTTTTATTTAAGTAATAATGGTTTTCTTGAAACCCTTTAATTCCCTTTGTTTTCCCCCCACGACTAGCCCTTTGATGCTGGACAGCTCAATTAGGTATCAGGCTGCCCTGCAGGAAAAAAAGAAGTGACAAAATGCTTTTGGATAAAACACGCTGCTGCCTTTGCTTCTCTGCACAAACTGGGCTTCTGTGTGCCTTTTGCTATCATCCCAGACTCTATTCCACCAAGAACGTATTCAGCGCAGGATTGATGGCATCTTACTTCCTGCTCCAGCCCCGCCCCAGTCTCGTGTTACAGAAGAAAGACACCTGAGCTCATTGGAGAAATTGGAAATAAGTGTCGGAGCACAGGGCATGATTGCTTTTGTGTGGGGAGTAGAAATCGCCTCAAAACCCCAAATGGAAAGAGGAACAGCTAGAGAGAAATAGTGTTTACCTGACCTCAGTGACACTGTAAGGCCGGACAACTCACAGAGCATGAGGCCTTCTGATGACGGTTCCATTAGTTAAAGTGAGAAACAAGCTGCTCTTCTGACTTGGGAGTCTGTGGTGAACTTTGAAATATTGAGGGAAGCAGCCACTGTTCTCTAGAGAAAATTCTGCACCTCTTTTACCAGAGTAGCTTCTAATTCAAGAGGAGGCAACTTTTGTTCATGGTACTAGAGGTGGCTGTTGATTATTTCAGAATAAAAAAAATTTTTTTAATACAGCAGGTTCTTATTAGTTATCTATTTTATACATATTAGTGTATATATGTCAATCCCAATCTCCCAGAATAATAATTTTTTAAATACGGAATAGGAGGCAGTGGCCTAATTGTTCAGAGGAAGTTTATCCTGTGAGAATTGATATATTTAGACTTGAACTACACTGCGTCATTTCCTCTAAACCGTTAATGATGATCATAGCCCCCTTTCCTTTTAAGGAGCAGTTAGAAGTCCTCCCCAAAACCTATCTTTTCTATTATTACTTTTGGCAATTATATCTTTACAGGTGACCAATATATCTCCATATCTGCAAGCACCCAGGAAAACAGTATAGCAGATGAAAAAACGAATCTGTATTTACACTTTATTAGCTAACAAATCCCTCTTCCATACATAATTTCAAGTATATCTGATCCAATCCCATGGGGTGTGTGAGCTCAACTCTGTATCTTAAATGCAGAAATAGGAATTCAGAGAAGGTGAGGGACGTGCCCCATGACAAATGGACACTTGATGGACGAAGTAATGTACTATAGTTAAAGGGGTCATTCAGAATTGAGTTCAAATCTTTTTTTTTTTTTTAATTGGCATATAGTTGATTTACAATGTTGTGTTAGTTTCAGGTATACAGTAAAGTGATTGTTATACATATACAGATATTCATTCTTTTTTAGATTCTTTTCTCATATAGGTTATCACAGAATATTAAGTAGAGTTCCCTGTGCTATGCAGTAGGTCCTTGTTGGTTATCTGTTTTATATAGAGTAGTGCATGTATGTTCATCCCAAACTCCTAATTTATCCCTCCCCCTTCCCTTGCCCCTTTGGTAACCATAAGTTTGTTTTCCATGGCTGTGAATCTGTCTCTGTTTTGTAAATAAGTTGATTTGTGTCATTTATTTAGATTCCACATGGAAGCAATATCATGTTATTTGTCTTTCTCTTTCTGACTTACTTCAGTATGATAATCTCTAGGTCCATCCATGTTGCTGCAAATGGCATTATTTCATTCTTTTTTATGGTTGAGTGGTATTCCGTTGTATATATGTACCACATATCTTATTTATCCATTCCTCTTTCGGTGGACATTTAGGTTGCTTCCATGTCTTGTCTATTGTAAATAATGCTGCTATGAACTTTGGGGTGCGTGTATCTTTTCTAATTAGAGTTTTCATCTTTTCCTGATATATGCCCAGGAGTAACTCTATTTTTAGTTTTTTTTTTTTTTTTTTTTTTTTTAGTAATTTCATGTAATGTCTGAAACATTTATATTAACATATTTCCATACATATTTCCATACAAATACAAATATGATTTTTACAAATTTCATGTAATGTCTGAAACATTTATATTAACATATTTCCATACATATTTCCATACAAATACAAATATAAGATTTTTAGAAATTTCATGTAATGTCTGAAACATTTATATTAACCTATTTCCATACAAATAACCCAATGAAAGTTTAGTATTAGTTGTTTTGTTTGTTTTTTTATACTGCAGGTTCTTATTAGGCATCAGTTTTATACACATCAGTGTATACATGTCAATCCCAATCGCCCAATTCAGCACACCACCATCCCCACCCCACCGCAGTTTTCCCCCCTTGGTGTCCATATGTCCATTCTCTACATCTGTGTCTCAACTTCTGCCCTGCAAACTGGCTCATCTGTACCATTTTTCTAGGTTCCGCATACATGCATTAATATACGATATTTGTTTTTCTCTTTCTGACTTACTTCACTCTGTATGACAGTCTCTAGATCCATCCACGTCTCAACAAATGACTCAATTTCGTTCCTTTTTATGGCTGAGTAATATTCCATTGTATATATGTACCACATCTTCTTTATCCATTCGTCTGTTGATGGGCATTTAGGTTGCTTCCATGACCTGGCTATTGTAAATAGTGCTGCAATGAACATTCGGGTGCATGTGTCTTTTTGAATTACGGTTTTCTCTGGGTATATGCCCAGTAGTGGGACTGCTGGGTCATATGGTAGTTCTATTTTTAGTTTTTTAAGGAACCTCCATACTGTTCTCCATAGTGGCTGTACCAATTTACATTTCCCACCAACAGTGCAAGAGGGTTCCCTTTTCTCCACACCCTCTCCAGCATTTACTGTTTGTAGACTTTTTGATGATGGTCATTTTGACCTGTGTGAGGTGATAGCTCACTGTAATTTTTATTTGCACTTCTCTGATAATTAGTGATGTTGAGCATCTTTCCATGTGCTTTTTGCCATCTGTATGTCTTCTTTGGAGAAATATCTATTTAGATCTTCTGCCCATTTTTGATTGGGTTGTTTGTTTTTTTGACATAGAGGTGTATGAGCTGTTTGTATATTTTGGAGACTAATCCGTTGTCGGTAACTTCATTTGCAAATAGAGTTCAAATCTCGATGGGACCTCCCAGTATGGATATAAATGTGGACAACTCTCTGAACCTCAGCTTCCTAATCTATAAAATAGTGTCTGATATTAACACCAACTTCACCCAGTTGCTGTGAGGACCAAATGAAATGTCCTGGAGTAAAATGCTGGGACATAGGAGGCTGGTAATCTATGTTAGCACTTCCTTCTGTCACTTTCACTTCAGGAAGAGAGGGGGTTTCCTGAATTGACCTTCAAGAATTGTCTTGTAACTCAGGTAACCTGGAGGTCGGGCTCCAGGGTTGGTTTCCTGTTCAAGTGTGTTAAAACCAGCAATTAGCAGCCCCTAGTGCACCAGGAAAGAAAGGCACTCCCAAATTAAAGCAAGACATTTAGCATTCTTTCTTCATTAGAATTGGGAACTATTAGTGATTTAATAGAAAGTCAGTAGCTTTTGCAAAGAATGTATGGCACCGAAAGTCCATCTGAATATTGTTTGTTAAATCAGGAGTAAAGGTTGAAAACCATCTCCACATCCCTCCATATCCTTCCTCTAAACTTGTAAACATTTAGAGGTGTAACCTTGACAGCATGAGAAGATGGTGTTTGTTTTTATTAAAAGGTCTTTCCTGTTCCTTGTGTGAAGCCATTCTCTTGATCACAGCAGGGCTAGAATCAAGGGAGATCAAAACAGACCAGGAAGACTCCATCTAGGGCCACAGCCAGCACCGCAGATTTCTGAACTATTGCACTTTCACTGCCTGTGTGTTTAGGAGTGTTTTCTCCCCTGCTGGCAGGGGATCGAGGGGTGAAGGAGTTCGTTGATTATTGAGGAATTATGTATGTTATATTTTTTAAGGATTCAAACCAGTTGTTGGTAGGGTTTTGAGTTATCCTTTAAATGGACTCCGGGCATCAGCCAGCAAACAGAGCCTCAAATTTTAAGGAAATAAATAAAAATGCATACGTATAGGTACTTGTATGTATGTATATAGAGTATATGTGTTTGTGTGTATATGTGTATAGTTTTTTTAATTGTGGTAAAAAATATATGTAAAATGAAATTTTCCATTTTAATCATTTTTAGATATATACAGTTCCATGTATTTAGAATATATAAAAATGTATACATAAATACTATATATGTAGTTTTAATTCATAGAACTTAAAACATACATCTCTGTATGTCTTTTGTATTTCACAGTAATTGCTAAACAACAGTCTAAGGAGAAGGGATGACCTTTCTTTTTCTATTTTTAATTAATTAATTAATTTTTGTTTTGTTTTTGTTTGAATTTTTGAATTTTATTTACTTTTTTATACAGCAGGTTCTTATTAGTCATCAATTTTATACATATCAGTGTATACATGTCAATCCCAATCACCCAATTCATCACACCACCACCCCACCCCCTGCAGCTTTTCCCCCTTGATGTCCATACATTTGTTCTCTACGTCTGTGTCTCAATTTCTGTCCTGCAAACCGGTTCATCTGTACCATTTTTCTAGGTTCCACATATATGTGTTAATATACGATATTTGTTTTTCTCTTTCTGACTTACTTCACCCTGTATGACAGTCTCTACATACATCCACGTCTCAACAAATGACCCAGTTTCGTTCATTTTTATGGCTGAGTAGTATTCCATCGTATATATGTACCACATCTTCTTTATCCATTCGTCTATCAATGGGCATTTAGGTGGCTTCCATGACCTGGCTATTGTAAATAGTGCTGCAGTGAACATTGGGGTGCATGTGTCTTTTTGAATTATGGTTTTCTCTGGGTATATGCCCTGTAGTGGGATTGCTGGATCATATGGTAATTCTATTTTTAGTTTTTTAAGAAACCTCCATACTGTTCTCCATAGTGCCTGTATCAATTTACATTCCCACCAACAGTGCAAGAGGGTTTCCTTTTCTCCACACCCTCTCCAGCATTTGTTGTTTGTAGATTTTCTGATGATGCCCATTCTAACTGGTGTGAGGTGATACCTCATTGTAGTTTTGATTTGCATTTCTCTAATAGTTAGTGATGTTGAGCAGCTTGTCATGTGCTTCTTGGCCATCTGTATGTCTTCTTTGGAGAAATGTCTATTTAGGTCTTCTGCCCATTTTTGGATTGGGTTGTTTGTTTCTTTAATATTGAGCTGCATGAGCTGTTTATATATTTTGGAGATTAAACCTTTGTTGATTCGTTTGCAAAATTTTTCTCCCATTTTGAGGGTTGTCTTTTCGTCTTGTTTATGGTTTCCTTTGCTCTGCAAAAGCTTTGAAGTTTCATTAGGTCCCATTTGTTTATTTTTGTTTTTATTTCCATTACTCTAGGAGGTGGATCAAAAAAGATCTTGCTGTGATTTATGTCAAAGAGTGTTCTTCCTATGTTTTCCTCTAAGAGTTTTATAGTGTCCAGTCTTCCATTTAGGTCTCGAATCCATTTTGAGTTTATTTTTGTGTATGGTGTTAGGGAGTGTTCTAATTTCATTCTTTTACATGTAGCTGTCCAGTTTTCCCAGCACCACTTATTGAAGAGACTGTCTTTCCTCCATTGTATATCCTTGCCTCCTTTGTCATAGATTAGTTGACCATAGGTGCGTGGGTTTATCTCTGGGCTTTCTATCTTGTTCCGTTGATCTATGTTTCTGTTTTTGAGCCAGTACCATATTGTCTTGATTACTGTAGCTTTGTAGTATAGTCTGAAGTCAGGGAGTCTGATTCCTCCAGCTCCATTTTTTCCCCTCAAGACTTCTTTGGCTATTCGGGGTCTTTTGTGTCTTCGTACAAATTTTAAGATTTTTTGTTCTAGTTCCGTAAAAAATGCCATTGGTAATTTGATAGGGATTGCATTGAAGCTGTAGATTGCTTTGGGAAGTATAGTCATTTTCACAGTATTGATTCTTCCAATCCAAGAACATGGTATATCTCTCCATCTGTTGGTATCATCTTTAATTTCTTTCATCAGTGTCTTATAGTTTTCTACATACAGGTCTTTTGTCTCCCTAGGTAAGTTTATTCCTAGGTATTTTATTCTTTTTGTTGCAATGGTAAATGGGAGTATTTCCTTAATTTCCCTTTCAGATTTTTCATCACTAGTGTATAGGAATGCAAGAGATTTCTGTGCATTAATTTTGTATCCTGCAACTTTACCAAATTCATTGATTAGCTCTAGTAGTTTTCTGATGGCACTTTTAGGATTCTCTATGTATCATGTCATCTGCAAACAGTGAGAGTTTTACTTTTTCTTTTCCAATTTGGATTCCTTTTTTTTCTTTTTCTTCTCTGATTGCCGTGGATAGGACTTCCAAAACTATGTTGAATAATAGTGGTGAGAGTGGACATCCTTGTCGTGTTCCTGATCTTAGAGGAAATGCTTTCAGTTTTTCACCATTGAGAATGATGTTTGCTGTGGGTTTGTCATATATGGCCTTTATTATGTCGAGGTAGGTTCCCTCTATGCCCGCTTTCTGGAGAGTTTTTGTCATAAATGGGTGTTGAATTTTGTCAAAAGCTTTTTCTGCATCTATTGAGATGATCATATGGTTTTTATTCTTCAATTTGTTAGTATGGTGTATCACATTGGTTGATTTGCCTATATTGAAGAATCCTTGCATCCCTGGGATAAATCCCACTTGATCATGGTGTATGATCCTTTGAATGTGTTGTTGGATTCTGTTTGCTAGTATTTTGTTGAGAATTTTTGCATCTGTATTCATCAGTGATATTGGTCTGTAATTTTCTTTTTTTGTAGTATCTTTGTCTGGTTTTGGTATCAGGGTAATGGTGGCCTCATAGAATGAGTTTGGGAGTGTTCCTTCCTCTGCAATTTTTTGGAAGAGTTTGAGAAGGATGGGTGTTAGCTCTTCTCTAAATATTTGATAGAATTCACCAGTGAAGCCATCTGGTCCTGGACTTTTGTTTGTTGGAAGATTTTTAATCACAGTTTCAATTTCGTTACTTGTGATTGGTCTGTTCGTATTTTCTATTTCTTCCTGGTTCAGTCTTGGGAGGTTATACCTTTCTAAGAATTTGTCCATTTCTTCCAGGTTGTCCACTTTATTGGCATAGAGTTGCTTGTAGTAGTCTGTTAGGATGCTTTGTATTTCTGCGGTGTCTGTTGTAACTTCTTTTTCATTTCGAATTTTATTGATTTGTGTCCTCTCCCTCTTTTTCTTGATGAGTCTGGCTAATGGTTTATCAATTTTGTTTATCTTCTCAAAGAACCAGCTTTTAGTTTTATTGACCTTTGCTATTGTTTTCTTTGTTTCTGTTTCATTTATTTCTGCTTTGATCTTTATGATTTCTTTCCTTCTGCTAACTTTGGGTTTTGTTTGTTCTTCTTTCTCTAGTTCCTTTAGGTGTAACTTTAGATTGTTTATTTGAGATTTTTCTTGTTTCTTGAGGTAGGCTTGTATTGCTATAAACTTCCCTCTTAGAACTGCTTTTGCCACATCCCATAGGTTTTGGATCGTCGTGTTTTCATTGTCATTTGTCTCTAGGTATTTTTTGATTTCCTCTTTGATTTCTTCAGTGATCTCTTGGTTATTTAGTAACGTGTTGTTTAGCCTCCATGTGTTTGTGTTTTTTACGTTTTTTTCCCTGTGATTGATTTCTAATCTCATAGCGTTGTGGTCAGAAAAGATGCTTGATATGATTTCAATTTTCTTAAATTTACTGGGGCTTGATTTGTGACCCAAGAAGTGATCTGTCCTGGAGAATGTTCCATGCGCACTTGAGAAGAAAGTGTAATCTACTGTTTTTGGATGGAATGTCCTATAATTATCAATTAAATCTATCTGGTCTGTTGTGTCATTTAAAGCTTCTGTTTCCTTATTTATTTTCATTTTGGATGATCTGTCCATTGGTGTAAGTGAGGTGTTAAAGTCCCCCACTATTGTGTTACTGTCGATTTCCTCTTTTATAGCTGTTAGCAGTTGCCTTATGTATTGAGGTGCTCCTATGTTGGGTGCATATATATTTATAATTGTTATATCTTCTTCTTGGATTGATCCCTTGATCATTATGTAGTGTCCTTCCTTGTCTCTTGTAACATTCTTTATTTTAAAGTCTATTTTATGTGATATGAGTATTGCTACTCCAGCTTTCTTTTGATTTCCATCTGCATGGAATATATTTTTCCGTCCCCTGACTTTCAGTCTGTATGTGTCCCTAGGTCTGAAATGGGTCTCTTGTAGACAGCATATATATGGGTCTTGTTTTTGTATCCATTCAGCAAGCCTGTGTCTTTTGGTTGGAGCATTTAATCCATTCACGTTTAATGTAATTATCAATATGTATGTTCCTATGACCATTTTCTTAATTGTTTTAGGTTTGTTTTTGTAGGTCCTTTTCTTCTCTTGTGTTTCCCACTTAGAGAAGTTCCTTTAGCATTTGTTGTAAAGCTGGTTTGGTGGTGCTGAATTCTCTTAGCTTTTGCTTGTCTGTAAAGCTTTCGATTTCTCCATCAAATCTGAATGAGATCCTTGCTGGGTAGAGTAATCTTGGTTGTAGGTTCTTCCCTTTCACCATTTTAAGTATATCATGCCACTCCCTTCTGGCTTGTAGAGTTTCTGCTGAGAAATCAGCTGTTACCCTTATGGGAGTTCCCTTGTATGTTATTTGTCATTTTTCCCTTGCTGCTTTCAATAATTTTTCTTTGTCTTTAATTTTTGCCAATTTGATCACTATGTGTCTCGGAGTGTTTCTCCTTGGGTTTATCCTGTATGGGACTCTGCGCTTCCTGGACTTGGGTGGCTATTTCCTTTCCATGTTAGGGAAGTTTTCGACTGTAATCTTTCAAATATTTTCTTGGGTCCTTTCCCTCTCTCTTCTCCTTCTGGGACCCCTATAATGCGAATGTTGTTGCGCTTAATGTTGTCCCAGAGGTCTCTTAGGCTGTCTTCATTTCTTTTCATTCTTTTTTCTTTATTCTGTTCCACAGCTGTGAATGCCACCATTCTGTCTTCCAGGTCACTTATCCGTTCTTCTGCCTCAGTTATTCTGCTAGTGATTCCTTCTAGTGTATTTTTCATTTCAGTTATTGTATTGTTCATCTCTGTTTGTTTGTTCTTTAATTCTTCTAGGTCTTTGTTAAACATTTCTTGTATCTTCTCAATATTTGCCTCCATTCTTTTTCCGAGGTCCTGGATCATCTTCACTATCATTATTCTGAATTCTTTTTCTGGAAGGTTGCCTATCTCTACTTCATTTAGTTGTTTTTCTGGGGTTTTATCTTGTTCCTTCATCTGGTACATAGCCCTCTGCCTTTTCATCTTGTCTATCTTTCTGTGAATGTAGTTTTTGTTCCACAGGCTGCAGGATTGTAGTTCTTGCTTCTGCTGTCTGCCCTCTTGCTGGTGATGTGATTCTATATATATAAAATTCAGCATACTGCTAGTGTTGGACGGTGTCCTGCAGAGGCTGGGGGTGGCTGTGGCTCACCGAGAGGACAAGGACACTGGCAGCAGAAGTTCTGGGAAGTACTCCTTGGTGTGAGCCCTCCCAGAGTCTGCCGTTAGCCCCACCAGAGATGATGACCTTTCTTTTTATGCCCTTATCCCTTTACTATTGTGTCCTTCTCAAGGCCTTTGACCTCCTCTGGCTCTTTCCTGCCTGTCCTCAGACCTGCCCTTGGTCTGCCTGTTCCCACCAGTCCCTTCTTCAGCTCTCTCCTTTCCTCCTTTTGTGCAATTGAATGTTTGGCATGTTTTATAGGAAGCTGTCCCTTATATTTCCAGTCAGTTAAGTATCTCATTCAGAATCCGTGTCTCTTCCCTGTGCTCTCATGTGCTGCTTTCTTATTTATGGTTGAGCTCTGGTCATCCATGCTGAACTGCTTCTAGCCCTTCCCTCATCAGCCTCTTCTCCTCTTGCCTCCTTTTCATGATTCAGCTCCAAATTCCCACACTGCCTCAATACCACATCCTTCTGCAAACACATCTTAGATCGCTATCAAAACTAGATTGTTCTCCAACACTGGCCTCTAGGTTCTTTGTCCAGACTCCTTTGGACAGCAGTGTATCACCCACCTCCTTGGCCTACCCCTACTGCTGCCTCACCCATCTGTGTTTGACAGGTCTCTTCAGATCTGAACCTATTGTTAGATCCAGCCCAACTTTCTCAATGCATCCTATTCAGCCCTTTGTGATTCTGGCAAAGCATCCCGCAGCTTTGTCTCCTTGAAGCTAGAAATAGCACCTGATGAGAAAGAAACAGTGGTCTATATCCATTTCACTTGTACATGTCACAAGGATTCCTATAATTTCATTTAAGTGCTTCTAACAAAAAATGGAATGTCACTATGGCAAAACTTTCTAGAAATGCATTATTTCATCCAAAATTATGGGCCAAGCAAGAAAGACAGGGATGTAAAATGAACTGTCAGTGTCCCACCACGTGTTAGCTAGTCACCTTCTGCCATCACTCCGTCCATCCCTTGGTCTTTCTGACTTAAATTCAGATGACACGAGAGGACTTAGTAGGGAAAGCATCCATTTTCTCAGCCTGAAAAGCAAGCAACATTATTTCAATATTATCACAGGTGTATCAAAGACCACTTCAAAAGGAAAACGACAACCTTAGGACTGGAGGGGGAAATCACTCAAAACAGCACAGGCTTCCAATCACCCCAGGATCTGAGAGGTTAGGGATTTGTCTTAGCAATCATTTTATTTCAGAAAATGATTTATTTTTCCTTTCATGAAAGTAGTTTACTCCACTCTTGAGTGAGACTTTTAATCTTAGACCAGAAGATTTTTCCTTGACAGCACTGCTCCAGTAGATGAATGAGGGAAGTATGACTCCTGCCCAGGAATACAGAGGCCAGGCTACACCTCATGTTCAATTCATATTAGTCTTACAACACACTGAGGTTTGCGAGTAACTTCATGCCAGGAGGAACAACAGGTGTGTCATACATGCATATCATTAGGCCAAGCAAGTGCTCGGGCCACTGCCAGTCCTTCCCCCTCCTTTGGGTGAGATCATTAAAATCACCTATTCCTCTATATTGCTCTCTTTTGGCGTTGCTGTAATGTTCTGTTTAAGAGTATACAGCACAGGGAACTCTGCTCAATATTTGTAATAACCTAAATGGGAAAAGAATTTGAAAAAGAACAGATACATAGGGGCTTCCCCGGTGGCGCAGTGGTTGAGAATCCACCTGCCATTGCAGGGGCCACGGGTTCGATACCTGATCCGGGAAGATCCCACATGCCGCGGAGCAACTAAGCTCATGTGCCACAAATACTGAGCCTGTGCTCTAGAGCCCGTGAGCCACAACTACTGAGCCCGCGTGCTGCAATACTGAAGCCCGCGTGCCTAGAGCCCGTGCTCCACAATGAGAGAAGCCACTGCAATGAGAAGCCCGCGCACTGCAACGAAGAGTAGCCCCCGCTCGCCACAACTAGAGAAAGCCCACGTGCAGCAACGAAGACCCAACACAGCCATAAATAAATAAATAAATAAAAATAAAATTAAAAAAAAAAAAGAACAGATACATGTATATGTGTAACTGAATCACTTTGCTGTACACCTGAAACTAGCACAACATTATAAATCAACTATACTCTAATATAAAATAAGAATTAAAAAACAAAACAAAAGAATATAAATAAATAAATATAAAAAATAAAATAAACATTTTACTTTTAAAAATAAATTTTTAAAAAATTGTTTAAAATTAAATTAAGAAATCAAAAAAGGGAATAGTGAGGAAAAAATCCTCAACTAGGAGTAAAAATCTAATATTTTCCCACTAGATGAAACAAAATTAAAATGAATTCATATTCAATGAGCAAATTTTAAACCCAAGGCTCTGTATATCACTCGAGATTGCTCTGTTAGACACTATGTTGATCCCTTTGCATATTTGGTCCTATGACATATAGTCCTCAAGATGTCCAACTACAGGAAATTGGACAAAGAAAATTCCTGTGACCTGAAATAAATCAAACTGAAGGCAAAAAACAAACAAAAACGAGTATACAAGGTCACCCTTGTGATTTGAACGTGAATTCCTTACCATCATCATTTCAGATGGACAAATGCAGACTTTCTGGCGATGAGCCTTTTTTCCTTTCCCAGACCCCAGCTATCTCCGACATGTGTCCTGGTTGTCTTAGGAGAGCGAGATTCTTCTGGGATTCTTCTGGGTTGACCTGTTGCTCAGGACCAACACGCCAGCGGGACGAGCCACTCAGGGAGCTGGCTCATGGCACTCAGCACGTACACCTTGGGTAGCTCAGATGTGCTGGTTTCCAGCCAGTGACATGCTTTGTGTCAAAGACACAAGGGTCTGTTGTTCTCACTCACAACGCAGAGCTGCTCCCATGACACCAGGGGGATGTTGTAATGAAGCCCTTGCTCCTGTTGGAAGCTGGTTTCACATTACATACTTTTATTTGAGGTACAGGAAAGGCCATTTACCAAACTGCACTTGTAGATCACTGAAAATTCATGTTTCATTTTAAATACAAAATACAAATTGAAGTAATTACTGTATGTCCAGAGATTTTTATTCGACTTACAAATTTACTAATTGATTCCTCTTTTTAAATATTTCATGAGCATTGAAGTACTTCAAGCCAACATCACAGCATAGGAACACTTAACTTATGTGAATTCCAGTCTAGGCTTTGGTAAAACAAAAGAACAATGTAGTTTTCATTCAGTGTAATGGCTGAGGAAACAGCAGTGTATTTCAACACTTCAACAGTTATGTGCTTAAGAGATAGTGGAATATTGATAATAGAGTATTGTGTCATGTTTTCATGGGTCTTTTAAGAGATCTTCAGGACTGCTGACTTTAGAACCTGACATCTAAGTAAGATGAGATGCCACTATATTATAAAGCCTTCATACTTCTTTATTTTCCTCAACTCTGTCAGCTTCATTGTTTTTAATTGAAGTATACTTGATTTACAATGTTGGGTTAGTTTCTGGTGTACAGCAAAGTGATTCAGTTTTTTATATATATATATACACACACACACTCTTTTCAGAAAAGAATATATATATTCTTTTCAGACTCTTCCATTGTTATTACAAGATATTGGATATAGTTCCCTGTGCTATACAGTAGTACCTTGTTGTTTATCTATTTTTATATATAGTAGTGTGTATATGTTAATCCCAAACTCCTAATTTATCCCTCCCTGCCTTTCCCTTTTGGTAACCGTAAATTTGTCTTCTTTGTCTGTGACTCTATTTCTGTTTTGTTAATGAGTTCATTTATATCATATTTTTAGATTCCACATATAAATGATATGATATTTGTCTTTTTCTGTCTGAATTACTTCACTTAGTATGATAATCTCCAGTTCCATCCTTGTTGCTGCAAATGGCATTATTGCATTCTTTTTCATGGCTGAGTGTGGTATTCCATTGTATATATGTACCACATCTTCTTTATCCATTCAACTGTTGATGGACACTTAGGTTGCTTCCATGTCTTGCCTATTGTCAATAGTGCGGCAATGAACATTGGGTGCATGTGTAATGAGTCCAGTGGTCTTTTCAAGAAGGATATGCCATCTAACTTTGAGTAACTTAGCTTCTATGAGCCTGGATCACCACATCTACACAAGGAATGTGGTAAAGAGTGAAGACCCCTACATCCTCCAGCCTACCTTCCTGGTGTCACTCAGCCAGGATTCTGGGTGGGCATACTCTAAGCAAAAGACCATAGGCAATACGACCCCCCAGTCAGGGTTCTTTTCTAGAGCTAGAAAGAACTGCTGCCCAGTTCAGTAGCCACTGGTCATAGAAAGCTATGGGCATTTAAATTAACTAAAATTAACAGCTCATTTCCTCGGTTGCACTAGTCCCATTTCAACTACTTACTAGCCACATGAGGCTGGCGGCTACTAGCCTGGAAAGCATGGTTGTAGAACATTCCCATCATCACAGAAAACTTCCATCGGAAAGCTCTCTTCTAAAGTATTTCAGTTATTTTTATATGTTTAAGAGGTTTGGGAGGAAATTAATGAAGAATATGTTCAGAATTATATTGCTGGTGAAGATGGAGATTTAACATAGTGTTAGTTCCAAAATGATCAAAGATCCTAGTATAGACGCCAGGCTTTGTGAAGTAGCTTATATGAGTATGTTGAGCATAATACAAATAGAGTAGTCCCTCTTTCCAGAAAAAGCCTTGTCTTTGCTGCCATTCACACCTTGATGTGTGCCATTCTCCTTGTGTGAAATAATCTTTCCTTTTATTGCTTATTAAAATCTTTCACATCCTTCAAGCACCATTCAAGTTCCTTTTTAGGTCTTACCAACTTATGCTGACTTCCATGCTGTCCCCTGCAATCTGTGATCTTCCAACTTGAGTAGTAACATAGAGGCGGAGGCTTTATCACACACTCCATTCTGTCACACTTTACTGTGTCATTGTCCCCACCCCATCAGACATTCTTTGTACACAAAATCTCTGAAACTCTTTGTACACCATGACATCTTGAAAGTACTTGCCACAGATGGTTGTTCATTCAGCAGATGTTTGTGGAGGGCCTACTGATTGGAAGTTACCATCCTAGACATCAGGGATGTAAGGAGGAAAGAGGTGGCAAAGAGATAAATTTGTAAATATTTAGGAAGTTGGAGCAAACCCAGGGTTGATTAATGCATACCCATTCATAATTTATTTTACCATTTTATTTGTTTTATAAAAACTACCACTTAAAATGAGCAGTACAAGTGAATGTCAAGTTCAGATCAAGATCACTGGACATGAACTTGGCTTTTTTCTTTTTCTTTAAAGATGACACTGCTCCCCAAAATCGAGCAGAGAAACAGCAGGAAGTTCCTTTCCGGCTGTCACAATATAAATAGATGGTATACAGTGAAGCTGCCTTATCAGGGCAGGTTTTAGTTTTTATATTAAACCCAAAAGTTGTGTTAACTGAGATGTTCTTTTTATTTATTCACTTGTACACACAGGTGAAAAAGAATAATTGTAGCAAGAGTCCCAAGAGAATTTTGGTCTTGGGATTTCTAGCTCCATGAGCTGAAGCACATTATTTATCCAGTGTGGGGCTGTGAGGCACACACCAGGTGGAGATGGTCCCTCTCGTAGGCTCACGGTGGACAGCTTTGTGCATGTCGAGGCCGGCGAGGGAGTGTCGTCTTCTCTGGGGCTGGCGAGGCTGAGGTTGGGGCATGGGAAGTGCAGGATACCAGGAGCTGGTCGTGGTGACTGCTGGGATGCCCCAGGCTCTGGCACCTGCGGGTAAGGAGGGGAAACAAGTCTCCTGACCGGGACTCACTCGCACCACCAGCCTCTTCCTGCTTCCCTGCTTTGCCTTCTGTTTGAGTCATCCTGTCATGTGTGGTTGCAGTTTTCCTATAGGAAATAAGACCACAACTACACAGTTCACAAAGTCAGCCTGGCACCTGCTTGAAATTTCCGCAACACTTTCAAATAAACATTAGACAGGGGGCTTCCCTGGTGGCACAGTGGTTAAGAACCCGTCTGCCAATGCAGGGGACACGGGTTTGAGCCCTGGTCCGGGAAGATCCCACATGCCGCGGAGCAACTAAGCCCGTGCGCCACAACTACTGAGCTTGTGTTCTAGAGCCCACGAACCACAACTCCTGAGCCCACGAGCCACAACTACTGAAGGCCGCACACCTAGAGCCCGTGCTCTGCAACAAGAGAAGCCACCGCAATGAGAAGCCTGCGTGCCGCAACGAAGAGTAGCCCCCGCTCGCCTCAACTAGAGAAAGCCCACGTGCAGCAACAAAGGCCCAAGACAGCCAAAAATAAATATAAATAAAATAAATAAATCTATTTAAAAAAAGAAAACATTAGACAGGAAGGCAGTTTAGTTGTTGATAAAAATGTATATTTCCTTATGCCCCAAAGAATTGAAGTCTGGAAGAGAAATATTTGTCTGTTCCCCCCCCCCCCGCTTTTAGCATAGCAGCATTATTCACAATAGCAAAAGGGTGGAAACAACCCGTGTCCATCAGTGGATGAATGGATTTTTTTAAATGTGGTATGTCCATACAGTGAAATATTATTCAGCCTTTAAAAGGGAAGAAATTTGTAACATGCTACATCATGGTTGAACCTTGAGGTTCATGCTAAATAAAATAAGCCAGATGCAAAAAGATACATATTATATGATTCCACTTATATAAGGTACCCTGAGTAGGCAGATTCATAGAGACAGAAAGTAGAAAGGTGGTAGCAAGGGGCTGAGGGGAGGACAGAATGGGGAGTTAGTGTTTCATGGGTACAGTTTTAGTTCTGCAAAATGAAAAGGGTTCTGGAGATTGGCATCACAACAACAGGAATGTGCTTAACAGTACAGAACTGTACACTTCAAAATGATTAAGATGGTAAATTTTCTGTTATGTGTATTTTACCACAATTTAAAATTAAATATATGTATTCCTTGAAAAAAAATTTCGTATTTAAAAACTAAAAGTAAGTCAGTTAAATACCCACTCACACTCATTCCTTCATTGTCATCCATTTACTATTACCTTGTTCACGTGTGAGTTTTTTTCAATTATTATCTTATAGAAAAGTCACGCTCACTTTTCCTTTTCAGATCAATCTAGAGTTCAGTAAATAGTGCATTCTGTTCATTCAGTGTGTCATGAGTAGTACTAATCTGTTTTGTTGTTGTTTTGTTTCACTTCCAGGGAAAACATAAATCTTTAGTTAGCCCTATTGCCCTCACACCATCATAATAATATTACTTAAGGTTTGTGCAGTGTGATATTTGTAACACACTGCGTGGCTTCAGTGCTTGCAGTAAAATGAGTACAGCAGCATATTCACATCTCCCGCTAGGAATGAGGTTGCATGATTCAGCCAGATCTGAGGGGCTGTGTTCTTCCTTTGCCCTCCTGTCCCACAGCAGCCCACAAACCCCCCACCTGAGCTGCTCTGGAGGGCTGGAGGAGCCAAGGTGAGCCAGGTTGCTTGGGACCTATCACACTGCTTGGGTGACACCATATTCTGTGAGCTGCCTTCCCCTGAAAAAGCGTAACTGTCACATCACATGGAATCCTTGCTTTGTCAACAGGAAGGTCAGAAAATATTTATTCATTTATTCAACTGTATATTGAGAGCCTACTCTGTAGTCCAGGGGCTGTACTGTATCCCACCTCTACGTGAACAAGAGGTGGTCCTTGACCTCAAAGAGTTTATGGACTATTCTCAATTCTTCAGCTAATGAACATGGAATCTTTTACATTAGAAGTTACACTCGAGGTTTTCTCTAGCCCAGACTCAACTTTGCACTCATGCGGTCATTCTCCTGCAACAACCCTGGAGCCATACTCGGTTTACCCTGAACTCTGCCAGAGTAAAACAGCTCTGGTTATTATAGCTTTTCCTTAAACATTTCCTTCTGATTTCTGTCCTTGCTTCACCTTCTGCCTTCCTGGAAAATAACGATCATTTCTTTCTAGAGTTGTCCCTTCTAGAGGTGGAGATTCTTCTTTTTTTTTTTTTTTTTAAAGAATCAACTTTATTTATTTATTTTTGGTTGCATTGGGTCTTCGTTGCTGCGCGCGGGCTTTCTCTAGTTGCGGCGAGCGGGAGCTACTCTTCGTTGCGGTGCACAGGCTTCTTATTGAGGTGGCTTCTCTTGTTGCGGAGCACGGGCTCTAGGTGTGGGCTTCAGTAGTTGCGGGCTCAGTAGTTTCGGCTCCCGGGCTCTGGAGCACAGGCTCAGTAGTTGTAGTGCACAGGCTTACTTGCTCCGTGACATGTGGGATCTTCCCGGACCAGGGATTGAACTGGTGTCCCCTGCATTGGCAGGCGGATTCTTAACCAGTGCGCCACCAGGGAAGTCCTGAAGTGGAGATTCTTCTCTGATTTCTCTTATGACACGTTTTACAAAAGGCCCCTTGCCACCCGGTAGATTTCAGCATCAGAGTTTGATCCTGGCACTGTTACCATCCGAGGTCCATCAGTGCATCCCAACAGGGCGTGGGCTTTGCTAGCAGCCACTCATTGCCAGGCCCTGCTGAACCTCTGGTGCCATGTAACACCCAGGTCAGAGCATTACAGGGCTATCGGATGGCAAAGAAGAGAACGCCCGTGTGCTTAAGGAAGGTCAGTACAGGCTTCCTGGAGATGCTGGCCTTTGAGATAGATCTTAGAGCACTCAGGGAGTTTTAGCAGAGGTGATCTTGAGTTTTTCTTACTTAGGGACATTTTAAGAAGGTTAGACTTGCAGTAGAGGTGAGGGTGTGTTAGAAGTGAAGAAACCAGTTAGGAAGCTTTCATGGTAGGCGAGACCTTTAACATCTCAACCAAGAGCACTTGGAAGGGTCATCTTCCCCACATCCTCACCCACACTTGATATTCTCATACTTTCAGTTTTGCTGATCTCACGGTTGTGAATTGGTTTTTCATCATTTTAATTTGCCTTTCCTTGATCACCAATGAGATTGGGCATTTTTTCATATTGTTATTAGTCACTCTTTTGCCTAGTATTTGTCTTTTTCTGAATTTGTGGGAGTTTTATGCATTCTAGTAACTAATCTTTTAAATATTTGCAAGCATCTTCTCCCAGACTTCCTTATGCTTTACCCTTATTTCTGATGTCTTTTTTTTTTTTTTTTAATACAAGAAACTTTAAATTTTGATGTCAGGTCTATAAATCATTTCCTTTAAGGCGGAGTTTGTTGTTACCTTGTTTAAGAAATCCTTCCGTACCTCAGGATAATAAAGAGAGTTCCCCGATTTTTTTCCCCAATATGTAGAGTTTTGATTTTGAAGATTTTGCCTTTGTTCCATATTGGACTTATTTAGGGGCCTGGTGTGAGGCAGGAATTTAATTTTATTTCTCCAGCCAAAAGTCAGTTGAATAGTCAGTCCTTTCCCTGTTTTGTGCCATGTCTACTATATACTATCCCACACCTGCTGAGGTGTCCTTCTACGTTCTTTGTTATCTTCCCTTGATTAATCATCTCGTCCTGTGCCGATACCACATGGAATTAATCAGCATAGTTTTGTAGTATGATTGATAACTGGTATGGCAGGCGCCTTATCTTTGTTCTTTTGGTTTTATTTATTTTTGAAGTTATCTTACCTATTTATGCCGTTACTCTTCGTTATGAATTTTAAAATCGGTTGGCCAAGTAACCTAAGTGCTCTTGGGATTTTTATTGGAATTGGATTGAACTAATAGATTAAGTTTGAGAGACCAACCTCTATTCGGTATTGCGTCTCCTCATCCATGAACAAAGTATTTCTCTCCGTTGATTCAGATCCTCTTTTATGTCCTTCAGCGAAAGATCATAATGACTTGCACCTTCATTTCTTTTTTATTTGTTGAAACATCCAATATTTCAGTTCCAGACCACAGAGCGACTCTACAGTAATAAAAACTGTAGTAATAAAACACATTTTAAAGCAATTTGGGGTACTATCAGATTGGCAGAGCAGAGCTAGCTTTTATTTTCTCCTGTTAGGTAACTCTCCTGTATATATCAGCAGTAATTCATGCAAATGTACCATTTGCCACTGCCCAGCAAAGTCCTTGAGGTGGACCATGAGAGGCTTCTGCCCCTTGGTTGATGTCTGTTCCATCAACACTTGGTCCAGCAGCCCTTCACTGAACAGTAAATCCACCAACCGTCTTCATTATGCCTATGTGTTTTCTACCCACAGTGAAATTAGGAACAATTCTGTCAAATGCTTTGCTTGAATTAAGAATCACTTTATCCATGACACATTCCTTTCCTAATGAACCATCCTTGTTTCTGAAGGCCACTTTTAGTATTTTACTAGCAACCTATATCCAAGTGTTGCATCCAACATTGTGGAAGGTTTTTCCATCTCCTCCCCACACACTTATTTGCCCATATCTAGTCTTCTCAGATTTTTCCCATTCTCCTTGTTGTCTCATAATTTGCTAAAGTGACACTAGGTTCAACCTCTGGTTTTCCAGTCAAGTGTTTGATCACATTAGCATTTATATTAAAATCTCAACCCATTCCTGCTCACCAAAAAAAAAAAAAAAATTTGTTCTTTAGAACTGCTACATTTCTGTCATATAACCCAAGTTGAGACCCACTTAAACACCAGCACTATTTAGTTAGGAGACTTTTGTTCTGACTTAAAAGATCACTAAAAAGCATAGTATAAACTACATTTTTTAAAAGGATGCAGTGGATAAGAATGATTTAACTAGATAAGCAGCCTCTGAACTGGCTGAACATCTAAGGCTTCTTACTTGCTAGTTGATCTCTGATCTGAAAATTTCAGTACATTAAGGATGATAGAAGAGAAAAGTGCTTCAAATACTACAGTTGATGAGGAGGGAATCTGGTAGTGAATTTTAAGCAATTACAGAAAATCTCACTAAGCTCTCCCTTAATTCTTTAACCAGATTGAAGTTAACGATTTTGTGGTCATTTGTGTTTTTCCAGCTTCCAATTGTGGAAAAGATAAGAACCATCGCCCAGGCTGTCTATGGAGCTGAAGATATTGAACTCTCTCCGGAGGCACAATCCAAAATAGACCGTTACACGGAACAGGTAAAAGTTGTGCATCAAGGGGGGAAAATCCAGCTTAGGCTTTTGAAATTATTCGCCTTGACTTGAGAGCTGGTGTATGTCCCAGCAGCTGAACTTGGCTTAATCTACTCTGTGGTCTACAAAAATTGAATTAATGTCCTTGGGTAGGACGTTAACTGTAATTATGGTGAGAGTACATACATCATTGACTTTTATGGTTATAAATTTGTCTAATATAGGTGGTGTCCATGTTTATCTGCGTGTGTGATCTTTAGCCCCTGCTAGTCAGCCAGAAACATTGAAACTGTTCTTGGATGTGCAGCAGTGGAGTCAAGAGTTAAATAATCTGTAGTGCTTCCTCTTACTGTCTTAAAAATGGTAGCATGGTGCCAGGTTAGTCAAAGAGGACTGCAGCACATGAAGTTGGTGGTGCTTGGTATTCTTTCTTATACAAGTGCTTCATTGGCTTGGTACTGAGATTGTCCACAATGGCTGAAGGCTCCATCACCTTCTGCCGTGCACATGGCCAAGATTCAGCAGCGAGAGTCTAGTCCTGTAATGGTTTTGTTGAATAGGCTCCACTGCAGTGTGTTCGGCCACCTTAACCAAAGGGGCCATGTGCCTCAAACACCCCCTCCAGTTTGCTGTGATCAGATAGAAGTCAGAGCTCTTCAAGAGCTTGCTGGCAAAAGAGCTTCATGATGAGTATCGCTGATCTATTTTTTTTAATCCCCCAACTCCTAAATTCTATTTTTAAAGCATATTTAATATTTTGTCCTATGCTACCAGCACTAGCCAGAGTATTCTCCCAGGTTTGGTAAGATAGTCAGCAATTCATTTCTTCTTAGGATTTTCCAAGAGCTTAGAATGCTCTTGGCTTGTGCTTTTTAATAAATGATTCTCAAACATTGCTGTACACACTGGCATTGTTCTGCAGTGAAATTTTCATTCATCTGCAATGAAATGAGTAAAATAAGGTCATTGTCATGAGGTGGTTTTTTTTAATAAGTTTTTAATAATGCTATTTAAGGACTGTCATTGATTCTAATATTAGGTCCTTCCTGATGTTTTTCAGGCTTAAAATCTTCTTTCTTTTATGAAGTAATATGGTGTTGGTATATAGCATATTGGGTTTTTTAAAAAATATATTCTTACTGGCAAACTTTTAAATTGGCAAACCTATATCAGTTCATAAAAATTATTTCAATATTTGATTGATCTCTGAAACCCAAAATTCTGGGCACCATTTCTGTAGAGCAATTGTGATCGCCACCAGCAGATTTCTGATCCGTATCTGAGAGTAAAGGGAACACCCCACCCCCAACCCCAGTTGATAGTACTCTGAAATCTTCCAAATAGTTCTACGTTGAATCATAAGAAATTCTGTGTGGGTTACCTCTGAAGATTGCATTCCTTTTATCCCTGTCTGTCCACCGAGGGAATGTTCCTTAAAAGTTACGCGTCAAGTATGTGGTTGCAGTTAATTAGCCAAGTCTCTAAGGAGGCACTGTGTGCCCTTAATCGGGACCAGGCAGCGAGGACACTATCCTTTTTGTGAGACCCCACATGTGACTTCCTCCCCTTTCACCTTTGGAACTCTGGGTCAGGCATCGCCTTTGGTCCTTAAAAATAAGAGGCTTAAATAGTGACCTCATCTTAGTTCATATAATGTAATCGCAGATCAAATAGCCATGATTCATAAAACAACACAAAGAGGCTCTTTGCTTCCTGACAGCCTCTAAGAATGAGCGAACAACGGGACTAAAAGCCTTCTTACAAAGCCTTTCTCCAGATTACCTTTCTGAGTGCCGGATATTAATATCCTTAGAAAGTGGTTTCTACAGCTGCTGCTGCTGCCGCCCCTTTGCCTGCAAATAACCACCTTTTCTTCAGAGACACACATAATGCTGCCTTTCTGTAGCAAGAATTATCCAAAATAAGTAGTAGACACCCTCAACTTGCCAGGTGATGATCTCGTGCAGATGAGTTTTTGTCCCATCTTCTTGTTCAGTGAACAAGCAGTAACAAGCACTATTGTGTGTGTGGATCTGAGTCGTGGGGATTCTGTGGCGTGCGGGTCACACAAGTACAGGAGATGAACGTTTATGCTCAAGGAACACCTTTCCTTTCCTTTCTTACAGGGTTTTGGAAATTTGCCCATCTGCATGGCTAAGACCCACCTTTCCCTGTCTCACCAACCTGACAAGAAAGGCGTACCGAAGGATTTCATTCTACCCATTAGTGACGTACGGGCCAGCATAGGCGCTGGGTTCATTTACCCATTGGTTGGAACGGTGAGTGTGTAACATTCTCCAGAAACCTTCCCCAGTCTGTGTTGTCATGATGCCTAAAATCCTTATGCTCTGGGAACGCCTTACAGATCGGGTATTGGGAAGTAATTAATAGTATTTGCTCTTTTCCTAAATAACCCTCTTCCACCGTGAAAAATGCACCTGCCATCAGGGTTTGGATTTTTCTTTTCTTTAGATCACATGTTCAGGATCCCTTGAGTCATAAAATCAATTCCCCCCTCATAGAACATGGAAGAGAATAATTTGGGAGGAGCCAGTCTGCTGTTGAAATGGTGGGGTGTCTTAGTGTAGGGCTTCTGGATCCTCACATCACTGCGCTCAGAATGATAAGACTTCACTGCGGTGGGATAAATGGAGGCCACCACCATGTCCAAGAGACAGGACCAGCCCCCCACCCCAGGGCTGGGGAGATCAGTCTTTCACCCTTCACCTCTTTGTCAGCACATTAAGGGGGGAGCTCTGCCTTAGAAAATGAGCAAATCACATGAGTTCTCGTTTTTGACCTTGTTGTGAAGGGACATTGTTGCTATGGGATGGTTATTGTTATTTCAAAGCTTCTCCTTGGACGGAGGGGAGATAGCACGGAAGTGAAAGCTTATCAAAGCGCTTAAAATCCACGATGATAGGCTTAATACATAAAATGCTTCATTATAGCCACACAGAGATGTGGTGGTTTCCCTTGGTCTGTCTTCTTATCATGGGACGCTCCTGGATTAGATTCAGCACAAAAAGTCTTGATCATCTCTGTTGCTGTCATTGTTATTACAAGCTGATCCAAGTCCAAACAGGAAACATAACAATTTTTAAAATAAGCCATGTGGCTGTGTTGTTTAAGCAGTGGATGGGTAGAAAGTGCATAATGAGTACAGAGTTGCTTGCCTTCATGTTTACACGTTTCGTCTGATACCGGGCAAAGTGTTTTCAATAAGCGTTTTTTGAATTCTTAATGCCTGTGACGCACAGAGGTACTAAGACGAGCACTGGGTTGAACAGCACAGAGGCATCTAGTAAGTGTGGTGTTGGTGTTGGCATTTGAAATGCTCTCAGGGCACAGGGGAGGCAGTAGGTATTTCTCACCAGGTTGGGGACAGAGGGTGTGTGGAAGAAAAAGAGAATCAACCTCTGAACTCGGGAAACAGTGACTCTTGACTCAAAGGCACAGAAGTACATGGTACCCTTCCCAGCGTGGTCCAGTGTGGCTGGAGTTGGACAGGGGTTGAGAGGCTGAGAAATGGGATTAGGGTAGCAACACCAGGCCAAACTGTTAAGGATCTCAGCTGGCCTCTTAAAGACCTTGGATTTTATCCCATGCACACTGGGGAGTTACAGTAAGGTGGGTTTTGTGCCTGGTTTTTATTCTTTCTCTTTGTTCTTTTTTTTTTTTGGCCACGCCACGTGGCTTGCGGGATCCTAGTTCCCCCACCAGGGATCGAACCTGCGCCCTCAGAAGTGAAAACACAGAGTCCTCACCACTGGAAAAGAAAAATGTCTGATTTATATTTTAGAAAAATAGCTCTGGTAGCAATGTGGAGAATGTTTTAGAGGAAAGAGAACCAGACCCAGGGAGACATCGGCTGAGGCCAGAGGTAATCAGGGTTGGCGTGGCAGCCGTAGAAGTAAATATGGAGAGTAGAGACGAATTCGAGGTATATTTTGAAGGTAGCCACCTGCACGTGGGGCTCGGGGGAAGGGACACTTCTAGCCTGAGTGTAGACGGTGATGGTGTCCATCGTGGAAGGAGTACAGTCAAGAAGACAGATGGGCAGGGCCAGAAATGCGTCTGGCCAGGACGTAGACAGCTGAAAGGGCTCATAGGATCTATAAAATGGTCTGTGAGTCCATGAGAAATACAGACACAACACTCAGAAGAAAGGAACAGGCAGGAAGAAGGCCCTGAGAGCTTTAAGAATATACATGAGGGTGGACACGGGGGAGAAGCAAGGATATGCATGAGAGAAATAAGCGGTAAAGGATGGTACTAGGAAAACAGCCATGTTTCTGGAGCCAGCGGGGTAACAGGAGCCCTCGAGGGTGTGGGCAGAACCATCGTATGTGGCACGGGGAGACCAGAGAGTAACCACAGGAGCTGGCGGTGGAGTTTCCCATTGAGGGAGGCATAGCAGCGGTGCTGGAAGAGAGAGAAGGGTTCAAATAAAACAGGTTCTGAATGGTAATTTTAGAAAAGGTGCAACTGAAGGTAAAAAAAATTCAGATCAGTGGTCCAGGGGGCAGAGGGGGGAGGGGACAGATTGCAGAGGGGCACCAGCGACCTTTTGTGGGTGATGGAAATACTCTGTATCAGCGGTCCCCAACCTTTTTGGCACCAGGGACCAGTTTCATGGAAGACGGTTTTTCCACGGATGGGGGAGGGGGATGGCTCAGGCGGTAATGCGAGTGACGAGGAGCGATGGGGAGTGATGGGAAACGATGGGGAGCGGCAGGTAAAACTTCGCTCGCCCGCCTGCCGCTCACCTCCTGCTGTGCGGCCCGATTCCTAACAGGCCGCGGACTGATACCGTTCCATGGCCTGGGGGGTTGGGGACCCCTGCTCTATATTTTAATTGTGGTGATGGATCCATGACTGTATACATGTGTCAAAGCTCATAGACCTACACGTTTTGTTTTGTTTGTTTGTTTTTAATTTATTTATTTATGGCTGTGTTGGGTCTTCGTTTCTGTGCGAGGGCTTTCTCTAGTTGTGGCAAGCGGGGGCCACTCTTCATCGCGGTGCACGGGCCTCTCACTACCGCGGCCTCTCTTGTTGCGGAGCACAGGCTCCAGACGCGCAGGCTCAGTAGTTGTGGCTCACGGACCTAGTTGCTCCGCGGCATGTGGGATCTTCCCAGACCAGGGCTCGAACCCGTGTCCCCTGCATTGGCAGGCAGATTCTCAACCACTGCGCCACCAGGGAAGCCCGACCTACACGTTTTTAAAGGGTAAAATTTATTGAGTATAATTTAATCCTACCTCAGTTAACAAAAACACAAGGAGAGCTTGCTTTATATTCCTTAGAAGGGCCTCCCTGATGGCAGCCCCTCAGGGCCAAAGATCTGGTCTTCAGTCCATGAAGGCCTTTGCTTAGCAGAGCACAGCCGGCTAGTACCCGCCCAGAGGGACCAGGGACAAGCGGCCACGAGGGTCCCAAAGAGCATGGAACAGTGGACACAACTGAGGAGGGAATTAGCCGAGTTCCTAATCTGCCCTGTCTTGTCCTGCACAGATTTGAAATCCCACAGCAGTTCTCCCAACACATTCATTCATTCATTCATTCATTCAGGGAACGTGCACATGGCCCTGTGCTCCATGCCGTGGGGAGCCCCCAGTAAAGCAGCTTTCTCCACTTTAGGCAGCTAGTAAAGGTCGATAGAAGGGAATTAACAAAGACAATCGTTTGGTGTAAAAATTGTGAGTCAGTAAATGATACCTTCTGAGTATCTGAGCATTTAAGAGTCATTAAATACCAATCATAATTTTAAATCTGTGGGGTCACTAAGCAAATAGATGCTGTGAGTCTCCTCCCACCTCAACTGATACCCTCACATCCACAGCCTTGAAAGACCAGTTGTGGAAAGCCAGCATTCCGTCAGCCACAGCTCGTGTGTGTGTGCATGACCCCTAGTCCATCCCTCCATCCCTCTGCAACTCCTTGAGGCCTGACTAGTCGTTAGAAGATGAAGGTGTGAGCGGTCCTCGCGGGGTGGCCTCCGGCTGCCTGGGCTCCCTGAGGAGGTCCCCGTGCCTCCACCCCCGGGTGGAGCCGTAAGCAGCAGGGCCCCGTGGTAAAATCCTCCAAAACAACCGTGTGAGGAGCGAGGAAGGAAGAAGTTCCTGGAGGTCAGGAAGCATCACGTGGAGGCAGTGACCTGCGGTCTGCTTTCTGTGACAGAGCAGGAAGCCGCTGGTGTCCGGGGCAAACGCACCACAGGAGGCCAGGATCGCCTAATAAGGGCTGGTATTTACTTTTACTTGACCCCGTCCGGGGCCCTGCCACAGTCTGTGAGAATGCTTGTAAGATTCATCATCCGTGTGGGAGACACAGTGTAGTAATTTCCTGCTGAGATGACCGAGGCAAAGGGGGATGGGGACACCGGGGTGACTGGCTCCTGCAGGTGGGAAAATTCTAGCCTGATGAATCACCCTGACTCAACACGGGCTTATGTGAGCGCCTCTGAAGCACACATCCGTCTCTCCCCTCCAGGAAAAAAGCCCAGACTGAGACCTCAAAATCAGAAAGCCCTTCAGTTTTGCTGCCTTGCTCGTTCATTCATTCATGCATTCATTTATACCTGTCGGGTGGGAGGTGCTGTAAACCACCTGGAGGTGAACAAGCTCCAGTCCTCTCCTGAGGGGCCTTATGGCAGATGCTGGCAAATAAAATCGTACACGTGCAGAACACCGTGGGCTTTATAGCAAAGGAGAAATCCCTTACGGTGTGTCCTCAGGGGAGGCCCGTCCTCCTGGCTACCTCGTAGGTCTAAAAGTGGAGGATCTCAACACAAGCATGTCCCTCCTCAAACAAACATCTCCAGCTTTGCTGACTTTGGGAGATCGCACGGTGAAGTGCTGGAGAGTTCGATGTTTTCCCCTCCAGGTTTAGTTTTCTAAATATTTACTTTTACCTTCCATCCTTACTTATAGGCCAGAGTTTTCTACCACTGAATGATTTCATCATGTGTTATTTAGTTACTGCTTTAATTGGAGTTGATCACCAATTTGTGACCTCCAGTTGGTGTAGACACTTTACCAGTACATTTCACTTCCTGGTGCTGTTTTTTATGGAAGCACCCAGTCGTACATGGGTTCCTCAGCTAGGGCCATCTAAGACCTTTGCCCCATCCTTAGGTGCACTGGCAGTGTTTTCTATCTCATTTTTCCTTCCTAAAATATCTTCATTCCTACTAAGCTCCGTGTGTATCCTTGCCTCTCTTTAATGACATTATTCTTGTATATTCTTTCCATCGTATTATTGAAAGCTACAAAAGAGTATAAAATCCTTGACCAACACACCACCACTTAGTACATCTCCTTGTAAGAAATAGTTTAGCAAATCCAGATCTTTGATGTGGGGAGAAAAGAGCAGGCGGTTTTTAAGATTTTCCAACCCTATATTCTACAGATTACCCTGTTAAGTTTCCAAAAATTCTTTCAAAGCTTATGGTTTAGAGTGCTCAATAAATCTCGTAACTTATAAAACTTCTCCAAAACAATCTCATTCCCCACCCCTTCCCCAATTTAGTAGGTGGTCTTTGTCTGGTGGTCCCATTGCTTTGGTATTGTCTTTAGGTTTTTATAATTTATCAGGGCTGTTTAATCATTTGACATAAATTTCATGACATAAAAACATTAATATGTAAGCAAAGTTTATGAAATTATATTATTGGGAAGTAAATTACATTCCATATAGAAAAGACTAAAAAGACACCAAAATGTTGACAGGGGGCTGTGATATTATGAACAGCTTCTTTTCTTTACTTTTCTGCTTATTTCAAATTACTGCATCAAGTATATGTCACTTTCATAACATGAAAATACAATAAATAGAGAAATGGTAAACTGAAAGTACTTGGGGAAATGTTTAGCCAGGGCCAGTTAGTTGCAAGGGAGTCAGAGTACACGTATGGCAGGCGGAATTAGGCTGGTAGAATCATCTTGCCCTTCCTGGCTGTCTTGTAGTGTTTTAACACCTGAAAATTGGGACACCAAAGAATGGACAAAAGAGCTGGAATGTTCCTCTAAGAAGTGCACTCCTGAGTATGGTTTGTCGAGTCTTGTCAGATGTTTGCTGGCCCCAAATTCTGTTAAGGAAATGCAAGATCGTTTTTTCCATGTTAATTTGTTTTCTTGTGGGGCTTCCTCATAGAGTGACGTGTTGTCAGAACAGTTGGCTTGGAGAGGTGTCCAACCAAGTGTGAATTCCTAGCAGAAGTCCCATTTGAAGGTAGTTTTTGGTGTATCGGACTATTTTCCTTTGATATCACTTTGAGGCAATGAGATTGGCTCCTTAGAAGAACTTAGAAGTCCTCTTGAATATGAAGTCTTCTTTATTGACAAACTTAGGACATAAAATTAGGACCAAATGGTTATTAAGGACAAGAATATGAGCTGGAATCTTGGGCTTAAGCCATCCTGCAGTTTACCCTGAAGGGATTAAGACTTCCTACAGCGTTTACATGGTGTTCAGTGCCAGTTAGAGCCTTTCTGGGGGACACAGTGGCTACTTGAAACTGTAGAGAGAATCCTAGTGCTTTGGCCTCACAGACCAATGGGGAGAGAGAAGCATCTAGGCTGGGGGCTGTAAGATGCAGTGCGTCAGAGCTCCGAGTCCGTCTGGAGCAGTGATTCTCACTGGGCAGTTCCCCTCTCCCTTCCTACACCCTTCACTTTGGTCCCTGTGCTCTTTCTGGAGCAGACTGTGTGATCCTGGGCACTGAATATGTGTACATGCCATGATTGGTCTGGGCTGGCCCCATCAGAGCACGGAAATCTGTCCAAGGAAAGGGGACTGAAAAATCAGCAGTAAAACAAGCAGCTCATTGAACGAGCAAACAGGCCCTGGTGTGGCCTTCATTTCCACTCTGTGACCTGACCTGGCCACATCTCTACCCAGGTGCCCCACTGACAACCTCGCTTGGCTTGACCCTGGAAAGCAGGAAACTGCTGGAGCGTGTTTGGGAAATCAGTGATGTCATCCACAGCGAATGCTGGGTGGAGAGTTACTGGTCTGCGGGGAACGGGGGCCAGTGAAAGAGCAAGCTGGGGCCCCACCCAGCCAAGTCATTGCCGTTTTCTTTCTCACATTTCAGTTAAGCTCACTTTGTTTTCCGTTCTCCTCCCTCTCCTGTAAAAGTATGTACTGAATGTTTTGTTTCCGCTGCATCTGATTCAGGTCGTGATGAAGTTATTCTGCAGCTCAGTGGGGAGGTGTTTTCTTCCTGGCACACCGACCCTACTCAGGGATGCATAGTCATAAACTCGGTCCACCTGGTTAGGCATGAATTAATTCAGACCTTGTAGGTTTCAACCCAATGCACTACTCCTCACATTTTCCAGAGATTCATGGCCAGGTACACACACTCACTCCTCAAGCTGCCTTTATTTTTTTTAATAAATTTATTTATTTTATTTTTGGCTGCGTTGGGTCTTCATTGCTGAGCGAGGGCTTTCTCTAGTTGCAGAGAGGGGGCTACTCTTGGTTGCGGTGCGCAGGCTTCTCACTGGGTGGCTTCTCTTGTTGCAGAGCCCGGGCTCTCGGCGTGCGAGCTTCAGTAGTTGTGGCGCATGGGCTCAGTAGTTGTGGCTCGCAGCCTCTAGAGCATGGGCTCAGTAGTTGTGGCGCACGGGCTCTAGAGCGCAGGCTCAGTAGCTGTGGCTCGCGGGCTCTAGAGCGCAGGCTCAGTAGTTGTGGCACACCAGCTTAGCTGCTCCGCGGCACATGGGATCTTCCCGGACCAGGGCTCGAACCCGTGTCCCCTGCATTGGCAGGTGGAGTCTTCACCACTGCGCCACCAAGGAAGTCCCCCCAAGCTGCCTTTAAATGAGATGGCTAAGCAGTCGTGTTGTAAAGAGCTTCCCATCCTATGAGATCACACAGAAGGTCTGTCGGAAGCTCAGTATTGGGCATATTTCCTGCAAAATAACCCACTCCTCCTCTCTCCTTTCCCTCACTCTCCTCTTGCCTTACTTTCCCCACACACACACCACCCACCCCCCGACAAATAAAGAAACTCTTAGCTTATTTTTTAAAAGTCTCTGCAAGTAGCCTTCCTAACTCCCATGTTCCCTGGCCCCAGTTAAACCGACACCTGAAATCTCTGTGATTAGTTTGAAATAATCCAGACTCGCTGCACAAATGGCCGCAAGCCTCCCCTCCCCATATGGCCTCACTTTCTTTGTATCGCTGTGTCCTTTCACCCCATTCATGGGGACCTGGTCGGGTTCCTCTTCTCCACCCAGCTTGGGTCTCTCTCCCACTAGTCTTCTTATCTCTACATCAGAATTTCCTGCTTTCTTCCAAACGTGACCTTCCTCTGGAGCAGGCACCCCTCGCTTCCTCTTATCCTGACGTGGCTGCAGCAAGTGACCCAGTTGCTTTGTGACCATGCCCCCTTCCCGGTGTCCAGAGGAGAGGCACACGTGTGTCTGTCTCCAGCAGGAGAGAACTCGTCACTGCCTTTTCAGTATGGCATGTTTCAGCGAAAGGAAAGTGACCAGCAGCATTCTCGATTTCCAGAAACTGTTTATCAGATTGATGACACACAGGAAGCTTTGTGACTCAGGAAAATGTTTGCCCCTCTGCCACATACTGTTATCTAGGTCTAATCCATTTGTTTCAAGGACGTTTTCTCCCTGAGTTTGATGCTAATGTTTTTTTTTTTAAATAATGTGGGTTTTTACATTTTATTTATTTTTATTTTTTGCTTCGTTGGGTCTTCGTTGCTGCGCGTGGGCTTTCTCTAGTTGTGGCGAGCAGGGGCTACTCTCCGTTGCAATGCAAGGGCTTCTCATCGCTGTGGCTTCTCTTGTTACGGAGCACGGGCTCTAGGCATGCAGGCTTCAATAGTTGTGGCACGCGGGCTCAGTAGTTGTGGCTTGTGGGCTCTAGAGCGCAAGCTCAGTAGTTGTGGCACATGGGCTTAGTTGCTCTGTGGCATGTGGGATCTTGCCAGACCAGGGCTCAAACCCGTGTTCCCTGCACTGGCAGGTGGATTCTCAACCACTGCGCCACCAGGGAAGCCCAATGCTAATATATTTTTAGCATAAACATAAAATTACTTCAAATGAAATCAGCCTCAGCCGGGGAAACGTGCTGAGTAATAACGTTACCAGATATTTCTATTATTGAGTTAATTTTTTTTTAATTGGGTTAAATTTGTAACCTACCACTATTAATCCCTATGTGTAGGCTCTGTCTTTCCTATTTTCTGTGAACCTAGAGAAGGGTACTTGTGATGCTTAAGTGTCCACCCCTATCATCAGGATATTGACCTTTTGTTTTCTCTAGGGATTGATGAAATTGGCCCATTCCTCTTCCACTTCCATCTCTAGCCGACTTGTTTCCTGCCACATTTAGTAGTTTGGATTCAGAGCATAAAATTGCCAATCAAGATATACACAAGTCAGAAAGACATCCATAGAAGTATCTGGTACTCAGGGCACTTCTCTTTATTCTCCGCCTCTTTGTTGCATTCGTTTACTTTGTTATCCTAGTCTTTACTAAGAGGCATATAGTTGGAAACAGCTAAGCAGTTTAAGAAAGGGAAATAAAATTAATACAAACCAAAATACCAGCTTTCAAATTAAATAACTGGGCCACCCTTAGAGTCAGTTTGAGCATTTGGTGGGAATGAATGAATAGGAAGAAAAGCTAGATTTAGAAGAAAAATATGGCACTTTCAAACTGGGATTGTAATTTGAGGGAGGAATATAGTTGATATTATCTGGAACTCATAGCAGTTCACAGGCTTAACTACGTATGTGTTCATCAAAGTATCCTCCCACGGACATCAGATTAAATGTTAAAATAAAAGTAGTATATGTCCCTGTAAAACATTTGTGGTATACTGCTTTTGGAAAAGTTGGTTCCCCCCTGCTGTTTTCTGGGTATCATTGAAAATTCAAAACATTTTATACCAGTGACTATAGCCAGATCTAATTAAATCAGGGAACAAGTATAAAGTAGGTATTAGAGAAATAATTTATGTTGGGTTAAGTGATCAAACGGAGGTATTTATATATATAGTCCCTGGAAGACCCAGAATGAAAATTCATAGCCACATTGCCACCCTTCTGTAAGGATTTCCAGGGGTGCCTGCATTACGTATGTGCCCTTGGCCAGTCTGCTGAGGGGGAAACCTAGGGCTAAGAATACAAGCTGAATCCATAGTGTATGTCAGTCTCCTGTTTGAGACTTAAGCCAACCCCAAGAATCAGCTCTGGGGAGTGTGAAGCCTGTGAAAGTCACTGGGTGACCGCCGTGCTTCTTTGTACCTTCCAAAATCCATCATCCAGTTCTCAAATTTATCCGCGTTTCTTCTCTGAAGACATATTTACTCACTCCAGAACCTTCCCCCAGGACTGGCATTGTGACCCCCTACTCACCTCCCAACACTGCATTTCTCCCTCAAGCACACCTCTGCTTTTGTGCTGCCAGCTCTACCCAGCTAAGATCTCTTGCACTTATTTCCTTTGGGTGTCCTGTCCTTTATCAAGTCGCCTTGCCCAGTGTCTCCTGTTAATCCAGGCCTCCCCAGGGTAGAGACCCTGCCTTTGGTTCCCTTGATCTGTCCACACTGGGGAGTCCAGGGTAGAACATAGGGCTGAGCCAACCCAATGTGAGGGGGTCAGCCAACTGCGCGGAGGGCACGGGGATTCTTAAGGTGTCCTCTGCCGATGTGACCTCACAGTATCAGGATCTCCACTTAAGTCCCAGTCTGGAAAAGCACATCTTGTAAGAAACTAAGAGGACAGGCTCAAATGCCCACTTATCTTATCTGCTCGTAACTCCAGCCTTTCGGGGTCAGTGCTGTAGCCCTTCTTTTCAAACCAGTTACTGACCAGCAAGGCTATAAAACCAGGTCTAAATATATTTTTCTTAACGTGTTTAGATATGAACTTATAGATCGAATATCCCATCAAGCTGTATCACTTGGCATATGGCCGTTTGTGTGGAAACTGCTTGTTAATGAATCTCAGCCCTCATTTCAGTGGGAATAATAATAGCAGTAATAATAATAATAATAAATAATAGCTGTTATGACTACAGGCCAGACACTCTTCCCAATGCTTTAAATAGATTAACTCATTCATTACTCCTCGTACCAGCCCTGTGAGCCGAGTTAGTGATAAGTGGCCAAGGAGGGTTCTAGCACTCCATGAATATTAAGGCTTATGAGATCTTTGCACAAGAATAACTTAAATTTTGAACATCTTGATATTTTCTTCTCAGTAGGTCAGTCAGTGTGTATTCCTGGTGCTGTGTGTGCTACACGCTGAGACATATAACAAAGCATAAAAGGTGGCGCCACCCTCCAGGGACAGCAGGTGCTTGGATAATAGAGCATCAACACCAGGAAATTACAGCAAATGGTTTGTGCAGTTTGCTCGCCACAAGGAAGGCGTAAATGATCCATGCAGTAAAACCTCGAAGAAAACCAAGACCATAGTGGGTCTTTGCGTAGGCTGGGAAGGTTGGTTAGAGACTGGGGCCTTGAGTGACATACTGGGGCATACCAGGACGTTTGAGATTTTGTGGGTGGAGGACCACCTGGCATCAATCACCTGAAGGAAGTAGAGACAGGTCAGGAGCCCTTGAGTGCATGTGGTAGGCCCAGGATGGGGGCAGTAATGGTAGAAATGGAGAGGATGGTGTGTGGCCGGGAGACCACTAGGAGTCACAGAAACTGAACATGGATGGAATATGAGGAGGGGGTCCAGGGTGACTCCCGACGACCTGGAAGGAAGGGCTTACGAAGAGCAAGCTGGTGTCTCAGTGGAGGTGACTGGGAGCACCATGTTGTTTGCGGTGCCTGTTGCATTTCCCTGTCAAGTCATCCATCAGCCAGTTAGAAATTCGTTTTTGGAGCTCAGGAGAGAGGCCAGAGCAAAAACATGGAGACTTTTTTTACATTCGGGTGATACACAGTCTCCAAGTTCCCTTCCAATTCAAAACATTGTTGCCTGTCTGATATCCACTATGCACTGGGTGACGGAGACGGGAAAGACCCAATCCCTGCCCTGGACGCTTAGTGCTGACAGACTAATAGATCCAAGCAAAGTGTTGAAGGTGCCGGGTTGTAGAGAGACACGAGGAAGGGGTGCTCGCTTCTCCCGAGGGAAAGGACAGCTGTGCAGAGAACCTGCCTGGAAGTGCCCTGGGTGTCCTGAAAAAGGGCAGCGTTTAGGGGGGAATCATTCCAGACAGAGCAGTGGGCAGGAACCTGACTGCAGAGGGCCTTAGACCCTGTAGTTAGGAGTTGAACTTGACCCTGAAGGCAGTGGGATGGAGCCCTTAACCAATGGAAGGATGTAATAAGATCATTCCAAGGCCTCCGCCTTGACAGCTCCAGGGGGCTCTTCACAGCAGTAAGTGTGAATGGTTGTCCCTGAGCATGGGCAGGGCCACCTCCTGCATGGCCACAACACAAGGTCTCTGGGTCATTCTCTATTGCCTTTGAGGCAGAAAAACAAAACTTCCAGCAGTTTCCCTTGCCCAGGCTGGTGAGCCCTGTTCCAGGATGGACCTTGTACTAGATAAACAGGAAAGCCAGAAGTGTCAAAACGGGCAGCTCCAGGCTGTGTCTGGGGACAAATGAGTTGTTTCTGCACTCTATGTGGTCGCCTGTAGTGAAGTACTATTTCTGTGTCCATTTAGTCATTAAGCCTCAATAATTTGGTTTCTGAATGGACCGTGATTTGCTGCAGGTCAGAGGCTTTTAAAGTTGTTTCAAGCTACATTACACAAATAAAGAGAATTCTCCTAAAAATAAAGGAAGTAATCTCTTCTCTGTCTGAGACACCATGCATAATTTGTCGAACTTGCACAAATATTTCCAGCCCATTAGAATCCTCTATTTTCAGCGTGTTTGCGGCATTATCACAATTATTATAAGCCCATGGGGACCAGTAACCTGGGTTTCCACTATCTTTGCTCTTTCTTTTTATGGAGTGGTTCAGTCAGCTTACAGGTGGCAAAGAGTTAACTTGTCGTCAAAGCTATAAAATCACAATGATATGTGAAAAGTTCTCCCTGAAGTGTAAATCCCAAGTACTTGCTCATATTAAGAGACAGTTTTTTGTTTGGGCCTGAAAATAATTATAACAAGGACTCTTCTGCAAAAGGTCGGTTCTCCAAGTTGCATACGGTCGGTCCAGCTCCCAGGTCCGTGATGTGGTTGGCGTTCCCTCCAAAGTTTATAAAATAATGAATTTAGTAAATGACTCATTTGTAGTCCTTTATGCCATCTAAAACCCATTTATTTAAAGAAATAGTTTTCACATGGGTAAAAATCATTGCATAGGTAGCTGTAAGTTCTTTATTATTTACAATAACCACAACTGACTTCTTTTTTTTTTTGAAGTTGTTTTGACAGCCAGAGGTTGTTATTTTAATTTTGATAAGTTTGTCCAAAAGAATGGAATGTGCTCCATTTTAGAGATGGAAAAGTTTGGGCAGGGAGAGAGGAGAGAGGCACCACCTAACAATGGGATTCCAAAAGGAGATCTATTTGACTTCTTTGAAGTGCTTTTAGTTTTCATTTGAGGCATAAATTGGAACCTGCTATCTTTCTTTGGAGTAGAATGCATTACAGACAGAAAAAATACATATATCGCTGCAAACATCACTGGAAAAAGAACGGAAGATTTCAGGAAGAAGAAGAATGTTAAGTGTATGGATTAGAATTTCAGACAGAGTCTTCTTGTCTTTGGACAATAAATAGTTAATGGTACATGGAAACCCTGATGGGGAATCTCTGCAGCACTGAAAACAAAAATGCCCATAAATCCCTCTTTAGCACTTCCTTGTGATCACACATTCAAGCTGAGGACAAGGGTGGAATGTCCAGTTCATCTCAAGTGCACCAGGCTACTCTGCATCTTACCCTGACATCCTGTCCTCCTTCCTGTGTTATCAACATGCAGGCACTGCTCTCTGTGTGTTATTAAACACAAACAAACAAAAACTCTGTCTACGGTAGTCCTGTACGTTTTCACAGATCTTCTATTGTGATTTTATTTCTTCCGTATCTTCTCTGTTGAGCACATAAGCTCACATCTTTCTAGCCCCCAAAATAATCCATTCTTTTCCCCCAGATGCAATGTGTGATGCGAAAAGGAATCATTGAAAGGAGGGTTAAAGATACTAATGTCTGGATAGTTTCAGGACCAGAATGTTGTCTCTAAATATATACAACGGCTATATGCTTATAATGTTTAATGACTTGGAGAAATAACTGGTTTGTTTAGTGGGAAAATAAATGGGATTCATAGACTATAATGTCAACAGTGTAAAAATGCATAGAAAAAGCAAGTAGAAACAAAGGGATGTTTACTTAAATTACAATGATAAAAATTAAAACTGTAGGGCTTCCCTGGTGACGCAGTGGTTAAGAATCCGCCTGCCAATGCAGGGGACACAGGTTTGAGCCCTGGTCCAGGAAGATCCCACATGCCACGGAGCAACTAAGCCTGTGCGCCACAACTACTGAGCCTGCGCTCTAGAGCCCGTGAGCCACAACTGCTGAGCCTGCATGCCACAACTATTGAAGCCCGCATGCCTAGAACACATGCTCTGCAACAAGAGAAGCCACCGCAATGAGAAGACCGCGCACTGCAGAGAAGAGTAGCCCCCGCTCGCAGCAGCTAGAGAAAGACCGCACAGCTACGAAGACCCAGCGCAGCCAAAAATAAATAAATAAAAATAAATAAATTTATTTTTAAAAAAAATTAAAACTGTAATCAGCACTAACATCAGAGCCAGACAGCGTTTTCAGCAGTATATATCAACTCATTTAATGCTCACTGCCCCCTTCCAGGTAGGTAACATCACTGCCCTTGTTTACACAGAGGGAAACCGAGGACAGAGACATTAAGTAAATTGCCCTGATCCTGGAGCCAGTAAGTAGTAAAACCATGATTCAACCCCATCATTGCCTCCTCAGAAATATTATATCATCTTTCTGCTGATTATATGGTCTTATTTTCACATCCTATCCATTACTGGACATGAGCCTTGATTCTGGTAGCTGTCCAATTAGAAAGAGTGGCTTCAAACGATCTATTCTAAAACTAATCCCATTATGTGAGAAGATGGTATCCAGAACCTTATTGCTTGATAGCCGTTAATTCCATTCTAGCTTTAAAATTGTAGTAACTTAGGATAAACTGTGTAACTAAACTTTTGGTTGCTTAGCAGAAAGCTGTGTTGCTCAAAGGTAAATTTTTCATTGTGACATGTTGAGATTTTTCAACCAGGCTTTCCTGGTTGAAACTATTGCCTTGAGTATCTTCTAAATCAGAATAATGTCACCCATTTTTTTTTTTTTTTTTTTTTTTTGGTGTGGATCTTGGTGTTTCTGTCACCCATTAATTAATGTGCTTTAAAAGGTTAAAGAGGTCCAGAATTGTTTTCTACTGGCCTCTTTCTCTCTTTGGGATAAGTTGGTCATCTCTTTAGGTGAGAGACTTGATTTTGTTCCTTAATTTCACAAAAGTATTATCAACCCTACCAGCCCAATGATTGATCTGCTAGGCCGTAGGAACCTGCTCAGCCAGCGTGATAGAATAGAGTCAGTCCCTGCTGTCACTGGAGATTATAACCCTGACCTGTCGGCTGCCAGGCCCAGCACTTGGCACACAGTAGGTTCTAGTTACTGAATGAATTTCTTCCGATTGTAAGTGACAGTAGTATTTTGGGGTTATTTACTTTGTTTTCTGTGCTGCTTTCCCAAGGGAATGAAAATACCTTTTCAAGACACATCGTTGGCCTGAGTGTTCTCCCCTTTTTCTTGGGTTGTCAGGAAGCTCTAAAACTAATAAACAGCTCAGTTCTAATAATTGTAGGATGCCTGGACCACACACCTACTTTCTAACAGGATCTTGACGTTTATTCAGTGTATATTTTCCTGATTTCTGTCAATCTATTTCTTAAACTTTATTTTAAAGTAAGCCTCCTTAAGTTGTTTGCTGAAAACCTCCACCTTCTGAAACCAGACTTCAGAAGATTAGGGGGCAAAGTCGAAATAAAGATACCACCCAGAATGCTCCAAGGCTAGAGAGATCTAGACTTTCCAACACACACACACACACACACGCACACTCATACAATATGTATACAATAAAATGTGTTCCTACCATATCTTTCTCAATTCAGACACTGCCCAGAATAGTCTTACCTTTGAGGAAAGCAGTACACAAAATCCTTATTTTCATTGCCATTCAGGGACAGCCCATGGCTTATAGATTAGAGGTTTCAATTTCTTCTTTCCTTGTTTCATTTCCGTACCCAGTAAGAGCTTAAGCTGATTTACCGCACTGACGTTTTAATGAAATATAAATAGCTTCACAGAGAGACAAGAAAGATATGTATCTGATGCAGCTTGAGACTCTGGGAAGGTCAGGACCATGTTGGGTTTCGTAAAGGAGCAGGAAGTATAGAGGCACTGATTCTTGGGGTCTGTCACATCCATTTTTGGCCTTTGGTGGAGGCTGCTTTTCTGATCCTGCAGAAGCTTGTTGGTACTCTTTGCAGAAATGTGCTATTTACTTGCTTTTAAGGATGACCTACAGGCTGACAGCCAGCAAGAATCATGAACTGCATTATACACTTGCAAATTCTTCAGTGAGATCGATGATAATTAGCCTACAGAAGCCCATTTAACCCTCAAGATAGAGCTGTACCATGAAAATTATGCTTTGTGGGGTACGTGTAATTTGTCCCCCACCTCCCCAGAAGGGAGAGCCACGGCTCACGCACATCCCCAACCCTGTGCCTGCAGCAAAGCCCTGGTCCCCTCCTTTCCAAGGACTCCTGCCCCCGTCTGCATGGCTGGGCATGGCCTGGCCAAATGAGTTGTCTAAGAGCATCTGCAGGTGTGGACCATGGGTTGTTTTTACTGTTTTAACTTATTTGATGACACTTGAACCAATATTGCGCCTTTCTCTAAACTTCGGAAGGAATTTTTTTTTTTTTTACCAGAAGTGAGACAGCATCAGGATGAAGGGCAGGATGGTGCCGTGGTGAGCACCCTAAATAAGGCATTGCCACATCTTGACTTAAAGTCTTGTCTCTGCCACAGGCCAAGGCCCTTCGCCTCGCTGATGGGATGATGGCCTCTGGTCTCTGTCAGCTCCAAGGCACTGTAGTCCTAAACTGGATGTTGATTGGGTTTTTTATAAAATCAGAGTATACAATTTGAGCATGTCCTTCTCTTTTGTGAGAAACGACAAGTACTAAATGATGCAAATGTTCTAAAAGCTATCAGGTACTTACCTAAGTATTAAGGCCCTTCTCTTACCATTTTGTTAAATAATTTTTATTTCTGAAAACTAACCGAGATATTAAGTATTCTTGCTAATCAAAGCACATAGATTGGCATTTGCCAGAGCAGTTTCTCAAGTTTACCTGACCCTGCACTTCAAACACTCAGCCTGGAGGTTGGCTGTGCTCTCTGTCCTGAGGCCATGTGTACAGATCATCCATGAGATGGTAAGGAAGGGCTCTTCCTCGGCACGTTGCGTAATGCACCGGGGAGTCATCAATTTCATTTACAGGTAAGTCAGTGTTTCCAATGGATTTTGGCTTTGCTTGGTTCCAAATTCAAATCCTTCATATACTGTAGGAAGGGAACAGTAGAGACTTGAAGAAGGACATTAGGATTTAAGTGAAGGGCAAGGCACGCCACGGTCAGCAAGCGGATATCTCTAAGATAAACAGCACTGAATTTGTGGGAAGCAATTCAGAGAAATCTGCTGAAAACACTTCAGTTAATATTTGCATAGTAAAGAATCATATGCATTGCCCCGGGGTGGGTTATGGCCAGAAGGTAGAGGACCACATGGGTCTGAGAAAAGGGAGCTCTGGAGAAGACGATTTTATTGTCATCACCAGGAGAGTCCCGGGCAGAGAGTTCTGTCCTTGGCAGTGACTAATCCTCTTCCTTTAGATGCACTTCAGATACTCAAGCTAATGGTGATGATTCATCAGGGCATTCGAGCTTAATGAATGCATCACTGTGCGACCACACAAATGCCTTATTTCTGATTCACTCATACAATATTTATTGAAGAGTGCCGTGCACTAGGCCATGAGAAAAAAAACAAACAAAACAACAAAAGGACTGGGCCTTGCCCTCATGGAGTTCACAGGCTAGTGAGGGGCAGCAGTTAAATATATTAACACCTAAAAGAGCCGAGAGCTCTTTCCTTCCGAGAGACAGAGGGATGCAGAGGTGCCCCAGGGCCCATGCGAGCCGATGGCACTGGGAGCTGGCAGGGTTGGGGAGCTCAGGCTGGGCGTGGGGTTGCCTCATCCCACTTGTGAGGGATGAGAAGAGGCTAGTCAGGTGACGTGGGGCAGGAAAAGAGCAATACATACAGCATCAAGGTGAGACAGAACGTGGTCCTGTGGTGATGGTGCGTGCAGGCAACGAGAGATGTGGAAGGAGCGCGCGCAGTGACACTGGGCAGGAAGCTAAGGCCCAGCTCATGCGAGGCCTTGAGGGTCAAGCTCAGGAATCAGAACTTAATTCTGCAGGACCTGTGGATTTTAAGCAGAGCAATGTCATCACTGTGTTCACAGTTTAGAGCCATCTGGAGAGTAGTTGGAGAGAAAGGAGACTACAGGCATGAATACCTAGTTAGGAGGTGGTAGTACTGATAGTTAGGAAGGCAAGAAACGCACCGCCTAGCCTGCAGCAGAGCCAGTGAAGGTGGAGGAGGACGTGGGTACCAGAGGGATTATGGGGGTAGAATGAGCTGGACTCAATAAGCAGGAGAGGGGAGGAGAGACTTCAGAAATGGCTCAAATGTCTGACTTGTTCCCCAGGTGGGTCTGGTTGTCATTTACTTAGATAAGCAAAAAAGGAGGAAAAACCAATTTTAGGAGGCAAATAATTGTGCTGGGGGAACCCAGACCACCCCCAGTGATTCACTAGAGGGACTCAGCGTATAGTCGTACTCACAGTTACAATTTATTACAGCAAAAGGATACAAAGCAAAATCAGCTAAGGGAAAAGGCACGTGGGGTGAAGTCCAGAGGAACGTAGGCACCCTCTGTCTGGCACTCACCGAATTCCAGACTCCCACAAGAGAAGCAGGTGTTCAGTATAAACCCTTTCAAAAGCCAAGTTCCCAGACACCAGCCTTGCAAACAGGTCTAAGGGTAGCTTTCTCTCTTCCGCACAATAGTGAATTCCGTTTTGAACATTCTGAGTCTGAAGCATTTGTCGTAAGTTCAAGTGAAGATGTCCACTGGGCAATTGTTTATTGGGTCTAGGGTTCGATAAAGAGATCTGGGCTATAAATTAAATGCTCTGGAGTCATTAGCACTACTAAAACCAGCGTCACACAGAGAGGAAGCCCATCCCTGGATGTCTCCCAACCACCGTGCTGGAGATCGTCCAGTTCAACTCTCTCATTATATAAATGAGGAAACTAGGACCCTACTATGGGGCTTGCCTGCGCTTTTTTCTGTTTCATGTCTGTTGCTCTTTCCATCACTCTGCAGTGCCTTCTCAAAATGGCTAAGTCATACCTCACCCAAAATGAATAAAATGGGATTTAGATTATAAAACAGACTTTGTAAGTTTGCTTAATGCAACTTACTTCACAGTGAATCCTTGGACCCAAAAAAGTCGAGTTGATCACATCAAGGCCTCCACACGGAAGAAATTTCTAAGCAGCCGCTAAGTCAACCATTCATGGTCAATCCGTCTGGATTATCAACGGGCAGTAAATTATTAGGACCTTTCCCATCTCTTTCCTCTTGTGTCCATTCAACAAATTTTTGTGTTTCCACTTTGTTTGCCACTAGGAATAAAAAGGTAAATGTGGCAAAGTCTTTGCCTTCACGAACTTATTCCCTAGGGTCAGGAAAGAGAAAAACACAATATATTAGGGGTGTGTCAGGGGCAAGAGTGTAGGCAGGGTGACCCCTTGGATACGGGAAATGAAAAGAAGTCAAACTCAAAACATGTTAGTTTTTTGCTTGTAGCTCTGATAAAGGATAAACTGGAACTTGAAAACTGTCAAATGAGGTTGCTGCATATTTTCTTAGTTTTGGATTTCATTCCTGGGTGGCCTTAAACTTGGATAGACAAGTACTAGAAAGCAATGTGACTGTAGTTCTGTAAGACATCCATTTAACTCAACACATGTAAGTCGGCTTTGGTCTTAGAAGTTAACTTTGGTGCCTAAACAGGTAACCTCCTCTGATGCCCCCTCGAGCCCTTTTATGGCTAGATTGAATGCATTCACATGTGTTTGCTGCTTCTTGTGTGATTATTAATAGTCAATTTTGTATTATTCTAAGTTGTCTCGGGATATCATGTAATATGTACAGAGTCAAACTTAATGGTAGAATGTCGATTTTAAAATAAGTTGCGGGCCATTTGTATAGTCTCAAAATGCATATTAAAAAAGAAACAAAATATTTTCCTCTCGAATCTTTATTCCTATCTCAGCTTCATTTACTGCCTCATTTGTCATCTAAACAGTCTTTGTTCTTTCAGCTTTCAAACATAATTAACTGATGGTGTGCAGCGTAGCATAAGAAAAAGACTGAATATTTTGTAAGATGAGTAATCAGGTCAAACACCCATCTTTCTTTTCTTTTATACTTTACCAACAAATATGTCTTATGTGGATGTAAGGGCAGTTTGCTTATTTCCCTGTTCAGAATTTTTGTGCTTTTAGCATAACGTTTCCTTTCCATTAAGCTAGCCAAATATAATATTGACAAATTCATGGAGCCTTCCATCTGATACTGTTGTAAACTTATGCAAATATATTTAGACAGTTAAGCGAATAGAATAATTAAAAAGCCAGATGTCAAGAATGGGAAGTGGCAATGTCCATCACGTTATCTGGGCTCAAGCTGGAAGTTAATGAAATGTTTGAAAATATACCTTCAAAACCAAAGACTTGAATTTGTGCTCCAATTTTTTTTTCAAGAGGGCAATAATTTGAATAAAACGCAGTGTAATATTATAGTTGTTGCAGGGAGTTATGAGTATTTCTGGGAGTGTTCGTTTCCAGCACATGCTACTTAGAATTTGAAAAGATATTCAGTGTCTCTTTGTCATGAATCTTTCCACTGGGACCAGGCCACTCCTGGATGAACTCACAGATTGAGAGTTTCTCAAAATACATAATCAAATTGTTGGTCTTAAAAATATACTATTTTAAAGTCTTGAAAAATCAAAGAATGAAAATAAGGTTAATATTTGGCAAAAACAGTCAATTTGAGGAGTTGTCTCTTTCAAAACTCTGATTTCACTTACAGAGTTCGCTTCCAAAAAAATTCACTTCGCATGTCATAAATTAAAATTGTTTCTCTTTATGCCATTCCTTAAATTCCTGATAAATTTCCTTGAAGTGTTAAATTGTTTTTAACTTGTTGGGAATAGAGGTTTGGTAGGTTTGGGGTTTTTAAGTGCGATTTAGTGAAGACTGGTTTAATACTCACCATAGTTCCAAACAAAAACCTTAAAATACTAAACAAAATCATAGCTTATAACTTTTCAAGGTAGCAAATGTTTGCTAATCTTGAAAAATGTGTTAATGGTCGTAAATGACCTCCTGCACATTTCTTTACACTTTTGGACCTCTGGTGTGGTTTAATTTAGGAGCGTCTGCAGCGCCACTCCCGTCTGACAGCCACGGGTAGGGGCGCCTGTGAGCAAAGGAAGGGCTGCTCACGCACGCGGTTGAGCACAGACGTGCCGACCCTTGTTCTACGGGAAGAGACGGCCTGCCTGGGACTCGGGCCACCGTGGCTTCACCTCCCAGTGCTCTCCCACGTCCCCCACAGGGCCCGCCCCACCGAACAGCCCCTTCTCCAGGCTGGGGGCCTAGGCAGGGGCTCCTGGCCAGCGAAGTCTGACCCTCACTGCACTCGTCAAAACTCGCTTTTCATGGCAGTAAGAGAAACTCAACTCAAGTGTATACAAAAAGAAGAACTGACCCAGATAACGAAGTTCTAGGATTGTCTGGCTTTAGCCACTGCTGCCTTCTGGCTTCTGCTGTCCGTTTCTCAGCCCTGCCTGTCTGGAAGGGATGCCCTCCATATCACAAAGTGACCTACTTCCAACGTGAAACCCACTATCCCAGAGGAAGACGAACCTTGTCTCTCCCACCAACTGCCTATTGGTACGGTTGACCCTTGAGCAACACCAGGCTTAGGGGCGCCAGCTTCAGCACAGTGGCAAATGCACGTATAGCTTGTAGTGGGCCCTCTGTGTCTGCAGTTTCACATCCACAGAGTCAGCCAGCCACGGGTTGTGTAGTCCTGTACCATTTACTATTGAAAAACAGCCCTGTATAGGTGGGCCTGCTGCAGTTCAAACCCGTGTCGTTCAAGGGTCAGCTGTATTCAGGAATCCCCTGACGGCCCTGTTTGCCACACATCCCCATCCCGACCCACCAGCGTGTCCAGCCAGGGAGTGACTGTCATGCCCATCCTGTGGGCGAGGCAGAGGCAGACCCCCCTGCACCACATGGAGCTGCCCCTACGGTTACCGAAAAGCCGGGGTAAGAGTGCCGGTCAGGCATGACCCCCAAAGGCTACTGCTCAGACTGTGCGTGGTCTGTAGAGTGAATAAATCGTGTCTCCCATGGGCCAAAACTACCGTTTGTTTAATTATAGATAGAGGTTGGCATGGATGAAATACAAAGTCATTTAAAAACATAACTCTCAATTTATAGTCGCTCCTCCTCATTATGCATTTTCATGTTGAATGGACTGTACCCCATGGGAACCATTTTGTACTTCAAAGAGAGGTCTCCATACTCACAGCGATTGGGTAGCATTGGGTTTTTTTTAAATAAAGCTTTGGCTTGAAAAGAACCACAGGAAAAGTGCGTTGGACCTTAGTCTGCTGCTCGCCTTTCCCCAGAGTGCATCCTTTTTGTGATACTTGAGCCCGCCATCCTCACCAACCCCCCCTAACCGCGTCCCCTCAAACTTGAGGTTTCTCATCTTATTCCTGCAGAATTTCTACAGTTATTCATCGCATTCCTCTCCTGTTCAGCTCATTAAAGCAGTGTGTGTAGGTCTTCGTAGTCCACATTAGTGTTAAAGACGTATCAATTTGATTATTATAAAATCAAATTATATTAGTTTGATCAGTTTAAAATATCAATATTTATTTAAGCAGTTCTTTACATCGTAATTTTTGTTAAGCTCATAAATAATAGATACCAGCTTATGACACTGGAAATAAGATTGCGTGTTAATAAAGTTTAAGGTGGGTAACGTATATACACACACATATTTCCATGTACTGATGAAGTGAAATCTCTCAAACCCAGTGACCCAGGCTTACCATGTGGTTGACTCTTCTCCAGGAATTGGAACACGGTGGCCGCTTGCCAGCTTGGCATCACCACTGATTCCTTTTCTTTCTGCCAATGTTGTGCGGACACCAGCCAAATGAACTCTCCCGTCCCGTGTATCGCATGTGGACTTCTGGTGCATGTAAACCATGGACGCTTATTCTTGACTGCATGTCTGTAACTCAGTGAGGCTCTAAGGGAGACGCAGGAGGACTTGAAAGGAGCATTTGAATAACAAGTTTATTTTCAGGGATGGCAACATAAAAGAGATGAGAAATGCTAATAAACACGCAACACAATTCCAGTTAACCCCATTGGCAAGAGAGGAGGCTTTGGGTAAACAAACCAAAATAACAGCTAGAATTCAGATCTGATAACTGTGTTTTGATTAAGTCAAAAGATGGCAAAAGATCGTTTTTGCTACTCCTCCTACTGCAGCAACAGAGGCTCACCTCCCCGACCGCACCGAAACACCACATTGTGATTCTGCGGGGACCTGGTGCATTTTGCCCAGTGACCCATCAAGAGGAACTTGAGCCAAGATCTTATCAGTGATGGAGATGGAGACACCTTAGGGTTTTCCAGTATCGTTTTTCACTTTTTCTTCTTCGACATGGTTATTAACGCTACCAGATCTTTCAAATCCTGAGGTATTTTCTTGTGGCTCCAAGTAGCTGCTACGGGTTAGGTTCTTGAACTGAGGGTCCAGTTACAACATCCATATGCTTCCCAGCCCACTCTCTGACCTTCATTCCTTTTCAGTACTTTTTCAGACTTTTTAATGTTTCCATCCACTAATCCCAGGAGACTCAATATTGTGAACCCTCAGCCCAGTTCTTTCTTTTCCAAAAGTTAAATAGAAATTAAGCTTGATATGGATTGCATAACTTTTTTAAGTTAAAAATCCTTTGCTCACAACCTAAGACAGTGAATCTTGACAGCATGTAAATGCTAAAAATTTAAGAACTTCCTTAGGTAGGCCAGAACCTTACCACTTCCTCCTGCACTTAGTGGTGTCAGCAATGATGCATCTGCAGGAGGGATCGTCAGTGTCCTTAAGAATAATATCAGTACTTGTCCACAGCCTTATTTCTTTTGAACTCTGCTCCATTTCTCTGAAGCACTGATCACAGGATCCAGCTTTGATTCCTTTCGTGTGGACTTGTGCCAGTTTGCCTGATTTCATTAAGTTTTTGGAAAGGGCTAAAACTATGGTATCGTTTCATTGCAATCCTCACATCAATCATAATTTGGGATGGTCTTGGTGAAAGATGAGGAATTCAGACTGGGAGGCTGGAGCAGGCTGGTCTAGTGGTGAGGGGCTGGGGTACGGGGAATAATGATTGCATGTTCCAACTCCAGGCACCTCTACCTCAGGGTTTTTTAGTTGTGGCTTCACTCCAAAATGATTGCAGTTATAAGGCCCATACCCAGGTATATAGAAACCATGCAATTTTTTTAAAAAAATTTTAATGAAGTATAGTTGATTTACAATGTTAGTTTCAGGTGTACAGCACAGTGATTCAGTTATATAGAGAGATATATATATATAGATTATATATATATGTTCTTTTCCCATACAGATTATTACAAAATATTGAGATATTGTGTATGGTTCTCTGTGCTATACAGTAGGCCCTTGTTGGTTATATAGTAGTGTGTATATGTTAATCCCAACCTCCTAATTTATGAAATCATGCCTTTTTTTTTTTTTCAGGCGGGGGGCTGTGTTGGGTCTTCATTGCAGTGCACGGGCTTCTCCTTGCGGTGGCTTCTCTTGTTGCGGAGCATGGGCTCTAGGCACACAGGCTTCAGTAGTTGTGACTCGCGGGCTCTAGAATGCAGGCTCAGTACTTGTGGCGCACGGGCTTAGTTGGTCCACGGCATGTGGGATCTTCCCAGACCAGGGATCAAACCAGTGTCCCCTGCACTGGCAGGCGGATTCTTAACCACTGTGCCACCAGGGAAGTCCATGCCAGTTTTAATTAGGCACTTATCCTCTCTCTCTCTCTTTTTTTTTTTGAATGGGGACCCCCTGATCTTCCAGGTTTACAGCCAGGAATGGTAAGGTATAGCCAAGGATAAGCAAGTTACTCCCTTGCTGACTTGATAGGCCAGAGGACTTTTAGATGATGGCTGTTCATCACAGAAGCTAAATACCATAAATTCTAGCTTACTCCGTGTTTTTTCCCTTTACTACTCTTCACCCTTGACCAAATTTTCCATTGTATTGTTTTCCTGTTGCAATCCTCTCCTCTGGATTTATAACTTTTCATCTTAGGAAAGTGCCCCTCCCCCCCCCTTACCCCCCATTATTAGCTAAACCACTTTGCTATGGCAACTTTATTTTGTCCAGTGGGCCTCAGTGTTTCTTTTCTACGAGTGTCCTTGGTTCTATTTAACTGCCTGTCCAGGGATCACTTTCCCTCTTAAGGTCCCTCTGGTGACCCTCTTGTCTCAGAGCCCATCTGGGCCTTTGGTGCCACTTGCCCATCAATCCACATTACCAGGGCCAGGTCTAAAAGGACATCAGCAAGTACTAGATCACCGCAGCTACCATTTCAGAGTTCTCAGATCATTGATTCCTCAACAAGTCTCATCGATACATTGAACATGCCATAGAACCTGTGTTTTCTCTTTCAGTGCATAGTAGAACACTACCTCTTCAATATCAGTGATACACAGAGGACCTGGTTGGTCAGTAAGAGTTCATCCTTTCAGCCTTCAGATGACACACAGATAGATAGGCTTACCACCTCTAACCCAAGTAGAACAGAAGGTTTTGCCCTCTGGTGCAGCATGTCACATCTCTAAGAACTCAGGTGTTTTCCCAATCAAAGAAAAGTAGACTTCAGGGAAGCTCCCTGGGGTTCCAGTGGTTAGGACTCAGCATTTGACTGCCATGGTCAGTCCCTGGTCGAGGAACTAAGATCCCGCAAGCCACATGGCACAGCCAAAAAAGAAAAAGAAAAGAAAATTAGACTTCAAGTAACACGTTTATCTAGAATCTACAAATTAGGTGTTATGAATTTTATTCTGCAAATGAGAACTCCATGAATTACAATCTTTGAAGTAGATTCTAAGTAAAAAATACTATAACATCCTACCACTAAGCATCTTTTAAACTGAGAATGACTTTCCCCCAGCAGTCTCCCAAAACATTGAGAATATGCCAGGTTAGTGCCCTTGACCTTTCGCTTTTGGAAAATGTGTTCTGTTGAACCAGTAATCTAGATTCAAACACCATCACCCGCCTCTGTCTTTTCAGTTGACACCTCTACTTTACTAGTTATAAAATGTTTTTGGTGTCTTTAGGGAAAGTTAAAGAATATCCACAATCAAATTCTTCATCTCTCTTGGTTTTCATTAAATCCTTTTGTCTGTGACATTGTCTTTTAAAACAGAGATCAACAAACATTTTCTGTAAAGGGCCAGAGAGTAAATATTTTAGGTGTTGCAGCCCAAACAGCCTCTGTCCTCACTACTCAACTCTGCTGTTACAGCACAAAAGCAATCACAGACAATATACAAATGAGTGTGTTCCAATAAAACTTTATTTATAAAACTAGACAGCTGGCCTGATGTATGGTGTATGGGCTATAGTTTTCCAACCTGTGATTTAGAAGAAAGGAGAGGTCCATGAAATTTCCTGTTTGAGTAATAAGGCACACAGAACTGTCTCAGGACCGCCTAACCTCTTTCCCATTGGGAACTGTTTTGGGTTTCCCAATGTCCCTAAGTACTGGTGTGAATGAAATGAAAAGGGCTGAGATGCTGTTCCCTGAGGCAGATAGCCAGCCCTATTCCTTTCCCCCATGGAAATCCCCATGGGCTGCAGGGAGGGGAAACAGCTGGTCTGGGAGCACCCAGCCAGCCCCAGTTTATAGAAGGAATTCAAAGCCCTGCTTTAGGTCACTTTGCCTCAACTCTGAAATATAACAACATATGAAATATAAATATTATTTGTACACTTGCCACGTCTAGTAGACGTAAGTGCTTGAAATTAAATTTTCATAGAAAATTACATCATGATAGGTAGAATGGTTGTGGAGGTGGGGATAGAAGGTGGAGGAAGTAGAAATTGGAAGGTGAGATTGTAGTCAGAAAGGGACACCACACAAAGCTGGCAGACGTGTGGTACTGACGGAACTGTTTTCGGGTGTAAAGTGCATCCACATTGATGCTTTGTGTTATTTATGTGCAAGTACATGAAAAATTCAGGCTTTATTGGCTGGGTGTCTGTGGGAAAATAGCTGATGGACTGATGGTATCACTCTCCTTCAACACGCTAGAGAATTACTCAGACACTCATCAGATGCCTGGGCCACATATTTATTTGAAAACGTGCCATCATGGGAAGCTTTCATTCACCAAGGTCACTGAGAGGGCAGCAGAGGGAGGCCTACTGAACTTCAAATGGTTCTTGCCGCTTGTGTCAGTAGCAAAGCAATGAAGGAAGGATCTGACTTGCCAAAAGAAGAAAAGTTCAGAGAAAACTGACTTTGTTTTGATTGAGAAAAGCAGATAGCTGAGCAGCAAGTATTCTCTTTTTTATTCCTGTTTTTCAGTTTATAAACATAAACAAAATGTGTATTACCTTATTCCTAGTCATTTCTACAATTTTCTCTATTTTTTTTCTATTAGTATAATTTTATTCTTGGACTACTTATTTTAAAATCAAATTCTGTCATTATATGTAATAATATGTTTCCAATAACCTTGCTCTTTAATTAGGTACACTGAGTGGTGTAATCTTTAAAACCTCCATCAAAGGGAACAGTGCATAGCTCCCACACAGGGCCAAGAAGGTCTTGCCTCAGTAGTAGGGGAAAAAGTAATCCTAGACTAAACACAGTTCTGGTCCCACCCAACAAAGCTTTAAAAGAAAAACCCCCCAAAATCAAGTTGTTTCCAAGTAACTAAACTGTATCCCAGGACAGAGTATAAAATATTTATAAATACAAAAAATACAGTATGAAAAAAGATAAGATGTCTGACATCCAATTCAAAATTAGCAGGCATGTAAACAAGCAGGAAAATACAACCTATAATGAAAAAAATCAACCAAAATTAATGCTTAAATGACACAGATAATAGAATTAGGAGACAGGGACATTAAAACAGTTATGACATTTTTTTTTTATGTTCATGAAACTAGAGGAAAGAAGAAAAGATTAGTTAACTTGAAGACATGATGATAGAGACTATCCAAAATGAAGCAGGAAAAGGCTGAAAAAAAATGAAAAGAGCAATCAGTGAGCTAGAGTCCCATAGGAGAGAAAGGAGAGAACTGAAAATATTTTAAGATATAAAGGCTAAATTTTTTTCTAATTTTATGGAAACTACAAACCCACAGATTCAAGAAGCTTCAGGGAATCCCAAGTACAAGAAATGTGAAGAAAATTAGAGCTAGTCACGTCTTAATCAAATTGCTTAAAACCAGTGACAAAGAGAAAATGTTAAAGGACAAAAGACTTTATATACAGAGGAACAAAGATAAATTGACAGCTGATTTCTTGTCAGAAACAATGCAAACTGGAAGACAGTGGGGCAACATCTTTAAAGTACTGAAAGAAAATTCTCCACCTAGAATTCTCTACCCATTTAAAATGTCTTTCAAAAACTAAGCTGAAAAAAATAATTTTTCAGACAAGTAAAAGCTGAAAGAATTTATCATTAGCCAACCTGAAGTATAAGAAATGATAAAAGAAGTCCTTCTGCAGAATGAAAATTATACCAGGCAGAAACCTGGATCTACTCAAAGGAATGAAGAGGACCATGAAATAGTAACTACGTGGGTAAACACAAAGATTTTTTTTTTAATTTTTATTTATTCATTTATTTATTTATTCATTCATTTATGGCTGTGTTGGGTCTTCGTTTCTGTGCGAGGGCTTTCTCTAGTTGCGGCAAGCGGGGGCCACTCTTCATCACGGTGCACGGGCCTCTCACTGTAGCGGCCTCTCTTGTTGCGGAGCACAGGCTCCAGACGTGCAGGCTCAGTAACTGTGGCTCACGGGCCCATTTGCTCCGCGGCATGTGGGATCTTCCCAGACCAGGGCTCGAACCCGTGTCCCCTGCATTGGCAGGCAGATTCTCAACCACTGCGCCACCAGGGAAGCCCAAACACAAAGATTTTTGAAGTCTCTATGAAAGTTAAGTGACTCTATAAAGCAAAAATAATAGAAATGTAATGCAGGGTTTCTACAATACATGGAAACAAAATAAATTACAGCAACAGCTCAAAGCCTAGGAGGAGAGAAATGGCCCTATATTTTTTTTTTAGATTCTTACACTGTATGTGGGGGAGTAAAATATCACTTGAAGGTAGACTGAAAAGTTAAATGTGTATCATAAGGCCTTCCCTGGTGGCACCGTGGTTAAGAATCTGCCTGCCAATGCAGGGGACATGGGTTTGAGCCCTGGTCTGGGAAGATCCCACATGCCACGGAGCAGCTAAGCCCGTGTGCCACAACTACCGAGCCTGTGTTCTAGAGCCCACGAGCCACAACTACTGAAGCCCACGCACCTAGAGCCCACGCTCTGCAACCAGAGAAGCCACTGCAAGTAGAAGCCCGCACACAGCAACGAAGACCCAACGCAGCCAAAAATAAATACATTTTTTTTAAAAAATGTTTATCATAAACACTAAGGAAACCAGTAAAATAACACCAAGAGTTATAGTTAATAAAACAACAAAGAAATAAAATGAAATCATTAAAAATGGTCTATCCAAAGAAAGCTGAAAAAGGAGAAAAAGAACAAAGAATAGATAGGACAGAGAGAAAAAGAATAGCAAGACAGTAGATTTAAACCCAGCCATATCAGTAATCACATTACATGTAAATGGTCTAAATATCCAAATTAAAAGACAGAGATTGTCAGATTGGCTAAAAATGCAAGATGCAGCTATATGCTGCCAACAAGAAACCCACTTTAAATATAAAGACATTAGTAAGTTAAAGGAAACAGGCTGGGAAAATGCTAATAGCGATCAAAAGAAAGCTGGATTGGTGTCAGAATAGAACTAGAGCAAATAATATTAACAAAGATAAAGAGGGTTGTTTCATATTTGTAAAGGGGCCATTTCATCTACAGGACATAACAATCCTAAGTGTTTATGCATCTAATAACAAACCTTCAACGTAGACGAAGGAAAACTACAAGGAAAAAGAGACAAAGCCAGAAATACAGTAAGAGATTTTAAAACCCTTCTCAGAACAAATAAACAGAAAGTTAATAAGGATATTAGAAGACTTGAACAGCACTATAATCCAACTTGACCTAACTGGATTAAAAGAACACTCTACCTAACAATAGCAGAATACACATCCTTTTCAAATGCAAACAGAATATTTACCAAATAGACCATATTCTGGGCCACAAATTAATTTTCAGTAAATGTTGAAGGATTCAAGTCATACAAAATATCTTCTTTAACCAGAGTGGAATTAAATTAGAGATCAACACTGAAAGACATTTGGAAAAACCCCAAATATTTGGAAACTAAATAAGCCACAGAAAAGGAGAAAACATTTGCAGATCATCTATCTGATGAGGACTTGTATATGGGTAATAAATACATGAAAATGTGCTTATCATCATTAGTCATTAGGGAAATGTAAGTTAAAACCATAATGGGATACCACTGTATAGCTATTAGAATACCTAAAATTAAAAAGACTGACCATACCAGATGTTAGTGAGGATGTGAAAACAATTAAAGGCTAAACATGCACCTACCGTATGACTAAGCCATTCCATTCCTAAGTGTTTACTCAAGAGAAATGAAATATATGTCTGTACGTGAATGTTCACAGCAGCTTGTTTTGTAATAGCATAGAAGAAACTTTACACTTGAACACATGCAGCTTATCGTATGCCACGCTGCTAAATAATTCACTCTGTTTTTAAAATTCAGTTGCTGAAAGTAGAAAAACAAGAGAAAAAAAATTTAAAAGAGAAAGTTAAGTCCATTAATTTTTTTTTAACTTTCTATGCTGCATAACAAATTACCAACAAATTTAGCAGCTTTAAAATAACACCAAACCCAGCTTAGCTAAGTTGCCTGCTTCAGGCTGCAGTACTGCCATCAGCTAGGGCTGCGGTCTCATGTGAGGCTAGGGGTCCTCTTCCAAGCTCACAAGGTCGTTGGCAGATTTCAGTCCCTTGCAGTTGTAGGACTGAAGGCCCAGCCTTTTGCTGGCTGTCAGCTGGAGGCTACACTTAAGTCTCAGAGGCTACATGTGATTTTTACCACCTGGCCTTCTTAGACCCTCTCATGGCATGGTAGTTTATCAAAAGCCAGCATGGGGGAAAGTTGAATCTGCTAAGACAGAAGGACCCCATCACTTTTGCCATATTCTCCTGGTTAGAAGTAAGTCACAGGTCTCACCTGCACTCAAGGAGGGGGAGTTACTGGGAGTCACCCTAGTGTATATGAACCGCAATACGGTACAGCACATGGAAACAGAGACAATAGAAAGGAGTCCCCAGGATCATGGCAAAGGGAGATGCCACCATCAGCTGTTTAGTAGGCCTACAGGAAGAAGGGCGCCCGCAGGATGGCCACAGGGATGACTAATCTCATGTGTGGGCATATGAAGGGATGACCAAGACTGTCAGAGTGCATTAGTGCATGAATGATAGGCCTATAGAAAGGTAAACTAATGAAGATACAAGACAGTTATTAACTCTAGGAGAAACAGGAGTTGTACAAGAATGAGAATGTAATCAGAATATGTATGATGGCCCTCCTGTGAATAATATTTACATTGTCCTAATAAATCCTGATCGGACCAAAAGTAATGATAGCTCTTTATTTGAGAGATGGAAAGTGGAGGTGGGGGAGCATGGGTAGTAGGATGTCAAAGAGCTAAATCCTCATCTTCTGTGTTAGAAAGCCAATAGGTAGCATCTGAAGTTGCAAATCAAGAAAGAGCAGAGATGATAAAAAGAAAGAGCTGAGAGGCCTTTCTCGCCTTCTGGGATGGCCCACACTCTGTCTGTGGAGTGTGTGTCTCTCTAAATAAATCCACTTCTTACCTATCACTTTGTCTCTCACTGAATTCTTTCTGCGATGAGACATCAAGAACCTGAGCTTCATTAAGTCTTGAAACCAGGGACTGAAGACTCCCAGTTCTGCTTCATAAGTAAAGGTTAGCCGGAAGCGCTCAACCACCAGATCAACTGGAACCTAAGGAATGATGATGTTGACCTTCTCTGATTCTTGTGATGTCAATCAAGTTTGGAGTCAGTCGATGTCCCAAGCCCCTTCATGAATATGCATGTACGCTTACCTTAAGACTTCCCCGGTTTTGCTGTTGGGGAGACATTGCTTTGGGAAAGATCCGCGGTGTTCTCTTTACTTGCTGCAAGTAATAAATCCATTCTTCTCCCAAAAAAAAGAAAGAGCTGAGAATTGCTAGTGGTTGCCTCTGAGGAGCTGGAATACAGCTGGGGTGGGGCAGCAGTGGACAGGGAACTGTCATTTTTTATAGTATGCCTTGAGGGCCAATGTGACCTTTTAAGCCACGTACATGATTTGCTTTGATAAAAATTAGATTTACAAAATAGAAATCCATCATGTTGCTCTCTTGATGTTTCTCCTTACTTTTAACACATGCTGTGTGTTTGTGAGAAACAGAAAGCGAGCAAGGTACATGATTTGTGAGGGACTTAAAGATACTTGGTCCGCAGTTTTCTTTTTCTTCCACGGCGTTAATCCAGAGGAAGCAGGTCTGGCAGCTGCAGCAACCCTGCCGTGTTGGGGAAGCCGGGTGAAGAAGGGGAAAAGGCGGGAGGGACGGCGGGGGGGCTCACCTCCCAAGCAGGATCTGCACCCGCCAAATCCTTTAATTATCGGCTGCCCTTGCAATGAGAAAAAGTGTTGTGTTTAGAGAAGCCTTTGCAAGTAGCCCAGTTAGGACTCTTTCCATCCAGGAATTGGAGAAAGGTAAAGCGGGGAAAACATGTTTTGTGGATATTCATGGAAGTATGTAGAGAGAAGGAAATACCCACATAAGTACATGTGCATTTGCTAGGCCTGCCATAGTAATGTACCGTGGACTGGATTGCTCAAACAGCAGGTTTATTTTCTCAAAGTTCTGGAGACCAGAAGACCAAGACCCAGGTGTCAGCAGGGTTGGTTTCTCCTGAGGCCTTTCTTCTGTGCCCATGCATCTCTGGGCTTTTCCTCTTAGAGGGACACCAGCCCTACTGGATAAAGGTCCCACCCTTATGACCTCATGTTGGAGGTTGGGGCTTGAACATATAGATTTGGTTGGGGGGTGGGGGGGACACAGTTCAGTCCATAACATCCTGTAAATCACTTATAGACCCAATCTGAGGTCCTGAGCATTCAGCTGGGATCTGGTCTGAACCACCTAAAAGAAAAAAAGAAAAAAAAAAAGAGAAAGAGATGGCAGAACAATATAGGCCTCTAGTATTTAAAATAGTTAAATTAGGTGGCAGGGTGGCCATGAATTCTTTCCTAATTCAGTTTCCTGGTCAAGCCTTGGCCAGCCAAGTGTCCGGTTAGTAAACATGAGATGAGATAACTCCTTCCCTCCCCCTCCTCCCAGGCTCCCCCAGACCACTCCTTTGCCTCTGTCCCAAGAGAGCCATAAAGGGGACATTAAAATAATGGATACAATTTCCCTCTGTCTTGTTATGTTTTCCTGCTGCAGCAGCTTATTATCTCTGGGGAGGAGCTTTGCCGGGGTTGGAGGAGGGGCGGGGGGAAGAAAAGGGAAATGCTAAATTACATGGGCAGCTGTGTCTTCGATAACAAGCTCGGTGAAGAAAAGGACCAGCTCAGCTAAGTCAAGGCGGTTTTCGCGACACCGCCCCCCCCCCCGCCCCGCCCTCCTCCTTCTCTTCCCTTCCCCTTCATCTTCTCTCTCCTTCCAGGAGTTACAGAATGATGACTTAATTGCTAATAGGACCTTGGGATAAAACACATGCCCAGAGTATCACAGTTCATTTTCAGAAGATGAGCTTCTCAGAAACCAGCATTTGATTACTTAATATTGAGTTTCCAAACAATGAAACGTTATAAAATTGGTTTGTTTTGCCAAAGCTGGGGGGGGGTTCTCCTGGCCTGCCACCTGTCCATCGAAAGGCCGGAGAGGAGACACTGCAAAAGTTGCAGCCGAGAGGAGCAGTGTGTAAAGAACTGAATTTGTGCTTCTTCTCTTCACAGCATCTTCTTCGGCCTACGCAGAAAGAGTAATCCTCTCCTCCTAAAGACTGAACTCAGTTTAAAATCATACTTGTTTTTAGCTCCTCATCACACTTCTGAAGGTTTCTCTCTTAAAATAACATTGGTCATCAGTCAGAGGCCCCCGATTACTCGATATTTAGGTCTTGGTTATTGGGTGTAGCGTCAGATTTGATTGTCATTAGTAGGAACAACAGAAAGGGGCTCTTTTAAATTGTTTATAGAGCAGGAAACGATAGGGGGAAATCTCAAAACTAATGAACGTCTTTTTTCTTATAAAAGAAACATATAATTATTCACAGTTCAGATTTGTTTTCAAGTCTCCTTTTTCTGTTTCTATCATAAGTAACAGCACTGTGCTTCATCTAGACAATTATAGTTGTACCTTCTATAATAGAATAGCAATTGTATCCATTGTGTATTACACACTAAACTAGGGTCCTTTCTTACTTTATCTCATTTTAATTTTGAAACAGAGCCTATAACATAGATCTGTTTATATTCATAGTGTATTTCCAGGTAAAGAACCAAGACTCAATGATGTAACTTACCCAGGTACACAGGCAGTACAGGAATGGGGCCCTTCCCCTCACCCCTCAGAGTCACCTGGGTTACTGCTGCCCGTCAGACTTTGGTTACCTCTTCCAGCCTTTGTACTCGACGTTCCCATTCCTAATTGGTCCAGGGAAAGCCACACGACTGTCTTGAGGCCACGTCCACACCTCTCAGTGGGGCTGCGCAGACCTCTGCCGCCTCACCTGTCCCACACGGCTGTTGGCAGCCTCAGCTGTGGTCCTTATGGTGAAATGAGGAGAGATGGGGAAGAATCTCCCCAGCTCCCCAATGGATATGGAAGAGTGAGATGTGAACAGTGTAATACCTGTGTAGATATGACCTTTATCTATCATTTTGGCAATGGATAAGAACAAAGCATATGATGAATGAATAAGAACAAAGTAAGTGACAGAGGAACCAAATTGGTTGGTCAGCAGTAGCAATGTTTAACAGTCACAAGGTATTATTTACTCACTGCTGACTACTGTGACTAAGATGTAATTTGGAAAGATACCACCCCGGGTGTAAGCTGTGTAACATTTTCTTGCATAAATATTAAAAGTTTAAAAGGAATCAAGACTAAAATTGTAAAGTAAATGAATCTGCTTTACAAATTCATGTAAATTTATTTACACAGATATTGTAGCTGAAATCTCAGTAGTTTGATAGGACGTGTATTCCCATTGCAAAGGCAGCTCATAACATTTCTTTGTGCAGTTGAAGCACACATGTTGCCACCGAGGGGCAGCGACACTAAATGCCATGATGTAAGGGAGACAGTAGGGATCAGTGGTTAGAGCTAGGACTTTGAGGTCACACTGTCTGCTTTTGAATTCCAGCTCAACCAGCTGTTAGCCATGTGATTTGTGTTATTATGCTTTTCCTCGTCTTATTTTCCTAATCTGCAAATTGGGGATAATGAAACTGTAATAACATGCACCTTGTGGAATTGTTGGAATTAAATGAGATACAGAGCATGGAAAGCACTTGGCAGAGTCCCAGAAGTATTACCATTGGGCACCAAACTATTGTTTTGAAAATTGGTAAATAAAAGAAAGGAATCAGGGGGAAAAAAATGAGTCACTGAAGGGGACATTCTTTCTCGCACTGGATATCACAGGGTGTGGCTACGATGTGGCCTGGAGCTGCCCACGCAGAGCAGAAAGCCTGGGGATGAAGCCAACACCAAGAGGACAATAGAGAGAAGCCCTGGGGCTGCATTATGCCACCTCTGGTCTTCCAGGCACGGAAACAGGAAGGACAGTGTCTTACTGAGCAAGCCAGCATGGGGCTTTCCTGGCAAGCATAGTTGAAAGCTGACTAACGATACTGTCCTTAAAATCAGAACAAAAAAAGAAAAATAAATTATATGGTGGGGAAAAAGATGCACTCAAATGCAGAGTGGTCTTTGAACTGAAAGCTCTTAGTCCTTTGTAACATTTGAGATGCATGAAAGGTGCCGAACTTCTTCGTTTCCTTTGTCAACATCCATTAGGTCAGACGCCCTGCTCGCATTTATTTTTCTTTTCTTCTAAAGAACTCTCCCTAATCTCTCATCTTCCAAAAGGCAGGGCGCATTGACTTTACAGTTGATCCTTGAAGAACAGGGGTTGGAACAGGGCGGGTCCACTTCTATACAGATTTTTTTCAATCTAAATATGACAGTAGTATTTCAGTCTCAACAATCCACGGTCTGCACTGGTTGAATCTGTGGATAGGGAGGAACCTCGGCTACCAAGGGCCAACTATAAATTATCCTTGGATTTTCAACCCTGCTGGGTATCAGTGCCCCTAACCCCACGTGGTTCAAGGGTCAACTGTAGAATGTGTTGGCAACAACTCTTCTTGGGTCTCCCCACTCCAGCCACATTCCTTTGTTTAGAAATTACCCCAGGTGCCTCTTTTAAGTTTTACTCTCCCTGAGAATCAGATTTCAGAATTGTACATGTGGAATTTTCCAATTTCTGTACGTAACTACATAAATACATGTTATATAGTCACATGGCTTATATAAGAATAGAAAATTTCTTGGGAGTTTGCACAAGACATTGTTTACAGGGGTCACCTCCAGGAAACAGTATTAGGAGAACAAGACTTGGCTTTTTACTTCTATTATTTATTACTTCTCAGTTGAAAGTATTTTCTTTTTGAAAGTGTTTTTTGTTGAAAGTAAGTTTTTTCTAACTAATGGAAAAGTTAGTTTGGAACAGCCTTCTTACCACTAAGACTTATAGTTTCCTTTACAAAAGAAGAGAGAAATAACTGTACTTGCTCAGTCTTTTATTCAACGCCATTGAAATAAATTGGAATAGTCGGAGCTCTGTAATACTGGCCCAAAATGTGAGCACGATAGAGTCATCTTTATAGTGATTGAACTTGACTTCCATCTTCGAAAATCAGACGTTAAGAATTTATTATGTTCATTCTTTTTATATGAAAAGCAAAGAATGAAAAAGATTTTTTTTTTTAACTAAAAAGTAAAAAGTGACTCGACCCAAATGATCTACTTAATGGTCTGTCCCTCTGGAAGCAGGGACCAGGTCCTGGTCACCTTGGTATCCCCATAGTGAGTGCTCAGCAAAGGATTGTGGGTTGAATGAAGCCTCACTGTCCTTTCGCACAGGAACAGGCACTCTGATAGGACACGCCCCAAGCACCCAGAGCATCCCTGGCAGTCACGGGCCGTGCAGGTGAATGTTACCTAACCCAGAAAGAAATCCCAGAGCCTCCATCGCCGCTAAGTCAGGCAAGTGCCATCCCAGTGGTAGCAGCACTGTTTTCATTATCATGATTTTTTTTTAATTTATTTTTATATTTATTTATGGCTGTGTTGGGTCTTCGTTTCTGTGCGCGGGCTTTCTCCAGTTGCGGCAAGCGGGGGCCACTCTTCATCGCGGTGCGCGGGCCTCTCACCATCGCGGCCTCTCTTGTTGCGGAGCACAGGCTCCAGACGCGCAGGCTCTGTAGTTGTGGCTCACGGACCTAGTTGCTCCGCGGCATGTGGGATCTTCCCAGACCAGGGATCGAACCCGTGTCCCCTGCATTAGCAGGAAGATTCTCAACCACTGCGCCACCAGGGAAACCCCCTCATTATCATGATTTTTAATACTTCTCTTCTTTCCTTTCACTTGATGTTTATACCGGCCATTTTTCCTCTTGCACCGTCTTAGTTTAATTATCTAAATGACCATTAGATGTAAACAGTTCTGTCCCTCATGTCCAAAGAAGAGGGAGAAGGGAAGAAACAAAAAACCCAGTCCTCGAGAAGTTTTCTGTTTGTTTCCTCATTCTCTAATCATCCTCCATTTTACTCATCTGTTTAAAAAGATATTTAATGCAGGCCTAATATTGCCAGGCAATGTACTTATAATTCAGAAAATACTTTTGCTCAGTAGTTTAAATGTTTGAGTTATTATTTCATCAAAAAGAATCTTTTTATTTAAATTACATCATCGTGTAGTTAACCATTGTAGTCTCTTTGGTGGTTCTTTTTTTTTTTTGGCTGTGTTGGGTCTTAGTTGTGGCATGCAGGATCTTCGTTGAGGCATGCAGGATGTTTCGTTGCGGTGCGTGGGCTCTTCCTTGCAGCACTCAGGCTTCTCTCTAGTTGTGGTGTGTGGGTTTTCTCTCTCTAGCTGCGGCACGCAGGCTCCAGGGCTCGTGGGCTCTGTAGTTGTGGCACATGGGCTTAGTTGCCCCGCGGCATATGGGATCTTAGTTCCCTGACCAGGGATCGAACCCGCATCCCCTGCATAGGAAGGGGGATTCTTTACCCCTGGACCACCAGGGAAGTCCCTTTTTGATTGTTCTTAAATTTTTGGAACAAGATGATGGGTGTTTGGCCATATTGGTGGAGGAAAGAAATGTATAGAAGGGATTCCCTTTCAGATCATGAACTGAAGGAATAATGAGTTCAAATGCTTATTTCTTTTCTGAATTACAACAAATCTGAATGATTTATCCAGTAGGAAAAAGCAGTAGATTTAAGGAGAAGTCAGAAAAGAAATTATTTCACAAACACAACAAAATTAACTACAACGATATTTTGGTTAAGTGGTAAGTATGATACTATCACTTTATGAAACAGATTTTTAGGTAATTTTTCTACTCATTCTAAGAGTGTTTTACTCTTACTTCTGAATGACAACTTTTAGGTGTATGAATACTTTCTCTTTGCTGGTGTTAATGAATGTTTATAAAGGCTATTCCTATAACTCGTCGTTTCTCCAAAATAAGCTTAACCGGAAATCAAAGATTTGGAAGATTCATTGTAGTTAAAATTAGGGGCATGGAGGGCAAAAGCCCATGCTTTTCAGCCTTTGTAAAAGAATCCATTAATGCAGCATGACAAGTAAGTACAATTTAGTGGCCCCTCATTATTTTAAGCAGGAGGCCTTCTTCAAGGGCACACAAATAAGTCAACATAGATCACCACTGACCCCAGGCCTGGGTCCAGAGGTCAACTCCCAAGGGCTGTCCGAATTCTTCTTTCCTGTAGTGCCCTGCTGACTCTTGTCTGGGGGCTCCAATCCTTTGGAAGCAGAGTGTTTTTTATTGGGAGAGAATCTGATGCGAATGTGTAAGGTCTTGGTTAACATAATTCCATACTGTGTCTGCTCAGCAGGACTTTTATGTTAAACATAGATGTTCTGGAGGTGGCTTTGTCTCCAGGGCTGGGAGTCCCCCAGCTCTGCACACTCCACATGCTTCCTGGTCTGTTGTTGCTCATCATCCCGAATAAGTAGGGAATCTTGATTCTTGAAAGTGACGATTGCATCATTGGAAAGGAACATGGGAGTCTTCTGATTGATCTCATTTTTCTCCCATTTGAGAGAAGTAAGTTGAAAATAGAGGAAAGACATTTCATACTTCCTGGCATTTAATATTTTGGCTACTTTGAAAAGCTCCCGGTTTCGTGACAGTATCAGAATGACCCAAAGATGCACGTGCTGAGTCATTGCAGCCAGTGGTTCAGCTCCAGGAAGCGTGCGAATCACACTGCCTTTGTCGGTCTTGGTCTTGCACCAGCTAAAAGTGAATGGTGGAAAGCTGAGTTTTCATGTCTGTTAAAAAAGCTTGTAAACAAGCAGGCAGTGCAACTGTGTTATCCACAATAGGAGCTTCCATTATAACTTTGCTCAGATGAACCCAAATGCACTGCCTGCGGGGTTCTTCCTGGGTTTTCTCACCTTGTGTGGATTTAGATATGATCTGCCTCGTACTGAATCCTGCCCTGGAGTGGACAGTGTTGCAGCCTCAGGAGCGGCAGCAGTCAAGTCTGGGTAGCATCTTCACCCAGATACCTTCGACCCAGAGAATTATTTTACATTAGAGACGGAGCAGCTTCACGGTGGCTGAATGCGGTCACTCGCTTCTTAAACTATAAAACGCTGGTTCCTTTTTCCAAATCCATATCCCCGCACAGATTATAAAGGCGTCTTAAAATGCTCACGTCAGAATGCAGTTAGGTAGGAAAATTACTGTAGAGTAACTGGTATGAGTTTGTAGCCCAGGAAACTGGAAAAAATATGAACAGTTCCCACCAATGTCCTTTGTGTTTGATGTTTCAGTGCTAAAACATTAAGTGTGGGTTTCTTTCTGGGGTCTCCTAGGAGCAGCGACTGTAGTAACCAGAGAAAAATGTTACCCCCCCCCTGCTAGGAACAGAAACCTCAGGAGGATAAGTAGCCATCCACATACCTAAAGTTTTAAAGTACGGGAAATCCCCACCTACAAGCAGGTTGTGTGCCAGAACTTTATTTGTAGTTCATTGCTTGAAACGCAGAGCACATTTTCCTGAAGACATGCTATCAGTGGCGCCTGTATTCCAGGCAGGCCTCAGAAGCCTTTTTAGCCCATAATACACTAAAGTGCAGTCCTGTGCCATTAGCAAGACAGGAGCTGGCCACCGTATAGCACAGTGTTCTATGTGTCTGGCCACGTGGACCCACCTCACTCACACTCTCATCGTCCAGGTGGTTATGAGGCTGCAGGTGCACAGGTTTCCTCCTCGACCTGGAGCTTGGGCCAGGAAGAAGTAGCAGCGCTTGGTCAGGGGTGAAAGGGCTTTCCTCTCCCCTTCCTCCTCAGCACCTCACCCCCTTCCCCAGGAGCTCCCTTTCCCAGGGCTAGAGGGAGTGGGGGGAAGCATCCTAGGCCGTATTGACTAAGCCAGGGCTTCTCAGATGGAAGCGTGCACGCAGATCTCCTGGGGATGTGCTGAAATTGCAGATTCTGATTCAGTGGGCCGCAGGTGGGCCCTGAGGTCCTGAACTTCCCACAAGCTCCTGGGTGATACCGACGCTCCTGGTCCACAGACCCCAGTTTGAGTAGCGAGAGTCTGTCAGCATCACAGGGGGGAAGAGTGGGTGTCAGAGAAATCCTGTCCCTACAAAAAAGGACCTTGAGAGTGAGAGGACGGAGATCTATGACAGAGGCCTTAATCTGGCTTCCTTCGGTGTTGAGAACTTTCAGCCTGGTAAGAAGAAGTGGGAATACTAAAACTGATAAGGAGCAGCTCGTCCACAGTCCTCACACTCCGGGTCCTAGACCCGTGTGTAGTGTGTGAGCATCGCCAGAGGAAACCAGCCAGCTTCCCCAGCTCACCGGGGGTCTCTGGTGCAGGTGGACAAAGAGCGCTTTTTGCAGAACCGATCTAGACACAGTGCAGCAAAGCAGTGAGAAGCACGGGCCTGGTTTTAATTCTGTCTCCACCACTGACTAGCTGTGTATCCTTGAGCCCATGCCTTTGTGCCTAAATGTCCTCTGTCCTCATCAGTAAAGTGAGGCTAAAATTAGTGCCTACCTCTAAGGGTGATGGGGAACTTAAGTTATTATCTATGTAAAATTCTGAGGATAGAGTGCCCCAACGGTGGTGGAGGCAGCAGTGGTGGTGGTGGTTATATGAGTAATTTGAGATTACAAACGTGGAGTCCAATTTTCCATTTTGCTGTTTATTACCTGTGTGGCCTTGGGCAAATGACTTAACGCCTCTAAACCTCCATTTCCTTCCTTGTAACATGGAAACGATAAAAGTACCTACTTCATTGAGTTTGGGGGACGATGAAAAAAAAAAGCACTTACACAGTGCCTAGCACATAGTAAGTTCTCAATAAACAACAGTTACTGCTAGTAAAGTAGGCCAGCTATCTGGAGAACAGGAGTTTTCAAACTGTGCTCCAAGAGTTGAAGATTTTACCGAAATGTGTCTTGGGGGTTATTCATTAATTCATTCCTTCCACACCCACTGTCCCCTTCAGCCAGAGGGGCTTATCTTTGTTGGGCTTCAGCATTAAGATTTGACTTAGAAAAAGAGTTTGAAAATCACTGTTTTGGAGCTATGATATGCTGTGGGACCATGGAGGGATTTCATTTCCTTAAACAAAGATGGAAATAGCAGATGGTGAATTTAAAAAGATACATGTATATATAACCCAAAGTCACATGAGGCTGAATTGAATCATATAGTTAATTTATGTCGTTAGATGTGCAGTGTCCGGAGTGGCCGCTCTGCAGCACTGGCTAATACATAATCTTTGGTTCCCTCCCCTAGATGAGCACCATGCCAGGACTGCCGACTCGGCCCTGCTTCTACGACATAGATCTTGATACGGAAACGGAGCAAGTTAAAGGCTTGTTCTAAGTGAACAAGATTTTCACAGGACTCAATTCAGGTAGGCTATTGTGCTTTTTACTTTTTCTTTCTTTCTTTTTTCCCTAGTTCAAATCTCTTTTAGTTTTATTTTGTTTGGTTTTTCTGATATTTATTACAGAAATGGTCTGATAAGTAATTTCCTATTACTGTGGTTGGTTACTGTGAATTCCTACCAGGTTACAGCCATGCCCGGGGTCACTCCTGGGTGTGGATAGGCAGTGACATGGTCAGGTCCTTGGTGCACCTGGACCCGATTCCAGTGAAAGTCAGTCACACCGTCTCTGAATATAGATTCGTTTTAAGGCATCTCTTGCTATAACAAAGGAGCCCTGTAAATTCATTATTCTTTTTCGAGAATTAAAACTAACATCTGCTGTCATTAACTATACCAGCTATACCTTCGTCCCACATATCTCTTGGTACAGAGTTAGAATCATGTGATAGAGGACTCCCAGCATGCTCGTTTCCTGGGGCTGCCATAACAGTGTCACAGCTGAGCAGCTTAAACAACAGACATTTGTCCTCCCACAGTTCTGGAGGCCAAAAGTCCAAAGTCAAGGTGTCATCCGGGCTATGCACTCTCTGAGATTCTGGCAGGATCCTTCCTGGCCTCTTCCTAACTCCTGGTGGTGCCCATTGATCCTTGACATTCCTCTGTCTCCCTGTGCGTCTCTGTCTTCCTTAAAGGACACCAGTCTCATTGAATTGCGGCCCACCTTATTGACCTCTTCTTAACTTGATTATATCTGCAAAGACCCTATTTCCAGTTAAGGTCACTCTCAGAGGTACTAGGGGTCAGGACTTCAACATACCTTTTGGGGACACAATCTAACCCATAGCACTGTCGCACAACAGGGGGATTGGGCTCTCATACCACCGGAAAGATTCATAGAGATGGGACAGATCGTCTAACTCCAAGGGCCCTGTGAGTCACAGGAAGGACAGGGCAGCAGAAATTAGAGCCCTTGATGATTCAGCGTCTGCGCAGTGTAAGAGGGTTGGGCTTGCCTTGGCGCTGGCTTAGGCGGCCCACAGCAGGGGGCCTTTGGTCTCATTCATGTCTGTGTCTCGGTCCTGCAGCCGCAGGCACACCTGCTGGCTTCTGTCCTAGCTTCCCATCACGAAGAAGAAGGACCCCCCCCCCCCCCGCCCCGCTCTGCAAATCCTCCTCCCTGGGAAACTCCCAATCAGAAGTCTCAGAGACTTGGAGCTGCTTTTCCCCATCCCATATATCAGACAAGCCCTCACCATATTCTCAAGACGCATTCCTTCCCCATAAACACCCCCATTCCTTCTTCCTACTCCCTCCTGCTCCTGTTCCTTAGCCCAGCACCCATCCCTCTTCCCAGTATATTCTGGGCCTTCCAGATGAGCTTGCTTGACCTAAAGACCCTTCTTTCCAATTGTCTCTGAGTTATGCCCTAAGCCAAGCACACAGGACTCTCACATTTGTTTGTTTGACTATCAGTAGTGAACATGGGGAGATTTTTTTTTTTTTTTTGCAAGTCTTTGTTACTAAAACACTGAAGACTTAGGCTATGATGAGAAAGGTAAGAGACACATTAATACAAGTTGTGGGATTGTTCAGTTTGGGTTGTGTGTGTGGTGTTTGGTGTTGTTTGTATGTGTTTTTTGCTGAGGAGTGGGAGCTGTATTTAGTTTTAACCACAATCACATTTCAAATCTTTGTCATTTCTGAAAAAGAAAACTCCAGAAAATGAACTAATGGAGACTAATTTAACAGAGAAGCCCATAAACTTGAGCTTTGATAACAGAGTTATTTTGGTCTTTTGATATGACTGTGCATGTGTATGTGTGTGTGAATGTCTTGGGTTTCCCAGCCAGGCCTTGGGAAAATCACAATATCATTCCTCTTAAACTTTGAGTTGACCCCTGTCCAGGCTAATTTCCCTTGTCATGTCAACCCATTATGCTACATTTCTGCCACTTGTCATTTTTCTCCAGAACAAGTGTGTGTAATTCTTTCATCTCTCTCAGATAGATGAGTATTTTTCCAGCCTTTTGGTCCATTTTTATTTGCTCTCCAAATAGGTCATATAAATGCATTTATGCCTTAATTCTTGCAGTTGGGACTCAGGTAATGCCAGGTGGCGTGTCCTTAGCTTTACCAGTACCTACCTCTAAAACCTTGTGTTCAAGTTCGCTGACAACTATCCCTCTGGACTTTGTTCAAAGACTGCGCAGGGGGACTTCCCTGGCGGTCCAGTGGTTGAGACTGCACACTTCCACTGCAAGGGGCGCAGGTCGGATCCCTGGTCGGGGAATTGAGGTCCCGCATGTTGCGGGGTGCGGCCAAAAGAAAAGAGAGAATTAAAAACAAAAACAAAAAACAAAGACTGAGCAGGGGTTGGGGGTCAAGACACTTGCCTTTGGGGATTCCCTCCAATGGGCCAGGCCCAGTCCTAAGCACGTCTCATGGGCAGTCACTGCGCCCCTCGCAGGCAGGTGTCGTCCTGTCCCCTGTGGTCACAAGAGGGGGTAGCTGAGGGATGGCCCTGATCCACCAGATAGCAGAGGAGTAATACTGCCTTTCCACTACTCAGCCCTGCCTCTCGTTCCGTAGCTGTAGCAGGAAATGCTTTGCCATCCCCGGTCACATGTCATGCTGGCCTCAAATTTCAGAACTGCGGAAACTCTGGCCCAGAGACATCAACAACTTGCCTAAGTTGCACAGCTGATAAGTACAAAAGCCAAGACTCAACCCAGATCTGCTTACTCTCAGTCTCACCCCATCCTTTCTGCCCCAAACCAAAAGATTTTCACGGGGTAAATGAACTTTGGCCCATTCTGGAAGATGATAACCAGCTCTTTGAACAGACCCATAATTTGGGGACAACCAGGTGATGTTTTCATAACAAAAGATAATTGAGGGCTTCCCTGGTGGCGCAGTGGTTGAGAATCCGCCTGCCAATGCAGGGGACACGGGTTCGAGCCCTGGTCTGGGAGGATCCCACGTGCCGCGGAGCAACTAGGCCCGTGAGCCACAACCGCTGAGCCTGCGCGTCTGGAGCCCGTGCTCCGCAACAAGAGAGGCCGCGACAGTGAGAGGCCCGCGCACCGCGATCCGCAGCTGGAGAAAGCCCTCGCACAAAAACGAAGACCCAACACAGCCAAAAATAAATAAATAAATTTATTTTTTTAAAAAAAAGATAATTGAGTATTAAAAGCTATGACTTTGTCAAAATTCTTTTCAGTCAAACTATACTAGAGCTATCTCTTACTTAAGTCTCTCATTGAATGTCATTTTCCCACTCGGTTATCCAAGGTTCTTTCTTCTGTGTGAATTGCCAAACCTTGTTCTAGGCTTGGTAGGCAGTGTTTCAAAACCCATCCCTTGACCCTGCTTGAATAATCGCAAACCATCCGGTGCTGTAAGAGAAGACCGCTGTGCAAAGCACACGTTCCCTCTCGGGTGTCCTTCAGAATAACGATCCCGCAGACGTTCTTCCTGCTTCCTGTCTGCTCTCGCACACGGCAGGCAGGGACCTCTCCTACTAGCAGTCACAGGTCTGTGGCTATTAAAAACGCATAAAATACAAATGTTAAAGCTTGGATGATACTCGGACAGATTTGAGCCTCAGGAGAGGAAATGTCCGGTGGGCTGCTTTGCTCACATCGTGGTCAGACTCCAGCTCTTCCTCTGGACTCAGCCGCAGGACATCACTCTCCTTACTCCTCGCAGAACGTGTTGCAGACGTGACGTGTCCCACGTGGAAGAAGCCCCTCGGTTGAGGACTGCTGTCTTTCCTTCCGCTTCCTCACCTTCCCTGCTTATCTCACCCTCTAGGAAACGGTGTGAGACAATATGAGCCAGAGGTGCCAGGAAATCACCAGAATTTGAGCTCTTGCCTCTTCTTTCCAAAGCTTCCCTGTTGTGCTTTCACTATTGTTAGACTAAGGGCATGATTCATTCTTCTGGATGTTACCAAATAGAACTAATTAAAATGAGTTGTTTGTCCCAGTGAAACTGATCCTGTGACATGACTGGTCAGTCTTTTGTTTGAAGATGATTGGATTTGGAGGTTTGATTTACCCCCCTCCCTCTGGGTTTCTCATTTTGAAGCTTTATCATATTTCTGGGCCTTGGCAGGATTCAAATGAACTCAAGAAAGCCTGGCAGATTTCCTGAAGGATTCAAACACTCCCTTACTTTATTCTGATGTGCAAAGTTATGGTTAGTACGGAATCAAATTGACTCTGGCCCTGCTATAATTGTTTATCTTGAACTGCACACGCAAAAAGGAGTATAATACCAGCTCATTTCTTCCCTAAACGTTCTTTCGAGCCGAAATTTTCAGTGATATTTAATAATTATAAATTAATCTTCAGACGCTGCTTGTGGGCAGAGCCTCTTATCCCCAGGTTGTAAACCACAGAGTTTCAGGGTTTCCTGGGGGAGCTCCAGGGCTCTCTGATTTTAATTTTGAAACTCTGTCTTTTCAAGAAGCAGCTCAAAAATTGTTCATCACCGTTGTGCTTCAAGAAAAAGTCCTCAATTCCTCACCCCAAGCTATCCTTGGGACAGAGGGAGGCCCCCTTTTCCCACTCCCAGGCAGGAGCCAAAATAGGCTGGAAGCCCAAGCTACTTAAATAAACGATTGTGATAATTAAATCTAAAATGGAATCTTTAACATCTCTAAAAGATGGTGATAATTAAATCTCCCTTATCTAACTAAAATGGAATGTTTTGAGGCTTAACGGTTGTGAAATTCTTAATTAATTCCCTTTTAAAAGAAACTTCCCAGGAGGCAGTGGATCTAATCATCTTATACTTTTTTTTTTAATAAACCAAGAAAAATAATATTTCATCAAATGCTGGAAAAATATGATTTTTCTAATAACTCTAAATTTATACATGGTTAATATAATATATAAGAAATTATAGGGCTTCCCTGGTGGCGCAGTGGTTGAGAATCTGCCTGCCAGTGCAGGGGACACGGGTTCGAGCCCTGGCCTGGGAAGATCCCACATGCCGCGGAGCAACTAAGCCCGTGAGCCACAACTACTGAGCCTGCGCGTCTGGAGCCTGTGCTCCGCGATGGGAGAGGTGGCGACAGTGAGAGGCCTGCGCACCGCGATGAAGAGTGGCCCCCGCTCACCGGAACTGGAGAAAGCCCTCGCACAGAAACGAAGACCCAACACACCCAATAAATAAATAAATAAATAAATTTATAATTTAAAAAAAAAAAAAAGAAAAGAAAAGGAAGTTAAACACATACAGATTGGGAAGGAAAAAATATAGCTGTCTTTGTTTGCAGATGATATGGTTGTCTATATAGACAATTCTAAAGAATCAAAAACCAAAAAAAAAACAACAAAAAAAAAGAATAAAAAAAAAAATTATAGGTCAATGAGGAAAGCTTGGATGAGCTTTTGGAGAAGCTTGGAAAGCTTGGAGAAAAGCTTCTGTTATGTCATTAGTTATAATCTACCAGTTGGTTTGAAAAAATTAGAACTTGTAAGGTAGGGTGAAAGTTTTAACCCAATGCTATGAACTTGAAATTTTCTCCATTTTGCAGAAGGCATTTTTTAATCAGACACTCAAGCGGGTTAATAAGCATCCAGTGACTATCATGCAGTTTCACTAATAAGAGAAATAAATAGACTTACTTCTCCTCAATTCAAAAGCAAATCTCAAAAAAAAAATTCATGATATAAATGATTCCAAATTATTCACTTTTCAGGTTTTAAAAAAATTGTCAAAATATGTCGCCATCAACTTTACAAATACTACTGAGGTTGACTTCGTTTTTACTTTAAATTCACTTTCAGGGGCTTCCCTGGTGGCACAGTGGTTAAGAATCCACCTGCCAATGCAGGGGACATGGATTCGAGCCCTGGTCTGGGACAATCCCACATGCTGCAGAGTAACGAAGCCCGCGAGCCACAACTACTGAGCCCACATGCCACAACTACTGAGCCCACATGCCACAACTACTGAAGCCCACACGCCTAGAGCCCATGATCTGCAACAAGAGAAGCCACCGCAATGAAAAGCCCGCGCACTGCAACGAAGAGAGTAGCACCTGCTCACCGCAACTAGAGAAAGCCCACGCGCAGCAATGAAGACCCAACGCAGCCAAAAATAAATAAATAAAATAAATAAATTTATAATAAATAATAAAGTCACTTTGGTAGCGTATTTAACTTTAACCTCTGTTATTCAACAGTGGGAACCAAAACAAGATGGTTGTCAGCAAAGAGAAGCCAAGAACCAAGTGTCATTACCAATAATTAACATAAGGGTAAATACAATGAAATTGTCTTAGTTTAATAAATAGGAGAGAACTCCCCTTATGGGGGGGGGGGGAAATGTGTGTGTGTTTTATCCCCATGGCTGCTATAACAAATCACTTGGTGGTTTAAAATACCAGAAATTGATTCTTTCACAGTTTTAGAGGCTAGAAGTCTGAAATCAGTATTAGCAGGCTGAAATCAAGGTGCCAACAGGCCACACTCCCTCCAGAAGCTCCAGGGGAGAATCCTTTCCTTGCCTTCTCCAGATTCTAGCGGCTGCCAGCAGCCCTTGACTTGTGGCCACGTCACTCCAGTCTCTGCCTCTGGTCATTCACGTTGCCTGGGCACTTTGTAATTTCTTATTATTCACATACCATGATTGGATGTCTTACATATTCTGTCTTCCAAAAGATTTAACACTAAATCAAATTTTTTTTAACATCTTTATTGGAGTATAATTGCTTTACAATGGTGTGTTAGTTTCTGCTTTATAACAAAGTGAATCAGTTATACATAAACATATATCCCCATATCTCCTCCCTCTTGCATCTCCCTCACACCCTCCCTATCCCACCCCTCTAGGTGGTCACAAAGCACTGAGAACACTAAATCAAATTTAAAAAATTTTTGCCCCACTGAATACACAATAAACAACTGATTCATTTGCACCTTCGCTATTGTGTTTCTGATTTTTTTTTTTAATTTATATTCAGACTTTCTATACCTTTAACCAACCCTTTGAGTTTTCTGAAAATATGGAACCACAGACTCTAAGCCTCTTTAACTATAAAACTGTTGATACCGAGGTCACGTGGTCAATCCACGGGTCTTCCACCGAGCCCACCCTCGTCTCTCCCGCCACCCACCTTCCCTCCCCAGTAGTCACTGTGCCTCGTATCTAGAGTCACCAGAGCCACCGACGGGAGGCTGGCACGTCACTGAGAGGAGGGGCAAGGTCTGCACCAGGCAAACCTCCCTTCCTAACATCAAAAATATTTTCTTTTTGTTAATGTTTACTATGATTGCGATGCTTCTGTTTTCTGTTTACTTCCCTGATTTGAACCAGACATCGGGGAGTATTTGAAACTCCTAGTCCCCTGCCTTCATCACCGTCTTCTGTTCTGAAGCTAATAAAGCATCCCTTCTGGCTCCAGACCCTGCCCTCATCCGTGGGAGGCTGGCTCGCTGTATTCCAGCCGAGTTTGAACTCTTGGCCGAGTGGATAAATTCCTCCTTGTATAAATTCAGATCAAAGGCCAAGTGCTTGTATTTTACATTTCTCCTGATGAACACTTTTTTTTTTTTTTTTTTTTTGGTACTTAGGTGTTTTGTTTGCTTTTTTCTTTTTAAAATGTAGTTTGATCACTTCTTTTTCTAAAAGATTGGAGAATTCACAGTGACAGAGAGTGCTAGTATCCTTTGCGGGAAAACAACGAAGCTTTAACAATAATAAGAAATTTCAGATTCACTCACTTCCATTCTTGTCCTAAATGCATTTTTCAGACCTTGCTCTCTGTGCCTGCTATAAAAGAGAAACTGAAATCCAAGGCAACAGGATTGCTAATCTAAAATCCTGGATGTTCTCACTTGACAGGATCCTGGAAACGTGTAGATTCCAAATTTAGAAGTCATGGAATTTCAGCCACGGTCCCCAAGCAAAATCTTTTAGGAAATCAGAACTGCTGCCTGCCGTGTCCATGCTGGCTCGGTCCCGAGTGGTGCACAATCGGATTCTCCACTGCTCATAAGTAAAAAGATTCCAAGCAATGATCCCAGCCTTGCCTTGTGAATAGACTCACTTGTCTTCTCTTATATTTTCTTGTGGTCTCCAACTTCAGAGCTATAATATATGAACAGTTTGACACCAGAGGAAAAAAGCTGTTCTTAAACCACCGAAATATTTTTTTTTCCTGTTTTTCAGGCTCCACAAACACAAACTACTCCTTGCCTTTTTGCTGCAGTTGGAGAAGAAAGTGAATTTGAAATATGCTCTTACGCAATGCTGGGGAAATGGTGAAATAGGCCAAAGATTTATTCTTCGTTCAAGATGAATTCTGTTTGTAACAGAGTGTAGTGTTCAGGAAAAGGACCTCCACCAAGTCTGAAAGAAACTAATTTATTTTCTGTTTCTGCAGAGTTTACATTATTTCCCACTGCTTACACTTTAGAATGTTTATTTTATGGGGACTGGGGGATTAAAAGAGTGTGAACTAAAAGGTAACATTTTCCACGATGGAGTTTTCTATTTTGTCTTTGAACTGAAAATAAACATGTATGTAGAAAACCAACCAGCAAGCTTTCAGTGCCAGATAAGACTCACTGACTGCTCTCTAGAGGTAGCTTTTCATGGTGGGGTTGTTACCTGACACTGATTTCCTGGAAAATTGTGAATGCAATGAGAGCTTTATAAACATAACAAGGAAAAAATAACAGACAGAGAAATATCAGGTCAGTTGTGAAATCTTCTGACTGCTGGAAAGTGGTAATATCCTTTGGAACAAAATACATTTTATATCCAGAACTACTTTTCAGTGCCAGTGAAGTTTACATCACTTACCTAGAAACTGATGGGATTATGCTGGTTTCTTCCACCGATGAATGAATCTCAATGGCCATTAAGCTCTCGCAGACCCATAGGGCAAGAGAAGTGACTCTTAAAGGTCGGGTGTTTGGCAAATGTTTTTTCATTTTTCCAGCCCTTAAATTGTTCCTGACCCTCTCTTGTTTCCATTTTTTCCCTACAATAATATAAAATTACATAAAAGTTAAGACAAAACCAAGGATTCAGGAACAAACAAGCAGTGATTGTCCTCTAAGCAGTATAAGTAAAATAGTCACCATAAATATCTTAAATGTCCCCCAGGCACATCCTGCAAAAGTCCTTGCCATCAGATCCTGCATGTTCTTGTACTGCACCCTCAGTGACCCTGCTTGTTAGCTGCTCTGCCCATAATGTATCTTTATGCGCAGTTTAATTTGTTCCAAAACACTGTTTAATAAGTAAAAAGCCTCCCCACGCAAAGACTGTCTGTCTGTCCTGAGAATAATTTTGCTTCATGTTTCTGAAGTGTCACGGTCCCATTGTCATCCAACCCACCCGCCCCTCTGTCCCTGCCTTTTATTTGCGTGTATGCCTCTCCAAATACACAGTGAACTAGCATCTCCAATGTATGAATCTATTTCAAGATTATGAGGGTTCACAGTCAATTGGTTCTCTATATAATGTGACCAGTGAGCAGCCTTTCTCACGAAATGATTTTTACTTAAATTTTTTTTTTTATTCTTTTCATTTTATTTTTTGGCCAAGCAGCATGTGGAATCTTAATTCCCCCACCAGAGATCAAACCTACGCCCCCTGCATTGGAAACACGGAGTCTTAACCACTGGACTGCCAGGGAAGTCCCCGAAGTGACTTTTAAGCAGTTCTCTTCTGCTTGTTATTTTCCTCTGCCATTTAAAGTTTCATTTTCTATTTTTGAAAATGTTTTAGGAAAAAAAAAAAAAATCTTACAAACCTATATTCCAAGGGCTTTAGGCCAGAGACTTCTTTCCTTACCTGCTTTCACCAGGCAACTCACCAATTCATCAAAAAAAGGAGAGAAAAAAAAAGAGCATCCTGAATACAGATGTGGGAGAGCTTCTCAACACTCACACCGAAGGACGTATAATCCAGGTGTTGCTGGGAACTCCACAGTTTTCCCATCATGTGGGCTCGTCTTAACTGCTAGGTGTCAGAACTCATGTTCTGATGGATTGTTTTCTTTCATGCGCTAACCCTACCAGGATACACTCCTGCTGAGGGATAAGCAGGCTCCACTGAGAAGAAAGGTCTTTGGCAGGTTAAATAATGGGCTTATGAACTCATGATGACCGAGGCATTCACGGGCAGGAGAAGACGTTATTTTAGAAGAGAGCTAGTTACCTACCATCTCTTCTGAGGCCAAGGCATGAAAAAAAAAAAATCACATAACCTTTGGCATGGCGGGTTTTAGACAGAAATCTTCCCGAGAAGGGTAGATCCTGATTTCTCTCTGCCTCTATAACTGAAATGTAAGAAACTACTAACAGACCAGAAATGGTGAGGGCCACAATGACCACCATGGCACGCAGAGACGTATGGCCTTTTTTTTTTTTTTTTTTTTTAATAAATTTATTTATTTATTTTTTGGCTGTATTGGGTCATCGTTTCTGTGTGAGGGCTTTCTCCAGTTGCAGCAAGCGGGGGCCACTCTTCATCGCGGTGCACTGGCCTCTCACTATCACGGCCTCTCTTGTTGCGGAGCACAGGCTCCAGATGCGCAGGCTCAGTAGTTGTGGCTCACGGGCCCAGTTGCTCCGCGGCATGTGGGATCTTCCCAGACCAGGGCTCGAACCCGTGTCCCCTGCATTGGCAGGCGGATTCTCAACCACTGCGCCACCAGGGAAGCCCGAGACGTATGGTCTTGCTCCCTCTCTGCTCAGGGTCCTGAAGTAACACCTGCAAGGGTTAAGACCCAGACCAGAAGGATATTCTGAAAGCCGACAGAGGAACGCACCATAGTGATTAACAAAAAAGCAAGGGAGAGATGAATGGGGACTCAGGAAAATAGCGGCAAGGCAATTAGCCAATCCATTCCTTAATATTCTTTTTATTTCTCTATTTCTAGGGTTATTCTCTTTGTTTTAACTGGAATGTGCTGACTCCATTAAAACGATACATCAGTGTTCTTCTTCACAACAGATATTCAAAGAGGATCCTCCTGTCTAACATTACCCAGGGGCTGTTTTTTAACATAATTTACACCTGCCGATAGATAAGATGGTGTAGGAAGCTTACTTTATTTATTCCAGAAGAGTCCACATACACATATTTGTCCATTGCTTTTGTATAAATGTATATGTACAAGGGAGTAAAAATTAAGTAATAAGTGCACTTTTATAGCATTTGTTACAAACCTGTAATCCATATCCACCGAAAAAGTTGAGCATTGTGGCAGAACAGTTGGTTACTAATCAGAGCCTCACTGGTTCCTTAGACTTTAATGCAGCCATGGATCGAGGGACCCCAAAAAAGCTCTTATAGCTACACTTTAAACAAGGGATAGTGCTGAAATCCAAGAGTCCATGAACTTGGATGGGGGAAAAAAGTACATCTTTGTATTCACTAACTTCTAACTGTAATGTCACATTTCCTTCCATTATGAATGTCAGCAGCAAATCACAGCAATATTCACAGTACCTGTGTCTGTCGCAGTAGAAATCACTGACATTCTAATATTACAGTTTCTACAGAGAGTCACAGTAGCAATTATGCCCATCACAGTAGCACATCATCTAACAAGGCAGATGTGCCACTATCCTGTTATTTCATGTGTCAAGAGCCACATATATTGCTGTAATCAAATTTGATAACTTTTTCAACATTTTAATAACTGCATTTCACTGTTGTTCTGCGTTATAATCATACGTGGTATTTAAAGATATTCTGAGAAGGGCTACACAGCCTTCATCTGACTGTTTAAGGGATCTATGGCACCAAAATGGTGATGACCCCCAGGGACTGGATGAAATTCTAACCTCCTAAATCCTGCAGCCTGTTGTGATGCTCTGGGATGTTAATACATCTGCATCTGTGCTCCAAGCCGTCCCTAAGGGTCCCTGCTCCAGGGCTCCTGTATCTGAGGTCCTTGTTCCGGGAGTAGCCCAGGTAGCACCTGTCACTGGAGCCCTCTCAAGCCTAACTCAGATGAGATAGAAGAAGCTCTGGAAACTGTAGAGTGCTGTGTCAATGTAGAGCTTGCTTAGCAACCCCAATCCCTGGGCCAGCTCCTGAGCTCCCACCTCTGCCCTGCTTTGGGGTCAAACTTTCCCACATGGCTTTAGACGCTGCCCCTGGCAACTAAGGTTCTACCTGACCTGGTCTCCCCAAGGCTCACACAGAACCTCAGCTTGCGTCCTAGTTCTGGGGACCACTGGCTCAGGGTAACCACAAATGCCATTCCCACAAAATTACAAGTTTTACTGTATGGTTTTCCTGATAAGGGATCTTACCATTGTTGAGTAACATTGTTTAATTCATTGACTTGTTCATTTGTTCTGCAAACCCCTATTGGGCAGCTACCATGTGTGAAGCAGAATGTCTTAAAAAGAAAAAGAAGTCGACGTACAAGGTCCATGACTGAAGGGAACGTGTTGGGGCATTCCCCACTGTATCCCAAACCCACAGAGTAGTGGAATGGAAGGTAGTAGTTGATCAGTAAGTATTTTCTGAGCGAATTCATCCGTCCACTGACTGAGCACGTGTCAGCCCACTTGCTGACACCAGTGATTGGTGTTGGAAGTGGGGGGCAGTCCTGTTGGTTGGGGACCCTGCTCTCTAACCTGTGGGGTCTGCACTAACTCTGGGTAGTGAGCGTCAGAACTGAATTGAATGGAGTTGTAAGACATCCAGTTGGTGTCGGGAATGTACACCAATGGAGGATTTCGTTAAGCAAAGGATTTTAGTTCATGTCGTGAAAAACTATCGAGATACATAAATACCAAAAGTTTCAGAAATCATGGGGCAGATTTCATGGCCTACATCATGTCCCTGACAGATTGCCCATAGGCCCCCATGTCACACTTTGAGAACAACTCTTACTCAGTTTTAGATTGAGCTATTGGTCAATTCGAAGATCTGATTTGGTTTCAAGCCCTTAGCCATCAAGAGATAGGCAAGATTTCTGCTAGACCCCATAAATTTCCTGAGAGCAAGCCAGTGTCCGCAGATCTGGGCAGACACCGTTGGTCACTGGAGATGAGACACTAAATAGCTATGTCCCTTCCTGAAAGGCCAGAGTCCCCCCTACCTGGCAGCTGTCCTTGGGATGTTACCCACGGTTGCACCATGTTCTGAACTTGCATTAAAACAACCATAGATTCAGAGGATTGTCCAAAGAACCGTTCTTTTCTTTCTTTCTTTCTTTCTTTGGCTGCATTGGTTCTTCATTGCTGCACGCAGGCTTTCTCTAGTTGCGGCGAGCAGGGGCTACTCTTCGTTGCGGTGCGCGGGCTTCTCACTGCGGTGGCTTCTCTTGTTGCAGAGCACGGGCTCTAGGCACACGGGCTTCGGTAGTTGTGGCACGCGGGCCCAGTAGTTGTGGCGCACGGGCTTAGTTGCTCCGCGGCATGTGGGATCTTCCCGGACCAGGGCTTGAACCCACGTCCCCTGCATTGGCAGGCGGATTCTCAACCACGGCACCACCAGGGAAGCCCCAAAGAATCATTCTTAATGATGACTCTGGGCCTTCCTTCAGGTCTCAGTAAGATGGTTGATTCTAGGACAAAAGATGAATGTCATGAACCAAGAAAGATGGCGAAAATACTTCATAAAAATGGAGTAGGACCATGTAGTTGAGCCGTCAACATGAGACAAAAAAAGAATGAAATGCTCTGCTGTGCCATCCTCCTGTGATCTCAGCCTTATCAATGTGGGTTGTCTTCCTAGTTAATCTAATGCTCTTCCTTTGTGCTGCTCAGGCTCTGGGGTAAGCATCCTTCTCAGGTCCAAAGTGTAGCCACCTAACCTAGCGTTGCTTTCCTGAGTCCAAGACAACGATGAACACTTTCCATGGAGCAACACCGTGACTGGCCACGGCCAGTGTATTCAAGGCAAGCTAAATCCATATGAGCTAGCTGAACATCGAAATCCTCTCTGGGCAGTTAATAGCAGACTCCCAAGCATTTGGGCTAGTTTTACTTATAGGTTTTAGAATCATGATTTTTTTTTTTAACTGGTCTCAGGACCATCTGCATTAGAATTACCTGCAATGCTTGTTAAAAATGTAGCTTCCCACCTCCACTTAGACCTAGTATATTCAACTCTCTAGAAATGATCCTGGGAATCAGTATTTTAACAATTCACTAAATTATTCTCCTGCATCCTAAATTTAAAAATTAACGCAGACTCCGCTTTTGTATCACCACTGTGCTTAGCACGATGCTTCACACCTAGAAGGTGCTATGCAAGGACTTGTTGAAAGCCTGAGTACACATTTCTAGCCGTCTGTCTCCTGGCCCGTGGCGGCCCTACCTGCATGTTATGCATCATCCTTACAGCCCTCTCAATTCCTGATACCCCTTCAGAGCCAAGGAATTAAGTTTTGGTTTTTTTCATGGCATTTCTCTCCTGCCTTCCTCAGCTGTGGCTTTTCCAGGCTCCCAAGCACCCCCCACCCCAAGCTGAATCCTTAAACCATCTCAGGAACCACAGACCTCCTAGGAAGATTCAGTGGACAACGAAGAAATATATGAGGCCAGTCAAGTTCAGGATCTCTCATCCTAGACTTGTGTCTAATAATCCAGTATGGGTTGAGTGCCTACCCAGGCAAGGCCGCACACTCGGCTCTGTGGATTAACGAGGATGATCAAGGTCGGGGAGGGGCGCTGGTAAAATGGTCCCAGAAGCCACTGGGAGGATCCTGGAGGCATTGGGGGATGGCTTTCCACCCGTCTGCCAGAGGGAGTTTATACCCATGCTTTTGAGTTTTTCATAAACTCACACTCCGTGGCAAGGCTTCCCTTCTCTTTAGCACCCTAGGTTTGTATTTAAGTCTCCTGAAATGCTTTAAAAAATACAACCTTTCAGATACGTTGTCAATCATATTTCATCCCACGATTAGAATGAGACTCAAGGCAGGTTTGTTCTGAAAACAGCCCTTGTCTCCTCTATTTTGGCAGGGCAGAGCTCAGAGGAGGGCAATGGAATTGCCCAGACTGAGTCTGAGGTTAGAGTGTTTATGTAACAAATCCACTAAACTTAAATATTTCTCGTGGTGTGGTCAGGGCCGCAAACCTTTGCCCGGGCTCACCACGGTGAATGTCATCTGTTTACTCAAGCCTGTGTGGGCATCTCTGTTTATGTGAAAGGACCCTGCTAGCTTAAAGCCAGTTAATATGTTCGGTCATAGATCATGATGCTTACGTATTTTACAATAAGGATTGCAAAGACAATTTTTCAAAGTAATCAGACTGGTTAACATTTGTGTGTGCACTGAGCAGACATATTGAATGAATGTTCACTTGGCAAAGTCTTACAATTAAGGAATTTTTCTTCCCCAGATAATTACATGAGCCCTGATAGTGTTCCTCCAAGCCAGCCTACCGATTACCTTCCCCCTTGATAGAGACAACGTGTACCAGACAAACAGCTGAGACAGACACCCCGAAGGGACTGGAAAGGCTCTCCTGGGGCCAGAATTAGTCAACTATATGAGAAGTGATGCTTTCCAACTTCATCACGGAGCTGGGAACCAAAGGATGCTTCAGGGGCCAGGGGAAATGATGCTGAATAACACCCCAACTCCTTCCAAGCCATTTTCTACTGTGGCTTCATTACTGAGTTTGAAATGTGAATTCCCAGAATATCAGACATCCTCAAACTCAAATGGGAGTACAGAAAGGCATTCCAAAGCCAAATGTAAATTATTTTTAAATTATTCATGCCACCTCGATAGCCATTAGAACAGATAATTGAACTAACTGTAAATATGTATGAACAGAAGTGACAGAAACAGAAACATCCACAACAAACTACAGATGAACAGAAAAATCCACTTAAGTGCTAAATAATTAGGGAGGAGAGAAGCCAGGGGAGGTGGGAAGCCATAGTTGTAGAGTGATGAGTGATTTGGGACTCAACTGGCAACAGCCAGCGAGATGGGAGCTGGCTTGAAGAAGAGGAGGGCTGAGCCTTGGCAGAGAGGAAGGGGGAGTGGTGAGGGCTGAGGAGGGAAAATAAGATGAATCTGTGGTGGGTTCTGGTTTCTGACAAATCTGAGCTCAGCGAGGCAAAAGTGACAGATGGAACCCCGGCCAACATGAAAAAAAGAAAGTACACACTATATGAGATATTTGAGGTCCTCCTGGAACCTCAGGACACAGCGCATGGAAATAACATTCCATCTGCAGCCTTCTACCCCAGGACTGGCCCCCTTCTCTACAGAGTGAGCTAGGGGTAAAAATGCTCTTAGAAGCAGCGCTCTCTTCCAGAGAGTAGCAACTGATTTGGGAGCAAGAATGTGTTACCTGGCAAATGGTTTGGGACTCCCCTATTTTAAAAAATTCAGAGGGTTTGGGAATTCCCTGGCCGTCCAGTGGTTAGGACTCCGTGCTTTCACCACCAAGGGCGCGGGTTCAATCCCTGGTTGGGGAACTAACATCCCGCAAGCTGTGCAGCATGGCCAAAAATAAATAAATAATTAAAATTTTTTTATAAGTTTATAGAAGCTGGTTTGTAGACGTGGTGACTCAAAACACTTTAAAAAGATTCAGAGGGTTCAAAGCAGCTAGTGAGAACACACAGGTTTTAAGTGTAAAAAAATGTGATGCTGTCCCCCCCCAAAAGGTTCCTGTTCACCACCACGGCGTGTTCCGGTGCAAACACAGGCAGGTAAATGATAGAGAAATTGCATTCAAACCCTAACGAAGTCGGCAAGCAACCTGAGAATGAAAGCCCCAAATTAGCTGGCGGTATTGATCATTCCTAAAGGAGACATCAAGCATGAAAAATTCAGTTCCTAGCAGATTCTGAAGCAGGAGCAGGGATTTGAGCAAATGTCCCTCATCCATGCAGACACCTGATGGTTGCTGGCAGGTCCCAGACCTGAGCCGCGTCAACTGTCCCGTGAGGACTGAGGGTGAAGGAGACCAGCCCTGTGGGGCGGATGAGGAACAGTCTAGATGAAGGCTCACAGCCACCTGGATAACAACAGACATAGGAGATAAGTGAGTAAAGGCCAGGGTCTATCGAGTTAAGCGCCAGAGAGGCTGTCTCCAATGTGTGTAAGAAGACAGTAACTTTACCACGGAGCTTGTGCCCTAGCTCACACGGCCCCCAACCTCTCCACACCAGGGCTTTCCCCTCAGTGTGACCAAAGCGGGCAAGTGTCGTCCTAGGAGGCAAAGCTGTCTCTACACCCTGTGACCAGAGCTCCCACACTGAGGATGGAAGCGCAGGGCAAACCTACCAATCCCGCACAGGCTGCAAAGAGACATCACGGGCACTGACTCTGGTCCTAGACCTGAGTTATGGGATCAAAACAGAGAAATTAATGGCGAAATTGGTAATATTTCCACCCAGATATTTTTAGGATAATCGTGTTTAAAATTCTGTGGTCTTGGGACTTCCCTGGTGGCGCAGTGATGAAGAATCTGCCTGCCAATGCAGGGGACACGGGTTCGAGCCCTGGTCCGGGAAGATCCCACATGCCGCGGAGCAACTAAGCCCGTGCACCACAACTACTGAGCCTGTGCTCTAGACCCTGAGAGCCACAACTACTGAGCCTGAGTGCCACAACTACTGAGCCCGAGCGCCTAGAGCCTGTGCTCTGCAACAAGAGAAGCCACCGCAATGAGAAGCCCACGCAACGCAAAGAAGAGTATCCCCCACTTTCCGCAATTAGAGAAAGCCCGTGCACAGCAACGAAGACCCAACACAGCCAAAAATAAATAAATTAATTTATTTTTTTAAAAAATTCTGTGGTCTTACAGAATTGTCTCTGAATCACTGTACCTAGAGATGAATAGCATCTTTTATAGGGTATTCGATTAAACTTAACAAACATTTTTCAGTGTTAAGTTCTTATCCTGTGCTTGGTACCAAGGCCAGGCTCTAGGCAGACACAGCCAGGATAGATAAGGACTTCACACAGCACGGGTAGGCAACTACACTGCAAAATGTAATGCACAACAAACGGACGATTCCTGATCATTATTACTGATAGTAGTATTTCTATTTCTGCTGTCAAAAATCCAGAAACGGGACTTCCCTGGTGGCACAGTGGTTAAGACGCCGCACTCCCAATGCAGGGGGCCTGGGTTCAATCCCTGGTCTGGGAACTAGATCCCACAGGCAGGCCACAATTAAGAGTTCGCATGCCACAACTGAGGAGCCCACCAGCTGCGACTAAGGAGCCCACATGCCACAACTAAGACCCAACTCAACCAAATATATAAATATTTTAAAAATCCAGAGACAGCTAAATTCAAACCATCAGATCAATAAAATGGTAATTAGTAAGAGTTTATTGTGCACATAAGGACAGTTCACGAACTGGGGGCTTTCAAAACAATAGTGGAATGGAGCTGAGAAGTATGTGTTATATAGGACAGCTTATATAGTGAAAATTTGGAGGCTGTTTATTTTTTACAGTGATTGGTTATAGCATTGAAGTTTTTCCTAATGGGATTGGGTAAAATGTTTATCTTATGCCAATTTTGGAAAACAGTCTAAGTTTCATTTATGATTTTCAAAGGCATCTACAAGAAGCGACCCAAGCTAATGTCACTTGTGTTGCAGGATAAGCTAAATTAGTTTTTCCTTACATGGCTTAACTGGTTGTATCTGTTTAGGGAATTTTCAAGTCTGGTCTCCATTTTGTAGTTTATTTTATCACTGCTTAGTAGCCCATAGCAGGAGCTGCTCAAAATTTTTGTTGTTGTTGAATGAATGAATTAACCAATTCATTATCAACATGGACATTACAATTGCCCAAGATGGCAGCGGGAAACAGGACAAAGAGAAGAACCCCTAAGTCAGGCTCCATTGGGAAAATGGCAGGCTTGCCTTGGAGGTTGGTAGAAAATGGCAGTGAAGGATGGATACTTCACCTCACATTGACTGAAACGTGTCCAGGGGTCAACAGTAATGCAGAGAGAATAATTCATGAAGTTAAAGGAATAAGACTTTTTCCTTAAAGACTTCCTCCGTCTGCTCAAATACAGTTGACCCTTGAACAACATGGGTTTGAACTATGAGGGTCCACTTATACGTGGATTTTTTTCAGTAGTAAATGCTACAGCACTACCTGATCAGAGGTTGGTTGAATCCATGGATGCAGAACCAGATTCGAAGGGACCATGTATGTGAAGGGCCATGTAAATTATATGGGAATTTCAACTGCGCGGAGGGTCAGCACACTTAGCCACCCCCCGCCCCTGCGTCACTGTTCTAGGATCAGCTGTACTGTATCTAGGTTGAGGCTTGCGAGCCTGAGGGGTAGAATCTAGTAACGTGCTGGAGTCTGGATGGTGGGAAAAGGGAGTTGGAGGGAGCCCTGCAAAGTGCCTGCCGGCTCTGGGGTCCCTACCAGGGGTTGCCCCAAGCTGTGAGTGCAGGTGCCGCCAGGACCTCTGAGGGCAAAAAACTCCCACACAGGGAGCTGACCCCTGAGGAAAGAGTCCTGCCTGCTCCCTCAGAGTCCTCACCTTTTAGATGTGAAACCCACAGACGCGGACCAACGGGAGGGCCCGGCCTGGGCTCCCAGGAAAGCTGATGATGCCCTCCCCTGAGACAGCCCCTCTAGAACAATCTGGTCCTTGTCTGCCACCCAAGGCGCCCTGAGAAAAGGACTGGAGAGAAAAGGCACTCGCTGGTGCGCTTTATGAATGAATTTAATCCACTGTCACTTTATTACCCATCTGCTGAGGGTGTGTCGTTTTCACGTGACCTGGTTAGGGCTGTGCAGGCCGACAGTGAGGCATCAGAATGGCCACAGTTACAGCTGTGTCCCCAGAGACTCGGCCCCCCACCTACACACTGAGGCATCACAGGCAGAAAAAGTGCTTTGAACTGAGAAAAGAACAAAGCTCTGCCGTGATACTTCAGAGGCAGCAAAGGAGCTTGAGGACCCATCAGGTGGTTTTGCCAAGACAGCTCTTAGTTGCCTTCAGCAGTGGAATCCAGGGTTTTCCCAACAACACTGCTTTCTCAAACTCCAGATCACCAGCAGCTCTGAACTGTCATCTTTTTTTTTTTAATATATTTATTTATTTATTTATTTATTTTATTTTTGGCTGTGTTGGGTCTTTGTTGCTGTGTGTGGCCTTTCTCTTGTTGCGGCGAGTGGGGGCTACTCTTCGTTGCGGTGCACAGGCTTCTCACTGCGGTGGCTTCTCTTGTTGCGGAGCACGGGCTCTAGGCTCACGGGCTTCAGTAGGTGCAGCACGCAGGCTCAGTAGTTGAGGCTCACAGGCTCTAGAGCGCAGGCTCAGTAGTTGTGGTGCACGGGCTTTGTTGCTCTGCAGCATGTGGGATCTTCCCAGACCAGGGCTTAAACCCATGTCCCCTGCATTGGCAGGCGGATTCTTAACCACTGCGCCACCAGGGAAGTCCCTTTTTTTTTTTTTTTTTTAATTTTTATTGGAGTATAGTTGATTTACAATGTTGTATTAGTTTCAGGTGTACAGCAAAGTGAATCAGTTATACATATACATATATCCACTCTTTTTTTAGATTCTTTCCCCATATAGGCCATTACAGAGTATTGAGTACAGTTCCCTATGCTATACAGTAGGTCCTTGTTAGTTATCTATTTTATATATAGCAGTGTGTATGTGTCAATCCCAATCTTCCAATTTATCCCTCCCCCACATCCCCTGGTAATCATAAGTTTGTTTTCTACATCTGTGACTCTACTTCTGTTTTGTAAATAAGTTCATTTGTACTCTTTTCTTAGATTCCACATATAAGTGACACCATATGATATTTGTCTTTCTGTGTCTGACTTACTTCACTCAGTATGACAGTCTCTAGGTCCATCCATGTTGCTGCAAATGGCATGATTTTGTTCTTTTTTTACAGCTGAGTAATATTCCATTGTATATATGTACCACATCTTCTTTACTCATTCCTCTGTTGATGGACATTTAGGTTGATTCCATGTCCTGGCTTTTGGAAATAATGCTGCAGTGAACATCGGGGTGCATGTATCTTTTCAAATTATGGTTTTCTCCGGGTATATGCCTAGGAGTGGGATGGCTGGGTCATATGGTAGTTCTATTTTTAGTTTTTTAAGGAACCTCCGTGAACTTTCATCTTTAATTCGCTTGCAGCCTTTGGGTGGTCAAGGAGTAACTTCAGACAGAAGCCAGTGTTCCTGCTCCCCGCCAGCCTGCACCCGAGTCAGGGTCTCAGAAGTGCCCCTTCCTTCCACCTGCTCAGAACTGTGTCCTCCCTTGGCCAGGCCCCTGGCCTCCCAGGCTTAAGCCTCTCCCCGGGCCTAGCATCTCCCTACAAAATTGCTAGGGAGGCAGGGTCAGTTCTTCCCGCCTGTCTTTCAAATACCACCTCTAGAGCGGAGAGACTCTATCCTTGGAATACAACCACAGATTTCTAATAAGGCTGAATTTTAAACACAGTTTTTGTAACAATCCACTCACATCTTAACTTTGTGTTATCAAATTAAAAATATATTGTCAAGGGCTTCCCTGGTGGCGCAGTGGTTGAGAATCTGTCTGCCGGTGCAGGGAGCGCGGGTTTGAGCCCTGGTCTGGGAGGATCCCACATGCCGCAGAGCAACTAAGCCCGTGAGCCACAACTGCTGAGCCTGTGCGTCTGGAGCCTGTGCTCCGCAACAAGAGAGGCCACGATGATGAGAGGCCCGCGCACCGCGATGAGGAGTGGCCCCCACTTGCCGCAACTGGAGAAAGCCCTCGCACAGAAACAAAGACCCAACACAGCCAAAAATAAATTAATTAATTAATTAAAAATATATATATATATTTAAAAATATATATATATATATAGTCAAGAATATTCTTGCCATTCTAAACCACAAATGGGATTGTTTTGTTTGGTTTTTAATCATAGCAAGGAAATTTACTCTGTGCAGTTGCAGCATATCTCTTTTTTAAACCTATTTATGTCCATAGAAAAAAAAAAAAAAGAAAATTCCTCGTAAAGTTAAATATAGAATTAACATATGACTCAGCGATTCCATTCCTACGTATGTGCCCAAAGAATTGAAAACAGGAACTCAAACATGTACACCATGGGGAATTTGGCGGTCCAGTGGTTAGGACTCCAAGCTTCTACTGCTGGGGGCATGAGTTCAATCCCTGGTCAGGGAACTAAAATCCTGCAAGCCACACGGTGTGGCCAAAAAAATTAAAATGTACACCAAGTTCATAGCAATAGCCAAAAGGTGGAAATGACCCAACAAATAAATGGATAAACAAAATGCAGAATATACATACAAATGGATGAAATTTTGACATGTGCTACAACATGGATGGACCTTGAAAACAACATGCTGAGTGAAATAAGCCAGATGTAATAGGACAATAGTATATGATTCCACTTATATGAAATATCTAGAGTAGGCAAATGCATAGCGACAAAAAGTGGATTGGAGGTTAACAGGGGCTGGAGGTTGTTAATTCATTGGTAGAGTTTCTGTTTGGGTGATAAAAATGCTTGGAATTAGATAGTGGTGATGGTTACCCAACATTGTGCATGTAATTAATACCATTGAATTGCACACTTTAAAATGGTTAAAGTAATAAATGTTATGTGTGTTTTAGCACAATTTTTTTTAAATCAGGCTTTTTATTAGTATGACAGGTTTTGGCTACTAGAGCAGTTATACATCTTATTGGCTCATATTTAAAGTCTTGGTAATGATATTTACTCCCAACATAAAGATCTAGTTTTCAATGTCTTGTAGAACTTCGCCGACATGACCAATGTAACCAGTGCACACTGCCTGGAAATGCCCTTCTCAGGCACATGGGTCCAGAAAGAGTGGCAGACCTGGAGAAGCCTGGCCTTGTGTCCAGCTCTCTGCTTCCTGCTTCTGCGACCCTGCAAATCGCTTATGATCACAATGCATCAGTTTCCATATGGTACAATAATGACACTAATTGTTTCACAGGGTTGTTGTGAAGATAAAATGTGTGGGGAGTGTAATGTGCTTAATACAGTGCTGGCGCAAAGTCAGTGCTCATCATTAAGCTATTGTTCTTATTAATATTATCATGACAGAATTCAGGGCTTTGTTAAATGAGTGATTGAGATTTAAAGGGGAAGAGTGATTAAGAAGCACTAACAATTCCAAAGAGAGGAACCGAAGAGCATGGCTTGAAGATTTATGATGAAACTCAGTCCTGGTTGTTGAGAAAAGGCACGAAGCCTTCTTGAACATTCCACCAGCTGAGCCTGCAGTGGCACCTTGGGGCGGCAGGAGGAGCCCAGGCTAAGTCATTCTCAGGGGTCCCTCGGCCTGATCCCATGGAAGCCTCTGGTCCCAGCAGCTGCGAATCACAGCTGTGGGCAAATAGACCGAGTGTCTTTTGCTGTGATAATTGTTTGCTCTGATCACTTGCACTGTGTTGGTTTATGCTGCTGGGATGCATTGCCAGTTTAAGCACCTTAACCTTCTGTTTCCTTTAGCTCTCAACCTCTGAACAACCTTCCCACTCCGGACCCCAGTGACATACAGGGAGGTGTCCAAAATGGCCACTGGGACATTGTTGGTCGGGATCAACATCCGCTTTGAAGGTGTCAGGCCTGATATGAACCCAGTCTAGGGAGGGAGGGAGGGAGCGCGCCAGCAGGGGAACAACATATTTCACATAAACAGACCCTTCAGCCTTTGCAGCTTTGGTTTCCCAGGAGCGCAGCCAGCGGCAGGAGTTTGGTTTTGAGAAGTAAAGATTTAGCTTTAACAGTTGGGCGGTCACTGCATCCCGATTGCTTTCCTCTGTGGGAGTTGCTATTGCTGGTTGGAGGCTGTTATTTTCCTCTATGTGTTGTGTAGGATTCAGACCTTTCCTGGGAAGAGAGCGCACATTCCTTGCTTCCCTTAATCACTACTTTGGCATCAGTGCGGAACACTCTAGATAAGGGACCACAGTGCCTGAAGCATCCTGGAGAGGAGGGAGGGCAGTGGCTGGAGTGAGAATACACACTGTAAAGAGTGGAACCCTAGAGAGTTTAGGGCTCATCTCCTGCCCCCGGAGCAGAGCACGTGCAACCCGGGGGCAGGGAGCAGAAAGCAGAAAGCATAATAGCTGAAGGTGAAGAGGAGGAACTTGTGAGATTTTTAAGTCATAACTATATGCTAGGATACCCTGGAAGTTTATTTTCCCAATTCAAAATATTTTTTTTCTGACTCAAAAGTACATTAACGGACCTTACATGAACCAGTGGGGCAAGTGTGCTATGAAATGAGAATTTGATACAGCAGGGGTAAAAAAACAAAAAACAAAACAAACAAAAAACGTAATTTAAAAAAATATGTATATAACTTTTTTAAAAAGGAAATCAACAATTGTTTAATGGGTGCAGAGTTTCAGTTTGGGAAGACAGAAAAGGCTGTGAAGATGGAAGGGGGTGGTGGTTGCCCAACACTGTAATTGTACTTAATGCCACAGGACTTTATACTCACAAAGGGTTAAAATGGTAAATTTCATGTTATGTATACTTTGCCACGTTAAAAACAATTTTTAAGTGCTTTCACTGATACATATTTGTCTCCTCATTTGTATCCATTTTATGTCTGGGGTTTAGGTAAGCTCTGGTTCTGATTACTAGATTCTACTCTAGCTAGTTATGTGACCTTGAGCAAGTCATCTCACCTTTCTGGTCTTCAGTTGCCTCACTTGTAATAGGAGAAATTTGAAAAGAATAGTCCGTTACAGCTCTGATAGCCAAAGATTAGTATTTCTTGAGGGTGTGCCATGTGCCAGGCTCTCTGCTACACATTTTATCAGCATGACCTCATTCAGTCCTCACCAGTATCCCGTGAGGCTGGTATAATTATCCTCATCTGAGAGAGAGAGAGAGAAGAATCAGAGGCTTAGAAGGTTCGGTGACTTGTCCACGTACAGCAAGCGAGTGGGATTTGGACTTAGGTCTGGGGGACCCCAGGGCCCAGGCTCTCAGCTGCTGTTCAGTACTGCAGCAGGAAGAACGTCAGAGCCAAACCACCACGAAGCTTTCTCCCTGGAAAAGCTATTAGCCTGGAAAATAAGACCGACGTCCAGCCAGGAGCCGGTTCTGCTGTGCTTTCTTATTCCACTTGGTGACCATGCTGCGGCCTCCTGAGAATGTGGGCTGAAGGGCGGGCAGGAAGCAGGACAGCAAGCTGGCCAGGCTGCTGGCTCCTGCAAAGTCAGGTCTCCACAGTAAGTTTCACTTTTTTGCCCTAAAGTAATTGAAATCTCCCCAAATTAGATCCCTCCTTATTTCAGCATAATTAAAATATGTATGAGAATAAAGGCATTCTATTTAGATTATGTTTCCTCCTATCCTCCACCACGAATATTTGTATTCATAATGCAATCAAGAGTTGGTTGCCTGAGAATCGGGTCCCTGAAGCAGACAACAGCTGACTCTCAGCTATGCAGTGAAGATTCACTGGTCTTCAAATATTCTCCCAGTCTGTTTTAACCATGATTGTTTCCGTCCCCGTTAACCACAGCATTAATTAGGGCACTTAGCAAGAAGCACATGGGGCATGTCTGCATGTCACCAGTGACCCTCGGACAGAGAAATAGAGAAAAAAGCAAGAAAAGACAGCAACGGTACAAGTGAACATTGGCTGCCCGTGGGATATTGCAAAACCATGGCATATTTGCATTTGTTGATGAAAATCATTGCAAATCAACCTAGGAATTAGATAACAACAACATCAACAAATCATTGGAAGATCTGTACAATGACACTACGTAGACATTAAGAATGAGTCAGATCTCTAACAGAGCAAATCAATGGATGAAGCTTTGGAAGTTGAAGCCAAGTTGAGCAATCATCCTTGCGGGCACGGAGACAGGTCTGAAAACAGTAATGGGATCCTTAAACAAGAAGCAACCAATGCCACAACAAACAGCCTGGAGAAAGAATCGCAAGGACACCATAGAGGAGCAGCTCAGGTGCAAATAGCAGGAATGTAAACCCAAGCGTGACTTTCTCCCCAGCACCTGAGTGACTAAAGCTCCTCACCACGGCTTAGTGAAGAGGAACTGACGGCTGTAAGCAGAACTCTGCTGACCAGCATTTGTATTCTGTCATATGTACTTGTGCTTAAAACACTGAACACACAAACACACACACACACACCTTTAATTCTTAAGATTCAAATATTCTCTTTTTTTCCTATAAAGTCCATAATTCCAAGGCCTTTGGTGGTACCTTCGCAAAAAAATTTCTGCATTGGATACTAACTACCAACAACCAAAATCTGTTACCTGGTACGGGTAAAACCCAGTAAACTGCACTGTATTAGTTAGTTATGGCCACATATCAAATTAACCCAAACCTTAGTGACTTAAAGCAACAATTATTTTTAATTATCTCTCATAATTTCGGTGGGTCAGACATGTGGGTCACAGAAGGAACACAGATTTATCTCTGCTCCACAAGGACTGGAGCCTCAGCTGGAAGGTTTTCGGGGTGTAAGCTGGAATCATCTGAGGGCTTGGTCACTCGCATGTGTGACAATTAATGCTGGCTGCCAGCTGAGGGCCTGACTGGGACTGTTGGTTAGAACCTCCACCCATGGCCTCTCTGTGTGCCCTGGGCTTCCTCACAATATGGCAGCTGGGATCCAAGGGCAAGCATCCCACAAGAGGGAACCAAACAGAAGCTCTGTCCTTGTTACGATCTAGCCTGGAAGTCACACAGCTTTGCTTCCACTGCACTCCATTGACCAAGGTGGTCACAAGCCTATGCCCAGACTTAAGGGGAATGAACACAGACCCACATCTCAATGGGACGGATGTCAGCCACACAGTAAGAAGGGCATATAGAGCGGGATACGTATGGAGGGGTGGCCATCTTTGGAAGATACAACCTGCCCTTACAGAATTCTGCTTTAAAGCCGATTTCTGTAGGAAAGTGCACCATGGTTTAAAGATTTCATGAACAGGAGAGTCTTAGGTGGATCCTGACACATAATTGGGGAATATTTGGTGTCCGGTGACATGGTGGGTGATAGGATTAGAAAGGTAATGTTAGGGCCAGATTTCAGAGAGTCCTAAATGATATATTAAAAGTGTGGTCTTTATTCCAGGGACACGGAGGAGCCACAGAAGTATTTTCACGAAAGATTTCTCTCGAGGCCCTGGAGAGAATGGATTAGAGAAAAGGGGAGGCAAGTCCAACTGGGAGCTAAGTAAAGTGGTCCAGGTGAGATATGTCAGCACTCTGGACAATGACATTTACCTGCATCTTTGAGCAACCAGCCTGTACCTTCTGTCCACTTTGTTTCTCTCTGATGACAAATTCAGCGAGGACCCCAAATCGTTTCAGCGTCTCATATTAATAGATTATAGGTCTCAAAGACATACATTTGATATGTAGTTTGTATTTGTAATCATACACATACAGCATAAAACAGCTTGCCTTAAAATGACACTTCTCACATGGCTATGAAATTATATAAAGCATTCATTTTGCTTATAAGCCCCACAGACTTCCTCCTACAGCTTCTTTTCGGACTTGTTTTTAGTGTATCACTTGAATATATTGCTCGGGTCCCTCTGTCCTCCTTTTCTGTCTTTGCTTAGCCCTTAGCATAAATCAAAATCACAGAGCAAATCATGTCCCTGGTTCTCTAGAAACTTTGACTGATGGCTGAGCTATGATCAGAAGTTCTAGGGGTCCATGGGCTGGGAGGGGGGACAGGGACATGACACAGACATCTCTAAGAATCTGATGACAGTTCACAGGGAGTGTGGGCACCCCCAAGTGGACTTGTTGTCTCATGAGACGGCACGTAGCTTTGGGGTACTGGCTTGAATCAACAGGCTCCTATGAATCAGCTGGCGATCGTCACCTGGATGAGGTCAGAGTGGTCACAGGTACTCCGGCCCCTGAAATGAGGGCTCTGTCTGACTTGAAACAGTCATTCATCTCTTTGAACTTCAGTTTCTCAAGATGAGAATGGTAATGAAGACACTTATCCCCTGGAAGCAATGTCCTGACGTGCTGGCCATCAGCTTAGAAATCTGTGTTTGCTTATGTGCACGATCAAGGCAAATGTAACCTGTCCTTTCAGCCAACTCTGCTGAGGTTGCTTTTACAACTATGACTGGTAGTTAGGTTTACTCTTCAATTGCTTTATTTAAACTCGAATCTAGTTATATAAACATACCTCAGCACAATTTATAGGCTGGTGATTCTTTCTATCATAGCTGACTTGTTTTTCTTCTTGAAACAAACTCTTGAGTCTAGACTTTGTCAGGTTGATACATGAGGGTGGGGACTGTTTATACCGAAACCATATACACATTCCAGACACGTGCCTTGTTACTGATCCGAAATAAAGGTGATGAGCCTTTGACTTGTAAAGAGACACTCAAGAGATTGTTTGAAGTGCAAACTCTGATCTATTACTAGAAAGAGGCACGAAGAGTTCCTCAAAACTTTCTTTGCTGCTTTTGAAGAGGCGGGCGTTAGGGAGGCAGCAACTTTATTTTATTTATTTATCTATTTTTTTTGGCATGCGGGATCTTAGCTCCCCAACCAGGGATCGAACCCGTGTCCCCTGCAGTGGAAGCTCGGAGTCTCAACGACTGGACCGCCAGGGAAGTCCCAGACAGCAACTTTAGATCAATACAGGAGAGAACTTTCTCATGATATAAACTCTTCTACAATGAAAGGGGCTGGGGAATCTCTAACTAGTGACTTTTCTCACAGGGGAAATGCTTAAACAGAACCGATTGACCATCTTCAAGAAATGGTAGGAAAGGGTTTAATCAACCAACGGGAAAGGAGATGGATTTGGAGGTATCTTTCCATTCAAATATCCTTTCTTAGATGTCTCCAATAAGCCTATGAGGATGAAGATAAGATTTTGTTAATGGTTCAGTCCTAAAAACAGATCTTTGCAAACAGTGCGTGTGGATAGCCTACTGAGGGTGGGGTTTGTGCGGGTAGGGTGAGGATATGGGTGCATGTGTACAGTGCTATGCTGGGAGTTTTAGGTCAGGTGTGTTGTCCAAAGAACATATTTCTAAGCTTTCAAAACACAGACAAAAATTATGCTCAATAGGTCAGTATCCGGTGGCTTCTCCATTCTAGGGCTGAGAAAATAAAACTGGTAATGGCAAAGTTTACTTTGCCAGCCTGTCAGAGACTTCAGACTGTTGGGAGGGGGATTCTAGCAGAGACCAGGCCTAAAGCAGTGAGGAGGGAAGGGAAGGTCTTGGTCCTTCAGAGGGGACTGACCTTTATGGCCCGCTCACAGTCAGACTAGTGCTAAGGTACATGAGGTGCAAATCAGTCCCTGAAGCTCTATGGTGATGGTACATTTTCATTACAAATAAGCCTGAATGTCATTACTTGGTTTCTTCATAACAGAGGTATCACCTCACACCGGTCAGAATGGCCATCATCAAAAAATCTACAAACAATAGATGCTGGAGAGCGTGTGGAGAAAAGGGAACCCCCTTGCACGGTTGGTAGGAATGTAAACTGATACAGTCACTATGGAGAACAGTATGGAGGTTCCTTAAAAAACTAAAAATAGGGCTTCCCTGGTGGCGCAGTGGTTGAGAATCCGCCTGCCAATGCAGGGGACACGGGTTCGAGCCCTGGTCCGGGAAGATCCCACATGCGGCAGAGCAACTAAGCCCATGCGCCACAACTACTGAGCCCGCATGCCGCAACTACTGAAGCCCGCGCGCCTAGAGCCCGTGCTCCACAACGAGAGAAGCCACCGCAATAAGAAGCCCGCACACTGCAACAAAGACCCAACACAGCCAAAAATAAATAAATAAAATCAATAAATTAAAAAAAAACAAAAAACTAAAAATAGAACTACCATATGACCCAGCAATCCCACTGCTGGGCATATACCCTGAGAAAACCATAATTCAAAAGGACACATGTACCCCAATGTTCATTGCAGCACTATTTACAATAGCCAAGACATGGAAACAATCTAAATGTCCAACTACAGATGAATGGATAAAGAAGATGTGGTACATATATACAATAGAATATTACTCAGCCATAAAAATGAATGAAATTGGGTCATTTGTAGAGATGTGTATGGACCTAGAGTCTGTCATACAGAGTGCAGTAAACTAGAAAAAGAAAAACAAATATTGGGATTTTCCTGGTGGCCCAGTGGTTAAGAATCCGCCTGCCAATGCAGGGGACATGGGTTCAAGCCCTGGTCTGGGAAGATCCCACATGCCACGGAGCAACTAAGCCCGTGCGCCACAACTACTGAGCCTGCACTCTAGAGCCTGCGAGCCACAACTGCTGAGGCCGGGCACCACAACTACTGAAGCCCACGCACCTAGAGCCAGTGCTCTACAACAAGAGAAGCCACAGCAATGAGAAGCCCACGCACCGCAACGAAGAGTAGCCCCCGCTCACCGCAACTAGAGAAAAGCCCGTGGGCAGCAAATGAAGACCCAATGCAGCCAAAGATAAATAAATAAAATAAATTTATAAAAAAAGAAAAACAAATATTGTATACTAACGCATATTTGTGGAATCTAGAAAAAATGGTACAGATGAACCTATTTGCAGGGCAGGAATAGAGATGTAGAGAACGGACATGTGGACATGAGGGGGGAAGAGGAGGGTGGGACGAATTGGGAGATTAGGTTTGACATAAATACACTACGTAATGTGTAAAATAGATAGCTAGTAGGAACCTGCTGTATAGCACAGGGAGCTCAGCTCCGTGCTCTGTGACGACCTAGATGGGTGGGATGGGGGTGGTGAGAGGGAGGTCCGAGAGGGAGGGGATATAGATATACATATAGCTGATTCACTTCACTGTACAGCAGAAACTAACACAACATTGTAAAGCAATTATACTCCAATAAAAAAAAAGAACTTCATATGAATCAGCACATGAAGATTGATAAAGTTCAGAAGCTGTGTCTTCTAATAAAAAGGGTAACATATATATATACATGAATGAGTATATATACATATATGTGAATATGCATGTGTGAATTATATGTATGTATATATGTATATATATGAATCAGTATATATGTGTATATATATAACGTATAAATATATATACATTATATAGACATTCATATATACATTTGTGTATGTATACATATATATACACATATATACATTTGTATATATACATATATGTTCATATATATATACATTTGTGTATATATGTGAATATCTATATTATATATATATATTTACATACAAATGAATTCCTTCCCCATGTACTACCAGAGAGTAAAAATACAGAGATGGAACTGTGCTCTCATCACTAGGGCTGGAAATGCGACCTAAATTAGGCTTGTGAAAGCCAAGCCTAAGACTTTGGAGAGTGGGGTTTCTGAAGGAACAAAGTACTAGTTTTTCCACTTAGGTTGCTGAGTTGGTAGGAGGTAAGCCTGGAACTGCCAGGGTACCACCTAGAGACTGGCATCTTGAGAATGAAGCCAACAGAAGAGAGGGTGAAAGATGGAGACAGGGACAATATCCGGATGGCATCCTGGATTCAGTTACAACTAAAGCTGTTCAGTTACTGAGCCAGTAAAAACACACTTTACGTTACACCCATTTGAGTTGAATTTCTTTGACTTGCTATCTCAAGAAACTTAATAAATCAGAGCAAAAGCCAAACTATAAAGATGCACTATGGGGCTTCCCTGGTGGCACAGTGGTTAAGAATCTGCCTGCCAGTGCAGGAGACAGGGGTTCGAGCCCTGGTCCAGGAAGATCCCACATGTGGAGCAACTAAGCCTGTGAGCCACAACTACTGAGCCTGCACTCTAGCCCGCGAGCCACAACTACTGAGCCCGTGTGCTGCAACTGTTGAAGCCCGTGTGAAGCCACCACAATGAGACACCTATGCACCGCAACGAAGAGTAGCCCCCGCCCTCCACAACTAGAGAAAGCCGGCGCACAGCAACAAAGACCCAACGCAGCCATAAATAAATAAATTAAATTAAATTAAATAAATAAATAAATAAATAAATAAATAAATAAAAAGGTGCACTATGAAGAGTTCAGTCCAATCCCTGCAAGTGGCACATGCCTGGGTGTCCGGCTGGGCTGCCTTGAACAGGCCTAATGAGAAAGGTTCAACTTGGTGATAACTTTAAAACTTTCTGATTTGTGTCTTAAACCTTTATTCTCTGAGCTTCAGAGATACAACTGTATTTTTTTTAATATTATTTGCTTTCCAATAAGGAAGGCTCATGAATCATTGGGAGTTTGGTCTGTGTAGTGATTGTGGAAATATAAGTGGTTCAGCAAGTGACTCCCAATGCATCCCTGAGGAGTAACATTTTATAAGGAGCACTGAGATATAGCTATCTTTAAAAATAATGCTCATTTTAACTTGATTTTTTGCATTTGCCAAAGTAAAGCAGGTTTGCATGATCTCAAGTGAATTTGGTCCAGGCCTGGGCTCTCCATTCCTTTATCCTGTGCTAGCTCATGTTCTTTGTTCTCAATTTATGATGAAGTGTGGAAAACTTAGGAAAATTATCGCATGCTCAGGTCTAGTGGAAGCAGTTGGCCATATTGAACGTTGGAAAGTTTGTTTCCTCTGAGGGATTGTGGAGTTTCCAAATTCACTTTACTAAATATACCTATTTAATTTGCATCCAGTTAGAGAAAACAGCTGGGTAGAACCTGGAGCATGGGATATTAATTCATTCATTCAGGGGTTAGAGTGTGAGGTGATTCATCCAGATGAATGCATTTAAATTGCTCTAATCTACAAACTGGAGCCAATGCTCTGTACTTTGAAAGCTTGCAAATGTTTCCTTTACAACATGTTTCCTGCAACGCTCAGAATGATGGTGCTAATGCAGTCCCACTTGTTAGGAGCATGCTTTTTTAAGCAGAGGAGTGATGTGATCCGTTTTACATTTTAGAAAGATCGTTTTGATGCTGCCCAGAGGATGGACTAGAGAAGAGCAGATGGGGCAAGAAGGCCAGTTTAATGACAGTCCAGTCAAGAAATGACAAGGAGGTAGCCCAGGAGGGTGGGAGACAGTAACTAAGAAACTTCACTTAGTAGGGCGCTGGTAGGGGGTTAAATAACGCCCTCTCCCCAAAAAAGACATGTCTACCCAGACCTGTGAATGTGACCTTATTTGGAGAAAGGGTCTTTGCAGATGGGTTCAGAATCTTGACATGAGGACTTTCCTGGTGGCGCAGTGGTTAAGAATCCGCCTGCCAATGCAGGGGACACAGGTTTGAGCCCTGGTCCGGGAAGATCCCACATGCCACGGAGCAACTAAGCCCATGCGCCACAACTACTGAGCCTGTGCTCTAGAGCCCGCGTGCCACAACTACTGAAGCCCATGCACCACAGCTACTGAAGCCCACGCGCCTAGAACCCGTGCTCCGCAACAAGAGAAGCCACCACAGTGAGAAGCCCGTGCACCACAACGAAGAGTAGCCCCCGCTCACTGCAACTAGAGAAAGCCCACGCGCAGCAATGAAGACCCAACACAGCCCCCCAAAATTAATTAATTAATTAATTATTTTTAAAAGGTATCTTGACATGACATCATCCTGGATTAAGCAGGTGTATCTATTTGGCATCCATTCATCACAGGGCCAATGATATTAACTGTATTTTCTTATTTTCTGCATTCTTGATGGTCTGGCATCTGTGAGATTTCAGAGGGGCGTAGTAGCTTCATGTGGTTGCCAAGGTCCAAACTGCATCCGGGAAGCAGATTACAGAGCTAAAAAGAAACAAAGGTGACAAGCACCTTGATGTAGAGGATGTCAAAGAAGTGATGGGTTTGGGTGTGGAACCAGCTGTCCACATGCAGTGGAAATCATCCAGGATGGTGGTCGAAATAGACATGGAGAGAAAGTCTGAAACGGATTTTCAAAGCCCAGTGCATAGGGCACAGTGATCCCTGTGGACGGAAGGAGAGAGACAGAGCTGGTGGCAGGGATGTGAGGGAAAACATGGACATTGGCAAGAAGGTTGGAAAAGTCAGCAAGTGAATAGTGGAGTGTGGGAGGATGTTTTGGGTAGAATTGTGTCCCCCCAGCATTCACATGTTGAAGCACTAACCTCCCTACCCCGGTACCTCAGAATGTGACCTTATTTGAAGATGGGGCTTCACAGAGGTAATCAAATTAAAACGTGGTCCTGGGGTGGGCTTTAATCCAGTATGACTAGTGTCCCTATAAAAAGGGGAAATTTGGAGACAGATGTACTTAGAGGAAAGCCACCATGAAGAGACACAGGAAGAAGACGCCCATCTACAAGCCCAGGAGAGGGGCCTGGAACAGATCTTTCCCTCCCAGCCCTCAGAAGGAATCAGCCATGCCAACACCTTAATCTTGGACTTCTAGCCTCCAGAACTGTGAGACCATACACTTCTGCTGTTTAAGTTGCCTAGTTTGTGATAAGTTTTTAAGAAGGTAGCCTCAGCAAACGAATACAGAGAACCATAGAGAAGTCTTCTGTCTATGCTGGAATTCTCCCAGAAACATGGGGCTACTCACACGGTTAAAAGAATTAGCTTGAGGCGAGTAATTGATCTGGTTCTCACACTTCGACCTTTTCCTCTTCTTCTCTCCTGGCAAATAAAGGCTTGTTTGCAGCCAGCCACCCAATAATTAAGGAGATGGGGAGGGAACACATCAAAGTGGCAAACCACGCACTGTCTTTGTTACTTGAGTGATGTGCTGCATACTCCTATCCTCCCAAGGGCCAGAGGAGTAAATGGCCCGCAGCTGTCTTTGGGGAGCATTGAGTACGTAAATTTGGGAGGATTTATCCATTTGGTCAAAGGAGCATCTTGAATACTGGTGTCTAGGCAGATGCCTCTGGTGTTTTTATTCCTGTAACCTCGGCTGCTTCACCAGGTTTCAAGTATGTGGCTTTCCTCCCACTCTCTTCCCCCTCCACTTTCTCCCAGCACCCCACCCCCACCCCAAGTCAGCTCTGCTTTGGGTGGGTCTTGGACAAAGCAAATGTAGAAGGCCCAGATCTGGGACAAAACTCCTCTTTTCTATTTGCCTTCCCTTCCAGTTCTGCCCTTCTCTCGTCCAGCCTTTTGCATCTCCACTTTAACTGAGGGATCCTGAGAGCTTAAAGACCATTTTCAAATCTCAGAGGAGGAAATCATAACAATGACAGATATCAGAACTCAATTCAGTCACCTCTCAGAGAAAGCAGGAATATTTAAAATCTGTATCAATATAGCACCAGAAAACAGATTTTTACACTGACAGATCGCCGCCTAGCATCTACTTAGACTATTATTTTTTCGTGATTTTTCTGTAGTTAACGTAACACAGATTGGAAAATTGATAAAAGGGAATTAAAATGCACTTGGAAAATATGAAGTTCTATATAAATTGTAATCATCCTTCTTAGCTGAGGTTGCTCTTCCATATCAGCTTTCATCCTCCATGCCTTTCATCATTTCTCGTTATCTTGCATTGAATGCAGCAGACTATTCAATTCTCTATTCTCTCTATCAGCTTTTAAGCTACGGATACTATGACTATACAGCTGAGGGAGTTTATTTTGCAGAAGACTTATAGAATCTTTGGGAGTTCCTCTGCTTCCATAGAACCCTTTGTGGGATGAAGGAGGGAAGAGATAGATTGGGCAGAGAGATACAGATATATAGCCCAAGGATTTTAAAATCATGGAAACCTCAGTTAAATTGTCAGGAGACCAGAAGGGGGCGCTCCCCCGTTCTGTGACAGTAACAGAGCCCAACAGGAAGAAGAAAGATTTCTCTTCTTTCCTGGCAAAGACTCAGCCAATGAAGAGCCATGGGCTCTTTGTTTACTTCAGCCCTTCCAACTTCCTTTTCCTCTCTATAAAAGCCTTCTCCTTCCCTTGCCTGTGGGGACTTGCTCAAGGCTGCAGACACTGAATTGCAATTCTCTACTGAATCTGAATAAACCCATAATATCTGCCAGTCTGTTTGTTTCAGGTCAACAATATAAAAATATCAATATAGACCAGGGCTCAGCAAACTTTTTCTGTAAATGTAGGCTTTGCAAGCCACATACTCTGCCACATATTCTTTGTTCTTATTACAACTCTTATCAGTGTAATAACCATTCTGAGCTCTCAGCCCATACAAAAACAGGCCACAGACCATAGTGTACCAACCCATGATATAGGCCATCCAGATGAAAAAATTTATTTGTATTTGGAGTTTCATAGAAAATGTTACCAACGATGACCGTGTGTCATGAGTAAGAAATAGGAAGATAGAAATGTTTAAAATGTGATGCATAATAACAATTAGGAATAATCTGATCTGAGCATTTTAGGACCAGTTTTTTTAAGCAAGTGCTTTAAATATTAAATGTTTAATATTTAGGTATTCTAAAGTTAACTTTTAGCCTAGCGCGGGAAAAAACCTTCACTTGGCTTTTCTCATATCAAATTGGAATTTTACTTTCTTGTTTTCATATGTATCTTTTATTCATTTTCAAAGAGAAAAATGGTCTTCCCCACTGAAATTTCTTTCCTGATAGACTGAGTTGAGTAGAGGAAGAAGGACTGTGTTTCATCAAAACTTGTTGGTTCAGCAGAAAGACTAAAAGCCCAACAGTAGCAAGGAGATTTGGGTTCTAACCAGCCAATTACTAGCCCCATAAACTTGAGCAAGAATCTTGATTTTTTGGGGGCTCAGCTTCTCTCTCAAGAGTGTGGGAGGATCAGATTAAATCATATGCAAAAGGACTTTATGACTGTCAAAAGCATATATACATGTAGGTTATTACCTTTTCATTTTCCATTCTTCACGCCTAAATATGCCAGTGCTCAAAATGATTTCCAAAAGCCCGTTCAAGCCTAATGGAAATATTCATCCCTTTTCATCCCTATATCCATTCTTTAACAAACATGTACCAAGACCTGGGTACTGCAGTTGGTAAGAAAACAGAGTTTCTAAGGGCAGAAAACCCTGCCCTTAGAGGGTTTATAGCCTCAGGAATTGTTGCAATCATGGCTCAAAGGGAAGGGGAAGCGGTGCTGGGGCTCAACACCTGGCTTTTGATGTGGTGTTTTTTGGGCCATGTGAGATCTTAGCTCCCCAACCAGGGCTCGAACCCGGGCCCCGTGCATTGGGAGTGCAGAGTCTTAACCACTGGACCGCCAGGGAGGTCCCCATTGGTGTTGTGCTTCGCTTTAGGGATTTTGAATCTTCTGCGATGAAATAAGGTTAAAACGTACTCATCGAATAGGCATGGAGTGGCTAGTGAGTGGCTAGGAATACATTTAATAGGCAACGTTCAAAAGATACAAAAAAGCACAGGGAACTATATTCAGTATGCTGTGACAAACCATAATGAAAAGAATATGAAAAAGAATATATATACATATATATATATATAACTGAATCACTTTGCTGTACAGCAGAAATTAACACAACATTGTAAATCAACTATACTTCAGTGAAATATTTTTTAAAAAGATATGAAAGAATCTGCAATCAAAAGGCACTGTGCTGGGTCACTGCAGTCAAAAGTCAAATAGGGTCTCCCCCCGCAAATTCATGTCCACCTGGAACATATGTATGTGACCTTATTTGGAAGTACGGTCTCTGCAGATGTAATCAAGTTAAGATGAAGCCAGGCTGATGAGGGTGGTCTTTAATCCGATATGACTGGTGTACAGACACACAGGGAGAACACCTCGTGACAACGAAGGCCAAGACTGGATTGGAGTAATGCACCTACAGGCCAAGGAATGCCAAAGATTGCCAGCTAGGAAGAGGCAAAGAAGGATCCTCACCTAAAACCTTCAGAGAGACACTGGCCTTGCTGACACATTGATTTCCGAAGGCTAGAAGTCTGGAATCAAGGTGTGGCAGGTCACGCTCTCTCTCTCTGATGGCTCAGGGGGGATGGGGGGAGGAGGGATCCCCTCTACCTTCTGTGTGGTCAGCCATCCTTAGTGTTCCTGGGCTTGAAGCCGCATAGCTCCAATCTCTACCTTCACTGTCACGTGATGTTCTCCCTGTGTGTCTGTCTCTCTTTCCTCCCTCTTAGAAGGAATCTCGATACTCCTGTATGACATCATCTTAACTAATTATAGCAACAACAACCCTATTTCCAAATAAGGTTACATCCTGAAGTTGCAGGAAGAAATGACTTTGGGGGTGACGCTCTTCAACCCAGTACAGGTGGCAACTGTTTACGTGGAAGGAAAGCTCTGCGAGGTAGAGTGTGGAGAGTGAGAACCAGTGTAAACACAGAACTGTGGGAAACTCCTCCATGGTAGGGGAAGAAGGAGAGCCCACACAGAGACCTGAGGAAGGGTGGTCAGAGAGGTGGGAGGAGAAACAGGAGAGAGGGGCGTTCTGGAAGCCAGAGATACTGAGGGACGGGGAAGAGTTGACTTCAGTGACAGCAGTTTTTGTTGCATGATGGGGCCAGAAACCAGAGGACAGTGGGCTGAAGAGCAAATAAAATTCTTCGAGTTCCAAATGTGTACGTGTTGTTGATATCCTGTCATCTGTTTTTCTTTTTATGAAATTGTTCCTATAATTTGGTGCTAAAAGTGCTCACAAGGGAGGAGTTCAGGGCTGTCCAGGATGTGTTTTCCCACATCTCTGGCTGAGAGGTGAAGTCCAGTGAATCACGGCTCCTCCTCTTCCCTGCACCCCCTTTTCATAGAGCAACCTGGACTCTTAATGCCTTGGGTATCACAAACACCACACCTATAAATGTGACCCAGGCAAAAAATGTTAAAGGCAAGGAGAAGTGCATTTGGCCAGACCTTTTATGTGATGCGTGGAACTTCTACCCCCAGCTACCAATTTGGCTTAGGAAATTTTTAATCAAGTTCCCTTAATTCTATACTTATACACAAAAACGGTTTTTTGCAGCTTACAACATATATTGAAGTTTTATAGCTATTTTACAAACACCTTATTTGAACCTCAACACACATTTATTGGGAATTCCCTGGCGGTTCAGTGGTTAGGACTCTGTGCTTCCACTGCAAGGGGCATGGGTTCAATCCCTGGTCAGGGAACTAAGATCCCGCCTGCCCTACAGCACGGCAAAAAAAAACCCCAAAACGCCCACATGTTTATTAATTCCTAGTATTATCCTCATTTGAAAGCTGAAAAATTGAAGCTCCAGAAGTTATGTTAAATTGCCCAAAGGCAAACGGCAGATCGATGGGGAAACTGGGATAAAAGCCTAGGTCTTCAAAGCCAACCTGCGTTCTTGAAGTAGCCGGGGTTGTTCAATGGTAGCTCCGTGATCATGGGTAAAGCAAAATGGAGTCCCAGTTTCATCTCTTATCTTCAGTCCTCACCTCCTCCTCGTCCTCCTCCTTTCCTTCTTTTTATGGAACTGATATTTGATGAGTGACTGTCATAAGCCAGGCCTGTGCTAAGCTGGAGATAATAGTGGTGAACATGCCAGGCACTATTTATCCTGCTTCATGGATGTCAAGACGCCTGCAGATGGGCAGGAAGCTGGCAATTAGAGCACCGTGTGCTCAGGACCGCATCAGGCTGAGCCCAGGGGACCCAGAGGGCGTCAGGCAGGCGGTGCAGCCAACCCAGAGGATGGGCAGAAAAGGTTTCCATGAGAAATCACATCTGGGCTGAAGGGTAAGCAGTGAGGTGTGTCAGCCCCAGGCACACACACACACACACACACACACACACACACACCAGGGTCCCACACCTCCAAGTCAGGAGGGGCAGGCAGAATCTCACCAGCCTCTCCCTCAGGCAGCTCCTCTCCTGGGTGCTGGCCCCATCAGCCATCTCTTAGGCGGGCACACTTCCAGGAAAAGCAGAGGCCCAGGTCTGCAATACCTGTGCAGCTGTTATTTAATCCTCATCTCTTTCTAACTAAGAAGGGGAGGAACAAGAGACCTGGAAGAGCCCCTGCCTTGTTCAGAGCTGTAACCCAGATGCCCAGTACAGGGCCTGCACTCAAATCCCCTGGAGGGAAAATGAATCAGACTGATGCCCTCTCCCTTCAAAACTGGCCACTCTGATCATGGCGAGGAGGGTCAGGGAGGAGCCTTGGGTAAGAGAAGCTCCTGCATCACAGGGGTTTGAAAAGTCAGAAATACACCCTGCAGATGCTCCAGGTCTGTTGTCTGCCTTTGATCACCAGCCGTCACCTGGCACTTGGTGAATGTGCCTCCCCAGCTGGAAAGTTCCTCCCCAGTAGGAGAGATTCAGGTTGAACTAAACCCAATTGACAGTTAATGGGGGCATCTGGGCAAATTCAACTCCAGTAGCAATATTCTCTACTTTGCTCATCCACTAAATGGAGCTCCTACTGTCAAAATTATTCTTGCTCTGGGCGTGAAAGAAATGTGTACCAAGCACTACTAACCAACTAGTCACTCTTGATTGACAGTGACAGGCAGGTGATATCAAGGGCCCCCACAAGAAATTTTAATCAAGTTTCCTTTAATCTTTGGGAAAATCTCACATGAAAAGGGTCCTCTATGTTCCTTGCACTGCTCTCCCCACGATGCCCGGCCTCTCGTGCTGTATCTGTATTTATTTTGTCCCTAGTTGAGTGCCAAGATTGCTCTGGTTGGGACAAAACTTGAGAGTGGCTGTTGTCCAAGCCTAAGGCTGTTTCCAGCTGGCCCTAACCCTCCAGATGTTTCTCTACAACAGCTGAACAGAGATGAGGAGTGGCCTGCACACTGTACTGCAGTTTCCAGGGGACCCTGACTGTCCGCTTCACGTGTTTGGGAACCTGCCATGCCCACCCCTAGTTAGAGATGCAGCCCTTGAACCACACCATCTATTGATAGTAATATTTATTGAGCACTTACTATGTGCCAGGCACAGTTATTCATCCCCATTTTACTGATGCGGAAACTGAAGCATGGAGAGTGTAAGTAACTTGTCCAGAAGGTGAAGGACACAGACTTGACAGCCCTCAGGCAACAGAGGCGCCATGCTTATCTTTTTTGTTATGGCCATTTTGTTTAGCCAACAAGGAAAAAAATGTTTCACACTTGAAAGGGGTCTAAAGTGACTCAGTTACACCCTTTAATCTGGAAATTAAAACTGGTGAAATTCCAATCAAGACAAAGGCTGCACAGAAAACCCTCCTTTAAAATGCAAATGTGTTTGAGAGAATGACTTTGGGTTTTTTTGTTTTTGTTTTTTGGGGGTTTTTTTTGGCCGTGCTGTCAGGAATCTTAGTTCCCTGACCAGGGATAGAACCTGTGCCCCATGCAGTGGAAGCACGGAGTCCTAACCAGTGGTCCGCCAGGGAATTCCCAGTCATTCTCAAGAGAGAAATGACTTTGGATTGGAGAGGGAACTGGGTGAGGACAGGGACCTTCTTATCTGTGTGCCCAGCACCCAGCAAGATACCAGTAGTGCATGCCCAGTAAGTGTTGAACAAATTTGGGGGAGTAAGAAATGGTATTGTGTCCTTTGTTTTCTGAGCCAAACTTGTTGAGTGATTGTCTTGCCCTCCTACTAAACAAGTTAAGCCCTAACTGTAGTAAAGAACAAAATCTAGTCCCTGTCTCAAAGGAGCTTCCAGCCTCCTGGGAGGATAGACCAGTACAGACAGTTATGGAAAGTAGGGCCACAGTTGGGTGTACAGAGCATCACACTATGGGAGCATGTGGTGGGTGCCCTAACCCAACCTTGAGGGGCAGGGTGGTGGTCAGGGAAAATTTCGCAAGGACATAACACCTAAGCTGAGGGCTGAAAAGGGGAACTTAGCTGTATGAAGATGGCAGAGAGCAGCCAGATCAAGGCCCTGGAGGTAAAAGAGCGAGGAAGGCACAGTGAGGAATTTCAAGTAGTACAGGGAGCCTGGCATCCGTGGGAGTGGGGAATGCTGGGGGTCCCAGGAAGAGAGTCTTTAGGGGACTCCAGAGAGGTAAGGAGGGGCCAGATCACAGAGGGCTTGTATACATCCAGCTTGGCCAGGTCTCGCCTATTTCTTGGCATAATTATTAATAGTGTCCCCGCCGCTCACTAAAGTCACTCACTATTTGGGCAATTATACAGACATAATATAGACTAAGGATTTGGCCTTTATCCATCCAGTTGCATTGGAAATGAAGAGAAGAGGACATACTTGAGAAACATTAAGATGATAAAATAAATAGGATTGCAAGGGACTTCCCTGGTGGCACAGTGGTTAAGAATCCACCTGCCCATGCAGGGGACACGGGTTCGAGCTCTGGTCCGGGAAGATCCCACATGCCGCGGAGCAACTAAGCCCGTGTGCCACAACTACTGAGCCTGTGTGCCACAACTACTGAAGCCCACGCACCTAGAGCCCATGCTCCGCAACAAGAGAAGCCACCACAATGAGAAGCCTGCGCACCGCAACTAAGAGTAGCCCCCGCTCGCCGCAACTAGAGAAAGCCCACGCACAGCAATGAAGACCCAATGCAGCCAAAAATAAATAAATTAAATAAATAAAATTTTTTAAAAATAGGATTGCGATTAGACCTGGGGGGAGAGGGAGAACGAAGAGTCCAGCTGTGCCCATGTGTAGCTGACCACCTGCTGTCAGTGGGTCTCCATCACAAATCACTTGGGTTTTGTTTTTTGTGTGTTTTTTGTTTTTATAAATTTATTTATTTATTTATTTATTTTTGGCTGTGTTGGGTCTTCGTTTCTGTGCGAGGGCTTTCTCCACTTGCGGCAAGCGGGGGCCACTCTTCATCACGGTGCGTGGGCCTCTCACTATCGCGGCCTCTCTTGTTGCGGAGCACAGGCTCCAGACGCGCAGGCTCAGTAGTTGTGGCACACGGGCCCAGTTGCCCCGCGGCATGTGGGATCTTCCCAGACCAGGGCTCGAACCCGTGTCCCCTGCATTGGCAGGCGGATTCCTAACCACTGCGCCAACAGGGAAGCCTTGTTTTGTTTTAACAAATGCAGATTCACATTAACCTAGAGCCCCACGATCAGAGTCTCCGGGTGAGAAGCCAGGAAACTTTAGGGTTAACAAGCTGCCCAGGTAGTTTTCCTGCAGATGAAGGATGGAAACCACAGGAACCTTGAGTGAAGGGGGTTGGGGGAGGGGAGCGGGGAGGACAGCAGGTCTGCTCTGGGGCGGGACTGCCTTGGGTATCCGGGCAGAAGTGGACCTCAGCCCCGGGGGGATTGGAGAGAACGTAAACTAAGAGCCATAAAGAGCTAAATACCACCTGCGCAGAGGCGCCTCGGCTGCCCTCACACTGAGTGACGTGTGCTGAGCAGAGGGAAAGACAACAGGAAGAAGGAAAGCAACAAGAGCCAGGTCTCTGCAGGGAGCAGGGGGGCAGGAAGGGAAATTGCAGGAGTGTCACCCCCACGCAGGATGTTCCCTTGCACTCCTGTCGGTCCCGGGCCTCCTGCATCCTGCACAGGTCAGGGCTGGACACCTAGCCCCCGCTGCCCTCTGCCCCCGAGAGCCTGAGAGGGAGCTGCAAATAGAGCCCATGCCTCTGGGTTCCCAAAGGCTCATTTTGGGGGGGAAAGAAAAGAATTTAGAAAAAGAAAAAAAGAAAAGCCCAACTTAGAATGACAGGCAGGCCTCGGAAACCTTGCGGGTTCAGTTCCAGACCACTGCAATAAAGCTAATATCACAGTAAAGGGAGTCACACGAATTTTTTGGTCTCCCGGTGCATAGAAAAGTGATGTTTACACTGTACTGTCATCTATTTAAGTGTGCGATAGCATCATCTCTAAAAAAACAATGTACATGCCTTCACTGAAAAATACTTTATTGCTAAAAAATGCTACCCATCATCTGAGCCTTCAACGAGTCTTAGCAGTGACGTCAAAGATCCCGGATCACAGATCACTACTGTAACACATATAATAATTATGAAAAAGGTTGAAATATTGCGAGAATTGCCAACACGTGACACAGAGACAAAAAAAGAGCAAATGCTGTTGGAAAAATGGCACCAATAGACTTGCTCGATGCAGGGTTGCCACAGACCTTCAATTTGTACAAAATGCAATACAGCAAAGCGCAGTAAAATGAGGTACATGTGTGTCGTCGACACACACAGGACAGGGAAGGCCAGGTAAGCCAGCCTGACAGGGAGGCAACAGCCTGGGAACAGCTCCTGCAGGTGGAGCTGAACACTCGCCTCCCTTTTAGGAAAGGGCTGGCTGTCTCCGCAGCGGTCAGCTCCAGGAAGGCAGCTGCTGGCAGGCTTCTTCTCTGTGCACCAGTACTTGGGCTCAGATCGTGCTGGGCCGAAGCCTGTCGATGCTTTCATTCCCTTTGGCTTCCCCCCCTCACATAACATAATCGCCTCCTGTAATTGCTGATGGCCTCCATCCTCAGGGCCTTCTCCAAAATGTCTACATTCCTTCTCAAATGCAGAGCCCAAACGGCCACGAGTGGCCAGTCCACTCCAGGCTCCTCATCCTTATTTGCCAGACTTTTAATACTGTCTTAGCACACTGCTTGGGTTCAGTTGACGGCTCCCGGGGAGCAGCCTGCCTTTCCCAGCAATCTAGGAAGTGAAAACATTCTGCCCCGTTTCTTACCTGGCTGGTTTATGCTTCTCACTTAATTGAACTGGTGCATGTCAGATACTATTCCAAAATTTCCCCAGCTGTGTTTCTCAGAGCATGAGTACTATCATATGTTCCTAGCCCAATGATCAAATAAGGTGGGAGGGAAATTATGTCCCCCTCTGTTCCTTGGAGATTTGCAGTGGCATGAGCACGCAGAAGGCCCTGAGAAGTCCTGCAGTTGTCTAATTTAGCGTCTCCTGCTTATTAGCTTACGCCTCACACTCTAACTGCCAGCATCAGTTTCTGACCTCCCAGGAGTAAGGGCTGTCCTGGTGCTGGATGGACCCCTTCCCAGGCCCGTCCCCCTAAAGCCTCCACGTGGCAAAATAACACTCCCCCTGACACCCCCATGTGGCTGATGACAAGTCTCAGGCTTTCTTCTTCCCCCAAATGAAGTGTCTTTCATTGCTTATTATTAGTATTATTCTCACAAATACTTTTCACTATTGTTATAAATTACGTATTAATTACAGACAACATAGAGAAGCAAAAGAACCTAAAACACCCACTTTCTCAAGGAAAACCACTGTTGACATTCCCTTCCAGATTTTTCTGTGTATATATACATAATACATGCATTTATGTTATTTTTTTAATGAGATCACACCATGATGTATTTTTTTTAATAAATTTATTTATTTTATTTATTTATTTTTGGCTGTGTTGGGTCTTCGTTGTTGTGCGCGGGCTTTCTCTAGTTGCAGCGAGCGGGGGCTACTCTTCTTTGCAGTGTGCAGGCTTCTCTTGTTGCGGAGCTCGGGCTCTAGGTGCGCAGGCTTCAGTAGTTGTGGCTCTCGGGCTCAGTAGTTGTGGCTCACAGGCTCCAGACCGTGGGCTCAGTAGTTGTGGCGCACGGGCTTAGTTGCTCTGCGGCATGTGGGATCTTCCCAGACCAGGGCTCAAACCCATGTCCTCTGCATTGGCAGGCGGATTCTAAACCACTGTGCAACCAGGGAAGCCCCATAATGTATTTTTATACAAGAAAATTGGTAACATCTTTCCACATCAATAGTTACATTTCTGTAATGTTATTTTAATAGTTACGTAGGATTCTTTTGTATGGCTGCACCATAATTTATTTAATTGATCCCCTCCAAGGCATTCAGATTGTTTCCAACTTTCCTTTATTCCAAACAGCATTGGGGTGAATATATTTAGCATTAAATCCTTGCATGTTTTCTTGGTTATTTCCTCAGGATAGACTCCCAGCAGTAGAATCATAATGTTCCTTTTAACATGGGGCTGAGATCACTGGTGTACACCAAGAATGGGTAGGTCTAAGGATTAGTAATGCGAGGAGTCAACACTCCCCTCCCTCAGGTATACTCAGATGCCTCGTGATGATTCTAACGAGTTTCCTGTGACTGCTGCAACAGATTACCACAAACTTGGAGGCTTGAAACAACAGAAATTTATCCTCTCAATCCTGGAAGCCAGAAGTCCAAAATCAAGGGGTCAGCAGGGCCAGGCTCCCTCTGAAGGCTGCAGGGGAGAATCTGTTCCTTGTCTCTTCCAGCTTCTGGAGGTCAGGCATCCCTTGGCTTGTGGCCGCATCACTCCTATCTCTGCCTCCGTCTTCATGTGGCTTTCTCCTCCTTTCTCTGTGTCTGTGTCTCTGCTGTCTCTTAAAAGGACAGTTGTCATTGGATTTAGAGTCCACGCAGATAATCCAGGATGATCTCAGCTCCAGATTCTTAATTGCATCTGATAAGATGCTTTTTTCCAAATAAGTTCACATCACAGGTTCCAGGGGTGAAGGCAAGGGCATATCTTTTGGGGGGGGGGGATCACCATTCAACCCACTGCAATGTTCTTCCAGACCATAAAGAGTGGTTTTCAAACTGCTACACGTGCACACACACACACACACACACACACACACACACACACTAGCAGTGGACTCTATTTTCTCCTACACTGTTAGTGGGAATGTAAGTTGGTGCAGCCACTGTGGAAAACAGTATGGAGATTCTGCAGAAAACTAAAAATAGAGTTACCATATGATCCAGCAATCCCACTCCTGGGCATATATCCAGAGAAAACTCTAATTCAAAAAGTTACATGCACCCCTATGTTCATAGCAGCACTATTCACAATTCTCAAGACATGGAAACAACCTAGATGTCCATGGACAGATGATGGATAAAGAAGATGTGGTACATGTATACAATGGAATATGACTCAGCCATAAAAAAAGAATGAAATAATGCCATTTGCAGCAACATGGATGCAACTAGAGATTATCATACTAAGTGAAGTAAGTCAGAAAGAGAAAGACAAATACCACATGATATAAGAATGTATATATATGTATAACTAAATCACTTTGCTGTACAGCAGAAATTAACACAACATTGTAAATCAACTGTACTCCAATAAAAAAATATTGATTAAAAAAATACAATATTATGTGGAACTCCAATATGTAAAGAAATGAAGCCGAGCTGTGCGGCTGAGGTGGGGGGCAGGGAGATGAGCACGCAGCGGCACACACTGGATCCAGGACACAGTGGCTTGTAGGGACTTAAGAACTCAAGCTCTTGCTGGCTCTCTAAGGAGGGAGGACCAAGTCGTACTTGCTTTTCTGGGGGAGAACTTCTTCATACCCTCCCTCTCTGGAACTGGGTCTCAGCCTACGCAGGCCTTGTCTTGCTTCCCCCCAAGGAGAATCAGGCACCCAGAGAAGCCCTGCACATGATCAGCTGCTCTTGTGTGAGAATCACATGGAGGTCCTGATTTAAGGTTTTTTGAAAAGCAAATCATTCACTATCTCAGCAAAAGTCCTCAAAGGACATTCCTGAGTTTCAGTGGGAGGAAAAATGAGTTGCTTTATGAGCTCTTTCAGCATGTTTCTGAACTGTTGAATGTTACAATATGCTGCAAATGTTATACCCTTATCTATAAACTGGGCTTGAGTGTCAAACACAGGCTGTCCCTGAACTCACAAATGATCATGTTCCAGAAGTTCATTTGCAGGTGAGTTATTTGCAACTCAGAGTCCCTTTTTCCATATATTCTGGCTAGAGCTCCCAAAGCTTATTGATTCCTACTGTAAGCAAAGGCAGAGTTCTGGAAGCTCCCTGACCTTGACCCCAGACCTCAGAGACCTCCCAAACTCTGAGTCCTGGGCTCTACTGGGCCTGAAATCAGGACTGCAAGGAGAGGGAGAAAACTGGCATAGGTTTCTCCCAGGGGTTCAGCAGCCATGGGCCATGCTGGGGGAGGCACCGAGGACCAGAGCATCTGGGAATGAGACTGTCACCGTGGGGTGGCTGTGGGTGGTCCACAGATATCCGAATGTCCTGACATAAGCCCGTAAGGCAGGTCTACCTATGTGATTGCTATCTGACTAGTAAGGATTCAGAGGCTATGAATGGTCATGGATATTGCATGGATTTGGCCATGATGTATAACCATAAAGACTCTGTTTAAATACTGCTAATGACAGACAGACAGTCCATTCTGTTTTCAGGTTGCCTCAGTCATGAGTGACCTCATTCCTTAATATGATCCAAAATCTGCCTCTAGACTTTGACCTATTGATTCCAGTTTTGCCTTAGGAAACTACATAGAATAAATCCAATCACTCCTTTTTTTTTTTTTTTTTTTTTTAAAGAAACACTGTCTTAAATTTTCTCTCTTTTTTTCAGACTTTTTTAAAATAAATAAATAAATAAATAAATTTATTTATTATTTATTTATTTATGGCTGCGTTGGGTCTTCATTGCTGTGTGCAGGCTTTCTCTAGTTGTGGCGAGCAGGGGCTACTCTTCGTTGCGGTGCGCAGGCTTCTCATTGCGGTGGCTTCTCTTGTTGCGGAGCACGGGCTCTAGGTGCGCGGGCTTCAGTAGTTGTGGCACACGGGCTCTAGAGTGCAGGCTCAGTAGTTGTGGCACACAGGCTTCAGTAGTTGTGGCACACGGGCTCAGTAGTTGTGCCTCACGGGCTCTAGAGCGCAGGCTCAGTAGTTGTGGCGCACGGGCTTAGTTGCTCTGCGGCATGTGGAATCTTCCCGGACCAGGGCTCAAACCCATGTCCCCTGCATGGGGAGGCTGTAAAACCAATCACTCTTGACAAAATCCTTTTACATATATTAAGCCGTGCAGGTCAGCCTCCAAATATTTTCTTAAGGCTGAATTCTCCAGATCTTCATATAACATGGTTTTAGGCCCCTCAGCATCATAGCCATAGAACTCTGTACCTGGTCGTTGGTATGGGCCCATCTTAAGAACAGGCTTTCAAAGGGAATTCCTTTGTGGTCCAGTGGTTAGGAGTCCATGCTCTCACTGCTGAGGGCCCGGGTTCAATCCCTGGTCAGGGAACTAAGATCCCACAAGCTGCACGGTGCGGCTACAAAAAAAAAAGAAAGAAAGAAAGAATAGGCTTTCATAACCGAAAGCACACAATACAGGTGTGGACTGACAGGTACAGGAGTCAATGAGTTCGTTTACCTCCTAAGATCTGAGTATGACACATCTATTGGAACCCAAAATTGTGTTGAAATTTCTGTTTTGTTCTGGTTGGCTTGGGTTTTGTTTGCTTATTTGTTTTGCAGAGGGACGTAGAGCTTAGTGGCCAAGCTACACTGTTGACTCAGATCAAGTTTGCAGCCAGCTGAAATCTCGGAGCTTTTTCATAACAGTTCCTCTTAACGCACATTTCCCACTCGTTACTGCACTGTTTCCTTCTGAACATCCTGCATATTGATTCCTATTAAACTTCCTCTTACTGCTCTCATTTCTTCAATGCAGCACATTTCGACCCTTGCAAATCTTGATCTGTCACTCCTGCATTAACCATCTGTCCTAACTCCGGTCATCTGTCTTCCAGCAGGAAAAGAGAAAGGGGAAAGACAACCAATATTTATAATATTTATCAAGACTCTACTAAGCTGGACTAGACAGTTATTTCTTTTTCACTGATGTCAACACACACATAGAAAAGCACACAAACATAAATATACAGTTCAATGAATTATCAAAAAGCTAATGCCGGGGGCTTCCCTGGTGGCGCAGTGGTTGAGAATCTGCCTGCCAATGCAGGGGACACGGGTTCGAGCCCTGGTCTGGGAAGATCCCACATGCCGCGGAGCAACTGGGCCCGTGAGCCACAACTACTGAGCCTGCGCGTCTGGAGCCTGTGCTCCGCAACGAGAGGCCGCGATAGTGAGAGGCCCGCGCACCGCGATGAAGAGTGGCCTCCACTTGCCGCAACTAGAGAAAGCCCTCGCACAGAGACGAAGACTCAACACAGCCAAAAATAAATAAATAGATAAAGGAAAAAAAAAATGCCATAGAATAATTAATTAAAAAAAAAAAAAAAAAAAAAAAAGCTAATGCCTGTGTAACCACCCATGTCAAGAAAGAGAACATTAAGCTGGGAATGTTTTAATAAGCATTTTTCTCTTTAAACCCTCAGACCTATTTGGTAATTATTATTAAACCTGGTTTACAGATGATAAAACAGACTCAGAAAGGTGAAGCGGCATGCCAGCATCCCACAGCTGGGAAGTAAGGAAGCACAGAGTGACTCCCCGTCCTTGGTCTTCCCACTGCTGGTGCCAGACTTGAGGAATGAGAGATGTGGTCATCTACCCAGATGAGGCGAGTAGAAGGGTATCCTGAGCGGGAGAAACCAGGAGAGCAAAGGCAAGCAGGCAGGAGGTATGCCCTGGGGTCAGGTAGTTTAACATTCCTGGAGCACAGGATCCTGGTGGGAGAATAGTGGCTGCAAATGAGGCCATATTGGTTGATAGGCCCACAAATCTGGATGTTATTCTGTATCAGTGGAAAAGCCACTGAAGCTTTTTTTTTTTTTTTTTTTTTTGGCTGTGTTGGGTCTTCGTTTCTGTGCAAGGGCTTTCTCTAGTTGCGGCAAGCGGGTGCCACTCTTCATCACAGTGCGCGGGCCTCTCACTATCGCGGCCTCTCTTGTTGCGGAGCACAGACTCCAGACGCACAGGCTCAGTAGTTGTGGCTCACGGGCATAGTTGCTCCGCGGCATGTGGGATCTTCCCAGACCAGGGCTCGAACCCGTGTCCCCTGCATTGGCAGGCAGATTCTCAACCACTGCGCCACCAGGGAAGCCCGCCACTGAAGCTTTTGAGAACGCTGCTTTAGGATAAAATAATTCATTGTATAGATAGAACCTTGTCCTACCAGGATAGCTCTATCAGGTTGGCAGGCTGTACTGCTTCATTGGGGTTTCTGGAAGTCTTGGAAAATTGAGGTTCTAATTTCAGGGGATCAGATATTTAAGGGTAAAAGAGAGCAGAAGGAAATGACAGGACAAGCCCTTAGGAGGCTGGCCCGAGAGGCTGCCTAAGGGGCTGGAAAACGTTGACTACGAGGTCTTTGCCTCCTGCCAGGAAGAACATAGCTGTGGCAAAATGGGCTAGAAGATTCCCATAGTGACCTGGGGAGGCTGACCATTTCTCTATAGACTAGTGTGAAGATTAGTCATTTTCTGTGCAGGTTAGGGAACTGCTTTTAAAAAGGAAAGAAATAAACAGGTATTTCTTTGAATATACCAAAAATTGGGACCAGTGATACAATCATTTCATGTGGGTTTTTTTTTTTTTTAAACAGTTTCACAAGTTGTGGAAATAAATGAACACCAACCAAATGAGAAAAGCAAAGGCTATTTATTAAGAGCTTGCTATGGCACAGGAGCCGGCCACCGTCACGTGCATTCGGCAGAGACTCAAAGGCAGGCAGAGGAGTGGGAAGGTTTCAGGTGTGCCCTGGCGGAGGCCGCGGTGCCAAGGAAGTTGTAGGTGGCTGACTAGAGGCGGGGCGTGCACGTGGTCGGCTAGGAGTGCACACCTGGCTCTCTGCGGCTGGTCCTAAGCTGGAAGTGGGATAAAAATGAAGGAGGCTGTCAATTATTAGTTAAGTCCTGGCCATTTGGGGCCTGTTGTTACAGAAGTTATTGTTTAGCTCCCTGAATTGTCACTAGAGAGAGCAGTTTGGTTTCCTACAAGCCTGACTTATAGCAGGGTGGCTTCCTGGTCTATTTATTGCAGACAAGGGGTTGGTTTCCTGAGCTGGTTGCTACAGGTGGTGGGTCAGAGTTCTCGGTTTAGACTCTAGTCTGGCCTCTGTCCATTTGTCTCTTGAAATGTGAACTAGGTGAAGAAATGAACTGTTAAAAATGAGAGTGGGCAAAGCAATAAAGGCAGAAGAACAGGACAGGGGGAGAACTGCAAGATGAGAGATGGGAACCGTCTTAGAGAAGTGAGATCATAGCTTTTTATTTTATTTTTTGTTTTTTGTTTTCGGCAACCCCGTGCAGCTTGTGGAATCTTAGTTCCTTGAACAGGGATCGAACCCGGGCCCCCTGCAGAGGAAGCACGGGGTCCTAACCACTGGACTGCCAGGGAATTCCCAAGATCACAGATTTTTAAAAGAAAAGCCAATCATCCATTGTGACCAGAGCACAGGAAAGGAGGTGAGGAGAGGTGATAGTGATGGAGAGACGGTTGGGTCACCAAAGACCTTGAATACAAGACCACGGAGTTAGGAATTGATGCCCAAGACAGTGGAGAACCGCCCAGAGCTTTCAAACAGGCCTGGAGGAGGTTCTGAAGTGTGATTCCAAAACATAAGTCTGGAAATAAATCTAAAACACCAGTCTAGCCGTGTTATTCCCCTGCTTACGCCATCTGGAATGTCCTCTCCCTCTTCCCTCTCTGTCTGATAAACTCGTCTTTATCCTAAATTCAGCATCACTTCCTCCCACTTCCTCCCAAAGTCCCACTTTGGGGTCCTCAGGGTACTTCCTATTCTCCTGGTTAGAGCACCTATCTCATGAACAGAATGTGGTTTCCTGGATTATCTCCCTCAGTGAAGAGTTGTCCTGAGAGGAAGGGTATGTTTGATTCATCTTTGTACTTCCACTGATTGGCAAAGTGTCTGGGGAAAGCAGGCGTTCAAATGCATGTGTTGCCATGGTTGACTGGGTTAGAGGATGGATCTGGATGTTGACGTGGGGCTAGAGGCAGTGGGGCCTGAACTAGGGTAGCAGCAGTGGGAATGGAGGTATTTAGGACATTGACTCCTAAATCCTGGTAGTCCCCTGATCACATGGGAGAGGTACTTTAAGTGCAGATCTTCAGGCTACTTCTAGATCTACTGACTCAGAACCTCCAGAAATAGGGCCTCAAATCTGAATTCATTTAAAGTTCCCTCAGGGGATTCCGACACGCAGCCAAGTTCGAGAACAACTGACACGGGCAGTACCGTGGATCAAATTCTGGTGACTCGCAGAAGGCAGGGACAAGGGGAAAGAGTTGTCTCGGCCCTGGACTTGAGCCACAAGGAAGACAGTGATGCCACGTGAGGAAGGGAGTCCTGGAGAAGGCAGAGGGTTACGTTGCTTTTGCACAAGTTGGGTGTGAGGTGCCCACTTGGATCCAGATGCAGATGTCCCTTCAGCAGCTGGGATTCAGGCGTGGTGCTCACTAGAGCCATCTGTCACTTATGACCTTGAGAATTTGACTTTGGTAGGAAAAAGATCATGCTCCCATAATCGTTGGTCTCCGTAGTTTAGCAGAGGCGGGTAAAACTTGCTTTTACCTTTTAGCCGAACAATCAGTACTGATCACCTAGAAGGAGGTAAGTACATTGAATGTGCTCCTTATATTCCTGGAGTGAATTAGCAGTTGCAGAGTTGCTTATTTCTGACAGTTAAATGCTTTAAACAAAACTAAAGGAAAGATATCTTTGCTAAAATATGGACTCCAAAAATGATCACTTTTAAACTCTAGTGAATGTTACTAATTGACTTGAAAGACTGTGTTTACAAATAAATCCTGGATCCATAAATAGATATTAAGACTCCACCCCCTACCACAAAAGGACAAAAATCATGTATACAAAGATATGTGACCTAATCAATTTTCAAATTAATCTGAAATTACTATTTGAATTCAGATATCGTAAATGTCATGCGTCATTGCCCTGGGGCACAGATAGAAACCTGATCAACTAAATGACATGAAATAGAGAACAGAGTAATTTCTCTGGTGAATGTGAACCAGCATTGGAACCCATCTGGATAATTTACATGAAAATTGGATTTTCCTCTCCTGAATTATCTTTTTATCGTGGACGCCTGTCATATTGTCTGTTCGGTTCCGTTCTCCACTTGTCCACATCTACATGGCTACTACAGGAACTGCCTTGTTTTTATAGGGACCCCATCCCACCAGTCAAAGTTCACTAGTTCACTGGTCCATGGCTAGGCACCCTTGTCCGCACGGGCTGCTGTCTCTCTCCTGCAGGGTGTCTGACCCTGAGATCCAGACTTGAAGGCAGTCCTTTCTAGTGCTAGAGAGCTCAAGGGTAAAACTTCGGACCAGACAGCAGCCGTGTTACCTGCCATTAGGAGCAGTCCTTTCGATGGAGAGAATGAAGCCCAAAGAAGAGAACGAAAGAAACCCTGCTCCTCTATAGCCCCTTGTTCCAGAAGCTTCTGAGGCCCAACTGGATTGCTGACCTCTCGCAGTCTAATTGGTTCATTCTTCTTTCAGCTCTATAATCCAAAAATTCCTTTCAGCCTAATCTAGAGGAAGATGGGTTTCAAAAGTACCAAGAGTAGTAATGCAACATTTCCTACAAGTTTACTCTCCAACTCAACCTCTGAGATTCTAACTTCCCTTGGAAACAAACAGTTGTAAAAGGAATTGGTGAGATGTGATGGTCTCAGTTATGGGTTGAATTGTGTCCCCCAGAAATATCAAGTCCTAACCCCCAGTACCTCAAAATTTGACCTTCTTTGAAAATAAGGCCATTGCAGATGTAATTAGTTAAAAGGAGGTCATAGCGAAGTAAGAGTAGGCTCTTAGTCCAATATAACTGGTGTTTTTTTGTTTTTTGTTTTTTTAAATAAATTAATTTATTTATTTTTGGCTGAGTTGCATCTTTGTTACTGCACGCGGGCTTTCTCCCGTTGAGGCGAGCGGGGGCCACTCCTCACCGCGGCGCGTGGGCCTCTCATTGCAGCGGCCTCTCCTGTTGCGGAGCATGGGCTCCAGGCGCAGGGGCCTCAGCAGTTGTGGCACGTGGGCTCAGTAGTTGTGGCTCGCGGGCTCTAGAGCACAGGCTCAGTAGTTGTGGCGCACGGGCTTCGTTGCTCCGCGGCATGTGGGATCTTCCCGGACCAGGGCTCAAACCCGTGTCCCCTGCATTGGCAGGCAGATTCTTAACTACTGCACCACCAGGGAAGCCCCTACAACTGGTGTTTTTATAAAAAGAGACGCCGAGATAAACAGCAAGGTCCTACTGTAGAGCACAGGGAATTATATTCAATATCCTGTGATAAACCGTAATGGAAAAGAATATGAAAAAGAATGTATATGGATAACTGAATCACTTTGCTGTACAGCAGAAATTAACACAACATTTAATATTTATTTATTTGGCGGTGTCGGGTCTTGGTTGCGGCATATGGGATCTTTCGTTGCGGTACGCGGGCTCTAGAGCGTGCAGGCTTAGTTGTCCCGTGGCATGTGGGATCTTAGTTCCCCGACCAGGGATCGAACCTGTGTCCCCTGCACTGGAAAGTGGATTCTTAACCACTGGACCACCAGGGAAGTCCCTAAAATTTTTAAAAGTAAAATAAAATAAATTTTTAAAAAGAGACACCGAGACAGAGATACAAAGGGAGGAGATGGCCATGTGACTACAGAGGCAGAGAGAAGAGCGAGACATCTACAAGCCAAGGAATGCCAAAGATGGCTGTTCCTCCTGGAAGGTAGAGGAGAGAAAAGGAAGGATTCTCCCCTGCAGGTTTCAGAGAGAACGCAGCCAAAATTGTGATTGCAGATTTCTAACCTTCAGAAGGGTGAAACAATAATTTCTGTTATTTTAAGTCATCCAGTTTGTTACTTTGTTTGGCAGCCCTAGGAAGCTACTTGCTCTCTAGAATTGCAATGTTTCAGTGCTACTGTGAGGTCGAGAAGGGGCAAAAAATATCAAGCTCTTTCCTTTTCTGTGCTCAGGAAATGAATGCCTAAATCAAGGGGGCTGAAGGGATCAGCAAGGAAGAAGCAAGACTGTGGGATTATAGACTTTTCCTATAATGCGTCATACCTGGTAGGTGTCAAATAGAGGCTGTGTACTGACGCTTGGCTAGGGAGTGCTTCAGACAGTACCTGACATGGAGCAGACCCTCAGGAAAGATTCTTCTCCTAGATATATGTATATTATACCAGGAACAGAAAAAATGCATTCAGAAGAGGTTTGCTATGAGTGGAACCTCCAGCCCCAGCCCTGTTCCAGCCCCACAGCACTTGGTTCCACTCCTTTTTTGGATTTTTGGCCAAAGTTTCAGGATGCTAAGTCCTCCTCTTAAAGAAACATTTATTCAGAATGTCTTGGCTTTACCCCAAAACACAAATCCCTCTTGGTTTGTGCTGTGTTGTCTTAATCAGAGGAAAACCTAGTTGGCGTAAATAAATAAACAGGCAAACAAAATCTTCTTTGGTCTCCATAGCTGCCACGCCTCCCCGCAAAGGGGCAATTCCTCACACATTTTCTAGTGTTTAGAGACTGTGTGAGAGTGATCACAAGCAGATTTTCACACAACTATAAAGTGAGAGTACACTGGTTTATTGTCCTGTGAGAAATTCTTCAAATTCATGCCTTCTCATTCACTCTAATATAAGAATTTAATTGTAGGGCTTCCCTGGTGGCGCAGTGGTTAGGAATCTGCCTGCCAATGCAGGGGACACGGGTTTGAATCCTGGTCCGGGAAGATCCCACATGCCGCGGAGCAACTAATAAGCCCGTGCGCCACAACTACTGAGCCTGCGCTCTAGAGCCCACGAGCCACAACTACTGAGCCCACACACCACAACTACTAAAGCCTGTGCACCTAGAGGCCGTGCTCCGCAACAAGAGAAGCCACCGCAAAGAGAAGCCCATGCACCGCAACGAACAGTAACCCCCGCTCGCCGCAACTAGAGAAAGCCCGTGCACAGCAACGAAGACCCAACGCAGCCAAAAATAAATAAAAATTTTTTTAAAAATTCAAAGTACAGTTTCCACTTTATGTGTATTGCTTTCGCATCAATGTAAAGTCGAAAAATGGTAAGTGGCGCCATCGTTAGTCAGGGACTCTCTGTATATGACTAAGTGCCTATCAGCCCTGGAGAGGCTGCGTGAGGAGCAAGAGGGGGGCCTGAGTTGGATTGGAAGGAACGGCTCGGCTCAAATCCGTAGGGGAGTCCTCTTCAGGCGGGAAGAACAGTCCTAGCAAAGGCAGCGGCAAGAAAGCACCAGGCATTTACAAGATAACAGAACCAAGGCTTTCAGAATTTTAACAGACTGAGTAGTCTAGTAATTTTTCAAGTCATGTTAAACCACAGAACCCTTTATTTAACTGAAAGAGTACTTAGAGATAATATATAAAACAGCCAAAAGCAGAGCTGAGCTGGCTAGATCGGGGTGGATCTAGGGGGAGTCAGTCTTGAAAGACAGGAGAAACCCTGGTATAACCTCCATAAGAGAAAGGTAAAATGAGGGAGATATAAGATTTTGTTAACACATAGGAGCAGAATTAGATAAGTGGAGAAATTCCTTGCCCCTGGGTGGAGAAATGTTCCTTGCTATCAAATTAATGTATAGCTTTCATGCTATTTCAACTCAAATCTCAATGGAAGTTTTGTAGAACTTAATCTTTTTTTTTAGAAAGAAGAACATAAAATTAGGGGGATAACTCTAACACTTAAAAGTATATTGTAGGGACTTCCCTGGTGGTGCAGTGGTTAAGAATCCACCTGCCAATGCGGGGGACACGGGTTCGAGCCCTGGTCCGGGAAGATCCCACATGCCGTGGAGCAACTAAGCCCGTGCGCCACAACTACTGAGCCTGCGCTCTAGAGCCCACGAGCCACAACGACTGAAGCCCACACGCCTAGAGCCCGTGTTCCGCAACAAAAGAAGCCACCGCAATGAGAAGCCTGCGCACCGCAATGAAGAGTAGCCCCTGCTCACCGCAACTAGAGAAAGCCTGCGCGCAGCAACGAAGACCTAACGCAGCCAAACATAAATAAATAAAATAAATAAATTTATTAAAAAATATATTTTGTAAAGCTGTAATAATTTGCATTATAGACTTTATAATACTACAATGCTTTATAATACAATGCTATTAGATTTTTTTTTTTAAACCACTGATTTATTTTTATTTAATACAAGGGATATTGTTAGGTCTAATTGTGACTTTGTTTCCAAACATACTATTTGTTTAGGTACAAATTTTTATTGAGTTGGCTTAACTAGTAACTTTTTTTTTTTTTTGGCTGCATTGGGTCTTCGTTGCTGTGCACAGGCTTTTCTCTGGTTGCAGCGAGCTGGGACTACTGTTTCTTATCTGTAGTCAAGACATACAAACTTTTTGTCATTCTAGTCGATTAACCTTTTTATAAAAATTAATATGAAATTCCATCTATCTGAAAATTAAAATAATATTTTTAGATATCACCTAAAAATAAAATAATGCTAAAACTTGAGAAAAGCTTGATGCACATAGACATTTAGAGTAGTATTATTTACACTAGCAAAAAGCCAATATGTAAATGAATGAATAAATTAACCCACAATAGAAAATTGGTTAAGTAAAATGGAATATACCAACCTGATGTAGATTATGCACTCATTTAAATTGTTTCAAATAAAAGCCATGTAATTAAAAATGATTTTATATTTAGTGGTAGCAAAGTCAGTGGTGTGTTACTGCTGGGATAGTCCCAATGCTTATTAGCACAGTGCCAGATCCACAGGAGGAAGTCAATACAAATTTGGTAAATGAATGAAAACTGTACACACACAGTATGATTTTTGGCCATATGAAAAAAAAAACACCTACTTAGAGAAAAAAAGAATGAAAAGAAATGTAAATAATGGTAGGAGTATTGACTCTTTTCTTCTGTAGAATAGAAGAAGAAAAGAGATATCCCAGAATTGCATGAGATATACTTATCATTGTTTATCAAACTTCAGATTTAACTGAGTATCCTGTATTTTAATTTGCTAAGTCTGGCAACCCTACGAGACATCAGATTTCATATCCTTAGTGAATTTTTTTTTTCTTACAGTTAATTTTTGAAGTCTGTTGAACAGAGCAGTCCTATGGATGAGCACTTAATTGAAAGTAGGTGGTTATTTTTCTCTCATGTATCATATGTATGTGCACACACATTTTTCTGCATAGAAAAGTACGAAGAGAGAAAAAAAAAATCACCCCAAACTTCACTACGTAGTGTTAACCTCCTCTTACATTTAAGACAGTCTATACATATATGTACATACCAATTTACATATGTAATTTTACATGCATATAGAATCATACCATATATGCTTTCCCATTATCCTGCTTTTTGCTGTTTATGTTTTCCTTGAGTGCCAGTTTCACTGCCTATCCAGAGGTCTGACTTCCATAAAATCCCATTTACTTACCATTCCCAGGGGGCCACCAGTTCATGGGCTACATATGCAGATGATTAACTAGTAGTTTGCTATTTTTATGGCAAACCACACCGTGCAGGCTTACAGAGGGGCCCCACTTGAGAGGGCAAGTCCAGAACCTATTATCGAAGCCCTCAAGGAGTCTTGAAAAAGACACACAATTTTGTGAGAAACACGTTCACAATGACTGGTATTTACTAAGCCTTATTTCATCTCACTTTACTACATTTATTCTAGAAACTTACTAAATAGCTATGAAAACATGAGACAATGAAGACTGATATTTGGAAGAGATGCTGATTACCCAGTGTGATCCTAACAGCTGAATTCAATATTTATTGAGTGACTACTATCAGCGAGGCACAAGGGTTAGGCACACAAAGATTATGAAGGCCAAGAAAATGTGTCCTGGAGGAAGCTTAAACTTACTCAACAGGAGATGAAATAGACATCCATCCATGATTCTACCACTCAGAAATACTACTTTAACACTTTAGTGTATATCTTTCCAGATGCAATAGTTATAACAGCTAACCCTCATGGGCACTTATTGTGTGCTGGCTTTGTTTGAAGAGTTTTTTGTTTTTTTTTTTAAGTTCTTAATTAATTAATTAATTAATTAATTTTCTTTTTTTTTTTGGCTGTGTTGGGTCTTCGTTTCTGTGCAAGGGCTTTCTCTAGTTGTGGCAAGCGGGGGCCACTCTTCATCGCGGTGCGCGGGCCTCTCACTATCGCGGCCTCTCTTGTTGGGAGCACAGGCTCCAGACGCGCAGGCTCAGTAGTTGTGGCGCACGGGCCTAGTTGCTCCGCGGCATGTGGGATCTTCCCAGACCAGGGCTCGAACTCGTGTCCCCTGCATTGGCAGGCAGATTCTCAACCACTGCGCCACCAGGGAAGCCCTGTTCGAAGAGTTTTGCTGTTCACTCAATTAACTTCAAAATAGTATTACAAGGTACTATGCTCATTCTTATTGTGCAGAGGAAGAAACCTAGGGCAAAAGTTGTTTAACTTGCCTGAAATTACATGACTAAAAAGTGTCAGGGTCAGGATTCAAATCCAGTGTCTCTCATTAGATGATGATAGATAAATAGGTCAGATCACATTGTTTTGGAAAACAGATTTTGAAACAAATAGTATACTTCATTTATTATGTGCCAATTGCCCTTCTACATATATCGATTTTACATATGTTGATTTATTTTATATATATTGTTTTACATATGTTGGTTTATTTTATCCATTAAGTCAGCACATTTTCTTCATCCAGACATTTTCAGGGACTGCAAGTGACTTTAAGGACTTTAAGTGGTGACAGAATGCCAAGGAGACCTGGGGCTGCCCTGCATTTCATCAGAGCTTCTGTTAGTAAGTTCAGGGAGTTCTGCCTCACCTGAAAAGCAACGTTGCTTAAACGGAGCTTTTCAAGTCTGCTTTCTCAGGCTAGAATTTCATGATCATATCTGTATGAGTTTATCTCTGAACCCATCTCCAGGAAGGCTCCGGCAGGATTGATAAATGCCCACGCACAGGTGAGCGGTAGTCCCAGACCTTTAGATGTATCCTTTCATCCATAGACCTGAAAAATGTGAACAATTTTGCTCCAAGCCATGAGGTAGTTTCGTGTTAGCAGATTCTCAGCTGTTGATGAGCGAAAACCTTGGAAAACAAGATCATCGCCCTCCAGAGAAACGAGCACGCTCTTAAAGAAGGGCTGACCCGAGAGGGGGCACCGTCCCGACCATGGGAATCCAAGTACATCAGCGGCATTGACTGAGGCTCCACCACGGTCAGTGTGCCAAGGCACAACTTTAATTTCCTCTCATCCTTTTCTTCCTCTTGGGCAAAATGAATCATAAAGTTTATATTCACTTTAGTGTATACATTTTAAATATACCCTATAAAGCCATAGGCGTAATGAATTCAAGATGCCCACATCATAGAAATTCTGCATACAAGCTATGTTTATGATTTGGATCCAGGCTTCTTAGGATTTTCAACAGGAACAGACTTCAGACTTCCAGGGACATGAAGGACAACGAAAGGACATTTCAAATGACTGCTAAGTTTCAAAAGCTATTGTCCCGTAGCCTGAGAGTGCCAGAAGGTAAATAACAAAGCAGCATGTTTCTTTGTGCGGTGAGAGGATGGGTCCAGGTTGAGATGCTCAGGTAGGAAGGACCCTTGAACTTGCTGCGCCCCTCTCCCTGGCCTCCGTGCGCCCTGTGCATTGTGACTGGTCCCAGAGCACGTGGCCCTGTGCACATTTCTCCATTTCTGGGAAAGCCCCGCCTTGCAGGTGCCAGAGAAACGCATTCTTCAGAGGGGGCAGGCTGGCCAGAAGTCAGTGCTCATTACTGAAGACAGAGAAGCGCCTTCGGGAAGAATTCCAGCGTGCAAAGGCGCTTTCAAAACGCGGTGGGCTCAGGTTTCCCCCAGATTCTACCGCCACCCTTTGTCTTGACCCTCACTCGTACCCCCGTAATTCTACCTCTGAGAAGAGTCCCCAACTGGGCAGGGTCCGTTCACTGTGAACCCAGATGGCCAGCCCTCAGAACCTCTTTGCTCGCACCAAAATGGGGTTCACTTATTCCATTTCAAGCAGCAGGACAGTCTCCAGTCTAGGGGAGCCTTAAAGAAGTGGGAGCAGGGAGAGGTCACATTTTCAGCTTGGCTCCCGCTCTGCAGCTTTCTCATGAATGCAGACCAATTGTGCACGCATGTGGCCAGGACACATGCAGAATATTCACGTGAAATGTAAGGATCCCTTGTTCTCTGTAACATTAGCCGAGGTTTCAAAACACGGAATCCAGGCTGGAACCGCCAGGCCAGCAGCGGGAGGCGGGCTGTCTTAGAAGCAGATGGAACAAAAGATTGGGTTCCCGAGTTCCTAGGGTGAGGCAAAAGGGCAAGATGTCAACCCAGGACCACCCAGGGAAAATTAAATACAGATCAACTTTTGATGGCTTATGTTAACAGAGGGGAGATGGAGTTTTGATCCTGGGAAAGACAACATGGTAATAAGCTTTACCCGTAATCGCTGTTTACCACGCGCCGGCTCCACTGCTAGGTAGCCACAAACGCACGCGTGGAGTGGAAGCTTCTGGTTCTTGCGTCGTGCAGCCTGCCTCCCAGGGCTGGAGAGCAGGGGGTAACACCAAAAGGAGGAGCCTCAGGCTTTCCCAGCCTTTGAACAAACCGGGGAAAATGAGTCCTACAGGGGCCAACTCCCCTTTCTCAGCTTCACGTTGGGGCCAGAGGCCACCCTGGCTCTGCCTTGGAATGAGGGGCAGGCCACCCACCTCCATCACCTGCCCGCCCACACAACCTACCTGCTGCCGCGGCCGTGTCACCCTGGGCTCTTACTCACCTGGGATTGCAGGTGGAATCAACCTTTTTTTTTTTTTTAATTTATTTATTTTATTTGTTTATTTTTGGCTGCGTTGGGTCTTTGTGGCTGCGCGCGGGCTTCCTCTAGTTGCGGTGAGCGGGGGCTGCTCTTCATTGCGGTGCGCGGGCTTCTCATTGCGGTGGCTTCTCTTGTTGCGGAGCACGGGCTCTAGGGCGTGCGGGCTCAGTAGTCGTGCCTCGCAGGCTCTAGAGCGCAGGCTCAGTAGTTGTGGCTCACGGGCTTAACTGCTCCGCGGCATGCGGGATCTTCGCGGACCAGGGCTCGAACCTGAGCCCCCTGCACTGGCAGGCGGATTCTTAACCACTGAGCCACCAGGGAAGCCCCGGAATCAACCTTTTTAACTCGACTCTTAACCCCAATCTTTTGTTAGCTGTTATTTTTTTAATTTCTATATTATGAAAATTGTCAAACATACTCAGTAGCGAGAGCATGGTGCAACAAACCCCAGATTCAGCAATTATCAAGATCTGTATATTTCTTCATCTATCCTATTTTTCCTGTTTCTTTACAGCAAATCCTGGATATCATGTCATTTCAGCCCCTCATACTTCAGGAAGTGTCTCTAAAATACAGACATTCTCCACGTAACTATATCACTGTCACTCCAAAGAAATTAACATTAATTCCTCAGTATTATCAAAATCACAGTTCATACAGATTTCCCCTGTTTCACAAAACTGTCTTTGTAGTTGGTTTGTTTGCGTCGGTAGCCAAAAAAAAGCCAAACATTTCATCTGGTTGTTCTGCGTCTTAAGACCCTTCCGATCTACAGCAGCTCCTCTTGCTTTTTTCTTAATGCCACTGACCTGCTGCGGAAACCAGGAGAGTTTGCTCCTCAGCCTGAATCTTTCGATCTACCTCTGTGAGCTCCATCTCTATCTCCATCTCTAATCTTCCAAGGAGGTTGGACTTGAACAAGAAGACATTATTTGCACTGTATGCAGACACCCCTTCTCCGGACCGGAAACTTGGCATATCTGGCCCTGACTTATCTTTTCCAACATATGTCCCAAAATAACCCATACATAGACCTTCCGTTCTAACCAAGCAGGATTATTGAACATTTCTCACCCCCCTTTACATTTTCCCACCTCTTTACCTCTGCTTTTCCCATTTACCTTGCTTAAGAGCTACTTTGCACTTGCTTATGTGAATGTACGATGGTTTATTATGGCACAGCCTTCAAATCTCATGCTTTCAAAGCCCACACTAGGACCAGAAGCAGAATTTCACTCCGCTCTCCCACCACCCACACTCTTCGGCCAAATCCAGAGCTCCTGCTCCTGGGCACCTCCCCTCCGCCCTTACCCTGCTCCTCCTGGTCTTGCTGCCTCCCCTTCCCAGCACCATTTCACTCACTGCTCTCTGGCCCTCTCCTCCAGAGCCCTTAGTCCAGGGGTCCCCAGCCCCTGGGCCGCAGACCAGTACCAGTCCGCAGCCTGTTAGGAACCAGGACGCACAGCAGTAGGCGAGCAGCGGACCAGGGAGCAAAGCCTCACCTGCCGCTCCCCATCTCTCCCCAACGCTCCCCATCGCTCCCCAACGCTCCCCAACGCTCCCCACTGCTCCCCAACGCTCCCCACCGCTCCCCAATGCTCCCCATCGCTCCCCACCGCTCCCCAACCCTCCCCATCCCTCCCCAACGCTCCCCATCCCTCCCCAACGCTCCCCATCCCTCCCCATCGCTCCCCATCTCTCCCCAACGCTCCCCATCGCTCCCCAACGCTCCCCAACGCTCCCCATCGCTCCCCATCCCCCATCGCTCCCCAACGCTCCCCATCGCTCCCCACCGCTCCCCATCCCTCCCCGTCGCTCCCCATCGCTCGCATTACCGCCTGAACATTCCCCACCCCCACCCTGTCCATGGAAAAATTGTCTTCCACTGAAACCGGCCCCTGGTACCAAAAAGGTTGGGGACTGCTGCCTTAGTCCATCTGTTCCACTCACTGTACAAATCCAGGATCTATTCACCCGTCTGTCCTCTCTGCTCCTACTACAGGCTACTTTGAGAAAAGAGACAAGCACACTGTCACTGGAAGTGTAGAGTTGCCCATCCCAGCTGGGCCTCGTTGTCACCCATTGATCCTATGACTTGTCCCTGGTCAGCTCTTTTTGTCCCTCACTCATTAGCTCCTCCTTAGAAATATACAGAGAGGTACTGGTCAGGTATTTCGTAGAAAGTCCCTCCATTGGAATTTGTCTGATGTTTTTCTTATGATTAGACTGGGGTTATGTGTTTTTCGGGAGGAAGACAACAGAAGTAAAGTGGCATTTTTATCACATCATATCAAGGGTCTGTACTATCCACATAACTTCATCACTGTTGATGTTGACCTTGATCATCTAGCAATGGTATGTGTTAGGTTTCTCTAAAATCATGCCCCACCCCTTTCCATACTGTACTCTTGGAAGGAATCCATGATAATGCAGCCAATACTTAAGATGTTGGGTGTTAATGTCCCACCTCCTTGAGGGCAGAATTTCTACATAAATTATTTGGAATTTTTCTGCATAGAAAATTTGTCTCTTCTTCCTATTTATTTATTTATTCATTTACTTATGGCAGTATGGACTCATGGATATTTATTTTATCCTCTAGGTTATAATTCCAATGCTAATTTATTTTATTGCTCAGATTGTTCAAGCTTTGGGAACTCTTTCCGTTGGCTCTTCTGTCCCTTTGATGTTAAATGTTGATGAATACCATCAAGTTGTTTTCCATAAATGTTATACACATGTATATGCCCACCAATAGTACATGTGATAGTGTCTTTTTCCCAATCCCTTGCCAACACAGTCGTTGCCAGAATTTTTACCTTTGTCAACTGAAGGTAAGCCATGCCATCTTATTTTAGTTTTACTTGTATATCTCACATGAATTAGGTAAAGCAAAGTTTCATGGTTAAGGATTCTGTGCATTCCTTCTCTGGAGCTTGTCTCTTAATATCCTTTTCACAGTCTTTTCACTGGGAAGTTAGTTTTTTATATTGACTTATAGAAACTCTTTATAAATTAAGGAAATTGTGCACTTACATACCAGTCTCCCCTACTCAAGTAATAAACCCTGGAGTCAAGAACATGTTTGGGTCTCAGTCAAAGCAGAGAGCCTGTCAGGTAAGATATGTTCAATAAATATTCCTCTATCAAAACGCTTTCACATATCTTAGATTTATATCCTAAGGAAAACAAAGCTGTACCCACTTTTCCATTTGGACACCAAAGGAAAAAGGCTTCTGAGGAGAGCAGAGGCCAGAACTTGGTGCCCTTGAAAATAGTCTGTGGTAGAAACTCCCTGGCAGTCCATTGGTTAGGACTCCATGCTTCTACTGCTGGGGGGCCTGGGTTTGATCCCTGGTGGCGGAACTAAGATCCTGCATGCCACATGGCACGGCCAGAAAAAAAAAAAAAAAAAAAGGAAAGAAAATAGTCTAGGGTGGTTATTGGTTCTTGGGGCAGTTGGGGTGGGGGTGTAATTTTGAAAAGCATCATCGACATACCAATTGTTTTTCTTTTTCCTTACACACACTAAAGAAGGAAAGCTCAATAAAGTCTTTTTCTTGGTGAGTAGATAAGTAGATGAAACAAACAAAAGTATAGAAACTGCTTTAGGCCAAATTATAATCTTTTGTTCTTTCCCCTTTCCCCTTTCTTAGTGGTTCTTAATTTTTTGAGGTTACAACCCCTTAGAAAGTTTGGTGAGAATTGTAGACCCTCTCTCCAGAAATGTTTGCATAAGATGAAAAATTTCATTTACAATTTCATGGAGTTTGCAGGAACTTTGAACCCACCCATAGGTCGTGTGGGTAAGGATTCCTAACCAGGGTCCATGGACAAGGAGTTCATGGAAAGGCTGCTTTTACCGCCTATATAGCATTGGGTGAATTATTTATCAATAGTAATATTGATAACAATTACGTTATTGTCTCATAAGACTGTTCTGAGGATCAACTGAGACCACGTGCACAGACACTTGGTCACGAGGTCACTGACTTCATGACGACCTGCTGTGAATTTCTGGGTCTACAAGAAAAGAGGTGACTACAGTTCACAAGCACATCTTCAAAGAGTTCCAGTCTAAGAAATTCATCATTGTCCAAGTGGGACAACGCTGTCACACCCACCAACGACTGCAAATTACCTGTCTTATTTAGCCTAGTGGGATTTATCTCCTCTATACTATTTGGCAGGACACAGGCAGACGTAGCCAATCTTTTCCAGGGCCTTATTTCAGATTCCAGTTTTCACTGTTCATCTTTGTTGTCTCTCTCTCCCAAATTCATCAAACAGATCAGATTGTATTAAAGTTCCCTTGAAAAAGAAGCCTTTCTAAACCAATCCCAAGGTGGTTTACCTCACCAGATTCCTAAACAGCTGATATGCAACCAGACAAGATGATTTCAAATTCTAAGACACCATCCAGCAGGCAGAGCATCTGAAGATGGGGCTTTTGAGCCAGAATTCTATAGAAGAGTCTTCCTTGTGGGTTTCATTAGAGAGAGCATTCCAGACACACAGGTTCAGCAGGCCATCTGCCCCGCCTGCTCTACCTCACCAAGGCAAAGTGCACATAAACTCAAAAGCCACTGCATAAATATTAATATATATTCCATCTATTGTAGTTCTGCCCCTCCAAGGCCCTGAGACACTCTGCTTGCCTGGGAAGCTGAATTTAACAGAGACTTGAGGGTCACCACAGTGTCCGATTACTAACGTGCACGACAGTGAGCTATGCATTTCTTTTTCCTTTTTCTTTCTTTTTTTTTTTTTTTTTTTGGCCGAGGGCAGGCAGGATCTCAGTTCCCCGACCAGGGATTGAACGCAGGCCACAGGAGTGAAAGCACTGAATCCTAACCACTAGACAACCAGGGAACCCCCAGCTATGCATTTCTTAAAGTAGAGAATTATTCATTCATTTATTTCCAGATTTTTATTAAGCACCTCAAATTCCCGGCATGTTCTGGTCACCAGGGTTATAGCAGTAAACAAGGCAGATGACATTCTTTGTCTCATGGAACTTACATTCTAATTGGAGAAGACAGAAAATCTAAAAAACAAAACAAATAATACTCAAGATAATGGCAAATAATGACAAATTCTAAGGAAATGAAAGAGGGTGGTACAACAGGAAAGGCGGGGAAAGCAGTACTTTAGACCAGATGGTAAAGAAAGTCTCCTCTGAGGAGATATAATCTGAGCAGAGACGTGAATGACAAGAAAGAATCAGCTGGGGAATTCTCTGATGGCCTAGTGGTTAGGACTCCGTGCTCTCACTGCCGAGGGCCCCGGTTCAATCCCTGGTCGGGGAACTAAGATCCCACACACACACACAAAAAAAAAACATCCAAGTGCACATCTGGCGAAAGGGCCTTCCAGGCAGGGAAACAGCTGACACCAATGTAGGACTGAGCTCAATGTGTCCTGGGAACAGAAAGAAGACCCACCAAGTAGCACACTGAGAGAAGGTGAGGTGTGCCAAATGGTGTCACAGGTGGGCAGGAGCCACCTCACCTCGGCCTGATGGACTTTGCCTAGAGTGTGTCATTCATTCTGACTGCAGTAGGAAGCCATCGGAGGGTTTTCAGCAGGGTTCAGATCTGTAGGGTTTTGGCGCGGGAACCTGTGTAGATGGTGGTTACATTTGTTAAGATGTGGAAGATGAAGGAAGAGCTTATTTGTGAGCAGGAAGGTTAAGATGGATAAAAAGTTCTTTTTCAGATCTCTTAAATTTGAGACGCCTATCAAACAGTCTTGGAGAAATCCAGTAGGCTACTGAATTTATGAGTCTGGTGTTCAAGAGAAAGGTCAGAACTAGAGTAATAAATTTGAAAGTCGTCAGCACATGAATGGCATTTGTAGCCATGACGCAGGATGAGCTCACTGAGGGCAAAAATATAGAAAAGAAAATGAGCTTCAAACTTTAGAATACAGGAGAAGGAGTCAGCAAAGGAGACCGAGAAGGAATGTCAGTGAAGTAGGGGTAAAGCCAGGAGAGCATGATGCCAAAGGAACTAAGAAAAGATGGTGCATCGAGAGGAAGTGGTCACCACTCAGTGCCGGAGTGAGGCCAAGGGAGGTGAAGACTGACCCCTGGTTTGGGCAGAGGGGCCTCACTGGTCATTTTGACACCAGTCCTTTGAGTTGTGTGGTGGGGAGGGAGGCCAGATGGCAGAAGTCGAGGACAGAGTTGAGTAGAAACAGGATAGGTAGTTCTGAATTGAGGCAGTTTCTGGAGGAGAATATGGGTTCAAGGTATTTTGTTTGCTTGTGTGATTGGTTGGTTGGTTTTTTTAATGATGAGGCACTCATGGGTCTACGGTTGGGAAAATTGAGAGGGAGAAACTGATGACACCAGAGACAGAAAGGAAGCTCCTGGAATGACATCCGCTTTGCAACCTCTTTCGAGGATGTTTAAGAACAGCTTTCTCTGAAGTAAGAATAAATTAAGTATATGTCATGTCCCGGAGTATTAAATATTACACTGAGAGCCAAGTGTGGGGAATGTGGGTGGGTTGGGAGTGTGCAGTCAGAGAAGGAAGAGAAGCCAGCATTTACTGGGCATATCACTGTGTCAGGCAGACATGGGAACTTTGTGGTAATATTTCTTTTTAAGTTTTGAGTATTTATTGCCCTTATTTTTTTTTTGGTTTTGATTGTGGTAAAACACGTATAACATAAAACTTACCATTTTAACTACTTTTCGGTGTACAATTCAGAAGCATGAAGTACTTCACAATGATACGCAACCATCACAACTCTCCAGCTCCAGAACTTTATTTTCATCGCCCTGAACAAAAGCTCTGTACTCAGTGAACAGTAGCTCCCCGTTACCCACTCCTCCCTGTCTCTCTCTGCTTTCTACCACTATGAACTTGCCTATTCTAGGTACCTCGTATAAGTGGAATCATACAGTATTTATCCTTCTGCATCTGGCTTATTTCATTTAGCATGTTTTCAAGGTTCATCTACAGTGTAGCCTACATCGGAATTTCATTCCTTTTTAGGACTGGGTGATATTCCATCGTATGTATCTACCACAATTTGTTTATTCTTTTAACTTTTGATGGACTCTTGGATTGTCTCCACTTTTTGGCGCTGCTATGAACATGTGTGTACAAGTATCTGCTGGAGTCCCTGCGTTCAGTTCTTTGCAGCACAGATCTAGAAGTTGGTCCCATTGATTTTTGTTTAATACTCACAGCAATCCATAGAGACATATTCTTCAGGCTGGGGCTGGTTTCCTTCCTTATTCCCTCAGTGGGGGTCTGTATGCTCCCAGGTCCTGTGATAATCCCCCAAACTGGATATTGGCCATTGCTTTCGCTCTCAGCCAGGCTCGGCTTCCAGATGAGCTCCTGTCCTCAGCCTCCAGCTCTTAAAGCGCTTGTTTTTGCGGAAGGGAATCCGTTCAACGTGTTCTAGTGGAGAAGAAGGGGAAGGCAGGCCATCCCTCCCTCTTCCCATGGTGACTGCAGTGAGCGCTGGTGTGCGGACTTCCTACTCCGCGGTGATTGGGTGTAAATGCTCAACACATATGCTTACAAATGAACTTCCACCTTATTCTTCAGATCCTTTTGAATTGGAAAGAGCATTCTGTCCTAAAATCGTGCTCCTTCTTTCTCCCCTCCTTCCTTCCTTCCTTCCCTCACTCCCTCCCTCCCTCCCTTTCTTTCTTTCCCTCTCTCTGTCTCTCTGTCTTTTTATTATAATATTTTGGCTGCACCAAGCGGCTTGTGGGATCTTAGTTCCCCAACCAGGGATTGAACACGAGCCCCAGCAGTGAAAGCACTGAGTCCTAACCACTGAACCACCAGGGAATTCTCCTGTGCTCCTTCTTTTAAAGAGCTAAAACCTGACTTTTCCAAGGAAAAACAAGTCTTCTGATAGCAAGCAAGTCACAGTACCATAGTCATTAGTATATTTTGGACATGCTAAAACTTAACACTTTAAACGCTGGAAGAGAAGTTATCATGATGCGGTGATAATAGCTTGAGCTGGGGAAATTATTTGTAGAAAATAAGTAAAACAATAGAATAGCAACAGTTTTTTAACAGCTATAATATCCTTCAACTGCTATACAGGAAACAGGATAGTCTCTCCTTTAAAGTATGAAAGTATTTTGTGATCCAAAAATAGCTGGTCTCAGCATTGCTTCTGCAAAGTTTCCCTTAAAATAGGATTTTGCTTTCCTTTTAAAATGTTATGATATGCATGATTCTCCAGAACTTAGTTCTTTCTAAACAAATAGTCCTGGAGTGAAAGGCAATTTAGTGGCCTAAGGGGTGGGGGAGATGTAAATTTTTTGTAAATATTTCTGGCTCCTTTCTGGATTGCAACAAGCTAGTGAGGACCCTGGGAAAAATCCCAGGGCTCGGGGGAGGGGGGCTGGGGGCCAGGAGTTGGGACTTAAATCTCAGAGACAGGACACCCCATATCACAGCGTTCTCACTACCACACGTTCGCAGCTGTGATGTACCCAAATCCACGATTCCTTTTTTCTTTTTTTTTTAAGGGAGCGGCGTGCACGGTACAGTGCCTTTCTCTTACTTATTTTCTCTGTATTTATTTCAATCTGTTCTTACAAACTTCAAACTCATCTTAAATTTATCCTCCTTTCCTAACCCAGTTTTGATGTACACTGTTCCTTAGTCATCAACAGGTGAGATATTTTTCCTGGAGTTTTGTAGGGTTTTGTGTAGTTTGGTGATTGTTATTTTGTTTGTTTGGTAACGCTTGTTGGACCCTGTCCACAACTTTTTCTGTTTCTGATTTTTTTTTTTTTTTTTTTGGTTTCCCAGTGATCTTCCTAGAGTACTTTATTGCAGCTATATTTTTACTTTTTCTCCCATTCCTTTAAAATATTTTCATTTTAGCTTTCAGGTTATATTTTCTTGAATTTATTTTCTAACACTGCTTCTTCAAAGCATAAATAGAGAATAAATCAGTGTTTGGATGATTATTGACTTTATATTTCCAACTCCAATTGTCTATCCTCTAGAAAATCTGTGGTGAAGATTATAATTGTGAAATAGTTTATGTTATACCCTTGTTTGGATCATTTTACTTAGAAAGATATTTCATCTATCCCATTTAAACATCCTAGGGACTTCCCTGGTGGTCCAGTGACTAAGGCTCTGTGCTCCCAATGCAAGGGGCCCAGGTTCGATCCCTGGTCAGGGAACTAGATCCCACATGTCACAACTAAAGTTTCCACATGCCTCAACTAAGACCTGGCACAGCCAAATAAATATATTTTTTAAGTTTAAAAAAATAAAATAAACATCCTATATGGTATAAATCAAAACTATGAAAGCTTTTAAAAATAATGTTCATTTAATTTTTAATTCTATAAATATGTTCTTTCCTACTGGCGTCAGGAATAAGGCAAGAATGGTCCCTGTCACATTATTTCTCAACACTCTTTTAATCCCGGAAAATGAAATCAGAGCAAGGAAACAAAGACACCTAAATATTAGAAAGGAAGAGTGATGAGAGACAGATCATAGGGACACAAACCCTGACCCACAATTTTAAAACCCCAAAAGCTCCAATACACAAAAATATTAAAAAACTCATTTGTTAGCAAACCTTGGCCTAAAATGATACGAGGCTATTCAGTCTTAATTCACTCCCATCAGTATTAATATCATATGCAAATATATCATTGCATTTAGTTACAGGGAACTTCCTGAGACCTCAGTGGGGGTGTTTCTATGCTCTGTGTAACCTTTCTAAAATGGAAAAGATTCTGAATTCTGAAACACAGATGGTCCCCAGGACTTTGGGTAAGAGATTGTGTACCTGCAATATACTGGGCAGTGTCCAGGGACACCAAAAAGATAAAAATATACATGCTGTCATCCAGGAGCTCACAATCAAAATTGAGATGGCAAGATATATGCATAAGAAAAACTTTAAAGCTTTCAAATAAGGTTTTAAACAAATACATCGTCCTGGTCTGGATTGAAGTGAAGAGATAAACGGTACTGCCTGTGAATATTTGTATATTATGTCAGTGCCCCCAAAATTGTACAGGATTGTGTTTGATGGATGGAGCCTTGGCCTAAAATATAGAATAGATGTGCTTGACAAGGATGGGAAAAATGATTCTACGTCCTATGTATTAGAGTCTTCCTCTTGTTGAGCATCAGAAACTTCACTTAAGGTCCAGGCGTGGGTGAGCCTCATCCTTTTGGTCACCCGACTCTCTCTCCCACCTCTCCCGCCCAGCCAGCTTTCTTCTCCATTGTTTCACTGTCAGGCAAGCTCTTGCTGCAGGGTGGGGAAGATGGCCCCTGGAGTTGTTCTGTTTATGATCCCTCCAGACCGCAATGCCAGAAGAGGAGAGAGAGAGAGATGGTCTCTCCTGTGCCCATCTCAGTCCCTCAAAATGATCTAGCCTGGCCATGCTGGCATCTCAACCCAAACTTGTCATAAGGAGTGAGGAGCACAGACCAGCTTGAGTCACATCTGGGGCTTTGTAATTGACAACCACACTATAGTCACAAGGGATGAGACAAAAACAATTACAAAAGGAAAGGGTGCTGGAACAGATTAATTTAAAAAAATTAAAATAAAGAATAAATGTGGGGCTTCCCTGGTGGCGCAGTGGTTGAGAATCTGCCTGCCAATGCAGGGCACACGGGTTCGAGCCCTGGTCTGGGAAGATCCCACATGCCGCGGAGCAACTGGGCCCGTGAGCCACAATTACTGAGCCTGCGCATCTGGAGCCTGTGCTCCGCAACAAGAGAGGCCGCGATAGTGAGAGGCCCGCGCACCGCGATGAAGAGTGGCCCCCGCTTGCCACAACTAGAGAAAGCCCTCGCACAGAAACGAAGACCCAACACAGCCATAAAATAAAAAATAAATTAATTAATTAAAAAAAAAAAAAAAAGAATAAATGTGTCCAGTGCCACAGTAGAATCTTCCTCCTAAAAAGGACCACTTTGCTTTGCTGAGGAGGACATGCAGGCAAGAAGGGGGAGCCGAACTATAGCAGTGGTCACAGCGTGACAACAGAGGATGAAGGACATCAAGAGCTCAGCTACTCTCTGGTCACAAGTGTTGATGCTTGTGCATCTGAAACAGGGACAGTATTCACAGATGGAAGTAAGACAGATGGCTCAGGAAGGAGCTTTGAAAGTGCCTCATGCTAAATTAGGTGACGCTTAAGATGTTTAAAGAAAAGAGAAGTGCCTTGCTGGAAGGAATGAAACAGAGTATTATAGGTAGAAGGTGTAACATTTATCTGTATGAATGATTTTGCCCCTGGCTGAGTCTAGGTTGGAGTAGTCCTTTCTCCTAGACATGAGAAATTTCTGGTTCCCTTCTGAACTGAGACAAGCTTGTGAGGACAGGCTTATGTTTGATGGATATAACCCTGCCCTAAAATACAGAAGAAATGTGCTTGACAAGGGGGAAAAAAGATCATTGATAATCCCTATGTATTAGACTCTTACAGTTGCAAACATCAGAAACCGGACTTAATACGAATTAAGCAAAAAATTGATCTATTGGCTCATTTAGAGAAATATTTAGAAGATGCAGACCTAGGCATTTTCTGATCAGGAGTTGATCCTTTAGTAAATATGATATTTTGGGACCAAGTATCCTATATCCAAGTTGCAATAACCTTCTAAATAACTTGCTAAAAGTCCCCCAAGGAATGATTTGTTGATGTTCCTGAAGAGGGAGGTACAAAGGCAAAGGAACTGTACCTGGAACTTCTCTGAATAATTAAGTTACTGTTGATATTTGCAAGTCATTGCAGAGAAAATCTTCCAATAGATGCTATTTATTCAGTCATGTGTGCAAACCTAGATACTTCTTATATTAACATTGTAATTATATTTTGGATCTTCCTTTGTTTTGCTCTTCAAGGACAAAGATTAAGTCTTAAATGTAGAAGTCAGAGGAAGAAAAGACACTTTTCTCATGGCCTGGAGTAATCGTGATCTGATGACTGAGACACGCACAAGGCTGGGTAGCATCCAGCTATAACCAACCCCCAATCCATTATCACTTACTGAAGATTAAAGCGAGGAATGAATGAAACCCATAATGTGCTGGGCATTTTACATAAATCATCTTTGGAATTCTCACAACCCTGAAAGGAAGGTATCATAATTCCTATTTTAATAGATAAGCAAAATAAGGCTCAGAGAGCTTTACTCGCTTTTCCATGACCTTCCAGCCCATGGGAAGTAAAGCCAGGATTCTAAAACTGAACTGTCTGATTTCAAAGCCTGGGCAAGACTGTGGTCCTGGCTTCATGCTGGGTGGTGTCTGTGAGGAATTATTAAGCTGCATAACACCTAGCTTTTGATTTCCTGTTACAAATCCTCCTCTCCTTACCATATATAGATTAATGATCATCAAGATATAATGTAAAAAGCACAATGCAAGGAGCTGGGGATACAAAGAAGAGTTTAGTACAACTTTTGCCCATCGGGAGCTCACAAACTATCTGGGGAAAGGGTACCCAAATATGAAGCAATAAACAACAACCTAAGGGTGGGATTGCACTGAGCAACCAGTGAGCAGGAAAAACTCAGAGGACATGACAGAGGCTCGAGTTACCAGTAACCCCCCAGTGTCCATTTCCCCTTCCTTTGTAAGACAACTCCTGCCCCCTGCTAGCTGGGGGAATACAGCCGTTCAGAATATATACTACATTTCCCAGCCTGTCTCACAGCTTAGTGTGACTAAATTCTGTCCAATGGGACGAAAGCAGAAATGACAGGTGCAACTTCCGACAGGGAGTCTTAAAGAGAAAAACAACATCCCTCCTCTTCCCTGCGTGTTGGCGCTTCAGCAGCCATCTTGAGTCATGAGGCAGGTTTGGGAGGAAGTCACTGATGGCAGAGCTACAAGGTGGGAGAAGCAGAGATCTGACTCCCTGTAGCACAGCCCCTACTCCAGACTGCCAACCTTCCCTCCTTCATGTGAAAGAGAAATAAACGTCTATCAAATTTAAGCCGTTGTTATTTGGGGCTTTTGTCATCACAGGCAAATTTAATTCTAACTGCTAAAAGAGCACAGTTCTGCGACTACCGTCACCACAACCCCCCAGATTCTACTACATGACCTTCGGCAGATCACTTAACCTTTCCCAGGTGGCTGGAGAATCTGCAAAGAGATAAACCAGTGAGAGAGCAGGAGAAAGCACTTGGGGGTTTTAGATGGTCTGTTGTGACACAGTATGGCTGGAGGGAGGGGTGAGAAAATTAAAAAGCTATACACACAACACTCATCAACTCACAATTTTCCTGAAGTGCTTAAAGAATAGCATGTGTGTGGCGTGGGGGGAGGAATTGGGAGATTGGGATTGACACGTACACTATTGATACTATGTATAAAATAGATAACTAATGAGAACTTACTGTATAGCACAGGGAACTTAATGCACGTGGTGACCTAAATGGGAAGGAAATTCAAAAAAGAGGGGATATATGTATATGTATAGCTGATTCATTTTGCTGTACAGTAGAAACTAACACAACATTGGGCTTCCCTGGTGGCACAGTGGTTAAAAATCCGCCTGCCAATGCAGGAGACACGGGTCTGGGAAGATCCCACATGCCACAGAGCAACTAAGCCCGTGCGCCACAACTACTGAACCTGTGCTCTAGAGCCCGCGAGCCACAACTACTGAAGCCCGTGTGCCTATAGCCCGTGCTCTGCAACAGGAGAAGCCACCACAATGAGCCTGCACACTGCACTGAAGACCCAACGCAGCCAAAAATAAAAATAAATAAATTTTTTTAAAAAAGAAACTAGAGGGCTTCCCTGGTGGCACAGTGGTTGAGAATCTGCCTGCCAATGCAAGGGACACAGGTTCAAGCCCTGGTCTGGGAAGATCCCACATGCCGCGGAGCAACTAGGCCCGTGAGCCACAATTGCTGAGCCTGCGCGTCTGGAGCCTGTGCTCCACAACAAGAGAGGCCACGACAGTGAGAGGCCCGCACACCGCGATGAAGAGTGGCCCCCACTTGCCACAACTGGAGAAAGTCCTCGCACAGAAACGAAGACCCAACACAGCCATAAATAAATAAATACATACATAAATTAAAAAAATAATAATAAAAATAAAATAAAATAAAATAAAAAGAAACTAACACAACATTGTAAAGCAACTATACTCCAATAAAAATTAATTAAAAAAGAAAGACTAGTACATGTAGAGCAATGTCTACAACTGTGTGGCACAAACTTTAAGTTCTTGGAGAATTCAAAGGAGAAAAATGCTGTGAGCTGGAGTAAATGATTAAGGGTTTGATGAGGGAGATGAGGTATGAGCTGGGCGTTAGGAATGAGTCCAATTTAGTTTGTAAGTCTTGACTCTTTTAGCTACAAGTTATAGAAACTCAATTAGACCCTGCTTTTAAAAAGAGTGGGCAGGGTGAGGGTTGGTGGTTGGCTCATATAATTAAAGAGGCAAGAAGTAAGTGCTGGGAAGGCTGGATCAAGACCAGATGATGTCATTAGGATGTGAGCTCAACTCTACTTTCCTGAGCTCACTGCATTGTCATCAGGCCAGGGGTGGCATCTGGCAGCTGTGGATTCACAACCTATTCATTTAACAGCCCAGGCGGAAAATACCTCCTTCCTTAGGGCTGCAAAGAAGCCCTCAACCTACCTGACTCCCTGTGACTCTGCTTCTGCAGATCTGCTCACGTCCCCATCTCTGGATTCGGTGGGGTATCCCACCCAAACTGCATGGACTGAGGGTTTGAGAAGGATGGTTGTTTAAAGGAAAAGTGAGATGCAGTTGGCAGTAGGAGAGAAATGGATTCTGGGAAGAATATTGTTCAAATTCTAGGACAGAGAAGAGGAATAGCAAAGATGTGAAGTCTGAAATGAGTGAGACAAGATGGGTTGCATGGAAGAGAGAAGTCCTATATGCAAGAAATGTGCTTCAGAGTACCGCTTCTACTTCATTGTATTAATTTGTTAGGGCTGCCGTAATAAAGTAGATGGCTTAAATAACAGAAATTGATTTTCTCACAGTTCTGGAGGCTGCAAGTCCAAGATCAAGGCTCTGGCAGTGTTGGCTTCCTCTGCGGCTCTCTCTTTGGCTTGGAGGCGGCTGTCCCCTTGCTGCCTTTTCACATGGCCATCCCTCTGTTCACTGGTCCCCACCGTGTTGAAGCCTGATCCCCGCCGTGATGGTATTTGAAGATGGGGCCTTTGAGAGGTGATTTATTCTGCCTTCATGAATGGGATTATTGCCCTAATAAGACAGACCCCAGAGAGCACCTTTTACCCCATCTGCCAGGTGAGGACATAGCAAGAAGATGGCCATCTCTGAACCAGAAAGCAGACTCTCACTAGACACCAAATCTGCTGACACCTTGATCTTGGACTTCCCAGCCTCCAGAACAGTGAGATATAAATTTCTATTGTTTATAAGCCCCTCAGTCTGTGGGAGCCTATTATAGCAGCCAGAACAGGCTAAGACAGGCCAGTGCATGGCTAAAACCAAGCAAACAAACAAAAGAATCCAACCAAGAGACTCACAAATCTAGGGGCACTTGCACAAATGCTTTGCAACTAGTTGGTTACCTGTGGGGAAGGACCGTGACTCCAAGTCTTACTGGGAAATGCCAAGATGTATAGAGCAGGATGGGATGGACGACCCAGCACCTAATACAATGTTCTGTCCAGAGTAGACACACAGGAAGCAATGGCTAGACTGAACTTACAAAAAAGAACAGGAAGAGGAAGAGAGAACATCTTTGGTGTTGGTGAGTTGCCTTTATTCTAACAACAGCCGTAGGGCAAAAAACCCTTAACATCTAGGGCAGTGGGATGGAAGAGGAGGGGCAAAAGCCACCTACACTTGAATTCAGAAGCTCTCGAAGCCCTAAGCATGAAATAAGATATCTCCAGAATGTATCCAGAGAGGAGGGGACGTGGGAGGAGAAGAAGGCAACAGATTACATTCCTTGATCATCAGTCAAAAGTAGATTCTCCCCCAGGCCTCATCTATGTACCTATTATCTCCCCATCGTATTTATTTTTTTCTTAGTACTTATCACTATATGAAATTATCTTATATAATTGTTCAATTACTTTTTTATAGTCTACCGTCCCCACCTCCAAAATATAAGCTCTAAAACAGAAGGACCTCCTCGTGGTCCTTGCTGTGTTTTCAGTACCCAGGACAGTACCTAGCACATACTAGGTGCTCAAAAAACACTGTTGAATGAATAAAGGAGAAAGAGCAAAGGATATTAGGGAGTTTAATAAAATAAAAGTGATTACACCCAAGTAATTAATAACTCCATAGGTAGCTTGACAATCCAGAATGCTTCATTCCATAAAGATTATGCATAATTAACATATTTTTAGTCAGAAAAATCTGTGGTAGGTCATGAAAAATCAGCTTTAGTTGTTTCCCTGTTCTGTTGCAATATCAATAGTAAAAATATAACCTCTTAAGTGCCTTTACTAAGCTTTTAGTGTGTATTATGTGCTAACCATGTCTTTTATTTTCTGTATTCCAAAGCTTTGACATCTGGGTCCTTGCTGATTCTGGGGGGACTGCACCTTCAGGCTTAGGCAGTTCCTGGAAGTAGTAAACAGCCTACTCATGAGTGTGCTTTTTAAATACAAACCAATCAATCCACAGCCCACACCCCAACACCCCCTTTATCAGGCCCTCACATTCCAGGTCACTATCCATCTGCCCTAATCACCCCAGGTCCAGGTACCCAACACGTACAGCCAACCCCTGTGTCCCAGATCCCACTGAAATTATTCAAACTAACCATGCTGACCAAAGTAAGCTCATGTGCTTCATGAGATGCTTACCATGCCTCACCTTCCCACAGAAACCACAATATAGGCTCCTGCCCGCTCTGGTCCTGACCAACCCTGGTGCTTCCGCATGTGGACCCTCCTGGTGCAGCATACCCCTTTCTCTTGGGAATTGTGAGTAAGAAATTATATATTCAGCGACAACCGTCTCCTGATCTTTTGATCTTACTATACCTCAGATTTCCTGTGAATACACTATATTTTAAAAACAATATACCAGTTAAGATTTGCTCAGTTGTAAGTAACAGAAAACCCAATTCAAACTGCCTTCAGCCGTAAAGGAGATGTGCTGTAAGTTGCAAACTGCCTTCAGCCGTAAAGGAGATGATGTGCTGTAAGCTGAGTCAGGGCAGCCACCAGCGTTAGTTTATTTCAGTCTCTGAGGTTATCCTCGAGGACTCAGTGTCTTCCAATCGCTCACCTGCACTCTTCAGCAGCAACTTCATCCATCCACACCTAGGCCCACAGCCTTCCTAATTCAAGCAGAGGGAAAGGGACCAGGTCTCTTCTGGAAGCTGTCTCAGGAAAATGGGGCAGCTTCATCCCCAAGAGCCCCAGCAAACCTCTTTGGAAAATTGGGGCATGTGTCTATCCCTGTCCAAGAATGAGATTCTGTAGATGAGTTTGGACCTGAGCCTCTTGTCCTTCCTAGACTCAGGAGGGCTCAGCTTCCAGGAAGCACGAGAGCTGCATGGGGGAGTTGTGGACTCCTGAATGGACCCTGAGCAGCACAGTTACAGGAAAAGGGAGTGAATTTGAGTGGCCCCATGATGTCCAATGCAGTAATAAGATAGCCATAGAAGTATGAAAAATAAAGAAGGGGCTCAAGATGATATTCTGCGTTGGGGTCAGTGGTGGTTTAAGAAGAGGGGATAAAACCTCACACAGTTACTGTAGGTAACACATTTGCAAGCAAAACCTTCTACTCTTGGTGGCTTTCACTGCGATTAGGAGGAGACCACGTCTTATGAGATATGATTCTGATTTTGAGACGGCCGTATAAAGAAAAAAGTCATTAAATTTATATTTTTCATTTCATTCTTACATTTGCCTGTCTTATCTTTTAGGTTGTAAACTTGATGAGAACAGAGGCTGTATATTTTATAGCATAGTGGTAATTAAAATGTCAAGAAGCAAAAAACTTAAGGGTACCATTTAGCCTGAGAATTTTAATGCCTGTTCAGTGCTTTTCTTCAACAGTTTCTCTCGTTTCACACATACGCACAGATATTACTGCCCCCGCCTGCCCTGCCCCCGGACACACATATTTAGTCCTGGGAAAGATGTGACATAAAAACAGAAGCACAATTCTTTATTAGAGCATCAGAGTAAAGAAGGCTAATCTAATTAGTGTCTAGTCTGGAAGGAATGAAAAAAAAAAAAAAAGCATCTGTAATGTATAATAGAAAGGTTATTCGTGATCTGCTTCTTGAAAAAATGTCTGCCTGATTTGTGTCTTTCTGCGGCTCTCAACAATGGAGGTTTGCTCCGGTGTCTGCAACAGACACATTTCCAATCACCAGACTTCTGTGGATTTATGCTCTCTTCCTGATTTAAACAGCAACTCCCAGAAAGCAATGGCTTTCAGCATTGCGAGCTGGAGGGTTTGTCAGACATTCTGCAAGCGTATATCATATTTATCACCAAATTAAAGATAATGGTGAGCAAAGAAGAAAAATTCTCAAATTCACAAATTATGCTACTGATGAGCCCAACTACAATTATTTTTAATACATGCATTTTGCCTTGATTTTTGCATTTGGGGAAGGTAATATATGGTATGAAAACAAGACTAGCAAGCAACATTTCATGTGTTCCTCTTAACAAAGCAAAATGAGAAAATGGATATGAAAGCACTTTGTAAGTCCTAACGCACATGCAGATGTGAGTTACTGTTATCGATTTCATTATCGGTTAAGCTTTACTTAAAGGATAAAAGCTAAGAAAAGAACTACATAAGGTGCTTTATTGGAAGGAATTCTAAATGCATTTGAATGATCTATTTTACTTTCTAGGTATTTTAACACGTTCTGATGGAAAAATCCCACCCTAATGAATGCTTTCACAGTTCAAAAAGTGGTCTGCTTTCAATCCGATTCTTTACATGGGCAAAAGACTTCAACAGGCATTTCACGAAAGAAGTCATGCAAATGGCCGATAAACATATGAAAAGTGATCATGATTAATCACCAAGGAAATGCAAATTAAACCCACATTTATTTACTGCTCCATGCCCAACAGAGTGGTGGACATTGATAAATGCTACCGAGACTAAGAATTGGCAGGGCTGTGGTGCAACTGGCTTCTCACGCACTGCCGGAGTGTAAATTTGTACCTTTTGAAAAACTATCGGCACTATCTACTCTGTGGAATTTATGCACACCTTACGACCCAACACTCTCAGGTCTCTACTTCCAGTAGGCAGAATAAGGACCATTCCCCTCCCCCAAGGATGTCCCCGTCCTAATCTTGGGAACCCATGACTATGTTACCTTAACGCGGTAAAAGGTAAATTGCAGATGTGATTAAGGTAACAGACCTTGAGATGGTAAGATTATCCTAAATTAAACTGGTGGGACCAATATAATCATGTCAATCCTTAAAAGCCAGAAACCTTTCCCACTGTGGTCAGAGAGAGAGATGCATGACAGACACAAAACAGGAAAAGGGTTAGAAGCCACTGCTGCCGGTTTTGAAGATGGAGAAGGAGTCATGAGGCATGGAAGGCAGAGGCCTCTTGAAGCTGGGAATGGCTCTCAGCTGAAAGCCAGCAAGAAAATGGGGGCCTCAGTCCTACAGCAGCAAGAAACAGCTCGGCCAACAGCCAGAATGAGCAAGATAATGGATCCCCACCTAGAGCCTGCGTAAAAGAAGGCAGTCCTGCTGACATCTTGATTTCAGCCTGGTGAGAGCCATGCCAGACTTGTGACCTCCAGAGCTGAGAGATAATAAATGTGTGTTGTTTTATGCTGAGCACTTCGTGGTAATTTGTTGCAGCAGCAATAAAAAACGAATACAGTACCCAACAGAAATGTGTATGTCTGTGCAGCAGAAAATATGTACTATGATATCCACATCAGTATGATTTGTAAGAGCCCTGAAGTGGAAAATCCCATGTGGACATTAACAGGATAGATGGATGAATTGGCCTGGGCCTAAGTGGGGACGTGGAACAGTGGAGACAGGATGGTGATGAGTCTCACAGCGGGAGGGGGTATGGAATATGGAGACAGACTGTGTGGTTCCATGGGTAGAAAGTTCAAGACCAGGCAGAACTATGTTCCCCTTACAGAGGTCAGAAGAGTGGTTGTCTTTGTCAGGGGAAAGGACTGAGATGAGGCACAAGGGGGCTTTGGGAGTGCTGGAACGTTCCATGTCTTGATCTGGGTGGTGTTTACAGGGTGTGTTTACTTAGATGATTGGTGAGCTTTGCTTCGTGCATTTTGTACTTCAGTTAAAATCTTCACATAGTAAGAAGTGGTCTGGTGGGATTAGTAAACGTTTAAAAAATTTACACTAAAGACCACTTTGTAATGTTTATCTTTTTTTCTCTCATTTACTTTTTGGCTTCCCTCTGATTTTTCATCACAGAATATTCCCCTTAGGCCAGGAGAGTAGAAAAATCCAGTGAAATGCCACTAAACATCATGACACACTTGAATGAATTTAAACATACACACTTTGGCACACTCCGCTCGGAAATTTCATTAATTTATTAATTATTTGTCCATTTCTTTATTTGAAGATCATCAGTTTCTTCTCCCTAGAAACGAGTATTGCCATTTTCTTTTATTTCCTTTCAGAGGTTTTTCTATCACATTGTTTGTGTGTGTAAATTTTTTTTCCTTTTTTTCATGAGTGGTGGCAATCTATACATAGGGGTCTGTCCTTGCTTTTCTCACACATGGAGCAACGTTATAATTTTTAATAGCTGAGTAGATATAGTTTGATAACTCATTTGACTAATTCCCTTATTGATGGACATCTAGGTTATTGACAGTCTTTTGCTATTATGAACAATGCTGCAATTAATATCTCTAAACACCCATTATTTTGCATAATCACAACTTACTTTTCAGTAATTTACTTCACGTCCATAAGTATTGATTGATATTTATGGATTTGAAGCTATGGTGGATGTTAACATTTTTTTTCTGTATTGAAAATGGACTATCTACTGAGAAGAATACTCTTATTTAATGAATTCACTCTTCCAATGATACTTCAGTGCCTAACTTTAGGTCAGACAAAGCCTAAGCAAGAAAATTAATATATATCTATAAAGGATATATTTTTTAAATGATTTTTAGTTTCCTAGGGCTGCTGTAACAAAGTACTGTGGACTGGGTAGCTTCAAACGACATAAATTTATCATCTGATAGTTGTGGAGGTTAGAAGTCCAAAATCAGAGTGTTGTCAGAGCCATGCTCTCTCCAAAGGCTCTAAGGACAAAGCTTGTTTTTTTGCTTCTTCCTGCTCCTGGTGGTGCTCAATGATCCCTGGCTTTACGTGGCTTATAGATACATCACTACAATCTCTGCCTCCATCTTCACATGGCTGTCTCCCTGTGTCCCTGTGTCTCACATGTCTATCTTTTTATAAGGACACCAGACATACTGGATTAAGGGCCCACCCTACTCCAATATAACATCTTCTTAATTAATTATATTTGCAATGACCCTATTTCCAAATAAGGTCACATTCTGAAGTATTGTGGGTTAGAACTTTAACATATCTTTGTTGCGGGGTGAGGGAGCAAGTCACACATAATTCAACCTATATTATGGACTGAATGTTTGTGTTCCTCCAAAATTCATATGTTGAAATCCTAACCCCCAATGTGATGGCATTAGGAGTTAAGGTCTTTGGAAGGTAATAAAGTCAAGAGGTGGAGCCCTCATGAATAGGATTAGCGCCCTTATAAGATGATAGCTTGTTTTCTCTCTCTGTCTTCACCAGGTGAGGACACAGCAAGAAGATGGCCATCTGCAAGCCAGGAAATGGGCTCTCACCTGACACCAGATCTGCCAGCACATTGATCTTGGACTTCCCAGCCTCCAGAACTGTGAGAAATAAATATTTGTTGCTTAAGCTGTCCACTCTATGGTAATGTGTTATAGCAGCCTGAACTAAGAATCCATAACAAATGAAGTAGTCCATTTCGTACTATTTGAACTTTTTACCATGTTCATGTACCTGTTTAAAAACAGCAGTGTAAGTAGTACATGATTTGGTACATAACTGAGGAAAAAAATGAATATTATATATAAGTGGTGTCAGCATTCAGCAAATATTTGGTAAGTGCCAGGCCTCGTTCTAGGCATTGGAGATACAACTCTAAAAAACCAGGCAAAATTCTCTGCTCTCTTGGGTCTCCATGGGGAGACAGACAATAGACAAATAAGTAAAATGCATCTTATGTTTAGACAGTAATAAGCACTAAGAAAAAAAATAAAGTATGGAAGGAAAATGTAAAGTGTAAGGAGCTGAGTAAGAATCTTAGAGTGGGGACTTCCCTGGCTGTGCAGTGGTAAAGAATCCATCTTACAATGCAGGGGACACGGGTTTGATCCCTGGTCGGGGAACTAGGATCCCACATGCCGTGGGGCAACTAAGCCCACACTCCACAACTACTGAACCCGCACGCCTCAACTAGAGAGCCTGCATGCCACAAACTACAGAGCCCACGTGCTCTGGAACCCGTGCGCCACAACTACAGAGTCCACACGCCCTGGAGCCTGCACGCCACAACTAGAGAAGAGAAAACCCATTCGCCACAACTAGAGAGAAGCCCGGGCACCACAACGAAGAGCCCGCACGCCGCAACAAAAGATCCCGCATGCCTCAATGAAGATCCCGCGTGCCGCACCAGTCAGAATGGCCATCGTCAAAAAATCTACAAACAGTAAATGCTGGAGAGGGTGTGGAGAAAAGGGAACACTCTTGCACTGTTGGTGGGAATGTAAATTGATACAGCCAGTATGGAGAACAGTATGGAGGTTCCTTAAAAAACTAAAAATAGAACTACCATATGACCCAGCAATCCCACTACTGGGCATATACCCTGAGAAAACCATAATTTAAAAAGAGTCATGTACCAAAATGTTCATTGCAACTCTATTTACAATAGCCAGGACATGGAAGCAACCTAAGTGTCCATCAACAGATGAATGGATAAAGAAGATGTGGCACATATATACAATGGAATATTACTCAGCCATAAAGAGAAACGAAATTGAGTTATTTGCAGTGAGGTGGATGGACTTAGAGTCTGTCATACAGAGTGAAGTAAGTCAGAAAGAGAAAAACAAATACCGTATGCTAACACATATATATGGAATCTAAAAAAAAAAAAAAAATGGTCATGAAGAGCCTAGGGGCAAGACGGGAATAAAGACACAGACCTACTAGAGAATGGACTTGAGGATACGGGGAGGGGGAAGGGTAAGCTGGGACGAAGTGAGAGAGTGGCATGGACATATATACACTACCAAACGTAAAATAGATAGCCAGTGGGAAGCAGCCGCATAGCACAGGGAGATCAGCTCGGTGCTTTGTGACCAGCTAGATGGGTGGGATAGGGAGGGTGGGAGGGAGGGAGACGCAAGAGGGAAGAGATATGGGGACATATGTATATGTATAACTGATTCACTTTGTTATAAAGCAGAAACTAACACACCGTTGTAAAGCAATTATACTCCAATAAAGATGTTTAAAAAAAAAAAATCCCACGTGCCGCAACTAAGACCCAACGCAGCCAAAAATAAATTAAATAAATAAATAAATAATGAATAAATCTTAAAAAAGAAAAGAACCTTAGAGTGGCTGGTCTGTTTGAGGAAGAGCATGGGACCAAGAGGCGGCAGGATGGACATGGTGAGGCCATGGGCAACAGCAATGTCCCAGGAATAATGAAAGCCTGTCATACTGAGGGCATAGAAGGAGGACTTGATTTTACTCTGAGTGATGTGGGAGCCCTTGGCCGGTTCCAGTAGAGGAGTGGCTCCATCTGACATCGTTTTCAATATGGCCGCTCTGTTGAGAACAGGCTGAGGGGGGTCAAGGTTAGAACCAGAGAGACCAGTTGGGAATTTACAGCAAGAATCCAAGTGAGAGATGATATGGTTTGGACTGGGTTTGGGGTTGTGGGGTGGGGAGGTGTGGTCACGTTCTGACTATACACAGAAAGTAGAACCAACAGTATTTGTTGTCAGACAAGACTCAGGATGCAAGGGTGACCCTAAGACTTTTGATCTGAGCAATTGAAAGAGAGAGTTGTCATTAACTGAAATGGGGACTCGACAGGAGGAGCAGAGTTAAGGGAGAATCCAGAGTACAGTTTTGGATATATTAAGCTTGAGACGACTATTAAACATCCAAGTGAAGGTAATGAGAAGGCAAGCACGAGTCCGGAATTCAGGGTAGCCGGTCAGGCTAGAGATACACACTTCGGAGTCATTACCATGTGAAGGGCATTTAAAGCCAAAGACTGTTGAAATCACATAGGAAGTGAGTACAGATTAAAAAAAGAAAATGAGGGACTTCCCTGGTGGTCCAGTGGTTAAGACTCCGCGCTTCCATTGCAGAGGGCACGGATTCGATCCCTGATTGGAGAACTAAGATCCCGCAGTGCATAAAAAAAGAAAAAGAATCTGGTTTCTGAGTCTGAGAAACTCATGGCACATCCAGATAGAGACTGAAAATACTACAAGAGCAATCTGCCTGAAAATACAGATTTGGAAGATGTCAGCAAATAGTAGCTAAAACATGGAAGTGAACGCTTAAAAATGCCAAGGTTAACATGGTGGAAATGGAGCCAGGAAGTGCAGATTTGGGAGTGGACCAAAGAGGAGGGGAGACGAGGGGCAGGAGAAAGGGGCATCACAGAGGCAGGGGAGGAGAAAGTTTCAAGAAGGAGAAAAGTATAATTCCTTAGAAAGGTAAGTGGGATGCATACGGAATGGGGGACCACTGCCTTTGGTACTTAGGAGGTTTTGTTGACTTTAGAAGTCAGATTGCAATGGATGGAGGAATGGATGGGAAATAAGCAGGGTGATATTATCTGAAAGGAAAATAAACTCCATCTTCTGGCTTAATAATACGTTTCAGGTTGATAAATCACGGTGCTGACCTCTTTTCTCCTCCTGCTGTTTGGAGATGTCTGGCCCCTCAATTAGTGCTTCCTTTTGGAGGACACTGGCCTTCCAGGTCTGTCTGGCAAGCACAGCACTGATGCTTATCTCTGCTCCTGAAATGCCCTTGTCCTTCAACAGGTTCAAACACTACTCATGGCTCAGATCCCGGCTAATCTTCTCTGAAAGTCTTCCCCAGTCTTCCCAGCTGCAAATTATCTTTTCTTCCTCAGAATTTCTACAATATTTATCTGTACATCTCTTAAAGTACACTTTGCTTTAAACCTTTATTCCTTTTACTATAATTATTGGGGTTTTTTTGGTCTTTTTTTCTCTACTAGACAAAAAGCATCAGACAGGATCCATGGCTGATTCACCTTGATATTCCCAATGATATATTTCTTCATATTTACACTACATGTTCATATTTAACACATGCTGGCTGTTCAATAAATATTTGTTTAGTATATTAATAAAGGGAGACTAACTGGACACAACAGAATAACATATAATGGAGTCCAACAATCTGACACAATGTGCATATCTTTAAACACTCTGTATTTGCAGATGAAAAAAGGATTTTTTTTTCAAAAAGTCAGCAGAAGCACAGAGTTAAAAGCCAAATATCTAACCCAATGCAAAGCATCCAAAATCCAGGAAGGTAAGTGTCAGCCAAGGGTGGAATTGCTATAGTAAATTGTGTTATGGACTGAATCGTGTCCCCTCAAAATTCATATGTTGAAACCATAACCCCGGGTACCTTGGAAAGTGACTATATTTGGAGATAGAGATTTTAAAGTGGTGATTGAGTTAAAATGAGGCAGTTAGGGTGGGCCCTAATACAATCTAAGTGGTGCCGGTATAAGAGCAGATTAGACACAGAGACACCAAGGATGTGTGGGCAAAGAGCAAAGACCATATGAGGACCAGTAAGAAGGCGGCCATCTACAAGAGAGAGGTCTCAGAAGGAATCCAATCTTCTGACACCTTGATCTTGGACACCTGGCCTCCAGAACCATGAGAAAATAAATATCTGTTGTTTAAGCAACACAGTCTATGATATTTTGTTATGTCAGCCTGAGCAGACTAATACACCATGGTAGGAAAATGCCACGTTGCATGGAAAGAAGGGATGGCTTTGCAGTGGGACAGACCAAGACTTAGTCTATTACTTTCTATGTGATTTTGGGCAAGTAACTTTGCCTCTCTAAACCACTTCTCATATCACTACACTGGAGACAATAATTCCTCTGTGGTTGTTATTAGGAATATGTGTAATATATATCTAGTACTTGAAACAGAAAGAACACTCAAGAAAGTATAGCTCTTTTTTTTTTCAACATTTTTTTATTGAAGTATAGCTGGTTTACAATGCTGTGGGACTTCTCTGGTGGCACAGTGGTTGAGACTCCATGGTCCTAATGCAGGGGGCCCAGGTTTGATCCCTGGTCAGGGAACTAGATCCCACATGCGTGGTGCAACTAAGGTTTCGCGTGCCAAAACTAAGGAGCCCACCGGCCGCAACTAAGACCCAGCACAACCAAATAAATAAATATTAAAAAAAAAAACAATGTTGTGTAAATTTCTGCTGTACAGCAAAGCAATTCAGTTATACATACATATATACATTCTATTTTTTTAATTCTTTTCCATTATGGTTTATCATAAGATATTGAATATAGTTCCCTGTGCTATACAGTAGGACCTTGTTGTTTATCCCTTCCATATATAATAGCTTACATCTTCTAACCCCAGCCTCCCACTCCATCCCTCCCCCAACCCTCTGCCCCTTGGCAACCACAAGTCTCTTTTCTATGTCAGTGAGTCTGTTTCTGTTTCATAGATAGGTTCATTTGTGTCATATTTTATTCATTTATTTATTTATTTATTTATTTATTGCCATGCCTCACAGCTTACAGGATCTTAGTTCCCCGACCAGGGATCAAACCCAGGCCCTTGGCAGTGAAAGTGCAGAGTCCTAACCACTGGACTGCCAGGGAATTCCCTGTGTCATATTTTAGATTCCACACATATATGTGATATCATATGGTATTTGTCCAGAAAGGATAACTCTTAATTGTCAAGAGATGGAATATTTCATAAACATTAAAATGATCATTCTGGGGCTTCCCTGGTGGCGCAGTGGTTAAGAATCCGCCTGCCAACGCAAGGGACACGGGTTCAAGCCCTGGCCTGGGAAGATCCCACATGCCACGGAGCAACTAAGCCTGTGCTCCACAACTACTGAGCCTGAGCTCTAGAGCCCGTGAGCCACACTACTGAACCCACGTGCCACAACTACTGAAGCCTACACGCCTAGAGCCCACGCTCTGCAACAAGAGAAGCTGCGGCAATGAGAATCCCACACACCGCAACGAAGAGTAGCCCCCGCTTGCCGCAACTGGAGAAAGCCTGCGCACAGCAATGAAGACCTAACACAGCCAAAAATAAATAAATAAATAAATAAATTTATTTTTAAAAAAATGATCACTCTGAATACTGTGTAGCAATATGCCTTCTTATATTAAATATTATATTTTTACTGATTATTATTAATATATAATTTAAGACATTTAAGTACCAAATATAACAATATTTTAAATATATTAAAAATTAATAATACACTATTAAATAAAAGAAAGCAAGATAAAAATTATGCGAAACTGCTAATTACAACTGTATAAAAATTATGCCTATTTGTTGACAAGATTGAAAAGTAATGTGTAAGTGAAAATATAATTTTTAATGTTGAATCAGGACTCTTTGTTATGGGGGAAAAAACTGAACTTGAGATAACTTAGGCCAAAACTGAAATTTACTTGCTCCCAGATCCCAAGGAATGATTGAGCAATGCAGCTGTAGAAGAGCAAGGATCCAGCTGGCCCACTGGAACAACTGAGACCAAGAGTTTCAACATCTTCAGGAGTCTTTTTCCATCCCTTGATTCTCTGTTGGCCTCACTCCTACTCACTACAATTGGCTCTGTCTACATGCAGAAAGCATGGCTCCTCAAGTCACACTTAACAACTTCTGCCTCTAAAGAGGGACTCCCTATCTTCCCTAGTCTCTAACAGGGCTGTTGTTCAGCCAGCATGCACTGGTTATGGATATTGACGATCATCCCTGGCATTAGTTTCAGATATCCCAGGGAAGGGACTCATTGGTATTACCTTTCATTCAATCAACCATAGGCAGGGGGCCAGGTCACAAAAGAGCATGGCTGCTTCCACAAGCATCATAGGTTTGAAGTGATGGAAGGAGCACTTCCCAAGAACAGGGGTTAGTACTGGGCAGATTTTGTTTTAATGTCTTCTATGTGTGTAGTTATGGCTTTAATTTTCCAAAATGTTAAAATACAACAACTTTTAAGAGGAAAAGAAAAAATTGGGGGTACTCAAAATCATCTTTCTCAATTTTATTTCTACTCTGTCTTTGTTAGAATGCATTTCAGCATCTCTGTCCAATTCATGGTTAAATATGGTCATTATGTACTGGAAGTCCTTGCAGAAACAGAGGGTGACTGATGTCCAGCTTAGTGTCACTTTTAGCTCTGGCCTGGTTGAACATCAAAATAATTCTTTTGGGACTTCCCTGGTGGCACAGTGGTTGGGAATCCACCTGCCAATGCAGGGGACACAGGTTCGTGCCCTGGTCCGGGAAGATCCCACATGCCATGGAGCGGCTGGGCCCGTGCGCCACAACTACTGAGCCTGCACTCTAGAGCCTGTGAGCCACAACTGCTGAAGCCCGCGTGCCTGGAGCCCGTGCTCCGCAGCAGGAGAGGCCACCGCAGTGAGAAGCCCACGCACCACAGCGAAGAGTGGCCCCCGCTCGCTGCAACTGGAGAGGGCCCGCGTGCAGCAGCAAGGACCCAACGCAGCCAAAAATAAGTAAATAAATAAATTTTTAAAAAATAATAATAATTCTTTTGTGTGATAATAGAACAGGTTCATATATGACGTATCCAATTTCCTCCAGGATTTTCAGCATTTGGGTTAAATTTCATTCAACCTTATACCCACAATTTAATTTCCCCAAGGCACCAACCGGAAAAAAACAGGCCCTAACTTTGCCACACGGACATACCTAGGCATCCTCATCTTTTCCCTCGGCATACACAGATAAAATTTTTTAAAGATGAATTTGCATATAAATGCAAAAGTCTATTTTAAAGTCTTAGGTAAAGTCTTTTAGAAAGAGCTTCCAAATTCTTACTCTTGAATATTCCCTAGTAGCAGGAGATAATTTGACTGCTGAGATATTCACAGAAGAAATGAGAAAAAATGATTAGTTTCCGGACATGTTTAATTTCATAGAATCTTAGGCTCCTAATTGAGTGGTTGATTTCCAGTTCTTCCAGGTGCAACCACACCATGGAGAAATGATTTTAAAAGATGAAGCATTAGTGAGAGCCTAACAAATTTTTCAGGCCAGCTCTCAAGATTCTCTCAATTTCCTATGTACCATTAAAGAGTAACACATGTCTAGCAGTTAGAATGCTCTGGTAGTGCACCTGGGGACAGAAATGGCTGGATAACACAATAGGATCTGCCTAAGTGTCCAAACAGCAAGCAAACAAAAATGGAAATGGAAACCAGCTGAATAGAACAATCCTAGGGGAGCAGCCCTGACCCACAGTAAACCACTGCCATGGGGACAAAAATCACAGAAATTTCCAGAGGGTGCTCAGGTCACATTTCCAGCAGAAACCCTTGAGCTCTCTGTGGTTTGCTTCCTTCCCTGGCTCATGGTGTTTGCGATGGCACCACATTCCCAGACTCAAGGGTCTTCTGCCCATCCATAGACCACAGTATGGCAGAGAAAACAACCTATTGCATATTGCTAGTTTTTTGTTTGTTTTTTGTGGGTTTTTTCGTTGTTTTTTTGTTTGTTTGTTTATACTGCATGTTCTTATCAGTCATCAATTTTATACACATCAGTGTATACATGTCAATCCCAATCCCCCAATTCAGCACACCACCATCCCCATCCCACCGCGGTTTTCCCCCCTTGGGGAAACCTTCTCTACATCTGTGTCTCAACTTCTGCCCTGCAAACTGGTTCATCTGTACCATTTTTCTAGGTTCCACATACATGCATTAATATACGATATTTGTTTTTCTCTTTCTGACTTACTTCACTCTGTATGACAGTCTTCAGATCCATCCACGTCTCAACAAATGACTCAATTTCGTTCCTTTTTATGGCTGAGTACATATTGCTAGTTTTAAATGAAGGCTATCTTAATAAACACACTAAGAAGCAAAAACTGGAAATCGGGTCCAGTCCAACCTGCCAGAGAAGTGGGACCATAAATGTAATAAAGATACATTGGGATACATCCCAATACATTGGGATCATTTTATAAACATTCGTTTAAAATTACATTTATAGAGAACTAATTCATATGATTCCCTCAACACTTGTTTTTTTTACACTGTACCAGCACCTGTCTACTTCTCCTTGGGGAAAGGTGTCTTGATCTTTCATGAGATGAAAGCACATCCAGTATAGATTTTCAGTCAATACTCCAGAACGCTGCATGCCTCCACACTTCAATTCCCTAAGTGTTTGGGAATTAAAGTCATTAATCTTTTTCTTTCTTTCTTTTTAAATCACAAGGGCCCTACTGGCATAGTGATTAGCAATTGTAGCCTAAAAAAAAGAAACAAAGAAAGAAAGAAAAGAAAAGAAAAAGAATTCTAGCACAGCTGCAAGAAAACAGACAAACAGAACAGCTGGGAAGACCTGGTCTATTTTTGTTTTCCATTTAGTTGGCAAAACAAAATTCCCTTTTGGAAAGAATTCCCCAACTCCCCCTCCCCAACTCCACTTCACTACATATTTCCTCACTTTTCCTATGTCTTTTATTTAATTTTGTAATGTTGCTGTCTTTTTAGTTGCTGGGCATTTCCTTGTTTTTATAATCCATTTAACAAATATCCATTGCATGCCTAGTACTGGTGAAGTACTGTGCTGGGCACCCTTCAGCCACACAAAGCTAAATTAAACGTGAGTACTGACATCAAAAAGTGTATTATCCTAGGACTTCCCTGGTGGCGCAGTGGTTAAGAATCCGCCTGCCAGTGCAGGGGACATGGGTTTAATCCCTGGTCTGGGAAGATTCCACATCCCATGGAGCAACTAAGCCCATGCACCACAACTGCTGAGCCTGTGCTCTAGAGCTTGCAAGCCACAGCTACTGAGCCCGCGTGCTGCAACTACTGAAGCCCATGCGCCTAGAGCCCGTGCTCTGCAACAAGACGAGCCACCGCAATGGGAAGCCCGCGCACCGCAACGAAGAATAGCCCCTGCTCGCCGCAACTAGAGAAAGCCTGCGTGCAGCAGTGAAGACCCAACTCAGCCAAAGAAAAAATAAAATTAAATAAAATTAAATTTTAAAAAAAGTTTATTATCCTAGTAGAGCATATGACTGGTACATAAATAAGTATAAAAGGTGGTAAGGGACAAAAAATATATAAAGTGCCATGGAAACTAAGAAGGAGAGGGATTTCCTTCCAGCTTGAGGGTTCAGGGAAAGTTCACAGAGGAGGTGTGTGGATGAGAAACATCCACATGAGAACATGAGAAAAGGCGTGAAGGCATGACAATAATTTCCAAAGAACATGGAGGGACTGAGTTTGATGAGAAAAGCAGTTCTCAAGGTGTGGTCCCCAGACCATCAGCATCAGCATTACCTGAGAACTTGTCAGACCTGTCAGTCTCCAAGACCCAGACCTACTCGATCAAAAACCCTGTGGTGAGGGAATTCCCTGGCGGTCCAGTAGTTAGGACTCTGTGTTTTCACTGTCAAGGGCCCGGGTTCAATCCTTGGTCAGAGAACTAGGATCCCACAAGACACACAGAATGGCTAAAAAAACAAAAAAATAAAGCCCCTGTGGTGGGACTCAGCAATCTGTGGTGTTACCGGCCCTCCAGGAGATTCTGATGCCTATTTGAGTTTGAGAGTCACTAAATAAAGATGGATACACCTGGGGGTGCATGGGGTGGGAAATTAGCTTTAAAAGTAAGATTGGGGCTTCCCTGGTGGCACAGTGGTTGAGAATCTGCCTGCCAATGCAGGGGACACGGGTTCGAGCCCTGGTCTGGGAAGATCCCACATGCCACGGAGCAACTGGGCCCGTGAGCCACAACTACTGAGCCTGCGCGTCTGGAGCCTGTGCTCCGCAACAAGAGAGGCCGCGATAGTGAGAGGACCGCGCACCGCGATGAAGAGTGGCCCCCGCTTGCCACAGCTAGAGAAAGCCCTCGCACAGAAACGAAGACCCAACACAGCCATAAATAAAATTTTTAAAAAAAAAAATTCTTAAAAGTAAGATTGGAAAAAATGGGACTACATCAAACTTAAAATCTTTTGTGCATCAAAGGATATAATCAATGGAGGGAAAAGGCAACCTCAGGAATGGGAGAAAATATTTGCAAATCATATATCTGATAAGGGTTAATATCCAGAATACATAAAGGATTCCACAACTCAACAGCAACAAAAAATCAAACAATCTGATTAAAAAATGGGCAAAGAGCTTGAATAGACATTTTCCCAAAGGTGATATATAAATGACCAACAAGTATATGAAAAGATGGTTAACGTTAGTAATTATCTGAGAAGCACAGATCAAAATCACAATAAAATATTACCTCACACCCATTAGGATGACTATTATCAATTAAAAAGAGAGGGAGAGAGAGAAAATAACAAGTGTTGGTGAGGATGTGGAGAAATTGGAACACTTGTGCAGTATTCATGGGATTATAAAGTGGTGCAACCCCTATGGGAAATAGGATGGAGGGTCCTCAAAAAAATAAAAATAAATGTACCACAGCATCCAGCGATCCCAGTCCTGAATGTATATGCAAAAGGATTGAAAACAGGATCTCAAAGACATTTTTGCACACTGTGTCCACAACAGCACTACTCACAATAGCCAAGAGGTGGAAGCAACCCAAGTACCCATTGTTGGATGAATGAACAAACAAGATGTGGTATATACACACAATGGAATGTTATTCAGCTTTAAAAATCTAGGCTAACCTACCACATGCTACAACATGGATGAACCTTGAGGACACTAGGCTAAATGAAATAAGCCAACAAAAAGACAAATATTGTATGATACCACTTATGTGGGGTATCTAAAGTAGTCAAATTCATAGAAACAGAATGTTAAATTATGGTTGCCGGAACAGGGGAGGAAAGGTTGTTATTGTTTAATGTGTATGGAGTCCCAGATTTGCAAAATGAAAATTTTCTGGAGATCTGTTTCACAACAACATAAATATATTTAACACTACTGAACTTTACACTTAAAATTGGTTAAGATGGTAAATTTTATGTGTTTTTCTTCATAAATTTTTTTTAAAAGGAAGTTTAGGATAATTGAGGGCTTGGAATTCTCCCTCCTTTTCCTACCTCTGGTCTATTATGAGTCCATTACCCCTTCCTTTTCTTGCCTTTGGTCCTGGGCTTTTCTTTGTAGGAAGTTTTGTTTTGTTTTGTTTTTTTCTTGTTACTACTAATTCAATCTTCTGTTTTGATTTTCTATGTCTTCTTGAATCAGTTTAGATAGTTTGTACTTTTCTAGAAATTTGTCCATTTCATATCAATTATCTGATTTACTGGTACACAATTGTTCAAAATACATATTTCCTTACAATTCTTTTTATTTCTGTAGGGCCTAGAATAATGTTTCTTCTATCATTTGTGCTTTTAGTAATTTGAGTTTTCCCTCTTCTTCTCTGTCAGTCAAGTTAAATTGTCAGTTTTGTTGATTTTTTTCAAAGATAAACTTTTGGTTTTGTTGATTTTCTCTATTTTTTTTCTATTCTCTATTTCACTTATTTATATTATTATCTTTATTATAGCCTTTCTTCTGCTTTCTTTGGGTTTAGTTTGCTCTTCTTTTTCCAATGTCTTAAAGTAGAGGTTTAGATTATTGATTTGAAATTTTTTTCTTTGTTAATATAGGCATTTACAGCTATAAATTTCCCTCTAGTCAGTGTTTCAGCTGAATTCCATGAGTTTTGGTATGTTATGTTTTTATTTCCATTCATCTCAACGTATTTTCTAATTTCCCTTGTGATTTTTTTCTTTTATTCATTGCTAATTTAGGACTGTGTTGTTTAATTTCCACTTATTTGTGGGTGTCCCAAATTCCTTTTTGTTTTTGGTTTCTAATTTCATTCCATTGTAGTCAGAGAATATATTTTGTATGAATTCAGTCATTTTAAATTTTTTAAGACTTGTTGAGACTTCCCTGGCGGTCCAGTGGCTAAGACTCCATGCTGCCACGGCAAGGGGCACAGGTTTGTTCCCTGGTCAGGGAACTAAGACCAGCATGCTGCATGGCAGCCAAAAAAAAAAAAAACAAACTTATTTTATGGTCTAACATATGACCTATCCTGGAGACTGTTCCACGTACACCTGAGAAGAATGTACATTCTGTTGCTGTTGGTTGGAGTAGTTAGGTGGATTAATTTAACATCTGTCTGTTAGTTCTAAACAGTTTATAGTCTTGTTTATTCTTCTATTTTCTTTTTAATCTCCTGTATAGTTGTTCTATCTATTATTGAAAGTAGGGTACTGAAGTCTCCAACTATTATTGTTAAATTGTCTATTTCTCGCTTCATTTCTGTCAGTTTTTGTTTCTTTTATTTGGGACTCTGTTGTTAAGTGCATATATGTCTATGTATTAGTTTGCCAGAGTTGGCATAAAAAATACCCCATACTGAGTGACTTAAACAATAGAAATTAATTTTTTAAGTTCTGGATCCTGGAAGTCCAAGATCAAAGTGCCACCAGGGCTGGTTTCTTCCGAAACTTCTCTCCTTGGCTTGCAGATGGCCATTCTCTTGCTGCTTCTTCACATGGTTGTCCTCTGCCCACCCTGGTGTCTCTCCATATGTCCTAATCTCCTCTTTTTATAAAGACACCAGTCAAATAAGATTAGAGTATACTCTAAAGGCCTTACTTTAACTTCATTATGCCTTTAAAGGCCTTATATCCAAATATATTCACACTCTGAGGTTCTGGGGGTTAGAGCTTCAAAATATTAAGTACAGGGGGTGGGGGTGGGGACAATCTAGTCCATAACAGTTTACAATTGTTATAAGATATAACAATCTTATGAGAACAATTGTTCTTAAGAACAATCTTGATGGATGTCATTCTTTGTCTCTATTAACAGTTTTTGTCTTAAAGTCTATTTTTATCTGGTATTAGTATAGCCACTCTAGCTCTTGTTTGGTTACTGTTTGTGTGGTTTACCTTTTTTTCAAACTTTTACTTTCAACCTACTTGTGTCTTTGAATCTGAACTGTGTCTCCTGTAGACAGCAAAGAGTTGGATCATAGGGTTGTTTTTGTTTTTCTTCATCCATTCTGTCAATATTTGCCTTTTAATTTGAGTGTTTAATCCATTTATGTTTAATGTAATTACTGACAAAGTAGGATTTATGCCCGTAATTTTGTCCTTTATTTTCTAGGTCTAGGTGTTTTTGTTCCTCTATTCTTCCATACTGCCATCCTGTGTGTTAAATAATAATAATTAATAAAGTTCTTTTCTAGTGTACCATTTCAATTCCCTAGTTGTTTCTTTTACTAACTTTTTTTTTAGCTGTTTTCTTAGTGGTTGCCCTGGGGGTTAAAATTAACATCCTAATTGATAACAACCTAGCTTAGATGAACAACAACTTAATTTCAGTCATATACACAATCATATATAGACCTGTTCCTTTCCCCTCCTTTGTGCTGTTATTGTCATACAAGTTACACTTTTATACAATGTATACACACGTCTTGTGTGCCCATCCACACAGATTTATAATTATTGCTGCATGAAGTTCTCCTTTAAATCAGATAGGAGGAGAAAAGTGTGACAAACAAAAAATAAATTTGTACTGTGTTTTATATTTACCTATGTAGTTACCTTCACCAGTGCCCTTTATTTCTCCATGTGAATTCAAGTTACTGTCTAGTGTCTTTTCATTTCAACCTGGCTTTAGAGTTTTTTAAAGGACTCTCTTTACGATTACCCTAGGGAGTTGAAATTGTACACTAGAACACAGGCCAGTTTTCTTATTACTTTTATGGAGAAGAGAATTTTCAGAGGTCCTTTCTCTGCCATTTTGGCTGACATCCTTTTTTCTTACATTTGGAACCTGGGTGAGAGATTTGTTCCCTCTGTATTCAGTGCTGTCCACGTGGCCTGGGGCAATCCAGAAGACGGTGCTCAGGACAGTGCTTGTAAGGCACACAATGCAGGGCTACTATCAGCTATTCAAATGCAAAAGGGTTTACCTAAAGGAAATGGGTGTAGGTTTTCCTTGGCTTTTATGCTGGAGGCAGTACCATGAGGCTTGTCCCATGTGAGGTCCTCAGCTCCTCTTTTCTCCTTTCTCTCTTCTTCCATCCAGTCTCTAAGATAAGACAGGATTGGTGCCCACCCATGTTGAATTAGTCATCACCTGGTCTGAACCAACTCAAGACCATGTTTCCTGCCGATATGGTGGCAAGAGCATCAATTTTAGGGTCAAAAATAACTTGATCTAAACCCAGCCATGCCACTCACTACATGTGTCCCAGGGAAGTCCCTTTAACATCATTGAGCCTCAGTTTACTTTTCTACAAAATGTGGGTAATAATATTTATTTTGGGAGTTCCTAAAAAGATTAAATGAAGCAATGAATGTATTTGAAGTGCCCAGTATTCTGCCATGCATATAGCTTGTGCTGGAGAATAATAATTATGCCTCAATATTATCTGGGAAAAGGACCTACTTTACAGCAAAGGGAACTATACTCAATATCTTTTACTAACCTATGATGGAAAAGAATCTAAAATCTAAAAATATACACACACGCATATCTGAATCACTTTGCTGTACTAACACAACATTGTAAATAAACTATATTTCAATAAAAACAAACAAACAAAAATTATCCAGAAGGGTGATTTATATAGCTCTGTGTATAATCTTTTCCTTTATTAAAACCCATCTTACTCCTCAAAAGTTTTTATTTATATCTAACAAAATTCCAGACTATATTTAACTCTTTTATTTTGGCCTAGATTGGAAAAAAAAAAAAAAAAGTAGCTGTGAGCTCTCGTTACCATGACGCTTCACAGCCTGTGTTAAAGCCATCTCTTGGCCATGTTGTCATTAATCAGATGTCTTTGGTCAGCTTGCTTGCCTCTTAATCCCTTTATTCCTCTTTTGATGATCCTTTGCCTGCTTTTTTTCTTCTCTTCCATCTCTTCCTATGTATATTAATTGATGTGTTTTGTAGGTCAATGTGTTATTAAGGTCAAGGTCTGTGTCTCTGGGACTTGGATTCAGCTGTCAGCCCTCAGCATCTAAGACAATTCGAGACCAAGTTGAAGCTGCACCCAGAGGCTGAGAGGATGCAAGAGAAACAAAGGCTGGATTTGATGGACAATTAGGACAGCTGGAGACAACAGAAACAGTTTCTTTAGACCTATTTTCCTGAGGTCAGAAAACCCGGGAAGTGATGTAGGGTAAGGAGTGTTCAGGAATAACTATAAACACCAGCTTTGCACACACATAAAACATGGGTCAGGAAATGCTGGGCCTATTTTATTATTTTTCACAAAAGATTCCCTCAGACTTTTCAGTCTCTTTTGTTAACAAATGCTTGTCCTAAATTCTATTCATCCGCTCTTCCTTCGTTTGTTTCGTTTTCATTATCTCCTCTACCCGATGGATTATGCACTTAATTGCCATATTCCTTTTTCTTACTGGTTCCTGCAGCATTTTTCTGACTGGTTACTCTTGTCCTCATTACAGATCTTTCAAGGTCATTTATTTGTTATAACAGAAAGAACGAGATTTGGAATCTGATGGTTCAGCCCTGGGAGACGCACAAACTTGAACGAGTAATAATGGGCCTATTTAACAATTCTCTCCCCAAGTTGTCAGAAAGATGAGAAACTCTTATGCATATGCGAAAATTGAGACATAGTAAGAACTCAAAAAATTATAGCTATTATTGCTGTTTTATAAAACCCATGCATTTAACTTGCCTATGATTTTTTATTGGGTGCTGTAGGGTTATTTGGCTATAAATAAGGACAACTAACCCCTAGTCAGTGAAGCCTGTTCTTGGAGTTGGTTTTTCAAGAATAAGGATGGGCTGGACTGAATCGTTCACACGCTCTATTTCCTCATGACCAATGGCCGGCATTTGTGAGGATGGAGATTTAGACTGTGTCTGTGGCAAAGATCAGGGTGGGTAACTTTCAGTATCCCCGGGCTGTGCCGCCAAACTATCCAGATACTCTAGGGTCTTACCCAACTTTACATTAAGAATCATCTGCAGAGTCATTTTCTGGGGTTTTTTTGGTTTGTTTTTTTAATACCTCATGCCCAGAGAGCCTATGATTTTGATCTGTGGCAAGGCTCAGTTACCTGAATTTTTAAAAGCTCCTGATTGATTCTAGTTGCTTAGTCAGCTTTCCGAAATTAGGTAACTCAACAACCCCTACTTCCAGATGCTAGGTTTTCATCCGAACCTCCACTCAAACTTTTCCCACATCCTTTGCTTTAGATGGACTGGTTATCTACTGCAGACTAGCATGCTCCTGATGCCGAAGAGTTAAACTGTCGTCCCTCCCCATCGATATTTGCAAAGTAAGTGGTTCCATCTGGAGGAGAGTGTTTTTCTCAAAGGAAAGATTTTGCATCAAGCTTTCAGCCACTTCCTCCTCCAGGAAGCCATCCCTGATAGCCCAGGCTCAGCTCAAGGCCCTTCCTGCATACTTTGGAAATCTCCAGTACACATCTCCAGTTTAGCACTTGTCACAGTTATATTAAAATGACCCACTTACAGATCTGACTCTTTAGCATCAGCGACTGTGTTATTTTCACCTTTGTGCCTGTAGCACTAGCCCAGTGCCTGGGATGCGTGAGGTTCCCAGTTATCTGCCCTTTATTGAGCCTCTGCTATGTGCCATGTGCACATATTTTCATCCTTCCACAAAGGACTTTCATAGTGAGGTCAAACCTGGGCCTCTGACATGATTTGCATCATGCTTCTCTTCCTGAGTTCTCTAGTTTATAATCCCAATTATCTTCCAAACCGGAAATCTGGGCTTCATCCGGGACTTGTCTTCCTCACTCCAGCTCATATCCAATTAGTCATTCATGCCCTGTCCATTCTCCCTCCCAGAAATCTACCTGTCCCCTTCTATTCTGGCTTCATGGCCACTGTCTTAGTTTCCTGAAGTTGTTCCCTCCCCCTTGTCAAGTCCTCTTCCCTTCTCTTCTTCTGACAGCTAAAAAACTCTTCAGTGAAATGTCCTTCTCTGAGGGATGGATAAACAAACTTCTATGTGCATACAACGGAACACTACCCGTGGTAAACAGGATAAAGTACTGATACGTAGGACAGCTTGGAGGAATCTCAAATACATTGGGATGAATAAAAGAAGCCAGTCTCAAAAGTTTATATACTATAAGATTCCATCTGTATGGCATTCTCAAAAAGACAAAACTATAGTGATGGAGAACAGATCAATAGTTGCAGGTGGTCGGGGTGGGGGGGAAGGGTATGACTACAAAGAGGTAACAGAAGGGATTTCAGGGTGTGTGTAATAGAACCGTTCTGTATTTTGATTGTGGTGATGATTACAAGAAACTCCATGTGCATTCAAATTCATAACACTACATGCCCCCCAAAAGGTCCATTTTGGATGTGATAATTTGAAAAAATAAAATTAAACAATTATAATGAAAATCCTATTTGTTACCCAATTAATGAATGGAATATATGCATTAATAATTCTTACAGATGCAAAAAACACAAAACAAAAACTCTTCAATGACTCCCTAAAGCCCATCTGAAAATATCCTAACCTTTATAAGATCCTTTATGATCTGACCCTGGCTTGCCTCTGGGGCCACCCCTCTAACACCATATTCAGTCCTTACCCCCAAATACCCCCAGAATGTACACTGTGTGCTGCAGTCCTGCCAACCTGCCCAAAGCTCCTGGATGCAACAAGCTTTCTCTCGTTCACTCGTGCCTTTGTCCATGCTCGTCCCTCTGTGGATGCCTTTCATAGTCTATTCCCCTTCGTGTCCATGTGGCTGTCACTGACTTACCCCTCACCCCATCACCCTTCTGGATTCAGCCTGCAACCTGCCCAAGCCCGCCTTCCCTGACCCATCCTCCCCAGCCCTTCCTCAGAAGCCAGTTGGATCCCAAGCCCATCTTCATCTATTTGAATTGTAATCCTCTGCAGTCTTCCCACAGATTGTAAACTCCCAGTGGGCAGAAGCTGTTGCTTCTCATGCTATTTCCAGTGTTTAACCCAAGGCCTGGTAGTAGTAGACTGCTACAGTTTGAGGAATGAATGAATGAATGAATGAATAAATGATGTTGTAACCTCACGGATATGACCAAAACACATTATAAGGGAATTTGAAAATGCTGTTTTCTACTATTCCGTGGCCAGTCCTTCTATCGGGCTCCAAATACAATGTCTACCTATTCCAGATAAATCTAAACAATCAGTGGGCAGAATTCCATCTAATTCTGAGTTCACGAGGGGGTCAGGGGTGGAAAGGAAGCACCAGGACCAAGTTGACCATATGCTATGTGTCAGGCACTCGTAACGTACACTCTTCTATCCTTTCATTCTCACACTCACCCCAGAAGCAGGTATTAATAGCTGCATTTTACAAGTGAGGAACCAAGTTTCCTCAGCCTTGCCCAACCTTCCAGAGTCAGTAAGTATTGAAGCTGGCATTGGAACAGTAACAGTAGCAAATCTTTATCTGTTGGGCTTAAAGGCCTTGCATCTTGTATCTCATGGAATCCTTTTAACAGCCTTGTGTGAGTTGGGTTTTATATCCCCACTTCACACATGAGAAAACAGAAAACGAAGACTAAGAGACAAGAAGCAGTTCCTCCAAGGTCACATAGTGGCAGAGCCGGGTCTATCTGACGGCGAAGGCTGTGTTCTGGGCCCCAGTGTGACACCTCCTTCTCTCTCCACCCACAGTCTCCACTTGTACATATGTGCTGCCCCCAAGACTCAGGCGCTCCCTCTCACACTGCAGTTCCTCCCTCTGCCCTCCAACTGACTAGTGAGACGCTCCCAACCCGGGAAGATCCCAAATCATCTCACGAATTCACATTGCTGCTTTTATAACAACACAATCCAGCCAGTGTTACTAAGGAAGAAAGAATCCCTTCCGAAAAGTCACAAACAAAGTTGTTGGAGCCATAGTTAATTTATTTACCTACGGGTAAACATTCCTGTTGGTTTCCGAACATTTTGATTAAGAAATTACACTAAATTTAAAGGGAGCATTTACAGTCATTGAAACTACGCAGTGAGGCCTTGTACGTATTAGTAGATGTGAGTCCCAGTTATTCTATACATTTGAAAAAAAAAAGCTTTACCCAGTTTGAATTCAAAAGGCTTAAAAAACAAACAAACAAACAAACCCTCACAGCTACCTAGGATAATCGGTAAGAAAAGGAGTTTGGACTTTCTAAAACAAAGAAAACCAATTTTGACCTCTATTTACCCTCAGCTAGTCATCTTATTAATGGCAATGCTTTGCTAGCTCCCCACAAGCTTTTGCTTACATGAATTAGCCATATTTTATTATGTCCAGAACACACACTAATAAAGACTACAGAGCAAAAGGTAAAAATCAAGAAATAAAAGGGGAAGGGACAGCCGTTTATTATAGGTAGAGAAGTCTTTGAACCTCTACTCCAGATTGGGTTGGGAAAAACCATGACTAAGAATAGCGACACAGCGGGGGCTTGGTCAGAAGAGCCTGCAGGCGTTGGCAGATGAGGTGCTTGCCTTCTGTTTTAAGTTGCTCTCTGGTGGCTGACGCTTACCTGTAATTGAGACGGAGTTCAGGTTTATTTTTTGCTCGTTCTCTGCATGCTGCCCTGGTTCTCAATGCACTTTTCCCCTGCCTGGTACCCACGCCACGCTCCTTTCCCAAGAAGCCCAGCTAGCCCTGCAATCTGATTACGCTCCAGCAGGGCATCTGCTAGGTGCCTCTGTGTCACCGGCAAATCAGCTTGCAGGCCACAGGTGGTGTTTCTGGAGGATCAGGTGAGGATGCCTTGACTTGGCAGGGCTGGGGGATGTTCATCAGATTAGACACCTCTTGTTCTCATGTGCAGCTGGACAGCAAAAAGTCCCTCGGTTTCTCATTGGAAATCAGCTACAAACACAAGTCCTGTAAGAATATTAGTATTGACTTCATCAAGATTCTATTCTTGATCTTTCTGCTGTTATTAAATTAAAACCCCGAAGTGTTGCTTACTCACATTTCCAGTTTTATCTAAGCTCCTAAGAAGAGCCTCAGGTTGGAGTGTAAGTGAATGGAGACTCTAGAATGAAATGCTTGTCCAGAACTTACCCGAAGAGGTGCCACATGAACGTTAGCTTTCGTGTGTTGGTGCAGTTAACGTGTCCCTGGCAAACAATCCTTATAGTTTACGCTATTAACTTTTCTTTCGTTTTGAGGTTATATATGCCCCTCTTGAAGAAATTATTAACAATTTATTTGTGCTTTCAAAATCCTTTTGCCCAGCTCTGGAAGGGACAGAATGTCACCCCCCTCCCCACGGCGGTTCTTCTAGCATGGGTGGGCTGGCTTCACCCCAGGAAAGGGTAATCCTGCAGACCTGGTCGCCTGGTCAAGACTCAGTTGGTTACAAAAAAGCTTTCAGACTCGCTCCCAGGACCCAAGAACAGACTGCTTAATTGCTTCTCAGGAGGAAAGGGAGCCAGAATACCAGACCAGTTAAAGGATGAAGGCGGTTCCCTCTCTCCCCCCGGGTCTCTCTCTCTCTCCAAGGCTGAGCAGTGGTTTCTGTTTCTCCCTGTTGTGCCTACTTCATCCTTTTTTTATATATATATAAATTTATTTATTTGTTTTTTAAAATTTTTGGCCGTGTTGGGTCTTTGTTGCTGTGCGCAGGCTTTCTCCAGTTGCGGCAAGCAGGGGCTACTCTTTGTTGGGGTGCGCGGGCTTCTCATTGTCGTAGCTTCTCTTGTTGCGGAGCACGGGCTCTAGGCACGCGGGCTCAGTAGTTGTGGCGCACAGGCTTAGTTGCTCTGCGGCATGTGGGATCTTCCTGGACCAGGGTTCGAACCCATGTCCCCTGCATTGGCAGGCGGATTCTTAACCACTGCGCCACCAGGGAAGCCCTTCATCCTTTTCTTGATGCAAGCTGGGTGATTTCATGGCTGCTGAAATTGTTGCAAGAAAGAAAGTGGGGTGCAAGAGGATGGTCACATCCTAGGTCTCAGGCGAGTCCCTGGGACAGCCGCTAAGTGTGGGTCCTTGGCTTCTCGCAGGAAAGAATTCAAGAGAGAGCCATAGTAAAGTGAAAGATTTATTCAGGGAGATACACACTCCATAGACAGAGTGTGGGCCATTTCAGAAGGTGAGAAGCACCAGGGTACAGGGTTGTCAGTTTTTATAGGGGTGGGTAATTTTATAGGGGTGGGTAATAGGCTAATGAGTGGGAGGATTATTCCAACTATTTTGGGGAAGGGGTGGGGATTTCCAGGAGTTGGGCTACCGCCCACTTTTTGACCTTTTACGGTTGGCCTCGGAGCTGTCATGGTGCCTGTGAGTGTGTCGTTTAGCATGCTGATGTATTACAATAAGCGCCATGTACTGAGGTTCAAGGTCTAGTGGAAGTTGATCATCCGCCATCTTGGACCTAGTTGGTTCTAACCAGTTTGTGTCATGTCCTCAATGGCTGTCATTCTTTTAAAGGTTGTGCCCTGCCCCGATTCCTGTCTCAAAATTATCGTGGAAAAAGGTAAAATTCCAGGCACAGATGCTGCCATCCTAGGCCAGGACTTGGTGCCTCCTAAATTTGGCTCTGTTCTCTGAAGCAACCAGAGCGTAGCAGCAGCAAGAGCCTTTTCGGCAGAATAAACGTACTTGCAGGAGTACCAAGGTCGGAAAGACAAGAGCAAGTTCAAGGATTGGTATGTGAACATTAGAGTTTGGCCTGAAAAACTGAAACTCTGTGTCCACTAAACAAGAACTCCCCATCACCCGCCCCCAGACCCTGTAACCACCATTCTACTTTTAAACATCAACTAACCATTTCTAGAACGAGGATTAAAGTTAACTTGCTCAAGCATACACATGTCCAACTATGCATGGCTGTGCTGAAGATGTACATTAGGGCAATAGAACAAGATAGAATTGTAAGGGCCTAAATGATAAGGGTCTGCAGCAGTGAAACAGACGGAGGGGAACAAGTACCAAAACCTTCCAAGAGACAGAAGTCGTCAAGTTTGGCTACTGGATGAAAGGATGAAGAGGATGGTAGAATTTTGCATGACTTGCAGCTTTCTGGCTTGATGAACTAGCAAGACAGGAAATACAAGAGAAGGACTAAGTTTTTAGGAAAGGGAAGTGAGATCATTTTGAACTACAGGCATACCTTGTTTCGCGGCACTTTTCAGAGATTTCGTTTTGTACAAAATGAAGGTTTGTGGCAACCCTGTGTCCAGCAAGTATATCGGCGCTATTTTTCCAACAGCATTTGCTTACTTTGTGTCTCTGTGTCACATTTTTTTTTTTTAAAGGCTCCTCTTTTTTTTTTTTTAAAGATTTATTTATTTTATTGATTGATTGATTGATCGATTGCTATGTTGGGTCTTCGTTTCTGTGCTAGGGCTTTCTCTAGTTGTGGCAAGCGGGGGCCACTCCTCATCGCGGTGCGCGGGCCTCTCACTATCGCGGCCTCTCTTGTTGCGGAGCACAGGCTCCAGACGCGCAGGCTCAGTAATTGTGGCTCACGGGCCCGGCTGCTCCACGGCATGTGGGATCTTCCCAGACCAGGGCTCGAACCCGTGTCCCCTGCATTGGCAGGCAGACTCTCAACCACTGCACCACCAGGGAAGCCCTCTGTCTCACATTTTGGTAATTCTCAAAATACTGCAAAATTTTCATTTTATCATATTTGTTAAAGTGATCTGTGAACAGTGATCTTAGATGTTATTATTGCAAAAAGATCATGACTCGCTCAGGTGATGGTTAGCATCTTTAGCAATAAGATATTTTTGGTTTTTGGTTTTATTTTTTGGCTGTGCCACACAGCATGAAGGATCTTAGTTCCCTGACCAGGGATCGAACCCATGCCCCCTGCAGTGGAAGCGCGGAGTCTTAACCACTGGACCCAAGGTATTTTTAATTAAAGTATGTACATTGTTTTTTTAAAGACAGAATGCTATTGCACACTCCATAGAGAGTATAGTATAAACATAACTTTTATAGGCACTGGGAAACCAAAAAATTCATGTGACTCGCTTTATTGTGATATTCGCTTTATCGCTGTGATCTGGAACCGAACCTTCGAAATCTCCGAGGTCTGCCTGTACTTGTCGATGTACCAAACACAGTTGGATAATCTGTCCTGGTTACAGAAAGGGCCTGGGCTGAGGGGCACATTCGGACATGAAGTGGCTTCTAAAGCTGTGGATGGGCTGAGCCACTCAGGACAGAGATGGAGTGTGAGACAAGGTGAGAAAAGAACAGGAGAGGGCGTGGGGCAGGGCTGGAGGAGCAGCCGCATAGAGAGAGGGTCAAAAGTACCTCTGCAGGAGATCAGCCTGCAGTGGCCTGAGAAAAAGTTAGAGCTGGGAGGCCGCTGAAGAAATTTCCCAAGAGGAGTGGTCCACAGTGTCAAATTGCACAGTGGGAACAAAGATAGGGGCTGAGGCCTGTTCTCTGCTGCAGGCGAGCAGGACAAGAGAGCAGCCCACTGCCATGGTGGGGACAGATGCCAGATGGCAGAGAGTTGAGGAATGAAAGAGGGTAAGGTGAAGATCAATGTGCTGTAGAGACTGTTCTTCCAAGAAACTGGATTGTGAAAGAACAGCAATCTCTAAGGGCATTGAGCAAAGCTCACTGGTTGTTTATTTTTAAATCTCAAATAGATTTAAGCACTTGTATAAAAGAAAATTCAACAGAGGAAGAGAATTCAGATATGCTGGGGGCGGGGGAGGGGTACTATGTGGGGAGCCCATAGAGTGGCAGCAGCCCAGTGTAAATAGGGGCCTCTGTCATCCATCTGCTAGGATACTGGGAGAAGTTGCCTAAACAGCTAAGTTGGAGAATTAATGGGATCTCGGTGACAAGGAAGGACAGGAGATGCTGTTTTGGGGGAAAAAGAAATTAGAAAACTCTGATCCATTTGCAATATGTTAACAGTCTCCACCTGGGGAGATGGTACTGGACACACACAGAGACACACACCTCGTATGGTAGATGGGGGACCAGGGGGTCCACTAGCAGTGCACAGAGGGCAGCAGGGACCACGGCTTCCTCATCACAGCTATCTACCGTGGAGGACGCAATGACGCAACGCGGAACAAAAGTACAAGGCCCAATGTCTACAAATTTAAATAGCAGTGTCACATAAGAGTCCTACTGTTTAATTTTGCTATGAGAATCCAAAAGTGGGCCACCTGTTATTAAAGATCACAGTGCCCAGAAAGGTCATATCCTAGAATCATTGTCTTTGTTAAATTAGAACTGAATATGACTGAAGTCTCGCATTTAGAGAATTCCCTGGCAGTCCAGTGGTTAGGACTCCGCGCTTCCATTGCAGGGGGCAGGGGTTCCATCCCTGGTCGGGAACTAAGATCCCCCAAGCCACATGGGGTGGGGTGGGGGGAGAGAAAGAAAAAAGAAATCTCACATTTAAAAGCCAGAGATGTTTAAAAATCACTCCTTTCGATGAAAAGATGGGACCCTACAAATTTCCACCTAGACCTGAGAGACCTACTTGAATCATCTTCAAGCCAACCTGTTGTGTCCTTTACAAATATTGATTTTAGTTGCTGCATTTATAATCCTTTGCAGTTTCATCCGTATGGGATAAACGGCCGACTTGTGCTTGGCCGCCTTGGCAATATCACCCCTTCCGCAGTGGGCTCTTTACCTTTCCTGGTTGCTACTCCAGATACCTCCGGCACCTCCAGGGAAACTCTTCCAGATCCTAAGCCTATTCCACATGAAAATTGGTTATTTATTTATTTTGATTTTTAAATTAAGGTATAGTTGATTTACAACATTATATTACAACAGAGTGATTCGATATTTTCTATAGATTATACTCCATTTAAAGTTATTACAATTAGGAGGTTGGGATTACATATACACACTACTATATATAAAATAGATAACCAACAAGGATCTACTGTATAGCACAGGGAACTATACTCAATATTTTGTAATAACCTATAAGGGAAAAAATACATATACATGTACACATAACTGAATCACTTTGCTGTACACCTGAAACTAACACAACATTGTAAATCAACCATATTTTAATAAAAAATTAATTAATTAAAGTATTATAAAATATTGGCTATGTTCCTTGTGTTGTACACTCTATCTTTGTAGCTTATTTATTTTATATGTAGTAGTTTGTACCTCTTAATCCTCTACCCCTATCTTGCCCCTTTGGTATTTAAATTTACATATATTTTCCCCTCCACTATGAGGTCTGAAAATAGGTATTGTTTTAGTGTCATCATATAAAATTCTGGAGCCTCTCAAACAGCCCCCAGGTATAAGAAAAAGGCCATTATACCTACAGTCCTATTTAAACTGGTTTGAACTGAGCACCTCCTGGGTTTTTATTTGCACATGGGATTATCACAGCCCATCCTGCCTCTGCCTCTGTGGTCATTGCACAGGTCCACTCTGTAGCAATATCTTTGTTGTGAAATTGTTCTGTGGCTCTGCCTGCCATTTAATGAGCTCATTTCCTGGTTGTACATCTGCCTCTGAGAGCTTGATCTAGATCTTGTTCGGAAACTAAATGATGCGGCAGCCTTGCAGAGTACGGCTGTCACCAAACTGTGACGCAAAAAATACCGAGCCCTCAACTCAGATAGGTCAAGTGACCACTAGGAATATACACTGGCTAAAAATCATAAGAATCTACCATCTTCTTCTTTTATAAGCATCTAAAAATTCTTGGGCTTGCCAATTCAAATGTAGTTTATCTGGGGACTTCCCTGGCAGTCCAGTGGTTAAGACTTCGCCTTCCACTGCAGGGGGCTCCGGTTCCATCCCTGGTTAGGGAACTAAGATCCCACATGAAGCACGATGTGGCAAAAAAAAAAAAAAAAAAAAAAAATGTAGTTTATTTGTCCTTTAAACACATAGCATTTTTTAACCCCTTAAAGCAATAGACATTTATGATTTCACACTGTCTCGGGAACCTGGAGATGGCTTAGCTGTGGGATTCTGGCTCGGGGTCTCTCATGAGGTTGCCTTCGGGCTGTTGGTCAGGGTTGTCGTCACCCCCAAGCTCGTAGGGAGCTGAAGAATCCACTTCCAGCTCACTCTCTTGGTAACTGGTTAGCGTCATCAGTTCCTAGCTGGCTGCTGGCACAGGGCTTCAGTCTCTCATGTCATGGGCGCCTCCACTGGGCTGCTCACAAGCTGGCAGCCTGCTTTCCTCAAAGTGAGAGACGAGAGAATGAACAAGAGAGTGGGAGCCAGTGGGCATCCGAGGTGGAAGCAGAGGTCTCTCATATCCTAATCTCAGAAGTGATACCATCACTTCTGCCATGTTCTACCAGACATGCAGTCCAATCCCGGTAAAACTTCACGTAACATTTTGCCTTGTAGTACTAGTGCCCCAGGGGGTTAATTAATGGAAAGAATATATTATAGAGAAGAATACTTAAATAAATAATGTATACATATATTGAAGCTAAATGCTTTTTTTTTTTTTTTTTTTAATTGATGGAGCATATAGTCAAAAAGGCTGGAGACCACTGCCCCAGAAAACAAGAAATCCTGCTTTGGAAATATTTTCTAGGTGCCAGGCACTGTTCTTAGCCCTTTATATGTATCCTTACAATTACTCTTCATGACCTTATAAGGCAGACATTAATATTATTCTTATTGTAGAGTTGAGCAAAACAAAGCACAGAGAGGTTAAACAACTTGCCTGAAGTCACACAGCTACCAAGTGGCTGACCGAGACTCAAATCCAAGTAAACTAACTTAAGAACAGTTCCTCTCCATCCCTCTCAACCTCCTCTCACAATCCAGTTTACCCTTCATTAACAATTCTCTTACACTCTCAAGGACGATGCTAGGTCATGGGGAAATAAAAAGGTATAAAATGTGGTCCCATCCTTGGGGAGCTGTGTGATGTGTGAATGAACTAATAGTCAGCAGCTAATACCAGTTATGAATTTCTGGTTATAAAGCACAAGTCACTTTCTATGGACTTGATTGAAGAAGACTGATTTTCTTTGCCTTTAGCAAAGTGGTCTCCAGCCTTTTTAATTGCGTACTGCATCAATTTTTTTAAACTTGAGCATTCAGATCCAATATACATATTTGTATTTATTTATAAATATTATACTTATATTCCTATAGCACTAATATGTTAGGTATGTCATATCATATACTCAAATTAGTAATTTAGATAGGATGAGATTAAATACATGTAAATAGAGGTTTTCCTGTGTTCTTCCTGTACTTCATGAGTCCTCTGAGAACTGGCCTGTTAGGGGCAGCCCTCCAAGATGCACCTTTGTGCCACTCAGAAAGGTTGCTCATGGAAAATTTCCATAGAATCTCAGTCTCAGAATTCTTAAGTTAGTGGGAAATTTTGACGCTAGGGTGCACCTGGAAGAGAGAATCTGAATGAACGTGCTATAATGATCATATCCAAATGATTATTTTCAAAGTAAGTAGTGCTCCTCATTTTCTTGGTCTTAAGGACAGTTTAATTCCTATTGTTTCCGCCAATGATCCCTCTAGAAAAAAAGTCCTCCAGGTGGTGAAGCTGTAATATAATTGATCTCACCTCTTATTTGTGTGCTATTGCTCCACAGACAAAATCCTCACCTACAACTGGTCAAGACATCCTTTTTGGACCACACAGTGGTTGGTGAAATAAATCACTTTTAAGTTTTCCTATTTCGTAGTCAAAAAGAAAAAAACAAAAGCAAACAAGAAAAAAGCCAGATGTGCCAGTTTACGTGTCAGGTTTATCAAGAGTGCCATTTCACGCAAATCAAAACTACCATGAGATATCATCTCACACCAGTCAGAATGGCCATCATCAAAAAATCTACAAACAATAAATGCTGGAGAGAGTGTGGAGAAAAGGGAACCCTCTTGCACTGTGGGTGGGAATGTAAATTGATACAGCCACTATGGAGAACAGTATGGAGGTTCCTTAAAAAACTAAAAATAGAACTACCATACGACCCAGCAATCCCACTACTGGGCATATACCCTGAGAAAACCATAATTCAAAAAGAGTCATGTACCACAATGTTCATTGCAGCTCTATTTACAATAGCCAGGACGTGGAAGCAACGTAAATGTCCATCAACAGATGAATGGATAAAGAAGATGTGGCACATATATACAATGGAATATTACTCAGCCATAAAAAGAAACGAAATTGAGTTATTTGCAGTGAGGTGGATGGACCTAGAGTCTGTCACACAGAGTGAATGAAGTAAGTCAGAAAGAGAAAAACAAATACCGTATGCTAACACATATATATGGAATCTAAAAAGAAAAAGGTCATGAAGAACCTAGGGGCAAGGTGGGAATAAAGACACAGACCTACTAGGGAATGGACTTGAGGACATGGGGAGGGGGAATGGTAAGCTGGGACAAAGTGAGAGAGTGGCATGGACATATATACACTACCAAAGGTAAAATAGATAGCTAGTGGGAAGCAGCTGCACAGCACAGGGAGATCAGCTCGGTGCTTTGTGACCACCTAGAGGGGTGGGATAGGGAGGGTGGGAGGGAAGGAGATTCAAGAGGGAAGAGATATGTATATGTATAACTGATTCACTTTGTTATAAAGCAGAAGCTAACACACCATTGTAAAGCAATTATACTCCAATAAAGATGTTAAAAATAATAAATAAATAAATAAATAAATAAATGGTATCATGTCAGGAGGGAAAACCAGAAAACAATAAATTCCATATGTTTAAAAAAAAGAGTGTCATTTCATTGTCCTTGGGCCCTGCCCCACATCGGCCCCTCCTCCTTTCTAAGCCCACCACCTCCACCCCCTCCGAAGAGACCCATCATTGCCCTTGCTTCTCCAGGAGTCTGGGGTTCCAGGACCCTTGGCTTAGGCCGCTAGAGGCCCCAGGAAGAGGGAGGGAGTCCCAGATGAGTTTCCCCCACAGCAAAGTCCCTCCCTCATCCTTGGAGTCCCAGGGCTGGCAAAGGAATTCAGGAGGAGAACCCAAGAGAGGGCAGATGGAAGTGGTGGGGTCGGATGGGGACAGACAAGGGACTTCAAATCAGAACAGCAGTTTCCACAGCGAATTATGAACCAGAACCAAATAAATTTATAAAGATGGAGTGACAGGACACAAACTGGAACTTTGCAGTTTTAGGAAAGAAGAACCCAAATATTTTTACCAGCTCCACACACTTTTCTGAATCCCGACTGTGGCCTGACTGGGAAGGAAGAGACTCCTGTTTAGTTAGCCACTTGGCTTTGAGTTTTGGACGATAATGCATTTAAAAGGAGCTGCTTTTGCAACTTATGCTGAGAAAAATCAGTAAGAGAAAGATTATCTGATAATAAAAGCAACCATTCTTCACGTCAGTTGCTAATTTGTTCAGACCAAACCCATCTCCCGGATGTCAAAGAAACCTGGGAGCCAGAGACAATGGGAAATTAGTGTCCTGAGCAGTTTCTTGACAGGAATGGGGAAAGTTCAGTGTCTTCCTCCCCAGACTGACAAAAGAGCTATTTAAACTGTTGAGATCTTTAAAAATCTTCTGACCTCTTCTCTCGGCCACCAAAGTTAGGCATAGCATTATTTTGAAAAGAGGCTAAAATGGGATTTTTCTCTGCAAATCTCCAAACTATCCAGAAACCATTTTACTTGAGTACAATGAAATGTGGGACGTAAAAACTCTCATGTGGACATTTCTGGGCTAAGTCTAGCTCCACTGCCCAGGTTGGAGTCTTACTCTGCTAAAATATCAGCTTCAAATATTGGTGGCTACTATGTGCTGCCTGAGAGCTTTACCATTACTGGAGTTTTTAAAAAACATGATTATAAACGGTTATTAATTTCTTAATCTTGGGGAATGCTTTGCTGCATTGCCTTGCATGTTGCAAATGTTTATTAAAAAAGCAAATATATAATAGTCGTTATTAAATATAGGCCAAAGAAAGATGTGCATTTTTTAAAATCCAGAAAATGTAAACCGTATAAAATCCAATTTTGTTCCAGTTAAATTTACCCTAGAAATTAGCATTTTAAAACCCTAAGTGCCCCGTCCTATTCTTTCTTTAACTGATCTTTTTAATCTTTCTTTATCTTATAGCCGATATAATACTGCTGGATTCCTATGTGTATTTTGCTAACTAAAGCCATGCTAAACGCTGGTGATGAGAGAAGCAGAAATGGGAGGGACCTTTGCAGAAACTGTTCTTGAGTCTAAGATGTTCCTTGCTTCATTTCTTGTTTGATCTGGTTCCTTTGAGGCCCTTCACAAGCAGGAGAATTTGGAAATGATATTGGCCAGGATAATTATAGGTGGGTCCACAACTACATTGGCAGATAAAGCTAAGGAGTTAAAAGAGTGTATTTACACAGCAGGGCAGAGTCAGGAAATCTATTGTTTCTGTATTTTATCAAGTCTGATTGTTTCAGAGTTAACAAGCTCAGAAGCAAAACAAAATACCAACTTACTAACACTGAGTTGACATCTAATTTGTCTTAGTTTTCATTTTAAAGGGCATTTCAAGGATGCTGGAAAGTTGAGGAGACAGTAAATTGAATAAAAACAGGTATCTTAGACCTTTATTGTAGCCCATCCAAGAATATATATTTTATTGTTCTTTTTTTAAAAAAATTAAATCTTTTTTTTTTTTTAAAGTTAATTGTAGACACAGCAGTTGTAAGAAATAGTACGGGAGAGAGCCCATATACCTTTCACCCAGTTTCCCCCATGGTAACATGTTGCAAAACTGTAGTCTATATCACTCGGGATATTGACATTGATACAGTCAAAGTACAGAACATTCCCAACCCACAAGCATCCCTCTTGTTGCAGTTTTATGGCCATACCCACTCTCCCCTCCCTCACCCTTCCCTAACCCTTGGCTACCGCTAATCTCTTCTCCATTTCTACAATTTTGCATTTCAAGACTGTTATATAAATGGAGTCATACAGTATATAACTTTTGGGGATTGCTGGTTTTCTTTCAGTATAATTCTCTGGAGATTTGTCCAGATTGCTGCACATATGGGGAGTTTGTTTCTTTATACTGTTGGGCAGCGTTTCATGGTGTAGACATACCACAGTTTATTTAACCATTGAATGTGTTAAAGGACATCTGGGTTGTTTTTCCCTTGGGGCTACAAATAAAGCTGCTATAAACACTCATGTACAGGTTTTGGTGTTAACATAAGTCTGTAAAGGTCCAAGGTGCAGTTGCTGCACCATGTGGTAGTTGCCTGTTTCTTTTTTTTTTTTTTTAATTTATTTTTGGCTGTGTTGGGTCCTCATTGCTGCACGCGGGCTTTCTCTAGTTGTGGCGAGCGGGGGCTACTCCTCATTGCAGTGCGCAGGTTTCTCAATGCGGTGGCTTCTCTTGTTGCAGAGCACCGGCTCTAGGCACGCAGGCTTCAGTGGTTGTGGCGCGTGGGCTCAGTAGTTGTGTCTTGCAGGGTCTAGAGCGCAGGCTCAGTAGTTGTGGTGCACGGGCTTAGTTGCTCCGAGGCATGTGGGATCTTCACGGACCAGGGCTCCAACCCGTGTCCCCTGCACTGGCAGGCTGATTCTTAACCACTGCACCACCAGGGAAGCCCGCAAGTTGCACACTTTTTAATGTATTTATTTGCCATCTGTATATCCTCTTTGGTGAAGTCTCTTCAATTCTTTTGCCCATTTTCTAATTGGATTGTTTGTTTTTTTGTGTGTTCGGTTTTGAGAATTCCTTATACTGGTCTTCCTCAACTCACAATAAACTTACATCCCCATAAACCCATGGTAACTTGAAAATATCATTAGTCAAAAGTGCATTTAATACACTTTACCTACAGAATATCATAGCTTAGTCTAGTCTAGTCAGTGCAGCTTCTTGCCACTGCCCAGCATCACAAGAGAGGCAGGTACTACATATTGCTAGCCTGGGAAAATATTAAAATTCAAAATTTGAAGTACAATTTCTACTGAATGCATGTCACTTTCACACTACCATAAAGTCCAAAAATTGTAAGTCGAACCGTCATAAGTTGGTGACATCTGTATATCTATATACTAGTTCTTTATTGGATATGTGGTTTGCAAATATTTTCCCAATCTGTAGCTTATCTTTTCATTCTCTAACTGGGTTTTATGCAGAGCAAAATTTTTAATTTTGAAGAAGCATAATTTATCAGTTTTTCTTCTTATGGATCATGCTTTTTGCCGAGGCCTATGTCCCTAAGATTTTCTCCTATTTTTTTTTTTCTAAAAGTATTACAGTGTTATGTTTTACATTTAAGTCCCTGATCATCCATTTTGAGTTAATTTTTTTTAATAAGATATGAGCTTTAGGTCAAGGTTACTATTTTTACCTGTGAATGTCCAATTGTTGCAGCATCATTTGTTGAAAAGGGTATTTTCCCTTCATTGAATTGTTTTTGGACCTTTGTAAAAAATCGGTTTTTCATATTTGTACGGGTTTATTGAAATTGTTACAAAATTATTTTACATTTATTTTAAAAGCATATAGCAAGTCAACTTAAAAGAATGCAAAAGAAATGTTAGATGAACTTAGCTGCCTTTCTTCAATTTATTCCTAGTTAAGATGTTTATCAGTTCACACTCTGGTTATTTTCATGACTAAAGGCATGTGGGTTTTGGTTGACCAAATATTTTTCTATAGTGATTAAATTCTATATTTAAGAGCAAATATTCAACATTTCATAACCTAATGGTTTTCTGCCTAGGAATATGATAAGTAGTATATAATTGAATATAGATAATTTTATATTTATCTGTAACTATATACTGGAATAACCATCTTCTTTGGCATGATTTAAAAAAATACAGTCTCACTATAAGATATTCCCACTGTAAAACAAAATTCATTATGCCATGAAACCCTATGTTGGACCCCTTCCAGGTGGATTGATTTTCTTGGAAGGATTAGATTGAATATATGTAATTATGATGATTCCAGAGCATAGAACTTCCCCTCCTGTAATATCATTTAAAAACTGTGCTAAAAGGAAATTGCTTTTCTCCCACATCCTTGCTTATTACAGTTGACTATTAATTCCCATCAGGAAGCCAGGTGGCATCAAGAAAATCAGTTCAATTTCAAGGCCCTCGAGCAGTGGTTCTCAACCGCTGGCTACACATTAGCATCACCTGGGGAGATTTTTACAATCCCAATACCCATGCTGCACCCTGGACCCATTAAATCAGAATCTCTGGGGTTAGGATGCAGGTATTAGGGTTTGTTAAAACTCCCAGGTTATTCCCGTACGCAGCCAAGTTTGAGAATACTGCTCAATTGTTAAGCTCTCTTCTTTTGTTTATTTCTTTATGAAACTTTATATTACTATCATTTATCACTCAATACTGTGAATACAGTGTAGTGGGTTGTCATAATATACTATGTGAACTTATATCTTTCAGGTTTCACTCTTCCTTGGATAATTTTAAAATTTCTAACATTCTTTTTATTCTGTTGGGAAGAGTAACACATATTCAATGAAGAAAATTTGGGGAAAAGACAGGCAAGCATAATGAAGGGGAAAAAAATCATTTTAAATTCTATCATCCAGAAAGAATTATTGTAACATTCTAGTTTTTTTTATTAGGTATATACACATACATTAACATATATGTATATATCTATATATATATACATTCAGCTTTTATTCTTTCAACATTGAGATGATATTGAAAATATAGTTTTATATGTTATTTTAGAAATCTCATAAATAAATGCAAAAATTAGTATCAATAGCAGAAAGTGTGAAATCAGTATTGGTTTGCAACTGTCATAATTTTTACACTTTCACACACCTTGATCTGGGTCATGGATATAAGCAGGTAAGACATACCCTTTAATAAGTCACTTTACATTGCTACAAAACAACATTTAAGGCATATGACTATACTTCCCATAATATCTTCCCCCTAAGTTGACAAAGTACTGCTATCATATGTAGCTTTGGAATTATGACCAAAAATGCATCACTACCAGCCAAACTGATGACTATTGTGTAAAGATAATAAAGTTAATTTCTTTTTCTAAATCCTTCAACTACTCAGACTAGAATAAGGATATGAACCAGGAAAAACACATAAAGTGAATACAGACTTATTAAATACAGAATGGAATTGCGTTCCTCTAACTCAGACTCAAATGCCAGTTGAATTTTTATTCTCTAGATTTCAATGGGAGGAGATATGTATGCATATATCATGAACATATGCCTATATCTTTGCATTACAAGGGAAAAAACTGATACATATTCACTACTAAATATTTAGGAAAGTCATAAACAAAAAAAAAAATTGTTTTTTTTTTTCGGCTGCCCTGCATGGCGTGTGGGATCTTAGTTCCCCGACCAGGGATGGACCCGCACCCCCTGCAATGGAAGCACGGAGTCTTAACCACTGGACCGCCAGGGAAGTACCCCCCTCAAAATTTTTTAAAAATAAAAATCTGCCTGTAACTACTGTTAAATGCAACAACTCAATATAATTATGAATGCATCTCAGTATAATTATGCTGAGTAACAGAAGCCAGACAAAGAAGAGCATATAGCAGATTATTCCATTTCTATGAATTCCTATAAAATTGTGGAAAATGCAAATTATTCTATAGTGACAGAAAGCAGGTAAGTGGCTGCCTGGGCAGGCAAGATGGGGACCAGGAGGGGCTGAACAGAGGGATTACAAGGACACACAGAGATATTTTTGGGTGAATGTTTATGCCCATTAACTTGATTGTGGTGACGATTTCAAGGATGTAAACATTTGTCCTAAAACCCATCACATTGTACACTTTAAATGTGTGCAGTTCCTTCTATGGCAATTATACCTCCATAAATCTGTCAAAACAATAAGGAACTGTTGGCAACTTCCAATCATGGAATTTGTTCTGTAAAGTTTTGCTTGAAATCCTGGATACTGCAGTCACTTACTGGATATTATTTTCACTAACCCATCCTTTTTACTCAGGAAGACACCCCATAATTTCACACTCTGAAATAATCAGTGTTTCAAATTCTCCAACAGAAAGGAAAATTCAAATATTTTACTCATAATTTCTTCCATAGAATTGCCAAAGAGCATCATAACATTCAAAACAACTTATCAAGTGATTGTTTCACTTTTCAAAGTTACCATTGACTCTACTACCTCTCCTATAAATACTGCATTTGTAGGAGTGACAGAAGTCATTAAAAAACAAACAAACAAACAAAAAGCAGCTGATAGAATTGAGATCAATCCCAATACAACTGAGATCAATTCAAATACAGAATCTCAGGACAACCTCTGAGATTTGGATGGGAGCTCTATAACATGGGATAAAATAGTCAACCTCTCTTCTATATAATTTTAGTAATTCTTTAGATCAAGCATTGGTCTTTTCATTGGGTTCTTAATCACACGCAAAAAATAATTGAAGTATTTTTTAATGTCAGAGACAACATATAACAGATCTAAGATTAAAAATTCATAAAGGTATTCAAGTTAATAGAGGAACATAAAAATCTCTCAATAATTTAAAATGTATGTCTCTATAATGTCTTTTTTCCAGTAAGCAATGTTGACTTATGAAACCAGTTTCCAGCTTTGAAAAGCCCCAAGCATTTTTCCTGGCACTTAACTCAATAAAAGTTTGTCGAATTAATAAGTCAAAATATTTTTTTTTAATGTTGGATATTTACAGGACCCTTTGAAGAATTTGTGAAGGGATTTGAAGTTGTTGGATTATGGTAACTTGATCTGCCCTGGAGTGCAGAAACCTTCCAGATACCTTCAGGCACCCTCCATGTATGTATCCTGAGAAACTCTCTCTCCATATTGGGCAAATCATTTACTGTATCTGCGTTCTAGTCACTCCATAATAGGTGGAGAGCAGCCCAACTCTAGAAAAATGAGAAGCCAAAGCTATATGGGCTTACTGGGGACTACATTTCAATAGTATTCATTTATTTGTTTATTTGTTTACATTTAGACACATTTTGAACAAAGTGGTGGGAGCTATGTTAAATCAGTTCTCTGTAAATAATTGCTTCTAGAAAGACTTCCACAGTGGCTGGAGGGGGAAACAAAGGTATATGTATATGTAAATGACATGAATTAAAGAATTAACTGTCCCCTTCCAACACCCCACCTCCGCAACCCTCAACTCACGGCTCCCTCGCTTTGTTACTTTAGAGTAATCTTAGATTTGAGTCAGGAGCCAATTTTAAATCTTGGTAAATGAAACAGATATATGAATAGCAGGCTTTATGCTTAAACCCAAAGCAATATATTCCTTAAAAGTTAGAAGAATAACATTTGCCTATATACATAATGTATATTTACAGGAAGTTGACCTTTGAACTTAATCTGTATGTTGAACTTTTTCTGTAGTTTCTATACAAATATTGGATTATTAGCTACTCATGAATTGAATAAAGTTGTTAATTTTTCTAGTGTTCTAGTTAATAATCAGCAAATACAGGAGAGGAGAGTAAGAGTTGGGCTCTTAGATAACTTTATGTAAGTAATTGCTTCAGAAAAAAAGTGGACTTTTTATTTAGGGAAAACAAGTGATAAGTGGTAGTTTCAAGGGTGAAGAGTTGCCAGTTTTAAGTGAAATTGTCTGAAGGCTTTGTATCGAGAGAATGAATCCGGGGGATAGAGTGTTGGTTTTAAATTCTGTTTTAATCACTATAGTTATTATTGTGCTTTCAAGGGGTTGTATTAACATCTGTGAATTATTTTCAAACATATTTGAAAATGCTTTGTATGCACAAGATGCCCAGCTATGACTCTAAATTTTATTGGCAAATCTCATGTGACCTGCCTTTCTGGAGAAGTAAGCATTAGACATGCAAGTTCAGCCTGCTATATGGGCAACGTGTATTTGTTTTTGAGAAATCTCAAACTGTTTTTATGAGAGCATTAACTCTCTCAGGGAAACGACTCTACCACCAACTGCCCCATGGGAGAAGATGTGCGGGGACACCTGCGTCCTGCTGTTTGGAGGAGAAAGGGCTGCTGGTGAGAAATCGGGGTAACTGACAGCCTTGGACTGAGTAGTGGAAAACAGAGAACAGCTGCCTTCCTCTCCATCGCTGACATTGATGCAAGCAATTCTGAAGGTGTCTCCAAAACTCTGGAAAAGAAAACCTTGGTTGGGCTTCCCTGGTGGTACAGTGGTTAAGAATTCGCCTGCCAATACAGGGGACATGGGTTCAAGCCCTGGTCCGGGAAGATCCCACATGCCACGGAGCAACTGAGCTCGCGTGCAACAACTACTGAAGCCCATGCTCCGCAACAAGAGAAGCCACCACAATGAGGAGCCCGCACACAGCAACGAAGACCCAATGCAGCCAAAAATAAATAAATGAACTTATTTTTTAAAAAATCTTGTAATAACTTATAATGGAAAAGAATCTAAAAAGGTATATATATACATATCTGAATCACTTTGCTGTACATCTGAAACTAACATATCACAACATTGTAAATCAACTATATTTCAATAAAAATTAAAAAAAAACAAAACAAAGCTGAATGCATGATCTGATGAAGAAATTTTTTAAAAAAAGAATGAAGCATCTTAAAAAAAATAACAAAGAGTAATTCCACAGTCTCTGAGTAAGATGGAAATGATTCTTTGGTCAGTCTAAAAATCAAAGATACTTAATGTGTGTGTTTGTGTGAATCTACAAAGCAGCCCGTTATCCTTAATACCTCCTTATCATGGTGCTGTTTCAGGAAGAATAGGGAGTGCTAGAACATGCACATTTCTTTTTTTTTTTTTTTTAATTTATTTTAAATTTACTTTATTTTTGGCTGCATTGGGTCTTCATTGCTGCGTGCGGGCTTTCTCTAGTTGCAGCGAGCAGGGGCTACTCTTTGTTGTGGTGTGCGGGCTTCTGATTTCCGTGGTTTCTCCTGTTGCCGAGCAGGGCTCTAGGTGCACGGGCTTCAGTAGTTGTGGCATGTGGGCTCTAGAGCCCAGGCTCAGTAGTTGTGGTGCATGGGCTTAGTTGCTCCGCGGCACGTGGGATCTTCCCGGACCAGGGCTCGAACCCATGTCCCCTGCATTGGCAAGCATATTCTTAACCACTGCGCCACCACGGAAGCCCACATGCACATTTCTTAAAGTAAGATTTTGCAATTAAAAAGTAAGAATCTGAGCATTTCACACTGAAAAATAAACACAAAGCAAGCAATTGCTAATCTAATCAGACATTGGCACTGTCTTCCTCAAAATGCGGGTATACACTGCCAGCTTGAAATCTTTGACCTTGCAATCTCTTCTGAAAATTGAAAGGCTAGTGTGATGTGAAAAGCTTTAAGAATTTCCCAAGAACTGAATAAATATAATCTCACAGAATGGGGAATTTTGCAAGTATTTGTACTACTTAATGGTACATTTTCATATGTGCTGAGGTTACTCATTCTCAAATAGGTTTTAACAGCGTTTTTTGCTCTTAACATCCCAGGTGAGGTCTAAACACCACTTTTCACTGACATCCCTGAGAAGAAGAGAGAACACATTCCAAGCTTCCCACAGAAGGGGAGTGAAACGTTGGCCAGTGGTTGGCCAGGGCGGAATCTGTCTTCCATGTACCAGCTCTGAAGCCTTGAAGGCCTGACTTAACCTCTCCGGGCCTACTTTCCCCCACTCCATTGGTAAAATGAGAACAATAGGACCAGCATCGCAGTATTGCTGTAAGGACGAAATGGGATTATACACACAAAGTGCATTCACAATGTCTGGTACTGAGTAAGTACTCAAATGTTTCCTAAATATTTAAGTCAAAATGGGTGAAATGCTTAAAACTTCGGAAAACCAACCATTTTCCAAATATACTGCTTCTTAAGGGATAGATTCCAGAGAAGGTGGCCATTCTGTACTCCTTTCAAATAAAAATGATAAATTCAGAAAAATTTTATGCTGGATAACTAACCTATGGTTCCCAAGGAGCCATTTTACTACATGCAATTAATTAGGCACAAACATCCTGGTGCTGAACTATTGTTTACATCAATTCTCTACTAGATTGTCCTAAATCTGGGTATGGGATATTTATCTGGTATCTAGTGGCAATATTCCAAAAGTTTCTTCATTTTTAATGAGCTTCTGTTTGTGAAAACTAAGGCGCCTAGTTGTCGGTTGAAACTGGGATAATTTTTCTTTCAGCCCCACTACCTTCCTGCTTACGTCCCAGATAATTCAGCTAACATTTTAATTTAGTTCAAATATATATTGACTGCCTGCTATGTTCATATGACAAGTATTATATTCAAGAGTATGAAGGGACAGAATGCAAGCCACTTAGGCAGTTATTATTGAAAGCCCTTATCAATGGAGAAATACTGACAGCAAACGAGCAGATCCATGTCATCCTGTTTCAGCGGTGGCGTGAGGGAGAGGTGGCCTGGACCGCCAGCATCAGGCCCTTAAGGACAGGCACATTTCCAGTAACAGTCTCAATTCCCCAGATTCCCCGGGGAAGGAGGGCAGTCGGTGTTGCCCACGGCATCGCCTGATATCACTTGTTCCGGGTGATAGGAGAGCGTGGGGCCGCCGGGCCACCTCATCCGTGGTCTGACTGTATTAACCTCTTGGTTCCCAGCTCCTGCCACGTGAGGTGTCCTAATATGGTCAGACTCCGGAGGAGCCCAGGAGCGCTTGCCTTTCTCCTGCTAATGGGGAGGAAGCAAACACTCTGAAGGCAAGCAAACGGGGATCTGGGTTCGCTTCTGGGCCAGCTGAAAGTGGGCTGCAGCAGAAGTCCTGCCTCGGGTCATCAATCATTTAATAAACCCCCAGGGAATCCGATCTCCTCGGGGGGCTTTCTGCCCTCCCCTCTTTCTCGCCCTCCCCTCCCCTTCGGGGAGGCAGCGCTGGGTGGTGGTCCCCCAGCTCCTGTCCCCGTACAGGAACGGGAGGCGTCCTGGGGGTCGCGTGGGCTGCTCGCCTGGCCCTTGGCTCGAGGCTCCGGCCGCTCCTCGGGTCCTAGCAGCCCAGCAGGAGATGCTGCAAGGCGTGTCTGGGGCTGTGCTCATGTGATGAAGCGAGGGGAAAACAAGGGGGAGGAGGAGGAGGCGAAGAGGTGGCTTTTTTTTTTTTTCTTTTAAGGAGTTTGCAGCGAGCGCGTCTCCTTCATTCGCTGTCTGGGCGGGTTCGGAGGAGGACGACGGGAGAGGAAGGCGCCCCTGGGACCTCGCGGGCGCACGGCTCCTGGCTCTTCTCCGCGTCCCTGCTATTTGGGGAAGGCGTAACCCGGCTGCTGGGCGCGGGAGAACCGCAGACAAGCCATGGGCGCCGGGAGCTCCACCGAACAGAGGAGCCCGGAGCAGCCGGAGGCGGGGAGCGCGACGCCGGCCGAGCCCGAGCCCGAGCCCAGCGGCGGAGGCTCTGCGGCGGAGGCGGCGCCCGGATCGTCGGCGGACGCGACCATCGCCCCTGCGGACCCCACCACCAAGGTACCGGCGCGCCGGGCCACCTGCCCCGGGGAGGCGGAGGGTGGGGTGTGTGTGTGTGTGTGTGTGTGTGTGTGTGTGTGTGTGTGTGTGTGTGTGTTGGGGGGCGTCCCTTGATCTCCGCCTGCGATAACTTCCCGGCCGGTCCAGCCCATCTGCAAACTCGGGAGCATAAATCCCTCTTTCTAGGCTTTTCAGGGTCTTTAGCGCCGGGGCGGGACCACAGCAGCGGCGAGCGCGGCGGGGGGCTTGCATCTTTGTAGTGGGTCTCCAGGGGTGGCGACTGCGCCATCCGCAGTAATAAAATCCGCCGGCTGCCCGCCGCTAACTGAGCCTTTCTCCACGCTCTTCCGGTGGGAGCGACCCAGCCCGGTACCGGCGAGCTGCTTGCGGGAGTCCGCGGAGGACTGACCCCCGAGCCGAGAGTGTCGAGCCCCCGCCCTCCTACCTCCCCCAGCGGAAAGTCCGCTGTTGGGTTCCCCGCAGCGCACTGTCCGTGATACCAGCTGTGTCTGGAGCGACCCGGGTTTGGTACCCAGTCCTCCTGCGGCAGCGGCTCGAGCAGACACCGCCTTCCTGATGCAGAGAAAGCCTGGGGTGTAGCTCGCTCGGAGCCAGAGAAAATCTGAGCCGACGCTGCATTTCCAGAAGGAATGACAGGTTTCGCAAACACGGCGGCGTCCTCCTTTTCGCTCAGTTCATTGCACTCAGTTGGATAAACAAATACTGGAGGAGTAGTTAGAAGTTCTCAAAGGATGCGGTCAGAGGCGTAAGCCAGCATTCCCTCTACTCTGGTCTCTGGAGGCAGTGCTGAACCTCCTAGACATTTTGCATTTTATAGTCTCAGTCTTCAAGGCTGAAATATTTGTTCTTGGCGACTACAGTCGCCAAGATTGTGACTTGTTCAGATCGTTGTCTTTTAGATCTATTTTCCAGCATGTATGTTCGTTAGCCAGGCTTCACCCAACCCTTTTTGTGATATTTTTATAGAAGATGTGGATAACCATATTTAATACTTAAAAGGAAAAAAAGAAAACCCCTTGTGTCAAATTTGAGGATATACAGAGTACATGAGGACCTTTAGGAGTTATCTCAGGAAGTATAGATGTTTACAGTGCGGGGGGGAAAAAAACAACAACCCTGAAATCTAGGTAAAAATCACACAATTATATGACCTAATCGCCTTGACCTTTTCGCTGTCCTAGTTTAGTTTGAGCTGAGAGACTGCCGTTAACTAGATTACCTCTAGTCGTTAACATAACTACTTGTAAAACCCACGATCCCTAGAGCTGTAGATGCTCACAAGTACCAACTGTGCCTGGAATGTCTAGATTTTCTAAGAGATGCCTAAGAAATGTACTATATCCTTTTGAGATCTCAGTTAGGTTTTAATATTTACTGTACATCACTTTTTGATGCCAACTACTGTCAAAATGGCTGTATAACCAGTATTTAGAGTCCGGTAATAATGAAAGTAATTTTAAGGTGTAGTTGCTAAAAGCTTGCAGCTGGGGAACATTTTTTTCCTTGGCTTTTACCAGTCCTTCAGGTCTTATCAACAGTTCACACTGAGATATGGTACTTATTCCCTTCTCAATAACTTCAGTGCGTTCATTTAAAATATTCCTTCCTTTCTGTTCTCTTTATCTTTCTTCCATAACCTTATCCTCCCTTTTTCTTAGTCACCACCATCTTGAAACAGCCAGATGACCTCCTTTAAAAAATTACCTAAGTGACATCCAGAATATCATTGAACTTTTTGGCATACGGCCCAGTTATCAATTTGGAGACAAATCAATAAACTTGCATGTATCCTTAGAAAATGTGTAGTTTTTCATTTCAACTAGCAAAATTTATTACTCAGGTTTTGAAGACCTAAGTCTTTTCAAAAGGATGGTCTAATTAAGAATGATTCAGCACATAGCTTTTGCCTCCCCTCTTTGCCCTGTTCAGCCCCAGTTCTTGACCTCTGAGTAATCTCATCTGCCATTCTGGGTTCCCATAGCACCATGGACTCTTCTTTCCAGCAGTTTCCATATTTGTGGGTTTAGTGACTTGTGTTCTTCTGGCTGTTCTGAATGCTCCACAAGGGCAGGGACCATATCTGGTTTGGCTCATAACAGGTGTTGCCCCATGTGTGACGTGTGTGGCTGGCCGGTAGGATGATGCTGGCTCCCTGAGTTTGATTGGAGACTGTCAAGTTGGGGAATACCTTGGCCCATCTACTTGTTCTTTGACTTTCCCATCATCATGATCTGTGTCACTTATCAGACAGTGACTAAGTCAAAGTGAGTCTGGTTATTCACAGACCAGGTGAATATCTAGCAAAAAACTAAGATTTGGGGACTCTGATTTCTGCTTCTTTAGAATGGCTTGTTACCGTTGCAGTTTCAAATTGCCTTTAATCTCAAATAAACAAATGCATTATAAGTGCAAGTGGCTCAGATGAGACCACTTCATACATTGGATTAGTGATGAATTACATCTTGAGCTTTTTTGATTGGGTCTGTGGACATTTGGGGAGGTTTAGACTAGTGCTTCCCTCCTCCCCCAGTAGAATGCTGATCATTAATTAAAGGCTGTTAGCAGATTTTTTTTCCCCATTGGTAAAACTTGATTACTGAAGCCTCAGGTTTAGATGCACTGAGACAAGTCCTGGTTTTATCTGTGATGTATTTTAATGGAAATGGAAGGAGTCTTATCTTCCAGTCAATCTTTGTATGTTAATTCTGAGGGGAAATGGCTTGATCAGTTATTTTCCAGGTTTAATTTTGAGTTTGCCATTTTGGCCACTGCAGGGTGCAGGAAGATTAGACCACCTGAACACAGGTGGTAAACAAAGCCTCATGGTATTTCTCAATCATCTGCTTTTAAACATTTGAAGTCATCTGCTTTTAAAAGATGAAAAGCCTGTTTTCACTCAGGTAGCAGTGTAGGGTGGGGTGGCCAGTGACAAACTTCCATATCTCTGGCAAATCTTGATTTCTGGAGCCAAGCTTCAGGCTAAATCTGGACCATCACAATCCTCTAAATTAGCCCTTCTGTCTTTTCTGTTCAGTGACTCAGAGCTAGAAATGGAACAGTTCTCAGTTGCAACAGTGTGAGGCCTAGGTCCCCGGCAGGTGGGGAGACTGGGACCCTTGTCAGTCTTTCAAGCTGTGGTTCCATTTGGTTACAAGAGCTGTGACTCAAATAGATGTATTCAAATAGAAGAATCCACTGTCCCAATTAATAAAGTTAAGGACGCCCTTACCTTTTGTGCATTAAAACAGACAGTTGGGGCTTCCCTGGTGGCGTAGTCGTTGAGAATCTGCCTGCCAGTGCAGGGGACACGGGTTCGAGCCCTGGTCTGGGAAGATCCCACATGCCGCGGAGCAACTAGGCCCGTGAGCCACAACTACTGAGCCTGCGCGTCTGGAGCCTGTGCTCCGCAACGAGAGGCCACGACAGTGAGAGGCCTGCGCACCGCGATGAAGAGTGGCCCCCGCTCGCCGCAACTAGAGAAAGCCCTCGCACAGAAACGAAGACCCAACACAGCCATAAATAAATAAAATAAAATTTAAAATTAAAAAAAATACAGACAATTGGTTTGGCCAGCTGCATTTCATAATTCCTCTCCCAGCACAAGGTATGTGCGGTTTCCCACTTACCCTGTGTTTACAAAATGGGAATGGAGATGGCTGTAATGTGATTGTCACCAGTTTTACACTAGGAGGGCCAGAATTTAAGATGATTTCGAGAGAATTATATGTTAACAGAGTGGGGTTTTTTGTGTGGCTACCTGTATTCATGTGCATTTCCCTCAGATTATAAGAGGTACTACTTTCTGATTAGAACACAGTCTAGAAATTGGAGCTGTGGGTGTGAAGATGGTCGTTTAGGATACCGATAGCCTGTGGGGACTGCAGTGCCTTCCCTTTAATCCACTATAGCCTTTTAAGCTCTTAGATTTGTGAGGTCAGTGAAGATTTCCACTTAAAATACTTCCCTTGATGAGGAACAGGCCCCAAATGTGCATCGTCTTTGAATTCGCTGTGCTTTGACTAATCTCTGTGCCGGGATAGCTTTAAACTACATTAAAAGGATGATTCCAGCTTGGTATCTTACAGGATAATAAATAAAATGTTTTGTTTTAAAAGGTACAAAGGGGACTTCCCTGGTGGTCCAGTGGTTAAGAATCCACCTTCCAATGCAGGGGACGCGAGTTCGATCCCTGGTTGGAGAACTAAGATCCCACATGCCGCAGGGCAACCAAGCCCACGCACGCACTGCAACTACTGAGCCCGCGTGCTCTGGAGCCCGTGTGCCACAACTAGAGAGAAGCCCTCGCGCCACAACAAAGAGCCCACGCGCCGCAACTAAGACCCTACACAGCCAAATAAATAAATAAATGTTTTTTAAAAAATGAAAGAAAAATAAAATAAAAGGTACTAAGGAATGGTTTCTTTTTCTTTACCAGTTTTAACACCTATTCAGTGTTACAGGAATACCAATGAAAAGAAAATCCAGCTAAATGGTGCTTGTCCTTGGCCTCTATAATTTTTAATGCTGTAGTCATTCATGAAATGAGAAATTAGAATTTACAGCACTTAGCGTTGTGAGAAAAATATATCAGTACTTTTATCACATGAAAAATATAAAACTAAAAATCCTTGAAGCCAATTCTTAGTTCTCTTATAACCTAAAAAAGTATAGTTTAGAAGAAGTTTCATTTTAAAATAATAGAAAAATATGGAAAAAGCTGGGTTTGGGAGGGAGATGCATTATATCTTGTAAATAGGCAAGCTTTCTTTCTTTTTTAAAAAATTTATTTACATTTATTTTTGGCTGCATTGGGTCTTCGTTGCTGCATGCAGGCTTTCTTTAGCTGCGGCGAGCGGGGGCTACTCTTCCTTGTGGTGGGCGTGCTTCTCATTGTGGTGGCTTCTCTTGTTGCAGAGCATGGGCTCTAGGCGCGCGGGCTTCAGTAGTTGTGGCATGCAGGCTCAGTAGTTGTGGCTCACGGGCTCTAGAGTGCAGGCTCCGTAGTTGTGGCGCTCGGGCTTAGTTGCTCCGCGGCATGTGGGATCTTGCCGGACCAGGGCTCGAACCGGTATCCCCTGCATTGGCAGGTGGATTCTTAACCACTGTGCCACCAGGGAAGCCCAGCAAGCTTATTTTCAATAAATTATTTAAAAATCTATAATTATCATTATTTGTCTTGTCTGTTTAGATTTTGGGCTATTTTCCTGCAAGTTAGCACCTTATTAGAGAATGGGTTGGGTTTTATACCTATGTTCTTACTTGTTAGTACATCTAATAAAAGGATTAAGGTGAAGATATTAATCTGTAATAATTTTGATTATATATACATTTTTATTTCTTACCGTGAATAATTAAGTTTACTTAATTTAAATCTGACTGTAGACCTGACATCATCATTCTTGAATAATAAAGGCTTTATAAAAAGATGATCAAAAGTACTTGCTTACTCTTTTTTTTTTTTAATTTTTATTTCTTTATATTTATTTTTGGCTGTGTCGGGTCTTCGTTTCTGTGCGAGGGCTTTCTCTAGTTGCGGCGAGCGGGGGCCACTCTTCATCGCGGTGCGCGGGCCTCTCACTATCGCGGCCTCTCGTTGCGGAGCACAGGCTCCAGACGCGCAGGCTCAGTAGTTGTGGCTCAGGGGCCCAGTTGCTCCGCGGCATGTGGGATCTTCCCAGACCAGGGCTCGAACCCGTGTTCCCTGCATTGGCGGGCAGATTCTCAACCGCTGCGCCACCAGGGAAGCCCAGTACTTGCTTACTCTTATTAAAATGATTCTTTTTTTTTAAGTGGTAGGTTTCTGCTTTTAAGATTTATTTATTTATTTTTATTGATTGATTGATTGGTTGCTATGTTGGGTCTTCGTTTCTGTGCGAGGGCTTTCTCTAGTTGTGGCAAGCGGGGGCCACTCTTCATCGCGGTGCGCGGGCCTCTCACTATCGTGGCCTCTTTTGTTGCGAAGCACAGGCTCCAGATGCGCAGGCTCAGTAGTTGTGGCTCACGGGCCTAATTGCTCCGTGGCATGTGGGATCTTCCCAGACCAGGGCTCGAACCCGTGTCCCCTGCATTAGCAGGCAGATTCTCAACCACTGCACCACCAGGGAAGCCCTTAAAATGATTTTTATTTAAAGTCATAGCGAACAGGATTCATTTAATGTTTCTTTTTCTAAAAATGTTAATGGTTGAGATCCTTAATTTGTAGAGTATGGTAAAAAGGGAAAGCCTCGTGTTCCTCCCCACCCGTAAAGTACTCACTGTTAACAATAGTTTGAAATCAATGTTGGTTGTTTCTAGCATATTCTTTTAAAAGCTTTATGCATGTGCAAGTATATAAATAAGAATAGCTCTATCTTTTGCTTTCAACAAATAAGATCATAACACATATATTCTGCAACTTTAGAGTTTGGATATCTTTTCATATCAGGACATAAAGATCTACCCTCATTCTTATTGGCTACATAAATTTCTCATTTATGGATTGAAGTACCGTAATGATTTAACCAATCCCCTGTGTTTATATTTAGATTTTCCTAGTCTTTTGTTATATTAAATTGACACAGGGAATATCCTAGTTCAGACATCTTTGTATGTGTGTGAATGTATCTCTAGGATATATTTCTGGAAGTGGGATTGCTGGATCACAGGATTTACATGCATTTAAAATTTTGATAGTCCTTGCTAAATTTACTTTCCAAAGAGATTCATCCACTTTGCATCCCTACTCTGTGGAGAGCAGCACTCACTTTCCCTTGCCTCAGTGGATAGAAGATTTTTGTAGTATTTGCCAATCTGTACCTCAGTTGGCACCTCAGTTTCCTCGATGCATTTTTAATTATGAAGTTGGGTGCCCTGTCAGGTATATTGACCATACGCTTTTTTTCTGTGCACCACTCCATCAGGAACTGGACTGGCTTTCAGAGCATTAAAGGGTATAGTTTATTTTATTGCTAGTTAACTTTAAAAGACTTTTTCCCTCCAGAAATTAATCAAAATTGGGAAAAAGCAAGTTTAGAGTAAAAAGGGGGCTGAGGTATTGTTCCCTTTCCTTCCCAAATTAGTAAACTGTCTTTAATTTTATTTACTTGGATTGACTTTGCAATGACCTACTTCTTTAGCTATCAGTTTAAAAATTTCTCCTCTGGGAACAATCTAAAATCATCCAGTTGCCAGAAATTTCTTCATACATCTGATCCATGAAATGTTGGAATCAGGGATTGCGGGCAGCAGAAATCCACCTCCTGGGAAAACAGTAGTCCCCTCCCCTGGGCGCTGTTCTCATTTCTCATAACAAATGACAGCCTGGCTCTGTTAACTGGAATAAATGTGTTTTCCCAGGAAAATGTAGGTGTTCAAAGCACTGGAAACTACAGGGTCTTTCCCGGACACTGTTAGGCTTCTCTTAATACAAGTATTCATTCAAGTTCAAAGGTTTTCATCTTCCCTACAGTTTCTTCATGATGTTATGTAAATGAGATAAGCCAAATTTTAAGAAGGGGAGATTACTATAAATCATTGGCAGATCTTCTGTTCATCATATGCAGACATTGCAAATTGTGGAGTTTGGAGAGATTAAATTTTCTGTGGTTCCCAAACCTGGTTGTGCAGTTGAGTCACCTGGGGAGCTTTTTAAAGACACCACTGGTCCCCCTTCTAGATTATTCAATCAGAATCCCAGGCCACCCCAGCGTCTGAGATTCTGTAGCCTTAATGCTCATCAGGGATCCTAATTGGCCTAGTTAGGCCACCATTGCCTGGAGGAAGCAGTTTGGGGTGTAGACCTGGGCGAGGCATTCAGAGGTAACAGCAGCACAGACTGATGGACATTGGTGCTTGTGTGGGTGGAGGGAGGGTTTCAGATGATGCTAGAAGAATTAGGTGTTTCCCCTCCCCACAACAGAGGAGAAAATAAAGGGAAACATTTCTCCTACATAATTTCCCTCCTTTATTCTACTTTTTTTTTTTAATTTATTTTTTTTATTTTTGGCTGCACTGGGTCTTCGTTGCTGTGCACAGGCTTTCTCTAGTTGCGGCGAGCGGCGGCTACTCTTTGTTGTGGTGCGCGGGCTTCTCATTGCGGTGGCTTCTCTTGTTGCGGAGCACGGGCTCTAGGTGCGAGGGCTTCAGTAGCTGTGGCTCACGGGCTCAGTAGATGTGGCGCATGGGCTTAGTTGCTCCGCGGCATGTGGGATCTTCCCGGACCAGGACTCGAACCCATGTCCCCTGCATTGGCAGGCGGATTCTTAACCACTGCGCCACCAGAGAAGTCCCTATTCCACTGTCTTGAAACCAAGTGTGCTACTAGTAGAGGCTTTTTCTGAATGGAATGTGCTCTTCAGGGTAAATAGGTGTGGAATCAAATGCTCTCATCGTTTCTGAGCCAGGAGCTACTTGTCAAAGTTCACTTTTCGTTCCCACCGGACTGCCTCTTAATCCTCATCCCTCATTTATCAATTTAAAACGTCACTTGTGTTGGGTAAGTAGACAGTAGCTGATGGCTTAGTTTATGGCCTTTGGCTGGTCTGAAAATCCCTGAAGAAGTCTTAACACCTAGCCAAGTAGCTGAAGATCAGAAGAGGGGGCTGTCTAAAAAAAATTTTTTTTTAATAAATTTATTTATTTATTCATTTATTTAATTTTTTTGGCTGCATTGGGTCTTTGCTGCTGCACGCGGGCTTTCTCTAGTTGCGGCGAGTGGGGGCTACTCTTCGTTGCGGTGCGCAGGCTTCTCATTGCGGTGGCTTCTCTTGTTGTGGAGCACAGGCTCTAGGCGCGCGGGCTTCAGTAGTTGTGGCTCGTGGGCTCTAGAGTGCAGACTCAGTAGTTGTGGTGCATGGGCTTAGTTGCTCCGCGGCATGTGGGATCTTCCCGGACCAGGGCTCGAACCCGTGTCCCCTGCATTGGCAGGCGGATTCTTAACCACCGTGCCACCAGGGAAGCCCAAATTTTTTTTTAATTAAACAAACAAACAAAAAGTGTAAGAGGGCTGTCTGGCTTTCCCCACCACTTGATTTCATTAACATTTCTTTACTGGCACCTGTACTCCGGGAACTGGGGATGGAAGAAGAGAGAAATCCCAGAGCTCAGGTGCTAAAAAAAAGGTGAAAGTGCACCCATTCCACTAAAATGGATTATTTTCTGTCTAGAGGGAGAAATTTAATTCGTTTTCCATACTGGTTACCTGTTGTTCCAGTACTATTGACTAAATAGTCCCTCCGGTTAAAACTCGAGTTTCCATATGCATATATGTTTATTGATGTCTTTTTACTTTAAAAATTTTTCCTACTCTTTATTTGTACACATAGTTAAAAGCATTAAGAGAGTGGCTAAGAATGTAATCGATTTTAATGACAGACCCATGGTTTAAAATACCTTTATATTCTACATCTCTGGGCTCACCCCCGTCTCGTGGCTATCGTAAGTTTATGCACACATAAATATAAAAAAGTGGGGAGCCTGTGTTGTCTTCAGAAGTGAATATATTTTCTTGGTGTGTGATAACATTATGCATTAAAAATAGTCACTCAAGTATTTCCTAACCACTTAGCCTATGAAAGGCCCTGGTCTAGATGCTTCCTGAGGTAAATTACACACAGCATTATCCTTGAGCACCTCAGGATCTAGGTGAGGTATAGGATCCCTCTAGAGGAAAAGATTCAATAAGAAAGATTCAAATAAGTTGGATAGACAATAGAAGAATTGCCATTAGTTGGTACATGTCTATTCAGTGAATTGTCCAGATAACTGATGTACAAAGAAAAGAAGATCTTGGCAAGTGTTGGAGGCAGATAAAGGCCATTAGTCGGGAGGCCAGGAGGTACAGGGCATATGAAAGAGCTGAATGTTGTAAGAGGATAATGGGAAGATGCCGATAGAATTGCAGCCAGTCATGGTAAGAGCTGCACAGGCAGCAGAGAGCCAGTGAAGTGAAGGCTTCCGATAAAAAACAAAGCAAAGAGGCAGACCCTCTCACACTCGGCAGAGAGGACACCCCTAGGAGCATGGGGGGCACATATTAGCCCGTGCGGTGGGATGGGTGCAGGGTGTAGGCTCGGCACGGGGGCAGCCAAAAACAGCTGAGGTTTCAAGACTTGGAATACGGAGTGCCTCAGTTTCTCTAGTAGACAAGGACGTTCCCCTCAGGATGTCGGTTTCAGTTGTCTATTGCTGTGTAACCAACTGTGCCAAACAACCGCTTAAACCAAGAGTATCTGTAGAAGAGAGAACATCACTTGATAGTAACAGCTTGGGATTTTTTTTTAATGTTAAGAAGAGGTTTGCAGCAGAGTCTAGGGAATGACAGAGGGCATCCATGAGATCAGCAGCGTTTCTCTAAGTAGTGATCTGCTGAGAGCCCAGATCACCGGCACTGGGAGCAATCCAGGCTTGCAGAGTGGGGGGCACAGGGAAAGATTAAATATCACAGGGTAAGAGATGATGACACTGAAGGAGCTGAGAGTGGCGGCTGGGGAGAAGGTGGAACCAACAGTGAATATTAATAGAGGAGAAGACTAGTGAAAACAGATGGCACTGGCTCCACCAGCCATTGGGTCACTGCTTCATCATGCAACAGTGACTAGTTTACCACAGCACATCTGGGTCCACCTAAAAATGAAAGAGACTGATGGTTGACTAGCATTTCTTCCATTTGTAGGCAAAGAATCTAGGTGGCTTGGCGAAGGTTTATCTTCACTTTCAAAGAAGATATTTCTTCTTCGCAATTTTTTCCATCTCCAGCGTATGCCCTTCAGTGTGTCGTTCGGAGGACGATTTATGGTTTGCTATTTTTCTCCATGTCTGAGCGTATGATTTCTTACTGAATTGAGCCATTACATAAGGCTCTGGGTTCTGTCTGCTTCATGATCAATTTTCTGTCCTCGCTCCAGATATTGACCATCCTTATTGAAGCCATGCTTCATCACGTCCTTGATGGTTTTCCTTACTCTTTGAAATACATATTGTTGTGATGCATAAAACAAGATTGTTGATGTATGTTATGGTTGTTAGCTTTTTTTTACATTTTCAGTTCTGGGTGGTAATTTTTCACTAAGGTAACAAACTGCTTGCATAATGCTTTTTAAGAAACTTGTGTTTGAATTATCCTTCACTTGGGTATGTATGTAAAACAGTCTTATTCCACACCAGTAACGTTGAATGCTATGCAAAGTTCAACCTTAGATGTGGTTGAATTTACAATTGATATACACTGCAGTACCAACTGGGGTGGGATGGGGGAGGTGGAGAAGGGATTGAAATCTACAGGAAATTGCTAAAAATTAGACAGTCTCTCTATGACGAATTTTTCTTAATTATTTCAGAAATGACACGTTTAACCAATATTTAGACATGAGTTCCTGACTCCTATAATGTTAATCTAAATATTTGAGTGGAAATTTTTGTTCTTGTTCTGCTCTGTTTTATATGAAGTAAGTTACTGAAAAGCAGTGGAAAATGTCAGCACTAAAGTTTACTAAATCAGTCCGGATTATTAAGATCTTTTCTCCAATCCTGACAAAAGTGTATAAAATTTAAACAAAAAATTCTTGACAGTACCGGGAGCAAAACTCAAATTGATTTGATCTTTATATCTGATTTTTTTTTTAAACCTTCAGGAGTTTAAGTTTCCTTTAAATTCAGTTTGATGGCAGTGTTAGATCTGTCTGTTTTGTTTGCAATATAGGAAATTTGTTTCGCCTCAATTAAAATGCAGATTGGTTGTTCTTTCGTTATTAATTAAAGACACACTAAGGTCTTTTGAATGCTGAAAAGATTTTTGTCCTAAATGGAGCTAAGAGGACCTACAATGTTATCTAGAATTGCAACAGTGACAGAGATTTCAAGTCACTTCTGGAACTGTGCCTGATAAACAGTCCTCCAGGACAGGGAGGAATGCGAAGAATGCATTCTACTTCAGGGAAGTAGGTCATGGTTTAAAGCCTTACATTTGTCAGAGAAAGTTTCTCAAGCAGTCCTTATGATTGCTGGGTCCTCGCTAATTCCTTACTCAGGGTTCTTTAGTCTTAGGCAAATTAGGTGGCTAAATTAACTTGTTAGTTTCTAGGAGGGCTGGACTAAAAGTAACAGATTCACCACATGCGCCTGTACTCCCAACACCAAAAAGAGTTAGGGCTATAGACTAGTGACTGGAAAACCATAGATGTGGGCTTCCCTGGTGGCACAGTGGTTAAGAATCCGCCTGCCAATGCAGGGGACACGGGTTTGAGCCCTGGTCAGGGAAGATCCCACATGCCGCGGAGCAACTAATCCCGTGTGCCACGACTACTGAGCCTGTGCTCTAGATCCTGCGAGCCACAACTACTGAGCCCGCGAGCCACAACTACTGAAGCCTGCGCCTAGAGCCTGTGCTCTGCAACAAGAGAAGCCCCCGCAATGAGAAGCCTGCGCACCGCAACGAAGAGTAGCCCCCACTCTCTGCAACTAGAGAAAGCCCGCATGCAGCAATGAAGACCCAATGCAGCCTAAAATAAATAAATAAATAAAATAAGTAAATTTATTTAAAAAAAAAAAAAGAAAATCATAGATGTGATAAGTGTTTTCTCTTAATTGCACAATCTTGGAATAAAATTTTTTTAAGTAGTAAATAGGCAGGTGATGTGTAAGTATACGTAGGAAAATTAGAGAGTACCTTTTAAGTGAACTGGGGGTATTTCTTTGCTGCCAAGATTAAGTGCTGCGGGAACCAGCTGAGTCCGCTCTACCTAAGTGTGACCATAGTGCCCACAGTTTATTGTGGACTTAAGCCTGTGGAAAGCATATCTTGCCCTGAATTGTAGCTGAGTGCTGGACAAAGAGGCACTAACATGACAGGGTTCAAAGGCAAGAGAGAGAGCACATACTGGGGTAGCAGGAAAGGTGGCATGGAGGATGCTATGGACTGAGTGTTTGTGTCCCTCAAAATTCATATGTTGAAACTCTAATCCCCAGTGTGGTGATATTAGGAGATGGAGTCCTTGGGAGGTAATTAAGTCATGAGGGTGGAACCCTTATTAAGGAATTAGTGCCCTTATAAGAGGAGACACCAGAGAGCTTGCTGCCCTCCCCACCCCCCAAAAGATACCCTCTCCAAAGCAGGAGGAGAACTCTCACTAAGAACCAAATCAGCTTACACTTTCATCTTGGACTTTCAGCCTCCAGGACTGTGAGAAATAAATGTTAGTTGCCTTGGCTGTCCAGTCTATGGTAATTTGTCATAGCAGCCCGAACTAAGACAGAGGAAATGGAATTTATGGTGAATTGCTGAAGAGTGGAGATGCTTGAGAGAAGGAGGCAAGAAAATAATTAAGTAATTTTTTAAAATAATAAAAATAAATAATGAAATAAGGAGGCAAGAGAGAACCTCATCATGTTGAGACAAATACTGAGTGAAAAATAGTCTAGGAAAAGTTGGGTTAAAGATTTCATTTTTTAACTGCAGGACTTTTGCAGAACCTTTATTTTATTTAATTTTATTTTCTTACAGTTTTTTTTGATGTGGACCACTTTTAAAGTCTTTATTGAATTTGTTACAGTATTGCTTCTGTTTTATGTTTTAGTTTTTTGGCCGTGATGCACGTGGGATCTTAGCTCCCTGACCAGGGGTCGAACCCATACCCCCTGCATTGGAAGGCAAAGTCTTAACCACTGGACCACCAGGGAAGTCCCAGAACCTTTAATATGTTATTATTAATTATGCTTCTCCCAAAGGAGACATATAGTATGCATCGGTACCCAAATACAACTGGGAAATGCCAGGCTAGTGAAGAGAGCACAATTAGAGAGTGGTGATTGAGAAGCCAGGAGAGGTATCTTGTGGCTCTGCTGTGGAGAATTTGAATACCAGAATGTGACTTCTACATTTATTGTAATTGGCAATGTTAAGCCAATAATTAATTGGGATCTACATCTACATCTGTTAGGGTGGAAGCAGGGACTTAACTTTCTATTTTGAAGCTGAGACAGAGAATAATTCTGAGATATTAAGGAAATTTGTTCTCTTTTGGAGGAGGGGAGCAAGGAGGATGGATTTTCATTTCTTTCATATAAAAATGATTGCATTTTTATATCTAATTTTTAAAATGAACCATATGTATAGAAATTCTTACTCTCAGATTAAAATGGAAAAATATGGAATATATCCCAGCTTTTAAATGTACATTATTGGGAAATGCCTCAGATTATCCTGAGATGAAATATTTCATATTTTTACATCCTCATTAAGTTATGTTTAGCGTTCCTGATATATTTTGGGGGGTTGCGGGGAGCAACAATAAGGATGATTACAAATTTGGAAATTGAATATACTTTGGATTTATTTCATTGTTCAGATAATCCAGGTAATTGCATATCAGGTTTAGTTTTTATTTTCACTGTGCAGTGAGTCCAATAACTTTATTGACTCAGTTTCTATGGCACTTAATTAATTGCACGTAGAGCTGAACATCCTAGGACAAGCCACATTATGTCCTGAAACTTTCCCTTAACCAGATTTTCTGGGGCCAAAGACAATCGGACTACTGTGGAGTTAAATGCTGTAAATTATTGTGTTCCTCAAACTCTTTCCAGCTCCTGCAGTGAATACTGGAGGTATTGTAACTGTATGTGAACTTGAACGAAGATCAGGGGAAGGTCAAAAGAGAGCCTTCTTGAATGGAGTTGCAAATTCTTCCTCTGGCAAATAAGAGTAAAGGGAAATGTCACCCATTTGTTGCTTTTTATGGTCATGAAGAAGGAAAAAATCCCCAAAGCTTCTGATTCCTTTGCTATGAGCTGACCAGCTGGCTTATTTTGGCTTCGGATAAGAAGCTGAGACACACACTGATTTCTTTTTTCCTTGAGTCTCATCAAAGTAAATCAAAGCAAATAACTGTATCCTGGGATTGTTAACGAAGCTAAATTTTTAAGTAAGTCTCTCCTTTGGAAAACCTAAAAATCAGTGTAGGAATGTTCTTGTAAGATTGCTTTAGGCCATTTAAGTGTGAGTGACTCAATCTAGGCATAAAGTAATGATTCCTGCTTCTTAGTAAACATTTACTAATACTGCATTTACTTTAAAAATTAGCTCATATAGAAACATGTTTCATATACCCACGCATTGACCCTTTTCCTCAGTGTAACTTTCTGTGCTTATTCTCAAACAAAGCATGAACTTTCTGTGAGTGGAAGAGGAGCCTTGCTGTGCCAGTTTTGTGTGCTCTGCCCATGCCCGAGGCTCCTCACACAGTTATTTTACTGTGTGTTTCTGGGTTGATTACAAGGGTGAAAGCTGTAGGGGATGAACTAATGCCACAGCCTTAAGGGTCAGGTACGTGTGGAAATATTAAAAAATGTAGTCCCTTCTCTCACTGACTGTCAGCTCATTTGTCGGGTTGAGTATCTATCAGGTACCAGACAGTTTTGGGGGCACCTGTACATGCTTTTTCCTATCTTACCAGTCACTTATAACTTCTATGAGCTAAGTGGTGTCATCCCCATTTAAAAAAGGAGCCAACATGGGCTTCCCTGGTGGCGCAGTGGTTGAGAATCCGCCTGCTAATGCAGGGGACACGGGTTCGAGCCCTGGTCTGGGAAGATCCCACATGCCACGGAGCAGCTGGGCCCGTGAGCCACAACTACTGAGCCTGCGCGTCTGGAGCCTGTGCCCCGCGACGGGAGGGGCCGCGATAGTGAAAGGCCCGCGCACCGCGATGAAGAGCGGTCCCCACTTGCCTCAACTAGAGAAAGCCCTCGCATGAACCGAAGACCCAACACAGCCAAAAATAAAATAAAATAAATAAATAAAGTAGCTATAAAAAAAAAAAAAGTGCTTTAAAAAAAAAAAGAGGGTTGGTCATATATCCTCATATTAAAAAAAAAAAAAAAAAAAAAAAAAGGAGCCAACAAAGTGAATATTTATGGAGCTTTTGATTCATTAGCTCTTTTTTTCTGTTTTGTTTTGAATTTTATTTATTTATTTTTTATACAGAAGGTTTTTTTTTAACATCTTTATTGGAGTATAATTGCTTTACAATGGTGTGTTAGTTTCTGCCGTATAACAAAGTGAATCAGCTATATGTATACATATATCCCCATATCCCCTCCCTCTTGCTTCTCCCTCCCACCCTCCCTATCCCATCCCTCTAGGTGGTCACAAAGCATGGAGCTGATCTCCCTGTGCTATGCGGCTGCTTCCCACTAGCTATCTATTTTACATTTGGGAGGATTCACTAGCTCTTGAGGGCACCCCCCCGACCCGGTTTGGTCAGGTCCCGGGCTGGGACTGCTGGGTATGAGACCACTGCAGTGTGAAATGGGCCTTGGCTGTGATGCTGAGAAGACGGCTCCTAATAACTGCTGACACACTAGACCCTCCTCAGATCCCAGGGCGCTCTGCCTCTCTAGGTATTTTAGGATGTATCACGCGATCTGCTGTCAAGTAAATGGCAAACGATTCATCTTTGTGGGCCAACTGGTTATTTCAGACCCTGTCCCCACTCTTCCCATCCCAACTGAGAGGGGAGATAGCTGATGCCAGGCTGTAAGAGCTTCTTGGGCTTGGAGGCAAGTCATATGACCTAAAGAATCGATACCACTCATTTTTCTCTTTCATTTGGGTTTAACTGAATGCCAGGCACCTACAATCACCGTTTTCTCCCTTCCCATTTTGCTCTGCCAACCTGACCTCCCAGTGCACCCTCCATCCTACTGTCCCCGTGTACAACCCATTCCATTTCCTCTCTAAGGATCATCCCCCAGCTGATTTGCCAGCCCAGATCAAGGCTTTGTCCTTCGGGGATACTGTGCTCTCCCAGGGTTTTTTTTGTTTTGTTTTGTTTTTTTAAATATTAATTTAATTTTATTTTGATTCTTTTCTCTCTCTCTTTTTAAAAAAAAATAATTAATTAATTAACTTTTCACTGCGTTGGGTCTTCGTTGCTGCGCGCGGGCTTTCTCTAGTTGCGGCGAGCAGGGTCTACTCTTCGTTGTGGTGCGCAGGCTTCTCATTACGATGGCTTCTCTTGTTGCGGAGCACAGGCTCTAGGCGCACAGGCTTCAGTAGTTGTGGCACGTGGTCTTCAGTAGTTGTGGTGCACGGGCTCAGTAGTTGTGGCGCACGGGCTTAGTTGCTCCGCGGCATGTGGGATCTTCCCGGACCAGGGATTGAACTGGTGTCCCTTGCATTGGCAGGTGGATTCTTAACCACTGTGCTACCAGGGAAGTCCACTGATAGGGTTTTGATATGAGTCTGCAAGCAATTGATTTATTATGATCCCTGTGCAGTCAAACCTCTCTGCTAATGATAATCTGTATTTGCAGCTGCTCCCCAGCCCTAGCACCACCTCAGCTCCACCTCAGATCATCAGGCATTAGATTCTCATAAGGAGCGTGCAACCTAGATCCCTCGCATGCGCAATTCACAGTAGGGTTCGAGCTCCTGTGAGAGTCTAATGCCACCACTGATCTCACAGGAGGTGGAGCTCAGGCGGTAATGTGAGTGATGGGGAGCAGCTGTAAATACAGATGAAGCTTTGCTCGATCACCTGCCGCTCACCTCCAGGACTGGTACCAGTCCGGGGCCCAGGGTTTGGGGACCCCTGCCATAAGAGAACTCTCTTCTGGTGCCTTTAGCATCTTGTAGAATGGTTCTGTCTTACTGGCTTTTGCTTTCACTTGCTTCCTCAGATCTTTTTCTCATTTCCAAATTTTAATTATCTCATGCCATATACTGCAACATTAGCCTTCAAACTAGTCTTCCTGCTTCTAGCCATTTTTCTCTGTGTATGACTGCTTTATAGATGTAGATAGTTAGGTAGTAGAAGTACCTGGAACCCTGTGATCTGAGAGTGTTCTCCAGACTTTTCCTCTTTGCCTCCAGTCACACACTTATGTGTTTGTTATCCTTCATTCCCCAGGTTGCATTTTGAGGGTTGGGAGAGAAGATAAAAACCAGTGGTTTGTTAGATGCTTTCTTTTGCTCTTCTATATATTTTTCTTCCATTCAGTCAGTGAATGTAGCAATAAATGGAAGCTCTTTCTATTGCCTTTGTTTGATTTTAAATACTTTTCCATGTACTGCAGTAACATGGCCACCGAGAAATGTCTACATAACTGAAGTCAATTTTCTACCACTACGGGCATCTTAAGATAAATGAAAACTATGGTATCTTCATCATATTTGTATAGAAACATAGTTTGGGCTATAAAGTTATTCCATTCTTGGGTTGGTTTTTATTTTGGGAATTCTATCTGAAGCAGAAACATGGCCAATTGACTTAAAATGTTCCAGCGTTTGATTTATTGGCATTTTCATTTTCACCGAGCAGGTATCTGGTATGAATTAAATAAAGTTTAGAAATTCTTTGTTTTCCTTCTCCTCTTCCCACCTCCAAAAAAGAGAAAATTCCTAAAGCTTTTTATAATTTCTTTCATAAAACAGTTGAAGCCATTGTTTATCAGGACTGTTTCCCAGGTGGACACTATTACAGTTCTTTTTTTTACAGCTAAAGAGACATTTCACAACTTCAAGTCTAAAGCTTTAACAAGTTTTTTGGGTCTTAATTTCCTTATTCTTCAGAGTTTAAGCCCATTTTCTTTGCCTGAATATAAAAGATAGTTAATTAATTGAAGTTGTTAGCCTTTAGATTTCTTCCTTACAGGTGAAAAATGTGTACATGTGACTTTTTCAGAGTCTTCTCTTAAATTTTCTCTTTGTCTCACATGGTGATTCGCTGAGAGTCTGGATAACTTAATGGCAGGAGAATTACCATTACTTCCTGAACTAGAATCACCACTTACTGGGCTTTCTCTAACTCAGTCCTTTTTTAGCTGTATCCATGCAAAGCTGGTCATTGGGGCATCCATTCAACACATACTAAACTCCTGTTGCTATTTCTTCAGTTATTTTTGCTCCACAAGCTCTTGGGAGATATCTTGTGCACTGTCTTGGCTTTCGATACAACTACATGCTGTCGAATCCTGAAACTATCCATCTCTCTGCCAGGGACACCTCTAATTTGTTGTCTTTTGCCCCTTCAAGCTGAGCCCACCTACCCCAAGTCTATACCTTCCCCCGCTCTCTTCCCTGATGGTCCATGCAGTCTCCAGCTTGGGGCAGGTGGAGAGGAGACTTCTGGGAGAAAAGCCAGCGATACACAGAAGGGATTGTGTGACAGAGAGGAAGGGAACAGAGAACATCAGCTTGGCGGATGGCCCAACAGTCTAAGTGCACCAAGAAGAAAGCTTAAGCAAGGTGTGGTTCTGCAAGGATGCTTGAATGCCTTAAGGACAATAGACAAGAACCTATTAGCTCTAAAATATGTGTTGAAAGCAATTTACTAGTTTTGCTTTGTTGCTTTGCTAACATCATAAAAGAATAAGATCTATATTTAATGCAAAATTCTAGGTGGTTCTTTTGCCAACAAATTCTACATCAAGATAGTAGGAATCACAAATGCCTGTTAAAGATAGATTTTTATATAATATAAATATGTATGTAATATTTCTGGTAAAAAAAGTAGATTCAGGGGCTTCCCTGGTGGTGCAGTGGATAAGAATCCGCCTGCCAATGTAGGGGACACGGGTTCGAGCCCTGGTCTGGGATGATCCCACATGCCACGGAGCAACTAAGCCCGTGTGCCACAACTACTGAAGCCCACGTGCCTAGAGCCAGTGCTCCGCAACAAGAGAAGCCACCGCAATGAGAAGCCTGCGCACCGCGGCGAAGAGTGGCCCCTGCTCGCCGCGACTGGAGAGGGCCCGCGCGCAGCAACGAAGACCCAATGCGGCCAAAAATAAATAAAATTAAATCTTTAAAAAAAAAAAAAAAGTAAATTCAGACGCAAAAATCTCATTTATTTGGATGATACAGACCGAATTTGTCTGTAGTAAATAGAATTTGTAGTAAAAGCTTACGTTTTTAAGGACAAAGTTAAATTTATACATGTAAATGAAAGCATTTTTTTCTTTCTGCAACAGTTTTATTAATATATAATTCACCTAACATACATTTCACCCATTTAAAGTGTTACAGGTCAGGGGAATTCCCTGGCGGTCCAGTGTTAGGCTAGGCCAAAAAAAAAAGTGTACAATTCAATGGTTTTTAGTAATCAAAACATTCTTTACTGAAAAAAATGTTATTGCTGAATGACTAAAAGGAAGTGATATTTGTTAACTGATTTGACTTAGGTTCTTACGACTGTTTAATACTTTCCTTCATAGGAATCCAGTTGGCCCGTTCTAAAAAATTTTTCAAAAATCGAAGTAGAGGAAGGGAACTCCTGTTTACTGTCTGAAGTTTAGTCGCTGTAGGGATTTCATTACCCATTAAATCAGTTAGCTAAAACAACTTTAACCCAGGAGCTTTCAAGTTCATTTTCTTCTGCTGCATTTTAAGTCTAGTAGAAGATTATAGCAGAAGACAAACATTTGAATATATTAACCTTTCTGGAGAAAGGCCCACTTAAATTCATGTTTTTAAAATTCAAGAATAATAGTGCTTTAAAAAATCTGATAGTACATACATAACTATATAAAAGCCATTCTTTCTCCTTACCCATCCATCCCCCCATCAGTCAGTCTTCCTTATCAGAAGGAACCGATAATGGAGGTTATAACATCCTTCCCAGCCTAGAATGGATGGCTCAACAGTTGTGTGAGAAAAAATTGGTGATCATTAGGGGTCAGCTTGGGTTCACTTAATTGAGAATAAACCTAATAATCAAATTTATTTAATTTTTTTTTCCTTCCTTTCTTGGTCTTTTATTGTTGTTCAGGTTCCTGAACTATAAGATTTCAGGGGAATGGACTGATGGTGATTCTGGATTTCACAAGAGAGGTCTGACAAAACTGAGTCGTTCAGCACCTCTCCTTATAAATGTGGTCTAGTCACACATACAGTTGAATAAACATAATCGATTGATCATCCTGGTAAGAGTTGCCTGCTATTTTATCACCTTGCAGCAGAAGTGAAGGCAGATGTCTCAAATTGAGAAAAGATTTTTTTTAAAGTTAGGCTAGAAAGCAAATGCTGGATGACGTCTTTTTTCAAACGTAGGTATGGTGACAGTATTTCGGGATCAAGAGGAGAGCCAGTTTAGCTCAATGCACTGGAGCAGGCAGACCCAGGGCATCCAGTAGAGACAGAGGAGGGCACTGGATCTGTGGAAGAATGGGGAGCAAGGAGGGCCTCTAATACGATAGAAGGAAAACATCTATGAAACATCCATGAAATGCATCCATTCCCGTGCTTAAAAAAAAAAATTTATAGAGCAATTTGGCAATGCATCGAACCATGTAAGTGTTCGCATCCTTTGTTCCAGTGCACCTGGTTCTGGAAATTCAGCAAATAAATAATATAAAGGAAGGTAAACTATGTTACATAAAATGTGTTACAAATGTTTATCGGTGTCTTGTTTAAGATTTTGAAAGACCGGTTAAGTGAATTATGTGTGGTACATACACCTGATCCTTTGTCGTTAAAGGATACATGAGGAGAATTGGTAGCAACTTGGGAAAAAGACGGTTATGGTTTCAAATTGGGGAAAATATGCGGAACCGTATATAATCCAAGTGTGTGTATGTGGCTAAAAATTGAAGGGAGCACATGAAAATGAAGAGGTGTTAGGACGACAGTGGTTTAGGTCATTTCAACTTTTAAAAACTTTCTTTAATATTTTCCCCTTTTAAGCTTATTGAGAAACCAGCAGATAGATCAACATGAGAGGGAATTTAGGATGAAAGAGGATCTAGTTTAAAAGCAGAAGGAGGGACTTCCCTGGTGGCACAGTGGTTAAGAATCTACCTGCCAATGCAGGGAACACGGGTTCAATTCCTGGTCCAGGAAGATCCCACATGCCACAGAGCAACTAAGCCCGCGCACCACAACTACTGAGCCTGCACTCTAAAGCCCGCGAGCCACAACTACTGAGCCCATGTGCTGCAATTACTGAAGCCCGCGTGCCTAGAGCCTGTGCTCCGCAAAAAGAGAAGCCCGTGCACCGCAACGAAGAGTAGCCCCCGCTCACTGTAACTAGAGAAAGCCCGCGTGCAGCAACGAAGACCCAATGCAGCCAAAAATTTTTAAAAGAACCCCAAAACAGAAGGGAAGTAAAACACTGGGGGTTTAATTGATTTTCTGTTAACTACAGTATAAAATGAGAGCAGGTGGCTAATACCAAATATACTCATGCTATATATATTTTTTAAAATTAATTAATTACTTTATTTATTTATGTTTTTTTGGCTGCATTGGGTCTTTGTTGCTGGGTGCGGGCTTTCTGTAGTTGTGGCCAGAGGGAGCTACTCTTCATTGCAGTGCGCGGGCTTCTCATTGCGGTAGCTTCTCTTGCTGCCGAGCACGGGCTGTAGGTGCTCCGGCTTCAGTAGTTGTGGCGTGTGGGCTCAGTAGTTGTGGCTCATGGGCTACAGAGGACAGGCTCGGTAGTTGTGGTGCGTGGGCCCAGCCACTCCACAGCATGTGGAATCTTCCTGGACCAGGGATTGAACCCACGTCCCCTGCACTGGCAGGCGGATTCTTAACCACTGCGCGACCAGGGAAGTCCCTCTTATGCTATATTGATAGAAATAGTGTCCCGTGGTTTGCACTGGTCAATGTCCACTTGGAGTATAGTACTTAGTCCCCAGAGTCACATTTTAGTGCCAGATAGTGCTACATTAAAGCCAGAAGTGTAGATTTGGGTCCTTAAAAGACTCATGAATATTTTCAGTGCCTTGAGAGACAGTTGTCACAGCAGAATCCACAAAACCCTGGTGAACAGAGAATGTAGGGCTTGGAATAGGGTTATTTTGAAAAGAGTGGTCTTCAGAGTGTCAGCTTTGTTTCCTGCGATAAGTTTTGCAAGTAAGTTATAGATCTTGTAGAACAAGGGACCTGCTTTTGCATCTGTAGTCATTGTATACCATTTTTGACTCCTGTTATCAGGGCCTATTAAATGTCTAGAATGCAACCATGGAAAGACACCATAATTGTTCTCACAGGTTGGCAAGGTAACATATCACTGTTAATTTAATAAGGCTTTTTCACAGGCAAACATAACAGGGATAATGGCAGGAACAGAGTGTGACAAGTTCCAGGAAGGTGTGGGATGTGGTTTCTTTTTAGTGGCAGCTGAGATAGTTCAAAGGCAAGGTCTCCAGGCTGCCAGTTTTTTCCATTGCCAATAGGGAGACATCCATTCTTTGGGCTCTCTGAACCTTTCTCTTCAGGTATTGCTGATGGAGAGAGCTAAGTGATCATCCTTTAGGCCTCCCCAGGTACTCTGATTCCTACCCACACTCACTGGGCATCACCTTTCTGCCTGACAGATGCCACCCACCCTTATCCCCCTGCAAGACCCCCACTTTATCTTTTTCTTTTCTACTAAGTGAGATCCAGGAGTCTTCATTTTTTTTTTATTTTTTATTTTTTATTTTTATATTTATTTTTGGCTGTGTTGGGTCTTTGTTTCTGTGCGAGGGCTTTCTCTAGTTGCGGCAAGCGGGGGCCACTCTTCATCACGGTGCGCGGGCCTCTTCACTATCGCGACCTATTTTATTGCGGAGCACAGGCTCCAGACGCGCAGGCTCAGTAGTTGTGGCTCACGGGCCTAATTGCTCCGCGGCATGTGGGATCTTCCCAGACCAGGGCTCGAACCCGTGTCCCCTGCATTAGCAGGCAGATTCTCAACCACTGCACCACCAGGGAAACCCTCCAGGAGTCTTCATATGGGACCAAGCAAGTAGCCATTATTAAAACAATGGGACATGTTCTCAAATATGTGTATTTAAAACAAAAATAAAACTTTGGCAGGTATACATATATCTAACTAAATTTAATGTGAATCTGTCAATATTGTTCTTTTTGCTTTACAAGAGAAGGTGTGACATCTAATCAAATACCTACATTATATGGAAACTTTCAATTTTGGAACAGACCTGTGTTTATCATTTGCAGGGTATTTGACCAGCTTTCAAACCCTTGTTTTAATATTAGAAAGAAAATTAGAACTTGGGGCATATCGAAGTTTAGTGTAATATGAGTTCTGTGTTAAGAATGCTGAAAGGAAGCTGTCCCCAGTACTAGGTGTGGAAAATGTTTAATGTCTAATGACTAAATCTCATGGTCAGGATGAAGGATGTTCGATCTTAAGTGAAAAGATTTCTGGAGACATACGAATATAGACGCTACAGATGGCTTTCTTTAGATTTCGCTGTCTTTTTAAAGACAGCTATGGCCTGTCAGACAGCCCATTCAAAGATGGATGATAATCCCAAAATGTCACCAGAGTTTTAAGGGTTTTTTTGTTTGTTTTATATATCCTTCCTAAATTTTTAAAATTTAGTGCAGAATATCTTTCAATAACACTTTAGACTCGTTTGTCATCCTATTCAGTCTTCCCCTCCAAATTTAGTGGAAAAGGAGCTTATTTCTATCATAAGAACTGGCCGAAACATCTGGGGAGGCTTACATAATTAAAAGAATGTATTTTATTTCCTTCAGGAATGAACACCACTTAACTCTGATTTGTCATGACATCTTACTGTTGCTCAAGCAACATTGTAGATCTTGGCTTGTGATTAATAGGAAATGAACAGATATATTTACCCCAGGAAGACATCCATGGGTAACTTTCCCTCTGAGATATTTCCTAGTCTCAATTGCTGGAAGAATTTATTAAGATACAATTTACATACCCTACAATTTACCATTTATGTATGTATGTATGTATGTATGTATGTATGTATTTATTTATTTATTTAATTTATTTATTTTTGGCTGTGTTGGGTCTTCGTTGCTGCACGCGGGCTTTCTCTAGTTGTGGCAAGCAGGGGCTACTCTTCGTTGCGGTGCGCAGGCTTCTCATTGTGGCTTCTCTTGTTGCGGAGCACGGGCTCTAGGCGCATGGGCCTCAGTAGTTGCGGCACGTGGGCTTCAGTAGTTGTGGCTCGCGGGCTCTAGAGTGCAGGCTCAATAGTTGTGGCACACGGACTTAGTTGCTCCGCAGCATGTGAGATCTTCCCGGATCCCACGGATCAAACCCATGTCCCCTGCGTTGGCAGGTGGATTCTTAACCACTGCGCCTCCAGGGAAGTCCCCAGTTTACCATTTAAAGTGTACAATTCAGTGGTTTTTAGTACATTCACTGTGTTGCGTACACTTACCATCACAACAATCAATTTTAGAACATTTTGACCCCCAAAAGGAACCTCATAGCCATTAGCAATCATTCCCCATTTCCCTTCCCCTCAGTCCCTGGTAACCACTAACCTCCTTTCTATCTCTGAAGATTTTCCTATTCTGGACGTTTCTTATAAATGGAATCACATAGTATGTGGCCTTTTGTGTCTGACTTTTTTCACTTAGTTTAATATTTGCCAGGTTCATCCATGTTGCAGCATGTATCATTACTTCATTTCTTTTTATTGCCGAATAATTTTGTATTCTGTGGCTATACCCCACATTTTATTTATCCATGCATCCATCCATGTTGATGGACATTGGGTTGTTTCCACTTTTTGCTAAGAACGTTAGTGTACAAGTTTTTGCTTGACATATGTGTTCGTTTCTCTTGGGTATTTATCTAGGAGTAGAATCGCTGGGTTATATGTTAACTAGCAGACTGGTTTCCAAGGCAGCTTCTACCTCCCCCCCCCCCCCCCGGCAGTATAAGAGGGTTCCAGTTTCTCCACATGCTCTCCTGCACTTGTAATCTGTGAAGTGGTATCTCACTGTGGCTTTGATTTGCATTTCCCTGATGGCCAATCATGTTGATCCCATTTGTTTTTAGTGAACTAAATATCTGGTATTCTTATACAGCCAAGTAAAGCTAAAAATTAAAGATGCCTTCTGAAATGAATGTTTTTACAGCAAACAGCACAGCGGATCCAAGGGAACAGTATGCATTGTGCATTCTTGGCAGTTAAAGCGTGTTCCGGCTTCTGAAAAACGGTTCTTGCAGTCCTGACTTAATAGATAAGAAATACTGTTTCTAGATGGGGGAGTTGCTGGAATAATTAAATGTTTCCATGGTAACGAGGTGGTGAGAATTTCTGCTGGTTAAATATGTTTCTCACCAAATAACGTGGTAGCAGTTACTTGTGTAAATTCACCAGTCATCAACATTTGCCAGATTTGCTTTTCCTTGTCTTGTTTGTATACTTTTGTGCGTGTGTGTGGTTACTGAACTCTTTTAGACATCAAAATACTTCTAAAGAGTCTAGCACTGCCTCCTAAGAATAAATTCTTGCATTCTTCTGCTTAACCACAGTAGCATTATCACACTTGAGAAATTTAACATAAAATTGATGATATCATCTAATATAGAGTCCGTATTCAAACTTCTGCTATTCCTTAAACATATTTTATACCTGCATTTCAAAAAATTGGATCCAGGATCTAATCAAAAGTCCCATATTGCATTCAGTTATGTTTCTTTTAGTCTCTTAAACTAGAATACTTCTCCTGCCTTTTTGTTTTTTGTGGGATTTATTTTTATAAAGAGCCCAGGCCGGTCTATTGGATAGTGGGCTCATTGGATTTTTTTTCTATGATTAGATTGAGGCTGAACAGTCTTAGCAAGAATACACCTAGGTGTTACTGAGTACCTACTATTACATCACCCCGGGAGTCATATAACGCCTGGCTGCCCGATCGTATCAATAGGTGATGCTGAGTTTGATGATTTGATTAACGGTTCGAACCAGATCTCTTCATTACGAAGGCATGCTTTTCCCTGTGGGATAATATGAGAGTTTGATGCTGATTATTCTGTTGCCAAACAGTGTTTTAGCATCCATTGATGATCCTCGACTGAATCACATTGGGGGATGCAAAATGGTAACCTTCTCATCCACCATTCTTTCTACATTTCTCCATCTGGCGTTCTTCTGTAGAGAAGAGCTTTTCCTTTGTATCCTCTTCTCTCCCTTCGTTTTCCTCTTAAAGGTAAAAAATTTTTTCCCGATAAAAACATTATGAGCATATTTATTTAACAGAACAAGAGAATGGTTAGATAGTTATTTCTTAGACTGGTTAAAAAAATGGGATCAAGATGGTTGTTACCCTCGGTTCCTGAGGATCACCTGGGTGTGAGTTGTGGTGATGGAAGAGGAGGGAGGGGTAGCGTAGCAGGGAAGCAAGGCAGTTGACTAGAATAATAGACCTTAATTTCATTAAAGTGAATTAGAAATATTTTGTCAGAAGTGTTCTTTTTTTTTTTTTCCTGGAAGAAGTTGTCAATTATAAAACAAAACAAAAAAGTTCTGTCCCTGACCAGGTAAGGGTATTTACGTATTATAAATATGGAAATTAGAAATTGTAGAAAGACTAAAAAGTAGCAGAGGGGGGAAAAAAGTGGAAATTCCAAGTTAACACAACCGTTATCTCTTTTGCATATTCTTAGAAAAAAGGAATATTTGTGACTGGGTGCCATTTCACAATTTTATAGTTTCTAACTTCAAAAGCATTAAAAATACACACACACAAACTCAGGTTCATAGAGACAATGTACGAAAGCAGAGGTTAGAATTCCAAGCCAGTTCTCACAACAAACCTGTTTGACCCAGACGTGGTCAAGCAATGTTGCAGATGGATCGCCCTGATGGCCATTTTGAGCTTCGCAGCAAGGGTGCCTAAACCGTCATCTTCCTAGCTCCTTAGCTTGCTGTGTTTAGAAGGTGTTGGAAAGGGCAGAGGTTTTGCATCTGAGAGAACCTGGAACTGGGTAGTGTCCCCTGTGTCAAGTTTGAGGTCTCCTATGTTATTTTCTTTTTTTTTTTTTTTTTTTTTTTTTTTTTTTTTTATAAATTTATTTATTTATTTATTTATTTTTTTTTTAGCTGTGTTGGGTCTTCGTTTCTGTGCGAGGGCTTTCTCCAGTTGCGGCAAGCGGGTGCCATTCTTCATCGCGGTGCGCGGGCCTCTCACTATCGCGGCCTCTCTTGTTGCGGAGCACGGGCTCCAGACGCGCAGGCTCAGTAGTTGTGGCTCACGGGCCTAGTCGCTCCGTGGCATGTGGGATCTTCCCAGACCAGGGCTCGAACCCGTGTCCCCTGCATTGGCAGGCAGATTCTCAACCACTGCGCCACCAGGGAAGCCCTCCTATGTTATTTTCATTTTGGATGTTGAACCCTCAGAGTAATCCTTGAAGAATGCATGTACATTTTACATCTAGAAAAGGGGAAAACCTGTTGAAGACTAGATTTTTGCAAAATGAATCTACCCTCCAACAAGGTGATCCAAAAAAACTGCCTGACTGAGACCTTCCCTTAGAAACTCCATAATAGGAGATGCCACATTTCCTAGGCTCATATTTTTGTTGTAGGAGACATTTGAATGAATCAGTAAGTGTTTTTTTTAAAAATCAGAACATTTATACATTTATACGTTTTATATTGATTTAGTACTTTGAATGTTAAAAACAAGAAATCTTATACTATGACTATCATTGGAAGGAATAAGATTTTAAGTAATTATTTTCCTGTCACCTGTCTCAAAAAACCACCAGCATTTCATTGTCTGCCTGCAAGTTGTGCGTTTGTATTTTTCACTCCAGTGTGGGGATTGCAGGACTGTTTCTAGTCTTACTTTTGTTGAATGACTTTATGCAGGTTAAACCAACAGAATGCCTCATTGACTTGGAAAACTGTTCTATTTATCTAGACATCTAGACTGGTTTTAAGTGTTCATTAGCATTCATCTTTGCAGGAAGAAAATAGCTAATAAAGGATAAAAATTAGATTGACCATAATTATTAATCGATGACACCCCTGACAATTTTTCTTGGTCTAACAATTGTTGGTTAACAAATTCATCAGACTGAAATTTTGTGTATAAACGTCATTAGGGTAGTGGTGAGCTTAAAGAGACCTTGAAATACAATTTTCAGTGTAGAACAATGAATCTCCTATTTTTTTTATCTTTCCATGTTCCTGGGACACTTTTTTTTTTTTTTGGAGTGTAATTGCTTTACAATGTTGTGTTAGTTTCTGCTGTACAACGAAGTGAATCAGCTATGTGTATACATATATCCCCTCTCTCTTGGACCTCCGGAACACTTTTAAAAATCTTGCACAGAATTTAAATGTAGCAAAGCTATAGCTGTAAAAGTTCAGTTTAATAGCATGGTATTCTGCTGGTTAGTCATTGTTGCAAAGTCTTGCTAGCAGAGCCAAGAAGGAATTGAAAATGTAGATTTCTTCCTCCAAATGTTCGCTACACGTTGGAAAGTGATGAAGACATTTTCATAGGTGCCAATGCCCTGGATTGCTGTTTCTGTTTTTGCTCAGGGCGTTAGTGGAACTGAGAGAGGATGGCTAATGAAACCAAGTTAGCTTTGTCAGCGGTCTGGGCAGCTGAAGGGATACGGTTCCCTCCCAGCTCTGAACCTGCCTCACACTCACTGCGTCGCCTCTCCCTGTGGACGGAGCTTCCCGGTGGCTCACACAAAGGGAAGCCAGCAGGGCTGGGAGTGGTTCCAGGAGCACAGTACACCGGGAGATCCGAAGATTTGGAGGAACTTATTTTATTTACTTATCGTTTATTTTACCTTTTCCTCCTAGGAAGTCTCTGATTGTGTTTGATCACAATCCTATCTTTTTGTGAAAGATTTAGATAGCCCTTTTTGTTGATTTATCCAATTAGTAAGAATACAAGGGGACCTGTTGTTTAAAAGACTATCCTTCGTGGATTGATATGGAAGGATTGCCTTTTTCTTGGCAGTTTTGAGGAGGAATTCCTTGTGTGTGCATCTCTACAGGCACATACTCAGTTTAAGCCATTTTAAACAAATCTTGCTCGTGGTCATTTAGTGAACACGAAAACAAACAAACCTAAAAACAAATACAGCGACCTATAAAATCTCGAAGATACAGAAGAAAATGCATCCATCCTTTCCTAGGGGTAATTACTTTTGCAGCTGTTTCAAGGTGGGTTCTGTACACTGGGGCTCCTGATTTCCGTTGGAGCAGATGGGGATCACTTATTAATCGACGGGGCTACAAGAACCATTTGTCAGTTGTAAATGTTACATAGACTGGAGTGCTTTCCTCAGCAATGTGTATGTTCCTAAGTTAAGGGAAAGCCTTGAGTTTTTCTTTTGGGGTGGAATGCTCCTAAGATAACCACGCCCAGGCAGATAAAACTCATTTTCTGGATCTACTCCTCTTGAAGAAGAGTTTTTTAAATGCAAAATGGATGGAAAGAGGACGCATATAGTTTCTAAGCATCTAGAGTTTTACAACGAGAGAAATTTGTAGAACTGAAATACTTTGAAAAAATTCCCATTACATTTCTTTAACTGAAAATTTGATGCTTGATAAGTAATAGACACTCAGTAGGTATTTATTGAATGAGTTTAATTCTTAGGCCTTAAAAATAACCTGTTTCCTTAATAAAATGAGCAAGCTTAACCTGCAAGTAGACTATTGCCTCCTATTTAACCATTTTCTTTAGTATACTGTATTTTAACAGGGCTATAAATCCTACTTCTTTTTTAGCATTTCCCTTCTGTTCTTTTTGAACAGAGATAAAAGTCGTTTTAAATGCTAATAAGAATATACGTAGGAACAGATTTTAGGAGTAATGTGTGGATTTTGTAAGAATTTATTCTTCAACTGCATTGGTTCGCCTGGTACTGGTATTTTTGGTAATGTTAAATAAAGCATTAATCACTGGAATATATGAGACTTGTTAAGCCTTCCCTTTCAGATCCTTAGGCAACAGCTAATAGGTGTGTGTGTGAGTATGTGTCTGTGTGTGTGTGTTTCTAGTAGAGAAGAAGCATTTCTTTTTTCTTACTATTGTGAAAGGGGGATAGTAAACACTGTTCATCTTCTCTTTCATATTTTCATATCTTACTTAACATCTACAATGATGAAAATGAAATGTATCACTTCAGATAGTATTTGAAAAGTTCATGAGTTAATTTTATGTTAATTTCTTTTTTTTTTGTTGGCCATGCCACATGGTTTGTGGGATCTTAGTTCCCTGACCAGGGATTGAACCCGGGCCCTCAGCAGTAAAAGTTCAGAGTCCTAACCACTGGACTGCCCGGGAATTCCAATTTCATATTAATTTCTATGTGGAAGGAAATCTTTGGGTCTGTAATGTATGAATGTGGATAGACTCACAATGAGGGAGAATCCAAGGGCTATTTATTGTTTTCTTTTTATTTTTTTAAATTAATTTATTTACTTATTTATTTTAATTAATTAATTTATTTTATTTATTGATTTTTGACTGCATTGGGTCTTCATTGCTACATGGGCTTTCTCTAGTTGTGGTGAGCGGGGGCTACTCTTCATTGCGGTGCGCGGACTTCTCATTGCGGTGGCTTCTCTTGTTGCGGAGCACAGGCTCTAGGCCCACAGGGTTCAGTAGTTGTGGCTCGCAGGCTCTAGAGAGCAGGCTCAGTAGTTGTGGCGCACGGGCTTAGTTGCTCCGCGGCATGTGGGATCTTCCCGGACCAGGGCTTGAACCCGTGTCCCCTGAATTGGCAGGCGGATTCTTAACCACTTCCGCCATCAGGGAAACCCAGTGTTATCTTTTTAAAAGAAAGGTAGAGATAGAGAAGGAGATGGGAACAGTGGCCTTGAAGCTGAGAATTTTTTAGTGTGGTTTCTATTCCTAACGAGGTCTGTGACCTTGGACAAATAGCATTCTTTCAGGGCTGGGTTCTCAGCAGTGTCATGGAGAGACTGTTCTAGATGGTCTCGAAGATGAACACGTCAAGCTCTAATGTTTCATAATTGTATTCTGTCTCCCTCCTTCTTAAAGATATTATAATATTAGATACTTTAAAAAATACTCAGAACACTCCCTCCCTTTTGGCATAAGAATTTTAAATTTATATGTATTCAGTATATTTAATCCACACTTTGTGATTCATAAGCATATGAATTTTTATTGAGTTGCAGTTAGCGTGAAACACTCCCATTTTGCGTTCACTTATAGAATTCCCTGTGTTTCCATGTCATTTTAAAAAATACATTACAGCTAACTAAGTCATTCTTTTTATTTGCCAGTGAACACACTGACAGCTGATTTCCATTCTGCAGGGAGTGTCTGTTTCTGTGACCCTCTTCTCTTATTTCCTGAGGGTAAACTTCCCGGTTTCACGAATAGTAGAAACAGCAAATGTTTTGTCATCAAGATATGGATTTGAACCCTCAGTCTGCCACTTACCCAAGATAAGTGGCTTAACTTGTGAGCCTTCCTCTACAAACTGGTGGTTAAGGGTGTGCTTTCACAAGTCATGCTAATTTTGATGCCACTGGGAACAAATAAGTGTTCAGATTTTACTGCCATGTCACTGATATTGGTAGAGTTTACTTTGACAGGTGAAGGATGGCATCTTAAGTTTGCTTCGGTTTTTGTATTCTTTTACTTTATTAGAGCAGGTGAATATATTTCCATGTGTTGATTTACTGATTTAGTTTCATGTTACGAACGGTATTCTTTGCCCATTTTATCTATTGGGGTCTTATTCTATGCTTCAAAACTCACGGTTTATATTTTTACATCTGTGGGCAGTCTCTCGGCAAACAATTTTTTCTAATGTTTTTGGTGAGTTGAGTTGCTGTAAGTGTCTTCCCTTAGAAGTTTCCTACACATAAGGATTGGGTTTACAGGCCAAGCCCCCAATCCTGAACTTAACCCTTTGTTATTTACATCATGGATTTTTAAGTCTTGGGTTTTGCGGTTAATGCATTCTTTGTGAGGTTGGGACCTGATTTCCTGTGGCTCCTTTTCTCCACATACGTTTTGTTTCTTTTCTTTTTTTAAATATATTTTTCTATTTATTTATTTATTTTTGGCTGCGTTGGGTCTTCGTTGCTGCACGTGGGCTTTCTCTAGTTGCCGCGAGCAGGGGCTACTCTTCGTTGTGGTGCGCGGGCTTCTCATGGCGGTGGCTTCTCTTGCTGTGGAGCATGGGCTCTAGGCGCGCGGGCTCAGTAGTTGTGGCTCGCAGGCTTAGTTGCTCCGTGGCATGTGGGATCTTCCTGGACCAGGGCTTGAACCTGTGTTCCCTGCATTGGCAGGCGGATTCTTAACCACTGCGCCACCAGGGAAGTCCCTATGTTTTGTTTCTTTAACAAATTCTTACATAGTGCTTATTATGTCCCAGGGGTTGTTTCAGGAACTTTACAAATATTAACTCATGTAATCCTTTCAACAACCTTTTGAGATGTAGGTACTATTAGATCCATTTTACAGATGAGGAAACTGAGGCACAGGCTGACTGGTGAAGCAGCTTAACTAAGGTCACCCAGCTCCAGGAAGCAGAGCCTGAGTAGAATCCTGGAGGTTGGCTCTTCACCCCTCTGGGCTGACTCTAATGGATGGTGCTGGGTTTTTCCCTTTAGGCCTTGGGCTGCTCATAACCTGGATTTGGTTCTCATAGGCTCACCCCTCATGTTTGCAGGGCCCAGGACAAGAATACAAATGAAGACACATGTACTACATGTCAAAATATTTTAAAACTATTAATCAAGCTAACACACTGTTAAATGAAATGCTATCGTCTTATCTTGAAAAACATACCTTCATAATGACCTAGAAGGCCAGATTTGAGTTTAGAATTCTTAGACCCCTAGACCTTCCCTACCAGAAAGGAGGCAGGCTGGAGCTGGGGCCAGCCTCCAGCCTGCCTTCTTCCCACTCCTGGCTGCCCCTGAGAGGCCTTCAGCACATGGATGTGATTAACCAGCCCACTGTCCAAACTTTGTCCCTACCCCCCAGACTCCATCATAACAAAGAGCCTTTGGCAGGCCCCTGGCCTTGGGGTGCCCTGGGAACTCCACTATCTTGGGTCCCAGGGCGGGTGGGATGGTAACTTCAGGTAGGTTTGCCCTCTTGGTTCCTGTAGGGGAGGGAAGGGCCAGAGGACAGCCAGAATGGACTGTCCAAAGTGAGAGGCTCTTTGGCCTAGGTCTAATGGTGTTATCGCTCGTAGGGATTCGATGTAATTGCTTTTTCCCTTTTGCCTCTTGTCTGTTGACTTGATTCGTTCCCTGCTGTCTACCTCCAGTTTCTGTTCAAGCTAGTTACACTTGAATTCAATAACTATTTACCTAAAGCGTATTATGTGTGCGGTGCTGGGTGTGTCCCCCATCCTCATGGAGTAGATTTTTTATCTTAGCTTAGCCCTTGAAGCTTCCCACAGCATAGCCTGCATTGTATAAAAATTGAGAGGTGACTGGTGAAGAACGTTGAGAATTTCTTCCTGATTAGCCCAGGGCGGAGCCTTTAAGGAAGAGGGTAGTAGGAAATCATGGAAAGGCAGAGGTTCTTAGATAAGGAGGCTGGGCCTCTGTAGTTGATGGCGGGAATTACGGTTAGGAACTAAATGAGACTGGCGTGACAGATTGAGTTAGAGAACTAACCAGGGTCAGGGAGATCAGCTTTTAGGATATTGCATTAAATCAGACATTGATTCAATGAAACGTTGAAGCCTGAGCTAGGGCAGAAATCAAGGAATGGGTATAGACAGCATTGAAGACATAAGAAATGATGGCAGTTGGTGGAATGGCACTTGGGGATGAAAGAGAAGCAGAAAAGCCCAAGGTGATCCCCAAGTGTCTAGGCTCTTGCATCTGAGGTGTTATTCCTCTCCTAGAGAGTAGTGTCGAGAAAAGACATGAATGAACTGTTGGCTAGCAAAACAGAGGGAAGGGGTAACAAAGGCATGATTTGTTATTTGTGTAATACTAATAGCTAGCTAGCATTAATTGAGTGTGTACTACGTGTCAGGTGTTGTCTTAAGTGCTTTGTACAAGTAAACTTGTAAATCCTCTTTCTACCAGTGAGGAAACAGGCACTATGTAGAGATTAAGGAACCGTGCAGCTAGGGTCTCTTGTCAGGAACAGACATTCTGGCTCAGAGAATGTGTGTGTGTGTAAGAGAGAAAGAGAGAGAAATTCAGTATAAAGACCAAAAGCTCGGGGTTTTAAGCAGTCAACAGGGACAAGTTTTTTTTTCTAAACTTAGGAACTGTCACTGACATAACCCAGCCTCAAACCTGGGAGTCCTTCTTTTTCCATTGGCAGGTGCTGCTGGCTTCATGTCCATTATTTCAGGTTGACCCTTCCTGTCCCCAGGGTCTCCTCCCTGCTTCTAGCTCTGCGCTGGACGCGGCAGCAGCGGTCTCCCTGCCTCTGTTCTTGGCCTCCTTCATTCCATTGTCCACTGGGCAGCCAGATTGATGGGTTTTTTTTTAACATCTTTATTGAAGTATAATTGCTTTACAATATGTGTTAGTTTCTGCTTTATAACAAAGTGAATCAGCTATACGTATATATATATCCCCATATCTCCTCCCTCTTGCGTCTCCCTCCCTCCCACCCTCCCTATCCCACCCCTCTAGGTGGACACAAAGCACCGAGCTGACATCCCTGTGCTATGCGGCTGCTTCCCACTAGCTATCTATTTTACATTTGGTAGTGTATATATGTCCATGCCACTCTCTCACTTCGTCCCAGCTTACCCTTCCCCCTCTCCGTATCCTCCAGTCCATTCTCTACGTCTGCATCTTTATTCCTGTCCTGTGGTTTGAGGGGGTTTTAGGTTTGTTTGCTTATGGTCCACTTACATCCAGTGAAGCCTACAAACCTTAAGTGTATAGCTTGATGCCTTCTTAAAAATGAACACACGTGTGTAAAGAGCTTCCACGTCAGTTTGTAGACCGTTCCCAGCGTCCCAGAAACCTCCCTGTGGCCCCTTCTAGTGATTACTTCCTGCTGTGGACAGACTGCATCCCCCTAAAATTCACGTGTTGAAGGCCTGACCCACAGTGTGACTGTATTTGGAGAGAGGTAATTAAGGCTAAATGAGGTCATAGAGTAGTGCCTGAAAGGATTTGTGTCGTTATAAGGAGAGATACCAGGCGGTGCTCTCCCTTCGCCGTGTGAGCGCGTGTGGGGAGAAGGTGGCCATCTACAAGCTAAGAAGCAGGCCCTCACCAGAAATCAAATTGGCTAGGGCCTTTATCTTAGACTTCCCAGCCTCCAAAACCATGAGAAATAAATCTCTGTTGTTTAAACCACCCAGTCTGTGGTATTGTTATAGCAGCTCGAGGAGACTCATACAATTGACTTTGGAGAGTGAACTTAGAAGGTCAGTCAGGAGACCGCAGTGCAAGATGTGAGTGTGTAGTGGTCTAAGTTATGAGATTCTGTGACCTTAAGAATAATTACTGGGCTTCCCTGGGGGCGCAGTGGTTGAGAATCTGCCTGCCACTGCAGGGGACACGGGTTCGAGCCCTGGTCTGGGAAGATCCCACATGCCGCGGAGCAACTAGGCCCGTGAGCCACAACTACTGAGCCTGCGTGTCTGGAGCCTGTGCTCCGCAACAAGAGAGGCCGCCATAGTGAGAGGCCCGCGCACCGCGATGAAGACTGGCCCCTGCTCGCCGCAACTAGAGAAAGCCCTCGCACAGAAACAAAGACCCAACACAGCCAAAAAAAAAAAAAAAAAAAAGAATAATTAGTGTGGGACTTCCCTGGTGGTGCAGTGGTTGAGAATCCGCCTGCCAGTGCAGGGGACATGGGTTCCAACCCTGGTCTGGGAAGATCCCATATGCTGTGAAGCAACTAAGCCCGTGCACCACAACTACTGAGCCTGTGCTCTAGAGCCTGCGAGCCACAACTACTGAGCCCGCGTGCCATAACTACTGAAGCCCGTGTGCCTAGACCCGCTGCTCCGCAACAAGAGAAGCCACCGCAATGAGAAGCCCGCACACCACAACCAAGAGTCGCCCCCGCTCGCCGCAACTAGAGAAAGCCCGCGTGCAGCGACGAAGACCCAACACAGCCATAAATAAATAAATAAATAAATTTATATTAAAAAAAGAATAATTACTGTGAAGAACATAATTTATGAAGCAACAGAGTGGGGAGTCTATTGAGTTCAAGTAATACTATTCCATCATAAAAACTTACATATTAAAGCAAAATGTCGTCCCCTATTTCCCAGAGGCAATAACTAGAGACAGTTTTATAGGATATTTGCTAACCTAATTGATATAAAAACTTTTCAATCTCAAAACAATTTCCCCATTATTATATGAATGGATACCAAATAATTTCCTGTCTTGGCAATGATTCACATTATTGTTTGCTATTGAACTATTTTTTCCTTGCCAGGAGGTAATAGTACCCATCAGAGAAAACTGCATTTCATTTTCTGCGTGTGTCTGTTTCAAACTACTGATTACCAGAGAGCTTCCGATCCTCAATGGAGAGTTTATGGAAAAGATGAAAAGGGGATTTTTTAAAAGAACAATGCACAAGTCTGAGACAAATGAATATTAAGACAATCAAAAGTTTTTTTTTTTATACGAACTTCTCCAGTAGCAATTTACTCTTTTTTAGGGAAGAAAAAAAGTTTCATGCCAAAAGGGAGGAGTCGATTATGTAAAGAAAACAGAAAAATATTCAAAGTATTCCTGTTTACTGTTTGGGTGAGTTGTAGAGGGAAAGGGAAATTGTTTGGACAGTCTATATGGTGAAGAAAGCCATATATATTTTCCAGTTTCTAGTAATTTTTGCATGCTGTGAATTTAAAGCAAATTGTTTCGTTTAAGTCAGCATTTAGTCCAAAAAGAGCAAAGGCTTTGTGATCATTGACATGTATAATACGATCATCTTTTGGAGGCTGTAATTTAGAAACAATGAAGGCAATTTTGAGAGAGGGTCACTGATAGGACACTGTTTAGACACAGCTCTCTTCCCTGGGGAAGCAAACTTGCAGAAGAATAGCATCAAGTTGAAAGGATTTTGTTCGTATTTCAAATAAAGTCAGCAGGGAGGGCTGGCACCTGTCTGCCCAGCTCTGTGTCCTGGTAGCCAGGTAGTTTCTCCCTTGCTTGCTTTCAAGATTCAAGATCAATGGCACGGTGGGCACGGCATTTCCCAGAAGCCCTCACTGCTTCATGAGGAGTCCCCACCCTAGTTAGACAAGGTGTTGCTTGCATTCTAAAATAGCAAAAACAAAGGAGCTTTCCCTCGCTAGTCACTCAGATGGGAGTATTGGAGACTATTTCACCAGCAGTTAAAGTCTGTACTTCTGGAAATCATTTACTTTGCTTACACATCTTTTGCCAAGTGGTAAAAGAATCAGCCATCTCCACTTAGATGCTCATTTTTATTTATTGAAGCACTTGTGGAGGAAACAAGCCCTTTCCTACTCTTTGTCTATCCAGGTCTCAAAACAGAGTAATTTGTTCCTTTTGACTAAGAGTCCTGAAAACGATCGGATTCAAATAAGGTTAGAGCCCAGAGCTCAAAGGAGGTCAGGGCTTATATTTTATAGAACAAAACAATCAGACAAGAACCAGAACTGCAGCTGTTGACTTGATCAAGACACCACCGTTGTTGGGATGGACAGGCCAGCTGAGATGCGGGTAAATATATTTTATTAGGTTAAAAAACCCAGGAGCACATTCTTCAAACTGACTTTTCAAACAGTAGGTGCTGTGATAAGCTAATTGCTATTCTGAATTTGGTAGTTATAACTCAGGACGACAGAGATCTCCTGGAATAGTTAATTCATATTTTTGTTGCATTTGGGATGCACCTGAATTGCCTCTCACTGCTCCCACCCCCCATTCAGAGTGGAGAATAGATTGAGTTTCTCCCTAATGAATGCCTTCTGCTTCCTGAATTAGGACAGATTGCTTGAGAGTGTTTATGTGCGAAATTAGGCCCACTCTGCGTTCCCCTGTATTACTGATAAAGCAAAAAAAAAAAAAAAAAGTATTAATGGCATTACTAGATGTTCTCTGTAATAACTGGCAGCTCTAAAAGCTATTTTGACAGGTATAACATGATTTATAAATTAGGTTAATGGATTATTTTTTAATGGGAAATGCGCTTGTATAAGATAATTTATTCAAGTAGTTTTACCTATTTGCAAGTGCTTTCCCCTCTTAGGCTTGTATTATTCTGGAGGACTTTTTTTTTTTTTTTTTTTACTAGGCATGGGGCATTTTTTTTTTCTTCTTCCCTTTGAGTGCAGGTTAAGAGATTGAAGCTGATCTTCTCCACCCCAAATGCTGAGAGAGAGCGTTATACAGCTTTAAGTTCCTCTGCAAATTCACCATGATGCTTGGTTAGACTGTGAATGCATTTTTCATTAGGTGATGCTTTTTAGTGTTTGTATATTAGTGAATGTTCTGACCACCTGTATGTGTCAGAAGCAGAAGCGTGAGGGAATAGGTTTGGTAGCAAAAACCAGTCAAACCAACGCAAAACTCCCCAAATACCTTGTAGCTGATGTGGTATTTACAGGGCTTTGCCAGCGGAAAGGCCCTGTGCAATGCCTACTTCTTTAGAAACACCCTCCTCTTTCCCTGGGGTAGAGTTTGATCCTGATAAGAAAGTTGGTGTTCTGTGCAGTGTAAATGACATACATTTATTGAGTAATTTTTTTTTTTTTTAGAAATTCACGTTCTTTTTTTTAAATTTATTTTTATTTACGACTGTGTTGAGTCTTCGTTTCTGTGCGAGGGCTTTCTCTAGTTGCGGCAAGTGGGGACCACTCTTCATCGCGGTGCGCAGGCCTCTCACCGTCGCGGCCTCTCTTGTTGCGGAGCACAGGCTCCAGACGCGCAGGCTCAGCAATTGTGGCTCACGGGCCTAGTTGCTCCGCGGCATGTGGGATCTTCCCAGACCAGGGCTCGAACCCGTGTCCCCCGCATCGGCAGGCAGACTCCCAACCACTGCGCCACCAGGGAAGCCCTATTGAGTAATTTTTGAAACCCAGGAAAATAAGAAAGAAAAGAAACCAGAGCTGCAATTTTTCAGTCTCGGCATTGTCTCTCAGAGGGACTTCCTTAGTACAGCCTAGGCCAGCCTAGGTTTTCCTGGAGAAAAGGGGCACAAGGGCTGTTGAGTGTAGATACTGCAGCCGGGCCGGTTTTGTAAGTGAGGGCAGTGGGGCTGCCCCCGTCACCTTCCCTCCTGAAGTTTTAGTAACAGGCTTGACTCTTAGCTCATTCAGAGTAAAGGCCGAGGGGCTTCCCTGGTGGCGCAGTGGTTAAGAATCCACCTGCCAATGCAGGGGACACGGGGGTTCGAGCCCTGGTCCGGGAAGATCCCACATGCCGCCGAGCAACTAAGCCCGTGTGCTACAACTACTGAGCCTGCGCTCTAGATTCTGTGAGCCACAACTGCTGAGCCCGTGCGCTGCAACTACTGGGCCCGCGCGCCTAGAGCCCGTGCTCCACAACAAGAGAAGCCACCACAGTGAGAAGCCTGCGCACCGCAACAAAGAGTAGTCCCCGCACATTGCAACTAGAGAAAGCCTGCGCACAGCACCGAGGACCCAACGCAGCCAAAAATAAAAATAAATGAAATACATAAATTTACAAAGTAAAGGCTGAGAGATGCTTAACTTGCAGAGACATTGGTTGTGACACTTTATTCCTTAGGGAACACAATGACTAGCGTGTTTAGGGTTTGCGTCAGTTTGGGTTTGGTTTTGCTTTGTCTGGTTTGAAGATGCTTTCATTTGTCCAGGAGGCATGGCTTGGGAAGAGGCATCTCAACAAGATGGTGTGGAAGCCTACGCTTGAGACCGAAGAAGTGTATGGACCAACATCAACCTGTTCTTAGAATAGTCACTATTTCTTTTCTTTTCTTTTCTTTTCTTTTGTCTTTGCTTTTTTAACTGAAGTATAGTTGATTCACAATGTTGTGTTAGTTTCTGGTGTACAGCAAAATGAATCAGTTATATATACATATTCTTTTTCATATTCTTTTCCATTATGGTCTGTTATAGGATATGGAGTATATATAGTTCCCTGTGCTATACAGTAGGACCTTGTTGTTTATCTGTCTTATATATAGTAGTGTGTATCTGCTAATCCCAAACTCCTAATTTATCCCTCCCCTCTTGTTTTCCTTTTGAGAGCTGGGTTCCAGTCTCTGCCAGTGACCGAATCCGGTATCCCCATTCACCAATGATCAGGTTCCTTTGTCAATATTATGCTCCTGGGTCCCATTCCCAGAGATGCTGGCCTAATTGAGTTGGGGTGTGGCCACAATGACAACTCTGCGTAGTATTATCGCCATTGTATAGGTGAAGAAACAGAGGCTCAGCCGATGGCAAATGTGCTCAAAGCTCTTACAGCTAATAAGCAACTGATCTGGGCACTCCTCCCCATCTGTCTGCTTGTAATGCCCGCTTTTCATGTGCTGCGCTGTGCTATGTGGATCCAGAGAAGCTTTGTAGCATTTCTACCAGTTAGGAAGGGTCCTGCCATTAGCTGCCTTTATGAATCCGTGGGCCTAGACAAAGGCCTTGTTTTAGTCCGACCAGACTTACTGATAAACAGTAGCCGTACTGCAGTTGCTGCAGGACTGGATCACGTCACTTCTTCTGGTATGCAGCAGGCCATTCGAATTCCGGGGAGTACAGGGCTAAGCACACACGTCAGAGAAACCCATTTCAATTTATTATTTTAATTCTGCTATTAACCATCACAGACCCTAAATGAATTCCTCCAGAATGGCATCTTCAAGCCCATTATCAGAGCTAAATGTTTAATAACTTTGTTAAATAATCCATGCCACGGTGTATAGGAAACTTTCTTTAGTGTTTTTTCACACAGAAGGAGGCGTTTCTGGACGTCCCTGGGGATGGCTTAACAAAGCCCTCACTGGCCGCTGGTTGGCCCCCTCCCCTTCCTTCCTTGCTGAGTGCCTTCTCTCCTAAAAGCTTCAGGCAGGAGAGGTTCTAGCAGTGAAACCCCCTGCTTAGCAGGCTTCAAAAAGAAGCAGATGTGAGGCAGACATTTAATCAATCAAAAAGCAGTTTAGAATTCAGGCCAGGAAGCAATAGATGCTTTTTAGCAAACGCAGCACGGCTCTTTGTGGAGTAGCAATTGGCAGGTTTTCTATTCTGCATCTTAGCTTTTCCAGTGATTGTGCTAGAAATATTTAGAGTAGAACATTATAGGATAGCAATTGTTGATTCTAAATCATATTATCTTAGATGGGCCATCTTTGCAAATTAAGTTCATTTTACTGAAAATAAGACAAGCAACTTTGCCTGTTTTCTTTTTCAGTCAAATGGATCACAGGCTTAGAACTGAAGTAGCAACAAGCTGATCAATATGTTCTCTCTAACTGAATTTTTTTTTTTTTAAATCAGTAGTCATTTTAAGCAATGTGGTTCAAAAGCAGTATGGCCACTAAATTTGCATACTGATAAAGTATGCTATTTAACTTTGACAGTGGTCTCAATTATATTCCTAATTAAATGGTATGTCGCTGGGAGTTCCCTGGTGCTTTCACTGCTGAGGGCTTGGGTTCAATCCCTGGTCGGGGGACTAAGATCCCACAAGCCGTGGGGCGTGGCCAAAAAGAAAAAGAAGTAATATTAGCATCTAAAATTTTTTGAACCTTAAAATCTAAACTTTACTTGAGATGACGCTGGTTTCCTCCTTTGTCAAAACTGTTTATCTGTCAGGCTCAGAAACTATTTAGCCTTCCCATGGCATGTGGTGGATTTCAGAACATCTTGTATTATCAAATTCCTAAGCAAGGATGTGATGTCATTATTTTACTACCAAACGCACATCCTTTGAAAGAAGCAGCCATTTAACAAGAGAGTAATTCCCGGAATATGACATGGTGTGTAAGGATTAGGTGGGAATTGGGATTGTGACTTCTAAATCTACAAGAATGAAACTCTGGTGCAAGAGCTCAAAAGGAACTAGGCATGACAATTGTCAGAAGTGTTTCAAAACACCAATCTTGTGTTTTTAGGCTACTCATTTTTATTGTTCTCTTCACAGTAATATTTTTCTTACTTTGCATTTGGGATTTGTGGAGGCAGTTGCTTTGCCCTGTACATCTTATAGGTGCAACAGGTCAAAAGGGAAGAAAGTAACTTGACATTCGTGCTCTGTCATAACACGAGAATATAAGCTTTCCGGCTCTGTATCCTGAGATGTCTAACTTGACAAGATCTGTAGAGCCTCATCCCACTGGGGCCCACAGTCAAATAACCAACCAACAGATGGTAGGTGCTCACTTTTCTGTAAAACAGGGAACTTCAGCAGGTTTTGGAGCTTACAGAGTAACTTGAGTGGGACGTGTTCCCTGTCCTAACACAAGAATCTTTTGAGTTGTTGGGCTGCTTATGCTTAGTCTTTTTCCTCAGTTGGACACCTCAGTTCAGCCATAGTTCACTCAAGTAAGATGGATTGTATCATTGATCCAACATAATAGAAGTAGGATTGTGTTTTCTTGGTTTAAGACAAGTTGGTGGAGGGAAAAAAAAACAGTTCTTCAAGTTCAATCCTTAGAGTTCATTTCTGATTCTATGAGGCTGAGGACTGACTGGTCCTTAACCAGTGTTAGCACTACCCCCTGAGGAGAGATGGCACACGTGGCGTGTGCTGTGGGGACCATCAGGGAAGCCTCATGTCCTAATTCCTCTGCATAGTTTCCACATAGAGGAGGACGCTGGTGATTCAGAGACTTGGCCTAGGATTCCCAGGTTTCTTTCTTTCTTTTTTTTATTTCATTGCATTTAACAACTTTATTGAGAAATCATTGACAGTGTGTAGTTTGATAAATTTCAACGTATATCTACATCTGTCTAACCATCGTCACCATCAAGATAGTGAGCGTATCAAACACATCCCCAAATTGCATGCCTCTTTGTAATCTCCCCCTCCTTTCTGTAACGTCTGATCTTCTTTCTGTTACTGTTATCAGTTTGGATTTTCCAGAAATGTATATAAATGGAATATACCACATGTATAATTTTCTCTTGCTTTTTTCACTCAACATAATTATTTTAAAATTAATCTATGTTGGAACTTCCTTGATGGTCCAGTGGTTAAGACTTCACCTTCCAATGTAGGGGGTGCAGGTTTGATCCCTGGTTGGGGAGCTAAGATCGCACATGCCTCTGGGCCAAAAAACCAGAACATAAAACAGAGACAACATTGTAACAAATTCAGTAAAGACTTTAAAAATGGCCTACATCAAAAAAAAAAAAAAAACTTAAAAAAAAAGTAAATAAAATAAAATTAATCCATGTTGTTCAGTTTGGAAGTTTTGTGTTTTTTTTAAAATTTATTTTATTTATTTATTTTTGGCTGCGTCGGGTCTTCGATGCTGCGCACGGGCTTTCTCTAGTTGCGGCGAGCAGAGGTTACTCTTTGTTGCGGTGCGCAGGCTTCTCATTGCAGTGGGTTCACTTATTGCGGAGCACGGGCTCTAGGCGTGCGGGCTTCAGTAGTTGTGGCACGCGGGCTCAGTAGTTGTGGCTCACAGGCTTAGTTGCTCTGTGGCATGTGGGATCTTCCCTGTCCAGGGCTCAAACCCATATCCCCTGCATTGGCAGGCGGATTCTTAACCACTGTGCCACCAGGGAAGCTCCGAGTTTGGAAGTTTTTTAACAAGTTGAACATATACCGACAATATAACCTAGGTATATAAATATATAAATACCTAGGAAATTCACCTAGGTATTTATCCAGGAGGAATGAAAGCATGTATCTAAACAAAGACTTGTACATGAATGTTCACACAGCTTTATTTGCAAGTGGATATCCGGTTTTTCCAGGATCATTTGTTGAGAAGACTCTCCTTTCTCCATTAAATTGCCTCCGTTGTCAAGGATTAGAATTATATCTGTGTGTGTCTATTTCTGGGCAATTTACTCTGTTCCCAGGATTTGTTTGTCTATTCTTTCACCAGTACCATACTGTCTTTTGATTACTGTAGTTTTATATTAAGTTAGGTAGTATCAGTCCTCTGACTTAGTTGTCCACACAGGTTTCTTAAGTTGTGTTTATCAAGCATCTCTCTGTCCTAAGTATGATACAGACCTCAATTGTGTGAGGACTCCAAACAATACCAGGTAGGCATTTCACGTAATGGAATTGTGGTGACCTATCTTCACGCAGTGAATTGCTGTCTTGGGTCAGTGGTGCTTTTTATTTCCTTCATCTCAAGCAGAGATCTTATAAATTCCCTTTGCTTGAAATCAGCATGGCTGATCTCCTACCTCACCAGATTTAGAGCTCTTTGTTTTCTTTTACATACTTTCCCAGAGAACCCGGGAGTTTTAATACTTTTTAAAACAACTATAACTTTTTAATGTAGGGGAATATTTGACTGAAATGTTGTGTGTTAAAACATATTGCATTTTTCTTGGTGTCTTTACTTATGGCAGATGTTAATGAATGCGGTTCAAAAAGGGTTCTGTGGGCAAGTCATTTGAGAAAATGCTGGAATGATTTGTTCCTTAGAGGTTCAGAATGCACATTAAAGAGTCTCTAAATTCTAAGTAAATCTGCTTAACTGTCTAGATCAGAGTTTCGCAAGCTGATTTTGAGCCCAGAACACTTCTGAGAGAAGCCTGGTAATACACAGGTATTGATATACCTGGCATACTGATATTCTTGGATACCAGTTTGAAAAATGCTGATCTTTGAGATTTAGAGGCCTAAATTGTAGACACCATTCCTAATAAAATGACTTCACCTGTAGTGGCCAAGTCCCTTGGGATTTAAATAAATAATATGAGAGATATTACTTTCTAAGACACTCAACAATTTGAATATTTGAGTAGAAACATTCAATTGAATTGAAATTTAATTTTGCAGGCTAAAAGCAAACTAGGGACTTTAATGGATATCTCTTAGTTTTCATTCTTTCTCATGTCTAGGGGTGAGTCTGTGTTTTTCCTCCTAAAACTATATTAAGTAATTTTCACAAATTTTACTGAAAACTACGAGAAACAGGAAAATTAGTGATTTGTAGACAATGACCAGAGACTGTCTATCTGGTATGCACACCCTTCACCAAGTGGCATTTAAGGACCCTCATGTGCTGTGCAGATAATGTTCCAGAAACTTTCCATAAATAGGGAGCAATGCAATTTCAAAAGCAAAATAAGATTAATCTTTGTATTCTGAACATCAGAATTTTTTCCACTTGGATTAAATTAAATTAATAAAATAAACAGCAGCACAACAAAACTGCTCTCAGCCAGTTAGGTATAAACTTGGTTAAATGTGGCTTTCTGGCCAATATTTTTACTTCTGGCTGTGGGTTGGAGGATGTTTTCTAGCTGAACAGCACTGTAGACTCACAGTCAGATTTCTAAGTAAAGACCAGCAGGATAAATTGGTAGTATGTGCAGGGTCAGACAGCTGGACCACTGTTTTCATTGGGTGGGGCTGGAAGGAAGGGGGCCGCACTGACTCTGGGTGATGGTGATGAGATGCCGCCCCCTTTTCTGGTCCTTCAAATGAACTCACTCATATTTAAAGCAATGTTACCAGCCAGTAAGGGGGTATTTCTGTTTGTCGGTTTTGTTTTGCTGAATATATGAGTAGAAAAAAGTAGCATGAAATTAAAAATAAACAGAGGTTTTATTTAAAGATCAGAGGCTTCAGGGCACCAGGATTTTAAGAGGTGGGGCAGCTGCCACACTGACAGGAGGGTCTGTCCTCCTTTTCAGGAGGAAAACTGGCATCAGAAAGAGATCTCTAAAGGCCAGTTTCTTGGAGACAAGGACTTCTCCTTTTTAGAGGTCACTAGAAGCACTCCTGACCTGGGGTACATGCTCTTCTCAATTTCATGTGGTTTGAGAGAGCTTTTGGCCCGATGTTTTGACAATACCTCTGAAACTTGATAAGTAGTTCATATTCTCTCTCTTTGAAAAGCTTTGCAAGTTAAAAGTTCTCATTTTTCTTTTATAGATTGCCTTAAATCTTTTTTTAAATTCATAAACTAGAAATATATCTTTCTTACTATTTAAGAATTGCCTTAGCCCTGCTTACTGTATATCTTGAGCTAATTAGAAATTAGATCATTACCAAGGAGTGAAACATTTTACTGTTTAAAATATAAAAATTTTGAAATTTTCTCGACTGCACTGGGGTTTTCTTGAGTCTACAGATTTTATTGGCTATACCCCAAAATTTAACTCTGTGAGAAGGTTCACTAAAGAAAATTTTATTTTTTCTTTTAATTCTGGAAGATTTAAAAATGTATACAAGAGTAGAGAATAACAACAAGTACCCATCACCTAGCTTCAACTGTAATCAACATTTTGCCAGTCTTATTTTGTCTAACTTTAATTTTTAAATTTTATTTGCCTATTTTAAAACAAATACAAGATATGTCATCTATAGATCCATTATTATATATCTCTAACAGTTGAGGACTTTTTTTTAAAATAAATTTATTTTATTTATTTATTTATTTATGGCTGCGTTGAGTCTTCGTTGCTGCATGCAGGCTTTCTCTAGTCGCGGCGAGCGGGGGCTACTCTTCCTTGTGGTGGGCGTGCTTCTCATTGTGGTGGCTTCTCTTGTTACAGAGCATGGGTTCTAGGCTCGTGGGCTTCAGTAGTTGTGGCACAAGGGCTCAGTAGTTGTGGCTCGCAGGCTCTAGGGCGCAGGCTCAGTAGCTGTGGTGCACGGGCTTAGTTGCTCCGCGGCATGTGGGATCTTCCCGGACCAGGGCTCGAACCCGTGTCCCCTGCATTGGCAGGCAGACTCTTAACCACTGCGCCACCAGGGAGGTCCCCAGTTGAGGACTTTACAAAAACCTAACCACGTTATTGTCACACTTTATAGAATTAACAATAATTTTTTAGAATCTTAAAGAAAATCTTTAAAAAATTATTTTAACAACTGATGTTTTCATACGGTTTTATTTCTGCATCTCAGAGGAGACGTGTCCTTGTGGTAGAGAGGTTTCATATCAAGACACAACATCTTAAGGCTAACTTGTTGGAAAGCATGGCTGTGTAGGGGAAGGCATAGAGGGATTAAAGAATTCAATCCAGTTTGCTCACAACCGTTAGGGCTGTTGCCCCTCTAAAATTCTTATTAATATGGACTGCTGATGGAGTCATCAGTTTCTGCATTTAGCCTCTTATTTTCAGCCTATTTCTAGAAATTTGGAAAATGCTTTGTGTGCCTGTGTTTAAATAAAAGGGGGAATGAAATACTTTCACCATGGTCCTCGTGTTTGCTCTTTGGACAGCATGGCTCTAGAGTGAATATACTGTTTGGAGCTGTGGCTATTGAACAAAGTGAGTCTTCAGCCATAAGGATGGTCAGCTTTTTGGTCGGTGTTGATGGATGGGCTCACTCACAGCTCCCACGCAGCTCTGGGTGTGGAGGTGTGGATGTGTGGTATGTCATTTACAGCCCCAGTCCCACAGCAGCATAAGTTGCTTTTGCTACCTGAGGGTCAAACCAAGCAGGAATCCTAGGCAGAAAAGGCTACGTCTCTCCAGCCATTGTTTTCTCTTCTTTTTTTTTTTTTTTTTTTAAATTTATTTTGCCTTATGTTAATTTAGCTATACCAGCTGTTTTTGGAGATGTATGTCTTTTCTTATCCTTTCACTTTATGTATTTATTTATTTATTTATGTATTTATTTTTGGCTGTGTTGGGTCTTCATTTCCGTGCGAGGGCTTTCTCTAGTTGTGCCGAGCGGGGGCCACTCTTCATCGCGGTGCGCGGGCCTCTCACTATCGCGGCCTCTCTTGTTGCGGAGCACAGGCTCCAGACGCGCAGGCTCAGTAATTGTGGCTCACGGGCCTAGTTGCTCCGTGGCATGTGGGATCTTCCCAGACCAGGGCTCGAACCTGTGTCCCCTGCATTGACAGGCAGATTGTCAACCACTGCGCCACCAGAGAAGCCCTGTTTTCTCTTCTTGTGACCAAGCAAGGTACAGCCATTTTACTGTAGGGCTGCTTGAGTCTTGCGCTACAACCCCGTTCGAGTGCCCGTGAGTGGGTATAGTGAGATGCGGTCCCTGTACACAGATGTCTCATTTTGTTGGATTCCTTATCATCTCACATCTAATGCTGCCTCCTTCCAAACCCTCCTTGCGGGGGTGGGGGTCGGGGGGAATAAACCAGGAGTTTGGATTAACATACACACACTACCAACAAGGACCTACTGTACAGCACAGGGAATTCTACTCAGTATTCTGTGATAACCTATATGAGAAAAGAATCTGAAAAAGCTGTATGAGAGAAGAATCTGAAAACGGAATCACTTTGCTGTACACCTGAAACTAACACAACATTGTAAATCAGCTATAATCCAATAAAATTTAAAAAAAAGAAAGAAAGAAAGAAACCCTCTTTAACACAAACATGAGGGCAATTTTTAAAAGGCACCCTTAGTGTGATATAAGGGCTGGAAAAATACTGGAGTACAACCTTTGCCTTGATTTGATCAAGTGGACAGACTTATATAATGGCTTCTGAGTGCTTTTCCATTTAGAGAGAGAACTTTCCCAAATATTATTTCATTTGAATCTCAACCAGCCTGAAAATAGAGATGGTATTAGTTTCAATTTATAATTGGGAAAATGAGCTCAGAGATAAGGTTCCATGGCTGACAGGAGCTTGACTGTGCTCTGTCTGCTGTTTCCCCTGTACCTTCTAGGGTTAAGAAAAGAAAAACGAAAAGAAAAAACTCAGGTGGCTCCCCTCCATTTAGACCTTTGTATAAACTACCTTGCTCCTCTTCTCCCACCCAGACCATTAGAAAATTAGAAGAATTAGGAGTCTTCACACCAGGTGTTCTGCTGGGTGCAGAGCTTGGCGGCAACAGGAAGGAAGACTTGGAGGTTTCATTTTAGAGGGGAAATGGGCACAGGGCAATTCATTCCCATTAGATCGCAGTTGTTGAGCAAATGGTAGAACAAAAACTGCCAAAACTTATGTTAATAGTTGACTTATTAGCCACTTAACATGTGTGGGGTGATGCTGCAGATATTCATTGCGGTAGGTAGAAATGAATTCTTATCCCAGTTTACAGAAAAAGAGAGGAGGCTGTGAGAAGCTAAATAACATTCCCAAGGCCAAAGATCAAGTAGATGGCAGATCAGACCCTGCTCTCCCGGCCACCTCCTGTTTGCTGACCTGGAATTACCAAGTTTCAGCCTGTGACAATTATAAAAATACCAGATTTGACGTTTTTCATCTTTCCCCAGAGCACCCAGCCCTCTGCTGTGCTTCTGAGCCCACCGTATCATCCACGGTTGAGGAGTGAATATGGCTTAGTTTGTATGAAAAGGCTCCTGAAATATGATCTCAATGTCAAGTTCCTATCTTAAAGCAGTTCTCTTTTCCCATGAAAATTCATGTGACTGGCAATCGGTAAAGCAAAATTTTCTTAACTGTCTCCCAGCCATACTAACAATAAACAAACTAAGACAGAATAACTTGTGAAGGAAAAGCTTCTCTCCCACCACCCAGTTATAAAAGTAATCAGGTGTATTAGACAAGGAACAGAACACAGAAAAGTAGAAAAACAAAGGATATGAAAAATTCATTGTTCCCTCCCCGATGATTATTTGGTATACTGTGATATTAACAATTTGGTAATATTGTTATCACCATATATTTAGCTATTTGGGGTATGTTCTTATATATATTTGTAATCATATTGTATCTATAACTGTTTAGTTTGCTTTTTAAAATTAATATTACAACATAAAATACATCTCTATTACATGCGCTTTGTTGGTACCATTTTTTAAAATTAATTAATTTATTTATTTATTGGCTGTGTTGGGTCTTTATTGCTGCACGCGGGCTTTCTCTGGTTGCAGAGAGCGGGGGCTACTCTTCATTGCAGTGAGCAGGCTTCTCATTGCAGTGGCTTCTCTTGTTGCGGAGCACGGGCTCTAGGCGCACGGACTTCAGTAGTTGTGGCATGCAGGCTCAGTAGTTGTGACTCGCAGGCTCAGTAGTTGTGGCACATGGGCTTAGTTGCTCGGCAGCATGTGGGATCTTCCCGGACCAGGGCTTGAACCCGTGTCCCCTGCACTGGCAGGCGGATTCTTAACCACTGCGCCACCAGGGAAGTCCCTGAAGAGTCTTCTTTATAAGTTCTGACATGGGATTTAAAATCATTTCCAGATTATCTTTTTTTATTCTCACCATTTGTGCATGTGTCCTCCTTATATTGACAAGGTTCTGGTTCCTTCCTGGTTACAGCCATGTAACAGTTCTGCTTCTTGGGTTTTGCTGTTATCGTTGGGACCAGTTGCACTGCTCAGAGCCTCACCTGCTCCGTGGACTGCAGGGCTCTGGCCTCTCCCGCCTGCGCTGGTCCTCCAGTGAGATGGTGGAGCCGGGAGCATCACTCCTGCGGCGGAAATGGTTCGCAGGCTCGCCTCCTCTTCCCCCAGCATCCCGACACACGTCAAGAGCTCACCCGTTTTGTTCATGGTTTAGCATGTTCATTAAAGAGCTTGATACCCCTACAGCTTACTCTGCAAAGGGGTTCAGAGCAAGCTGTGGGCCGTCCTGTGGAGAACGAAAGGGGACAGAGACATCGGGTGTCTTTTCTGCCATGCCTCAGCTACCATTTTGATGTTTTCTGTTGTTGTTCTTAGAGGAATGAGAGGACGACGCTGTTTCTGGAAGCATTCGAGACTTGTTTTTAAAGCTTGTTTAGTTGTAATGTGGTAGTGCTTTACGGGAATAAACTCTGGCTGACCCACTCAAGGGAGATAAGCTTGAAAACATTTAGGGTTTTGATTTGCTCAAAGGGGGCGTTTACCGTTTTTGAAGCAGAAATCCAGTGGGAAAATAGATTTCCCGGTGCTAGCTGTGTTTCAGTGCAAAAAGCATGCCTTTGAAGTCTAGCTCTCATCTCAAAAGACCTAACTGTTCATAAAAGTAAGAACAAGGTGGATGGATAAAGCTATGTGAGGAAGCTTCAGCATGAACGCGTTTGGAAACTTCAATCCGATACCGCTTTCCTCCCCTCGCATCTCGTCTGGCTCCGGCCCCGGCCCTTCCCACCCCATGTGTCACTGAGTTGTGTCTGTACGTCTTTCAGGGTCTATCTGGGCTTAACTGAAATCCTTGTCTTCTGTGGGCATCTGAGTTACAGAGAAAAGAGAGAAAGACTGAGGACGAGCCAGATGTGCGTTTAGTGACAAAGAAATGCATCCACAATGTACGAAGCAATCAGGTTATAAAAGCATGTATTCTTTTTTTTTTAAATAAATTTATTTATTTTCGGCCGCATTGGTTCTTCGTTGCTGCACGCGGGTTTTCCCTAGTTGCGGCGAGCGGAGGCTACTCTTCGTTGCGGTGTGTGGGCTTCTCATTGCAGTGGCTTCTCTTGTTGTGGGGCACGGGCTCTAGGCACGCAGGCTTCAGCAGTTGTGGCACATGGGCTCAGTTGTGGCTGGTGGGCTCTAGAGCACAGGCTGAGTAGTTGTGGCGCACGGGCTCAGTTGCTCTGCGGCATGTAGGATCTTCCCGCAGGGCTCGAACCCGTGTCCCCTGCACTAGCAGGCAGATTCCTAACCACTGTGCCACCAGGGAAGTCCCCATTTTTGTTTTTTAAAAAAAGAAAGCTTGTGTGCATGTAAACACATAGAAAAGACCGAAAGAACTTAAGCGTTAAGGAACCGTGGGTTAGGTTTCTTGGGATTTGAGGTGACTTTAACGTGCTGATCACTCTCGGAAGCACCTGAACCCTTAACAATAGTGTGAATTGTTTAGATGGTTGGGAATGGGAGAAAAGGAAAACAAAAACGCCATAGATTGGGTTGCCCAAAAAGTGAATTATCCATCTACAAGAACACGTGAGATTTTGTAAAAAGCATCTCTAAGTGAAACACAGAATGGTGGACATGTCTGAGTATGGCTGAATGGAATGACGTCCCACTGTTGTGTGGAGGGCTGGTGTGTCACGGGCTTTGAATGCTCAAGACATCACTCATGGGTCAGAGCTTGGGCACACTTGCTGGACCCAAGCTATGCATATGATAAAATAAGCTCTAAACTCGGTTTCAGTGATGTCGCTGTCATAAATTGTCACCAAAGTTAAGTCAGCAAGTGCCTTTCTGTGGTAAAGACAGTTGCCCTGTGGTCACGGGGAATAACTAATCCACAATTTACTTATCACGCTTGACTATAAAGGGGGCTGGCAGGTGATCTCAAAGACTCATTTTATTTTATATCATCTAATGTAATACATCATTGTATACGTGTAACACTTCTAAAAGAGTAGATGAAAATTTGTGCCGTGTCCTGTAGATCCCTCAAGTTTAAAGATACTCAATTTGGCTCCTGCTAAAGATGTCTTGGATTTGACAATTCATGAAGAATTGTGAGAAATAGCTCAAGAATTACAGAAACTCTGTAGAACTCTAGACTCTGTAATAAACTTCAGAGTTCTGGGTCCTAAACTAGTAGCACAGTTGACCAACGTTTTTTGACTTGAAATCGAGGTATTAGAATGGCTGTCTTTCATTCCCCTGCTTACGTTGCCATGCCATGCTATCTGTGTTAAATTTTTTAGGTTTAAGATTCATTGGTTGACCGTGTAGCCCGCAATAATATGCATTTCCTGCTTTCCCCCACTAGCTCTTCATCACATTATTAATGAAATCTCAGTCTAACTCGTGCATAAGACTAGTGGATTTAGTTAAAATACTCTTAAACGCTGACATTTTTGCTGATGAGCATTGTGGGGATACCACCCTGCCCCATCTCCTGTGCTTTCGTCTTTAGGTTTCATTTAAAACTCCCATCTTTCATATTTTGGTAAGAGCAGACTTTAAGTGGAAGTGTAATCTGAGCATCCTGTCTAATACACGGACTCAGCATGGGCATTTTGAAGCCAGCTCTCCCATCTGTAGTGAGAGTATTAGCGTACAGTGACGGTATTTCAGAAGGCAGCTTTTGCAGTTGCAGGGCATCTTTGCTGGGAGCAGGGAACAGCCAGGTGAAATCCATTTCAGCACCATTCGAGCCTTCTGGATTGATCGTCTTGAATTGGATCTACTCCCTTCAAGGCTCTGATGGAAGCCTATGGTTTGGCCAGCATGCTCCATTGGCCTGTAAACGGCATGGAATGGTGCCAAACAGAGTGTCCAGCTTTGAGATTACTTTGGCATGGGTCTGGGTACTATGGGATACTATTTAAGGCATTTTGTCATTGTGCATAGTAACAGGTCCTCCAACACTTTGTTGTGTTGCGGAAAAATCTCTGGGGGCTTCCCTGGTGGTCCAGTGGTTAAGACTCTGCATTACCAATGCAGGGCGCCCGGGTTCCATCCCTGGTCAGGGAACTAGATCCCGTATGCCTCAGCTAAAGATCCCGCATGCCGCAACTAAGACCCAGTGCCGCCAAATAAATAAATACTAAAAAAAAAAAAAAAAAAGAAACCATCTGTATATTAAAAAAAAGAAGAAGAAGAAAAAGAAAAATCTCTGGAAGTAGTTGGTGGTGAGCTCTGGCCTTCAGGCCATGGCTGAGCTGTGGGACCCGTGGCCAGCCAGCCTACCCCTCTGTAATCACTTCGAATCTCAGTGTCTTCATCTGTAAAATGGAAACACTAGCACCTCGCTAAGTTGGTTTTAAGGAAAATGAGAAATGTATGTGGACCATAAAGCATTGTTGAAATCCTTAGGTTCCTAATGGTTATTGTACGATTTTTATTTGGCTTAAAACTTTTTACCTGTATTCTCAGGATTTAAAAAATTAGGGCATGTCTTAGGAATTCCCTGGCAGTCCAGTGGTTAGGGCTCACGCTTTCACTGCTGTGGGCCCGGGTTCAATCCCTGGTTGGGGAACTAAGATCCTGCAAGCCCTGGGGCGGAAAAAAAAAACAACTGGGCATGTCTATACGTCTACTGTTTTTGCATCTGATGACGTCAATTGCATGGGCTATCCTATGGGGACGATTGTAAACCACCGTTTTAGTAATATTTTTAAGGAAAATACAATGACTCATGAATACACGTGTTAGGCGTTTCTTCTTTGTTCACTTGGCTCTGGATACACTGGCCTTTGAACCACGGGGCCTTCTCACTTGCCTCCCCTACCTTTTGCTCACATACCCCTTGCTGACATCTTAGATCTCAGCTTTACCTTTACTTCCTCAGAGAAACCTTCACGACACCCTGGCCTAGGTCATGGCCCTCTGTTTGTTGTCATTTGCTGTGTGTATTCCTTCTTCGTGACAGTTTCCATAGCTGCAATTCAGTAATTATTTATTTAAATGTCTGCCCTCTTCCCCGAGAAGGACACATTGTCGCTTAGATATGTATTCCAGCCAAATATGCATAACTTGTGAATAATCACAAGGAAACATTATTTTAAAGTAAAAAATATTTTTCAGAGGGCTGTCTGCCTTCCACAGTAGTTTGTAAGCTCAAAGTGTCTGGGACCACACCTGACTTAGTCGTCGTGAAATCTCAAACAGGCCTGGAATGATGGGTGTTGTGTATCATGCCTATGCCTGGTTTTTCAGAAGAGTGAACGAATGCATGAATGGTGTGTACCTTTATCCAGATACAGAGTCCTATCTGCTTGCTCATAGCTCCTTGTATCTCTTGTAAGATAGCTGGATCATTCAGACAAAAAAAAAAAAAAAAAAAAAAAGACTTAAATCTTCACTGTCACCAGCCCTCCATTTCTCTGTATTTCTCCTCTTAATGATTTATATTCTCGAACTTACAGTATCATTTCTAAATTGGTTGTGAAGATTGAAATTAAGTTTACATGGTTCTGTCTTCCCCGTAGCTACTACAGAAGAATGGTCAGCTGTCCACTGTGAACGGCTTAGCTGAGCAAGGAGAGCTCGGCCTCCAGGAGGGAGCCCTGAATGGCCAGGCGGAGGAAGTCACTGTCACAGATGGTAAGTCACCTTGCCGGGGGCTGGGCAGAACCGGGGGCTGGAGAACAAACAACACCTGCAATCCCCGCAGAACAATAAAAACAGGCCTGGGTAGAATGGGCACTGTCATCCTACCTGGGGGTGGGTGATGTTGACAACAAAAGCAATCAATTGATTGCAGAAAGAAGTATTTACCTGGCCATTTGCATAGCCCCGTGGGAGCTTATAGTAACGCTTGGGTATCGGAAGTGAAGTTGTTTTTCCTTTTTCTCAGGCATCCTTACCTGAAACTTCATGATCTTTTTGTTGTTGTTGTTATTGTTGCCTTATTCCAACTACTTGTCTGATGTCGAATGTGAATTCTTGTTGGAAATGCTGAAGTCTTGGTTGCTTTCAGAGTCAGTATCTCTCACTCTAGAGTAGCCTACTGGCCTTGCGAAGAATTTTCTGGTAGTGTACATTTCAAGGTGCATACATCTTTGCCCAAACTATGGTATGCTGCATGTGTTATAGCTCTTGAGCCCAGAGATCCTCAAGAGGTGGTTATTGGAAAGCACATCTGTGACCACGCTATCACTGGTTTGATTTCAGCCCATGGAGGGGCTGGGGACTACACCTGGGGGTCAGAATCAAGCACCTTGACAAGTAGGTCTCTTGCGAAGGCCACGTGTTGGAGAAGAACCTTCCTCTGTTCCTGTTTCTTTTTTTTTTTTTTTTTTTTTTTTTAAATATTTATTTATTTATTTGGTTGCACCGGGTCTTAGTTGTGGAAGGCGGGCTCTTTATTTGTGGCTCACGGGCTCCTTAGTTGCGGCATGTGGGCTCCTTAGTTGCAGCAGGCGGGCTCCTTAGTTGCAGCAGGCGGGCTCCTTAGTTGTGGCATGCAAACTCAGTTGCGGCATGCATGTGGGATCTAGTTCCCTGACCAGGGATCGAACCCGGGCCCCCTGCTTTGGGAGCGCAGAGTCTTATCCACTGTGCCACTGGGGAAGTCCCAAAAATTTATTTATTTATTTATTTATTTTTGGCTGTGTTGGGCCATTTCTGTGTGAGGGCTTTCTCTAGTTGCGGCGAGCAGGGGCCACTCTTCATCGCGGTGCGTGGGCCTCTCACTGTTGCGGCCTCTCTTGTTGGGGAGCACAGGCTCCAGATGCACGGGCTCAGTAGTTGTGGCTCACGGGCCCAGTTGCTCTGCGGCACGTGGGATCCTCCCAGACCAGGGCTCGAACCCGTGTCCCCTGCATTGGCAGGCAGATTCTCAACCACTGCGCCACCAGGGAAGCCCCTTCTGTTCCTGTTTCTTGTCTCGTTGTTCCATTTAGTCATAAAGGAATCATTTAACCACTGCTGTTGAAGAGGCTCAGAATGATCATTTTCCATACAGTGAACTCAAGCTTACATGTAATGTGAATAAGACAAATGAAGGGAAAGTCTTGTGAAAGGAGACTGGCCATTGCCTCGTTGAGATGAGATTCTTCTAACATGTGGAACCTGTTTCTCCTCGTGTTCAATGCCCCTGTGGAGCTGCTGCAAGCAGGGGGCTGCTTTTGAAGTTGGTGGGAATCCTGATCTTTCTATAGCACCACAGGCACCATATAAAGCTAGAAATACATACAGCCTCACAGAAAGAGGATCTGCACGACCTAGTGCGAGAGTTTCAAATAATTTCTACCAAAGTAATTGGAACGGCCCCAACTCAAATTCCAGAGTCCCACGCTCTGTCCTTCCCATGATAACTTTTGAATCAAATCAAGCCACAGCCGTTTCGGAGCCTTCCATGGATGGGCAAGCCACCGTGCCCTGTGCTTCAGGGAGGATGAAGAAAGCTAAGAAACGGCCCATCAGGGGAGACAAGCTAGTCTATGGAAGGCTCCCTAAGATGAAAGTAAGGGGGACTTCCCGGGCGGTCCAGTGGTTAAGACTCCAGGCTTCCAGTGCAGGGGGCACGGGTTTGATCCCTGGTCAGTTTGATCCCACATGCTGCATGGCCAAAAAAAAAAAAAAAAAAAGGTTAAGACAAGGCAACATGTTGATTATCTAATGAATTTTGCAAGAGATGAGAGCTGCTCAGAGTTCTGGAGGAACCCTCGTTTGAGGTCAGGGGGTGGGATAAGGTCTGGGGACTGAGGGGAGGTTAGGTTTAGATTTGTTGGGACAGGGGCTGCCAGCCGAAGGGAGGAGAATAAGAACAGCCAGCACTTCACAAGCTTTTATTATGGGTCCTGGAACTGTGCCTTTTGTGCGGTATGGCCTCTAGCAGTAACCCCGTGAGACAGGTCCTATCTCGATTGAAACCCAGATCAGCAGATTTCCAAGCACGAGCTCTCACCCGCTGTGTGGGGCACGTCCACAGGCTTGCCCACTGGGATGGCATCGTCTGAGCAAGGGGTAGAATGAAAACCCAGAAGGGAAAATGCGCTGGGTTGGAGGGCTCTTCTGAAAGGCGAGTGGCTTCAGAAAGTATTTTGGCAATGTGGGATCACTGAAATATGCCCCCAAGGGAGTGTCGGGCCAGGCCTTTTTATCAGATCTGGTGTGGAGTGTTGATAAGAGAAGGGAGGGGCTTCAGTCGATGCCCTTGTTTCCATACAATCCTAGGTAGCGTGGAAATCCTGTCTAATCTGTGGCCTGTTTACCAGAGATCCGCTGGCTAGGAGATCCGCTGGCTATCTTCGTTTAGTCCAGATGTAGTTTCTTTCACTTTTCAGCCATGTGTTTAAACACTGATTTTTACGGAAAGTGACTCTGTTCCCACCCTGTGATTATTCCATTGTCTCCCTGAGCCCACCATGGCCTTGGGGGTCTGAGCAAATACTGATGCCTCTCGCAGGAAGAGTGGTAATTAATATACCTTGTCCTTCACAGATCCTGAAAAGGCCTGGGGGCCTAGAAAGGACCCCCATGTGGCCCAGGGCTGCAGAGGCCACCCCCCAGAGGCATTTCTGGAGGCTCTGCCTTTGGGCTGAGCTTTTACTGTTTTAAGCAGAACTGTTATTGCTTTGGCTTGTTAGGGTGTCTCTGAGGCAGCCTGGTACACTTGTTTTTATTATTTTTTCTTTTCCTATTTTGTCTGCCTAGCAATGCAAATGCAGAAAATTCTTTATGTTAAATTATTAAACAGTATATTTTCATGCTTTTCTTTTGACATAGGTGATAACCTGTAGTTAGATTTTATGTATTTCCAGGAATCCGTGTTCTACATGGCAGCTTACTGTAATGTAAATGAAGGCATAATTTGGTATGTAATGCTTATTTGTAGGATTTGGTGGGCCTTTGTTTCTACTCTTGCCCACTTCAGTAAGGAAAGCTCTGAGCCATCCTGGTCCCTGGGAGGATTGGCCAGCAGTGGAATTTGGTCCTGCCATAGGTGGATCCTTGGATGGGAGAAAACTATAAATGAGGGGCCTTCCTGCTCGAGGGCTTTTAATTTAAAGTGACAGACAATATTTAGACAAATGTAGAATGCAAAATATTCTTCTACCTTGACTTGCTCTCTTTCTGAAACCAGAAATACTGGTAATTCAGAACCAATCCTCTTCCTATAGTGAAAATGAAATCCTATTTCCTTGTAAACTTTCTTTAAATGACAGAAAAAGGGACCTGCTTACTAAATATTTTCAAAACTATGCAGTAGGGGTCAGATATATAGATAGATAGATAGATACATACATACACACACACACATACACACACACACACACACACACATATATATCTATATATATAGATATATACACACACGTGTGTGTGTGTGTTTTGGAGGGAGTTTGAAGATCATATAATTTCAGGGGCCATCTTTTAGAGAGTATACAGTCAGGCATGAAAACAAATATTTATTAAAATGAAAAAAAAAGAATTCACAACAAATTACTTTAGCCTTGGAGTTAGTCCCTTTTTTCTGAGTTCTTTTTAGGCGATTTATCATTTATCACAATGCTTATACAGAAATACAGCCTTTTCCCAACCAGAAAGTTCTATCCAGCCATGCCATGCCAGCATTCACAGGGGCTGCACAAGTGCCATTAGTTTTGTGGAAAATCTGCTTCTGCTGATTTTAATCTCTTCTGCTGGAAAGATTAATAAAAAAGAAGACCCCTCCCAACCCAGATTATCGTTTGTTTTATAGTCTATCGTTTATATGGTTTTCTATGAGTTTCTATGGGTGCCTGAACAAGAATGATTTTTAAAACATTATATCTCAGTCCGGGTCCAACTTTAGATTTCAAATTTTTGCAAATTAAAACTTTTAGATTTTTCTTTTTTTGATTCAGTCTTAATATCTGTTGGGCAGATTATTTTCTTTCCAAACAGATGGGGAAATTAAGTATTACAAAATCAAAAAACATAAGACCTCTTTTTTAAAAAAATTAATTTATTTGTTTATTTTTGGCTGGTTTGGGTCTTCGTTGCTGCACATGGGCTTTCTCTAGTTGCCGCGAGCTGGGGCTACTCTTCATTTTGGTGCGTGGGCTTCTCATTGAGGTGACTTCTCTTGTTGTGGAGCATGGACTCTAGGAGCACGGGCTTCAGTAGTTGTGGCATGCGGGCTCAGTAGTTGTGGTGCACGGGCTTAGTTGCTCTGTGGCATGTGGGATCTTCCTGGACCAGGGCTTGAACCCGTGTCCCTTGCATTGGCAGGTGGATTCTTAACCACTGCGCCACCAGGGAAGTCCCGAGACCTCTTTATTTTGATAATAACATATTTGTTAAAGTGCCTACCGAACTCATTGCCATATACGAGTTAATCATGTGACTGTGATCTTAGTACATTTGAATATATCATTTACAAGGCAGTTATTTTTGGGGTTCTTTGAGATTTGTCTTTCTGCAGAGTAGCTACAGCAAACATTGTAAAGCCTGTGAATGTTATGTTTTCTCCATCCTTCACAGGTCACATTTGCTTGTGTGAAACAAACACACAATGGTGGTCCTCTCCTTGGTTTTTGAATTTTTGTCCACATATGCCTTATACTATTTGCATACCCAGAGTGAGGGCATTTACACCAGCAGCTGCAGCTGGGAGCTCTGCCCTTGGCATTTGCTACTCTGGGGTCAGCCGCAAGTATCAGCCAGCAAACCGGGGGAACAGACTTTGCTCTGCTGAGCAGCATGGTGATGGTGAGGAGGCCGCTTAAGGAACTACGCACGTGAATCCCTGCACGTGATTTCTCTGACCTGGGAGGCGAGCCTGGAAAACATCCTCTCACCCCCAAGAAGAAATACCCGCCACGCCAAAAAAATCTTGTCACTTAAAGCAGAAGTCTTTGAGAGAGTGTGTTCCTTATCCTTCTCAAGGTTCTAGTCTTCTACGTCCTGATATTTTCCCTGCAGATACAGTAACAAAAATGGAGGATCCGTTGCTCAGTTATCTAGAAGCTGAATCTGCAGCACTGTGGAGAATTTCATGTTTCTAATGGTGCTGAATGTCACTGTCTTGGCCTTTATTGAATTTGCTGTTTGAACCTGGCAGCTTCTGGTGTACAGTGCCTTTGGGATATGGGAAGGCCGGAGATTACTGCCAAGCGATCACAGCCCTCCCCGTGGATCTTGTTACCTTACAGAAAATCCATTCGGAAGTTACAAGTTGTTCTTCTTTGCTTTTTGATCATTTAATAACTTTATGTGAAGAATGAGTACCCCAAGTGCTGCTCTAGGTTTCTGTTAAAAGATGACCCTCCGAAATACTTGTTTTTCTGTGATACAGTTTTCCCAACTGGGAAGAAATGTTATTATGAGTCAATCCCTTTTCTCCTTCAATTTGTGACATAATTGGTACCTTGTTAGTATTCTCATGAAGACATGTGTGTTGCACAAATACTACCCTCCATGCCTCCTTTATTTTTCTCTACATCAGTTGTCAACATTTGGTGTTTAGTATGCCTGTCTCTTACCTCCCACCTCTGCTAAAATATAAGAACCATGAGAGCAGACATTTCTTGGGATGGGGGGTCGGGGTGGGATCTTTATGTTTCAGTGTTGAATCCCCTGAGCCTAGAACAGTGTCTGACACATAGTAAGTGCTCAAAAAAAAAATATTTGAACAAGTGAAGACACAGTTTTAAGTTAGAGTTAACAATATTACATTTTCACTCATATGGGAGAGGAGGATCTGTTGGCTTTTCCCTTTATATCAATTCATTCCCTATGTAAATACCAGAGCTTTCTAGATGTATCCAAGGCTCCCTTTCCTTTGTTGCATCAGCACTGACAAAGCTGGTACTTTTCAGTGCTGGGCTCTCACAGGTGCCCACTATTGGTTATCCAGGTGTTGTTGCCTGGAAACATGAAATCAGACCCTGACCTGCCTGCAACTAAATAAGAACGCCCAGTGATGCTATGAAATATGAAGGCTGGATAGACAGAGAGGGGTCTCCCTTCCAACGCTCTGGTACTTCAAATACAATATTAATACATGACATTTTCTCAAGCTGTATCCTGTTTTGTAATGTTTTGAAACTCTCACAAAATAGGCCTTGAACTTAGGCAAAAGTCCTACAGTCTGCACTTTCTGGGAACTGGTTTTAATTCAGTCCTCTGCTCCACAGCAATATTTTTAGCGTGCCTCTCTGAAATTAGTTATGTCATTGACAAATTTCTGGTACAAATACTCTACTGCTTTCATCTTTAAAGAAACACAGATTTATTTTTCAGTAACTAACATCCAAGCTATATAGAGCTTTCTTCCCTCTGAAGTCTATTTAAGTCTGACAGTGCAATGAACCTTTACTTTTGGTCTAACTTGAAAATTTGGGGTGGGCTGCGTGAAGGAAGAAGGAGTAAGGCTTCTATCCACCCTCCCTCCCTTTTATAATCAGTTAATTCCAGGAGAGTAAAACACGGGCGAGACTGCCTTTCTCAGTGTTTTTCTGTGTGACCTTGAATACATCCCTTTATCTCATTGAGCAGCAGTTTTCATCTGTAAAATGAACATCCTCGTCCGTCTCTGAAATTCTGTGACTGAGTCCCATCAGCAGTACTGGTAATATAGGCATTACAAAGCCAATGATGGATTAACTGTTGAAGATATGCAAGTGACTTTAGGCAGGTGGGAATCTACTTGGCAATTTCATTATGCCTTTTTATAAAAACACTTTTATGTTTTTTCTTTTTAGTTTGATCTTAAAAGCCATCTTCTAGATTTGAACTTTTTACTTTAATGAACAAAAAATTCAAAAGGGGGACTTCCCTGGTGGTGCAGTGGTTTAGAATCCGCCTGCCAATGCAGGGGACACGGGTTCGAGCCCTGGTCCGGGAAGATCCCACATGCCGCAGAGCAACTAAGCCCGTGCGCCACAACTACCTAGCCTGCGCTCTAGAGCCTGCGAGCCACAACTACTGAAGCCCACGTGCCACAGCTACTGAAGCTCACGCGCCTAGAGCCCGTGCTCCGCAACAAGAGAAGCCACTGCAGTGAGAAGCCCGCACACCGCAACGAAGAGTAGCCCCCGCTCACCACAACTAGAGAAAGCTCACGCACAGCAACGAAGACCCAATGCAGCCAAAAATAAGTAAATTAAAAAAAAAAAAGTTCAGGATGGGAAAACATTCAAGAATGTCTCCATATGTAATTATTTAGGTATGAAAGAAAGATAAGGAGCTTCATAAATGTGGCCACAAAGTAACGTTTTTCTCCCCCTACATGGGAGGAGATCAGAATCATGTAATTAGGGGTTGGTTCTGGCCCAGAATGAGTGCAAGATGTTGATAAATGCCCTAAAGACTGTCAGTTAATCTTAAATTACTGCAAAGACTTACCTATAAATGGCTGTAATTTTGAGGCTACTCCAGGGCACCCATGAATAGGATGGATGCTCTGGCCCACTTGAGGAGGAGCCTAGGTAAGATGGCCTATAGCTTGTCCAAGTAACATACCAAGATTCAGACCCTTTCCCTTGGAGGGCTCGAGGCAGTTAATGGTTTTCTAATGGTAACTAAGCCAAGAAAGGAAACATTAAATTTAGCATTTTATTTATTTAATAAAAATTCTTTAGGGGACTTCCCAGGCTGTCCAGTGGTTAAGACTCCATGCTTCCACTGCAGGACGTACGGGTTCAATCCCTGTTGGGGGAAATAAGATTCCGTGTGCTGCGTGGCGCAGCCAAAAAAAAAAAAAAAAAAAATTTAGGTTTTTGACATTTAGGTCTGAAAGACGTTCTTAAAACAGCTCCAGTTTCACCTAATACAGCAACCCCCAAATGGTCCTGGCAATGTATATTCTAGAGCACAATGTCCCTATATTATATGAAAGGATGCTTTGATAACATAAATCCTCTGATCTTTATTTGTATATGTCTCTGGAAGGTATATTCTCTGAGCTTAAGTTCTACAACTTTTTAGCCTATCAATTGAGTCTTATTCTTGAGCACCATACTTTGAATTTTTACAAACTGTTTTTGTAATTAATGTGTCGGTACAATGTGATATCAAGTAGTCCCCCCTGCTCCCCAGTTAACAATGCATGCGTTAGTTATTTTGGTGAAAACTGATATATGCTGGATTGAATTAATTGAATGAACTGGTTGCTTTAATGTGTCTTAAACCGGACATGCAGTATTTAGACTGACACCAAGTACCAGGAAGTTATCCTGCTGTATTAGTTTGCTCGGGCTGCCATAATAATATATCACAGAATGGGTGGCTTGAATATCAGAAATTTATTTTCTCACCAAGATCAAGGTGCCCTCAGGTTTAGTTTCTCTGAGGCCTCTTCTTGGCTTGTGGATGCCGGCTTCTCGCTGTGTCCACAAGCCTCTTCTTGGCTTGTGGATGCCGGCTTCTCGGTGTGTCCTCACTGTGTCCTCACCACTGGACCGCCAGGGAATTCCCATGACCTTGGAGTTTATGCAATAAATTGTGGTGAGCAGGACTATGTTTTCCGGAGGGATTAGAAGTAAGTTCTGTCATCCAGAATTTGGTCTCTCCTCTGTGTGTGCCCATCCCTGGTGTCTCTGTGTGTCCTAATCCCCTTCTATAAGGCACCAGTCAGAGTGGATTCGGGTCCACCCTTACAGTCTCATTTTAACTTAGTCACCTCTTTAGAAACTTTCTCTCCAAATACAGCTACGTTCTTATGTGCTGGGGCTTAGAGCTTCAACATACAAATTTGGAGAGGATGCAGTCCAGCCCGGGACACCTGCCTTTATGATTGTCAGCTGGAAAGCCAGGTTTGGGACCAGGAAGCCTCCGTGGGAAGGAACTCTGAGGCTGTCTACGCCAGGCTCCTGCCCCCACTCAGAAGGCTCTTGTGCTTAAACACGGGAAGGTTTGGGGAGTTTCTCCATAAAAGGAAACCTGTTATTCCACTGGAGTGAGAATATGCCTCCTCCAGCTGCTCCCTGCTTCTGGTGCTGCCTTCTGGGACTACATAGAACAAACTCACCTCCCTTTTCCACATCGCGGCCCTCTAAGTATTTGAAAACATTTATCGTGTCTTTCCTTTCATCTTTTCTCTTCTGAGCAGAACCGCCCCAGAGAAGACAAGCTGTCTCACATTCAAAGAAAAATGCCAGGGCTGATATATATATTTCAGATATGGATGTGCTTGATGGAAGCTTGCCAAGCATAACGGGGTTTTAATTTCAATATTCCCACTTTTAAAGAAGCGTTTATTTCTCAGACTCTTTAAAACACGAGAACAGCTTAGTTTGCTTTAAACCAAGGATTACGTACTGAAAGAATTGATTGGAGGAGAGAAGTAAATTGATTCAGAAGTATATAAAGGAGTTCCCCTATCAAGGATGTTGCTAAAGGAACTACTGCCAAATAGAATGAAGACGATAGAAGAAAATATCCATGCACGTTGGTATTTCTAACGCTGGAATCCTTAGTCACCCTTTTGGTACTTCATCCAACATGATCATAAGCAGATGACAGCCTTTACATGATAACAGTAGCTAGAGATAAGAATAAGAGAAATCCCACTTTTCAAGTCATTGTTAGTTGTAAATAAAGTGGAAGGTCGAAAAGGTCTCCTTAGCAGAGCCACGGTTTGCCCCTAAGCAGCCTCTTGCAGAGCCCCCGGGATTCACCTCAAGCTCTGTGGCCTCACTTAGTAAGCTCAGTGTACGGAAATGTGATGTCTTCCTCACGCTTGTCAAATCTTGGCCCTGACCGTTCCCCCAGTTGTGTTAATTTCTTTTCTTTTTTTTTTTTTTAAATGGTAGGTTTCTGCTTTTAAGATTTATTTATTTTTTTATTGATTGATTGATTGGTCACTATGTTGGGTCTTCGTTTCTGTGCTAGGACTTTCTCCAGTTGTGGCAAGCGGGGGCCACTCTTCATCGCGGTGCGCGGGCCTCTCACTGTCGTGGCCTCTCTTGTTGCGAAGCACAGGCTCCAGACGCGCAGGCTCAGTAGTTGTGGCTCACGGGCCTAGTTGCTCCGTGGCATGTGGGATCTTCCCAGACCAGGGCTCGAACCCGTGTCCCCTGCATTAGCAGGCAGATTCTCAACCACTGCGCCACCAGGGAAGCCCCAGTTGTGTTAATTTCTGATCAGTGTTCTAACACAGTAGGATTCTATCAATGTCATCTTGATAAATGTATTACTATTGGCATCTGATGCTATTCTGATCTTAATCCCTCGGATAGCTCATTATCTCACGGAGTTCGGAAGATCTAACAATGATGGATCTTCATGTGAATCCACTTATTCAACATGCTGGGTTCGTGTGACCTCTTTCCGTCTAGAAACCCATGCACTTCATTTGTAGGAAGTTATGTCTTCCATTTCCCTCTTTTTCTTTGCTCTCTTTTCGAGATTACTATTATTCAGATTTCAGAACTTCTAGAATGGTTCTAAGTAAAACTTTTTTTTTCTCTAGTTTGTATCTCTTTACTCTTGGAGAACGTCCTCGAGAATAGATTTCATCTTGTCACTATATTTTTAATTTCTAAGAACTGATTTTTTTGTTCTAAACATTCATTCCTTTTTTTTTTTTTTTTTTTTTTTTTGGACTGTGCTGAGTGGCTTGCGGGATCTTAGTTCCCCGACCAGGGAGATTGAAACTGGGCCCTCAGCAGTGAAAGCTGGGAGTCCTAACCACTGGACCGCCAGGGAATTCCCATGACCTTGGAGTTTATGCAATAAATTTTGGTGAGCAGGACTATGTTTTCTGGAGGGATTAGAAGTAAATTCTGTCATCCAGAATTTGGTCTTTGTCTAGGCAGTGAATTCTACCTTGACTTTAAAAAAAGATGTACTTTTAACGATCACACTCTAGATTTGTAGAAAAGTTGTCTTTACAAGTAAATTTTAATTCACGTGACTACAGGTTAAATAAATTTATTACTCCTGCAAGTGTAAATTTTTGCTTTGCAATTATTTTTGAAGCCAGTCTAAATATACTAGCTGACCTTTTAAGTAAAAAAAAAGAAAAGAAAAGTCATTTTAAGCACTTTATCCATTGTGTATGATTACAGTAAAAGTTGCTGGGAAAATAATAGATTCGAATATATTAACTCAAATTAAGACATAATGAAAGAGACAGATGTACCAATTAAATCTATCGATGGCAATTTAATTCCTTGCCACTTAGAGACCAGCAGGAACTCATGTGTAGTCATACCAAGTTAGGTTTATTTAGCCTGCTGCACCAAGGGAGGATTCTAGCATGGGTGGCTCAGTAATGGAGTAATGTGGGAGGTGGGAGGACTTTATTATAGGATTTGGGCTTATGCTGGATGATTCTGAGACAACAAAGGAGTCATCTCTAGATTGGATGCTGAAGTAAGGGCAGTTCTGTGATTGGATAGCTTGGTTGTTTCTGTCCAGGAGGCAAGGAGATGGAAGCAGGGCTAGAATTGTCATTGCAGGGGACTTCCCTGGCGGTCCAGTGGTTAAGACTCCGCGCTTCCAATGCAGGGGGTGCAGGTTGCACCCCTGGTCGGGGAACTAAGATCCCACATGAATTGTCATTGGGAAATGAGTTAGCATAAAGGAGGGATGTTCAGTTATTTTTGTAGTTTTAGAAGTTGTGCTCTGGCCATATGTGGCTGTTGAGCCCTTGGAATGTGGCTGATCCTATTTGAGGTGTGTTCTACATGTGAAATAGTACAAAAAAGGAATGTAAAATATTTCCCTAATAATTTTTCTTATTGAGCACCTATTGACGTAACTGGACATACTGGGTTTGGTAAAATATATTAAAATTAACCTCAAGTGTTTATTTTTATTCTTTTTAATGTGACTACCGGAAAATTTAAAGTCGGGAATTCCCTGGCAGCCCAGTGGTTAGGACTTGGCGCTTTCCCTGCCCGGGAGGCCACTAAGATCCTGCAAGTCATGCTGGGCACCCAAAAAAAGAAAGAAAATTTGAAGTCTTGCATGTGGCTTGCTGACGGGTTCACATCACAATTCGGATGGGCGGCTGTGGAATGTCAGTGGGTCTTGGGTAGGTAATTATCATTATTTCTTCCCAGCGTGAACCTTCAGCTGGCCCCTCGCTCCCACTCCTTTTGAGAAAGACTTCAGACAAATCAAAGATTGTCTCATTCTCTTCCGAAAAATCGAGAGGGAGCCTCAAGTTAATTACTTTTAGTGCAAGATGATGCTTCTCTTATTAGGATGCATTTCTGAGAAACTGATGATAAAAGGCATTCTTGCTCTTTATAGAAGTATTTTTCAAAGGACTTTTTAAAATGAGGCTTAACTATATTTAAAGCAGTATTTCTCAACCTTCTTTTCATTACCGCTGCCCTGCCCCACTGAGTCTTTTCAGACATTTTTTTCCCTAACGGTACCCACCCCCCGCCTAAAATTTTAATAGAAGAGATATACTGTATATCAGTTTATGTAATATCTATATCTATATCTATCTAAGTATGTATGTATGTATATATATACATATACATACACACACACACACATATATATATATATATAAAATCTGTGCTTCATATATAAAGAGTAAGATGAACCATGAACTAATTTTTACCCCATGGGGGAATGTATAGTTTAAAGTAAGCACAAGAGCTAACATTTATTATGCTTTTAGAGTACACTCAGTAGTGCTGAGGCTAACCTTTATTTGCACCTCAGAATAACATTAGCATGGGTGGTGTATTTATTCTCCCGTCAGTTGAAGCCCAGAGATTTAAAAGAATATTTTACCCCGGCCACATTGCTATCAGAAGAACCAGAACTACAACTAGTTTTTCAACACTTTGGAATCTTTTTTAGACTAAACCAAAGATGAGAGTTCAGAGTCCTAAGAGGAATAGAAGAGTTGAACACAAGGCACTCAGGAAAGAATTTGAAATCTATGCAAATACTTGACCAAATTTGGTAATGAAACACCTTTTTGCTTACTTCCTAATTTTTAAAAGATCACACTTTGACTTTAATCTGCTTTCAGCTTGCTAGTTTATATATTCCATGATTGGGAATTGATCATGGTTTAGACTGCCTTGCATTTTTAATGGAAAATCGGAGGTATTGCTCTAATGTTCAAAGTCCGGCAGTGCTGGACCACCCCGTGCAACCCCAAGCTGGATGTCAAATGTGCCTGCAATTCTAACCGTGAAAGTAACAGAGGTTGTTGTAGAAGATGTGTAAAGTGTAGGAAAATATCAGGGCAGAAATTGCCCATAATTCCACTATGGTTGGCTTTTGTTAGTTTTCTTTCTGGGCTCTTTTTTTCCTTATCCTCACATATGTGCAGATATATATGCATTTTAGAAAGCAAAGCTAAAATTATGTTGAATATATAGTTTATATACTGAACAAAGAGGTGTGTGGCTTTCTCTATCAATGTAAGCATTTCTCCATGTCATTAACTGCTGCAAACATGTTGTTTTGCCAGATAGTCCAATGAAGAGTTAAATGTACTATTTTCCTAGTATTGGGACACTTAGGTTCTTTAAATATTATATGTCCCAAGCAGTTAAATTTTCATACGTAAATCTATACTTTCATTTGGTGTAGCTAATAAAAGCAGAACTGCCAAAGCAAAAAATATAAAAACATGTGAACTCAATAAGAGGAGAAATAAACTTATTCTGCATCACTTTTATTACTTGGATTGAGTTTTTTAATAATTTTCCCCTTGCCTGGTTTTTTTTTTCTTTTTTTCTTTTTTTTGGATAAATTATCTTAAGTGACTTTTAAATCCCCGTTAGCTTTTCTATTGTATTACAATAGTCCCTTTGAGGAGCTAGTCTTCAGATTACTTGTCTTGAGGATTTTGAATCAAAATAACCATGTCTACACAAACATGTCCAACTCAACTGGACCGTAAAATCCAATTAGCTGGTATTTGTCTGTGTTCATAGCAGAGCAGCAGAGACTTGAAAATACACTGAGCCCAGGAGAACCTGCCCAATGCATTTAATTCAGTGTATATATTCATCTTCTTCATGGTTATTAGTTTGCAGCAGCTTCTAACTCAACCTGAGATTCTCTCTGAAGTATTTTAAAGGAGTAACAGTGCATAGATGCTCCTTTAGATCTCACCTGCCCTTTCCAGCCAGAGGAAAAGTGACCTCACTGGGTTTGGGTTTATTTTCCTCCGAGCGTAAAACTGGGGTGAAAAGAAAACGGAAGGATGGGGTGATGGGCGGGGGCTGGATTTGGTGTGAGTCCAAGTCGACAGTTCCCGATGATGCTCAATTTTGGGTTAAATACTCACGCCTCCTTGGAAGAAGTTAATGAGGGCTTCCCTGGTGGCGCAGTGGTTGAGAATCTGCCTGCCAATGCAGGGGACACGGGTTCGAGCCCTGGTCTGGGAGGATCCCACATGCCGCGGAGCAAGTAGGCCCGTGAGCCACAACTACTGAGCCTGCGCGTCTGGAGCCTGTGCTCCGCAACAAGAGAGGCCGCGATAGTGAGAGGCCCGCGCACCGCGATGAAGAGTGGCCCCCGCTCGCCGCAACTAGAGAAAGCCCTCGCACAGAAACGAAGACCCAACACAGCCAAAAATAAATAAATAAATAAATAAATGTGAAACCTTTAAAAAAAGAAGAAGAAGTTAATGAACATCGTGTCAGTACTGACCCTGGTGTCTTGGTCCTTGTCTTTATTGCAGCGTTTCGTCCACTAGTCCAGCCTCCCCTGACTGCCAGGCTTCCTCAGCTCTCATCCTGAGTCACCACTTTGTGAGTTGTGTCTGACTGTTTCCACTGTTTCCATCTCCTAATCCTCTCCACTTTGGACTTCTGATGGCATTTTCTCCTTGATGGCCGCTAATCTCTGTCCATTGTCAGAGCCCTTCTTCAGATTCCTCTTCCTCAGGGTTCCAGACCTTTGACTTCACCTGCCTCATGCCATTCCGATGATCTCAGAGATGCACGTGGCTGCTGCTGCCTTCCTTCATCCAACAGTGGGTGATGTAACTTTTGACTCCTTCCTCTCCTTGGTCACCACGGTTTCCATCAATTTTATTTCTAGAACATCTTCCTCCTTGTCATTACTGCCTGGTTACTTTTTCTAAATCACAGTTCAAATTTTGTGCCACCAACTCTGCTCTAAAACCTCCAATGGTTCCCTGCAGCCTCCAAAACTCATACAAAATTCTTTTTTTTTTTTTTCTTAAAAAAACAGCTTTAATGAAATATTCACATACCATGCAATTGATCCATTTAAAGTATAATGTCTGGAACTTCCCTGGTGGCGCAGTGGTTAAGAATCCGCCTGCCAATGCAGGGGACACGGGTTCGAGCCCTGGTCCGGGAAGATCCCACATGCCGCAGAGCAGCTAAGCCCGTGAGCCACAACTACTGAGCCTGCAAGCCACAACTATTGAGCCCACGTGTCACAACTACTGACGCCTGAGCACCTAGAGCCCGTGCTTCACAACAAGAGACGCCACCACAATGAGAAGCCCGCGCACCGCATCGAAGAGTAACCCCCGCTCGCCGCAACTAGAAAAAGCCTGCACGCAGCAATGAAGACCCAATGCAGCCAAAAAAAAAAAAAAAGTATACATGTCAGTGGTTTTTAGTATATTCACAGAATTGTACCACCATCACCACAGTCAATTTTAGCACATTTTCATTTCCTCGTAAAGAACCCCCTTACCTGTTAGTGGTCTTTCCAACTCTTCAGTTCTGAGTAACCGCTAGTGCACTTTATGTCTTTATAGATTTGCCTGTTCCTAATGGAATTAAATAATATGTCACTGTGTGCTCTTTTGTGACTAGCTTCTTTCACTTAGCAATATTTTTTCAGTGGTTCTCCATGTTATAACATGTATAAGTAGTTCATTTCTTTTTGTTCCTGAATAATGTTCCATTGGAAAGAGAAAACCAGATTTTATTCTTCCATGCATCAGTTGATGGACATTTGGATTGCTTCTACTTTTATGCCTGCTATAAATAATGCTGCTACCAATACTCTTGTACAAGTTTTTGTGTGGACGTAGGTTTTCACTTTTCTTGGGTATATATCTAGGAGTGGAATTCCTGGGTCATACGGTAAATCTATGTTTAACATTTTGAGGAATCGCCAGACTGTTTTCCAAAGCAGCTGCACCTTTTACATTCCCACTACCAACGTATGAGGGTCCAGTTTCTCCTTTCTTTGTTATATTGTCTGTCTTTTTGATTACCGCCATCCTAGTGAGTGTGAATTGATATCTCATCGTGGGGTTTGATTTGCATTTTCCTAATGGCTCACGATGTTGAGCATCTTTTCACGTGCTCCTCGGCCATTTGTGTTACCTGCCTTAGAGGAACGTCTACTCAGATCCTTCCTCCTTTCTTTTTTTGGCCACGCTGCACAGCTTGTGGGATCTTAGTTCCCTGACCAGGGATTGAACCTGGGCCACGGCAGTAAAAGCGCTGGGTCCTAACCACTGGACCGCTGAGGAATTCCTGATCCACTTTTAAACTGGGTTATTTGTTACAAAGTTCTTAAGATGTCATTCAAAGCCCTTCATAACCTGGCCTCCAATGTAATCTTTCTTGTCTCATTTCCAGTTATCACCTCTGTCCCTCCCTTCTCCTGGTCTCCCCGAGTAGACTCTGAGCCTGTAGCTATAAAGAACTCACTTATATTCCCTAAATGTTGTGTTCCGGCATGCCTTTCCGCATGCCATTCCCTCTGTGGGACTGCCTTCCTCTGGGCCTCAGGTAGGGCTATCCCCTCACATCCCCCATCCTTTCAGAGGCTAGCAGAGATGTTACCTGAGGTGGGTGAAACTGGAGCGTGCCTACTTCTTCCTTTGGGTGTGTCTACCACCCAAGACTGAGCTCCCCGAGGTCAAGGACAGTATCCAATTGTATCCCTAGGGGCTTAGCATAATTAACGTGGAGCAAAAACTTGGTAAATATTTTTGAATGAACCATGAAGTTTTGGGAAAACACTTTTTTTGTCATCCACCCATTTATGATATTGGTAAACATTTTCCCATCATTCTTGCTTTGGTGATGACGTCTTCCTCTAAAAATTCTGATGTAACAAAAACAAGCAAACAGGGAATGAAAGTAGTAAGCAAAGAAAGTTGCCTGCATTGTACACTGACCTCAAGTCTGATCTTTACTCCAGCTTTTATCCTGATGACCTTTCTTTGTAAATCCAAGACACACAGCGGCTTATCGGGTAGCCGCGCCACATGCCCTGTCCTTGATTACTCTTCAAGGTGGATGGAGGTCAAAGGAGGACTCTCTGCTAAGAGAGGCAACAACTTGCCACGTGATCCCTTGCTCTGCCTCCTGGTTTAAACCACCACTCCAAGAATATCAAACGGGCTGTGTCACTGTCTTCACCAATGTCTTGAAAAGAAACAGAAAGTTTATGCACCAAAGCTGAATAGCGATACATTTACCTTTTTAAATGTTGTTGTTTTTTAATTTTATTTTTTATTTATTTATTTTTGGCTGCCTTGGGTCTTCGTTGCTGCACACAGGCTTTCTCTAGTTGCGGCGAGCTGGGGCTACTCTTCATTGCGGTGCGCGGGCTTCAGTAGTTGTGGCTCACAGGCTCTGGGCACGCAGGCTCAGTAGTTGTGGTGCACGGGCTTAGTTGCTCTGCAGCATGTGGGATCTTCCGGGACCAGGGCTCGAACCCGTGTCCCCTGCATTGGCAGGCGGGTTCTCAACCACTGCGCCACCAGGGAAGCCCTGGACCTTGCATTTGTAACTAGTGATGTTTCTTCCATTCAGCTCAGGCGAACAGCTGATGCCTGTCCTATTGTTAGAATTTGGACTTTTAGAAAGGAAAGGAGCTGGTGGCACAGCCAAGCAAGGTGAGAGTCAACAGATGCACCCAGAACTTGAATATGTGTATTTGAGGTGGCACTGGATGATAGCCATCTGCGGTCCCCAACTGCTGGTGCCGAGAAATGATGCAGAGCTGGGAGGTCAGATCCCGGAGGTAGCCCAGGCCGATACACACGCTTGGGAAGGCTGTAGACCACTCATTTAATGTAGAGTGGTCTACATTAAATGAAGCCTTCAGGGTCGGCTTTATCCATGATTTGCACAGCTAGGGCTCTCGAGGGTTGGGGGTGAGGTGGCAGAAGAGAGGAATGTGGAGCTGCCCAGACCCCTTAACTCTATGGACTGCACAGGGGCCATTAGCTCCAGCAACGTTTCACACACACCAGACCCTCACTGTTACTGAAGCAATTTGTGAACCAAAGTGAAGACTCTACTAGGGAAGATAAAGGTTAGGAAACTGCTAAGTGGCTCACTCTGGGAATCAGCTCCCAGGCCTCAGGACAAGGCACATCACTCCCTGTTCCCATTTGGATGTATGGCCAGGCTGGGTGTTCGCCGGAACATGAGGGAAATCCAGTCTATGGAGGCTGAAGCTGATTTCTGTAACAAGGTCTGGTTGCCAGCAACGGTGCCGCCTTAACCTTGCTCGGTGTAGGCCTGATAGGGTGCGTAGCGCCCCCTGGTGGCCAGAGGGAGCAACTACGTGCCATGCCAGCCAACACGTCTGTCTTCATTAGCATTTTCTTTTCTTTTCTTTTCTTTTTTTTTTAATTCTTGGCCGCGTTGGGTCTTCATTGCTGCTCGCGGGCCTTCTCTAGTTGCAGCAAGTGGGGACTACTCTTCGTCGCGGTGCGCAGGCTTCTCATTGCGGTGGCTTCTCTTGTTGCGGAGAAGGGGGCTCTAGGCGTGCTGGCTTCAGTAGTTGTGGCACGTGGGAGTAGTGTGGCTCGCGGGCTCTAGAGCGCAGGCTCAGTAGTTGTGGCGCACGGGCTTAGTTGCTCCGTGGCATGTGGGATCTTCCCGGACCAGGGCTCGAACCCGTGTCCCCTGCATTGGCAGACGGATTCTTAACCACTGCACCACCAGGGAAGCCCTTATTAGCCTTTCTTGATAATTCTGTTCCCCTCCCCCCTCCTCTTTCCTGTGCCCACTCTGGTCTACTTCAAGCCCCCCACCTTCCTCCCTGCCCCCGAGCAATGATGAACAAAATCTTCACTGCCTGAAGAAAAGAAGCAATAGTAAAGCCTTTCTTTTGTTTACTTAGGGGGAGAGCCTGTGCTAATGGGGTCAGACAGGCAAGGCATGAAGTGATAAAAAGGATGAAAAAAGAAACAAACCCAGGAGGGCCTAAATGGAAATAGTGTGTCAAAATCGTAAGAACCCCCCCAACTTTTCACTTATCCTGTGTCTTTATATAGAACAAATCTGAAGTTTCAGTGAAAAAAAGATTTACAAATTTAGGGCTGCTCGAAAATTTCTGAACTTTAAATGTCGGCTCTGACTGATTTTCATGCTGTGTGCCTGTATGTTAGAGATGCCATAGTGTCTCTAAATTGGAATACGGCATAGTTTGATCTGAAAGTTTAACTAACTTCTACCACGGCTTGGCGGGGGGCGGGGAACCGACGTAAGGCTCTAGTACTTGGACTTCGAAAAAGTTGCCTGGACCAAGTGTTGAAGACACATGTTCGCCTTATAACAGCCCTTCTCAGAGAGTTCAGGAAACAGGACAGCTGAGGGTTGCCAACCCCAGATCAGTGCAGAGTGTGTGCCTGTGTGAGAAGCAGATGGTGAAAATATAAAATGCTATAGGTGCTAAAAAGGAAACTGCATTTTTGCACCTCATCAGCCTCTAAACAAGCATAAGGGTACAGAACACAGTCTTTTTTTTTAAATGGCAGTGGAATTTAATATCTGTGTGGTTATTTCCTTTAAGTAATATTAAGAGCTAAGAGACAGAGAAGTAAATCGGTGCCAGGAATGAAGTAACGGTTTAGATAAAATGCCGCTGACTCTGGTCTTATTCATCCCAGCAACTCGGAAACCCTCCCTGGGTGTCTCTGCAGAGCCTTACTGACCACGAACGGAGGCCAGCTACGGGGAGGGCTCCTCTCCTTTAAAGCGAAACACATGACTGGAGAGCGCCGAGCCCAGCCCCGGGCCCCCAGCCCGCCGGCCCGGATGGGTGGGTGGGTCCTCGCATAATTAGCCAGGGAAACGCAGCCTCCGTCCGCTTCTGGCTGCAGCTCCGCAGGCACCTCTGGGTCTCCCTGATCTTCCGAGGGTGGCCTGGCGCTTCGTTCTTGCCGATCACAGCGTAGACGGCCGGGGGGGGGCGGGGGGCGGGGCGCCGGCAAGACCCCGTGCGGCTCCAGCCAACCGCCCGAAGAGGCCGAGGGCGGCAGCTCTTCCCGCTCGGAGGTGCGCCGTCCAAGATGCTGGGGATCATCGCCATCACAGGTAAGGCGGAAGCCGGGTCAGCTGTGTCCTGCCTCCGTGGCAGGTGGAGGAACCTGCATTTGGACATGGGCGGGTCGGGGGCCGCAGGGCAGCGGCTGGACATCCTGATGGGCATTTAACGCTCTCACTGTGCTGACTTTTTGATCAGAAGATCGTTCTCTTTTCGGCTCAGCAGGCACCCAGCAAACCCAACGTTTTCTTTTTGCCTCTGCAGGAATCTTCCTGACCCGGGCCCAGGGGAGACCTGGAATGCATTTTGTGAGGGGTTGCACCTCTTCCCCTGGTGGAGGGGAACGACAACCCCACCCCAACAGATGCATGTTAGATTGGGGTGAATTTGAAAGTAGGTTGTGAAAGCCTAATTGCTTGCTATAGTCATTAAAAAAAGGTAAATTCATGTTGTTGAGAAATTGCCGTATTTGACATTTTGACCTGCTTATTAGGAACTGGCAATGAAGGTACACTTGGCCATTTAGGGGATGAAAATATTAGCTGTGGTTTGTGTGGTGGTTTTTCTTGGGGGGGGGTGAAGTAGAAAGGGATAGCTTTATTGCTTTGCCAGGCAAAAGGGGACACAGCAGGTCTTGCCTTGAAAAATTGTGTCCCAACGCGGGACACAGAATTTGATGAGGAGCTTTATAAGGATACTTCAGGGGCGGGGTTGCTGACAAGATTAGGGTGTGTGCAGGGTCTCAGGTGGTTGGTCTCCTGATCTTGAGGAGCTTCTCTGGTCCCTTGAATCTTGCCTCAGATGGTTTCTTGGCTGCTCCTTCCTTGATTAGCAACTGTTCGAATCCACCCGTTGGAACTCAGGGAAGGTCATGGAGGCTGGAGTCTTGCCTGGTGTCAGGGCTTAATGAAGCTCAGGTTCTTGATGTCTCATCGCAGAAGGAATCCAGTGAGAGACAAAGTGATAGGCACGAAGCGGATTTATTCAGAGGGAAACACACTCTACAGGACAGAGTGTGGCCCATCTCAGAAGGTGAGAAAGGCCTGTGTGGTGGTTTTAATAAAGCCATAGTTACTGTGAAACTGGTGACTAACAGGCTACAGTATTTGGGCAGTGAATAATAAAAATGTATGATCTTAAGCTTGCTTTCTAGAAATCTGGCTGTTGAGTGTGAATGATAATATTTAATACCTACCTCCAGCAAATTAGTTACAGGTATCAAACTTGTGGAATGTACTCAGAGCTCCTCTTGCTTGTCATTTGATCTTCTAATGCTAATGTACTGCAGCCTGAATCCTTAGGAACATGCCTGTTTTCTCCTCCTTTCTGCCTTTTGCCCTCATCAAAATTAAACTCCATTTGCTAATTTAGGTTTATAAGACCAGCTCTTCTCTGAATATTTGAGATCTTTGTTCTCCAAAAAGTGCAGTATAGAATTTCTAGGACTTGAAATTTTTCTCCGTATCTCTCACTTCCTATAGATAAGCTTGTTTACTTTGAAATTTCCTTAAAATTCCTTCCCCAAGTTAACTCGACTTGCCTTTCTACCCTGTATGTAGCGTGAAAATTTACATGATACCTAGAAAGTATTATTAGACTACACAAAACTTAAAAATTAAAAACACAAAATTCATTTTTTTCCCAGATCATTAATTTTTCTATGAATGAGACATAAAATGCTCAACCCTGAGAGAGCCTGCCTGGGAGTGTGGTTTGTGGGGTGTCACAGCTGGGGGTGGGGCTTCTATGATGATGACTTTTTCCGGGTGCTTTTTGTGTACAGTATGATCTTTATTATATTCACTATTTGATGAGTTTATCACATGCTCAGTTTCTTATGGGAAAGGAAGGTGGGCCTTTTTAAGCAGAAGTTGAGTTAACAAACTTGGGATACTTGGGGGCTTTAAAAAATTGGTTCAGATAATCCTAATGGGATGCTAAATGAATGGAAACAGTTGCAAGGACTGTCTAATCTTTAAGGCAACTTTAAATAATTGGATCAATTGCTTTCTGAGTTTTACTTTTATTACAATGTTGATATGAAGGATGTGGCAAAATGTTGTTTTTTCCTGGTAAAAAGAAAGTGTGCAGAAAATCTTAAACTCCAAAAAGTTTATCGCAAATAAACATTTCATAATGGAAGGAGTAAAAATTAAAAAGGAGTTTCAACCGTCTTTTTTTTTTTTTTCTTCTGCAAGTTATTCTGATGAGGAAGATTTACAATCAATGGTCTTTAAATAACTGGTCAGAATCTTGAAAAGAAATGAAGGCTTTTAAAATTGGCATTCAGGAGTAATTGAATAGCAAAGGTTTTTTGTAACTTTGGGATTGCTCATTTAAATAATGTAGGAGAGGGACTTCCCTGATGGTTCAGTGGTTAAGACCCCGCGCTGCCAATGCAGGGGGCCTGGGTTCCATCCCTGGTCGGGGAACTAGATCCCCCCATGCTGCAACTAAGAGCCTGCATGCCACAACTAAAGATCCCGCATGTGGTAACTAAGATCCAGTGTAGCCTAAATAAATTTAAAAAAAATTTTTTTTTAATAAATAAATAAATAATGTAGGAGAAAGTTATTCTCGGCTGCTTTAGTAGGTAGCCTTATGTGAGAATGTGTTTCAGTTTCACAATTCATAGGAAGGGAGCAGGATTGATGACATTTTTGTAGAACTGCTTAGGAATGAGTTTTCATTTTGTAAAGCAGGGGAAAGCTGTCACCTAATACTGACCATTATTCTCCCCTCCTCAGACCCTGTGCACACAATCCCCTGAAGTGAATACAGCAGACCTTCAAGTAGGAGATGATTGATTATTCACATCACATTCTGTTGCCTTTCCTGAAGTCTTTCCCTCACATCATGTTAGCAGTAGCTTAGTTTAAAAACTAGAAAATAAGTAATAGGACACGATGATGAAAGAGGTATCCCCTCCCCACCCACGTATCAGTGGCATGCCAGCAAAAAAAACAAAAAAAACACCACCTTTTTGAATTAGGAAAATATCTTTCCTGTTTTCCCTAACTCACACACAGTATTGAGACAAAATATAGAGTTATCATGAGGAATTAGGGCAACAGTATTCTTTATCTCTAAAGTAAACTGGGAAGAAAGAATCCTCCAATATTCACAAAAGTTCTAGATGATTCATAATGCACTTCTTTATGCAAATCACTTTACAAGATTGAAAAAATCCCCCCCCCCCACATGGCTGCTTCTCTCTGCCATGCAGGCAGACTAGTTACCAAGGGATTTGTGAAACCTGAAATTAATACCCTCACAACTCTGGCCCAGTAACTGCCGTGTACCGAGTGCCCACTCTGAGTGGCCGTTATCATGATTTCCCACAAAAATCCTGCAAAAAGTGGTTTTTTAACCCCTTTTTATCATGAAAACTAAGTTTCTCTTGGTGTCCCACAGCTACTAAGAAGCACAGCTGTAGAGTAGCTTGTAAAGGACCTCTTTCTCGTTGTGTAATGGATGCTGATACTGACTTCGTGGTGCCCACATTTTTACATGCCTGCCCAGGTGTCTAAGGGACCACTGAACGCCACTATCAAGGCCAGGGCCAATGATGAGCATCACCTGTATGCATTCCTGTGTGGGGTTTTGCTTCTCTGAGTTTCAACCCCAGTTACACATCTCCCCTTGGAGGTTTCGTGGTTGATGAGCATTAGAATGAGAATAGTTGGTTGGGTGTGTAAGATACAGAGATGGATTTAGAATGTGGAGAATTCCTGGAAAAATTTCAGGGCAATGCTGCAAATCATGGGGGAAAGTTAACCAGTTCCAGATGTCACAGCAAGCAGCCCCGATTTGCGTGGGGAATGGAGAGCGCGGGTTATACTAAACCGAAAAAAAAAATCAATGTTATAGCTGTTCACAATATTGCACTTTTTATCTGACAAATACATCTAAGTTTGGATAAAAACTTTAACATTTTGTAATCTATAATATGACATGTTCCTTAAAAGTTTTTTTTTTTCTTTTAAACCTCTAAAGTAAAAGAAAACAAGTCATACTTTTATCTCTTAATCTCTGAGTATTTGGAAGAGTGAGAAAAGAATGCTGATCTTGCAGCTTTTGGACCCACAAATGGTGGATGCTTTTTGTGAAGCTTGGGAGCAGGGTGTCTGCATGGAGAGCGCAGGATTCAGTACAGGACCTTTAACCTCTTGTGATCATGGGCCCTTTGGGACTTGGGAGGTGGAGGATTATGAAATTTTTCACAGGGAAAATGTATATTCGCCCATACTCATAGATCTCTTGTGCTTGATTTTATAAATTGGGATTGACTGGACGTTTATCTGCAGATAAACATAGTTTAGTAGACGATAACACCGAAAAAGGAAAAGCTTTGACAGTTCTCTTCCAAAGTGGAATTTCTGTCCACGAAATGCTTTCAAGTTTTGGTTTCGTTCGACATTACTAAAGATATAACTATTCGTATATTTTCACATTTATTTGACTTCATTAATGTTCTGTAGGTTTTTTTAGTCTTGGAAGGGCTTGTTAAGCTGTTCAAAATATTAAACAACTCATAGGTTATTACTATTACAGATATGCTATAAGTTTTCCTATTATGTAGTACCTGAGGATAGTTTATACTTTTAAAAGTAAAAATATAGGGGCAGAAAGTATGTCCTACCAGCTGTCATTTTTCTTCTCTGTTTCACTTTCCACACTTTTTTCTTTAAGGAGACCTTTCGGGACTTCCCTGGCAGTCCAGTGGTTAAGACTCTGCACTTCCACTGCCGGGGGCCAGGGTTCGATCCCTGGTTGGGGAACTAAGATCCCACAAGCGGCAGTGTGGCTAAAAAAAAAAGAAAAGGAGACCTTTCATTTGTCTTAGAAAAACATAAGGACAAACAAAAAGCTTATTCAAAGTCTTTGATAAAACAACTTCTGTAGCTGCACCATCGCTTCACCCGTCACTCGCCTTTATCTTTTCTGCATCTATAAAGCTGTATGTCCACCCTAAAGAGGCTCCTTCTGGGACATATGCAGACAATTAAGTGAGTGAAAGCACTTCCTATGTCATTTTTAAATCATCTTTTTCTTTTCCAAGTAATGTTTCCAACATAGTAACACTCACTCACAAAGGCGTATGACTAGAATGTTCTCCCAGAAAAAGGGACTAGAAATATTTGCTTTCTATGTTGATGTTTATTTACGAAGCAAGACTTACATGATGTTGATGCCACTGACGGTTTTAGTGGAAAACCATGTTGACACAAATCACGTGTCCAGGTAAGACTATGTTTAGGGTGCTGCCGATGAGTGTGGGGATCCTTGCAAGGACTGTAGTATTTCCTCGCCCTTTGAAGTGTCTGTGGGGTGGGGAGAGGACCAGTGACGAGCAGGACTGCGTGAAGATGAAGCATTTGCCGGTCCTGCCCCCTAGAGCTTTCCCAGTTGACACGTTGACTGGCTCCCTTTCCCAACCTTTTGGCCATCTTTGATACCTGGCGAGAACATGGAGTTTCTAGGTAAACCGCAGCATCACTGAATATGGGAGCATTGTGTTTGGACTTTCTGGGTATTTGAGAAACTTGCAGGATTAATGGCAGCGTTCTGCAAAATGGCTGGATAACTCAAAGCCCCGCATGAGGGATAATTATACATTGTATCAGAAAGGCCCACCCTAAACCAGTTATTTTGTGGAAGGACTTTCTGGATGCCAAGAAAGTGCATCCCCAAATCAGTGATGCTTAGATGATCAAGCTTTTTGATTTTCCTCTTCCTATCCAATTGGACAAATCTAAGGCAGACAGCAATTCCATAGGGAGCTGGTGTGTCAGATTAGAGCAGAGGAGGTTTTGAAGTCATTTAAAAGTAAATGTATTAGTGAAATGCTTGTAAGTGTGGCTGCGAGTAGATTCTGCTACGCTAAGTCCGAACAGGTGAACACTGGACTGTCTTCCCCGAAAGCCGTCTCCACCATTCTTACCTGCTTCCTGTCACTCACCTGCTTCTTCCACTCCCAACAGCTGAACCTGCTGGCGTGGTCCGCTCCTCACTGCCGCCCCACATTTTTTGGCTGTTCTTTTTTCTTTTTTTTTTGATAAGTTGATTATAATTTCATGGATTATAAGCTGTATTGTTATATTTTTACACTGATATTTATTTATTTAGCTGTTCTTTTATGCATTTAACAGCCTCCTGTTTGCTCACCAAGCTAAGATCTTTGAACTCACTTAGAACCTGCGTGCAGACAGCTCATAGAAACACCTTTAAAGAGCTTTCTGCTAACCACAAACTGGAACGTGGGTGGGACGGATGATGGTCTGGGAGTCTCCGCCTTCAGCCAGAACCTGGGAAATGTGGGGTGATTTTGCTGTACTGTGTACAGTTGGGCTGGGAAAGCAGGGAAGGGGAGGAAGGGAGTTCCAGACAGAAAGTAGGGCTCATCTACATGTGACCTTAACTTGGCCCAAAATCGGGGAAAAGGATCTAGATCTGGGTGCAAATAAAGAAGAAGAGAGCAGATAGGGAGCTAACTCAGAATGCCCATTTTCCCCCTTGAAGTGTTTATGCTGGGAGTCAAAGAGGTAAAAACAGGTGCGATATGACTTCACAGAATTTGAAAGAGCACCTAAACTTTATGTTTTGATGGGTTTCTGCAGCGTCTTGTGGTGCTGAAGGTCTAGGAGTGTCTCAAGGCTGCCAGGTCTGGAGAGCTGAAGTCTGCTCAAGACTGCCCTCTTCTGTTCAAAAACTCCTTCCCGGGTTTGGACAGTGACTTTATACATGTGAGTGTGATAATGAAAAATTGGACCAACATAAATTGTCTAAAAACAAGGGGACATAAAAATAAATTATGCAACCAGTATGTCATAGTTTTGAAGACTATTAGATAATTTATCCAGAAGAAAATACAGATATTAATAGCCGTTATCACTGGACATTGTCTTTATGGATGTTATTCCCAATTTTCTGTATTTTTAAATCGTCTACAATTCATATAGATCACCGTTGGAATTGGTAAAAAGTAATTAAAAGGAAGTATTTCTGTTCTGAGGAAAACAGTGAAGCAAAAAAAAGAAAAAGCCATTCCAATGGCTTTTGTTTTATTTTTATTCTAGACTGCCAGCTGATGTTTTACCCTCCTAACTAGCCTTTGCTAGTAGTGGAGGGGGCCTATGTTATAGGTGAGGGCACTAAGAACAGAAACTTCAAGAGACGTGCCCAAGGACCCAGTGCTAGAAGGTGGTGCAGCTGAAATTTAAACACCAGTCTGTCTCTAGAGCTTCTGGTCTTTAATCTTCTTCCTTTCTACCTGAATTCTGTCTCTTCTTTGAGGGGTAGGGGAAGAGTTTTTCTGTTATTTAATTCATTGATAAAAATTTGTTGGGGTTTCCCTGGTGGTGCAGTGGTTGAGAATCTGCCTGCCAATGCAGGGGACACGGGTTCGAGCCCTGGTCTGGGAAGATCCCACATGCCGTGGAGCAACTAAGCCCGTGTGCCACAACTACTGAGCCTGCGCGTCTGGAGCCTGTGCTCCGCAACAAGAGAGGCCGCGATAGTGAGAGGCCCGCGCACCGTGATGAAGAGTGACCCCCGCTTGCCGCAACTGGAGAAAGCCCTCGCACAGAAACGAAGACCCAACACAGTCAAAAATAAATAATAAATTAATAAATTTTTTAAAAATTTGTTTTATGGTATATAATGTGAGGCAAAGAGCCACTAAAATCAGGTAGAGTGAATCATTACCCTCTCCATTTTTGTTGTTCTCTATATTTTCATTAGTCATCTGCACTTGTTCATTCTTCTGATTGTTTAAAACAATAACTTCAAACTTAGAGGAAGTAGCAAAAATAAAAATAGTACAGGACACATCATGTACTCTTCACCTAGATTCACTTCTTAACATTTGCCTCATTTGCTTCATTATTTACTCTCTCGCTCTATGTTGGAAAACAAAACAAAATAAAAAACCAACATACAGGTTCCTGTTATGTCTTACGTAGGCATGAGATGTGACGCTTTCTGAATCATCTGAGGATAGGTTATGTACTTCATGGTCCTTCACTCCTAAATGCTTCAGTGTGTATTTCCTAAGAATACAGATATTTCCTTTTGTAATCATAGTACCGTTATCAATGTCGGATATTTACATTATCACAATACTTATTTTATAATCTACCATTCTTTTTTCAATCTTGTCAGTTATCTAATAAGGTCCTTTTTAGCCTTCTCCCCTTGCATTGCAAGATCCATCCTCAGGTCAGGTATTACGTCATAATCTGTTTAGCCTCTTTTAATCTGGAACATCTGTATAACCTTTGTCTTTTAGATATTGCCATGTTCAAAGCATATAGTTCTCTTCCCATTTCTACCACATTCCTTATTTTGTGTTTGCTTTCTCCTAATTGAATTTAGGTTGTGCATTCTTAGCCACAGATGACATTGTTTCCTTCTCAAGGTATTGTACACAATGTCCATCTGTCCCTCATAGGTTGATGTTGAGCTGTTGTCCGATTTCACCACCCTTTCGACCATTAGGCATGTAAGTATCCAGCCCAACTCCCCCCCTCCCCCATTTAGCACCCATTGATTCTTTTTTATTTATTTATTTACGGCCGAGTTGGGTCTTCGTGGCTGCACGCGGACTTTCTCTAGTTGCGGCAAGCGGGGGCTACTCTTTGTTGCAGTGCAGTGGCTTCTCTTGTTGCAGAGCACAGGCTCTAGGGCTCGTGGGCTCAGTAGTTGTGGCGCACGGGCTGAGTTGCTCCGCGGCATGTGGGATCTTCCCGGACCAGGGATCGAACGCGTGTCTCCTGCATTGGCAGGTGGATTCTCAACCACTGCACCACCAGGGAAGTCCAGCGCCCATTGATTCTTGCTTTTATCCAGTCTTTACCTTGACAAAGTAACAAAATTGATGGTCAGGTGATCTTACAACATTAAAAAATTTTTTTTTATTGAAGTAGAGTTGATGTACAATATTACATAAGTTACAGGTGTACTCAGGTGACCTTTTGAATCATTATCTTTGAGTGGGTGCGTAGGATATATGTGTTCTTTCTTCTTTCATGACTGTAACCATGAAAAAACTGCTTTTTACACTGAAATAGAATTTGAATTGCTGTCCACATCAGACATATAGCAATTTTTCTCTTAAGTGTAGGTGTTGACATGTCTAAATAATTTTTCTTGTCATAAGTGGCATTAACAAATTGCAAAGTTACAATGCTTGGAGAATAAGAATTTTAATGCTTTGAGAGTACATGGAGTTTATTTTTCTTTTAAAAAGACAAACTTTGTGTTTACCATTTTGTAAAAAATAGACTTTATTTCTTAGAGCAGTTTTAGGGTCACAGCAAGAAAGAGTGGAAAGTACAGTTCCTATATACTCCCTAACCCCACACATGCCTAGCCTCTCCCACTATCAGCGTCCCACACCAGAGCGGTACATTTGTTACCATCCATGAGCCTACACTGACATCATTATCACTCAAAGTCCATAGTTTACATTGGTGTGGGTTCGTTTACATTGGTTCACTCTTGGTGGTGTACATTCTGTGGGTTTGAACAAATGTATAATGACATGTATCTAGAGTATCATGCAGAGTATTTCACCGTCCTAAAAAGTCCTCCGTGCTCTGCCTGTTCATCCCTCCCACCTCCCTACCCCCGTAACACTGATCTTTTTACTGTCTCCACAGTCTTGCCTTTTCCAGAATGCCGTGGAGTTGCAATCGTACAGTATGTAGCCTTTTCAGTTTGGCTCCTTTCACTTAGTAATGTGCGCTTGTTAAGGCTCCTCCACGTCTTCATGATTTGGTAGCTTGTCTTTAGTGCTGAATAATATTTTATTGCCTGGATATACCACAGTTTATTTATCCATTCACCTATGAAGAACGTCTTGGTTGCTTCCAAGTTTTTGCAATTGTGAGTAAAGCTGCTATAAACATCCGTGTGTGGGTTCTTGTGTGGACATGTTTTCAACTCATACCAAATGTGGGTATGAGTAAATACCAAGAATATTTAGGGAAAAACCAAGGAGCATAATTGCTGGATCAGATGGTAAGAGTGTGTTTAGTTTTGCAAGAAACTGCCCCACTGTCTTCCCAAGTGGCTATACCGTTTTGCATTTCCCACATACAACCATGTTTGAAGTCAGTTTACTCCCCTGTAAACCAGCTGGGGGGACCAGGTGACCTCTGCTTTCCAGCTCTAAGGCTCTATGACTGGAAATGATAGCTTCGTAATGGGAACCCAGTTCTTATTCTAGTACTTAGGAAATTAAAGCACTTACAAACAAACCCGCCCAGGCACAGGTGCCTGCCATGCCCTGGGCCACCGATAGGCAATGCGGGTTTTGGATCAACTACTCGATGGAATGTTGTGCGGATAAGAGAGAGGCAGTACAGGAACGCTGCGGCAGTGAGGTTTGGCGGCCTTTGGCCAGGGAGGTTTGGCTGGTTTCCGGCATCTGGTGTGCTTCGCCTGGAAGAGGGGGCCCTGGGGGTGATGCTCAGGGCCTCCCCTTGCAGGCTGACGAGGAGGCTGCGCCCTTTGTGACGCGCGCGAGTCCCCCAGGGGCGTCTCCATGCCGCGATGGGGCAGCCGGCAGAGGAAGGCTGGGGCCTCCGGCGCCTCTGTCGGATTGCCCCTGCCGGCCAGCGGCGCGCGCCATGCCCTGCTGGAGTATCTGCCGTGAGTAGCGCGCGCCCCCCAGCGGCGGTTCGCCCCGGGGCCTGGCGGGCCGGATCGCCGGGAGCGCCCCCCGAAGTGTCAGTTAGATGGGTGTGTGGGTTTCCATCCTTCCTCCTTTCCCTTGCGTTGATCAAGCTGCCGGCGCAGGAGCGCGCAGGGGCGGGTGTTAGGAAGGGACACCACAGGACACCATGCCCAGGGCTGCAGAGCCACCCTCTGGACTCCACAGGGTTCGCTGAGGCCCGCGGAGCATGTGCCCGAACCCTGCACTCTCCGAGCCAGCACCTCGCCCGGAGACTGAAAAAGAGAACCGCAGCGCAAGGGAGGGCCTAGGCTGCATGTTGCTTCTTGCCGGAAAGAGGCACCTCCGGGAAGACAATGACCTAGAAGGAGGGGGGTGAGGATTGGGATAGAGATTGTGCAGGCTGGGGTCACCTGGGAAGGTCTTTGCCCGGCAGGCGGGCGAGGTAGAAAACGATACAGGCCTCGAAAAATCACAAGGATTTAGGCAAGACCAGAGAGTTGCCGCCCCCCCCCCCCCCCCGCACCCGCCCCGGAGAGCCCAGAGGCAGGCGAGCAAAATGGGGGATGCAGAACAGGACGGAGCAGGCCTTGCTACTTGGGCTGCAGCATGCCGAGCGCCTGGCCCAGTCATAGGAAACGAGGCTGAAAAAAATGATCTAAGTTTCACTACCTGCGGGTTCCCAGCTGAGTGGGTAGCCACGTGGCCACACGTGTTTGAGGCAGATTACAGACCTCTAAAGCGCAAGTGTGCGATCAAAGTTGGCTTATTTTTGTTGGAGTATAGTTGATTTACAATGTTGTTAGTTTCAAGTATACAGCAAAGTGAATCAGTTATACATATGCATATATCCAATAAAAAAATTTTTTTTTAAGTTGGCTTATATGTTAGAATGTAATTTAGGCAGCCTTGGCTGCCAGGTTAGTAGTTTAGGAGACACTCCCCTAGATCCTGGAGCCCTTAGGGATGTTTGGCAGCTAGCTTCATGATGTGATCAAAGGGGTATTTTAGGAAACAGGGCCTCTCTGTAAGGTCTGTACAGGTCTAGCTGGTACAGAAGGCCAAGTGGAAATCAGGGCTGAGTTGGGTTTTTCCAGCCTTTTGCACAAAGCACAAAGGCACCATCTGGGCCAGCAGGGGCCTTGCCCAGTCTGGAAGATTGTTCTGACAATAGTAGCTCCTAGGATTACTTAGGTAAAAAGAGACTGCAGACCAGTTGACCAGTTAGGATTTTAAATTTTCCTGTGATCTTAAATACTTTTCTTTTTTAATGGGTTCAGCCATATAACACTCTAAAGAGAACATCTGAATATTGCTAAGCTATAAGGAACCATCAATAGTTGTTTTGTAATACCAGTTAGCAGCTGTTCATCCTTGTTTCCCGAGTTTTGACTGTAAACATTCCAGTCATCCCAGAGTTTTATAAAAGGTGTTTCAAATTGAAACACAGATTTAGGAGCATGGAGGGGAAACAGGGGGGAAATGGTGTGTGTATAACACCTACTTTCTCCTACTATGTTAGCAAAACGTCTCTGCATTTTCTAATGGTTTCTAGAGAGGTTAGTTAATGAGTGTTTTTACCTCCTGCTTGCTGGCAGGAAATTTAATTTTTATATGTGTGCATTACTAGTAAATTTATAGTAGAATAGAGTTTATTATTGGGCTTTGACTTTTTCCTCTAATGTATTTCCAATGATATCATCCATCTTTAAAAAAAAGGTCACATCTCTTGTGTTGCATTAGAAGTGTTTGCAGAAAGTTCTCTGATGAGTATGCTTTTATAATTGGGAAAATTTGTAAAGTAGTTCATCGAAATGCACTTAACTTCAAGAAATCCTTAGACTTAACTGTATAAACCGGATTATAATAGGAACAAATGGAAACTTACAGCATATTCTTTTTTTTTTCACACACACTGTATTTTATTTTTACAAGAGATAAATAAACAGCATATTCTTCTTATTTCAGAAGATTATACATACTTTAAAAGAAATAATGGGGAGAAAGTGTTCCCAGAAGGAAAGGAATGTCAGGGTTGGATACTCTGGACAGTCTATCACATATGTCTGAATTTTTCTTTCTCTTGGGATATTTGCCTCAGTATTTAATGTGGGTTGTAATTTTTCCTTTATTTTTTTTAAAAAATAAATTTATTTATTTTTGGCTGTATTGGGCCTTTTTTTAAAATTAATTTATTTTTGGCTGCATTGGGTCTTCGTTGCTGGGCACGGGCTTTGTCTTGTTGTGGTGAGCGGGGGATACTCTTCTTTGCACTGCGCGGGCTTCTCATTGCAGTGGCTTTTCATGTGGCGGAGCACGGGCTCTAGCTGTGCAGGTTTCAGTAGTTGCGGCACGCAGGCTCAGTAGTTGTGGCGCACGGGCTTAATTGCTCCGCGGCATGTGGGATCTTCCCAGACCAGGGATCGAACCCGTGTCCCCTGCATTGGCAGACGGATTCTTAAGCACTGCGCCACCAGGGAAGTCCTCCTTTATTGTTTATAAAGTCTAAAGTTGGTCACAAATGTGTATTTCAAAGTGATTTTTTTTTATCACCTGGGGAGCTTTTCCCCCCAAATTTATTTATTTATGAAAAATTTTATGATATGAAAAAGTTGAAAGAAAAGTGAATATTAGACATGTATATTTATCTAGATTGTATAATTAATGTTTTACCATACTTGCCTTCTCACATATCTCTTCAGCTATCCATCCTTGTATCTGTTCATGAGTCCGTCTTACTTCTCTTTTATGCATTGCAAAGTAAGTTGCAGGCATCAGTATGCTTCACCCCTAAACACTTCAGCATGCATGTTATTAACTAGAGTTCAGTGTTTGGTTCTCAAATTGATTTTTTTAAAAAAGAAAAGGAAAAAGTTCCCTTTAAGAAGTGTACTTGAAAGTAGTCAAGTTGGTTTTTCTTCAGACCTTCCTTACCTAAAATGTTCAGTTCGGGGGGCTTCCCTGGTGGCACAGTGGTTAAGAATCTGCCTGCCAGTGCGGGAGACATAGGTTCGAGCCTTGGTCCGGGAAGAGCCCACATGCTGCAGAGCAACTAAAGCCTGTGCGCCACAGCTACTGAAGCCCATGCTCCTAGAGCCTGTGTGCTCCGCAACAAGAGAAGGCACTGCAATGAAAAGCCCGTGCACCGCAACGAAGAGTAGCCCCCGCTCACCGCAACTAGAGGAACCCCACGGGCAGCAACGAAGACCCAACGCAGCCAAAAATAAATAAATTAATAAATGAATTTTTTTAAAAAATGTTCAGTTCGGGGAGTTCCCTGGTTGCCTAGTGGTTAGGAGTCCGAGCTTTCACTGGCGTGGCCTGGGTTCAATCCCTGGTCGGGGAACTGAGATCCTGCAAGCCTTGTGGCGAGGCCAAAAAAAAAAAAAATGTTCAGTTTGGTTTTATTATTATTATTTTTTAATGCTACCTTAGATGCTGATATCAGTTAGAAAAAAATGAGAATTGGCTGAAACTCCCAAAAAAAACTCTTAGAGAGACAACTACGCACTGTCACCAAAGCCGAGGCCCTGCCCACCCCTGTAAGTACGTGGGCAGGGTCAGAGCGCCTCCTCAGTATCCTTCCTTCCTCTCTGCAGAAGAAGAGGCCCAGATGGTCACAGGTTTTATCTGTGATTAGCCATACATCTGGTAATGTTAGAAAAGAAAAAGCAAGGGGAAAAGGACTTTAGGTTGATTTCTAGCACAGTACAAGGCATGTTCAAACAGGGCTCTGCATGCGGGCTTTGGTCTTCACTTGGGTGGTACTTTGGACAGTTTTTCAGTGAACTTTCTAGGCTTCACTTTCAAAATGAAACCCAATAAATAGTAAAATGGAAATTTGTAGACATAGGTTTGTAATATTTCACATAAAGTATAAAATTATTTTCTTGGAGAAATAAGATGATGTAAATTAAAGGAATTTATGCATTTGGATATGCATATGGTTTCTGTATTTCCACATATTTCTGTATTTCAAATACTTATTGCCACGTTCTAAGCACTGGTATTGGAACTGGTTATAATTATTAAGCTTCATTTTGTGCAGCAGGCATTAAGTATGTTGTTCCAACATTATTGGGACCTTTTTGTGCGTCAGTTTTAATTGACCTTTTTGTTTATTACAGAAAGCAATACTAAATAGAAAATGAGAAAATTCAGACAAGCAAAACTAAAATATATCACATTCCCATCCTCCAGAAGTCGTATGTGAGGGGTGTGTGTGTGTGTGTGTGTGTGTGTGTGTGTGTGTGTGAGAGAGAGAGAGAGAGAGAGAGTTTAAACCAAAGTGAGGTCATAGTACATACACTGTTTGGTAACCTGCTTTTCTTCAGTCAAAATTTCTACCCTTTCATTTTGGTAAGAATTCATCTCCTCTAATCTCACATCGAGTATCCCAAGGAGACCCAAAAATTGAGCTGGCTTGCCCTAACAAATATCCAACCCAGGACCATGCCTGCTGTCTCTGGTTGTTATGTTTCTTAAATTTTTAAATTTAGCACAGAATCCCACCCTTTATCAAATCACATTGACTTGCTTCTTTAACCCCCAACAAGTTTTAAAATTCAAACCTAAAGAAAAATACAATAAACACCCATATACACTTGACCTTATTCACCATTCACTGATATTTTACCACATTTTCTTTCTCCTCTACCCATACTCCCTCATTCTCTCTCCTTAAACTATTTGAAAGTTACTTGCAGACAATCCATTTGTATTTATGTTTGATTTTTGTCCTTTGCGACATTTATATTTCAGGCCAGGCTTCAATGTGGGCTGTTGTCTGTTTCCACACGATTCAATTCTGTTAAACATTTTTGTCAGGAGTACTGTGTAGGTGATTTATTGGCCTTCTCAGTGCCTCACATCACGAAGCATGATGACAGTTTTGTCCCATTACTGGAGATGTTAATTCTGATTGCCTGGTTAAGGTGGTGCCTGGCAGATTTCTCCATTATAAAGGAAGTTGTTGCTTTTGAAACGAAGAAATCTGTGTGTTGATACTCTAAAACTGTAAGTGTGCTGGAAACCTTTCACCCAAAAGTTTTAGCATCTCTTGATTCTTGACTGAATGAGTTATTAGAATGTTGTTAGTAAACATGGTTTTTCTAAGCCTACTGACAAACAGCCACTAGGCTTTATCAAACAAGGCAACCGCTTAAGCTACAGCCAGTCAATTTCCTTGCTTTGCTTCCAAGTCTCATCTATTAAAAACTTTCCCCCTAATTCCTGTCTTTTTAAAATTTGTTTCTGAATAGCTGATTTTAATAGTGATATGACTAGTTCCAAATGCCTTCAGTCAGGCCCACATTCAAAAGAGTAACCTCATTGGCCATGAAACAGTGTTGCATTTATTTTATATAATGAGAAATTATTTTTATTTTTCTAAGCAACTGAAAAAGTTCAGTTCAGTTGACCCTACAGTTGAAGTGAAGTAAAACATGGCTTTCTCCTCTCCAAATCAACTGCAAGCGAAAATCCACTTATATTATTTCCTTTAAGTTAATTGTTTGATGAATGATACAAATACGTGTTCAGAGACAGTGATGCTCTGCATTTTCAAGGCTGAACGGCAGTTTGCTGCGGCCTAGGAAGAGCCTGAGCAATTGTCTATAAAAGAACCGTTTTTCTTAACTCTCGTTCTTAATAAATATGAATCTTGATGTGGTAGAATTCTGAATTCTAAAGAAATGACTCTAAGGACCAAAGTGGAAGTTATATCTAAATTTATTGATTGGCGGTTTTTCATAAGGAAGTATCCCCTGCTTCACATTTACTTTTTTGGTATCACTCTTTTTTAATTGAAGTATAGTTGATTTACAATGTTGTATTTGTAGTGTCACTCTTGGTTCATAGATTCTATTTTTATTCAATGTATTATAACCTATCATTGTTGTTATTTTTTTTACGCTTCAAAGTTTGGCCAGCAGGAGCCCTTTCAAGCTGGCTCCTGTGTCCTTTGGATATGCACCACCCCCCCAAGCTTTTGAGCACCCCCTTTTGTCACAATAAAATGTTCCTTGTACTTTCCCTGACCTAGCCCAGAATTTCCCCAAGGAGCTCTGGTCGCCTTTGGGGACTTGTTGAACAGGCCAGGTAGTTATCACATAGAATGCCCCTCCTTTAGATTTGTCTAGGTACTTATTTAGCTTAGTTTCTCTAACCTTATATTTCCTATAAAGTGGAAGTTATCTTTAAAGCTTGATGGATTCTAGATCTTAGGTGTGATGTGTGATTCCATTTTGCATACGCCGTCTGGTTGACCTACCCTTAGTGATGTTGCGGCCGCTTTACCTATAACTAATTTTTTGCCTAATCTATTGAGATTTACAGATACTGGTAAGACCATTACCCGATCTTGGAACTGCCTGATGTTAAAGGAAGTATTCATTGGCCGTGTTTTTTAAATATTTAATTGTCTTGAATTGTAATCATTTTCAACCTTTTTCTTCCCCACCCCCTCTCTCTTTTTTTTTTCTGTTAATAGTTGGACAGAGAGAGTCTGAAGATGCGAGTGAAAGGGACTCAGACAAAGACATGGCTGCTGACTCAGCAGCGGTTCAAGACATCACGAAGGAGGGGCAGGAGGAAATGCCTGAGACGACGGAACAGACCCCTGCCTCAGAAAGCAGTGTAGACGAGCTGACGCAACCCACTGAGGCCCAGGCGAACGACGTAGGATTTAAGAAGGTGTTCAAGTTTGTCGGCTTCAAATTCACTGTGAAAAAGGATAAGACAGAAAAGTCTGACGCTGTGCAGCTCCTCACCGTCAAAAAGGAGGAAGGCGGAGGGCCAGGAGGGTCCGACGGGTATGGTGATCACCGGGAGCCCAGCCAGGAGACGGGGGATGCGACACCCAAAGACACTGAACTGAAAGAGTCCACAGAGAAACCCGAAGAGACGCCCAGACACGAGCAGAGCCGCCCAGAAGTCTCCCTTCAGGCGGAGTCCGCTCCACCAGCCGAGGAAGGCAAAGACGAAGAAGAAAAACAAGAGAAAGAACCCGCCAGATCTCCAGACTCTCCGACGAGTCCAGTGGCCAGCGAAACCGCATCGCCCTTCAAAAAATTCTTCACTCAAGGTTGGGCCGGCTGGCGAAAAAAGACCAGTTTCAGGAAGGCTCGGGAGGATGAGCTGGAGGCTTCAGAGAAGAAAAAGGAGCAAGAGCCAGAAAAGGCAGACACAGAAGAAAACGAGAAGACGGAAGATCTCTCCGAGCGGCCGCCCTCACAGGAGGCCCGCGAGAGTGCCCAGGATGCCAGGCTGTCGGCTGAGTATGAAAAAGTGGAGCTGCCCCCCGAAGACCAAGTGCAAGCACCTCCCGAAGAGAAACCCGCCCCGTTAGCAACGGAAGTATTCGATGAAAAAGTAGAGATTGTCGCGGAGGTCCACGTCAGCACTGCAGAGAAGGACACGGAGGAGCAGAAAGCCCAGGCGGAAGAAATAGTAGAGCCCTCGCCGCCTGAGCAACCGCTTGAAACGGACGCCGACCTCCAGGACGCCGAGCCCACCGACGCGCCGCTGAGGATGGAGGAAGAGGCGGGCGCCGCCAGCGGGGACCACGCCCAGCCGGCCGAGCTCGGCGCAGGCGCAGACGCGAAAGCGCCGCCCACGCCCCCTGAGGGCATCGTCGGGGAGGCGGAAGTGCCGTCCTCGCAGGAGAGAGTTAAGGGGCAGGGAAGCCCTTTAAAGAAGCTGTTCACTAGCAGCGGCTTAAAAAAGCTCTCTGGAAAGAAACAGAAAGGGAAAAGAGGAGGAGACGAGGAGTCCGGGGAGCAGCACCCAGCCTCAGCGGATTCTCCCGACAGTCCAGACGAACCCAAGGCCGAGAGCTCGGCCTCGTCCCCCGAAGAGCCCGAGGAGATCACGTGCCTGGAGAAAGGCGTGGCCGAGGCCCCCCAGGACGGGGAGACGGAGGAAGGGACCACTTCCGACGGAGAGAAAAAGAGGGAAGGTGTTACCCCCTGGGCATCTTTCAAAAAGATGGTGACGCCCAAGAAACGCGTGAGAAGGCTCTCTGAAAGTGACAAGGAGGACGAAGTGGACAAGGTCAAGAGCGCCACCCTGTCCTCCACGGAGAGCGCCGCCTCTGAAGTGCAGGAAGAGGGGAAGGGAAACGGAGAGGAGCAGAAGCCGGAAGAGCCAAAGCGCAAGGTTGACACCTCCGTGTCCTGGGAAGCTCTGATTTGTGTGGGGTCATCCAAGAAAAGAGCAAGAAAAGCATCCTCTTCCGACGACGAAGGGGGACCAAAACCCCTGGGAGGAGGAGACAGCCAAAAACCAGAGGAAGCAGGGAGAGACAGGGAGCCGGCCACAGACGCGCTCCCTGCCAGCTCCCAAGACCACGACCAGCCCCCAGGAAGTTCCTCACCTGAGCAGGCCGGCAGCCCCTGCGAAGGGGAGGGGGTCTCCACCTGGGAGTCATTTAAAAGATTAGTCACCTCGAGAAAAAAATCGAAGTCAAAACTGGAAGAGAAAAGCGAGGACTTGGTAGCTGGGTCCGGCCTAGAATATTCAGCCTCAGATGCTGAGCTGGGGAAAGAAGAGTCTTGGGTTTCAATCAGGAAGTTTATTCCTGGGCGAAGGAAGAAAAGGCTGGATGGGAAACAAGAACAAGCGACGATGGAAGATACGGGCCCAACGGAGGTCAACGAGGACGATTCGGACGTCCCAGCCGTGGTGCCTCTGTCCGAGTATGATGCGGTGGAAAGGGAGAAAACAGAAGCACAGCAGGCTCCGAAGAGCGAGGAGGGCCCCGAGCAGAAGCTGGCTGTCGACGTGTCGGAGGAGCTCAGCAAGAGTCTGGTTCACACCGTGACTGTGGCTGTCATGGACGGGACAAGGGCCGTTACCAACATCGAAGAAAGGGCACCTTCCTGGATCTCTGCTTCGGTGACAGAACCTCTTGAACAAGCAGAAGACGAAGACAAGTCACCATCTGGGGAGGTATTTGAAAAAGAAGTTGTTGCAGAGGAAACCCCCGTCGATACCAAAATGCTGCCAGAGAGCCAGGAGGCCGCTGATGACACAATCACCAGCAAGGTGGAATTGACCCCTGAAGCTCTGACGGCCGCAGAAACCACAGAGGCATCCGGTGCTGAAGAAGCCACGGAAGCCTCTGGTGCTGAAGAGACCACCGACATGGTTTCGGCTGTTTCCCAGTTAACCGACTTTCCAGACACCACCGAGGAAGCAACACCGGTTCAGGAGGTGGAGGGCAGCGTGCCCGACGTGGAAGACCAGGCGAAGAGGACCCAAGAGGTGCTGCAGGCCGTTGCAGAAAAAGTTAAAGAAGAATCACAGCTGCCTGACGCCAGAGGGCTAGACGACACCATCCAGACAACCCAGAAAGGACAAGCAAAAATACTGGAGCAGGTGGAAGAAGCAGAAGAGGATTCTCATGCACTCGATTGGAAGGAAGCAATGGATGGAGCATCCAAAGTACATGTACAAGAAACGAAAACTGAGACTTTGACACAGGGGACGGTGATTGTACAGGCCACCCCAGAAAGCTTGGAAAAAGTTCCTCCAGGCACAGAGAGTGCAGAGGCCAGGGAGCTTACAAGCACTTGTCCAGCTGAAACCGTGGTTGCGGTAAAACCAGAGACTGTCCCAGAACAGGCTGTTGCTCCTGACTCAGCTGAAACCCTCACAGACAGTGAGACCAATAGAAGCACCCCAGTAGCAGATTTTGAAGCTACAAATGTAAGCCAGCAGACCAAGATCGTGGAAATCGATGAAGATGGTGAGGTTCTATCCGGTACCCAATGCCAGGTCACAGAAGGTGAGGCACTTCCTGCACTGAAAGAGATGCCTCCAGAACCTTCCAATTTTCAATCCCAGGAAGAAAAGTATTCAGAAATGGAAGAGGTTCTAGAACATACAGATAAAGAGGTAACAGTGGAAACTGTACCCATTCTTTCAAAGACTGAGGTGATTCAAGAGGCTGGCCGACATGCTGATGAGGAAACCAAAGAGGAGCCATCTGTCGAAGGACTTGTGGTGTCTGCTGACACAGAGATAACCGAGAAAAAGATAACTGAAGTTGCCCTTGAGGACGAAGTTACGAAAAAAGCTGAATTTCAGAATGATGATCTCCAACTCCAGAGTCCTGCTAAGTCTCTTCCAACCCCAGTGGAGAGAGAGAGGGTAGTTCAAGTGGAAAGGGACAAAACGGAATTAGAGCCAACTCAAGTAAATGAAGAGAAACTTGAGTGCAAACCAGCTGTTACCACATGTGAAGAGCTCACTAAGCAACTGGTTCAGGCAGTGAATGTAACCATCATAGACGGGGAAAAGGAAGTCATCAGTTTTGAAGGAAGTTCTTCTCTGCCCGTTCACGAGGAAGAGGCATGCACAGAAATTCAAGTTCAAAGCTCTGAGGCATCATTAGCTCTAACAGCTGCAGCAGTGGGGGACAAGGTCTTAGCAGAAGCTATCAAGATTTTAGAAACAGCGGAAACTTTGGAATCTGCAGAGGCACGTTTAGTACCGGAAGAAAAGTCCTCAGAAAAAGACGAAGTCTCTCCTGCTCAGCCGGGAGAAGATGCGGTGCCCACAGGGACTGAGTCTCAGGCCGTATCAATACCGGTAATAGTATCTGTTACACCTGAAAAAGGCATCATCGCTGACCTGGAAGGAGATAAAACCACATCACAGAAATGGGAGTCAGATGGAGACAGTGAGCAGGTTGGTTGTCAGGAAGGCAGAGTAAGCAAAACAAGAGAGGAAGATTTAAAGGCTGAAAATGAGATTTTGAAACTTCAGACAGAGAGCTGCAAGCTTGTACAAAACGTAATTCAGACAGTTGTTGACCAGTTGGGGGGTACAGAAGAAACGGCCGCTGCTTTCCAGACCCAGGCTCAACTGATGGAAGCTGACAGCCAGGAGGCTGGACAGAAAATCGGGAAAGAAGAAAGCAAACTTCAGGCCTGCACGTTGGATGAAACACAAACCATCGAAGCCAAAGAGGAGTCCCCACTAAGTGCCGGGGAGCACACACATCCAGATGTTTCCAAAGATGTGAATGAAGCTTTAGAGAAGATGGCGGCCACTAGGGTAGAAAGTTCCCGGGTAGATGGCCAGCAGCTTGAAGAGGTAGCTTTCCCATCCAAGGAAAAGAGAGAAGCCCCTGAAACAAAGTCTGTGCCAGAAGATGACGGTGGTGCCGGGTTTGGAGAAAGAACAGAGAAGTCACCGTTTGAATCCCAAGAAGATGAAAAAGATGACGCTGCTGATGACCCCGGGAACCAAACCTCAGCCCCGGAAGATGCTGAGGCATCAGGAGGCTCAACCAGCGAGTCTCCAGATACAATTGGACCCAAACTGAAAGAGAAGGGAGATGGCCAGGAAGTAGAATTTCACGAAGAAAAAGGGCAGAGCGAGTCAGAAAAAGAGATCAAAACACAAACGCAGGAGGAGACACAGGACCAAGAGAGAGAACCGGCAAAACCGGAACCCACAGAATCCTAAAACATCACGTAAGTAACTTCCTTTTTTTTGCCCTCTTTTCTGTCATCTGATGGCAGATTTGTTATGGGGGAAGCAGGAATTCAAATAATTAGGATTTTATGCAGAACCTACATCTGGGGAAATAACCCTCAACCAGACTAGGAGATCCAGGTTATTAAAATTTTATTTGTTTATTTATTTATTTATTTAATTTTTGGCTGCATTGGGTCTTCATTGCTGCGCGTGGGATTTCCCTAGTTGCGGCAAACGGGGCTCCTCTTTGTCGCGGTGCGTGGGCTTCTCACTGCAGCGGCTTCTCTTGTTGCGGAGCACAGGCTCTAAGCGTGCGGGCTTCAGTAGTTGTGGCACGCAGGCTCAGTAGTTGCAGCTCGCGGGCTCTAGAGCACAGGCTCAGTAGTTGTGGTGCATGGGCTTAGTTGCTCCGTGGCTTGTGGGATCTTCCTGGACCAGGGCTCGAACCCGTGTCCCCTGCACTGGCAGGCGGATTCTTAACAACCACTCGCCACCAGGGAAGCCCCCAGGGTTAGTTTCCTTTTTCTTATTGACATGCTCTTCAGTCTTACTGGTGTCCTGAAAGTAATGACTTCGTTTTACCCCCAGTGTGACTGTGTGTGTGTTTGGCTCAAAGACATAAGAAATATGTTGTGCTCACAGCTACTTTGTTGCATTTTTTTTAATAACTAGAAGTCCAAAGTAGGTTTATAAGGTAGTGCTTGAAACTTAGTTTATAGCTCTCTGGGAAAACTTGGATTTCTTCCAGCAGTAGTAAGAAGCAGTTAAAAAAATTTCCAGGGCATGTGAGAGCCTGCCTACTGGTGTTCGGGTAGCAAAGGATGCTGTATTATGGACCTTCACCATCTTTCTTTCTTACAGAGTTAAACTGTGGTTTTCACTAGGGTTCCCATTGGCTGCAACTCACTTTCACAACTCTTCTGTTGTTGAATAAAAGAGGGAGGCGAAGGAGATGTTATTTACTTTTGATTCTGACTTCCTTCTACAGTTACAGTTGTGTATTTGCAAGACCAGAATGTGAAGACGAGTGGGAGAAGAAAACGAATGCTGCTGACGAGACCAATCTTACAGAACTTTGGGAACGGAAGAACAGAAACATCAACTGCTCTCATTTCTAGAGAACCCCTGACAATCCTGAGGCTTCATCGGGAGCTGCAGCCAGATAACATTTCTTCCTTTCAAGACCACCCTGATATTTTCCCTTGGTACCATATAATGTTTCTGATTCAAGGTCCTTAATTCTTAGCCCGGAACTGGAGTTGGCAATACCTAGTTCTGCTTCTCAAACTGGAGTATCATTCTTTATGTATTTAAGTGTATGTTTTAAGTAATCCTCCTTCTGTATCTATTGTATATTTTTTTCTTAATGTTTAAGGTAATTACAGTATAGTGCATTCCTTCTGTATCACACAGTATACGACGGGGCATGTAACCACAGTGAAGTCTCAGGAAGCTGTCTGCCTCAGTTACAACCTTTGAAAACAGAGCTTCCTAGAATTAACATTCCTGATCAGAAGCTACACTTCTTGTTTTAAAATTCACTAAGGATTATGTCCTTTCAGAGTGTTTAGTATCACTCTGAAATTGGTCACTTTCCTATTATGCACAGTGCACTAAAAATAAAAAGTGTTTTTGGGGGGGAAACATATAGAATGTTCCATTGTTACTGGGAAATTTTTCTTTCTGTCCCCCCAGTGGAGGTTGGAAGGAAGTTTTTTTCAGTAGCAGATTAATTTGAACTCTTCTCTGCTAATTGTTATACGGTTGTTACGGACAGATGAGTGTGCTTAATTTTGAGGCAAAGTAGTGAAATGTTTTTCATGTTATCAAGAAAAAAATCGACTGGTTTTGAGTCTACCTTCTATGCTGGACCACATTCACACACAGCATGAAATAAGTCAGGTTCTTTACAGATGGTATTTTGATAGATGCTGGATTGTGTCTGTGCCATATTTGTGCCCACTCTTAAGAACAATGTAGCATTATCATTTGGATAAATTGTGATTTGACAACTGATTTCAATAAAACATTTGCTTCACTTAGATTTGTTGGATTTATTAGATAATAGGAAGCCTGGGACATATGTTTACTGCATTCTAAAAGCAGAGAAGCTAGAAGTTTCTAATGTAGTCACTACACGATGCCACCAGTTTACACCAGTTTGAGTTGGGGATCAGAGGAAGTCAGAGGCAGAGAGGGATCCGCTGAAATAAACCAGGAGCTTTTTAGATTGACGGTACTGAAACAATGCTACCATCTGGTGGTGCCTTCCTGAAAAAGTCAGTTTTCTTTGTTAATATCTGTTAATGACAAATGTCTCTAGAAAGACATTTTAAGAAGGCTTAGTAGTAAAAATGCCTTACTTAACACGTGATCTTGGAAAAAATTTTTAAAGTGTCAAAATGATTTCTGATTCACGCTAATACCTAAAGGATTCTGTCAGACAAGTGCCACACAAAGAACAGTCCCCCATCTACCAGAAAGTCCCAGTTTTTCATGGGTAGCACTGGCCTGGTGTGCACACTTCTTAAATTGTACTCAAACTCAGTACTCCAGTTTGAGAACTTAAATTTCAACTGCCAATTAAATTATTTTGAAGTATAACATTCTAGCAAAACTAGAATAGTCTTTCAGCAGAAAGACAGTTTGCTGTCAAAACTGGAAAGTAGTTTCTCATAAACCAACAAACCTGACTACGATAAAAAAATTGGCCATATTAGAAAGACCCCCTCATGGTAACAGCATATGGTCTTGTAGTTGGAAAACATTTAGTATCTTTTTGGGAGTTTTTCACACATATAATAGCCACTTGTGCTTAATTACTAAACTTTAAAATCCCCAAATTAAAAAAAACACCCTCTGATCTAAAGATATTTCTTTTTCCAACTTGGTACTTTAAAAAAATCCAAATGCTGGTGTCAATTTTTGAAGATCAACTGAAATTTGGAGATGGTAGCAGTTTTTAAGGAGTCCATTATACTTCTAAATATCAACTAACTTCCTTTCTACGGCAGGAAGAAACTTCGTGCTATTTTGAACAGATTAAAGATTTGTGTAGTTTGTGGTAATCATTTTTGGGGGGTTTAAATTCCATCCTGCCACTTCATCCCATTTGTATTTGGTCTTGTCTTAATACACGTGGCCAGGTCATTCTGGCCATCACAATTGGTTTTCCAGTGGTGGTTGCTTCGTGACTGTGCTCTTGATGTGCCCTGGATTACTTCCGTACAAGCTCTGGACCTATGTCCATTAAGCATCATTGTTTTATTAACAGGAGGAATGCTATTAACAGTAGCATGAAATACAATTCTGTATTATAACTCTAAAGCTGCTGTTAATTTGTGAAGTACGTAATAATCAAATGCAGACTGCAGAAGTTGGAGCAAGTGCCTAAACTTTGCTATTTTTGGCATTACTATTGAGCCATGTTCAATAGAAAGCAATGCAAGACTTGTAAACTCTCGCCATTTCTTGTAATCGAAGAATATAAAATGTTGCCCCTCAGGTTCTTTTGCTAATGGTACACCCGAGTTGCCTCTCTCTGTCACACAGATACTTTTTTCCGGTATTTTCCTTTGATGTTTGGAACTACAGGTAGTGAGTGAAGGGCTGGAAATTTTAGCTTTTCAGTGTAAGCTTCAAGCTTAGCAGTTTCCTTTTTAATCTGAGACAGTATTTGATTCCTAGTTCTGTTTGGGGGGCAAATTTTCATTTATCTAAATAAAATGCAACCTAATTAAATGCCATGGATTTTCTTCCTATAATTTCACCATAATTCAGTTTTGATTGCTCTTAGCTGCTATGAGATTCATCACACATTTCACTTCTACTTTTAACTAAATCATCCTTTGAGATACTGTCCACAAAGCTTCGTGGGAGTTTGGAATGTATCTCAGATTGTGTGAGTGCACAGAAGTCTCTATCAGTGATTCTTCACCTTTTTGGGTCAGGGTCCCTTTAATTAGACTCTCATTAAACCTTTGGCTCACCTCCAACTCCCTAAAATGAACACAGTTTCATGTAGTTTTTGGATAGCCACACACTGAAATCCCAACCGGTAACCAGAACCAGAGTTAGAAACCCCTCATCCAACTGCAAGAAAGGAAATGGACACAGTCCAAGGATTCCCAGGAAGTAAAAAGTTGGCACCTGAACGTGACCAATGTCACATGTCTTCATTTCTAGTGTGATTCTGGAGATGAATCTGCTGGATAGCCTGGCACAATTTTTGCGCAAATGCAAGTTTTCTCCTCATCACCAAATTCCTTACCATCTCTTACAATTAGGAAAATGACCTGGCTCTCCTTTTATAAATAAGAAAGTTGAGATATAGATCACCAGCCCTTATGTGATAGCACAGGTTTTAGCTAAGGTGACCAGGACTTGGGGGTGGCATGGTGGTGAAGATAAAGATAATCATGACTTTTTTTTTTGTTAGTGCTGTCACAGCTTAGAAATCAACCCCTTTTTTTGATATTTAAATATAACAGGCATCTGTACAGTATCCTACACTTAGGACTGAGGTAATCTCATGACTTCGCATATTCTCCCATTTCTTGTTGACATGAAAAATTTTAACACGAGAAGTACTACATGTAACTTAAGAGAAGCTTCCTTATATTGTACTCATATTTGGAGACCAGAGGTAGAGTAACATTTCATAAATGATGAAATTAGGACCCAAGGTGTTATTTTCCCACAACAGGATATTGAGTGCTAAGTCCTAGCTCTAACTCACCCCTGTGCGTTTGTTTGTTCTAATAATCCCAAATAACTTGGTATAATTGACAAGCACAACGACAATCCTTTAAATTAGGCCAATTTAAAAACCACATTGTGCTTGATCCTACTTAACCACTGTCAGCCTCAGGAGCTCACCTAATTCCTGGGAAAGCAGGTGGGGTTGCCTCTAGGACTTGAGACCTGGACACAATTAGGGTTCTTTGTAAAGGCCTTATGGAAAGGGTACTACGGTGTTGGCCAGCGGGCCATTTTAAGGAGTGGGATTTATCCTAAGATATCATTACTTTAGCAGAGAAATGATGCTATCCTTCTGCCATTCCCAAGGCAGTGTTAGTGGTTGTGATTCTGCCCCACTCCCCTGTAGAGTTTTTGTTTATCGCAATGGCTAGGGTATTACTGAATTTTAATGTTGGGACCAAACGCTTGTGATGCTGCAAGGTCCAGGACAGCCCTTCTTAAAAAGAGAGTCTCTACCTAAAGTGCCAATGCATCTAGAGAATTGCTTCTAGAGAATTAAAGACCAGAGGTTGGGAGGAGACTAGCTAACATGTTACTATAATAATCTAGCAAGAGCTGAAAATGGCCTATGTTAAAGTAGCGGCACTCTGGCTGGAGGGGTGTGAGGGGGTCAACAGATGTTAGGAGGTGGCCTCAGGGCAGGATACCTGATTATTTGTCATAGGAACAGCTTAGCCTGAAGAATGAAGTTTCCGGGGAATTGCCTGGTGGTCCAGTGGTTAGGACTCGGCGCTTTCACTGCAGGGTCCTGGGTTCAATCCCTGGTCGGGGAGCTAAGATCCTGCAAGCCACGAGGTGCAGCCAAAAAACCAAAAAAACCCAACCAACTCCCCACCACACACACACACCGCCCGCCCCCCAAGCAATAAAATGACAAACTTTAAAAAAAAAAAAAATGAAGTTTCTGCGTTGAAAACCTGGATATGGAGCCACATACCGACGTGGGTAGAGGTAGGTGATGATATTCGTTTGGGTAGTGCTCAGTTTAAGAGGCCTGTGAGATCCCCAAGGGAAAATGCAGGACCAGTAGCTGGCTTTATGGGTCTTATAAACAGAAAAGGGTTCAGGCAGGACAGACATCGATGGCTCTTCTGTCCTCTCTACGTCGTTGGAGACACAGAGGGGGAGATAACCTACACAGATCCCTACGACATTTCCTAAAAGCTCATGTACCAACTTTGGTGACTAAGAAAGTTGAGGCTGTTGGGTTCACTTACCCTGTCACAGCCGTTTCCTCATTTCAGAATGCATGACAAGGTGCTTCACAAGATTTTCCTCTTGTGAAGGTGCTTGACAAAGTAAAGAGCAAAATCCACCATAGTACATTAATATTAGTAATCAGAAGAGAAGTTTTAATAAAACCACCCATTAGAAGCAACCTGATGACTGTTGTGTCCTTGAGTATTTTGGAAGATTCAGAATAATGACACTGATCTTCCTCAAATATCATAAACATCTTTTTCAGACATGCTCTCTTTGTGTGTCATCTGCACTTCCTATCTTTCCTCCTCTCCCTGTTGCCTTTTCAGCTTTTGTGGCCTGCTGGCACATCTCGCCAGGGAGACTGGGGTGGGGGGCATGCAACGTGGGGTGGGGGCATGCATCGTGGGGTAGGGGACTCTGGCTGGGAGGGGGCCAAACCTGCAGTCTCTTCCCGGTCACTCCCGGGACCCCCTAGGCCGTGCATCCTCCTGGCACCCAGTTCTCTCTGGCTGGCTACCTTGTGACCTTTGTCTGCTTCTGGGCATCTTAATCTAAACGGAAAGATAAAAGGACTCAAGTCTTTTTTCTTTTGCTAATCAAAAAAAATTATAGAAATAAATTTAAATGACTAACGGCAAGGAAGGGTTTCCTAGGCAGAGTGATGATAGCAGAAAGGGCCCTGGATTGGGAGACCTGGACTCTGTAATTACCACCATTTTGTTTCCTCATCCAGATCCTTGCCTCTCTTAGAGTAAGGAGGATTGTCTAGGTGACCTCCTCAAAAACTAGTTAGGGTATTTGGTTACTATGGCTATGATCTTTTCTGTGCTCAGAGATTACAAAGGCATTTAGAATGAGAACCGGGAGGTTTAAAATAAATTCTAGGGCCTCTCAAACATGCATTTCTAAGGGCTCATGCACCAATCTGTACGTTGCACACATCTCATTAAGGAGCACTTTACTTCAAAGAGAGAAGCATGCTAGAAATGGCATAGATCCCTTTCTGGCCCTTTATTAGCTCCCCTGGTTATTTATTTATTTATTTATTTATTTTGGCTGAGCCAGGTCTTAGTTGCAACATGCAGGATCTTTAGTTGTGGCACGTGGACTTCTTAGTTGTGGCATGTGAACTATTAGTTGTGGCATGCATGCGGGATTTAGTTCCCCGACCAGGGATCGAACCCGGACCTCCTGCATTGGGAGCGCGGAGTCTTACCCACTGGACCACCAGGGAAGTCCCTCCCCTGGTTATTTCAATTCTGAGAAGAAAGTAGAACCAAGAAAAGGCAGTAATACTACAACACAAATTGTATAGCGATGCTGTTGTTCTCAAAATGTTGCTTCTGGCATCATCACCTCCATCATCATCTTTTGGGAACCTGTTTAAAGTGCAAATTCTTCAGCCCCACCCTGGACCGACAGAATCAGATACTCTGCAGTGTTCTATCGAGCCCTCCAGAAGATTCTGATGTGCTGAAGTTTTAGGACTACTGTAGTAAAGGCAATAAAACAGATTTAAGTTAATCGCCTCAATAGCAGAATGAATAGGTTAACAGGTGAAAAAGGTTTCCCCTTCCAGATCCCCACCCCTCTCCTGACAACCCTTCCCCCCAGTTGCTTCTAGCCCACAGAAATAGTTGCGCATTGGGGACTATAGCATCTGAGCCACATGGGAGTTTGAATCCTGTCTGGGTGACCTCAGAAAAGTTCGTTAACTTCTTTGGGCCTCAATTTCCTCAACTGTAAACATGGGACACATGTCTGACAGTATTGTTGGGAGGAGCACACAGACACCCTATAAAGGATCTTGCTTCCCCAACAGCTCGGTGCTTTGTGACCAGCTAGAAGGGTGGGATGGGGAGGCTGGGAGGGAGGGAGACGCCAGAGGGAAGAGATATGGGGATATATGTATATGTATAACATTCACTTTGTTATAAAGCAGAAACTAACACACCATTGTAAAGCAATTATACTCCATTAAAAATGTTTAAAAAAAAAAAAAAAAAGAAGGATCTTGCTTCCCCAGGTTCAGCCCTTCAGTTTGTAATGCCTTCTTCACAAGGATCAATCTTCACAACAACCAGGGAATTTAGGCAGGGTAGATTTTGAATATTTTCCAGAGAATAGCACAAGCTTGAGTCAAAAATTTAATAACTATTCTTTATGTTAAAAAATATTTTGGGAATTCCCTGGCGGTCCAGTGGTTAGGAGTCTGCACTTCCACAGCCGGGGGCCGGGGTTCGATCCCTGGTGGGGGAACTAAGATCCCGCATGCCGCACAAGGTGCCAAAAAAAATTCTTTTTTGATCTGCTAGAGGAGAACGAAACCACAATATCATTTCATCCTTATCCATTTTTTTTCCACACTAAAGATTTTCAGTCTAATTTTTATTTATTTATTTTTAATTTTTAAAAAAAATTAATTTATTTTATTTTTGGCTGCATTGGTTCTTGGTTGCTGCGCGAGGGCTTTCTCTAGTTGTGGCGAGCGGGGGCTACTCTTCGTTGCGGTTCAGGGGCTTCTCATTGCGGTGGCTTCTCTTGTTGCGGACCATGGGCTCTAGGTGCGGGGGCTTCAGTAGTTGTGGCACGTGGGCTTCAGTAGTTGCGGCTCACGGGCTCTAGGGCGCATGCTCAGTAGTTGTGGCACACGGGCTTAGTTGCTCCATGGCATGTGGGATCTACCCAGACCAGGGCTCGAACCCGTGTCCCCTGCATTGGCAGGCGGATTCTTAACCACTGTGCCACCAGGGAAGCCCCTAGTTTTTATTTTATTTAGAGAGCTATTAACAGTTTAGTGATAGTCTTCCAGTTGTGTTTTAGGAGCTAGTTCTAGAAAAAGGAGTTTCATTGATCGTATCTTAAGATAATTAATTTTTTTATTTGCTTAAAGATTTCCAAGCCTAAATCTTGCTTACCCGCAAGTGATATATAGCAATAATTTGTTCTAGACCAAAATGGAGGACTAAACCAAAGCAAAAATTGTCATAAAAATGCAAAGTCAACCCGAAGAGCAAGTTAAATTTCATTACAATAAACTGTACTCCCTGTACACATAATTTTGTCTTAGAATTCACTCCTAGTGAATTAGTATGAGGGGGCTCCCGCTCCCCCATCTCAATTCCTAGCCAGATTTCAGGAGGCACCACGCACATACCATCCTCCGCAATCATCCTTCTAAGTGCCTGTATCTTTTTTTTTTTTTAATTTTATTTATTTATTATTTATTTATTTATTTATTTATTTTTGGCTGTGTTGGGTCTTCGTTTCTGTGCGAGGGCTTTCTCTAGTTGCGGCAAGTGGGGGCCACTCTTCATCGCGGTGCGCGGGCCTCTCACTATCGCGGCCTCTCTTGTTGCGGAGCACAGGCTCCAGACGCGCAGGCTCAGTAATTGTGGCTCATGGGCCTAGTTGCTCCGCGGCATGTGGGATCTTCCCAGACCAGGGCTTGAACCCGTGTCCCCTGCATTGGCAGGCAGATTCTCAACCACTGCGCCACCAGGGAAGCCCGCCTGTACCTTTTTAAACAAAGCAATTTAGTATTTTACCTGAAACGCATGACTGAGGTCTGACATTTTGAACTTGAAATGTTTGTTTTGGATGTCTCAGCTCTTCCCCTCTCTTGCAAGGTGAAATTACAAAAAAGAATGGTGGCTAGTTCTTATGACTTTAACAAGGAGGTTTGAGGTCCACTCTACTCTCCATTCTTTTATCATTATCCAAGCTACCTTGTTTATTTATTTTTCAGCTTTATTGAAGAATAATTGATAAATACATTTTAATGGAATGCTTTATTCCCATTAAAGCCATATTTCCTATGGTAAAATAAAATCCTACAGTTCTTTATGAATCTATCATTTAGCAACATCTGTTGAATGAGTCGTTTATTGTTTTCCCTAAGAAAGGAAAAGTAATAGAACCAGTGGGATTAATAAGGGCTAAAGCATGGAGAATGGCAGCTCAAATTAATTCTAAAGCTTAGGTGTTCAGATTGCTCTTAATGAAACAGGAGGAAAGGGGGCAGGGCACAACCTTTAAAAGAGTGACATAGCCATAGGACCTGACAAAAACTGGTTAGAAGAAACTAGGTCCAAGATGGCAGAAGATTTGACTTCCAGAGGACCTTGTACCTCATTATATGCTCATTGTAATACATTAGCATATGCTAAATGACACACCCACCAACGCCATGACAGTTCTGAGGCCAAACATAAAAGGCCAAAAAGTGGGCGATGGCCCAATTCATGGAAATCTCCGCCCCTTTCCCCAAATAATTGGAATAATCCTCCCACTCATTAGCCTATAAAATTACCCAGCCCATAAAAATTAACGACGTCGTATTTCACGGCCCTCTTGCCTTCTGAGATCGCCCACACTCTGTCTGTGGAGTGTGCGTCTGTAAATAAATCCACTTCTTATCTGTAACTCTGTCTCTCATTGAATTCTTTCTGTGACGAGACGTCAAGAACCTCAAAATCACTGGGAACAATACCATCAACTGAAATGTCCAAAGCTTATTTAAACTGGTACCATCAAAAACTCAGAATAAATTATTAGTTTATAGCCTCTTGGGATTACATAGGTACCAAGCATCCCAGGGTAGGGTGGGCTTCCTTATCTGTACTCAGCTTTTGGTTTGGGGAGGGAACTGGCATTGTCCAGGTCTGCCACATGGAGGAGGTGGCCGCAAGCTGCTAAGAGCCCCTGCACCCCAGCATGAGTAGGTGAACACAATACCTACCCTTCCATCTCCATCAGGGTGCAGGCACTCACCCCCTCTCTTCCCATCCACCAGATCCTTTGTGATTCCCATGACTTTCTGGTCTTCAAGACCCCTTGTCTGCCTGAAGGGCTGTGGAGGCACACCTCGATCTTCCCTTTCAGGTATTCAGAGAAGTTAACTAGGCAGAAGACTCATTTAAGTTGGGAGATGTGAATATACAGTAGTACCCTTATCCGAGGTTTCACTTTCTGCAGTCAACCTCCGTCTGAATAAATGGAAAATTCCAGAAATAAACAATTTATAAGTTTTAAATTGCGGCTGTTCTGAGTAGCAGGATGAAATCCTGTGCCGCCAACTCCATCCCTCCTGGGACGTCCATCACCCCTTTGCCTAGTGTATCCCACCTGTTGGTCATTTAGTAGCCTTCCGGGTCATCAAATCGACTGTCAGGGTATTGCAGTGCTTGTGTTCAAGTAACCCTTACTTTACTAAAAATGGCCCCAAAACGCAAGAGCAGTGATGCTGGCAATTCAAATATTGTCTTACTGTGTCTAATTAATAAATTAAACTTAAGTATGTATGTATAGGGAAAACATAGGGTATATGGGGTTTGGTACTATCTACAGTTTCAGGTTCTTGGGACGTATCCCCTGAAGATAAGTGGGGACTACTGCAGTTTTTTTAAAAAAAGATGAAATTGGTAGAAACCTCTTAATATTTAATAATCTAGGTTTATATAGCCTGTATTCATGTCATCTTTAGGCAAACACCTTAGCCTCTTTTTTTTTTTTTTTTCGTAGCCTCTTTTTTACCTCCTTGTAAAAAAAAGTTGGATAAGACAATATCTAGACCCATGCGTGGTCAAACCCTGATTCTTCATAGCATCTTCTTATGTTGTTGACTCGTTTGATTCTCACAATCTTATGATCCAACGCAATTATTGTCTTCATTTTACAAATAAAGACAGTACCACTCAGGGTAGGGGAATTGCCCAAAGTTCAACAGATCGAGAGAGGAGGAGACACAGCAAGAAATGGACTCTTGGGGCAATGCTCTCTACTTGGCCTTCCTACATCTTTTTGGGTAGACAAAGTAATGCATAGATAAAGTCATGTACCCATTTAGTCAAATGTTTATTCAATGAAAGTATGTATAAAAACTTACAAATCTGAGAACTCAACTATACATGAAATAGGATGACGGGATATTCAGTTTTTAACATATACGTACAGCACAGTTATTAACTGTTCTTCCCTTTCCCCTTCGGTCCTTATTTCTGGCTCCTGTTTTATCCTGTGAGACCATTCTGTTACTGGCCTAAAGGAAGATTAATGGACAACTTTTACTGCTTTCAGGCCAATGGAGGAAATTTCACTGTTTAAAAAAAAAAAATTGGAGACTAAACATCAAAATTAAGTTTTTTCCCAAACAGCAATTAAGTGTTTTGTCCTGATTTCTCTTTGCCAGTTTTGATGCTTCAATGAATGTTGCCAGTAAACTATTAGCATTAACATTTAAAGTCATTACAGTTGCTACATCTGCTCACAAGTTTCCCTGTAAGATGCATATTCCTGTATCCTTTTTCCCACATACACACACTGATTTAAAAGCAGCTGACTGGTGCTAAAAACAAATTTACCACTGGCAACTGCTAGAATGGCATGTTGTTTTCTATTCAGAAAGACAATGTACAGAACAGTACTTTCAAATCTGATTTTTAAAACAACTGACAAATTTGTCAGAAACTAAAACACAGTACTTTGTTGTTGTTCAACTTTGAAAGAAGCCAGCAATTAGATAAGGCATTTGCATTAATTCACCTGTTTACATCAAGTATCCACACATTTTCTCTTCCAAACACACAAACTCACAGCTTGTCATGTTTTATCCCAAAATTAAGATTGCCATCACATTATTACTTTTTCTCTTTTGTGTTTTGTTCAAGTAGATTTCTTAACTAATAATTTTTCTCAACTGGACATAATCTCAAAGGATGCATTCTGAAATAAGACATCTCGAGGATAAATACTAAGAACGTTTTCTTGGATTTAAAGTTTCCCCACACCTCTAGACTTTGCATAGTACAGAGCCCCACTGTATCTCTAAGAAGCATGCTGTATTTTCAGACATTGTCTTTCTGAGAAGGAAGGCTTATTACCCAGGGAAAGTCATAATTTTAGCTTACCAAATTGCATTCGAGTTGTTTTGTTTTGTTATACACCCTGCATTAGTTGCAAGTATGCTTTTAAATCATCGAAAACTTCTCGAAGTCTATTTGAGCTTCTAAGTACTACTGACCATTATCTTTCCAATATCCCCTGAATTAAAGTAAATACGTTCCAGGTTTATAATGCACAAAGCCTTTACGGAGGAGGGGCTGGGGACGGGGCAGGGGGAGGGGAGGGAGGGACCGGGACCTGTTTGTGTCATGCCACGGAGAACAAGAGTTCTGAATTGGGGGAAGGGAAGCAAGATAGTCTTTGTAAAAATGACAGGTTTTTAAAAAGATAAGTAACATTCAGTCTAACAACACTGTTTCCTGTTCCTTTTTGATGGAGGCTAGCACTGGGTGGTCAGACTCCGTCACTTCAGAGTCCCCACTGCCCAGGAGAATGGACCGCCCTTCGTCTAGGGCGAAAACGTCCGAGTTCTGGTTTTGGCATGAATGTTTGACAACCTCGTTGGGAGTTGAGAACGTTTTGTCGCACAAGTTGCACTTGTAGGGTTTGTTCGTCTGTACCAACATGTTGTCCATCTGACTGCCTTCCTCGAAGGTGCAGAGCTCCAGAGTCTGTTTGTCCACCATGGTGTACGTGTCGATGCTCTGGTTGAGGCACACATGCCGAGCAGCCTGGTTGGCCCTGCAGAAGCTCTTGTCACAAGTGCTGCATTTGAAAGGCTTCCCGGTGTGTATGTACATGTGCTCCCTCCAGTGGCTTTTCTGGATGAACTTGCGGCCGCAGATCGTGCACTCGTACTTGCGCCTCTTGACCTCCCTCTCCTGGTCCGCCTGCTCCAGGTTGTCAATGTCCGCGATGTCTGAGGGCGGCGGCGTCTCCGAGTGCGGCTGCCCGTCGATTATGGGCGAATCCGAGATGTGCTGCAGCTCGCTGTCACTGATCATCCCCGCTTCAGGCACTTCCATGGCGTCTTTCCCTAGGTCCGCCGTGTTGCTGCAGAGAGACAGGGGCACGCGGCTCTCTCCGGGCTGGCTGGCTGTGAAGGGGACCCCCGTGTGAATCTGGAGGTGCTCCCGCAAACTGCTCCGGAGGGTGAAGCGCCGCCCACACAGGTGGCAGGCGTAGTACTTGGGGAAGCTTCCGTTCCTCTTCATGATGCTCGGCTTGACGTGGGCTATGGTGAGGGGTGCAGGCTGCTCGTCCGAGGAAGAGGCTTCCAGATTGGTCTCCTCCCCGGGGGGTGGGGGAGGAACAGGAGTGGAGACAAGGTCGGGCGACAGCGAGGTCTGCAGCGGGTCCGAAGGGGTCATGTGTGTCCGATTCACCTGGGTCAGATTCGAGGGCAGCTGGGAGAGCTGGGAGGCCTCGGGCACCTGCTCCTGGCTCATCCTGGACGTCTGTGGCCGCGGCTCTCGGCCAAGTTTTTCCGGCGCTGAAGCAATCTTGGTGGCTTGTCTCAACTGATGATCTGCGATCTGAATGCCATACAAGGAAGATGCCAGCGGAAAAACCTGGTCAGGATGAGAAAAGGCTCCTTGACTGGCCAGGCTGGCCTCCTGGATCAGTGGGTAAGCATGGAGAAACTTGATCCCCTGCTCTAACCGCACCGGGTCGATCAGCTGAGGTGCCATCTTCCCTGTGTACATCAGATGCAGGAGGTAGCTGAAGATGTCAGGCTGGATGTCAGTGGGTTTCAAACGGACACACTCACTGAAAGAGACAAGTAAAAAACAAGTCTGTGAGTGAATGTCAATTCATGACTCAAATGATAACATAAAGCCTGGGGGAAAAACCCGGTACTTATAAAGGCAAATGAAACAAGAACATCTCACATATATCTTACTGTTCGTTTCATGAACTAGAATACTGGAACCTATATAATTTAACTCTAATCCTATTAAGAACAGAGAGAAATACAATAAAGATATTTTAAAGGACTGAGAAAGGAAAATTCATGTTAAACAAATGTGGTATCTTAACTCGTAGACTCTTTTTTTTTTTTTTTAAATTAATTTATTTATTTATGCTTGCATTGGGTCTTCGTTGCTGTGTGCAGGCTTTTTTCTAGGCTTCGTGGCATGTGGGATCTTCCCGGACCAGGGATCGAACCTGTGACCCCTGAATTAGCAGGTGGACTCCCAACCACTGCGCCACCAGGGAAGCTCTTAACTCATAGACTCTTGAAGCAGTTTTTCTCCTAGTAATCTACGTAAAATTATATCATATATAAAAAACTTCGTGTTTTATGGAGAGGATCCATTGCTTTCTATCTGAGAGTGGCCTGTGACCCAGTAGACGGTTAAGAACCACTGACCTGCAGATCTTTTAGCTAAATGTCTAGGACTCTGCATTGATCCAAGGCCGTCCAGAGCTCAGCAGATCTTTCAAGGTAAGAGTCAAACAATATAACATGGGGGAGATGGACTAGTGCCTAAGAGCAAGACAACAAAAGCGAGAAAACAGAAAACCTCATACTACCCCTGCTCTGCAACACTCTGCTCTCTCCAGCATGAGGATGGAGTGCTGTAGAGCTGGGAAGAACAGGAAAGGCAAACCACGTTCTAGCTCGAATGGAGTCAGATCACTGCCCCAGCACTGCTAGATTGCATGAAAAGCAGCTCTGGGACAACTCAGTGCCTTATCAAATGTAATCATCCTCATCGTTAGAACTGTAGCTGGGATTTTTTAAAAAAATTGTTTCTAATATTCTCCAGTTATCTTTTAAAAAATTAATTAATAATTATTTATTGGCTGCTTTGGGTCTTCATTGCTGCGCGTGGGCTTTCTCTAGTTGTGGTGCACGGGCTTCTCATTGCCATGGCTTCTCTTGTTGTGGAGCATGGGCTCTAGGTGCGTGGGCTTCAGTAGTTGCAGCACATGGGCTCAACAGTTGTGGCTCGCAGGCTCTAGAGCGCAGGCTCAGTAGTTGTGGCACACGGGCTTAGTTGCTCCACGACACATGGGATCTTCCCGGACCTGGGATCAAACCTGTGTCCCCTGCATCGGCAGGCGGATTCTTAACAACTGCGCCACCAGGGAAGTCCCTGCAGCTGGAATTTATAGGCATTTTCTCATTTAATTGCCATTAATTCTCATTTTACAGATAAGGAGTTAAGGTCAAAGGTATTTATACCTTGCTCAATATCAGAGTTAGTAAGCAATGGAATTGGGATTTAAATTTGAGTCTAACTCCTAAGCCAAAGCACCAAGATTCTTTGGAGCATTAAGACAACCCTGTGTAGTAGATGAGGCAGATCTGATTATTCCCATCTGACAGACATGGAAGCTGAGGTCCCCCAAAGTTAAATGATTTATCTGAGGTACCTAAAGCAGTTGTGGCAAAATTGATTTTCTAACTTTTAGACTTTAGTGTTTGTATCATCCCAGAAACAGCATTCTGATTCAAGCAGCAATAATAAAAAGGTCCCAAGAACTCTCCCTGGGCCATTAGGGAAACTCTAATGCATCATTATAAATCAGTGAGATGTATATCTACATATTATGAGGTATGTGTGCTATCACACACTGAGTGAATATATTCTATAGACGGTGAATTTTTTTTAAACGTATTTTTAAAAAAAATTTATTTATTTAATTAATTTATTTTTGGCTGTGTTGGGTCTTTGTTGCTGTGTGTGGGCTTTCTCTAATTGCGGCGAGCGGGGGCTACTCTTCGTTGCGGTGCGTGGGCTTCTCATTGCAGTGGCTTCTCTTTTTGCGGAGCACAGGCTCTAGGCACCCGGGCTTCAGGAGTTGTAGCATGAGGGCTCAGTAGTTGTGGCTCGCGGGCTCTAGAGCGCAGGCTCAGTAGTTGTGGCGCACGGGCTTAGTTGCTCCACGGCATGTGGGATCTTCCCAGACCAGGGCTCGAACCGGTGTCCCCTGCCTTGGCAGGCACATTCTTAACCACTGCGCCACCAGGGAAGCCCGACAGGGCATTTTTTAACTTTAAAGACACCTTCCTTGAATGCCTTTAGAATTTATAATCATTTTTGATTATACCACTTATTACTATTATGATTTACTATTACTATTAAGCTATTTATCTTATTAACAAATATTTTCCAATATGCTAAAATAGTATCGGTATATTCTGCTCTTCTAAATTTAATATTTTATTCTGTTAAAAAAAGGGGGGAAAGTGACTTTAATAGCAATTTGTGACAAAACAGATTTGAATAATTACTGCATCGCTATCAATGTGTGTATATTTCAAGATGACTGCATACAAATAATCATGTGGAAAATGTTTGACTATAAAGTATGGAAGCCAAAGAATAAAGATCAAGCCTAAAAACCAGTACCCCTTTGACAGTATAAAGAGGAAGAGTTTATGTCACTCTGTTTTTAAAAAAGACACACAGATCATTCATGTCTTTATTGGGAGTCTTTTTATAGTCCTTTAAGTTATTTATATTCCTTTACATAGGAATGCAAATGCAGGTGGTCCTCCCTTTAAGCACAAGGTAAGTGCCAACAATATTATGTGTATACTAGAACATATTTAGATGCTTTAGGGAAATTCAATATTCAAAATAAAGCTGCAGGGATTAGGTGTGGTGAGGAATACTTTCACAATGTAAGCAATCAACTCCAGATTGAAGACTTAACTAGTGGGGATCTTTCCAGGGCCAGGCAAAGGCCTAATGAACCCGGAAGCCACAGGCCTTCAGAGATGCAAATCACCCCCAGGAGACTATAGGGCACCTTTTGTTTTGTGGGATGGAATGTTCCTCCAGGCGGGAGGAGGGGAGAGCGAGCCCCTCTGCCCCCAGGGCAAAGAAGAGGGAGGGCAGAAATCCAAAGCAGGGCTATATTTTTCAGCATCCATGAGAGGTAAATACAAAGCAGGGCCCCTTTCCAGAAAAACTTTGTTGTAAGTTTTATAATTTCCCCTTATTTGTTATTGTATAGGTTGTCCTCTGTCTACCGACTGTGAAGGGAGGTGACTGGACAGTAAATCTCTCAAATTTTAAAGAACTTCATGCAGTTTCTGATGGCAAAGAAGGGATGGGCTGGGGAGGCCGGGTCCACACTTCAGCCAGGCTTAGAGGGAGAAGGAAGGACTCCAGGGGCCACAGAGCTGGTGAGGAGCCCCCAGGGAGAGGAAAGCGGCGTGTCCCTGGGGTTTACTACAAGTGCCCAGGGCTCTGGGAGGTTTCCAGACACCAATATATCCTGATTTGTTCATTTTTTTTTCTTTTCTTAAAGCAGAAGCACATAGACACACTCAAGACACTTCAGAAGTTATTTTAAAAAGCTCCTTAGGGATTCCCTGGTGGCGCAGTGGCTGGGAGTCCACCTGCCAATGCAGGGCACACGGGTTCGAGCCCTGGTCCGGGAGGGTCTCCCATGCCGCGGAGCAACTGGGCCCGTGCGCCACAACTACTGAGCCTGTGCTCTAGAGCCTGCGCGCCTGGAGCCCGTGCTCCGCAGCGGGAGAGAACCTGTGTGCAGCAACGAAGACCCAATGCAGCCAAAAAAAAAAAAGTTAGCAACCAATTAAAAAAAAACCCAAAAAAGTTCTTATGTCACGTTCCAGCCATTGCTGTCCTTGACAGCTCTCCCTCCCAGTCAGGCAGACCTCCTGTCGATTCGCCCAAGCTCGCTCTGGGCCACTCTGGTCATTTCCAAGTGCTCTGGGAAGGACACAGCTCTCTACAATATGCCTACACCTAAGTGGTTTGATTTGCAGATGTCTGTTTGACGTAACACTTTTATGGACGAAAAATATAGTTTTAGCACAGCTACAAGCCCTTCCTGTAAACTTTCACAGTCATTTACATTTTCAATCTTTCCTTCACTAGACCCCTCAAGTAAAGGTTGGGCTTAAAGAACTTTGAAAATAAGGATTTTAAAATAATGTGAGATGTTGCCAGAGGTTGTACTTAGCAAGGCCTGTCTCTGTTTTATTTTTGAGAGCTCCAAGTCTGCAGTGCTACATGATTTAAAACTTTCACTTAGAGTAGTGTCCATAAGACAGAGACATCTAGTGGTAACTGCAGACATAAAACACTCTCTTAAGTGTGAAAAAACTGTATTCTTGGTCTATCCCTACAGTAGCCAGCAGTTAAAAGCATGGCTCTGGTCTTCGCGCAGTATTCTCCTCTCACCAGAGGTGGTCAAGGCCTCAGGCAGCCCAAATGGCACGTGCCAGCTCTGGGGCAATAGCACACTGTTGCTCAAACTTGGGGCTCCTCTCTGCACCAATATCACATTCCTTTGTTAGAAAGGTATTTGCTTACTGTTCTACACTTAAGTTTCCTGCATCTATTTAAAACTCATTACATTATATTCTTTTATTCCTCAAAATGAAAACCTGTCCCTTTGCAAGAGAATTTAATTCATTGTGTAGAGACTTGCAGTGCCTATTAGCTGCGATGTCTCTGACAATGAAGGAAACAGGAGCGTCCTTAGTGTCGCAAGATAAAGCAAGCTCCGCCTGCCATTAATCCTACTAATCACCCATTCTGCTCCTCTAGACATTTATCAAGTGGCTATTATGTACAAATACCCGAACTATAGCCTGCAAATGTTCAAAAACATTTGTAAAACCCAGTCTCTGCCCTCAAGCATCTTACAAATGAGGAGGGGCGGTAAGTACGAAAATAACAACAACAAAGGGAAAATATGTTGCTCTTACAAAATGGCATAAATAAAGTGCTATGCAACGTGAGAGAGGAAGAGACTGCTTTTGATCATTTCGGCTCACTTGATTGTTGGGGGGCGGGGGTCACGGAAGAGGTGATGTGTAAACTAGGACTCAGGGAGTGGGCAGAAGGCCAGCAAAGTGTGGTCCAGGTGGGCGTGCGGTCGGAAACAGGCTGGAAGGAGGTCAGGCTTCATGCCTGCAGGGCCTTGAAAGACAGAATGAGGAATCTGTGTGCTATTTTGACGTGTGATGGGTGCCCTCTAGGTTTCCAATCAAAGGAGTAACACAATCTGGTAGGTTTCGGATCAAAGGCACCCTCCAATCAAAGCAATGCTTAGGAATATTAATCTGACAGTAACGTGGAAAATGATTAGAAAATGGAAGCGAGAAGGGAAGGAAAGAACTAATGTGAGGTAATTATGAAGAAAACATGATTTGGGCACAGATAGGATACGATTTTAGAGAGATTTTTAGTATGGCTTACTTGAAGATAAAAAAATAGGGAAGTCAGAAGGGACTTCAGGGAGGACTTAATTCAGTTTTAGACATGCAAAATGAGGTAAAAGAGGATATTCAATTCTAGATGTCCAGCAGGCAGCCTGTGGCCTTGGGAAATAGAGTTCTGGAGACAGAGAAAGATCAAGCCCAGAGCTGTCAACTGGTTTCCAGCAGAGGCAAGATCCAGGAAAAGATGAGCGCCCATCAGGAGAGGCAGAGAGAAAGCAGCGTGGAGACCCAACTCACCAAAACTGCAGGAGGCGCCTGTGGAGAAGGCAGAAAAACAAGGGGGATTCAGAGTCATTAAAATGCAGGTGGCAACCCTTAAGAAGGAAGAAAACAGTCGCAAATGCTGCAGAGGACAAGGACGACAGAGGCTAGGAGGGGCGGTGATTCTGATGAAGAGGTGACCTTGGAAAAATGATGTCAGTGGAGCGATGGGTGGAAACCACAGTGCCAACGGAGAGGAAGAGTGTGGGATGAGGAGAGGAGAAGCGAGGTCATAGGTCATCCTTTGTAGAGCTTCCACAGTGAAACAAAGGAAAAGCAGCACCATCACGCAGGTAGACAGCGGTGTCATGGAAGGGCTGAGCCTTCACAGGCTTGGGGATGGCAATGGGGGTACAAGTATAAAATGAAAAGTACAGAATAAACACTACAGGGTAGGATCTGGGAGCATAAGGGCAGGAGGAAGATTGTTTTCCTTAGACAACCAGAGGCCCTTTTCTCCAAGACAGAGAGATGGGAAGCAAAAAACTGTGCAAAGATAAGGAGATTGAGACATTTTAAGAGAGAAAAGAAGGAGATTGTGGGGATTCATGCCGCCAAGCTTCTCATTAGAAGACAAGGATAAATACTCAAAGTCTGGGGCAGGGAGACCCGGGACGGGGCCGGAGGAGTGAGAGGAAGCTGCCTTCGTAGCGGACCCGATCCTGCCGATCCTGACCGCGTAGGTGACTCCCAGCGTGGCTACTCGGAGGTGGAGGGGCTGCTTGGGGCAGCTGAGGTCATGAGGGGCTGGGAGCCTAGGGACAGGCAGCGAGACCCACGGTCCCGATGAGGGCCCAGAGCACGTTCAGTGGGGAAGAGGGCCATGGAGTTCAGAGTCTACAGTCATTAGATTGTTATCAACCACGTTAGTTACCTGGTCTGATGGACAAACAACATCTTAAAGTAATTGGAGAATGAAGCAAGAACTGATTTGTGTGCCTTGAAGTACACATCGCCGATGGCAACCGTGCAGTCACACAGGAAACCAAACTCTCGCTGAGCGTTTAACTGTTGCAGAAGAATAAGTCCATGGTTGGCCAAATCCATTTTTTAAAAAATCTGCAAAGCAAACAATTTTGTTTTAAGAAAGATGATTCACAAATAAGTAGTGTCTTCATAGTCACCAATAGTAATGGTCACGGCTAATATGTCAGGCACTGCTAGAAACGTTACATAAATTCACTCAGTCTTCACAACAGCCCTGTGAAGTAGTTCTGTTGTTACTCCCATTTTACAGATGATGAAATTTATGGTGAATTTGGGGACTGCATGCTTTGAACAAGTTTATACAGATGGTAAGTGGAGGAACCAGGAAATGGACCTGAGCAGTCAGCCCGCCAGACAGCAAACATTCCTGGATCTTTTGTCTTTGAGTTTAAGATTCCAAACGCAAATTCTAATGATCCATCAGAAGTTGGCAAACCTTCCAGAGAGAGAAGTAAATTAAGGTGCTGGGGTGTGGCCACAGCAGGGCAGGGCCAAGATCTCACCAAGTCTGGACAATCCTCCAGCTCCTGCCCTGTGGACAGGGCTGCCGCTGGCAGGGCTATAATAACCCCACATGGTTACTCCTCAAGGGTGAGGGCTCAGGACGGGTACTCTTCCCCATCTTTTGTGGAGGAGGAAATGGGCTTCGAGAGGTGCAAGGAGTTAGCCTGGCCCATCTGGCCAGAAGGTGGGGGTCGTCAAAATTTAAATCGGAATGTTCTGACTCCCAGGTTCTAACCTCTTTATTCCTCATACTTCACTCCAGTAAACCACGTGGCCTCCATCTATTTGTAGTAGGGGAACTGCCTCTGGGGGAGCCGGTGTATCAAATCAGTAAACTCCTGATGTGCTCCTTCCCATAGGCAAACAGCATTTATAAACGCCCAGCACACAAACATCAACATTATACTTAACAGTATACTTAATGGGGAGAAAGAGCGAATGCTTTCTCCTTAAGATTGAGAACAACGCAAGGATGTCCATTCTCACTATTCAATATAGTACTGGATATTCTAGTTAGAGCAATAAAGCAAGAAAGGAAATAAAAGTCATACTGACAGGAAAGGAAGAAATAAAACTGTCCCTATTTGTGGACGACATGACTTTTATATACATAGAAAATCCCAAGGTATCTACAAAACCTCCTGGAATTATTAAGTGACTTTGGCCATGCCACAGGATACAAGATAAACATATAAAAACCAATTGTAGGGCTTCCATGGTGGTGCAGTGGTTAAGACTCCACCTGCCAACGCAGGGGACACAGGTTCGACCCCTGGTCCGGGAAGATCCCACATGCCGTGCAGCAACAAAGACCCAACGCAGCCAAAAATAAATAAACAAACAAATGCAATCATAATTCTACATACTAACACTGAACACATGGACACTGAAATTAGAAATATATCATTTATAATCACAAAAAAAAAGAAATACACAGATGTAAATCTAACAAAACACGAATAGGACTTGTATGCTGAAAACTACAAAATGCTGATGAAAGAAATCAAAGAAGATCTAAATAAATGAAGAGACATACTGTATTTATGTTTAGGAACACATAATATAAATCAATTTTTTCCAAATTGATATATGGGTTTGATATAATTCTTTTCAAAATCCCAGCAAGATTTTCTTTGTAGATACAGACAAGAATATTCTAAAATGTTTATGCAAAGGCAAAGAAACTAGCATAGCTAAAACAGTTCTTAAAAAGAGTAATAAAGTGGGAGGAATCAGTCTATCCAATTTCGAGATGTATTATATAGCTACAGTATTCAAGGCTGTATGGTACTGACAGAGGGATAAACACATAGATCAATGGAATAGAACAGAGAAACCCACATAAATATGTACAGTAGATTTTTGATTTTGGAGAAAGAACAATTTTCAACAAATGGTGCTGGATCAATTGGATTTCCATAGACAAAAAAAAAAAAAAAAAAAGGAAAAGGAAAAGGAAAAAAGAAAAGAAAAAGAACTTTGATCTCTAAGTCTCATATCTTATATAAAAATTAACTCAAAAATGCATCACAGACTTAAATGTAGAACACCAAAACTATACTTTTTGGGGAAAAAAAATGGGATAAAACCTTAGAGGATCTAGGATTCATCAAAAGTACAAACCATAAAAGGAGAAATTGATAAATTCTACTTCATAAAAATTAAAAACTTTTGTTCTGAGGAAGACCCTGGTAAGAGGATGAAAAGACAAGCTAAAAAGCAGGAGAAAAAAATGTGATAAAGGACTAGTCTCTAGAATATATAAAGAATTCACAAAAGTCAACAGTACAAAAACAATCAGATTAGAAACCTAATGGGCAAAATACTTGAAGTGAGGATATGCAGATGGCAAACAAACACATGAAAAGACAGCTCAGTAGCGCTTAGGGAAAAGCAGATTAAAACCACAATGAGATTCACCACATGCCTAGCAGGGTGGCCAAATATAAAAGAACAACAATCAAGTGCTGGCAAGGACGCGGAGAAATGGACTGCTCGTGCCATTGCTGGCGGGAAGGTAAAATGGTGCAGCCGCTCTGGAAAAGTCAGCAGTTTCTTTAAAAATTAAATATGTAACTACCATACTACCCAGCAGTTGCACACATGGACGTTTATCCCAGAGAAATGAAAACTTAGGTTCACACAAAAATCTGCAGCTGTATATCCACAGCAGCTTTATTCCTCCGTTAAAAACCAGAAGTGACCCAGATGCTCTTCGATGGCTGAACAGTTAAACAACGTGGTATGCCCAAACCCACAGGAAACTACTCAGCCTTAAGACGAAATGAACTACAGAAACAGGCAACAACCTGGGTGAATTATGTCCCCAAAGGTTACATACTGTATGATTCCATTTACATAACATTCTTGAAAATTACGGAAGTGGAGAACAGATTAGTGGTGGAGGGGCGAGGGGAGAGGAGGGCCATGACGCTTGGCTGTAGACGGGCAACAGGAGGGAGCCCCGTGGTGACAGAAATGTCCTGCAGCTCAGTGGTGTCAATGTCAATACCCTGGTTGTGATGGAGCAGAATTTTGCAAGATGTTTCCATTAGAGGAAACTGGGTGAAGGGTACATGAGATCTTTCTGTATTATTTCTTGTGACTGCACGTAAATCTACAGTTATCTCAAAATAAAAAGTTAAAAAGGAAAGGCCCATCACACATTAATTAATTCGATTAAAAATGGATAACCACGGTGCTTAACTTCAGAAGCAGGGAAGCGACTGTGGAGAAAGCATTACCAGTAAGCTTAAAAACAAAAATAGAAACAGAAACACATCGATTCTTACTCAGCTGGTGCTCAACTCCACACCCTCTTTCCTGTTCTAGGGTTAGGGTTAGGTTCTAGGGATGATCTGGCAGATTCAGAAATTGACAAGTGCGCCCTAAAATAAATGAACAAAGTGGAATGATACTTTAAGAGACTGATCTGGTCACAAAGCAAGACTCCAGAATGTCAAGTATCGTGTTTTCTACCAAGAGCTCTATCCAAGCATGAGAGGCAGGAGAGCCATCCCTGTTTGCAGGAGTTTGAGCGTGAAGAGACCTGGACTGTAGTCTTGCTTGCAGGTGAACGTCAGTGGCGTGGATCGGGAACTTAGCTCCCCAGTGTTTTCTGCGTATGTCAGAGAAGGCGAAAGCATGAAGATCAGGAAGAAGAGACAGGGACATTGCCAGGTGGCAAAGTAGCCGGAATGACTAAGAAACATCGCTCTCATCTGACCTCCACCAGGATATAACTTTAGAAACTTGCCTTCAAGGCTGTTCTCTGAAGAGTGCCAGAACACTTCCTTTCCCATCTTACTAACTTGCCTTTCTCTACAAAAAGTATAATACCTTTCAGAACAACCTGGGCTGAGCTGCTTTATTGTGCTCTCTGACTCCGATAGTGAACACCTACGCGGTCAGGCAGCTTCAAGGTGTCACCTTCATTGACAAGTACAGTAATGCATCACTGTTTATCTCTTGATGGTAATGACAAGTGGCTATTGTTTATGGAGTGTTTACTATTAACCAATCATTTCTATATGTCATTCATTTACTTTCACACTAACTTGAGCTATTTGATGTCTTGCTAACCACATTTTACAAACGAGGAATCAGGCTTAGAGAAGTCAGGTAGCTTGCCCAAGATTATAGAATCCCTAAGAACAAGAAGTAGGATTTAAACTGGGGTTCATTTGATTTTTTGGAACACACTACATACAAGTATGTCTGTTTAAAACTAATAGGGGATTTTTTACGGCTACTTTAAAGTGTATATACTTGTTATAAGAGATTCAAATATTATGGACACACCATAGTGTCCATCCACCCCACCCACTTCCCCACACTCTGGCCAACACTGGGTATTATCACTTTTTAAAGAATCTTTGCCAATATCACTTTTTACCTTCTATGCATTTAATGATGAATTGAAGTATATTTTTATGTCCTCTTGCTTCTCTTCATGAGCTCTGCCCATTTTCTATCAGGTTATTTGTTCTTTTTTCTTGTCAATCTGCAAAACCCTTTGTATATAAAGAAAACGAGCCCTTTGTCACATATGTTGCTAATATTTTTCTCTCTTTTGTTTTAGAGAGATTTTTGACATATAAAATTTTCATCAAATTTATCAGTATTTTATAAGACGATTTTGAGGTTTGGGGTTTTTACATGAACGGATATATATCATCTCTTCGAATTAGCAAAACGTATGGCTCCCCCCTCGTTCCATAAACGGACTAACGTGAGTATCTTATTCAGATTATAAGAATAAAACTATGATAAAACTGCAAAATGTTTCTTTTTAAAGAGGGTCCACTATTTTAGGATCTATTTTAGGATCTCAATTTAGGGGCATCTAGAATAGGAAATGAACTGAATGTGTCTTTCAAATACAGAAGGCAGAACACATGTCCGGAGTCTGAAAAGTGGAAAAACCAAACGAAAGGAGAAACAAAGAAAATGTGTCATATGTACATATTTCACACGGGGGGAAAATCCCATACAGATCAATCTTTAAAAATCTTCTTTACTCTAGAGACCAAAAAGCCTTTCTCAGTGGGAAAAAGAAAAACAACCCCCTAGATTCTCACATATATGAATGAACCTGAGAAAACGGGGTAAGAGGGTAGAGGGAGGAGTGGGTACCGGGCTTGGAGCATCTCAGGGAGCTCCTGCCCCATCCCCATCCAGCTGACAGTACTGCCCTTTCCCCAATCTTCTTTCCTTATCACGACCCCCTTCATAATCATTTCCATGAGACTTTACTTGCACAATGCTGCGTAGGCTGAGGATGCAGCATCTTCATGGGCTGGCTCTGCTCCAGGCTACCCCCCCTTTGAGGAAATGGACATCTGCTCTTCCCACCGCCATCGACTGCTCACCCAACCACGTTGCTCCTGCCCGCCAGCACTGAAATGGCCCTGCACTGCCCACCGAAGTCACTGATGGCCTCTTGCTCCCCAGCCCAATGGAAGAGTAGCTTATTCGACCTCTCTGCGGCACTTAATACCCTTCTTCCTGCTCCATAAATACTCGGGCCCTGCTTCCAGGCCACCGCACTTTGGTTTTTTCACCTCTGGCTACTCTATTTTAATCCCCATCAAGATTCCTCTTTTGCTGATTCCTCTTTTGCTCCTCTGCCTTTGGTCCACAGCCCACTTCTCACTCTGCAGACTCTTCTGTGGTGATCTGGTCCACTCCCACTTGGCTGCCCCAAAGGAACCCTAAATTCAGTCTAGGCAAAACAACTCAGATCCCAAAAGGGACAATAAAAGCTATCGACACAAACCTGTTCCATCTGTACCCCCAGCTCAGTGCGTGGCTCCATCACCCACCCCTCGAGCAAGCCAGGAACCCCGACTCCCCTTCCAGGCCTCTACCTCTCACTCCTCATATGCCACCCGTGTGCCACCAATTTAAACTCTTTATCCCACCCCACGCCTTAACTCTACCTCCCTACTCATCTCCCTGTTTCCAGCTCTAGCCTCTCCAACCTATCCGTATGGAACAGCTAGCACCATCTCTTCAAGGGTAAATCTGATGTTACCAGCCTGCTGAAAATCCTCCTCTTGTTTCCCCACCGCCTTCAGGATGAAACCCAGATTCCTCAACATGGCTTACAGGTGACCTCACCGCTGCTCACTCTGCATTCCCTGCTCTAGTGCTAATCTAAACCATTGGTTTCCAGACTTCCGGGCTGCCAAGACCTACTAAAAACAAACCAAGCAACCTTGAAACTGAGGGGCCAGCAGAGTGTGCTCCCTCTTTATTTTGAAAGAAAAGACATAAAATATTTACATACCTGCTAGGAATGGAGGGCTTTTCAACATAAAAAGGGAGACAGGACATAATGTCAGGATATACTTCTAGAGGAAGGACAGTGGCACTATATTCAACATATGGAAAAAAATTTTTTTCTAATGCAAAAAAAATTACAACATAAAATTTTACTTTATGACATTAAGTTGTGCCTAATTGTTTTCTTGATACAAGACTCTCCGTTTGGTGGTCCTTACCAAGTGATCAACAAGTGTCTCGTTGTTCTGAAGTCCAAGCATGATCACAAATCCAGTTTATGTTGACGATAAGGAAGACAGAATGATGTATTTCACTCACTCGGGAAATTCTGGGTGAACTGAGATAATCTGCAGTTTTCTTTGCCCAGAAAAGGTCCTGAATGCCCAGGCCATTCCTGGGCTCCTAACAGAACATAACACTCACTGCTCAGGGGCCTCCCTCTCAAAGCTGAGCAGCTCAGCAACCTGATTTCTACTCACATGGTCAGGAGACGGGGCCTGTTTGAACTGGGCCTTGGAACTTCTGTGCAGGACCTTTGAACGTGCCACTTGCAGAGGGACCACCACTGACCGCCTGCCCCTCCCCCCCAGCTCTACTTGTCCTTTGCAAAATTTCCCTGACCTTCAAGACTGGAGGGTCTTCTTACCTCCAGAGCCTCTGTGAACCTGCCTGATGCTTCTGGAAAGCCAGCATTGAGTACTACTTATCATTTATTACTTTATCCCATGTGCCTAAGCATACTGTCTGAGGTTCAATATTTGTTAAATTAAAAACTACATGCTTAGAGAGGAGAAGAGTGTCAAGTTCCAATCATCGGTTGGCCCCTGACTAGTTGGGTGATTTGGGGGTAAAAGTTCAATTTCTATTTTTCCTAGATTAACCCCAAAATTCTCATCAATTTAATGTGTGCTATATTTTGGAAGAATTTTTCAATTTTAAAATGTCACCTCGTGTTTCTTCATGCTAATAATTATGTTAATAGTGCTTTATAGTTTATAATAACCCTTCACATACATCATTTAATCCTGGTCAATACCATGGTCTTCTTACTATTTATTTCATTATTAATTATAATAATAACCACAGCATTAATAATAAATGACCACTTATGTGTCAAGGATTAATTAGCCTTTTTCCAGAAGAAATTTAGACTTAGGGAAGTTAAGTTTAACTTGCCCACATGCAGAGCTAGCTCTTAAGAAGCAGATCTGGGAAGTGGTAATGCACATGATGAGAGCTTTCTAAGGTTCCAGGGACAGTGGATACAAGTATGAAGAATACACAGAGTTCAAGGGTATAATCAAATAAGTACACAGATTTCTAATAGCCAACTCTGATAAGAACTATCAAAGAAAAATATAAGGAACTATGAGGTCATAAAACTAGGGTCTAATTTGGGGATTGTGGGTCAGGAAAGGTGTTTGTGAAGAAATGCAAGTTAAGCAGATATTTAAAGAACGAGAAGAGTTAACTGGGCAAAGGTAGAGTATTCCAGGCCGAGGGATCGGCATTTGCAAAGGCCTTAAGACGGGAGGGAGCAAGATGCAACCGAGGAACTAAAAGAAGGTCAATGTGGCAGAAGGGCAAAGAGCCAGAGAAGAATGAGGCAGGTGAAGCTGAAGACTCAGGTTTTGTTAAGGATTCTGGTCCATATCTTAAGAGCAGTGAGGAGCTCCCAAAGGGGATTTGAAGAAAGGTGACATGACCAGATGTCTACGATGTAAATATCATTCTGAGCTGATCTACATGATGAGATGGCTGCAGCTGAAGGGCTAACCAAATAGGGGGTGGTGGCAAAGAGGTGGGCAAGGGGAGGCCTGTTAGAAGTGGTTGAGAGGCGAGGTCTTCTAGTGGTCTAGAAGAGAGATGACAGACCGGGTGGTGGCGATGAAGATGGAGGGAGATGGACAGAATTTGAAAAACAGAAGATAAAAAAATCAGCAGAACTGGTTGTTGGTGGATTCAGTGGAGGAGGGTGGGGGAGATCAAGGTGTCCTAGGTAACCCCCAGATTTCTAACTTGTGTAACTGGATAAAGCATGGGGCTCCCCCCAGGGGAGGGAGCACAGGCAAAAACCCAGTTTTGTGGGGGAAGATCATGAGGTTAGGTCCAGACATGTTGGGATTGAGATGCTTTTGAGACATGCCAGGTAGGGCTGTAGGGTACCTGTCGGTAAGTAATGTTGGTCTGGAGCTCCGAAGTCTTGTCTGTAATTTATGTCAGAGAGTCTTTGGAGAAGGCAGGTGTGACCGACTCTAGAAGTCACATCCTTAAATCATTACATGATAGTTCAAAGAGGTTAAAACTGTAAACGAACAGGAGTCCACTGAACCCTGGTCTTCTGGGTGTAAGTTTCACGCTCCTTCCACGACACTGCCTTGCTCTATAGGTCATTCCTGTAAGTTCTTACCAGTCGTAGTCACAGAGGGCCAACAACCTGACGTAAAACTGAAGACCTATCTATATAAAGCCCCCACCCATTCAATGCTATAAATGGAACGTAAAAAAAAAATCATTTGTCTTTCCTAAATCAGAATAGTGAGCAGACAGGAACTGAAGACAAGTACAGATAAAGAGGGGAGTCAATTCTTAAAAGTGAGATTTCACAGAATGCCTTTTTATGTACGTATATGTGTACAAAGTGGCTTTTTTCTTAAGTAAATTCAGAGACTGTAAGACATAATATGTTGAAATAAATTAAAAACACTTTCCAAAGCCAAATACAAATGATCATTTACATTATTTAATGCTTTGGGTTTTGTCTTCACCACTGTTATCACTCTGAAAATGGGATACTACCTAGATGTCGAGTGCTTTCAGCTGCCATCACACAGCACACGGTGGGCTGATCCTTAAGTAAATTACTCATCTTTTGGAGGAACAGCTGAATGGGATGAATGTAATCATATTATATTTTGACAACCCAAGTTTCTCCTTCACTTTTGGTATAAGAACAGGAGACCAAAACAGCTTTTGGGAATTGATGATTCACTTTTTAAAGATAATAGCCCTTCTAAGATACTAAATACCACTTAGATTACCCATTTCAAGGGCACTAAAAGGGTCCTCTGGAGTACTTGATTTTATTTAAGTGAAGCATAAATGAATATTGAAATGCACAGGATACCTCAGTAATAGAAAAAGCACTACCCACAAATAAGATTGATTCTTTCAAGTAGTTTAGACCACTTACCAGGAGGAAAAAACTGCTTTTTCAATTAGTATTATTAATAATTAATATTTGAGGGCCTATAAAGTAAACTTGAATGAGGCTGGTTGTTTGAATTTTAATATATTTTAAAACCGTATTTCGAGGCTAGGAAATGTATTTAGTTGTGATGATAGGTTGACATATTTTTCTTAACATTTCTTTAGTCAATCCTCCCCATAGTAATTAGAAAAAGGAGGGACACACACTTACCAGTGGCACTTATTCTGACTTTGGAAAGCACTGCATTTGTAAAAGATTTCTTTTTAATTGTATTTTGCTTAAGTTAACATTAAAATTAGTTTTTAATTTCTGAGTGTAAGTTGAGGTCAGAAGGAGGCAGTTCAGGGATAGTTCAGATGTCAAGGAGAAGCAGGTCAGAGATTTATGGCTAATAAAGAGTTGATATTAAAGTGATAATTCGAAAGGTATTATGCTACAATCAACTTTAAGGAAACTTAGATGTGGATGTGACCACACAGCAAAATTTAAAACCTAATCTAATTTGCTTCTAATAACCTTCCAAAGTAGAGATTGCCTTCCTTTTTCATATGTTGTATGATGATTAGTAAAATTAATCTGAAGAAAACATAATCACCTATAGGTGTAGCTCCATGTATGCCAGAGAGGAGCTCCAAATATATTTTAACTCAAAGTCTTAACTGACTAATTCACTTCAATATTTTATTTCAGGGGTTCTCAAACTTTTTGGTATTAGGACCCCTTCACACTCTTTACAATTACTGATGATATCAAGAGCTTTCGTTTATATGGAATATAACTATTGATATTTATATTAGAAATTAAAACTGAGAAATTTAAAAACATTTATTAGTTCAATTAGACATAGCAATAATAAGCCCGCTGCATGTTAAGATAAATAACACATTTTTGTGAAAAAAAATTATATCTTCCAAAATAACAAAAAAAATAGTGAAGTGGTATCTTTTTATATTTTTACAAATCTCTTCGATAGAAGACAACTGGATTCTGCATTCACCCTGCTTCTCCATTTACTCTGTTGTGATGTCTGTTTTGGTTGAGTATTAAAGAAAATCTAGTCTCACCCACATACTCAGTTTAAAAAAAAAAAAAGAAAGCATTTAAATAGCCTTTTCAGGTAATTGTGGATATTTTTCTTTGATATTACACCAAAACTTGACAAGCGGTAGTTTCTTAAAGGTTAGTTGTGCGATCTAAAAGTTTTATACATCAATGAATGAAATTTTCCTGCTCTATTACAGTAAAATTCATTGCTGTCTCTTACACTCTGAATGGATCGTTTACCCATTCATGACTTTTAACACTGTCCGTTGGTTATTTCGAAAATGTCAGCTCATTGAGTTATGCAGATCTCCCCAATGTTGACACATTTGGTCAACAGTGAAAAAGGCCAGTAACATCTTAGTATCATTATGAAAATAGCTTTGACCTTACGGAACCCTGAAAGGGTCCTGGGGATTCACAAGGGACCGTAGACCACACTTAGACAATCCCTGTTCAGAATCACTCTGGGGACATGGAGAATCTAAATGACTAGGTGGGGCATAGAAGAACATGTGTACGCTTTGAAATTGTTCTCACGTTATTTTGAAGTTCACCCTTGCTTCATGCAGAACTTAGGGGTGCACAATATTTAAAGAAACTGTACATGAAAGTCTCTTGTAAAGTAAAAGATTTGTTTGGTAAGTACTTAACCAGATACAGTAAAGTGTTTTACAAATTCCTATCTTTGCACACTGAGCTTTCTTGATGTGAGAACGTCACATGATGCAAACCTCATGCATGTGAGCTGGGGATTCTGCATTTGAGCATAAATACCAGCCTCAAACTTGGCCTTTGTACCGAAAAAAAAAAGTCTTCACCATCTTGGCCAGCCAACTCCTTGTAAGTGTTCTTTCTGTGGCTACGGACTGCATCAAGGGCATATCAGCACTGTAAAACACAACCTTATTTACTATGGATTCAAAGTAATATTTAATTATTTAAGTTTAATTTGCTAATAAAAATTATAACCTACTTGAGTATAAAAAAGGTTAAGAAGTGTTCTTGACCTAATGCTTAGAATGTTAAAATTTTTTTTTCTTCAGGGGAAAAAAAAAATTCTCAATTCCCTTTTTGGTTTTCAGGGTCATGCTTTGTGACCCAAAGATCATAAAGAAGTAGGAAATACACCTTTTGTCAGGTGTATTTTGAAATTTATGGTAAAGTCTCCAGCTGACCAGCAGTTCCTCCCTTACTGTGATGGCCTGGCGCTACACTACTTGCCCAAAGTCTCAAAGTTACTTCACAGAAAGGTGAGTGGGTCTAGGGATGAAGCAACAAGCCACAGGTAAGAAATGGTAGGAGAGTCTCCCAACTCCAAAGAAGCTGATCCCAAGCCAACACCATAGGTCAGCCTTAGACATCTCCTTTCACTTCCCACCTCTATGTTGGTGATTCTCAAGCTGGGGAAAAAGCATATCCCCTTACGCAGGGACATGCATCTTCTTGGAGGAACTGGGGTAAATGTAATTTTATATAATTTAATAAAATTTTTATATCACAAAAGTGCAGATTTTGGAGGATAGTGCAAAGTTCAGATTAACCATTAAGATAAAAAAGAAACTGTCATAGCTTTTATTCTATGACCAAATACATCTAATGTTTATTCTCTGCTGCTGGAGTATTCCACTGGAAGAGTTGGCGGAGCACCGTTTATTTACGTCCTCTCTGAAGAGAAGCTTTCAAACTGGCAAGTAAGCAGCTGAACTGTGCAGCAAAGCTTTAGGGGTGGTTTATCTGCCATCCTGTAACAGGGTTCCTCCACTGTTGACTATCTGTGGCACTGATACCACTTCTTGCACTTTGAGATCTTGTGATGGTTTCAACACAGGTCAAGTCTTTGGCTAGAAAATAAACTTATACAAACCACACATTTATTAAGTGACAAATGCCCATTTACAGGAATGTATTATTAGTCGTAAACTTCCTTCTTCAAAATTACTTTTAACAGTTTGAAAATGCCCTGGACACACACTAAGATCACTTAGAATGCAAAATAAAAATTTCCTTTAACAATTAATTTTGGCTTGTAATAAATCAGAGAAATGAGGGTTTAAAATGTCTTAATTCTGATTTTCTAATAAAATCTCAGGCCCCTCAGACTAAAATGCTCGTGATACTTACACCCTGCTCCAGTGACCCATTAGGGGTCAACATAGAGTGCCGGTCCTAGGAAGGACTGGACAGCCTGTTTAAGGAAACCCAGAGCACCTTGGAATTCTGCTTGAGCCCGTGATTCCGATCTGTTGAATGCTTTATTTTACTAAAACAATAACCCATGAAAATGAATAGACCTGAGACTCCCACGCCAAGGGGGCCCACTGTATGATGAAGAGCTAAGGAACACCGCAAACTGGGGGCGGGGCAACGAGCCTGGGTTATTTCCCTACGGCATAATTAGGAGTTCAGCAGTTGAAGTTCTCGCAGTAAACGGCGTAGCAATAACTACATTGTCACTCTGCCCAACCACTTTCTTGCCCGCTCTGCTACCCCTGCCTTCTTCTTTACTGCCCTCTTAATTCACTACCAGCTAAAAGGGACAAAAACCTCGCTTCCTAAGCATCTTTTACATTACCACTTCTCTTTGCAGCCTTGTTTAAAAATGAATGGTTTGGGGGTTTTGCTACACCGAGAAAACGACTCCGGCCCCGGGAAGCAGCCTCCGCGCCCCAACCTCCCCTCCGCGGAGCCCTACCCGGCTGTGATGGCCACATCGGCCGGGAGCGCGGCTCGGAGGCCGGCCCCAAGGCCCAAGGCCAAGCAGCCAGCAACCACAGCGCAGCTCTGGGCTAGCCTCGGCCTTACCGGAGGCGTAGATACCCCGTGGAGCGGAAGCTCGAGGCCGCCGCCCAGCGCGCCCACCCCCGCGGCACGGGCTGCAGCGGGCGGCCCAGGCAGCGCCCAAGGGTGCCCGCGTTCACACCCCCACCCCCTGCCAGAAAGCGTCTCAACGGCCGCCCACTCAGCCTAGTCCCGCCAGCCTCGCCCCGCCCCAAGGGGCGGGCGCCGGGCCGGGGGCGGGGCCGGGCGCCGCGCACCCCGGCCCCGCCCCCATCCCCGAGGGGCTGCGGGGAGAGGAGGAGCGACGCACTCGGGCCGCGCCGCACGCTCTCCGCTTCCTTCAGTCCCGCGTGCGCGCGCGCGCTCGCCCAAGTCCCGCGGAGTTTAACACAATGCCGACGCCTACGCCGTGCGCAACGCCCCGGCCGGCGCAACAGCTCCGGCGCCGGGGGCGGGGGGGGGTGGCCAGACAGGGCGAGGGGAAGAGCGCGCGCGAGAGCGGGAGACAGCGCGAGACCCGAGGACGCCGGAAGCGCGCGTGCGCGCCCCCGCCCGCGAGCGGGGAGGCGGAGCCGCAGCAGTAGCGGCAGCAGCTGTAGGAGCCGCTGCAGCTGGGAGAAGCGCCAGAGAGGCCGGGCCTGCTCCGGTCGGACCGGATCCCTCCCCTCCCCCTCCCTCTCCGCTCCCCTCCCCCAAACCCACTTCCGCAGCTCGCAGCCTTGCCGCCGAAGAAGCAGCGGCGGTAGCAGCAGGAGGCGGCGGCGAGGCGATTACGGAAGGATTACGCACCTGACGGGCCGGCCTCTTGGGGCTCCAGCGCGGGACGCTGCTCACCGGCCGCCGCCGCTCGGGACGCGCTTCGCGGTGGCGGCGGGAAGGGAGGGACCGGCGACGGGGAACGGAACGCGAATCGCCCCCCTCCCCTTTCTCCCTCCCTCCTCCGCTCCGCCGCCCGCCCTCTCGGCTTCCGTCCCCTCCCCCTCGCGCAAAGCCCCGGATGGAGCCGCCGCCGACTCGCCGCCGCCTGGCTCCGGGGGATGGTTTTGTCAGGCGGCCAGAGCCCCGGCGCCAGGCGCAGCCGCCCCCGCCCCTGCGGGGCGCCCATGCCCTCGCTTCCCAGAACCGGGTCCCCGTGTGGTCCGGGCCCTCCGCCTGCCTTCACCTGAAGCCCCGGGACTGGGGTCATTCGTCTTCTTTGTTGCCACCGTCGCTGCCGGAACCGTTTGCGAGCTCCGGTGGCCCCCGCCCCCCCTTCGCTTTCCCGGAGCCCGGGCCGGGGGCGGCACGTGGGCACCGGCCCCGGGAGGCGGAGGCGGTGCGCGCTTACCTGTCGCCGGTGCTGCTGCGGCGGGGGGTGTGGAGGAGGCACCGCTGGGCAGCCTTGGCCGTGCTCTCCCCGCCGCCGCCGCCTCTGCCTCTCGCTGCTGCTGCTGCTGCCGCCGCGGTCGGTGTCTCCGGCGCGGCGGCGGCGGCGGCGGCGGGGCTTTTCCTGTCCGGTTACGTTAAGGTCACATGACCGAGAGAGCGGAGCGACTAGTGCAAAGAGGCTGAGAGCGGCTCCCGCCGGGGGGGAGAGGCGGCGAGAGAGCTGTGGCGGCAAGAGCCCCCTCCGCCCCCCCAGCCGCCTCCCCTCCCCCCGCCCGCCTCCGCCTCCTGCTGCTCTGCCGCCGCCGCCGCCGCCGCCGCCTGCAGCACTAAGTACGCTGCCGCTCCCACCCAGGCTCCGCGCTCTACTCCAGCCAAACTTCTGCAGACCATGTGCAGCCGAGGCGAGGAAACTTCTCTCCACCTATTGGGGCTGGAGGCTTGAGTCACAAGCCCCATGTTTACATGAAGTGTTAGGTAGGACAATCCTGGAGATGCTCGGGGAAGGGATGGAGAATTACTGCTTGGATCCTTCTGCAAGCTTCTGCTTGACATCTCTTGGCCTATAGCTTTGTCCCTCTGCTTCCCGTATTAGCATAAATTTTAACCTTGAAAGACTTGAGATGGATTGGACTTGAGAACCGGGGAGATAGTTGTGAAATTACTAATACTTTTTTTATCACCAGTGGTAATTGAGAAGTCATACTGGAGTAGAAATGTTTGTTGGTGCTGTGTGTAGAGGTAGAAGTGCTTCCTTACAGACCAGATGAATGTGATCTAAGACGTTTCTGTTAGGATTGAATTTGGTGCTTTTTTCAGTAATTGGGTTTTAGCTTATGAAGCTTTGGTCCAGAAAAGTCGAAGTCTGCAAAGCGTGTTTGTTACTTACGAACAATTTACTCTCCTTTTAAGCTTTGGTCTCTGAGATATTGTTAGAGTGGATTCCAGAGTTGGCCATTCTGTTAAAATTTAGAGGTCCTGAAATCTTTTAACGGGGAGGTCCTGAAACATGGTAACAGGGCAAGCATGAGGTTTAATATTCATTGATGGTCATTCTTAACATGTTAAAGTTTACTTTTGCGTCGTTGCCATTTTGCTAGAATTTTATTTATATCTTTAGAAGTAAGATTTAGTCCTTTGAGGAATGCATTTAACGATTTCTTTGTTTTACATATCTAGGATTTTGAAGACTTAAAAAAGAATATGGCTTGATTTGTAAGAAAATGGAGGCAGCAGTTCCTAGGCTACTCTGGTTTTAAAGCATGCTATCCTGGATATAAGCTCCTTGATTTGATGTGGAACCCATTTTGGTTGACATAGCCAGACCTAAGCACAGTGCCCTGGCACATAGTTCACAAAATACTTAAGGCAAGTTTATTATCTTAAGACAGTTAATTTAACATACAGAAGTGTCCCTGATAAAAATCTGCGTGTGATTTGGTAATCCAGTCGTACCTGGGGCTACTGATTACTAATTCCTTCTTCTTTGAAGACAAAATAAGCAGCTGTGTAACTTTAGTGGTCCAGAAGTGAGTAATAGATTTAGTACATACCTGCCTTGAACTTTCTTGTTCTTTGATCAACTAGATAAATGACTTGTGGCTAAATGTCTGCCTTGCAAAACCGAATTCTGACCCTGCTATAAGCATTTCTGGTGCACTATCACTAAAACATCAAAGTTGGCCATTAGACTGGCATGCCAGTTTCTTTGGATTGGCTTTACAGTTGAGATCTGTTTCATCTCATTAAGAAACTAAAGTGATTTTGATTGGTAGAGAGACATCGTTAGAGATCTTTGGGTTCTTGATTCTTTTAGACTTTGAACTTTCAAGTTTATGGTCTGATGAGTGCTTACATGGAGAGTGAACTGATTTAAGAGAAACCAATGGAAAAACTGGGCAAAACTAATGCTGAAGTTTTAGATGAAGCCATTGGGCAGAAACTTGGCTATGTGTCTCAAATATTTGGCCTTGAGTCAGAGTAACTATGCTTATTCTTAAGATCAACAAATATTTTCCCAGTCATACTCTATATAGTTGTATAGAAATAAACCCTGGGGTTATTCTTGAAACTCTGAATCTCCTTCCTAGAGAAAGTGCTGTCAGGAGCATCCTAGTCTTGTCTTTTAGAGCTGCTGCTCTGGAATTTAGAACTGGGGTGGCTTTGCTGCTAGTTCTTGGAAGGCATAATGATGGATACTTGGATTTTGCCAAGTATGTCAGTTATTTTGATTTTTAGTCACCATCATCAAGTAGTAGCATTATAAGGAGTGCTATACAGACTATATCTGCTTTCTACAACTGGTTGAAGTAGAAACATTTCGATGGATACATATGCAAAGGTTGGGGAGAAAACTTAGTTCTTGCAGAGAATGGCTAGTAGTCTGTGTCCGGATTGGGCCAAGGGAAGCTGTCAGTCTGGTTATGGGAGAGCCACAAATGCCCTGAGTTAAGTAATAAGAAAAAGAAGTTAAGTCATTTCTGTTTAGTGTTTGTGTACTGATCTATTTTGCATTTTGAAAATAAATTCGGCAAATTGGGATTTCAAAAATAGTTTCACACATTTTACCTCAAAGAAAATCTCAGTGCAAGCAAATAATCGAGTGGACTCATCAGAAGTTAAGTTATGCATAAATATTCTGCAGTCTTGTGTTGCTGAAAGTTTTGATATATGTTATGCTGAGGTACAACCAGAGATATATGCACTTGCTTGTGTTCTGAAGAGGATAGTTCCAGGCAGACTTGGACAGTGGGCAGAAAGCAGTTTAACAGTACTGTACTTTTGGGTTTTTTTGGGGGGGGGGGCAAAAATTTGTGTGCGCTCAGGTTGAAGATGGAATTTCCTTTAACACTGATGATGAAAGTAATAGTAAGAGGAAGTAATACATGTGGGTACATCCCAAAGCTTTTTCACTACATAATTTTTTGAAGAATGTCCTATGGGTAATTTCTTAAATTGGGAGAACGACATGCTTTTTTACATGCTAGATTTCTAAGTCTAGGGTAGATGCCACACCTGTGTTTGCAAGCTTAACGTATAAGTCAGAAAAGATGTATTTTGTGTGTCTTGTATTTTGTTTTGTTAAAAAGTTTATAGGAAGTGCTTATTTTATAGTTGATTGTTATTGAGACTGTATTCCTTCAAGGATTCCCTATACTTTAGCAATTTTTTTTTTGTTTTAAACCTATTAGCGTAGGCATGTGGGTTTCAAACTTTTTCTGTTGTGATTTTAAAAAATATATTTTATTACATGCTACCTGGTACACACATATATGTAAAGTTGAAACAAAATTTTCAGGAAATAGTACTTGTTATTATGGGTATATACTCTGCTATCTTTTGTTTCATTTTTTAAAAGAAATTAGCTGATTGTGGTACCTTAAATTGATTTCATAAATCACAAATGGATCAAGGTCCACAGTTTGAAAAAACTGGTATTTCAGTTTTTAGTATTAGTTGCTGTTACAAATTACCCCAACACTTAAGTGGTTTAAAACAGTGAACATTTGTTTATCTCTGAATTTCTGTGGGTCAGGAATCTGGAAGTAGCTTAGTTAGGTAGTTCTGGGTCAGCGTCTTTCAGGAGGTGTTTTTTATGTCAAGATGTTGACTGAGTTAGAGGATCTGCTTCCAGGGCGGCTCACACTCCAGCGGGTTAGTACTCGGTAGTTCTCGGTTCTTCTCCCTGGGGCTGCTTGAGCGTCCTCACAACATGGTGGTGGTCGGCTTCCCCCAGAGCGAGCGATCCAAGCAAGAGCGAGGAGGAAACACCACCATCCGCCACACGCTGTTAGTTAAAAGCAAGTTACTCAGTCCAGCCTGCAGCCAAGGGGAGAGGAATTAAGCTCCATGTCTTGAAGGGAAGAGTCTCGAAGAATTTATGACATTTTAATAACTACCACAGTTCTATATTTTTCCTGTTTATGGATGAATTAGGATTGAACCAGAATTCTTGCTGAAGTCAATCTGTAAGTAATTATCTTAGTTAATTAAGTCAGTTTTTTCTCTGAGGGCGTTTAGTCTCACTCCTTCCTCTAAAATTTGAGAAGACAGGCTCAAAGAAGTTAGGTAATTAACTAGCCAAGCCCATTCAGTCTAGGAAAACGAAACAGATTTTCTCTGACTTTTTGTCATGAGAAAATAATAATCTGTGTGCTGATAGAGATGAGAAAATTGGCTGATTTTTTAAAAAAAATCTTTTCTGAAGAAGTTATAGTATGGGACTTTTGTTTTCTAGTCTTCCGGCTTGTATTCTTTTACATGATCGTAGTTATACTGTCAGTTTATTTGGCCTCTGGATAATGCTTGATGTCTTTATGAATTTGCAGACTCCTCATACCAGCACCCCCGTCCCAACTGATTTTTAGAGGAAACGGAAAATGTACTTATTAAATGAATTTTAACTACTTTACGGTTAGCTCCATGTGCTGCCTATATTACTGACCCTGAGATTGTACTGTGTAACTCTTCCAATTAGCATATTTCCAGGACCTAAAAGAAGATGTTACAACTAAAAGATAATCAGGGTGTGCGTGTAAAGAAAACTATACCATGTTTTTCTGCTGTGAATTTTTCATGGAAACTTTGGATCTAGAAGGCTTTGTTCTAAGACTAGTTTTGGCTTACTGCTACAAGGAGTGGGAGGAGTCCCTGACATTGGTAGTGTGAGTGAAGCCAGGATAAATCACCAAGGCTTACCTTGATTTTTTTTTTTTTTTAATTCATTAGGCTTTTCTGAGTAATAGGTGGGGATACAGTAAATCGTCTTACACTTCTGTTACAGAATTGGATAATGGCTGCTTTTTTCTTAGACTGCTTTCTAGTTTATCTTACCACCAGGACACCTGACAGTTCTATTCTGCCCTTAAAGCACTGATTGTACTTACTTATGTAATTACTTTTCTTGGTGTTTATTTATATATGTTGTATCTCCCATCCCCCTGTAAGATCCTTACAGGGACTTACTTTCATATATACTGCTGGTACTCAAGTACTTGAAGAACTGAATTGAATTTGTAGTTGAAGGACCGAAGATGATAATTTCTCCCACCACAACTGAATGAAAAAATGTTTATTGTTGTAGAAAGCCTCTGGATATAGGAGGTAGGTGCAGCTGGTGTATGTGTTAATCACTATCTGTGTTCTTTAGATGCCCACAGTCCAGTGGGGGAGAACACAATCATATACATAATACACAGTTTGTTCTACACTACACATGTGCAAAATGGTGTGCTGGTACAATGAAGTTGGTGTTAGAACTGAATCTTGAAGGGTAAGTGGATAAGATAAGATGTGGTTTTGTGACATGTTTGGGGTTGTGCATTTCTCAGCTTTACTTCATTATACATCTACCTTGAATTGTTTTGTTGTTGGCAAGTTGCCATCATAGTTTGATAACGTTGCTTCCTTCTGTGGCATGCATGCTCTTGGTATATTATTTCTCTAGAACTATGCTGGTGCAGTTCAGTAGCTCCTAGCCACATGTGGCTATGTAAGTTAATGTCACACTAGCCACACGTGCTTCAGTAGCCACATGGGGCCAAAGGCTACCATATTAGACGACACAGATATTGAACGTTTCTCTTGTCACAGAAAGTTCTGTTGGACAATGCTGCTCCAGAGTCAATCTGCACATTTTCACATGATCTGTAGAGCGTTAAGTTAGGAATAGAGTGAGAAAACTTCACAGCCTCCTGACATTAGGAGAGACAGAGAGGTTGGTGTTTATGAGTAGAGGGCAGGGAGTATATATTTACAGTGGTTAAGAATATAGGCTTTGGAGTCAGATCTGGGTTGGAATCATACTCTGTCCCGTAAGCTGTTTGGCTTTGGGCATGTTATTTAACCTCTGAGCCTTAGTTTTTTTGTTTTGTTCAAATAGGGATAATATTTATCTCACAGGGTTGTGTGAGTATAAAAAAAGTGTATGTAAGGGGCTTAGCACAGTGCCTCAGTAAATGACAGGATCATTAATATATTTTTAAAATAGTCACTTATTTAAAGAAATTTTTAGAGTTATCTTAAAAGTAAAATTAACTTTTTTGGTGTACAGTTCTGTGAACTTGAATATAGGTGCACATTTACGTAACCACAGTCAGGATACAGGACAGTTCTGTCACTTCAGACAACTCCCTCGTGCTGTCCTTCGGCATACTAACCTCCTCCCACTCCTCCTCCCTGGCAGCCAGTGATTTCTCCTCCGTCACTCTTTTGGTCTTTTCTAGCATGTTATATAAATGGAATCATATAATATGTAGTCTTTTGAGACTGGCTGCTTTCAGTCAGCTAAGTTGAGTGAAAGAGTCATAAAAAGTTGTAACATGTGTTAATAGCACAACAGATTTTTAAAGATGTTAGTTGTGAAATATTAAACAAAAAAAGTGAGTTTGAAATTTTGCTTATAGAATTGTGACGAGTTTTTAATGTTTGAAAGTGAAATTAATGATGAAATATATAGGGGAAAACTACTTCCCCCAATTGATGACAACTGTGTGTGTATCAGCTTGTTTTTCTTTGTGAAGATAGCTGATCATTGGTAGGGGAGGTTCCTGTTTTTAGTTTTATTAAAGATCTGTAGAGTTGCCAGCACAGTCCTGATTTGAAAAAGGTGGTGTTGAAACATCATTAATTTCTAAAAATGTGGTCTGAAGATAACAGCTGGCCGCTTTGCCGAGACCTTCCCCAGCTTAACGCTGAAAGCCTGGCTGCTCCAGAAAATCCCCCAGTGCCGGGAACGCAGGGTCTAGAAGGGCCGCTTGAAGGAAATTTGAGGACTCCAGGTCATCAGAGTTCACTAGTGAACCATCAGAGAGCTATCTGATCCTAGTTTGTTGTCCTCTGTAAATCTTCATTTGAGTGAGTTTAAGAAGCACTCTGGTCCGTTTTCATTTGTTTCTTTCCCTTTTTTTTGGCTGCACTGCTGCGAGGAATCTTAGTTCCCCAGCCAGGGATCAAACCCGTGCCCCCCTGCAGTGGGAGCAAGGAGTCTGAACCACTGGACGACCAGGGAAGTCCCAGGTCCATATTTTTATGTTAGCAACATATATACTTTTTTAAAATTTATTTTTGGCTGCATTGGGTCTTCGTTGCTGCGTGTGGGCTTTTTCTCTGGTTGTGGCGAGTGGGGGCTTCTCATTGCGGTGGCTTCTCTTGTTGCGGAGCACGGGCTCTAGGTGTGTGGGCTTCAGTAGTTGTGGCACGCAGGCTCAGTAGTTGTGGCTCACGGGCTCTAGAGCACAGGCTCAGTAGTTGTGGCGCATGGGCTTAGTTGCTCCGCGGCATGTGGGATCTTTCCGGACCAGGGATCGAACCCGTGTCCCCTGCATTGGCAGGCGGATTCTTAATCGCTGCGCCACCAGGGAAGCCCTCAGACATGTTTCTTAACTAAGGATTCAAAGGGGATCCTGGGGATTTGATTCAGCCTTCATTTACTCCCAGAATCATATATGGGTTTTTACGCAGATGGATTGTACTAACAGTTAACTCATAACTTCACATATGTTAATTCCATTAATCCTCACAACAACCCTGTGAGGTAGTGCTACTATAAAACCCATTTTACAGATGAGGAAACAGGCCCAGAGAGGTTCTGTGACTTGCCCAGCATGATACCAGTACTAAGTGGTGTGGAGTAAGGATTCAAATCCAGGTTGGTCTTAGCCACTGTACTCTTGTGACAGAAATTTGGTACCACTTTGAGTGCTTCTGTAGCCACTGGTGAATATACTTCACTTTTTAGGCTCTCCTCAATATTCTGGTATAATCTCTTAGACATTTTGTTCTGAGAGAAGCTGTGATCTTGAAAAACTTTTATGTTTGTATTTTACCTAAAATAATTTTAAAAACTCTCTTCTATAACTTAAGTTGAAGCTTTTATCCTAAACTTAAATACTTGAAAAATATGTAATTTCTGACATAAGTATTGATATTTTAAAATATTATAAATTATAATATATAAACAATAAAATAAATTATAAATAATAATTTATATCTTTAACATATCTTAGTGGAATGTAATACAATAATGAGTTGATGTCCACCGTGATCCATTTAAACATAAGTAAGCGATTCAAGTGTTACCTTCCTGTTTCTTCTTGAAAACTGTATTTGTTACATTTCCCCCACAAAACGTTATCCTAATAAATTTTTATGCTTGAAGGTCTTACTGTCTTTTTGTTCTTTGTTACATATTTGTGTATAAGTTGAAATGTTAAATTTTAATTTGCCATGACCGTAAAGCACTAAATGTTCATGTTCTTTTTGTTGTACTAAAATTTTATAATTACACAGTTAACCCAAACAAAATTGTACACACTGATACTTGGAGTAAAATTTTACTGGAAATGGCCCCTCTTATTAAAGAAGGCTCTGTTGACCAATATTTCAAATTGTCCTTTGGCTTTCTAGAGATTTTAAAATGCAGGTTAAATATATTTAAAGGTTTTAAAATGTAGTGGACCAAACTAAAATTGAAGATGGGTGAGATGCCTTCTGTACATTGTGAGATGGGAAAATGGGAAAGGAGAACAGGCTTGATACGCTGCTTACAGGTGACAATGCAGGCACAGCGATTTTATGAAAGTGCTGATGTGGAACTTGAGGATCTAGAAAGCTTTTTTTTTTAAGGTAGAAATGAGTTTTCTTTTTAAAAAAATTTATTTCTTGGCTGCGTTGGGTGTTTGTTGCTGCACGCGGGCTTTCTCTAGTTGCGGCGAACGGGGGCTACTCTTCATTGCAGTGCGCAGGCTTCTCATTGCGGTGGCTTCTCTTGTTGCGGAGCACAGGCTCTAGGTGCGTGGGCTTCAGTAGTTGCAGCACACGGGCTCAGTAGTTGTGGCTCATGGGCTCTAAAGTGCAGGCTCAGTAGTTGCGGTGCTCGAGCTTAGTTGCTCCACGGCATGTGGGATTTTCCCGGACCAGGGCTCGAACCCGTGTCCCCTGCATTGGCAAGCGGATTCTTAATCACTGCGCCACCAGGGAAGTCCCTAGAAAGCAATTCTTAAACTATCTATGCCCACATGTTGCATAGTCCTTGGTATAGGTACCTGAGATAGAAGACCGGTACTCAAGAAGAACTCTGGCGGTGCACTGAAAGACACCAGGATGGGCACCCTCACACTATTCCAGCAAATATATACATGAATGTCATCAGTGAGGGTACAGATAAATGTGTATTCTCTTGGGAGTATACCATATAGCAGTTAAACAAGCTATAAAGTGACTGACTGTCCCAATTTAGAACAGTAATACTCTGGATATGTATATAACTTATGAAAAATTCATTGTGATGGGGAGAGGGTAGTAGGGGGGGGGATATGTGTAAAAATAAGGCAAATGAAGATAAAAAGGACTTTGTTTTTAAAAAGTTAATTATCAATTCAAGATGGTAAGCACATAGATGTTAAATTCTTTGTACTTGGTATTTTTAAATTTTCCCTAAGTATGTGAGAAACTTGAAAAAAAATTCCTCTGTGGGAGGAATATTTTGACCAACTTGGTAGTGAAAGGATGGAAAGTATTGATTAATGAAAGTGCCAGTGAGCAGTCAGACTCAAATTATGCCACCTAAAAATAGGTATACAAAGTTCGTTTTTGCCATTAAAGCCTACTTATTTTATAAATTTCAACACTTTGGAGTTCCTGTATGGTTTTCTTAGGGCCAAGCTTGGGATTCCCTGGGGAAAGGTTAGGAGCAATGCCCAAATTCCCCAGATGCCCAGATTATCCAAAGTTCTTTAAAATATAAAATGAACCTTATCCTTTCAAACTGTCAGTGTTATAGACCCAAATGCCAGATTCTTCATAGTTTTTATTCAAGCAGCAATACATTTAGAAACTGAAAAAGATCACTGTGACAATTTCTTGATTAAAAAAATTAAATACCTATTAATCTCAACAGGTGAGCATTTATTTTTGATTGTAGAACTTCAATATATCTTGCAATGACACTTTTCCTTTGGTCGTCACTTAATCAGAAAAATACTCGTCCCAGCTCAAACATTACCTTACAAATAAAAAGTGAGAAGTATTAATAATTTCATGGCAAATCACTGGTACAAACTAAAATGACTTTTCTAAGGTCGTGATTAATGAAAAATGCTCCCAAAGTAAGAATAACTTTTTTGTTATTACAGGGCATTACAGGGCAAGCTGCAGATCTGAGGCACAGGTGCTTGGTGTTGGGCTGAACATTATACATTTACAGCTAGAACTTTCTCTAAATGCCATCTTTAAAAATGTGGAGGGAGGGACTTCCCAGGTAGCGCAGTGGTTAAGAATCCACCTGCCAATGCAGGGGACATGGGTTCGAGCCCTGGTCCAGGAAGATCCCACATGCTGCAGAGCAAATAAGCCTGTGCACCACAACTACTGAGCCTGCGCTCTAGAGCCCACAAGCCACAACTACTGAGCCCACGCGCCACAACTACTGAAGCCCTCGCGGTTAGAGCCAGTGCTCCGCAACAAGAGAAGCCACCGCAATGAGAAGCCTGTGCACCACAACGAAGAGGAGCCCCTGCTTGTCGCAACTAGAGAGAGCCTGTGTGTGACTAAGACCCAATGCAGCCAAAAATAAATAAATTTATTTAATAAATACATAAATAAAATAAATAAAAAAAGAGTAAATAATTTAAAAAAAACGTGGAGGGAATTCCCTGGTGGTCAAGTGGTTAGGATTTGGCACTTTCACTGCCATGGCCTGGGTTCAATCCCTGGTCAGGGAACTGGGATCCCGCAAGCTGCGCAGCATGGCCAAATAAAATAAATAAAAATGTGGAACTTTTCCAAGAATCATACTTAATGCATTTTCAAAATATTACCACAGTCACTTGAAACCTGCCTCACTTCCAAACAGACTTAACATTTAGAACAAAGTCATGCTCTTTCCTGCTATTACTTTCCGTCAAGTTACTTTCACAAACGTTACCTACCTCTATGGTGATAAGGATGACGATCATCCACTCCAGGCGGAGCGTCCTCTTCTCGGTCAGGTGATTCCGCATCAGATCTGTCAGCGCCATGCAGTGCTGAAGCTTTTCATTCATGACCTGCATTAGAAACATCTCAGAGTAGCCTGTATACTTAAACATTCACTTAAGATAACAGTCGCATGCTTCAGAATTGTAAGTTTGAAATAGGTGTGCAGTGAAAAGTCACCCCTTCAATTCTTGCTCCTCGGCCCTCCCCTAAGGCAACCTGCCAGCGCTACTTGTCTCCTTCCGGTGAATCCACCTGGAGGCATTCTGTAATGCACAGATCTGACTGCAAGAAATACTTGGCGTACTGAAGCTCTTAGAAGATTTTGATGGAAGATCTAAAAATAAAAGTTTTTGATTCCTAGTTTTTTGTTGCTGCCCTTGGATTTTCAGCAGTTAATAAAGGCAAACCTGAAATATGATTCTTCTAGCATGGCCTTAAGATGACAATGATTACCTTCTACTAGAGCTGTTCCAAGCCCCCCAAACACAAAACTTGACCTGCAGCATACTCGCCACTAGATGGCACTGCTTTTAATGCTTAACTGGTTCCGCGTTCTGATGCCCCACAAGCTGGTTGAGGGGGTTCATAGAAAACAGAATCTCTGAAGTTAAGACTTGAATGTGACCACTGGCAAGTTATACTTCCTTAATCTCTCTGTATCTCTCTTTTGGAAATTACAGTCTGGAAACATTTTTAAAAACAGTTTTTGGATTCCCCTTGATAACTTCTGGGGTACGTATGCTGAGTGCAGGTATGGTCAGTGGAAATCCGAGACAAATCACAGATGCACGTTTGGGGACTGACTGAAATGTGCTAGTGCACCATATTTACTATCATTTTGCACAGAGCATTACTGAGAGCGAACACGCGGAACCACACTCATCATACGTATTTGACCACGTTTCCAGACTTCACGTAACCCCGTAGTCACCAATTTGTATAAATGTTTAGAACAGTGCCTCTTTGCTCCCTTTCTTCGACTTCCTATTTCTGTTGGCTGCTTGATCTTGGTCTATAAACATGCTCAGCCTTAAGCTTGCTTCTCTCTTCAAAATGCTGACCCAACCCTCTTTTACATTTTCTTTCAACTTTGACTAAAGAACAGACATTTTCTTTCTCCACTTCCTCACCACCAACTTATTCCTTAGCCCTTAGAGGTTGTAGATACTACCTCTAGTCCCCCGAAACTTCCAGATGTCTCCTAAACAGTAACACCCTTTCTTGGTTAGATTCTGAAACCTCAGTTAACTCAAGCATTTGACACCACCTTGAAATGCACACTTCTTTTGGCTTTTTCTCCCCTAGGGACTAAGTTCTGCCTCCGACCATCACTCTTTTTCTGAGTCTTCTCAGGCCTGCCCTGGCCTGTGGATGACACTTTCCAGAGTCCTGATCTTGTCCCTCCCGTCCTCTAGCTCTGCACTCTCTCTGCACGATCCTGCCCATCTGGTTTGTGTAGGCGCTTCCTGAACTTCCGTCATTTCCATCCCACCATCACTGCTTCTGTGATATACATGTGCCAACTGGATTTAAAGTCAAAAAGACTTAGAAATGGGGACTTCCCTGGTGGCACAGTGGTTAAGACTCCGTGCTCCCAATGCAGGGGGCCCAGGTTTGATCCCTGGTCAGGGAACTAGATTCCCACATGCATGCTGCAATGAAGAGTTTGCGTGCCACAACCAAGGAGCCGACAAGCCACAACTAAGGAGCCTGTGAGCTGCAACTAAGATCTGGTGCAACCAAAAAAAAAAAAAAACCCACAAAAAACACCTTAGAAATGTTTTATTTTAAAAGGAAACTACATTGCCAAAATGGAAAACCAGTATGATGTGAAACGGTGTTGGATACACAAAGCTGAGCCTGGTGCCTGGGAAAGTGGTAGATTATACATTAGAGGGCCAGTCAAGAGCCACTAAAGCCAAGCTAAGCATTTCTCCTCAACTCTGAACAGAAGTGTTACTTGCTTCAATGCTTACATGTTATTTCAGGGTCCATGTGTTACCTAAGTTCATCTCTTGTACAAGTGTATGTATTCCACATTTTGAGAAAGACTGATTTAAACTGTTTTTTGGTAAGTCCCAAGTATTAACTGCTTAATCCTGATTTCTCCTCTGCCCAAATTTCTAACTGCCTATAAAACATCTTTTTACTATTTTCCTGCCAGCACCTTAAATTTAGCATTTCTCAAACTACAGTTGACATCCTGTTCAAGTCTATCCCTCTTCTTGGGTCCCTAGCTCAAAGCAGGTCACACTGTCTTCTCGGGCACCCAGCGTAGAAACCTTTGATCTCTATCCTGCACTCCTGGATCCCTGGCACTTCAGTTGTCCGTGCTGCATGGAGTCGAGTCTATCCTCTCCTAAGCATTTCTTACTACACCTAGTAGGCTTTCATCAACTATTTGTCACCTCTTCAAACTGGTCTGTTTGGCTGTTTTGGTGGTGGTGATGGGCTGGGGGGTTTCTGGGTTTTGTTTGTACGGGCCACCAGAGTTCTCATCCTAAACAGGATGGATCCTTTCACTCCCCTGCTCAGAAGCTTCGAACATCTTGCTAAACATCTCGCTATTGCCTTCTCGATAACATGAAACGACCCCAGATGGTTTAGTCCAATCACTCTTCGGTGGGTGGCGCCCTCTTCAAGCCTGAAGGCGAGGTCTCTGTGACCCTTCCTGACCTCCTGCTCCTCACTCAGCACTCCCATAGCACCTTGTTGTTTCCCTCATTTAGAACTTACCTCATTCTGCCTCATAGCCACCTGCTACCTGCCCGGCACCCTCCCCTCCTGCCCCCTTGTTTTGGAGAGTTACTCTTCCTTGTTTCCAACCACGTGATGCTGCCAATCTTAGTATCACTACCCGCCTGACACCAACCCCTCTCCCCTCCCCCGAAAAGCCCAAGGGGGAGACGGGGTCAGTACAAGACCCAGGCTTGGCCAACTGTGAGGCCCAGTTGCCTCATCACATGGCTGGTCAAAGCACGGACACATGGCCCAGTCCTTTGAAGCTGCCAGGCAGAGTAAAATGTCGCTCGGATATTCCCCCTTCCCACACCCCTTTCTCCCCAGCGCAGAGAGAATGCCACCAAGAAGGAAAGGATGAGGCCAAATTGGTACGGAGGATGCTGAGGCAAGAAACAGTCCTGATGACCCGTCTGGGTCTGTGCAACAGACATTCCCCGTTTCACACCTGCTCCCTGTTTCTCAGCCCCGTGAGCCAGTACACGGGGATAAGTAAGGTCATTCCAATTGTCTTTCTGTTGTGTGCAAGCAAGGGAGCCCCAACTAACACATGCTTCCTATGTCCTTTGGTTACAGAATCAGACGTGTTTCACGCACACAGATGATGGAGCAGGAGAAAACGGGGACAGGGTCACAGAGGTGGTAAATGTGAAGTAGGCTCTAAATAGGCAGGTGCCAGGAAGAAAAGGTGGGGCGCCAGGGGGACAGTATTTCTAGTAGAGGAAACAGCATGGAGGCAAGTACAGCTAGATAGTGAAAAACTTGGAAGTGCTTGGAGATAAGGTTAAAAAGGTAAGTTAGTACTGAATTGTGAGAGGCACTATAGACCATAGGTGGTAGGCAGAGTAATGGTCCCCCAGATATTCACATTCTAATCCTTGGGACCCACGAATATTACACAGCAAAGGACACTTAAGATTGTACAGGAATTAAGGTTGTTAAGTCAGCCGATCTTTAGATAAGGAGACAATCCTAGATTATCTGGGTGGGCCCAGTGCAATCACAAGGGTCCTTAAAAGTGGGAATGGCAGGCAGAAGAGCTCAGCGATGCGAGATGGAAGAGGGGGCTCCAAGCCAAGGGCAGTGGGTGGCCCCTCGGAGCTGGAACAGCCAAGGAAACAGCTCCCACCCAGAGCCTCCGGAGCGGTACGCAGCCCTGCCAACGCCTTGATTTTGGCTCAATGACTCCCAGGTCAGACTTCAGACCTACGGAACTGTAAAATAATACATCTGTGTTAAGTCAGTCTGTGGTAATTTGTTGCAGCAGCAGTAGAAATGAATACATAGCACGATAACGTTGGAACTTTCTTCTGCAGGTAAGGGAGTCCTTTGTCCACTCTTAAAATATTTGTTCAATATTCACTATACTGTGCTGGGCAGAGGAGATGAAATGGTGAATAAGACAGATATGTCTCTGCCTTCTGGCTACAGGGCCCAGCCTAGAGGCTGGGAGACAAAGAAGAAGGTATTAGGGTGAACGGGGGTGGGAGATGCACATCAGCAGTCAGGGCGCGGAAGGCGGGCCAGTGTGGAATCCCTCCCTGTCTCACCAGCCCAGGGCCTGTCGTAGAGACTTTCAATAAATATCTGGCAATGAATGCATGACACTTAGGAGAAAACGAAAGGATGCTCTGACTGCATGTGGAAGATGAAGGAGAAAGAGGAAACCACGGTGAGTTTGAAGTTGCTGCTTGACTGACCAGGTGGTCGTGCTATTAGCTGAGACAGAAATAGAGAAGGTTCAACTGCATTTTCTGGGAGAATACAGTGAGTCTCATTTTGAACTCTTAATCACTGATTAATTCTACAAATATTTATGGAGCACATATTCTACGTGAGGCCTTTGCCAAGAAGTGGGAAGGGAGGAGGAAGAAGACGATCCTGCCCTCTGATTTCACGAAGCCTGCGTTCCAGAGGGGAGTGTACTCAAGCAGCTTCTATCACTTTCGCTGTTGTGTTTTAAGGAAGGAGAGGGGGAATCTCACGAGTGCAGCTCCAATTTCATATAAATCCCCTTTTCCCCTCTGAATACCTGCTACTTCTACTTTTAGCCACCTTGCCCCAGTTCCTACACAGACTGCAATAAGGATGTGGAAGAAATATGTAATTTATAAAAACAATTTAAATGAAACAAATTTTAGCTCGTAAAGAAAATTTAAAGTGGATTTCCAGGGACTGCTGGTGATATGGATGAAATGTTTGTGTTCCCCCAAAACTCATGTTGAAGTCCTAACGCCCAATGTGACGGTATCTGGAGATGAGGCCTTTGGGGGTGATTAGGTTTAGAGGAGGTCTAAATTAACATCCTTATAAGGAGAGGCAGAGACACCACAGTGGGCGCGCTCTCCCTGCCTTGTGAGGCTACACCGAGAAGGTGAGAAGAGGCTTCTCTCAAGGCACTGAATCCGCGGTGCCACCAGAGCAGTACGATGCGGTGCGTGACCTGCCGCCCCCAGGAGTGCGCACAAAGCACTCCAGAAGCACACGGGCAGGTGGCGCCCAATTTAAACAGACCTTTATTTTTATTCTTCAGGACACTACCTGAATTATTTTCCACTTGTTTTACAGCACTGATTAAGTGCGATGTACGCATTATTCCAGGTACTCAGTTAAGGATTCACAAGTCAGCAGCATTATAGTTACACAGAACTCACCTAAAATTTTTTTGAAAAATACCATGGAACTGACCTGTTCCGGGGCTCTTCCAGTTTGGGGACTGAGGGGACCTGGTCCACCTGCTCCCTGGGCTGCGATCAATTTCCCCCCACTGGGCACTGAGGGAGCCTCTCCGCTCAGAGAAGCACTGTCCCCAGCGAACCCCAAGTGCCCTCCTGGCACATCCCCTCCCTCTGCTTGAGCAAAGGGAAGACGCAGAGGCACTTTCTCCAGGCTCCACCTTCCTACTTGGCACTGTGACGCTTGTCCAGCTAGCTGATTACTTCACTGCGTGTCAGTGTTCACGATCGATCCAGTTTTGACATTCCTCATCTTCAGCTGTGGCTTTCACGCTGAATGCAGGGTTCATGTTCCTATCTTTACACTTCTCCCCCTCTGGACCACACACTCAGGATGTTTCCTGCTCAAACCACCTTCATCGTTGGTGACTTCAGTGATTCTGTTCTCTTTTCCTGTACTCTTGTCCACGAGGGACGTGTGAAGGACACCATGGGCATCAAAGGATGCCGTGATTTGAGGAAGGACACAGGATGGGGGGTGGGGGCAGCGGGAGAGGATGCTTGAGCGCACACTTCCCAGGCAGCCGGTTTACCTTGTTTGTTGCTCAGCCACTGTTACTGACTTAACTCAGCACAAGAGGCTGGTCATCAGGAGAGGTCTGCATCTGCTTGGTGGCAATAATCTTTATACTTCATCCCAACAATCGTGGTTCCACCAAACGTCTTCATTCCAAGAGAAAAAGGGGAGACAGCCAAAAGCCGTAACTCTTGAGCACTTTCAAATTCGTCCCTAGTAAATACGGCTGCTCATCAAGGTTGATGCTTTTGTTTAATGTCATTAAAGAATTCTCACAAAAGGTTTATTTTCAAGTTTTCCTTGAGGCATAATTTACTTCCATTCTAAGTATACAATTTGAAAACTTCACAGATAGACACCCATGTAAGTAACACCACAGCGTTTCCATGGCCCCAAGATCCCTTGTGCCCCTTTGGAATCTACTGCCCTACCCACCACCCCACCTCCAAGCCTTAGGGAACCACTGATCTATTTTCTGTAACTATAGATTAGATTAGCCTTTCTAGAATTTCCTATAAATGTAACAGCATGTATTCTTTTGTGTCTAGATTTTTTTCACTCAGCATAATGATCCTGATATTCATTCATGTTGTTGCATGGATGGGTAGTTCACTGCTTTTATTGCTGAGTGGTACTCCACTGTATGGCTATCCCACAATTTCTTTATCCATTCACCTACTGATCGGCATTTGATTGTTTCCAGTTTTTGGCTATTATGACTAAAGCTGCTAAGAACATTCAGGTACAAATCAGTGTGAGGACATACGTTTTCATTTCTCTTGAGTAAATACTCAGGAGTGGAACTGCTGGATTGTATAGTAACACAACAATTACATTTCTGAGGAACTGCGGGCTGTTTTTGCAGAGTGGTTGTACCAATGTATATTCCCACAAGTAATGTATGAAACTTCCATCTGCTCTATATCCTTCCCAGCACTTGGTATTGTCAGTCCTTTTAATTTCAGTCATTCTAGTGAGTGTGTAGTAACAGCGCACTGCAGGTTTAATTTGCACTTCCCTGGTAAACAATAACGTTGAACATCTTCTCATGTTCATTTGGCTGTTCACATATTTTGTGAGACGTCAGTTTAAATCTTTTGCCCATTTAAAAAACTGGGTTGTCTTTTTGAGTAGAAAGAGTTCTTTTTTTTTAATGCATAGATCTTTTTTAAAAAAAGTTATTTATTTTATTATTTATTTTATTTTTGGCTGTGTTGGGTCTTCATTGCTGCACGTGGGCTTTCTCTAGTTGTGGTGAGCGGGGGCTACTCTTCGTTGCGGTGTGCGGGCTTCTCATTGCGGTGGCTTCTCTTGTTGTGGAGCACAGGCTCTAGGCATGTGGGCTTCAGTAGTTGTGGCATGCGGGCCTAGAGAGCAGGCTCAGTAGTTGTGGCGCACAGGCTTAGCTGCTCCGCGGCGTGTAGGATCTTCCTGGACCAGGGCTCGAACCCGTGTCCCCTGCACTGACAGGCAGATTCTTAACCACTGTGCCACCAGGGAAGCCCCTTGAGTAGAAAGAGTTCTTTGATTATTCTGGACAAGTCCTTTGTCAGGTTATATATTGAGAATATTTCCTCCCAGCCTGTGATTTGCCTTTTCATATTCCTAAGAGTGTCTTTCAAAGAGCAGTGGTCTTAGTTTTGATGAAGTTCAACTTATCAAATTCGTTCCCCAAGGTGCATGCTTTGTTTTTTTCCCTAACAAATCTTGGCCTTCCCCAAGGTCATGAGGCCTTTTTCCTATATCTTCTTCCTGACGTTTTATAATTTTAGCTTTTATATTTAAAAGGTCTCTGATTCATTTAGAAATGGTGTGGAGTAAAGGATAGGGTTCATTATGACTATCCCATTGTTCTAGCACCATTTGTTGAAAAGATTAGGAAAAAAATAAAGAGAACCTCGAAGACTTGTTGGAGTATAATTAAAGGTCTGACACTCACGTCATAGAGAGATAGAAGATTTCTCCTCGGAAATCATGGAGGCCAGAAAAAAGTGACACAGTAATTTGTAGGTATTGAAAGAAATGAACTGTCAACTTGGAATCCTCTACCTAGTGAAAAAATCCTTCAGGAATAAAGGGGAAATCTAGACGTTTTCAGATGAAGAAAAACTAAGAGACTATGCTTTTGCAAACTTACCCTGAAAGAATGGCTAAAGAATGTTCTTGAAACAGAAAATAAACAATAAAAGAAGAAATCTTGGAATGTCATTGAAAAAAAAAGGAACAACAGAAAGAATAAAAATGGGGGTAAATACAATAGGATTTCCGTCTCCTCTTGAGTTTTCTAAATTATGTTTGGTGGTTGCAGCAAAAATTGTAACACTGATGAAGTTCTCAAAGTGGGGAGTAAAGGGATGTAAAGAGAAGTAAGGTTTGCACGCTTGGTTTAATCTGGCAAAATGTTGAAACCAGTGGATTGTGATAAGCTAGATATGTATAATGTGACACTTAGAGCAACCACTAAATATCTACGCAAAGAGATATACTCAAAAACCATACAGATAAATCAAAATGGAATCCCCCCAAATGGCTAAGTAACTCACAGGAAGGCAGGGATTGATACAAGCAATGACTTGGATGGCTCTCAAGGGTATTATACTCATTGAAAAAAGCCCATTTTAAAGTCACACCCTGTACGATTCTATTTATATAACATTCCCCAAATGACAAAATTATAGAGCTGGAGAATAGATTACTCATTACCAGCGGTTAGGGATGGTCGGGGAGGGAAGGGTGTGACTATAAAGGGACAAGCACAAGGGAGATCTCTGTGGTGACAGAACAGTTCTGCATCCAGATCTTGTGGTTACCTGGATCCGCACGTGTGACTGAATGTGACAGAACTATGCGCACACATGGTACTACTGTCCCTCTTGTCCTCTGCTCTCTTTCCCGGGTGGTCTACCTCCACCATGACGCCCTCCACGCACTTCCATCATTCCAAAGGCTGCCTCCCTCCTCAACTTCGCTTCCACGCTTCTAAATGCTTTCAGACAGTTCTAACTGGATGTCTTCTTGCTACTCTACTCTCAACATATCTTGAATGTGGCTCCTCCCCTCCCCCCAACCTCTTTACGTTTTGCCATTTTTCTACCTGTCACCCACAGCAAACGTCAGTCATCCTTACTCTTCCTTCTCCCTGGCCTCCCAGTACCAACCACTTCATTTGTCTTAAAGGATTCTTTTAAAAATTCATTTCTATTCTCACTGTCACCAGTGAAGTTCTGGACCCCATGAACTCTTGCTTGAAACTTGATGAGAAACTTCCTAACAGACCACTAGGCCTCCAAACTCTCACCAGTCTTATCTAGTCTGTAGAGCAAATACCAGAATATCCTTTGACATGAAAGCTGAAAACTGCCTGTACACAGGAAAACTAGAATGGGAAATCTAGAGATCTGAGTAGAAGTCAAACAAGACATTTCTCCAAAAGCAGTTAAACACATTTACTTAATTAAAAACTTCTCTTCACACAGTCATACAACAACTTATAGGTGACATTGTGTCCCTTTCAGTAGAAGTGCAAAATACATACCTTAACTCTACGAGTAATGCTGAGGAACCGACAAGTTTTATCATAAAGTTCTTCCAGATTTTCTCTGTCCCAGTAGAAATCAGGAGTGATCAAGAAGTCTGAACTCAAGTTTATATGGTGTCTTAAAAAAAGGAAAATCATTAACTTTTAATTTTTATCTTGAATTAAAAAATCATGGTCTATTTTATTTCTTTTTTGAAGAAGATATTTATTGATTGATTTATTGATTGACTGAAGTATGGTTAATTTACAATGTTGTGTTAATTTCAAGTGTATGGCAAAGTGATTCAGTTACACATACATACATATATATATATATATATTCTTTTTTAGATTCTTTTCCATTATAGGTTACTACAAGATATTGAGTATAGTTCCCTGTGCTATACAGTAGGTCCTTGTTGTTTACCTAATTTATATATAGCAGTGTGGCTATATTAATCCCAAACTCCTAATTTATCTCCCCCCATCCCCTCTGGTAATCACAAGTTTGTTTTCTATGTCTGTGAGTCTATTTCTGTTTTGTAAATAAGTTTATTTCTTATTTACATGGTGCTTTATAAAAGTAGTTTTTAATGCTGATTCTTGTAATACTTCTGAGAAACATGTAAACAAAAAATTTTCAAAATGTGCAACCAAATTAATTCAATCTTTATATTAACATTTATGAAGTAGAGAGAAAAAAAACCAATTTAAAAAATTTCTAGGGACTTCCCTGGTGGCGCAGTGGTTAAGAATCCACCTGCCAATGCAGGGGACATGGGTTTGAGCCCTGGTCTGGGAAGATCCTACATGCCGTGGAGCAACTAAGTCCGTGCGCCACAACTACTGAGCCTGTGCTCTAGAGCCTGTGAGCCACAACTACTGAGCCCGCGCTCTGCAACAAGAGAAGCCACCGCAATGAGAAGATTGCGCACCACAACGAAGAGTAGTGCCCGCTTGCTGCAACTAGAGAAAGCCCGCGTGCAGGAACGAAGACCCAACGCAGCCAAAATAAATAAATAAATAAACTTATTAAAAAAAAATTTCTAAGCTTCTTTTTTCATTAAAATTTGTTACAATATACATGCACATATATTTGTGTGTGTGTGGGTAGGTAATCAGATGGCTCAAAAATAAAAAAGACAGAAAAAGGTAAAAATTGACCAATCTTACTCCTATTCTTATCCCCATTTTTCCCTTTCTCCCACTCCCTGCGGGTAGCCACTGCTAGTTTCACACACACACACAAACACACACACTCTCTATTTCTACCTTTTTTACATATGAGGCCTGAGTTTGCTTTTAAACAAAAATTTATGTTATAGAAGTAACACATAAATAGCCGTTCACTATAAAAAAGAAAAACCCTAGAGAAGAACTCAGAAAACACTGGTAGGCCCCTTACCCTAACAACTCAAATCCTTTCGGCCCTGCCAATACTCTCCTGTGTCCTTCCAGATCTGCTTCCAGGCACACATGCGCACGTGTGTGTGTGTGCGCGCATGCACATACACCTACGTGTCTGGTAGTATGTATACATATCAAGATAGAGATGAATATTTATGTTGTTTGCTTACAAGTAGGATCATACCATGTATAATCTGTGACTGCCACATTTCTACTTCTATTTCTCGTCATAGATTCGCCACATTCCTTTGAATAACACATAAGCACTCTTATCGTAAAGAGACGAAAACTTAGGATAACAACAGTAAGACTCTACGAAACTATTCACAAACCTAAGTATATTGAGTCCTAATTTCTGAGTCCCAGTATTATAATTCGCTGTATCCAATTCTGCTCGCATGACCAAGAGAAGAGGGCAGAGGAGTCTATCTCCCCCACTTCCTAGCGAGCTCGAGGCTGCAGATGTGCTGCGGGACGCTCTCATGCAGAGCTTTCTATTTTTGTTGGTGCCCTGACTTAGGGCCCCTGAGCTTTGAGAAGGGCCTAGATGACGCAACACTGGACCGCTTCTCTTCTCCAGGGCAAGTAACTAAGGAGAATGTGGAAAAGCAACTCTTAGGTAAACTACTGACAAGGAACTCCAGTAACTCACCCCACACACGACAAGGGCCGAAACACTGAGAATCCCGCCTAGTGAGAATAACACCAAGATTCAGGGTGTTTCATTCCATAAATCTTGGGAAAACTACAAGAACAAAATAAACTGAAGGCCTTTTAACTTAATTTTAAATGATGTACTATCATATTTCATCAATTTTAAGACACTCTTCTTCCCACTTTATCATCTCTGAAAATGGGAGGCATCTTTAAAATTTATGATGTCTTACAGGTGGCAGTTGAGACTTAGTTGTCACTGCCTTAGACGACTTATTTCTCTTATTCTTTCCTTTTTATGTATGCCCAAGAGGAAATGTGATAAATCTACATCCAAATAAGACTGAAAGAGCTATTTCCGTAGTGCAAAATTAAATTCTGTGATAAAAAAGCATTGTCTCATATGTTAGTGGGCAGCATTTTCACTTTCTTGTGGCATCTTATGGTGTCTCAGAGTCAGTGAAATATGGTACATCACTTTTCCATAGCAATTAGGTCTGATTCAGCATTATGATGCAGTGATATACTTTTACTGAGAATTACCCTTGTCCAAATTCTAGAATGCATCTTCCCACCTTTGAAGAACACCTCCTACGCTCGCTGATGTAGGTTTAACGTAGAGTAATTATGGTCTCTCTTGCACATGCACAATTTCTTCCAGTACATTACTAATACAGCCCAACTGCTTCCAATGGGTAAGAGTTCTCCATGCTTATAATGAATGAAATAGAAACAGCTGCAATTCCCATAAAGATACAAATGTTTGCTCTTTACTGTAGAGCTGCAGGCATATTTTCTGGAGATTGTTAAATATATGAAATATTTCATTTACAGAGAAAATTTTACCTTAAGGCAAAGAGTTCACCCATTTTCTGCATAACTTCTTCATGAGATAGTTTCACTTTCTTCCCAGCTTTTAAAGCCTATTTGGGAGGGGGAAAATAGGTACATACATACACAGGTTTCCCTTCTCACTAGCATTTTCTATGATGTACATTCCTAATCTCTTAATGAAAAACCAGGGGCTCTTTTCCCGAGTATAATTATTCTGCCACAGTAAAAACAAAGTTAATTACAGTAAGCGTGATTTTTAATGTATTCTGAAGTTTTGATATAATTTTAGATGCATTTTTCATGCCACTATTTTCCTTGTAATTTGTCAAGACACTTTTTAATTGAGAAAAGTGGTCATAATTTCCTTCCTTAGAGAGGAAACATTTCATTTTATTTACCTTCAATTCAGTTACATTAAAAATATTATACCATTAGAGAAAAGTAATTTGAATTTTAAGTTTTAAAAGGTTTCTTATTTTGTCATTTTATATGTAACCGGGTTTTTTTTTTCCTGCTTAAATTCAGTGCAGCTTTCTTAATGTTTATTATTACTTTATTGTACTTCTAAATTCATCATTATAATGGGAAATTTGTATTTTTCCCCAATAGAACTCAATCCTTGAAAACAAGCATAAAATTAGTATAATTACCTCTGGAATCGACTGAATAGATTCAACAAATTTATCCAGTGATGCTTCCCAGATAGCCAGTTTCACTGGGGGAAAAAAAATTAACAACAGAACATTTATCATCATACTCATGTTTCTACAAAATGTAAAACTGCACAGTACCTTCACTGCCATTTCAACAACAGTTTAAGAAGCAGATGTCCAAAAAATCTGAGACTGAAATTTAAGAATCGTTACTTATTATTACAAAAGATGGCACTAAGTAGAAAGAGACAGAAGAAAGTGAGTGGATTTCCAAGTCCTGCTGGCAGACCAAAGCTACATTGGGTAGAATCCCTGATTTTCTTATACTGCATCTCAGAAGCTGAGAGGAACGAAGGGTGGCTCTGTAGAGGGGCAGAAATCAGGCCTTCGTGACCTTCCCTCCACTCCTCTGGGCTGTGCTACAGCTCAGAAGTCCCGAAGCCTCCTGGATGGTATGTGCAGTCCACCACAGCAGCAGCCTAGTACAGACTGGTGGCAGGAGCATTTCTTAGAGAACTTCTACAGTTCTATTCAGGTGTATGGATCTTGCCGAAAAAACTGAGAGCCACCGTGACTCTCTGTCCCATTCCTGTAAAAAACCAGAGTGTATTTTTCTACATAGAGGCCTGTGCCCAACCACAGAAGGCTGTGCTTTCTCTGCCTGGATTACAGACAATCTAAGACTAACAATCTCAGAGAGAAGGAGAGGGGAAAACAAAGGTAGTGATAATAATAACAATAACAGCAACAACATAAAAGAATATTTTTGGAGAGGTAAGCTTTATCAATACCATTAATAAGGAATGAATAACTGTAGCACAGATACTATATATTATACTCTATACTACATATATTTTTCTCTTGGAGGGGAAAAAAAAGGAAAAGGAATTATAAGGCTTTGCTGAGTACTCTGCGAAAACATGTCAAAGTCTTTACTAAATATTTCAACTTCCCTGCATGAAATGAAAACTATGTGATACCGTCTCTGATAAGTAGCAGTAACTTACCTGAAAGGCAAAGAGCATTTGAGAAAGCAAATTTCTCTAGAATGGCGTCCTCTAAATCTAGCTCTGAATTTAACCTGATTTCCCCTCTGTGAAGTTTTGACTGTCCCCTAAGAAAAAAAAAAAAAAAGTAGTTTCTAAATCGCAAAAAGTACTTTTTTTCTTTTGAAAAATAATCTTTATAATCTTTCTAGAGGTCATTTTGGCAATCTGTATCAAGAGTCTTACAAATGTTCTTATACCCTATGATCCAAGTAATTCCACTTCTAGGAATTTATCCTAAGGAAATAATCAAAGATGCAAGGAAAGATTTGTGTACAAAAAACTTCCTATGGGGACTTCCCTGGTGGAACAGTGGTTAAGAATCCACCTGCCAATGCAGGGGACACGGGTTCGATCCCTGGCCCAGGAAGATCCCACATGCCGCAGAGCAGCTAAGCCCGTGCGCCACAACTGCTGAGCCCGAGAGTCACAACTACTGAAGCCCATGCACCTAGATCCTGTGCTCTGCAACAAGAGAAGCCACTGCAATGAGAAGCCCGTGAACTGCAACGAAGAGTAGCCCCCGCTCGCTGCAACTAGAGAAAGCCCGCGCACAGCAACGAAGACCCAACGCAGCCATAAGTAATAAATAAATGAATAAATAAATAAATTTATTAAAGAAAAAAGACAAATGAATAGAGATATACATTAAAAAAAAAACTTTCTATGGTCAAACGTTGAATAGTAAGAAATCAGGAAAGAAACTAAATGTTCAACAGAAGAACGGTTCATTTATAGGAATTCACACAACAAAAATGAACAAGCATGTTTTGAAAGGATATTTAGTAGAAAAGGGAAAATGCCTACAATATTTGCTAAGTGAAAAAATGCTGAATGTAAAACTATGTAACTATACACAATATAATCTGAAATCACATGGACATGGTGAGGATGGGGAGGGAGATGAGGCAGCTGTGACAAACCAAGATGTATATGTAGAGAACTCTGGAGCGACTGGGGAGGAGGGGGAAGGGAGGGAATTTGGGAGTGTAAGTATCACAAGCAAACAGGAAAAGTATAGGCTAAACCTTCACGAGAGATGTGAGACCAGAAGACGTGCACAAAGGTTGGTGGAGGAGAAGATGATACAGGAAAGCTCATCGCTGGCTATTATCACTTAGCTCTTATCCCAATTAGTCTTTCTATAGCTGGTGTCTCTTCCAAATTTCCCTAAAGCTCTGCTTGTGTCACTTCCTTTCTCAATACAAAGACTTTTTTTCCTTCTCACATTCCACTAGACCAGTACCTCCCTGAGAGAAAAGACCTTTTAATCCTGTTCATTCTGCCTTCTCTCTCCGCCCTAATACCCCTCCTCATTTTTGCACCCTTGCTGTGACATGGAAATTGGCCAGTACGTTGTCTACCCATACATTTGACCGGAGAGTGGTACAGCAGTGGTACCCACCCCCATTTCCACAAGTGGTTCTCTTAGAGCACCCCGTCATTATACTTCATACTTTTTATACTCAAAGTCAATGGGAAAAAAACAAAAAGGCTTTACTTAAGAGAAGACTTTACTAGAATAATTTAACAGGTTCATTCTAACGAAGGCACACTATATTACTGATTTTGGCTGCTTAGGAAACTTACTATTTTGGGGTTATACTATCTACTTGTTTTAATTTATGGGTAGCCTGAGAAGCTATAAAAATAATATCTATCCACTAATATTTATTGTTTCAGCTTTGTATTTGCACCAATAACTTTTTTCTTAAAATTAGTCTCCAAATTAATAATTTATCTTCTCTACTGCTGTACCTAGTTATTCCAAGTGCCCTTTTCATAAATTTGATAAAAAGTTGCTTACTCTGTTTTTGAGTAGTTAAGCTCTTCATTCTCCCAGTGTACCAATGCAATTTCATAGGGCTGAATTTCATGTTTTTCAAGAACTTGCATCACATGCTTCATCTAGAAGAAAAGGAAGATTAACCTGAAATTATAACCGACTCCCTCAGTACAGAATAATGTTATAGAGTTAATGCTTATAACATTTTTTTATTACATTTGATAACACTTCTTCTGTTCTTTAGGTTTTAAGGAGAAAGCAGATTCATGGTGATACTAAACTAATTGGAACGATATATTCATTTGCTTTTACATTTGGAAAACACAGACAAGCTTAAGGAGGAAAACAAAAACTACCATTATCCCACAACGCAAAGAAAACCCCTAATAACATTATGGTTTGTATTCTTTAAATCTTCAAAACAAAAAGTTTAAGTAACACACTTGTAAAAATTTAAACACAGAGGTATAGAAAGTGATAATCTCTCTCTGTTCTCCTGAATTTTTTTTTTTTTTTCACACACACACACTGTATTTTATTTTTACAAGAGATAAACGGACACCAAGAATTGTAAATGGATGACCACAACAAAAGTAACAATGATTGCAATTACCAAACACGAAACACACTCATACTATGTCAAAATATTGACATTCAGTCCAGTAATCCTCCACTGTAACAGCTCCTTTACTTTGCAGTGAAAATTGATTTGTATATTTTTTGCCTCCGAGTCCTTGTGGGATTTTTTTTTTTTTTATTCAAACAGAAAGTCACAAAAATTATAATCATCCTCATCAGTTCACTCAGTCCTATGTAATTAATTTTCTTTTTCATCTTGATCTTTTGTTAACACTTTTATGAATTCATCAGTCTTCCACTAGAGTTCTGAAAATGCTTATTCATTCAGTTCAGCAGTATAGTCAGTCTCCTGAATTTCTAATCCTCTAATGTTACCACCATTAAACTTGGTGCATATCCTTCCAGACTTTTCCCTATGTGTATAATATGTATGTACATTTAGTTTGCTGTTTATATAAATGGGATGATACTGTACGTATGAACATTTTCAGTGCTATTCTCCTTCACGGAGGAAGTATAATTGATTTAACTGTCCTAAATGTCCATCCATGGGGAGTTTTTTCTATTCTCTACTATCACGATGTCGCATGTGCCAGCCTTATGCGTGTATCTTCAAGGACTTGTGGGAATATTTCTTTAGGATTTGTTGGAACAAAAGACATGCACACTTATAATTTTGATAAATGTTTCTAAAATGCTCTCCAAAACAGTTTTTCCAACTTTAGAATCCAAAGATTTATGAGAGCATTCTTTTTTTTTGAATTTTATTTATTTTTTTATACAGCAGGTTCTTATTAGTTATCTATTTTATACATATCAGTGTATATATGTCAATCCCAATCTCCCAGTTCATCCCACCACCACCTCCCCTTTTCCCCCCTTGGTGTCCATATGTTTGTTCTCTACATCTGTGCCTATGAGAGCACTCTTTTTTTTTTTTTTTTAATGAGAGCATTCTTAAAAAACACTGGGTATTGTCAGCCTTTTACATCTTTGCAAATTCAAATAGCCAATGTGTACATTTTTCTTGCATTTATTGCTCATTTATATTTCCTTTTCTCCAGGAAACCACTCCCCAGTCTCCCTCCCCCTGCCCCCTGTGTGTGTATCTCCTTTCAGTAAAACTGGGTTTGTATGAGGCATATTTTTTTACCAGCTCTGGTATTATATTGGTTATATTTTGTAACCTGCTCTTTTAATTTAACTGTACCATATACACAGGCAATTCCTCAGGAATTGGTTTCTTCCCACGTGACTTTTAAGAGCTGTAGTATGTACATCCTAAATACATGCTATGGATGTTATTTAACAAACTTCCTATTATTATGTGTTTTGGTTATTTCTCATTTTTGCTATTGTATATAATGTGTTGATGAACATTTCTATACATCATTCATCATATATAACTGTGATTATTTCCTTTGGATAACTTTCTAGATGTAAAATTGCTGAGTTAAATATAAAGCTTTGATATGTATTACCAAACTGCCTCTGAAACGGTTGTATTAAACAAATCATGATTGAGATACTGAAGAAATTATTTCCAGTGAGTTAAAAAGTTCTAGAAAACTTGATCTAAAATAAGACTCAGTGCAGCCAGCTTCCAGTGAACTGTGTGTACATTACTCATTTTGTAGGTTATCACATGAGAAGTATACTTCCTTCTGTCTGCAGTGTAGCTAGGATTGTTCTGATTTTCCACAAATTATTGTGTGCTCAGAGAATGGAAAATGTAGGAAACTTCTAAGTCAAAAAGAAAATTCTGGAAGATGACAGTGCTAGAATCAACATCACATAATGCAGAGCAAATAAACTGAGGATTATCTGTTAATTTATCTTCCAATTGCTCAGATTACTGAGTGCCAATTAACAATTTATTCTCAGAAAACTAAATTTTAATACTTTCACACTTTATTTATACTTACAGTTTTGTCTTTCACATTCCAGAAGACAGCAGCTCCTTCCCTGATTTAAAAGAATAAACTAAGTTAAAGGTGGAATACATTCTTTAGGGCCACACATAAAACCATGCTTAGGTAGCTTCTAGAATGTATCTAGAATGCCAATTTTAAAAAATATGATTTATTATTGATTTGACATGATGGTCCCTGGATGGATATGATAAACAAAAGCTATTTTTTGAATTTTTGATAAAAAACCTGACCCCTCAAAAATTCACGGATTTCTCCTGTGGTTTGCAGAATAAATAACTATTATTGTAAAACCATATAACTTCAAGTAACTAGACTCTTTCATACCTGATGCAATTCTTTTTTTTTTTTTTTAATTAATTAATTCCTTTTTGGCTGCGCTGGGTCTTCATTGCTGCGTGCGGGCTTCCTCTAGTTGCAGCGAGCGGGGGTTACTCTTCGTTGCGGTCGTTGCGGTGCACGGGCTTCTCATTGCGGTGGCTTCTCTTGTGTGGAGCACGGGCTCTAGAGCGCAGGCTCAGTAGTTGTGGCACGTGGGTTCTAGAGTGCAGGCCCAGTAGTTGTAGCACACGGGCTTAGCTGCTCTGCGGCATGTGGGATCTTCCCAGACCAGGGCTTGAACCCGTGTCCCCTGCATTGGCAGGCGGACTCCCAACCACTGCATCACCACAGAAGTACCCTGATTCAATTCTGGTGTACAGATATCAGAATAAGGAAATTTTGGAGACCTGTCTCATTAGCTCTCGTTAGGCAGATTCTGCTATCAGAAAAGAATAAAGGGTCATGCTTTTAATATCTGTGGAATAAAGAGACTGAGATAAATTAAAGCCTCAGATGGTAAAGGCACCTATGAAATAATGCCAGCCATGCCTACAGTGCTCAGAGAAGACCTGCAACAAAGCCACAGGAGGCCCTCACAATCCAAGTCTGCCTTTGACAAAATTTAAGTCTAAAAACTGTTAGGGAGCTTGTTTTGATTTCTGAAGTCTGATGTGTTGAGCTGTTTTAGGTAGTAAATTAAAAAAAAAAAAAGAAAAAGGAGTTACAGCTCTGGGTCATTGCACCAGAGGAAGGAGGGTAGAAATGAAAGAAAGGTAGGGGCTTCCCTGGTGGTGCAGTGGTTAAGAATCTGCCTGCCAATGCAAGGGACACGGGTTCGAGCCCTAGTCCGGGAAGATCCCACATGCCACAGACCAACTAAGCCCGTGCACCACAACCACTGAGCCTGTGCTCTACAGCCCGTGTGCCACAACTACTGAGCCTGCGTGCCACAACTACTGAAGCCTGCGTGCCTAGAGCCCATGCTCCGCAACAAGAGAAGCCACCGCAGTGAGAAGCCCGCGCACCGCAACGAAGAGTAGCCCCCACTCGCCGCAACTAGAGAAAGCCCATGTGCACAGCAACGAAGACCCAATGCAGCCAAAAATAAGTAAATAAATAAATAATTAATTAAAAAAAAAAAAAAAAGAAAGGTAAAAATATGATGTTCCCATTACCATTCTTCAAACCATCTTAAGCAATGTGCTTAGTACGTGTGTGGGTCTGTGCTTAGCATCTGGGATGCAAAGGTGAGTATGGTCTAGATCCTCTGCTCAAGGAAGTCCCAATCCAGAGAACACTGACCCACGGACCACCGATTACAATAGTGTGATCCGTGCTGTAACAGTGTTATGCAGAATCTAGGTGGATGTACACCGGAGGGACACAGTTCCTAAAGGACCAGCAGAGCCAAATGAGAAAACGAGAGGAAATACAGCAGAGGAAATACCCCAGGCTCCAGGAAAAGGTGCAAGGGGGGCAGGCAACGTCTCAGAATAAGGAGCCAGTAGTTTGAATGGCTGCGGATGAGGGCAAGTGGAGGGCACGCAGGTCAGAGGTGGGAGGAGCCAACCCCTGAAGGAACTTCGTGCTGTGATAAGGCGTTTGGTCACATTCCTTAGAATTTTAAGGACAGTATAGTGATCAGAATTACCTACTGAAAAATTGCTCTGCCTACAAACAGACAGACAGACAGACAGGTGGTGGGGTGAGAAGACAGGCAGGGAGACCAAGCAGTGAGTGTGGCAAAAGGCCAGGGTGGGGTCTCAGGATATGGATTTGGGAGGTGTTTAAGGCCACAGCCAGAGCCCTGGTTCAGAGAAGCACCTCAAGGCAGATGAGAGATCCCAGGAACTCTGCAGTATGGCGCTCAAGCCACATGTGACTACCGGGCACCTGAAACAGGCCTGGTCCAAACTGAGAGCTGCTATAAGTGGAAAATATACACCAGGTTTCAGAGACTTAGTATGAAAAGGAGAATGTAAATCTCACTAATTGTTGACTGATTACATGTTGAAATGATAATAGTTTAGATATGTTGGGTTAAATAAAATATACCAGTAAAATTAATTTCAGGCAATATATGTTATTATTAGTGTTGGTCAAAATTAAATTCATCTTTTTTTAAATTAAAAATGTGGCTGTAAGAGCAGAAGCAAGAAAAACTACAATCCTGCAGCCTGTGGACCAAAAACCACAGTTACAGAAAGATAGACAAGATGAAAAGGCAGAGGGCTATGTACCAGATGAAGGAACAAGAAAAAACCCCAGAAAAACAACTAAATGAAGTGGAGATAGGCAACCTTCCAGAAAAAGAATTCAGAATAATGATAGTGAAGATGATCCAGGACCTCGGAATAAGAATGGAGGCAAAGATCGAGAAGATGCAAGAAATGATTAACAAAGACTTAGAAGAATTAAAGAACAAACAAACAGAGATGACCAATACAATAACTGAAATGAAAACTACACTAGAAGGAATCAATAGCAGAATAACTGAGGCAGAAGAACGGATAAGTGACCTGGAAGACAGAATGGTGGAATCCACTGCTGCGGAACAGAATAAAGAAAAAAGAATGAAAAGAAATGAAGACAGCCTAAGAGACCTCTGGGACAACATTAAACGCAACAACATTTGCATTATAGGGGTCCCAGAAGGAGAAGAGAGAGAGAAAGGACCAGAGAAAATATTTGAAGAGATCATAGTCGAAAACTTCCCTAACATGGGAAAGGAAATAGCCACCCAAGTCCAGGAAGCACAGTAAGTCCCACACAGGATAAACCCAAGGAGAAACACGCCGAGACACATAGTAATCAAAGTGGCAAAAATTAAAGACAAAGAAAAATTATTGAAAGCAGCAAGGGAAAAACGACAAATAACATACAAGGGAACTCCCATAAGGTTAACAGCTGATTTCTCAGCAGAAACTCTACAAGCCAGAAGGGAGTGGCATGATATACTTAAAGTGATGAAAGGGAAGAACCTACAACCAAGATTACTCTACCCGGCAAGGATCTCATTTAGATTTGATGGAGAAATCAAAAGCTTTACAGACAAGCAAAAGCTACGAGAATTCAGCACCACCAAACCAGCTCTACAACAAATGCTAAAGGAACTTCTCTAAGTGGGAAACACAAGAGAAGAAAAGGACCTACAAAAACAAACCCAAAACAATTAAGAAAATGGTCATAGGAACATACATATCAATAATTACCTTAAACGTGAATGGATTAAATGCCCCAACCAAAAGACATAGACTGGCTGAATGGATACAAAAACAAGACCCAGGGCTTCCCTGGTGGCGCAGTGGTTGAGAGTCTGCCTGCCAATGCAGGGCACACGGGTTCGAGCCCTGGTCTGGGAAGATCCCACATGCCGCGGAGCAACTGGGCCCGTGAGCCACGATTGCTGAGCCTGCGCGTCTGGAGCCTGTGCTCCGCAACAAGAGAGGCCGCAACGGTGAGAGGCCTGCGCACCGCGATGAAGAGTGGCCCCCGCTTGCCACAACTAGAGAAAGCCCTCGCACAGAAACGAAGACCCAACACAGTCAAAAATAAATTAATTAATTAATTAAAAAAAAAAAAAAGAAAAAAAAAAAAAAAAACAAGACCCATATATATGCTGTCTACAAGAGACCCACTTTAGACCTAGGGACACATACAGACTGAAAGTGAGGGGATGGAAAAAGATATTCCATGCAAATGGAAATCAAAAGAAAGCTGGAGTAGCTATACTCATATCAGATAAAATAGACTTTAAAATAAAGAATGTTACAAGAGACAAGGAAGGACACTACATAATGATCAAGGGATCAATCCAAGAAGAAGATATAACAATTATAAATATATATGCACCCAACATAGGAGCACCTCAATACATAAGGCAACTGCTAACAGCTATAAAAGAGGAGATCGACAGTAACACAATAATAGTGGGGGACTTTAACACCTCACTTACACCAATGGACAGATCATCCAAAATGAAAATGAATAAGGAAACAGAAGCTTTAAATGACACAATAGACCAGTTAGATTTAATTGATATATATAGGACATTCCATCCAAAAACAGCAGATTACACGTTCTTCTCAAGTGCGCACGGAACATTCTCCAGGACAGATCACATCTTGGGTCACAAATCAAGCCTCAGTAAATTTAAGAAAATTGAAATCATATCAAGCATCTTTTCGGACCACAACGCTATGAGATTAGAAATGAATTACAGGGAAAAAAACATAAAACAGACAAACACATGGAGGCTAAACAATACGTTACTAAATAACCAAGAGATCACTGAAGAAATCAGAGAGGAAATCAAAAAATATCTAGAGACAAATGACAATGAAAACACGACGACCCAAAACCTATGGGATGCAGCAAAAGCAGTTCTAAGAGGGAAGTTTATAGCTATACAAGCCTATCTCAAGAAACAAGAAAAATCTCAAGTAAACAATCTAACCTTACACCTAAAGAAACTAGAGAAAGAAGAACAAACAAAACCCAAAGTTAGCAGAAGGAAAGAAATCATAAAGATCAGAGCAGAAATAAATGAAATAGAAACAAAGAAAACAATAGCAAAGATCAATAAAACTAGAAGTTGGTTCTTTGAGAAGATAAACAAAATTGATAAGCCATTAGCCAGACTCATCAAGAAAAAGAGGGAGAGGACTCAAATCAATAAAATCAGATATGAAAAAGGAGAAGTTACAACAGACACCGCAGAAATACAAAGCATCCTAAGAGACTACTACAAGCAACTTTATGCCAAGAAAATGGACAACCTGGAAGAAATGGACACATTTTTAGAAAGGTATAACCTTCCAAGACTGAACCAGGAAGAAACAGAAAATATGAACAGACCAATCACAAGTAATGAAATTGAAACTGTGATTAAAAATCTTCCAACAAACAAAAGTCCAGGACCAGATGGCTTCACAGGTGAATTCTATCAAACATTTAGAGAAGAGCTAACACCTATCCTTCTCAAACTCTTCCAAAAAATTGCAGAGGAAGGAACACTCCCAAACTCATTCTATGAGGCCACCATCACCCTGATACCAAAACCAGACAAAGACACTACAAAAAAAGAAAATTACAGACCAATATCACTGATGAATATAGATGCAAAAATCCTCAACAAAATAGTAGCAAACAGAATCCAACGACACATTAAAAGGATCATACACCACGATCAAGTGGGATTTATCCCAGGGATGCAACAAGGATTCTTCAATATATGCAAATCAATCAATGTGATACACCATATTAACAAATTGAAGAATAAAAACCATATGATCACCTCAATAGATGCAGAAAAAAAAATGTGGCTGTAAGAAAATGTATTATTACATTCGCGGCTTGCATTTGTGCCTTGCATTGTATTTCTACTGGATGATGCTGATCTAGAGGACCTCAGAAATCCAAATTCCTTACTCAAGTCAAAAGGGGTGTTTTTCTACCGGCACTAAATGTTGAATTCTTGATTATGTCCAAGGAAAGTAAGGCATCCACAGGAACAAAGACAGAGCTTCCGGTTATCAGCTGTAAGAACTAAGACCACAGAAACTTCATCAGAGTCTGGATTCTTATGGATGTTCCATGTATTTCTGTTCTGCCACTTATTAATCCTTTGACTGTGGGTAATTCACTTAATCCCTCTGACCCTTGGGCATAAAAGATCTTCCTCAAACGTTGTGAGGATGAGATTATTTTAAATGGTTTCTATTATCATTACCACTTCCACTCAGCTACTCTGGAGTATCCGGTGTTAAAACAACCTTAAAAAAAAAAAAAAAAACCTTTAAATAAAAGGAATAAACGTCTGTGGATCAGGGTCCCGGTCTGAAGTCTCTAGAGAGGTAAGGTGATCTAAAACTTTAGCTCCAGAGGGAGAAGAAAGAAAAGGAAGAAAAGACAGCGGGGCAGGTAGCATGCACCTGATAAGGGGCACTGAAGATGAATGGGAAATAAGATGCTTATATATCCTTAGTAAATGAAAATCCACATTTACAAATAAAGGCAAGTACACACCAAGTTACCCGAATGGGCCTCTGTTAATGACCTCAGCCTGAGCTTCCTTCAGTCTCTTGCTCGCAGGAAGGCCGGAAGCTGGGGGGGGGAGTCCACTCGGTTCCCTAAATCCCTGCGTTCTGCAGGGCACCATTATTTCCACCAGTGATTCCTGACCTTAGCTTTGTCCAATGCTCTCTTTTTATAACATGTTAAGTGCACCCTTTACTGTCATGAATTATGAGCGGTGCAAAAAACTTGCATAGATGATACAAAGATGACATACTGCTTAAAGTTAATTTAGAACAAAATGAATAAAAAATCCCTAATCTTTTCCCTAGGGGGGGAAATTCTTTATTTCATAAGAGGATTTACCAGCTGATGCCTAAAAGTGACAAACTCTCCTATTCAAATAAGAACCAAAGGATAAATTTAAATCACAAATGAATTTTGAAACATCTTCTGTTAAGAGAGAAGGTACACCTGCATCTTTAAGGACCACATTACCTGGCCACAGCCCATCTTCCAATGGAGTTGCTTTCTTGTCTTACCTGAAGAAGAATATTGTTCCAGGATCACCTTCTTTTGCAGAATTTTCCATACCTATCACCAAAATATTTGCTGCATCTGTGATAAATGAGCAAAAAGCTATGTCACAAGGTGACACAAGATTTAAGTCACCTATAAACTTTTAACAAAGTATTTGTGATGATTTCTTCATATACCATGAAGTGCTCTACAACATAGTGTCCATTTTTCTACTAAGGTTTCTGAAAGTATTTAGTATATGAAAATGAAAAGACCATAAGAAATTACTTGAACAAAATATTCAACAACCTGTGACACTATTATTAGTGCTATTTAAAACTCATTCACCCCCATTTTGATTCAGTAATCACTAGTCCAGTTGATAATTATTAAAGTCTTAGTATCAGTACAACTAAGGTTCAAGAATTTGGGGGGGTGGGGGAGGGATGGATTGGGAGTTTGGGGTTAGCAGATGCAAACTATTATATAGAGAACAGATAAACAACAAGGTCCTACTGTATAGCACAGGGAACTATATCCAATATCCTATGATAAACCATAATGGAAAAGAATATAAAAAAGAATGTATATGTATAACTGAATCACTTTGTTGTACAGCAGAAATTATCACACTGTAAATCAACTATAGTTCAATTAAAAAAAAGAAAAAAGAATTAAACTTCTGTAAAAGTAGTTTAAAATAAAATTTGAAGAGCCATTAATATAGTCTCTTCCTTTAAATATCATTTTATTAATAATATAATTTTAATATTCTCCAACTACTCATTTCACTGAATTTTAAATTATATTGTATAAAGTGTGGAAAATAGAGGACATACAGAAACAAAGATACAGTCCATTTCAAAACATATCTGATTTCAAAGTTAATCATGAGAACTACCATGATAGTCACCTATAACTATTTAAATATTTTAACATTTTAAATATTAAATACATACATATACAAATATTCACCAGTAAGTAGTTACTTTGTATATTAGTTTAGTAGTATTTATTATAAGTATATAAATATTCTATAATGTAAACTATATATAACATGTTAGTCTATCAATTAATAAATATACTAATATTAATATGTAAAATGTTACATAATTTCTTTTTTGAAACTAAATACATTTTAATACAAAACAAAATACAAAATAACCCTTTTCAGAAAACAGAAATATTTAATCCTTTTCCCACAAATTAGAAGTTGCTTTATCCTCAGAGCATAGTTTGCAATGCATGTGTTTGTATTTAAGATTTGTTTCACAGACTGTTCATTAAACTGCTACTGCAAAGCAGGAGGTGGGAGGGACGATCCCAGGAGAAAAAGACACTGGAAAAGCCGCACCTCAGAATCATTTGGAAATTCAACATTTTCTAATTCTATCTTTTGATGTTTCACTTCCAATTATTTTCATTTCTTTACCACAATCTGTCCTTTTAGGGGAGAGAACTGTTGAATAGAAGTGCAGCCACGAAAAGAATCTTTCTTTCCCACCAACATAATTTCTTAACATAAAATTAGGATCCTCAAAGCTTCAGAGCTCCGGATAGAGGTTGGGGAATGGGGGATTCAGATAGAGACCAACTCCTAAACTCCTTTTCTTTGGTGAAATCACACTTCCTTAAGTTCTACATCTATAGAGGGCAAGGCTCACCCACATAGCCGAGAACACCACAAATGAAGTGGGAAAGATCCAGGCCAGCGAGAATAGTATGAGAAGCCCCCAAGTGTGTAATGCACAGGGCCACCCTGCTGACAGCCTCTGGAATCAGCCAAGAAAGAATACCTCAGGGCAATTTTTCTTTTTAGAGGCCCTGGACATAGCTCTGTTTTTCTAAGTCAATTATGTTTGTTTTTTGCCACCAAATAGTACAAACAGTCAGTTCAGATCATCAAGGCTGAGAAAGCACAATGACATTTCGATTGTTTCTTACAGGGTCGGTGACTCTTTTAAGAATTTCTTCTGTAGCAGAGAGGTTTTCAACCTACTATTTTTTGCTACTTTGAGGTAAATTCATGAATCTTCCATCAAAGTGCTCCAAGTCATTTTTTTAACGTAAAGCAGGTGATTTCTCAAGATGCCTTCCTCACACTATCCTAAAATCCTCTCAGTTTATTTTAATTCTCTTTTAAAATAGTGAGTTTATCTTTTAACTAATTTTGTTAGTTTTAAAGTGTTGGACCGTACTGGTAAATTTTTCTTTAAAGGCTCTCCCCAACATTTCTATCAATTTTACGGTTCTTCTGTAATACTAAAATAACTTTTTAACGTGACAGAAATGAAGTGTCATGGCCTTTGATCATCCCAAGTAAGAGGGATCCTATAAATACAGCTGAATAAACCATATTGAGTTTAATCTTAGATCTAAGTTCTCTGTGAATATGTTTTAAATTTCCTATCTTTGTATGTCATTTGTATAAAGAGATTCAACACCACTTTTATGATATAATCCTTCAAATAGAAAATGAGGGGCTTCCCTGGTAGCTCAGTGGTTAAGAACCCACCTGCCAATGCAGGGGACATGGGTTCGAGCCCTGGTCCGGGAAGATCCCACATGCCGTGGAGCAACTAAGCCCGTGCATCACAGAGCCTGCGAGCCACAACTACTGAGCCCACGTGCCACAACTACTGAAGCCCACGTGCCTAGAGCCCGTGCTCTGCAACAAGAGAAGCCACCGCAATGAGAAGCCCACGCACCGCAAAGAAGAGTAGCCCCCGCTCGCCGCCAACTAGAGAAAGCCCATGTGCACAGCAACAAAGACCCAACACGGCCAAAAATAAGAACAAATAAATAAATTTATTTAAAAAAAGGAGAAAATGAAACCTAAACAAATGCATATTTAAGACAGTTATCATAGGAAAATTATTTTCTAATGCATTTTAACATACTTGGCCCCAGGTTCAAGAAGATGTACCTCTAGGCAAGCTTGTTACTTCAACATATCCATGGGAGGCCAGATCTTGAGAGAGACTTCCAAGATGGTATTCATCTGCGGTTGCAAATGCAGTACAGTGCATCAGGTCCTGTGCCAGAGAGAGGAGCGTGAGATGGGTTACCAAGAGGTGCCTGTGATGGCTGTCTCTTTACAGGGAGGATGGCGTGCTGCAAAACTGGCACTCGAGAGCTTTCTCCAAACGTTTCTACGGTTCAGACAAAGGACGTGAGAAGGATGCAGAGGAAGAAGTTACAAGCAGGCAGGTTTCAGCTCAATCTACGCACGAACTTCCTCTTCATCGTCAAAGAGACGGAGCGGGCTGTCAGAACAGGGAGCCACACCTGCTGCTTGTGCTTCAAGCACAGACTGGTCAAAAAATAGAGGGGATTTAGGCACCATACAAGGCGCCTGGATGAGATGCTAGTTAACGTCTGTCCAACCTTGAGCTTCCATGGTTCTTTTTCACAGCAGCATTATTATTTGAGGTCATTTGATAATTTGCCACTAGCCTTGTACAGGCAAGAGATTACTTTGAATCTACTAAGGAATTACAGAATTTTTACTCTAGTTAATTGTACTCTGGTTAAAAGTTCTGTGAATCTGAGAATGTGTCCCGGTTTGGTGAGTGCTTTGGATTTCTGCACTAGGAGTCTTACCTGTGTGTACATGCACACATTTATGTTGTGTGTAGCTATACAGTATACATATGGTAAGCATATGGCACAGCACACAGTGTTTTTGTCAAACTGTAGGTCACAAGCCGTTAGTGAGTCCTGATACCAATTTAGTCGGCCCAAACCAGCTTAAAAAAAAATAAACTAAACAGAATAAAACAGAAAATATTAGAGTACATAATTCATAGTAAGGGTAAATTTTATGACATTTTCTGTCACATATATGTCTATATAGGTATATTGGGTCACTACATATACACTGTAATGTAAAATAAATTTCTCACTATGGAATATGGTCAATAAAGTTCAAAAGCTATCGGCAGAGGTGTTAAGAGTTCAGGCACAGAATTAGGTTCATTAAAAAAAAATCAGAATAACAATAATGCCTACTTGATAGGGTTGTTGTGAAGTTTAAACAAGCTGATGAATGTCAACTGCTCAGAACCATGACTAGCACAAATGTTCAACATTTTTTAGGTAATAGTTATTATTACGGCACATACAGATATGTTTAAACCATCAAAATTTATGGGAGGCTAAAAAGTTTATCAAGTAATTTACATCTGAATTTTCATTTGTTCGTAATTTTATATTTTAGTATCTATTAATCAGAACATTAGTGAGTCTACTGTCTTTGATACATATGGTGCTTTGGTCCATATGTATCAAAAGAGGTATATGAGTCACTAAATCAAAATTTATTCCTAGGATTTACTCATCTTGGCTCCTAAATTCTTTCCCTTTCTGCTACATTCCTAGTATGAAATTCAAGAAAAGTAGTACATAAATTTCTTCCTTCCTCCCACTTTTGTTACCTAACTCCTGGCTCTTTCTCAAGAGATGACCTAACTCTGGTTTGCTTTTTCTTCCATCTGTTACACAGTTCTAATGTGTGGTTTGAAAAGTAGCAGAGGAATAAACAGAGGACCTGAAAAACCTAAAATCTGTAAAATATCCGCTCATAAGCAAAACATTCAATTGTCTAATTGATTTTAATTCAATTAGAAAAAAAATTAAAAGTCAGACAACCTGACATTGTCACTGAATGTGAGCTAAACGGATGCAGAACCCTCCTGTTGCAGATATCTGACATGCTGATTCCCATATTGATTATGAAGGTAAGAACACGTGAATTTACAAAAACATACGGATCCATACAGTCAAAGTAAAGCTGGTTACTGGAGTACAGGAATCAGTTATGCGCTTAAGGTTTAGAAGTGCCAGCACTAGTTGTTCTTTTAAGGCTCCGTGGAGTTAAAAAGAGGGGGCAGGATATGAGATTAAGTTGGCTGAAAGAAAGGAATCCTGGAAAGAAGCATCAGGTAAGGCCATGGCAGGCAGGCTCTACCCTACAAAAGCTGACAAATTTACTGAAGTTTGCTAAGCAAAATCCCAGTGTATTAGGTTGGATGTCAGAGTTACTCTGGGACTGCTACAGCTGACATGCTTAGTTTAGGCTGGAGTGGGAAGAGAAGGAGGCACGAAGGAGAAGACAGGAGATAAGGAGAAGGTCAACAACAGCTAGTCCAGTGGAGGGTTTTCCCATAACTGTACTAGAAACGGCACTGCCGACTGTCTCTAGAATCAGAGCCGTAAACTGGCAGCCCAGAGAACTATCCAACTCAAGAGCTGACCCACATAGTGTTTTCAAGATTTGAACAAACTATCAACAATAAATGGCCATTTGACACAAAATCCAGATTTCCATCATCTTTCGCTCCAGTGGAAGATCTAGCAGTAACTGACCAGGGTTGGGGCGGGGGGGGGGCGGGCCTGATTCTCCAGCCGATGCAGTCCCTCCCACTCCCTGTCTCGTGCCTGCTTCACCATCATCTTTCTTACGGACCAGGCCCATCTGTGCTAAAAAAACTTATACTATTTTACATTCTCAAAAATGGAACAAGTCAAAGCATTCAACCACTACTTCCATGAGAAAATATATGCTGAGCTCCAAAGAGTCAGGTTATAAATTTTTAAACACAATTTGTTTTTAACTTAGTCATTCCAAGGATCTTTGCAGATTTTCTGAAGACTGTCACCTTTCCTTCTCTCACCATCTCTTATTTAGTTTGGGTCAGAGTTCTAGCCAATGTCTCACAGCTTATTTGGCTTAGCCTACGTTACATAACTTATATGGCTCGCCACACTACTTTCTGTATTCTCCTTAAACATCTGGGATGTGAGTCTCTGTTTAAGTTATGAATCTTCTGTGAATAAATGATTCACAAGGTTTTCCAATTTGACTTGTTATAAATATCATTTTTGGGTTTTATTTCCTTTGTTTTTCAATTTCAAGATTGTATTTAAATCCATTTGGTAAAGGGAAAGAGTGTGTGTCATCTTTGCATTTTTTTCCCCTATTATTTAAAGATGTTACTCTGCAAGAAGCTTTCATTTTTAGACATGTTTTTTTCTGGATTTTTATAATGAACCATTATTTTTTGAGCATTAAATATAAATATATAGCAAATTTCAGATTCTAGCATGGGGATCAACAACTTGTTCTTAAATAAATGTGCCAAACCAACCTAAAATAGTTATTGGATTTAAGACTTAAATTTAGGCCTTTCTATTTTAAAATGTTAAAAGAAAACCACCCAAACCCAAACAAAACAAAACCAAAGCCAAGAAAACCACCATGTTTCAGTATGTTTCATTTTTCTGGCCACAGAAAACATATTCCAGCAGATGGGGCTAGAAATTTATATATGATTCTTGTTTTAGAGCATCACATACTCTGACAGAATACTTTTCCTAAAAAAGAAACTTTATTTTTATTCATGTTCTTTCACTAAAAAAAGAAATTAGTGCATTACAGTAATGTTGCTTCTATATTACTAAGGGAAAAAAATGCATGTTTTTCCTGTTATGTACAGATTATAGGCGAAAGTTATAAAACACAGATGCATTTTACATTACTAGTATAAAGCTTTAGCTTTTAAGCTTTCTGACTACAACCCATGGTGAGAAACCCTTTCACATACACAGTACCTACCTACACATAGACACCCACACCAATAACTGACGCAAAAGCTTCACAGAACAATATTTACCTTTATTATGAGTAATGCATTGATAATTTCTATTCTATTTCATCAAACAAACCAAGAAAAACCCAAACCTATTAACAACCCACTGGTTAATTTTACTACACACTGTGGTGTTAGCCTGAAAACTACTGCTGGGCGTCCCAGCACCCTGCCTCCTCTGCCAGCCTCCACGCTGCTCAGAGGGTGGTCCTCATCCTCGGGCATTGTCCTCCTCAAAGACAGGACAGAGCAACAAGAAGCACTGGCCCTGCCATGGTAAGTGATGAGCCAACGGTATGTGGGTTGAGCATCTCAGTAGGTTATGATCTCTACAAATGGAATCAGGTGAAGACTTGATTCCAATATAGAGGGTGAGTAGCCTCACCCAGTCAATTCCAAGCGCACGCCGTGTGGCAGAGGTAAGAGGGTGAGCTCAGGTGCACACGTGGGGAATGAGACAAAGGGTACCTCTTTCTGGTACAAAGTAGAGTCCTTTCCTGACTCAGTCCAGAGGGGAGGAAAGGGCTTTACCACCAAAGGGGACTCGCCAGCCCCATGATGCCCACGTGGAAATGGAGGGGCCCTCTATTCGGGACAGATAAAAGCCAGTCTTCAGCCCTGGGCATATATTACCTCGTTATACCTCAAGACTGTGTTCTCCTGTAAGATCATTAGAAAATAATGTTCCAAGAATCATACTCCCTCAGGTCACTTTCAAAATGCTTTCAGAAATAGAAAAGATTGTCTATTATTTTCCTGTGCTTCCAGAGAAACGACATACTGTTTCTGTTTTCGCGAAATTCCAACCGAAGTCACAGCTATTACGTTACATAATATGTCCTACGCCAGGACCCAGGAAATAAATGACTCCTTAAATTGGTGACAGAAAAAGTTATTTCTTATAAGACACTCTTATGTTTTTCTTTTTTTCTTGTTAGACAACAAGAAATGTACAACCCAGGAGTATTCCTGCTTTTCTTTAATCACTGGGCTTCTCCGAACTAAATGTTCAACTAGATTACTCATATCAGATACCTGATAATATTTACTTCTCTGTTCATATCAACTGCTTGCTCTATTTTAAATGTAATGCTTTTATTATCTCATTTGAAACTTATTAAATTTTGAAAATCTACTTCAAATCCTTTCCTGGAAGCAGAAAAAAAAAAAGTCCTAAAGAAAAATAAAAAACGGAATCCAGGAAAACTGCTTTCAAGTCTACGGACAGCCCAAAGAAATAATGCCTCTTTGACAGTTTACAACCAACAACTACAAAAAAAAGTGACATCTCTGACCTTACCAGCCTTTCATAAGAAACTTGATTCTGCTCTGGGCTGCTAGATGTAACAAAAGAAAAAAGGGACTTGATCCTCCTCTTTTTTGGACCTGCTATGAATTCAGGTTTTTACACTTAATTTCATCTCAGTCACTTAAATACTAAATTTCCCAGATGATCACAAAACTAAACAACATAATTAAACACTCAAGAGCTAGAAAGAAAGGAGTGAGAGCAGAATGCATCCAAAACTCCCATCCTTCATATCGTGGGTTCAAGGAAACCAAACAAGAATGTAAACAAAGCTAGAATCCAAAATAAAAGTCATTAACCGACTCCTAACTTCACAACCTGAGGATAAGACGTGAAGGCCTGTACCCCTTTTTAAAGGAAGTCAACCACACAGTAAAAAAAAAACAAAACAAAAACAGAACAAGTTAAACGCTCTCAAGGTCTACTTCTCAGAATCGAGATTTTAAGATAGACAGTATAACCTGTTTTCTGATAGATTCAGAATGCTTCATCAAGTTTTAAATATTCGACATTCCTAATTTTAACGTTGATGGCTACAGACATCAAAGATCCCTTTGCTTCTCTTCTATCCTTTCCTGTTTAATAAACATTTATTAAGTATAAGGCAAAGTTTCAAGTATCATGCGAGATACACAGGTTACCAAAGGGCTTGATCTTGACCTTAAATATTTATCATTTAGTGGGCAAATGCAAACTGTAGTTGAGAAATTCCCATAAACCTCTTAACAGTGAATGAAAACAACCACTTCAACCTTCAAATGATAAAAAAAAGCAAAAACCTTCACTCTGCTTTTTGGATTCCACCTTGCCATGTCCTTTCACCACCCTCTCCCATGCAGTCACCATTGGCTAATGAATGTTTACCTGCCTGCGTACTTAATGTAACAAAAATTTTTTAAATTTAATACAGAATTTCTACAGTTTGATTTTTTTTTTTAAATGGGGGCTTTTTATAGCACTGTTCCTAGAATGGACTTACTACTAGTCTTTTTCAAAATCTCCTTAGGCCACTAACTAATCCTTTCATAAACTATATTTTTATATTTAATTGCCTCTATTTTGCCTTTATATGTACCACTAATTCCTAAAATTAAGATGTTGATTCCCTTTGGAGATGACAGGTTTTACTATTAGGCTTCAAAGATCCTGAAAGAAGTGCTGAGCTGGGGGCTGGCTCTCCCATGTTGGCACTAAGGCTGAGGTGGGATCCACAGGGGTTCAGAGTGATTATTAGGGAACAGAGGCGCCACCACCACAAGTGTTTTTACCTTGTTCACAGGCAGAACTGGAAGGTTGGTCCTGGATGGCTGCCTGGTCCTTGATGCTTTCAGTGGTCTCTTGATTTGCGGAAAGTCTTGTTTAGAAACAAGTGTTTCCGTTGACACAGATGAGGAATGTCTCTTTAATATTTTTATAAACCACTTAAAACCTAACAGATTTGGTTTGTGAGTCACTTTCCTATGAGTACCAAGGGAGTTCCTGGTTGGAAGGTGCTCTTTTTCATCTTGGTAACGTGCGGTGTTTAATGGAGAGAGTACGTTTGTATTTGATATTTTCCGGTTCATTTCCAGGACCTGGGACTTATTCAAACCAACAGCTGCTGTATCAGGAAAGAACAAATTCACGTTCTGACGTCTTGTCAGGGTGTTGCATGCTGTGGTCTCAAATTCCTTAAGTGGTTTTAATGTTCGATGAACAAGTCTTTGGCACTGACACGCTTTTGATAGAATATAGTGACATCTGGCCAAGGATCTGAGAAGTCTGGCTGACATTACCACATCTCAAGCTAAAAGAAAAAGAATTCACAGTTCAAGTGTTTTAATAAAAAATGTTAAAAAGATATATAGTGTTTTCCCAGGTAACAGGTATATTTCTGTAAAACAATTTGCAAAGTAGATACAGCTTAACTTAAGCCTAGTAAAAGAATGAGGTTAAAAAAATACATACAAGTGTTTTCACCACCTCTCCTTTAGTCAACCTTTAGCCTTCTTTCTGGAAGGTTACAAGACTATAAAGCTATTGAGGGACTTCCCTGGCGGTCCAGTGGTTAAGACTCTGCGCTCCCAATGCAGGGGGCAAGGGTTCGATCCCTGGTCTGGGAACTAAGATCCCACATGCCGCACGGCGTGGCCAAACCAAAAAAAAAAAGTAGTTTATTTGTCCTTTAAACACATAGCATTTTTGAACACCTTAAAGCAACAGACAATTATTGGGGCCTATCAGAGGTGATGTTTGAATCGGGTTTCAAAAGGGCAGAGGGATCGGCAAGTCAAACCCCCCAGGTAAACAGTGTTGTTCACCTGACACACAGGATGCACCTTCAGGGGAGGCAGGTGTGAGCTGCAGCAGCAGCTGAGGGCCGAACAGGAGCCTGTGGCTGCATCCTAAGTACTGGTCCTAAAGAGCCTCTATAGGAGGGGGAAGTCGGGGCTCTTCACGTGAGACTCACACGGTCAAAAGTACATTCAAGGGCTTCCCTGGTGGCGCAGTGGTTGAGAATCTGCCTGCCAGTGAGGGAGACACGGGTTCGAGCCCTGGTCTGGGAGGATCCCACATGCCGCGGAGCAACTAGGCCCGTGAGCCACAACTACTGAGCCTGCGCGTCTGGAGCCTGTGCTCCGCAACAAGAGAGGCCGCGATAATGAGAGGCCCGCACACCGCGATGCAGAGTGGCCCCCGCTCGTTGCAGCTGGAGAAAGGCCCTCGTACAGAAACGAAGACCCAAAACAGCCATAAATAAATAAATAAATAAAAATTAAAAAAAAAAAAGAATAGAATAACTATAATCAGAGGTAGCAAAATATGCAGCATCTTTCTAAAAAAAAAAAAAAAAAAAAAAAAGTACATTCAAGAAACATATCCTTGGTTAAAACTTAGAGGGGGAACTGAGAGAGACTAAGACATTGCTTTCTGAGTACTTTGTACCCAGCAAGCGCTCTGCTTCACCTCACGACAATCCCGTGAGGTACTTCACAGGGGCAACTGAGGCTTAGGGAGGCTGACTGCTTACAATCAGTGATGCAGAGACAGAAGGAAATCCCAAGCTTTTGCAGTTCTAAAGACAACGCTGTAACCACTGCATATAGATTATCTCCCTTTAAAAGGATGAGGCCAAGGATGAGTCACTGCGATATTTAGGAGGTAGAACCTGCTGCTTTCAAAATATCTTCCAAAGCTGGAATTCTCTATTTAGTTCTAGTCCAACTAGCTATTCTAGTTCACCTTTAGTTATACTATTACCTGCCAGTTGAACCAGTGGGTTTTGCAGAACCTAATTAGACACTATTTTAGGAATCTGTTTACACAGACCTGGATTCTTCCATTCTCTTCTAGGAAATTCTTACCTCCAAGCTCTAAATCTTGCCTTCACACAGAGGCTGGGACAAAGAACGTAAAACCTACAGGACAAACGAGTGTGTTTTCTCCCTTTGCTGAGGAAAACAGAGGGGTAGCATTTAAGGTATCCGACACACACACAAAATTATTTAGGCTTTGTTAAAAACTGGAACACATCTCAGAAAAGTGAAATTTTAATTGCACAAACTAAATTTAAAGATAAAAATACACTAGATTTTTAATTACACTAAGAGCTTTATATAACATTTTGGGCATCGAATTTCCGTGTTCCACATCATCCTTGTCATAATTCTTGATGGTTTCTACATCCGTGCAGATTGGTGGGGGGCGTGATCCGCCCCCCACCCCCCCGAGTGATCTCTTCTTCCATTCTCCCTTAGCCACTCACTCCCAGGGTCTTACGCTCTGAGCTATATCGTGGCCATTAGGCACCTGCGGCTACTGAGCACTTGAAATGTGGCTCAATAAAATTTAAAAAATAATTTTTTTTGGTACCTTGTATTTTATACTTAATATAAAAAAGTAAAATATCTCAATAATTTTTATATTGATTACTTGTTGAAATAATATTTTTAGATATATTGGGCTAGATAAAATTAACCTCACCTCTTAATTTTTACTTTTAAAGTGTCTAGAAAACTTAAAATGCCGTGTGTGGCTTGTATCGTATACCTGTTGGAGGGTCCTGCTCTAGACCTGTCATTACCAGTATCTGTAACCTCATGTTCTCAATTTCAAGCATTCTACTCTCCAAACACCACCTCTGATCTTCCAGGCTCACTCCTATCACCCAATTCCAACAGTTCTTCAACCCCAACAGGACCTACAATTCAATGATCCAAGCACTTTTTCACTGCCCCTCGCTCCCCACATCACTTCCCCCACACTTAGCTATATTCCATGGGCCCCAAATCCCTTGCACCCCTCTCTTCCACATACCCACGTGACAAAACCTCAACGTGAATTAAATATAATTCACCCAATTTGCGCCTGGACTCCTGCACCTCAACGTGGCTGGAGACAGACAACCAACCAACAACCATCTGGTCTCACTTTAAAATCATGACCACCCACTTCAGGTGGGCCCTTCATGCCACTCAACGATCTTAAATACTGTACTTCCATACTATATTTTACTTTTCGCTCTCTCCTCACACCTTCAATGCCTCCTCCTTTCTCATTCTCAATAACGACCTTGCTTCCTCTTTGGTTGACAAAACAGAAATAATCAGGAGAGAACTTCCACCAGCTCTTGCCATCATCCACCTGCCCACCTATTGCTTTTGTGCCCATATACTTTGTCTTGCCTTCTGCTGCTACAGATGAGGTGCCCGTGGTCCCATCCACAGCCAGGTCCTCTATCTGCACACCGAGTCTCTTCCTTCCCTGCCTACAGAAGACATAGTTAAGCTCTTCTCCCCTCTCTCTCCCATGCTACTTATTTTTCCCTTTTTACTGACACATTCCTATTAGCATACAACTAGGCTCTGATTTCTCCCACCTTATAAAAACAACTCTTCCCCGACACCCATCTTCCCTTCCATATACTACACTTGTTCTCTGAGCTCCTTTCCTTTTAGAGGAGTTTTATTGCCTCTCTCCATCTCCTCTTCTCTGATTTTTTTTGAACCCACTCCAATTGGGCATGTTCATCTCTGTCACTTCACCAAAACCCATTTGTCAAGGCCAGCAACGACCACCACATTTATAAGTCCTGTGGTCACTTCTCAGTATTCATTTTACCTGACTGACCAGCAACATGTGATACAGCTGATCACTCCACCCTACTCCCTCACTCGCTTCTGGGATACCACGCTGGCCATTTGCATCCTACCTCATTGGTAGGATGTCTCTTTTGCTGGTTTCCCATCCCAAGAATGTAATGTACCAAGGCCCAGTATTTGGGTCACCTTTCTTCTCTATTCTCAGCTCCTGGTGATCTCACCCAATCTCATAGTTTTATATAGTACCTACAATTGATGAATAGCAAATATTTATCCCTAAACTACTCTGATGAGCATGAAAAATGTAACATGCTCAAAACTGAGCTTCTGAAATCTTCCTGCAAATCCTATTCTTCCCAGTCTCCCCCACTCATGAAATAGCAATTACATCCTTACCTTTGCTAAGGCCCCAAACCTGCAGTCCACCTTATTCTTCTCTTCCTTCTCCATACCCAATCTGTCAGCAAATCCCACTGGCTTTGTTCGGACTGGTCCTCACCACCAACACTGCCACCACCCTGGTCCAAGCTGCTGTCCTTCCCAGGGATTACTGTCACAGCCTCCGAATTGGTTTCCCAGCTTCTGTTCTTCAGATTCTTCTGAACACAGCAACCAAACTCAAATCGGATTACATCTTCCCTCTTCATAAAATTTGATGATGGCCTCACATTTCACTTGAAATAAAAGCCAAACACCTTAAGATAGACTGCATGGCCCTCCATTCTCTGCCCTTTATCACCACTCTGACATCTCCTCCAGCTTTTTCCCCCTGCTCATTTTGCTCCAGTCACTCTGGTCTCTGGATCTCTGCACTTACTATCCCTTATACTCTTCTCCCGGGTGTCTGTAAGCCTCATTCCCTCACCTCCTTCAGACCTTTGCTCAAATGTCTCCTACACAGTGAAGTCTTCCCTGACCACTTCATTTAAAACGCACACCAGCACCCGCACTCTAGCTGCCTCCACTCTCTATTTCTCCATTGCATTTAACATCACTTGCAAACACGTTGTGTTCTTAATTTATTAACTCACACAACAAATTATGAACTGAGTTCCTACCATGTGACAGAAATTGTCCTACTTGCTAATACAGCTGAAAATAAAATAGACGAAAATCCCTATCTTTTGAAACTTACATCACAGTGGGGGTGACAGATAATACACGTGGTAAACCACTAAAATATACATTAAATAGTCACAACGCTACAGGGAAAAAAACAGAAGAGCAAAGGAGATCTTTGTCTCTCTCCTGTAGCACCTAAGCTCCTTGAGGATGAAGATTTGCCTTTTGTTCATGCTGTGTCTCCTGTAACCAGAGTGCCCAGCACACAGCAGTTATTCAACTCGTACTTTTTGAATGAAATACAAGGCAGCTACTCAGTTCTTGGACACATTTTCTACTTTTTAAGAACATACAAACTGAGAAATCTGTATCAACTAGACTATGAGTCAATGGATAAGTGGCGCTAATCTCTGGGAGCACGCCTTCCAATTCCTTAAGCTGCTCAAAATTATTTTATCTTTGCAGTTACCGCTATGCACTGGCTGAAAGAAGGGTTCAGTACGTGGGTATGGACGGAGTGCTTTTCACTCCCAGCTAAATCGACCAAAGATCACTGTAATAGGCAGGGGGCCTCCGCTGTACCGGTGAAACACGTGACGCGAGACGTTCAGGGCGGCGGGGAGCAAAGGGCGGACCGCTGTGCGAGACCATACAAGCTCCCAGAACAAGGTAGTGCACTAACCTCTCCGCGGGAGGAAAAGACAGACGCGCCAAACGCGCAAGCTCCTACGGCTCTGCCGCAGGCAAGAGACAAGAGTCCCGGCGGCAGCCCCGCGCTCCCGCAGCCACTCCCAACACGGACCCAGCGCCCCTCCCAGAGCCCGACACTGCGCAGGCGCACAGGACTCCTGGCCCAGCGGAGCGTAAGCCGCCCGGTCCACGTGACCGTAGGACCACGTGACCCGTGCTGCCGCGACCTTATACGCTCCCTAGTTCCTGCGACGTCCCGGTCCCTGGTTGCTTCCGCCTTCCGCCCGCTTCCTTATTCCGCTTCTCTCGTCGCCCTCAGATGTCCCCGCCTTCGTCCCCGGAAGATCTCCGGGTCCTCGGCCATTGTTTGTCTCTTCTACGGGCACCAAATAAAGTTTCTTCATTCAAAAGCCTTTTTTTAATCCACATCCCTCCCTTTCTCAGCTCCTCCCCCGCGCCTACACCGCCTCCCTTCCTGCGGCGTGTGAAACCCGAGCGTTGGCGTGGGGAGCGCGGAAGGTGATGGCGGGGCCTCCGGTGTCTCTCTCGGCACGGGACGTAGGGTTCGTGTCGCTTTCCTCCCCCGCTCCTCTCCTTTTCCTCCTCCCCACTTTTGCGGAGAGCTGGGCCTCGTCGGGAACCTGTGGGTACCAGCGGGGAAGCAGCGGCGGGCCGGAGGCGCCTGCTTCCCGCCGCCAGCGAGTTCCATCCCGCCGTCCGGGCTCCGCTTCCCGGGGACGGCGCCTCGGTTTCTAACGGCTCGCGGGGAGGCGAGGGCTAGGCGGCCGGTCTCCGGCCTCCAGGGTCGTATCGGCTTTGCAGCTTCTTCCTTGCGCTGATTCGTGGCTTCTTCCCTGCCTACACGGGAACGGACTGCGAACCCCGACTGAAAATCTCCGCTTACCCCCACCTCTCTACAATGGTGGTTCAGGGGTTTTGATAGCCTTGTATTAATGTGTATCAGTTAACGCGTCTTTCAAGTGGTTCGATACTGTTTTTTTTTTTTTTTTTTGGTTTTGGTTTTTTTTTTTTTTTAACTTACGCATGACTGTCTTGAGAGTGTATGCCTCCTTTCAGAGTGTTGCAGCGCGTGGCTTTAATCATATTTTAATTAATAAACCTACTTTGGGGGGGATTAAAGTTGTCTGCAAAAGTTAGGGGTCTGAGATCTGTCGAGAAATGTGTTTCTTCCTATTGGTGACCAGATCAATTCATAATCCCACTAAAAAAAGTGCCTGTACCTTCTTGCGTTTTAGGTGTCATGTTACAGATTCTATAACATTATTATATCTGTCTGTATAAATTGAGAGGCCCAATTTATATTTGAAATACGTCCTTACTGCAAAAGATGGCAAAACACAAGAGCACTTGGAAGAAATTGACCGTATCGGCAGTAGATTGAGGCCAGAGAGGCCAATGTCCCAGAATTTAAGCATGTACTCACCTTCAGGCAAATATAGGGAGTGTCTGCGTCCTTAAATTTTGAGTCCTAGGCATCTCTGCTGTCACCCAAGTCCTGGACCTGAGACCTTACCCTTAGAGATGGAAGCCTCTGAGGAAATTTAGTAGCTGGAAAAATAGAATAATTTTCCAGTTAAGTAAAATCTCAAAGGACTGTCACTTCTTTTCGTATCTGCTGCCTTGGAAAATTCAAGTGTCAAGTGATTTAATATTCTTTGTCTTCTCCCAAGGAATTAGTAGTAATTGTTAAAAGTTAAATTCTGATCAGAGCAGTTATTATGCATATTAAAACCTACTCACTGTAAAACACCACAGAATCAGAAAGCACTTTTCCTATTTTTTTGCTATTTTTTTGAGTTTTATGGTTAACATTTGAGGAAGCCTCTTGAAAAAATACTCAGGGTATATAACCCTATTTTTTAAAATTGCAATAAGGTCTTTGAGTTTTTAGAAGTGTGATGATCCCACATTAAAGTTAGAATAGGAGATTTGGGCAGAAGTATTCCAACTTTCTTCATTTTTACTTTGTCTCTGGTGAGCTGAAGATATACATGAACTGATCAGTTAAGTTTTGTGCTTTCTATCTAAAAACTGCACAGTACTAAAGTCTTTTTTCTAACCGAATCATGTATGTCCTTAAACTAATTAAACATACAGTGATAATCTGTAACCCTTGATTTTTGCTTGTCTAAAGTCAAGAATATCTTTAATTTTTGATTCAGGTATACTCAAGTTTTGTTCCTCTCCAGCTTTCTTCATTCTTTGACACTTTTCGAAAATCTCTTATTTTCTGGTTGGGAGAGCAAGATGGTAATATGCCTTAATTTTGTTTAGGGGCAGAGAGGATGGAAGGAGTTATTAGGCAGGTAAAGAAGGCAGCAAGAAAAACCTTAGAAAAGAATCAAGTTGGCTAAGAGTATAGACAAAGAGAAGCAGGTTCGTAAATATCTTTCATTATATTTTTCTAGCACAGTAAAGTCTTTCAGGCAGTTTTACATCCATTGCCTCATTCATCTTTCTAAGTAGAAGTCACTTAGTAAGTAATAGACCTAGGAGGAAAGCCTGTTTGATTTTTAGGATAACTCTTTTTCTGTCCTATCCCATTGTTAAACTAGTTTCTGATTAAGGAAAATAAAAGGAATACAATGAGAAAGATAAGAAAGATTAAGTAGACTCCAGGGTAGAGCCTGGAATTCGAGGCACAAAGAGTGCTTAGCTTTTACGATATACCAGAGAGGTTTTCAGATTTTCCTGTGTTACTATAGGAGTTGGGCAATGCTGGTTTACTTTACAGGGCTTGTATGAGAAGGAATTTGAATTTAAATGAGGTGTTCCAGAAACTGAAAGATGACCAGCCTTCTAGTGTTAATGCTCCTAAGTAATATACTGTGTATATGACTCTTTTCTAGGTCATTTGCATATCTTACAGTTAAGGACAGATTACCACAGATCTTAACCAAAGCTATTGATACATTGCATCGACATAAAAGTGAATTTTTCGAGAAACATGGAGAGGTAAGAATTGTGTTTTAACATTAATTCTTTTTTGGTTAACTCTAACAGAAACACAATAAGCAGTTTTTCCTCTGTGGTAATGGTCATTCCACCTGGAGATAAGTTCATATGGTGAAACTTAAAAAAAAAAAGGCAGGCTAGATAAGGCAACATAATGTTGATATGAGATCTGTGTTGTTCTTTGATTTTTCAACTTAAGAATTCTAAATTTAAATGTTTATAATAGTTTTTGAAAGACATAAAATGTAGTTTTGAAATGTATTAGTTTTTTTCTTCTTAAATTTAGATACATAAAAATTTGCTACCCTAGAGGAATTATGTATATATGTGTGTACATATATACTTATATTTATAGATGAAATAATTATATATAAATTAATTACATGTAAACTATTCATATATACGTGTGTGTGTGTGTGTGTATTTTTTTTTCTTCCCCCTGTATTTCTGCAGAAAGGCCTGGAAGCTGAAAAGAAAGCAATTTCTCTTCTTTCTAAATTACGGAATGAATTGCAAACAGATAAACCAATTGTTCCTTTGGTTGAGAAGTTTGTTGATACTGACCTATGGAATCAGTACCTAGAATATCAACAGAGCCTTTTAAATGAGAGTAATGGAAAACCAAGGTGGTTTCTCTCACCGTGGTTGTTTGTCGAATGCTACATGTATCGTAGAATTCATGAAGCAATTATCCAAAGGTAAGTATATAGCCATCAAAAAACAAATGTTTTAGATAATTTGTGCTTTTTAAAAAATTATAAAATGATAAGTTTTCAAGTAAAAACCAGTAGAAGCCTGTATTCAGTTCAACAGATATTAATGGCACTATTGGATATTTCTGCGAATGTTATTGCTGTAATACATTCTTGGTAATTATAATCCACTTGCCCAGAATAGACCTAAGATTGAATATCTGAATAGGATATTCAGATATAAAAATCCTTATAAAAACTTACTTATTTGTAGAGTAAAACAATATACTTATTGAGCAAAAAATGTTAATTTGAAATAATTATTTATATAAAAAATCAAGACAGGACAAAGTAAGCATATGTTTTGTTTATAAAAATAAATAATATGTCAGAATTATTTGGTGAAAGGAGTCACTACATTGTTTTACACACTGTCTTAATAATTTTTAGCTCTTTTTTTAACAGCTAGATTGGAAAAAAATAATTTTTAAAATTAATTTGTTTATTTTTTTTGTCTGCATCGGGTCTTAGTTGCGGCACGCAGGACCTTCGTTGTGGCGCGCGGACGCCTCTCTAGTTGTGGTGTGCAGGTTTTCTCTTCTCTAGTTGTGGCGCACGGGCTCCAGAGTGGGTGAGATTAGTAGTTGGGGCATGCGGGCTTAGTTGCCCCACGGCATGTGGGATCTTAGTTCCCTGACCAGGGATCGAACCCACATCCCCTGCATTGGAAGGTGAATTCTTTACCACTGGACCACCAGGGAAGTCCCCCAAATAATTTTTTATAGGTTTGTTTATACTAATTTAATTTTTCCTAGGAAAATTCTGATGGAGAACTGACCTGTAGAGCAGAAGAAAGTGTAATATGGATCATTCTTTTAGTTCACAGGTTGCAGAAATACCGGTTTGCTGAATAAGAGGAATCCTTTGGTATCTATTCCTAAACATAGCATAGGATAATTGAAAACAATTGATTAAACCAGCACTAATATTAAAATAAAAAGATGACTTTGGGGAACATGTGTAAATTTGAGTCTATTCACTTTTTTTTGTCTTCATCTTTATAAATTATTTTAAAGTCAAAAGTTTTTGTATTTGCTGAATAAGTATGTTTTAGGTCTTGTGCTCTAAAAGCAGAATATAATGTTAAAAACATAGCACAGGGCTTCCCTGGTGGCGCAGTGGTTAGGAGTCCGCCTGCCGGTGCAGGGGACACGGGTTCGAGCCCTGGTCCCAGAGGATCCCACATGCCGTGGAGCGGCTGGGCCTGTGAGCCACAATTACTGAGCCTGCGCGTCTGGAGCCTGTGCTCCACCGCAAGAGAGGCCGCGATAGTGAGAGGCCCGCGCACCGCGATGAGGAGTGGCCCCCGCTTGCCACAACTGGAGAAAGCCTTCCCACAGAAACGAAGACCCAACACAGCCATAAATAAATAAATAAATAAAATTAAAAAAAAAGAAATAAGCAAAACATTCTCTCTATAAATTTGATCTTAAAAAAAAAAAAATTCTAATTTGTTAAAAAAAAACAACCAAAAAACCCCAAAAACATAGCACATTTTCTGGCTCACAGATCCAAGCAAAAGACTATAGCAAACACTAGGCACTGTCATATATTGAACACCAGCTCCGTTCTAGTTACTTTGCAGCCCAGTGAAGTATAGGTGTTATGATTTCCATTCTAAACTGAGGCTCAAAGAGATTAGTAACTTGCCCAGGGCTGCATGGTTAGTAAATGGTACAGCCAGTATTTGAGCCTGGTCTGTGTAAATCGGATTAGAGCCCTCCTCACACAAGTAGTACATTTGGATATCTTTCCAGGACTAAGGTTAGTCTGACGTTCTGGGTGATGGTTTCATAACTTTGGAAAATATCCAGGTATTAGACAAAGCTGCTGAAGTGCTGAAACGCTGAGTAGCACCCTGAACAGGCTTAGTGGAGTTTGGAAGTTAGAAAGGTGACAGGAATGCTGTTTCTGAGTTTGATTTTAGAGGCGGATCAGGTTCAGAGAATGGAAACTCTAAGGCAGGAGCTTACCGACCTGGCTGCACATTTGTCACCCAGTTGGGGAAAAGTTCTTTGTTTTGTTTTTAAACATACAGATTTGGAAATTGTTACATTAAATCCTGATGATTTAATTTGTCTGTGACGAGGCCTGCATATCAGTTTTTCTCTCCAGGCCCCAGGGAGACTCTGCCCAGCCTGTGCTGCTCAACCCGTACGTAGTAGGTCCAGGAATAGCTTGATAAGAGGGGTAGAGGCAAAATTCAGCTTTAAGTTCCAGGAATGAGAATATTAGTCAGCCATGGATGTGGAACTCTCCTAAGGTGATCTCTGTGGCAGATATTTGAAGGTCCGGGGATTTGTCTGATACTGTACCATACTCAGGTGTCAGGTCAGTGCAAAGAAAGGCTGTCCTACAGCAGAACTAGCACTGAAGTTGTTTGTTTGTTTTAATTGAAGTACAGTGATTTACAATATTGTGTTAGTTTCAGGCGTACAGCAAAGTGATTCAGATAAATATATATGTGTGTATATATATTTTAGATTATTTTCCATTATAGGTTATTACAAGATACTGAATATAGTTCTTTGTGCTATATAGTAAATCCTTGTTGCTTATCTATTTTATGTATAGTAGTTTGTATCTGTTAATCCCATACTCCTAATTTATCACTACCCCTGAAGTAGTTTTTAAGTGTCCAATTTGTTAGGGCTCTTACAGGAAGAATTCCTGTCCTGTGTCAGTCACCCCTCCAGAGTGACCAAAGCATGGTCTTCCTAACTTTTGCAGGATCCCAAAGCACACGTTAGCTTTAAGATATGTTTCTGTTGATTTTGCCCCTTACACTGAAACATACTTCTAATTTTCTTTGTCAAGATGTGTATTTTAGTTTTTTTTAGAGTTAAATGGTTGAATAATCTGCAGATCTAAATTAAGATTCAAACTTTTAGCCATACGTAAAATTTAAATATATTCAGTAAATATACTTCAGATATTGAAAAATGAAAGTACGGAGAAAATGGCAGACATTTTTAAGCTTTTATTAAAGTGTGATATACATGCAGAACAGTGCACATGTCTTAAATGTTCAGCTGTGTCCCCAGTGGCTGGATCAAGAGGCAGAATTTAGGCCCCTTTGGATCCACTTCTAGTCACCACCATCACTGCCCCTTAAGGGTAACCACTATCGTGACCTGCATTAGTTTTGCCTGTTTTTAAACTTCATTTAAATGAAATTTTATGGAGGTAGTTCTGTGTCTGGTTTCTTTTACTCAGCATTACATTGGTGAGACTCATCCATACTGTTGCGTATCATTGTAAACCATTAGTTTTCATTGCTGTATAGTATTGCATGATATGAATACATGACAATCTGTTGACCTGTTCTATTGTTGATGGATATTTGAGTAGTTTCCAGTTTGGGGTTATTATGAAGAGTGCTGCTACAAATACTCGAACACATATTCTTGGTGAACATACATGTGTGTTTCTGTTGCGTATATACCTAGGAGAGAACCCCTTGGTCATTGTGTACACATATACAGCTATAGTAGATTCTAAAATAGCAAACGTTTTAAAATCTGAAATCATTTATAGCTATGTGAGTTTGCTCTCTTAAATATAAGGAACAAGTCTCATTCTTAACATGAGTTGTGACTTTAAATTAATGAAGGATTTGTTAATAAAGCACTAGAACAAGGGTCCACAAACTTTTTCTGTGAAGGGCCAAATAGTCAATCTTTTAGGCTTTGGAAGACACATGGTCTTTGTTGCAGCTACTCAGCTCTAGCGGTGCCAAAGCAGCCACAGGCAGTATGTAAATGAGCATGGCTGTGTTCCAATAGAACATCAGTTATAGACCCTGAAATTTGAATTTCATGTGTCACAAAATCTTCTTTTTTAATTTTTTTCAACTCTTCAAGAATGTGCAAACCGTTCTGAGCTTGCAGATCATACAGAACAGGTGGTGGGCCAGAGGGGGTCTGCAAGCTGCAGTCTGCTGACCCCTGCAGTTGAACCCACGCACCCAAATAATTTTTGTCCTTTTAAGTCACCTCGAGAGACTGATTCACTTCAGCAATGCTGCCATTGCTAAAAACGTCTTTTAATTCTTTGGAACTTTTTTCAGAGCCAGTTTACAAACCTCAAAAAAAGATTAGTCTCATTATTTTTTAGTCACTCCTCATTTTTGATCAAAAATACTTTATCATTTGATTTACATGCCTCATTCTACTGAAATTGCTCTGAGTGACTTTTGGCTGTTTCCAAAAACAAATTAAACTCCAAAGGATGAAGGTATACTGTCACTGACAGGACGTTTAATAATGTGCCACAGGTTCTGAAGAAAATCCCCAGAGAGGAATTCCAAAAGTGCTTTGAGCAATGGCAACATTCTTGGACTAAGGGTGTAGCTTCCCAAGGTGACTGACTGAGAAGGGAGGCAACCATCATTTGGATGTGTAAATTCTGGTATGTTTTTGGTTTTGACTTTAATCAATCCCATTGCATCAGCCACATTGCCTTTTTACCCTAAGGTAGGAGACCCATGGAAAAAGTAGCTAATTTTGAAGAACAGATGATCTGAATGTTGTTGACATTTGATTCTGTAAAGTCTTTTATGTTAGTATTTCTGTCTTCTGAGTTATGTTTTTCTTAGGCCAGTATTAATACTATTTGATCTCTCATTGGACAATGTGAAGATGTAGCCATGGCACATACATCACCATTGGTCAAAGGCAACTTGGGAGTAAAAGTTGCTAAAAAATTAAAACTCTACACATAAATGATCAAAATTTGTCATTATAATAAAATTTACATTAATATTGTCTGATCTATCTCAAGTAGTCATTGGGTTCCCATAATCTGTATTTGACTCTATTAGTAATCACTACATTGTATTCAACTATTCTGTTTATATCTGTATGTTTGTTACTTGGAACCTGGCCACCCTGAGCACCCAAAAGAATGTTTGTTGAACTAAAGCAATTGTCTTGAAATTTTGTTTCTTTTTCTCCTTTTGCCCTGAAAACCCACTGGGTAAGTAATTATAGATATAGTCCCTATAATTATTTAATGCTTCCAGTAAAATATTTGATTAAGGAACATTTGACAGTTAGTTAAAATGAGTGTGGGGATTTATTTTTGCATAATTTGTTTAATTTGATTTATTTTGTGTAATTTGATTATTATTTTTGTGTAACTTGATCTATGTTATACCTAGTAAAAATTACCAGTAAGTTTTTAGATGGGATGCTACTATTCTCTTTCCTTTAATAAACTGCAATTACCCAAATGTTAAAAAAAAAAAGTACAGAGTTATATAAATGTTTCACTTATGCTTTTTTCCTACTTTAGTCCACCAATCGATGACTTTGATATATTTAAAGAATTAAAAGACCAAAATTTCTTTGAGTCTCAGGAATCTATCATTGCTTTATGTACTCACCTGCAAGAGTTGATGAAAACTATTGAAGAACTAGATGAAAATCAGCTGAAGAATGAGTTTTTTAAAGTTCTTCAGGTAAATGTAATAATTCATCTCCTCAGTTTGTTTATTTAAATAGTTGAAAAATAAACTGGTACACGTTTAACAGCAAAACATGTTTACATATTGTCATTTAAGTTATCAGTGATCATTTTTTATCATTTTAATAATTATCTATTCGAGAGATGAAAATCCATTTAATCTCTGAAAAGGGGTTTTGAAATTTCTTCTACTCCCACTGGAGGTTTTAGTGGCACAGGAGTCATCTGGCTTCATAGCTCTGTCATTCTTGAGAGATACTGAAGTTCACAGTCATCTGATCGGCCCAGCCTGACTTGGCTTTGAATATTGGCCATGTCACTTACTTGTGGTTGGACCTGAAGCAAGGTACTTAATGTTTCTGAGTGTCAGTTTCCTCATCGGTTAAGTGAGGGTGATCCTATGCGCCTCATGATTTGACCTGAGAATTAAACTAGCTTCGTTCCTGTAAGTGTTGGGCAGAGTGGAGCACAGCTGTTGTGCAGTTGTCATCAGCCGGTGGAAACAGTCGGGTGGCCCATGGTTTCATATGGTTTTATTACATTTCTTCATCTATCTTGTCTTTAGTTTTGAATTCTCATTCAAAACATACTAAAATTTAAAATATATCATTATAATCAGAACTATTTGAAAGTATGTGGTTTTACACAGCAGTTTCCCCAGCCCTTACTTCCCGGAAGACGTTCGAAACATTTCCAGAAAGAGATGTTTGAAAGTGCTCGCAAGAGAAATAGAGCGGGAAGGGGGGACCTGGAGTGGTGGGGGAGGGGTGCGGAGCTGCAGTTTTAAGCCCGGCCCCCAGGGAAGGGCCTGCTAAGGAGGGGGGCGGGACCCGAGGCAGGTGAAGGAGGGGGTCCCCTCACGTCTGGGTGGGGCTTCCTGCGGAGCCCTGAGGGGGGAGCCTGCCAGGTGTGTGGGAGACCCTGCCGGGGAGGCCTCAGGGAATGGGGAGCAGAGGTGAGGGCCTGCAGGAAACCAGCCGCGCCTCCGGAGCAAAGGCGAGGACTTTGGATTTTGCTCACAATGAAGCGGGAAGCTGTTAGAGGGTTTTGCTCAGAAGAGTAACTTTTTAAAATAAATTTATTTATTTTATTTATTTGCTTTTGGCTCCGTTGGGTCTTCCTTGCTGCGATCGGGCTTTCTCTAGTTGCAGCGAGCAGGGACTACTCTTCCTTGCGGTGCGCGGGCTTCTCACTGCGGTGGCTTCTTCTGTTGCGGAGCACAGGCTCTAGGCGCGTGGGCTTCAGTAGTTGTGGCATGCAGGCTCAATAGTTGTGGCTCGCGGGCTCTAGAGCGCAGCCTCGGTAGTTGTGGCGCACGGGCTTAGTTGCTGTGCAGCATGTAGGATCTTCCTGGACCAGGGCTCGAACCCGTGTCCCCTGCATTGGCAGGCGGATTCTCAATCACTGCACCACCAGGGAAGCCCAGAGGAGTAACATTAAATGACTTATTTCAAGGATTACTTCTGAGGACAGACCGAAGGCACGAGGGTGGAAATGGGAGATTTGTTACTACAGTGACTCAGGTGAGGGCAGACTGGACCAAGTTGGTAGCATCGGAGATGGTAAATGTCACCAGATTCTGGATATACTTTGAAAGTAGAGGCTACAGAACGTGCTGATAGTTGTGGGATGTGATAAAGTCCTGATGAAACTTTGAGGGCGAGCAAAGTAAGCTGAATGGTGAAGCAGGAAAGGCATATTTTGAGTTTGGAAGAAAAGTGGTCATGGTTCTGTTAACTAATAAACGGAAGTATTATTTCCCCCTCTCACTATTATACTTAGCTTAGAATTAGAAAAGAAAAGAAAAAATCAGCATGTCACTCCCTGCCCCTAGCCAGCCCATTCTTTTGGGAAATAATCTTCTTTGAATATGTTCTTTGTCCCGTAAGTATAATAAATTGTGAAGAAGAAAGCGTACTGATCTATCTTCTGTCATCTAGTTCAGCCAGCTACCCCAAACTGCCACTCTTCTCCCACGTAAAGGAAGCCAAAGTTGTCCCCATTAGTGCTCACGATGACCAGCAGGTTACCTTCCTACAGGAAGCCTGAAGGTGTCTTAGTTTCTAGGGAATTATTGATCTTTTTAAAAGCCACAGCACTCCACCACTGTTCACACAAATATTTCAGTGTCAACTTCATCAAACACTGTTCTAGATGCCGGGCATGTGGTGGTGAGGAAAGCAGACTAGTCCTTGTTGTCATTGAACTTGTAATCCTGAAGGAATATAAACAAATAATGGCACAAATAAATACAGAATTACGAACTGGAAGACGATCTGAAGGAAATGTGCCGTAGGCCAACAGAGACCCTGACCTCAGCTGGAGAGTGCCGTCATGTGTGCCGTTGTATGTTTCTTCATCAAATTTGGACACTTGAGTTATCTTTCTTTTTAAAATAATATTCTTGGTTGGAACATGCACTTTCCTCTTATTTTGAATCAGAGAATACTAGAGCCTGTTTGGGCTAATATTTATTGAATACTTCTGTATGCCAGCTTTTGGGTACATTACTTACATGCATTATGTCAGATACTCAGAATAACTCTACGAGCTAAGTGCTATTATTATCTCATTTTTCAGTTGTGGAATTTGAGCCTTAGAGCTTAATTTACCGGTGGTGGTTTATTGGAGATGCTAGGATTTGAACCCAGGTCTGTCTGATTCTAGAGCCTACAGTTCTAAACATGTAATTTTAGTTAGAGCTTAAAAAAATGGGGCTACATACCATTTCCTACAAAATAAACTTGAGTATTTCAAAGTGGAATAATAGATTATTAGAGTTGGCAGAATCTTTAGTTATCACCGTGTTCAATTTCTTTATTTTACAAGTGAGAGAACTAAATCCCAGAAAAGTTGCCAGGTCCTAAGGATGGGGGAATTTTTATTTTCTCTTGACTCTGGATTATAAAGTAAACTTTGTAGCCTCATTTTACAGCATCTGATCATGTTCTAATAATATCTGCAAGATGCAAAAACTTTCACTCTGATTAAACAATGTGAGTGCTAAAATCATTCAAACTGTTTTTTTTCTTAAGTTCATTGCGTACTGGCTAAAGTTTCATTGTTTTACCTTTTTTATACAGTATACTTAGAGATAATGTAGATTGGATGGACATTTTATATTAAGAGTTTTGCAGAAATGAATTTTATGAATACTTTTAGCAACCCCACCTCCCATTACATCCTACGTAATAGAGTTTTTGTTGGTTATTCAAAAGAAGGGTAAATGTTTTGTGCTTTTTCTTTTTCAGATTTCACTGTGGGGAAATAAGTGTGATCTGTCTCTATCAGGTGGGAAAACTATTTCTCAGAAGACCAATTTAATAAATTCTTTGGAAGACCTAAAACCTTTCATTTTAGTGAATGACATGGAACATCTTTGGTCATTGCTTAGCAATTGCAAAAAAAAAAGAGAAAAAGCATCTATTACTCGAGTGGATATTGTTCTGGATAATTCTGGGTTTGAACTTGTTACAGATTTAGTATTAGCTGACTTCCTGTTGTCCTCTAAACTGGCTACTGAGATCCATTTTTATGGGAAAACGATTCCATGGTTTGTTTCTGATACTACTCTACATGATTCTAACTGGGTAATCGAACAACTAAAACATTCTAATCATAAGTGGGTGTCCAAATGTGGGGTTGACTGGGAAAACCATATTAAAATGGGCAGATGGGTTTACCTCGATCACATCTTTTGGACTCTGCCTCATGAATTCAGTGCAATGCCTCAAGTCGCTCCTGACTTATATGCTACACTACAAAAGGCACATTTAATTTTATTTAAGGGTGATTTGAATTACAGGAAGTTGACGGGGGACAGAAGATGGGAATTTACCGTTCCATTTCATGAAGCTTTGAATGGCTTCCACCCTGCACCTCTCTGCAGTATAAGAACATTAAAAGCTGAAGTTCAGGTTGGTCTGCAGCCTGGGCAAGGTGAACAGCTCACAGCTTCTGTGCCCAACTGGTTGACCATTGGGAAATATGGAATATTTCAGTTTGATGGTCCACTTTGACTTGGTGTAGGAACTCTCAGTTGGGTAGAAAGATGTGACAGTCACTCTTCATCCCCAGAAAAGCTCTGGGAAGCTTGGCTTCTCAGTGCTCTTTTACACACATTCTGATGCTTTCTCCTTTGAACGTTTTGCCCCCACTACATTGTTTTGGGGATAGGTGGATTACACTGGTTACAGATAGTTACATTTATGTTGGAATTTTTGTAACTTATTTCAAGTTAAATGCATCATTTCAAATGGTTTTAATGAACTTATTTTTCATTGGACAGAAATATAAGTGAATTCTGCTTTAAAAGTTAACATTTTAAAAAATACTGTGCTGCATGGTATTTAATATTCTAGGAGGCATGGAATTTTACTCAACTTGATTTTGGGCTCTAGAGATAAGGGCTCAGTGAAGATATAATATATTTACATGTTAAATATGCTTTGTAAAGAGAAGCATTTCTTAACAACTGTGATATCTGAACACACGAAAGTAAAACTTACCTCATAAGTTAATTCTTAATTTTGTTCTCCTTGAATTTTATTTCATTTCAATAACCTGTATTATTTGCACGCATTTGTATTTTGATTGACCTGTAGAATGGATGGTAGGAAACACAAAATTGAACAGAATGAAACAAATAGTACTTGAAGAAATGTAACATCTTTTACATTCTATTTGTGATGTCCATAATCAACTGAAATATATTATTTTAACACATAAGTGTTTTAAATGAATGGGATTGCTCTACAGTTTAAAAAAAATGCTTTAGGTAGGAAAGATTCTTCTGCATTGACTTTGTACTACCCATGAGTTAATTCACCTTTTATAATCTTACACATTTATTGGTGATCACAGCTATTAAAGACTAAGTTTCAGGTCAGTTTTTTTGAAACTGAAATTGGAAATAAACCTGGGAATGTTTTCTTTCACCAGAATAATAAAATGAATTGTAAATTGTACTGAAAATCTCACTGGTTTTATCTTCCAGTGGGGGAAGGTCAAGAAGGGAAGATTAAAAATGAGGTCTTTATGATGAAGAAACTCATAATGTATATTATAGATGTTGTCCAAGCAGTTGTTAAATTATGTCACTTAAACGAAGTGATAGTCTGTGCCCTTGCTAAGTGCTTAAAATTTTTTTGGTAAAATGTTTATATAAAGCTGCACATTTTGAATTTACTCATTTCCTTATCTACATGTGTTCCTGTTTTAAACATTGTTACTAAAATACTGAGCACATGAGAATTACTTGTAGACACTTGCCATAAATTAGAACACAATTGTATATTTGTATTGACTTCATAGCCACAGCATGAGCTATGGTATAATACATTACTTTTTTCCAAAACATGGGATTTTTTTCTATGTTCATGTTTTATTAAGAACATGAGATTATGAGGAAGTAGTTCACCCCCTCCTACAAGAAAGAGAGCAAGGAAACAAACTAGAGCAAGCAAGAAGATGGCACCATGGAAGAGGAAGTCAAGACGGCATTTAAAAAAATGCTTATTTAGCAGGAGGGAGGGGCCTCCTGGAGTTTCACCAGTTGATTTTTTTTTTTATAATTTTTATTTTTTATCTATTTATTTATTTTCGGCTGCTTTTGGGTCTTCGTTGCTGCACGGCAGGCTTTCTCTAGTTGCGGCAAGCGGGGGCTACTCTTGCTTGTGGTGCGCGGGCTTCTCATTGCCATGGCTTCTCGTTGTGGAGCACGGGCTCTAGGCACGTGGGCTTCAGTACTTGTGGCACGTGGGCTCAGTAGTTGTGGCTCGCGGGCTCTAGAGCGCAGCCTCAGTAGTTGTGGCGCACAGGCTTAGTTGCTCTGCGGCATGTGGGATCTTCCCAGACCAGGGCTCGAACCCGTATCCCCTGCATTGGCAGGCGGATTCTCAACTACTGCGCCACGAGGGAAGCCCTTAACCAGCATTCTTGAGATAAAATTCACACACAGTTCATCCATTTAAAGTGTACAGTATTTTAGTACAGTATGTTCACAGAGTTGTGCCCCCATGACCACAGTCTGATTTCAGAAAATTTTACCCTCTCTAAAAGAAACCCTGCACCACCCATTGGCAGTCACTCCCCAGCCCCCTCTCCTCAGCACCTGGCGACTAATAATCTGCTTATGGATTTACCTGTTCCGGATGTTTCATATATAAATAGAATATAAAATATGTAGTCTTTTGTGACTGGCTTCTTTTTAAGGTTCATCAGTTGTAAGCTGTATCAGTACTTCATTCCTTTTTTTTTTTTTGGCTGAATAATACTCCATTGTATGGATATACCACATATGGGTCTACCATATTTATCCGTTCATCAGTGAATGGACACTTGGTATGTTTCCACTTTTTGACTATTATGAATAATGCTGCTATGGACATTCGTGTGCACGTGATTGTACGTATGTGTGTTTTCAGTTCTCTTGGGTATGTACCTAGGTGTAAAAGTGCTAGATCCTGTGGCAGTTACGTTTAACATTTTGAGCAACTGCCAGACTCCCAAAGTGTTTGCAGTGTTTTACATTCCTCATGAGGGCTCCAATTCTCCATCCTTGTCAGCACTTGTTATTGTCTGTGTTTTTCATTATAGCCATGCTACTGGGTGAGAAGCAGTATCTCATTGTGGTTTCAATTTGTATTTCCCTGATGATGTTGAACATGCTTTCATGTGTTTATCGGTCATTTGTATATTTTTGGAGAAATGTCTTCAATTCTTTTTTCCATTTAAAAATTAGATTATCTTTTATTGTAAGAGTTTTAATTTTTAAAATTATGTTATTTTTATTTTTGGCCATGTTGCCACGCGTCATGCGGGATCTTAGTTCCCCGACCAGGGAATCAAACCCTTGCCCCCTGTGGTGGAAGCGCAGAGTCTTAACCACTGGACTGCCAGGGAAGTCCCAAGAGTTTATTTTTACTTATTTTTTATTGTAAGAGTTCTTATATCTTTTGCGTACAAGTCTCATCAGATATATAATTTGCAAATATTTTCTCCCATTCTGTGGGGTGTCTTTTTGTTTGCAGCACAAAAGTTTTACATTTTCATGAAGTCTTCTTTATGTTTTTTGTTTCTCTTTTGTCGCGAAACACTGGTTTTTGAACTGCTTCGTAACATCACCTAAGGGCCTCTGAAATGAGGGCCCGAGACACCCAATGGACAGGGCTCTGCCTGTCGCCTTCTCCTGCTTCCCCACCTGTTCCTACCCCAGCAAATTTGGCCTATATATTATGTTTGGTGTAGGTACAAAGCAGCATGATGAGGGAAGCTGGGGCTCTGGAGTCAGCTGGGGGTGGATTTTCCACTGAAGAGCTGAGGGATCTTGGGAAACTTTCCTAAAATATCATCTTCAGTTGTTTCAACTGCTAACAATACCATACTTGCTTAGGTCTGAAGAAACTCCTGGGTAAAGCAGCCTATAAATTTCATGCAACACTTTTTTATAGCAAGACATAGATCCAGTATCTTAGGTATATTATGATGAAAATGTGGAGGAAGGGGAGGTAAATAATTAGGTGGAGGATGGCGGTTTATACTCCATTGATTTATGTTACTTTTTGATTAAACAGCAAATGAACAAGATTTCTTGAGATGACCCAGCTTTTTTCTGTAATTCAAGGTGGCATTTTGGTGTTTGACAAAATGCAGTAATGCTTTTGAACTTTTTAATAGCTAGAACCCATGTTGTTCAACCTCAAGGTCATGTTTCTATAAAAGAAATTCCCACTGCAAAAGGTAATACCAACGTAATTCAAACCATTTTCTTAGATTTTAAGAAAACCCTAGGGTGAATTGAAAACACAGTTCAGAGTTAGAATTATTAAAATTTCCTCTCCCACCCATTTTCCTAACAGCTCCCTCTGCCCAAGCCCTCACTGAGCCTTGTTCTGGAGCCTCTAACTCCACAAAACTTTCTCCCCTCTACTCTCCTATTTCCCTGGACTGGGTGTGGGGAGTCGAGGAGACTCTGAACACTTCTACACATGCGTGTCTTACTACCTTGATAAAGTGCTAATGCAGTGTCTGACATTTATGGTATGCGATAAACAATATCTTGACATTACAGAAAATGAATAAAGCAGAGGGAAAAAATGAGAAAAATAATAAGGATGTTATTCCACCACCTCCAATACTCCTGTTAAGATTTGGATGTATTTCTTTCTCCATGCCTAGACATATTTTTTACATTTTTAAGACAAAAAAACAAACAAAAAAGCCAGGTTTGTACTATTTAAATTAAAAAAAAAAATTCTCAAGTGGTTTTCCAGCTTCTGAAGTTTTAGTTTGGTTAATTGGTTTTGTTGTTGTCATTTTACTTTTGTAATTTTTGTCTAGTTTGCTATAATTAGTTCCGGCTGGAGGGATGGAAGATTTTTTTTCCCCCTTGGATAACAGTATGACCTGGGACTTAATAATGATCTGGGACTCATAAATACTTGATTGCTAATCCCTGGTCTCCTGTTAACTCCGTGACCTAAGTCACATTCTCACAATCTTACTGGAAGAGGAGAAGTTATTTCTGGTCAACTTGAACTACATTCAATCGCAAACCCAGATTCCCCTAGGGAAACAGGCGTCACACTGAAAGATATCAGCATTCTGGCATCCCCTAGCGGCCACCTGAGTATTCCACGAACCCTGATCTTTTCCCTTCATTTGTAAACTACAGATACTGTTGGGTGTGGAGTTAGTGTACTCTGAGCCATCCAATCAGGGGCCACTGTTCACCTGGTTCTCCTACCTTCCTGCTTTTCTTTGGTGGGTCACATTTCCCCCTTTCAGTTTATTTAACATTCACCTCGCTCTCAGACCTTCCAGAATTTTGGAGAAAGGAAAACCAGTTCTTAGGGAAGACACTTCTAAAATGTTGATTCCCATAAGTTGTACATTTCTTGGGGGCAGCCACTGACTTCTGTGTGTTTGCTCCCCACACAATGTAGAGCACAGAGTAGGTGTTTAATGAATGACTGATTGGTAGGTGACAAATTTTAGCATTTGAAATAATTTTCTTAACCCCCTGTTGTGATGCTATTTAAATTGAAGTCTGAAGGATGAAATGGGTCTACTTGAAATCTGATCAGTTAGACCAGTTGGTGCTTGTTAAATGAATAAAGAAATACATGGTATATAATTGGGAGTTTTCCATAAATGTATGCATCTTTGAATACTGCTTTATCCCTTCAGTATTATATTGTGCTCAGTTTCCCATTTGTTAATTCTTCAAAAATGTGACTTTTCATGGCTGCAAACATTTCATCATATAGCTAGATCGTATTTTGTTTTGCTATGTAGATTGTTCAGAATCTTTGCTATTATAAAAGAAGCTGATATGAACATCTTCAGACAACTAGTACCCATTAAGCTTTGTGAGTCTTCAGTAACGGACAATTATTTGAAGCCACCCACTTATTCTAGTCCTAGAATAATGCTTGTATTAGGCTTTTAGCCCCAAACTCTCAGCATTGAGTAATTGCTTTATATGAGAAGGAAAGTCACTTTTTGCCTTACTTTAAAAAAAAAATTCAGGGACTTCCCTGGCAGTCCAGTGGTTAAGATGCTGCACTGCCACTGCAGGGGGCGCGGGTTCGATCCCTGGTCGGGGAACTAAGATCCCACTTTTTGTACTAAGAAAAAAATAATTCATAATATATGTCATGCCGATGACTTTCAATCCTGCTTGAGTTCAATACAAAGTTTAGGCACAAGGGGGAGATCCCTTAGCACGGTAAAGTGGCTGGATTTTTCTTCTGTACTATTAAGTATGGCGATTTCAGCAAGAAAAACTGGCAGAGTATAATTTTAATTGTTGACTGCACACATTCTTGTGGTTTCAACTTTAAAATCATTATGCTGGAGCAAGGATTTGGTAAAACACAGTAAGGTCAATGACAACAAAACTGTGTCCTCATTCCTTTCTTGGCTGAAATTTTCTGTATACATGTAATGTTTGTGACCCAATGTTACAGTGGTTTATCATAGAAGTATATCAAAATAGGTGAATTTGAAAATAAAATTCAGGAAAAGTGGAAAAAAGAAAGAATTTTGTTAACAATGTAGAAAAGTCACCCTAGAAAAAACTTTGTAACAAAATAAAAATAATTGCTTGTCATTTCACTTAAACTTTGCTTGAAGGAAAGAAGCAAAACTGTACTTGTTTCCTTATTTTGCTAATTGTAACACAGCAAGTTAATTTTTACCATGATTCAGAAAATTTAAAGGAACTAATATTCCAATTCTATCTTATATTTAGGAAGATACAAATTGGGCTTGGTATATCTCCAATGCAGAAATTCTGCAACTGGGGTCCAAGGGGTTCAGCAGATAGAACTGAGGTGGTCTGTAAGCTTGGGTGAGAAAAAATTTCGTCTTTATTTTCATTAATCTCTAATTGAAATGTAGTATTTCCTTTAATATTGAATATGGGCCATAAACCTCAGCAATATTAACAGTACCTGTACTTCCGTCAACTGCAAAAATCACAAGTCTTTTCATATTATGTTACGGTTACTTCAACTATCTTGAATTATTGTTTCATCATTACATCAAAAATTTAGATGCTTTACCTGGAGAAGTTCATGGCACAAAAACAGTTAAGAATACCTGCTCTTATTTTTCTCCTTTTCTTTCAGTTTTCTTTCTTTCTATTTCACAGTTGGTGAAAGCCATGATTTGGTTTATTTTTATGATTTTGTTTTTGAGGTGAAGAAGAGATACATCATACTGTATTTTTTCTTCCCATCTCAAACTTCACTTAATATGATTCCTCTATTGTCTAGCTTGATTTCTTCCAGGGGTCCTTAAAAGAAGGAGAAGATTTCACATGTGCACATAGAATGAGTCATCCTTAATCTTATCATTACAAGGCTTTTTGTGCGTGTGTGTTTGTGTTAGTTTTTGTTTTAAAATAAAAAGAGATGAAAAAGTATTAGGAATGTTCTCCTATTTAGAACTCTTAAAATATTTTAAAGATCTTAAAAATCAGAAAGAGCTGTTTAAAGTATAAAGCAAGAAGCAAAATTCAAAAAATTTCTTTTACATATATTCTTAATTTTTATAATAATTATTGGCAATCAGTGAATAGCAAGCACATTATAGATACCTTATAACAGAATAGATACCATTTATGGAGCACTATATTCCAGGCACAGTATTAAGTGCTTTACTCATAATGTGGCATGATATCTTCATAAAACTCCCAGAGGCAAATATTTTTATTCCATTATTCATACAGGAGCACCAAGTCTCAGTGATTTCAAGTCACTGGGCACAAGGCCACTGAACTAGTCAATGGCAGAGACAAAATTTAAACTCTGATCTGTTGGACTCCAAAAGTCAAGTTATGGCTTTTATTTGAAGTTACTATGCCTTTCCCATAATTTGGAACCATTTACTTAAGTTCCTTTTAAAAATGAGTAAATATACTTACTGTCAATGGAAATTTGAGCCATAAGATTATGTGGATGATCAGCCACATTGTGAGTTATTAATATGTTGAAATCTCAGCAGAAGAAGAAATAAAGCTAAAGGTCAATTACATGTTTTAAAATACTCACGTAGAATGGGAGTAGGTGGGAATGGGGATTGTTTTTCTGTATCATACATTTTGTATCGTTTGGGCACTTATGAATTCATGGAATTTTATAGTAGGCTGAGCACCACACTGAGAAAGGAAATCTCTAAGAACTTTGGTGTAGAGAGCTGAACATCAGCAAATCCAGTAATGAAAAGAAAGCCTCTCATGTTTCAGGCCACCAACCAGCTGAAAACCAGTGGGTAGTTATTTTGAAGGGAAATTATTCTTGTGACCAGATGGAAGTGATTTAACAAGAATGAACTGGCTTATTCTTTCAACCAAAGGGATGATATAAAAGTTGTTTTGCTATCTTGGTGAAATCCAAAATCTGTTCAAATAAACTCTTCCAATTCTTGCCTGGTCTTTGATAGCATTACTGATAAGTTGTTTAAAATTAAACGAAGCACAATTTTATATTAATCTGTAAGCTTATACCTTAATTCTATATTTTTGTTTCGTTTCTCATTAGTTCCCAAATGGAATGTTATTTGAACTGCTGAAACCCTAATAATGATGATCTTACAGGAGACCCATCAGCTACCTTCCTTTATTGAGGGGGGTTCTTGTTCAGAGTTGGTAATGTGGGCAAGGAATCTGAATTCCAGTCCCAGTTATGTTACTAATTAATTATGTGATTTTTAGCTAGGCATTCTATTATTCTGTTACTTAATGTTTTGTATATAAGCCATAAATTTGTTTTTAGCGCTATGATTTTATGATCTAATTGTGTTTTCTGCCATGCACCAAGACAGGATAATCCTATTTACTCTTGCACAAACGTTGGCATTTTACCTTTGTGGAAAATTCTACTTCCTTCTTCCTACTTATTAATGTCATTTTTCTCTCCATAGAAAACATTTGTTTCTATTAATCTCTGTTTAACCCATTGAAAGACTGGCTGGTTTCTATAAGACAAATCATGAGGATATAATTAAATATGTCAGTGAGAAGAACCAAAGAATACAATTTATTTTCAATTAAAAGAATTCACTGAAAATATTGCACACTGTAGACTGTTGGCACTATAGACAGAAAATCTTTATAGAATGGAGGAATATTTTATTACATTGAGAAGTCTGGCTTAGCAACAGGACTCCAAAGGTAGAAATTGAAGCTGAGACTGTTGAATGACAATACGAAAGTCACTTTCCCTTCTTTTCTCCTGGCGTGGGCACCATCTGTTTGAACATCCTTCCCTATGTTGGTACCACTCCCTTTGCCAGTGATGCGCTTAAAAAGGGACTTATGGAGGGAGATATCCCTCTTCTTCTTCTGGAGATGTCCGGAAGTGATGCTATATTTGCTTCATTTTACACACAAGATAAAAGACTCTGAGAGGATAAGAAACTCACCAGTGGTAGCAAGTGACAGGACCTGCATTTGAACAGAGTAAAAGGGCCCAAACCCATAGTTTTTGCCCACACCTACACTGCCTCTCATAATAATAATACTCTATCATACATTTTACAAAGCACTTTATACTTTACAAAAGAATTCACGTACTATGTCATGTCATCACGAGAGCACTGTGAGATAGGTTATTCTTAACTTGATCTAAGGGAAAAGAGGTTCAACAAGTTTCACACAGCTAGTAAGTGGCTAGATTGGGGCTTGAACCCCAAATCTTCCAAGTGTCCTGCCCTTTAATGGTCCCATAAATTCTTTAGGACAAATAGCAAGATCTCTCAGAGATCAGAAATATCTCTCTAGAAAGTTAGACTTTGTTCTATTGGCCCCTGGTTCTCATCCTGTGCTTCTAGTAGCTCTTGGGGTTCCGTGGAGGAACGTTGGGGATTTGGGGTGGTGTGTAAGAAGGAGCCATGGGGAGGCACTTCAGTGGGACTCTAGCACCCCACCCTTTGTCAACTAGGTGAACCAGGGAAATCTCCAAATTGGTCTCGGCTCCTGAAAAAGACTCCAGTTGAACAAAGATTCATTGAAGAAAAGGAGAAAGGCTTGGAAACCATTGCCATAAGTGAAAGGGAGCCATTGGAAGTTTCTGAGGAGGTCATGTTTTAGAAAGATCAATCTGGCAGTTTTGTGGCAGGAAACTTTCAATGTAGAGAGTCTGGTAGAGAGAGACTTAGGAAAGAGGGGATAGAAACAGGAGAGGTTACAAGAGAGGTTACTGGAGAGGATGGGAGAGGGCAGGAAAGTCAGAGCAAGAAGTAGGAAAAGCAAAAACTCAATTTGTCTGGATCTTAGTGTCCACAGGACCAAAATTTTTTTTTGCATATTTATTTATTTTTTATTTTGTTTTTAAAATTATACTAAACTCGACTTTCTTTCCTTTGGAGTACAATTCTATGAATTTCAGCACATGCATAGATTCACGACCACCACCATAATCAGGATACAGAACAATTCCATCAATCACCGCCACCCCCCAAACTCCCTCGTGCTATTCTTTTATAGACACCCCTACCTCCAGCCATAATTCCTGGAACCACAGATCTTGTTCTTTGTCCTACAGTTTTGTCCTTTTGAGAATGTCATATAAATGGAATCATACAATACAAACCTTTCTAGTTTGGCTTCTTTCATCCAGCATAATGCCTTTGAGATTCACGCATGTTGCCCTGAGTGTCAACATCCAGGGGACTCTGAGACAGGAAATAAGGCTGCAGAAGGGAGCTGTGCCTTAGTAGTGCTGGGGCCTGAACGGTTTTGAGCTGGAAAGAGTAATCATTAGGTGCTACAAACTCTCTGAGGGAATTCGTTCATTTATTCCCTTATAGAATTATTTACTGAGGAACAGATATGTGCTATGTACTGTTTTAGGTGTTGGGATGGAGTAATGAAGAAAATCAAAATCCTATCCTCAAAGAGCTTACAGTCTAAGTGAGGGGAAACAAGCCCATGCGTGATTTAATGTCAGGAAATGATATACTCTGGGTAGGGGCATAAAGGAGAAGAAGACCACAAAGTGGTCGGGGACAGCCTTTGAACAGGCCAGATCTGATATTGGTCCCGGATGAAACACATCAGCAAGCTGCCAGCCAGTCATCAGGAAAGTGAGAGGTGCAGGTTTAGGGAAACGTGAGTGTAAGGGCCCTGGGATGGGAGTATCCTTGCCACATTTGAGGAAGAACAGGGAGATGCAGCTATAGTAGCCGGGAGGGTGGAGCTGAGGCCAAGTCACGGGCGGTCTTAGGGGCCATTGAAAGGCCTTTGGATTTTTATTCAAAGTGTGATGGGTAGCCATCGGAAGGTTTCCAGCAAGAGTGACCTGCTCAGATTCATATTCCTTAAGGGCCATTTCTGCTGCTGGACAGAGAATAGACTCTTTTTTTTTTTTTTTTTTTAATTTTACTGAAGTGTAGTTGATTTACAATGTTGTGTTAATTTCTGCTGGACAGCAAAGTGACTCAGTTATATATTCTTTTTCATATTCTTTTCCATTATGGTTTATCACAGGATATTGAATATAATTCCCTGTGATATCCAGTACGGCCTTATTGTTTATCCATCCTATAAGGGGAGTCCTCTGCTAATCCCAAACTCCTAATCCTTCCCTCCACCTGTGCCCCACTTGGCAACCACAAGTCTGTTCTCTGTATCTGTGAGTCTGTTTTTGTTTTGTAGATATGTTGATTTGTGTCGTATTTTAGAATCCATATATAATTGATATTACATGGTATTTGTCTTTCTCTGTCTGACTTATTTCACTTAGTATGATAATCTCTAGGTCCATCCATGTTGCTGCAAATGGCATTATTTCATTCTTTTTAATGGCTGAGTAGTATTCCATTGTATATATGTACCACATCTTCTTTATCCATGGACAGAGAATAGACTCTTAAAAGGAAGTGTGCTGGAGAGTGGGGAGAAACTGAGGCAAAGGAGTCATGTAATGTGGGCCTGAACTAGGCTGATGATAGAGAAAAATGGAAGAAAGATAAATGTAAAGAAATATTTTAGAGGAAAATAGAGTTTATCGTCTTAAGAGTATACATAGGTTGAAAATTTAAATAATTTCCAAAAATGCAGATAATGCATGGTAGATGATAAGGCCATTGTAAGTTCTGGAAACTAAGGATGCTTGGTGCGACTGTACCTAATATTTGCGACTGAATCAATGTAAATTGTGGCTTTCGAACTGTGCTCCTAAGAGCCTCTGGGGTTTTGTTAAGGCTGGAGCTGCATTTTCAACTCCCAGTTCAACCAGAGCAGTGCCAAGATGATCTGTTTTATATATTTGCTTCCCTGAAAAATTTCACTGGAACGAGGTATGACACAGGAAAAAGAAAAGGAGCGGGGTTACTGTGTAAGAAATCATACACCCCAAAGTCTTATTCAGTGAATGAAGAGTCTTAGTCTTCTCCACAGACAGAAGCTATTCTGGTCCCACAGCACTGCTGGGGGCATGGGGCGGGGAGGGGGGAGGGAGCAAGAGGGCACAGCTAGTTGTATTACAGATCTGACCCAGTTAAAAAAAAATTTCCCCCTCAAATAATTGTATCGCTCCATGTTTTCTTCTAACCGTATTTACACTTAGAGTTTTGATTTTACTTGCCATCCAAATGTTTTATTTTTTTACTTTTAAAAATGAAATGTTTTCTTTTTTTTCAGATACAATACATTATATAGGTAAGGTTATGTCAGCAGTTATAACAGATAAGCACCCAAAGCTCAGTGGCTTAACAAATGGGAAGTCCAATCAGCCAGGATGCGTGTAGGGGAGGTGAGGGGCTTATCTGCTCTACGCAGACATTCTGGGACCCAGGCTGATGGAGGTTCGACCACATTCAATATGGGGCTTTGGATGCCATCCTGGAATCAGGGTCTAGCCAGATCGCAGGGGAAGAGACAGCGTACAGTATCACACGGGAAGTTTTTACAGGCCCAACCTGAGAGTGATGTACTTTACTTCTGCCCACGTACCAAAGGCCAGAAATTCAAGGTCACACCTAACCATGTTTAGTGGACAGCTAACCTGTCCCTGACACATACATGATTGAGATATAATAATTGGAAAACATAAACCTGGGCCCTGGATATATGTTCTCACCTCGGGGCAAGTCAGGCTGAATTTATGTCTGAGTGTTTGTGACTATGTGTGAATACTGAGATGTGTAAGAACTGATTCAGAGAGTTTTGTTCCCAGGTATGTTATAGAATGGCTGCCTCTGAAGCATGGTGTGCTAAGGAATGAGGATAATTCTGACTTTTCCTCATTTTATCTTTCAGAGTTCTGGGAAGATTCACCTCCCTAGTGAAGTCTTTCACCTACCATCAGGTACATTTATAACTCCAGCCATGATGACTTACCATGTTTGCAATATTGCTTGGTGACTAATTGTTTTGTGATTGTGTCTTATGGTTTTTCTCTTTTCTGCATCTTATCATTCCTCGTTAACCAGAAAGTCCTCGAGGTTAGACTTAAATACCTTTTACTCTTTTGAACTCACTGTACACTCTGGTCACCGTTCTGTATCGAGAGCAGGTATTAAGTAATTGCGGCTGATTTAGCACATGAATTAAAGGCAGTTTACACTCATAGATCAGTATTTTGGAACCACCTCAAGAGACGTCTGTCCCTGAAAAGGCCGAGGCATTCGTTTCTTTAAAAAATGATTAGCCAAAGGCTCAGCTTCCTGTAACTTGCTTCCTTCTCTTTCTTCTTCATTAGAGGTTTTATAAACCAAGGAAATTTGTGACTCATAATGCAAGCTTATAAAGAGGGTATTTTAATTGAGGTCAAATCTGTGAATCAGCAGAAGATTAAAATCTCTTTCCAAAAATTAGACTAATTTATTTTTATGATGTTGAGAGGAGTAGATGAGGATGACTTTATATGTATGTATAAGTTTGGCTAAATCGAATTGGTAATAAAATCTAGCCTGGTCCGAGTCAGAAAAATCATCGAAATGTTTTTGAATACTTTTGCACAGACCTCAACAGGAAGTTAGAATCGATACTGAAGACCCAGAGCACATGAGGAACAGTCTTCCCTCTCAACTTTTATAAACTTTTTATTAACAAGAATTATTTGTTTCTTTTTGAAGGAAAGTTGGCATCATTTTAAAAGAAACCCAAAGCATGTCTAAAATGGGGTCAGGAAAATCCCACACTCCCCCACCCAAAGCCATAAGATTTTCCAAAATAATAAAGACATTTTAAAGATCCAGAAGAAGCTGGGGTTTTGCTTAATTTAGAAACCACATTTGCTTTTGAAAGTTGTTTTTTTTTAATGGAACATTTGTTTGGCAAGTTATCATATTTTTCGGTGGAATGTGACATTGGTCCTTCAAGAACTTCAACTTGTGGGAGCAAAAAGAACCCGAAGAACTGCATTCCTATTTTCATCGCTGTCTTGGAGTGACCCTGTCTAGACAGAACTGTGACATGAGGGTCCTGTTGTCTTCAACACCCGACACATCCTGTGTATGGATGACCATCCTGAGGGAAGGCCAGGTCCCTGGGGTGGACTTGGTGGCCATAGGCTTGTAGGCTGTGAGGGTGGGATGTTGCTCTTTAAAAACTTGAAATCCTATGTAGTAATTTAGATGAGAAAGTTATCAAACAGGCATGACATTAACAGTTGAGGTTCAGTATCTTTCCCCTGAGCTTCCACTGGACAATAGCCTCTCCTGTGGTTACCATTTTCTTTATTACATCTTAATATATTCCCTTAAGTTACAGTTCTGTCTTGGCTGGGGAAACAGTGTCTTTATAAAGGGTTCTGCATATCTCTGCTTCGGTTTAATCAAATGAGGCCAACTGATTTCTTTTTTTAAATTGAAGTATAGTTGATGTACAGTAATATTGTGTAAGTTATAGGTGTACAATATAGTGATTCACAATTTTTAAAGGTTAAACTCCACCTATAGTTATTATAAAATATTGGCTATATTCCCCATGTTGTACAATATATCCTTGTAGCTTATTTTACACATTGTAGTTTGTACCTCTTACTCCCCTACCCCTATATTGACCCTGCCCTTTTCCCTCTCCCCACTGGTTACCACTGGTTTGTTCTTTATATCTGTGTCTGTTTCTCTTTTCTTACATCCACTAGTTTGTTGTACTTTTTGGATTCCGCATATAAGTGATATCATACAGTATTTGTCTTTCTCTGACTTATTTCACTTAGCATAATGCCCTCCAAGTTCATCCATGTTGCTGCAAATGGCAAAATTTCACTTTTAATATGGCTGAGTAGTATTCCTTTGTGTAAATATATATATATACACACATATATGTATGTGTGTATATATACACACATACATATAAAGCATATATATATATATACACATGTAAAGTTTATATATATATAACATCTTTATCTATTCATCTGTTGGTGGACACTTTGATTGCTTCCATACCAGGCCAATTGATTTCTTCTTTTTTTTTTTTTTGGTTGTGTTGGGTCTTCGTTGCTGCTTGTGGGCTTTCTCTAGTTGTGGTGAGCGGGGGCTACTCTTTGTTGCGGTGCGTGGGCTTCTCATTGCGGTGGCTTCTTGTGTTGCGGAGCACGGGCTCTAGGTGTGTGGGCTTCAGTAGTTGTGGCACACGGGCTCAGTAGTTGTGGCTCGCGGGCTCTAGAGCACAGGCTCAGTAGTTGTGGCGCATGGGCTTAGTTGCTCCGCGGCACGTGGGGTCTTCCCGGACCAGAGCTTGAACCCGTGTCCCCTGCATTGGCAGGTGGATTCTTAACCACTGTGCCACCAGGGAAGTCCCAAGGGCAATTGATTTCTAAGTTCTTGGAGATGAGGTGCCTCTGTTGCTTCTACCTACAGCCTCTTCCTAAGATCCTTATTTTCCAAAAGTAATGAAAATACTTTAAGAATTTATTCTTATATACTGAGTAGTTAAAAAAAACTTTTTGTAAGCCTCTGATAGTCCAAAGTTCTGAGTAATTTAGAATAATAGTAAACCCTTTGCTTTTCTAGTGCTTTTTTGCAGTGTCTTGTGGGGGAATTTTCTACTCTGTTTTAAAATAATAATGCGAATAGCTAACATTTACTTTGTACTTTGTCCCAGGGTCTGTATTAGGCACTTTACATGCATTAACTCCTGTAATCCTCGCAACAACCCCATGGGTTAAATACTGTTATTACCTCTATGGTACGGATGAGGAAATAGGCCCAAGGAGGTAGAGAAATTTGCCCAAGATCACAAGGCTAGGAAGTGGCAGAGCCAGAATTTCATCCCAGGCAGATTGGCTCCAGGGTCTGTCCATTTAACCACTGTTGGAAGGCCTCCAAGGCCAGAGATAAATTCAAGGACTTCTGGTATTTTTTAAAAAAGGACAAGACCTCTCATTCAAGTTTATATTCTACTGGTGCTTTTTTTTTTTTTCCATATATATGAAAAGAACTAGATCTCATTTATAGTCTGATTTCAATTAAGGGTATATCTACTGATTGCCAACTTTGTTAAAGCAGGGGAAATGCTTGACCCTACAGAGCTTCACTGCGTAGTCAGTCTGCTACTTCCACCTACCAAGGAGGGCTGGCTTTCATCTGGGAAAAATCTGCCAACCTTATGCATCAGTTCTAATTTTTCAGTAATACATCTACTGAAGTGATACAGCAGTGATATTCTTTCAACGTCGTAAACCTCTCTTTTAAAGATTATATTGCTACATAACAACCAAAAATATTTTTGTAAACACTACTGCTTCTTTTTATTTTTTTTATTTTTTTTTGCTTCTTTTTTTATTCAAAGAATTTTCTAATCTCTTTGATGCTTCCATGCACAATGAATTTCAATTCCTGCATTATTTTGCTGATAACACTCGTTTTTAAAATCATACCAAATGAACACAGAGCAAAGGCACTTAAAAGTTATTATTTTGAAGTAACATTTGGCCTGCTTTTTAGAATACATGATAAATGCTGCAAATCTCTGAACTCATTTTTATTCTTCGCTTCATTTTTTCATCCCTAAAGGGTTTAAAATATAGGTAGACTAAAAAATACTATGAGACAGAAAAAGAATAACAAGGATTCACAGATTTTTTTCATTTTGTAATGTGTGATAAATTTCCAAAACTTTCTACCTATAGAGTATTTTGGAAAATCTATTTTTACTTCAGGTGGATAATTTTTTAACAAGAATATAGAATTTAAAAATTCATATTACATGGTCACGTAACTGAATTGGCAGGAAGTACATTTGACTTATCCCATTTAATTATTGCTTTTTTTTTCTGGCTGTGTCGGGTCTTCGTTGCAGTGAGCAGGCTTCTCATTGTGGTGGGTTCTCTTGTTGTGGAGCATGGGCTCTAGGCGCGCGGGCTTCAGTAGTTGTGGCGTGTGGGCTTCAGTAGTTGTGGCACACGGGCTCAGTAGTTGTGGCTCGCGGGCTCTAGAGCACAGGCTCAGTAGTTGTGGTGCACGGGCTTAGTTGCTCCAAGGCATGTGGGATCTTACCAGACCAGGGCTCGAACTCGTGTCCCCTTCATTGGCAGGCAGATTCTTAACCACTGTACCACCAGGAAGTCCCATAATTATTGCATTATTAAATATGAATTATTTAATGGCAGTTGTCATAATGAAAACACTTGTAGATTTAAATTGGAAACTCCAAGATACCATTCTAAACAAAAAACAAACAGCAGATGATACAAACTGCATTGTGCGTGTCAAATTTAATCAGCAATTAATTCCAGTGGAATACAGTAGATTCTTGTTACTCACAGTAGTTATATTCTATAAAGTCGCTTTAAACACTGAATTAGCAAATACTGATCCACTGCTTCCAGGGGAAATATAGGCTTAGGTTCCTGTGAGCCTTTGGTCACAGCATCTTCATTAACTGATCAATACATGACCTTGTCTTATGTATGTTTCTCTTTAGAGACACTTTAATATATATTGTTGATTCATTAATGCTGAACTCATGACCAACAGCCATGAGTAACTCTGTAACTCATGCCTAAATGAAGCTTATCTAACACACTGTTTTCTCTGTGTGAGGCACATCACAGCCTTATTGGCTTAAGAACACTAGACAGCACTTCATCACTATGCCTAGGGGCCATTTAAAATAGCAAAATCACACAAACACACAAAAGCAAAAAAAATGCAAAACATACAAACAAAAAAAGTGGAACTAAATGGCCCACAAAAAGGACACTTGTTTACACTCTGAGAGCTGAAACAAGAAGGCAGAGTGTCGCTTTGTTTGATCTCGGCTGGGAACATGCATGTTGGTTGACTCAAATTTCTCACCAGTCTGTGCACGTCAGTGAATGACCGAGAAAGCTCCGTGAGTATTGATTTTGGGGTTGTGAATAAATTTCGGTAAGTAGGTAAATTCGCAAATATTGAATCCACAAATAGCAAGGATTGACTGTATTTGTAAAACTTAAAGATATACACTGATCAGTGTGTCAGAAAACCAGTTTCTTATTTAGAAACCCAAGTTGTTTTAGTTATTATTCACTTATCAAAGTTAGTCCTCCTTCATAGATCAAAGCAGCTGGTACATATCTAACCTTTTAGAAAAGACATTTTATTTCAGTTGAAAAAAATGTCATATTAAATGTACAAACTGCCCATCTTCAAAATTTACAAAAGTGTAATAAAAATACAAAGAAATTTCAAAATAGCAAAAATGTCTCTGCTTTGAACAGTGTCCCTTAAAATGTGGTGCCCCTGTGCAGTGCACAACCTGACCAACCATATATGGCAGCCTGGATTGTAGCTAGGTTGCATAGGGGAAACACAGTAGGCAGAGTGGATGGGTTCCACTTTTGAGAAATGCTGTTAGATGACATCAGTTATAAAGAGTAGAGAACTTGGAGGCAGAGAGATCTCACTTGAAATACCTGTACTGCCATTTATATCATGTGCATGTGAGCAAATTCCCTCTCTGAACTTTAGTTTTTATATCTGTAATAAGAGGATAATAATACCTACTTCAGAGGAGTTGATTTGAGGAGGAAAAATAAAACACCTATGAAAATTATAAAAAAAGAGGCATATGATGTTAAGACTCTCCCTCTTTTCCTATAAGCAGTGGGGTTTCCTTGAAGTTTTAGAACAGGGGAATCATCTGATCAGATTGGGGTTTTTAAAAAATAATTCTTGTGTTGGTTTGAAAATGGATTAGAAGCAGACTGGTATAAAGTCCCAGATTAAAAAAACAACAACAGAAAAAGCCCTAAAAAACTCCTTAAAACCTAGTCTAAGGCAATCACTCGATAGCAAGAATGGAGAAAGGAGAAACAGACTGAAGAGTTATTTCAGAGACTGAATTGTGCAGTTGAAGCTGTTATCCTTTCTGGAACCCTGTTCCTTAGCTGGGATCCCCCCTTCCCCCAACAGCTGCTGTGAGTGTCAGCTGTAAAAGGCTGTCCCTTTCGCTGGAGACTTGTGCTCCTGCCAATGGCTGACTGACAGGAGACCGGGATGGGGCAGGGGGAGGGGGGTTGCAGGTACAAAGGGCCAGCCCCCTGGAACCAAAGTGGGAAGTTAGTTTACAGGCTTGCCCCACATGCTTGAGTAGCTCGTTCTCCTGCCCTATGCTGTTTTCCTCACCTCCTTCTCCTAGGAGCACTCCTCAGTAAACTACTTCCTTACGAATCCTGACCACTGGCTCTTCCTGGGGAACTAACTCCAAAGGGGAAAGACTTATCTAAAAGACCCATAGCTGCAAGGGAATGTGGAGGAGAGAGCAGTCAAAGAAGGCCCTTAGGGCTTTTGCTTCATCCCAGACTTGCCATAATCCTCCTGACTGGTTGACACTTTTCCTGTAAAGAGACACATGATGAAGTAGTTCTTCTGACAGTCTGAGGAAAGTTCACTGTCCCCTTGGGATAGAAAAATATTAACACTGATTGCATGATTAATCCTTCCAAATTTTTCCTAAAATATTCAACTATTTTAAACTTGCAACTTTACAACTGAAGAATTGCTTCAGTAAGGCCATGGAGGATGGCGTTATGTACAACGAATCTCTTTGATTACTTGAGGAAATATAGATTGCAATTGAATGAAAATATGTTGAATTTAAAGTGAGATAAAAATCATGTGAGTTTCGAAAGTATATATTTATCATGGATGTTTTTCAGAACCTTCTACTTATGCAGCTAAAATATTTTAAAAAGCACTTTAAGTTTTTGATAAGGATTTTACTTTTTTTATTAAAAAGAGCAGTCTGTGATTGACTTTAATGCTGAAACCAAAGGTCCTTGAATTGGTTATTTTTTATAAAGTGAGCTCTCAGTGGTTTCTAAGCTTAGCTTATCATAAAGTTATAAAATAGATCACATTTATTTTAGGTATAAAATATGTTGGAAACAGTTATATGTATTGGGAAAAGAAAACGGACTTTAAAAATAAATGATATGAAAATTTATGAAGATCTTTGGAAGTGACAGTGATAGATTGTTTTACAACTAGCTGTGTTGTCCTACTAGAAGAAATAAGGGATGGGGATTTGTTTTAGGATGAATTGGTAAAACAATAATCATTGCTAAAGAAGGACTAATTATTAGAGAGATCAAATAGAAATCAGCAAAGCAACTGAAACAAGTCTAAGAAAGGGCTGAGAATGGTTATAAAGTCCTTTAAATGCAGTCACTTAAAGGATAGAAGTAGGTTTTGGTGATCTGTCTTTTACCAACGAATCTTGTGTTGGATGACTAAAGTAGTTTGCAGCGTTTGGCAACATTTCATTCAGGTTAGGAAAATATTTAAATCAAACATTCTTTGAAAACAATCTTTAGACAAATAAAATGTTATAGGAGTGCTTTCCAGACAGGTTTCTAAATACATTGAAAACCCCCAAAGTTTCCTATTACAGATTTTTCCTATGAGAAACTTGTATATTTGCAAGACAAACAAGCAAACAAACAAAAGGAAGAAACCGGAGAAATAAACTTACGAAACCACAAGAAAGCTCCAGAATAAAAGCCCAAGTGCCAGAGAGATGTAGATCTTCATCGCTTCCCAGAGCTACTGATGAGGCATTTTTTATCTTGTCTCAGATATCATGTTTATTGAATGTATATCTCAGCGTGCCAGCTTTGTAAACATATTTCAGGATAAAATTTAACATTATAGCAGAATGAGCCAGAAATTCTGGTTTAAGCTGGGTGTGCCCAGGGCTTCCAGTTCCCAAACTACAAAATATTTGTTTGCCTTCTCCTATCATCACCTCAGATTAAATTTGTCCCAAACTGAACTCTCTCTCCTTTTCCCTCCTCTGTTTTATGTCCTCACTGCTTTTCAGGCCTCACTATGCTTTCAGCCTGGCTGGTAAACTCAGACTCCAGTGGATTCCACGTCCGAATCTTCCCCCTCCTCACCGTTACCACTCCCAGCCGGCCAGTCTCCCCTCTCACCTGGCTCCTCCTGCAGGCCTCCTTGCCTTCCCTCTCTCTCCTCCGCTGTATCCCACCTACTCTTGCCCTGTTATCTTCCTTTGGTTGCAGCCTTCATATTGTTGCTGTTTAAAAACTTGGCCTAAATTACTATATATAAAATAGATAAGCACCAAGGTCCTACTGTAGAGCACAGGGAACTATACCTTATAATAAACTGTAATGGAAAAGAATCTGAAAAAGAATATACACATATAACCGAATCACTTCGCTGTACACCTGAAACTAACACAACATTGTTAATCAACTATGGCTAAAAACTTGGGCAGCTGAAGGGTTCCTATACACTAGCCTGGTATCTAATAAGGAACCTCCCTCTTCTATAAAGAAGCAGGTATATGAGGTGGACGAGGTCATGCAGCTGGCAGCTTCCTGACTCTGTTGTCATTATAAAGAAAAAATAGAAGTCTGTACCGAGATATTACAAATCATAATATATTGCCCACACATGCAGTTTTGTGAGTAATCTGGGCTGGAACGTGCTTTGTGCATTTTTACTAACTGTGCCCACCCCCACGGCCTTGCTTAAACTATCATCATACTCAGAGTTCCCCCCACTGCCAGCCTGCGTATTCTATCACCATAGTGCCAGCTAGTCCCAAACTGTAGTCCCTTCCAGGGTCCAGCTCAGACGTACATCCAGACGCAGGGTCCCCTCCAGGGAGGGGTCAGGCCAGGTACTTTTTCTTTTCCCACTTACTGCAAAGCTATATTGCTTTCATAGAGAAGAATCTGTTTAACACTGATTTAAAATCTTTTATTGTGTGTATTTGTTTTTTTCCAGCTTTATAGAGGTATAACTGACAAAACTGTAAGATATTAAAAGTGTGCATAGTGGTGACTTGATATAAGTTATACTTTGAAAGGATTCCTCCCATCTCTTTAATTAACACATTCATCACCAACACCGATTTTTAAAGACTGTGTAAATTCATATCTTCTGGTGTCATGAAGAAGAGTTACAAGCTTGACCACAGTGACCAGAATTAGACTTTATGAAACTGAATTCTGCAACAATTGGACGTGGAGTTAATGGAGAAGGGACTTTTTCAGACAGTTTCTCTTCCAGGTGCCTTGAGGTTTCAATCAGCTTTTGTGTTTCCTCGGGCAGTGTCGTTTCATTGAAAATTTGACAAGTGGGACTTCCCTGGTGTCTCAGTTGTTAAGAATTCGCCTGCCAATGTAGGGGACATGGGTTCAACCCCTGGTCCGGGAGGATCCCACATGCCGCGGAGCAACTAAGCTTGTGTGCCACAACTACTGAGCCTGCGCTCTAGAGCCCAAGAGCCACAACTACTGAGCCCATGTGTTACAACTACTGAAACCCGCGTGCCTAGAGCCCGTGCTCCGCAGCAAGAGAAGCCACCGCAATGAGAAGCCCGCGCACAGCAACAAAGAGTAGCTCCTGCTCACCGCAACTATAGAAAGCCCGCACGCAGCAACGAAGACCCAGCGCAGCCAAAAATAAATAAAATTAAAAAAAAAAATTTGACAAGTGTGTAGTGATTCTACTGCAAGGAAAAACTGCAAGTTGAAAGCATGTTTACTACAAACTATACTATTAATAGGAGATTTATGAAAGCTTTCATTTGCATTAAGGACTTTTTTTTTTTTAATGTTGCTTCAAGTGAAAGCATGGAGGTGATTCTGGACTGGATACGTGGCAATGTTACTGTAAAATCAAAAGCCATCAGGACTTCCCTGGTGGCGCAGTGGTTAAGACTCCACGCTCCCAGGGCAGGGGGCCTGGGTTCCATCACTGGTCAAGGAACAAGATCCCACATGCATGCCGCAACTGAGTTCGCGTGCCACAACTAACGAGCCTGCCTGCCGCAACTAAGACCCGGCGCAAACAAATAAACAAATAAAATAAATATATAAAAAAGATCAAAAGCCATCCTCAAGGCCAAGAAGTCCTCAGAGTAGGATGGTTGGATGGAATCTAAGAAAAGCTGCCACATCTGTGATTTCATTTAATTTTAGAACAGCACACAGGGAGGTCCATCAAGGGCCTTGAAGTGAGGTGAATGTGGGTTCCAGTTTGAGGTTCTGCTACAAATAGTGGGACCTTAGGCACATTACTCACCTTCTCTGTGCTTTTAGTCTTATGGTCTGGGGTCTGATCATCGTTCTGCCACTGACCAGCTGTATACTCTTGGACAATTTATTTCATTTCCCTGTGATTGCTTCCTCACCTTAAAAATGGATTATTCTTATATCCACTTCATAATCTTGTTTTAAGTAATGAAATCTTAGTTGGAAAGCACTTAGAACAGCTCTTGAAAGAACACATGTAAGTGTTTTATAACTAGAAGCTATGGCTGTTCTAACACTAGTATTACTAATATTTATATTTCCCTGCAGGGTTGTTGAGAAGGTTGAATGAGAGAACGCTACATGATTTGCGGATCCCAGTACAAAAGGCAAATGTAGGACCCTTTGTTCAAAAATCACTAAGAATTTCAAGAGTGGGACAGCAGGGAGTTAAACCAAGTGTGAGTCCCTTCTGAGCGCAGGGCCTGTGCCACTGCACGGATTGCACACCCAGCAAGCGGCCGGGCGCTGGAAGACGCAGAAACCTTGGCACACAGTGGGCGCTAAATAAATGCTCATTCACCTTCGTGACAGCGCACGCCGCCAGTCCTGTCAACACTGACCCCTCGCTATCACTTGTCCCTGACTTGAGGACAAGACCCGGAACTGCGCTCGCGATGGAGTCCCGCGGTGAAGACCAGCCTCCAGCCCCGCTGTCCCCAGTCGCTCCGGCGGGTGTCTGAGCCTCGCCCTGGCCGGATGGGGCCGCTCGGCCGCTGCGCCGCGCACCGGGGGGGACACCCTCGGGAGGATCGGGGTCTGTCCGGCGCCCCCGGTCACGTCTCGGAGGCCCAGACGGCTCGCTGCCAGGCCGGGATCCCGGGTCGCCCGGGCGCAGCGTGCGTCCGGGCCTCGCCGCCGTGTTTACCGGTTGCCCGAGGAGACGCACCGCGCGCACCGCCGGCTCCCGCGCCCGCCTGGCTCCCCGCCGCCCGCGGGTCCGAGCGCGCAGCGGGGCCCCGGCCGCCATGAGCTGCTCCGGCCGCCGGCGCCCGCAGCCCACCCGCCGCGCCACCTTCGGCGTCACGTCGCCAGCTCCCGAGGTACCGTCGCAGCCCGCGGCCGCGCGCGTGGGTGGCACCGGCGGCCCGTCTCCACCCGGGAGGGCGCCGGGGATACTCGGCCCCGGCTGCGCGGCCCGGGCTGTGCTGGGCGCTCCTCGCCGGCAAACTTGCCTCTCGATGGCGTGGGGAGATCGTAGTCGGAACGGGGCTTGGGATTGCCAGCGGCCGGTTAATTTTAGGAAGTTAGGGGCAAGTCGTGAGTTTGTGAAATGCTGTTGAATTTTGAGGTTGTTTGTGTTTGCTTCTCTTGGCCATTTAAACGGGTGAAGTTCTAAAAACGGTGTGTCTGGCTCCTGTAGACCCTCCCCGCCCCCGGAGCAAAGCATTCTTGCATTTAACTTAGACTACTTAGCTACTAAGACGTGATTCAGAGCAGTTTCTTCAAAATCTGAGGTGGTAGGATTAATGCCAGTCTTGGGCAAAGTCGCTGGCCTCCTCGTTGCCAATCACTCCAGAAACAGTAATTCGGTTGTCGTTGGCTCCATTTACTCATTTACTCCCAGGAGGTACTTAGGCACTGGGGACTTTCAGGCTCAGCCTGGGTTAAGTGTCCCCTTCTGGACCTGGCACCAGGGGCCCACCAGGCATAGAGTGTGTCAGGGGTGCTTGCCAGAGACACGGGGGAACTGTGTTCAGCGGAACTGCTAGCCCCAGAGATGTCCTCAGCCCAGCCGTACTGACCACAAAAATCCCTGGGGCACACTCTTCAACTCAAAACATGGGGTGCATTCTCCAACATGCTGTAGGAGTTGTAATATTCAGCAGCTTTGATTGTTGCCTTACATCTGACCCAATAGTGCCTTAATTACATTTAGATTTTTCTGATTCCTGGTATATTTTTGGAAAACTAGTACGGTCTTGTACAAATAAAATTAATTTTTCTTCCACTGGACATTTGCATATTTTATCCCAATTTGGTATCCTCTGTGAATTAAGAATATTAGCCCATGCATGAGTATGTAGAATTTTTATATTATTTATATTTGTTTGGGGAACAAACTGAAAGTAAATTACAAACTTCATGGCTCTTCATCCCTAAATACTCTAGTGTGTTATCTCCTAAGAACAAGGGCATTCTCTAACCAAAATACAATGATCAAATTCAGGGTGTTTAGCATTGTTGTAATAGTGTTTTCTAATGTACACTATCTGCTAAAATTTTGCCAATTGTCCTAATAATGCCATTTACTGCAATTTTTTTTTTTCATTTCAGGATCACACTTTATATTTACTTGTGTGTCTTTAGTCTCTGTAAATCTGGAACAGTTCCTCAGCATTTCTCTGTCTTCAATAATACTGATATTTTTACAGACTCTAGGTCATTTGTTCTGCAGAATAGGTTTATCTGATTGTTTTTCATGATAAGATTTTTGGTAGGCATGCTATATAAGTGGTGTGTCTCAGTGTGTCACAGCAAGAGTTGCATGATGTCAGTTTGTCCCACTATTGGTGATATTCCTAACCAGTGGTATGTGCCAGAGTTTTCTACTGTAAAGGTGGAAAAATAAGTAAGTTTTAGTAATAAATAAGTGATCATTTTGAGTAATCTTATTGAGATTTAAAAAAGATAAGTTTATTTATTTTATTTTTTTGGCTGCATTGGGTCTTTGTTGCTGCGTGCGGGCTTTCTCTAGTTGCGGCGAGCGGGGACTACTCTTCGCTGCTGTGCGCGGGCTTCTCATTGCGGTGGCTTCTCTTGTTGCGGAACACGGGCTCTAGGTGCGCGAGCTTCAGTAGTTGGGGCACGCGGGCTCAGTAGTTGTGGCTTGTGGGCTCTAGAGCGCAGGCTCAGTAGTTGTGGCGCACGGGCTTAGTTGCTTCATGGCATGTGGAATCTTCCCGGGCCAGGGCTCGAACCCGTGTCCCCTGCACTGGCAGGCGGATTCTTAACCACTGCGCCACCAGGGAAGCCCCCATGTTGAGATTTTTAGGATAAATTTTACTACCTACATAAAGGAAAATATCCACCAAGCCCAAGATTTTAATTGACCTGAAATACCTAAATTTTATTGAGAATAAAAGTAGAAGCTAAAGGCCAGCATTTATTATAATTGTTTTCTCAGTTTCCAAAATACTTCATCTGAGACAATCTTATAACTCAGATAGGCAAGGCAGAAATTTCCCATTATACAGATTATATAGCTTGCTCAATTAGCAAATAATAGAGCGGGAACTTAAATATCTTTCTTTTGAAAGTTTAGTACTTTTCCTACCACACCATTATGACACTGAAAAACTGATTAAAATACAAAGCAGGGATAATATGCAATTGTATGAGGAAGTAGAATACTGCAGGGACGGGAGGTATTAGCTTTGAGTTCAAGCAGTCCTGAGTATACCACTTATCTGTGACACTTTGGGCAAAAAAATTACTTAGTGTCTCAGAACTTCAGTTTCTTCATCTGAAACATGGGATCATAATGCTTATGACATAGTGTGGTTTGGGGATTCACAGTTCATATATATAAAGCTCCCAACAGAGTGACAGAGTAAATGCTTCTTAATATTCGCTCTTCTTATTCTTTCTTTTTTTTTAAATTGAAGTAGAGTTGATTTACAATGTTGTATTAGTTTCAGGTGTACAGCAAAGTGATTCAGTTATTTATATATATATAATGTATAATTTTTCAGATTCTTTTCCATTATGGCTTATTACAGGCTATTGAGTAGAGTTCCCTGTGCTCCACAGGAGGTCCTTGTTGTTGTTTATCTATTTTATCTATTAGCTATTATTAGTCTTTATAACTTGTGAGATTCCCTTACGTCAACACCACTGCCACCATCCCTGACACCTCCATCCTTACCTCAGGACCACGTCAGCAGTCAGTTACTGAGGATCTGTGTGAGGGACTGAGGATACAGAAATGAAACTGACACAGTCCCTGGTGTCAATGAAAAATCAAGAGTCTACAAGAACCCATAACAAGACTGTGTCATTTGTAGTATCATCCCTGCACCAAATCTAATGTTGTATTTTTCTCAAGTTGGATTTACCCCTTATCATCAGCAGAGCTTTACTAGGCTAGGAAAAGTGACAAATACTAAGAGCAATATTGTGTGAATTGAAGTGTCACAGCTCAAGCCTGGAAGACAGAAACATGCTTTGGGGAAATTTACAGATGTCACTTTGAGCAGAACAGTGTAACTTTGCCATGCATCTGAAATAAGGTATGGAAGCTGAAAATGTCACCAAATTATATCATCAGTCAGCAAAAAGCTCTAGCATTCATTTGGTGAAAAGTGCTTGGATTTGGACTCAGAAGCCACAAACATATGGAGCTACTTTGCTGTGTCAGTGTTTTCATGTATTTGGAAGACCTGAACCAAAGTTATGGCTCCAGTATATACCATTGTTGGGGATTTGAGCAAGTTTCATTCCTCTCTGTAAAACAAGGGTTAATTAGAATTGCTGTCTGATGGGGTTGTTTTGAGAAGCGAGTGTAAATCAACAGCTATAGTTCCTTAAAGTAAAGGACTTAGAGCTGGTCATGTATAATTATGAAGGAAGTAAAGTCACTTTTCCTTTATTTCCCCACCATTTCAAACTTTTAAAAAATTGTGGTAAAATACATATAACATTTACCATCTTAATATTTAAGTGTACAGTTCAGTGGCCTTAAGTACAGTCACATTATTGTGCAGCTGTCGCCACCATCTATCTCTGAAACTCTTTTCATTTTGGAAAACTGATATTCTGTACCCACTAAGCAATAACTCCCCATTCCCTCGTCACCCCGGCTCCTGGCAACCGCCATTCTATTTTCTGTGTCTGAATTTGACTCCTCTAGTCAGCTCATATAAGTAGAATCATACAGTATTTGTCCTTCTGTGACTGGTTTGCTTTACTTAGCATCATACCCTCAAGGTTCATCCATGTTGCAACACGCGTTAGAATTTCCTCCCATTTTAAGGCTGAATGGCATTCCATTGTATGTATATACCATGTTTTGTTTATTCATTCATCAGTACAAGGACACTTGGACTGTTTTACTGTTAATAATGCTACTATGATCATGGATGTACAAATATCTCCTCAAGATCTTGCTTTCAATTCTTTTGGATATAAGAATTGGAATTGCTGGATTATGTGGTAATTCAATTTTTAATTTTTTGAGGAACTGCCATACTGTTTTAGTGGATACACCATTTTACATTCTCATCAGCATTGCACAAATGTTCCAGTTTCTCCACATCCTTGTCCGCACTTGTATTTTCCCTTCCCTTCCTTCCTTCCTCCCTCCCTGCCTCCCTCCCTCCCTCCTCCCTCTCTCTCTCTCTCTCTCTCTCTCTCTCTCTCCCTCCCTCTCTCTCTCGTAGCCATCCTACTAGGTGTGAGATAGTATCTATTTCCACTTTTTTTTCTTTTTTTCTGGCTGCACCGTGTAGCATGCGGGATCTTAGCTTCCCAACCAGGGATCGAACCCGTGTCCCCTGCAGTGGAAGCGAGGAGTCTTAACCACTGGACTGCCAGGGAAGTCCCTATTTTCCACCTTTTAAAGAACCATTTCCTCGCTCTTCTTTTTTTTTTTTAAATTAATTAATTAATTAATTTTATTTTATTTTGGCTGTGTTGGGTCTTCGTTTCTGTACGAGCGCTTTCTCTAGTTGCGGCGAGCGGGGGCCACTCTTCATCGTGGTGCGCAGGCCTCTCACTATCGCGGCCTCTCTTGTTGCGGAGCACAGGCTCCAGACGCGCAGGCTCAGTAGTTGTGGCTCATGGGCCTAGTTGCTCCGCGGCATGTGGGATCTTCCCAGACCAGGGCTCGAACCCGTGTCCCTTCCATAGGCAGGCAGATTCTCAACCACTGCGCCACCAGGGAAGCCCCATTTCCTCTCTCTTCTGATTTGCTCTGTTCTTTTTGGTTTTCTCCTTTTAATCCACCTTAAGAAAAGATCTGACTCTAATCACATCTTCATATGAACTTAAGTCAGAAGCCTCCCTATTCTAGATATAAAGAAAAAAAAAAAAACAACCCTAAAGCTTCCCAAAAAAGGTAAGAAGGGAGAGAAAAAGAAACAGAAAAAGTTAAGAAAAAAAAAAAGATGATGAAAAGAAATACAAATGTACCAGTAATTACAAGAAATATAAATGGACTAAGTGCTCAGTTAACCAACAAAACTGTCACATTGAATTTTTTAAAAATCCAGGTATACGCTATTTATGAAAGACACATATAAACAAAAGTATATGGAAAAGTTGAAAGCAAAGTGTATGAAAAGATTTACCAGACACATAATAAGCAAAAGAAAGCTTATTAGGCATAATAATATTATACAGAATAGTTTTAAGGCAAAAAAGCATTACTAGAGGTAAAGAAAGCCACAATAATAACACAAATTATATCACTATCACATAATAATAAAAATTTTTATTCATCAGGAACTTTAGCAATTCTAAATGTGTATGCATCTAATAAAATGGCCTCAAAATATATAAAACAAAAATTGACAGAAGCAAAAATCTATAAGGAGATATAAACAAATTCACAACTACAGTAGAACACTTTTAACATACCTCTGTTAGTATTTGAGAGATACACCAGACAAAAATTTGGTAAGGGAACTATTTAAAAAGCTAAAAATACAAACTTAGTTAAGTCATTATAAAGAAGAAGAAAAGTATATAAAATATTTGGGATATGGCTGTAAAAGTTAACAGGATGACTTTTTCTCCTTGCCCAAGGGAATAAATACCTTTAGACTATGAAACAATCAATTGGACAAACTCCTAGAAAGTGTACTCTATTGGTAGGGATTGAACTAGATAAGTAACTAAATGTTTTCCCTTGTTTCAAATAAAAAAGAGCTTTATACTATCAAAAATAAATCATAACAGTCTGATCATGAGAAAACATTAGACAAACCCACCTTGAAGGATTTTCTGCAAAATAATTGGCCAGTACTCTTCAAAAGTGTCAAGGTCATGATTGGCAGAGACTAAGGAGACATGACAGCTAGATGCAATGTGGGAGCCTGAGTTGGCTCCTGGACCATAAAAAGGTCATTATTAGAAAACTGGTGAAATTTGAATGAGATCTGTAGTTTAGTTAATAGTATTGCATCAACGTTAATTTCCTGGTTTTAGTGGACTTCAGTTATGTAATTAACATTAGGGGAAGCTGGGTAAAGGGTATACAGAATCTCTCTCTTCTAATTTTGCAACTTTTTTCTGGGTCTAAAACTACTTAAGAATAAAAAGCTAAAAAAAAGGAATGATAACCAGTTAATTCATTTGTATATCCAACTTTATTTTAACTGTAGCACTTAATTTCTCTTGGTATCTAATTATTCTTTGACCACCTGGCTTTAGAATGCAGCATGAGGGAAAGCATTCAAAGAACAGGTAGGAGAAAAGAACTTTTTGAACACCAGAGAGCAAGTTTTTCCTTTCATATTTTGAAAAGGTCGTGTGTATCTTTACTCAATGTTGCCAAATGTAATGGGTAGTGTATTTGAAACAATAGTGACTGCTTCTTGGTTTGTACTTGAGTTAAGTTGACTCATTACAAAGACTTACTTTTTCTGTGTTCAAGGACAATTAAAAATTTTAATTTAAAAAGGGAGTAACATTTGCTGTGCTAGGAATTATTTATGCTAGGTTATTTACCCAAGGTTTCTTTTTTTCTTTGTTTCGCTTCCAATTTTTTTCCTTTGAAATTGGTGCTTTGGTGACTTTGATCTAAGTCAGAGAAGTTCAAAGCATTGCTGAGGCGGACCAGTAACACTGCACTCTTTCTCTTACTGATACCAGCGCCACTATTGATTATGGCTTCTATCCCTACATGTTTACATAGTGCTTGAATAAAATATTTTAAATATTGCTAATAAAAGGAAATATGTGAATTTTATTTCTGAGTAACTGAAATAACTTCCTTTTTAAGTTGACTGAATTTACCCTTATGCTGTCCCTCCTGAACCTTCCCTGTTAGCTTTGTACAGAAATGTATTTTTCAGCATTTCCAGCTCATCATCATCTAATCTCAACGTCAGTGCAAAGGGGAACAATATTAAGAACTGACTATAATTATCACATTTTCCTAAGTCTTTTCTACTTAAGGGTGAATGAAATGGGTAGAGTGGAGAATCAAAAAGGAAGGTCTTGGTGTTGAAATTGTGTGAATATTTGGAGTAAGCAAAAATGAGAACTTGGAAGGAAACCTGAACCAGAAAAGTTCTGCTTGGTGAATCATACATTGCACGAGTTACCCATGTGGCGAACGTTCTTTGAGTTTTAGGGCACCAAAGATATGGAAATTCTTTCCTTCAACAGTTAAAAAGTGAGGGCCTAGTCTAAAGCAGGCACTGTTTTAGATAAGGTCCCACTACTCATAAAAGTTATATTTTAGTGGGGGAAATAGATAACAAAAGAAAACAAATAGATAAACAAGGTAATTTCAAAGTGTGTTAAATGCTTCGAAAGGCAATGAAGTGGGATAGCAGGATGGAGGTTGACTGGGGTGGGGATGGGGCTGGGGATGGAGTGGGTCCGGAGGGCTCTCCAAGGAGAAGACATCTGTGCGGAGTTGTCGGTGATGATGGGAGGGAGTGTTCTCAGAAATAACAAGGGCAACTACAGGCCCTTAGGGGCAATGTGTTTAAAAAAAGTACAGTTTGTAGCATGTCCCTCAGTTTGGGTATGCCTCATGTTTCCTCATCCTTAGATTCAAGTTAATCACTTTTGGCATTTATGGTGATTCTATATGAGACACGTTGTTTACTTCTCAGTGCTTCATGTCAGGAGCCATATGCCAGTTTATCCCGTTATTGATGTTCTGAAAGAGAAAGGAAGGCCGAGAACTGGATTAAACAGACTAAAGATACCTGACAATACATGCCACACATTTATAGTTGCTCTAAGGAACATTATCGAGATAACTGGTGAATAATACGGTATCATAGTTAATTTCTTGAATCTGACAGCTGTATGCAAAGGAATGTCCTTGTTCTTAGGAGATACATGCTGAAGTATTTAGGGGTTAAAGGCTATGATGTCTGCAGAGTACTCACAGATGATTCGGCTATCATGATTGTAATGTACAGAGAGAAAGGAATAAGTCAAATGTGACAAAATGTTCTCACAGCTGATGAATCTAAGCAAAGCATATACTTGATTATTCTTGTAACTTTCCTGTAAGACTGAAATAAAACTTTAAAGAAAGTACGTGCCTGTAATAAATCGGGATACTAAGTAGAAGAGGCTGTTTCTAACTATCGAGCTCACAGTATAGTTAAGTAAATAATAAATGGGGTCATAAATAAAAGTTTGAAAAAAGGAAGAAGGCAAGCATGGCTGGAGTGGGTAGAGCTGCAGGGGGTACTGGCAGAGGAGGGCCAGGTGCATCAGAGAAAAGGAGAGCTGCCTGGGAGAGTGGTGGCCCGGCGGGTGTGAGTCAGGAGAGGTCAAGGAGGGTGTCCTTTGTGTGGCAAGTGCCAGAGGGAGGTCAGGTCAGGTAAGGAGTGAAAGTGTCCCCTGGACTTGGTGCTGGGGGTGGTCTTCCCCCAGGAAGTGAAATGTCAGCTGAGCTCTGGGAGGTGAGTAGGAGTTAGCTAGGCAAAGGATCGGGCCTGGGAGTGCTGGATAAGTTTTCTCCACCGCACACGGTGGGGAATGGGAAGAAGCAAAGTCCATTCGGGCAACTGTGGAAGCCACTGTGGCGGGAGTGTGGTTGGGAGAGACCGTGAGGTGGGAAGAGTAATGGGAGATGAAGCCGGTGAGGTAGGCAGGGGTCAGGTTATGCAGGACTCCATAGGAGTTTGGATTTTGTCCCGAGGCCAAGGGGAAGTCCCTGGAGAATGTCAAGCCTTGGGAATATTGAACGCTTCTACATTTTGAAAAGATCACTCTGGCTATAAATGGACCAGAGGCTAGGTGAGTGGTGAGTGTGGGGAGTAAATCTGACGTCAGGGAGACTGTGTGCCGGCTGCTATGGTAACTGGGACTTGGATGGTGGACGAGGTTGAGGGTGAGTCGTTATTTAGGGGTGAGAGTCAACAAGACAGATGCATCGCAACTGGGAGGAGGGAGAGATTGTAAAGCACAGGTTTCTGGCTGGAGGAACCGGGTGGATGTTTGGTGCCATTCACCGAGATGGAGGAAGAACAAGTTGGGGGAAAATAACATGAGTTCAGATTGAGACATGTTGGGTGTGCAGGGTCTGTCTGGTTTCCACGTTATATCCAGAAGGCAGTTAGCTAGGTAGATCCTGAGCCCAAAAGACAGGTTTTGGCTGGGGATTGTCTGATATATGGGGCTCATCACTGTTGAGATGGTTCTTGAAGTTATGAATAAAGGAAGGCCGGAGAAATAAGAGGTTTTCTAGGGAGCGAGTGAGAAGGATTTTTAAATTCACAGTGAAATTTACCATGTGATGGTTGAGGATAAGCAGACCAGGGAAACTGAGAGGAACAAATGAAGGGAACAAATTCTCCCTATTATGGGCACCTCATAAGAAAATCGTTTGCTTGTCAACTCAGTCATCTGTTGAGCAAACGTCTGTTGGCCTAAAAAGAATATTAGCCAGGGAGTCAAGAACCCTGGATCTTGCTGACTCTGAAATGAGTTGATTTTGTTGTCTTGAGCTCATTCCTCACTTTGTCTAGGTCTGGTTTCTGGATGTTTTAAGGTTAATTTCCACCTTAAATTTTCTAGGAAATATTGATAAACTAACCATTACTTCCCAAATAATTTGAGGGGGCTTATAAAGAACTATGTATAAGACAGTAAGTTAGAAGATATGGTGTAAGTCAGCCCCACCATTTGAAAACGTTGCTTAACCCTTCTAGGCCTCAGTGTCCTCTTTGTGAAAATGGGATTATTAATAGCTGATTTGGGCTTTTTGCTCAGGATTCTGGACTTGAGTACATGTGTTTATGTCCTCTGCTTCTCTAAACCCCATTAAAAGAGGAGAAAAAGTAGATAATAGAATCATTCTCCAACACTGTTGGGAAGAAGACCAAAATTTTTAAATTTTTTTTTTTTTTTTTTTAATTTGTATATTTGTTTATTGACTGTTTTCCTCCAATAGAATGTAATCTTTTTTTTTTTTTAACATCTTTTTTTTTTTTTTTTCACACACACACACTGTATTTTATTTTTACAAGAGATAAATCGACTGACACCAAGCATTGTACATGGATGACCACAACAAAAGCAACAATGATTGCAATTACCAAACATGAAACACACTCATACTATGTCATAGTATTGACATTCAGTCCAGTAATCCTCCACTGTAACAGCTCCTTTACTTTGCAGTGAAAATTGATTTGTATATTCTTTGCCTCTGAGTCCTTGTGGAATTTTTTTTTTTTTTTTTTTAAATTCAGACAGAAAGTCACAAAAATTATACTCATCCTCATCAGTTCACTCAGTCCCATGTAATTAATTTTTTTTTTCATCTTGATCTTTTGTTAGCACTTTTATGAGTTCATCAGTTTTTCATTAGAGTTCTGAAAATGCTTATTCATTCAGTTCAGCAGTACAGTCTGTTACCAGAAACCTGTACTTGTCAGAGTCTTTTCCATGTATTTCTTGAAGATGAAACCCTTTTATAGGAACATATTTGCAAAATCATCAGAGTACACCCAGAACTGTCTGTAAATGACAAAAGACTTAACAATGACCACGGTTAAAGATTTGATGACAGTTCATAATAATGCAGTTGACAAGAAAATTAGTTATTTCTGAGATATACATTTTAAAGTAATAACTAGGATTATTACTTATAACATTATACCATAACATATAAGATTTTTAGAAATTTCATGTAATGTCTGAAACATTTATATTGACATATTTCCATACATATTTCCATACAAGTACAAATATAAGATTTTTAGAAATTTCATGTAATGTCTGAAACATTTATATTAACATATTTCCATACATATTTCCATACAAATACAAATATGATTTTTAGAAATTTCATGTAATGTCTGAAACATTTATATTAACATATTTACATACATATTTCCATACAAATACAAATATAAGATTTTTAGAAATTTCATGTAATGTCTGAAACATTTATATTAACATGTTTCCATACAAATAACCCAATGAAAGTTTAGTATTAGTTGTTTTGTTTGTTTTTTTATACTGCAGGTTCTTATTAGGCATCAATTTTATACACATCAGTGTATACATGTCAGTCCCAATCGCCCAATTCAGCACAGCACCATCCCCACCCCACCGCAGTTTTCCCCCCTTGGTATCCATATGTCCATTCTCTACATCTGTGTCTCAACTTCTGCCCTGCAAACTGGCTCATCTGTACCATTTTTCTAGGTTCCACATACATGCATTAATATACGATATTTGTTTTTCTCTTTCTGACTTACTTCACTCTGTATGACAGTCTCTAGATCCATCCACGTCTCAACAAATGACTCAATTTCGTTCCTTTTTATGGCTGAGTAATATTCCATTGTATATATGTACCACATCTTCTTTATCCATTCGTCTGTTGATGGGCATTTAGGTTGCTTCCATGACCTGGCTATTGTAAATAGTGCTGCAATGAACATTCGGGTGCATGTGTCTTTTTGAATTACGGTTTTCTCTGGGTATATGCCCAGTAGTGGGATTGCTGGGTCATATGGTAATTCTATTTTTAGTTTTTTAAGGAACCTCCATATTGTTCTCCATAGTGGCTGTATCAATTTACATTCCCACCAACAGTGCAAGAGGGTTCCCTTTTCACCACACCCTCTCCAGCATTTGTTGTTTGTAGATTTTCTGATGATGCCCATTCTAACAGGAGTGAGGTGATACCTCATTGTAGTTTTGATTTGCATTTCTCTAATAATTAGTGATGTTGAGCATCTTTTCATGTGCTTCGTGGCCATCTGTATGTCTTCTTTGGAGAAATGTCTATTTAGGTCTTCTGCCCATTTTTGGATTGGGGTGTTTGTTTCTTTGATATTGAGCTGAATGAGCTGTTTATATATTTTGGAGATTAATCCTTTGTCCGTTGATTCATTTGCAAATATTTTCTCCCATTCTGAGGGTTGTCTTTTCGTCTTGTTTATGGTTTCCTTTGCTGTGCAAAAGCTTTGAAGTTTCATTAGGTCCCACTTGTTTATTTTTGTTTTTATTTCCATTACTCTAGGAGGTGGATCAAAAAAGATCTTGCTGTGATTTATGTCAAAGAGTGTTCTTCCTATGTTTTCCTCTAAGAGTTTTATAGTGTCCAGTCTTATATTTAGGTCTCTAATCCATTTTGAGTTTATTTTTGTGTATGGTGTTAGGGAGTATTCTAATTTCATTCTTTTACATGTAGCTGTCCAGTTTTCCCAGCACCACTTATTGAAGAGACTGTCTTTTCTCCATTGTATATCTTTGCCTCCTTTGTCATAGATTAGTTGACCATAGGTGCGTGGGTTAATGTCTGGGCTTTCTATCTTGTTCCATTGATCTATGTTTCTGTTTTTGTGCCAGTACCATATTGTCTTGATTACTGTAGCTTTGTAGTATAGTCTGAAGTCAGGGAGTCTGATTCCTCCAGCTCCATTTTTTTGCCTCAAGACTGCTTTGGCTATTCGGGGTCTTTTGTGTCTCCATACAAATTTTAAGATGATTTGTTCTAGCTCCGTAAAAAATGCCATTGGTAATTTGATAGGGATTGCATTGAATCTGTAGATTGCTTTGGGTAGTATAGTCATTTTCACAATGTTGATTCTTCCAATCCAAGAACATGGTATATCTCTCCATCTGTTGGTATCATCTTTAATTTCTTTCATCAGTGTCTTATAGTTTTCTGCATACAGGTCTTTTGTCTCCCTAGGTAGGTTTATTCCTAGGTATTTTATTCTTTTTGTTGCAATGGTAAATGGGAGTGTTTCCATAATTTCTCTTTCAGATTTTTCATCATTAGTGTATAGGAATGCAAGAGATTTCTGTGCATTAATTTTGTATCCTGCAACTTTACCATATTCATTAATTAGCTCTAGCAGTTTTCTGGTGGCAGTTTTAGGATTCTCTATGTATAGTATCATGTCATCCGCAAACAGTGACAGTTTTACTTCTTCTTTTCCAATTTGTATTCCTTTTATTTCTTTTTCTTCTCTGATTGCCGTGGCTAGGACTTCCAAAACTATGTTGAATAATAGTGGTGAGAGTGGACATCCTTGTCTCGTTCCTGATCTTAGAGGAAATGCTTTCAGTTTTTCACCATTGAGAATGATGTTTGCTGTGGGTTTGTCATATATGGCCTTTATTATGTTGAGGTAGGTTCCCTCTATGCCCACTTTCTGGAGAGTTTTTATCAGAAATGGGTGTTGAATTTTGTCAAAAGCTTTTTCTGCATCTATTGAGATGATCATATGGTTTTTATTCTTCAATTTGTTAATATGGTGTATCACATTGATTGATTTGCGTATATTGAAGAATCCTTGCATCCCTGGGATAAATCCCACTTGATCGTGGTGTATGATCCTTTTAATGTGTTGTTGGATTCTGTTTGCTAGTATTTTGTTGAGGATTTTTGCATCTATATTCATCAGTGATATTGGTCTGTAATTTTCTTTTTTTGTAGTGTCTTTGTCTGGTTTTGGTATCAGGGTGATGGTGGCCTCATAGAATGAGTTTGGGAGTGTTCCTTCCTCTGCAATTTTTTGGAAGAGTTTGAGAAGGATGGGTGTTAGCTCTTCTCTAAATGTTTGATAGAATTCACCTGTGAAGCCATCTGGTCCTAGACTTTTGTTTGTTGGAAGATTTTTAATCACAGTTTCAATTTCATTACTTGTGATTGGTCTGTTCATATTTTCTATTTCTTCCTGGTTCAGTCTTGGAAGGTTATACCTTTCTAAGAATTTGTCCATTTCTTCCAGGTTGTCCATTTTATTGGCATAAAGTTGCTTGTAGTAGTCTCTTAGGATGCTTTGTATTTCTGCGGTGTCTGTTGTAACTTCTCCTTTTTCATTTCTGATTTTATTGATTTGAGTCCTCTCCCTCTTTTTCTTGATGAGTCTGGCTAATGGCTTATCAATTTTGTTTATCTTCTCAAAGAACCAACTTTTAGTTTTATTGATCTTTGCTATTGTTTTCTTTGTTTCTATTTCATTTATTTCTGCTCTGATCTTTATGATTTCTTTCCTTCTGCTAACTTTGGGTTTTGTTTGTTCTTCTTTCTCTAGTTTCTTTAGGTGTAAGGTTAGATTGTTTACTTGAGCTTTTTCTTGTTTCTTTAGGTAGGCTTGTATAGCTATAAACTTCCCTCTTAGAACTGCTTTTGCTGCATCCCATAGGTTTTGGGTCGTCGTGTTTTCATTGTCATTTGTCTCTAGGTATTTTTTGATTTCCTCTTTGATTTCTTCAGTGATCTCTTGGTTATTTAGTAACGTATTGTTTAGCCTCCATGTGTTTGTCCTTTTTACGTTTTTTTCCCTGTAATTCATTTCTAATCTCATAGCGTTGTGGTCAGAAAAGATGCTTGATATGATTTCAATTTTCTTAAATTTACTGAGGCTTGATTTGTGACCCAAGATGTGATCTATCTTGGAGAATGTTCCGTGCGCACTTGAGAAGAACGTGTAATCTGCTGTTTTTGGATGGAATGTCCGATATATATCAATTAAATCTATCTGGTCTATTGTGTCATTTAAAGCTTCTGTTTCCTTATTTATTTTCATTTTGGATGATCTGTCCATTGGTGTAAGTGAGGTGTTAAAGTCCCCCACTATTATTGTGTTACTGTCGATTTCCTCTTTTATAGCTGTTAGCAGTTGCCTTATGTATTGAGGTGCTCCTATGTTGGGTGCATATATATTTATAATTGTTATATCTTCTTCTTGGATTGATCCCTGGATCATTATGTAGTGTCCTTCCTTGTCTCTTGTAACATTCTTTATTTTAAAGTCTATTTTATCTGATATGAGTATAGCTACTCCAGCTTTCTTTTGATTTCCATTTGCATGGAATATCTTTTTCCATCCCCTCACTTTCAGTCTGTATGTGTCCCTAGGTCTAAAGTGGGTCTCTTGTAGACAGCATATAGATGGGTCTTGTTTTTGTATCCATTCAGCCAGTCTATGTCTTTTGGTTGGGGCATTTAATCCATTCACGTTTAAGGTAATAATCGATATGTATGTTCCTATGACCATTTTCTTAATTGTTTTGGGTTTGTTTTTGTAGGTCCTTTTCTTCTCTTGTGTTTCCCACTTAGAGAAGTTCCTTTAGCATTTGTTGTAGAGCTGGTTTGGTGGTGCTGAATTCTCTTAGCTTTTGCTTGTCTGTAAAGCTTTTGATTTCTCCATCAAATCTAAATGAGATCCTTGCCGGGTAGAGTAATCTTGGTTGTAGGTTCTTCCCTTTCATCACTTTAAGTATATCATGCCACTCCCTTCTGGCTTGCAGAGTTTCTGCTGAGAAATCAGCTGTTAACCTTATGGGAGTTCCCTTGTATGTTATTTGTCGTTTTTCCCTTGCTGCTTTCAATAATTTTTCTTTGTCTTTAATTTTTGCCACTTTGATTACTATGTGTCTCGGCGTGTTTCTCCTTGGGTTTATCCTGTATGGGACTCTCTGCGCTTCCTGGACTTGGGTGGCTATTTCCTTTCCCATGTTAGGGAAGTTTTCGACTATAATCTCTTCAAATATTTTCTCTGGTCCTTTCTCTCTCTCTTCTCCTTCTGGGACCCCTATAATGCGAATGTTGTTGCGTTTAATGTTGTCCCAGAGGTCTCTTAGGCTGTCTTCATTTCTTTTCATTCTTTTTTCTTTAGTCTGTTCCGCAGCAGTGAATTCCATCATTCTGTCTTCCAGGTCACTTATCCGTTCTTCTGCCTCAGTTATTCTGCTATTGATTCCTTCTAGTGTAGTTTTCATTTCAGTTATTGTATTGGTCATCTCTGTTTGTTTGTTCTTTAATTCTTCTAGGTCTTTGTTAATCATTTCTTGCATCTTCTCAATCTTTGCCTCCATTCTTATTCCAAGGTCCTGGATCATCTTCACTATCATTATTCTGAATTCTTTTTCTGGAAGGTTGCCTATCTCCACTTCATTTAGTTGTTTTTCTGGGGTTTTTTCTTGTTCCTTCATCTGGTACATAGCCCTCTGCCTTTTCATCTTCTCTATCTTTCTGTAACTGTGGTTTTTGGTCCACAGGCTGCAGGATTATAGTTTTTCTTGCTTCTGTTGTCTGCCCTCTGGTGGTTGAGGCTATCTAAGAGGCTTGATGGGAGGCTCTGGTGGTGGGTAGAGCTGACTGTTGCTGTGGCGGTCAGAGCTCAGTAAAACCTTAATCCACTTGACTGTTGATGGGTGGGGCTGGGTTCCCTCCCTGTTGCTGTGGCGGTCAGAGCTCAGTAAAACCTTAATCCACTTGACTGTTGATGGGTGGGGCTGGGTTCCCTCCCTGTTGGCTGTTTTGCCTGAGGCAACCCAACACTGGAGCCTACCCGTGCTCTTTGGTGGGGTTAATGGCAGACTCTGGGAGGGCTCACGCCAAGGAGAACTTCCCAGAACCTCTGCTGCCAGTGTCCTTATCCCCACGGTGAAACAGAGCCACCACTCGCCTCTGCAGGAGACCCCCCAACACCAGCAGGTAGGTCTGGTTCAGTCTCCCCCAGGCTCACTGCTCCTTCCCCTGGGTCCTGATGCACACATTACTTTGTGTGTGCCCTCCAAGAGTGGGGTCTCTGTTTCCCCCAGTCCCGTCAAAGTCCTGCAATCCAATTCCCACTAGGCTTCAAAGTCTGATTCTCTAGGAATTCCTCCTCCCGTTGCCTGACCCCCAGGTTGGGAAGCCTGACGTGGGGCTCAGAACCTTTACTCCAGTGGGTGGACTTCTGTGGTATAAGTGTTCGCCAGTCTGTGAGTCACCCACCCAGCAGTTATGGGGTTTGATTTTACTCTGATTGTGCCCCTCCTACCGTCTCACTGTGGCTTCTCCTCTGTCCTTGGACGTGGGGTATCCTCCTTGGTGAAGTCCAGGGTCTTCCTGTCAATGATTGTCCAGCAGCCAGTTGTGATTCTGGTGCTCTCGCAAGAGGGAGTGAGAGCACGTCCTTCTACTCCGCCATCTTGGTTAATCTCTAAATTTTTTTAACCATTCTAGAAAATACAAAGGCAGTGGCGTCATGATGGTGAATAAATGGCATAGGAGAAGATAGCAGTGGAGGTGGAATTGTTCTTCCCAGAGACCTCTGGAAGGTTCCATGCTTGGAATTGCCAGTTAGGGATATGGATTAGGAAGTAGGGAGAACTCAGGGTGATTAATTGATGAACAGAACGTGGATTGGCTGCCTTCACCCCCAGTGCCCTTCCACTGCCTACACTTTGGATTTACCTGTTCCCACTCCATGCAATTCAACGTGCAGTCTGTTGTGGATGGAATGTTTGTGTCCTCCACAGGTTTGCATGTTGAAATCCTAACCCCCAATGTGATAGTATTAGGAGGTGGGGCCTTTGGGAGGTAATTAGGATAGATGAGGTCATGAAGGTGGGACCCCCATGATGGGATTAATGTCCTTATAAGAAGAGGAAAGACTAGAACTCTTTCTGCCATGTGAGGACACAGTGAGAAGGTGGCCGTCTGCAAGCCAGGAAGAGAGTTCTCAGGAGGATCTGAATTGGCTGGCACCTTGATTTTGGACTTCCCAGCCTCCAGAACTGTGAGGTAATAAATGTGTGGTTGAAGTCACCCATCTGAGGTATTTTGTTACAACTGCCCTAGCTGACTAATAGTCAGCCTTTGCTAAAGTTAGTACAACCACTCGTGCTCAGAACTCACACCACAGAGGCCTTTCAAATAAACATAAAGTGTTATTATGATGGAACATAACGGGCATTGTCTTTAATTGCACAACTTTCTTCATATGAAGGTTCCTCATAACATTTATCCCTAAAGGCTGAAGTGTATTAAGCTGTACCTTAGCGAAGTCATTTCTCTAGAGAAATAAACTTTCTGCCACTCTAACTTGTAGAACCTGAAGCAGTGATTAATTAACTTGTTTCTGTTACTTTTTTGCTTATGTATCGGTTTTCTTTATGTATTTAGCTGTGATGGATAGCTCTCTTTGGTGAGTGACTGAAGTTCAGTTACTACATATACAGTGAGTATAAGGTTTAGAGACGATGTAACTTAGGTGGGCAAAAACTTTGTAACATTTTATAACAACTCAGCTTAGCTCAGAAGACACTATTTCTTCTCTTTAGAAGAAAAATACCATTTTGTCAATTCAAGGAAAGTTATTCCGGTTGTTTTCCTCTTTCCCTTTCCCCTTAGATGAACTAAGTCTTTGCAGGTGGGAGTGGAGTTGGTTATGAGTTTCTTGGCACTGAAGGTGGGGTGGGGCATTGGGCTGAGCACCATCCTCTGTTCCCTTTTGCCTCGACTTCCCTCGTGGACTTGGACAGCAGTCTCTACTGAGATCCTTAACTTTGCCCTGGCTCTGAAGGTTCAGCCATGCTGTACGCTCTTTATTTCCATCCCAAGTCCCTAAGGTCTGTTGTCTTATCTACGTCTACCTTTTTGCTTTACTTGGGAAAATGGACTTCCTTCCCATTTAGGTCACCACAGAGCCTTGAGTAGAGTTCCCTGTGTTATACAGTAGGTTCTCATTAGTTATCATTTTATATATAGTATCAATAATGTATATAGGTTACCACAGTGCGTTAGGTAGAGTTCCCTGGGCCATACAGTATGTTCCCATCAGTTGTCTATCCAAAAGGGAGGGGATATCTGTATGTGTATGGCTGATTCGTTTTGTTGTGCAGTGGAGGCTAACACAACATTGTAAAGCAACCATACTCCAATAAAAATTAATTTAAAAAATAAATTTAAAAAATAGTGTCTCCATGTCAGGGAAACCAGGGTATGGTTTCCCCTCCTTGCCTGAGGAGTGGGTGCTGGTGGGGGCCTTCCCGGTGGGCACAACACCCAGTCATCGCCATTCATTCTATGACCGGGAGCTTCCTGCCTGTAGGGCTGTAGTGAGAGGCTCCACTCCAGGGCCACATCCTGGGAAGCAAGGGCATTAGCTGGGGTCTTCATTAGCGCCCGCAGCCTGCACCACTCATGTCAGGTGTTAGGTCGCACTAGGGCCGGCAACAGCTGAGCACTGGTCGCGTCTCCCTCCGGTTCTCCTTTTCCCATGTGTTGGAGCCACGCTTCCCCTGGATTTATTTAGAATTGACAGTTTGAATTTTGAGAATAGCTGCCAAAAACAATGATTATGGTTTTGTCCATATTGGCTGTTAAATGTTCCTTTCTGATGGTAATTAACTAAGTATTATAAGGCCATTTCTGGTCCCTGGTTTAAAAACCATGCCATTTGGGTAAAGAAGAATGCTTACACTTCTGTTCATAAAGGCAAATGGGCAGGCTGACATTTACTTAAAAGCAAAATCAAAATTTTCAGATTTATTCAAGTTTACAAGGCTAGGTTTGTTCAAGACACAGGTGATACAGTTTTGTTTCACATTATTTTGACCTTGAGACAATTTATTTCTTCTCTAGTCTGGCAGTGATATTTGCATGAAGATCTTTGTAACCTTGTGTAACAGCCTGGTAGCAACCTCAAGATCATATTTTAAAAAAAATACAGGGTATAATGGTTACTTTTTTTTTTTTTTGAAGTATAGTTAAATTACAATGTTGTGTTAGTTTCACATGTACAGCAAAATAATGGTTACTTCTGTGTGTCAACCTGGCTAGGCTAAGATATATAGCCAAAAACCAACCTATATTTCACTGTTGAAGGTATTTTTTAGGTGAGATTAAGATTTAGATCAGTAGATTTGAGTAAAGCAGATTAGCCTCCATAATGTGGGTGGGCCTCGCCTAGTCTGTTGAAGGCCTGAGAGAAAAGACTGAGGTCCACAAGGAAGAGAGTATTCTGCCTCCAAAGTGTCTTTGGACTCAAACAGCCACAGCAACTCTTCCCTGGGTTTCCAGCCTGCCAGCTCACTGTGCAGATTTCGGACTTGTCAGCCCCTACAATCATGTGAGCCAATTCCTTAAAATAAATCTATCTGTCTATCTATCTATCTACATTCTATTGGCTCTGTTTCTCTGGAGAACCCCAATTAATACACAGGGCACTTCGCTGAGTCCTTCCATGCTTGAGGAGGTTGTGAGAACCAATGGGTTTGTAGTCCACCACAAAGGACAGTGCAGCAAGGCCCACAGGTGCTCAGCACACAAACACAAAAGCTAATCATCAACAGCAGAAAACTGGGGAGAGTTTGTCATATCTACTGCCTGATTTTCTTAGAGAGACAGGACCAATCTATCCATCAGTGTCACTGGGGACCACCATATTTTAAGGGACCCATGAGAATGTTTTAATTTCTTTTAAAATCAGGAGAGAGAGAAAAAAATAACTTTTAAGTTGAAAAAATATTTTAATATGTAATATTTTGATATGTTCATCTTTATACCAATTAGTTATAAAATATAATTTTTAATATCTTTATGGAGGAAAGAGACCATGAAGGTAAAAGTGCATAGGACCCACAAAATTTATAATGTGGCCCTGTAGGGAGATGAAACTGTGTGTAGAAACATTGTATAGAAAGCATTGTTGAGCAACAGAAGAGATGATACTAAGACAGAGATAATAGAACATATTTTTTCCCAGTTTTATTGATATGATTGACATACAGCACTGTGTAAGTTTAGGATTTACAGCATAATGACTTGACTTAAATATATTGTGAAGTAATTACCACAATAAATTTAGTTAACTTAAATTTAATACCCATCATCTCATATAGATACAAAAAAAGAAAATGTTTCTTTCCTTGTGATGAGAACTTTCAAATATATTTAGGACTTTCAAATATATCGTACAACAGTGTTAACTATAGTCATTATGTTGTACATTACACCCCCAGCATTTATTTATCTTATAACTGGAAGTTTGTACCTTTTGACTATCTTCTTCCAATCCCCCCACCCCTGACAGCCCCCCACCTCTGGTAACTGTAAATCTGATCTCTTTTTTTTAAATGAGTTTTTTGCTTGTTTTAGATTCCACGTATGAGATCATACAGTATTTGTCTTTCTCTGTCTGACTTATCTCACTGAGCATAATGCCCTCCATAAGTTCCATCCATGTTGTTGCAAATGGCAGGATTTTCTTCTTTTTTATGGTTGAGTAGTATTCCATTATTTAGATATAGATAGATATAAATATGTCACATTTTCTTCCCTATCCATTCGTCCATTGATGGACTTTTAGGTTGTTTCCATGTCTTGTGAATTGTGAATAATGCTGCAGAAAATTTTATCTTAAAATTGCTTGCTCCTTCTCCTAAAGGTTGACATAAAATGATGAGTATTGAAATGAAGTCCAACAAGACTTACATCTCCCTATGACAATTTTATTGCACTAAAGAATTGCTCTTTTGGAAGATGGGTTAAGCTATATTTCAAGTTCATTCTAAGGGAAATATTCCTGAGGAGCCACTTTGAATAGACAACTTATTAAAGTTTCAAGCACACCACTCAGCATAGGAAGTAAAATATTATACCTTGGAAAAATTTTCACTTTAAGATAATTTATCAAGTGTTTGATAATAGATGGAGTGAAAAAAATCCCACTTGGGAAGAGTTCTAGAATCATTAATATGTGAAAAGATATATACAGGATTCCAATGAATAAAATGTCCCATCTAGTTGTCAACAGAGATTTTTGTTTCCACCATTCCACTCACAGAAGCTATTCCATATGTGACAGTGTTCCCAAATCTGCATTCATTATTAGCCTTGACAGCTATACCTGATACCTCCCATGGAGATATATCCAATATAAACACTGAGAAATTGCTAGTCACTTAAAATAGGACCTGAAATTAATTAACTTGCCTGTGACTTTCTTAACTAAGAAGTTATCTTGGGAACAGATAACTTGGTAACAGATTAAAAAAAAATTCAAAGGACTTTATATTAAGTGAAAATATAAGCTTCTAAATTGACTAGACCCGACCTGTACAACATTCAGGAACTTGTAGAAAGCAGAAGGAATCTATTTATTTATTTGTTAATCAATTATTTGTTTATTTATTTTGGCTGTGCTGGGTCTTGGTTGCGGCACACGGGATCCTCCAGTTGCGGCATGTGAACTCTTAGTTGCGGCATGCATGCGAGATCTAGTTCCCTGACCAGGGATCGAACCTGGGCCCCCTGCATTGGGAGCGTGGAGTCTTACCCACTGGACCACCAGGGAAGTCCCAAGAATCTTTTTTTAAAATTAATTTTTATTGGAGTATAGTTGATTTACACTGTTGTGTTAGTTTCTGCTGTACAGCAAAGTGAATCACTTATACTTATACGTACATCCACTCTTTTTAAGATTCTTTTCCCAAATAGGTCATTACAGAGTATTGAGTAGGGTTCCCTGTGCCATACAGTAGGTTCTTATTAGTTATCTATTTTCTATATAGTAGTGTGTATATGTCAATCTTAATCCCCCAATTTATCCCTTCCCCCAGGAATCTTCCAAAAAGTGGTTGGAAAGAGATTTATGAATTTATTACAGTTAAATTTTGTGAAGTTAAAATTAGTTATGGAAATGCACCTCATTACTACAGCATTACTAATGGACCTCATTACTACAGCACCGACTTGCCTTGCAGACAGCAGTATTGAATGAAGGTCAGAAAAGAATTCAATTTAGGGAGAAATGATTGCATATCTATATATGATGATAACATAGTGATTAACAATATGGGCTTTGGAGTCAGATAGGCTTTGGTTTGAATTCTGGCTGTGCCATTTCACTCACTCCTTCATTCACTCTGTGATCTTTACTGATACCCAGTCACTGGGGACACAGTGGTGAACAGAACAGGCATTTTCCTGCCTCTGTGGACCTCATAGTCTAGTGGAGGACATAGATATTAAGTAAATAATCATACAAATAAATAATAGTTAAATTGGTGGTAACACGAAGGATAAGTATTAGGTGACATGAGAGTGAATAACACAGGAAACTAACTTAGATTGAGGCTCAGGGAACATTGATTTAAAGACTGAAAACAGGTCACAGTGGCTAGGTAGAGTGTGCCAGAGTAAGAGGTTAGAGTTGAGGGTAGAAAGGAGAGGAGAGGGAAGGAGACGGGGGAAGGAGGAAAGGGAAGCGGGGAGGAGGGGAGGGGAAGAGAGGAGCCAGAAAACACAGCTGTGGGATTCAGATCAAATGCCTTATCATCTTTGAACCTAAATTTCTTTTTTATGCAATGTGGATAGTTGTAACAGCTTCACATGGTTGCACTTGGGATTAAATGACATTGTATTTGAATCATGCTTAATACAGAGCTAGCATGATTACTATTTACTACCTGGTGTCTATAAATAATAACGCCCATGGAGTTTACATTCTGGTGAAGTAATCATAACCACCTCAAGAATGGAAATAAACAAAGAGAGGCTAATAGCTGTTTGAAGAGCTTCCACATTTATGCTCATTTTAGAAATGATTTTTTAAATTACAGTCACAACTGAAGAAAAAAGGCAAGACAAAACATCTTAATGTTTTCTGATTAACAAGTGAATGTAAGTGACGTATCAGCAAGGTTACAAGCTAAAGATACTGAGAGTGTGGATTAATGTAATTTCCCCTCATGTCCATGTAGCATGTAAAACCTTGAGATTAAGAATAGTTGTTACACAGGGAGTGACAATAAGCTTCTAAAGACAGGATGAGTTAAAGAAACAATTGCAATTTTATTAGTCAAGATATTTTCATAACAAGATACAGAAAAATTACAAATTAGATAGGAAGAGACCTTCACCCTAACAAGGATTGAGTTATAATTTTGGTTCCTTCAAGGTAAGTATTTTTTCAGTCTTTTAAACTTATATTCTTATCTAGCAAGATGAGGATGAATAAATAATTCATGGCCTTTCCTCCCCAATGCATCTTGGTCAACTATCTCCTCTCCCTCCCATCTTCTTGTGAAGCTCATATCTCTGTTCTAGGTTGATCTCTCGCCAGGGCTAATTTTTAAAATATGAGGCTTGTTACTTTCTATTTTTACAAGAGGTGAGTGAAACTCCATCTATACTTGTTCCAACAAGACCACTGTTTAGCAGTAGTAAAGTGTTATTGAAATTAAATAAATAAGTTCAGCCAGGTATTTTTATCTTTGATATGCTAATCCTAGAGATGTGAACAGGGAGGAAGAAGCCTTTCCATTCTGTTTGTCCATCTGTCCATCCATCCATCCATCATCCATCCATTCACTCATTTACTCATCAAACAGCAAATGTATATCCACTCAGCAGACATTTATAGAGGTGTCCATCATGTGCTAGGAAATATGCTTGGTGCTAGGGATACAAATATAACTGATTTCTAGATTCTTCCCTCAAACCCACATCCTTGCAGCTGAATCATTTATTCATTTATTACTATTCAACATGTCTTTCATTAGTGTACCAGGCAGTGTAGACACTGGAGATACAGTGCTAAAAAACAGGCACAGGGCCTGCCCTCATGGAGCTTATGTCCTAGTGGTAGACATAAAAACTAGTGTAGAAGATAAGGGCTGTGCTCCTCAGAGTGGGCTTGTGTCTACAGGAGGTGTGCAAAATGATTTATGAGAGGTTCAGGAAGAAAATATTTGCATTATTATTTTAATCTCATCTTAATTTGTATTTTTGTGTATATTTGGTAATATGCCTAATATGACAGTAGTATATTTTTACATAAATCAATATTCAAATTTATTCTACAAATTGATACTGATAGGTTGCATAAGCAAAAACATTTGTAGACCCCCTGGTCAAAGCATGGATTTAGGTCAGGTAGGCTGTGGGTTTGTTGTCAGGTTATTTATTTATTTTTTTTTAAATTAATTAATTTATTTTATTTATTTATTTTTGGCTGTGTTGTGTCTTCCTTGCTGCATGCGTGCTTTCTCCAATTGCGGTGAGCGGGGGCTACTCTTTGTTGCGGTGCGTGGGCTTCTCATTGCGGTGGCTTCTCTTGTTGCGGACCAGGGGCTCTAGGCGCGTGGGCTTCAGTAGTTGTGGCTCGCTGGCTCAGTAGTTGTGGCTTGCGGGCTCTAGAGCTCAGGCTCAGTAGTTGTGGCGCACGGGCTTCATTGCTCCGCGGCATGTGAGAACTTCCCGGACCAGGGCTTGAACCCTTGTCCCCTGCATTGGCAGGCGGATTCTTAACCACTGCGCCACCAGGGAAGCCCTGTTGTCAGGTTCTGTCACTCACTATCTGTTGGGCAAGCCTGGGAGAGGAGGAGAATTCTCTTCTGTAAGAATTATAAGGATTGAATGTAATCGTGTTAGTACAGTGCTTATGTTGTGCTTATGTAGCTCAAATCCTCAAAAAATGATAACTCATGTTACTATGTTATTATTCATTTGATAAATATTAAAATGCAGGCATATTTAAAGTGATAGAGAAATATTGGGAAGGGATTGAGTAAGCAGTGACCCTTAGTGTCATGAAACTATTATAATAAATTATCAGTAGGAATGTAAATTAGTGCTACTTATGTGTTGATATATGTACGAAAATCCTTAAAATTTTTATTTACTTTGACCTGGCTGTTTCCCTTCCAGGAATTTATCTTAAGGAAACAATCAGAAATTCTAACAGATGTGTAATAGTGACAGACAGGAAAAAGAACTAAATGTCTATCAATAGAATAGTGAGATTAAATTACAGCTTTATGTTGGAATGTTGTGCATCTCTTAACGTTTTAAAAGAACACTTGGGAAAATATTAATATTTAGCGAAGAAGATAGGATATCAAATTATTGTTATAGTGTAACCCCCATGGTGTTTTTAAAAAAGCACACAATATATATGTGTAAGAAAAGTACTATAAAGAAATGCATGAAAATATATCAGTATTGTCTCTGGTAAGAATGTGGGTGACATTTATCTTTTTTCATTGATTAGACAATCAGAGAATTATTAACCAAAATAAATAAAACAAGCTGAGGATGAGTGGTAAATTGGGTAAAGAATCTAAAAAAAATGGTACAGATGAACCTATCTACAAAACAGAAATAGAGTCACAGAAGTAGAAAACAAACTTATGGTTACTAAGCGGGTAAGGAGTGGGGAGGGATAAATTGGGAGACCGGGATTGACACATACAAACTAATATATATAAAATATTGATAGATAACTACTAAGAACCTACTGTGTAGCACAGGAAACTATTCAATATTCTGTAATGACCTATATGGGAATAGAATCTAAAAAAGAGTGGATATATGTATATGTATAACTGATTCACTTTGCTGTACAACAGAAACTAACACAACATTGTAAATCAACTGTACTCCAATAAAAATTAAAAAAAAAAAAAAAGAATTCTGCCTGGGTATCCTAGGAAAGTTTCACAGAGAAGCCAATTCTAACTCTTGAATTGAGTCCAGGCGTTTGTCAAGTGGAGGAGGAGCCTGGGAAGGAGGTAGAAGGACCTCAAGCATGGGACAGTTGTGAAAGATACATGGCATGTTTAGACAAATCTCATTTTTTCCATGTGACTGAAGGTTAGGCTAGATATTGACATTGGGACAGAAACACTGATAACAGGCCTTTGGTGACTGAGAGGAGATTTGTACAACTTAAGGAGATTATCCCTTACCTTGTCTAAGATGGGTAGCTTTGGTAGGTAGGGAGGGACCTGACCAGGTGTGCGTTTCATCACGTCTACTCTGCAGCAGTGGGAAGGTTAGATCAGCACAAAAGGTGATGCGAGGAAGGGAGGAGAGTGAGGCGGCTGTGGCATCCGTCGACATTTACTTTTGGATGCAGTTTTGGCAGAGCCATTTTCAATCCTAATGTTGAAATGCCTTAAAATTATTACATCAGCTTAGCACATACGACATTTGAGAGCTTGATAAGTTGGAGTTAGATATATGAAACCTCTATTCTCACCTAGCAGGACATATTTTACTGGTCTCAGCAGGAGGCTGGATCCAGATGATGAGTCTTAATACAAGAGGTCTCAGGAATGTGTTTCTGATATTAGCTAAGCTGATGTTGTCCAATGACATTCAGAGGATTGACTGAAGAAGCTGCATTCATTCATTCTCTGCTCTACTTCTAAATTATCCCTGAAAAACCAAAACCCGAGAGAGATGCCTATTTGGACTCCATTGTTTTGACCCTGCTATAGAAGTGCTTTTACGGAACAAAGGCTTGGCATTATGCCATTGGATTGTTCCACGGGTTTTGAAATTGGTTGTGATTTCCTGTAGTGAACAGGTGTCCTGTTACCGAGCAACTTGTTTGCTTTACCTCATGGTTCCGGTAGATCGTGTGACTCACGTTGATCTGCTTGGAAGAGCCAAGTCACACTGGTCCACCCCTAACAAGTGCACGGCACCAACAGCACACACAGGACACTCGCTTCCTCTTAATCGTTCCCTCTTTCAATCTTTCTTTCCTGCCATTTGCTTAATTCCTTTTTTGTTTTTCTTGTTTTGACATTGGATAAGAAATAAACTTGAAACTTTGCATGGAAGTTAAAGTCATTCTCTAAGATCTTGACCTTTGGTAAACTGTGAAGATTACAGGAAACACTAGTGGGGTGGGGGCTAGCCTTTAGTTTATGATCCTGCCATGATATAGAAGAAGCTATTCAGTGACTGGGAAGTATGTTCCAGAACACCCACAGAGTCAAAGGCAAGACAACTTTTCTCTTGTCAGGGCTTATGGTTATGTGATACATCCATGGTGTCTGGATACTAATGCTACTGGAGACGGACAGGCTGCGATGGGTCATAGTGGGAGAATCTGTGTGTTTCCTAAACTAGCCCATCATCGCTGGGGCTCGGTGTGCAGTAGAAATCAGCCAGCTCCAGAGACTGATGGAACCTGGTATAGCAGATGAGAACAGGATGAGATTGTGGAGTGAATCAAATGGGAGGACTAGGATATTAATAAAAAGAGCATCTATCCATCCATCCATCCATCCATCCATTCACTTATTCTACGAATAATTATTGAACATTTACATTGTGAGGTACTGGTTAGGTGCTAGGTATGACTCCGTGAACATCACAGTCTTCTGAGGGAGGGAGACATTAAATATGTAATTACACATATAATGGATTCCTTACCATTGTGTAAGTGCTGTGATGGAGAAGCATAGGCTGTATGAGAGAATAACTGGAAGATAGTGGTGTGGTCAGGTGGGAATTTTGATTGGTCAGGTCTTTCAGAAAATTAAGCAGAGGGGAAAAATGGAGTGTGGAGACTTTGAAATTGCAAATATGAGAAGAGTGAGAGGATTACTTCTTTTTTTTTTTTGGCTGCATCGGGTCTTAGTTGCAGCACGCGGCATCTTTCATTGCGGCGCACAGGCTTCTCTCTAGTTGTGGCACGTGGGCTCTGGAGTGCACGGGCTCAGTAGTCATGGCGCGCGGGCTTAGTTGCCCCATGGCATGTGGGATCTTAGTTCCCCGACCAGGAATCGAACCCGCGTCCCCTGCATTGGAAGGCGAATTCTTAACCACTGGACCACCAGGGAAGTCCCAAGAGGATTACTATTCAGGTGAATACACTGTCCATTAGTTGATTTTCTTGTGGCCTCTGACCCCTCCTTTGATCTTCCCCAGCTGCCTCCTGCTGCGCTCTTTATTAGGGATGATGTGATGCAGGTCCTGGGGAGGAGAGAGGGTGAGATTAGCCCTTTAGAAAGGAAGGGCTTCCTAAACAGGAGTCTGCCCACTCTAGTCTGTCCTCTAGAGTGTGCTGAGGACACCCTTGTCCTCTTCATGATTAGTAATGAGAGTTGCTAAGCACTGCGGTTTGGGATTTGAAATCTGCCTTTAACCCGTTTTATTCTGGACACAAAAGAGAAAAATTAATTCTGAAAACTTACTTGTGGATCTTGCCTTGTCATCTTGCTTTGTCACCTTGCAAGAATTCTTCTGAGGAGGTTAAAAATTATTTGGTTTCTTTCTAATGTGAAACCTGGAGAGATTACATATGCTAACGTTCCGCAATCTTCTCATTGTTTACAAAATTCATCTCTCAGGAGACTGTCGCTGTCAGGAGTGTGTATGCTGGAGGTCATGGCCTCCTTTGAACAGAAAAAATATTATCAAAATGATGAAGCAGCATCATTTTTGTTGAGTTTCTTTGGGCAGAGCTAAGAGTTACCTTGGAAGAGGAGGCAGGGGTTTAGTGCAACCCAGATGTTATTTAGGTTGTTTTCTCTCTCTGGCTTGTCCTTTGTTAATTGGAGATCTTTTAGAGTTAATAAAAACATTAAGAATCATTGAATTCTTGTTTTAATCCTTGAAGATACTGTTTTGGCTATAATATTGTATTATTCCATTCATTTTTGTGGTGAACTTCCTGTCCGAAATGTAGTCAAAACCTACTTGCTGCCCAAAAAATACATTCCAAGTATTGCTGGAAATTCAGTGATTCTTCTTTTTACCTCTGCCGCCTTGTGCACGCTGAGGTTCAAGTTCAGGGTTTCCTGCTGCCTCTGCAGCCAGTAAAGAATTCACATGGTATTCAGTTTCGTAAGTCTGAAGATTAGGATGTGAAAGCTGAGAACATAGTAAATTGGCCTCTTTAAACATGCTTTCAGTTGTCTTTCACTTAATTAAGAAATTGATTTTAATATTACAGTTATATCCACTTTTCCTTTAAAAATGAGAACATTACATATAAACTATAGTTCCTTTTGTCAATCACCTCTAATCCTGATCCCCTTCCCCTGTTCTCCAGAGGTAATTATTAAATACGTTTGGTGAGTATCCTCCAGACCATTAAAAAAATACTTTCTGCATTCATACTTAAGCCTATAGAAAATATGTTATTTTGTTTAACATGTATTTTAAAAACATAAACGGTATCATACTATTAGTTTTGTTCTCTGATTTACTTTATTTGAAAAACAGTATGTTTTTGAGATCTATCTGTGCTGCTCTAAATAGGTTTAGTTCTGTTCTTTTAACTGCTTTCTAGTTTCCCATCTTATGGATGTACTATTGTTGACCAATTCCTGTATTGATGGACACTGCGAACCACGAACATTCATGTAGAATTACAAGTAGAATTGTGGGTCACGGGGTATATGCCGAAGTGTCTCCTGCCGTGGCAGGGACATTTTATATGCCCATTCATTAATCCTACTTTAAACTTAATTTCAAAATTATGTAGCACAGAAAAGCAATCACTGCTTCCAGATCTACTACCAGTTGTTTGCTATTTGGCAAAAGAATTTCCTTTTTAGTCCTTAATAGCTTCATTTTTGGATGAGAGGATAAGAACAGTCCCTGGGGAATAAGAATAGTCATAGGGGACTTCCCTGGTGGCTCAGTGGTTAAGAATCCGCCTGCCAATGCAGGCGACACGGGTTCGAGCCCTGGTCCAGGAAGATCCCACATGCCACGGAGCAACTAAGCCTGTGCGCCACAACTACTGAGCCTGTGCTCTAAAGCCTGCGAGCCACAACTACTGAAGCCCTCCTGCCACAACAACTGAGCCCATGTGCCACAACTACTGAAGCCTGCGTGCTGCAACTACTGAAGCCTGCGTGCCTAGAGCCTGTGCTCCGCAACGAGAGAAGCCACCGCAATAAGAAGCCCGCGCACTGCAACGAAGAGTAGCCCCTGCTCAAAGCAACTAGAGGAAGCCCGCGCGCAGCAACGAAGGCCCAATGCAGCCATAAATAAATAAATAAATAAATAAATAAATAAATAAATTAATTAATTAAAAAAAAGAATAGTCATAGGGCTGTTGTGAAGATTGAATGGAAATAGTCCCCCCCCGCCCCCCCAAAAAAGAAATAGTTCCTGGTTCAGTGAATATTAGTTATGATCATATATATATATGTATATATATGAGATACATATCTAATATATAAGTATATATAAGATACATATTTAATATATATTGGAGTTATATCAGGATTAGTACTTGAAGCAAACCCTCAAAAGGTTTGGCATCTAAGTTTTTCTAACTGCAATCCTTCCCCATCCGAAAAGATGACTCAGTTTCTTTTAGTAGAGCCATAGTATTAAGAACATTTTGGGATACTGCATTCTTTGCAATAAAGATATAGAGTTAGAAGGGTTTTTAAGTGACACCAAGAAAAAAGGGATTAGAGAACAATGGAAAAATAATAGATCGGATTCTTCACAAAACTTGATTTAATGCAGAAATGTCTTTCTCCAAAATTTGTGCCACAACTGCTAAAATGTAGACACTCAGATTTATTTCCTGAATTCCACACCCATCACACTGTCCCCTGCAGGCACTAGTAAACCCCGGAAACCAAATGCAGATATAAGAAGGAAAAGCAGGAGGGCCAGGAAAATCCTTCAAAGTCCGGAGAAGAACTGATGAGTAGTCAAAATTGGCATTGGTTGGAGAAATACAATTTGTAAGACTTAATTTATGCACTGTAAATTAGGGAAGAAACTACTTGGGGGGAAGAAGTTGGGGAGTAGGGGAGAGAGTCTTAGAAGGGATTGCTCACTGGGGCAGCACTGGAGGCTTAAAGAGGGATGGGGAGAGAGAGGGAAAGAGATAGAGAGAGAGACTAAAGGAAGCATTCCACAGTGGAAGTGCCTTGGTGACAGAGTCGTGCGCTGCGGTATGGAATAATGCTGGAACAAAGGGGAGGTTGGTTATGGGATAGAAAGATAGGAATGGATTTAGGTGCTTTTGTGTGTCAGAGGTAGGCAGTGATTTTCCTCTCATTTTCTTTTCTTTTCTTTTTATTTTTTGTTCATGGGAAAATAAGACAACTAAATACCATAGAAGCAAGACTGGCCCAAGACATTGTCCCCAGGTCAGATAATTGGACACATTGTGTACTAAATTATGAATAAGCTGATCTCTTCTTTCTGCCTTTGCGCTTTGAAACTATCCTTTATTCTGAAAAGCCTATGAGCCACCCTGTGAGGCAATTTCAATCATTATCATAATATCAGTAGCCGAATCAAATCATAGGTAGTTGGCTTTCTAAAATTAATGTAAAATTGCTTCATGGGTTGGCTGAGAGAGACCTAATAACTTGGAGTGTCCTCATGTGAGGACAAATGGATGAGTTTTTAATCTTGCCATTTTGAATAGGGTAAAATTAGTTTCTTTAAAGTGAAGATTGCTTAATATTTATAGAAAAAGTTGAAGAATTTTCCAAAAATCTTATTAACTTTAAGGGGCTTAATTAAAAGAGCAAACCCCTGAGATGTCTGCTCTCACATGCATTCAAATTCCTATGCTACTGGGATTGTTTCTTTGTCCTTTTGTTTTCCATAAAGGCACCACATGGCAGGTTTTGTGATTTTTGTCTATTCGTGTCCTTATTCCTTTTGTTTTTATTTAAGGGGGGATGTTTACTCTGATTATAAAATTAATGTACAGTCACTATAAAGGATTTGGAAAATATAAAAACATATAATAAAGAAGAAAATAAAAGGTAGTCCTATAACTAAAAGATAACCGCAGTAACATTTCTTCCCAGTATTTTTCTTTTCTTTAAATTATATTTAATTATACAAGTAATGCATAAATATATCCTTCTTGAAAAAAACAAAGCCTTTCCCCTCCCAGCTCCAATACTATTGTCGGCCCCAGAGGTGAGGACTGTTATTAAGGTGATGTGTGTCCCTTCAGACCTTTTTCTCTTTTTCTTCTCTAAATATATTTATAGAAAAGACATAGTGCTTTCCCTCCCTATGTGTTTTATGAAAAAAGGTATCAAACTGTGGATCTATACTTTCTTACTTTGTTCAGTGGTATATCTTGGAGATATTCTTATGCCCAAACATACAGCACGATCTCCTACTGCTTGTTGCCTAGTATTCATAGTTTGGGAGTGCCTTTTTTAGTAATTGCCTTGTTGATGGGAATTTATATTGTTTCACACACCCCCTCTTTTTTGATGTTATATCATTATGCACATATGTGACTATTTTTCAAGGAGAGATAATTGAGAGGTAGAGCTGCTGGATCATAGTATTTACATTTAAATTTTTAATAGATATAGTGTAATTGGAAGGGTATCCAAAGGGTTTAACCAACTTTATTTACATATAAGACACCCGAGACAAAGTGATACCGAAAGGTTGACAATAAAAAGCTGGAACAAAGGTATATGTAGTCAGATGCAAACAAAAAGAAATCAGGAGTCATGATCTCAATATTGGAAAAAGTTGAATTATGAGCAAAAAGGGTCAGACAAATAATGGCACATTATCGTGCTACGTGGTACAATTCACAACGAATATATGAAATTTCTGAATCTTTGCACCAAGTCAAGCAGTACCAGTGTTCATTCAGCAAGAATACAAGTGCTACAAGGTGATAGAGAATTATAGTAGTAATAGGAGGCTCTAACTCACCTCTCTCGAGCCATGATAGAGTAAAAGGATAGAAATTAGACAAGACTAGAAATGCCTAATTAAAATGATGAATAAAGTAGAACTAATTGATACATATTGAATTTCAAGCTCAGAAGATAGAGAATATACCTTTTAAATACCCATTGGATGTTCATAAAATTGAATATTCACAAAAACCTTGATAAATTTCCTGAAGTAGAAATAATATAGAAAAGGATGATGGTGAAAATGTGTAATGGCTGGTATAAGAAGGACAACCTTCCAGTCTGAATGGATCCAGTTCTGAATGGACATTGGTCCACCCCACTGGTGTACACCTGTGAATGTCAGCCTGGAATACAGACGGGTTGTCTGAGCACAATGCAATAAAACAGACATCGTAACAAATTCTGAGAACAGAGAGCCACAAAAACAACTAAGCCCTTAAAACAACTCAGGTCAAAGAAGAAATCCAAGCCAAATATGAAGAACACTACATAAGGATCTATGGGACAGCCAAGGAAGGGCTAAGAGGAAAAGCGTAGGCATAAATAAATAAATTCATGTATTCTTCTTTCAGTTTTCATATTGTTTTTCCCTATCCTTGTAATCCTCTCATGCTACTGCTGTGCATTTCTTCTCATTTCAAGCTACCTCAGAGTGTCTTGAAGGAATGGATTTCTGTGGTATACTCCATATGGCAACTCTGTTTTTAGTTTTTTTTTTTTGAAGGAACCTTGATACTACTGAGTATTTTCCATAGTGACTGTACCAATTTACATTCCCATCAACAGGTAGGAGGGTTCCCTTTTCTCCACACCCTCTCCAGCATTTGTTATTTGCAGGCTTTTTGATGATGGCCATTCTGACCGATGTGAAGTGGTACCTCACTGTAGTTTTGATTTGCATTTCTCTAATAATTAGCAATGTGGAGCATCTTTCCATGTACCTATTGGCCATTTGTATGTCTTCTTTGGAGAAATGTCTGTTTAGGTCTTCTGCCCATTTTTTGATTGGGTTGTTTATTTTTTTGTCATTGAGTTGTAGGAGCTGTTTGTATATTTTGGAAATTAAGCCCTTGTCAGTCACATTGCAAATATTTTCTCCCAGTCCATAGGTTGTCTTTCATTTTGTTTATGGTTTCCTTTGCTGTGTAAAAGCTTATAAGTTTAGGTCCCATTTGTTTATTTTTGCTTAAGAAAACATTGGTATAGCAACAGAAAAAAAAAAAAAAAAAGAAAACATTGGTATGATTTATGTCAGTGTGGTGTACTCCAGAGCCCAGCTCAACACAGAGGTGTCTCTGGGGCTCAGTCAGGGTTCTTTGGAGAAGCAGAACCAGTAGGATGTATATGTATGTATATGTGTGTGTGTGTGTGTATATATATATGACAAGGAATTGGCTTGAGTAATAATGGAGGCTGAGAATTCCCAAGATCTGCAGTAGGCCAGCTGGAGGCCCAGGAGAGCTGAAGGTGTAAATTCCAGTCTGAGTCTGAATCCAAAGGCAGGGGGAGATTGATGTCCCAGCTCAAAAACATGCAGAGAGAACAGATTCTCCCTTACTCAGGCTTTTTGTTCTATACAGGCCTTCAGTGGATTGGATGAGGCCCACCCACGTTGGAGAGGGCAATCTGCTTTATTCAGTCTACTGATTCAAATGTTAATCTCATCCAGAAAATCCTCATAGATACAACCAGAATAATGTTTAAACCAAATATCTGGACACCCTGTGGCCCAGTCAAGTTGTCACATAAAATTAACCATCACGGCTACATATGTGACATGTGAGAATTCCTGAACAAATGGAACAAAGATGATTTTATTTGGAAAACTCAACATTTAAGAGATATTACTTCTCTTTAAGTTTATTTATAAAGTTAACATGCTCCCAATAAAAATACCAACAGGATTTTTTGGAATTTGATGAGCTGATTCTAAATTTCGTATGGTAAAATGAACACGTAAGAATAGCCAAGGAGGAATATTTTTAAAAAGAAGCCCTATCAGGTACTAAAATATATCAATGGGCTCAGGGCTGCCTTTCGAGCCCTGCTGCCAGTGTTCTTCACCTGCTCTGACCCCTCAGCCTCACTGCCTTCTCTCTGATCCTTGATCACACAGGGCATACTCCTGCCACAGGACCTTTGCTCAGACTTTTGGCTATTTGAAAGATGTGGGTTGCTCCTGTTTCAGTACCTCTTGCCTATTTAATTTCTATTTAATCATCACTTCTTTAGGGAAATCTTTCCTTCCACCTCCCTAATTTTAAGTCACTTTCCTTTGTTGTCTGTTTCTTTCTTTGCTTGAATTTATTTCAGTTTGTAATTACACAATCACCAGTGTTGTTGTTTGATAAATGCTCTTTTTCTTATTAGACTGTAAGCTCAGTGCCTGACCCAGAATAGGCTTTTCGTAAACATTTGCTGATGAATAATCTCGAGTCTGCTGGACTTTGAAAGGTGATTTAGACCCTAGCAACTGTCTTCTAAACTCAGTAATCAAGAGTCCTCCTCATGTAGGCCCTGCTCCAGTGTCAAAGGTAATAATATCTTAATATGTAGTTTCTTTCGCCCATGAGCATGTGAAGATGCTAATGCTTTTGGTGGTGTCCTGCATTACACTGTGACCTCCTCAAATAAAGGCCCACTTCTGAACTGTCTCAGGGGCTCTTAATATTATATCCAATGGACACAATAGTTTTTCATAAGAAAGAGATATAAAATTATAGTATGACTATGTCATGTCCTAAAAAATCATGTTAATCAATGAAAGAAATAATCATAGCTATTAAGAAACTTATTTCCCTAAGGAATTTTAGAAAATAGTCCATACATACTGTAGCTCAAACCTCTTGTAGGTGACCTAGGTCCTCACATGGCTTATTTTGGAAAATATTGCTGGAGTGGTTAGGGTGGAAAAGTTCCTTCTGAATGCTGGGTGAGGCTGAATAGGATGTGATTCTCTTAACAGATGCAGTTAATTGTTTTATGCTTTCTCCCCAGGAGTACATGCCTACCATCTTCTTGGATATGTTGTAATTGACAAACACTGGCTGTCAGTAAGTGCGCTGAAGGTTTTGTTTAGCATTTTGTGGATTGAAACACACTAGTCATGACAACGCTTGTTGTGAAGTTCAGGGCTTTAGGATGACTTTTGCATTCATGAGTATTTCCAAACAGTAGTCTTTGGCAGTTCAGTAGCCGGGCAGAGTCGTAAACAGGTTTTACTGGTGTGTCCCCCGAAGACACTAGATATTCCAGGGAAACCCTCCTTTATGTGACCTCTTTCATATTCCTTCAAAAATGAATGGCTTTCTTGTATGTCTTTCACAAAGACCCCAGTCCCTGGAAACTTCATACAGGTGGGTATCTGTCCAAACTCTGGAATAATTCTTTCAGAAAGCAGGTGCTATGGCATGAATAGGACAGAAACAGAACCAGAGGTTACATACTGACCCACAGCCCAAACCCATCAAATCTGCTCTGCAGATGTGTTTATTGGGATCATATGGTGTTTTTTTTTTTTTAAATTTAGATTAGTTACCCAGAGGCAAAAACTGGGAATTTTTACTTTAAAAAGCCCAAATATAGGACTTGTCTTGAAAAATTAGAGTAATGAGGCCATGCTGGGATCCATATTTCTGCATTGGCAGCCCTCAGTGGAGCTGAGAGCTGTTCCCTTCTGGATGGAGAAGGACTCCAGGCACGACCACTGTCTCTGGCCTCAGGCATTCATCTGAGTAACCTTCAAAACCCCAAGATAGGGCCTTCCTGGTGGCGCAGTGGTTAAGAATCTGCCTGCCAATGAAGGGGACACGGGTTCTAGCCCTGGTCCGGGAAGATCCCACATGCCGTGGAGCAACTAAGCCCGTGTGCCACAACTACTGAGCCTGAGCTCTAGAGCCCTTGAACCACAACTACTGAAGCCTGTGCTCTGCAATAAGAGAAGCCACCGCAATGAGAAGCCCACTCACCGCAACCAAGAGTAGCCCCGGCTCTCTGCAACTAGAGAAAGCCCGCGCGCAGCAACGAAGGCCCAACGCAGCCAAAAATAAATAAATAAAAAAACAAAAACAAAAATCCAAGATAGGCTATGAGATTGAGAATAAATGGCATAGTGGATAATTATGAAGGAGACAGACTTCTATACTTAAATCACATGGTCTCTTTGATAAACACATGAAACACTTTATTCAACAGACCAGAGATGAGTTGATAATCTTTGTAGTCTGGAAACAGAAGAACAATAAAAACTGCCTCCTGTTAACCATCTTTTCTGGTGGTTCTTTGTTGATGCTATCTGTTCTGGTCAGAGGTCAAATAACATTGGAGTTGGGCGGAAGGAAACTCTGTAAAGTGTCAAAGGCCAAATCTTTTTTTTTTTTTTTAATATTTAATTTAATTAATTTATTTATTTTTGGCTGTGCCGGGTCTTTGTTGTGGCATGCGGGGTCTTTGTTGCGGCATGCAGGAACTTTGTTGCGGCATGCAGGATCTTTGTTGCGGCATGCAGGAACTTTGTTGCGGCATGCAGGATCTTTGTTGCAGCATGCAGGATCTTTGTTGCAGCATGCAGGATCTTTGTTGCAGCAGGCAGGATCTAGTTCCCTGACCAGGGATCGAACCCCGGTCCCCTACATTGGGAGCGCGGAGTGTTACCCACTGGACCACCAGGGAAGTCCCCCAAGGGGACATACCAACTCTTAAATGTCAAACTCCACTACCGTCCTGGGGGAGCCTATCATTCGTTCCTGGGCTGCCTCCTGCTTCCCTTAGAATTTTGAGAAGGAGAATGAAATAATCGGAACCAAACACATCTCTGGGCAGCCTTTCCAACATATTTGGACTACAAAGAATGCTTCTGTATTTAATCTTGCTTTGCACAGCTGCATGGAAAAGATTGTTTAACTCTCTTTTGTATATTTTGTCTTTTGGGGAACCCTATCAGGAAACTTATGATCATCTCTTGGAAGTCGCAGTTACTCCAGAGCAGTTAAACCACTCTCGGAATGTGGTCGAGGCTGCCCCGAGTGAACTTGCAGCAACTCTGGTCAAATTTGAATCTGCTCAGTCGGAGGTGAGAGTCTGCGTCTTCATAACTCACAAATGGCCTTGTTAGCTTCTTATGGAGCGAAGCAGAGTATAGAGGTGATTAGAAATAGGACAAAGGGAAACAGTTTTAAACTTTTTGGCAAAGTTTATGCTTATTCTCTCTGCCCCTACCCTCTAGCTGTGGAGAACTCCTGAAAGGCTGTGCATTTGCCGTGCTGCAAAGCAGGGTGACGTGGGCTGGGTTCTGGATCTCAGGGGAGCTCTACATCCTCGAGAGCACCTGTGGGCACCTGGGGACTTCGGGTTTGGGCTGTGTGGGCTTTGGATGGCTGTAAGCATCCTTGGGAGTAGCTGCCTTTAATGTGGATTGCTTGCAATCTGAAGCTCTGGGGGTGGAAATCTGAATCCCTTTCTGTGGTTCTGATTGTCTGGGGGAAATTCTAGGAAGATGATTGGGATCCATTTACCCTCTGGGCTGGATCAGGTCTATTGTGGAGTTTCTGGGAGATTCTCTGTAGACTCACTGTACTTATAGCCTGATGGCCCCAAGGAATCCTAGGCTTGCCTGTGAGGTAACTAGCACTCTCACTAGGCTGCCAGGATCCCACTGAAAGATGAATTGATAGTGTGTGTGTGTGTGTGTGTGTGTGTGTGTGTGTGTGAATAAATGTATGCATGCATACTTACGGTTCCAAAAAAATAGATGCATTCATAAAGTTTTCTAATGGGGGTGGATCTGGTAGCTTAATAAGGCACATACTGTGCTCAGCATTTTAATGCCACAGAATTCATAAAAGTTAAAATGTTTCCTTTGTATAAACCCTATAATGATTTTCCTTTTCTCCTATATTTTTTCCAGAAATCCGAGTATTATTTTCCTTTATCACCCACGGTAAGGGTCCAGAAGGCCAGGGGGTGAAATGCTGTGATATATCGCATAGTCTGTATTGACTTGGGAAACAGCTATGGCCATGAGATTACAACTAGCCTACCTTGCAGCTTCCTTGTTTCATCGTGAGCAGCAATAGCAGTAATACAGATTTAGAAAATGAATTCTCATTGCAAAATATTTTATTGCTTTTTGCAAAATACACCACACATGTCTCTTGAGTGAGACTCAATTACCACAAGACATTGCTCAATTGTTTTTTGAAAAAGACAGACTATGAAGTCCACTATTTTTTTTTTTTTTTTGGCTGTGTTGGGCCCTCGTTTCTGTGCGAGGGCTTTCTCTAGTTGCGGCAAGCGGGGGCCACTCTTCATCGCGGTGCGCGGGCTTCTCACTATCGCGGCCTCTCTTGTTGCGGAGCACAGGCTCCAGACGCGCAGGCTCAGTAGTTGTGGCTCACGGGCCTAGTTGCTCCGCGGCATGTGGGATCCTCCCAGACCAGGGCTCAAACCCGTGTCCCCTGCATTGGCAGGCAGATTCTCAACCACTGCGCCACCAGGGAAGCCCTGAAGTCCACTATTTAGGCATGATTTCCCAGCTGGTAATATGGAAACAAATAGGAAGAAAAAAAAAAGTAAAGTCGGATGAAGTCATGAATAAAAGATTGACATTTTAAATTATGATTTTGGGGTTTTTTCAAGGTACTTCCAACTTATACCATTGACATCTTTTCCCTCTTTTTACTTCTTTTCCACGTTAGCTTCGAGAACTGCGATCCAAGATGCTTTCCAAAGAAGTTTCCTGTCAAGAGTTGAAAGCTGAAATGGAGAACTACAGAGAAAACAATGCCAGAAAATCGTCTCTCCCCACCTCTTTGAGAGACAGAGCTCAGGAGCTAGAAGAAGAATCAGCGGCACTCTCCGCTTCTAAAATTAGAATTAAAATCACAGCTCAGTCTGCAATCAAGGAGAACCAGGAGTTAAAGAAGGAAGTTGTAGAACTGGACGAGAAATTGCAGTGAGGATATTTCAATATACTTCTCAGTGGAGCTAGTGTTAAAATACTAACTTCTTTTTTTTTTTTTAAACTTTAAAAAATAAATTTATTAATTTATTTTTGGCTGCGTTGGGTCTTCGCTGCTGCGTGCAGGCTTTCTCTAGTTGCGGCGAGGGGGGCTACTCTTCGTTGCCGTGCGTGGGCTTCTCATTGCAGTGGCTTCTCTTGTTGCGGAGCTCGGGCTCTAGGCGCACGGGCTTCAGTAGTTGTGGCATGCAGGCTCAGTAGTTGTGGCTCGTGGGCTCTAGAGTGCAGGCTCAGTAGTTGTGGTGCATGGGCTTAGTTGCTTTGCGGCATGTGGAGTCTAGTCCCGGACTAGGGCTCGAACCCGTGTCCCCTGCGTTTTTGAAAAAAAAATTCATTGACCTCACGTATCTTTGGAGTCTTGAAAATTTTTTCCAAGCTCATTTCTAAATGTCACCAAGAATCTTAACAAACATGGCGTTGTCCTAAGCATGTTTATGCCCTATTGATTAGGGTTGCAAATTCTTAGATATATACAATTTGGAAGATTTCCTCTAAGTAGAGGTTTAAGTGGAGGTGGTGGAAGTGCACAGGGGGAAGGGTTTATTCAGAAGCTAGTTATAAAAATACCCCGGAAACCCAGAACACCCCAGACCACCCCTGAACACTCCTCATTAGGGTTTATTGCCAGTTTATGCAGAGAACTCAGGAAATCTAGGTTTTCTACCCTTAGTTCTGACAAAAGGTGATTACTGAGATAAAATTAGGAGCTACCTGTTCTTAAGATACACTTTAAAAATTCTGTGTGTAATAACTTAAATCACTTTACTAATAAAATACTTGATACTTGTTTTACTTATTTCATCTTATAAAGATAAAAGCAAAAACCCAGTGCTTCCAGCTCCGGTCCTCTTTCTCTCCTTCCACGTACTGCCAAACTGCTGGAACGTGTTTATACGTACTCACTGTACCAACTTCTCTCCTTTCTCAGATCTACTCCACTGAAGCCACTCATTAAGGTGACCAGTGACCGCGCATTGCAAATTCAGTGATCAGTCCTATCTTACTTGACCTTCCAGTACATGAGCCAACAGTTGGCTTTTCTCCCTGAACCACTTTCTTGTTTTAGCTTCCAGGACACTGCACGTGCCCACTTTTGATCTTATCTTTCTAGCCGCTTTGTCACAGTCTCTTGCTTTGTCCTCCTCATCTCCTTGACTTCCAAGTACTGGAGTGCCCCAGGGCTCAGTCCTTGACTCTCTTCTCCTTTCTATCTAAATCCACTCTCATCCAGTCTCATGACTTAAAGTATGATCTACATGCTTGTGACCCCCCACGAGCATGTAGTTTCTAGATCTAGCCTAGACCTCTTCCCAGCGCTCAAGACCCACATATCTTACGACTTACTGGGCATCTCCATGCGGATATCCAACAGGCATCTCAAAGGGAACATGTCCAAAATACCTCCTGGTGTTTCCACAAAATCCTCCTGTGCTTTTCCTAATCTCGTTTAATGATAATTCCATTCTTCTAGTTGATCAGGGCCAAAATCTTGGATCGTCCTTGTTTCTCTTTCCTTGATCCTTCAGTAAATATCATCATCTATCTCTGCCGTCCAAATAAATCTAAGTTTTGACAACTTCCCATTGCCACTAACTTGATCTTAGCGACTACATCTAAAATTTCACCCCACTCCTCCCAAATGTTTCTTACTCCCTTTCCTGCTTAATTGTTTTTGTCTCCAGCCCTTTTATAATATACTATACATTTTACATACATTTATTTTTTGATTATTGTCCATCTTCCCAACTAGAATGTAAGCCCCATGAGGGCAAGGATGTTTATCTGTTTTGTTTACTGCCGTATCTTTAGGACCTTTAAGCAGAGTAAGTAGCATAGTAAGTGCCCAATAAATATTTATTAAACAAATGAGTAATAAAATGATATATATTCATTATAAGAAAGTTTTAAAAGATATAATAAAGTGCCCCCCAAAATTAAAATTACTCACAACCTTACGATTCCAGAAATGCTATAGTTAACATTTTGTTGAACAGATCTTCAGACAGTTATACATAAATGTCATCATGTAGTGAACTATTTTTCCTGAATAATATGTTGTAAATACTTAAAAAGTCTTTCATTGTATCATTTTTAATGGCCAGTGATATTCCATTGCCTGTTAATATCATAATTTACTTAACCAGTTCTTTTTGCTCTCTCCTTTAGGCACTTAGGTTAGTTCCACTCAAAAAATTATTGTAAACCAAGATGCAGTGAGTACCCATGTGCATTCATATTTTCACATTTATATGATTATGTCTCTATGATAGATGCCTGGGACTTTGTTGGGTCAAAGTGAAATGCAAATAGAAGTGGAAATAATTTAGAAACTCCTGGAACAGAGAAGTAAGACTGAAATCTTAAATGTATAGAATCATATACATAAATAAATCAGAGCCATAGCATTAACTATGACTTAAATGAGTGAGAGAGACTGAATAAATGTTACCTTTCATACGCTGAAAGTAAGAACTTAGAGATATATTGATGTTGGTCTTTTATTGTTATACATTTTTTCTAAATAGAAATATGATATGCTTTTGAGTATATGCAATTACATGCTTTGTTAATCTTTGAATAGCGTGAAAGAATTTGCAGTAAACACTCAACATGGTAAAAAGGGAAAGCAATAATCATGTTTATTATCTAGGGTACTAAAAAATGATGCCAAATTATTGAAATGATCCTAATTTGCCTTTAAAATATGTCTGTTTTTTATGATCTCTTAGTTTTTAACATTTAAAGAATTAGAAATAGACTGTGCTATTTTAGCAAACCTATCTGAGATTTGAAATAAAATATTCACAGCAGAGCATAAATTGACTGATTTTCCTTGATTGGCCCATTCCAATACTCTTTAAAAATTCTGGATGTGCAAAAACTAATAGTGATCTTTGCTGATGATTGAACACCTCTCTTTTCCAGGGGTGGGCACATCCCCTGCTTCTGATTTTTTTTTTTTTTTTTTTAAACATCTTTATTGGAGTATAATTGCTTTACAATGGTGTGTTAGTTTCTGCTTTATAACAAAGTGAATCAGTTATACATATACATATGTTCCCATATCCCCTCCCTCTTGCATCTCCCTCCCTCCCACCCTCCCCATCCCACCCCTCCAGGTGGTCACAAAGCACCGAGCTGATCTCCCTGTGCTATGTGGCTGCTTCCCACTAGCTATTTTACATTTGGTAGTGTATACATGTCCATGACACTCCCTCACCATGTCACATCTCACCCCTCCCCCTCCCCATATCCTCAAGTCCATTCTCTAGTAGGTCTGTGTCTTCTTTATTCCCGTCTTGCCACTAGGTTTTTCATGACCTTTTTTTTTTTTTTCCCTTAGATTCCATATATATGTGTTAGCATACTGTATTTGTTTTTCTCTTTCTGACTTACTTCACTCTGTATGACAGACTCTAACTCCATCCACCTCATTACAAATACCTCCATTTCATTTCTTTTTACGGCTGAGTAATATTCCATTGTATATATGTGCCACATCTTCTTTATCCATTCATCCGATGATGGACACTTAGGTTGCTTCCATGTCCTGGCTATTGTAAATAGAGCTGCAATGAACATTTTGGTACATGACTCTTTTTTTTTTTTTATTTTTTTTATTTTTTTTATTTTTTTTATTTTTTTATTTTTTATTTTTTTAAATAAAATAAATACATTTATTTAAAAAAATCACCATACAACTTAACCAAACTACTTGAAAGAAAAAGTAAAACTCTCAAAAAGCTTAGCCATGTTAAGACAGAATATGTATATCTATGTAGGCATTCACACTGACAGCCTCAAGTCCTGCTTAAAAGATGCCAGCAATGATAGAATCATCACATATATACACTAATATGTATAAAGTAGATAACTAATGAGAACCTGCTGTATAGCACAGAGAACTCTACTCAGTGCTCTGTGGTGACTAAAATAGGAAGGAAATCCAAAAAAGGGGATATATGTATACACATAGCTGATTCACCTCACTGTACAGCAGAAACTAACACAACATTGTAGAGCAACTATACCCCAATTAAAAAAAAATGATAGAGTCATCAGGAACAGCAGCTCTAGAAGCAAACAATGAAAGCTAAATAGGTCCATCTTCGTAGTTCAGAGTGGGGTCGATTTTACAGCAGGTACATGACTCTTTTTGAATTATGGTTTCTCAGGGTATATGCCCAGTAGTGGGATTTCTGGGTCATATGGTAGTTCTATTTTTAGTTTTTTAAGGAACCTCCATACTGTTCTCCATAGTGGCTGTATCAATTTACATTCCCACCAACAGTGCAAGAGGGTTCCCTTTTCTCCACACCCTCTCCAGCATTTATTGTTTCTAGATTTTTTGATGATGGACATTCTGACCGGTGTGAGATGATACCTCATTGTAGTTTTGATTTGCATTTCTCTAATGATTAATGATGTTGAACATTCTTTCATGTGTCTGTTGGCCATCTGTATATCTTCTTTGGAGAAATGTCTATTTAGGTCTTCTGCCCATTTTTGGATTGGGTTGTTTGTTTTTTTGTTATTGAGCTGCATGAGCTGCTTGTAAATCTTGGAGATTAATCCTTTGTCAGTTGCTTCATTTGCAAATATTTTCTCCCATTCTGAGGGTTGTCTTTTGGTCTTGTTTATGGTTTCCTTTGCTGTGCAAAAGCTTTTAAGTTTCATTAGGTCCCATTTGTTTATTTGTGTTTTTATTTCCATTTCTCTAGGGGCTGGGTCAAAAAGGATCTTGCTGTGATTTATGTCATAGAGTGTTCTGCCTATGTTTTCCTCTAAGAGTTTGATAGTGTCTGGCCTTACACTTAGGTCTTTAATCCATTTTGAGTTTATTTTTGTGTATGGTGTCAGGGAGTGTTCTAATTTCATACTTTTACATGTACCTGTCCAATTTTCCCAGCACCACTTATTGAAGAGGCTGTCTTTTCTCCACTGTATATGCTTGCCTCCTTTATCAAAGATAAGGTGACCATATGTGTGTGGGTTTATCTCTGGGCTTTCTATCCTGTTCCATTGATCTATATTTCTGTTTTTGTGCCAGTACCAAACTGTCTTGATTACTGTAGCTTTGTAATATAGTCTGAAGTCAGGGAGCCTGATTCCTCCAGCTCCATTTTTCGTTCTCAAGATTGCTTTGGCTATTCAGGGTCTTTTGTGTCTCCATACAAATTGTGAAAGTTTTTGTTCTAGTTCTGTGAAAAATGCCAGTGGTAGTTTGATAGGGATTGCATTGAATCTGTAGATTGCTTTGGGTAGTAGAGTCATTTTCACAATGTTGATTCTTCCAATCCAAGAACATGGTATTTCTCTCCATCTATTTGTATCATCTTTAATTTCTTTCATCAGTGTCCTATAATTTTCTGCATACAGGTCTTTTGTCTCCTTAGGTAGGTTTATTCCTAGATATTTTATTCTTTTTGTTGCAATGGTAAATGGGAGTGTTTTCTTAATTTCACTTTCAGATTTTTCATCATTAGTGTATAGGAATGCAAGAGATTTCTGTGCATTAATTTTGTATCCTGCTACTTTACCAAATTCATTGATTAGCTGTAGTAGTTTTCTGGTAGCATCTTTAGGATTCTCTATGTATAGTATCATGTCACCTGCAAACAGTGACAGCTTTACTTCTTCTTTTCCGATTTGGATTCCTTTTATTTCTTTGTCTTCTTTGATTGCTGTGGCTAACACTTCCAAAACTATGTTGAATAATAGTGGTGAGAGTGGGCAACCTTGTCTTGTTCCGGATCTTAGTGGAAATGGTTTCAGTTTTTCACCATTGAGGACAATGTTGGCTATGGGTTTGCCATATATGGCCTTTATTATGTTGAGGAAAGTTCCCTCTATGCCTACTTTCTGCAGGGCTTTTATCATAAATGGGTGTTGAATTTTGTCGAAAGCTTTCTCTGCAACTATTGAGATGATCATATGGTTTTTCTCCTTCAATTTGTTAATATGATGTATCACGTTGATTGATTTGCGTATATTGAAGAATCCTTGCATTCCTGGAATAAACCCCACTTGATCATGGTGTATAATCCTTTTAATATGCTGTTGGATTCTGTTTGCTAGTATTTTGTTGAGGATTTTTGCATCTATGTTCATCAGTGATATTGGCCTGTAGTTTTCTTTCTTTGTGACATCTTTGTCTGGTTTTGGTATCAGGGTGATGGTGGCCTCGTAGAATGAGTTGGGGAGTGTTCCTCCCTCTGCAATATTTTGGAAGAGTTTGAGAAGGATAGGTGTTAGCTCTTCTCTAAATGTTTGATAGAATTCGCCTTTGAAGCCATCTGGTCCTGGGCTATTGTTTGTTGGAAGATTTTTAATCACAGTTTCAATTTCAGTGCTTGTGATTGGTCTGTTCATATTTTCTATTTCTTCCTGGTTCAGTCTCGGCAGGTTGTGCATTTCTAAGAATCTGTCCATTTCTTCCAGGTTGTCCATTTTATTGGCATAGAGTTGCTTGTAGTAATCTCTCATGATCGTTTGTATTTCTGCAGTGTCAGTGGTTACTTCTCCTTTTTCATTTCTAATTCTATTGATTTGAGTCTTCTCCCTTTTTCTCTTGATGAGTCTGGCTAATGGTTTATCAATTTTGTTTATCTTCTTGAAGAACCAGCTTTTAGTTTCATTGATTTTTGCTATTGTTTCCTTCATTTCTTTTTCATTTATTTCTGATCTGATCTTTATGATTTCTTTCCTTCTGCTCGCTTTGGGGTTTTTTTGCTCTTCTTTCTCTAATTGCTTTAGGTGCAAGGTTAGGTTGTTTATTCGAGATGTTTCCTGTTTCTTGATGTAGGCTTGTATTGCTATAAACGTCCCTCTTAGAACTGCTTTTGCTGCATCCCATAGGTTTTGGGTCGTCGTGTCTCCATTGTCATTTGTTTCTAGGTATTTTTTGATTTCCCCTTTGATTTCTTCAGTGATCACTTCGTTATTAAGTAGTGTATTGTGTAGCCTCCATGTGTTTGTATTTTTTACAGATCTTTTCCTGTAATTGATATCTAGTCTCATAGCGTTGTGGTCGGAAAAGATACTTGATATGATTTCAATTTTCTTAAATTTACCAAGGCTTGATTTGTGACCCAAGATATGATCTATCCTGGAGAATGTTCCATGAGCACTTGAGAAAAATGTGTATTCTGTTGTTTTTGGGTGGAATGTCCTATAAATATCAATTAAGTCCATCTTGTTTAATGTATCATTTAAAGCTTGTGTTTCCTTATTTATTTTCATTTTGGATGATCTGTCCATTGGTGAAAGTGGTGTGTTAAAGTCCTGTACTATGATTGTGTTACTGTCGATTTCCCCTTTTTTGGCTGTTAGTATTTGCCTTATGTATTGAGGTGCTCCTATGTTGGGTGAATAAATATTTACAATTGTTATACCTTCCTCTTGGATCGATTCCTTGATCATTATATAGTGTCCTTCTTTGTCTCTTGCGATAGTCTTTATTTTAAAGTCTATTTTGTCTGATATGAGAATTGCTACTCCAGCTTTCTTTTGATTTCCATTTGCATGGAATATCTTTTTCCATCCCCTCACTTTCAGTCTGTATGTGTCTCTAGTTCTGAAGTGGGACTCTTGTAGACAGCATATATATGGGTCTTGTTTTTGTATCCATTCAGCCAGTCTGTGTCTTTTGGTGGGAGCATTTAATCCATTTACATTTAAGGTAATTATCAATATGTATGTTCTTATTCCCATTTTCTTAAATATTTTGGGTTTGTTACTGTAGGTGTTTTCCTTCTCTTGTGTTTCTTGCCTAGAGAAGTTCCTTTAGCATTTGTTGTAAAGCTGGTTTGGTGGTGCTGAACTCTCTCAGCTTTTGCTTGTCTGTAAAGGTTTTAATTTCTCCATCAAATCTGAATGAGATCCTTGCTGGGTAGAGTAACCTTGGTTGTAGGTTTTTCTCCTTCATCACTTTAAGTATATCCTGCCACTCCCTTCTGGCTTGCAGAGTTTCTGCTGAAAGGTCAGCTGTTAACCTTATGGGGATTCCCTTGTGTGTTATTTGTTGTTTTTCCCTTGCTGCTTTTAATATGTTTTCTTTATATTTAATTTTTGATAGTTTGATTAATATGTGTCTTGGCATGTTTCTCCTTGGATTTATCCTGTATGGGACTCTCTGTGCTTCCAGGACTTGATTAACTATTTCCTTTCCCATATTAGGGAAGTTTTCAACTATAAACTCTTCAAATATCTTCTCAGTCCCTTTCTTTTTCTCTTCTTCTTCTGGGACCCCTATAATTCGAATGTTGGTGCGTTTAATGTTGTCCCAGAGGTCTCTGAGACTGTCCTCAGTTCTTTTTGTTCTTTTTTCTTTATTCTGCTCTGCAGTAGTTATTTCCACTATTTTATCTTCCAGGTCACTTATCCGTTCTTCTGCCTCAGTTATTCTGCTATTGATCCCATCTAGAGTATTTTTAATTTCATTTATTGTGTTTTTCATCGTTGCTTGGTTCCTCTTTAGTTCTTCTACGTCCTTGTTAAATGTTTCTTGCATTTTGTCTATTCTATTTCCAAGATTTTGGATCATCTTTACTATCATTATTCTGAATTCTTTTTCAGGTAGACTGCCTATTTCCTCTTCATTTGTTAGGTCTGGTGTGTTTTGACCCTGCTCCTTCACCTGCTGTGTGTTTTTTTGTCTTCTCATTTTGCTTATCTTACTGTGTTTGGCGTCTCCTTTTCACAGGCTGCAGGTTCGTAGTTCCCGTTGTTTTTGGTATCTGTCCCCAGTGGCTAAGGTTTGTTCAGTGGGTTGTGTAGGCTTCCTGGTGGAGGGGACTAGTGCCTGTGTTCTGGTGGATGAGGTTGGATCTCGTCTTTCTGGTGGGCACGTCCACGTCTGGTGGTGTGTTTTGGGGTGTCTGTGGCCTTATTATGATTTTAGGCAGCCTCTCTGCTAATGGATGGGGCTGTGTTCCTGTCTTGCTAGTTGTTTGGCATAGGGTGTCTAGCACTGTAGCTTGCTGGTCGTTGAATGAAGCTGGGTCTTGATGTTGAGATGGAGATCTCTGAGAGATTTTTGCCGTTTGGTATTACGTGGAGCTGGAAAGTCTCTTGTGGACCAGTGTTCTGAAGTTGGCTCTCCCACCTCAGAGGCACAGCCCTGATGCCTGGCTGGAGCACCAAGAGCCTTTCATCCACATGGCTCAGAATAAAAGGGAGAAAAAAATAGAAAGAAAGAAAGAGGATAAAATAAAATAAAATAAAACTATTATAATAAAAAATAAGAAAAAAAATTAAGAATATATTTATTAAGAAAAAATTTTTTTTAATTTTTAAAAATAGATTTATTAATTTTTTATAATAAAAATAAGAAAAAATTTATTAAGAAAAAAATTTTTAATTTTTAAAAATAAAAAATATGAAAAAACTTATTAAAAAATTTTTTTAATTTCTAAAAATAGGAAATAAGGAAAAAATTATTAAGAAAACATTTAATAGGAAAAAAAATTTTTTTAAGTTAAAAAAAGAACAAAACAAAACAAAACAAAACAAAACAAAAAAACGGACGGACCTAACCCTAGGACTAATGGTGAAAGCAAAGCTATACAGACAAAATCTCACCCAGAAGCATACACATATACACTCACAAAAAAAGAAAAAGGGGAAAAATTAATATATCCTGCTCCTAAAGTCCACCTCTTGAGTTTGGGATGATTCGTTGTCTATTCAGGTATTCAACAGATGCAGGCACATCAAGTTGTTTGTAGAGCTTTAATCCGCTGCTTATGAGGCTGCTGGGAGAGATTTCCCTTTCTCTTCTTTGTTCGTACAGCTCCCGTGGTTCAGCTTTGGATTTGGACCCGCCTCTGCGTGTAGGTCACCTGAGGGCATCCGTTCCCCGCCCAGACAGGACGGGGTTAAAGGAGCAGCTGCTTCGGGGGGCTCTGGCTCACTCAGGCGGTGGGAGGGAGGGGTACAGAGGAGGCGGGGCGAGCCTGCGGCGTCAGAGGCTGGCATGACGTTGCAGCAGCCTGAGGCGCGCTGTGCGTTCTCCCGGGGAAGTTGTCCCCGGATCACGGGACCCTGGCAGTGGCGGGCTGCACCGGCTCCCAGGAGGGGCGGTGTGGAGAGTGACCTGTGCTCGCACACAGGCTTCTTGGTGGCGGCAGCAGCAGCCCTAGCGTCTCCTGCCCGTCTCTGGGGTCCGTGCTGATAGCCGCAGCTCACGCCCGTCTCTGGAATTTGTTTAGGCGGTGCTCTGAATCCCCTCTCCTCGAGCACCGCGAAACAAAGAGGCAAGAAAAAGTCTAGTGCCTCTTCGGCAGCTGCAGACTTTTTCCCGGGCTCCCTCCCGGCTAGCACCGAAGCCAGAGCCTCAGCTCTCAGCCCCCGCCCGCCCCGGCGGCTGAGCAGACAAGCCTCTCGGGCTGGTGAGTGCTGCTCGGCGCCGAACCTCCGTGCGGGAATCTCTCCGCTTTGCCCTCCGCACCCCTGTGGCTGTGCTCTCCTCCGTGGCTCCGAAGCTTCCCCCTCCGCCACCCGCAGTCTCCGCCCGCAAAGGGGCATCTAGTGTGTGGAAACCTTTCCTCCTTCACGGCTCCCTCCCACTGGTGCAGGTCCCGTCCCTATTCTTTTGTCTCTGTTGTTTCTTTTTTTCTTTTGCCCTACCCAAGTACGTGGGGATTTTCTTGCCTTTTGGGAGGTCTGACGTCTTCTACCAGCATTCAGTGGGTGTTCTGTAGGAGCAGTTCCACGTGTAGATGTATTTCTACTGTATCTGTGGGAAGGAAGGTGATCTCCGCGTCTTACTCTTCCGCCATCTTGCCTCGTCCCCACTGATGTATTTTTTATTATAGTTATGCTTGGCCATGAGCCAGGGAAAGCTCTAAGTAACCCTTATGGATCATTGTGTAGTGACCAAAGCATGGTCTCTAGACCCAATGTAGCATCACTCTCTTTCTTCCCCATGAAGCCACAACAGAGACTCACAGCTGCGTGGATCCATGTGTGATCTAGAGAACCACCTTCCACTTTTGCAGATCCTAAAATGTCAGGAACAGGAGGCAGATAATTTGTCTCCCTTGCTAAGATGCCGTAAAGATCTCCCTACATTTCTGCAAAGTGTACGTGCCCCAGAGTTGTTTCCACTTTTCTCCCTCTTTTACTGGGCTTGCAAAACGATATCGTGCTCTGTGTCTGGGAAACTGTGTTGTGTTGAAATGATTATTGGTTACTTCCCGACAGAGAGCTTGAGTTCTGAACTTTGACGAATGTTATCTTCTTTGGTGTTAAAACTTGACTTATTTGTTATTCGCCCAACAGAAAATGTTTAAAGGAAAACGAGGAGAATAAGGATCAAGTCTCACAGAATTGCAGGAAACATGAGGAATTTCTGACTCAACTTCATGACTGCCTAGATCCAGGGAAAAAGAATGAAAAGGCATCAGATGAAGATTTAATTCTAAAGGTATTTGTATGAAGATTAAAAAGACTATACATTTAGTGGTCATTCTGAAGTGTGCCATAAAGGAAGAGCTGTAGTTGAGTCTGGGGGTGCAGGAGAACAGGACAGGAGCCCTAGTACAGTATTAATTGACTGCGTGACCTGGGAAAAACCATATCACCTCTCTGAGACTCAATTCCAAGATCCTTTCTAGCATTATTTGAGATTAATTATTCTCCAGAAGGGATTGACTGTTTTGTCTAAAATGTATTTAGGTTGTCAAATACAACTAATTATTCATTTTAATGATTTGTTTTAGGAAGATTTTTGTTTGTTTGTTTTAGTTACAGACAGAAACACATACACACACACAACCAAAACCAAAACCAGCTGTGTGTCATTTTTGGGATACTTTTTGAGCATAAGGTTAAGATTATCTCTAAAGTACTTTTTAATTTTACACTAAAGCCAAATAAATAAAAATCCTACTTTAATGGTAGGTTGCCACTGAGATGGAAATTAATTATATCACTACCTGGACTGTAGTGATTCATTAGAGAGCCTGAAGGTATTTGAATGGACACCATATCTTTGCTCATTTATAAACCTTTCGTATCCTTGCTTCCTGATAGATTTCCATGCAGCCATTCTTTTTTTTAAAAAAAATTTTATTTATTTATTTAAATGGACGTATAGTTGATTTACAATGTTGTGTTAGTTTCAGGTGTACAGCAAAGTGATTCATATACATATGATTCAGTAATATATATATATATATGTATTATATATATATTCTTTTTCAGATTCTTTTCCCTTATAAGTTATTATAAATTATTGAGTATAGTTCCCTGTGCTATAAAGTAGGTTCTTGTTGGTTGTCTATTTTATATATAGTAGCGTGTATATGTTAGCCTCAAACTCCTAAGTTATCCCTCCCCCCCCTTCCCCCTTTGGTTACCATAAGTTTGTTCTCTATGTCTGTGGGTCTATTTCTATTTTGTACATAAGTTCATTTGGATAATTTTTTTTTAGATTCCACATATAAGCGATAGCATATGATATTTTTCTTTCTCTGTCTGGCTTACGTCACTTAGTATCATAATCTCTAAGTCCATCCATGTTGCTGCAAATGGCATTATTTCATTCTTTTCTGTGGCTGAGTAATATTCCATTGTGTATATGTACCACATCTTCTTTATCCATTCATCTGTTGATGGACATTTAGGTTGCTTCCATGTCTTGGCTATTGTAAACAGCACTGCAATGACCACTGGGGATGCAGCCATTCTTTTTTTTTTTTTTTTTTAAATACATGGACTCCCGTATTTATTTATTTTTTAAAATTAGTTAATTAATTAATTAATTTTTGGCTGTGTTGGGTCTTCGTTTCTGTGCGAGGGCTTTCTCTAGTTGCGGCAAGCGGGGGCCACTCTTCATTGCGGTGCACGGGCCTCTCACTATTGCGGCCTCTCTTGTTGCGGAGCACAGGCTCCAGACGCTCAGGCTCAGTAGTTGTGGCTCACGGGCCTAGTTGCTCCGCGGCATGTGGGATCTTCCCAGACCAGGGCTCAAACCCGTGTCCCCTGCATTGGCAGGCAGATTCCCAACCACTGTGCCACCAGGGAAGCCCGATGCAGCCATTCTTAAAGGCCTCCCCTCAGTGGGTTATTAGTAAGCGTCCCACATGAACTCTGTGAAAGCTGCAAAATGATAACATTTTGCTTCAGGAAGTTCCACCTCACTCATGGGTTTTGGTTGCTCAGGCCTGGGGTCTGTCTGATACCCTCAAGGTGCTGGATTCAGCTCCTCCTCTTCCCTGTTGCTAACATGTGACCGGGAGCCTGGCAGGAAAAGTCCACTTCACATTGTAGTTTGGGGGGTTATCTTTAAAGCCAAGTGGTGGGGAAAAGAAAAGGAAATTAAGAAGCTTCTTCTTTCCGGCACCCTTTCCCTCATCAGAGACAATCTCCAGGTGCTAATCTGGGTGTTAATACTGTATTAATCTTGCCTTTTTATATTCTGTGCTTCGAATGCTTTGACATCTGGGGCCTTGCTGACCCAGGAAAGACTGGGTCCCAGGATTAGCCAATTCCTAGTAAATGACTCTCCTGGGTGCACAGCTTTCATATGCAAACCAACAACCAATACAGAGCCCACACCCCAGCCACTTCTTCTATCAGGCTTTTATACTCTGGGCCACTATCCAACTAATCACCCCAGGGTCAGGTGCCAGACAACTAGAGGTGGCGCCTACACTCCAGAACCCACTGAAATTACGCAAACTAGGCAATTCTAAGCTTGCTTACCCTGCCTCACCCATTCCTTCCTGTGGAAAACATGTTTTCTCCTGGCTCCCTCTGTCTCCTGACCAGCCCTGGTGCTCCCTGGGTGGCCCTGTGTGGCATGGTGTGGCCCTTCCTCTCAGAAACTGTGAGCAACACAGTTTCAGTGTCTCCTGATCCGTTGGCCTCACCATACCTGAATGATGATATAACCTATATTTTAAACGGGTACTGGGACCCTAGAGTTTTGGCATCCCAATCACCTGAGGAGGTCCCTGTCTTAAAAAAAAAAAAAACCCAAAAATCTCACTGGCCAAGAGCAAAAAGGCTACTGTCTTGAACACTCGCTAGGTGTTCCCCTGAGAAGGTGAACAAAACCACTGCAACTTCAAAGCCATTCCCTTACTTTTATTGCCCTTATAACCGCATGTACACACACACTCTAAGGAAACAGTAGAAAAGAAGGGATTCCTTATTTGACATTCATTCATCCATTTCCCATACATTTAGTGAGTGATTACAGGATGCTAGACACTGTTCTGGGTGCTGGGATACAGCAGTGAATGAGACAAGACTGAGTCTGTGCCCTCCTAGAGCTTCCATTGTTGTGGTTAAAGATGCTGAGGAAATAAACAAATATCCAGTATTATCCCATGTAGTAAAAGGTGCAAAGAAGAAAAACAAATCAGGATATGGGGAAAGAGAGTGAAGCAGGCTAGAGGCATGGGATGCTACTTTAGGTAGACTGGCCGAGGAGTGCCCCTCTGAGATGGGGACTTTGAAAGGATGTTGGAGAGGAAGCATACAAATATGAGGAAAAGTGTTCAAGAGAGAGGGAAGGGCACTGAGTCAGGAGCACGGCACCATGTTGGCAAATTGCTGAGGCTAAAAGATACGTCACTTCCCCTGATTGTCCTAACACAAATGCTGACCCTGTCATGAGGGGTTTCAGGTCTTTCTACAGGCATCCTTGAGCTGTCTTCGTGGCTGTTTCCCTGGGGCCAAGGAGCCTGGTTGGTTTTATTTTCCCTCCTTGTAAATCATACAAGTCTTATTCTCCCAGCTAACCACTCGAATACATTGTTTGAGCATGTTATTCAGGATTTTTCTATGCTTATATTAATAAGAAGGATTTTCTTTTTTTAAAAAAGAGAGTCCTGGGCTTCCCTGGTGGCGCACTGGTTGAGAATCTGCCTGCCAATGCAGGGGACACGGGTTCGAGCCCTGGTCTGGGAAGATTCCCACATGCCATGGAGCAACTAGGCCCGTGAGCCACAGCTACTGAGCCTGCGTGTCTGGAGCCCGTGCTCCGCAACAAGAGAGGCCACGACAGTGAGGGGCCCGCGCACCGCGATGAAGAGTGGCCCCCGCTTGCCGCAGCTAGAGAAAGCCCTCGCACAGAAACGAAGACCCAACACAGCCAAAAATATATTAATTAATTAATTAATTAATTAATTAAAAAAAAAAAGAGTCCTGCTTTCTTCTCTGTATGTCCCCACCCTGTGCCAGGTAACACCTTGCAGGCAGTTGGTGCCAGTGGATGTGGGCTGAATAGAACGCCCTTGCTTCCTTGCCTGCTGTAACTGTAGAAACATCACCGGCCCTTGAGTATTTAGCAGCCAGGGGCTTGCTGATGCTTGTTCTTCTGGGAGCTTTTGGCTGAACTCTCATCATTGTTGCCTTGTAGCTACCTTTTGATTAATTTTAATTTGACCACTGGGTCTGCACATAACAAGAGCATTTAGAGGCTGCCTTTGAAAAAGTTATCTTTTGAGTGGATGGAGGGATAGCTCTCTTCCTGTTTTCATGTGATAATGCGATCATTGGGGTTTATAGATCAGAATTGCTTAGAGTGGTATGAAATTATTAATTTTTACGGGACAGCTGTAATTGCTTTCTCTTCAGCTTGGAGAGCTGTGCAAGGAAAACGCATTCGTGAAAGGACAAATTGTTACTCTTGAAGAGACTAAAAATGTCCATGAGATGGAGGCAAAAGCTAGCGGAGAAACAATCACGAGGCTGGCTTCAGAAGTAAACAGAGAGCAGCAAAAAGCTGCCTCCTGCGTTGAAGAGAAAGACAAGCTGAACCAGGTACAGTATGTGGAGCGTGTTTATGAAGCAGAAATTGAAAACCAGCTGTGGATGAGCACACTAGTGTTATTGACTGCAATTTCAAAGGCTCCTCTCAGCAGGAGGGCTGGGGCTCCATGGGTGTCAGTGACCTGATCTGGCCACTGGATACAGTTTTTTTCTAATTAGAAAAAAAGAAATACAAAACACTTCAAAGTAAAAAGTTTGTAGCTAATACGTCTTATTTGGTTAAACTGTAAGGATTACAAAATTTTTAAATTAATTTTTGAACAAATAGGTAATGCGTTCACAAGACACAAAATTCTAAATGGACACAGGGGAATGTGATGAGAAGTTATCCCCCAATCCCTTCCCCCCAGCCACCCAGTTGGTCTCTCTAGAGGCAACCTGTTAACAATTTCTTATATACCTTTCTAGAAATATTCTACATATATATATATGCATATTCTTTTTATTTATTTTTAACACAAATGGCAACATACTCTGCACCTCTATGTTTTTCTTTTTATTTACTTTTAAAAAAATTGGTAAGACACTGCACACTATTATACACAAGGCTGCTATGAATAATCTATCAGTTCTCATATGTGAGACTATATCAGCAAGACAAAAATCCTAGAAGTAGACTTGCTGGGTCAAAGGATATGGGGTTTGTAATTTTGAGAGATATTGCCAAAGGGAAGTGACTCTTAATTCCAAACTTCTATTTATCCAATGAATTGCTTTACCTTTTAAACTAGCTGGAGCCTGTTTGAGCATGGGAATTAATACTGTATTTTTTTTAACACTATATAATCCTTTAATTATATTTTTAAAATTTTGTGTCAAGGAAACTAATTATGGGATTAATAATAACAATTAATTTCCAAAAGCAAAAGTGAGCTAGTGCAATCAGTTAATAAAATACATAGGAGAACACTGAAGAGTAAAGGAGATGGAGTTTAAAATTAAGGAATGACTAATGCTGAAAAAGAGAGGCTTCATGAAGGGTGAGGGTTCAGTGGTGTCCCACAGGCTGTGACGGGGGTTCTGGAGTTGGCGGGATACAGTAGAAGGAGCCATCTTTGTGGGATCATCTCTTAGGTCTTCCAGGTCTACAGTGACCTCACTGCCAAGCTGAGGTGAGATGGGAAGTTGGAATATGAAAGTGATCCACAGTAATGATAATAATTTCTATTTCCCCCCATTTCTCTGTATCAAAAGCCCTTCTTACCACTGGATTTCTTCTTCTGTCACATTAACTTTGTGAAATGAGTAAAAATTTTATCACTGTTATCAAGTCACTTCAATCATTTGAGCACCTTGTCTTAGTCTCCTTCGGCTATCATAATAAAATGCCATACACTGGGTGGCTTAAAAAACAGACATTTATTTCTCATAGTTCTGGAGGCTGGGAGGTAATTACATTTAGTGACCTCATCTAAATGTAATTACCTCTCAATGGTCCCATCTCCAGACACCATCACGTTGGATGCTAGGGCTTCAACATACGAATTTTGAAGGGACACAATTCAAATAACTCAATTATTTTTCTTCAAATTTTTCTTACAAAAAATTTCAAACATGTATAGAAAGGAATACAATGAACATCCATTTATTACCCACCCAAATGCAACAGTTGTTAGCATTTTGCTGTATTTGCTTTATTACTTTGTATACACACACACACACACACACACACACACAAAATAGGTTTAGACATCGTATGTATTGTTTCTGACTACAGCAGCATATATATTCTAAGAATACGGACATTACTGTACATAATCACAATATCATTATCACATCTAAAAGTCAACAATAATGCCACAATATCATCCTTGGAGGTTATCAGACCCACAAGTTTTTTGTACTCCTTAAGAGGTGGAATTTAATCCCCCTCCCCTTGTGGGCTGGATGAATTGGCTCACTTCCAGTGAGCGGAATATGTCAGAAGTGGTGGGATCTCACTTATGAGGTTGGGTTATGAAAACACTGTGGCTTTTGTCTTAGATACACTCTCTTGAATTCCCTTGCATCATTGCTTTTGAGGAACACCAGCTGTCATGTGGTGGGGCACTCAGGTAGCCAGCTGCATGGCCCAGGTGCCCAGGAACCGAGGCCTATCAGCTACCATGTGAGTGAGCTTGGAAGTGGATCCTCCTTCAGATGATCTTGAGATGACAGTAGCCCTGGTCAACAGCTTGACTATAACCTTCTGAGAGACCTTGAGCAAGAAACACCCAGCTAAGTCAGTCCCAGATTTTTGGTCCATAGTGCTGTGAGATAATAAATGTTTGTTGTGTTAAGCCACTAAATTTGGGCTAATTTGTTACACAGCAATAGATAATCAATAACCATCGAATATTGACATTCAAATTTCATCATTTTCTACAAGAATGTCTTTTATAGCTGTTTTCTTTCCCAAATTGGGGCTCAGTCTAGGTTCATTCATTGCATTTATTTGTTATGTTTAACCTTTTATAGTTTTTCAAAAAATATTATTGACTTGTACAGAGTACAGAGCAGTGGTCTGATTGATTGTTTCTTCAAGATGTTATTTAACTTGCTTATCTATGCCCTGTACACTTAAAGTTGGATCTAGGGACTGTATTGGATTCAGGTTAAACCTTTTTTCACAAAAAATTAATGAATTAATTAATTTTTGGCTGCGTTGGGCCTTTGTTGCTGCACATGGGCTTTCTCTAGCTGTGGTGAGCAGGGGCTACTCTTTGTTGTGGTGAGTGGGCTTCTCATTGTGGTGGCTTCTCTTGTTGTGGAGCACGGGCTCTAGGCACACGGGCTTCAGTAGTTGTGGCATGTGGACTCAGTAGTTGTGGCTTGTGGGCTCTAGAGCACAGGCTCAGTAGTTGTGGCGCACGGGCTTAGTTGCTCTGCAGCATGTGGGATCTTCCTGGACCAGGGATTGAACGTCTGTCCCCTGCATTGGCAGGCGGATTCTTAACCACTGCGCCACCAGGGAAATCCCCAGGTTAAACCTTTTTGGCAAGAATATTTCAAAGCTAAAGTTGTATACTTCATATTGCATTGCATTAGAAGCAGATAGTGTTAGATTTTTTCCATTGTTGCTGAAACTAAGTTTGATTGCCCATATATTTAGTGTAAAGGTACATTTTTTTTTTCCTGCAGTTAAGTAAGGTATCTGTGGGGTGATCATTGGCAGGTTATTTCTGTTCCGCATCAAGTTGACCTAGTGATGTCATCATCCATTGATTCTTTTCTGTATTAACTTACATCAGGGGTGGCAAAGTGGTAATATTCGAATTTCATCTTTCCTTCTACTTATTAGTTGACATTCTTACATAAAGAAAAGCTTTTTGTTTTCTTACCTTTTATTTTCAATTCTATGGACACATGGATTTTTATTTATTGATACTTAATATGTTATAATCAATTATTCTCCTTTTGGCTTTCCAATCCTCCATGTTTGGCCAGGACGAGTCCCTACAAGATGGTCTCTGTGACCTTATAACCTGACTCCTTTAGTCTTTCAATGCTTCCTTGCCTTTTGACAGAAGATGATATCTTAGGCTCAATTTTCAGACCACAGAACTAAAAGCAACCTATTCTCTATGGAGCTTTGGCTCCTTTTACTGGGGAATGGTGCTTAGAAACCAAGATTCAGGCTTTAGGTGTGCTCATTGCTATTGGGGTGTCATTGCTTTCAGTGGACAGAGCTAGAAATACTTTTTTTAGTAATAAATTAATACTGGTATTTTTAATTAAAAGTAATATTCTAGAGTTAATTAGAATATTACTTTTAATTAAAATTAATTAATTTAAAATTAATTTAAAATTAATTAATTTATTAATAAATTAATATCTTTTAACTTTATATTAGTATCTTTTGGATCCTAACAATAATATTTACTCATTTGCTTTGTCTTAACATATACATAAAATTATTTGAAAATTACACTTTCAATATTCTACCTATAAGTAAACTTTCTTAGTGAAGTTTAAGACTCTCAGACTTTTCTGGAGATGAGCAGTAGGAAATGACAGTGTATTGCAAGAGCACATTAAAAATACAGCACTTATTCCTCTTCTTATATGTGTCTTTACTTGTAAATGACTGATGATGCAACATTGTTCAGACTTGTGAAACACATTCACATTGGGATCAAGTTCCTGCCAAAATAATACAAATTATTAAAAAAATATGGGCAGTAAAAAACTTGAGGTCTTTAATAAAGTGCTCATTCATGGGATTATGACTCCAAAGATTTACTACTGAAAAACACTGTCAAGTGGTTTTGCTGGCACATTAATGTTCTCAGGGAGAGTTTTCATAATGCTTTCTAAAGCTCTGTTTTTGAGGTTGGAAACTTACTTTATTAAAAGTCCAGAATGACTGCTGAGGTAGAAGTATCTGCAGGGCTGGGGTGCTGTTTCTACCAAGCTCAGCTTTTCTTATTATCTTAATGATTTTTTTTAAGTTACTTTATGAAAATTCCCAAATAAAAATCCAGGTGATTTATTATACATATGGATAATATATTATTTGACAATCTTTAATAGTTAAAATTGCAGTACGTTTTAAAAACTTTTATAGATTGGCACCTTTTTTTGTTGCTGTTGTCTCGAAATAATCTAATGCTGAGAAAAGTAGTCACTTTATCTACATTAGCCACACACATTTCCTATAGACCAGACATTTCAATCAGTGAATCAGAAATTAAACTTACATAATGGATTTAAAATAGCTTATTTTCCTTCACACTGTTCACATTTTCCTTAATTCTATTGGCCAGAATTGAAGCTAGGAAAGAATATTGGTTTTGGAGTCAGCAGGCTTGGTTTGGAAGGATGTCCCTTCTGCTTTCTTGGTTTGTTGTCTACAGCAGAGTGTGTAAGAGGGGAGAGGCTACGAGAGACACACTGAGCAGGGTGGCTCAGAGGCGAGGCTCTTGGGTTTTTTAATATAGGCTCCAGAATCATTTGGCTGTGTGATCTGAGGCATATGACTTTACCTCTTTGAACTTCAGTTTCTTGTATGTAAAATGGGAAAATAATTTAATGATCTACCTCTTACAGTTATCGTTAGGATTGAATGATGTAATCTACATATGGTACTCAAGACAAGCCCAGCACATAATTGATGCTCAGTGTTTTAATTTCCTTTTCCTAGTTATTTACTTTTATCTAGGGTTTAAACTAAATGTATGGTTATTTTAAGAGTACAGACATATGGAAAGAGTTCCTGGAAGTGAGAAATTATCAGACAGGATAAATTACTAAAGAAGTTAAAGATCTCTTTATAATCATAGAATCACAATGTTGGAAGTGACCCTAAGGTCTTTTAGAATCTAGATCATCTAACTCTCTATTTGAAATAAGAATCATCTCTAAAATGTCCCTGTCTAGCTAGTGCCCAGCCTTCCCTTGAACTCCTCCAGAGGCAGGGAACTCACAGGAGGTCCACCTCCTCTGTGCAGTCTTAATTGTTTGACAGTTCTTCACTGTAGCAAGTCAGGATCAAAATCCCTATAATTCACGTCCTCATCCTGGTTCTCTCTTTTTTTCCAGTTTTATGGAGATATAATCACTAAACAGTACTGTATAAGTAGAGCATAATGGTTTGACTTACATACATTGTGAAATGATTACACAATAAGTTTAGTGAGCATCCATCATCTCGTATAGATACAAAATTAAAGAAATAGAAAATTTTTTCCTTGTGATGAGAACTCTCAGGATTTACTCTCTTAACAGCTGTCCCGTATAACATACGGCAGCGTTCATTATACTTATCATGTTGTACATCACATCCCTAGGATTTATTTGTCTTTTAACTGGGAGTTTGTACCTTTTGACTGCCTTCATCCAATTCCCCCTTCCCCTACCGCCCACCCCTGGCAACCGATGAGTTTGTTTGTTTTTCAAGTATATTTGTCCTACAACTCTATGTTAGTTCCTGTTATGCAACATAGTGATTTGATATTTCTGTACATTTCAAAATGATCATCATGGTAAGTCTAGTTACTGTCAGTCACAATAAAAGGATATTATGTAATTATTGATTATATTCCCCAATGTACATTTCATACCCATGACTCATTTATTTTGCAGCTGGAAGTTTGTACATCTTAGTCTCCCTCACCTACTTCTCTCCTTCCCTCATCCCCCTACCCTCTGGCAACCACCTGTTTGTTCTCTGTATCTATGACTTCATTTCTGTTTTGTTATGTCTGTTCATTTGTCTTTTAGATTGCACATATAAATGGAATCACACAGTGATTCTGTGTCTTTCTCTGTCTGACTTATTTCACTTAGCATAATACCCTGTAGGTCCATCCATGTTGTTGCAAATGGCAAGATTTCATTCTTTTTTTATAGCTGAGTTATATACATTCTTTTCTTATAGCTCAGTTTATAGCTGAGTTATGTGTATATATATATATATATATATATATATATATATATATATATATATGTATGTATATAAAATGCTGCAAGGAACATAAGGGTGCATATATCTTTTCTAATTAGTATTTTCATTTTCTTTGGATAAATATGGAATTGCTGGATGATATGGTTGTTCAATTTTATATTTTTTGAGGAATCTCCATATTGTTTTCCACAGAGGCTGCACCAATTTACATTCCACCAACTGTGAACAAGGGTCCTTTTCTCCACATCCTCACCAACACTTGCTATTTGTTGTTTTATTGATAATAACTGTGCTGACTGGTGAGAAGTAATATCTCATTGTGGTTTTGATTTTCAATAGTGATGGTGAGCATCTTTTCATGGATCTGTTGGCCATCTGTATGTCTTTTTGGAAAAATGTCTATTCAGGTTCTCTGCCCATTTTTCAATCTTGTTCTCTTTTTTTTTTTTTTTTAATGTTGAGTTGTATCAGTTCTTTGTATATTTTGGCTTTTAACCTGTTAAAAGATTTATTGTTTGCAGATATCTTCTTCCATTCAATAGGCTGCCTTTTCATTTTGTTGATAGTTTCCTTTGCTGTACAACAGCTTTTTAGTTTGATGTAGTCCCATTTGTTTATTTTTGATTTTGCTTCCCTTGCCTGAGGAGACAGGTCCAAAAAAATATTACTAAGACTGATGTCAAAGAGCATATAGCCTATGTTTTTTTTCTAGAAGTTTTATGGTTTCAGGTCTTACATTTAAGTTTTTAATCCATTTTGAATTTATTCTTGTGTATGGTGTGAGGAAGTAGTCCAGTTTGATTGTTTTGCATGTAGCTGTCTAGTTTTTCCAACGCCATTTATTGACGAGGCTGTCTTTTTCCTACAGTATATTCTTGCCTCCTTTGTTGTAGATTAATTGCCCATATAAATGTGAGTTTATTTCTGGGGTCTCTATTCTATTCCATTGATCTACATGTCTGTTTTTGTGCCAGTACCACACAGTTTTGATTACTGTAGCTCTGTGTAATAGTTTGAAATCAGGGAGCATGATACCTCCAGCTTTTTCTTCTTTCTGAAGAAGGTTTTGACTATTTGAGGTCTTTTGTGTTTCCATACAAATTTTAGAATTATTTGTTCTAATTCTGTGAAAAATACCATTGGTATTTTGATAGATATTGCATTGAATTTGTAGATTGCCTTGGGTAGTATGGTCATTTTAACAATATTAATTATTCCAGTCCATGATCATGGTATATTTTTTTATCTGTTTCTGTCAACTTCAGTTTCTTTCATCAGTGTCTTATAATCTTCTGAATACAGGTCTTTTACCTCCTTAGATTTATTTCTAGATATTCTATTCTTCTCAATGTGATTGCAAATGGGATAGTTTTCTTGATTTCTCTTCCCGATAGTTCATTGTTAGTATATAGAAATGCAACAGATTTTTGCATATTAATTTTGTATCCTACAACTTTACTGAATTCATTGATGAGTTCCAGTAGTTTTTTGGTGGCATCTTTAGGATTTTCTATGTATAGTATTATGTCATCTGCAAACATGACGGTTTTGCTTCTTCCTTTACAATTTTGATTCTTTTAATTTCTTTTTCTTGTCTGATTGTTGTGGCTAAGACTTCCAATACTATGTTGAGTAAAAGTGGCAAGAGTGGGCATCTTTATCTTGTTCCAGATCCTAGAGGAAATGCTTTCAGATTTTCACCATTGAGTATGATGTTAGCTGTGGGCTTGTCATATATATGGCCTTTATTATGTTGAGGTATATTCCCTCTATGCCCACTCTCTGGAGAGTTTTTTTTTATCATAAATGGATGTTGAATTCTGTCAAAATCTTTTTCTGCATCTATTGAGATGATCATATGATTTTTATTTTTCAATATATTAATGTAGTATATAACACTGATGGATTTGGAGATGTTGAAACATCCTTGCATCCCTGGGATAAATCCCTCTTGATCATGGGTATGATCCTTTTAATGTATTGTTAAAATTGATTTGCTAATTTATTGTTGACGATTTTTGCATCTATGTTTATCGGTGGTATTAGCCTGTAATTTTCTTTTTAGTGATTCTTTGTCTGGTTTTGGTATCAGGATAATACATGGCCTTGTGGAATGAGTTTGGAAGTGTTCCTTCCTTTGCAATTTTTTGAAACAATTCGAGAAGGATAGGTGTTAACTCTTCTCTAAATGTTTGGTAGAATTCACCTATGAAGCCATCTGATCCTGAAATTTTGTTTGTTGGAAGTTTTAAAATTACTGATTCAATTTTATTACTGGTGTTTGGTCTGTTCATATTTTCTATTTCTTCCTGATTCAGTCTTGGAAAATTGTATGTTTCTAGGAATTGGGGCTGGCTGAGTGGCCCAGGGTGTCCCAGAGCTGGTGTTGGCTCCTTCGTGTGTGGGCTGGGTCCTGACATGGCAGGTTCCTGGGTTGCAGTGGTCCTGGGTCTGTTGTCTGCCTGCTTGTGGGTGGAGTTGGTTCCTGGGGTGGCTGGCTGAGGGGCCCAAGGTATCTCAGAGCTGGTGTTGACCTCCTAGTGGCTGTGGCCAAGTAATATCAGCTGGCTGCGGGTCTTGGGGGTCCCAGGGCTAGTGCAGGTGTGCAGGTTGGTGGGGCCTGGTCCTGGGCATTCTGGTGGGGGGGCTAGGGGATTATGGGGTCCTAAGGCAGACAGCCAGCCTACTGGTGGTGCTGTATCCCTTCCCAGCTAGCTACTTGGCCTGAGGCATCCCAGTACTGGTGCCAACAGGATGGTGGGTAGGTCTGGGTCCTGGCGCTCATAAGCTAGAGGAGCTCACCATTCTAAAATGGTGAGTAATTAAAATGAAAATAAACACTAAAATAATATCTGCTCATATTATAAAAAATTAAAAATGTTCATAAGGCTCCAAAGTAAAATTTAAAATCATCTCTCCTTCCACTTCTAGCCTCACTTTACACTCTTGTTTTAACCTCTGATATTACCATTAAGACTTTAAAGCAATACATTTCTGTTCCTGATTCAACAACCTGAGATAGTATTTTTAGATGTTCTGCTATGATATATGATGAATTTAATGCCTCCTACTTTTTACTCCCATCGTTCTGCATTCCAGTTTTTATTATATTATTGTATTTACCTTGTCAAGGTTTGTAATATTTTCATTCTGTTCTGTAACTATAATTAAGTTTTCAATGCTTTGTCTTTAGGTTCATTCAACACATTTAAAGTAAATTAAAACAGAATTTAAAATAACATGATTGCATAAATATTTTTATTATGGGTCTAATCCTAGCATGTGATGCAGAACTCATTCCATTTTGACAATGTCCCTCTTAAAATTTCAGCTGGGAACTGTCCATGGTCCTCCAGGCACAGTCTGACCAGTTCAGGGCAGAGCGTTTTGCAGTACTGAAGTGAAGCCCAGGAACACACTGGCCTCATGGACAGTTAAATTTACTGTTAACTTGTATCGGGTTTTTCAATAATGGGAATTTCCAATTTAAGTTGAATTCTTATTATTTTCCAAGGTTGATAATGCCACTGGGACAGCTCAGATTTGGGAAAGGTCTTCCTCATTTTGAAGTAAAATGTTACTCTGCAGCTTCCACTCTAATAGATAATGGAATTACAGGGCCAAAGGATATTGTGCATATTACATGTTTTAGATATTTATATCAAAATTATACCTATTCACACTTCCACCAGCAATGTATGAGAGGACATGTTTGGGGGAATTTCTGAGTTTATTTGTTAATGTTAACTGCAGTAGGTAGAAATAACCAACGAATTTTTAATTTTATGAAATTTGTCTAGGGTTGGATGAATTAAGCTCAAGACAGAGAGGTTTTCTACCCTGATGATAATTAGTCATTTTAGTTTTGAGAGGCAGTTTGATCTCAGGCATATCCAAATCCATAGGATGGTTAGCAACATCGTAATAGGAATCAATTGTGTTTTAAAAACACAAACCTTTGAATGATTTCATTACTTAATGCATTTAATTGGGAAGTTAAATTGAGCACCTTGATCATATTATTTACAAATGTTTTTGTTAAAAGTAATTGTGAAGGGGTCATTATACATTTGTTGCATTAGTAGCACTGAATCTAAAGATTTGTTAATTTAAAACATTTTTAAAGTGATCCCTGTCACTGACTCGATAGGGTCTGTGCTCATTTGCCAGTGCGATTTCTTCTGTGGAGGTCAGCCCTGCTTTTGCTCTGAGGGAGCTACTTGTTTCTTGTTCTGTGTGTCAGTGTGCTCTGACAGCAGTCCCGAGGTCCTGGCCGGCGACACCAATGTCACATTACTTCAGCGTATCCTTGAGGTAGCCATGCAACCAGACTCCACTCTAGCCGCTGTCTCCCAATAGCTCTACAAGTAATTGCATTTGCAGTCTGAGGACATCTGTTTCCAGCAGACCGGCCGCGTGCCTCTGAATTCTGAAGCGCTTAATCAGAGCACTGGGGGAGCAGGTCCCCAAGGCCTTGTTGCTGGCTCCCAAGTCTGCATTTCATATGAGAAACAGCATATAGTTCACTGGGCTGAAATGTGTCCAGAAAAAAAAAGTCTGACCTGCTGCCATGTGCCACTATATTCTATGACCACAAAAGAATTTTCTGATTTTTATTAGACATAAGCATTGGTGCTTTGGATTTGTTAAAGAAGACTGTTTTGACCCTGGTCTCTAAGGCAGTGAGAAAACAGTCTGATATTGGGGTGGAAAAAATTCCTCATAGCTGAAATATTTTAATTGTGTTTATTGGTCTCCTGGTGTAAGCTGCCGATTGATTAGTTTATTCCAAACTGACAGTAAGTCTATAGTACTCAAGTGTCTGATATATTTTTTGTGTATTTTTAGGATCTTTTGTAAATTCCTGGTTAAAAATGTCTCTCCATTGGTCATGGAAACTCCCCTCTTTTGCATTAGGGACTTTCTTTCAATGTAAAAGTTAATATGTAATTTCCTATCGAGTTTTAGAACTCTGAGGGGATTAGGATTAATTTTCATCCCTGCATCATCGAACTTAGGACCTCAGTTTTCTAGACACACATTAGATGGTAGTTTCTAAGTAATACATGGGCCCAATTTATTATCGCCAATGCTGATACTAGTTACTCTAATTGAGCAGCTACTGTAGTACTATCTGAAAAGAAATCTGTAAAGTGTTAAAATATTGTATTTGTGATAAAGTGTACATAATTTAATTAGCAGTAATAATGGGACTTCTCTGCACAGACGACTGGTTTGGAAAGGGAGCGGGGAAATGGAGCTGGTGCCAGGACCTGGAGAAGCAAAGCATTTCACAAACTAGTTTCTATAATTAGTTTAGTTATTACATCTCTGAAAGGGGCAGCTTTCTCTAACTACCTACATCCACTCGATGACTTTTCATTCAAATTGATGCCCAAGACTTCCTTGATTTTAAAAAAAATCACCAGAAAAAAAAAAAGAAAGATATTCTCTTTCTTTTTTTTTAAATAAAAAGTAAGAGGTAGCATTCCAAGTAACATTCTTCCTGTCTTCAAGCTCTAATGCAAAAGGGATGATTGCATTTTAACTAGCAGCCTGAAATGTTACTGGCCAGTTTAGACGTAGAATCTGTTATTTGAAGATATTGTTTCTTTTTAGTTATTTTTGCCCCTAACATACTATTTTAAATAAAAACCAAAAATATGTTTGCCATTTACCTAGACTACAGTATTATAGAAGTGCTGGCTAACCGACTGCTTAATCTTATCTGATGTGAATTCACTTACTTTGGAACTTGATGTCCACAAGTGTTTTGTTTTTTTTTTTTAAGTGAATTTTAAAGAGATCCTTTTTATGCCTCTTTGGACCATTCTACATAGAGTAAATAGAAGTAGGTGTACTGGTAACCTTCTCAATGCCCTTTATTTTATTTTTTTAATTTTTTTAAATTTTTGGCTGTGTTGGGTCTTTGTTTCTGTGCGAGGGCTTTCTCTAGTTGTGGCAAGCGGGGGCCACTCTTCATCGCGGTGCGCGGGCCTCTCACTCTCGCGGCCTCTCTCGTTGCAGAGCACAGGCTCCAGACGTGCAGGCTCAGTAGTTGTGGCTCACGGGCCTAGTTGCTCCGTGGCATGTGGGATCTTCCCAGACCAGGGCTCGAACCCGTGTCCCCTGCATTGGCAGGCAGATTCTCAACCACTGCGCCACCAGGGAAGCCCCAATGCCCTTTATTTTTACAAACCTAATCATACATATAATATTCTTTGAAATTATTCTTCTCAGTATGGTACTCTATCTCCCTCTAACTTTTAATCCTCCCACCCACCAAATGGCTACTCCTTTCTATTTCCTTTCTGCAGGTTCTATCAGTATTGGTTTTATTTTTATGAGACGGGGGATACACAGTCAATGAATATTGAAAGAAAGATTTTACTCTCCTTTATACAATGATGTTTTATGATAATTCTACACTGTTATTTAAAATAGTTTTAAGGGGAGACATCTTCATTCAAATAACTTTTAGTGACTTATTAGGACTCTGAGGGTTTACTGTTTACTCAACATCAATTTCCATTTATACCAAACTTAAGAACACATTGGCCTGTAAACATATTCTATATATGGATCGAATCTACTAGTATGTTAGCCAATGATTTGTTTTTATTAACTCTTTCCAGAGGTCCACATAGAAAAGGCTTATATGTCAGTTTCCTTTTTTTTTTTTCTAGCCCTGATTTTATATCCCTTCTCTTTTTCAGACATCTAAATTTACCTAACATAGCTTTACAATTTAACAACTTTATGAAGAGAGGATAGGGCACCTAAAATTAAAAATGGAATGAGCATTTAACCCTAGCTCCTTGAACTCATTAGCAAGCAAGGTAAATGAGACGCAAATGCAGGTTCCCCTCCTTGGCTGTTAATGCTACTGTCCTCACTTTCCGAAATTATTTTAGGACTTGCTCAGTGCTGTAGAGGCGAAAGAAGCTCTTGAAAGGGAAGTTAAGATCCTCCAAGAAAGGCTGCTGGCTGGCCAGCGGGTCTGGGATATCTCAGAGCAGGAACTGAGCCTCTTGAAGAGAAGCTCTCTGGAGTTGGAGAAGAGTTTGAAGGCCAGTGTGGATGCAGCCGCAGCCCCACAGAGCGAGTACTTCCCCTTTAGGGAGAAAATTGCAGCCCTCCTGAGGAGCAGCTCGGGCACGCTTAGGCCCACGGAGGATGCCATTCTGGGGAGGATTCGAGAAATGGGCGGCCGGGAAGAGAGTGGGAAACGGGTGAGTGGGTGATGGCTGCGTACAAGCTTCTTAAGGACAGTCAGTTCCTTCATTCGGCATACTCGGTAAGTGAGTGGGTTGTCTGAGTTAGTTAAAAGTAGCATTTAAATGTGGTCGTACTACTTTCAATTATATATTATACTCCCGAAGCCTGACTGCATACTACCATGCGGGTTCTGGACTCAGAGCTACCCGGGCTGAATCTTGGTCTCTACTGCACACTTACTTGGTCCAGATGTGACCTTGGGCAGGTTCCTGAGAGGACAGCCTCTGAGATTTTTGTTTCCTGGTCTGCTGTACAGGAACAGCCCAGGGTCCACACCCCTTGTCTGAAACCCTTGGAGCCTGCTGTGGTTTTGGATTCAGAATTTTTCAGTGTTTAGGAAGGTGAAATTGTCCCCAGAAAGGTAATGGAGAAAGCACCCTTACACATTCCTCCTCAGTGGGGTCTGGGACAGCACCCCATAATCACCACATTCATCTTCTGTGGCAAAAGCTGTGAGCAGCTCTGCTGCGTGGGACCCACCAAGACTGTGAATAGCCTCAGTCACTTCAGGTCAGGGTTTGTTGCCAAATCCTGTCAGGTCAAGCTTTGCCAGCAAATAACTTTTGGAAAAAAACCGTCAGCTTTCAGATCCTTTTGGATTTTGGAACTGTAGATAAGAGTTCCTGGACCTGTAACTGTATCTGCCTCTTCAGGTTATTGTTTGTTGTAAGCATGAAATGAAAAAAAAATTGTTAGGAAGTCCTTAACACACTGTCTGGCAAATAGCAACAATAAACATTAACTATTGCTGCCCTGGCCCATCCTCCACTCTCTCCTCCTCTCCCCTTCTCTCCTCCTTTTCCTGATGTGTTGGTACCTGGAACAGTCTTCCAGGGGACCTATTTAACAAGTGAAGTGGATTTAAAAATGGTTTAAATCACACATATGATTGAAGCTTGCTTAATTTTGTTACCTTATTTATATTATTAACAATTCTCATTTTCTATAAAGCTTTGCTTAGCTGAGTTAATTTCAGCCCACTCTGTTTAAACTATCCTCAAATCCAGATTACTGAAGTCCTAATTAATGAGGTTTTAAGGTAAATAATATCCAAATTCTATGTATAATTCCATTAGGAACTATTTCTTCTATTGAGTTCATTTTTTTGCTTGAAAGGAGAAAATGCACTTTTCCTCCTTTTAATGATCCTAAAAAACTCAAAGTGATCACTAACTCAAAGTTTGTGGTTGCATTTGTAAATTTCCTTTAGTGATAAAACTTCTTTTAAAAAACAAACTTATTTATTTATTTTTGGCTGCGTTGGGTCTTCGTTGTGGTGTGCGGGCTTCTCATTGCAGTGGCTTCTCTTGTTGCGGAGCACGGGCTCAAGGCACACAGGCTTCAGTATTTGCAGCACGTGGACTCAGTAGCTGTGGCTCGTGGGCCCTAGAGCGCGTGGGCTTCAGTAGTTGTGGTGTGCCCTAGAGCGCGTGGGCTTCAGTAGTTGTGGTGCACGGGCTTAGTTTCTCTGTGGCATGTGGGATCTTCCTGGACCAGGGGTTGAACCCGTGTCCCCTGCATTGGCAGGCGGATTCTTAACCACTGCGCCACCAGGGAAGTCCTGATAAAACATTTTTAATTCCCTTTAAAACTCTGCAAAATTCACATGTGCTCCAGGAGCAGCCCTAGTGACTCCTTTGTTCAAGTATAGGATTCTCTGTGGATATAAAATGTTCACCCCTGTAACATGCGTGGGTCTCTGAGAGTGACTCAGTTTATCTTGTGGTGCAGTACACATATAGGTCCTGGATTGGGGGAGGGAATTATTTACAGGACTAGGAAAAACTTCAAGTGATTTACCTTGGATAGTAATAGACGTACTTCAATAGCTAATGGATCTTTGCCATTTCATTTTATTGCTTCCCTCTTCTATTTTCCCAAAACTATTTTAATTCCAGCATGTGAAACATGGCATAAAGTTGTCAGCATGAAGTATATGTTTATTTTCTAAAGCAAAACGATGTAAATTGGTTAAGCTGGATATGCCTTCTCCCTCTCCTCATAAAAATGAGAATGATTCAGTGTTTTTAGTGCCTTTGTCCGCCTTTCCTACCCTGTAATTTTTTTCAATAGCTGCTCTCACTATTTAAAAGCCTGAAATCAAGCATATGGCTGGCATCTTGTGTGACTCATCTTCAAGTAAAATCAGGAGAAAATGGATTCCATATATTGTCTTAGAAATGTTTCTGAAGAATGGGAGCTTTACACATTGATGAATCTGTTTGTTGAGGAGGCTGCAACGCCCTGCCAGCTGCCATGGATAAACACACAGTCCACTGTTGAGTAATACCCATGTGCTCCGGGCCTGGCAAATTCTCCCCTTCACCGTGACTCCTACTTACTGAACATTGCTTTTCTTGTTTACCTCTTCGCTATTCATTTTCACTCTCCTCTATTTGCAGTTCGGGGTAGAACTCAGGACACCACCCACACTTTTTCAGTAAGTCATTTCTACTTGTTCCGTGCTTTTCTGATTATAACAAAATCTAATTTTCTTTTTAAATGCTTTACTATATCTTAGAGCAGGGTGTCTCAGCTATTGACATTTTGAGCTGGATAATCCTTTGCTGTAAAGGCCGTTCTGTGTATTGTAGGATTTGTAGCAGCATCTCCAGCTTCTACCCACTAGATACCGATAGTACCTCCTCTTCTCCCCAGTTTGTGACAGCAAAGATGTCTCTAGACATTGCCAAATGTCCCTGGGGGGTGGGGGTGTGGGCGGTGAAATTGCCTCTAGTTGAAAACCGCTCTCTTAGAGGAATGTTCTACTGTCGGGTTCCCAGGAATTCTAAATGAGTATTTCGATGTTACGTAGCCTGAAATTTCAGGACACTTGTAACAGGTATTTTTGAAATAATGATTTCTTACACAATGACGGGAAGCCGTGACATTTTCAGATTTTAGTTTAGAATCTTGAGGCAAAGTTTTTTTTTGTTTGTTTTTTGTTTTTTAACTTTTAGATGTTTCCAAACTGGCTAATCACCTGGCTGAGAATTGATTTGTACAGAGAGGACAGGACGATGAGTGATTTCCATGTCGTCTCCTTAATTATAGACAAATTAGTACAACCTTACAAAAATTTATCTAGACAGCTCGTCTGTTCTGCTTTAGAGCACACACAAGGCTGTACATCCTGCACTGGAGCTTTTCCAGTCTGGTGGGGGAGCTTTGGGGAACCAATCCGATGCCGTAAAGGACCTGAGATGTTTCTGCAACTCCCACTCCCCCTTCTGATCTCATCATTCTGCTCAGTTTTTAATCCTCCAATATCCTAAACTAAACGTTTGCCCAGAAGCTTCAAGTAGACTTCCTTTGACATTTAATTGTCCAGTATTATGTTATATAGTCACCCCTGGCTACAAGGGCATCTGGGAAAGTACACAGATAGAGATTTCAGCTCTCCCAGCCTCTATAGTGTATTAATTTCCTAGAATGGCCATGACAAAGTACCACTACCTGGGTGGCTTAAACAACAGAAATTTATTGTCTCACAGTTCTGGAGGCTTGAAGTCCAAAGTTAAGGTGTTAGAATTGGTGTCTTCTGAGTGCCGCAGGGGAGAATCTGTTTCACACCTCTCACCTAGCTTCTGTAAGCCTCAGGTATTCCTTGGCTTATGGATCATGATCTCTCCATGTCTTCACATAATTTTCCTTCTACTTGTGTGTCTCTCTTTCCAAATTTCCCCTTTTAATAAGGACACCAGTTATATTGGATTAGGGCCCATCCTCAAAACCTCATTTTAACTTGATTATCTCTGTAAAGATTCTGTTTCCAAATAAGGTCACATTCTGAGGCACCAGGGGACTTGCCCACATCTCTTTTGGGGTGACCCAATTCAAATCATAATAAAAGTTGACATACACAACTTTTATTATGTATGTCATACTTTTATTATGTATGACAGCTGTAGGGCTAGCCTGTCAATAAAGTTGGCCATACATACTGACAAGAAGGAAGGATAATTTGATTGGTTCCTGATAACTTATTTTTTATATTTCTTAAGTGAAAATCTAGCTTGCATAATCAGAAGAGAATTGTTCATGTCCAAAAGGCACTGGCCCTTAAGTGACCTAAGTGGCTCTTTCTTCAGTTTTGAGCTCTCGTGTTTCCATTGGGTTTAATCTTAGGGCAGAAGTGCCTCTCTGGAAAAATCAACAACTACTTGTCCTTGGGAAGTAAATTAATTCTTTTAGGGCATTATGACTTCACTTACAAAATCCAAGCTGTTTGTTTTTGAAGTATGGTTTATTTCAGGGCCTTCTTTTTGTTTTTAAAAAATTGAGATATGTATTCTTTATTACAATCCACCCCCTCTTCCCTGCCCTATTCCATGTATCTCTAATGTTGAAAGCCTTGGCACATCTTGTCCCACAGAGTATCAGAGATATATTAACAAATGATACTAAGAAAAAGGAGGAGAAAAAAAAAAAGGAAAGAAAATCACATTTCTTGGTGTGAGAAACACAACACAACTTTACAGTTTTGATGGGACACATATATTCACCCGGGCACTGGCATTCGATGTTCCCAAGAACTGTCAGATTGGAATGTTAATTTATTTTAATAAAAATATGTAAATTTATCTTTGAAAAGACTTGGTGGTATCATATTCATGAAGATCTAGGTAAGCGTATGAAGGTAAGTTCTGTGGTGCATAGAATATAGGGAAGTTCATAGCTGTTTGCTCCTCTCTGGACACCAGAATCTTGGCAGGGAGGTTGGGTAGGTTCTGCACAGGTCAGCCATACTGGTGTTTTTAAAAGTTATACTCTGCTGAGTCTGCAAGTTCCGTGGAACACTTTCAGGTCCACCCAGGGTGAAGATGCAGGAGGGACCCCCTCACCTCTGATTCAACACATTTATTCCTTATTTGTCTTTCCCAGAAAGACTTCTAGTTGAAAAACAGGCTCTGTGGGCTGAGAAGAGTTTGAGAAACATGATATAACATAATTCCTGAAAAGCTCCATAAACTCTTTATGACAAAAGCAAAGGACTGAGTGAACCCACATACTGGAGGAGTAATACTGATGATAAAAGTGGATGCAGCTAAGAATAGAACTACCATATGACCAAGCAGTCCCACTACTGGGCATATACCCTGAGAAAACCATAATTCAAAAAGAGTCATGTACCACAATGTTCATTGCAGCTCTATTTACAATAGCCAGGACATGGAAGCAACCTAAGTGTCCATCAACAGATGAATGGGTAAAGAAGATGTGGCACATATATACAATGGAATATTACTCAGCCATAAAAAGAAATGAAATTGAGTTATTTGTAGTGAGGTGGATGGACCTAAAGACTGTCATACAGAGTGAAGTAAGTCAGAAAGAGAAAAACAAATACCATATGCTAACACATATATATGGAATCTAAAAAAAAAAAAAAAAAAGGTTCTGAAGAACCTAGGGGAAGGACAGGAATAAAGACGCAGACCTAGAGAATGGACTTGAGGACATGGGGAGGGCGAAGGGTAAGCTGGGACGAAGTGAGAGAGTAGTATTGACATATATACACTACCAAATATAAAATAGATAGCTAGATAGCTAGTGGGAAGCAGCCGCATAGCACAGGGAGATCAGCTCTGTGCTTTGTGTCCACCTAGAGGGGTGGGATAGAGAGGGTGGGAGGGAGACACAAGAGGGAGGAGATATGGGGATATATGTATACGTATAGCTGATTCACTTTGTTATACAGCAGAAACTAACACACCATTGTAGAGCAATTATACTCCAATAAAGATGTTAAAAAAAAAATAGTGGATGCAATATGTTGAACTTCAACTGTGTATGGAATACCGGGCTACTCAAATTATCTAATTTAGATCATCTGCTCATCATAGCAAAGTCTATGAGTTTCAGGGAGGTTAATTTCTTGCTTCAGTTATCACGCTGGTAAGTGGTAGAGTGAGCACTTGAAATCAGGACTGTCTGACTATATAAAGTCCCTGTTCCACAGTCTGGTCTACATCAGGTGTCTGCTTCTTCCTTCAGGGTCATTATCACTCTCTGAGTCTAGTTACTGCACTTGCTCGAGGTCATTACTGATTGATTTCCATTGAAGACTTTGCTCTCCTCTGGTAAGGTCTGCAGCGTGTTGACTGTGGCTAAGTGATCACACAGTTTTCCATCTCTCCAGCTGAGATTTTCTGCATCTGTTAGCTCTTTGGTTTCATTCTCTTTGCCAGGTCAACTGTAAGATAGGAGAACTGTGGAAGGATCTTCAGGTAGAAAGACTTACTTTCTACTGGGAGTCCAACGTGAAACCACATTTTCAGTTGCACAGAAACGTGTTATCCCTTGTACAACATAATATCATTAGACAGCCCCTTAGGAGCCAGTGTCTTGAGGAGGTTGTTTGACAGCCCTTGTTCTGTCGGTTACTTTGTATATGGTACTTAATGCATTTCTTGCATTAAGGTCAGATCTACTATTGCACTAAAGGTAGGAAATATGAAATGAGGGTTCTTAGAGCCTCATAGTCTATAATGAAATTATAAATTTCCTTTGGAAATGGAATTCCTTGGATATGATGCTGAGCAGCTTGCCATCAAATAGCTGATTTCAAACACCCAAAGGAGTATAGAATTAATTGAATTATAGGCCTCGGACCTTGAGAGCTTTAGAAGGACAAAATTAGAGAGTTCAGAGATTAAGTAATTTAACCTTCCTGATTGTAGCACTTCCGCCCCCCATAACATTCTTAACAAATGATTGGCCAAATTCTAGCCTTCTCCAGTGACTGGGAACTCCACTACCTGACATGTGAAGATGCTTAAAATATGAGGTAAAAACAAACCCACAAAATTGCGTATATAATATCTCAACTATATTTTAGCAATACATACAAATAAATTATTAAAAAATATTAATAGTTGTTGCCTCTGGGTGGTGGGATCATGGGAATTAGTTTTGCTTATTTACACTTTTGTTTTTGTCCGTAATGAATCTTCTTATACAGTGAGTATGTGTCACTTTGAAATTATTGGGGCCGGGGGAAATTCTTTACATTAGAGTAAGATTCTTTGATTTATACCTGTTGGTCCTCAACTTGAGCTCTGAGGGCAGCTCAGAACAAATCCTACTATTCTTCTATATAATCACTTTTTAAAATAGTTGAAGACAGCTTGAATGTCTTCTTGCCTTTAAATTTGGTTGTTTGTAGATAAGCAAACAGGTATTTTTTTTTTTTAAACCTGAGACTGTAAGTCTGAGACCGTCAAGATATTTTAATTTCTGTGAGAATGGTACTGAGTATTATGTAAATATCTACTACTTTTCCCCTTTCTTCTTCCAAAATAAACCATCAAAGCCAAACAAATTTATCACCTCAAACTTGGTGTTTTTATTGAATTTAACATTTTCTGAAAATTAGATTTGGCAGAATCAATTTGAGTAATCTCAAAGTGTACTTGAGATGTTTGGTAAATTTAAGTTCTTGGTTTAAGGGAAGGTCAGGACAAAGAGGGAAACTCCAGGAAAGGATGGAAGCGTTGGGCAAGGTAGGGGGTTGTGTAGAGTTTTGGGTCCTTTAATGGAGAAATAGTGATTTTATGCTTTAGAAGAGGAGGTGGTGATCAGATTTCCTTGCCTTCTTATACTCTGCTATTGACCGTATTTAGAGTCATTATATTAGTGGAATTTTGCCCTTTCAAATGCTAAAACGATGACATTACTCCAAAACTATTCAGCACAGACGCAGTACCACTGCACTTTAGTGCATGAGTAACCAATATGCAATAGAAAGTTCTAAAAAAAGCTTGAAAAAATATCTTTCTGCACTTGAATTCCTGGTAATGTCTCAAGGTTACCTATCAAGATTACCTCATTGTATAATCTTAATCTGGTATATGTAGTGAAAGAGTTTCTCTGGAAAATGGTTATAAGTTTTCAAAGTACTTTCTGTCTGAATTCTTTTTCCAACTAAGCTTTGAAACTCCTAAATTAATAGTAGTTTTAGGAGTAAGTGTTTTCCGTAAATACTTCTCGAGGAACCTGTTTAAGGAATTATATAAAAATTAAAAATACCAGTAAAATATTTTATTAGCTAACGAATGTAGATTTATTTCAAGCAGAGGCAAAGACAGCTATCCATTACCTGTTTTTTTTAAGTTAATTGTTACAAAGAATCTGGAAGCTGGTGTTATAAATAGTTTTGTCCCTTCGGCTAAGCACTAGATTTTAACACTTTGTTGCAACTGAAACAAGGCTTATCCTTGTTCTGTTTCTTTGTTTCCAGATGGTCTCCCAGCTTGAAGCCCAAATATCTGAGCTTGTTGGACAGTTGGGAAATGAGTCCGGGTTTCACCAGAGATCTCGACAGAGAGCCCAGAAAACAGAAAACAGGTTGGAGACTCTTCAGGGTCAGCTGACACACCTGGAGGGAGAGCTGGTCTCTGGAAACGTTTTGCGAGACAACTTGAATTTCGAGAAGCAAAAAGTAATAACCTGAGGGCATGTCCATGGGTGGAAACATCTGCTGCAGTATAAAAATTTACCTGCAAATATTTTGAATTTTATAGTACTTTGGTAGATTGGTTAAGTTCTGAGTTCTGAGTAAATTTCAAGGAACAATGGATATTGTTTTGGTGTTCCTATTGTTTGGAGCTTCCTTGATTCAAGTTAATTCAATTAAATTCAACACGTATTTATTGAACGTCTGTTACATATGAGACTCTGAAGGTTTGGGGGGTAAGGTATAACACGCAGTTCTTGGCCATAAAACCTCATGATTCAATAGAGGAGACAGACATTCAAATAATTTGCTGTACTATAAGGCTTTAAGTGTTACAATAGATGTATTGATCAACAGAGTGCTCTAGGAGTCCGGTGAAGGGAGTGATAAATTCTGGATGAGGGGAGGATTTTACAGTGGAGGAGATAATCAAGTTCATCTTTGAAGGATAAGTAGGATTTCAGTGGAGAGAAAGAGCAGATACCGTAGGGGAAACAGTTTGAACAAAAGCCTGAAAGTTGCAAGTGCATAGTATATTCAGAGAGCGCAGAGTAGCTGTTCCCATGTGGCTGGAACGTGGCATTCTTGGTGAGGCTCTGGCAGGAGAGCAGATTGGAATGGCTTGGGTTATGAAGATTGAGTTCTCTTTATTCTGTAGACTATGACGTGTAATAAGTGACTTTTGAACATCACAGTATTTTAGAAAGATCACATCACTGTGGAGCTGGGATTGCAGTGTGGAGAGACTCAGAAATGATAGTGGCGATAACCCAGCGGGAGACAAGGAAAGTAGAGTGAGAAGAGATGGGGTCTAAGCTTAAGATTTGACCCTGGGAAGACCATCGGTGACATCCGAGCGGCAGTTTTAGTAGAGCGGTGGAGAATAGGAGGGGTGACTAGTAAGAGAAGGGCTAGAGACTTAGACGACTACCAAGTCTGGTGACCAAAGAGAAAAGAAGCATGAAGCCAAAGCTGTGAAAAACAGGATCAGAGAAAGGTTTTATCGGACAGAATGGCAAGGTACATGTTTGTACCTTGTCACGGGCATCTGTAGGGGAAGGAAAAGAGAGACAAATGGGCTCAAGAGCATAGGTGCAGAGTTTGGCATGAAAAATACTCTTCAGTTAAAAAATCTGTACTCTGGACACTCATTCATTTTCATTCTCTGTACTTAAAGAAGTTGAGGATGCACCATGCCTGTGTTGCGGGTTGGATATGCAAAGATGCCTAAGAGGTGTCTGTGAGAAATCCTAGTCTCGTGGATGAGACGGGCAAATCAGGGCACAATTAGTACAGTTAGTGCTACAATCAAGATAGGTATACAATGCGACAGGAATTCAGATAAAGGAGTAATTACTTCTTCCCTATTTCTGTATGCGAGGAAATGAGCCATATTCACAGAAGTGGTCACATGTGAGAGGGGCCTGGAAGAATGAGTAGGAACTTGGCAGGCAGAAGCGGTGGGGAAGGAGTTTGGGGCAGAGGGGACAACGGGAAGGACGGAGAAATGCAGGGTGACAGGGAGCCTGGAACGTGATGCTTGCTGAGGCAGAGGCGTGAGGCGGCAGGAATAACTGAGGTCGGGCAGGCTGGTTACGCGAGGCTTTATCCTGTGGGTAATGGAAAGCCATAGGAGGGTTCTGACTAAAAGAAAGGTTTTTCTGAAGGCAGAGTGGCTCTGAGAGTCTAGAGGCTAAAGGAAGGAGCCCGTTGGGGGATTCTTAGGATAGTTTTGATCAGAAGATAATAAGGGTTTGGATCAAGTAGGGCTTTTGTGAGTAAGGATGGGGATAGATTTGAAGAATTTGGGAGGGTGAAGGGAATTTCGTGAACAGATGTCTGAAAAAGGTGTGTTGGTTGAAATTTTGAGCTTGAAAGGAAATCCTGAACCTGAGTATAATACATTAAATTGGAAGATATCTGACTGCCGGACATCTACACCTAGATGTTCCACCAACACCTTGCACTAAACATATTCAAAACAAAAATGATTCCCTCTCCTCAAATCTGTCCCTCTCCTGCCTCAGTGATGGTGAGGTGATCTGCCTCAGTCGCGCAAGCCAAAATCCTGAGAGGCACCCGCAATGCTTCCCTCTTTTCAGCCAATTCCTAAGCACTGTAAATTCTATCTCCTCAGTAGATCGCAAACATCCCCTCCCCCATCTCTAATTTAGAAGCAGTGCTTTGGTTCGGAGCATGATGATGATTTGCACAGACTGCAGAAAAACCCTTCTAACCCATCTCCCCACTGCTCCCAGGGTGGTCTTAATAAAATGCATGTCTAATCTTATCTTCCTCCATCCTAAAACTGGTCAAGGGCTCTGTATGGTTCTCAGGATCAGGTCCTGATTCTTTCTTTACATGGCTGTGACCTGGCCAGTTTCCAAGTCCAGGCTCTCTCTCACCTGCAATCTCTCCAGCCAATGGTGGCAAAGTCAGAGGCACTCCCGAGACCAGCAGGGCACTGCTAGGGTGTGCAGTGAGTGGTCAGCGTCCAAAGACATCCACATTCAAATCTGTAATGTGGCCAAAGAAAAGAAGGCCCCCTTGGCAATCCATATTGCACATTGCTGGTCTCTCTGAGAAAATGTTCTCCTTACCTTCTTCTAGGAATATCTATCCCTTTAAGACTCAGCTCCGATGTCACTTCCTCTGGAAGTCTTTCCTCAGAGGCTTAGTTCTTCACGAAACACGTACGTGGCTCTGTCACGGCACTAATCACCCTTTTTGTATCCATGTCTTAATTCGTCTTTTCCAATCAACTCAGAACTTCTTGAGGCCCGGGGAAATCATTTTTTCTGGATTTTTCCAGGGCTTAGAGCAAGAATCAATAAATATTATTTAAATAATAGAAGAAGCATATCAAAGGCAAGACTTTTAGGTAGATCGTTGTCTCTTCGCGCCTTCATTAGGATGACTCATTAATTTTAATTGAGGTTATGCCAAAATAGCTTTCAGTTATGAAATCAGGTTGTGTAAACTGATTCTGCCCATGGTGAATCTTTCATAGATAACTGCGTATAAAATAGTAATAGTAGCCTTACTGCCTAGTAAGGCTAGTAGGCATGTAAGATTGAAAAGCAAAGGTGTATAGAGATTAAATTTAAATACAGGTAATTGAGGTTTGTACCACATAGAATATATTCATGCTAAACTGTGATTCAAATGAGCAAAATGTACAGGAATCCTGTCAGCAACCTTAACTTTCTGAGGCTTAGCCAAATCCTTGAAAAGGCACTTCCTCTGTGGGGTCTTGGCTCAGTCCTGTCTTAATCCCCTTTGGCCTGCTGTAGATCCTTGAATGCTGAGCGGATGGGTCGTATGTAGAAATAGAAAGAGAGGCTTTTATACCTTCGCATGAAAGGTGCCAACTCTATTTTATTTAAAATACAAACAGTAGCAGTTATTTCACTTTCATCTGCATAGATTAGAAATGAAATCGTCCATGATGGGGGCTGACCCAACATTAAGAAGTGACAAACTGGGGCTTCCCTGGTGGCGCGGTGGTTAAGAATCCGCCTGCCAATGCAGGGGACACAGGTTCGAGCCCTGGTTAGGGAAGATCCCACATGCTGCAGAGCAACTAAGCCTGTGTGCCACAACTACTGAGCCTGTGCTATAGAGCCCCCGAGCCACAACTACTGAAGCGTGCACGTCTAGAGCCCGTGCTCTGCAACAAGAGAAGCCACTGCAATGAGAAGCTCACACGCTGCAACGAAGAGTACTCCCCGCTCGCTGCAACTAAAGAAAGCCCGCACGCAGCAACGAAGACCCAAGACAGCCAAAAAAAGAAGTGACAAACTGATGATTCAGAGACAAAAACAGCCTGTGGTGGTCCTGTCACACAATACAGCAGCAATGTCTGTAATGGCTGTGACTTGACAGGAGAGAGGAAGTTTTATGTATGCTTTTCAACAAAATTGGAAAATATACACTTACAAATAATTTCATTCTGATGACTGAAATATAGATAGTTCTGTGCTTTAAGCTGGCATGCTTTAGTCATCAGGAAATGATACTTATTTAAACATATAATTGCCTAAAAATGCCAGATGGATGAGTTATTGCAATGAGAAGGAAATTTCAAAGATAGAACCCAAATCATGAAATTATGTTATAGAAAGCTCATTGATGGATTTATTTATCCATCAAGCACTTAGTAAAGATTAATGTCTGGCATGACGAGATCAGCCACAGAAATCAAGTGGAGGAGGATCGTAGGGTGGTTTTGTAACTTTAACCTGTTAAACTATGAACCTTGACTTCCCTGATACAGCTCAATTTTAGAATGTTGTTCCTTTAACTTTGATACATTAAAAACTTTTAAAGACATTTTCTAAAGAATTTTAACTTACAAAACCAAAAATGTTGCCCAAGTTTGTTTGTATGGAGAGCTGTGGTTTCAGCGTGATTTGTAGAATCCAAGAAGTGTAAAATGGCAACTGGCTAATTGGTCAATTTCCACCTTGGAGGCCAGGACCCACTTAGGTGGACAAAATTTCCATGGAAGGTATGTGGATGGGTGGATTTCAGGGGCTGGATTAGCCAGTAGATCCCAGGAGCTGGGAGGGTCATGGTAGCAGCAGCATGTACCCAAAGCAGAGAGATGCAGATGCAGTCAGGAGCGTGCCACGTTTGTCAGGTGGCAGGGTTAAGAAGAGTGTATAATGTTAGACTGCACATCAAGGCCACTGACCAGGAGAGTCAAGAGAAATTGGACAAGGAACAGAACTGGAGGTGGCAGGGTGGTTCAAAAATTCATCACCAAGCACTGGAGTCAGGGGCTGGGCTCTGTACTGGGTTTAATGAGAACTACCTGGAAGCTTGGGAGAAAGACAAGGATTCTGTGAGGTCACCTGTGAACTCTACCTTTGTGTCCCATTTTCATTTTTGTTCTTGGGTTTAGTATCTTAAATTTCTGGATCAGCTTTCAGAGAAAATGAAGTTGGACCAGATGGCTGCTGAACTTGACTTCAACATGCGTCTGGATGTAGTTTTAGCTCGCACGGGGCAGCTGATCCACCTCGAGAGCAGTGCAGTCATTGAAAACAAGACGATTGCCTACAGTTTACAGAGAAAGGTAGGGGATATTGCTGGTGTTGAGAGAAGGGAATTCTGAGAAACTTAAATCTTGAAAAATAATTTATTTCCACCATATTTGCCAGTGTGGCTAGGAAACATAGTATACAAATATGTATTTAGAAGCCGAGTCTCTATTTCAGGTCTGAAGGGAAAGTAAGGGTATCATCTAAGGTTATGTTTGACTGTGAGTAGCTTAAACAAGTAGAAGTGGTTTTTATGGTTTTTTTTTTCCCCTCACATCCATTTCTGGAGGTAAGCAGCTTAGAGTGAGCTGGCAGCTCTACTCTGTAAAGTTTCCAAGGACCCAGGCTCCTTTCAGCTCAGTAATTGCCCATCCCTAGGGTGGTCCTTATTGTCCTGGTTCACAGTGGTGCCTAGAACCATTATATCTGTGTTCCGGGCAGAAGGTTATAAAAGGAAGGGATGAAGAAGAGGGATGCAAAAGAACGTGCATGAGCTGTCTTTTAAAGGAGGCTCCCAGAGTTTTCTATGTGAACTTGTGTTTATATCCCACAGCTAGAATGTGTTCTGATGGCTAAACCTAGCTGCAAGGGAGGTTGGGAACTGTAGCCTTTACTCTGGGTAGCCATTTGTCTAGCTGAAAAAGTCATTGTTTCTATGACTATGGGAGAAGAGGAGAGCTGGGCAACATCCAGCAGTCTCACCTTTATATAAGCTCTCTTGCACTAGAAAGTAGAGAGGAGAAGAGTTTACTTTCCACTCACTCAAAGGAAGACTTAGAAACAGTTTAGACTACATAAATGAATGAATGGATGAAACAGATAAAAACATAATTATTATGTAATTATTGGCATTGGGGAAAGAAAGAGGAAAACACAGATGTGTCCTTATAATAGTTCTTAGGAGAAAATTCTATGGTAGAATTATCGTGTATAGGCTGCTTAATGAGTCACATCTGTGTTCTTAATTTGGTTCAACCAAGCTGTGTGACATTGGGCAAATTATATACTTCTCTGTGTTTCCTCGTATTTAAGATGGGGATGATACCTACCTCATGAGGTTGTTAATAAATAGCATTTTTGTACTCTTGGTTCATAGAAGATGCTCTATTCATATTTGACCTCTTTTCCATTTACTGTATCTTAAGGAATATTTTATAAAAGAAAGCAGACAACCCCTAGTACCATCAGAGACATTAAACTGAGCTACAATTCTTTCTGAAGTTCTCAGATAATTGATTTTTCCTCAACATCCAATATTATTCCTTCTTAAGTATTATATAATTATTAAAATGACCAGTGCACAGAACTCACCAAGGTAAATTTGCAGTAGAGTGAAATTTGACATGAAGAAGCTCAGGAAAGGGAGTTTAGTTAGGGAAATACTAAAAGCCCTTTGTTAAAAAAGGATGTGGGCGTGGACATTGCTGTCACTGTTAGACAAGATATTTAGGCCCTCATTTCAGTAAGCCCTTCATACCTCAAACACTTTACTAATGCAGAATATATAATTAGGGAAAATGGGATGGTCTTTAGCTCTAACATTCTATAATTCTACACGATTCCGATTCCCAGTGTTTGTAAGAGGTGAAAGAGGTTCCTGTACTTAATATTCTACTCACTAATTGTGACATGTGAAGCCCAGGAGGATTTTTTCTCCTCATAGAGTCCATAGTCTTTTTCTAAAAACCATTACAATTTCTTTCATCAAGTTTGACCGTCGATGCTAAGTGCTATTTGCAGACCCTGTTCAGCCTGGTTTGTGGATGGTATAAGGTCTGGCATATAGTAAAGACACTAATGAAGTAATGCTTTCGTGAAGTCCCTTCTATTTCTAAGATTTTCAATATACCAACAAAGCTTTCCTCAAAATCTCCTTCATATAGCTTACTTTAAAAATATATCAACTCCCATGTTTGGTGCCACTCAACCTGGTTCTAAGTGATTGAAACTAGTCAGACTGGGTCTTCGGTACTAATTTACACTTTATCTTCTTTCAGAAAAGACCGGTACAAGTATAGTTGCCATGGGGTGTTGGAGAGGATTTTGTCTGTCTTATTATGTTCTGCTCTTGATAAGCCCATTTCAGTAGTTTTAAAAGTAATTTTACATTTTTATTATGATGCACATAATGTTGGAGGGAATCAGACATTGAAAGCCTACTCCTTTGTGCATTTTCTGTGGCTCTTTTGTCTCATACTTTGCAGCTACCAAATTAATTCTTGGAAAAATAGGGATAGAAAAATGCAATCAGGGAAATCTGATGGTTTACAAATTAGTCTTATTGAAGTGTAGATAAAGATCAACATTATCTGAGTAATTCATTTATATTTACTGACTATTCAATGATTATTAAAAATCCCTGTTTGTATCAAACCAGCTAAAGACTCAGAAAGAAAGACTGGAGAGCAAAGAGCTGCACATGAACCGCCTCCGGCAAAAAATAGCCCAGCTGGAGGAGGAGAAGCAGGTGCATTCGGCATCGGCTGCGGAGAGGGATGAGGCCAGAGCCACCATCAGGAAGTTGCAGAAGAAGGTGGAGAGGCTGCAGAAGGAGCTGAGTGTGTGTCGAGAATTGAACACTGAGCTCAAAGCCAAACTGGCCGACACCAGTGAGCTTAAGGCAAGTGCTCAGCTGCATTTCCTTGTCACTGTCTGTGTGTGTTTCCATAAAGGTTTATGCAAAAGCGTGACAGCCTTAAAAGGGACACACCAGAACAAAAAAAGCTGAAAATTTCCTCTGATTTTCTAGAGTGGTGAGAAAAATGCAAATATGCCACAAATCAGCATAGTCGATCAATTTTGTGTCTCTTCAATATTTGAAATGAAGCCATAGTTGCTGGGTGAAAAGTCAGTCAAGAAGGGGTGATGTGATGTGCAGAAAATAAAAACATTTCTTCGAAGTGTGGGTGACTATAGTGTTAGGGATCATGTAGGGATTTTTCACATAGGAATTTGCTTAGAGAAAATGAGAAAATGAACAGAAGTGTTCGCTGAGAAGAGGGGGCAACAGGTGTGTGTTGTGCTGTGCGATGTGTCACACCAAGTGGTGAAGAGGGCAGACAGGTTGGGGTGATGTGATTCCTGGATTCGAGGTGTTCGGCTTCTAATGAATACAGAGAAGAACGAAATTAGAACTTGGGATTTAAAAAAAATAGTTAAATATCACGTATGTGTGCCACTGGCAATAATACATAACTTCTAGTACACATGTCACCCCTGGCAGATACCCGTGTCGTGAAAGCGGGCAACAATGATGTCCTTGCTCTTTGCAGACGTGGGCTCTGAAATGGACTTTTGGAATGTTTCTGAATCTGGAAACAGACCAGTTGGGAAAAGGAATCTGGAATGAAGCCAGCACTTGAATCTGTGTAACAGGACAATATTTTAGGGCATATTTCCCACTCTATTCTCCCTTCTGAGTCATTAGCTTTTTTCCCCCTGAAGCCCTTTTGGCATCAGGAGGAGGCCACTAGATAAAGGCTTATTTCCCTAGAGAAGGGGAGGGCAGACTGCACCCAGGGGAGTGGACACACTTGAATGTGAAGGAAGGGGGAAACTAGGGAAAGCATCTGATAGGGTGCCTGGGTGGGGAGAAAATATCAGAAGTAAGTATCCTGGACACCCCTCTCACACCTTGAGCCTGACCTTTGGGGTGTGTGTCTGGTGGGTCAGGGAGAATCCCTGATGTCAGCGCGCAGTTGCCCCCTCCCTGGCTGGCAGGGGCTGCAGGAGGTGCAGGCGCAGGGGGCCTAGATCGCACCCATGCCCCGGAGCCTGAAGTTCCATTTGCGCTCTTGGGCGATACGGAAGGTAGCTAAAGATGCGCTCGGGAGAGCACACTGTGGGAGCAGGTGGTGGTGGCCCGCTCAAGTGAGGGACACAGTGACTCGCCATCAGAGGTTCCCAGGCAGATGCGCTAAGCCATGACCCCGGCTAAGTGTAGTGAGAGTAGCCGTAGGAGGCCTGGGCCAAGACAACCCTGTGAACTAGAAGTGGTGTTGGGGTGAGAGGAGCCCGCACTTCGTGTAGCAGAGAACGGAAGCAGGAAGAGAGCGGAGGCAGGAAGGGAGCGGAGGCAGGAAGGGAGTGGAGGCAGGAAGGGAGCGGAGGCAGGAAGAGAGCGGAGGCAGGAAGGGAGTGGAGGCAGGAAGGGAGCGGAGGCAGGAAGGGAGTGGAGGCAGGAAGGGAGTGGAGGCAGGAAGGGAGCGGAGGCAGGAAGAGAGCGGAGGCAGGCCAGCAGCTGGTGGAAACTGAGGGCTGTGTCTGTAGAGTCTCATCCTGTTTCGTCTCGGTGACTTTGGTCTTAGGTCTACATCACATGTCCCCCGGATTATTTTAATTATTTACAAGTGGTCTTTCCACTTAACCTTTTCACAAACAAGCCTGATTCTCATAATTAAGTTTTGCTCTTCTGGTGATGTGATTATGCAACGCGTTGTTCTAGTCACAGTGGCAGGCTTAAGACTTTCCAACTCCAGCATCGTTGGTGTAAAGGAACATTTTCAAGTGTGGTGTATACAGAATGCTTCTAGGAGATACAGGATGGGGTATTATATAATGTTCAATCCTGAAGTAAAAAAATGGGTTCCCTTTAGTTTTCCTTTCAATGCTTTGACCATGATGGAGAAAATCTTAGAGGTTATTATGTCCCAGAACACTTGCTGGCCTACGTTTTAAACAAAGAATAAGCCTTATGCTCAGTGCTGAGTACCAGCAATAGTACCTGCTAATACCTTTTTGTTTTATTGTTAATACAGTGTTTGTTTTATTGTTATCTCCCATTTGTGGCACATTCTGTTGAAATCATATAAAATTCCCTTTAAAACAATTAAATTCCTTTAAGTTAAAAAGGTGGTTAAGTTAAAAAAGAAAATGGATCATATAGGTGACATGTGGACATGTAAACATTGTGGAGGTAGAATGGGAATAACTGAAATATAGACAGATTGGAGAAGAGAATGAAAATGAGTGATAATTAAATGCAATAAGCAGGTGAATAGAAACTCTGATTGGCTGCTGCTAACACCGTGATAATTTCTGCGAGTTGGAGCAGTGGGAGAAGAAACTGGGCAGAGGACAGGGCCAGATCACACAGGGCCTCGTGTGTCATGCTAGGATGCTTGGACTTTTCATCTGGGTCCTGGCGAGCCACTGGAGAATTTCAAGAAGATGATTGAAATTGTCAGGAAAGAGACAAAAAAGAAACAGAGATATGAGGAGAGTAAAGAGACTCCAGAATAAGGCTGTGATCAACAGCATCAAGTGCAGCAGTAAGATGAAGACTGAATGACTATTTGCTACACTTGGCTTTGGGACATCTAAGGCTTGAGCGTGTGTAATAGCAGATCATGGTGGTAGTGAGTGAAGGCTCTGACAAAAAGCCAAGTTTCAGTAGGCTGAGAAATGAAAGAGAAGTAGAAACAAAGATGGCGGCCTAGTCTTCTGGAATACTTGGATGAAAAGGGAACGAGAGACAGGAAAGTAAATAAAATTGGCTTGTGTGTTTAATTTGTTGTTTTATTTTGCATAAAGAGATGCACATACTTCTACAAGTAAGGTATAGAAGAGACTGGATTTGACTGACTCAGCAATCACTCAGGCCCCTAAACATTTAAGTAGAGTGCAAAGTCTGCCTGCCAGTAGAGAATAGAGATCTCTATAACTTACTAATACAGTAAATGCTAACTTCATGAATTTATAAGATTTCAACTACAAAACAGCTTTTTATTGTTTTATTTGAGACATATTAGTATTCAAGACAGACTGATGGTATCAATTCTCCATCTTTGTACATCACCTATGCTTGTCCCTGTGTTAATTTTACTATCCATAAAGCAGTATTTCTGACATTAGCAAAAATGGCCTTCTTGTGTTAGTTTCCTAGGGCTGCTGTAACCAAGTACCACAAATAGAGTGGCTTAATACAACAGAAATTTATTCTCTCACAATTCTGGAGTCCAGAAGTCTGAAATCAAGGTGTTGCTACGGTTGGTTCTTTTTGGAGCATCTGAGGGGAACCATTCCATGCCTTTCTCCTGGCTTCCGGTTGCTGCCTACAATCCTTGGCATACCGCTGCATAATTCTGATCTCTGTCTCCATTTTGATGTGACCTTCCCTTCTGTATGTCTCTCCTTTTCTGTGTCTTATATGAATACCCATTATTGGATCTGGGGCCCACCCTAATCCAGGATGATCTCACCTTGAGCTTCTTATCTTTTTTTTTTTTAATTAATTTAATTAATTTATTTACTTTTGGCTGCATTGGGTCTTTGTTGCTGTGTGCGGGCTTTCTCTAGTTGCGGCGAGAGGGGGCTATTCTTGGTTGCGGTGCGCGGGCTTCTCATTGCGGTGGCTTCTCTTGCTGTGGAGCACGGGCTCTAGGCACGCGGGCTTCAGTAGTTGTGGCTCGCGGGCTCTAGAGCGCAGGCTCAGTAGTTGTGGCTTACGGGCTTAGTTGCTCCGCGGCATGTGGGATCTTCCTGGACCAGGGCTCTAACCCATGTCGCCTGCATTGGCAGGAAGATTCTTAACCACTGCACCACCAGGGAAGCCCCAAGCTTCTTATCTTAATTACGCCTGCAAATTGCAAATAAGAGTACATTCCGAGGTTCTGGGTGGACATGTCTTTTGTGGGGTGGGGGGGGGGCACTCTTACTAAATTAGGCATTAATTTCACCATTTAGAGAGGGTTGATACAAAGTAATAATTTGGACACATTTCTATGTGTTTTGTTTAAAAAACTGAGATATAATTCACATGCTATAAAATTCACTTTTTTTTTTGGCTGTGCTGCGTGGCTTGCAGGATCTCAGTTCCACAACCAGGGATTGAACCCGGGCCATGGCAGTGAAAGCCCGGAATCCTAACCACGAGGCCACCAGGGAGCTCCCAAAATTCACTCTTTTAAAGTACAAAATTCAGTAGTTTTTAGTATATTGACAAGGCTGTGCAGCTATCACCATTCCCTAATTCTGGAACATGTCCATCATCCCCTCACCTCCAAAAAAAAACGAAAACAAAAACCCTCCATATTCATCCTTTCCCCAAACTCTGTAAACCAGGAATCTACTTTCTGTTTCTATGGATTTGCCCATTCTGGACACTTCATATAAGTGGAGTCATACAATATGTGGCCTTTTGCCCATGGCTCTTTCATTTACTATGTTTTCAAGTTTCACCCGTATTGTGATCAGTCCTTCACTCCTGTGTTAGTCAGAGTTCTCCAGAGAAGCAGAACTAATTGGATGCACACACACACACACACACACACACCCACACACACACACACAGAGATTTATTTCAAGGAATTGACCCACATGAGTATGGAAGCTGGCAAATTCAGAATCTGCAGGATGGGCCAGCAGACTGGAAACCCAGGAAGAGCCAGTGTCGCTGTTCAAGTCCAGAGGCTGCCTGCTGGCAGAGTTGTCTCTTGCTCAGGGGAAGTCAGTCTTCTGTTCTATTCAGGCCTTCAGCTGATCGGATGAAATCTACCCACATTATGGAAGGGCAATGTTAATCTTATGCCAAAACACCCTCGGAAAATTAATGATAATATTTGACCAAATATCTGAGCATTGTGGCTCAGCCAAATTGATACATAAAGTTAACCGTTACAGTTTTTTAATGGTTGAATAATATTCCGTTGTATAGATTTACCACATTCTGTTTATTCAGTATTTGATGGACATTTGGATTGTTTCCATTTTTGTTTTGGTCTATGATGAATAAGGCTGTCTTGAACATTTGAGTTCAAGTTTTTGTATGCATTTCTATGACTGTTGCAAAACATGGTTGAAGACCTTGACCCCTAGGTTACCTAAGTCTTCCTCTTTAAGACCCATGTATTAAATTTCCTCCTGAATTCTAAACCAGGAAGAAGCAGACCTTTCCAGATGACCTGTTAAATTTTAATTTGGCAGGCAAACGTAAATATTGTAGAAATGCCTTTTTGAAAGAAAAATATTCTTGCATAGATTTCCCCTCCCTGTGTTGAATCAAAATAATTTTATTATAATATTGCTTATATATGTACAAACAACACTATATAGAAATTTCTTTTTTAAAAAATATTTATTTATTTATTTGGCTGTGTTGGGTCTTAGTTGCAGCACACGGGATCTTCGTTGTGGTGTGCAGGCTTCTCTCTAGCTGTGGCATGCGGGCTGTAGAGTGCACGAACTCAGTAGTTCAGCACGTGGGCTCTCTAGTAGGGGCGTGCGTGCTCTAGGGTGCGCAGGCTCAGTCGTTGTGGCCTGCGGGCTTAGTTGCCCTGTGGCATGTGGGATCTTAGTTCCCTGACCAGGAATTGAACCCATGTCCCCTGCATTGGAAGGTGGATTCTTAACCACTGGACCCCCAGGGAAGTCCCTAGAAATTTCTTAATCTCATTACATTTTTACCATTATAAAATCCAAACCAATTTAGAAATAAAAACAAAGTATAAAAATAGAATTTAAAAATTAGCAATATTAATTCAGTATGCTAGATTTTAGTTCCCTAAAATCACCATTAGTAAGAATGTGCAGTACTGACTGCTTGTGGTATGGGCTTCTTTTATTTTGGCACGCCTACCGTTTATGTCATCTAAGGATGGAATGATTGATTATTCTACCATGTGCTTTATATTGCTGCTGCAGTTACTTTGCTTGTACATACACCATGACATAGTTTGGCCTCCAATTGGCATGAACACATTATTTATGTATTAACTCTACCTTTGCTCTTTCTTCATTAACCTATAGGATAATTAAAGTGATGTTACTAACCGGCAGAAGCATAGCCTTATGCACAAGTGCAAATGCAGGCACTGAAGTCACGTGGCAGAACTCCAGTTCTTTGTGGAACTCATGCAACGCCAGTTGCTTTGTAGCCGACATGGGTTATGAATAGTTTCAGCTGAGTAGATTGAAACACACAATAACAGTGGCTTGGTCAGGAAAGATGTTTACGTCTTTCTCACTGCAAAGAAGCATGGACATAGTCATTCCATGTTTAGTAGGATAGTTTCGTGTTCATCACTGATCCTGGCTTGTTCTCTCTTTCTGCTTCACCATCCAGCAATAACTTTCCTCCTCAGTGCCACCTCTTAGTACAAGCTAGCTGCTGGGGCTCTGGCTTCATTCCAGGCACCAGGCAGAAGGAAAGGTGGAAGGACATCCTGCATGCCACTTTCCAGGAACAATACAACACTTCTTAGTCTATGTTGGCTGGAACTTAGTCCCTGGGGCTCACTTGGATGAAGTCAGCCTAAGAAATGGGTCTTTATTCTGGGAAGTAATAAAAAAAGGAAGAATAGGTATTTGGTGGTGAGCTTTCAGCCTGTACCATGTGGCTCAATCTTAGTAGGGAGCTGTGGCCAAAAATTGGTAGTCAGACAACCAAAAACTAGTGGAAAGCCATGATTGTCTTCCTTGTAGTCTCTCAAGGAAACACCCAAAGAGGATAACATTCTTCAGCCACCAGCAAAGCTCTCTTCTGCTTTCTAACTTTCTTGATAATCTCCCACATAAGATAGCTGCTTCCCATTCTCCTCCCACACTCCAGAACTTTCTCCAGTCTAGCCAGTGCAGCCTTTCTTTATATTATTTTCCCCGAACCTACCATCTTGAACTCAGCTCTGATTATGTAGATCCATTGACCTTGAATTGCCCTGAACTCGCCCCACTTTGAATGTGTACATCATTCAAAGATGTGAGAAAGAACCTCCTAGGTGCTGCGGAGGGGTTTGGGGTGTGCTCGGCCTGCAGAGCGGAGCATCTTCCTTTGATTTCTGCTGTGGTTCCCTCCATTTCCAGTGAAATCTCTGTGGTTCTTTGCGGAGGGGCACAGCATCATTGGGCGACCCTCCCCCTCTGCTGTCCCACCCCCTTTAGAGAGCCCTCTTGCAGTGCCTGGCTCCCGCAGGGTCCTATTTTCAGCGCGATCTCCTAAAAACCCTCCAGGTGGAGAATTTATATCCTCTGGCAGATTCAACAGGTCCGATTTTACGTTTTATCACCTTCTCTTTCAGGGTCTTTGGCCCTTATAACACGAGAGAATTGTTCACCAGATTTGAAATGCCTTCCCTCAAGGAGGCAGATGCCAGATATGGTATTCACTGGAAGTGAAGCAGACTCGGAAGCTGGTCCATCCTCGCTGGGGTCTGGGTGGCACATCAGCCTTGTTTATGACCATCTCTGTCCCACTGGGAAAAAATTGTGGGCACAGTCTCTCACTGAACTCTGGACTGGATCTGATAAGCCCCCTTAGTTGGATTAAGAAACCCATTTGCCTTGGCCCCCTTTCCCCACCCCCCGACCCCCCATCCTCCCAGCAATCTCGTTTGCTGGATTTGACTTAGGAGGCTGAGGCCTACTTCCTACTGCTGGCTCCCAGTTCGGTCCTGGTGGCTTGGCTTGGAGTCCATTACTTTCTCCCTGACAACAAGAATTCAGGCAGCACTTAAGATTGTGATAAAGTCTCATATTTTTGAGAAATTCTTGGCTATAAATTTTTCTCATTAGGACTTGATTTATGTGCTTCTAACTCTCCAAGCTGTGTTCCATCTCCTTTGGTAGATGGCCCACTGTAAATGTTTTTCTAATCTGAGTAGAAAGGCTGAATGTATCTCCTCTTCTGTTAATACAAGGTTTTTAATGCAACATGGCAATCCCAGGAACTTCTTGCTTTGCCCCATGTTTTCTCTGAAGCACTGAGATAGTTGGCATGTGAAGGGAATCTTTATGTTTGAAAGGGAGATAACCTTGTTTTAAAATTGATATTGATTTCGCCCATCTAATGTCCCCTATTTGTAAAATATTTGAAAATCTACACAATATATTATTTAGAGTACTTGTTCATATAATTTATAAATAAATGTACATATATATTCAGAATTTTTTACTGATAGGATGCATTATACATGTATCAATCACTCATGGGAAAGCTCCCTTCTCAATTTTTTATTTTGAAAAATTTCAAATCTATAGAATAGTTTCAAGACTAGCATAACAGACATTCTTTTACTTTTCATGTAGATTGTTAACATTTTACTGATTGTTATATTTTGCTTAATGAGAGAGACAGAGAGACAGAGAGATACAGAGAGACAGAGAGAGGAACCATTTGAGAGTAAGTTGCAGACATCATGACACTTCATCCCTAAATACTTACCAGGTATATCTTAAGAACAAGAGAATTCTTCTGTGTGACCACAGTGCAATCGTTACACTCAGGAATCTACACTGAGATAATATTCTAATATACTCGTACTAATATACAGTCCACGTTCAAATATGGGTTTTGATAACTTGGAATCCATGAATGATCTCCAAGGTCGGCCCCTGTAGACCTGCACTTCGTGGGCACCATTTCCTTGTCTCAAGTGCTTGCCCTACTGGTGCTGGTTCGTTTACTAAAAAGCTGACTCAGAATCCCTTCCCCCAGCTGTTGCTGGCATTTTATTTCCTGCATATTTCCCAAGCTACAGCAGTTGTTCTTACACCTTCTGGATTGCAAGCAGCTGTCAGTTTCCCAAGAGATTTCCTCTCTCCTGCATGGAGCCAGTTCAGAAGTTTTGAACTTGTCCAAGAGTGTCTGCCATTGACTTCCTCTCTGCCTGGAAAGGAATTTAATTTCTTAAGAATCTGTGTGTGTGATAGTAGGTAAAAACAAGTTTCCAGTTTAGGTATTTGACTTAAGCTTTCTCAGTTTAGTGACATTACCCAGACAGTATAAATCTGATTTTCCATCTGGACATCCATATCCCAAACAGGCACCTTTCCTCCATATCACGTCATAATTCCAATCTTAGAATAGCTTCTACCATTCCTCTGACTTTCCAGAAGTGTTGGAGGACCCTTCAGAGTTTAGGTCAGGTCAGCTTGTGCTCCTTACGCCATAATTCTGGAACTCAGTCTCCATGAAGATGAGCTCTAACCCCGAGACTCGGTCAAGATTTTAATCTCTGACAGTAGCCTCCAAATGTAGTCTGGGTAAATTGCAACAATCTCAGAATCCTTCATCAATAAATAATCAGCAGTCCAGCAACTAAATGATAATGTTGCTTTATTATTGTTACTCAAAAAAAAAAGGAAAAAAGAAAAACGAGGATTTCATTCATCAAGAGTAGCAGTATTTTAAAGCCTCTTTTCCATTGTTTTCTCTCTCTCTTGTTTCCTTGCTGCATGACACCTATATCTCCTCACAAGTCCCTCTTCCATCATCCCAAGTTTCTTCCAGAAACACTTCCTGCAGCCTAGTTAACAGAGACTCTTTCTTCCCACTCCTCTCTCAGCTTTTTATCGGGTAGATCAATTTAGTCTCTCAGGCTTTCTTCTTCCCCAACACTCTCCCCATTACTCAGATTTGCCCTGGGAACAACAGGATGGGAGTAGATGCAGCAAGAAAGCATCTTTCCTTTTTAGGAAAGAAGGGATAAAATGAAAGGGGAAGGGAGAAATCAGCAAACACTCATTATTTGGTATCTTTTTATTACTTTCAGATGTAACTTTTAAATGATTTTCAACAAAATTAAAACACAAATTTATGCTTTTTCTTTGAGAATATGCCTGTAGGCCTTGTCTGAACTGTTAGGAGGCTCAGAACTAAATTCAGAGCTCTGCTGGTATTTGCGCTTTGTCCATCCCACGTGTACTTCTTTATTTCAAAGTAATTTCTTTTGATGCATTTAAAGGCTTCTTCGTAAATGTACTTTACAATAACAGCTTTATCAAGATATAATTCACATATCATAAAACGTACCCTTTTAGTTAATTTATTTATTTGTTTATTTTTGGCTGTGTTGGGTCTTCGTTTCCGTACAAGGGCCTTCTCCAGCTGTGGCGAGCGGGGGCCACTCTTCATCGCAGTGCGCGGGCCTCTCACTGTCGCGGCCTCTCCCGTTGCGGAGCACAGGCTCCAGACGCGCAGGCTCAGTAGTTGTGGCTCACGGGCCTAGTTGCTCCGCGGCATGTGGGATCTTCCCAGACCAGGGCTCGAACCCGTGTCCCCTGCATTGGCAGGCAGACTCTCAACCACTGCGCCATCAGGGAAGCCCAAAACTTACCCTTTTAAAAGTGTACAATTCAGTAGTTTTTAGTATATTCACAGAGTTTTATAAACATCACTGCTATCTAATTTCAGAACATTTTCATTACCTGAAAAAGAAATGGGGAACAGTTACTCCCCATTTTCTACTCCCACCAGCCCCTGGCCTTTTCTGGATCTCTCATATAAATGGAATCGTATAATAAGTGGTCTTTTGTGACTGCGTTACTTCCCCTAACACAGTGTTTTCAAGGTTCACCCATGTTGTAACATGTATCAGTACTACGTTCCTTTTTATTGCTGAGTCATACTCTACTGCATGGATATAGTACAACTCTTTAATCTACTCGTCCATTGATGGATATTTAGGCTGTTTTCACTTTTTGGTGATTATGAATAGTGCTGCTACGAACATGCTTGTGAAGGTTTTGTGTGGACGTAAGTTTTTAGTTCTCTTGGATATATGCACCTTGGAGTGGAATTGCTGGGTCATAAGTCAACCCTATGTTTACAATTTGAAAACTGGCCAACTGTTATTCACAGCAGTTACACCATTTTGCATTCTCGCCAGCAGTATAGGAGGGTTCCAATTTCCCCACTTCTTCACCAACACTTGTTACTGCCTATCTTTTTGGTTATGGTCATCCAGTGGATAAGTGGAAACTCATTCATATTTATTTTGAATGGTCAGTTAAAAAATTTTGTGTCTAATTATGCAAAACTACCTCAAATTCTTTTTTTAAAAAATCGTGGTAAAATATACAGAACATAAAATTTTACCATTTTTAACCATTTTTACATGTACAATTCAGTGACATTAAGTACATTCACACTGGTGTGCAACCATCACCGCTATCCATTTCCAGAACTTTGTCATCATCTTAAACTGAAACTCTGTGCCCATTAAACAAGAGCTCCCCATTCCCTCAGCTCCTGGTAACTTCTCTCTTTTTTTTTTTTTAATTTTATTTTATTTATTTATTTATTTATTTATTTATTTATTTATTTATGGCTGTGTTGGATCTTCGTTTCTGTGCGAGGGCTTTCTCTAGTTGTGGCAAGCAGGGGCCACTCTTCATCGCAGTGCGCGGGCCTCTCACTATCGTGGCCTCTCTTGCTGCAGAGCACAGGCTCCAGACGCGCAGGCTCAGTAATTGTGGCTCACGGGCCCATTTGCTCCGCGGCATGTGGGATCTTCCCAGACCAGGGCTCGAACCCGTGTCCCCTGCATTGGCAGGCAGATTCTCAACCACTGCGCCACCAGGGAAGCCCGCTCCTGGTAACTTCTATTCCACATTCTAGCTCTATGAATTAGCCTATGCCAGGTAACTCACAGAAGTGGAATTATACAATATTTGTCTTTTTGTGTCTGGCTTATTTCACTTATAGTGATGTCTTCACAGTTCATCCATGCTATAGTATGTATCAGAGCTTCATTCCTTTGACTCAGATTCTTTTTGTCGGCAGATCTGGTATAATTTTCAATACTAAACTAATAAAGAAAATGTGCCTCATACTTGAGGATGCTCTGTTTTGGCTTTAAGATCCTGGGATAGCTTCTGAGAGAGAGGTACCACCCCTCCCTCCTGCCTGCAGCGGATGCTGTGGTTACCTCCCAGTTCCCATACTCACTGGTAAAGTCAGAAGACAGTTTTCCAGAAAAACTGCTAATTTCCCTCACAGCACTGATGACTTGCCAAGGAGATTTTAAGTGGGGCTTCCTTGTGGTAAATCACCAAAAGGGGAGACATTTTGCTCTTTCTAATGTTTTTATACCAGGGATGACCCTTTGGCAGGGGTAAAAAGTGCAAGTTGCTTTACCTGTGGAGCTCGGTAGAGTCTATGTGTGAGTACCACAGACTTTGTTTTAATATTTAACCCCTGAATCGTGCTGTCTACCATTTCATCTCATCAATCTTCCACATAATGATACTCTAATATTTGCTCATAAATTATAACTGCTTTAAGACATGTTCCTCCAGTCTATATGCTTAGCAGAGTCTGTATAACTGGGTTGGATTCCATTCTTTATTCATGAAAAGAGTTGTTAAATGAATTTCATTGACTTAAAAAAAATTTTATTATTTATTTTATTATTTTTGGCTGTGTTGGGTCTTCGTTGCTGCACGCGGGCTTTCTCTAGTTGTGGCGAGCGGGGGCCACTCTTCTCTGCAGCGCGCGGGCGGGCCTCTCACTGCGGTGGCCTCTCTTGTTGCAGAGCACGGGCTCTAGGTGTGCGGGCTTGAGTAGTTGTGGCTCGAGGGCTCTAGAGTGCAGGCTCAGTAGCTGTGGCACACGAGCCCAGTTGCTCTGCGGCATGTGGGATCTTCCCGGACCAGGGATCTAACCCGTGTCCCTTACGTTGGCAGGCGGACTCGCAGCCACTGTGCCACCAGGAAGTCCCCACTGACTTCTGATTTGTCTTGTTTATACAGTTTTCCTAAATAAATGCAGAAGAAATTATCAGCATTTTCTTTGACTGCTTAGAATAAAACTTTGGAACAGACCAAAGCCATTGAAGACCTAAATAAATCCAGAGACAAACTGGAAAAGATGAAGGAGAAAGCTGAGAAAAAGCTACTGTCTGTCAAATCAGAATTGGAGAAGACAGAGCATGGGGCTAGGGAGAGTAAAGAGAGGGCCAGGAACATGCTAGAAGGGGTAACCAGTGAAATGAAGACATTAAAACAATCTCTGGAAGAAGTAGAAAAGAGAGAAAAGCAGGTGGGTAGAAATCTGGCAGTGAAACCTTCATATTTAGGAAAGATGGGGCAATTCAAAAGCTTGATAATTATTCATACATTTCTTCATAACCAATTTATCAAGCTTTCTATATCATTCCAATGTATCTGTCTGTCTTCTACCGTCTTTTTGGCATTAAAAGTACCATTGTGATTTACTCCACTAAGAAAAACAATTCACATTTTCATGGCACGAACTGTAGCAAAGAAAAAGACATTCTTATCAAAGCCATGGAAAGCCTGTGAAAAGCCAGGTTCTGGTTGTGAAGAGGTTTTTATTATATCTGCTGATTGCCTCTGAAGTTTGCGTTATCCCAGATCTTCTAACGTTATCCAGGGCCGCAGCCTCAGGAGGGAAATTTTATCTCCAGCAGAGATCAATTGCAGGAAACAATCCCAATTCTCAAACAGTGGCACCCAGACCTGATGGCCGACCAAGCCCAGATGTAAACCATAAAACAGAACTCATGCGCCCGCTGGTTGCAAGGAGGAGTTTTATCTGGTGAGCCCATCAGGAGGTCAGGCATAAAAAAACATGTCCTGGGCAGCCTGACCCCTGCTTTTGGCTTTTATCTCAGTCTCTTTCTGCAGCTCAGAAGGGCACAGAGTAGACTCTGATCCGAGGATATTTTTTCTCTTTGGCTGCCTCTGCTTTGGCTCATGTGTCAGGCCGAGTTGAGGAAGGCCAAACTCTAAGAGTGAGTGGTCTCAGAGGAAACCTCTCATCAATTAAGAGCATTGGCCATATTCAAAAGGGTGGAAAAGTTTGGGGAAAACTTTTTCATCAGGGAGACTAGGCTGGAAAGAGTGTTCTGTTTCCCCGAGTTGGATTCAGCATAGGAAGGATGCTGGTACATGAATGAGCGCACGGTGAGGATGTTTGGAAGGCACTTCTCCAGGAGGAAACATCTGCCTTCGGATTGGATCACACCTTTTCTAAAATGGAAGGTACCTCTGGAGAGGGGTTGTCCGGCCACCTCTAGTTGATCTGCTTCTGCTTTCGCCTAGAATCACAGCAACCAGTCAATGAGAATTTGAAGGGGTATAAGGCACATTTTGTCCATTTTCTCTAGCTCCACAACTCTCATTTTTCCTTTTGTGATGGACAAATAATTGTCCCAGAGAGTCCAGTGTTGTGGGTTGTGAGGTGGCAATCTGTGTGATGTGATTTGGTCAACACTTAGAAGTCCTCCGTTTTCGTCAGCTCATACTTTGTTTTTTTGCCATTTGTTCTTCCTTTCGGTTTTTGTTGTTGTTGTTATTTTTAAATTTTTTTAATTTATTTTTTTAAAACATCTTTATTGGAGTATAATTGCTTTACAATGGTGTGTTAGTTTCTGCTTTATAACCAAGTGAATCAGCTATACATACACATATATCACCATATCCCCTCCCTCTTGCGTCTCCCTCCCACCCTCCCTATCCCACCCCTCCAGGTGGTCACAAAGCACCGAGCTGATCTCCCTGTGCTATGCGGCTGCTTCCCACTAGCTATCTATTTTACGTTTGGTAGTGTATATATGTCCATGCCACTCTCTCACCCTGTCACATCTTCCTTTCGTTTAAGAGGTTCATTGCCCAGTTAACAGCCCAGTGCATAAATGCTTATAACACAAGAGGCACAACCACACCAACAACTGTAGAGCATTTCCTAGCAGGCAGAGCACATACACAGTCATCGTTTCATTTGATCCAAATTTCAGAACAGCCCTGGGAAAAAGGTGTGGTTAGTCATTCACCCTGGAAGTGGGAAAATGAAATCTTACCAAGGCCAGAATCTCATTCATAGTTGCTGAACTGGGCTTCTTGATTTGGTAGCCGATACCATATTAATTGGCTCATCAGAAAAGTGGTTATGAAATTGCTGAAGGTTGGTGTCTGAAAGGACTTTAGAGGTAATTTAGCAGGCTAGCCTTCTTCTTCTCCTCCTTCTTCTTCCTCTTCTTCTCCTTCTTCTTCCTCTTCTCCTTCTCCTCCTCCCCCCTCCCCTCCCCCTCCCCCATCCTCCTCCTTCTTCCTCTTCTTCTTCTTCTTTTCCTTCTTCTTCTTCTTCTTCTCCTCCTCCTCCTCCTTCTTCTTCTTCCTCTTCCTCTTCCTCTTCTCCTTCTCCTCCTTTTTCCATAAATGAGAGAATTAATCAGAGAGTAATGAGAGTAAGTAATTTGCCTAGCTCATGCAAACCTGGGTTTTCCACAGATGTTTGGGTTGCATTTGGTCTAGCAGTGTTGATGCACTTTGTTCTCTCAATCATTGCGGTTCTGTTTGACATTGCAGCTGGCGGACTTCAGGGAGGTGGTTTCCCAGATGCTGGGCTTGAACATGACCAGTCTCACTCTTCCTGACTATGAAATCTTCAAATGTCTTGAAAGACTGATCCATTCACACCAGCATCACTTTGTCACCTGTGCCTGCCTCAAAGATGTGACCACAAGGCAAGATGGACACCCACAGGGCCACTTACAACTTCTTCATTGAACACTGTATCTCTTGAGGGAGGGGGAGATGAGAGATAGGACAGAGTTCTCAATTTCACAAATTCCCCAAACCTTTGAAGTTTGATCAGTGTGTGAATATCGTATACTTTGATGATAGAGCAAGAATCGATCATGGGCAAAAAAGGATCTCAAAGGTGCCAGCCTTAGGTAGATGTTTGGCACTAAAAACACCTATTATTTTATTTGCTAGCACTTTGGGACCCAGATGAATTTCACTAGATTGTGTATCTAGAATGGGAAATGACGGTAGGGAATTAACAATTATGGGGTTTCTATTGTGAGTCAGGAGTTCTACTACCCAGTTTAATTCTCATAATAATAATGTGGAGAAACTTTACTGTTTTTACTTTACAGCCTCTCTGGGGCTTGAGAGGTGATCTTGGTTACCTACCTATGATTGCAGTTAGTTAGTGACAGAATCAGAATGAACACCAGGTCGGCTCAGTAGCAAAGACTGCACCTTCTCTGTTGTTTCACAGTCCTACTGTTTCTCCTGAATTCCTGTGATTCTGGTGGAAATTGCCTTCATCACAAAGCAAGGAAAACATCTGTACAATCAAGGATTGAAGTCCAAAAGTGACTGAGATTTATGAGTGTAACCCACATGATTTCTTTAAAAAGCCATACACCTAGTTATGTGGATGAAACATACATAGATCTGAGGTCCTGTAAAATGGTCCTCTTTTAAATAAATGTTGCTACCAGATCGTATTTGGTGGTAATCATTAATGTTTGAACAGAGCCGAGCTCAGTACTTTAAAAATGAAAGCTTTAACGTGAAATACTGGTAAGATGAAGAAATCATACACAGTTTATTCACCAATATATCAAATATCCTGACAGCAGGGATACTTTTTCAGGTTCGAGATTTTATAGTGAATTTCTATCATTTTCTGTCTTCCTTTTAAATTTCTATTTCACAAATATTTTTCAGGAAACCATATTCTTAACTTCCCAAGAAAAACCTGTTTCTCTTTTGGGTGATTGTCTTATTTCTATTGATGCCATAAGAAAAAAATTTTATAGTCCCTTAAAAGAGCATTAGTGTCTAATTAAAGGAGAAGGAAAAAATAGATTACACCCAAGCATTAAGAGAAAATGAAAACTCCAGAAGAAAGGAGGTGAGTTTGACACAGTTTGGATGACAGCTGACGTAGAGGGAGAGTGACCAAGGGTCTCCGCTGGGGGATGGGTCGTCTCTGCCTGGCTTTCTCTGTCGTGTGCATTTTGCTACTGCACAGCCCTGACTTAGGACATGAACGAGGTCTGCAACAGGAGGGGAGGTAGCCACGTATTCTCCCAAGGGAAGGTCTGTGGTCTCTGGAGATCCCTCCACGTGCTCCAAAGATGCAGTGGCTGCTGCTCCGGACCCACATTCACCTGGAGTGGAGAAGGCGACTTCGCTCTTCGGGTCTCTGGGGGATAGAACTGCTGAGTGACTCTGCTCCGTCCAGGCCACAGAAAACCGTCGTTGATGGGGTCGGGGTGGGCGGGCGGGCCCAGGGGTGGGGGAGATTGTTTTTGTGCACTCTCTCTGTATTCATTTTCCAAATACAGTCTTTGATGAACTTCATTTATTTTCTTTGTACATTTATTTTTGACACTCTTCAAAGATGCTTTTTAACAACATCACTTTAAAAACATACACTGTCATAATATTATTTTTCCATTTTGACTTATCATTAATTGTATTTCCAGATTCATATAAGAGATTAAAAATGGTCCATACTAAAAATGGCTAGTCCTGTACTTTCTCCTTACTACACAAAATTACATTCCATTTATCTAAATATGCATTTATATAATATTTCCAAAATATAACTCAAGCATAGATACAATCATCTTTAATACATATAGAAATATTTAAAGTGTTTGAATATAATCCTTAGGAATTTCTGGTGGAAAGACTATATGGGATAAGAAAAATAAATTCTGTCTATGTATATATGTCCATATGTGCATTAACTATTTGTCATTTGGACAAATTGAGAATCCTTTAATAAAGCCGTTTCCCTTCTTGTTGAAGTGCCAGTTGGTTGTCGGCTTTCCCTCTGTGGCCTTCATTCCAGAGGTGGCAGGCCAGCTTCACATTTTTGTGTTAGATTTTGTTCTTCTATAATATCCATGTATATTTCATGTTGTCCAATAAAATGCATTAGTGTGATGTGATTTTCTAAATAGAGTTTTAAAATATTTAACATTAAGTCTTCTACCAAATCACTTGAGTAATAATTGCTGCTGAGGTTGTTATTCTGATCATTGTCTGAGACATTTGAATGTATGTGTAGAATATCTCAATTAGGAAAAAAATTTTAACTTGATCCGTCTAAATTTCCAGTTTTACTTTACCTTATAGATGAACAGCGAGTGATTCAAGGTCAAGGGGTTGTGGGCTGAAAGTTGTTAAAGAATGTCTTTATTATTGATGTTGTAACAATTAGGACTTAGAAAATGAAGTCTAATTTTCACTGGGGAAGCATTTCACAGTTACCTTTGACTGGGAAGGCTCTGCCCACTTTACACAGTAGCGATCTTACCCACTTTATTGCACACCCCACTTAGCTTCTTCTCAGCAAGTGGGGTCTGTACGCTTCTCTTTCCCCTCTGCAGCTTCCATGCTGCTATTCCTTCACCTTTGTGTAAGAACCATCATTCTTTCGAGGCTCTCGCTAACTAATATATAACTTTCTTCCGGTCCTTACTGCAGTTAATTCACTAACATCCTGTCTACGTAAGACCGTTGAAATGGTCCATAGGTGTCTTCTCCACTCTCATCAAGTACTGCCTTCATCTTAGGTGACTTTCATGCCTATAAGGCAAACCCATGCAACATTTTATCTTTAGTTTCTTGTTCTTTCAGCTCTCATACCTTTGCCTCCTTTTGTTTCAGCCACTTAACTCCTAGACTGTAGTTTCTAGTAATCCAATGTAGGCTACCTTAAGCAAAGAGATTTTGGGATGCTCAGTTGAAAGATTCAGGGGTAGACTAACTTCAGCGTGGCTAGATCCAGGGATTCAACGTTGTTTTCTGGATCTTTTTTGCTTTTATTCATCTTTGTCTCTGCTTGATTTGCTGGTCTTTGTATATTGGACTCACTTGCTCCTTCTGGAGATGGTTTCTCTATGTTGCCAAGAAAGATGGTCATAAGCAGTTACAAAGTCTTTACAAGTGAGGAACTGAGCTGAGAAAGAGAGATTCTCTGCCTCTAACATTCATGGAAGAAATCTCAGAATAGTTTGATCATCTCTTCTTGGTCACATACCCCTGAGCCAATCACTCTAGCCAGAAGAATGAACTCACTGGCTTGCATCCCATGCCAACCCCTGCAGTGAGGGTGGGATGGAGTGAGGCTCCAGAATAATCTGTTCAACCACAACCACATGTAGTAACAGAGGGAAAGTTCCCAAAAGAAAGAGAAGCTGGATGGACAGACAACACACATCTATTACACATGGCCAAATTCAGGATCTTCTAATCACCTAGAACTTCTCCACCTCTGAAATCTTAAATTCTCCATAGCCTCTTATTATCCCAGAACTCTATCTCTTACTCCCAAATAACTGTTCTTTGAGATCCCTTGGTCCTCATATTTTCTCCCTACTAGACTTGCTAGTCTTCATTCCCTCTGGAGCCAGCCGACATATTTCCTCAGTCGTTCTCTTCCTAACACCTTAAACTTCTTGTTCCCTTGCCCTTCTGTCCTCAACTTGGAATTAATCCCAACTACCAATGTTTTTGCTGCTTTTCCTGCCCCACTGATTGAGACTGGAGGAAATCACATGAAAGCACAGCTAAGTGGTACGCCAAATCCATGGCCTTTGATTTCACTTGAGCCCTTTGTACTAGTTGGTAATCCTTCACCGTTTTCCTGGTTAGATCTCACTGCCATTCTCCAAAATGACTGTTGCAAATATTCTCCATTCCCTCGAGGCTCTTACCTTGTCTTTTCCTTCTTCACTGTCAGCAGATAATCTCATTGTCTATTTCACCCAGAAAATAGAAACCATTACAGGAAACACCTTTAATACCTGATCCTAACATAGCCTCATATGTGTGCCCGCCCTTTCTTGCCTCCTTCTCTCCTCCTGTCTTGGATTATTCCGTCTACCTGGCCTCTTGCATCTTCAGCATTTTAGTCATTAGTTGTTTTCTTCTCTCAGCTGTCTTCAACCTTGCCTTCATTAGTGGCTTATTTCCATCAGCCTTTAAATATGTTCAGATCTCTTTCATCTTAAAAAATATCACTCCTTCTACTCCACAACTTAGAGCCTTATTTTTCTCTCTCTTCACAGTAGAACCACTTGAAAGTGTGGTTTGTATTGCTGTCTTTCTGGTCTTACCTCCCATTCATGCCATCATCCATGGCAACCCGGCTTCTGTCTCCACTTACCCAGCTATCACATTTTTGTTAGCAAATCTCTGTTCCTTTTAAAGTGCTTGTCTTACTTGATCTTTCTGTAACATTTGATACAATTGACCATTTCCTTCTTGAAACATTCTCTTCCATACTCCCATACTGTGACATTCAACTCTTTTTTCTCCTGCCTCTCTGGGCGCTTGAGTTAGATTATTTTAAGGTTATCAGACACAAAATTGAAATGAGAGATTTGTGTAAGGATAAGTGTGGGTATAATTGTGGGTGGGAATCTTGGCCTCACAGTCAGAACCCAATGAAGATCAGTCACACATCCCATAAACTGGAACAAGTTGTTAGTCCAGGAACTAGAGTGCCAGTTTCAGGGTACCGTGCAGCTGCCATGGCTGGATTCTCTTACCCATCCCATGAATGCTGGTGTCCTTGGATGCCGTGATGATTCAACTTCTCCCTCCCTCTGCTTCTACTGCTTCTGCTGATACCATTGTCAGCTCTCCACTCTTCTCTCCACCTTTAGCATCTGCTTCTGCTTATTCTGGCCTTCCTCTTCTTTATGTTTTCTAGCACTTCCTGGCTTTTCTATACCTCCCATTTCTGCTCCCACCATTAACTGCTCTTGCTCTGTCTCTCTGTGTTTTGCTTCCGGAGGGAGAACTTGGTTGGCTTAATCAATCACTCTTCAGTGTGAGCAGCACTTTTACACCATGTCACCTTGCAGACCAGCAGCGACAAGCCTGTAGATAGGTTTTCTTTGGATCAGGCACCCATTTCTGGTCCATCTACTGTGGTCACAGAAGTGGGGTCTCATGTCTGTCTCTTGGATGTTTTAAGTGTTCCACTGGGGTCTGTCTTAGTCCCTTTTTCCCATACTTCATACACTCTCCAGTGCATTAGCTGTTGACTTCAGGCAAGTTACTTATCTCCCTGTGCCTCAGGTTCCTCATCTGTAAAACAGATGTAAAATATCTACCCGTTATGGGTTGAATTGTGTCCCCCCCCAACCCAAGACATTAAAGTCCTAACTCTCAGTACCCTATGAATGTGATCTCATTTGGAAATAGGGTCTTTGCAGATAGATGATCAAGTTAAGATGAGGTGATTAGGGTGGGCCTTAGTCCAGTATGTTAGGTGTCCTTATAAAAAGGGGAAATTTGGACACAGAGAAAGACACACACACACAGGTAAAACACCCTGTGAAGGTGAAGGCAGAGATTGGGGTGATGTAACTACAAGCTGAAGAATGCCAAACGTTGCCAGCAAAACACCAGAAGCTGGGAGAGGCATGGAACAGTTTGTTTCTCACAACTCTCTGAAAGAACCAATCCTGCCAATACCTTGGTGTCACACTTCTGGCCTCCAGAACTGTGAGATGATAAATTTCTGTTGTTTAAGCCACTCAGTTTGTGGAACTTTGTTAATGAAGCCCTAGGAAACTAACACACTCTCTTATAAGGTTGCTGTAAGGATTAAATAATGATAAGCTTTTAGAAAATATCCTGGAACATAGGGAATACTCAATGCCTGTAAATATTGCTAATCAGTTCCTCCTGTTCTCATGGCTTTAATGATCATCTATGTGGTAATGATGCCAGCTTTCATCTCTCTACATAAGACCTTTGTCCTGATCTGCACACCAATCTATGCAGCAGTATGGTGTGGAGGAGGCACACACAGTGTATGAGCAAAATAGACTTGGGTTCAAATACAGGCTCTCGTGAGTGATTTGGGCTACTTGATTAACCTTTTTGAACACTGTGGTGCTTCAGGACCATAACAGGAATAACAAGAGTATTTTCCCCATAGAGTCCTTGTAATGATTCAGTGAGTTGACGTATATAAGGTGCATAGCTTGGAACATGGGTGTTACAAGAGCTCAGGGAATGTGATTAAATCCTGTCTGTTCCACCGCCCGCCTTCTCCCTCATCTATCCATTATACACCATTAACACCACTGTACACCATTAACACCACAGTGGGTTACACACCATTATCTCTAACTTACTCAGTCTCTGCTTTAATGTTCCTGGCATGAGGGACTGTCCTCTCCCTTCTCCATTGTAGTCAGAGTGATCACTTAAAAAAATACAAATAGGATCCCATGACTCCTTGCTTTCTGCCCATCAATTGTTCTCTCTGCTCTCTGGATAGCAGCCAGCCTTGCTGGCACAGCACACGGGGCTGTCTTCCTCCCCTTCTTCTCTATGGATGCCATACTTCCTATAAAACAATGTTTGCAGTCTCCCCAGTGCTTTCTTCCCTCCAGGGCTTTGCAACTGCTAACCTTTTGGACTGTGTCTTTTCTTCCCACACTTGACTGATTCCTGCTTATTCTTAGGGTCTCTGTTTGGATGTTACCCTCACCAAAGAGTTTTTCCCTGCTATTCTGAGGCTGGGTTAGATCACCCACCTATGGGTTTCCATGGTGTCTTATTCGTAACTCTACCAGCACTTATTTACAACAATCCCTTATGGTTCTATCCCTTTTCATGGGCAAAGAAACACCAAGACTCAGAGAAGTGAAGGTTATAGCCACCTAAGCTGGAACTGAAAGCTGGGCTACTCTTCTTTCTAGGTCCACAGTGTTCACTTTCAGCCATGTTGCCTCCTACAGGTTTGTTCACTGTGCATCTAGTGTTTAGCCCATAGTTGATGCTCAATGAGCATTTGTTGAATGTGTGAGTGAATCAGCCAATGGAATGGAGTTTGAATATTGAAGGGGGCTGGCTCTTCCTCTCTTTATGTCCCAAAACATAAACTGTATGATGATTGGATTGGTTCTTACTGCATGATGATTTGTATGAGTAATTTTAAAGTGGGCAGGTGACTGTTAATGATAAGAGCTTATAGACTCACAGGCATAGAAAACAAACTCATAGTTAGCAAAGGGGAAAGGCGGAGGGAGGTATAAATTGGGAATTTGGGATTAACAGATGCACATTACTATATATAAAATAGATAAAGAACCGATTGTGTAGCACAAGGAATTATATTCAAAATCTTGTAATAACCTACAATGAAAAAGAATCTGAAAAAGAATATATATATATATATATCTGAATCACTTTGCTATACACCTGAAACATTGTACATCAACTATACTTCAATTAAAAAAAAGAGCTTACAGATGTATTGTAATTCTTACCACACTATTTTCATGTACACTACTTTGTTTTGATCTATACAATGGGGCAGGTATGGTTATTCCTAGGAAATGAGAGGGAGAGAGAAGGAGAGAGAGAGAGAAAGAGGGAGGTTCCCTGAATCCTGGTCCCATGAGTTTTCCTTTTCATAAAATTGCCTTGTGATTAATTCTTGACCTAGCAGAAAGTAGGGTAGAGGATGGCATAAAAAAATTCTACTCCTCCAAGTGGAAATGGCCCATAAACAAAAGTGGAGCGATCATATCCACCATTGATCTGGAAACAGAAGATAGGAGACAAAGCTTACACTCATGCTCTCTGGCTCCAGACTCACAAATTCTATTTGAAAAACATGCTTAGCTGGATGTATTGCTAAGTGGAAAATAGATTTTATTGTTACAGTCATGCTGAAAGTCATTTATATACTGAAAACATACCTTTCGTGTTTTCCTGTATGGACTGGACTGAACGTATTTACAAGACATGGAGGAAGCTGCAGGACATGATAAAACTTCTCTGGCTTCTGAGTAGGTGCTGTGGTTCACTACCTAGGTCCCCCCTTCAGGACTGAAGCACTCATTCTCCAGCTGCCCAGAGCTATCGGCTCCTGACAACCCACAGCTGAGTCCCTTGCAAGGACTTGCCCTTGGCTGAAGGGATACCTCACCCTGGGTCTCAGACCCTTCCCAGTCATTGAATCCAGTGACTGGTCAATGAGGGACTACAAATACCTGGTCTTCTGCCCTCAATACAGGACCACTCTGAAGGATCATCTCAGATTCAGAATTCCTCCCTCCCCCAATAAGATCAGCTAAGGTCTTTGTTGTAATCGCATCACAGTACAACTGCTTCCTCTGCCCAGTTCTGCTTTCTTATTTTCTTACAGGTTTTGTTCTGAATGTGCAATTCAACAAACTCCCTGCATCCACATTCCCATCTCAGAGTCTTTCCAGGAAGCCTGACCTAAGACCGATTCGTTCATTCTCCTTGCAACTAGTTATGAAAGTACCATGTAGGTATTTTCCAACATGTGGTTTTTATAATCAGTCAATCAACAACTATTGATCACTTGGTGATATAAGACCTGAAAAACACAAAACAACAAAACAAAACTGAAAATATCTCTAATTCACAAATTACTTGATTTTTCTGCTCCTTTCCAGAATTCTCTTTAGAGACTCATAACTAGATTCCAGTATAATGTTGAATATCAAAAAATATTTTATTTTTTTTCCATTTCATATCAGTTTCAACAGGGTACGGAATAGATGGTATTCCAAGTAGCTTAAGCAAGAAGGGATTTATTACAGGGTCTTAAGTGGATTGTAGAATAATGTGAAGGCTGAAGGAACAGACTTGAAGTTGAACTTTCCATAGCAATTTCCAGAGGCCCATCACAGAACTAAACCACCAAGACAGCTGCTGCTACCTCTGCAACCAGGAAGCCAGTGGATCCAGAATCTCATCGATATCACCAAGTTCTGGAAGCCACCGTTTTCAGGTTTTCAGAGTGGCTCCCCTACTGCTGCTAGCTCCAGAACCTCACTGCCACTGCTGCCATCTGGGCCAGGAAATGGATGCCTTGCGTCTTGCCTCTTGGTACCCAGAGACCTTATGACCGTATGGTGGGCCCTCTGCTAATGAAGCCCCAGAAGACGCAAAGTGTCTGTGACATGCTTGCTAAGAGAAATAGCTGTGGCAGTAGAGGTGTGACCACTGCCATCTTCCAAATTGCACCCTTGGGCATCTGACTGGCCAAACACAAATTATACCCGGAATCTTTTCTCAAGGGATTCTAGGATACAGAGTACTTAGCTTCTCAATGTCAGAGGTACAGAAAAGCATACCAGAACAATGTGTTTCCAACTTTAAGACATACTCTACTGTAAAATTCATTTGACTGACACATACCTGCAGTCACATTCATGTCTAACTGAAATAAAAGATTCACAAGACAATGTGATGCCCCCTGATGGCTTCTATCCTAGTCTATGCTGTGCAACTCTATGCTAATCTAGGCTACTCCACTCCGTTAAGAAATGCTGGTCTTGCGACTTCCCTGGTGGTGTAGAGGTAAGAATCTGCCTTCCAATGCAGGGGACACGGGTTCGAGCCCTGGTCTGGGAAGATCCCACATGCCACGGAGCAACAAAGCCCGTGCACCATAACTACTGAGCCTGTGCTCTAGAGCCCGCAAGCCACGACTGCTGAAGCCGGTGTGCCTAGAGCCCGTGCTCCGCAATGAGAAGCCACCACAATGAGAAGCCTGAACACCGCAATGAAGAGTAGCCTCCGCTTGCTGCAACTAGAGAAAAGCCCATGAGCAGCAGCGAAGACCCGACACAGCCAAAAATAAATAAATAAATTAATTAATTAATTTAAAAAAAAAAGAGAAAGAAATGCTGGTCTTGACCCACCAAGTTGACTTCATGACTAATGGATGGCAACTGGCAGTTTGAAAAATACTGCACCACAAGAAGGGAGAAATGGATATTGAGTGCCAATCCATCATATCTACTCTACTCTGTTCCCTCCCCTGTCCCTGAATTAACAAAAAGGATTTAAGGCTGCTCACAGAAAAGATGTAATAATCTGATACAGTGTACAGTGGACTGAGAATCAGGAGAGCGGGTTCTCGTTCTTGGGACAGCAGTTTCTCCTTTTGAAAATGGTTACATTGTAATAGCTCTGTGTGCTTAATGACCTGATTGACACTTACCTAGGAAAACAGAGCAAAAGAGTGATTGGTACCTTATAATTTTTAGTAGAGGAGGGATTAAGCTCACAAGGCAGTCTTGATGGCAAATGCAGTTGTGAATCAACTGTTGTACTCCTAAAAAATGTTAGTTGGCTTTAATTAAGTTCCTGGTTATGCAAGTAGGTGTAAAAGCTGATGATTTATTCTCAGAGTGTGACAGTGCATATTGAACGTGAAGTGTATGAGCAGTTCACCTGCCCCATGTTTGGAAGGTGATTGTTAATTTCACTGGTAAGGTTTGTAAAGAATTTAATCCCTTAATGTAGAGCTTTTAGGTCAAAGCTTACATTTGCCAATGATTGAGGCTTTCAATAAGGACTTTTTTCTAATGCAGTGTAGGTTTGAAGGTAATTGGTTTGAAAAAGAAAAGTCTATTGAGAAGACAGAAAAAATAAACATTTAATAAATGCCTATTCTGTGCCAGACAGTGTGCCAAGGATTTTCATCTACAGCAACTCCTATAATCCTCACAACAGTCCTTAAAGGAGGAACCGTGATTCTCATTTTTACAGATGAGGGGAAAGAGGGTTAAAGTGATTAAGAGGGGCTCACCCAAGGTCGTTAAACCAGCAAGTAGAAGAATGTGGAATTTGCACTCAGTTCTGGCTGACGTACAGCTCTTGCTTTTCTTACTGTACCAGAATGTCTCTGTTGCTTTCATTATTTGTTCAAGGTGAGTATAAGTGAGAAAATACTCACAACAGACTTTATTAGGAAGACTGAAATTTTACCCTCTTTAGAAAAAGAGACATTCTAATGGGTACTTGAGCTGCCCATTTTATCCAAAAGCTTTCTAAGACACACTTTGCTTTTTATAGGGCAATGATATCTACAAGCAATTTGGAATTGTGAAGATAATTTGCTGGCATTATTTTAGTGTCATATCTTTCATGCTTTCCTTTTGCTTGTGATAACGTTTAAAGCAACTAACTGGAAGAATTTGTAAGTAACCTAAAAGACTTCCCTAGGTACCTCCATTCTGTAAACTTAATACAACGGCCTGTCATATATAAGGGAGTTTAGTTGTGTCTGGTTGCAGCACTGTGAGGAAAGCTAAGCTGGTAAAACACGGGGAGAACGTCTACAAAGTGTTTATGCCTCTTGAAACATTGGACTCTTAACTCAGTATTTGTTTTTGAATTTTTCCTCTTTTAGCAAAAATACATAAAATTAAGTAAAATACTAGATTAAAAAGAGCACATTTCAATGTGATTCTTCACCGATGCAATTTAATTTTTATTACCCTCAGTACAGAGGTTGAGCTGACATATAAACCAAGAGGATATATAATATATGACTTTGGGAGACGTGACCCACATGCTTTTGAGAATCACATTGCTCTTTTTTTTTCCCCCCAGCTAAGTCAAGTAGCTTATTTAAAACTTTTCTTTGATTGTTTCTTATAAGTAAGCTAACATACGGTCTACGTGTCTCCGTTGATATTCCTTAGAAGGTCCTCCGCAGAGATGATAGAGCCCCTTAGACGCTCCTCTCAGCATATGTGATGAGTTGCAAAAAAGTTCTGAAAAGCACTTAATCTTAACACCAATAGTAACCATTTATTTATGCACCAGAGACTGCTTTGTAAGCTTTATCTAATTTAATCTTCTCCTAAACTCTCTGAGGCAGACACTGTTACTAGCCTCACTTTAAAGCTGAAGAAACGGTCTAAAGGAGGTTACGGGTCTAGTGTCAGGTGGCTCCCCTGGGCGCTGGGTGGTCTAACCAGTGTCATTCCTCCTGCGTTCTTCTGCCGCCTCCGAGGAGGAGCCTATTGCCAGGCCCTGGAGGTGGAGGCCTGGCCAGGCTGTGCCCTGTCCTGAAGGAGAGTGGGAACTTTATCCGTGTATGCAGATTAGCCGGTGACTCAGAAGTCTAGGGGCGTGGCCAAGAAGGAAAGGTGTCTGCTCAGCAGAGATCTTTGTGTAGACAGGAGCTCACCCGGACTCACTGCTTAGGGAGTTAGGACGATTGACTTCAACTGAATGTTAAAGGTGATATTTAAAAGACATGCTACTGCCACCATCGTGGGGACTTCTGTACCATTTGCTTAGAAGTCTGATAACATGGGGATTAAGAACATGGGTGTGGAGTTGTGCGCACTGGATTCTCATCTGAACCCTACCTTTTACTGTTTGCTTCCATACTTGAGCATCGGTTCTCTCCTCCGTAAAATGAGGATTCACAATGGTACCAAATCTTCTACAGTTGCTATGAGTTAAGTTAAATAATAACATAAAATGTTTAGTCCAATGTCTGGTATAGCATAATTGTCTACATATATATTAGTTATTATTATAGTAATTAAATTATTATTACTATTAAGCCCTTACTATGTCCAGTCATCATGTTTTCATATTGAATACCTTTGTTCCTAGGTTAAATCACTATCATCAAGGACTGATGTTTTTCCTCCCTCTGGGTGGACTGTTCCATGGATGGCCACTAGTGAATCATGCCTCTTGGTATTGATGCCCTTGTCCAATCCTTCTCCACTCCACAATGACTCCGGGCTTGGCTCTGTGACTTGCTTTGGACAATGGGACGTCAGTGGGCGTAATATAACCAGAGGTTTGATAAACACTTGCATATTGGGACTTACCCTCTTGAAACCCAGATGCTATGCAAGAGAGACCAGACTCGGCTAGTCTTCTTGGAGAGAGATTCTAAGACCCCACGTGGAGAGAGGCCCAGCCATCCCAGTGTTCTGGGTGAGCCTAACCCTGGGCCAATTTTCCAGCTGAGTGCAACCACCTGGGGGGTTCCAGTCATGAACAGAACCCACAGAATCATGAGATTAATAAATTAGTATTGTTTTGGACCCTTGATATTTTGGGGCTGGTTTGCGATGCAGCAATGGATGATTGGAGCATCCTCTGTCATGTCTGCATAATACTGTGAAACATCACCTTTTATGAAACCTATAGTAATAAAAATGCAGCACGAATACTATAATCCCAATGGCAAATGGACAGCTGTGGGGAAAGAGAAGAGTTTTCAAAGAGCTCAGAGTAGCACATCTACATTGTGGGCTTATGTCCTGTTGCCAAGAAGTCCATCAGAAGGCACCTAAGGGAGTTGTCAGGACTCAGGCCTGATGGGAAAGCCATCACTGTGGCCTTGGGCCTGTGGAAATACGAAAAAACCCAGAGACACTCCAACTGCCTCACCACAATAATTGCTACTCACATTTCCATTTGCCAACAAAACCAGTGTTTACAACAGAAAAATAAGACAATTTATATTTTCAGAAATAAATGTTTTATTTGGAAAATGTCAGTGCCAGTTGCACCCTAATGGTGTTTTTCCAAAATATGTGGTTAGTAAGAAGAGTAGGGTAAGGACTCAGTTTATTTTGGAGAGCTCTAAGAAGTTGACCAAATAATGTTGAATGTTATTGTATTTGAAGGGATGAGAGCCTGTTTGCACTGTGGCTGCTGAGTAGATGTGACATGCGACTTACTCTTTCTACATGGGCCAACCGAAGTACATCTACCAAACACTGCTGTGTCTCAGTGACTCAGCTTCCCTTGCTGAACCCCTTTTTATTCATTGCATTTAGATGAAATGACTTGAGTGATTTGGACATTGGAGAGGATTATAAATCTTCTGGGGAAAATACATTTAATCCATGACTAGGATGGAATAGATAAAACAATCAATTTTGAATGAACATTAAAAAAAAGAATTTATTTTTAAGAGCCATTTTAGGTTCACAGCAAAACTAAGTGAAAGGTACAGAGATTTCCCACATAACCTCTTCTCCCCACATGCACAGCCTCACCACTGTGACAATCCTATACTAGAGAAGTACATTTGTTACAATCGATGAACCTACATTTACACCATTATCACCCAAAGTCCATAGCTTTACAACTCCTGGTGTTGTACATTCTGTGGGTTTTGACAAGTGTATAATGACATGTATCCATCAGTATAGTATCATACAGAGTAGTTTCACTGACCTAAAAGTCCTCTGTGGTCTGCCTATTCAACCCTCCCCTCCCTCTCCTCAACCCCCGAAAACCACTGATCTTTGTTACTGTCTCCATAGTTTTGCGCTTTCCAGAATGTCATAGAGTTGGAATCATACAGTATATAGTCTTTTCAGATTGGCTTCTTCCACTTGGTAACATGCATTTAAGTTTCCTCCATGTATATTGCTGCCTTGACAGCTCATTTCTTTTTAGTGCTGAATAATATTCCATTGTCTGGTTGTACCACAGTTTATTTATTGATTCACCTACTTGTAGGACATTTTGGTTGCTTCCAAGTTTTGGCAGTTATGCTACAAACATCTGTGTGTAGTCTTCTGTGTGGACATACATTTTCAACTCATGTGGGTGAATACCAAGGAGCATGATTATTAGATCATATGGTAAGAGAATGTTTAGTTTTGTAAGGAACTGTCTTCCAAAGGGGTTGTATCATTTTGCATTCCCACCAGTAATGAATGAGATTTCCTGTTGCTCCGAATCCTTATCAGAATTTGGTGTTGTCAGTGTTCCAGATTTTGGTCATTCTAATAGGTGTGTACTGGTATCTCATTGTTGTTTTAATTTATAATCTCCTAATGACAAATAACGTGGAGCATCTTTCCATATGTTTATTGGCTATCTGTATATTTTCTTTGGTGAGGTGTCTGTTCAGATCTTTTGCTCAATTTTTTAATTGGGTTGTTTGTTTTCTTCTTGATTTTTAAGAGTTCTTTTTATATTTTGGATAACAATACTTTATCAGCTATGTAGTTTGCAAATTTTTTTCCCATAACAATTTTTAAAGGTAATAACCTTTGGGAGATTTAAATTAATCTTAGCATTGTGTAAACAAAAACATTTAAAAACTTTAAGAACAAATAGACATTAGCTATCACAATCAAATTTTTTTTTAGTTTCATTTTTTAAAAAATTTGTTTATGTATTTATTTTTGGCTGCGTTGGGTCTTCATTGCTGCCCGCGGACTTTCTCTAGTTGTGGCAAGCGGGGCTACTCTTTGTTGCAGTGCACGGGATTCTCACTGCGGTGGCTTCTCTTGTTGTGGAGCACGGCCCCTAGGCGCGCAGCCTCAGTAGTTGTGGCACATGGGCTGAGTTGCTCCACAGCATGTGGGATCTTCCCCGACCAGGGTTCGAACCCGTGTCCCTTGCATTGGCAGGCAGATTCTTAACCAGTGCGCCACCAGGGAAGCCCCAGAATCAAATTTTGGGCAAAGAATTGGTAAGTTGTTGGTTCTTTAAAAAATCTGATAATTTTATGTGAAAGAGAGATTATAATAAAAAATCTTTGTGAGCTGCAAAAATGTAGTTATGAAAATTATCAAAGAATAGGTAACCTAATTAAGGCTGAGAAATAGGAAAATTTTGGAGAGAAGAGGGGAATTGTCAGTGTCTTTCCATTGTTTTGCTTCTATCTCATTGTATTATGGTTATTTTTGTGTTTGTCTCTTCTGCTAGACTATGAGTTCCTGAGATGTATTATCTTCCTGATGCTTGAATCTTTGTTGCATCTGAAATGAGACACAGCAGAACTTTAGTAAATGTTTCTTGGATGAATGAATGTAAACTGATTTAACACTCTAAGGTTTCCATGTAATTGGATTTGTCAGAAACAGTCTTAAATGTCATCTGATGACCAACTTGTGGTGCTAAGACATTAGAGATCTTATTACATAGTGGTTGGGAGCTTGGGGTTTGAAAGCAAAGAGATCGGAGCTGAGTCTTCATTCACCACTTTTAAGCTGATCTTGGGCAATGTATCACTCTTATCTTTAGCAGTAAAATGGGACGAAAAGTAATGCTTGCCTCATGGGGTTGTTGTGAGGATTAAATAAGAACACCGGTGGAAAGTGCCTCGCCTATGATTGGGACTCAGGAGATGTTAGTCATTGTTATGTTAAGTAAACTAACATGATGCACAAACAAGATTGTGTTGGTACAGCAAAGGGAGGAATGCCAAGTCCTGCTGGCAGAGACAGGCGAACCCGTGGAATGCAGAGGCACAGGTAGATTAAAGCTATGGTGCTAGGAGGTGGGAGTGAGCCTTGCTTTGCTACAGGGTGCCCTGGGCTACAGTATCTTTCTGTTGACATTCTTTCTCTATATCGTTGTTGGCCTTAGGCCAAGGACACTTAGACATTTACGTATCCCTACAGGCACATTCTGACTGTAGACAGGGCAGAAGTGGGTAAAGGGGCAAGACTGTGGACCAACTTCACTTCTAGATGGCCAGCCTGCAGTAACCCGCTAGTCCTTTTAGACCTTACTTGAGGCTCCTACAGAACCCCAAGTCCCCAATCCTGGGACTCAGATTGATTCATAACAACCAGTGGTCTCTTAGTTTGCTATCAACAGCCATAAAACCCCAAGCACTAAGAAAACATTGTTGCTTACATGATTCCACGGTTTACTCCACAGTCTAATATGGAAGAGGGCGCTAAGGGTGACAAGAACTTAACGATTAGAGGTATTGTTTTTTTCGAAGAGGAAGCCAAAACCTGCGCTCCGGCTGCTCTTTGGAATTGACGTCCAGCTCATGTAGTATTAAAAGGTTTCACTGGAGAGATATTAGGATTAGATGGATAACTCTGGGCGGATAAATAAACTATCTCATCTTCAGTAAATGGGTCCTATGAAAGTGAGGCTAAGTGGAAAAAGAACTGGCATTTGGCCTAGGTGAGGTTCTTTGGTTCCAAGCTTGGTCTTCACAAAATGCTTTATCTAGTTATGAGTCTCGAGGACAGAAGTAGTTACCACGTTCAAAGGAAGACAGTTTGATTCTTACAGCTCTTCGTGACCTGTCAGTTCCCTTTGTAAAACCTGCTCTGAAAACACAGCAGGTTTTTCTCTTTGATGCTTAGTCTGGGTCACACTGACTGCAAATGACAAACAATAGTGTGATGTATATTTTGATACATCTAGATGACTACTGAATATAAGTGTTTGTATTTCTTCTTGTCTATAAATCTATCCATCTATCATGAATGAGTTGTCTCTTATCTATTAGAAAGTTTACTGGAAGTAGTCTTTTATGGATTCTTCACTGATAACCATGCAGGCTTTTCTGTTGAATTAATAGAAACAGAACCTCCAGATAATGTGATTTCTTTTCAACCTTGCTCTTTGGAGGAGTTTCTAGATCCTACCTATGGAATACATGCCATTATGTGCAGTGTTCAGGGAGCCTCCGATATTGCCCAGCAGCCCAGAGAAAGAAAGAAGAATTGCTATGACTTGAATTTTTTAAAATATAGATTTTCCCCATGAAAATAATATATGAATAGATTCTCCATGTGAATATTAACAAAAAATCAGGTAAAGCTAAAATTTCCTTCACCACTCCTAATTTCATTCCTCTACCTAAATACAATAAACTGATAATTAGTTTATAAATATATATACGTGTGTGTGTGTGTGTGTGTAAAGAGAGTGAGGGAGAGAGGTTTCTGGGAGTTTTAAACATAAATGGTATTACATGGTATGTATTACTCTACATCTTGCTTTCATCACTTACTAGGATGTCTAGAGATCTTTCAATACATGTAGATCTATCTTCCCTCTCATGATATCCTGCGTGGTATTTCATGACATAGATATTTCACAATTTATTTAATCATACTGTTGGATATTCCCAATTTTTCACAATTATAAACAGCCTTGCAATGAAACACCTTATATGTGTGTTATTGTATATATTTCAAGTACTCCTCTAGGACGATTACAGAGATGCAGCATTGCTGGGTTAAAGTGTGCACTCACTTTTCAAATGGCTTTCTTACATGGCAGAACCAATTCACTTTCAGTAGATTATGGGAAAATCAGTCTCTCCTCAGTCATCAACAACTGATAGTGTCCAATTTAGAAAGTTTGCTAATCTGAGTGAACATGGTGTGTGGTTGTTTTATTTTGCATTTTCCTAATGCAAGAAGAGATAAGGGTAGCAATTTTTACATGTCATGCTCGTTCAGGTCCTCTGAGAAGCAGACACTAAGACTAGATTAGATGTGCAAGAAGTTTATTAGGGAAAATGCCTGTGAAGGAGAAAGGGGAGAGAGCAATGGATGTGGTAGAAGCTGTCGGACTGCCATGCAGGTTGGAGGAGAGCAGGGGAAGAGGAGGGCTGGGGAACCAGACTCTCAGACCACAGTGCAGTTCTTAGAACGCTTCACCCAGGCCCACGTGGAGCCTTTGAACCAAAGTCACCTGTCAGAGGAGTCCAGCGCGCGTGCCTCACAGGAATCCTGTACCCAGCAGCCCTCTTGCTCAGTCACTGGCTTGAAGCAGCCCATGGGAATCGTGGCCTCGGTGTGAACTCAGCAGCCAGGAAATCTATCAGGTATGCTCCCCACAGCTGATCTGAGTGGTGCATTTTTATGGCTACCACATATATTTATTGGCCATTGGATTTCCTCCCTCTAGGAAGAGTTTTTTTGTGAAGGATCACAGAGTAAGTAGTTTAGGCCTCTCGCACCTCCTTGACTCTGCCTTTATAGCAGTAAAGCAGCCAAAGCCTATACGCAAATGACTGGGTGTGTGTTTCAATAAAACTGTATTTACAGAAGCAGGTGACAGGCCAACCTACATTGCAGTTTCCTGACTCCTGGTCTCAGTTTCCTGACTCCTGGTCTAGGAGATGCCTGTTTATATAGATCTGTTGCTTGAGAGGTTTATACATTTTGCCTGTAAAACTACTTGGACCCAGTGCTTTTCTTAGGAGGAAGACTTTAACTTTCTAATTTATTCTATGGTTACTGGTATGTTTAAGTTCATTTACTCTTATATCGATATTGATAAATCATATTATTTTTAGAAGTTCAGCCGCATTGTGTAGATTTCAATTTTCTTACTACTAATTTTTATGTAGTCTGCCCTTACTTTTCAAAATTTCTATATTATCACCTTTTTTATCCCACTTTTTAAAAGTTGATGTTTTATTTTGGATAGACTACATGAAATAAAAAAAAAGCCTCTAGTACAAATAGATAGAAATCAAATAAATGTATAGAACTCAAGGTGATATCAATTATTTGTCTAAATCTTGATGTTCTGTGGATAAGGAAGAACAATAGCCAGTTATGATGACACTTTATCAATCTAGCCAGATTCATTAATATTTTTCTTTTTAAAAACCATCCATAAATAAAATCATTAAAAACCTTCCATAAATAAAATTATTTTTTAATGTTTAAAACCATCCATAAATAAAATCATTTACTGAATCAAGGTATCCTATTGCCATCTAGATTCATGTTTGTTTGTTTGTTTTTTAATTACTGGGGTTATTTATAGTGGCTAAGAGCATAGATTCTGGAGCTAGAAGGAATGTATCCAAATCCTCCACCATTTATGAGCATTGTGAATAAGAGAAAATAAATGAACTGTTCTGCCCCAGCTTCTTATTTGTAAAATGGAGTTCCTAATCGTACCTACCATGCAATACTGTGACATTTAAAAGAGTTAATGCATGTAAAGAACTTAGAATCGTGTCTGGTACAGGTAAGTGCTACCTATTGTTAGTGTGAGTATTATTAGTCCCATGTGCTTTTGTGCTTGCTTTTTTCCACATCTCTGCTTGTAAAGGTTTTATTCTGCATTGTTGCATCTCCTGGCATCTATCTTTGGTTAATTTTATGTAATGGTTGATGTACTTTTTATTTTAATTTTATTTTTTTATTATTTATTTATTTATTTATTTATTTATTTATTTAAAGGGCAAATGAGTTTTTTTTTTTTTTTTTTTAACCAGGATTCTTTATTTATTTATGGCTGTGTTGGGTCCTCGTTTCTGTGCGAGGGCTTTCTCTAGTTGCGGCAAGCGGGGGCCACTCTTCATCGCGGTGCACGGGCCTCTCACCATCGCGGCCTCTCTTGTTGCGGAGCACAGGCTCCAGACGCGCAGGCTCAGCAGTTGTGGCTCACGGGCCTAGCTGCTCCGCGGCATGTGGGATCTTCCCAGACCAGGGTTCGAACCCGTGTGCCCTGCATTGGCAGGCAGATTCTCAACCACTGCGCCACCAGGGAAGCCCTGATGTACTTTTTATAAGAATTTTTTCTGGTGAAGTTCAGCAAAGGATGGTTCATTACTATGTCAACACCAGAGATCACTGTGATATCTTTTGCTTCACCCTCAGAACTTCAGCAGAGGTGTCTCAGCAATGAGGGAATCCTCAGTGGTCCCCACCCTCCCACTGGCCATCTTTGCCTCTATTTGTGGGCACTGTCCTTTCACAGCCTTCAAGATACTGTGATGTCAGAGAACTTTCCACCTTGGCTGAGCTAGTCTCCCCTGAGCATCGGAGATGGTGGTGACAGCCAGTGGAGTGGGCTATTCTGATGCTAATTTTGCAGGGTTGCGGAGGGAGGGGCACTTTGTGTGAGCACAGTATTTGGGGGAGAGTATTGCAGTGAGAGGATAGAAAAAAGCAAGTCTTGGTAGAGAGTACCTCTTAATACTCTTATGCCTATTTACCTGTTTTGTTATTTTTTTTTCAAAGAAAAGCTGTATTACTGACCAGCAATTTAAAATTTCTCATTTAGTTTTATTTCCAAATTTACTGATTTCTGCATTTTTATTTATTCATTTCTTTCTTCTACTTTTTTTTTTGGAGATGTTATTTTGTTTTCTTCAATTTCTTGAGCTGAAATCTTATCTCATTTATTTTTAGTCTTTTTGGTTTTCTAATGAATACATTTAAGGGCTCTGAATTTTCCTCCGAATACTGCCTTAGTGGTATCCCATTGTTTCCACCCCTCCACCCTTCCCAACCTGTTCACAGTTTATTAGTATCCTTTTCAACAAATTCCAACATTCATCACACTGTCTATGTAATTATCTAGTTATTTAAAAAAACATACAAATTTGTTGACTGCTTTCTATATGCCAGGCACTGTGAAAGATTTTGAGGATACAATGATGAATAATGACAATCTTGGCCATTTAAAAACTCAGAGGAATCCAGCAATTTGAGAAAGCAGTAAGAAATTTCTACCACTCAGCATCCTATTACTAATAACTGACATTTGCATGGAAATTTACAGTTTACAAAGTGCTTTTTAATACAAAGGGCATGTTGGTTAATTCTCATTACAACCTAAGATATAGGTATTATTTTTGTTATTTTTTATCATTATACCATTTTACTATGAGAAAACAATTGGACTATTTCCCCCCCAAATTCCGAAATATAAATTATTATAGCTTATGTGTAGATTATTAAATGACATAAGAAAGGTGATAGAAATGGCATGATGTAGAGACACAATTCATATTCCAGGTTCCAAATCTTGAAATCTTTCTACCATCTTACTTGGTGTGTCTTCGTTAGCTTGGAAAGTTACTTAACCTCTCTGATCTTCAGATTCATGATCTAAAAATGGAGAAAGGGGATGGTGGTTAAGGTAATAATTTCTAATGCTTTTTCAAACCAAACATTTTATGAGTCTACCTTGAATTGTACCTCCACTTATAGATTAAACATTTTGATAAGTTCACTACAGACTCTTCATTGTATTACTGAAGTTGTGATGAGAGCCAGCTATTATTCTGTGGTAGAATGTAAGTGTCTCCTGTTCATTGTTATACTTTACTGTGGTGATACATTTGCTAGAATTATTTGCTTTTTCTACCCTAAATGGGATATTATTGAAATCACAAAATACAGAACATGGAGGGAGAATTTTTTACAAGGCCATCTCTTCTCCAGCAAAGGAGAACTAAGAAGTCAGATTTTGTCCTGGCCTGATACTGTCACACATCAAATGCCTGTGTTGATTTGAGAGCTGATGCAGCTTATAATGATACATCATGAAATATACATATTATTTTGTCCTGGCCTGACACTGTCACACAATCAAGTGCTTATTGAATAACACTGCAGTACACTAGGTAACATAGTCTGAACTATTTTGCAGATTGCTGTCCTGATTTTATGACTTGACTAGGGGACAATTTTCATAACTGTTATTTTTCTGCACGTATAAAACTTTTTCTTTTGCCCACATAGCCTAAGAGATTGTTCAGGTTATAATACCAGTGACAGTCTTATCTTGATTTTTGGCATGGGAGGGAGATATTTCTGGACTAGGCAGTTGTAGGTGTCATCTATAAATGTTCTAAAAAATGTGGACCAGGCAGAGGACATCACAGAGTCTGGGTCAGAACTTTAGTTCTGGGCCTGGTTCTGCCCCTAACTCAGCACAATGCCTTAATTTCTCCTCATTACAGCAGGAAAAAGAATACTCGCTTTGTCTATTTCATGAGTCTGTTGTGAGGATACAAAGAGAAGATGTATATAACGTCATACGAAAACATAAAGCATTCTAATTCTTCTGTCTTTATGTGAGAGGAAGGAGCACATTTCTCCCCTTTTCATCCCTCCTTTTCTTTTTCCTCTTCTTCCTCTTTTTTTTTTTTTTTTTTTATTCTTCTTCCTTGAGTTGTTTGATGCACAGCCAAAGGTTTAGTGACTATCTGCTTTGTGCCTGACACAGTTTCAGGGGGCATTACAGAAACTCTTTACTTAATACTCCAAATAATCCACAAGATAATGATATTACCTTTCATTTTTGAAGGAGAAAACAGAAGTTCAAAGAAGTCAGGTAAGTTGCACAAGCTATGAACACCAGCACACAGTGAAGACAAACTTCCAGTCAGCTCAGTTTGATTCCAAAGTCTGTAGTCTTACCTGTGATCAATCTATTGATGTCCTTTGTCTAAATAATGTTGCAGAGAATTGTGAGCACAAGTGTTTTAGTTTTGACAGAGAATTTTCCTGAGGTGAAACCAATGATCTTAAGACTGTCTGGCCAAAAAACTGAGCTGGTAGACAAAAGCGCTCTGTGAAAGTATCAGTCTGGAGACCCCAGAGAAAGAAATGGGAAGAATCTATTAAATTTTGGCAGAGTTGGGAAAAATTTTAATTAGAGCTATTATTCAAAGAAATGAGAATCTGTGACCAATTGTTCCTAATTTGAAGGGAGTTCACAGGAGGACAAATTCACTTGTTTATTTAAAATGGGCATGGGTAAGACACCATTTATTCAGTTATAGTTCTTTGTTTACTGGCTTCAGTAAACTCAAACAAAAAGGGATTATGTTGGATGGGTGCCACGTAGATCATAGAGTAACAGCCACGGGAGGACCAGGACAACAAGAGCTATTTGGGCACTTGGGAATGAAGAGCCTCCGACCATCTTCCTTTGCTGCATCGCTCTGGTCAAGAAGAAAAGTCCCTGGAGACAGGGTCTGATTTGACCAGCTTGGATTGTGTCTCTAGGCCTTGGCTCTGAGAGGAATTTTCTTGCTGAAGTCATCTGTGATGGGTGCTGTGGATGCATTTGGCTTGGCAATTTGAAAGCCTCTTGGATTAGGACTCCATCAAGACTGTCTGTGCACAGTGGGGTAACATTTACACTTTTACCCTCCAAAGGGAAATCAAGCGATCTCAGAAAGGAGGAACGGCTGCTAAGCAGGACCCCTCCCCCCATAAAAACTTCTGTTACAACGTATACTTTACAAAACCTTTTATTTTAAAATAAGTTTAGACTCACAGGAAGTTACAAAAACAATACAGAGAGTTCCCATGTAACCTTTACCTAGCTTTCCCCGATGATAACATCTCACATAACCATTATTAAAATGGAAATTGACATTGGTAAAATACTATCAACTGAACTACAGACCTTCTCAGGTTTTGCCACAATTTACATGCATTCTACTATATCTATTTGTATGTGAACATGTGTTTGTGTGTGTGTGTGTGTATATATATATATATATAGAGAGAGAGAGAGAGAGAGAATTCAAATCATATTGCAAGCTAGTTTTGTAAACTGATTTTTAAAAAACTTATCAGCCATTAAAACTATTTTCCCACATCATTTGATGTTTTTTCTACAACATAATTTAATGGCTATATTGTGTTCTATCTTATGGATATATCAAATTTATTTATTTAAAACTTTACTATGGATTAAAAGAACTGTTTCAGTGTTTTAAAGATCCTGTGATGCACATTTCTGTACATAAAGTTTTCTACGATTTGAGTTCTTACAAGATGCTGAACTAGCAGTGACCACTGGTTCTCATCTTTCACATCGGGACAGATCATAGAAGGAAAACATTAAGATTCAGAAAAAAACTGGGAGGATTGTTTTGAACTGGTGTGTGTAGGTGTGTGTGTGTTTGTTGGGGTGATGGCTGCAGCCAGGTGTGGCTGTGGGATGATAAAATAGAAGATGATGAGTTTTTAGAGTCCTGCTTTTGCCTGGAGCATTCAGGGTCTGCCCCCGCAGCTGCCTCTCAGACTGCTGGGGTGTGTATCCTGAGAAGTAAAGTCCAGGCAGTGAGTAAGCTGCCTGGGAGAGTAGGCAGTTGAGGGAAAGAGGAGGGGGTGGGTTGTAATTTAAGGACCGCCTCGTCTTAACGCTGCCTGTCTGTAGGTAGCTGAGGATGAATGCAGACACGAGGAGGTGCTTGGTGGGGCAGGAAGTAATTGTAATTTCTGGTACTCAAGACTCTTCACCTTCACACCCACAGAGGTGTGTGAAGTAAAGATGATCACACATCTTGGTAAAATTTGTTGACTTAAAGATATAATCAATACCAAAGAATAAAAAAAGGGAAGGTTTATTCATAATTATCCAGGCTTAAAATGCTAGATCAATTCAACATTAAGGGAGTTGATGAAGATGTAGGGGAAAGATAAAGGGATGTGAGATTATGCTTAATTCTTAACTTGTTGGTGGAAGAAAAAAAAATAAGAAAGGACTAAAAAAAAACAGAAAGCGGAATCAAATTGAAAGAATAAAATAAGATGATAGAAAGGTTTACAAATGTATCACTAATTACAATAACTACCAATGGATTAAATTTGCCCATTCAAAGGAACTATCAAATTAGATCATAAATATGCCAGACTTAGTTTTTCATATGACCATATCTGAAGCATAAAAACACACAAAACCAGAAAAATAAGAAGATAGAGACAATGAACAAATATTAACCAAAGGAAAGCTGGTAGAGCTATAAATGTCAGACAAGACTCACTTTTAGACAGATATCATTATTAGTAACAGAGAGAGACAGTACATAAGTTTCAACTCACAAGGAAGATGTAGTACATTCTAAACATGTATACACCTAATTAAACTGCCTCAAAATATATGAAGCAAAAATCATGAGAACTATAGTTTCAAGCATAAAGATTGGAAAGAAATAATTCCATCATTTTCAAATTATATTCTTATTTACGTAGAAAATCTTAAAGAACCTTCAGAAAAATTATTCATAACAATAGGAGAAAGCAGCAAAATGGTTGGATATAAAGTTAATATACAAAAGTCAATATCATTTCAAGGTACTAGCAAAAATGACAGGAAAAAAAAAGACTCTTTAACATTAGAGAATATCAAGAACTTGAGAATAGTATAAAATGCTAAAAGACTTCTTGGAGAAAAAAATCATAAAACTTTATTAAGAGATATTAAAAAGACTAAGTATGTAGGTTTATATTATATTCATCCACGAGAAAACAATATTTTGAGGATGTCAATTCTCAAAGTGATCTATAATTTCAATGAAAGTCCAATAAAAGTCCCAGCAAGGTTTTTCGTGATACTTGATAAATAAATTATTAAAATTTTGAGGAAAAGTAAAGAGCTAAGAGTAGATAGAACATTTTAAAGAAGAAAAGTAAAGAGAGGGTCTTGCTCTATTAGACATTAGGACTTATTCTGAACCTAGCATAAAAAAGGCAGTGTGATCTTGACATAGAAGTAAACAAATTGACCAACAGAATATGTTTGAGAGCCTATAAAACTGAAGTTTGGCATATAACAGAGGTGGCATGCTAGATTATTGAGGCAAGGAGGGATTATTATACTGGGTAAAAATGGTTAAATATAATGGGAAAAGGTAAAACTGAAAATTGGATTCCTGTGTCATACCACATAAAAAATTCAACTCCAGATGTCTCAAGGACTTAAATGTCAAAAACCAAACTTTAATTTTTTTGCAGAAAATTTGGTGACTATATGTTGAACTTTGGGTAGGGAACAATATCTTTTTAAAAAAAGTTCTAAATATAAAAGAAAAGATTCTCATTGTTATTATTTTTAAAAAGTCTGCTAATTTGATAAGTATAAGTTATATCTCATTCATTAATTTGTTTTTTTGTTACTACTGTGAAGTTGAATATTTTTTCATGTCCCTTGGCCATTTTTATTACTTCTTTTGTCCATTCATGGCTATTTTTTTGACTGTGATATTTGTTTCTCATTGAATAGTCAGAACTCTTTATATTAAAAACTCTTTATATTAAAGAGTTATATTAAAAAAACTCTTTCTCACTATATGCATAGTAAATATTTTCCTTCAATTGTGGTTTTACATTTAGTTTTGCTTTTTGTATTTTTTGCTATGTAGAATTTAATACATTTGAAAGCCCATAAACAGACCCATACATGAATTGAAGTTTGGTACATGAGACAGGTAGCATGATAGATCAAACTTGTCAATATTTTCCTATATGGATTCTGCTTAGAAAAGCTCTCCCATCCCTCAAGGTTATATTTATTTTTCCTCTATTACTATAATAATGTTTTCATTAAAAATTAAGACCAACCAAGGTTTTTTGGTTTATGCTTTACAGTATAGATACAAATTATTAACTCAAAATAATTCATTTTCTCCCAATATATTATTCCAAAATAATTTGTTGAATCGATCCTTTCCTCACGGAGTTGATTAGGTCCCATTCGTTTATTTTTGCTTTTATTTCTGCTGCCTTGGAAGACTGCCCTAAGAAAACATTGTTACAATTTATGTCAGAGAATGTTTTTCCTATGTTTTTTTCCCACTGAGTTGAAATGCCATTTTCATCATACGCTAAATTATTAAATATATTTGGTCCTTGTATTTCAGGTTGCTATAGGGCTGTGTAACAAATGCCACAGACTGAGCGGCTTAAACAACAGAAATTTATTTTCTCACAATTTTGGAGGCCAGTAGTCCAAGATCAAGGTGTCAGCAGGGTTAGTTTCTACTGAGGCCTTTCTCCTTGGCCTCCCTGTGTCTTTGCATTGTCTTCCCTGTGTGCGTCCTGTGTACAAATTTCTTCTTCTTATAAGGATACCAGTCATCTTGGATTAGTGCCCACCTTAATGACTTTATTATAATTTAAGTACCTATTTAAAGACCTTATCTCCAAATACAATCACATTCTGAGGTGCTGGGTAGATATGAATTTTTGGGGGGGAGGGACACAATTCAGCTCACAACAGTACTGTTTCAGAAGTCCGATGTGCTATCCATTGCCCTACAGAGCCCGATGCAACAGCACTCTTTTTAAACTTGTAATTTGGTTGTATTAATGAACTCTTTCTTACTGAATCAATCTTAGTTCAATAATAATGCTTAACAAAACTTGCAGGTTAACTTTTTTTTTTTAATACTTTTTTTTTGGCAGCACCACAGAGCATGTGCGATCTTAGTTCCCCAACCAGGGATCAAACCCGCGCGCCTTGCATTGGAAGCACAGAGTCTTAACCACTGGACCGCCAGGGAACTCCCACAGGTTAACTGTTCTCCTTACTTCTTTCAGATATATCTAGGCTATTCTCATGTGTTTATTCTTCCAGAAGGCCTCAATGCAGGGACTGATTTTGGAAATAAGATTACATTTATTGTATTAAGTTTCTGAGTCTATAACATAATGAATCCTTTAAGATCCTTTATATATGTAAAAGATTTTTTTTGTTTTTGCTTTTATGAGTGGGATATTTTTTCAATTATTTTATTCCAAACTGTAGATGAGACAATAAGAAAGCTTTTCTTCCTCGTGATTGTTTTGAGATTTTGAACTGAAGTCAAAGTGCTGTCTAGGAAGATTGTAACAATTTATACTGCCCCCAGCACTGTCCCATAGGGCCTATTATGTACATCATCAGCACCATAAATATCGTTTCAAAACTGGTAGCATACAGTTTTAAAAATTTGTAAGTCTTTGATTACCAGTGGGGTTGAACTTTAAAAAAGTATGTTTATTGGCCTTTAGTATTTTGTTTTTTGTAAATCTTTGGCTAATTTTCCTGTTCACATGTTCCATTTAAAAAAATTAGATTTAAAAAATTTTTTTAGTTTTTATTGGAGTATAGTTGATTTACAACGTTGTGCTGGTTTCAGGTGTACAGCAAAGTGAATCTGTTATACATATACATATATCCACTCTTTTTTAGATTCTTTTCCCATATAGGCCATTACAGAGTATTGAGTAGAATTTTAAAGAGCTCTTTATATATTACGAATATTAACCCATTGTTTATTATAATTAGTATTTTGCAGGATCTCTTTTCTAAATACAGTTTTTTTTTAGCTCTAAGTCTCGGAATGTAAGCTGGTTACTTTTTATACCAAATTTTCAGTAACTTGTGATGTATTGACCATGAATACCAGTGGCAGTCAGGATTTCCCTTTACTGTGAATATTTGTCATCTTTTGGAAAAATTATTGATGGCTTTTGAGACAGTTGTTCTGTGCTTTCTTTCAGTAAACAAATTTATCTGAGAGCAGAAGTGACTCTCCCAGACATACTACCAATGCCTAAACAAACTGTGTTTGTTAGTTTTGTCCAAAAAAATTTGGTTAAAAGATTTTATTTTGGTAGGTCTAAATTTCTGATCAGTCAGATAAATGAATGTGTAGCTTCAGATATCTTCAGAATCTGAAACTGATTCATTTGATTAGGAGTTACATTCTCTAGCTCTCAAAGAAGGTTAAGTTTTAATTTTTTTCTCCTGGATTAAATTTACTTCAGATAATCTAATATCTACATGCTAGGAAAAGATGTAATCAGACCAAGGCCTCACAGAATGGGTTACAATCATACAAGGCAGAAAGAATTTGTTTCCTATAAAGCGGTGCCAAGACATAGATGTGGGCTATAAGTGGGCACAATGTTTCGTGTCTTCAAGGACTTGCAGATACAAGGTTCCTAGATTTTCAAAGCTTCTAAATTATGATGACAATCTTTCACATTAGGAGAGTTTTTAGAAGATCAACAAATGATAGTGAAACAACTTTTCAACTATATCAAATTAGTCTATCTCTTACTTAGAGGGAACACATTTTAATTATTTGTTTTTTTAAATGTTTCTTTGTCTATTCAGGTAAGGTTATCACATGTCTTTCTACTTAAAAACTCAGATTTTAGATTTATGGTTGTAAATAAGTTTAATGTTGTGTGGGAATTAAAAATTATTTTGAAAATACATGGCAACATGTGGATGCATTTCAAATTTTGAGATCCACTGTACCATGGAAAAAGGAACATTAGTCAAACTGAACAGCTTCTGAAGACATGAACCTTTAAAAATAAAACTTTGTCCATTATATCACATTGAAACTACTTACAATCTGCTGTGAAGTTAAATATTTTGGGTAGCAATTGTAGCCCACAGATGTTTGCAAACTGCATAATCTTCTAAGCAAAACAAGTCCTTTTCTGGGGAAAATTATTTTAAAATTTGATTGTTAGTTAATATCACTGCATTGACACAGGTTACTGGAGTGGCTCTACCATGTGCATTAAATATTTTTTCTTTATGAAATGTATTTTGAATGAAATTTTTGAATGAAATGAATTGAATGAAATTTTCTTCAACACTGGTCAACTTTTTGTGCTAGTTCTTCAATCTCTGAGTTTAAACATGATGTAATTTTTTTCTCTCCATATTTACCTCGAATCTGAAAAAGCCCCAGAAGAAATAAGGGCTGACTCTAAAGAATGGCTCACTGAAATTAAACCATATACAATTTCTGGTTATGCAAGTTAAAAAATTTGTTGAATATTGGCATTTTCATATCATTCATTCTGAAATCTTTCTTTTGTGAGGTTATTGACCAAAAAGTTGTGATGACCAGAGAATTATTTACTCATCATAAGCTTTATGTTTTAAAATATTTTTCAATATTAGAGTAATCTAGGCACATTCCAAAAAACATTGGAAAATTTCGTAGTCTAGTTTTTGTCACTTTTTTTTTTACAGATTTATTTTTATGCTACATTCTGTCTCCGCAGTTAGATTTTAATCATCCGAGACAGGTACCTTATTGTACGCTTCTTAGTAATTTTTCATATCAGTTAACCATGAATGCAGCCCACACTGTGGTGCCTTGAGTGTGGTAGGCACTTGGTAAATATTTGTTGATGGTTCTGATTACAGTGTAATGAAATATGCTAAAGGTAATTTAAACTTTTGTCAATAAAATTGGGCTTCAGGTTAGTTTGACCTTTTTGGTTTCTCTAAATATTTCCTTTCATGTAGATGAAATGACCCACAAAAGTACTTATTGATTCTGAAATCCTTTTTCCCTTCTACATTTCTTTTTTTAAAATTAACTAATTTATTTTTTATTGACGTTTAGTTGATTCACAATGTTTTGTTAGTTTTAGGTGTATAGCAAAGTGATTCAGTTATATATATCTAGTCTTTTCAGATTATTTTCCCATATAGGTTATTACAAAATATTGAGTATAGTTCCCTGTACTATACAGTAGGTCCTTGTTGGTTACCTATTTTATATATAGTATATATAAAATACAGTATATATAAAAAATAGTATACACTATTTTATAGTAGTGTGTATATGTTACTCCCAAATTCTTAATTTATCCTCCCCCCTCCCACCTTTCCCCTTTGGTAACCATAAGCCGTCTACGTTTCTGAACTCTGAATTTAAGAAATAGTTCATAATCCTTACTTACACATAAACACAATCAATGCTGTTGTTTGCTAATTTTATTAAAATTGTGGTTATTAACACTCCTTATCTAATAAAAATAGTTGATTCCCAGTATGCACAAAGCACTATTCTAAGGACTGTTCATTTCAATGAGTCAAGAACCTTGCATTATTTTCCCTTCCATGCAAAATTCAGATGCCAATATTAAATATATATTTATAACTAATATGTGCTTTTAACATTTTTATTTAAAATAACAGTAGGTATCATATATTAAGCACCTCCTATGTGATGGGCTCTGTTCTTAGTGCATTCAAGTTATTATCTCATTTAATCCTCACATAATCCTAAGAGGACGGAACATCATCCTTGCTTTACAGATAAGGAAACCCAGGCTTAGAGAATTTATGTCTAACTAAGATCACAGAGCTAGGAAAGCAGCCAAGCCTGGGTCTAAATCCAGGTTTTTAAACACTATAGTACATATGTGCGTAAGTCTACTAGAAAAGGTTTTCCTGAAAACAGCCCACCTAGCGCTTACTAAAGGGAAGCCCCAAGAGCCTGCATCGAGAAATACCAAGGCAATGGCAATGCATTGACCAACAGAGGGGGTGACTGGAACCCCAGACTCATTCAGTCCCAGAGGTTAGTCTTTCCTACATAGGATCAGCCAGCAACTCTCCCCTTTTCTGGTTCCATTGTTTATCCTGCAAACTTCCATTCATAAAATGGTTTTCCATTTGGTTTGCCCAATGATGCAAGTGTCCCAGCCCTTTTAACCATTGAGTTCTCATGACTAAGGAATAAATTGGTATGTGGGTTGTTCTATAGGACTCTGCGAGCCATCCTGTGAAAAAAAGCTCCACTTCCTGGTTGTCGGCAAAGTCTGGGGACTGACCCTTGATAGGAGTAAGTCAAGAAGGCAAATGTCTTCCTTGCCAACACTCCAACCACACCAAGAGCTTTCTATTCAAAATGGCAGTCTAAAGGTTTATAGTGTGAATCTCACCTAAGTTAAAAAAAAAAAAGAACAGAAAAAGAATGTGTGTGATATACACGTCAACTCATAATGTTTACCCCTAAAATTCATAGCAGATTATGGCTGATCATTAAAGCCAAATTAAGGTGGCAACAGGTATAGAAACGTAAGGAACTGTTAGGCATAATTTGTCTGAAAATAACACGTTGTTACTGATAATTGCTTGTGGGAAAGACACCTTTATTTATAATGGTAAAAAGAATAAGAGAATTACTAGCATTTATCTATATGCAATATGTCCATTTTATAATAGATGTGTCTGCATGGTCATAAGTTTAGCACTTTGGAGTTCAATACTTTCAAAGAAATCAGGATGAACATCAGTTCTATATGTACACCTAGTAGGTGCAATGAACGTATCCATTCTATGGGGAAAATGTATAATTCCCAGTAAACTCTGCAAAGGACCTTATGACTTGCTCTGGCAACTTCTGTGAACATAGCAACAGGGCTTAGGATGATGGATTAGCATAATTTGTGTTGTTCTTAAACTCTCAACTTTGTTATCCCGCGACTTTATTTCTCATATTCCTTATGATTTTGTGGCCAGTTCAGTACAATGGTTGGTCAGTATAGCTCAGTGGCTAAACTTTGAGATGAACAGATCTATGTTTTGAAGATACTTCTGCCACTGTTAGAATGTGGCTCTGATCAAACTATTTGCCCTTTCAAGCGTTTCCTCCTCTTCCAAACCTCATTTATGGGGTTGTTGTGATGATTAAATGAAAAGCATGTAAAATTCATCAAAACATAAATTTGAGCTAAAAGTAGGAAGTCTCATAAGAATGTATCCAGTAGGAATCCAGTCATAGAAATTTGAAAATAGGCAGAAACAAACAATATTTCATTAAGAAATATACACCTGTGGAAAAAAACATAAAGAAAAAGAAGGGAAATATAGAAGCAAAATTCTGGGTAGTGGTTACCTAGCCAGGGAAAAGAAAAGGCTCTGAATTAGGGAACAAAAAAGTAGGCTTTGCATATTTTGGAAATGTTCCAGTTCTTTGGTTGAGTGGGCTGTATTTTAGATACTCTTTTTCCTATTGTAATTTAAATATATATATATATATATATATATGTTATATAGATTCTTTTGTATGTATGTTTCACTCACAGTAATTATTTATTAGTACAACTGAGAGGGATCTCTCTCTCTCTCTCTCTCACACACACACACACACACACACACACACACACACACACAGGCAAGCCCTAATACTCTGCCTCATTTCTGAATTTCTAGCGGTTTGTAAGACAGTGCTTTTAATTCTTGGCTGTATGTTAGATAATCCTGAGGAGCTTTAAAATATATACTAATGCTCAGGCTCCGCTCCGAGACATTCTGGTTTAATTGATTTGGGGTTTGGGCCCAGAATCAGTATTTCGTTTAAAAGCTGTCCAGTTGATTCTAAGTGAAGCTAAAATTGACCGGTACTGGGATTACTTTCTAAGAGCTAGTGCAATAAGTACTAAGCAAACTAAAGGGGGCAGAGAGAGTAAGAAAAGTAAGAAAATAATTGAAATAGTTTGAGAGTTGATATTTGTAACAAAGCACCCGTATAATAGATATCATGGGGAAAACCACACTTCGTTGGACTTCCTTACAAAGATTTTGCAACTTACTGTTGCTTCTATTTTGAAATATGTATTCTGGAGATCAGGGTGGGAAGTGGAGAGCTGCTGTATAATAATATCATGCCTTGCAGCAGGGTGTCCAGATAAAACATAAGTGGAGGCTCGAGCCCAGCCATCTCCACAGGGTGTGTCTCCTGGTGAGGGGTTGCTTCCAATGGGAGGAAGAAGTGCTTTTTCCTAATTAGCACAAAGGTTCCAAATGCACATACCTTGGCATAGCTTTCATTTTGGTGCTTAAGACTGAACGCCACCAAATATTTTTTCAAACGCAAACAAATATCCAAAATAATTATGGGCACCAATCAATCATAAGGGATGCCGGCCAGAGGCACATGAGTAGAGTCCTGGGTTTCTCCCCCCACCCATCTCCCAGGCTGCCAAGTGCTAACCCTTTAGCTGCATGAAATGAGATGGGAGGAGGCATTCCTGGGGGAGGAGCCAAGACCGTTCAGGTGGCACAAAAGGTCACTCCAGGGACTCAAGTTAGTGGCTCTTACACAACTGGTATGGAGTTACTTCAGTATTTTAACCCCCAACATGGCCTCACTGGTATATTCAGGTGATTATTAGCTCTGTCTGCCATCCATCACAGAACCCAAAGTTTCACCATGTCTTTCCCCATTTCTTTAGCTGCCAGCATTTACTTTATGGACAACAACACAGCCTTACTTCCAGTTCTGGGAAATAATAACCATGTTTAATACTTACTGAGAACTGATTTTCATTTCATCTTCATCTCAACCTTGGGATAAGCAACATTGTGAAAGGGGAGAAAACAGAGGTTAAATAATTTGTCCTCAATCGACAGTTGGGAAATGAAAGAAGCAGGCTTCCAACCCAGGTCTCTCTGGGTCTTGGGCTAAGCTCGACCTCTGTGCCGTATCTCCAGGGACTCCTGCTGCCGGTTCTCTCTACCTCCTCATCCCCCACTTCTGCGTCAGCAAACACATGGGTCGTGACATGAAAAGCAGAGAAGACCACAGGTGAGTGAGTGGCAACAACCAGAGGAGATGGATCACGGGGAAGGATTTGGAGATTCTGCTTCCTCTTCGGTGAAGGAGCCCTCAGCCTCCAGGAAGCAGAGACAAAGGAGTACCAACTCCACCACTTCTCAGTTTCTGTTCAACATTAGTTGCAAAGAATAGTTTTAAAAGTCTTTAGCATGTTATTTGGAAAATGAAGGGTTTTGTTTATAAGAAAAAAAATGTGGAGTGTTCCATGCTTCTCTGGAAAATTCTTGTTAAACTTTTGTACAGCTAGTAAATTAAGTCATTGTTTATTCTATAATGGAAAGCATGCCTCAAGTGTGACTCAGGAGGCCTGGTTCTAGGAATGGTTTGGCCCCAAACCCAATGTAACATTGGGTAAGTCTCTTAAACTACTGGAGGGTCATGATTCTCATTGTTAAACAGATGGTGTAGGCTAGTCTCCTGGTAAGGTGGGATTTGGCTGTATGCTCTTGGAGACTTTTTCTCACCTATTTGAGCCTCCGTTTCCTTTTTGGTGATTATTCAACTACATGTGGCACGTTTTATACAGCGCCTGGGACACATGGTGTCTGAGATTGTCTCCACTACAGGAAGGAGTTGATTTAGAAATTAATTAGTTAATTAATTAACAAGGGCCTGTAGATCTTCCTGTGGGTTGGGTACTTCAACATCTCATTCATATTCATCTACTCACCACTTTTATTTCGAGACCTTTTCTTCTGCTGCAACTGAGGTTTCTGGACCGTAATCTAAGTGTCAGCACTTCTCTCAATACATTTAGTAAGAACTGACTAGTATAGACTCCGACTTAGTTCCCACCAAAGGGTTGGTGCCTTTGGTTTCAATTTTATTTCAGATTAATTGTCCATAGTAATTGAAGCATTAGTGCCATTTCTTTGGGTTATTAATCACTGATGTGAGAATTAGGTTTGTTCTCCTTCTTTGTTCAATTCCATTCATTTCCTGTGAGAGCTTTCACCATGTCCCCAGGATTGTGAGAGGTGCTAACGGTAGCTCAAAAAAGTACTGTCTGATTTCAAGGAGATGACAATCTTGTTGGAGGAAAAGCCTTACACAGGGGACAATTAGAGACCGACACACAAGAACAATACACACGGGAAGTTCTGATTGTATGTGTTCTATGGCTGTGGTCTAAAACAAAGCACTGATTCTTCCAGATAGTGAAGAAATAAGACTATGAAAGAATCAGCAGCCTAAAAGTGAAGGAAATTAACTCCAAAGAGAACTTGGAGCATGTAGGTTTTCACTGAAGCCCTGTTGCTTAGTGTGGGCTTCCCTTTGTGGTGGTTGCTTTGGCTCTCTCTGCCTCAGACCCTGTTCTGCAAAGATGTCCTTTCTAGGAAGGATCCTGGATGCGTTTTAGCAGCTTCCCCACTGCCCTCTGGTTGCCTTTGATGTCATGCCAGTTACATCACACTCTTGGTACGTGGATAAAGGTAACCGTAATTTGAAGTAAGAAAAAGATTGAAATGGTGACTTAGAAGTGAGGAAATATAAATAAACCATAAACCATAATGGAAAAGAATATGAAAAAGAATATGTCTATATATGAATAACTGAATCACTTTGCTGTACACCAGAAATGGATACAAATTGTAAATCAGCCATGCTTCAAAGAAAAGAAGTGAGGAAATACAGATCCCATGGAGAAAACCATATTTAGATTGTAGGACATGCTGAAAACTCGTATGACCACCAGATGGAAGTGAGCACTGCTTTTATGGATTACTGGGAGAAGGTCAGCCTTCTGTGAGAGCAAATAAACAAGGACGCCATTACCATATTTTGAAGTAAATTAATTTAGAGAACTTAAGCAACACTGATACTTAGTTTCTAAATGATCTACTATTAAACCCTATAGCATATTAAAAAAAACAATTACCAAATAAATAACTATTAAAAATGTACCAGGTTATGATAAGGAAAACGCTTTAGATAACACGAGAAGGTACTTTTCCTTTTGGCAGAAAAATACCAGGCACAGATTTATCTTTGACGGCATGACCTGCCAGAATCCCGGCTCTCTAGCCCATCTGATAAAGGTCAACGATTGAGCACCCAAACAAGTTCATACACACAGCACCTGCCTGACAAAAATAGTAAATTATTTTTCTCAACGCAAACTGCACCGTTTTCTTAAAGTTTGAAAAACAAGCTAAATCTCCCTATCCCGCGTGTAAAGTTTTACTTTCTCTTTTTTCATTTGTGAGACCAATCAGCCTTGTTGCTGAGAGTCAGTTAAGAGAAATCTGATGTGTCTGGTTTTTTTCTGCCTTTGACCCTTTCTTTTCCTCATCAAAACGCTTCCACTTCTAAACTGAGAAGGAAATAGGAAAGGAAGATGGAGAATTGTCTTGAAAATGGTCTTAGGAGAAAAAGAGATAACACTCATAATCATTTTATTATTATGATGAGTTTGGGTTTACAAAGTAATAAGTATTTTCCAAATTACTGCCTTCAATTGTAGAATAGGTAGAAAATATGCCAAATCTAACTGCCAAAAACTTGTAGCACTCAAAATATGTTTTTGTCGCGTTACTGTTATTATTATGAGCAGAAATAGCAGTGATAAAAATCAAAGCAAGTTTTGTGAGCACCCTAAATTCTCTTTGTGGAGGGGTGTAGTTTAGAATGAGCAGAATTAATATTCTTCCTTGCTCGCAGCTGTGTCCTGCGCGGTCGCTTTCATGCTCTTATTTTCCTGGCTGGGAGCCTCCTGCATTAAACAAGAAAATGAGGTGGGTTGGGTCAGAGAAATAGCAGGGTAACAGGGAATTGGACTTGAACCCAAGCGCCATCCAGGCAACTGATTTTTAAAGCGGTTTGTTTTTTAGAAGTGTCTGTCATGACACATAAATCATTGTTAATTTCATCATTAAATTTGGCCTCAGAGAGATTTTGTTTTAAAGAAACAACGCGGGTAGAGAATTGTGAGCTTGGAACTTGGAAGCAGAGGACTCCAGAGCTGGACGCCACGGGACCAGAGCAAGCATAGCTCTTCCATGGTCAGGACAGCGGATTTTGACTGCTGGCTGCAAGGCCTCTTCTGTCTTCCGCACAGAAGTTTACTGATGGCTGTTCTTTCCTCTCTCCACTCCTCTCTTGGGCCACTTGGGGCTTAGTGGGAGTAAATGTTGACCATTTATTTTCTATTCAGGGTGAACTTTGATTTTGGCAGGTATAGAACCAGTGCCTTGATGACCTAACTGAAGGTGAGGGTGCTGGGCAGGGGGTGACAGCTGGGTGGTCCCAGGGAGAGAGATGACTAGCCTCACCGTCATCCCACTAGGCCAGCACTATTCTTCCCAGCCTTCTTTTTCTTCTCCTTTTAAGAAATAGATCTACCCTCCCTTTTCCCATGCCAAGACTTAAAAGGTTTCAGATACTTCAAAAATAAATGATTTCTAAATCACCTCAGACTGCTAACATAAAATGTTTTTATCACATTTTCCAAAAACAGAATGGCATATTAAGAAGTGATTTCATTCTTATCCATATCCTCTTTTAGGGATGTAGAGATATTATCTCAAATGATTGCTACAAAGAGACAGAGACAAGGATTTTATACCATTTTAATTCTCAAATCATTTAAGTTATTTTATTTCAATTCCCCTAAATCTCTTGGACAGTTATTTCCTTCTGTATTTTCTAGTATCACTTAAAAATTACATTTTATTTTGTCAGGGTCTAAAGAATTTCAATTGCACTGAAAAACTAAGAAATTATTGAAAAAAAATTCCACTAGTACAACTATAGTAATGAGAAGAAATTGGCTAATTTCAGTGTCTTTCTTTCGGCTCTTCATAGAAAATTGTTGAAATGTGTCCGCCATAAGTAAGTGGCGTTCTGAAATTGATTTAAACCTGTAGTGGGGGAGAAAAACTGCATTGAAAAAAATTAAATCTTAGATTTGGAGATATTAGAAAGAAAAAAGTCCCATTCCCAGGGGATCCCAGATACTGGCCCTCTTGTTCAGCTGTTAGAAGTGAGGAAAAGAAGTTGCACAGCTGGTCTGGAGGGAGAGACAGATGCTTCTTTTTGTCATTACTGTACTTTAAAGAGCATCTATTGGTTAATAAGCTCAACTACTTCTATGAAGAAAACTGCATGTTTCCCCCCTCCTGTGGAAGCAGAGATCAGGTTCCCAGTAGATGAGTATGACAAAAGGGCCCACAGCTCCTGGGCCCCTTGTCCCCTCCATCTAGTCTCCACTGACCTGGCCAGGCCCACTGCCGTCTTCTTGACCTGGCCCCATGACCCCTCAGTTCTGTAGGAAACGTGGAACCAGAGCACATATCTGAGCAGGGTGTTGGTGACAACGGGGTTTCAGAGACGTTCACTGCAGCGGTGGGGAAGCTGTTTAGGAGCTGGGGAGCCTAAAGGGATCGGCATCAGTGAGGAAGGTGTTGTACTGAGATCTGGGTGTGGGTGCTCGTTTCTGGAAATGGGCTAGTGTCACGGGGAGCAAGGAGAAGGGGGTTAAAGGTGAGCTGCACAGGAACCATGGGAGGAATGTGTCCCACCACGGAGAAGGTATTCAACACTATGAAATCGACAGAGACGTTTAAGAAGGTGGGGGAAGAAGGGACAACGACAGCCTTAAAAAAATTGCTTGAGGAACCTGAGGAGACAAAAGTCCTATTCAAGGAGCAAGCCCCAGGGCGCCAAACCAGACTAAGAGGGAAGACTCTGGCACCAGAATGTTTGCCTGGGAATCTTGGGATTGCCACTTGTTAGCGGGATGATCTTGGGCAAGTTATTAATGACCCCTGCCTCAGTTTCTTCATCTGTGAAATGGGCATAACCATATAACCACCTGATAAGGTTGTTGTGAGGATTAAATGAGTTAATAAGGATAAGGCTGTCAGAACAGAGCCTGGCATAAATAAGAATTATATGTGTTTGCCATCATTAGGAGGTTTTAAAGAAAGGGTAGTGAAAACAAATATAAATGGGACTGGTTGGAGTGAGAAGCAGAATCAAGGGAAGTTTATTTCTTTTAATTAATGGGAGATCTTGAAGCATGTGTCAAGTTGAGGGGAAGGGCACATGGGAGAGGGAAGAAATGGAAGATATTGAAGAGAGCTTGTTGGAGGTAAACTTAGACCCAGGCCAAAGGCTATGGAATAAGTGCATGGGAGAAACTTAGTCTTGGAGCAAGGAAAAGTGGCCTTGCTTTGCACTTGGAATAAAATCGAGGCTCTTTATCTGCACCACAAAACCCCCTGTGAACTGGCTCCTATCTGCCTCTCTAGCTATAATTCCTCCTATATTCCTTACTGCCTTTTACAGTCAGCCCTCCTTATCCACGGACTCTGCATCTGCAGATTCTACCCATTGCATATCAAAAATATTTTTCAAAAATTTCCAGAAAGTCCGAAAAGCAAAACTTGAATTTGCCTTGCACTGGCTACTATTTATATAGTATTAGGTAATCCAGAGATGATTTAAAGTATATGGAAGGAAATGTGTGTAGGTTATATGCAAATACTTCACCATTTTATATAAGGGACTTGAGCATCCGAGGATTTTGGTATCCACGGAGGTCCTGGAACCAATCCCTCACAGATACCGAGGGACGACTGTATATCTCTTGCATTTTCTCAACCCTGCCCAGATTGCTCCCGCCTGGGCCTTTGTTCCAGCAATTCCATCTTCCTGCAGTGCTCTTTGCTCAGACCCTTACGTGGCTGGCTCCTTTGTATCACCTTTGTAACCTTTGTATCACCTTTGTAACCTTTGTATCATTAAGGCCTTCCCTGATCATCCAATCCAAAGCAGCCAGTGTCCATTCCAATACCCACATCTCCACGTCTCCATTGCATTTCTCACCACTTGATGTTCTCTTGTTTATTCATTGCCCGCCTCTTTCCACTAGCGTACTGGCTTCACTGGGGCAGAGACCTCTTCTGCTTAGTCACCATAGTTCCCTTTGCTCCTGGCACACAGTAGGAGCTCAATGAAGTGTCTGTTGAACGAACGAATGTTTCAACAGGTGAGAAAAATGGGAGGCAAGTCTAGGTGAAAGGTATACAATACATAGAAGATATGTATTGAAGTGGAGAGGAAGGAGTTGAGGAAATGGGTCATATTACCTTCCTTTTTCCTTTTTCACAGAAAAAAATGTAGTAAAATACTATGTAGAAAGTGAGGTAGGATTGGGCTCAGAATGGATCTCAGAGGAATGTGTTAAGGAATCAAAGAGGAAGTGGAATTGGGAAATGACAGGTACAGCTATGCTCCCAGGGAATGGAGAGAAAGTTCTTGGAGAATTCCCAGTACAAGGTGGGTAACTAGGAGTTAGAAGTTCTTGCTCTTGATGGCAGCTGTTCTGTTTTTGCTTTTTCTTCTCTTTTATCTTTTTTTGTAGTTTTCTTGGCCTAATTGAAATAACAATATTAACACTCTGAGCATGTCATGTGCTTGGCATGGTGGTAGATCTCTTCATGTGTTTACTGCTCATCTCATCGACACAGTAACCCCTGAGGTGGGCGCCACTATTAGTCCCACTTTATAGCTGAGAAAATGGAGGCTTAGGGTGGTTGAACAGCTAGTCAGTGGGAATGCCAGGAACCAATCCCAGGCCTGCCTCTAGCGTCTACTGTCTAACCACTCTGCTCCACCAGCTAGCTGTATTTTCCAAGAGGTGATCAGGGCAGGTTTTCCTTCAAGTCTCACTGTTGCTTTGGCCCTACAAAGTAAAGGTGCAAAACGTAGGAGAAGTGTTTGTTGGCTCTGGTCCCACCAGACCCCAACTCCATGCCTCTGGCCTATAAGGAGTACGGAACCCAGCAGGCCATTTAGGGAATGGTTTCCTCATATTTAGTGTTTCCTTTATGTGTTAAATAGGACTAAGCTGCGATCCTATTAGCTCATAAACCCATTTTCAAAGACAGCTCTCTGAAACCTTTCGCACTCTATGATAATTGATGTACTCAACTTTCCCACAATTTCTTTGGTCAATTTTAGTAATTTATATCTTTCTAGGAAGGTTTGCCAGGAGGTTTTTTATACTGTCTTGGGTTTGCCTGTGTAATTCTCTTAAACACTACTGTTTTCTCATTGTTAGTTTTACATATTTTAATTCTTTCTCTCTCTTGTTTTTTTCCATATCAGGTTTATAAGAAATATATCTATTTTATTGGTCTTTTCAAAGAAACAGCTTTCAGATTTACTTATTCTTTCTACTTTTTTGGTCTTTCTTTAGCTTCAGGTTCTGATTTCTCTTAAATTTTTTGGATTTATTTTGCTCATTTCTGATTTCTTAAAATGAGTATTAAATTATATATATAGTATATATAATATATACATATATAATGATATTATATAATATATTACATGATATATTTATTATTTTATATTATTATATATAGTTATATATAATATAAAATCACATATATTGTGTAATTATAATGATGTCTATATAATATAGATATAATTATACAGATAATTACACTTCAAACATATAATTACAGATATAAAGAAACAATTATATAGATATTATAATTATATATCATATATATCATTATATATATGATATATAAAAAAAACTTCATTTAACTCAGTTTCTTTTGGGACCCATAAGTTTTGGTGTGAAGCATCTTTTTCATTGCCTTCAAGATAGTTTGAGTATCACCTTTGATTTCTTCAGTTCTAAAGGTTAGTTAAGTATATATACCCTAATTTTTAAGTAAAGATTTTATCTTTTTATCCCAGTTTTGTTGGATTATTATCAGATTATTTATTCTGTAAACCTGTACTTTCTCTGCAAAAATTTTTAGCATATGTTTTGTGCCTAAATTCATAACCAAATTTTATAAATGGTTGATGGAAAAATAATCTGTAGTTGAATCTCAGGATCCCTATATCACTACCAAATGTAGATAATTGAAGGTAATATTGATTTACTTCTAATAGAGATCTATTGACATCTTCCACCATAATTGCCTTTTAATCAAGTTCTTGCACTTCTAAAGAGCTCCTGCTTTGTATATTTAGCTGTTAAGTTGCTTGGGCCCTTCAGTCTACTGACTGTTATACTTCCTTTATAAAAGTGTATCTTTTATGTTACATAATATCTCTCTTTATCTATCTTTTATGTTACATAATATCTCTCTTTATCTTGTTTGGTCAGTTTTTCCATAAATAATTAAAATGCCATGGTATTAAAGTTACTCTTTTTCAAAGTAGCATAGGCAACTCTGTTCCCATCACGTTGTACTGGGTGGGCCTTTGGGTTTATCTTTCTAAGACTGTATGTCTCAATATTGAGTCTATGAAAATAAACTATAAACAATTCCATGTTACTTTTTGCCATTTTAAAAACCTACCTATCCTCAGTGTGCTTAATTTAGACGTTAATTATAGCCAAATGGTTTTTCTCTATTACAAAAGATAGTGCATAATTTTCTATTGGACCCAAGTTACAGTTCTGTTCTACCTGATATCATCAGACTTACCAGTCCCACTAAATACCCCCCAGACACTGCTGCAAGAACCTGACAATATTAGTAAGACAATATTAGTAAGACTGCATTAGATTTCCATTCAGAAATCCTATGCTTTCTAAAGAAGGAAAAATGTAGAGATGTATTTTTAGACCACTATCTTCTGAGCCAGCCTTTGAAGTGCTTTGGTGATTTATAAAAATAAATACTTTTCCTACTCCTAGGCCCATTTTTTATAATTGAAGTATATAGTTGATGTATAATATCATATAAATTACAGGTGTGTAATATAGCGATTCACAAATGTAAAGGTTACACTCCATTTGTAGTTATTATAAAGTATGGGCTATATTCCCCATGTTGTACAATATATCCTTGAGCTTATTTTATACATAGTAGTTTGTACCTCTTACTTCCCTACCCCTATGTTGCCCCTCCCCCCTTCCCTCTCTCTACTGGTAACCACTACTTTGTTCTCTATATCTATGAGTCTGCTTCTTTCATGTTATGTTCACTAGTTTGTTGTATTTTTTACATGCAAGTGATACTGTACAGTATTTGTCTTTCTCTGTCTGGCTTATTTCACTTAGCACAATGCCCTCCAAGTCCATCCATGTTGCTGCAAAGGGCAAAATTTCATTCTTTTTAAGGCTGAGTAGTATTCCATTGCTTACATATATCTATATACGCACACACACACACATATATATATATATATGTATGTATATATATCACATCTTCTTTATCCATTCATCTGTTGATGAACACTTAGGTTGCTTCCTTCCATATCTTGGCAATTGTAAGTAATGCTGCTTTGAGCATTGGGGTGCAAGTATATTTTCAAATTAGTGTTTTTGTTTTTTTTTTCAGATTTACACCCAGGAGTGAAATAGATGGGTCATATGGTAGTTCTATTTTTGGCTTTTTGAAAAACCTCCATACTGTTTTCCAATTTACATTCCCACCAATGATGTAAGAGGGTTCCCTTTTTTCCCACATTCTTGCCAACATCTGTTATTTGTGTTCTTTTTGATGATAGCCATTCTGACAGGTGTGAGGTGATATCTCATAGTGGTTTTAATTTGCATTTCCCTGATGATTAATGATGTTGAGCATCTTTTCATGTGCCTGTTGGCCATCTGCATTTCCTCTTTGGAAAAATGTCTATTCAGGTCTCTGCCCATTTTTAATTGGGTTGTTTGTTTTTCCAATGTTGTGCTGTATGAGCTGTTTATATATGTTGGATATTAACCCCTTACCGATCATATCATTTGCAAATATTTTCTCTCATTCAGTAGGTTGTCTTTTCGTTTTGTCGATGGTATCCTTTTCTGTGCAAAAGCTTTTAAGTTCTAGGTCCATTTTTGACCAGTAATATGGAGTATGAAGGTAGGAATAACTAAGGCTATAAGAGGAGAGAGTATAGTGCATGTAACTATTGAGTATCTGTGCATATGACGAGCAGTGCTGTCATTTCCAGGCTATATAAATTAACAAATACATAGGTATAGTTTACTAAGTGAATGTATGGATTACAAAGTGCTGTTAATTACATGTGGATTCATTGATCTGTTCAACAAATACTTGTTGAAAGTCTACTGTGTCCCTGATTCCAGCCACGTGCTGGTGATGCGGAGGTAAACATGCGTTTATGCTCCTGCTGTTTATTTGACTATGAATGGCGCATGGTTAACTCATGGCTTCAGATGCTGGAATTTATTCTAACAAATTTCTGAGCTGCTTCGCAAACCAGAAGTCTTTCCTCTTCCTCCTTCTCTTTCTTCTTCTTTCCACCCCCTTTATTACTGTCATAGGAAATTTGACGTAGAAGGAAAGAAAAAAAAAAAACAATGTTACATAAATGGTCACTTTTTGGAATAACTCTACATTTATACAGTGTGTCCTCGTGATTTTAAAAAAGCCATCATTTTAGGCTGGACTTTTTAGGATGTTCACCATGCCACTACCATTCGGCAGTTACCTTAAAAAAAAAAAAAACACTTCCCCTGAAGTGACTCCTTTACTCACTAGCATAACCTGGCCATTAAATATTAAGAATTGCTTGGAACCCATACATTAAGTCAGGCTATGGTGAAACAAAATTAGCAAAATTCGAGTTGGTGTCAGAAATCAGGTGAAGCTGCGTTGGATAAGGGCCGGTTTGTCAGATTACCATCTGCATATGCGGCTGTGGACCAGGTGGGGGCAGCAGAGAGCGGGCTGAGGCCCAGGATCCTAGGTCACAGGTGAAGGTGGCAAAGGGTTAGGAGACAGAATCAAGGTTTTGACTGTATCGGAGAGGAAGGCAGGAAAGCAAGAGAATTAGAAACTCAACAAAGGTCAGAATTCAGGGAAGCAAGGATTGAAATAGGACTGATGTAAGTCAAGAGCTGGGTGGTGAAAGCAAAGGGAGCAGGAGAAACAAGAAGGTGAGTGTGGGTACGTAGCCGGGAGGTGCCAGAGGGAAGCCAGCCTATCTCCCCAACATTGCTTCCAGCACCTTCCCAGCACAGGTCCCTGCTTGGTCCTGCTTGGTCTTCCAAGGGCAGTGGCTCTTAATGGACTGAGATATGGGAGACACCAGCCACGTATCTCTCTGGAGGCGAAATTGTAAGGTTCTTATCTTATTAACAAACATTAAAGTAAGTCGAGTGCACTTGGGACGATGTGGGAGTGATCAGGGTGCGGTGGCGTGGTTTTGCTTGTGCTTTTCCGTTTGGTTACTCCAGAGAACGAAAGCCCTCAACATCCTTGTGTTCATCTTTTGGAAGATTTTTCACAACCACCCAGGAAATACAGTTCGGTGCTCCTGTTTACTTAATGGTCTACTCCACTTGAAACATCACGCTCTCCCCGTGCGGTCTTGTCATAATTGTCTTCAAATGGTGCTAATTAACAGAGCCAACACATGGGCACCATTCCCTCCCCTGACGTGGCACTCTGGCACACTGCATTTAGCACCCCTCGTGGGAAGGCATCCTGGAGACCCCTTATCTGCACCCTCTCCCCATCTACCCCTTACCGCTCACGGAAGCTGCCTCCCCAGAGAAACCGCAATTCAGTAAAGAACATTACCAAGTCCTAGCAGATGGCTGCTTATCTCAAGACACGTTTATTCACCAAAATCCTAGCAAAAGGATTTTGGATAGTCCCTTAGCGCTGACTATAACAGAGTTTGAACTGTGAAAAGCAGTTGGGAAATGCAGACAGAGTATGGAGAAAGAAAGACCTGGGGAGAATACAGGAAAGAGTTCTTGAAAAAGAAAGGAAAATTTGAGTTAGAACATGAAATGATAGACACTGATTTTCTTGGGGAAATGGATGGAAATTTTTTGGTGCGTGATGACACGGAAAAGCAATCAGAAACGGGTGCCTTTTACTCTTAGCTGTGTCGGAGGCAGCTTAACTGCCACTTTGTTGATCAGAGAAATTAACCTCTTCCTGCCTTTATCTCTCTTTGTGTGAAATGGGAATTCAAGTGCTTGCTGACAGTGTTTCCAAAAGTTTTTAAAGGTAAGAATAGAGAATATTACTGACAGCCCAGCGGTTCCCCGAGAGGCTGCTGTGAATGAGTGTAAACACACGGAGCATTTCATTAATGAAGTTCAGGGTGTCCAGCTTTTCCTTCGAGAGTAAACCTACGCCCTGTGGTATCCATTCGGTTTGCATTGTTCTGTCACGTTGTTTGTAAATCTTTGGAGGGATTACCTAGTATTTTGTTCTTTACTGTTTGAAATATTCTTTTAAAAGCTGAATATAGAACTTCAGTCCCTGCTGGTTTGTTCTTTTCCACTTGGCAAAGGTTGATTGATTTTATTTTTCTTTTGGCCTGTGTTTCTCCGAGGCTTGAAATGAGCATGGCTCTTTTTGTTTACTTCTTTACCCACATTGTCAATAAGAGAATCGCTCTGGGAACAGTGTACGCAGTGTAATTTCTGCAGCAGAGTTTGCAAAGGGAGGAAGTCTTGACATAAATTTGGAATACTGTATTGTTTTAGCTTTGTTTTTTCAGGCGTTGGAACTGTTGCCCGGGAGTTATTCTTTTCCACTAATGAAGGTTCACACATTCTCTTAAGTGGTACTGTTCAACATGGCAAACCTGTGAAAAAAAAATAATGAAAAATATGTTAAAGCAAATGTAATGTAAGAAACAGGAAGTAAATATACAGAAACAGTAATATAAAGAAACATGACAACTGGCGATGTCATGATCTGGTTTGATTATACGTGTGCGAGGTACAGGAATGGCCTTGAATGGGATGGATTCGTAGAAAACAGTGTCAAAAGATTAATCCAACCCAGGGGTTTGCCACTCTTGCTGAACATTGGATTCACCCGGAGATTTAAAAAAAAATGATGCTCTGGTCTCTTCCCAGAAATGAGAATATCTGAGGTGTTGGTTCAGTCATAGACATTTGTAAAGACTCGTTAGTTGACAGCCAGGGTTGAGAACTGCTAGTAACCAATGGAAAAATGCTCATTAGAAGTCTCTCCAGGCAAGGGATCTTAGCCTAGTACTAGACACCTGTGTGGACCGACGCACATTTGTGGATTTTTTCTAGCTGTCAATAGGCTTCTTCTTCTGGCACTGCTCCCATACTTTCTGGCTCTTCCTGACTTTCAAAATAATAAGCTTTTCTTCAGTTGAACTTCTGGAGCACTTAGGATGCTATGAAAATGCTGAATGAAATGGTATGAAATAGTATTGATAGCCTTTATTTAAACTGTGGTGGAAATATATATATTTTTCAAAGGTCCTGATCCAGTTGTGGAAAGGTTATTTTTGAGAGTGGATGAAATGTCTGTTTTGTATCTCAAGGGCAACACCTTCATCCTCGGAGCCAGCTGTCTTCCCCCATGCAATTCAAAGGATGCCACGTGTCCCACATGGGACCTTTGACATGGCCTAAATGTTCCCTATTAAAAAGAATTCACATTAGCTTGAAAGGCAATTTCCAGACATTGAGACCTATTAATTTAGTTTATATCTGCTGGTCTGTTACAACCAAAGAAGAATGCTCTGAGACAACAGGACTCAGAAGAAGTAAATAGACGCATTTGAGATGAAGAGGGAGGTAACAGCCAGGGGCGGGGAAAGCAAACCCAGGTGAAGCCAGATAATAGGGAGATTATAGGTACCTGAGGGCGGGGAGCAGTGACCCTGGGAGGCTGAGCAGAAGAGAAGAGATGCCGGGTCCACAGTCACCAACCAGGAGTCACTGTCTTCAGAGTTTTAAATACCATCTGTACACTGATGACCTCCACTCCCCATTTATATTTCCATTCAAGCCCTTTGTATTGACCTCGATTGTCAGCTTATATCCATTTGGGTGTCTAAATTGGCATCTCAAACTTAACATGTCTAAAGCTGGACTCTAGAACCCTCTCTTTCCCCCCACCCCGGGCCTACTGGGGTCTTCCTTATCTGAGTAAATGACCGCTCCATACTAGGGTTCTGGAGTATGGACCCCAAAAGCCTTGGGGGCGTTCTGGCCTCCTTTCTTTCTCTCACTCCTTGGACGTCATATGTATCAGCAAGCGTGTTGGCTCTACCTTTCAAGTTCACCTAGAATGTAGCTACTTGGCCACACTGACCACCACTGCCCTGGTGTAAGCACCCTGGCTTCTCACCTGGGCTGGGGCGGTGGCCTCCTCCCTGGTCCTTGCCCCTTCTGTCTCTCCCCACCCCATCCATAGGTGTGTACTAATCAGGTACTGTGGGCCTTTTCAAACTGGAGTCATATCACGCCACTCCTGCCCAAAGGCCTCCAGTGGTTTTCCATCACACTAAGAGTAAAAGGCAGTTCCCTTTGGATGGTCCTATACAGCTTGGAGCTCCTGTTACCTCTCGCACCTCTTCTCCTTTGTCTACCCCTGTGGGCACCAGTTCAGCCCCTCGAGCTCCACCCTGTTGCCCAGATATGCCTGGGGCACGCCTGACCTTGTGCTTGCTACTACTCTGGGCTGTTGCAGACCCAGGATGCTTCTCCCTCACTGTCTTCAGGTGGTCACTCAGCGTCATCTCTAGGGTCACCTGTCTGATTGCTGTACTTAAAGGTCAACCTTGCTTCCGTGCTCCTTGTCCCCATTCCCTGCTTAATCTTCACCTTCACACTTGTCGCCACTTGAGCTTCTCTCTCTATTTTATTTGTTATTGTTTACCTCCCTTCTTCCTCCACTAGAATATAAACTCCACGAAGTCAGGGATTTTGGTCTATTTTGTTTCCTGTGTCCCCAACACCTGGAACAGTACCTGACATGTTACAGGGGCTCAGTAAATAATTATTAGATGAAAAAAAGAACTGAATGGGTGTCCTAGCTAATCTCTAAAATCCTTCCCAAGTGACTGGGTTTGCCTTGCTCTGTGGCCGAGTCTTGGTCTTATGCCCTAGTCTCCCCAGAAGTGGAGCTTCCCACGTCTTGGACAACCTGAGGCTCCATGGCCTATTGTGTGACTTCTGCACCTGTCCTGCCCACCTGGGGCTCTGCCAGTGCTTGGGTCGGTTGTGGTCACTTCCCTGTCCCTGCTCCGCCAGCCAGCTGGGGTCCTCCTCACTCACAGCGCTCACGCTCCCTCTGTCCCTGCCTCTCCGGACCCACCTCCTGGCTGACACCTCACTTGGGCTCACATTCTCATTTTTCCCTTAAAAAAAGCAAACTCTGGCCCTCACCAGCCTGGAGTTTTTTTTTTTTTTTTTTTGATTTTTTAATTTTTTAATTTTTTAAATTTTTTTATTTTTTTAATGCTATTCTTGTCTGCTTACATTCTTTTTATGTATGTATGTATGTATGTATGTATGGCTGTGTTGGGTCTTCGTTTCTGTGCGAGGGCTTTCTCTAGTTGCGGTGAGCGGGGGCCACTCTTCATCGCGATGCGCGGGCCTCTCACTATCGCGGCCTCTCTTGTTGCGGAGCACAGGCTCCAGACGCGCAGCCTCAGTAGTTGTGGTTCACGGGCCCAGCCGCTTCGCGGCATGTGGGATCCTCCCAGACCAGGGCTCGAACCCGTGTCCCCTGCATTGGCAGGCAGATTCTCAACCACTGCGCCACCAGGGAAGCCCTGGAGTTTTGATACATTGGTCAACCTCAGGCTTACTTAAACATCCCTTTTCAGTAATTCTTAATGATGCTTCAGGCTGGCTCTGTGCAGCAGACCCATAAATAAGGATTCTTTCTAAGGTTGCACTGGAGTGTGAGAAGGTGGGAAAAAAGCTTCAGGATGATTGGACCGTGGTTGTTCTGAAATGACTGATGAAGGTGCGTGGTCAAGGGTTCCCACGGCCCCGGTAGGCTCTGATGGGGGAGGGGACAACAGTAGATGGGAGAGGGTCCTGGGCCCACCAGTTCTCCTCTGGCTTCTCCTAACCCTAACCTAACCCTAAGAGAGCCCACAGCTCTGACTGTTGATCTTGTGATATAGAGGCTTCTGGGGGCAGGAGTGACCATGGAAACTGGAGGTTGTTTCTGGACTATTTCACAATACTTTTCTCCAGGAAAAAAAAAAAAAAAAAGCCTCATTCTCTTCATCCCAGGGTTACATAACCTAACATTTCCCTTGCTGGTTGAAATGAATACCCTTTCTTTGCCTGAATAAATAGGACACAAACTCTTTGGGAGAGACTGCTTCGTCTGCTTGAGAGCGTCTGCGGGTTCCGGCTGCTTTGGTTGGTTTAGTGGTGACCACAGCTTGGCTTGGGCCAGTTCTCCATTCACAGCTCCTCCTTGGAGTGTGGATTCCAGCAAAACACCTTTTAAATGTCTCAACAAACAAAGATCCCCCTGTGGTGACTCTGGAAGACAGGCTCCCTGCGAGGTGCTGGGGCTGTCTGCAGCTGGAAATCTACTGTTGTGCCTTACACACATCTCTTAAGTGCAGAAACACCTTTAAAAGGCACTGAAAACGGAAAGATTACAAAAACCAGTTACAAACCCTCACATGCATATCAACTGTCTGTCCCACCTTTACAGGAAAAATGTTTACCTGCTAACTTAGTATTCAACCTTGATCTTCTAGGGTTCATTCTGAATGCCAGGAGCTGCTTCATGTTACTACTTGGTAATTGCTAGCTGGACCTAAGGTTTTAAAAATCAAGATCTCTTTGGAGTTTTACAAGTAAAATGTTAAAAAATGAGAAATGACTATCTCAATTTATTTTAGAAGAAAGGTACAAATTGTAAAACTTTATTAATTTGGTAAAAGGTGTTAGTTTTGAAAAGAAAAAGTAATCATACAGGCAATGTTAAAAATTTCAAAGAAACATAATAGTATACGTCACAGCATACTAAACACTGAGTTTATAATGATAAGCCCATGCCTTTAGTAGTTCTTAATCTTGTTTAGGCTTCTTAAAGAATCACATGGAGTTTCTAGACGCCCTTCTCAGAAAAATGCACATGTGTTTATGTAGCCAAAAGGTTGGCTACGATTTTAGGGGATTCCAAATCCCCTGGAACCATCCATGTGGATCTTTGCTTTGGAAAGTGGAGTAAGCAAACCAGAAAAGGCTAGATGATTTTATAAAAGAGAAATATAGATATATATAGTAACCGACCACAATTTGATTGTGGGGAAAATGATTAAACACATTCATTGCCCAAGTGATAGCAACAAAATTATATTCATATTATTATCCCTTTTAAGCACATTTTACACTTACGATGATCTAGTGATCTAAATGCTTGCCTTTTATTTTCTATTATCCTCTTATTTTACTTAATGCCCAAACTGTGTAATTCAAATATGTTATGCCTTGTCTCTGATGTAATTATCTAGTTTTGCTTCTTGTTTTCTATGTTTTGTTTTTTTGCTTCATGTCCTTACTTCAAGGACCTTAAAGGTATTAGGCCTTGAGGGAAAATAGTTTCCAGTATAGATTTTGATGTTGTAGAGGAAGCTTTCCAAACCCAGGCAGGGATGTGCTTGGGGGTTGAGGCTGCTCAGTACCCCTGTAAATGGTCAAGCTGCATTGTTTCTGCTACTTGGAGAGCAAGGTAAATGTAGGTCTCCTAGGCCACTGGGGATGATAGAGGGATGGGAATTGGGATGAACAGGACTTTCTGTCTCTTCTATTCAAGTTGAAATTCTTTTTTTTTTTTTTTTTTAGATTTTTTTTCACTTTTATTTATTTATTTATTTATTTATTTATTTATTTATTTATTTATTTATGACTGTGTTGGGTCTTCGTTTCTGTGCGAGGGCTTTCTCTAGTTGTGGCAAGTGGGGGCCTCTCATCATCGCGGCCTCTCTTGTTGCGGAGCACAGGCTCCAGATGCGCAGGCTCAGTAATTGTGGCTCACGGGCCCAGTTGCTCCGCGGCATGTGGGATCCTCCCAGACCAGGGCTCGAACCCGTGTCCCCTGCATTGGCAGGCAGATTCTCAACCACTGCGCCACCAGGGAAGCCCCAAGTTGAAATTCATTTTAATGAAGAAAAAATGTCTGTGTGTCTGGCACTGTGTGAATTACTGCCATGGATCTGGGTGGAGTATGACACATTCCCAGGTAACCTGCAATTGACTGCAATCAGTTGGTGGTAGGAGGTGTGGGAGATGCACAAGTAACTCAGTACCAGACAGAATTTTCATTTCCCTAAGAGTGTTATCAAGTGTTCAGTAAAACTATATTTCAGTTCTGATGCATCAGTTATTAGGTTGTCATACAATTCATCTGTTGAAGGGTCTATCCCTTCTAGACACAAACTCCTCAAGGCCATGTCTATCCACCTTTGCCTGGCATAGAGGAGGTGCTTCTTGAGTACTTGTTACTGGAGGCGAGAAGTGCAAGCAATGCTCAGTGGGGATTCAGAGGTGGGTGGGCAATCAGGAAGGGCTTCCTGGAGAACATGTTCTTTGAGACGAACTTTGAAGAAGTGGTAGGATCATAACTAACCCAGACGGGGAAGAGGTCGATACATGAGTGTGGGATACTGGGAGCAGGGAACGAGGCCACCTGACCAGAGCTGGAGGCTGAAGAGGTGGGCTGGGACCGGATTCTCAGGGAGATGGTGAGTGGTTTGCACTTAATTTGCTTGTGTAGTGACATGATGACGATGATTAGTCAGGAAGGTAATCTGGTGAAGGTGTGTTCAGTGGACCAGAAATGGGAGAGGCTGGAGGCAGTCAGATGCTATTAGGATGCTATTGCAGTAGTCCAGCTCAGAGCTGAAGAAGGCTTGAGCAGTAACATGAAGAAGGAAATAGAAGGGACGGAGGCTGAAGAGGTTTTGGGGACAGAGTCTGAAGTTCTTGTAATCCATATTTCCCTAGAATAAACCAGCCCAGGAAAAAAAATAGGATGAAAACAATAGTAAAATAATATTGTTCTCACTCTGGTCTCCATCAACTCTCTTTTTTTTTTTTACAAGCTGAAGTCCTATCAAATTCTTCCTTCCTGTGTCCCCAGATGAATAAGCAGTTGCTGCTGAACTTGCCCCAGGTGTTGAGAATCACTGCAGGCCTGCTGAAGCCACCAATATCAGCCAAGGCGGTTGCTGCTGGTGCCAATCAGAGGCGCCAATGAGGGCAGGGTTCACTTGCTGCTTAGGTGGCCGGATCCTCAAGTGGGGAGAGCTGCTCACTCCTAGTTGTCATGCGGTTTAGGAATCAAGGCTTCCCTTTGCTCTCAATGTCTTACAGAGATTTTTCTTCTGCTTTTTATAGCAACCTGTTCTTGCAGTACAGTTGACAAGCTTTGTGACAAATCTGTGCTGTATTTAAAAATCGTTTTCCTCTGGCACTGGCTCCTTGGCCTTGGATGACATTTGTGGGGTTCTCTTTTCCCCTTAGAAGTTCTCCTAGTAGTTCATGAAAATAAACTCCTGGAAGGGCCAACCTTCTCCGAATCCTAGTTGAGACCTTGCTTCCCACCAAGGAGAAGCGTGTGTGTGTTTGTGTATCTGGCAACTGAGATGGATGGGGTTAAGCAGTGGTCAGGGATGGGTGGGGAGAAGATGGAGGGGCAGGGTCTTGAGGGAGTAAGGAGGGTCATGGAGAGATTTTCTTTGCTCAGCAGAGTGACTAGCTTTTCTCTTTCTAAAGATTTAAAAAATTTTCTATTTATTTTTGGCTGCGTTGGGTCTTCATTGCTACGAGTGGGCTTTCTCTGAGTTGCGGTGCACGGGCTTCTTAATGCAGTGGCTTCTCTTGTTGCGGAGCACGGGCTCTAGGTGTGCGGGCTATAATAGTTGTGGCATGTGGGCTGAGTTGTTGTGGCTCGAGGGCTCTAGAGCACAGGCTCAGTAGTTGTGGCGCACGGGCTTAGTTGCTCCGCGGCATGTGGAATCTTCCCGGACCAGGGCTCAAACCTATGTCCCCTGCATCGGCAGGTGGATTCTTAACCACTGTGCCACCAGGGAAGCCCCTAGCTTTTCCACTTTAAACCATGGTATTCTTCAGATGCTATTTCCTTTGTCACCCCTATCAGTATAAAAGCCCATTTATTCTTCTACCAGAAGTTTTTTTCAGTAATTATTTCTTCACATGGGATGTTTGTGACTTGCTATATATCTTTTTCTATATAAAGAAGAGGCATGTGATGTATGAAGGGAAATTTTAAAGGCCTTTCTATAGATGAAGGGTAAGGTTTAATTGAATTTGTCATCTTTTTGCAAAAGTAGTATTTTCTGCCTAACATCTTTGTTATCTGAAGGAAGTTGGTCCTTCTTTTTTTTTTTTTTTTTTCTTTTTTGAGAAAGAGACTATCTTTATCCCTATAAGCTTCAACTAGAGAGTTTCAATTTGAGTCATCAGGTATTGGTTCTATTAAGGCTCTGTTTTCAAATACCCTGGACCTGTACATTGAAAACAGGACTGCTGGATATTGTGCCTCTGCTACATAAACTAGCACCTGTGATCCGGGATGAGTGTTTTAGTTACAGTTTTTTATGGCAAGGAACAGAGACTCCCTTGGATACCTGGTAATAAGGGTTATGGAAGAATTTGTGTGACATTCACAACCCGGCCAGTGACCAACGCAGCTGTACAGACCCTGCCACGCGCTCATGGGCCCAGAGCCCCATATTTGTTCATCTTGGCCATTGGGTTTCTCTGTCCTCACATAACTTCATTTGCTAAGGGCCTTTGCTAACTGTGGCCTCCAGTCTACCCCAAGACATCCTTCCTGCCTGTGTGTCTCGCTATCTCAGTCTAGATTTCCAAAATTCATACATCCTGGGAGCTGAATATGATTGGTCAAGTTCATCTTTTCACATTAGACCATGTCCTTGGTCCCTGCCTATCTGGGTTAGATGCTTATCTCTGATCCAATTAGCTCTGATCTGAGGTGGGGCTGAGGGTCATATGGATGTGACTTGGTTGTCTAGGCAACAGGAGCTGAGGGCAGGGCAATGGCCCTTAGAGAGCTGAGTGAGTGGGTGCTTGGGTACTGACTGGTATCTCAAGGCAAGCAGAGTTTGAGTTTTGATTGCTCTTCATGAGACAAACTGAATGTGCAGGGCTGCCTTCAGAGTATGATGAAATCATACTTAGAGTGGTGCCCAAAGCAAACATCTTTGCTAATAAGGGCAAACAAAGAATTTGGGCAATTAACTATGTAATTGCGTCACAAACTCTGCTATTGCCTGGGGCATCAGACAAAACCACTCCAAATCAAAAAACTGAGTTTTATTTTAACCTGAATCACCCAGATCACAGCAGAATTTTGCTTGAATGACCCAGACAGATTGCATCAATTTTCTGCTTTACTTTGCTTGTGAAGACCAGGCTGTTAGTGATCACTTCTGGAATGAGAGGAAGTATTTAAAAGAAAAAAAAAAAAAAAGGTTGGAACCTGGAAAGATCTAGAACTTCCTTGTTCTGTATTTCTTAACAAACAACATGCCACTGTAAGGGAATGTGTATGTTGATTTTTAAAAAAATAAAGATATAGTGGATAACCTGACTTCGATGAAATAAAAGCCTTCATTTTTCACTTACAAAATGCGTGTGAGGGAATTAGGCATAAAGGTGTGATACTTCTCTTTGAATTATACTTATGAGATTAAATTTGCACCGTGTTTGTTTCAATTACACTGTATCATGCTGCGTTCCTTACATTGTTCTTTCCTTCCTATTTGTTTTTTCATTATTCAGTCTATCTAACAATGGTGAACACAATTTAATTAGAAACTTTTCCTCAAAGGAGATTTTTTTTTCCTAGAAGAAAGCACAGAATATTTTAAAACAATGTCAGTCCAAGCAGACATTTTTATTTTTAGTGTTTTCATTAGCATGATAAACTTTAAGATGATTCATAGTAACCTTTCTATATCAATCTGTAAAAACATGTTCTTACCCATTCACTGATAACTTCTCAACTTTTTCTTCCAATGATACATGTAGAACATTTGTGTTCCCACCGTGTGCTGGTTTTGATTCTTCAGTGGAGTGTTAAAAGCTTTGGTGATTGAGTCAGACCACCTGAGTGTGAACCATGACTCCAGCTATAAAATGTTGGGGTAGGTACTTAACCTTGGTATCCTATGGTTTCCTCATCTGTAAAATGGGTTTGCAATGGTACTTACCTCATTGAGTTGTTGTGAAAGTGCTTAGAATAGTATTGACCTCTAGTACCTGCTCAGAAGGCTTTTGCTGTTATTTTTACTCTCCCACTTGAGAAAGCACATATTGGAATACAAATGAATGTCAGTAATAGTCTTTGAAGGATGATTGATCTAATTTTTATTTTATCTGAATTGTATATTATACATTTAAATTTCCTAATGAGTAGAAAATAATCCATAACCTTCAGAATTCACCGGATGTCCTATTTTGAGAAATGTTGCTCTAGATAATTTTCTTCTCTGTATTGATGTGCACAACTGATTTTAACAGGTAGTTAAATGCTATTTGAAAAGCATACCTCACCCATTCTGGCAAATCAAATAATTGAAGGATTTAATTAATTTAGAAAAAAATATTTTGCTTTCAAAATGTTTTAAATGTTCAAAACATTTTAGTAAATAATTTACCTTTTGCCACAAATCATAATAAAAATAATAAAAAGCTAATAAAACTGCCACAATGCATTAGTATACATTTTTGGTAAGTGAATCTTGTTGAAATTCTATGTTTCTTAAGTCAAAATGAAATACTTTACACATTACCTAAAATATGTCCTGCTCTATGTGGAAATTAATCTCAGACAAATTTGCATATTCAAATTATTTTACAGGCTAACTTGCAAGTATAGAGATGATGGAAGTCAATTAAGAGCCTTTATTTCTAAATGTTTTAAAGCATTAATTATGAGAATTTGGATTTTCTCTCCTAAGCTGATTTTGAGATGCATGGCTTGCCCTACAGATGTCAACCTGCACTTGGAGATTCTAGAAAGCCCAGGAGCAAGAGAGCCTCCTCCTCTTCACCCTCTCTTCCACCATTCTCACTTGCAGAAAACCAGCCTTTCTTCAGACTTGAGCAGAAAAATCTAATATGTTCCCAAAAAAATCCTTTAGAATACATACTACCCATGCAAATGAAACAAAACAAAACATCCCACAAACTCTTAAATGGCTGGAGGAAAAGCCAGATGTTCATGGGAAGATCAGGTGGCAGAGGAATGGCTTCAGAGTCAGAGCGAAGCTAACCTCTGCAGGATACTGAAGTCAAGAACCTAATTCATCAGTGACCAGACATGCAGAGTCGTTGAGTCAATGCTGAACGAGAAAGTTACGAAAACGCTCACCAAACATGTGTCCCGACCCCTTAACTAATCTGGGATTAACAAAATTTATGTGCTGAATGAATGCTTGATTATTATTATTTTTCCAACTCAGCATGCCTGTCTAGACTTCAAGCTTCATTAGTAGTGAAGAGAAAATCAGCTGGATTACATTAAAAAAAATTTCAGGCAGATTAACAGATGACTGACACCCTTGTGAGATGTCTACCTTGACCCAAGTGCTAAGATAGTTAGAAACAGGCCTCATGTGGAGAAAGAAAGGCCACCCCCTCCTCTATTTTGTACGGGGGATGTTTCCACTCCTAGTCAAATGGTGGTGCTAGTTCTTTATTTTTGAGTTCCCACATTTCCTAATTTCATGGTCATAACAGCCTCCTGTCTACTGCCTCAGAACAGCTTTCACCAAAACTGAAAATAAAGGCTCCATGCTCAGAAGCTCCTTAACGGGCTTGAAAGGTTAATGTTCCTTTCCCTTGCCCCTTCTATAGCATAAGAAGACAGTGTTTCAGTGACATTCTTCTCCTCAAGTAGGTACTCCTATTTCTTCTTCTCAATATATTTTTTTCTTTTTGTTATATGTGCTACTATTTACAAGCATGATGTAACTTTAGAGCCTCCCTCTCCTATGAAAAGATGTTCATTTTTCTCTTAATGCTCCAGGGATATTTTGCAAAGTTACTGGCAAGCATTACTACGACGTTAAAATGTTAAATCTAAACTTGGTACAGTGAAAATTCACTTTTCGAATAATATTCAGCTGAGTCAGAGGGCAACCCGACTACCCTTTTCTTAGTACAGCACTGACAGGCTGTCTGCCTGTCCCAGATAACGCCTATTTATTTGATCCAGCTCTAGCTAGGAAGTTCTGGATTACTGAAATGCGGCAGAATTTCAAAAGTTATTAATTGGCCTGATCACGGACTAGCATGAACACGCTACCTGTTTTCTTAATCTCTGGTGCCGTAACTTATGTGAGTTTGAACTAAGCAATCTGAATAAGCCATTATTTGCTTCCCGAAGGCAGTCAAGTTTTCTGAAAAGCTACGTCATCTAGCAATGCAAAAGTCAGCCACCCTGTCTTTAAAGTGCCCTGTGATTTCAGGTAAGTTCTTTTGGGTCTTGCTGCCTCAGTTTGCTCCCCTGTAAAAAACTCCCAGTCGCTTTTTACAGGGGATGGTATGCACATAAATGCCTCCCCACCACAAGCAGAGTGCTACTTGAGTGTGATGTGGCAGTCACAAAAGACAGGGCAGCATACTTTCATTTTGGTTAGAGGAATGCCACACGTTTCAGGAAATGCGCGTTGAGTTCTAAGTTTCGTGCTGTGTCAAGAGGGTAACCAGTTTTTGCTCTCCCAGACGTGCCCATAGAAGCCAACATGATATTTTTTTTTAGGATTGGGCTTTATCAGGACTTGGATCACGGCAATGATTCCTGTTCAAAGGTGCCAGATTTCTACTGGCTTTCTGGGCCAGATCTAATAGGCTTGCAGAGGTTGCTGGGAAACTCATCTGGTTTTGAATGCAATGTATGTATCACATATATCATGTATATGGTGTATATTAATGTTGAGAGTGAACTTATGAATATGAGGTAGAAGAAGTATTTGAGTTTTATCTTAACATGAACCGAGAGACAAAAGAAATGAAATTAGGTGGGCACTTTTGAGATCTAGGCTTCAGACCCCACTTCTACTCCTTACAACCCCTTCTTATTTCTCCAAAGCAAATGTTTGCTCCAATTTTGTGAATATCCTACGAAGACTGCTCACTAGGCTTTAACACACGCGGCTATACTATTCCAGAGGTTAGATGTAATACTCTACAGTGTGCTAGATTTTAAAGAAATTAGGAATAAAAATAATGTAATTATCAGAGATAACATGGAGGGGGAAAAAAGCAAAATTTTGAATATGAATATAAGGGTCATATTTCCTAGCAGGATCTTTTTCTTAGACCCTTGGAGACATTTGTTTTGTTTTATGGCAGTGACAGTCAGGAAGAGGATAAAGCTCATGCATCTCAAACTTGCAGCAAGGACAAAGTCAAACAGTTATCTTTCACTTCAGTTAACTCTGTATCTTTCATTCAGTTTAGGATATAGAGCTAACTACCTTCTTCCTTCTCCCTAACACCCACTCTAAACCTCTGTACAATATAAATATTTGCACTGCATGTCTGCTAAACATTTTTATGAGGTTTTCTGTAGCTTCTTTGAGTATTTGTCTGTATTCATTTAGTCCAGTTGATCAGAACAACTGCTGGGGCTGAGGGCCTGGTAGTTAGGCTTCGGTTTGCCAGAAACAGAGAACAGCTCTGGTTTATGGTTGCAGATTGGCTGCAAAGATTAATAGGCAAGGATGAGAGTGACCCAGCTCTGAATAGACTGTCCACAGTTTTGTAAAATATTCATAGCCATGTTTCACCCGTACTGGTTGAGAAGTGGTCCTGCCCATTCATTTCCAACAGGGCTGTGTCTCTCTCCTTAATCCCCCTGTGAATCTCCCTGCACAGGGTGTAATAAAGTGCTAGTTTTAGATGCAGGTACTTAACAGGTGGCTTTTGATGAAGGTGATGGTGAGGACGGTGAGCTTGCCTTCTGGGCAACATGTCAGTAGACTTCCTCTGGATCATTCCCACTGGACCCTGACAAAACCTTGCACATCAGTGAGTTTATGATTCTTTCTAAGGAGTGTAAAATTTTTTCTTTCACAATCTGAAGGAGTCAGGATGCAGAGGCTTGCATTATCTGTTCACCCCTAAAAATATCTTGCTGGAAAGCTTCTGCTCAGGTCTCCCCTAGCAGGAACTCTCTGGTGAGGATTCAGATATTCAGTAGTTCAATTCAAGTCCACAGGAGACTGCTGAGTCCAAGCCATAGCTCCCATCTCCTTCTAGTTGTGATACTTAACCTCTGCCCTCAAAGTTCTCATCTGCAAAGTAGGGATAATAAGAGTGGCCACTGGGTATAATTGTGTGGAATAAATGATATTAAGCCACTCGATGCAGTCCTCACGTGTTAGAAACTAAATATAATGAAGTCATTTTTATTCCAAGCCTAGTACAGTATCTGATAATAGATGTTGGAGGAATAAGTGACCAGACCTCATGGTCAGCACCACAGACACTAGGAGTTTGCATCCATTGGACCGTAACAGGGAACTTGACCTGAAAAAAAGGGCAACAAATGCAGCCAGCTGAGCATGCCACGGTTGCATTGCTGCTGCTTCTGTAATGAGCACAAAGTGTTGGAAGAGAAGGTGCAGAAACCCTTAATATCCTGCCCTCCATCATGACTTCTTTTCCTTTGTGACCCTAAGGATAGTCACATCCATTTGTGATAAGAAGAGTAGCAAAGAAAATGGGCAAATACTTGCTGAGACAAGTATGTATGAAACTTGGTACAAATGCTTCACATTCATTTTGCTGTCCAAAGAAGTGTTTTGCTTGGTGGTTGGGCAAAACCTGAGTCTACGCACGTGTGGAGTTGTACCCTGACTTCTCATTCAGTGTGATGCCAAAGACCTGGGATGGTCTGTCCCTCACTGGCTGTATAACAAATACTTCATGCCCATGAGGTGGTAGGAACAGCAATTATATTGAATATTAACAATTCCCGTTTAGGGAGCTCTTGTTTTGTACAATGCTTTTTAAAGGCATGATCACATTTAATCCTTACTACAGCCTCAAGTGGTAAACAATAGTATGATTCCAATTTAACAAATGAGGACACTAAGACTTTGCAAAGTTAGGTAATGTGTCCAATGTTAGATGGCTTTATAAATGACAGTTCTAAGACTTGAAGATAAGCTTCTCTGTTTCCCAAGCCTATGCTCTCAGCCATCACTTGACAAAACATTCATTTCTAAAGTTTTTGATCATTATGATCCTTGCCTTGGAGAAGCAAGTTGAGCATCTAGGGCTGACAAGAGATAATATCATACCCTCTCCAGGCCTCAGTATCTTCATCTGTAAAAGGGGAATAATGATATCTGAGTTACAGAAGTTGGCCATGGCCAACTTACATGGCCATTCATGAGGATTAAATTAAATTAAATAATGGAAGTAGAAGACCTTTATAAAAAGTTCAGTTTTATGAAATACAAGTTTTACATATGGAATGCATAAATAATGGCTTAGTTACATATCAAATCTTGTCACCACGTGAATGAGAGTGGCCCTGGTGTGGGGCTATGAAATGGGTATGAGAGGTGGGTTGGTTTATGTTCCAAAGACCTGAGAGTGTGTGCAGTGGTGGAGGTGTGGGTGGAGAGTCTTGGCCTCCGGAGCGTGTGGCAAAGCTTGTAAATAGGGTGGGCAGAAGGGGTGGGGCTTTGGCGGGATAGTGGCGGATAGGCTGGGAGTCAGCCTGTTCCCTCTCTGAGTAATCCTCTCCCTGGGGCATCCCTGCAGTCTTCGGGATGCTCTCTGACTCCTCTGAGAAGACAAGTGGCTAGGAGCTGCCCTTGCCGTTCTGTTGTAAAAAACCACAAAGACTGGTTCAGCTGCACACCTGGAGCTTCATTTTCCTAACCCCGGCCTTCAGGAGCTTCAGCTGGCTTCGCTCTTCTATTTATAGCCATCCCCAACTCTCAATTCTTTGAGGTTTCCTGCTAAGAATGAATACAAATGGGACGCAGTCTTCCAGCTTCTCTTTCTCGCTGCCTTGAAGAAAACGCACAGCCCCTTGTGGGAAGTGGCAGTCACGAGGGGGAAGAGACAGACCCCAACAAAATGACAACTTAGGGAAACTGACAAGTGTAAGACTTGCTAAGTTTGTGTAGTCACAGCTGCTGGTCTAGGTCCTTGCCCTTTGCTGGGATAGTAGATTGCCACTGGGGTTTTGGCATTTCTTTTTCCTCTGATTCCATCAAACTGTTCTCTTATCAGATAGCCAGCAGCTGAGCAAGCTCTCTAAACATACCTCTTCCCCTAGGTTGGTTCAGGAGCCCTTAAAGCACTTTCACAAATGGATAATCTGCATTTCTGAGACCCTTCCTCCCTCTGCTGTTCACAGAAATAGTCTCAATGAGGTATTTCCTTTCAGAATTTCTAAAAAGATACAAAGAAATCCGCAAGAAATTTTGAGTTTATCTCACAGAAAACATTGGTCTTTTGTACACTCATCTTTATTTACTATAGCCATTATCTGTCAGCGTTCGTTTCCTTAAAACCATGTACAGTAAAGTAATAAAGATGATCACATCACATCTGATAATCCATTTTAATATACTTCACTTTAAAACTGTGTGACAAATACAGATACAAATTTCTTTCCTTCTTTTTTTTTTTTTGCTTATCTTTGTTTCTATAATTAACTAGTGAAACTGGGGCCACTCAAGACAAAAGGACTTAGATGGCTGCCTCTGTACCTTTCAGCAAGAAACACAAAACTCTTCCCCAAAGCCTTTTACCTCACCTCCAGGCTCCCCTTGCATCAAATTTTACTAAAGGATATTTAGAGATCAGAGTTACTCAGAATCCAATACAGTTCATCTTGACACACACTGTTAACTTTTTTCCTGATTTTATTTAAGGAATGAGCTGTGGTTTATTAAGGTCTGTCCAGAGTCTCTGCTCCCAACCAGACTGAAAGTGCCTCAAGTGCAATGATGGGCTTTGTGCCGGCTTCGCTCTAGTGCTGTGGGAGGTCCTGAGATGTTCGGTACATAACTGTGTTCGATAGAGCCTGACATATTCCTTGATCCTGAGGTACAATGTTGTATGATAGATCTCTAGAGCTTGCTTAACTGAAACTTTATGTCTATTGATTAATAACTCCCATTTCCTCCTCTCTCCAGCCCCTGGTAACCACCATGCCAGTCTTTGATGTTATGAATTTGACTATTTGAGATACCTCATATAAGCAGAATCATGTGGTACTTGTGTTTCTGTAACTGGCTTATTTCACTTAGCATGATGTCCTTCTGGTCCATCCATATTGCCACATATTGTAAAATTTACTCTTTTTTAAAGGCTGAATAGTATTCCATTATATGTGTATACCACATTTTCTTAATCCATTTATCTCTTGGTGGACTTTTAGGTTGTTTTCACATTGAGCAAACTATTTTGAATAGTGCTGCAATGAACATGGTTATGCTAATATCTCTTCCAGATCCTGATTTCAATTCTTTTGGATGTATACCCAGAAGTGAGATTGCTGGGTCATCTGGTAGTTTTATTTTAATTTTTAAGAACCTCCATACTGTTTTCTACAGCAGCTAAACCATTTTGCATTCCTCCCAACAGTGTGCAAGTGTTCCAATTTCTCCACATTCTCGCCAGTACTTGTCTTTTTTGTTTTTGATAATAGCCATCCTGACAGGTGTAAGTGATATTCATTGTGGTTTTGATTTGCATTTCTCTGATGATTAGTGATGATGAGCATTTTTTCATGTATCCACTGGCCATTTGTATGTCTTTGGAGAAATGTCTATTCAAGTTCTAAGCCCCTTAAAAAATTGGATTGTCTTTCTGATATTGAGTTGTATGAGTTCCTTACGTATTTTGTAGATTAACTCTTTTATCAGATATTCGGTTTGCAAATATTTTCTCCCATCCTATGGGTTGTCTTTTCACTCTGTTGATTATTTCCTGTGCAGATGCTTTTTAGTTTGATGCAGTTCCACCTGTTTATTTTGTTTTTGTTGCCTGTGCTTTTAGTGTCATATCCAATAAAATATGGGCAAGACCAATGTCATGAAACTTTCCCCCATTTTCTTCTAGGAGTTTTACAGTTTTAGGTCTTACAGTTAAGTCTTCAATCCATTCTGAGTCGATTTTTGTGTACTATGTAAGATAGCATCCAACGTCATTCTCTTCCATGTGGATATCCAGTTTTCCCAACACCATTTGTTGAAGAGACAATCATTTCCCCATTGTGTATTCCTGGCAACCTTGTTGAAGATCAATCAACTGTGTATGTGCTGATTTATTCAGGGCTCTCTATTCTATTCTATTGGTCCATATGTTTGTCTTTATGCCAGTACAATACTGTTTTGATTACTGTAGCCTCATAATATTTTTTGAAACCAGAAAGTGTTATGTCTCCAGCTTTGTTTGAACAAGTCCAATTTTGAGGCCCCATTTCCCTCATCAGTTGAATGAAGGCATTGGACTAGGGGAGCCCTATGGTCTCTGTGGCCATGCTTTATGATTCTATAGTTCTTGCTTTCAGCAGTCCACACTTAGAACAGTGAATTGAGATACTTATATAAGCACAGTCAAACCCATGGGCATCTATGCTGGGAATAAAAGACACATCATCATTCCATTGATTTAGGACTCTGACCAGAGAAAGAAGACTCTGATATCGCTTGCAGCTGCCTGAAGTGTTTTATGCTTATGAATCCAGTGATCTGAGGATAAAGGGAAGGGGTCAGATTGTGCTTTCTTTTTGCCTCTTTTTTTTTCTTCTCTTCTAAGGGTAAATAAAAGGCAAGGATACCAATTAAAAAAGAAAAAAGAAAAGGCAACGACTTATTGGGGGTTGGGTGTTGGGGGGGGAAAGCACACTAAATAATTTAATTTCAGTTACAATAAATCTCAAGTGATAATACCCCACTCCTGAGAATGCTCCCTGGTGGACAATGCCTGGGCATCGTATTTTAAGTAGAAAGGTACAGGGACAGGGTGACATCATAATATTCAGCATGAAGAACATCGCTCACATTGGGTTGCTGGTGTATTCCTCCAGATTATTTAGGCTTCACAAATCAAGCAAAGAGGTACTTCAAATCTAGTTTGTGAAGGAAAAGATTCATAGAAGAGTGTTGTTTTCTAGGAAACAAAAAAGCAGAAAGCAAAGGTCTCCTGCTTACTATGGCATTCATGTTGCATAAGCAATATTGATATAGTTGAGTATTCCTCATTCAGAGCAGTTCACAGATTACTCGTGTTCAGACTACACAGGGCCCTTGCTTCACACTCTTCTCACCATCTGGATTCTATCCATTTTACTCCTCCCTCTGCCCTTGGAATAGAAGCGAAACTTAAGTGGGCCAATTTTCTACTTGTTAGCAGCCATGGTAATGTGTTCAGTAGGGAAAGGGATTTATACTGTTAAAGTGAAGGAAGTTTTTGGATTGTTTAAGGCTTTAATTTGTTGACGGGATTTCTAGAATCCACGAACACCAATATTTGAGAATTGAGTACACTAGGCAAGTTTGTAGATGTACGAAAGTGTAGCTAACAAGGGCTGTATTTAAATTTCTTATCCAGCTCTTTAGTTCTAAATTTATTGCCAATTTTGTTTATCAGACTTATTCTCAGAGGAGTGGTATTTGCTGTGGCCACAAGGAAACATCTGTGAGCTTAAACCTTAGAGGCAGATAGCCAGTTAGAACATTTGGCATTTAAGGCTTAGATTGCAGAAGAGAAAAATTAATCAAGGCAACCCTTAAAACTATGGAGAAGGCAACTAAAAAAAAATGTCTTATCACTGACAAACTGAAGTATTGAGTTCATGTTAATTAAGAAATGTCAGGATTTATAATGAATCAACGAGGAGTGTCATATTATGGCAAGTTTGGAAGTTGATGTCAATCTCTATTGCCAGGATTTATGGTAGATTATATAACAGAATCCTGAGCTCTAAGAGATCAAAAGAAAATGCTGGCTCTTTCTTCATCCATTCTCTTCGGTCAAGCCTACCCAGCAAGAAGCCAAGTGGAGAGCTGAGCAGTTATCTGAAGTGGGCAGTAGAGACAGCCAAAACCAGATAATACATAACCAGAAAGTCACCGTGGAGGGAAAATGTGGACTGAAAATAGACGGGAAGGGGGTAAAATGTCAGACAGTTTGGTCAGTGTCCACAGTCCAAATTCACTGGATGACAGCCAATTCCTGGCTTCATGTAATTATTTAGAATGAGTCTAAAAGACTGGAGTTAAAAAAAAAAAAGACGAGTTCATTAACAAGGTTGTTGTATGTTTATGCAAAATTTCTCTGTATCTGTATTTACTATCTGTGACATGTTGAATTCTGAGTATTTCCAGGGATTTCACTATTTTAGATTAGTATGTTGAGGTGATTAAGGAAGCCCATATAATCTATAGTCTTACATGGAGAAAAAATTTTAGATTAATTGAATGTTATTTAATTAACCTTTCCCCCCTACAGCATGGGCTTATGAATTTTCCATCGAAAACTCTGATTCTCTCCTACCTTTACCATTTCCTCATGTGGCAATTTCTGTATCCCCTGGATTTTAGTAGAACATATCAAGGAATTGTACAAGCTCACTGGAATAGGATTTGCATTACCATTGGTTAAAAAATAAAAAATAAAACTACCAAAGTCTCAGATCAATGTGGTTTTTTTTCTTCTATTTGATATGAAAACCATAAACTACTTACTCTGAGCAGATGTTTCCTAGACCTAAAATATAGTTATCAGTCCTTGGCCCCTATAAATCTGTCACTGTGTACCTGCTAATCCTGAAGCCTCCTTAATTCAATGTTAAACTTTCCATTCGTTGTTTTTTTATTGAGGAAAAGTTCATAAATTAGGTTCCCTGCTGCTTGGAATTAAGAAAAAACACAGTCAGGCTAGTATTACAGAGAGAAAAACAAAGTTAAGAAGTTAAACAAGTATTTTTTTCACTCTATCATGTCTTGTACGTTGAAAGCCATTATGTATAGCATTTTAAAAACAAAAAAATAACCCAGAGCCTTTTTTCAATAGCTCAGGCTGATGTTTGAAATTCACAGTGAAAACTGCCCACGGAATACTCTTGAAGTACTCCAAGGGAGTCAACTGGAATATCTCATAATAAAGTAAAAATTCAAGAAGAACTTTGCATGCAAGTAAGGATTAAGGAAGTTGTTTTATAAGTAATAGGATAAAAGTGTGTATTAAGTGTCATTGCTAAATTTCTCACTTGCTCTGGGTAATGACTGCTTTTCCTATCATAGGGCAATGTCTGAATCTCTGTTGTAAACCCATATAACACAGCCACAGCAGGTGCAACTCTGCTGCTGAACTCATGTTTGGAGATACTGTAGGCCAGGACTTTTGGATCTAATGGCAAAATTGACCTACAGAAATGGAACTCATTCTATGGACCTGAGTTGATATAGTGGATGGTGTACTTAAAACATCCTCCGTATACACTGTGTGGTCGAAGTTTCTTTACATGTTATCAGGGGTGTTAATAAATGTATCTACAATGCTCAGTAGTCCACTTTACATAGAGAAAGCCCAAACTTTTTTTTAAAAAAGGTCTTTTATTTCATTCTTTTTCCCCTCAGAGCTTTACCATAGCTGCTAGGAAGTGAAAACATTTCCTGATGTGATTTTCACAACCTCCTTCTTCTTTTGCCAGTTGTATGGTACTAATAAGAAGCAAAATATGTGTGTGTGTGTGTGTGTGTGTGTGTGTGTTTAAATTTTTATTGAAGTATAGTTGATTTACAGTGTTGTGCTAGTTTCAGGTGTACAGCAAGGTGATTCAGTTATGTGTGTATATATATATATATTCTAACATATATACGTATATATATGTATGTGTTCTTTTCAGATTCTTTTCCCTTATAGGTTATTACAAAATACTGAATATTCCCTGTGTCATAGAGTAGGTCCTTACTGGTTATCTATTTTATATATAGTGGTATATATGATAATCCCAAACTCCTAATTTATCCCTCACCTCTTTTGCCTTTGGTAACCATAAGTTTGTTTTCCATGTCTGTGTGTCTAGTGTGTGTGTTTAATTTAACTCTAAAATAGGAGAACGTCTTCAGAGTATAGACTTTGTATTTTCAATTACCTACCTAAAAATAGAGACAAGATTCTTACATTCTCAGTCACTGAGAAACCTTTCTATTGAATTGAATTATTCGAAGTGGCAAGTGGCAGGTTCTTAAGGAAAGAAAAAAGCTGATTAGGTGAACAAGTAGCCATTTCACTTTATTTGTGATCACCAAGTAATCACATTGTTTTTTATTTAAAATTTAAAAGAGAAAATAGCTGACTTTCAAGTCCATTTCTCATTTTCTCCATGGAACATTTCTAAACTAGTTAGCAAACCTCTTGAAAAGCCATGCATATATTACAATGAAAGTACAAATTGTCACCATTGCCTAGAAGTCAATTTGAGAGGCTATTTATTTAGCAGTTTGTGAATCCAGTACCAGCATGGGATGTAAAAGATTAAAAGCCCCTCTGGTTTGTAAATACCATGCTATCATTCAAAATGTTCCAAAGCACAGGAAGTCTGAGTCAACTGAGTAATCCTGGAAGGTTGATTTTTATGTAACCTGCCCAAATTACAAGGGAGGGCTGGGGTATGGGACCCAGGTCTGTCTGCCAATCAGCTAGAGATGCTAGTGGATTAAACCTGATTTCTCTAAGGATCAAACTGGCATATATTGCTCAGTGGGTCACTTCCTCATTGTAGAACTGGCCTCTTTTAGGGAAGTATTTCAGGAAAATTTTCCGTTGGACCTCGTCTACCCTGCTGTATAGGAAATGAAGGTTTCTAGGTGAAGCCTTTACTTAGTAACTAACCAAAACGTTATTGTCACCAATGCCAGGCTTGGCCACTGTCCTCAAAAGTGCAGTGGGACTGGTCAGGCCAGTCTTCCAAGGGAGGGTGGGGCTGTACTATTGTTCCTGGGTCCACGGAACCTGCAGAGCCTTGTCTGCAAGGGCCTGGCTGACTGCTGGCTGCTTAGAAGCCCCGCAAAACCTCCGCTGGCTTAGGAATTTTAAACAGCTATAGTTTTAATCCTTGTATTAAGAGTCTGAGCAGCTGTGAAGGAACTCTCCTGTGAATCATAGAACTGGGAACAGGATGAACTCCTGGAGCTTCTTACTTCCAAGGAGACAGTGCCCGTAGCTATTTGCCAGCTCAGAGCAGACAGCTAGTTTGGAGAACAAGGAGATAGACAATGAAGAGGAAGGAAGGAAAAGGTTTTTAACCAATAAATGAGTCCTCTACCCACCTGGGGCTGAAGAAAGTAGAGCCAGTACAAACCACTGGGAGTTTGGGTCCTACACAGTTTTTAACATGCTATTCCTTTCCTCAACTTTTGTGTTTCTACATGCTTGTCGGTCTCTGAGTGGGCTTGAATTTCTCTTCGCACTTTGAGGTCCCGGATCGGAAGCTGATTATCCCGAAAAGGTCTGAGGTTGTGCCGTTGCCGGGACTTTGAAAGAGGTCTGAACAAAACCATTGGGATTCCAGATGCCATGGAACCTGGGGCTTTTTGTGCATTTATCTTGTGTCACTTGGGTAATAACACCAAAATCATCCCCCCCCCCATTTTTTATTTATAAACAACACAGATTATCCGTGTTTCTCCCACTCCCAAAGCTCTATGTTTTAGTAAATGTTGGTCTTAAGTATCAGTAGAAAGAATCTAAGGGCTAAAGAATAAAATACATAAAATATGTTAGTAGGTTAGTGTAGTACCCACATGTGGGGTTGTCCGCTACCATTGCTTCTTTCTTTTTTTAAAGATCCAGCTCTTCCGTTTAAATAACCAATTCTTTAAAGTCCTGTTTCTTTTATGATCTACTTTACTCATCCCTGGAGTCAGTCAGTCAAGTAAGTAATATAATGACAGTAATACTACCTCTCCCTGTATTGATCACATTTTCTGCTGGCCGTGGTGCTTTGCACCTTAGAGTGAATAGCTTACTTAGTCATTACAACATCTCTAGGAGTGGGTATCATTATACCCACTTTCTAGGGAGGTAAACCAAGGCTCAGAGAAATCAAGTAATTTGCTGAGGGTCATCCAGTTGGTAAATGGTATAACAAGACTTGAACTTAGAACAGTAACTCAAGAGCTTGACCACTGTAAATATGGGTTTTCAGATTATGTTTGCAGGCAAAGGGCTTAGATATTGAAGGAAATACAGAAACAGTATTAAAGAAAAGGCCTCTTCCCTCGAGAAGCTTATAATCCACTGAAATGAGGAGCTCAAATTTCCACTGTGAAATATTTGTATCCCCTTCGCCTGGAACAAATTCCTATGATTTCCTTTTTTACTGTTTAGAACTCATCCACTAAAGTCAAGAACTCTGAGTGTAAGCCTTTACCAACTTTGGGCAGTGACTTTTCTATATTTCATCATCCTATGAGTACACTGTCTTGCCGGTAAATGACAGTTAATGGAGTTGACTGATTATATCTGGATCAATTTAACTTAGCAAAAAGGCAACAGGCAAAGGTTAGTTGACCAGTAAACTCATTTACCAAATTCAATTCCCATTCTGACTTCTCTCTCTCTAGTGAAAATGTGACATCAGATTTGATTTCTAGAGGTGAAGGGGTCTTTGATCAGTAAACCAGAGCCATACCATCAGGTTTGCTTTGCTAATTGAGTTTGAAATAGATTAATGGTAAACATTATTTTGGGGTCCCCTGGGCACATATGAACTGAAGATGGCAAGAGATGACTCAGATGGATGTATAAGGACTGGCAGAGGGAAGGATAATCCACAAAATTGGTAAATCACACATGAATAACCAAGAACTGAATACAATATAACAATATGTGTTCATTTCCACTATTGAATAAGTTACCATTATCCTCTCTTCACTCTTCATTTGGGTCAAATTACTTCTCTGCTGTATTTCTGTTCTTACTGGTACCTATTTGCTGTGATTTCTCCTAGTTTTGACCCTATCTTTTGGTTTTAATCTTGTCTCTAAGTAAATTGCAGCCCAGTAAATATACTCTAGTATTGTTTATTGTAACTCCTGCCTTTAGGCCAGGTGCCATGAGAAGGCACTTATCTTATTAATTTATCTGTCTGGATATGTGCTAATGAGAGCCCTAATACACACTTTGAGTATGGTTCGTTGAGTCTAAAAGATTCAATTTGGTTCATTCAATTTATTTTGGCCTGTCTACATAACAGTGCTACACAGCTAATTATAGTAGTTCTCTGTTCATATTGTTGACCTGACACATAGTAGCAAATCAGATGGATCAGAATTTTCTAACCAGTCTGAAGCTATATGTATACAGCAACAACATATTCTCAGAAGAAGTGAAAATCTTAGTCATCTGGAAGTCTGGGTTCCATGATGCCTAAGAGAGCTAGACACCAGGAGCTAGAATCAGCTGAGGACATGCACGCATACATCCATGTCCACGTTTTCTTCCCATTACGACATGTAGCCACTGTTTGGGCACCTATTTAAGTAATAATATTACTGCCCATCAAAGTGTAAATATTTTGGTACTAGTTGAGTACTAAAAAACTTTTCAGAATAGTTTTGTGAACTTTACTCAGCACAAGCATGCCGAACACATTTCTTCCAATTGCTTTGGCAACAGGAGACGTTGGCTAGTATGTTTTAAAGAAATCCACCCATGTTTCTGTTGATCTTTATTCAATCCCATTGGACCATGGGAACAAGATGTAGCTGGGAATCCTTGTCAACCAGGAAACCAGAGTCCTTTCAAGGGATGGGTAGGAAGGCAGGTGGGAGGGGAGAAGCATGTTTTCGAGGGTTGATGTTTATCTCGTTGGCCTGTCAGGGAAGATTTTCTGGGATAAGAACAAGGCTTATTGGTTATCCTTCCTGTGCCATGAAACCTCACCAGCTCACTTCACTGCAGGCTTGTTTGTCCTCTTAACACCAGTGCCTTTGCCTTGCATTTCAGCTGAAATCCTTTCTACCCAGGAGGAAAACCAACAGAGAAAACAGAGGAGGTGTTTCCAGTTTTGAGAACTCAGATCAAACTAGAGATATCTGCTCTAACTGGAAATCTGAAGAAATAAATTATGAACCTTGTTCACTAGAGGTAATATAAAAAACAGCTTTGCTGGTTTTCATAGGAAGGCTTTCTGTGTAGCCTCTCTGAGAACTGGCTACCTGAGCGATTCATCCTCGAAATTTGAGGATGTGTAGTATCCAGGGTTTAGGTGATATTGGAGGAACAGGTTGTTAATCTAGGGGATGCTGGACTTTGACTTTTGTCCAGGTGATGTAGACACAGGTTAGGCTGCTGAGATCTTTGACACTACTTTCTAATGTTGAAGAGCATTGGAGGAAGGTTATGCTTCTGAACGTTGAATTATGTAGAAGTACCGTTTTTCATTTTTAAATCAACTCATCACCTTTCTTTTGCTTCCATTTAAAAATAGTTGTTGTGTTTTGCATATTGTATATAGAATGCATGTTAATTTGAACATTCTTTGAAGAGAAAAGAACAAAGATGTAAATAAAAATCACCTACTCACCAGCCATAGATAATCACTAACAATATTTTAATATATTTTCTTGTAGTCTTTGCTTAGTATTTATGTATGTGTATATGTATATATATTTATTTGCATATATTTGTATATTAAATAAAAAATAAAAAATTCCCACAGTATAATGTTAACAAAAACCCAAAATGCAACACAATTTCCATTTGCAAAACATATACATATGTATATATACAAAGTATATATTTTACAAAGTGAAATTATGTTGTATCTTGGATTTTCATTAACATTATATTTGTATAGCACTTGTGTATAACATATATACATAATATACACACATATACACACAGGTATGTATTTTGCAAGTTGAAATTATGTTGTATCTTGTAGAAGTTATTTAATTATTTAGGTGTTTCAACATGCATTTTGTCTACATCTGTTTATTTCCTTAAAAATAATTCCTAAAAGTGGAAATACAGTGTCAAAAGGCAAAGCTGCTTTTAAGGTGCTTGAGGGGGTACTGCCAGATTTCTTCTATTTCCTTCTGAAGCATTATTATTTTGCAGAAACTCTCTTAAAAGATTCCAAGCAAAAATTGTCTTAATCCCATGTAGAAATCAAATTATTATTTTATTTGGCCATGTCACCTCTGGTCCTTGTCCATGAACTTATGCTATTATTGACTATTTCCATTAAGATAATGGATAGAATTTTATTTCCTACATTTTCTTTTGTTGTATCATGGGTAGTTTCTATTATGCTACAGTATTTTTTTATCTTTCTTGTTCCCTTCTTCCTTTCTTTTTGCTTTGCCTGTACCTCTTCAGAGAAACCAGTGAATACAGCTTGATGTGTTCCTCTACTCCTTTCTCGATGGTCACACACAGCACTGTGATATACATTGATATACAGGGGAATGGTCCCTATTTATCTTAAAATGTGGGATCAGGCTATATACACAGTATATGCGTGTGTGTGTGTGTGTGTGTATTGCTCTGTGTCTTGATTTTCTCACTTTGAAATACGTCTTGGAGATGCTGAGAAAGATGTCTTATTCTTTTCCATAGTTGTATGAGGTATGAATTTGCTAAAATTTATTCAGGTGTTCTGCTATCAATAGACATTCTGTTGTGAATAGTTTTCAACACATAAAAAAAGTGCTATCACTACAAATATTTGTAGACACATATTCTTAGCTGTGGATGGTTTTATTTTTATGGTCTAATTCCCAGAAGTAAAATTACTCGTTCAAAGGATATGTGTATCTTTAAATTTTAATGGGTTTTCCCATATTATTTTCTAAAAATATAATAACAAACCACACTCCCACTAGCAATGTTTGAGAATATCATTTTCCTCACATTTCCACCAGCACTCCTATTTCTCTACTTCCTAATTTTTGCTAGTCTAATGAGTAAGCATTAGACATTTCAATTTTTTGACTTCTAATGAGGTTAAGCATGTTTTCATATTATTATGGTCCCTTTGGACTCCTTATCTGTCAATTACCCATGTGTATCCTTGGCCCCTATATAGTTGCTTTTTTTCTTATTAATTTTTAAAACTCTTTGAAGATTATCAATTTGGGGGGAAGGGTCACATTAGTTGCTATATTTTCACCATCAACAATTTGTTCTTTGATTTTATTTTTGTAATTTTCTTCCACAAAATAAAAAAAAATCTTATGATATCACATCTATCGCTCTTTCTTTACAGAATCTGGGTTTCCAGTCTTGCTTTAAAAGGTCTTCCCACCTAGTTTCGTAAATTTTCTTCTAATTTAAATCCTAATTTTTATTTTTTGTATTCGTAATATTTTACCAGTAGTATTTTTCCATCTTGAATTTATTTTTATATAAAGCTAGGAGGTCCAAGTGTAGTTTCTTTTAGATGGATAGCCAATTGTTTAAGCATCACATAGTCAGTAAACTGCCTTTTCTCTAGTAAATTAAATTTCTGCATGTACTAATATCTATTTTTTCATTTTTTTTCTCTAGTCCACATGTCTGTTAATCTATTGCCAGGCCTGAGCCATACTGCTTCTGTGTAATAGCTCTGTAATTTATTTTAGTATCTGGCAAGGTGATGCCCCTCCCCCACATTCTTCTTCTTCTTAATTTTGGTCTAGTTTTCAACACTTAAGAGTTCCATATGAATTTTAAAGGAATTCTATTAAAAAATAATCAAACAGATAAAAGCAAAGCGTATTGATCTTATGGTTGTAACTAACTTAAATGTGTACTCTAATTTTCAGTGGTTTGACGGTTTTGTGGTCTTCACATTTGTTTAGACCTTGTGTTAGGAACTTCCATACGATTAATTTTCTTTATACAGGATTGCTCTCATATCTTTCTTGTTATATTTCCTTTTAGAGTAAAAGTAATCTAGTAAGAGGAATAACACTGGAAAGAAATGTATTAAACCACTGACATTAGTTGACCCTGGTGGTAGGATTATGAATGAATTATTTTAGCCTCTTCCACTTTTCTGTATTTCCCAACTTTTCCATATTTTTAATGCATTATTTTTATAATGGTAAGAAGTCAATACAATTTATTTTTTAAATGGAATGGGAATAATAGTGCCTTGGAAAATCATACATACAATAGTTTCCCATGGAACTCTATTGTTATCTCCCTAGATCAGTGATTCTCAAGGAGGAAAGGTGGTGGGTAAAAGGAAGAGCTCTTTGTTAGTGTTGTGTGTGAAATTTAAGAAAACATTTTCCTTATTATTCACCATTTTAACCATAGCACCTAGCTGGTGTCTAGAAGCACTCTGAATATTTGATCATGAATGAACTTTATAAAACATTGTAACAACATGTTGTAACATTTTGTATTTGGAAAACAAATTAAAAATCTATTGTTTTCACAGTATGAAATGAGAAAATGAAATTCAATAAAAATATCTTATTGGTTGGTGAGAATATACATCTTCCCTTCTATGAATCAGTAATAAGAAGTTTTACCCAGGAGGCCAATTCTCTCCAGATGGTTCTATCTGGAGAAGGAGCATGATATTTATCTCTTTATACAAAGGATGAGAAACACAACATTGAATTACAATTAAGAGTCACATCTTATCATCTTACTTCTTCAGCACCTAGCACAAAGACTAGCACTTAATAAGTGCTTAAGGAGTATTGGCAGACTAATTTTAAAATACTGGATTATTTTTGGTGACCAAAGAATTGAGCATTATTAGGCTTCTCATTTTAAAAATGTACATGATATTTCTGTCCTTCTGTCTATTACTAATATATTATATTAGTGAGAAATATTATGCAAGGACCAGGAGGAAAAAACCCACATCTGTCCTTGCCAGTGGGCTGCATGTGGAGGTGATGGAGTGGTTTTACTCTCTAAATGACTGAAAAATAGGTTATGGTGCCCCAAGGAAGTTCCTGTTGCTTGCTGACAATTAGTAGTGTCTGTTTAAATCATGCACTTTTATTGGGCCTTAAAATTATCTTTCAGTTAGTTTCAATTTCATCAGGACAAGAGACAAGCTGAGGAGAATAGATTACTGCTCACTATTTTGTTGGAAGATTTCAACTTCATTCCACCCCTTTCCAGATGAGTGTCTTTGCAGTTCTTCCTTTTCTCTTTCTCATCCTACCATTTTACTTCCCCCTTCTTTCTTATTTTCACCCTTCTTTCCTTGTTCCTGGAGAAGCAGTCTGAATCAGGAAGAGGTAGGGAAAAGAGAAAAGAAACCTAGACTTGGTAGTTCTTCATTCCTCCTTGTGTCACCTCCCTTTCCTCAAGCTCTGACTTTATCTGCAATCTTAGATACAATCCAATTTATAGTATTCACTCTTTCATTCAAGAAGTATTGAGCTCCTACTATGTCGGGGTGGTGTTCTGGATGCTCAGCTCCAGGAATGAACAACATAGACAAAGATCTTGCTTTTATGGAGATGACATCTTATGGTGGAGGGAGGCAGATAATAAACAATAAGCTTGACAAGTAGGTATAGATGTCAGAAGGTGGTAAGTACTCTGGCAAAGAGCAAAAGAGAAAGGGGAGGGGCTACGTGGGTGTGGAGGGAGGATGCAACAAGTTAGTTAAGGTAAGCCTCGCTGAGAAGGGAGCACTTGAGCAAAGACGTGGACGAAATGAGGAAGTGAGACAGTGGGGACCCAGGGAAGAAATTTCCAGGCAGAGGGGCGATCTGGTGCTAAGCCTTGAGGAGAAGCATTCCTCATAGGAGGCCAGTGGGCTTGGAGTCCAGTCCGGGAGAGAAGGTCAGAGGGCTAAGGAGAGGACGGGGCAGGTAAACTGCTTTTCAGTTGGGGAGTTGAAAGAGTAACGCTTTGGATAAATTTAAATGAAAACTTTCTCAAACGTGCTTTCATACTATCTAAAAAACTCAACTTTCATGTGAAAACTTGATTAGCAAGCAGACTGCTATATGGTTAACCTTCCCTCAGAGCTCTAGGTAAATTTTGTTTTGTAAACTTCTCTTCCTTTTTTAAATTCACCAATAGAGAGAAGAATTATAAAGGATCCACAGAAAACTAAAGCAGAGTTCTCCCAGCGCTATGGAGATAGAAATATATTCAAGTTGCCACTGAGTATATTTATGTATTTAATGTTTGAGGGGGCAGAATTACTCGACTTAGTGATTGCTTAGAAATGTGATTCATCTAGTTCCATGACTCAACTAGTAGCTTTCAGAGAGAATGTAAGGTCAGAACCTAGCGATTGATAAGAACAAAGAAGAGGGCATAGATGTATACATGTCTAGCAGGGGGGCCAGGGTGACACGCTGGAGGTGAGTATTCAAGGAAGAGGTAACAAGGAACATGTCTGGGTAACAGGGTAGGATTTGGCGCAGTTGGGGGGTTGCAAGTGGTTCATCACGGCTGGACTGCAGGCTTCTGTGGAGAGACTGGGGGTAAGCAGATCACTCAGAGGCTTGCAATGACCCAGCAGGCTACCAAAACCCAAATAACAAAAATCAGATACAAGTCTAGAAAGAGCACTCTGGCTGGAGTATGAGCATGGTGCAGTGGATAATTGATGGAATGAGATTCTTGAGGAGACAGGCGTAGATTGGGCCATTTAAGTTCATCTACTGATATTTAAAAAATATGAAAAGAAATTTTAGGTAGCAAAATCAAGACAGAGTTACCAACTCTTTGGAAATGATGGGACTAGAATGTTTGGAAAGAAGTCAGATCGTTCACTTGTTTATCATCTATGCATTGTGTGTCTCTGCTCGGACCCAGGTGGCTGCCCAGTGCTCGGAGAACAAGTCAGTGTGGGAGGTGCTCATAGGAGGAGGATCCCAACTCCTTCACAGACCCCAGTTCATCAGACTCAGTGGTGCAGAGTTGCAAGGATGGGCTTTTGGCATATCCATGATAACAGGAATTCACTCTTGTTCAAAAGCGATTCATTCCTCCAACCAGTGTGTGTTAAATATAATCAATGTACATGGCACCGTGGTAGGTTCTCAGGGAGCTAGCTGTGTATGTCGAGGATGTTTCATTTTATTTGAAGTGAGTCACAGACATGTACACTAGTCAATTATACATTTCAGGCAAAGTCTGATTCGCTTTCCCAAAGACAGTGACGCATTAATTTCCTAAGAGATTGACCTGCCCTGGAAGCATTGAGAGAGTCTTGTTTGGGAGGCTGATTATAGTCAGAATCTTGGAAAGTAGGTGGGAATAACTGAGGCAGAGAGGGATATACCTGAGAGGATGGTAACAGCTCTTGAGCAAGGGATCGGTAGCTTTGGGGTGAGCGCAGTGGGTTCAGGGGGCAAGGAGGTCCAGGAGGAGTGAGGGCTTGTGCTGGAGCAGGTACACGGGCCCTGATTGTGGAGAGTTTGACAGACCTGCCTACCAAGATGGGTTGGCTTCCTCTGTAGGTGACAGACAGCCATTAGAGCTCCTCAAACAAGAAAGTGACACACCAAAAGCAAGTATTTCCATTGAGAAGTCCCAAGATACAGGGAGGATTGGATTGGGAAGCACCTGGCCTCAGGAGGAGGCAAGGACAATGCAGGGAAAAAGGCAGATATGGATGAAGATAGAAGGAAGAGGGGAAAACGCTGCCCAAAGATCTGTTGGTGTGTGGGAAAGCCTTTGGTAGGAAAGAGAGTCAGAAAATGTGAACCATCCTGGCTGAGAGTGAAGTGCGTTCAGATGAAGCAGTAGAGACCCTCTCCCAGTAATAATTCTGGCACTAACATACCCAAATGTCTATAAATCCCAATATGTTTCTGGGCTTGAGCAACTTCATAGTCTTGTTATATTGAAATAAAAATCTGGACTTCTCTAAATCCATCCTCTTTCCATAAAACAGTAATGGTCTCTCATAGGTGTCGTACATCTTTGGATGAAGCTGCTGAGGCAAAATCCTGTTAAAAACGAATTCATTATCTGAATGAGCTGTCACTTTACAGTGTGATGTAAAGGAGGTTTGGGAGACAGAGCATTAGGACTTTTTAGCAAAGTATGTTGCATACCATTTGTTATAAACCATTCTCTGCCCCTCTGTTTATAACCATATAAATGTGGCAGAAATGTAGGCTACAGGTCACACTTATGTAGAAACAATGTCTACAAAATGTTAAAGGTTAGATCGTTTCAGGCTCTCAGTAATAAAGAACTGTGTAGTTCTATTAAAAGGTAACTTTTGTATCTTGCCAATGTTATACATTTTTGATCTATGGATTAGGAAGGGGATGGAGGTGGGGTAGGCAGTGGGCATATGGAGCTGTTTAGACAGAGAGAAGCCCTTTAGATTATGTATAAAATATAACTAGGAGCTTTTGGCTCCTAGAGAGAAAATTGAGAAAATCCACTTCTTTGGAAACACTGCTAAAACGACAACAGAGGAAAGAAAAAAGGCATAAATCCATGAGGACAAAGACAACGAGAGAGGAGATAACAGCAAACTGGAGTGATGCATGAAATTCTAGGATGTGAAAGCTGGTGGATGACTGGTAACCAACCGAGCAAACCAGTTCAGGTGAAACCCAAGCCTGTGGGCGAGGGGCAGCCATTGAAAAGCAAATCCATCAAACTGTGGATCCCCAGAAAGGCATGGGATTTGGAGGCAGCAGGTGCCTCTGAAGATGAGGGTTGGGATGGGGCTGAAAATAGGAGAACTGGTTGAAAATCTTTAAAAGGAGCAATCAGAGCAACAGATGCACTTCTGATTTCCGAATCGTCTACAGTTTAGTGGAGAGGGGTAAATGTCTTCCTGAAAATACAGAGTGAAGACTGTCCTGCTGAATGGAAGACTCCTCGCACCCTGCATCTCAATACAGACAGCAAAGCTCATACCATCCAGGCAGAAATTTGGAGGAGTTGTCTCTGAGGAAACAGTCTAAGAGAAAGGACCCTCCAAAACTGATATTTAAGAGTCTCTCAGTGAAATGACAAGGCCCCACCTAATTAGAGATGCACACGTAGAAATATGATTTAGATTAATCAAGGATCACCAGACAACACCAGTAACATGAAAGATAGACACCCAAATAAACAAATAAATACACACACACACACACACACACACACAATCCAGTTCTGTTGGAGGAACTATATAGGATGAATAACATCTTGTATCTTTCTTGAGCTACTCTTGGCCTAAAGGAGGCAGAGACAATCTGGTTGGTCTTAGCAGCATCAATGCTTGGACTGGTTTCATTCTGGTCTCAGTGCCTGGCTCTTTCTCAACTTCAGATTTTTCTTTTTAAACATCTTTATTGGAGTAAAATTGCTTTACAATGTTGTGTTAGTTTCTGCTGTATAACAAAGTGAATCAGCTATACGTATATATATATCCCCATTTCCCCTCCCTCTTGCATCTCCCTCCCACCCTCCCTATCCCACCCCTCTAGGGGGACACAAAGCACTGAGCTGATCTCCCTGTCGTATGCAGCTGCTTCCCACTAGCTATCTATTTTACATATGGTAGTGTCTATATGTCAATGCTACTCTCTCACTTCGTCCCAGCTTACCCTTCCCCCTCCATGTCCTCAAGTCCATTCTCTAAGTCTGCGTCTTTATTCCTGTCCTGCCCCTAGGTTCTTCAGAACCTTTTTTTTTTTTGAGATTCCATATATATGTGTTAGCATACGGTATTTGTTTTTCTCTTTCTGACTTACTTCACTCTGTATGACAGTGTCTAGGTCTATCCACCTCACTACAAATAACTCAATTTTGTTCTTTTTTATGGCTGAGTAATATTCCATTGTATATATGTGCCACATCTTCTTTATCCATTCATCTGTCGGTGGACACTTGGGTAGCTTCCATGTACTGGCTATTGTAAATAGTGCTGCAATGAACATTGTGGCACATGTCTCTTTTTTGAATTATGGTTTTCTCAGGGTATATGCCCAGTAGTGGGTTTGCTGGGTCGTATGGTAGTTCGGTTTTTAGTTTTTGAGAAACCTCCATACTGTCCTCCATAGTGGCTGTATCAATTTACATGCCCACCAATCGTGCAAGAGGGTTCCCTTTTCTCCACACCCTCTCTAGCATTTATTGTTTATAGATTTTTTGTTGATGGCCATTCTGACCAGTGTGAGGTGATATCTTATGGTTTTGATTTGCATTTCTCTAATGATTTGTGATGTTGAGCATCCTTTCACGTGTTTGTTGGCAATCTGTATATCTTCGTTGGAGAAATGTCTATTTGGGTCTTCTGCCCATTTTTGGATTGAGTTGTTTGTTTTTTTGATATTGAGCTGCTTGTATATTTTGGAGATTAACCCTTTGTCAGTTGCTTCATTTGCAAACATTTTCTCCCATTCTGAGGGTTGTCCTTTTGTCTTTTTATGGTTTCCTTTGCTGTGCAAAAGCTTTTAACTTTCATTAGGTCCCATTTGTTTATTTTTGTTCTTATTTCCATTTCTCTAGGAGGTGGGTCAAAACGGATCTTGCTGTGATGTATGTCATAGAGTGTTCTGCCTACGTTTTCCTCTAAGAGTTTTATAGTGTCTGGCCTTACATTTAGGTCTTTAATCCATTTTGAGTTTATTTTTGTGTATGGTGTTAGGAAGTGTTCTAATTTCATTCTTTTACATGTAGCTGTACAGTTTTCCCAGCACCACTTATTGAAGAGGCTGTCTTTTCTCCACTGTATATTCTTGCCTCCTTTATCAAAGATAAGGTGACCATATGTGTGTGGGTTTCTCTGGGCTTTCTATCCTGTTCCATTGATCTATATTTCTGTTTATGTGCCAGTACCATATTGTCTTGATTACTGTAGCTTTGTAGTATAGTCTGAAGTCAGGGAGTCTGATTCCTCCAGCTCCTTTTTTTTCCCCACAAGACTGCTTTGGCTATTTGAGGTCTTTTGTGTCTTCATACAAATTTTAAGATTTTTTGTTCTAGTTCTGTAAAAAATGCCATTGGTAATTTGATAGGGATTGCATTGAATCTGTAGATTGCTTTCCTAGTATAGTCATTTTCACAATATTGATTCTTCCAATCCAAGAACATGTATTTCTCTTCATCTGTTGGTATCATCTTTAATTTCTTTCATCAGAGTCTTATAGTTTTCTGCATACAGGTCTTTTGTCTCCTTAGGTAGGTTTATTCCTAGGTATTTTATTCTTTTTGTTGCAATGCTAAACAGGAGTGTTTCCTTGATTTCTCTTTCAGATTTTTCATCATTAGTGTATAAGAATGCAAGAGATTTCTGTGCATTAATTTTGTATCCTGCAACTTTACCAAATTCATTGATTAGCTCTAGTAGTTTTCTGGTGGCATCTTTAGGATTCCCTATGTATACTATCATGTCATCTGCAAACAGTGACAGTTTTACTTCTTCTTTTCCAATTTGGATTCCTTTTATTTCTTTCTATTCTCTGATTGCTGTGGCTAGGACTTCCAAAACTATGTTGAATAATAGTGGTGAGAGTGGATATCCTTGTCTTGTTCCTGATCTTAGAGGAAATGCTTTCATTTTTTCACCATTGAGAATGATGTTTGCTGTGGGTTTGTCGTATATTGCCTTTATTATGTTGAGGTAGGTTCCTTCTATGCCCACTTTCTGGAGAGTTTTTATCATAAATGGGTGTTGAATTTTGTCAAAAGCTTTTTCTTCTATTGAGATGATCATATGATTTTTGTTCTTCAATTTGTTAATATGCTGTATCACATTGTTTGATTTGCATATATTGAAGAATCCTTGCATTCCTGGGGTAAATCCCACTTGATCATGGTGTATGATCCTTTGAATGTGTTGTTGGATTCTGTTTGTTAGTATTTTGTTGAGGATTTTTGCATCTATATTCATGGGTGATATTGGTCTGTAATTTTCTTTTTTTGTAGTATCTTTGTCTGGTTTGGTATCAGGGTGATGGTGGCCTCATATAATGAGTTTGGGAGTGTTCCTTCCTCTGCAATTGTTTGGAAGAGTTTGAGAAGGATGGGTGTTAGCTCTTCTCTAAATGTTTGGTAGAATTCACCTGTGAAGCCATCTGGTCCTGGACTTTTGTTTGTTGGAAGATTTTTAATCACAGTTTCAATTTCATTACTTGTGATTGTTCTGTTCATATTTTCTCTTTCTTCCTGGTTCAGTCTTGGAAGGTTATACCTTTCTAAGAATTTGTCCATTTCTACCAGGTTGTCCATTTTATTGGCATAGAGTTGCTTGTAGTAGTCTCTTAGGATGCTTTGTATTTGTGCAGTGTCTGTTGTAACTTCTCCTTTTTCATTTCTAATTTTATTGATTTGAGTCTTCTCTCTCTTTTTCTTGATGAGTCTGGCTAACGGTTTATCAATTTTGTTTATCTTCTCAAAGAACCCGCTTTTAGTTTTCTTGATCTTTGCTATTTTTCTCTTTGTTTCTATTTCATTTATTTCTGCTCTGATCTTTATGATTTCTTTCCTTCTGCTAACTTAGGGTTTTGTTTGTTCTCCTTTCTCTAGTTCCTTTAGGAGTAAGGTTAGACTGTTTACTTGAGATTTTTCTTGTTTCTTGAGGTAGGCTTGTATAGCTATAAACTTCCCTCTTAGAACTGCTTTTGCTGCATCCCATAGGTTTTGGATCGTTGTGTTTTCATTGTCATTTGTCTCTAGGTATTTTTTGATTTCCTTTGTGATTTCTTCAGTGATCTCTTGGTTATTTAGTAACGTATTGTTTGGCCTCCATGTGTTTGTGTTTTTTACGTTTTTTCCCCTGTAATTCATTTCTAATCTCATAGCGTTATAGTCAGAAAAGATGCTTGATATGATTTCAATTTTCTTAAATTTACTGAGGTTTGATTTGTGACCCAGGATATGATCTATCCTGGAGAATGTTCCATGAGCATTTGAGAAGAAAGTGTATTCTATTGTTTTTGGATGGAATGTCCTATATATATCAATTAAGTCCATCTGTCCAATGTGTCATTTAAAGCTTGTGTTTCCTTATTTATTTTCATTTTGGATGATCTGTCCATTGGTGAAAGTGGGGTGTTTGTTAAAATTCCCTACTATGATTGTGTTACTGTTGATTTCCCCTTTTATGGCTGTTAGCATTTGCCTTATGTATTGAGGTGCTCCTATGTTGGGTGCATGAAATTTTACAATTGTTATATCTTCTTCTTGGATTTATCCCTTGATCATTATGTAGTGTCCTTCTTTGTCTCTTGTAATAGTCTTTATTTTAAAGTCTCTTTTGTTTGATATGAGTATTGCTACTCCAGCTTTCTTTTGATTTCCATTTGTATGGAATATCTTTTTCCATCCCCTCACTTTCAGTCTGTATGTGTCCCTAGGTCTGAAGTGGGTCTCTTATAAACAGCATATGTATGGGTCTTGTTTTTGTATCCATTCAGCCAGTCTATGTCTTTTGGTTGGAGCATTTAATCCATTTACATTTAAGGTAATTATCAATATGTATGTTCCTATTACCGTTTTCTTAATGTTTTGGGTTTGTTATTGTAGGTCTTTTCCTTCGCTTGTGTTTCCTGCCTAGAGAAGTTCCTTTAGCATTTGTTGTAAAGCTGGTTTGGTGGTGCTGAATTCTCTTAACTTCTGCTTTTCTGTATAGGTTTTAATTTCTCCATCGAATCTGAATGAGATCCTTGCTGGGCAGAATAATCTTGGTTGTAGGTTTTTCCCTTTCATTGTTTTAAGTATGTCCTGCCACTCCCTTCTGGCTTGCAGAGTTTCTGCTGAAAGATCAGCTGTTAACTTTATGGGGATTCCCCTGTATGTTATTTGTTGCTTTTCCCTTGCTACTTTTAATATTTTTGTTTGTATTCAATTTTTGGTAGTTTGATTAATATGTGTCTTGGTGTGTTTCTCCTTGGTTTTCTCCTGTATGGGACTCTCTGTGCTTCCTGGACTTGATTGACTACTTCCCTTCCCATGTTAGGGAAATTTTCAACTATAATCTCTTCAAATATTTTCTCAGACCCTTTCTTTTTCTCTTCTTCTTCTGGGAACCATATTATTCACATGTTGGTGTGTTTAATGTTGTCCCAGAGGTCTCTGAGACTGTCCTCAATTCTTTTCATTCTTTTATCTTTATTCTGCTCTTCAGCAGTTATTTCCCTTATTTTATCTTCCTGGTCACTTATCTGTTCTTCTGCCTCAGTTATTCTGTTATTGATTCCTTCTAGAGAATTTTTAATTTCATTTATTGTGCTGTTCATCATTATTCTTTTGTGCTTTACCTCTTCTAGGTCCTTGTTAAACGTTTCTTGTATTATATTCATTCGATTTTCAAGATTCTGAATCATCTTTTCTATCATTACTGTGAATTCTTTTTCAGGTAGACTGCCTATTTCCTCTTCATTTGTTTGGTCTGGTGGGTTTTTACCTTGATGCTTCATTTGCTACATATTTCTCTGTCTTCTCATTTTGTTTAACTTACTGTGTTTGGGGTCTCCTTTTCACAGCCTGCAAGTTCGTAGTTCTCGTTGTTTTTGGTGTCTGCCCCCAGTTGGCGAGGTTGGTTCAGTGGCTCCTGTAGGCTTCCTGGTGGAGGGTACTGGTTCCTGTGTTCTGGTGTGTGGGGCTGGATCTTGTGCTTCTGTTGGGCAGGGCTGCATCCGGTGGTGTGTTTTGGGGTGTCTGTGAACTTAGTATGACTTTAGGCAGCCTCTCTGCTAATGGGTGGGGTTGTGTTCCTGCCTTGCTAGTAGTTTGGCATGGGGCGTCCAGCACTGGAGCTTGCTGCCCGTTGCGGGAGCTGGGTCTTAGTGTTGAGACGAAGATCTCTGGGAGAGCTCTCGCTGATTGATATTACGTGGGGCCAGGAGATCTCTGGTGGTCCAATGTCCTGGACTCGGCTGTCCCACCTCGGATGCACAGGCCTGACACCCACCCGGAGCACCAAGACCCTGCCAGCCACACGACTTGGAAGAAAAGGAAGAAAAAAAAGGAAAAAAAAAAAAAAGAAGAGTTAGAACCCCAAACCACATGGTAAAAGCAAAACTAAATAGACAAAATCACACTAAGAAACATACACACAGACTCATAAAACAAAAACAAACAAACAAACAAATAAAAAAACAAACAGTCAGAACCCTAGGACAAATGGTAAAAGCAAACCTATACAGACAAAATCATACAAAGAAACATACACACTCAAAAAAAGAGAAAAAAAAGTAGAAAGCAACCAAACCAATAAACAAATCCACCAATGATAACAAGCAATAAAAACTAAAGTAAGATAAACATAAAAACCAGGAAACAAATCAGACTCAAAAAGCAAACGCCAAGTCTACAGTTGCTCCCAAAGTCCACCACTTCAATTTTGGGAACATTCATTGTCTATTCAGGTGTTCTACAGATGCAGGTTCATCAAGTTGATCGTGGAGATTTAATCTGCTGCTCCTGAGGCTGCTGGGAGAGATTTCCCTTTCTCTTCTTTGTTCACACAGCTCCTGGTGTTCAGCTTTGGATTTGGACCTGCCTCTGTGTGTAGTCTGCCCTCAGGCATCTCTTCCCCACCCAGACAGGAGGGGGTTAAAGCAGTGGCTGATTAGGGCTCTCTTGTTCACTCAGGCTGAGGAGAGGGAGGAGTACGGTAGTCATAATTGGAACGTGGGGTGAGCCTGTGGTGGCCGAGGCCAGTGTGACATTGCAACAGACTGAGGCAAGCCACGTATTCTCTTGGGGAAGTTGTCCCTGGATCTTGGGACCCTGGCAGTGGCGTGCTTCACAGGCTCCCAGGGGGACAGGGGTATGGGTAGTGACCTGAGCTTGCACACAGTATTCTTGGTGGCAGCGGCAGCAGTGCTAGTGTTTCATGCCGTCTCTGGGGTCTGAGTTGATAGCCGTGGCTCATGCCTGTCTCTGGAGCTTGCTTAGTTGGTGCTCTGCCTTCTGTGGGTGTATGGAGCAGGAATCCCCTCTCCTCGTGCACCCCGAAGCAATGGTCTCTTGCCTCTTAGGCAGGTCCAGACTTTTTCCCAGACTCCCTCCCGGTTAGCTGTGGCGCACTAGCCCCCTTCAGGCTGTGTTCACACAGCCAACCCCAGTCCTCTTCTTGGGGTCTGACCTCTGAAGCCCAAGCCTCAGCTCCCAGCCCCCCCACCCCAGTGGGTGAGCAGACAAGCGTCTCAGGTTGGTGAGTGCTGGTCAGCACCGATCCTCTGTGCGGGAATCTCTCCACTTTGCCCTCTGTACCCTGTTGCTGCACTCTCCTCCGTGTCTCTGAAGCTTCCCCCCGCCCATCCCCCATCCCCACCAGTGAAGTGGCTTCCTAGTGTGTGGAAACGTTTCCTCCTTCACAGCTCCCTCCCAGAGGTGCATGTCCTGTCCCTATTCTTTTGTCTCTGTTTTTTCTTTTTTCTTTTGCCCTACTCAGGTACGTGGGGAGTTTCTTGCCTTTTGGGAAATCTGAGGTCTTCTGCCAGCGTTCAGTAGGTGTCCTGTAGGAGTTGTTCCACATGTAGATGTATTTTTGATGTATTTGTGGGGAGGAAGGTGATCTCCACGTCTTACTCCTCCACCATCTTGAAGGTCCAATGCTTATGGATTTTTAATTTTTCAATAAAACCTTTTCTCTTCATTTCTGATCACACATCAAGGGGGGTTCAAGCCAGGAAAAACTTGTGTGCTGCCGAGTTCTAGAGAGCCTTTCAAGTCCTCTTGCCCGGTGTCACTCTCGCCAGTAGACAGAGTTCAGTTCAGAATCAAAGGACAGCATTATTCTTTGATCAGAGGATGGAGAGGTGCAAGCTCATGCTCTAGAGCACATGCTGTCCCCACAGGTGGAGCTGCTTTCCTGGGTTCTCCTCAGTGGAGAGGAGGTGGAGTTCTCAGGTTCACAGTCATGCTGCTCACAGCTTCATCTTCAGATTTAAATCCAGAGTTATTATGGGTGGTAACACCTGGAACAAATTTATGGATGTTTTCATAAACCATTTTCTAGGAATCCCAGAAAACCTAGAAGGCTTTTATTTTGTTGTACTAAAAGCTAAATTTTAGATTTTAAGTATTTTATTCTATGTTGTCAGCAAATGAAATAAGAACACATTTGCTGTCATTCTATGCATTTTGCCTCATATTTCATCATTGTCATTCTATGCTTTTGCCTAATGTGTCATTCAGAATGAAGAATTTAGAAGGATGAGTTTTCATTTCGTGTATGTGATCCCATGGAGGGCTTTCTGCCAGAAATTTATTACAATGATCCCACCTCTGTCCCCTGATTAAGGAACGGAAGACTCTTCTCCATGACAGCTCTTTGTTGAACCACATTGCTGTACTATCATTCATGTGTCTTGAGGTCATCTTGGGGTGGTATATTTAATTGGGTCCCTCTAGTATTGTAAAACTCCAAGAACACAGAATTTATTTAAAAGTCTTGAGTCTTTTTTGTTTGTTTTTCCAGGAAACCTTATGGCTATGTCCTTTGATTTGGGACTATAGAGTTTCTGGATAAAGTCTCCATTTCTTAGTTTTCTGGGTAAATTCTTGGGAATTGGTAAAGCTCCCAAGACTACTCTTTGTCATGTTTTTCTAATTAACAGGGAAAGAGCCATATAAATCTTAGAGTTTTAAGATCTTGGGTTATTGTATCTACCTGTCTATTTCATATCCATTCATTGTGGTAACATATTGTGTATAAAACAAATCACATTTTTACATGTGCGTCGAGCATTCCCTATGTGGAAGGCATTATGCAAGAGTAAAGCAAAGAAATATAAGCTATGATATTTGTTGTCTTGGCGTGAGTGTTCTAGTTGGGGAGATGAGTTGTGAAAAGTAAAATAAGAAATATTTATATAACAGACACTGTAAGAGTTTGCAAACATTATTAAGACTAATTATATGTCAAAAATTATTATAGAATTCAGGGCAAGAGCAATGAACTTAAATTGAGTTGCATAACAAAAAACTTTTAAAAGGGTGAAATTGTGTTGGAGGAGTGGATTTGGGCAGAAGGAGAAAAAAGAGAGGAGCAAAAATAAAGAGGTGGAAAACCATAGGGTGTATTTGATGAACAGAGAGCAAGGAAATCATGTATATGGGGGAGGGGCACCCTCGATCCCAAACTTCTGGACCTGTCAGGGTGCTTGGGTTGTAAGAAGCTGAAACCAAATCTGGCTCACTTAGGCAGAAAAGGAATTTACAGTATTGGGTCTTCCAACCCATGAATATGGTATATCCATCTATTTATTTAGGCCTCATTTAATTTCTCTTTATTTTTTATAATTTGAACAGTTTTCTGTGTAGATTTACTCATCTTTTTTTAAGTTTATTTTTTATTGAGTATAGTTGAATTACAATGTTGTGTTAATTACTGCTGTACAGCAAAGTGTCCCACTTATACATATATATTCATTCTTTTTCAGTTTCTTTTCCATTATGGTTTATCTCAGGATATTGAAGATAGTTCCCTGTGCTATACAGTAGGACCTTGTTGTTTATCCATTCTATATATACCAGTTTGCATGTGCTAATCCCAAACTCCCACTCCTACCCTCTCCCACCCCCTCCCCTTGACAACCACCAGTCTATTCTCTGTGTCCCTGATTTTGTTTCTGTTTCATAGATAGGTTCATTTGTGTCACATATTAGACTCCACATATAAGTGATATCATATGGTATTTGTCTTTGTCTTTCTGACTTACTTCACTTAGTATGATAATCTCTAGGTCCACCCATGTTGCTGCAAATGGCATTATTTCGCTTTTTTTATGGCTGAGTAGTATTCCATTGTATATACGTAACACATCTTCTTTATCCATTCATCTGTTGATGGATATGTAGGTTGTTTCCATGTCTTGGCTGTCATAAATAGTGCTGCTATGAACATAGGAATGCATGTAGAAGATTTGCTCATCTTTTATTAATACTTTTGTTCCTAGATAGTTGATACTTTTATGTTACTGTCAAAGATATTTAAAAAAATATTTCAATTTCTGTTGATGATACATAGAAATATAGTAGATTTTTCCATGTTGTCCTTGTATCCAGCAAACTTGCTAATTTAACTTATTAATTATAATAATTTTGTCTATAGATTTTTTTGAATTTTCCAAACATTTCATACCTTGTATGAATAATGACATTCTAATTTCTTCTTCCTGGCTTTATTCTTTTTCTTGCCATATTGCATTGACCAGGACCTTCTAAGACAATATAAATAGAAGATGATAGTGGGGATTCTCATTTCTGATCTCAGAGGGACAGCTTTTAACATTTCACCATTAGGAGTGATGTTTGCTCTACAGGGTTTTGTAGATACTTTTCAAAAAAGAAACCAGTTAATCCTAACTAGTTGAATAACAGTTATTTTAAAATTGTGAATTAATATAATATTTAATTTTAATATTAGTAATATAATATGTATTAATATAGTATTACTCAATATAAACGTTATCAAAGATTTTCTGTATCTATTGAGATGGTCACATGAATATTATCCTTTATTCTATTAATATGATGAATATGATGATTATATTAGTTGATTTTCAAATGAATTTTTTGTTTTTGAACTACATCCAACTTGATTGGGATATATTAATTTTTGTCAAAGGACAAGTTGATGAATCACAGTCAGAAAAAATTGGACTGAGGACAGGAAAAGAGAGAGCCCTTTGACTGACAGTCTTCAATGGGAGAAGAGGATTTCCTCCAAAGCCAAATCAGGAGGCAGCATAGCTTTGTGACTAGAAGCATTGGTTTTGGACTCCAGACTGCCTGGTTTGATATGTCAGCTCTGCCTCTTACTTGGTGTGGATCTTAGTTCTGAGTGGCCTTCTCCATGTAAATGAGGATAATGCTCTATCTACTGCATAGGTTTATGCTGAGGATTAAACAATACAGCACATTAAAGTGCATAGGTCATTCCAGGCTCTAGCGAGTGATTTAATTTCGGCTATTATTATTGTTATTAGAAAAAAATCTCCTATAAATAGAGAGTTCAACTGAATGTTGAAAATTGTTTAAATGTATTTACCAGAAAGATTTTCATCAACTGAAAACACTGAGTAGTTTTTTGATATTTTGTCCTGATTCAAAACCTTGAATAATTTTTAAAAGTCATTTGTGGTATCTGACTGTTCAACGACTTCCAACCTTTAAATTTTTGACAGCTTTATCGAGGTATTATTGACACAATAACTATGCCTATTTAGAGTGTGCAATTTGATGTTTTGACATATGTGTATACCCATGAAACCATCACCATAATCAAGACAAGGGACATATCCACTCGCACCCCCAATGTTTTAATCTCTTTCCCCTCCCCTCCCCTACCCCACTGGCCACCAAGAAATGGCTTTGGTGCTCTGTGGCAGTCTAACCCTGCCTCCAAAACCCCGCAGAGAAAGACAGCAAAAGTGCTTCCCTACTGTGGAGTCCTACTGGATTTTAATGAACATCGATAGAGTTTGAGCCATATAAACCCAGTACTAATACAGGGTTTAATACCATACTAATACAGTAAAATACAGGGTTTGTTTCAGAAAAGGTGATACTAAAAATGCACGTAGATGAGGGACTTCCCTTGTGGTCCAGTTGTTAAGACTCCGCACTCCCAATCCAGTGGGCCTGGATTCAATCCCTGGTCAGGGAACTAGATCCTGCATGCATGCTGCAACTAAGACCTGGTGCAGCCAAATAAATAAGTAAATAAATAAATAAGTATTAAAAAAATATATATCTCTTTATAAAAAAAAATATATATTTCTTTATAAAAAAATAAAAGTGCATGTAGATGAAAGTGTTTGTTTATTTGATTTCCAGCAACCAAGGTGAGATCTTATCGGGTCTGCCATGACAGACAACACTTTTATATTCCACAACCACTGTCCCATCCTTTTGTTTTTCACTCACTGTCAGTCAATTCCCCAGGGAGCATATGCAGCCTATGTGTCCCCAGCATTATATGGCAGGAACTGGGGGAAATAATAAGGCTTGGACCCATCTTTAAGAAACTTAGAGTTTAGTAGAAATGAAGTGAAAGGAGTAGTAGGGTAAGGAAAGTAGTAAACTTGTTAAGCCTACCATGTGCTAGACACCATGCTGAAATGGTTTGTACACATTCTTATTTAAATCTCTCAGGAAGCCTATGAGATAGGTCCTATTAGCCTATTTACAGATGGGGAAACTGAAGCTCAGAGAGGTTAAATAACTTGCCCAAGGTTCCCGAGTTATCAGTGGCAAGGCTGAAAGTGGTCTGTGGCTCAATATCACATTAGTCTTGTTGCTGCCACTGCTCTGAATTGCACCCTAGACCTAGTAATGAATTCCTTCTTGATCCTCTGCTTCTCCCCCGGTCCAATTTTTATGCACACCAATCTGAATTTTTGAGGACCCAGACACTGCGCTCCTGCCTTCTCCCTGTTCTTTTTCTTAGGGCCAGGGTCAGGCATCCTGGTCCCCAACCCTGTCACGGGAGCTTCTCTTCCTGCTGCCTATGACCCCTGATGCTGACCATCTGCTCGTTCTACCTTGCACCCTGCCTGCTTCCCTGTTTCCCATCTCAAACCCTGCCTGCCCATCACTCTTGATGGGAACTCCCGGCCTTGTCCTGTTGGCCTGTTGTGGCCCATTCCTGGTTCCTGCTCTCTCTGACCATCTTCTTTTGTTCTGATTCAGCCTTTCATTATCCACAGCTGATCTGTCCTCAAGGTCTGCTCCTTCTCAGAGGAGCTCAAGTCCTGACTTCTTCAGGTCCTGTAGCTGGTACCTGTCTCATCTGCATCATTTGACTTCATCACTACCTCCTTTTTGAGATTTCTCTCCTTTTTTGATCTAGATTTGGACTTACTGCATGAATCATTAACAAATAAATGTCTCCACAGTTAATCACTTCCAATTTGGAGTTCAGTCTGGTAGATTATAAGGAAGTAATAGCTCATATTGAATAACTTGACCTCACCAAGAGGAACCAGGATCCCTGTGTTTCATGGGCGTGTGATGATACGAAGGTTACAAGCATAAAGTGCAGTGCTGAAGACATTCCTACTGGTCTTCCTCGGTGAAATGTTCATCCTAATTTTTCTTTTTATCTCTGAGACCACTTTTACACAATTTTTAATAAGTCATTAAATTAAATAGATTCAATTTTCTCTGTCTAGCCAAACTGCAGATAGAAGGATCTTTGTATAAAACTAATAATAAAAGACATTTTACTTGCCTCTTTTCTCTAGAAAGGTGCCTGCATGTCACCCATGAGCGAGGGGCACACTTGTTCTTTGTACCTTCTTTCTCTGTTCCAGAGAAATTGATTAGCAGACAGAAACGGGGGTGCAGATGTGGTTTTTACATTTAAAAAAAAAATTAAATCCTTGGAAGGATTGGGCTTGGCTGGCACCTAGAGCAGCGTGGATACAGAGCAGCTGCTCCAGTGTCCACGTGGAGGCCTAGCCCAGAGTTACACCAGAGGGGGTTTGAGATGTCGCCAGGTCTCTGCGTCTTGGGGTCATTGTTGCCCCCGACGTCAATCTTTGTATAAGGCTTCTGTAAACTCTCTGGGAGTTTATGCCAATCCAGTGCTTCAGCCATGGCTTACCCATGATGGTATACTGATTATATTTTCTCCAGACCTCACGGGATACTAGCCATTGATCACAGTGAGATTGAGTTGCAAGGTCTTTGGTTTTGTTTTGTTGTTGTTTTTTAAAAAATTTTTATTGGAGTGTAGTTGATTTAAAATGTTGTGTTCCTTTCTGCCATACAGCAAAGTGAATCAGTTATACATATACATATATCCACTCATCTTTAGATTCTTTTCCCATATAGGTCATTACAGAGTATTGAGTAGAGTTCCCCGTGCTATACAGTAGGTCCTTATTAGTTATCTATTTTATATGTAGTAGTGTGTATATGTCAATCCCAATCTCCCATTTATCCCCCCCACCCTTTCCCCCCCCGGTAACCATAAGTTTGTTTTCTATATCTGTGACTCTATTTCTGTTTTATAAATAAGTTCATTTGTACCCTTCTTTTTAGATTCCACATATAAGTGATATCATGTGATATTTGTCTTTGTCTGTCTGACTTACTGCATTCAGTATGACAATCTCTAGGTCTATCCATGTTGCTGCAAATGGCATTATTTCTTTCTTTTTTATGGCTGAGTAATATTCCATTGTATATATGTACCACATCTTCTTTATCCATTCCTCTGTTGTTGGACATTTTGGTTGCTTCCATGTCCTGGCTATTGTAAATAGTGGTGCAATGAACACTACGGGGGGCTTTGGGTTTTAAAAAATTTTATTTATTTATTTATTTATGGCTGTGTTGGGTCTTCGTTTCTGTGCGAGGGCTTTCTCCAGTTGCGGCAAGTGGGGACCACTCCTCATCGTGATGCGCGGGCCTCTCACTATCGTGGCCTCTCTTGTTGCAGAGAACAGGCTCCAGGTGCGCAGGCTCAGTAATTGTGGCTGACGGGCCCAGTTGCTCCGCGGCATGTGGGATCCTCCCAGACCAGGGCTCAAACCCGTGTCCCCTGCATTGGCAGGCAGATTCTCAACCACTGTGCCACCAGGGAAGCCTGGGGTCTTTGGATTTTAATAACCTTCATCATCTGCCTTCTTCCTTCATCAGGGAGACAGCATAAGGTGTCTATATTACCACTTTCATTATGCAGCTGAAAGAACAGGATAGAGGTTAAATCTACAGTTATGCATTGATAGACTGCAGCAAGCATCTACAGCAGTAGAAAATGCTGTTTTCCCATTCATCAGAAAAAGAAATCACCAGTCCTAGTGAAATGGGCCCACTGTGAACCAGAAGACAAGAAACAGACAGGATACATGGAATTTTAAGCAAAGAGAGAGAATAGCCCCCTCTACCCATACGTTTGATCACTGTTATTAACTGGGGGCTGCTGATAATTCTGAAAGTTTTTTCATAATTTTTTTTAGAAAGATAAAATCTAAAAATGCAAATTTCTCCAAGTTATAGATGGTAACTTTTTAGAGTTTTAGAAAGCTATGCTTCTTTTCTTTTTCTAGGATAACATTTTTATTTTGATTATAAAATTGCCACTATAAATAGCCAGTCATGTTCATCAGGCAGTTAATTTACATTGTAGAAAATATATGAATCATTAACCTAAATTTAAAAAGTAGCTGATATCTTGTTGTCACATACTGTATGTGATCCCTCTTGTCACAAAGGTAAAAAATGGTTTCATAACCTTGCCAATATAATTCCGAAGAATTAAGAACTTATTTGTACTTGCTAATTGAAGTTATTCTGGTTATGAGCAAGAAACTGTGCCTATTTCTCTGACGAAAATAAAAGGATTTTTCACTTTCAGGATTTTCTTATGGGTAAATAGGGTTCCCCTGACTTTTCTGGTGTGTGTATAATTATATGGGATGTATATAACTCATGCTTTTATGTTAGTGAGTGTTAATTCAATTTGGTTATGTTTTTAGTTCGCCTATTGCATTTAAAGAGAATTTTTTGCATATAGTGCCTTAAACCAGAAACTTAACCCCAATGATGAAAAAGACTTTTGGGTTTTCATAGAGGTTGGTAGGGGACATACTGTGGGGGAAAGGGTCTTTTTACAAGGCATCAGATCCAATTTTGCAGACTGTGGTTACTCTGACCATGAACTATGATGGATAGTATGAGCCATGATATTGAGATTGAAAGGGATGGTTGCCTTTGGACAAGAGAAGAGCTAAAATTTTTTGACCTCTGAGTCTAGCCTCTCCAGCCCCATCTCCCAGGGTTGCCCGGCTACACGTCCTGTACTCCAATCCTTCTCCTTCCTCCCATGACCAACACCCTTCATTTCTCTTGTTCCTTCATCTTGGAGTTCTCATCTCCTCTGGACCTGTGAAAAGCCCAGATAACAATAACAGATGACATTCACTTCTGGAGCATACTATATACTGTTCAGTGTTCCAGGTACTTAACACATACTGATTCTTTTAATCATCACAATAACCCAATGATAAGAAGTTCTATTCATATCCCCATTTTACAGTTGAGAGAATTGAGGCACTAAGGGCCTAAACAATTTGTCCAAGATCACATGGTTGGTAGTAGAGCCAGGATGTGGACCCAAGAGTCCAACACAAGAACCCATGTTATTGGTCACCACACTATCTTGCACCTTGAACTCAGATCAAATACATAGCACCATCACGGTATAACTCATCAGCGGCATGTTGATCTCTTCTGCTTAGTTGTGTGCTACTTGTGATGAGGAATATGCACCCTTTCCAGCACCTGGGGCCACACATAAGGGCTGTCCTATAACCTTAATTACTGTCATCATTGTCATCCTCATCCTGCTCTTCATCATCTACCACTTATTAGGCACATTTATGTGTCAGGCACACTTCACATAAATGAGATTTAACTCTCACAATGATCTTAATGAGGTTCTAATTATCCCTATTTTATAGTTGAAAATACTGTACATTTAGGAAGTGGCAGAATGGGAGTTTAAGACCCTTCCAGTGGGAGAGAACTTCAAGATGGAGGAGGAGTAAGATGTGGAGATCACCTTCCTCCCCACAGATACATCAGAAATACATCTACATGTGGAACAGCTCCTACAGAACACCTACTGAACGCTGGCAGAAGACCTCAGACTTCCCAAAAGGCAAGAAACTCACCATGTACCTGGGTAGGGCAAAAGAAAAAAGAAAAAACAGAGACAAAAGAATAGGGACAGGACCTCATCTCTGGGAGGGAGCTGTGAAGGAGAAAAGGTTTCCACACACTAGGAAGCCCCTTCTCGGGTGGAGACGGGGGGTGGTGTGGGGGAAGCTTCAGAGCCACGGAGGAAAGCGCAGCAACAGGGGTGCAGAGGGCAAAGAGGAGAGATTCCTGCACAGAGGACTGGTGCCGACCAGCACTCACCAGCCCGAGAGGATTGTCTGCTCACTCGCTGGGGCGGGCAGGGGCTGGGAGCTGAGGCTCAGGCTTCGGAGGTCAGACCCCAGGGAGAGGACTGGGGTTGGCTGCATGAACACAGCCTGAAGAGGGCTAGTGCGCCACAGCTAGCTGGGAGGGAGTCCGGGAAAAAGTCTGGAACTGCCTAAGAGGCAAGAGACCATTGTTTCTGGGTGCACGAGGAGAGGGGATTCAGAGCGCCGCCTAAACGAGCTCCAGAGACGGGCGCAAGCTGCGGCTATCAGCACGGACCCCGGAGACGGGCATGAGATGCTAAGGCTGCTGCTGCTGCCACCAAGAAGCCTGTGTGCGAGCACAGGTCACTCTCCACACCTCCCCTCCCGGGAGCCTGTGCAGCCCACCACTGCCAGGGTTCCGTGATCCAGGGACAACGTCCCCAGGAGAACACATGGTGTGCGTCAGGCTGGTGCAACGTCATGCTGGCCTCTGCTGCCGCAGGCTCACCCCGCATCCGGTACCCTTCCTCCCCCCGGCCTGAGTGAGCCAGAGCCCCCAAAGCAGCTGCTCCTTTAACTCCATCCTGTCTGAGTGAAGAACAGATGCCCTCAGGTGACCTACACGCAGAGGCAGGGCCAAATCCAAAGGTGAACCCCAGGAGCTGTGCGAACAAAGAAGAGAAAGGGAAATCTCTCCCAGCAGCCTCAGGAGCAGTGGATTAAATCTCCACAATCAACTTGATGTACCCTGCATCTGTGGAATACCTGAATAGACAATGAATCATCCCAAATTGAGGTGGTGGACTTTGGGAGCAACTGTAGACTTGGGGTTTGCTTTCTGCATCTAATTTGTTTCTGGTTTTATGTTTATCTTAGTTTAGTATTTAGAGTTGATTATCATTGGTAGATTTGTTTATTGATATGGTTGCGCTCTTCCTTTTTTAAAAAAAAAATATTTTTCCTTTTTCTATTTTTGTGAATGTGTATGTATATGTTTCTTTGTGTGATTTTGTCTGTATAGCTTTGCTTTTACCATTTGTCCTAGGGTTCTGTCTGTCCTTTTTTTTTTTGTTTTTGAAGTATAGTTTTTAGTGCTTGTTATCATTGGTGGATTTGTTTTTTGGTTTGGTTGCTCTCTTCTTCCTTTCTTTTTATTTTTTTCTTCTTTTTATTACTTAAAAATTTTTTATTTTTAATAGTTTTTTAATTTGTATTTATTTATTTTATTATTATTTTTTTAAATAAATTTTTTATTTTATTTATTCATTTTTGGCTGCATTGGGTCTTTGTTGCTGCACGCGGGCTTTCTCTAGTTGTGGTGAGCAGAGGCTACTCTTCATGCCGTGTGCAGGCTTCTCATTGCGGTGGCTTCTCTTGTTGTGGAGCACGGAGTCTAGGCATGTGGGCTTCAGTAGTTGTGGCATTTGGGCTCAGTAGTTGTGGCTCGTGAGCTCTAGAGCACAGGCTCAGTAGTTGTGGTGCATGGGCTTAGTTGCTCCACGACATGTGGGATCTTCTCAGACCAGGGCTCGAACCTGAGTCCCCTGCATTGGTGGATGGATTCTTAACCACTGCACCACCAGGGAAGCCCAATTTTTTATTTTTTATTTTAATAACTTTATTTTCTTTCCTTCTTTCTTTCTTTCTTTCTTTCTTTCTTTCTTTCTTTCTTTCTTTCTTTCTTTTTCTTTCTTTCTTTCTCTCTTTCTTTTTTTTCCCTCCCTTTTCTTCTGAGCTGTGTGGCTGACAGGGTCTTGGTGCTCCAGCCGGGTGTCAGGCCTGTGCCTCTGAGGTGGGAGAGCCGAGTTCAGGACATTTGTCCACCAGAAACCTCCCGGCTCCATGCAATATCAAATGGTGAAAGCTCTCCCAGAGACTTCCATCTCAATGCTAAGACCCAGCTCCACTTAACGACCAGCAAGCTACAGTGCTGGACACCCTAGGTCAAACAACAAGCAAGACAGGTACACAACACCACCCATTAGCAGAGAGGCTGCCTAAAGTCATACTAAGTTCACAGACACCCCAAAACACACCACCGGATGTGGTCCTGCCCAACAGAAGCACAAGATCCAGCCCCACACACCAGAACACAGGAACCAGTACCCTCCACCAGGAAGCCTACAGGAGCCACTGAACCAACCTTGCCAACTGGGAGCAGACACCAAAAACAATGGGAACTACGAACCTGCAGCCTGTGAAAAGGAGACCCCAAACACAGTAAGTTAAACAAAATGAGAAGACAGAGAAACGCACAGCAGATGAAGAGCAGAGTAAAAACCCACCAGACCAAACAAATGAAGAGGAAATAGGCAGTCTACCTGAAAAAGAATTCAGAGTAATGATACTAAAGATGATCCAAAATATTGGAAATAGAATGGAGAAAATACAAGAAACGTTTAACAAGGACCTAGAAGAACTAAAGCACAAAAGAACAATGATAAACAACAGAATAAATGAAATTAAAAATTCTCTAAAAAGAATAAATAACAGAATAACTGAGGCAGAAGAATGGGTAAGTGACCTGGAAGATAAAATAGTGGAAACAACTACCACAGAGCAGAATAAAGATAAAAGAATGAGAATTGAGGACAGTCTCAGAGACCTCTGGGACAACATTAAATGCACCAACATTTGAATTATAGGGGTCCCAGAAGAAGAAGAGAAAAAGAAAGGGACTGAGAAAAGGTTTGAAGAGATTATAGTTGAAAACTTCCCTAATATGGGAAAGGAAATAGTCAATCAAATCCAAGAAGCACAGAGAGTCCCATACAGGATAAACCCAAGGAGAAACACGCCAAGACACATATTAATCAAACTATGAAAAATTAAATACAAAGAAAAAATACTAAAAGCAGCAAGGGAAAGACAACAAATAACACACAAGGGAATCCCTAGCAGGTTAACAGCTAATCTTTCAGCAGAAACTCTGCAAGGAGAAGGGAGTGGCAGTACATATTTTAAGTGATGAAAGGGAAAACCTACAACCAACATTACTCTACCCAGCAAGAATCTCATTCAGATTCGATGGAGAAATTAAAACCTTTACAGACAAGCAAAAGCTAAGAGAATTCAGCACCACTAAACCAGCTTTACAACAAATGCTAAAGGAACTTCTCTAGGCAGGAAACACAAGAGAAAGAAAAGACCTACAATAACAAACCCAAAACAATTAAGAAAATGGTAATAAGAACATACATATCGATAACTACCTAAATGTAAATGGATTAAATGCTCCAACCAAAAGACATAGACTGGCTGAATGGATACAAAAACAAGACCCATACATATGCTGTTTACAAGAGACCCACTTCAGACCTAGGGACACATACAGACTGAAAGTGAGGGGATGGAAAAAGATATTCCATGCAAATGGAAATCAAAAGAAAGCTGGAGTAGCAATTCCCATATCAGAAAAAACAGACTTTAAAATAAAGACTATTACAAGAGACAAAGAAGGACACTACATAATGATCAAGGGGTCAATCCAAGAAGAAGATATAACAATTGTAAATATTTATGCACCCAACATAGGACCACCTCAATACATAAGGCAAATGCTAACAGCCATAAAAGGGGAAATCGACAGCAACACAATAAGAGTAGGGGACTTTAACACCCCACTTTCACCAATGGACTGATCATCCACAATGAAAATAAATAAGGAAACACAAGCCTTAAATGGTACATTAAGCAAGACGGACTTAATTCATATTTATACAACATTCCATCCAAAAACAACAGAATACACTTTCTTCTCAAGTGCTCATGGAACATTCTCCAGGATAGATCATATTGTGGGTCACAAATCAAGCCTTGGTAAATTTAAGAAAATTGAAAACATATCAAGTATCTTTTCCAACAACAATGCTATGAGACTAGATATCAATTACAGGGAAAAATTTGTAAAAAATACAAACACATGGAGGCTAAACAATACACTACTTGATAACCAAGAGATCACTGAAGAAATCAAAGAGGAAATAAAAAAAATACCTGGAAACAAATGACAATGAAAACACGGTGACTCAAAACCTATGGGATGCAGCAAAAGCAGTTCTAAGAGGGAAGTTTATAGCAATACAAGCTTACCTCAAGAAATAAGAAACATCTCAAATAAACAACCTAATCTTACACCTAAAGCAATTAGAGAAAGAAAAACAAAAAAACCCCAAAGTTAGCAGAAGGAAAGAAATCATAAAATCAGATCAGAAATAAATGAAAAAAAATGAAGGAAACAATAGCATAGATCAATAAACCTGAAAGCTGGTTCTTTGAGAAGTTAAACAAAATGGATAAAACATTAGCCAGACTCATCAAGAAAAAAAGGGAGAAGACTCAAATCAATAGAATTAGAAATGAAAAAGGAGAAATAACAACTGACACTGCAGAAATACAAAGGATCATGAGAGATTACTACTAGCAACTATATGCCAATAAAATAGACAACCTGGAAGAAATGGACAAATTATTAGAAAAGCACAACCTCCGAGACTGAACCAGGAAGAAATAGGAAATATAAACAGACCAATGGCAAGCACTGAAATTGAGACTGTGATTAAAAATATTCCAAACAAACAAAAGCCCAGGACCAGATGGCTTCACAGGAGAATTCTATCAAACATTTAGAGAAGAGCTAACACCTATCCTTCTCAAACTCTTCCAAAATATAGCAGAGGGAGGAACACTCCCAACCACATTTTATGAGGCCATCACCCTGATACCAAAACCAGGCAAAGATGTCACAAAGAAAGAAAACTACAGGCCAATATCACTGATGAACATAGATGCAAAAATCCTCAACAAAATACTAGCAAACAGAATCCAACAGCACATTAAAAGGATCATACACCATGATCAAGTGGGGTTTATCCCAGGAATGCAAGGATTCTTCAATATACACAAATCAATCAATGGGATAAGCCATATAAACAAACTGAAGGAGAAAAACCATATGATCATCTCAATAGATGCAGAAATATCGTTTGACAAAATTCAACACCCATTTATGATAAAAACCCTCCAGAAAGTAGGCATAGAGGGAACTTACCTCAAAATAATAAAGGCCATATATGACAAACCCACAACCAACATTGTTCTCAATGGTGAAAAACTGAAAGCATTTCCTCTAACATCAGGAACAAGACAAGGTTGTCCACTCTAACCACTATTATTCAACATAGTTTTGGAAGTTTTAGCCACAGCAATCAGAGAAGAAAAAGAAATAAAAGGAATCCAAATAGGAAAAGAAGAAGTAAAGCTGTCACTGTTTGCAGATGACATGATACTATACATAGAGAATCCTAAAGATGCTACCAGAAAGCTACTAGATGTAATCAATGAATTTGGTAAAGTAGCAGGATACAAAATTAATGCACAGAAATCTCTTGCATTCCTATACACTAGGATGAAAATCTGAAAGAGAAATTAAGGAAACACTCCCATTTACCATTGCAACAAAAAGAATAAAATACCTAGGAATAAACCTACCTAAGGAGACAGAAGACATGTATGCAGAAAACTATAAGACACTGATGAAAGAAATTACAAATGATACAAACAGGTGGAGAGATAGACCATGTTCTTGGATTGGAAGAATCAACATTGTGAAAATGACTATACTACCCAAAGCAATGTACAGATTCAATGCAATCCCTATCAAACTACCAATGGCATTTTTCACAGAACTAGAACAAAAAATTTCACAATTTGTGAAGCACAAAAGACCTTGAATAGCCAAAGCAATCTTGAGAAAGAAAAACAGAGCTGGAGGAATCAGGCTCCCTACCTTCAAACTATACCACAAAGCTACAGTAATCAAGACAGTATGGTACTGGCACATAAACAGAAATATAGATCAATGGAACAGGATAGAAACCCAGAGATAAACCTACACACATATGATCACCTTATTTTTGATAAAGGAGGCAAGAACATACAATGGAGAAAAGACATCACAGCAAGATCCGTTTTGACCCACCTCCTAGAGAAATGGAAGTAAAAACAAAAATAAACAAATGGGACCTAATGAAAGTTAAAAGCTTTTTCACAGCAAAGGAAACCATAAACAAGAAGAAAAGACACCCCCAGAATGGGAGAAAATATTTGCAAATGAAGTAACTGACAAAGGATTAATCTCCAAAATTTACAAGCAGCTCATGTAGCTCAATACCAAAAAAAACAACCCAATCCAAAAATGGGCAGAAGATCTAAATAGACATTTCTCCAAAGAAGATATACAGATTGCCAAGAAACACATGAAAGGATGCTCAACATCACTAATCATTAGAGAAATGCAAATCAAAACTACAGTGAGGTGTCACCTCACACCGGTCAGAATGGCCATCATCAAAAAATCTACAAACAATAAATGCTGGAGAGAGTGTGGCGAAAAGGGAACCCTCTTGCTCTGTTGGTAGGAATGTAACTTGATACAGCCACTATGGAGAACAGTATGGAGGTTCCTTAAAAAACTAAAAATAGAACTACCATATGACCCAGCAATCCCACTACTGAGCATATACCCGAGAAAACCATAATTCAAAAAGAGTCATGTACCACAATGTTCATTGCAGCTCTATTTACAATAGCTAGGACATGGAAGCAACCTAAGTGTCCATTGACAGATGAATGATAAAGAAGATGTGGCACATATATACAATGGAATATTACTATGCCATAAAAAGAAACGAAATTGAGTTATTTGTAGTTAGGTGGATGGATCTAGAGTCTGTCATACAGAGTGAAGTAAGTCAGAAAGAGAAAGACAAATACCTTATGCTAACACATATATATGGAATCTAAAAAAGGAAAAAAAAAAAGGTTCTGAAGAACCTAGGGGCAGGACAGGAATAAAGACGAGAAGTAGACAATGGACTTGAGGACACGAGGAGGGAGAAGAGTAAGCTGGGATGAAGTGAGAGAGTGGCACTGACATATATACACTACCAAATGTAAAATAGATAGCTAGTGGGAAGCAGCCACATAGCACAGGGAGATCAGCTTGGTGCTTTGTGACCACCTATAGGGGCAGGAGAGGGAGGGCGGGAGGGAAACGCGAGGGTGAGGAGATATGGGGATATATGTATTGCTGATTCACTGTGTTATAAAGCAGGTATTAACACACACACACACACATACACAGAAGACCCCTCCAGTGAGTTCCAGAATCTTTTCCCTTAACAACTGTGCATTATATGGTCAATTAATTAAGAAAATTAAAAAGGAACTGAGTAGGTAAGAAAAAAAGCAATGAAATGACGAGTTTTGCTTCCCCAGGTGTTAGAATTTCTTCCATACTTGTGTTAGATTCTAGAACACTCATATCATGTGTATTGTCTCCACAAAGGGATGGGCCAGTTTGTTCACCCTGGTTTTCTTGGGCTCACGATACTTCTGTCCTCCACTGGATGCCTCCACCTTCCTCAATTATTTTCCCCCACATGTTCTATTGATTACATATTCATTTGGGGTAGTTGGGTTATCCCTTCCATTTTGAAACTGTGAGACAGTTCCCATAGTTTCCAACTTAGTATGAAGCTCTTCAATTAGATTGCTTTTCTTATAACACCTCAGCTCATACCAGTGCAGAAATGAGAATTTTAATTTGTTGTAGGATTGAGAAGTTATTTTGGAGCATAGGGGTACTTTAAGAAAGGCAAACTGGTATTTAAATAATGAAGCATTTTCCTAGGCTTCTTTGGACAGCCAGTTGGCCATGCAAGAGACCTGACTGCTTGTGAGAGGATGAGAGGGGTGATCGTGTACAAGAAAGATGCAGAAAAAGAAGTCGGCATAATCCAAAGTCAAGTTCCATCTTCTTTGTGGTCCAGATTGGAGCTATCACTCCAAGGATCACTGAAGGGCATTTCCCCCTGAGCTGTCTTTGGAGGCTGTGCCAGTGGCTTCAAATGCCAAGTTGTGACCACCTCAGCTGCTATAACAAGGTTAATTTATGAGAACTGGAGAGGAACTGCCTTGCTTCTAGCTGACCAAGTCCCACCTGCAGCTTGGTGCTCCCTTGGTGTCTGAAGCAGTTCATCACTCTTGCCCTGCCTGGCGAGGGGGCCTCACAACCTGGGTGAGAAGGCTCAGGGCTTTTTGCTGCACATTTTGGCAGCTTGCTGCTGTCTATTTAGGGACAAAGCTGAGTTCCAAAAAATGAAAACAAGTATAAACTGAAATGAAGTCTAGGTCCCAATGGACCTTTGGATGATATAACAATAATTGGCTAAAATAAAAACGTTTATAAAGCAGACAGTGAGCAGACAAATTATAGCCTCTGACCATTCTTTCATTAGAGGAGAATCCTATCTTCCACGATTGTGTTATTTTCGGGATAGCTGATAGCTAGTAGAACCAATCTAACATCTCAGGGTTTTTTTCAGAGTTCTGGACTAGGTTTCTTAGCATAATGCATTGTTGTGATGCTCATGGTCTCCAATTCTTTTCGCCAAGCCTACTTCATCAGCCCCCTGGTGTCCCGCAGATTTTTGAGGCATTGGAATCCTAGCAACAGATTTTTCATTTAAGTAGGATCGTCCTGATCACCAGCTTCCCACAGGCTGGTAAAAGTTTTGTGCTGCTTCTGAGCACTCACAGAGCATCCCTAGAGCATTTTTTTGTTGAGCCTGCTCTTCCACCAATTTAGTAGAAAAATATAACTTTCTTGTGAATCTACAATCAGGTGTCAAAACAAGACGGCCTTCTCCTAGGAGATAACACCGCCTCAATGGGGAGGTGGTTTTTATTGGTTTATTTGTTTGTAAGTATGATTTTTGTCTAAGGGTATGAATAATAGAAAAGCTCTTTAACCTTTTTAAATTTGGAAGGCCAAATTGATAGTAGTCCATTCCATTCCAAGAATTTTCTGATTATTTTTTTAATTCACTGTCCCTCAAATCTTATATATATATATATATATATATATATATATATATATATATATATATATATATATATATATATATATTCAGCGACATGTAATAAAGTAAAAGTTGAAATGTATACTAGATCATAAACTTGAGTTTTTGAAAGATTTCCCCCCTAATTCTAAAACTAGAAACAACAATATTAAATATTTACTATATTCCAGGTACTGTTCTAAGCAGTTCACTTCTATTCGCTCATTGAACCCACAATAAACTTTTGCTGTGGTAACTATTATTATCCCCATTTTACAGACAGGAAAGTGAGGCACAGAGAGGTTATGGAACCTGAACAAAGTCTCATCACAAGTAACAGCGTAGGCATCTGAACCCTGGGAAGTCTGGCTTCACAGCCCATGTTGCTAATAATGGAGCTGAATTTAATGTAGAGAACTTCAAAAACATGAAAAAACTTCCCATTTCCCCACCATTTAAAGATACCTGGTAAATGGAAACAATTAAAACTTAGCTATACATACATGTATAAAACCACCATGTTGTATACAGGGAACTTATACAATGTGATATGTCAATTATATCTCAATAAACCTGGAAAAAAACTGAGCTGCATTTACTTTCTGAATTTTTATGTGCATATAACTTAAAAAAAGATAGTTTTTTTGCACATACTGTTTTGTACCCCACCCCTACTTTCCTACTTTCCCATGTCAAAAATCATTCTTCTTGATTATGATTTTTTGCTGCATAATGCTTCATTGTATGGAAGTACATAATTTACATAATTAAATTTCTTATTAAAAGACATTTATGGTATTTCTTCAGTGACCCATTGGTTGTTTAGCTTCCATGTGTTTGTGGATTTTTTGCATTTTTTCTTGTAGTTGATTTCTAGTCTTAAATCTTTGTAGCCGGAAAAGATGCTTGATATGATTTCAAGCTTCTTAAAAATTTATTTGTTTTGGGACTTCCCTGGTGGTCCAGTGGTTAAGACTCCACACTTCCACTGCAGGGGACACGGGTTCGATCCCTGGTTGGGGAACTAAGATCGTGCATGCTGGGTGGCACGGCCAAAAAAATTTATTTGTTTTGTGGCATTGCATGTGACTTATCCTGGAGAATATTCCCTTGAAAAGAGTATGTATTCTGCTACTTTTGGATAGAATGATCTCTCTCTATATATCTATTAAGTACATCTGGTCTAATGTGTCATTTCAGGCTAGTGTTTCCTTATTGATTTTCTGTCTGGATGATCTGTCCATTGATGTAACTGGGGTGTTACTATGTGTTATCAATTTCTACCTTTATGTTTGTTAGTATTTGCTTTATGTGTTTAGGTGCTTCTGTGTTGGGTGCATATACGTTTATAATTGTTATATCTTCTTGTTGGATTGATCCCTATATCATTATGTAATGTCTTTCTTTGTCCCTTTTTAGTTTCATTTTAAAATCTATTTTGTCTGATATAAGTATTGCTACCCTGGCTTTTTTTGTGTGTTCATTTGTGTGGAATAACTTTTCCCACTACCTCACTTTCAGTCTGTTTCTGTTTCTAGATCTGAAGTGAGTCTTTTGCATGCAGAATATATATGAGTCTTATTTTTGTATCCATTCAGCTACTCTATGTCTTTCGATTGGAACATTTAGTTCATTTACATTTAAAGTAATTATTGGTAGGTATGTACTTATTACCATTTTGTTGATTGTTTTCTGGTTGTTTTTGTAGTTCTTTTTTTGTTCCTTTCTTCTTCTTTTGCTCTCTTCCCTTGTGATTTGATGATTATTTTAGTGTTATGTTTGGCTCCCTTTCTCGTTTTTGTGAGTGTATCTATTATAGGTTTGTGGTTTCCATGAGGTTCATATATAACAAAATATGTAGATATAGATATATTTATAGATACATATAAATTTTTTAAAAAAAATTTGATGATCTCTTAAGTTGGAACACATTCTAACAACCCTGCATTTTTCCTCTTCCTCCCCCATATTTAATGTTTTTGCCATCATATTTGCATCTTTTTGTTTTGTGTATCCCTTAACTACTTATTGTGGCTATAGGTGGTTTTACTACTTTTGTCTTTTAACCTTCCTACTAGCTTTATAAGTGGTTAATCCACTACCTTTAGTGTATGTTTGCCTTGACCAATGAATATTTTCCTTTCATAATTTTCCTAATTCTAGTTGTGTTCTTTTCTTTTCCACTTAGAGAAGTCCCTTTAACATTTCTTGTAAAGTTAGTGGTGCTAAACTCTTAGCTTTTGCTTGTCTGTAAACTCTTTATTCCTCTTTCAAATCTGAATGATAGCCTTGCTGGGTAGAGTATTTTGGCTGTAGGTTTTTTTCTTTTATCACTTTGAATATATTGTGCCTCTCCCTTCTGACCTGCAAAGTTTGCTGAAAAACCAGCTGATAGTTTTATGGGAGTTGCCTTGCATATAATTAGTTGCTTTTCCCTTGCTGCTTTTAAGATTCTCTCTTTATATTTAATTTTTGCCATTTTAATTAGAATGTGTCTTGATGTGGTCCTCTTTGGGTTCATCTTGTTTGGGACTCTTTGAGCTTCCTGAACTTGATGTCTGTTTCCTTTCCCAGGTTAGTGAACTTTGCAGCTATTATTTCTTCCAATAAGGTCTTTGTCCCTTTCTCTCTTTTCCTTCTGGGACCCCCATAATGTGAATGTTAGTATGCCTGATGTTGTCCCATAAGTCTCTTAAACTATTCTCAATTTTTAAAATTCTTTTTTCCTTTTTCTGTTTAGCTTGGGTGATTTCCACTACTCTGTCTTTCAATTTCTTGATCTGTTCTTTGTATCATCTAATTTACTGTTGATTTCTTCTTGTGTATTTTTTATTTCTGTGATTGTATTCTTCAGCTCTGTTTGCTTCTTTGTATTTTCTAACTCTTTGTTAAACTTCTCACTGAGTTCATCCATTCTTCTCCTGAGTTTGTTGAGCATCTTTATGATTATTATCTTGAGTTCTTTATGGGATAAATTGCTTATCTCCACTTTACTTAATTCTTCTCTGGGTTTTTGTCTCATTCCTTTGTTTAGGACATATTCCTCTATCTCTTCATTTACCCTAATTCTCTGTGTCTATTTTTCTGTATTATGTAGGTCAGTTACAATTCCCGATTTCATAGAAATGGTTTTACGTAGCAGGTGCCCTATGGGTTCCAGCAGCACATGCCCCTGTAGTTGCCAGAGCTATACGCTCTAGGGGTGTCCCCTATGTGGGCTGCATGGGTCCTTCTGTTGTGGTTGGGCTGACTGCTGTGGGTGTGCTGGTTGGTCACCAGGCCCTGCCTCGTGTGGTGGATGCTGGCCTGCTGATGGGTGAGGCTGAGTCCCAGCATGACTGGTTGCATGGCCTGGGGAATCCTAGGATTTTGGTGGCCTGGTGGTGGGCAGGATTGAATCCAGGCATGACTGGCTGTGGGGATTGGGGGCCCCAAGACTGGTGTTGGCTTGCTGGTGGGTGGGTAAGCCCCCAGTGCTAATAGGCTAGAGGGAAGACTCCAATATACTGCTTGTCAGCACAGGTGTCCTCGTGGTAGAATGAGCTCCCCAGAATGGCTGCCTCCAGCTTCTATGTCCCCAGGGGGAGTCCCAGTTACCTCCTGCCTCTCTGGATAGTCTCTAAGATTGGCAGGTGGGTCTGATTCAGGTTTCTTTCAGATTACTGCCTCTGCACTGGGACATGGAGTGTGTGCCCTTTCAGAGCAGAGTCTCTGTTTCCTACAGTCCCCTGGCTGTCTTGTATTCAAGCCTCTCTGGCTTCAAAGTCAGTCATTCCAGGGGCTCGTCTTCCCAGTGCAGGACCTGTGGGCTGGGGAGCCCAATGTGTGACTCGAACTCCTTGCTTCTTGGGACAAACCTCTGCAATTGTAATCATCCTCACCTTTGTGGAGTGCATACCTGGAGGTGTGGGTCTTGACTATACTGCGTCTCTGCCCCTCCTACCAATTCATTGTGGATCCTTCTTAAATCTTTAGTTGTAGAAAATCTTTTCTTCTAGTCTTCAGGTCATTCCCCTAGATAGTTGCTCTATAAGTAGTTGTAATTTTAATGTGTCTGTGGGAGGAGGTGAGCTCCGGGTCTTCCTACTCACCATCTTGGCCAAACCTCAGGATATGCACATTTTAAGTTCCTTGATTTATATTGTCAATTATTCTCCAGAAAGATAGTCTCAAGTTACATTAATGCTAGCAGTCAACAAGAGGGCTTATTTTCCTGGACACTGGATGCATCTAGGTTATTATTCTTCCTACTCTTTTTATTTAATAGACAAAACAAAAGAAAAAAAAATCTCATTTCAGTGCATATTTTTTGATTTGCAAGAAGTACAAAAATTAACAAATATTTTATTTATCCCTTGAATAAGTATATGTGGTTCAAATGTTAAAGAAACAAAATATTATACAGGATGAGTACCTCCAATACCTGCTTCCCAGACATCCATCAGTAACTCTCTCAGGAGGCGACCACTCTAGCATTTTCTCAAGTAGCCTCCCTAAAATAATTATGTACATATAAGGAAAGGCACATGGAAGTAAACACGTTTGTGTGTGTGTGTGTGTGTGTGTGTGTGCATGCATGTGTGTCCTTATTTTTTCCCCGCACAAACAGAAGCACACTATACATATTGTTTTGCCCCTTGCTTTTTTCACTTAACAAAATATCTTGAAGATTTTTCCATATTAGTAAGCAAAGAACTATCTTATTATTTTTAATGTCTACATACTACTGCATAATAAGGAAAAAGCTGCAAATATTAACATTTGTTTATTGTCTATGGGTATTTCTTCTTCTTCTGCAATTGCCTGTCAATATTTTTTGAGCCTTTTGTTATTGTGGTTTTTTATTATTTTGGTTATTGTTTATGATATGTAAAACTTTTTTATGTAATGAAATTACCAGCCTATTTGTACTAAATGATGCAAATTTTATTTCACATTTCATTGTTGGCCTTTTAATTTTGTTTTATGATTGTGGGTTTGTTGTTGTTGTTGTTGTTTGTTTTGGTGTGGCTATAGAGAGTTCTTTTTATATAATCAAATCTATCAATCTTTTCGGTTTGGTTTGTGAATAATTTTCCTGGATGATCAAAGCCTTCAACTGTCCCTTTGTTTACTTGGATTCTTTTGACATAGAATCATGGGATTTGGACTAGAAACACCTTAGAGTTAACAGAGGAAAAATTTCCAGTCGGTGCAAAAGCCCCTATAGCAACACTGATAGGTACAGGTCTTCCTTTGCTTGAATGAATCAGGGGCCCAAAACTCACCACCTAACAAAACGCATTCCATTGGCCAGCTCTGTTTTATAAAGCCTTTTACTGAATAAAGCTTTAACGTATCTCCTTGAATCTTCTGTCTAGTTTTGTCTTCTTAATAAGCACAAAACAGATTTATTTTCTCTTCTACATAAAGTCATTCAATTGTTTTTTTATAATGTATTCCTTTTTATTATTTTTTAAACAATCCATATTTTAGATGTATTATTTAATGTTGCAAGAAAAAACTCCAAATAGTATGGAAGTATTACCTTATGGTAATGAATATGTGTGTTTTTACCACCTTAACCATTTTTAAGTGTACAGTTTGCTTGTTTTAAGTGTGTTCACGTTGTTGTGCAGCATATCTCCAGAACTGTTTCATCTCACAAAACTGAAACTCTATAGCCATTAAACAACTCACCATTTCCCCCTCCACTCAGCTCCTGGCAACCACCATTCTACTTTCTATTTCCATGAATTTGACTCCTTTGGACACTTCATGTAAGTAGAATCACACAGTTTTTAAAATTTCTGATTGGCTTATTTCACTTAGCATAATGCCCTCAAGGTCCATCTGTGTTGCGGCATGTGACAGAATTTCCTTCTTTTTTAAGGTCACACAATATTCCATTGTATGAATATACTATAATACATTTTGTTTATTCCTTCACCTGTGAAAGGATACTTAGGTTGCTTCTACATCTTGGCTATTGTGAATAATGCTGCTATGAACATGGGTGTGCAAATATCTCTTTGAGACCCTGCTTTCAATTATTTTGGATATGTACCCAGAAGTGGGATTGCTAGATCATATAGTAATTCTATTTTTTGAGGAATTGCCATACTGTTTTCTATAGGAGTTGCATCATTTTACAATCCCACCAACAGTGACTAAGAGTTCCAGTTCTTCACCAACACTTGATATTTTCTGGGGTTTTTTTTTTTTTGGATAGTAGCCATCATAGTGGATGTGAGAATCAATTGTTTTGAATAACACATCTATCAGAATTTGTTTTTTTAAAATAATGTCCAAGTAACAGTTCTCCAATTTCATGTATTCCATAAAAGCAATATTATAAATTAGAATGGGTCCATGAGTACTTATATTTGGAGGACTTTTGTCTCTTATGGGTTGGTTCTATTTTATATATGTCTCATTTATAAAATAGTTTCTATGGGCATAAGCTGAAATTCAGTGTCTGTGGTCAAAGTGGGATTAATTTGAATTGAACTTGATTAAGGTGAAATGACTTTATTAGCTTCATATTGACTTGGGAGTTGGCGGTGGCTAAAGAAGGTACTGGGACATTAGATTAAAGAAGGTACTGGGGCAGTGTTGAAACCTGGTTTACCTCCTGCCTCTGTTAGGTTAGAATATTAGTGCTGCTTTCAGCACTCAGCAGGTATTTCCTAGTGTCTTAAGGCAGCAGGACACTTCCCACCATTTTCAAATCATGGAATATAGGCTGTTGGTAGAGATTTCTCTGTCGTGAATCCCTTCTAGTATTTCATGTTTTATCTTATTCATAAGATGAGGCTTCACTGAGTCTTGGCTTCACTGTCCTGGCTTGACCACTAGGTGATTTGGGGTCAAGTTTCTCAATCTTGGTAATTGTTAGATTTTTAACCTTTTAAATAAAGATAATAATACTTGTACCTACTTCATATTGTCATGAAGGCTAAATGAGATAAGGCATGAAACGCATTTAGCAAAGTCCTTGGCATGTAAGTGTCACATAAACATAGTGTCTGTTGATGTTGTCATATCTTGTAATCATACTGTTGAGGCCAATCAACCTTTATTCTCAAGACAAAGTTCTAAAACCATGGTGTGGCTCTTTTTCTAGGGTAATTTTACTAGCTCGGATATCCTCTGTTTATCTTCTGGGTAGATGGTTTTTCTTTCTTTCTTCTCATGAACGTGAAGGGATTCCAAGTCCAGTTTTGATTGCATATTGTCAAACAAAGTGAAAAACAGCTGTTGTCAGGATTATAAAAGTCTTCGCTGTGCCCTGTGTGTGTGATATACCTCAAGGATTTGTTTTCTGCTAAACCACTTTCCTTTACTCTCAAATGATAAGTCCATACAGGCTATAACCCCAAACCTCTTTGATCTAATTTCCAAAATATGACCATGCCATAGATTAAATAGTTTATTTCGCCTTGTTGTTCATGCTCTGACTTGATTTTGAACTTCTGTCTTTACAGGCATCATATTTCAGTTTCTTCTGGCAGAAATTCTTTCCGCCTTATCTTTTGGTTTCATCTGTTAGCAATCTACCCACAATCATCCACGACATGGTCCTCATTTGCTGTCTCTTCCCTGCCTTTCTCCTTCTTTCCCTTCATCCCTCCTTCTATCCCTTTCTCTCCATTATCCACTCACACATACTTATTGAGAAGCTACTGTGTGGAATGCACTGCACTCCTTAAGATCTGGACCCGGGCACTGTCTTTGCTGGTTCCGTCACTGCAGATCTAACAGGTCAGTTGAGATTTATGGCTCTATTATCACTAGGTTCCCCTATATTTGTTGAAACAAATATTCTCTGAAGATAGAAGAGAAGATATTCTCTGAAGATAGGCTGCTTCCCAGGCCCTTAATCCCCTGTGCTGTCCCGGAGCTGACAAAATGTGTCCCCACCTCTAAAAGCTCTCACCTCGGCCTTCGCCTCTGTCTTGAACTTCCTTCTTATTCTCCAGGAACATTCTTCACATTTCTTAGAGCTTCCTTAGTTAATTTTTGATAATTTTTTTCTCTCTCTCTATTTTTAAAATGAAGCAAAGTATCATCAGAACTTGTTTCTGGCCTGTGCATGTCTATGGCTGAGTTAACAGGTTTTTTTTTAATCTGATGCCCAAGCACTCAGAATTTGGTTCACTCTGAAAATTTCCCTTTAGTCATTTGCTTAGCATTTCTACCTCTTCTCCTTAAACTCGAGGCTTTATTTTGAAAATATCGAGGCCGACGTTCGGCTCTTCAGGTGGGTGAACGTGGCTAAGTCCGCTGATGGGTAAGGCTTTCCTCTACTCTACTTGCTTTGACCACCTGTGACATCTCTAGAGGCCGCTGTCAGCAGAAATGGGGCTGCTGCTGTAGCTGTGTCTGCCTCCGGCTAGCCAGGTCCCTTTATTGGGAGGAAACTGTTCCGTTTCTGATAGGAGCGTGAGAGGAGGGTCTGGCGTTCACTGCTGTTCCCTAGCAATCCACAGCAATGTCAATTTTCTCTCCTCTGTGCCCTGATGGCAATCTTTCCATTATCACAATCATCTCCTCCTCCTCTTCCCTTTCTCTTCTGCTTCTTTTTCTCTTCTTCCTCCTTTTCCTCCTGGTGACTTTATCAAAGCTTACCTTAAGTGTTTCTCACTATAAAGCCTTCGTATTTTTAGAATAAACTTCATTGAATCCTCCTCTGTGCTCTTACGCTTATCTCTCTGTTATAGCACTTATAATTTCGTATTATAGCTCTCTCTCTACCCTGCTCACCCGTGAGCTCATACAGGGTAAATGCAGGGTATTATTAATATCATTTCCTTTAAACGTAGCAGAGTATTCATGCTGAGCAGATAGAGCAGGGTGGTTAAAAGCACCGACTCTGGAATGAACCTGCTGAGAGCCATATCTTGTCCCTGCCAGTTCTTAACTGTGTAATCTTGGGCAAATTGCTTAACTTCTCTGTGCCTCAGTTTTTTCATTTACAACCTGGAGATAATAATAATGATGCTTAGAACAGTTCCTGCCCTACAACATGGCCAGTTAAATGTTTGCTACTGTGTGTTAAATTCAGTTTAATAGAATCATTATAATCAAGTTCACCAGTCATGTATTTAGTGAAGGTGTGTATGTTGTACATCGATGGTCATTACACCTAGAATAGGGCCAAGTATATAGGCATTCAATCAATATTTTTGAGTGAATGCATGAATGTGCTGGGCATTATAGACACAAAGAAATATAAGTCCTTATTTCTTTCTTTCAGATTTCACAGACTGATTGGGAATACAAAAAGGAGATAAGATAATATTTGAGTGCTACATGAATGCACCATTCATCTGTCTATGGACATTTGGGTTGCTTCTACCTCTTGGCTCTTGTGGGGAATGCAGCTATGGACATGGGTATGCAAATATCTCTGTGAGACCCTGCTTTCAGTTCCTTTGGATGTATACGTAGAGTGGGATTGTTGGATCATATGGTAATTCTATTTTTAATTTTTTGATGAATTGCCATACTGTTTTTCATAGCAGTTGCACCATTTTGTAATCCCACCAAGAGTGGACAAGGAGAAGTCATTCATTTTTCAGCTGATTTTAAGGGGACATAAATTAGCTAGTTTTTTGTCTCTAATGTTACCATGTACTTCCAGTATGTTTACACCTTTAAAAGGTGTGTTCCTGGTAGGAAAGTATTAAACCACACTTTTTCATCTTTGTACATTTGTAAGAATTGCATAAACCAAGATGATTCTCAAAGAAAATGACTTTGTATTTTTTTAGGTCAAACTTTTGTAACCTGTAGTGTGCATAATTAAAATGAAGGTGGTTTATTTCCTTCTGGATTCTCTGAACTCTCTGTTAGCATCTTCCTAAACTCACTGAATAATCAAGTAATTCTCAGTCAGTGACTCCTATTTCTTGATTTAGGTTTTTCATTGTTTTCTGAACATTTCTATCTATGTATTTTGCTTCTTTTTAGACGTATCCCATTAGGATAATCACGAACAAATTACAACTTGAATGCCACCTGCCTGTGCTTTCTTTTTCAAACAGTGGAAGTGCTGAAGTTAATCAAACTTGTGGACCTCAAAATACAAGTAGATCAATCACTCTTGTTACTGATGGGCTATTGGCTAGTTCTTTATTACTCCAGGAAAACATGATTCAGTTCAACAAAAATATATCATCTCAATGAAAAGAGAACAATGAGTACCTCTTCCTCTTTTTTTTCTCTTGAGAAGTATGTAGCCCCAATATTTGATTGATTTATTTTTTTGTCTTTTTAAGTTTGTGCGGTTTGTATTATTTTAGACAGAGGCCACAAAGAGGATGATTGTTTAAAATTATCCCTGTAACAGCTATAAGAGGTTCCAATAATTTTATTAAATGGTTCATGATTGTTTTTGTGTTTTATAACAAACGTTATATATTTTAATACAGAGGTAAACTTTTTACTATCTCAAGTTTATTTTTTCATCAAAAAGTCCTCTAGCTACCAGATAACATGACCAGATTACCTTTGATATGGTGGTTAAACTGAAGTGCTATATGCAATATAAATGAATCTGGTTGAGGAAGACTCAAGGTGAGGAAAGATACAAATTTGGGTGATTATATGCATTTGATTTTAAGTTTTACTTTGATTAAAAATATTATTAGAGAAAACATAATGTGTGGCAGCTCTTTTCTATATCAGACTTGGATTTAGATGAGGAGCCGGTAGACTAGGTCAAGGATACAGATTCTGGAGTCAGAGCATTTGGTGCCAATCCAGTCTCTGCCACTTGTGAGCTGGGTGACACTGGGCAAGCTACTCAGAGCCTCGCATTCTCATGTGTGAACTAGAGTTAATAACTGGTTGTTGTGGTGTTTAAATGAGTTAATATATGTAACTTGCTAGATCTATGCCTGTTATGGAGGAAGTGCTATGTAAGATTTTGCTACTGTTTCTCTAGCATCGGCCGTGAATCCTTAGGTTGTTCTGCCTTCTTCATATTATCTCAGGCATCAGTGTTGTTGTCATCTGCCAAAAAATAGGTTTTTCTGTTTTACTGAGTGGTTTTAAAATGTGGACTAACCGAAGGTCTAAAATCCCCTTTCCTTTTAGTCACTTAGTAGTGCATAAATGGAAAGAGTGATGGATGGAACGTTTTGTACCCCGAAAGCTCTTAGACTCTGGCTGTATCAAAAGAGTCAATGAGTGCATCACAAATATATTCTGGGTGACTGTAAGAGCCTTTAATGCCTGAATCATTGACGATGCAGATGTGCTGCAGGAGACAAACCCCTAGTAAATTGTTTCTTTTACCACAGAAATATTTCTGAGCCCAGAAATAGAACCCAGACTACTATTCACGACTATAGACTTTTAATTTTAAAAGTAGTTGCTGTTTTTCTTTTCTGTGTTTTGTTGTATATATATTATCTCACCTGGTCTTTACAATCATCATTTTTGAGGACGAGTATGAAAAGCCAATGTGATAATGTATGTGATAGTGCTTTAAAAACTTTTCCACAGCTTTATTGAGATATATTCCACATAAATAAAATTCACCTATTTAAAGGGTATACAGGGCTTCCCTGGTGGCACAGTGGTTGAGAATCTGCCTGCCAAGGCAGGGGACACGGGTTCGAGCCCTGGTCTGGGAAGATCCCACATGCTGCGGAGCAACTGGGCCCGTGAGCCACAACTACTGAGCCTGCGCGTCTGGAACCTGTGCTCCGCAACAAGAGAGGCCGCGATAGTGAGAGGCCTGTGCACCGCGATGAAGAGCGGCCCCCACTTGCCACAACTAGAGAAAGCCCTCGCACAGAAACGAAGACCGAACAAGCCATAAATAAATAAATAAATAAATAAAATTAAAGTGTATACAGTTCAGGAGTTTTAATTTATTTTTAGTTTTATTTACTTATTTCTTTTTAAAAATTTATTTATTTTATTTTTGGCTGCGTTTGGTCTTCACTGCTGTGCGCGGGCTTTCTCTAGTTGCGGCGAGCAGGGGCTACTCTTCGTTGCAGTGCACAGGCTTCTCGTTGCGGTGGCTTCTCTTGTTGTGGAGCACGGGGTCCAGGCATGCGGGCTTCAGTAGTTGTGGCACAGGGGCTCAGTAGTTATGGTTTGCGGGCTCTAGAGTGCAGGCTCAGTAGTTGTGGCGCACGGGCTTTAGAGCGCAGGCTCAGTAGTTATGGCGCACGGGCTTAGTTGCTCTGCGGCATGTGGGATCTTCCTGGACCAGGGCTTGAACCCGTGTCCCCTGAACTGACAGGTAGATTCTTAACCACTGTGCCACCAGGGAAGCCCAGGAGTTTTTGGTATATTCAATGTATTATGCAACTATTACCAATCTAATTTTAGAACATTCTCAATTCCTGTATGTCTCTATGGAGTCCCATTCCGGACATTTTATATAAATGAAACAATACAACATCTGGTCTTTTGTATCTTATTTCACTTAGCGTAATGTTTTCAAGGGTCATTCATAGTGTAGCATGTATCAGTACTTCATTCTTTTTATTGCCAAATAATATTCCATTCTATGGATATAGTACATTTTGCTTTTCCCCTCATCAGTTGATGGACATTAGGGTTTCCACTTTCTGGCTATTGTAAATAATGCTGCTATGAACGTTTGTATACAAGTTTTTTGTGTGGACATATGTTTTTGATTCTCCTGGGTATATACCTAGGAATGGAGTTGCTGAGTCATACGGTAACTCTATGCTTAGCATTTTGAGGAACTGCCAAATGGTTTCAGAATTTTACATTCTTACTGTATGAGGGTTCCAATTTCTCCACATCCTGACCAACATTTGTTATTATCTATATTTTTGATTTTAGCCATCACAACTGATAAGAAGTGGTAAAAATATTTTTTTAATTGAGAAAAGTAATGGGACGGGGGGCGAGGAGGAGGTGCTATAGGTTTCTTCTCTTCATCTCCTTCCCAGATCTGGGTCAATGTTCCCCAACAACACTGACGAGCGTAGAGCCTTCAGTCTTCTGGGTGGCCTTGACCTACTTCCAGGTATTTTAAAAGGGGTATTGTGTAGTTTTCCTTTAGAACCAGGAGAAAGATGTCTCCGATGAAGAACATTTTCTGGGTTTCCACTGAAAAAATTTTTCATGAGCAGCTACAATTTTACCAAGCTTTCCAAAGTGCTTTTCCTTCAGAGTAAGAGACTACCCTGTTACCTCCTTGAAGTAGAAGCCCCTTCCTTTGGAACACTAACCCTAAAACCAGACCCTCTCTGACAGGTGTTTTATTTTGGCAACAAATGAGGAGCTATGGGATTTGAGAAGTCATTGCTAAGCAGGTCAGCTTTGTTCAGAAATCAGGTCTAATTTTACGACTTTTTTTTTTTTTAAATCACATTCTCTCAACTGGAAATCAAAAGTCAGGGTTCAGATTGTTCATCCTGCCTCTAGGCAGGATGGAACCCAAGATTTGTTCCAGGAGTCCAAGATGCATTTGAGGAGAAACCTGGAAAACTAACCCAAGTGGAGAAAAAAAAATGATTCTATTGATATGTGAAAAGCAATAGTAACAGGCAATCTTGATGCACTGCAATCTATGTAGTATAAATGGTCTCATCACCAGTCTTCAGACACTTAAAACAGTGTCCAATAGGTAAGTTAGGTATTTAAGGAAGCACGGTAATCTGCTATGTGTCAACATTAATGGGTTCAATTTTTGGCTGACCCTGACTTTGCCATATGACCTTGGGCAAATTTGCCTGAAATGGATGATATTAACTTCTTTAGGGAAAGGGTTGGAATTTCTTGTGAGTCATGATCTATGGGGTCCCAGCTATGAAACAGAAGAAGCATATGCTGATTTGTATAATATTTATATGTATTTGGTCCATAATCATACTGGCCATTTGAGAGTTACATTTTGATTATTTTCAAGTCATTACTTCTGGATTTTTCTCTCTTCACTTGCTCTCAATAATTCCCTTCCAATAACTCAGCTTCCACCCATAGAATGTGTCTAATGCAGACAGTAAGACACAAAGAGTCCTGGAATATGAATAAGAACAATGATGCACATAGGACATTTTTGTCTGAACTTGAATGTTTTATGAAATTATTGTTAGAGAGTAGAATTGGTAGAATCTACTGAAGCTGTAAATTTAGAAAAAATGAAAGCATTAATATTTAAACCAGGAGATTTATGTGGTACTGGTAAATGTGGTCCAATTTTTAACAAAGTAATTTTAGACTTCTCATAACAAACATCCTACAAAAACACAAATGATGATATGAGGCACAGATATAACTTAGTTCACAATATTGCCCCAAACTACAGTCTACCAGCCAGGCAGTACGGCACACTAGAGAGAAGGTAATTAAGAAAGTGCTAATAGCGTTTCCTTTTGTAGCCCACTCTACAAGGCATGGGGCTTGAAACAGCATATTATAACAGGGAGATACTTTACTGTAATAATGTTTTAATAGGAATATTTAATATGCATTAAGAGGTCCTCATTTTCTGGCAGTGCCCTTGTAGGTGACTCTTTAAGATTTCTGTCTCTATGCATTCTAACAAAGGAGTCGGCTCTGCACTTTGGTAGGCAGACTTTGCAGACGTGTAGCCTTGGTAAAGGAGAGGTGGATGGTGTATGTGTGCCCAGTGTGTTGGTGAAGCAGCACTACGGCAACAGTAGCTTTTAGCAGCTACCAGATTTGCTAAAAGCAGCCATGTCCAATTAGCAGTAAGTGCCATGCATCTGCAGTTACTAGGAATTCAACCTCTTTTGAGGCTGAATCTTAATGTAGCTTTATTTTTTTTTTTTACCAAAAATAACAAAAACCTTATACTCTGGGAGAATAAAGAAAAATCAGCCATGGCAAAATGGAAGCACTCTGAAACGTTTTTATTGATTTAGAATATAGAGGGAAATGTAGAGTTAATGACATTTTAAAAACTGCATTATTTCAAAGTACTATTTTACTACAGTTTACTTCCAAATTTTGAATTTCCTCTTCATATTAATATTGCAGTTGTTTCCTTAGAAATTTATAATATTGCTGTGGGTTCCCTATTCATGTTTCCATGACTTTCTGCAAAATATTGTTGCCAGGATAATAAAAATAACAGTTCCAAAGACATAGAAAAAAGACATAGAAAACAAAAAGATGTTCAATTTCTTTTCAAGGTGTCAAATTCACTGCAATGGAAAAGAATACAATATACTACTAAAATGTTATTTTAAACGTATAGTACTTTTTTTTTTTTAATTTATGTTTTGGCTGCGTTGGGTCTTTGTTGCTGCACGTGGGCTTTCTCTAGTTGCGGCTAGAGGGGCTACTCTTTGTTGCGGTGTGCAGGCTTCTCTTGTTGCGGTGCGCGGGCTCAGTAGTTGTGGCGCACGGGCTTTGTTGTTCCGCAGCATGTGGGATCTTCCCAGAGGAGGGCTCGAACCCATGTCCCCTGAGTTGGCAGGTGGATTCTTAGCGGTTGGATTCTTAACCACTGCGCCACCAGGGAAGCCCAAACATATAGTACTTATTTAAAAATATTTTCAGCATTTATTTCCTTGAACATCTGATATCCCCCCTTTTTTTTCCCTGAAAATGTTTGTTTACATTCAGAAAGTATTTCTGCAAGTTCTGGCAGTATAATATTTCTTCCTTGTCTTTCACTGCTTTCTCTTTTTTAAAGGATATCATAGGAGAAAGACATCTGTTGAGTTAAGCATTTTCTGGAGCTGCTAGGTTCTAGTAAGACTAATGGACTAATAAAGTAATTACTTCATTGCAATTGGAGGGTATACCTTTCCTTTATTTTCCTAGTTCTTTTAAAAGTGCCAAGAACACCAAAATAATCAAATCTAATGTAGGACATGGTAACTTTTATTTGCTGCTTATATTCTGAGATTTACCATAATGAATAAATGAGAAACGTTAGAATTGCAGCTTTGAAACATACTTATGAACTACTTGACATCTTCAACTGTTTATGTGTTTTAAGAGTTAGGATTGGGATATCATGGCAAGAAGATCCTATGGACTATTTTGGTTTGTACTGCCAACCGTTCAGAATGAGGCAATTTCTATATACACAAACCAGTTTGGAAAGTTATGCAAGTAGGAAGTTATCCTCAAAATTGGTTGAGTGAATTTTAATACGTTAGTTGCTGACCAATATCATTAGTTGAGGTGCATAGATATTGCCATGGTGTTTATTTATTAAATGTGTACAATTATTTAGTGTGCATACGTTTGGCTGGACTTATTCCACATGGAATTTCTAAATCTTGCAGTTTCTGATTTAACCTGTTTCTGTGGAAAATAACGGAAGCACATGGTCAGTTAAGCCCACCTCCTCCAGCTTCTTCTCTCTTTTCCTCTTAGGTATCTTTGCCCTTGCCTGCCATTCCTTTTGCTCACCTGTTCTTCGAATCCATCATATTTTGTCAGTGACATCAAATCTGCTGCTCTGGGAATATGTAGAATTTTATGATGCTCAAGATCAGATTGATTGTGATAATGCAGAGGCATCAGATATTGCAAGGGGATGAGAAAGGGGAGTGGTCTGAGATGCTCACACAAACAGAGAAAACCTTCAGAATTAACTGGAAGGAGAGAGACAAGGGGAAAAAAATCCCTCAAATCAAAATAGTTAAAGGAAATATACATTTTTGCATTCCAGGTATGATTTAGAAAAAAAAAAAGTCTAATTTTAATTAAGAAAGAAAATCGTCTGTGATTTCCGAAGTCTAAGAAGCAAAAAAGTATCTGTACTTCATATGAAATTAAACCAGCCATTGTGAGCTAAGCAGTGATACTATTAAGTCTGACTGTCATTATAGAGAGAATAAAACTCTCTCTCCTTCTCAAGTAATATTTATGAAACAAAGGACCACTGAAGATGATAAAGGTTTTCCCCCTGAGATCTAATTATTTAGCCAAAAACTTGATCGATTTCTTTTGTTCAGGTTAGTGGGCCATATTACAACAGCACTCAGTCCTCGTTGCCCTGACTTGGCAGAATCGCTAAACCCAGTATCCATTTTCAGCCCTTATTTGATTTGACCTGCCTGTCAGGCAAACTTGACCCAGTCGATCACTCCCTTCATCTGGAGACTTCCCTTCACTCCAACATACTCTGCTCTCCGGGTTTTTCTCCTTCTAAACTGGCCACTCTTTCTGTCTCTTTGGCTCGTTGCTCCTAATTTCTAGTCTCTCAAAGTAGGAGCTCCCCAGAATCTGGTCCTTGGACTTCTTTTCTTGGTCTCAGTCACATCTGGTGTCATGGCTTTAAATACCATCTATCACCCTCTCTCTCCCTGAACTCTAGACTTGTCCCTGCCTACTTGACCTCTCCACTTGGATGCCTAAGGGGTTTCTTAAACTTATCATGTCTGCAAACAAACATGCCATCTTAACTTATGGCAAATCCTTCCTTCTGATTCTCATGCCAAATACCATGGAGTAATTCTTAACTCCTCTCTTCCATGCTCTCAATCTAAACACCTGAGAATCCTGTTGGCTTTAGAATAAAAAATACATCAGAAATGTAACTACTTCCTATCACTTCCATCCCCATTGCCCTGGTCCTAGCTACCACTATTTCTTGTGTGGAGAGTTGTAGCAGCCTGGTAACTCGTTTCCCTGCTTCTGCCTTTTTTGGTCATGATCAGTCAGTTCTAGCACTTAAAATGGAAGTCACATAATGTCATGACTTTGTTCGAAATCTCTCAATAATTTCCACTTTCACCCAGTAAAAGCCAAACCTGTCTCCCACCCCTTCTTACCTCTTTGCTTTACTGCTCACTCTTACTTATCCTGCTGCAGACACACTGGCGTCCCTAGTACTCCTTGAAGCATTGGACATGCCTCTGATCTAGAACTTTCACATTTGCTCAGACACATGGCTTGCCCTTCATTTTCTTGAGGTCATTTTTCAAATTTCACTTGGGGCAAGGCCTTCCCTGACCACCATATTTGACATTGTAGCCCTCTCCAACTTTCCCCCTCTTCCCTGAATATACTACACTCCCTTCCTTGCTTCATTTTCTCTCTTTATCACCTTCGAACCTATTGTGTACTTTACTGATTTATTTTTCCTTCTCCCTGCACTGGACTATAAGTTCTGGGAGGGCAGAGTTCTGTGTTTTGTCCATTGCTGCATCCCCAGTACTTAGAACAGTGTCTGACACATAGTAGGCATTCAACTGATGTGTTTTGAAAGAATTGAGAGTAATAAATTATGATTGGTCAAAATCAACTAGGTGATCTCATCGTATATCGTGCCCTGATTGGCGGAGAAGGGAAATACGTGCGTGGTGGGGGGTGGGGGTGGAGGAGCTGCATGGAGCCATACTTGGCATCAGGGTGAGAGTTCACATCAAAATGATCTAACCTCCCTACGTGGTGGGTCCTATTATCCCCTCCTGAGTCAAATCAAAATGGCTCGACTATGCCTTTTACTAGTGCTGAGGCTATTTTAGCATTCCACTAAAAACCATTTAAAATACAAAAACAAGGCTGTACTACTTTAACTCTGACCTTAGAAGACTCTCAGTTTTATAACAGTTTAGAGAAAATGTGGAAAGGTTGAATATGTTTGCTGGCCTCAATCTTTTTATTACTCATCTCTATAAAGAGGCTTTTAGGGACATATTAAAAAGTTTCCATCTCTCTTGTCTCTTGCTTTCCTTCTCATCTTTCTTCATTGCACCCAAATGGTCAAAAGCAAGACCCTGAGAGTCTGGAGGAAATGTGTTATGGTCAGAGCAGACTGGGGTGGAGCTGGCCTAGAACCTTGGATCCTGCCCTCAGATCGGCTACTCAAGTTATAGCTCTCGAACAGAGTGAGCTCATGCGTGTTCCCTATTACCAAGAACTCACTAAGCTGTTGTTTCCCTCAGAAGGAGAAGTTCTCATTTGGAAGCTTTATGTGTTTGCGTCTTCTCCCACGTGTTTCTCCGTGTCTGACTAGATCTAAGATGAAAGCTTTGGTTCTGAGATCAGGTGCCACACCAAGAGGCAAGAAAAGAGATAGCAGAGTGTGGTGTATTAAACTGAGAAAGTAGGTAGTTTTCTAGACAAACTGAAAGCCAGAAATGACATCATCTTGTAATAGCTTTCCTGTAATAAGGCAATGGTCTGAACTTGAGGAACCTGTTAAAGTCTGCTTCCAAACACAGAGGCCATTTCTAGGGCTAGATGTAGAGTGGTATGTACCCTCAGTTCTATTCTGAAACAAGGCAGTTTATAAACAATAAGGTAGCTGATAAAACCACAGGAATAGAAAGCTTTGCAAAATCTCCAAAAACACTGGGAGTTTTAAAGTTCAATGTTCATGCCATATGAATGCTTTTAAAAAATTTTTATTTTATTGAAGTTTAGTTGATTTCCAATGTTGTGTTAACTTCTGCCATACAGCAAAGTGATTCAGTTATACATATACATATACATTCTTTTTCATATTCTTTTCCATTATCGTTCATCACAGGATATTGAATATAGTTCCCTGTGCTATACAGTAGGACCTTGTTGTTTATCCATTCTATATATAATAGTTTGCATCTGCTAATCCCAAACTCCCAATCCATCCTTCCCCCACCCCCTCCCCCTTGGAAGCCACAAGTCTGTTCTCTATGTCTGTGAGTCTGTTTCTGTTTCATAGACAAGTTAATTTGTGTCATATTTTAGATTCTACATATAAGTGATATGGTATTTGTCTTTCTTTTTCTGACTTTCTTCACTTAGTGTGATAATCTCTAGTTCCATTCATGTTGCTGCAAGTGGCATTATTTCATTCTTTTTATAGCTGAGTAGTATTCCATTTTATATATGTACCACGTCTTCTTTACCCATTCCTCTGTCGATGGACATTTAGGTTGTTTCCATTTCTTGGCTATTGTGAATAGTGCTGCTATGAGCATAGGGGTCATGCCATGTGATTTCTTGGTAGTTTCATGTCTTGGCTATTTAGCATTCTTTAGAGACACCTGCTTGATAAAAATAGAGCAGGAATTTTTGGCCAGTTTTGTTAGTTATGGGCTGGTTTGGTTTTTTTTCCTAATAGAAGTAGCAAAATACATGCTAAGAAACAAACTACTTTCATGATTATAGATGCCTCACGGGGCCTTCTTTCATCGATGGAGCTTAAAATGCACTTATCTCTTCAGTTCTTTTTTATGCATTTATTTAAGTCTTCAACCTGTTTGTTCTTCATAAATTATTCCGTAATACTTGAACAGGAGCAATGATAATGGTGCATTTAGAATCATAAAATGACAGCAGGTTTGAGCTCCAGGGGACTTCAGAAAAAGCCTAGCCCAGTTGTTTATTTTACAGAAGAAGAAGAGGGAAGCCAGGTGGTGACTCGCCCAAGGTCTTACACTGAACTGCTGGCAGAGCTGGGCATTATGAAAGCTGCCTCTCCTAATCTCTCAGCTGTTCTTCTTATTAAATCACAAAGAGGTTATTTCTCAAAACGAAGAAATAACATAAAGTTATTTCTCAAAGTAGCCTTTCTGTATTTTTTGGTCACGTGGGAAAATAAAAATTATTATGAACTTTGGAGTAACAACAACAACAATGACAACAACAAACTCATCAAGACATATTCTATGGTCTAGAGAACTCAAAACAAAACCAGAATATTCCTGTGACTTCCATTGCATGAGCCAATATGGTTCTGCTAATATATTAAAAAAAACTGTGTTTATAAGTTAGATTCTTTTTATTGTATTTAAATATTCAAAGAATTTAAGCTATGTTAATATTTTCCTGGCACGCCCGGCCCTGCATGCCATACCGTGGAGTTTTGTGCTGCAGAACACCACCTGGTGGCTGATATCTAGACAATGGATATCTTGGGACCCATTTTCATTTTTGATGAAAATGGCACAGCGTGTGGCTCCACTTGGTAAATATTTCTGATGCTGTAAATCTGGTGCCATACCCAGGTAGAAATGGCCCTTACTCAGGGTCATTCTCAGTGAAGTACAGCCTCATTCCTCTCATCATCAGAATTTGGGTCCTTCTGGGACTTTTCTTTATCAGAACTGGAAAAGGTTGGTGGAAATCTGAAAGTTATAAAATCAGTAAAAACTTTAATCAAATGTGTCTGAATCCATGCTACAAATTAAGCTATGTAGAGTTTACAGAAAACTTTAACTGAAGTGTACATACCTATGTGTGAACAAGCTGTTATCAGGGTTCACCACATCATGTAAAATCTAGGTGAGTCTGGCACAACCCTCAATTTGTGAAGACCAATTTCTCTATGCCTTCAATATACACATATTCCCAGAAGACTTGTTTAATTACTTCATTCAATGCGGGTCATTTTACTGTCCTGCATGTCTTGTCCACTTTCCATACTGAGTGGAGTCTGAGGGGGAATTTATTCTCTTCCTTTGATTTCCACAAAAGACCACCCAGACAAGACCCTGTAGTTACTGCCAGATTTTACCAAAGAAGAAAGCGTTTACAGCACAACAAACAAGCATCTTGCAATAGAATATTAAATATCCCTCTTAAAAATTTCTTGTCCAATTCAGACTTCAACATCCTTGCTGCTCTCAACTTTCCCATCTTCTTTTCTCCTTTTTTCCATCTTGTAAACAATCCCAGCCTCTGTACTATTGTGTTTGGGGTTGCTGTCTTATGTAGAATATTCCAGCTCATCCTTTGGTTTGTTGTCTCCTTCCTGGTCTTACTTGAGTCTATGCATTAAAAAAAGCAAAACAAAACAACTCAATATACCATTGAGTTATTTTTTTAAGTGAAGAAAATTTTCCCTCTGAAAGGTGCCACTTGTTAAGATTTTATAAATAAACATGTAAATAAGTTATTTTACACACACACATACACACACAAATACAATTAATATATAGCCCCCAAAACATCATAGTCTGGTGTTAATTCTAGTTGTTCTTCATTTAGGATTGGTGAATGTTTTGGCTCCATGTGGCAAAGGGAAAATTACCTGCTGTATTTTAAATCTGGGTCCTCTTCTTTTAGTTGCCTAACTTCTGCATCTTCAGTCAATCTCCTTTTGGATTTCATTCACCTCAGATAAGTTTTTCCTTTTGTGTGGGCTACTCTACTAATCATAGAGAAAATTCAGTTTGTCTGCAGTTCCTTAAGGGTCTGACCTCAATGTACTGTCTTTGGTGTATAGTTGTTGTTTTTTTTAATGGTGGATATACTTCATTATACATTTGTCAGCACCCACAGAACATACAACACAAAGAGTGAACTATAGTGTAAATTATAGACCTTAGTTAATAATAATTTTCAATGGTGGCTCATCAATTATAATACATGTACCACAGAAATGCAAGATGTTAATAATAGGGGAAATTGGGATGGGGGGATATATGGTAACTGTGTACTTTCTATTCAGTTTTTCTGTAAACCTAAAACTGCTCTAAAAATAAAGTCTATTAATTAAAAAATCATTAAAGTAATCAAAATGCTACATTGGAAAATATTCACTAATGCAAAAGAAATGGGTGAAGAGTGGATCTCCACATTGGGTAAGAAATCTGAGATCCCGTGAAAACCTCAGCTAGTCTCACTCTGCGGGTCAGAAGATATGTATAATTATCATTGAGAAGGATGAGTACCACAAACAAATGGTCACCACTGTCCTTCTTAGTAACCGTTTCCTGCTGACATTCTCTCTTTCTACCTGAGGAGTAACAGGTAGATTTCAGAAAATACCAGGTCACAGACTTCAGGTCATAATCATAGAAGAGAATAAGGGTTTTCAATATATAGTATCATGTCATTTACATATAGTGACAATTTTACCTCTTCCCTTCCAACTTGGATACTTTTTATTTCTTTTTCTTGTCTGATTGCTGTGGCTAGGAATTACAATACTATGTTGAATAGAAGTGGTGAAGGAGGGCATCCTTGTCTTGTTCCAGATTTCAGTGGGAAGGCTTTCAGCTTTTCACTGTTGAGTATTATATTGGCTGTGGGTTGGTCATAAATAGCTTTATTATGTTGAGATATGTGCCCTCTATACCCACTTTTTTTTTTTACATTTATTCTTTTTTTTTTTTAATTGGGTTATAGTTGTTTTACAATGTTGTGTTAGTTTCTACTGTACAGCAAAGTGGAGTTCCCTGTGCTATACAGCAGGTTCTTATTAGTTATCTATTTTATACATATTAGTGTATATATGTTGATCCCAATCTCCCAATTCATCCCATCACCCCCCCCCACCCCACTTTCCCCCCTTGGTGTCCATATGTTTGTTCTCTACATCTGTGTCTCTATTTCTGCCCTGCAAACCGGTTCATCTGTACCATTTTTCTAGATTCCACATATATGTGCTAATATATGATATTTGTTTTTCTCTTTCTGACTTACTTCACTCTGTATGACAGTCTCTATGTCCATCCACATCTCTACAAATGACCCAACCTCATTCCTTTTTATGGCTGAGTAATATTCCATTGTATATATGTACCACATCTTCTTTACCCATTCATCTGTTGATGGGCATTTAGGTTGCTTCCATGACCTGGCTATTGTAAATAGTGCTGCAATGAACATTGGGGTCTTTTGAATTATGGTTTTCTCTGGGTATATGCCCAGTAGTGGGATTGCTGGGCCATATGGTAGTTCTATTTCTAGTTTTTTAAAGGAACCTCCATACTGTTCTCCATAGTGGCTGTATCAGTTTACATTCCCACCAACAGTGCAAGAGCATGCCCTTTTCTCCACACCCTCTCCAGCATTTGTTGTTTGTAGATTTCTGATGATGCCCATTCTAACCGGTGTGAGGTGATAGCTCATTGTAGTTTTGATTTGCATTTCTCTAATAATTAGTGATGTTGAGCAGATTTTCATGTGCCTCTTGGCCATCTGTATGTCTTCTTTGGAGAAATGTCTATTTAGGTCTTCTGCCCATTTTTGGATTGGGTTGTTTGTTTTTTTGATATTGAGCTGCATGAGCTGCCTGTATATTTTGGAGATTAATCCTTTGTCAGTTGCTTCATTAGCAAATATTTTCTCCCATTCTGAGGGTTGTCTTTTCGTCTTGTTTATAGTTTCCTTTGCTGTGCAAAAGCTTTTAAGTTTCATTAGGTCTCACTTGTTTATTTTTGTTTTTATTTCCATTACTCTAGGAGGTGGGTCAAAAAAGATCTTGTTGTAATTTATGTCAAAGAGTGTTCTTCCTATGTTTTCCTCTAAGAGTTTTATAGTGTCCAGTCTTACATTTAGGTCTTTAATCCATTCTGAGTTTATTTTTGTGTATGGTGTTAGGGAGTGTTCTAATTTCATTCTTTTACATGTAGCTGTCCAGTTTTCCCAGCACCACTTATTGAAGAGACTGTCTTTTCTCCATTGTATATCCTTGCCTCCTTTGTCATAGATTAGTTGACCATAGGTGTGTGGGTTTATCTCTGGGCTTTCTATCCTGTCGCATTGATCTATATTTCTGTTTTTGTGCCAGTACCATATTGTCTTGATTACAGTACCTTTGTAGTATAGTCTGAAGTCAGAAAGTCTGATTCCTCCAGCTCCATTTTTTTCCCTCAAGATTGCTTTGGCTATTTGGGATCTTTTGTGCCTCCACACAAATTTTAAGATTTTTTGTTGTAGTTCTGTAAAAAATGGCACTGGTAATTTGATAGGGATGGCATTGAATCTGTAGATTGCTTTGGGTGGTATAGTCATTTTCACAATATTTATTCTTCCAATCCAAGAACATGGTATATCTCTCCATCTGTTTGTGTCATCTTTTTGATTTCTTTCATCAGTGTCTTATAGTTTTCTGAGTACAGGTTTTTACCTCCTTAGGTAGGTTTATACCTAGGTATTTTATTCTTTTTGTTGCAATGGTGAATGGGATTGATTCCTTAATTTCTTTTTCTGATCTTTTGTTGTTAGTGTATAGGAATGCAAGAGATTTCTGTGCATTAATTTTGTATGCTGCAACTTTACTAAATTCATTGATTAGCTCTTGTAGTTTTCTGGTGGCATCTTTAGGATTTTCTACATATAATATCATGTCATCTGCAAACAGTGGCAGTTTTACTTCTTTTCCAATTTGTATTCCTTTTATTTCTTTTTCTTCTCTGATTGCTGTGGCTAGGACTTCCAAAACTATGTAGAATAATAGTGGTGAGAGTGGACATCCTTGTCTTGTTCCTGATCTTAGAGGAAATGCTTTCAGTTTTTCACCATTGAGAATGATGTTTGCTGTGGGTTTATCGTATATGGTCTTTATTATGTTGAGGTAGGTTCCCTCTATGCCCACTTTCTGGAAAGTTTTTTTATCATAAATCAGTGTTGAATTTTGTCAAAAGCTTTTTCTGCACCTATGGAGATGATCATATGGTTTTTATTCTTGAATTTGTTAATATGGTGTATCACATTGATTGATTTGCATATATTGAAGAATCCTTGCATCCTTGGGATAAATCCCACTTGATCATGGTGTATGATCCTTTTCATGTGTTGTTGGATTCTGTTTGCTAGTATTTTGTTGAGGATTTTTGCATTTATATTCATCAGGCGTATTGGTCTGTAATTTTCTTTTTTTGTATTATCTTTGTCTGGTTTTGGTATCAGGGTGATTGTGGCCTTGTAGAATGAGTTTGGGAGTGTTCCTTCCTCTGCAATTTTTGGGAAGAGTTTGAGAAGGATGGGTGTTAGCTCTTCTCTAAATGTTTGATAGAATTCACCTGTGAAGCCATCTGGCCCTGGACTTTGTTTGTTGGAAGGTTTTGAATCACAGTTTCAATTTCATTACTTGTGATTGGTCTGTTCATATTTTCTATTTCTTCCTGGTTCATTCTTGGGAGGTTTTACCTTTCTAATAATTTGTCCATTTCTTCCAGGTTGTCCATATTATTGGCATAGAGTTGTTTGTAGTAGTCTCTTATGATGCTTTGTATTTCTGCAGTGTCCGTTGTAACTTCTCGTTTTGCATTTCTAGTCTTATTGATTTGAGTCCTCTCCCTCTTTTTCTTGATGAGTCTGGCTAAAAGTTTATCAATTTTGTTTATCTTCTCAAAGAACCAGCTTTTAGTTTTATTGATCTTTCTATTGTTTTCTTTGTTTCTATTTCATTTATTTCTGCTCTGATCTTTATTTCTTTTTTTCTACTAACTTTGGGTTTTGTGTTTTCTTCTTCCTCTAGTTCCTTTAGGTGTAAGATTAGATTGTTTATTTGAGATTTTTCTTGTGTCTTGAAGTAGGATTGTATTGCAATAAACTTCCCTCTTAGAACTGCTTTTGCTGCATCCCATAGGTTTTGGGTTATTGTGTTTTCCTTGTCATTTGTCTGTAGGTTTTTTTTTTTTAAACATTTTATCAAGAAGGCACTTTTTAAAAATACAGCAGGTTTTTATTAGTCATCAATTTTATACACATCAGTGTATACATGTCAATCCCAATCTCCCAATTCATTACACCACCACCCCCACCCCCCCGTGGCTTTCCCCCTTTGGTGTCCGTATGTTTGTTCTCTACATCTGTGTCTCAATTGCTGCTGTCTCTAGGTATTTTTTGATTTCTTTTTTGATTTCTTCAGTGATCTCTTGGTTATTTAGTAGCATATTGTTTAGCCTCCATGTGTTTGTGTTTTTTACCTTTTTTTCCCCCCTGTAATTGATTTCTAATCTCATAGCGTTGTGGTTGGAAAAGATGCTTGATATCATTTCAGTTTTCTTAAATTTACTGAGGCTTGATTTGTGACCCAAGATGTGGAGAATGTTCCATGTGCACTTGAGAAGAAAGTGTAATCTGCTGTTTTTGGATGGAATGTCCTATAAATATCAATTAAATCTATCTGGTCTATTGTGTCATTTTAAGCTTATGTTTCTTTATTAATTTTCTGTCTGGATGATCTGTCCATTGGTGTAAGTGAGGTGTTAAAGTCCCCCACTATTATTGTGTTACTGTCAATTTCCTCTTTTATAGCTGTTAGCATTTGCCTTATGTATTGAGATGCTCGTATGTTGGGTGCACATATATTTGCAATTGTTATATCTTCTTCTTGGATTGATCCCTTGATCATTATGTAGTGTCCTTCCTTGTCTCTTATAATAGTCTTTATTTTAAAGTCTACTTTATCTGCTATGAGTATTGCTACTCCAGCTTTCTTTTGATTTCCATTTGCATAGAATATCTTTTTCCATCCTCTCACTTTCAGTCTGTATGTGTCCCTAGGTCTGAAGTGGGTCTCTTGTAGACAGCATATATATATATGGGTCTTGTTTTTGCATTCATTCAGCCAGTCTATGTCTTTTGGTTGGAGCATTTAATCCATTCACATTTAATGTAGTTAGCAATATGTATGTTCCTATTACCATTTTCTTAATTGTTTTGGGTTTGTTTTTGTAGGTCCTTTTCTCTCTTGTGTTTCCCAGTTGGAGAAGTTCCTTTAGCTTTTGTTGTAGAGCTAGTTTGGTGGTGCTGAATTCACTTAGCTTTTGCTTGTTTGTAAAGCTTTTGATTTCTCTGTCAAATCTGAATGAGATCCTTGCTGGGTAGAGTATTCTTGGTTGTAGTTTCTTCCCTTTCATCACTTTAAGTATATCATGCCACTCCCTTCTGGCTTGCAGAGTTTCTGCTGAGAAATCAACTGTTAACCTTATGGGAGTTTCCTTGTATGTTGTCATTTTTCCCTTGTTGCTTTTCATAATTTTTCTTTGTCTTTAAGTTTTGTTGATTTGATTACTATGTGTCTCAGCATGTTTCTCCTTGGGTTTATCCTGTATGGGACTCTCTGAGCTTTCTGGACTTAGGTGGCTATTTCCTTTCCCATGTTAGGGGAATTTTTGTCTATAATCTCTTCAAATATTTTCTCAGATCCTTTCTCTTTTTTCCTTCGGGAACCCCTATAATGCAAATGTTGGTGTGTTTAATGTTGTCCCAGAGGTCTCTTAGGCTATCTTCATTTCTTTTCAATCTTTTTTCTTTTTAAAAAAATTTTTTTTTACTTAATTTATTTATTTATTTTTGGCTGTGTTGGGTCTTCGTTTCTGTGCAAGGGCTTTCTCTAGTTGCAGCAAGCGGGGGCCACTCCTCATCGCGGTGTGCGGGCCTCTCACCATCGCGGCCTCTCCTGTTGCAGAGCACAGGCTCCAGATGCGCAGGCTCAGTAGCCGTGGCTCATGGGCCCAGTCGCTCCGTGGCATGTGGGATCCTCCCAGACCAGGGCTCAAACCCGCGTCCCCTGCATCGGCAGGCAGACTCTCAACCACTGCGCCACCAGGGAAGCCCCAATCTTTTTTCTTTATTCTGTTCCACGGCAGTGATTTCCACCATTCTGTCTTCCCAGTCCCTTATCCGTTCTTCTGCCTCAGTTATTCTGCTATTGATTCCTTCTAGTGTAGTTTTCATTTCAGTTATTGTATTATTCATCTCTGTTTGTTTGTTCTTTAATTCTTCTAGGTCTTTGTTAAACATTTCTTGCATCTTCTTGATCTTTGCCTCCATTCTTTTTCCGAGGTCCTGGATCATCTTCACTGTCATTATTCTGAATTCTTTTTCTGGAAGGTTGCCTCTCTTCACTTCGTTTAGTTGTTTTTCTGGGGTTTTATCTTGTTCCTTCATCTGGGATATAGTCCTCTGCCTTTTCATTTTGTCTGTCTTTCTGTGATTGTGGTTTTTGTTCCACAGGCTGCAGGATTGTAGTTCTTCTTGCTTCTGCTGTCTGCCCTCTGGTGGATCTGGTGTATAGTTCTAGCTATTACTTTTTTTATTATATAAGTTTCAGGTGTACAGCATTATAATTTGATATCTGTATACACGACAAAGTGTCACCACCACAAGTCTAGTTACTATCCATCACCATACAGTTGACTCTGTTCACCCATTTCACCCACTCCACAACTTTCTTCCTCTTTGGTAATCACTAATCTGTTCTCTGTGTCTACGAGTTTGTTTTTGCTTTATTTTGTTTTGTTTTTCTAAATTCCACATGTGAGTGAAATCATGCGTCGTTTGTCTTTCTCTGTTGACTTATTCACTTAACATAATACCTTCAGGATCCCTCTGTGTTGTCACAAATGGCAAGGTTTCACTTTTTTTATGGCAGAATAGTATCTATGTATGTATGTGTGTATGTATGTAGGTATGTATCTATCTATCTATCTCACATCTTCTTTATCCATTCATCCATTGATGGACACATGTTGTTTCCATATCTGGGCTATTGTAGATCATGCTGCAGTGAGCATCAGGTGAATATATCTTTTCAAATTATTGTTTTTGTGTTCTTTGGATAAATACTCAGAGTGAAATAGATGGATTATATGGTAGTTCTATTCTTAATTTTTGAGGAATCTCCATACTGTTTTCCACAGTTACTGCACCAATTTACAGTCCCACTAACAGTGTACAAGTGTTCCCTTTTCTTTACATCCTCTCCAAAACTTGTTATTTCTTGTCTTTTCAATAATAGCTATTCTAACAGGTGTGAGGTGATATCTCATTGTGTTTTTGATTTGCATTTCCATGATGATTAGTGATGTTGAGCATCTTTTCATGTGCCTGTTGGTCTTGTTTGGAAAAATATCTATTCAGATCCTTGACCCATTTTTTAATCAGGTTTTTGTTGTTGTTGTTGCTCTTGTTGAGTTGTATAAGTTCTTTATATATTTTGGATATTAATCCCTTATCAGATATATGATTTGCAAATATTTTCTCCCATTCAGTATGTTGCTTTTTCGTTTTGATGATGGCATCCTTCACTGTGCAGAAGCTTTTTAGTTTGAGGTAGCCTCATTTGTTTATTTTTGCTTTTGTTTCCCTTGCCTGTGGAGCCAGATCCATAAAATATCACTAAGACTGATACCAATGAAGTTATTGCCTATGTTTTCTTTTAGGAATTTTATGGTTTTGGGTCTTACATTAAAGTCATTGATCTATTTTGAGTTAACTTTGGTGTATGGTGTATGATAGTGGTCTAGTGTCATTTTTTGCATGTGGCTGTCCAGTTTTCCTAACACGTTTAATTGAAGAGACTATTCTTTCTCTATTGTATGTTCTTTGCTCCTTTGTTGTAAATAAATTGTCCATATATGTGTGGACTTATTTCTGCACTCTCTATTCTGTTCCATTGATCTGTGTGTCTGTTTTGAGCCAATACCATACTGTTCTGATTACTATAGCTTTGTAGTATAGTTTAAAATCAGGATGTATGATACCTAGCTTTATTCTTCTTTCTAGAGATTGTTTTGGCTATATGAAGTCATTTGTGGTTCCATATAGATTTTAGAATTATTCTTTCTAGTTCTGTGAAATATACCTTTTAAATTTTAATAGGAATTACATTGAATTTGTAGATTGATTTGCATAGTATAGGCATTTTAACAATATGAATTCTTCCAATCCATGAATATGAAATTTCTTTCCATTTATTTGTGTCTTCTTCAGTTTCTTTCATCAGTGTCCTCTCGTTTCAGTGCACAAGTCTTTTACCTCCTTGGTTAAATTTATTCCTAAGTATTTTATTCTTTTTGATGCAATTGTAAATGGGATTGTTTTCTTAATTTCTCTTTCTGATAGTTTATTATTAGTGTATAGAAACACCATGGATTTCTTTATATTGACTTTTTTTTTTTTTTAAACATCTTTATTGGAGTACAATTGCTTTACAATGGTGTGCCAGTCTCTGCTCCACAACAAAGTGAATCAGTCATACATATACATACGTTCCCACATCTTATACGTTCCCACATCTTATATTGACTTTGTATCCTGTGACATTACTGAATTCATTTATTAGTTCTAACAATATTTTATGGTGTCTTCAGGGTTTTCTGTATATAGCATCATGTCATCTGCAAATAGTGGACCCCAGACCAATTATATCACGATCTCTGAGGTGGTAATCAGATCTTAATAGTTTTTAAAGTTCCCAAGGTTCTTCTAATGAGCAGTCATTATTGACAACCACTTCTAAGGTGTCTTCCAGGTCAAAAATGACTATGATTCTAACTTAAATGAACAAGAAACAAATTTGTCATAAAGACTCTATTGTCTACTCTTCCATGCATGGGTTTATTCCTCCAGAAATAGTCATTTCTTTACTAAGGTGTATACTTATCTTTGGAGCATCTGTTGGGACACATGTTATGCAGCTTGTAGCAAAACAGCATGGTGTGTGCTGAAATATTGCTTTGGATTTTATAGATTATCTTATAAATTAGTTTCGCTGATATGTTATTTGATTTTTGGTGAGTAGTGTGGATGTCTTTCTTTGCAATCCAGGGGGTTGCTATCACTTTTTTTTTTTAAACTCGTGAATTCTACTAATTGATTTTTAAAATTAAAAAAAAAATTGTATAACCATTTAAAGTTTTTTTATTTTTAAAAATATTTATTTATTTATTGGCTGTGTCGGGTCTTAGATGCGGCATGTGGGATCGTTTGTTGTGGTGCGCAGGCTCTTTGTTGCGGTGCGTGGGCTTCTCTCTAGTTGTGGCATGCAGGCTCCAGAGCGTGTGGGCTCTGTGGTGCAGCATGCAGGCTCTCTAGTTGTGGCATGCAGGCTCAGTAGTTGTGACATGTGGCCTTAGTCGCCCCGCGGCATGTGGTTCCCTGACCAGGGATCAAACCCATGTCTCCTGCATTGGAAGGTGAATTCTTAACCACTGGACCACCAGGGAAGTCCCTGTAACCATTTTTTAAATTGAAGTATAGTTAATTTAAACGTGTTAGTTTCAGGTGTACAACAAAGTGATTCAATTATACATATAAATGTATACATTATATACGTATGTATATTCTTTTTCAGATTCTTTTCTGTTATAGGTTATTACAAGATACTGAACATATCTTGTATATATTGAACATATCCCATGCTATATAGTAGGTCCTTGTTGTCTATCTGTTTTACATATGGTAGTGTGTATATGTTAATCCCAGACTCCTAATTTATCTCCCCCACCCCCTTTCCCCTATGGTAAGTTTGTTTTCTATGTCTGTGAGTCTATTTCTGTTTTGTAAATAAGTTCATTTGTATCAGTTTTTTAGACTCCACATATAAGTGATATCATATAATATTTGTCTTTCTCTGCCTGAGTTATTTCACTTTATATGATAATCTCTAGGTCCATCCATGTTGCTGCAAATGGGCTATCACTTTTAAAGGGTGATAAATCTCCTTAAAACCCCAGCTCTCCCATTTACAAGTTCTATGACCTTGGACTCATTTCCTCACTTCTCTGTGCCACAGGTTTCTCTGTAATGGGGATAATTATAAAACTTATTTCATAGGGTTTTGAGAATCATACTGGTAAAGTTATTTTACATAATTAGCACTCAAAAATGACCACTAATAATCTAGTATCTGAATACATATTTTAAAATGTATTTGAATATATTTCAAAATGTTATTATATATAAAGATATGTAAATTTTATTTTACTATATTAAAATGGATAAGTTTAAAATACATAACAAATATATATGTTAATATGTTAAAATGTTTAACATGTGTTTAGATTTTTCTGTGTATTTCTTTTTTTTTTTTTTTTAAACATCTTTATTGAAGTATAATTGCCTTACAATAGTGTGTTAGCTTCTGCTTTATAACAAAGTGAATCAGTTATACATATACAATATGTTCCCATTTCTCTTCCCTCTTGCCTCTCCCTCCCTCCCACCCTCCCCATCCCACCCCTCTAGGTGGTCACAAAGCACCGAGCTGATCTCCCTGTGCTATGCGGCTGCTTCCCACTAGCTATCTATTTTACATTTGGTAGTGTATATATGTCCATGACACTCTCTTACCCTGTCACATCTCACCCCACCCCCTCCCCATATCCTCAAGTCCATTCTCTAGTAGGTCTGTGTCTTTATTCCCGTCTTGCAGTTTATTTCCTTAAGTGTTATATAATACTTACAAAACATATTTATGTAATTTCCAAATAATAATCTCTGTAGCTCCTGGAAAAGTAGGGCTGTGTCTGATATTCTTTTGCATCTCCCTTAGTTTCCAGCGCTCTGAGAACCACTCAGAGTCACTATTTCATATGCAGAAATCTTTAGGTACACGTCTTCCATTATTTCTACACATTCTCTCCACCTTGCTACATTCTTCAGTGGCGTAAACATATTCCCTCTCCTCCCACAATGAAAAGAAATATGCATATTGAGCAATTCCAACACCCAACAGCAAAAATTACTAGTCAGTGTTGAAAACAAAAACAAGTTTTGTTTTTGTATGTGTGGTTGTTGTTGTGTGCCTGTTGCTTTTTGGTGTGTGTGTGCTTTTGTGTGTGTGTGTGTTTCTTTTCTTCCAATAAGTTTGTCCTCTGTTTCATTTCTTCCATCAATTTCCAGCATTCTATCTCCAGACTATATATTTCAAGGGCCCTACCCCCAGCAATTTCCCACTGTCCTTCATTCATTCTCAAGGGCAGTGGGGATGGTGCCAGTCAGGGGCTAGTGACAGGATAGTGTTATCTACTGTGTTGGAAGAGCTAAGAACTGATTAAGATTCTCCAAGGCAGAGAAAGACATGGGCATCCAGTCTTGAAAACAGTTTGTTGTTGGTTGCTATGGCAGAAGAGAGGTGAATTAGCTTGAAGAAGGCCAAAGAAATTACCCAAAGCTTCCACATATAAGCGATATCATATCATATTTGTCTTTCTCTGTCTGACAAATGAACTTATCTACAAAACAGAATTAGAGTTACAGATCTAGAAAGCAAACTCACGGCTACCGGGGGTAAGCGGGGGGAGGGATGAATTGGAAGATTGGATTGCCATATACACGCGGCTATATGTTAAATAGATAACTAATAAGGACCTACTGTATAGCACAGGGAACTCTGCTCCATACTCTGTAATGGCCTATATGGGAAAAGAATCTAAAAAAGAGTGGATAGATGTATAGGTATAACTGATTCACTTTGCTGGGCACCTGAAACTAACACAACCTTGTAGATCAACTACACTCCAATAAAAATTAAAAGAAAAATAAAAACATGAAATTACCCGAAGCTCAGGTGCCTTTCTAAGACACACCAACCTTCATTCACTCACAAATTCAGCTACCAGGTGATAAGAAGGCAAAAATGGATGTCATCTCCAGTTCTGACTTCAAGGAACTCACAGCCGATGGGGGCCTTGGGGGATGGACAGAGGATTAAAATACAGTGTTAACAACTGACCTCAGCCTGGGGGAATGAGTAAAGAATTTGGAAGGGAAATGATGCCTGAAAGATTAACATAAATCAGGCCAGTTAAGGGAGCAGTAAGGAGAAAGGTGGCTGTGTGGTAAAGGAAAGAGGCTAGAAAATGCAGGAAACGCAGGCAGTGGGGTGTTGCTGGAGCATAAACTATGACGCTCGCTTCTCTCTTGCTTTGCTGTCAACAGGTCAGATTGGCAAGTAGGGTGACCAACCATCCTGGTCTCCGGCAAGGTGAGACTTTCAAGTAGGGTGACCATCCGTCCTGGTCTGCGGCAAGGTGAGACTTTCAAGGTTAAAATGGGACAGTCTCGGCACATCAGGAACATCGAGCTCCCTATCTTTGTGTGGGTATCTGCCAGCTGAATCATCTGCCTGTTTTTTCTTTTGTTTGTTTGTTTGTTTGGTTGGTTTTGTTTTCTAAGTAACAGAAGAATATGTTAAAGATGGGATATGGAGGAGAAAGAAAGGGGAGGTATGATTTTTGTGGCTTGGAAGAAGACATCCTCCATGAAGGATATGGTTATGCTATGGAGGACTGCTTTCCAGCTAAGGGCAAAGGCAGGGACCACGGAGAAGAGTCTGTGCCCTGCACTTGTGAGAATGAAGGGCAGTGGGAGATTGCTGGGGTAGAGTCCTTGAAATGCATAGTCTGGAGATAGAATGCTGGAAACTGATGGAAGAAATGGAACAGAGGATAAACTTATTGGAATATCTTTAAAAATGTGTGGTTTCTGTCATCAGTTCATTCGCCATGATATAGACGGTTATCAATAGTTACAGTTACATTCATCAAGATCTAAAATTTCTACCATTTTTAGATATTTATCAGTCACAACGAGGGTCATTGAAAATGATGTTAATTTCCTCTAAAAGTTGTGTTCTATTAATCCATACAAATATCAGTGTCTACTGCATGCTTTTTATTAATCTTGGGGCCAGATAGCAATTAAACACACAGGACCTAAGAACATTTTATAATATAGCACTTCATGTAATTCTGTAAGACACTGAACACATTTACCTCTTTTCTTTTTGGCCTTTAAATCAGAACAGTGCTGTGCAATAGAAGTATAATGTGAGTCATATGTGTCACTTAAAATTTTCTAGTCATCAAATTAAAAAGTAAAAAGAAGCCAATGAAATTAACCTTGACACATTTTATCCAACATATCCAAAATATCATAATTTCAAAACGTTATCAATATAAAAATTATTAATGAGATATATTATATTCCTAGCTTTGGACTAAGTTCAAAATTTTGTGTGTATTTTTCACTTACAGCACATCTTTCATCAGGCATATTTTATCTATATGTAGATATCATAAAACTTACAGTTGAAAAAGTAAATTCATATACCCAACTTGTCATAAACATACTTAAAAGTTTTCCAATGACTGAATTGAGTGTCAGTTTTAAATTTGAAGTCAATTGAATTAATTAAAATGAAATGAAATTTTTAAAAAAACCCTCATTCCTCAGTCACATTAGCCACATTTCAAGGGCTTATTAGCCACATATGGTTAGTGGCTGAAGATTAGAAAACAGAGAAGTAGAATATATTTAGTAAAAAAAAAAAAAAAAAAAAAAAAAAAGAATATATTTAGTAAAAAAAAAAAAAAAAGAATATATTTAGTAAATGAATTTGAAAGCGGGCACATGTTATTACTCTCCTTTGTCATGCTTTTTTTTTTTTTCTTTTTAGCTGTTTACAACTATAAAAGCCAAAAGACTCTCTCCATCTTTTTTTGTAGGCATTAGTTCCATATACGTCCTGTAGATGGCAGCACTTTCTTCCTGAAACTGTAAGAGGGAGGAGTTGCTAGGACTTGTCAGATTCTGGCGTTTTTCATAGAGTTAATTCTTTGGAAAATTTTTTGGTGGCATAGCTTAGAATCTTTTCAGTTCTATTGTCATTCTGTATAGATGGCTGCTGATTATGAAAACAGTGTCAGCCTCTAATCTAGAAAATTGCACGTTCCTCAATTTGGGGTAAAAGAAAAGCAGCTCTAAGGTGAGAGAAGAAAGAGATGCAATTAAAGGACTCTTATCAAAACGCTTTCATTTGCTCAAATCCATATTTTGGAAATGGTGATTCCAAGGGCCGCTTAATAAAACTTTTCTAAGCAGATGAGAGGTAGATTTTGTTTTAAAGACTGTGGCAATGTTAATCTGTTTTTTTCATTTTCCAGGCAACTTTGTAAGTGAAATTTTTAGAATGCATACAGAGTTTCATATTTCTTTTCTAAGACATCCACATCCATTATTAAAACAACTGACCAAATAACATGTAGCTAAAGTTATATATATGTGTTTAAAGTTCATGGATTAACATTTTAGCATCCCTCCCCTCCCCTTCATTTTGTGTTTGTGATAAGAGAACATGAGATAAGAGGAGTACCAGCAATAGGCATTGGAGGGATTCAAGTTGGGTTTCTAAGGACCGATGTGCATTTTTTTTTTAAACATCTTTATTGGAGTATAATTGCTTTATAATGGTGTGTTAGTTTCTGCTTTATAACAAAGTGAATCAGTTATACGTATATATATATCCCCATATCCCTTCCCTCTTACATCTCCCTCCCACCCTCCCTATCCCACCCCTCTAGGTGGTCACAAAGCACGAGCTTATCTCCTTGTGCTATGAGGCTGCATCCCACTAGCTATCTATTTTACATTCGGTAGTGTATATATGTTAATGCCACTCTCTCACTTCGTCCCAGCTTGCCCTTCCCCCTCCCCGTGTCCTTAAGTCCATTCTCTACGTCTGCGTCCTTATTCCTGTCTTGCCCCTAGGTTCTTTAGAACCATTTTTTTTAGATTCCATATATATATGTGTTAGCATACGGTATTTGTTTTTCTCCTTCTGACTTACTTCACTCTGTATGACAGTCTTTAGGTCCATCCACCTCACTACAAATAACTCAATTTCATTTCTTTTTATGGCTGAATAATATTCCATGTATATATGTGCCACATCTTCTTTGTCCATTCATCTGTCGATGGACACCTAGGTTGCTTCCATGTCCTGGCTATTGTAAATAGAGCTGCAGTGAACATTGTGGTACATGCCCCTTTTTGAGTTATGGTTTTCCCAGGGTATATGCCCAGTAGTGGGACTGCTGGGTCATATGGTAGTTCTATTTTTAGTTTTTTAAGGAACCTCCATACAGTTCTCCATAGTGGCTGTATCAATTTACATTCCCACCAACAGTGCAAGAGGGTTCCCTTTTCTCCACACCCTCTCCAGCATTTATTGTTTGTAGATTTTTAGATGATGGCCATTCTGACCGGTGTGAGGTGATACCTCATGGTAGTTTTGATTTGCATTTCTCTAGTGATTAGTGATGTTGAGCATCCTTTCATGTGTTTGTTGGCAACCTGTATATCTTCTTTGGAGAAATGTCTATTTAGGTCTTCTGCCCATTTTTGGATTGGGTTGTTTGTTTTTTTGATGTAGAGCTGCATGGGCTGCTTGTATATTTTGGAGATTAATCCTTTGTCAGTTGCTTCATTTGCAAATATTTTCTCCCATTTTCAGGGTTGTCTTTTTGTCTTGTTTATGGTTTCCTTTGCTATGCAAAAGGTTTTAAGTTTCATTAGGTCCCATTTGTTTATTTTTGTTTTTATTTCCATTTCCCTAGGAGCTGGGTCAAAAAGGATCTTGCTGTGATGTATGTCATAGAGTGTTCTGCCTATGTTTTCCTCTAAGAGTTTGATAGTGTCTGGCCTTACATTTAGGTGTTTAATCCGTTTTGAGTTTATTTTTGTGTATGGTGTTAGAGAGTGTTCTAATTTCATTCTTTTACATGTAGCTGTCCAGTTTTCCCAGCACCACTTATTGAAGAGGCTGTCTTTTCTCCATTGTATATTCTTGCCTCCTTTATCAAAGATAAGGTGACCATATGTGTGTGGGTTTATCTCTGGGCTTTCTATCCTGTTTCATTGATCTGTATTTCTGTTTTTGTGCCAGTACCCAATGTGCATTTTTGTATAGCTCATGAGAACCCCCTGCTACAAAACCCCATCAAATTGTGGTGTGTTTTCTTGATACTCTGCGAGTGGTATTTTAAAATCACAGCCTCTCTTTTCTGTAATTATCACTCAGTCTGTCTCCCAAATAGAATCTCAAGGTGCTGGTTGAATTCTAATCATGATTTTGCTTATTTTAGTTTTATAGGTAGAATATTCATAGTGTAACTAGTATAATAAGTCTAATACCAATGCTTTTGACTCAGAATGTTTATAGTTTTCTTAATGTACTCTTTACTTCTTAAATTCTAGGATAGTCTGTGAAATGGTAGAGAAGAAGGTTTGAGGAGAGAAAGAGACAATTTTATTTAGGACAGGTACACGTCAGAAGCTGTACAAGATTCTTTTGCATGTGTTTGCTTTTATTACCTCTTCTAATCTGAATAGCAATTTTTTTTATAGCTAAAGAAACTAGACTTGGAGAAGTACTATACCTGTCATTTAGCAAATTTCTAGGTATATTTCAGAAAACCTACCCCAAATATTTTCGTTTCTTATCTTTTTAGCAGAGACCACATATAAGGACTTTCTATATGAAGACATCTGAGGAATTAAAGCATGGTGTCATTTCTATAATTTCTTGCCCCATATATTTCTGGTTGTCTTTCTACTATTGCATTTCTTCTATTCTGTCTGCTTCCTTAACAGTTTTTTTTTTTGGTTTGTTTTGTTTTCTTTTTCAAAATGTAATATTTACCCAAAGTTCAGCACTTGGCTTCTTTTTCTTTCTCCTTCTTCAATTATCACGTCTGATCCCATGGCTTCAACTATCTTCCCATGTATGTTAATTTCCAAATTTGTGACTTCATTCTTTCTGTTAGTCTGAACAGGATAATTGCTGAACAAATAACATCATAAATCTCAGTGGCTTATTTCTCTCTCACACACAAATTCTAATGCAAATACTCCCCACCTGCTTTCCCGATGGCTCCCCACCAAGTGGTGACTCAGGGATCAGCTCCATCCAACTTACCCTATTTTATGTCTTGGGGCCCTTTAGCAGTCTGGTGATGCCTATGGGCCTCCTCTAAGAATAGTGTTTGTAAATGTGGAAAAGAAAAAAAAAGAACTAGTAACCAAAATTCAAAGTTAATGACAAAATAATGACAGGTAAATATATTTCAAGATATCTGCATCAAGTGTAATGTGATATGAAATATCTGTGATTTCTATGGGAGACAAAGGCACATTTTGCTAATACTGTTGTAACCACTGACCACATTTATAAATACAGGGAATGCTAAGGTCCAGTTAAAATTCATGAAAATACATTTCCCCCATCCAAGCTCACAGGACTCCCTGAATGGCTTAGACTTAAGGTTCTAGTGGCTCCACAATTACCAAAGACTTCTTGGAGTCCTTTACTAGATCTTATGCATGCAATCGACTGACAAAGACCTTGTAGGATAATATGAGACATTTGGGGGCCAAACCAGGAAGGGACATACACCACCTGCAGTCAGAGTTTATGGGCTAGAACAAGTTGTATTGTCCCTCTGAGGAAGAGGGCTAGGAACTGTATTTCAGCTGTGTGTGCAGGAAGGAGGTAAGATGTGGAGAGCATGGAGCAGTATTTGTTTCAAGCAAGAATTATCAATGGATGCTAAAACTAAGAAGGAAAAATATGATGAGAAACAGGATATTCTTTATAGCTTTGTAGTACTGCCACACAAGATAATTTTTAATTGGGAGGGAAAATATTAACTTTACGGAGAGGAAGAGATCGAGTCAGACACCACCTTATCCAAGTGATCAAAGGTGATGTCATCAGTAATGAGGCAAACTGGCATGGGTGACGCACAAAGCAGACACACAAATGCAGATGCACAAATGACGCACAACATCATTTCTGTGATGTTCCTGCCCAAAATGCATAATCTGAATCTAGTCAAAGGAAACATCAGAAAAACCCAGGGCTGTCCCCAGACCACTTGAGAGAAAATTCACAGCCCTCGCCCCCTGGGCCCAGCGTCCCGGGTCGGGAGGGGGCCGGGCTTCCCGGGGTCCCCCGAGGGCTGCTCGCGCCCGTCTCCCTGGGGGCGGGGAGCCCGAGTGGGTGGGACCGGGCCGGTATGGGAGGGGCGGGGAGGGGGGGAGGAGGAGCAGGGTGTGCCCCCGTGTGTGGCTGGGGGGAGAAGCCACTGCCTGTTTAATAGTTGCTGTTGCTGCCCTTCGACTTCTCTCCCAGCGACAGAGAGACACCAGTGGCCAGGCCCAGCCGCAGCAAAACAGCCAGACACAAAGAGAGGGGCTCTTTGCCGGGTGGGTGGGGGTCGCTCTGCGGATGAAAATTCGAGGGCCAGCCCCAGCTCCTCCTCATCTTCGTCCTCCAACCAGCAAACCGAGAAACAAACACCGCCAAGAAGAAGGAGAGTAAAGTCAGCATGAGCAAAAACTCCAAACCCCTCTCCACGAGCGCCAAGAGGATTCAGAAGGAGCTGGCGGACATCACTTTAGACCCTCCACCCAACTGCAGTGCTGGTCCCAAAGGCGATAACATCTGTGAATGGAGATCAACCATCCTAGGACCTCCAGGGTCCGTGTATGAGGGTGGTGTATTCTTCCTTGATATCACTTTTACACCAGAATATCCCTTCAAGCCTCCGAAGGTTGCATTTCGGACAAGAATCTATCCCTTGTAGTATTAAGTCAAGGAGTTATTTGCTTGGATATATTGAAAGATAACTGGAGCCCAGCACTAACCATATCTAAAGTCCTTCTTTGTATCTGCTCACTTCTTACAGACTGTAATCCTGCCGACCCCTTGGTGGGAAGTATTGCCACTCAGTATATGACCAGCAGAGCAGAACATGACAGAATGGCCAGACAGTGGACCAAGGGGTATGCTACATAAATTGGGTTTTCACAATTCTTTACATTATTTGTCTGTCACAGAGAGAGCTGCTTATGATTTTGATGGGGTAGAGGAGGGTGGGAGTTGGTAAAGAGTAGGGTATTTCTATAACAGATATTATTCAGTCTTATTTCCTAAGATTTTGTTGTAACTTAAGGTATCTTGCTACAGTAGACAGAATTGGTAATAGCAATGTTTAAAACTGTCATTAGTTCTGCAATATTAGCTGAAATGCAGTACAGAGAAGAATAGATATTTGGGTTCAGTTGCTTGTAGTCTGTAATTTGAAACAGCTTAATTTGTACAGGTTACACACATGGCCATTTATGTCAAGTCCTTCCAAGACTATACAGATTTTTGTTTTAAAAAATTGGAATTTGTTTTCCCTTCTTGGAAGGGAACATTGATATTTAACAGCTTTTAGAGACTGTCGTCTCATATATATAAAATGGACACATGGCTATACGACACCGTATAGGAAATGAGTAGTTATGTATTTTATTTTATATGCCAATCTACTTTCTTATGAAAAGATAGAGGTTTGCTTCAGGACTTGTGAAAACCTGTAGTAAAATACCTTAAGCTGTTAAATGTAAGGCGTGGAATACGAGTTGTTCAGTGGATTGGTTCTGTGTTGAGGACTACTTAAGTCTGCATTTGTTACTGCGCTAATAAACAATATTAAAACAAAACAAAACAAAAAAAGAAAAACCCAGATTGAGAGATAGTCTACAAAGTAGCTGGCTGGAACTCTTCAAAATTGTCAAGATCATGAACTGTTCCAGATTAAAAGAGGCTAAAGAGACATGGCAACTAATGCAAGTGTGAGTTTGCATTGGATATTGAATCAGAAAGTGGGCATTTGTAAAACAATTGGTAAAATCTGAATAAGGTCTATAGGTTAGACAACACTATTGTATCTGTATGAACTTACTGATTTTGATCAGAGTACTGTGGTTAGGTAAAATAAAATAACCTGTTTTGAGGACGTACATCCTGATGTTGGCAACTTACTCTCAAATGTCACAAGAAAAAAGAATAAATAGGTAGATAGATAAGTAGATAGATAGAATGAGAGTGAGATAAGTAGATAGATAGAATGAGAGTGAGAATGATAGAATGAAAAAGTAAGTGTGATAAATTGTTAACATTTGGGGAATCTAGGTAAAACATATGTGGGAATATTTTGTACTATTTTTGCAAAATTTCATTTAAAATCTGAAATTATTTCAAAATAAAAATATTGTTAAGCCTCTTTTTTTAAAAATAGATCTTTATTGGAGTATAATTGCTTCACGATACTGTGTTAGTTTCTGTTGCACAACAAAGAGAATCAGCCATATGCATACACATGTCCCCACATCCCCTCCCTCTTGAGCCTCCCTCCCACCCTCCCTATCCCACCCCTCTAGGTCATCACAAAGCACCAAGCTGATCTCCCTGTGCTATGCCGCTGCTTCCCACCAGCCAACTATTTTACATTTGGTCGTGTGTATATGTCAATGCTACTCTCACTTTGCCCCAGCTTCACCATCCCACCCCATGTCCTCAAGTCCATTTTCTATGTCTACCTCTTTATTACTGCCCTGCAACTAGGTCCATCAGTACCATTTTTTTTTTTAAGATTCCATATATATGCGTTAGCGTACGGTATTTGTTTTCTCTTTCTGACTTACTTCAATCTGTATGACGGACTCTACGTCCATCCGCCTCACTACAAATAACTCAATTTCATTTCTTTTTATGGCTGAGTAGTATTCCATTGTATATATGTGCCACATCTTCTTTATCCATTCATCTGTCAATGGACATTTTGGTTGGTCCCATGTCCTGGCTATTGTAAATAGTGCTGCAATGAACATTGTGGTACATGTCTCTTTTTGAGTTATGGTTTTCTCAGGGTATGTGCCCAGTAGTGGGATTGCTGGGTCATATGGTATTCTATTTTTAGTTTTTTAAGGAACCTCCATACTGTTTTCCACAGTGGTTGTACCAATTTACATTCCCATCAACAGTGCAGGAGGGTTCCCTTTTCACCACACCCTTTCCAGCATTTATTGTTTCTAGATTTTTGGATAATGGCCATTCTGACCAGTGTGAGGTGTTACGTCATTGTAGTTTTGATTTGCATTTCTCTAATAGTTAGTGATGTTGAGCATCTTTTCATGTGCATCTTGGCCATCTGTATGTCTTCCTTGGTGAAATATCTATTTAGGTCTTCCACCCATTTTTTAACTGGATTGTTTGTTTTTCTGATATTGAGATCCATGAGCTATTTGTATATTTTGTAGATTAATCCTTTGTCTGTTGTTTCATTTGCAAATATTTTCTTCCATTTTGAGAGTTGTCTTTTTGTCTTGTTTATGGTTTCCTTTGCTGTGCAAAAGCTTTTAAGTTTAATTAAGCCCCATTTGTTTATTTTTGTTTTTATTTCTGTTTCTCTAGTAGGTGGGTCAAAAAAGATCTTGCTGTGATTTATGTCATAGAGTGTTTTTCCTATGTTTTCCTCTAAGAGTTTTATAGTGTCTGGTCTTACATTTAGGTCTTTAATCCATTCTGAGTTTATTTTTGTGTATGGTGTTAGGGAGTGTTCTAATTTCATTCTTTTACATGTAGCTGTCCTGTTTTCCCAGCACCACTTATTGAAGAGGCTGTCTTTTCTCCCTTGTATGTTCTTGCCTCCTTTGTCATAAATTAGGTGCCTATATGTGCATGGGTTTATCTCTGGGCATTCTATCCTGTACCATTGATCTATATTTCTGTTTTTGTGCCAGTACCATACTGTCTTGATTACTATAGCTTTGTGGTATAGTTTGAAGCCAGGGCACCTGATTCCTACAACTCTGTTTTTCTTTCTCAAGATTGCTTTGGCTATTCAGGGTCTTTTGTGTTTCCATACGAGTTGTAAGATTTTTTGTTCTAATTCTGTGAAGAATGCCATTGGTAGCTTGATAGGGATTGTATTGAATCTGTAGATTGCTTTGGGTAGTATAGTCATTTTCACAATATTGATTCTTCTAATCCAAGAACATGGTATATTTCTCCATCTGTTTATGTCATCTTTGGTTTCTTTCATCAGTGTTTTATAGTTTTCTGAGTACAAATCTTTGGCTTCCTTAGGCAGGTTTATTCCTAAGTATTTTATTCCTTTTGTTGCAATGGTAAATGGGAGTGTTTCTTAATTTCTCTTTCTGATTTTTCGTTGTTGGTGTATAGGAATGCCAGAGATTTCTGTGCATTAATTTTGTATCCTGCAACCTTACCAAATTCATTAATTAGTTCTAGTAGTTTTCTGGTGGCATCTTTAGGATTTTCTATGTATACTATCATGTCATTGGCAAGCAGTGACAGTTTTACTTCTTCTTTTCCAATTTGTATTCCTTTTATTTCTGTGGCTAGGACTCCCAAAACTATGTTGAATAAGAGTGGTGAGAGTGGACATCCTTGTCTTGTTCCTGATCTTAGTGGATATGCTTTCAGTTTTTCACCATTGAGAATGATGCTTATTGTGGGTTTGTCATATATAGTCTTTATTATGTTGAGGTATGTTCACTCTATGCCTATTTTCTGGAGAGTTTTTAATCATAAATGGGTGTTGAATTTTGTCAAAAGCTTTTTCTGCTTCTATTGAGATGATCATATGGTTTTTATTCCTTAATTTGTTAATGTGGTGTATCACATTGATTGATTTCCGTATATTGAAGCATCTTGCATTCTTGGGATAAATCCCACTTGATCATGGTGTATGATCCTTTTAATGCGTTGTTGGATTCTGTTTGCTAGTATTTTTCATCTATATTCATGAGTGATATTGGTCTGTAATTTTCTTTTTTTGTGATATCTTTTTCTGGTTTTGGTATCAGGGTGATGGTGGCTTCATAGCATGAATTTGGGAGTGTTTCTCCCTCTGCAATTTTTTGGAAGAGTTTGAGAAAGATCAGTGTTAGCTCTTCTCTAAATGTTTGACAGAATTCACCTGTGAAGCCATCTGGTCCTGGACTTTTGTTAGCTGGAAGATTTTTAATCGCAGTTTAAATTTCATTACTTGTGATACATCTGTTTATATTTTCTAATTCTTCCTGGTTCAGTTTTGGGAAATTGTACCTTTCCAAGAATTTGTCCATTTCTTCGTGGGTGTCCATTTTATTGGCATATAGTTGTTTGTAGTAGTCTCTTATAATCCTTTGTATTTCTGCAGTGTCAGTTGTGATTTCTCCTTTTTCATTTCTAATTTTTTTGATTTGCATCCCCTCTCTTTTTTTCTTGATGAGTCTGGCTAAGGGTTTATCAATTTTCTTTATCTTTTCAAAGAACCAGCTTTGAGTTTTGTTGATTTTTGCTATTGTTTTCTTCATTTCTATTTCATTTATTTCTGCTGTGATTTTTTTTTTTTTTTTTTTTTTTAAATTATTTATTTATTTATTTAATTTATTTATGGCTGTGTTGGGTCTTCGTTTCTGCGCGAGGGCCTTCTCCAGTTGCGGCAAGTGGGGGCCACTCTTCATCACAGCGCGCGGGCCTCTCACTATGGCAGCCTCTCTTGTTGCGGAGCACAGGCTCCAGACGCGCAGGCTCAGCAATTGTGGCTCACGGGCCCAGTTGCTCCGCGGCATGTGGGATCTTCCCGGACCGGGGCTTGAACCCGTGTGCTCTGCATTGGCAGGCAGACTCTCAACCACTGCGCCACCAGGGAAGCCCTCTGCTGTGATTTTTATGATTTCTTTCCTTCTACTGATTTTGGGTTTTCTTTGTTCTTCTTTCTCTAGTTGTTTTAGGTGTAGGGTTAGATTGTTTATTTGAGATTTTTCTTGTTTCTTGAGGTGAGATTGTATTGCTATAAACTTCCCTCTTAGAACTGCTTTTGCTGTGTCCTATAGGTTTTGGGTCGACGTGTTTTTGTTGTCATTTGTTTCTATGCATTTTTTTTATTTCTTCTTTGATTTCTTCAGTGATCTTTTGGTTATTTAGTAGTACACTGTTTAGCCTCCATGTATTTGTGTTTTTTACAGTTTTTTTCCCTGTAATTGATTTCCAATCTCATAGCATTGTGGTCAGAAAAGATGCTTGTTACAATTTAAATTTTCTTAAAATTTTTGAGACTTGATTTGTGACCCAAGATGTGATCTATCCTGGAGAATGTTCCATGTGCACTTGAGAAGAAAGTGTATTCTGCCACTTTTGGGTGGAATGTTCTATAAATATCAATTAGATCTATCTGGTCTATTGTGTCATTTAAAGCTAGTGTTTCCTTATTTATTTTCTGTTTGGATGATCTGTCCATTGGTGTAAGTGGGGTGTTAAAGTCCCCTACTATTATTGTGTTGCTGTCGATTTCTCCTTTCATGGTTGTTAGCATTTGCCTTCTGTATTGAGGTGCTCCTATCTTGGGTGCATAAATATTTATAATTTTATATCTTCTTCTTGGATTGATCTTTATCTCTTGTAACAATCTTTATTTTAAAGTCTATTTTATCTGATACGAGTATTGCTACTCCAGCTTTCTTTTGATTTCCACTTGCATGGAATACGTTTTTCCATCCCTTCACTTTCAGTCGGTATGTGTCCCTAGGTCTGAAGTGGGTCTCTTGTAAACGGCATATATATGGGTCTTGTTTTTGTATCCATTCAGTCAGTCTGTGTCTTTTGGTTGGAGCATTTAATCCATTTACATTTAAGGTAATTATCGATATGTATGTTCCTATTACCATTTTCTTAATTGTTTTGGGTTTGTTTTTGTGGGTCTTTTTCTTCTCTTGTGTTTCCCGCTTAGAGAAGTTCCTTTAGCATTTGTTGTAAAGCTGGTTTGGTGGTGCCGAATCCTCTTAACTTTTGCTTTTCTGTAAAGGTTTTAATTTCTCCGTCGAATCTGAATGAGATCCTTGCTGGGCAGAATAATCTTGGTTGTAGGTTTTTCCCTTTCATCGTTTTAAGTATGTCCTGCCACTCCCTTCTGGCTTGCAGAGTTTCTGCTGAAAGATCAGCTGTTAACTTTATGGGGATTCCCCTGTATGTTATTTGTTGCTTTTCCCTTGTTGCTTTTAATATTTTTTCTTTGAATTTAATTTTTGTTAGTTTGATTAATATGTGTCTTGGTGTGTTTTTCCTAGAGTTTATCCTGTATGGGACTCTCTGTGCTTCCTGGAGTTGGGTGACTATTTCCTTTCCCATGTTAGAGAAGTTTTCAACTATAATCTCTTCAAATATTTTCTCAGACCTTTTCTTTTTCTCTTCTTTATCTGGGACCCCTCTAATTCGAATGTTGGTGTGTTTAGTGTAGTCCCAGAAGTCTCTAAGGTTGTCTTCAATTCTTTTCATTTTTTTCCTTTTTTCTGCTCCTCAGCAGTTATTTCCACCATTTTGTCTTCCAGCTCACTTATTTGTTCTTCTACCTCAGTTATTCTGTTATTGATTCCTTCTAGTGTATTTTTCACTTCAGTTATTATGTTGTTCATCTCTGTTTGTTTGTTCTTTAGTTCTTCTAAATCTTTGTTAAACATTTCTTGTATTTTCTCAATCCGTGCCTCCATTCTATTTCCAAGATTCTGGATTATCTTTACTATCATTACTCTGAATTCTTTTTCAGGTAGATTGCCTATTTCCTCATCACTTATTTGGTCTTGTAAGTTTTTACCTTGCTCCTTCATCTGTGACATATTTTTTTGCCGTCTCATTTTTTAAAAAAATTTTTTATGAGTGGGATTGTGTTCCTGTCTTATTGGTTGTTTGGCCTGAGGCTTCCAACACTGGGGTTTATAGGCTTCTGGGTAGAGCTGGGTCTTGGTGCTGAGATAAGTAAGTCTGTGAGACCTCACTCCGATGAATATTCCCTGGGGTCTGAGGTTCTCTATCAGTCCAGTGGTTCAGACTCGGAGCTCCCACCACAGGAGCTTTGGCCCAACCCCGGTCTCATGAACCAAGATCTGGCAAGCCACTGGTTCACTTTGGGGTTCCTCCCATCTCCTTGGGCATCAGCGTCTTTCACCAGTGGCCAGCAGGTGCCCTAGCTGTAGGGAGATGCTAACTCCTTGTCTTCCCACACCGCCATCTTGACTCCGCCCCCGCCTGACTCTTATAAAACCAAGGAGGATGGTCCAAACTTTTGTTTGCCTTGTGCTTTTCTATTTATCAAAGAACCTTAGGTAGTGACAAGCTGGGTTGGTCACTGGTATTCTAGTTAACATCAGAGTATAAGTCTAGGAGATTCTGAGCTATGTGGAAAGAACATAGTTCTCCATATTTTGATCCATTTTTCCTAAGAAGAGTACATTAGTGTGCTTTAATGTATGGACACAACTATTAATTTGCATCCCAATCCTGCAGATTCTGGAACATTTTATTATCTTGTTATCCTCTTACACATTTGGGTAGATTTGAATGTCTGAATTGTCAATAGTTTCGCCAAGACTTCATTGGAAAATCTGGTCTTGCAAGTTTATTTGCACAAGGCATCTCTCCAAGCATGGCTTCTTGAACCCCAGAAGAAAAGATCTGATCAAATTTGTTTATTAACAAAAGCTTATAGTATTGAATGGCAGCCTCTGGGAATCTAAGGAAATATTTACTTTCATTTCTTACCGAGGAGCAACCATTATAGTCATTTTACACCCTTTAGAAGTGATGATTTACTATTAAATGTATTCTGATCTTCAGTATCCCTGGTCTTGACTCTGACTGCATGTGTGTGCCCACTGTATTTACACACACACACACACACACACACACACACACACACACACCAGTGAGGTTATGGCAATGAGGAAGTTAAAGATCCTATAATTTAAAATTATCATTTTGATGTCTTCAGATGCTAGATTTGTTGAAACCTGTCTGATTGTCATTTGCCTTAGAGATCAGGTACTATACACTGGTAGGAAAAGAGACATCTCAAACCAAAAAACCCTTATATATTTGTCAAGGCTCCACAGCAAATAAAATCAGTTGAAGCTACCCCAGCCTTATTGAGGTTAGATCTTTGTATAAATAATCTGTCTATTCAAAACATGTCTTAAAATAAATACCAGTGAAAGGTTTTGGGCTCATCTCTCAGGTGCAATGCTGAACACTGTTTTAGTATACTTTTTCTCAGTTGTTGCTATTTCTACAGGACTTAAAAGATGTAAATTTCTATTGGTGATGAATGATTGAAATCTATAGCCCACTGGGGATCCCTTTGATGAGAGCCAACTATGTTTCCAAGCTAAAGTATGATCAGCTAGTTACTAGCAACTTTAAGTTTCCAGAAAATGGTTTGACTCCCAAATTGTTTAAAATCTATTTGTAATGGTAGATCACATATAAATAAAAGAAGTTTAGCTATAAACAGCACAAAAGAATAAAGAATTTAAACCCATGCAAAAATCCCACCATGTTAATCATGATCTATTTTAATTTTTTTTTTTTTTTTTGGTGTGGATTCCACTCTGGTCTGTTCATATGCATTTATGTTTTATTTTAAAATAGAAGACATATGATTTGCATTATGCTCTTTGACTTACAATGGTATTAAGAAACCTTTCCAATGTTTCTACAGTGTTAATAATTACTTGCTATATATGCATAATAGCTTATTATAACATTTCACCCCAGAATTTTTTCAACTATTTTATTATTTTTAGAATTTGAAAAATTTCCTCCAATTTAAAAGATAATAACTGCTCCTCCCTAAAGCATCTACATAATTTTCCCTTCTACTGAACTATTTTCTGAGGACAAATTCCCAGGAATAAGATTGCTATATCTAAGAATATACATGGATACATTAGATAGATATAGATGTGTATGTGTGTGTGCACGCACACGTGTGTATACTCTTACCATTTGTTATTTCCAAAATGTCTTTACCAGTTTACAGTGGTGTACACACACTGTATAAATGGATATATACCATTTTTACTATAAGCTTTCCAAATTTGGTATTAGACCCAATTTTTGCCAAACCTAATTATGGAGGGCAATGCAGGGCTGTGGGGAGTAGTTGGGTTTTGAAGTTAGACGGTTGCAGGATCTTGTCCTGGTTCCTAGGGATTCCATGATATTAAGTCAAGTTGTTTAACCTCTATAAGTTTAGTTTTCTTTTCTAAAACATGGTTAATGGTACTTACTTCATAGAGTTTTTTTGGGTATCAAATGAAATAGTTTATAAGGTACATAAACAAGAACTGGTTGAATAAATATTTGTTGAATAAGGAAAAAAATGAATACATGTTCATTCCTTCAATATCTACTTTCTCTACTACTCTTACAGGGATAGTTTTCTCAGTATAAATAAAAAGCAAGATCAAGTTTATCTTTAAATGGTAAATCCTTCCCTCAGTAACATTAAAGACTGATTAGTATTTTGAGCATTCCTCCAAAAACCTGTATCAGTTCTTTTCTCAAAAAACTATCTTTTATAAGGGAAATATCAGTTAGGAGGTATTTTAGCAGAAAATTCAAACTGGTTTACACAATTAGAAAATTTATCTCACGTAACAGATTCCACATAAGTGGTGGAATCCACAGTTGGTTGGGTCACTGGCTTAATCGTGTCATCAAAGTCTCAGGTCCTTTACAACTTCTGCTCTGTCATTTCCCATCCGTCCACTTCACCCTGAGACTGGGTCACCGTACTGTCAAAAAATTGATGTCAACAGCCTGTGGAGTAATGTTTTCTTGTTCACATCAATAAGGGGACAGAGAAAAACTCTTCCTAAAAGCATGGAATGTTAGTTGTTTCCCTTCAGTTTAAGTGGTGTACTCACCCCTTAACCAGTGGACTAGCTTGGATTAATTGGAATCTCCCTCTGAAGCTGGGATTGTTGGTGGTGAGGTTGGGGGGATGCACGATTTAAATTGAGATTCCATTAAACTGAAGGAAATGGATTTTGGGTTGGCACCAGCAGTTTCCACTGCGAAGAAAATGTAAGTTTTGGACACATTAATCCCTACTTGCTATGTTACATGAAGTTTATCAACTTGAAAAATTCGTCCAGAAAACTTAAATCCATTCTCAATGCCATTGATTTTTTTCAATAGCATTTAATTTCATAGCTAGAAATAATTGTGATTCAAACTATTACCTTGGTTTAGAACTATTATTGATCCTTTGGATTTTACCTCACAATATAACCATAAAATGAAGAGACAACAGAGCTATGCATGCATTCAGAAAATATTTACTGAGCCATAATTACATGCTATGCCTGGTGTTAACTGCTAATGACGCAATGGACAAAAAGTCAAGGTCTTTGATATTGCAAAGCTTATAATCTAGTAGACCAATAAGTCCATGTTTTCAGTGGTATCAGATAAGATTGTACTGACTTCTTCTTAAGTTTATACTCGAGCACTTAGTATAACTGCCATGCAAATAACACGTTCCATCTTGTTATAGGAAATAGAAGACAAGTCCACTTTTTTGGTACTGGTGTCACAAATTTATTTTTCTTGACTAGATGTTTTGCCAAGAAGTGGTTGAACTCTGGCTAATTGCTATCAGAAGGAACAGCTCAGCATAAATTACCCAGACTTAAACTCTTAGTTTGGGGTAGATTTTCCCCAGCATTTAAATGGACAATTCCAAACAGCCTAAGCCAACAGGTTAATTCATTTAGCAGCACTTGTACTAATAATAGCCCCATCAATATATAGTTCTTAACATACACTGTTGCATAGATACCATCTTTATTTCTCCTATGGGTTTCCATAATGGCAGTTGAAATTGTGAGTAACAGAATGACAGGGAGCATTTAGGATCTATAATTGACAGGCTTGGTGATTGATTGAATGGACAGTGCATTTCTAGGTTGAAAGTAATGGAATGTTGGGGGGGTGCGCATAGTAATATAGAGAACACTGAAGGGAAAATAGTTTGAGACAGGCAGAGGGTAGATTAGTTGTTCAGTCTGGGACAACAACCAAGTTTGAGGTTTGTCTCTGTCATCTCAGGTGCCTATAGCAAAGTACCATAGACTGGGTGACTTAAACAACAGATATTTTTTGGATGGTTCTGGAGGCCAGGAAGTCCAAGATCAAGGTTCTGGCATATTTGGTTCTTGGTGAAACCCTCTTCCTGACTTGCTGATGGCCACCATCTCTCTTTCTCCTTATGTGACCTCTTCTTTGTGTGCTTCCTTTTCTTATAAGGGCACTGATCCCTTCATGAGGACACCACCCTTATGACCTCATCCTTATTACTTCCCAAAGACTCCACTTCCAAATGTCATCACATTGCCAGGTAGGACTTCAAAATATGAACTTTCAGGGAACACAACATTCAGTCCATAACAAGGTTCTTATAAAATGTCCACATGAAGATGTCAAATCAAGAGTTAGCTATTTATGTCTACATTCTCATCAATCAATAAGCTTCAGAGAAAATGAGCTTTTAAGACTTCTTTGAACAATAGGAAAATAAGATCTTGATAAATATGATGGCATGATGGTCTATGGAAAAGTTTTAAAGAAAAACACTGAAGATAGGTGGTATAAGTCAGGTTGTATTAACTTGGATAAAATAGAAGGGTACAAGGATAGGGGAAAGATAGGTGAGTTAAGATGGAAGTTCTTTGCCTCAAAAACAAATTCTGATGATTTGTGACTCTAACTTATGTGGTGACATTCTAGTAGATCCAGGACAAGTCACTTCAACATTATGTGCTCTTAACTTTTCATTTATAAGTCAGAAAATATTACACAACACTTGCTACACTTTTCTAAGAGCTGAACTGAGAGTGTTAATGCAGTTAAAATGGAAAAAAACTCTTTATTTTGTTTGGAAGAGATTTCATTATAAATATTTATTAAATTAGGGTAAAACACTCTAGAAATATTTATTATGCAGCATTAAAATCTTAATTATCAGTAACAAAGACAGGCATAATTTTGACTGTTTTATAACAGTCCAGTTATTAAATATAATTGATATATAACTGTAACTAATATATAATTTAACTGTTATATTTAATTTAATATAAATAATCAAATATAATTGATAAATATAAGTGAAAAAGGTCAAAATTAAACTATCTGAAGAGGAATCTTAAAATTGACCAATTCTTTCCAAGAGGTGATGGGGTACATGATTAAGTTAATATGTACAAAGCAAAGAAGAATTAAACCAATATAGATAATCTCAGACTTTTTTTTTAAACATCTTTATTGGAGTATAATTGCTTTACAATGGTGTGTTAGTTTCTGCTTTATAACAAAGTGAATCAGCTATACATATACATATATCCCTATATCTCCTCCCTCTTGCATCAGACAGTGTTTTTGATATCATTGATTAGTTATGTATATAATTTTGCTATTGTAAATCAGATTGAGTCTATTTTTTTCACAAAGATTCTGTCATAATGGGAGGCAAAAAAAGGTTAGAGAGATGAAGAGTCTAGAAGTCCCTCTGCACCTCAAATTAGATCTGAAGATGATTAGGTTGCCTATTTCAGTTGTTTCTGAGCAAAAAAAGAAGAAAGTGAAAGTGTTCAGATCAGAGAGGGAAAAGTTTGAAGGGCAAAAAAAAAAAAAAAAAAAAGACGAAATACAAAGAAAGCACCTGAATCAGTTAAAGACTTCAGATATGCACCAGCAGCATGGATTGCACTAGAATTTTCTACGGAAGTCTTGTAAATCACTGAGAAATAGTGTACCACTTATTTGCTTAAAATTTTCAGTTAATGTGCCTCAGGAGTATTTTGCGGATAACGATCCTAACTCTCTACCTTATTACGGAGGCAGAGCTGTTTCTCTTTGTCCCGTTCTCCGTCTGTGATATACTTTTTATTGCTCAAGAGCTATAGAATCATGTCCATGCTATTGTTGTCTGCCTGATGGGAATTCACGTAATTGAAAGCGTTTATCCTCTCTTAGTAGAAAAATTGGGCATTTGGAAGTAATGAAATCCCCCACGTTTGTCCACAGCCTAGGAAATACTGTTCACTCAGCTTTGTTCTAAAGTTTCCACTTTCCCCAGTATAACCTGTTGAAAATTTAGTCCTGCACAAGAACTAAAGCTGGAATTTCTTGTGGCAGGCTAGCTGTCCATGTTCATGTAGTTACACCTTTGGTTGCTATTTCACCACTGATCAAAAAATAAAATTGCATTCTTTTGGAAGAATCATGGAATGACAGGAAGAAAGTCCATACTGTATTGTAAAGTGAGAAAAAACAAGTTACAGTGCAAATGTTGAATAAACTCTATTTTTTGAGTAAGCAACTCTATATGTAACATTTATGTATATATGTTTAGATATTTGCTTAATTATAGAGTGATAACCTCTGGGCAGTGAGATGAGGGAAAGTGAGAAAAGACTTTCACTTTTTACATTATACTTTTTATTTTATACACTTCTGTATTGTTTGAATTTTTAAAAATGAGCAAGTGTTATTTTGTCTTTAAAACAAAAACAACTGACAAAAACCTCCAGGAAGTAAGAAATTGCTTGGAATGGAATATGTTTAAATAATTAATTTGTCGATACTGCTTGACTATTATTTTCTCTTGCTAAATCAAAACTCCGCTGCTTTTCTCAGGAGGTTGCTTTAAAAAGGAAGGGTAAGTGTTTCTAATTAAATGAACAGCTCAACCTTCCCACCTCCAGCCTAAATTCCTCATTTTGGTTTTGTTAGTAACAAACGCTACATGCAGATTTTTAAGGTAAATCAAGGAATGTGGGTGTTCAGCAGGGCAGTGCACAGCGCCATAGTCAGTGGGAAACCATGCTTTTGTAACTGTTGGTTTATCAGATTGGAGCAGGAAGGGAAATTTGGAACAACAGGACGTGAAGTCCCAGTAGGGGTCTCAACTGCTCAGATGTACTGGGCACTGTGACATGCACCCAAATGTCATGGAAGAGTGACCCTTTAGCTTATGCACCAATCTGAATCTCTCTGAACTTTCTTGATTCTACCACAAAGTAATAAAGAGAAATTAGTTGCTGTTAACTTTTGTAATAACTTTTGCATTATATACAAAGGTGGGTTGTACCTTGTGTGGCCACGGGTATATGCAAAACAAACAACCAAACAGAAAGCTAGAGTCTGATCCCTTTTTGGTTTTACCTTTTAAAGGCAAGGTTTAGCAAAATATGTGGCAGATTCTCCAACCATTTACCAAATAGACATTATCTGCTTTTCAGGGGATTTATGGTAGAGGCCCCCGCTGAGGGGCCTTTGAGAGCAATGAAGCCAGAGGGACAAAAGGGCTAAGAGTGATGATTGCTCCATGATAACCTCCATGCTGGCGAGCAATTCAAAATTGAGTTCTGTCGACTGGAAAATCCAGATTTGCAAATCAATGATTGCGAACTTTGTATTCTTATCAGGTGGACAGTCTCAATGTCCAGTGTTTTTTAAGCCACCCAGTTTGTGGTATTTTGTTATGGCAGCCCTGGCAAATGAATACACTCTCTCCTCTGTGATAACACTCATTCTCTGGAACAATCCTTACTCATTCTTCTATAGAAGCAGAAAGTCTATTGATGAAGACTAATTACCTTTGCTAGAGTGTATGTTTGAAGGCCGCTGCTGGGCGGCAACCTGGTGACTCAGGAAAGCTAGGGCTGTTTTCTTGCTTCACGGGTCTTTGCACAAGTAGGAATTGAGGCATTTTCTCCTTTTCACTGATTTAGGGGGAGATCCTGCTTGTTGTAAAGTCAAGAACAGAGTTTTCAGACAGAGTCTGATTATCTTTGAAAAAACTAACCTCTCATTTCCTTTGTTGCCAAGTGATTGAGCTGTGGAGGTTCTAGTTGGAAAATTGATCCCTGGGTCAAGTTCAGAGGGTGAGCTGCTTTTTTGGATTGTTATCAGTAATGCTATGGTGTCAGATGGCTTTCAACTAAATAAACATATGTAACATCTTTGGTAAAGAGAAGCATTCTAAAATAAGAATGAGGAACAGATTGGAACACAATGCTTTGCACAAAGTAGGTGTCCAATAGCTATCGGTGGAGTTGGAATAAGTGAATTAAGCAGGGCTATTTTAAGGAACATTGTCATTAGAGAGTTAAAGAAGGTTTCTGGAAGGGTTTGGTCAGTTTTGGTTCATGTTGCAATGATACTGGATTGAAACCATTTCACTAGCTGGTAAAATTTATTAGCATCCAGAGATAGAGACTTTTACTCACTTGCTCTTGTTTTACTTCCATAAGTTTGCTTTGGTCACTCCGAATGGTGCCATTTTGGGAAGTACAGCTATTTCAGAGAAAACAGTGAAGTTGGTGTTGGCAGGGTGGTGAGAACAAAGGGCTGTTCTTCAATAATGAATAACTCTGACATTTTGTTTGAAGTTAAGTTGTGTTGTTTGAACGTCTCTGCCTCTGAACAAAGCATAATATGCCAAGAATGGGTAACAGTTTCTGGATCACTGGGGGCCAATTAGTTATGGATGGGTAGTGATGGCACTGCATGGTAGTCTTCCTTCAGTTTCTAAAACCTTCTGCTGCTTGTGATGGACTCTCAGCTTAGTGTTTGCACAGTATTGGGAGAGCTGGGTTATCATTACTTTCTACCACTAAGATGCATCTGCAGAAGTCTGTGATGATCACAGAGGTTAGAGACGATCAGTTAAGTCAGCCTATATTTAGGAAAAGTGTCTTCCATCCATGGTGTTGAACATTTTCATGTGAAACTGAAAGAAGCCAATATCTTTCTAGACATTTATTGGTACCTTAACAGAATTAGTTGATTAGATGGGTAGAAAAAAACCTGGGACTCAGTGAAGTCACTGGTAACCATTAAATAACTATACATTTATTCAAACAGCTTTTCTCTTGGTTTGTCACTGACTTCATTTTAATGTTATTTTAATTGACTTTTCCTTCATCTAACCATAGAGAAATAGTGAAATAATAGGGTTAAGGTGGACCTTGAGCCAATGTCTATTCCAACGTATCCCTTTGATTTCAGGAAAGGTCAAACTTCAAAATGTTATCTGCATGACTACTCTCTAGGCATCCAATTCTGTCACTGGGCAAGGCCTGTCAGAAGAGGTAAAAGGAAAAGTTAGGACAAAAAGTAGACATTAAAAGGAACACAATCTCTCATATGGAGCATACATACCCCAAAACAACAGAACTGCTTATTGATGGAGAAAAATACTAGCAAGTTAAAGTAGTGGGCTTTAGAGCACTTAGAGCAGTGGGCAAGGGAGAAACAAAATCTCCTGCAAGAGATGGATGTTCAAGGCCTGTTTATGCTAGGTCTCAAATAGCACCAGCACTGGGCAGGCCAAGAGAAGTCAGGCCCAGACATCTGGTCTACCCAGAAGATGTGCTGGGTTTTTATGATTTGGAAAGCAAGGGTGTGGTCAGGGAGTCAGTTACTATACAAATGGAAGTGTAAGGCCCTTAAATCCCAGAAGGGAGGCCAAATGAAGAGGATAAGGGATGGAGGGGCAGTTTTAATTGCAAGTAGAGAGGTTCAGGACTTTGGAGGCAGGGAAGAACAGGTAATGCAAATTCAAGGAAAGAAGCTGGGTCAGAGTGGATCTGGCAGCAGGAATCAGATACATTATTAGTAGGATGCCTGGAGAACCTAGGGGAGGAGTGGAGACTAGTTTGGGGAAATAGGCAGTGCCCTGGCTAAAAGAGGCCAGCACAAGCAGGCTGAAACCACAGTATTGAAATATTAAGAAAAAGAGGCCCGGGAATCCAGTTCAGGACGGAAAGGATTTGTGGGGGCAATACCAATGGTTACTACAGCAATTTTACTATGAGAACTACCAAAGCCGAGGCTGTCTGTTCTCTGCCCTTCATATGAACAGACTGGCAGGGTTATTTGGCAGCTAAAGCAAACCATAGAGCTGTGGGTGCTGGTGGCTATTAATTGCAGGAGAGACAGCAATGAGTTCTCACTTATGCAGATGAAGGGGGAAATGTTGTGTTCAGAAGACTGGCCACAGGACGGTCTTGGTTGGAGAAGGAATTGTGTCTAGGGAGAAATAAGAAGTCGGGTTGATGGAATAGGCTAGCAGGTAGATATTTGGGTTTTATATGTGAGGCAAAACAAGTCCAAAATGCTTTTTTGAGGATGAGAGTGGCATCTCAGAAAGGTTAATCTGGGTTTATAGGGAAGCCAGCTTTGTGTATGAAAAGCCAGAGGAGGGCATGTCCAACTCTGAGGTTTGGGTTTGTTTTTTCTTTTATCTCAAATAAAGGCATTGGTGAGGATGGTGGCTGTGGAAACTATGAAGAAGAGGTGAAATTAGCAATTAGGTATTTCACTGGACACAAATGCCGAGTGTTGATGACGTAAAGAGCAAGAGGTTGTGGTTAGAACGGTATTAATACAAGAATGGGCATGTGAGGACCAAGAATCCCTCTGGCAGACAGAGGCCGGAATAATTAACTCAGAGGAAATGGGTGACCATGCATGCTTAAAATGTACAGTAGATTATGCAAAACCAGGAAATCCACGTCTTGACATTCAACTCCCCAAGGCAGAACTCGTTCCTGGCCTAATTTTTAAAAGTAGTTTCCACTTCCCTCTGAAAATCACAGACAGCTGTCATTCTTGAATTCTACCTTTTTTGTCATGCAGTTTCCCATTTTTTCTTGTTTTGTGCCCAGTATACAGAAAAGCAAACACAATGCTGTGCAACTGTACATTGCTGAGAAAAGCCTATTCTTTTTCTTTCTTTTTCCTCCCTTCCTTTCTTTCTCTTTTTCTTTCTTTCTTTCTTTCTTTCTTTCTTTCTTTCTTTCTTTCTTTCTTTCTTTCTTTCTTTTCTTTCTTTCTTTCTTTCAGCAGTTCTCATTCCTTCCTTTTCCTTATATGTTTCATTACTTAACCCAGTTGTTCTCAACTGGCAGCACCTTAGAATCACTCTGATTCTAAAAACAATACATACAGCTGACTCCCCCAAGATTCTGATTTCATTGCTATGGGGTGGGGCCTGGGCAGGAAAATGATTTAACAGCTCCTCTCATGATTCTAAGGTGTAGCCAGGATTGAAAGCCACTGGACTTTCAAGTTTTCTCTGTTTTTCCAAAAAGCGGAAGCCCAGACTTGGGCGAAATTCAGATGAACATTAGGCTTACATTTGATGCCATTGGTTGTTAATGCTCAGTCCATTCAAACTGTCCCAAGAGGGCATTTGGTATCAAAATCATGAGACAAAACTACTGACCCATGGTCAGCTTCAAACACTTAGTAGTCCTGAAAGTGTTTTTGCTTCTTTGTACATATAATCATAGTGCAGTAGACATTTCCAACTAGATATTGTCTCACTTTTTAATGTGATTTTTAATCAAAATCTAACAGAGGGTTCTTAAATATAAGTGGGTCATAAATATTCAGATTTTCGTCATCATTGTTGTAGGATGCAAACACTAGCAAAACTAAATCTTTTTTTTTCTTTTTTGCTTTTAAAACTATACATCTTTTTCAAACTTCCTTTGAAGTAGAATTTTATATATGGAAGAATCCTTGAAGGTTGTTTTAATGTAATCTCTTAATTTTATAGATGAAGAAACTGAGATCCCAAGAGATGAAATGATTTCTCTAAGGGCACTCAGCTAGTCAAGGACAGAGAACCTATTAGACCTGGACCCTGATGTGCTGATTCCCAATCCAGAATGTTCTTTCTCCTACACCCTGTCTCTCCCCTGTTTCCATTCCTTTATATTTTCATTTATTTCAACACACATTTACTAATTGATACACACCCAAATTGTGTACAACAGGTCAGAATGACTTTAAGTTTTTATTTAGTGGAGCAGAATAAAATATATTTCTAATAAACAGTGACAAATATTTGTTTAAAAAGTACTCTGCAAAAGATATATTTTCAGATTAGAATTTAATTTTCCAAATTAAATTTTTAGTGGAAACAGCAGAGCTCTTAAGAATAGCTGATATAACTGATTTTATTGTTACCCTGCTTTTTTGTAAAAGTCTGAAGCAGAGGTGAGTAGTATCGAAGAAATAATAACAGCTAAAATCCTAAAAGATAAGGTACACATGGGCAATCTGTAATATGCTATATAGATTATATTATATGCTATAATATCATTAACTGTAATAAGCTACAGAACTGTATACTATAGTCATGTAAATCATAGAATTATGAAAAATTGGGGACTTGGATTATTATGTTCAAACCCTTTGTTTTAAAAATGAGCACTTCAAAATTTCCTTGACTAAAGGTCAGCCAACAACCTGTTGGAATTGGAACTTAAATCTGATTCTCCATCCTTCTTGTTTTGGATATTAAAAAAATGAAAGAAAGAAAGAAATTTATCACTCGTTTTCTTTTTATTTATAAAAGTAATGTATGGTCATGTAGAAATATGAATATAGAGAATATTAAAGATTATAAAGAGGCAAGTATTGTGTGTATTTTTATAGTCTGATTTCTTCACTTTATGTAAGATGGCAAGTCTATTTTTGAACAAATTATTTTTAAGAATAGTATTATAATTCAACTTATAATTGAATTTACTTAAGGATAGTGATTTATTTAGCCATTTCCTCATTAATAGATATCTTTTTTTAGTTTACTTCCAAGTTTTTAGTAAGTGATGCTTCAATGAATATCTGTTTGTTATCTTAGTGTGAATCTTAGATTAGTTCCTTAAGATAAATAATTTTTAAAGTATAAATATGTGTAAGACTCTTGATACACACTTCCAGATTTCCAAGTGGGAAAACAGCCTAGTGATAGTTGGTAAGAAAGAAAGGAAGGACTTTGTACAAATTCCTAGGTGATATTGATGCAGTTGCCTTGGGGACTATACTTTGAGAATAATGGGGTTTAAGGGTACACCTATTATAGTATGCCATTAATCCTGGGAAGGGCCCTAACATCTCAGAGTGATCATTTTTCCTCAAAATGCCTTCCTCACATGCCCTGAGAGGCTGAGAGTTTTGTTAAGAAGGTAAAATCTCAAGAGGGAAGCTTTGAAAGATCCTAGGACAAAGCAAAGATAAAGGGCTCCTCCAGGTAAGGACTAGGCTGTGTAGGAAGTGACAAGAAGCACAAACTCCACCCATTATTAATGAGTTATGAGACTGTGATTCTAGGTTATCACTCTGGGCAAGCCACTTAACCCTTTAGGGCTTCAGTTCCCAATTGATACAAAGAAGAGGTTATAATGGACAAGCAAGTCTGAAATGCACTGTGGTAACATCCTGTGGAATGAGATTGGTTGGGAGGTATGATTCAAGTACTTTGTTATCAAACGATGTCTATGTGTTTTGTGCAGAGAAGGGGTTCTTCCCATATTAATGGCTTTTTAACTCTCAAGGTTTCTTACAAAGAAGGAAAACATTGGTGCAGCAGGGGTTGCAGAGAACCTGGGACTGGACAGACGAATGGTTAAGCTTTTATGAGCCTCGCCGTTCACGTGAGTGGGCAGCAGTGAAAAGATTGTGGCCCATTAACCTAGATGACCTCTAAGATCCTGTCCAGCCCTGGCATCCTTGCTTGTCTTGACCTAATTTTATCATAAAAGTCACAAGGCTGGTCCAGGACACAGCTGCTAGAGAGAAGTGGCTGGGAGTGGTCCGTTTCCTGAGAGAATGTTCCTGAGTCTGCTGGGGCCAGGATCAACCTCCAAAGTCAGATGTTCTTTGCAAACCCTGTGTGCTCGAGTCTCCCATCCACCCTCCAGCCAGAGGCTGCCTTTCGTGCCCTTGACACAGTTCCAGGTGAGCTACAGGGCAGGGAGCTCTGCTGGAAGGCAGCGGTCCCAAGAGCTAGAGACCTGGCGGAGTCTGGGGCTCTTTTAAATGAATACACCCTTTCTTCATCTCATCCTCGCTGGACTTGATTTAGAGAGTAGTTAATGAAAGAACATGCCCATTTTCTCCCAATCTTGTTTTCAAACAACACCAACGGCAAACAACCATTTATATACACAAGTGTTGCCGAAGGGGACATCTGGCGTTTTACAAGGGGTAAACATCTTTATTCAAGGGTATGAAATGAACCTCTGAGTGCCTTTTGTTGACTCGTTTTAAAAATCCGTAATTTGACATATGAACAGTTATTAAGACATTTTATGCTGGTAGGCATCACGTGTGTCCTTGAAAAGAAATAGTAGATATGTTGACTTTCCTGGATCAGCAAATTTCTTTTATTTATTTTTATTTTATTTTATTTAAAAAAAAATTTTAACATCTTTATTAGAATATAATTGCTTTACAATGGTGTGTCAGTTTCTGCTTTATAACAAAGTGAATCAGTTATACATATACATATGTTCCCATATCTCTTCCCTCTTGCATCTCCCTCCCTCCCACCCTCCCTATCCCACCCCTCTAGGTGGTCACAAAGCACAGAGCTGATCTCCCTGTGCTACACGGCTGCTTCCCACTAGCTATCTATTTTATGTTTGGTAGTGTATATATGTCCCTGCAACTCTCTCACTTTGTCCCAGCTTACCCTTCCCCCTCCCCGTATCCTCAAGTCCATTCTCTAGTAGGTCTGCATCTTTATTCCCATCTTGTCCCTAGGTTCTTCTACCCATTTTCTTTTTCTTTTCTTTTTTTTTAGATTCCACATATATGTGTTAGCATATGGTATTTGTTTTTCTCTTTCTGACTTACTTCACTCTGTATGACAGTCTCTAGGTCCATCCACCTCACTACAAATAACTCAGTTTCGTTCCTTTTTATGGCTGAGTAATATTCCACTGTATATGTGTACCACATCTTCTTTATCCATTCGTCTGTTGATGGGCATTTAGGTTGCTTCCTTGTCCTGGCTATTGTAACTAGAGCTGCAGTGAACATTTTGGCACATGACTCTTTTTGAATTATGGTTTTATCAGGGTATATGCCCAGTAGTGGGATTGCTGGGTCATATCGTAGTTCTATTTTTAGTTTCTTAAGGAACCTCCATACTGTTCTCCATAGTGGCTGTATCAATTTACATTCCCACCAACTGTGCAAGAGGGTTCCCTTTTCTCCATACCCTCTCCAGCATTTATTGTTTGTAGATTTTTAGATGATGGCCATTCTGACTGGTGTGAGGTGATATCTCATTGTAGTTTTGATTTGCATTTCTCTAATGATTAACGATGTTGAGCATTCTTTCATGTGTTTGTTGGCAATCTGTATACCTTCTTTGGAGAAATGTCTATTTAGGTCTTCTGCCCATTTTTGGATTGGGTTGTTTGTTTTCTTGATATTGAGCTGCATGAGCTGCTTGTATATTTTGGAGATTAATCCTTTGTCAGTTGTCTCATTAGCAAATATTTTCTCCCATTCTGAGGGTTGTCTTTTCGTCTTGTTTATGGTTTCCTTTGCTGTGTGAAAGCTTTGAAGTTTCATTAGGTCCCATTTGTTTATTTTTGTTTTTGTTTCCATTTCTCTAGGAGGTGAGTCAAAAGGGATCTTGCTGTGATTTATGTCATAGAATGTTCTGCCTATGTTTTCCTCTAAGAGTTTTATAGTGTCTGGCCTTACATTTAGGTCTTTAATCCATTTTGAGTTTATTTTTATGTATGGTGTTAGGGAGTATTCTAATTTCATTATTTTACATGTAGCTGTACAGTTTTCCCAGCACCACTTATTGAAGAGGCTGTCTTTTCTCCATTGTATATTCTTGCCTCCTTTATCAAAGATAAGGTGACCATATGTGTGTGGGTTTATCTCTGGGCTTTCTATCCTGTTCCATTGATCTATATTTCTGTTTTTGTGCCAGTAGCATACTGTCTTGATTACTGCGGCTTTGTAGTATAGTCTGAAGTGCGGGAACCTGATTCCTCCAGCTCCTTTTTTCTTTCTCAAGATTGCCTTGTCTATTCGGGGTCTTTTGTGTTTTCATACACATTGTGAAATTTTTGTTCTAGTTCTTTGAAAACTGCCATTGGTAGTTTGATAGGGATTGCATTGAATCTGTACATTGCTTTGGGTAGTATAGTCATTTTCACAGTGTTGATTCTTCCAATCCAAGAACATGGTATATCTCTCCATCTGTTTGTATCATCTTTAATTTCTGTCATCAGTGTCTTATAGTTTTATGCATACAGGTCTTTTGTCTCCTTACGTAGGTTTATTCCTAGGTATTTTTTTCTTTTTGTTGCAATGGTAAATGGGAGCGTTTCCTTAATTTCTCTTTCAGATTGTTCATCATTAGTGTATAGGAATGCAAGAGATTTCTGTGCATTAATTTTGTATCCTGCTACTTTACCAAATTCATTGATTAACTCTAGTAGTTTTCTGGTAGCATCTTTAGGATTCTCTATGTACAGTATCATGGTGTATAAATATTTACAATTGTTATATCTTCTTCTTGGATTGATCTCTAGATCATTATGTAGTGCCCTTCTTTGTCTCTTGTATTAGTCTTTATTTTAAAGTCTATTTTGTGTGATATGGGAACTGCTGCTCCAGCTTTCTTCTGATTTCCATTTGCGTGGAATATCTTTTTCCGACCCCTCACTTTCAGCTTGTGTGTGTCCCTAGGTCTGAAGTGGGTCTCTTGTAGACAGCATATATATGAGTCTTGTTTTTGTATCCATTCAGCCAGTCTATGTCTTTTGGTTGGAGCATTTAATCCATTTAAATTTGAGGTAATTATCAATATGTATGTTCCTATTACCATTTTCATAATTGTTTTGGGTTTGTTATTGTAGGTCTTTTCCTTCTCTTGTGTTTGCTGCCTAGAGAAGTTCCTTTAGCATTTGTTGTAAAGCTGGTTTGGTGGTGCTGAATTCTCTTAGCTTTTGCCTGTCTGTAAAGGTTTTAATTTCTCCATGGAATCTTAATGAGATCCTTGCTGGGTAGAGTAATGTTGGTTGTAGGTTTTTCCCTTTCATCACTTTAAATATGTTCTGCCACTCCCTTATGGCTTTAGTTGCTGCTGAAAGATCAGCTGTTAACCTATGGGGATTCCCTTGTATGTTATTTGTTGCTTTTCCCTTGCTGCTTTTAATATTTTTCTTTGTATTTAATTTTTGATAGTTTGATTTTATGTCTTGGTGTGTTTCTCCTTGGATTTATCCTATATGGGACTCTCTGTGCTTCCTGGACTTGATTGACTATTTCCTTTCTTATATTAGGGAAGTTTTCAACTATAATGTCTTCAAATATTTTCTCAGTCTCTTTCTTTTCTCTTCTTTTTCTGGGACTCCTATAATTCGAGTATTGGTGCGTTTAATGTTGTCCCAGAGGTCTCTGAGACTGTTCTCAATTCTTTTCGTTCTTTTTTCTTTATTCTGCTCTGTGGTAGTTACTTCCACTATTTTATCTTCCAGGTCACTTATCCTTTCTTCTGCCTCAGTTATTCTGCTATTGATTCCTTCTAGAGAATTTTTAATTTTGTTTATTGTGTTGTTCATCATTTTTTGGTGTGCTTTATTTCTTCTAGATCCTTGTTAAACGTTTCTTGTATTTTCTCCATTCTATTTCCAAGATTTTGGATCATCTTTACTATCATTACTCTGAATTCTTTTTCAGGTAGACTGCCTATTTCCTCTTCATTTGTTTGGTCTGGTGGGTTTTTACCTTGCTCCTTCATCTTCTGTGTATTTCTCTGTCTTCTCATTTTACTTAACTTACTGTGTTTGGAGTCTCCTTTTCACAGGCTGCAGCTTCATAGTTAACTTTTTTTTTGGTGTCTGCCCCCAGTGGGTAAGGTTGGTTCAGTGGCTTGTGAAGCCTTCCTAGTGTAGGGGACTGGTGCCTGTGTTCTGGTACATGAATCTGGATCTTGTCTTTCTGGTGGGCAGGACTGTGTCCAGTGGTTTGTTTTGGGATGTCTGTGAACTTAGTATGATTTTAGGCAGCATCTCTGCTAATGGGTGGGGTTGTGTTCCTGTCTTGCTACTTGTTTGGCACGTACTACCCCCCCCACCCCCCGCCTTTTATTTTCTCCAAACACTGCTTGGTGACTTAAACTTCCCTTTGGATTGTACTATCTAATATTTAGGGATCTCAACTCAACACTAGGACCAAAGAGCTCCATTTTAACATTTTGTTTGTTGATATATGCATACATTTGACCAAATAAACATGGTGCAACTTTTTCTAACCTATTTACCATCCAAGCACTTAATTCAGTTAAGAAAAAGACCCAAATAATGAAGCCAATCTTTCTACCACCAGGAGTCTCCATCGTGTTATCCTGAATTGATTCCTGAACTTAGTCTCCACCTTCAAGGAATGTCTAATATGGTTTGGCAACTTGGTCTAATAACTGAAATTTCTGGACATGAATAAAAGACAGTATAGAGTTGGGTATCATGAGATTTTCCCCAAAGTACCATTAATAATAAATGCTGTTAATGATCATGGGGATTTATGGTGTTTGAGTAGAACAGTTGCTTCTGGTCATGAACAGAGAAAGCCAGCTGGCCTGCTTCTGGGTGTATGGTACTGGGGGCCTCAGAGCAATTCTGCTCATTGCTCTTGACTTTGTCAGCTGTGTGGTGGACCTGGGGGTCACTGGGCCACATTGTTACAGAGTTCCTGAAGGTCACGAAGAGAAGGCCATGGTGGACTGAGCTGGGATGCAAGGATCTCAGAAGAAACTCAGTGTAACTACCAGAAAGAGCCTCTCTTGATCTGGAAGGCAGGGCGGGGACCCTTGGAGACACGTGGCTTTCAGGGTATCTGCTGGTCAGAACATCTCATCTCACCCTATACTTCTTGAGGCAGGGATATTGTTCCATATTTCAGATAGTAACATACATCTGGTCTATGCTGTATGACACAAAATAACAGGCGAAACATAGAAAAAACCTCTATCTACATGAAGTTAGACAGTAAGTTGGAGTAATTTTAATCAATCAGTCAATCAATTAATTAATTCATGAATTCTCTTCCAATATATTTAAGGAACACCAAATATGTGCCAGGCAGTGAACTAGAGACGTGCAAACTTCTCAAAATCTAGTAGGAAACACAATGCAAAAACAATATGTATAATTCAAAGTGACAAATCCTATAATAGCAGGTTGCTTACCTACTCCCCATGAAGAATTAAATCTAGGTGGTTCAGTTAAGTTTAGATGCATGTACTTGTAAGATAAAAACACATTTAAAAATATTAGGGGAATATGATGTTATCTTTAATGCCAGGCTATTTAATTGTGTCTTGATTTCTAAAAATTTGGAATAGAATATATTTGACTGTGGAAAGGAGTAACATCAGACCTCCTTTGATGTCTATGCTTTGGATCAGAAAGCTTATAAATACATAGCAATAGGGTTTTCTTCTAATATAAAAACAGCTATTTGGCTTCTTTTGCAAAAATGAAAAATTAGTCATAAAAATAAAACCTCTTTTTTCCATTAAAAAACATTGAAGGTCACAATGTATTCCTGTTTTCCTGTCTCTTATTGGGACCCATATTCTCCAAATTCACTGGTTGTGTTTATTGATAGGACATAAATGATAAGACTAAAAGATACGGTTAAAAAAATTGGGTGGTTTGTGGTTGCAACTTTACTGATAATTCTGTACATAAAGGGATTCCAAATTAGGCTGTGGACACATTTGCCATTTGAGTCCCAAGAATTTTGGCTGTATAGTAAAGCATCTTAATACCTGATATTTGACAGTGCTTCAAAATATTTCTTTTTATTTTTGTGAAAGCCGCAGTCCTTTTCCTGTCACGACAGCCAAGATTTTGTCAACAATCTACCACCTATTTACAGAGGTTTAAAATCTGATGATGAGTATTTACTTGTCTGTACGGTGCCTCAGTGGGAGCAGTAGAAGGTGGTTTGTAGCAATGGGTGTGAAAACATTGTAAAATAGTTAAAACTGGCATTTCAATAATTCATTCCCAAAACACACTGGATTCATAAGTGAGTTTCTGTTTTTCAAGTTTACATAGCTTGCTTCTGGTGTTAATGTTCTATTCCACACCTAAGGTACCACTATGCAGAGTTATTTTTTATCCCCAAGGAAACAGTCCTGATTTGCACCCAATGTCAATGATGTTGTGCTAAGCAAACTGTCATTTTGGAATGGTAATAAGCAAGGCTTCAACAACAGCTCTTTAGCTCATCTAAAACCTTCTGGTACCACAACCCTAGGTTTTATCACCCTTTCTGTTACCTTTAATGCATTATTAGCTTATATTTCTGGGGCCCCTGTACTTGTTAACTACTGGGAAAAAAATGGTGGAAGCTGGAGAGAAGAATGTGCACTTCCAACATCATTGCATTTAATCTTTGCAACGACCTTTTGAGGTAGGGATTGTCCCAACTTTATAGATTTCAAAAACTTTAATTTGTCCAAATTCACTCAACCTCTAAATGGTCCAGCTAGTATTCAAACTAAAATACGTGAAAAGATGCGCAGCCACACAGTAAAAAAAAGTGCAAATTAAAACTGGGGGATAGCTTCAAGATGGTGGAAGATTAAGACGTGGAGATCACCTTCCGCCCCACAAATACATCAAAAATACATCTACATGTGGAACAGCTCCTATAGAACACCTACTGAACGCTGGCAGAAGACCTCAGACTTCCCAAAAGGCAAGAAACTCCCCACGTACCTGGGTAGGGCAAAAGAAAAAAGAAAAACCAGAGACAAAAGAATAGGGATGGGACCTGCACTTCTGGGTGGGAGCCTAGAAGGAGGAAAAGCTTCCACACACTAGGAAGCCCCTTCACTGGTGGAGATGGCGGCAGGGGGGAAGCTTCGGAGCCACAGAGGAGAGCGCAGCAACAGGGGTGCAGAGGGCAAAGTGGAGAGATTCCTGCACAGAGGATTGGTGCCAACCAGCACTCACCAGCCTGAGACCCTTGCCTGCTCACCCATGGGGGAGGGTGTGGGCTGGGAGCTGAGGCTCGGGCTTTGGAGGTCAGATCCCAGGGAGAGGACTGGGGTTGGCTGTGTGAACACAGCCTGAAGGGGGCTAGTGCACCACAGCTAGCGGGAAGGAGTCTGGGAAAAAGTCTGGACCTGCCTAAGAGGCAAGAGACCATTGTTACAGGGTGTGTGAGGAGAGGGGATTCAGAGCACCACCTAAATGAGCTCCAGAGATGGGTGTGAGCTGTGGCTATCAGCGTAGACACCAGAGACGGGCATGAGATACTAAGGCTGCTGCTACAACCACCAAAAAGCCTGTGTGCAAGCACAGGTCACTATCCACACCTCCCCACCTGGGAGCCTGTGTAGCCCGCCACTGCCAGGGTCCCGTGATCCAGGGACAACTTCCCCAGGAGAACACACAGAGCACCTCAGGCTGTTGCAACGTCATGCTGGCCTCTGCTGCTGCAGGCTCCCTCCGCATTCTGTACCCCTCCCTCCCATGGTCTGAGTGAGCCAGAGCCCCCTAATCAGCAGCTCCTTTAACCCCGTGCTCTCTGGGCAAAGAATAGACGCCCTCAGGCGATCTACACACAGAGGCAGGACCAAATCCAAAGCTGAACCCCGGGAGCTGTGCAAACAAAGAAGAGAAAGGGAAATCTCTCCCAGCAGCCTCAAGAGCAGTGGATTAAATCTCCACAATCAAATTGATGTACCCTGCATCTCTGGAATACCTGAATATACAACAAATCATCCCAAATTGAGGCAGTGGACTTTGGGAGCAACTGTAGACTTGGGGTTTGCTTTCTGCATCTAATTTTTTCTGGTTTTATGTTTATTTAGTTTAGTATTTAGAGCTTATTATCATTGGTAGATTTGTTTATTGATTAGGTTGCTTTCTTCCTTTTTAAAAAATATTTATATATATTTTTCCTTTTTCTCCTTTTGGGAGGGTGTATGTGTATGCTTCTTTGTGTAATTTTGTCTGTATAGCTTTGCTTTTACCATTTGTCCTAGGGTTCTGTCTCTCCGTTTTTTTTGTTGTTGTTGTTTGTTTTAGTATAGATTTTAGCACTTGTTATCATTGGTTGATTTGTTTTTTGGTTTGCTTGCTCTCTCTTTCTTTTTTTAATTACTTTTTAAGTTTTTAATAATAATTTTTTATTTTTTATTTTAATAACTTTATTTTATTTAATTTATTTTTTTCTTTCTTTGTTTCTTTTTTTTTCTCCCTTTTCTTCTGACCCGTGTGGCTGACAGAGTCTTGGTGCTCCAGCTGGGTGTCAGGCCTGAGCCTCTGAGGCGGGAGAGCTGAGTTCAGGACACTGGTCCACCAGAGACCTCCGGCCCCATGTAATATCAAACAGCGAAAGCTCTCCCAGGGCTCTCCATCTCCAAGCTAAGACCCAGCTCTACTCAACGACCAGCAAACTACAGTGCTGGATACCCTATGTCAAACAAAAAGCAAGACAGGAACACAACACCACCCATCAGCAGAGAGGCTGCCTAAAATCATAATAAGTTCACAGACACCCCAAAACACACCACCGGATGCAGTCCTACCCACCAGAAAGACAAGATCCAGCCTCATCCAGCAGAACACAGGCACGAGTCCCCTCCACCAGGAAGCCTACAAAACCCACAAACCCACCTTACCCACTGGGGGAAGACACCCAAGACAACGGGAACTACAAACCTGCAGCCTGCGAAAAGGAGACCCCAAACACAGTAAGTTAAGCAAAATGAGAAGACAGAGAAATACACAGCAGATGAAGGAGCAAGGTAAAAACCCAGCAGACCAAACAAGTGAAGAGGAAATAGGCAGTCTACCTGAAAAAGAATTCAGAGTAACGATAGTAAAGATGCTCTAAAATCTTGGAGATAGAATGGAAAAAATACAAGAAACATTTAACAAGGACCTAGAAGAACTAAAGAGCAAACAAACAATGATAAACAATGCAATAAAAAATTCTCTAAAAGGAATTAATAGCAGAATAACGGAGGCAGAAGAATGGGTAAGTGACCTGGAAGATAAAATAGTGGAAATAACTACCACAGAGCAGAATAAAGATAAAAGAATGAAAAGAATTGAGGACAGTCTCAGAGACCTCTGGGACAACATTTAACACACCAACATTCAAATTATAGGGGTCCCAGAAGAAGAAGACTAAAAGAAAGGGACTGAGAAAAAATTTGAAGAGATTATAGTTGAAAACTTCCTAATATGGGAAAGGAAATAGTCAATCAAATCCAGGAAGCACAGAGAGTCCCATACAGGATAAATCCAAGGAGAAATATGCCAAGACACATATTAATCAAACTATTAAAATTAAATACAGGGCTTCCCGGTGACGCAGTGGTTGAGAATCTACCTGCTGATGCAGGGGACACGGGTTCAAGCCCTGGTCTGGGAAGATCCCACATGCCACGGAGCAACTAGGCCCGTGAGCCACAGCTGCTGAGCCTGCGCGTCTGGAGCCTGTGCTCCGCAACAAGAGAGGCCGCGATAGTGAGAGACCCACGCACCGCGATGAAGAGTGGCCCCCACTTGCCGTGGCTGGGGAAAGCCCTCGCACAGAAACGAAGACCCAACACAGCCAAAAATAATAAATAAATAAATAAAGAAAGAATCTATCAAGGGACTAAGTTAATTAAAAAAAAAAATTAAATACAAAGAAAAAATATTAAAAGCAGCAAGGGAAAAGCAACAAATGACATACAAGGGAAGCCCCATAAGGTTAACAGCTGATCTTTCAGCAGAAACACTGCAAGCCAGAAGGGAGTGGCAGGACATATTTAAAGTGATGAAAGGGAAAAACCTACAACCAACATTACTCTACCCAGCAAGGATTTCATTCAGATTTGATGGAGAAATTAAAAGCTTTACAGACAAGCAAAAGCTGAGAATTCAGCACCACCAAACCAGCTTTACAACAAATGCTAAAGGAACTTCTCTAGGCAGGAAACACAAGCGAAGGAAAAGACCTACAATAACAAACCCAAAGCAATTAAAAAATGGTAATAGGAACACACATATCGATAACTACCTTAAATGTAAATGGATTAAATGCTCCAACCAAAAGACATAGACTGGCTGAATGGATACAGAAACAAGACCTGTATATATGCTGTCTACAAGAGACCCACTTCAGACCTAGGGACACATACAGACTGAAAGTGAGGGAATGGAAAAAGACATTCCATGCAAATGGAAATCAAAAGAAAGCTGGAGTGGCATTTCTCATATCAGACAAAATAGACTTTAAAATAAAGACTATTACAAGAGATAAAGAAGGACACTACATAATGATCAAGGGATCAATCCAAGAAGAAGATATAACAAGTGTAAATATTTATGCAGCCAACACAGGAGCACCTCAATACATAAGGCAAATGCTAACAGCCATAAAAGGAAAAATTGACAGTAACACAATAATAGTAGGGGACTTTAACACCCCACTTTCACCAAAGGACAGATCAACCAAAATGAAAATAAATAAGGAACCACAAGTTTTAAATGATACATTAAACAAGATGGACTTAATTGATATTTATACGACATTCCATCCAGAAACAACAGAATACACTTTCTTCTCAAGTGCTCATGGACCATTCTCCAGGATAGATCATATCTTGGGTCACAAATCAAGCCTTGGTAAATTTAAGAAAAGTGAAATCATATTAGGTATCTTTTTCAACAACAACACTATGAGAGTAGATTTCAATTACAGCAAAAAATCTGTAAAAAAATGAACACATGGAGGCTAAACAATACACTACTAAATAACCAAGAGATCGCTGAACAAATCAAAAAATACCTAGAAACAAATGACAATGAAAACACGATGACCCAAAACCTATGGGATGCAGCAAAAGAAGTCCTAAAGGGAAGTTTATAGCAATACAATCTTACCTCAAGAAACAAGAAACATCTCAAATAAACAACCTAAGCTTACACCTAAAGCAATTAGAGAAAGAAGAAAAAAAACCCCAAAATTTAGCAGAAGGAAAGAAATAAATGAAAAAGAAATGAAGGAAACAATAGCTAAGATCAATAAAACTAAAAGCTGGTTCTTTGAGAAGAAAAACAAAATTGATAAACCACTAGCCAGACTGATCAAGAAAAAAAGGGAGAAGACTCAAATCAATAGAATTAGAAATGAAAAAGGAGTAGTAACAACTGACCATGCAGAAATAGAAAGGATCATGAGAGATTACTACAAGCAACTATATGCCAGTAAAATGGACAACATGGAGAAATGGACAAATTCTTAGAAAAGCACAACATTCCGAGCCTCAACCAGGAAGAAATAGAAAATATAAACAGACCAATCACAAGCACCAAAACTGAAACTGTGATTAACAATCTTCCCACAAACAAAAGCCCAGGACCAGAAGGATTCACAGGAGAATTCTATCAAACATTTAGAGAAGAGCTAACACCTATCCTTCTCAAACTCTTCCAAAATATAGCAGAAGGAGGAACACTCCCAAACACATTCTACGACGCCACCAACACCCTGATACCAAAACCAGACAAAGATGTCACAAAGAAAGAAAACTACAGACCAATATCACTGATGAACAGAGATGCAAAAATCCTCAACAAAATACTAGCAAACAGAATCCAGCAGCACTTTAAAAGGATCATACACCGTGGTCAAGAGGGGTTTATCCCAGGAATGCAAAGATTCTTCAATATACGCAAATCAATCAATGTGATACACCATATTAACAAATTGAAGGAGAAAAACCATATGATCATCTCAATAGATGCTGAAAAAGCTTTTGACAAAATTTAACACCCATTTATGATAAAAACTGTCCAGAAAGTAGGCATACAGGGAACTTACCTCAACATAATAAAGGCCGTATATGACAGACCCACACCCAGCATCGTTCTCATTGGTGGAAAACTGAAACCATTTCCACTAAGATCAGGAGCAAGACAAGGTTGCCCACTCTCACCACTATTATTCAACATAGTTTTGGAAGTTTTAGCCATAGCAATCAGAGAAGAAAAAGAAATAAAAGGAATCCAAATCGGAAAAGAAGAAGTAAAGCTGTCACCGTTTGTAGATGACATGATACTATACATAGAGAATCCTAAAGATGCTACCAGAAAACTACTAGAGCTAATCAATGAATTTGATAAAGTAGCAGGATATAAAATTAATCCACAGAAATCTCTTGCATTCCTACACACTAATGATGAACAATCTGACTGAGAAATTAAGGAAACACTCCCATTTACCATTGCAACAAAAAGAATAAAATACCTAAGAATAAACCTACTTAGGGAGACAAAAGACCTGTATGCAGAAAACTATAAGACACTGATGAAATAAATTAAAGGTGATACAAACAGATGGAGAGATATACCATATTCTTGGATTTGAAGAATCAACATTGTGAAAATGACTATACTACCCAAAGCAATCTACAGATTTAATGCAATCCCTATCAAACTACCAATGGCATTTTTTCCAGAACTAGAACAAAAAAATTTCACAATTTGTATGGAAACAGAAAAGATCCTGAATAGCTAAAACAATCTTGAGATAGAAAAATGGAGCTGGAGGAATCAGGCGCCTGGACTTCAGTCTATACGACAAAGCCACAGTTGTCATGACAGTATGGTACTGGCACAAAATCAGAAACATAGATCAATGGAACAGGATAGAAAGCCCAGAGATAAACCCACACACATATGGTCACCTTATCTTTGATAAAGGAGGCAAGAATATACAATGGAGAAAAGACAGCCTCTTCAATAAGTGGTGCTGGGAAAACTGTACAGCTACATGTAAAATAATGAAATTAGAACGCTCCCTAACACCATACATAAAAATAAACTCAAAATGGATTAAAGACCTAAATGTAAGGCTAGACACTATAAAACTCTTAGAGGAAAACATAGGCAGAACACTCTATGACATAAATCACAGCAAGATCCTTTTTGACCCACCTCATAGAGAAATGGAAATAAAAACAAAAATAAACAAATGGAACCTACTGAAACTTAAAAGGTATTGCACAGCAAAGGAAACCATAAACAAGACGAAAAGACAACCCTCAGAATGGGAGAAAATATTTGCTAATGAAGCAACTGACAAAGGATTAATCTCCAAAATATACAGGTAGCTCATGCAGCTCAGTATCAAAAAAACAAACAACCCAATCCAAAAACGGGCAGAACATCTAAACAGACATTTCTCCAAAGAAGATATACAGATTGCCAACAAACACATGAAAGGATGCTCAACATCACTAATCCTTAGAGAAATGCAAATCAAAACTACAATGTGATATCACCTCACACCGGTCAGAATGGCATCATCAAAAAATCTACAAACAATAAATGCTGGAGAGCGTGTGGCGAACAGGGAACCCTCTTGCACTGTTGGTGGGAATGTAAATTGATACAGCCACTATGGAGAACAGTATGGAGGTTCCTTAAAAAACTAAAAATAGAACTACAATATGACCCAGCAATCCCACTACTGGGCATATACCCTGAGAAAACCATAACTCAAAAAGAGTCGTGTACCACAATGTGCATTGCAGCTCTATTTACAATAGCCAAGACATGGAAGCAACCTAAGTGTCCATCGACAGACGAATGGATAAAGAAGATGTGACACATATATACAATGGAATATTACTCAGCCATTAAAGGACCGAATTGAGTTGTTTGTAGTGAGGTGGATAGTCCTAGAGACTGTCATACAGCGTGAAGGAAGTCAGAATGAGAAAAATAAATAGTGTATGCTATCACATATATATGGAATCTAAAAAACAAAAATGGTCCTGAAGAACCTAGTGGCAGGACAGGAATAAAGATGCAGAGATAGAGAATGGACTTGTGGACACGGGGATGGGGAAGGGTAGGCTGGGACGAAGTGAGAGAGTGGCATGGACATATAAACACTCCCAATGTAAAATAGATAGCTAGTGGGAAGCAGCCACATAGCACAGGGAGATCAGCTTGGCGCTTTGTGTCCACCTAGAGGAGTGGGATAGGGAGGGTGGGAGGGAGACACAAGATGGAGGAGATATGGGGATATTTGTTTATGTATAGCTGATTCACTTTATTATACAGCAGAAACTAACAGACCATTGTAAAGCAATTATACTCCAATAAAGATGGTTAAAAAAAAAAACTGCATGGAGATACTATTTTGAGAAACATCAAGAAGTTCAAAGATCCACCATATTAGTGAGGGTGTGAGAGTTCAAATTGTACAGCCACGATAGAGGGCATTTAGGCAACATCTAGTAAAATGAATATTGCGCACATTAATCCTATGAGAATTGACTTATGTACAAGGTTACTAATTATAGCATTGTTGATAATTTCAAAAGTTTGGGGACAAACTTAATTGCCATGAATGGGGAACTGGCGAAATAAATTATGATTCTTCCACACAATGGAATACTACGCAGCCGTAAAGAATGAGGGAGATGTTTATGCAGCAAAGTAGAAAGATATATTGTTAATGAAAACAAGAAACATGGCGCAAAACAGGGCATATGTTACTATTTTTAGAAAAGGATGCGGAAGAGTGTGTGTGTGTGTGTGTGTGTGTGTGTGTGTGTGTGTGTGTGTATTCTATATGCATGGAATATCTTTGGAAGGAACCTTTTAAATTTATTTTATTTTATTTATTTTTGGTTGTGTTGGGTCTTTGTTGCTCTGCCCGGGCTTTCTCTAGCTGCGGCGAGCAGGGGCTGCTCTTCGTTGTGGTGTGCGGGCTTCTCCTTGTGGTGGCTTCTCTTGTTGTGGAGCACGGGCTCCAGTAAATGTGGCATGCGGGCTCAGTAGTTGTGGCTCACGGGCCCCAGAGCGCAGGCTCAGTAGTTGTGGCTCACGGGCTTAGATGCCCCGTGGCATGTGGGATCTTCCTGGACCAGGGCTTGAACCCGTGTCCCCTGCATTGGCAGGCGGATCCTCAACCACTGCGCCACCAGGGAAGCCCTGGAAGGAACCTTTTAAAAACTGTAACATCTGTTGCCTCTGGAAAGGGGAAATTGGTGGGCGGCAGGCAGAGGTGGGAGGAGAGTCTGTCAGTATGGCTTTGGAAATATCTTTTGAGGATTAAAATACAAACATCATGATATACTTAAAGGTAAATAAAAAAAAATTTTAAATGAGATAATATCTATAAAGCACATGATAGTTGCTCAATGAACAGCCATCAGGCTTTACCTTAGGCCTCTGGTGAGATATCAATAAAGAAATCAACTCTAGAGAAAGGATGTTTTGGGATGTCTTGGTTGTTGTCAAACCAATCCGAAAGAAAAGTCTCCGAAACTGAGTATCAGCTCATACTGCACTAGCTCAGAGTGAACAGAAATAATCCTCCCTACCAGACCAGCTTATAGAAAGGCTAAGGCAATCTGGTTCCCTTTGCCAACCTCTTTCTTCCCCACATATAGATGGGGGGTGGGGAAGAGGTGTTTGCAGACAATGAAACTGCCGAGAATATACACAAAGCTATTACAGCCATTGTGAGCAAGTGCAGGCTCAGAGTTATGAGGTTCTGGGTGAGTTTCTATGAAAACTCCTTTAAACAATGTGAAGAGTTTGTAACTGGAGTTGCAGCTGTCCAGTCAGCAAATGCTAGATTACGCAAAACGGTAAGCGGGTCTGGTGGGCAGAGATGGAAAAGTATATTAAGTATAGAGTGAAGGGTGAGTTTGGGCTGATTGAGAAACATTCATTTGAATGAATGCAGCATTATTTTCAAGGATAAGCATGTCCAGATTCTTGAGCAAGAGCTATATTTAGTTCAATCTTTCTTACGCCCATTCTGAAAAAGCTAAATGATCACGTCAGAAAGAGTCAAAGACCACATTTTGCGTGAAAGCAAAGCCAGTGGGAATGGGACTGTTAGACCTAAACTTTTCCATGTTTTACCCAAGCACTCAGAAAATGACTTTATTGCTTTTTATGTTCTTCTGTCTCTAGCATCTCAATGTAGCAAGGAAGTAAATTTTAGGTATTTGGAATAGTCTCACCTTCAGTTTTTCTTTGGGAAAGTCATTAGTCCCTTTGATTTGACTGTTATGGAACATATCTTATGAAAGCCATAACTTTGCCCCCAGGCACTGCTTGGGCTTGTTTATTATAGATCGTTAATTGCTCACACAAGAACAAAGACTGTACTGGTTAGGGTAAGGACACATCCTCGTTGAAATGTGAAGAACAATTCCCTCAGGCACTCTGGGGGTTAATCAAGAGATAGTTTGATATCGCTCCTTCCTGTTTGGAATTTTCTAACAGCTTGAGAAAGAAAAACACAGGATATGCCTTACCTACAGATACCTCCTCCCAGGCCCTTTTGCAAATCTACAAGTAGAGATTTCCTTAGTTTAATAAGATTTCCCTTTTTAAAAAATTCAAATACCTGCATGTGAAGTGAGAATGGAAATTAGTTCAATCAGATATGTTCCTATAAACTGCAGGCTGAAGTTAAGACTTTGAACAAGCTAGAATTTGGATGGGATGGGGGTTGGGAGAGTGGAGAGTTGTACAACTTGAACTCTGGGCAACCCACCCAAATCGAGACCTGAGAAGGTTGTGTTGAAGAAGGAGTGTTGTGACCGAGACTGTTGAAAGGGGAGGCAAGGGAGTTGAGATCACACATGTGAGAGAGAACACAGTGGCTGGGCAGGCATTTCTTTTCTTTATTATTATTATTATTATTTTTTGGCTGCGTTGGGTCTTAGTTGCGGCATGAGGGATCTTTCATTGCAGCGAGGGCTCTTCTTTGCGGTGCGTGGGTTTCTCTGTAGTGGGGGCGAGCGGACTCCAGGGCGCGTGGGCTCTGTAGTTTGCAGCACGCAGGCTTAGTTGCCCTGCGGCATGTGGGATCTTAGTTCCCCGACCAGGGATCGAACCCGCATCCCCTGCCTTGGAAGGAGGATTCTTTACTACTGGACCACCAGGGAAATCCCTGGGCAGGCATTTTTTTCTGCTGTGAGTTTGGATTAGAATTCTGGGTCTCATTGGGGTGACCTCTGTTGCCTAGGGCTGGCCTCAGAGAAGAGGCAGGCTTGACAGCACATAAGGAAGAGGTAGAGATGTATTAAAGACAGAAAACTGAGAAGAAGGGCAGGGTGGAGAAAAGGGGAAAAAAACGACAGTTTGTACATTTTAGCCATTTATTAGCATAAGGCATAAAAGTTTGTGGAATTTTTTTTTTTTTTTGTATTTATGGTACAAAAAGTTGCTGGCAAGTGTCATGAAAAGTAATGTTTTTATTTGAGAATCAACCAAAAGTTTGCCACTATATTCTTCTGAATCTAGTGTCTATAATGTTATTCCCAACAATCTTTCCAGTTAAGAAGCTATGGTTTTCAGGAAGGCTAGCACCTGTGGATCATAATGTAATTCCTGTGATGAGTATGATAGCAAAATGGAAAGGTATCTTTCAAATTAGATTCTCTTGGAAATTGGAATGTGTCAAATACAGTAAAGCAATTTTTGGGGTTAAAGATATATTTGCAAGTATGTACAAGTTAGAAGGTACAGGAAGGATATAAAGTGTTCCTTTAGCTAGAAAGTTTGATTTGAATGATATAGGTATAAAGGTCAGACCTTAATGAACCCTCCTCCAGGAGTAATGCATGAAAATTCATTTCCTCATGTTCATAAGGCAAGCTATTTCTCTGAACACAAGGTGTTTCAATGTTTTTAACTTATGTTCCCAAACCCTTCTCCCCATTTCTTTACCAGTGACTTGAGAATGTGAAGCAGTCTTGTTGTGATTTCCAGAGTTGGAAAATTTTAAGACTCTAAGAATAGCCCACTGAGCCATTAAGATTATGTCTTAGTTTGATTATGCTGATCATGGCCCACACTAAAAGAAGAAAGAATGAAGTATCAACAGGGAGAGAATAGGGGTGGGGTAGAAAGAATGATGCACCCTAAACTCGAAGACCCAGATTCTAGCCCAGTTCTCCTGGACTAGACATTCAGCAAGTATGACCTTTCTTTATGGATACAATTAAGAGCTTGGGCTTGACAACCCATAAAGGGGCTATTAATTCTAATAGCCTATTATGAGATAAGAAATCTGAGTTGTTCTAGAAAATATGAATCTGCTTCCAAATTCTCCTCTAAGCTCTGGTTCTGAGTTCTTGCCATTATATTCACTCCTTTCGAATTAAGTTATTGAGGAATTCAGTTAACAATGCAAATGTGATATCTGGGAGGGGTATAAACATTCATTATTCAAATAGTATTTATTGGGGCCAACTATGCATCAGGCATTCTACTAAGCAATGGGCTCATGACTTGGAAAAAGACAGTCCCTGTGTGCCTTTTAAAAATTTATAGGTCAGTGGGAGGATACAGAGAAATACACAGGAAATTCCAACAGCGTGATAAGAGCCATAACCAGGGTTTTTTAGGGAGCATTCATAGACAGGCCCCAAAGGAAATCGAGGATATCAAGGAAGGCTTCCTGGTGGCTGTGATATCTCAAGGGAGACTGAAAGGATGGGTAGGACTAAGTCAGATGAAAAGGAATAGGAGGAAGATTCCAGGTAAGGTGAATTGAAAATATGAATATTTAGATTCAGACAGAGTCCACAGAGTTTGAGGAACTTGAAAATAATTCAATATGGCAGGAGCACAGTACCTGTGGGAGAGAACGCTGGAGAAATGAGAATAATAATTCAAGTCCTTTTGCTCTTGAGAGAGACTACACTTCCCATAGTATGGAGAATGGATAGGGGAAGAAAAAGGCTGGAGGCACATCTTGGGAGAGAAGATAGTGGCCTGAAAATAATAATGATGATGAAAAAAGGGAGTAGACTCAAAAGAGATCAAGGAGACAGAAGTAAAAAAGATTTGTGAGAGATCAAATATAGGGAGTGAGAAAGAGGGTCGAGGCTGAAGGCTGGAGTTTTTTTGGCTTGCACAATTACATGAACAGCAATGCCATTTGCTGAGATAGGAAACAGAGGGAGGAATAGGTCTGGGGAAAAGATAAGTTAATTTTGAACAAGTTGAGCTTCGAATGGTGAGCGCATAGTAGGTACTCAGGAAGTACTTATTGAATGAATGAACATGTAAGTAAAAATGTCTAAGAGGTATCTGGAAATGGCTCCTAGCCAGCAGAGAGCTCTTGGTTGCAGATTTCTATTTTTAAGTCTTCAATCTACAGATGAAACTTAGAACCCTGGGAGTGGTTGAGATCATCCAGAGGGAGAAGTATAGAGGGTACAAGAAGGCCTAGGGGCTGAACCTAGAGGAATACCAACATCTGTGGGCAGACAGAGGCAGAGATGCTATTGGACGAGGCTCAGTAGGAGGGGCCATTAAAGTAGGACTAAATACTAAAGCCCTAGAAGTGAGCTCTCTGAGGGCAGAGACATATGTTGTTTACGTCAGGGTGGCTGCTGTGGACTTAATTGTGTCTTCCCTGAATTCATATGTCGAAGCCCTAACCTCCAATGTGACTGTATCTGGAAATAGGATCTTCAGGAAGTAATGAAGATGAAATGAGTTCATGGGTGGAGCCCTAATCCAACAGGACTGTGGCCTTATGAGAAGAGAGAGCTCTCCCCACCATAGGAGAACACAGGGAGAAGGCCAGAAAGTGAGTCCTCAGTAGAACCTGACCAAGCTGGCACCCTGATCTTGGATTTCTGGCCACCAGACCTGTGCAAAGATTAATTTCTGTTGTTTAAGCCACCCAGTCTATGGTCTTTTGTTATGGCAGCCTGAGCTAACTAAGACAAGGCCCAGCACTTAGACATGGCCCTGGTAAACAGTAGGTAATCAATATTTTTTGAGTGAATTGGATACATGAGTTATTCTTTGGCATGTTCATAAATATATCACTCTCTTGAGACAGTAGGATTGTAACTGAGGGGGGTTGGGAGAAGTGGGGGGCACTGGTAAGCATGGCTAGCCTAGGGTGCTGGGTGCTGAGGGAGCCAGTTATCCAGATGAGTGTGGTAACAAAATAGGAAGAAAGACCCGAAAAGGCTCAAAATGTACAAATCTCCTTTTTTTTGTTTTTTTTTGTTTTACCATTTGAATAAGGCTGGTTCTGAAATTGGGCCAGGTTCCTGGTTGATTACCAGGTGTGTGTGCATGTGTGTGTGTGTACAAAGGCCCTCCTTAACAGTAGAGAGTACTATTTGAAGAAGCTTGAATTTAGGCACAATCTGGATATTGCTCTCCACAGAGAAATAATACCGTAAGCTGGCAATGAGATTCCTCAAGTAAACAACAGATAAAGGGAGAGAGTGGGACACGGGGTAATAATAATTGGAATAATTGGAATTCTTTTACCACTCATGGTACTTATAGAGAAAGTACTTATGCCACATGCTATATAGTTAAATTACATAAACAGTTCTCTAAAAAATGTAACGTGAAAGTTACTCAATTCTATTAAGCTGGAGAATTAAATCTGAATCACTCATTGATTCACAATAAAGAGTAGCCATTCTGCCTGGCAACCGAAAATCCAAACTATCTCCATCAGGTTCTGGGTAGGAAGACAGGAAATGGCATCTGAGGTGCTGAGTTTCATTAGAATAAGGATTTTGGGTTTGATTCTTGGCTTAAAAATCATTAAACTTTTTAAATCTTATTTTTTGGAGTGGCTGTTGAAGAACATGCTAGAGAATCCGGATTTCATTTGGCTCCTCATTGACTCGTATCTTTGCAGGCTTCTGTAGCATTTGATCACGTAAAGCCTGTTATAGAAAAAGGTCCATGAATAGCGTGTTAGTAAAATCCTGTGGCCTTGAGGGAGCTGATCCCAGGGAGAGGGGTCTGACTGAGAGAGGGATAGCTCTGTACCTTGCTGACCTCTGTACCCTGACAATGCCGCACGCCCAGCACTGGACTGTTATGCCATTGGTTGGAAATGCGGTATATTATGTTCTCCAATATGTAAGAGGTCATGGTCCACATTTTGGGCCAGGAGGCAAAATAAATCTATGATGATAGAAATCAGAACAGTGGTTGCTTGTAGGGGTTAGGTGCTGGCTAAAACAAGGCATGAAGGGAACTTTCTTGAGTGGTGGAAATACTCTATGATTTCATTAAGATGGTCATCACATGGGCATATCCAAACTTGTCAAACTGTACACATAAGATATGTGCATTTCACTGCATAAAAATTTTAATTCATAAGACAAAAATCAAAGGTCAGTTGAAAAAAACTCTAGGAGCTAATCAAAAGCCCTCAAAATAAATAGTATGAAACATTTTTTTAAAGGCAGAAATTTAAAAGGAAATTATTTTTCTTCTACTTTAGAAAAAAATAGATGGTGTCAAATAAATGTGCAAAGAAAACTCCCAAACAGAGCATTTATAATCAAAATAATAATCAATTTGAACAGGGCTGGAGCTCCATGTCTCAGACTGAAGGAACCATTTCTAGGAGTGTAAGCTATTTTGGAAATATTTCCACATTTATTTTCTTTCATGTTTCTGTTGGAGGAATCATGTTTTTGTAAATGTAAAAAGCTTTTAATGGAGCTAGAGAAGAAACTTTGTTTGGTCACAGTATTATCTGGTTACGAACTAAAAATTCAGAGCTCTCTCGTGAATCATGCTGCCAAGAATTGCAGGCTTAATCCTCAAGACTGTATGAATTTGAATTGTGACTTTATGGCCTCAGTCAGTATGAGGATACCAAGATAATTGTCTAGCAAAAACAGTTTGAAAATGGGAGAATGTTACTTGGAAAGTTAGCTTTTAGAGATGGGTTACCCAGATACATATAATATTATTTTATCCTTTTAAGTATCTGGATGAATAAATTAGCCAATATTTGATGATCTCATATGACCAGGCACAGGGCTAGGCACTCAGAAAATACCCAAATAACTCTTTGCAGACCCTGTCCTCAAGGAACTTCTGAGCAGGATGAGGGGATAAAAGTATATATAAATAACGAATTCAAGAATGAATGTAATATCGGGTTGGCCCAACGGTTCGTTTGGGTTTTTCTGTAAGCTGTTACGGAAAAACCCGAATGAACTTTTTGGGCAACCCAATACATGCATGAGAAATACCACTGGTGCTCAAAGGAGAGGAAATTACTTTTGAAGAAGGAATAAAGGCATTTTCGATGTGATAGCATTTGGGGGGGGGGGCTTTCAAAAAGGCTTTCCGCTGACAGGCCAGCAGAGTGGGGTTTGTAGGCAGAGAGAATGGCATCAGGAAAACTTTGAGTGCTTGGAGTGTCAAGTTTTTTTTTTCTTTTGGCTGAAGCATTGGCTACACATCACGGGGAGGTACACTAGACAGGATATTATGGGAAGAGAGGGAGGCCTGAACTTCGGAGGAAGCTATGATCTGGGTGAAGAGTAGAGCCGGGTCATGAGAAAATGGATCTCAAAGCTGTAAAAACCAAGGAAATAAAAGGCAGCAGGATCTAGGAAGAAGTGAGGGGGGAGGGAAGAGGCAGATGTCCCTACGAGACTCTTACAACAGGCAAGGTAATGAGGGGCTGCAGGAGGGCCATAGGAATGTAGGGGAAAGGGAGAAATCGCAAAGCTAGAATAGTCAGGAGTGTGGAAGGCAAGGGAAAGACAGCCCTCAAAGAAGACTGTGAGACTTGAATCTGGGCGACTGGAGGGATAGTGATGCTTTTCACAGACTGGGGGGTTGAGAGGAACCCCATGTCTGGAGGAGAGAGAATGATGGCCCATATTTTGAACAAGCCAGCAATGCCCAGGAGACTGCTGGAAAAGTGGGTCTGGAGATGCACTCAGTGGTGGAGCTAGAGAAACAGACTTGACCCTAGTTCACCTGCAAGTGCCAGGAAGTCACAGAGCGGGGTGGGGAGTGTGAGCCTGTGCAGCGGGAGAGGATGGAGAGGGAAGAGGAGGGAGCCGGGAACAGGACGGTGGGGCTGTTTGCCAGAAGCACTAGAAGAAAATTGGCAAGGTGCGGTGTCCTTTCCCACCTGCTCTCATTAAGCCTGGGAGACGGCTCTTACCAGGAACAGGAAAGAGAATGCTGGAAAGAAAGTGTTCAGGAAAACTGCCTTTATTGGACATCTTGAATTAACTTGGATTGTTAGCTTCAGCATAAGCAAAGTCTATGCAGAGATAATGAGGTTTCTTATCCTTCCCACGTTCAAGGAGACTATCTGCAAAGTCCCTCTCTTCCATCCTCCCCTCCTTTCTGTCTTCTTTTTTCCTCTCCTTCCTCCCCCCATTCCTTCCTTCCTTTCCCTTCCTGCTCCTCCCTTCCTTGCACATTCTTGTTTTATTTTGGACTGGCCTAGTGCATGGGGGTGGCCATGGCTGACCTAAAGGAGGAGTTAGGATTCACCACCATCAACAACAAAGGGTTCTGTCCTCCAATATTGCAATATTTTGGGTCTTTCAAAGCACAAAATATATATTTGCATTATGACATCATTAACATTTTTGCAACTTAAAAAAAAAAGTAACTTTTTACTTCTTTCTTTGTACTGGTCTCAAGAGTCACTCATAAATCTCTTGGTAACTGCATAGAGTCCCAGGCCAGAGACTGGCCACTCCTGGCATTGTGATTAGAGTCATTTAATACCCAAGGCAGTGACTAATGTCTGGCAACAAAGGCTCCACTAGGTGTCACATGTCCTGAGACACTGGGTGAGGGCCACTAGGAGCACCTTCTCATTGTGTGTTAGCACCATGGTCAAGAGAAAAGTTGAGAACCTGGTGGATCCATGTGGGCACGATTGAGAAATGAGAGACCCTTTCCCCATGACCAACGCCTCTATAACCAGAATGCCTAAAATCAGTTCAACAAAGGTACCCACCTTCGTCTTATCTTCCTACTCTGGGCTTTTAATAATATATCTTTTCATGTTTACAGAAAGCAGTCAACTGAGCTATTCATGGAAAGGTTTGTGGGTTTGGTTAACGAGGTGGAGGAATATTATGTTTCAGTTGGAAACACATCCCTAGAATGCCAAAACATTTATTCCAAAGTCTGGTTTCCTGGTGCAATCAGAGGCAAGGCAACAGTGTGTCTGTTCAGAGACTGGGGGCTGGGGCCAGCAAGGCATCGGATCCAAGTGTATCCCAGAAGGCTTTTATTGTTAAATTATATTCTTCAGGAAAAACCGCCCGTGTCACATTTTGTAAACTTGATATCTACGCTCTTTTGACTGGCATCCTATTTTAGTGTAAGCCTATGATTTACAGCAAGCAAGCCTGTTTTCCCTCTTGCCTAGGATGGCAGCAGAAAACATGGGGCACTTCCTAGGCTCGAAGTGTAAGGAGCAAACAGGGCTGGAGTTTTGCTTCTCCCCAGTGATGCTGGCTTGAGTGTGCCCCCTTGCTCCCCATGAGCAGGCAGCAAGCTTCTCCTCACTCCCCACGGCCATTCATCCAGCTCCGGGCAGGAGCCCAGCTGCTGTGCCTACCGGGAGGGGCTGCCGAGTGCCCTGCCTACTGGCTGCTTCCCGATTCCCTGCCGTTCCACATGCAAACACATCCCCACACGCTCTGCCTTGCTCACACACGGAGCCACAGGCACATGTGAGCGCATTCCTTCCTTCATTCTCACTGTCTCAGCCCTTGACTTCTACAAGCCCATGGAACATTTCTGGAAAGACGCTCTTGATCCAGCAGGGTAGGATTGTTTTGATTTCTCTTTGTAGCTTTAGCATTTTGAGAAAGCAACTTACCTTTCTGGCCAGTGTCTGTATCCTAGCAGGGAGATGAGGATTTGCTGTTTTCCATGGGTTTATGTGTGCATCTCCTTCTGCTTTCAGGACTTGTAAGGTTCTTTGTGTAATTTACATATAATTCGGCAGGTTCAGATTTTTAAGAGCCCTCTGAAGTGCTTTTGCATGGGTTTAAAAAAGACGTTTGAAAATTGAAAGTGTGATTTACCGAAACGAAGTCATCTGTAAAAAAATTGCTCTGGAAAGTAATGGTTGCTGGCCATAAAGAGAAATATCTGTGATTCACCTAATGTGTTTTTAACCCTTTCTTTGCTTACAATCTATAGTTACTCTTGCTGAGCTCAATTTTGGCTGCATAGTAAATCAGCTGCATCTGCATATTACCCCCAAATGGTCTGTCTGTTCTTGTAAGAATTAGGTAAAATGTGTGCTTATTAGTATAAAGATATCCCAAAATATTACTATCAGTAACAGCATCCTTGTCATTTATAGATGACACAAACATTTTGTCCGGTATTCTGTCAGGTGTTTGGTATAGCAGTTGAAGCAAAGTATCTGATGGTCATACCAGAGTTCATTAGGCTGGGGCAAAGGAAGTTTATTAAAAAGTATAAACTGTCCAAGATTATAGGTGCACAATATATTTACCATATCTTTTTAATATATACTTATATATACACATTATATACTATATAGTATGTATTATTATATATTATGTTATATATATATATATTAAATGTACTTGAGCATGTTTAGTTTTTAATTCAGTACAAAACTTTTTTCTATTTCTCTTTCAATCTGGATATTTGATTCTGCATATCCTAGTCCAAGTGAACCAAGAAGGTCCAATCATAGGATGAAAGAACAGAAACGTATCATTGCCTTTTAAAATTTGTTGGTTAGACCGACAGTGTAACATCACTGCCAAAGATTTGGTTAATGACCTGAGGTCATTTTTTTTATGGTAAGGTCACGTTTCATATTCAGTTTTCTGAAGTTTTGGTTGCATAATCAGTGGAAGGCATGAAGACCCATGTCCGCCTAACGGAAGGTTTTTGTCAATCGTCATTCACATTAGAATTCCTATTGGGAGCAAGTACAGTACTGTGGTCCAGCACAAACAGACGAGTCGGGCTGGGAGAATCTCAGAAGGTCGTGGCTGGAGGGGACCACTTCGGGAGAATTTTTTAGATGAGGAAAACTGAGGTCGGGCAGCACCCTCCTGCTGCAAAGCGCGGCTCTTCCTATATGTACACCTTGAATCTCCACCCCCTTCCCCCCAGATGCCTCCCATCAGTTCCGGCAGCTGCTAAATATAGCTGTCTGCATATGCAACCGCATACCCCACTCTATCTGCCGTATCTCGGTTACAGAGTGGTCCTCCCCAGGGTCATTCTATGTACACACTACAGATTTCCAGCCAACGAGGAGCGTGAATCAAACAGTAAGGGAGACAAACAGAGATAGATTGGAGCCTGGCACGGGGCACATAAGGTAGCACGTTAGAGAAAGCCGGCCCCTGGATTAGTCTTCCGAGTTTGTTTTAAACCCCGTCTTCTCTGGGCCACCTTTAGGAGATCCCTCGGCTCCCCCGCCCTCCTGCAGTGAAATTCAGCCTCTATCCAGCAGCGACAAGTAAAGTAAAGTTCAGGGAAGCTGCTCTTTGGGATCGCTCCAAAACGAGCTGCGCCTGGAGTGATGTTTAAGCCAACGTCAGGGCAAGGCAACAGCCCCTGGCCGGCTTCCAGCACCTCTGTAATGCATACGAGCTCGGGAGACCGGTACTTAAAGTTGGAGACCCGAGCCCGGGAGTTGGCGGAGCGCGCTCGCGCCGGGCTGCACTTGCTCGCGTCCGGCCGGCCCGCTCCATCGGACGGGCCGGCTCCCGGGGCAGGGCCGGAGCTCGCGTCGCGGCGGGACATGCGCTGCGCCGCCTCTAACCGCGGGCTGTGCTCTTCTTCCAGGTGGCCGGTCGGCTGCTGAGCCCTCTGCCGCGGGGGGAGACGGTTTGCGCCTTGCCCGCGGCCACTGACCATGACCATGACCCTGCACACCAAAGCGTCTGGCATGGCCCTGCTGCACCAGATCCAAGCCAACGAGCTGGAGCCCCTGAACCGCCCGCAGCTCAAGATCCCCCTGGAGCGGCCCCTGAGCGAGGTGTACGTGGACAGCAGCAAGCCCGCCGTGTACAACTACCCCGAGGGCGCCGCGTACGACTTCAACGCCGCGGCCGCCGCCTCCGCGCCCGTCTACGGCCAGTCGGGCCTCGCCTACGGCCCCGGGTCCGAGGCGGCCGCGTTCGGCGCCAACGGCCTGGGGGGTTTCCCGCCGCTCAACAGCGTGTCTCCGAGCCCGCTGGTGCTCCTGCACCCGCCGCCGCAGCTCTCGCCCTTCCTGCATCCCCACGGCCAACAGGTGCCCTATTACCTGGAGAACGAGCCGAGCGGCTATGCGGTGCGCGAGGCCGGCCCTCCCGCCTTCTACAGGTACCCGCGCCGCCCGCCGCGCCACGTCGGGGTGGCCGCCGCGCGCCCGGCGGCGGGAGGGAGCGGGGGGCGAGGGGCCGCGCCGCCGGGAGCTCGCGGGGCCCGCAGGCCGCGGGGCCGGGCGCCCGGCAACCCGGCCGCCGCCGGAACCGCGGACGCGCGACCCGAGGGCTAGCGCGCGGCCCGGCCCAGGGTCACGGGGGGCGGGGGGGGATCTCGCGTTCGAGAGTCAAGTTCTCTGGCCTGACGGCTTAAAAAAAAAAAACAAAAAACAGCAACATTCTGTTCTCCACGCCTCCCCCTCGCCCCCAGTGTCTGCGTGAGACGCAGATCCGAAACCCCGTGTGCTTCCTAACTAAACAAATATTGGAAAACTGTGCAAAGCAGAGGTTATTAGTGTGTGTGTGTGTGGGGGGGAACACCCCAGAGCAAATAAACACAAGGTGCTCTGAGTCCCTAGAAAATGTCCCGCTTTGGTATTTAAGGCTGAAGGTGTCTGGGGCTAGCGGAGCTCAGAATTTTATTTATTTATATTATTAGTAGTATTTTACAATTTTGTTTTAATGTGCTTGCAAAATTTCCTTTCTCCTAGAATTTCGGGGTGGAAATATGCACGCTGTGATGATGGTGATGATAGTGATGGTGAAGGTGATTCCCTTGGGAAGCGATTCCTAGCACCGCTTTCCTCGCCCTCCCCGTCCCACCTTGGAGGGCTGTAGGATCGAATTGCGCTCCTCAGAGGGGCAATAGAGTTCAATGGGTCTTAAGGAGTTTCTGATTTCTGAGTTACCCGGCTGAGTCCGTGTCAGAGCAGACAGAAGACTTCTGACAGCCAGAGATTTATAAGTGTCCTGTGGGTTTAACACATGCCACATCGAAGCACGAGTGTTTTGAAATACTTTCCTGACAGCTAAGTTTCATTTCTGGCCTACCGGGGAGGAGAATGCCCCAGGACTGGGGAGCAGCGGTTCAGCCCGGTTCTGTGCTTTGCCTTCAAGGGCGAAGAAGCAGTTGGTAGTTTGGGACACTTTTGTGACTTAAGAGGCAAATGTTTTGTGTCCTTATTTATTTTTCCTAGTAGAGATTATACTTTCCTTCTCCCCTCTTCCTCCCGTTTTCCTTTTGACAGCGTCTCCCTTCTCTTCGTGATGGACTTGAGGAAGCCTTAGGCAGGAGGTCCGGGTGAATACCTGTGCCCTAGGTGCTGCTGGGAGGCCTCAGGGCACCCACGTGGCTGGCTGGGTGCTGAGTTAGGCACTGCCTGACTGTACACTGGTGCCTGGACTCGCCTTCCACTTTCACCCAGATCCTTCTGTATAGCAAGCTGTGGACCGATTTTCCATTCAGTGTTCTATATCCAGAGATATTTGTAGCAGAAGAAATAGGAGGAGGGTGCAGGGTGGCCCCAGAGGATTGTGAAGGCAGACTCTTGGGGTATCTGAATATACTCCACATCCTTCGGCCCCTCAAAGGACTTTAGAACATCCCACAGCCAAGCAGGTCCAGCCTGAGTTATTCCTCAGAAGACAAACAATGAACAAAACTTTAAAAAGTTGGCATCTATCACGTTAATTTAACTTGTTTTAATTCAGGGTTAAAATGGAAAACAAAAAAGAATTTATTCTGCCCACTTTTTTAAAAAAAAAGTGTTAGAACAGAGTATAACGATTAAGTCTAACTCACACCTTTTAAACTCCTTGTTGTGAAGGAAGGCACTGGTATGATGTGAATTCCATAACCTTACGGTAGACTCCAGAAACTATTTTCTTTTCCATTTAATTTTCAGTTCTTTTATTGCAAATTAATGCCACTGAATTTCAATGGGCACTAATGAGGCTGCTTCTCAGTGGATTATTTACTGCCTTGCTAATAATTACAAAGTGAGCATGGTCAAATAAAGAGGGGAATCACATTTTATTCAAAATTGTTCATCATCCCAGTGGCAAATAATATCGCTATAATATGCCCCATCTTAAACTTTTTGCATTAGATGATATTCAGATACTTTTAGAATAATAAAAAAATATGTGAGACTTTAAAAAAATGAGGTAAAGAACTCATACACATGGGATTCTGTGTGGAAATTCAGTTTTAGAATAATTTTTTTTCCTTTGTCATTTATTTACCATAACATCCTTTCTTTTTTGTTTGAATTCTGCCTTTATTACCCAGGGAGGAAAAGAAGGCTCTATGAAATAGAGTTATTTCAAATAGACAGATGTTACTTAATATTCTTCCCCCTCTCAGTTTTGCTGTTTGACTCTGGGTAAAAAGAACTGATTAGATTCTTTTAGGAACCTCTAATTTTCTTCAGTAGTTATCAAAAGTTTTGGGGGCCAAAAGCAATGTTTTCAAACTGCTTGTCATGACCCAGAGGATCACGAAATTAGTTTAGTGAGTCTAGAACATTTTTTTTAAAGGAATAAAATAGAAAAGAATATAATAGAAAATAGCCGAGTGGGTAATATCTAATAAGGGAAGGTTTTGTTTCCTGAAAATTTGTTTTAATTATACATGCTTGTTTGTGCTGGCTGTGATTAAAAATGTATTTCTTACATGGTTTGAGGTAAAGAAGTTTGAAAGCTACTGACCTAAAATGTTATGGTCAGTAGAAAAGAAAAAGTTTAGTTAAGTGGCTGGTTGTTTTACCGACACAAACCAAAAAGCAGTTTTGATTGTCTTTATTTTATTTTTCTCTTACAAATTAGCTGGTGACTTTGGGTCAGTTAGATTAAGCTTTATTACTTCTGGTTCTTAACTTTTCCATTTATAAAATGTTACTGTGTGGATTGTCCACCTGAATGTCCCACAGGGATGTTCAGAGAATTTATGCGAAATTCACATCATTTAGCGTTAAGATGCTATGGGTATTTTCTTCTTTTGGCCACAATATGTAGCCTTCTTTATGTATGAAGAAATGTAACAGATAAAACTGCCCTGGGCATTTAGTAATGGGAGAAAGATTGTCACATGTCCCAACAAATTGTTATTCAAAGGGAATAAATTTGTAAATAGACAAGCTGTGACTCTGCAAAATATGTCTTACCTAAAATGTCATGATGAAGGCAAGTGGGAGTTATCTTATCCTGGGTTCCTTAGCAAGTTCAAATATCTTAGGGAGTTTGGATAAAACTGAAGATGAAAATTAATTATATCCACTATGTTTTAAAAAATTCAAATGAGGTATTTAATACTCTGTGCTGATTTCAGTTTTATTACTCAATATTCTTAAAGGCTAAATATTGCCCACTTCTCCAAAAAACTTGACCAATATACAAACCTTTTGCATCAAAGCCAAAGCCCTAGTGATTTGTCTACTGTCTACTGTCTGTATGCATATTTTTAGTGCCTAGTTTGTGCACTGGTGAACACTTAGAACTATTTCTCAACTTTGAGCAAGGCTCACTTCTAGGGAGAGATTTGAATGGTTAATTTTCAAGTTTTCAGTAATTCTTTCTTTGTAGTTAGGTGATATCTCAGCACCCTTTTTTCCTGTTCTCACTTTTTTCAGTCATTTAAATTGTTACTGTTTACCTGACTCTTTGTGTTAGTCTAAGAATAGTTCAAGGAGCCACATATTGCCTCGGGAATGAGTATATTTTAGGTTGAAACGGAATCACATCTTCAAACCCCATTTCATTTTCACCTACTCTATGTGGCTTGTACGTGTTTGGTAGAAAGCCCCTGAAAGGTAATTGCCACTTATTCTAACCTTCTTTCTCACACTCCGTTAATTTGGATCTCTGGATTACTTTTGTGAATATATTTACGATGTGACATTCATAATTTGGGAAGATTCAGGTTCAGCATTTTGGTTTCTTATTATTTTAAGGATGTAAAAGACAGGGGTAAGAAATTGACAATGACAAGAATAGGTATCAGGAAAAACTATAAAAGATGTCAAACTTTCCGATCATGATAAGACATTAGTACTTTTGTCAAGTGAGCTAGTATATGTGAAAGCCGTGCATAAGCTATACAAGCAATCGCTATTTTATTATTTTATTCACATATTAATATTTGTTCTGGTGCTTTTGTAAGCTAAAAAAAAAACTACAGGGAAGAACTGATTTAAGTGGTCAGGAGTTTCACTACAAGTATAGATTGATGATAATATGAACTCATTTTCTGTGGAAGCCAAATTTAAATAAAATCTTTATTACCATCTGCAACATTTGTTTGCAGTCTGGGTTATCATAAAGAACATCTATCTTATAGATACGTTTTTTAAAAAAGTCAAAACCCCGATTATGTGATAATAGTTTTCTGTAAGGAAATTTATGAATTTTAATTCTATTTTTTCTAAAATGCATATTCAGCACAAAAATAATAAATCTAACTCCTCCCAGTGACTTCAGTATTATATTTAATGTAACTTTAGAAGAACCCAGTAGAGAGGGCTAAGTGTGTTCCCTTCTTCTCTAGGACACATTGACTTGATAGAGGCAAATTACTCATTTGGTTTAATTCCAAGTCTCAGTTTGCTTATCGAAGAAAGGAAAACAGAGTGGCCACAACTGTTTAGAACCCAAATTCATACTCCAGAAAAAGATGCTATATAAATCCCCAGAATACAGCTGCTTGAACACAAACCAGCCAAAGTGAAAGTGTAAAGGATTTCATGAAAGGAGGCAGTCCATCAAAATCATTCAGCAGTTTTATTTTATATTTTAAACCCTGCTGATGAATTGACAGATAACATGATTTTAAAAAACAGTGTGTCTGAGCTGTCCCCTGCTCCATCCCCAAAACATACCCTCACAGCGTCCTCTGAAATCTGAGGACTTAAGTGGGCTGGAGGTGAAGGGAAGCACCTTTATGATGTTCTTGAGCTCACGAGAGAAGAAGCCAGGAATGCGGAGTTCTGCACCTTAGAGGATATTAGTAGGAATTATGGGGGAACATTTTGCATTAATCAACAACACTTTTAATTATATGTACATGTTTAAACCCTATTAAAAATATGAAGGCTAGAAAGGCAACTGTTTTGCTCCCAAATGACAAAATTTTATATGGTTTAACAAAGCGATAATTGAATAAGAAGGAGTAGGGCTGACTCTTGGAAGTATTATGGTGGTGTGACGGGGGAATCCGCGATGATGGTGGCGGTGGCGGCAGAGAGAAGGAAGAGGAGGAGGGCGACGGTGATGACAGTTATGATGCCAGCAGCAAGGAGATGTCGAAGGCAGCTGGGGTAGTATCTCTGGATGCCTATTATGTAGCCTGGAGATAGCTATCCAAACAGAAGTGAAAAATTTTTAATGTACTTTGCTCATTTTTGTGGAGTTATAATTTACATATATAGTCAAAATTTTCAATAATAATACTATCAATAACATGAATACCATAAATCTGTTAAGTACCTCCCATTGCTATACAGAAATTAAAAAAGAAAAATCCAAACACACCTGGATTTTTTTCTTTGTTTCTCCTCTGAACTTTTTAGAGGAACACATTGAGTTCTTAGTTTGTTCCCATAACATCTTCTCCTTTAATCAAGTGTGTCATCTTTCATGAGATAGTAGGTGACTTTGTCTTGTCATCTTCTGCTTTCTGAAGCTCCGGTAAATTAGGCTTGGGAAAATTATAGTAGATCAATGAAAGTTAATAAAGTTAATGAAGAAACGTTCAGGACTGGATATTTCCCAGTGAGCCCTCGATAAACTCAGCTAGGATCCTTCTTTTTGAGGGTTCCCCCAAAGTTGTCACCTTCAAGATGGGCCAGTGACCTCTGAGGTTTCATGTTCAGATTCTCACCTTCAGCTTGGAAGCTACAGAGCTGTCTGGCCCGAAGGCTCCCCGTCCGTGGCTGTGGTCCCATTTCCAGCCTGCATCCCTCGCCCTCATTCCCCCTGTTCCCAAACAGTGGCGAGTGCAGGGACCCAGCAGCCTTCATGTGTGCGTGCCAGGCACTACTTCCTGGGCAGTTTTCTTGGCAACTCGATTCACGATTCACTTCTCTCACATAAAGACTTGGAATTTCTTTTAAGACCCTGAAAGTAAAAGAGAATTCTCTTTTAGTTTCCTGCAACTAAATAGTGTTAGAAATAGTAATTTTTGCATTGACATCCTTTCTCTTTCCTCCGCTGATCTTTGTTTTGATAGTCCGTTCTCCTGTTTTCTTGTTTCTTTGCTTTATTTTCTACTGTTCTTCCTTTTAAACTCTTCTTGGCTTCTTTTCGACTATCCAGCTTTCTTTTTTCTTTTCTGTTTTAGTCACTCCATCTGTGTAGTCCCACAGTTTTCCTCCCATCTTTTCTGGTTTATTTCTTTATTGACCTCTGTTGTCTGTTATTTTAATAAAATTTGGAACAGGGCTCATCAGAGTTCCTCCCTAGCCTGGGAAGGCCAGTGGTGTAAGAATATGCCTTAATAACCCATTCACTACATTAAAAGTGACATTAACTACAGTAAAAGTTTCAAAAACGATTTTTTCTTGTCTTTAAGGATAGACGCTTAACAAAAATTCAGGAAGAAAATTTCACTTAGTAAAATTGCTTTCGTAGCTCATTCATTCATTCATTCATCTGGCTACGTTGTTCCAAAGTGTGTAGCTCATCAAAGGCATAGATATCAATAAAATGTGTGTTTGTACTCCTAGCAGTTCACATATCAGTGTTAGCACGGAGCAACCAGGAGTCTTACTGCATGAGTGGGTGAAATCCTAGGGCTGCAGGCTTCTGCATGTCGATTTGGTATGGAGGTGACAAAAAGTGCAGCCTTTGCTGTGGTCTCCCGGTGGCCTACTTTTCCGGAATCCAGATCCACGTGAACTTACACCATGCATTTAAAACCGACTGTAATTTCCCACTTTGTCAACAAAAACATTCCTCTTTGAACAGTCGTAGGTACATCCATGATTCATTTTACTTACTTCATGAAGGTATTTTAAGTGTTTTCTTTTTTGAAGATTTTTTTTTTGATGTGGACCATTTTAACAATCTTTATTGAATTTGTTACACAGTATTGCTTCTGTTATATGTTTTGGGTTTTTGGCCACGAGGCATGTGGGATCTTAGCTCCCCGACCAGGGATTGAACCTGCAGCCCCTGCGTTGGAAGGCGAAGTCTTCTGGACCGCCAGGGAAGTCCCTAGTTTTGTTTTTGTTGTTGTTGTTGGTAAAACTCTCACTATACAACATTGTCAGAAACATAATTGATTTTAAGGGTGCTTTGTGCTAACTTTGACTTCTGCTTTTTTTGGGGGGGGAGGGGGGAAGACATATTTCTGCTGGATTATTTCAAGCACTTCAGAGGGAGAGAGAATGCATTCTAATTTGAGTACAGGATATAATTTAGTTACAATGGGAAGGTATTTTCTTTAGTTACCTGACAAAACTTGAGAGGCCTCCAGAAGCCTCTTGAATTTCTAATAGGAGGAATCCCTGAGCACTGGTCCAAGCAGAAAGCCTATCTCACGTCACTGTATTTCTCTCAGCCCTTGGCAAAGTGCATGGCACAACAAGTCCCTAGAAGCATAGTAGGCAGGAAGCACCAGTTACCCTGATTCCCTCTGGTCTCTTGCAGGGAGAAAGGCCAGTCAGGAAGAGATGTTTAGATGGGATTGGAAGAATGTGGGGAGTTTGCGAATACCCCTTTCTCAGGAATGAAAATGCAAAGGACTCCACTGGGCATTTCAAGTTCAGTGATTCCCATTATTCACAGACTGCACTTTTATGAATTTACCTACTCACTGACATTTTTGTAAGCTTCCAATCAGTACTCATCGCACTTTCTCAGTCATTCACAGTAGCACGGCCGAGCACAAAGTAGTGAAAAATTTGAGTCATCCAACATGCGCGTTCCTAGCTGAGGTCAAATAAGGTGAGCTCTGCCTGCTTGTTTTAGCTCTCCACTGTAAACAAGTGTCCTGTTTGGGGTCCATTTAGTGCCACTTTGTTTGTGTGTTTTTTGCATTTTTGTCCTTTTCATTAGTGATTTTGCTGTTTAAAAAGCATAGTGCTGAAGTGCTGTCTAGTGTTCCTAAGTACAAGAATGCTGTGATGTGCCTTATGGAGAAAATACATGTCAGATAAACTTCATTCAGCATGAGTTATAGTGCTGTTGGCCATGATTTTAATGTCAACAAGTCAACAACATATGTTAAATAAGATGTCTTTAGAGAGAAACACACACACACACACACACACACACACACACACACACATACATGAAACAAGGCTGTATATTGCTTGGTTGATAAAAATGTTACAGCCAGAGGCTCTCAAGAACCTAACCCTGTATTTCCCCCAGGAGTGATGGTTTAGTATTCACTAATTCAGTGTTCGTGGCTTCTACTGTGTACTTCATAGAACTTAACTTGCAAGTAATAAGAATTGATTGTATATAATAAAGTGATGAAAGCACAGGTTTGGGAGACCAGCAGCTTGTTTCTTGACCCTTGCCCAGTTGTAATCTCTGGCTCAGTGTGCCTCAGTTTACTCAATTGTAAAATGCCAATCAAAATAGGACCTACGTCTTTTGGTTGTTGGGAGGATTAAACGAGTTCAGAGACGTCAAGGGCTGAAAACACACCCAGCACGTCGCCAGCCACAATTTTTTATTACTTCTTTAGAAGGGAATTGGCAACTCTACACTGAAGAAGGTGAATATGAGAGCTCTTTAAGAGTCTGGAATGTTTGTAACTTCCCTATATTTGTTTATTTTGCCTTCAAGGGATCGACTTTAATACCCTATTGTGATTAGAAGTTAAACTTTTCCAACCTAAAGGAAGCAGGAAGCTAGTATTTTTAGAAATGCTTAGTGTATGCCAGATACTGTGCGAGCAAAACAAAACAAAGCAACTGTAATAAACTCCAAATAAATAAAAAAATAAATAAATCAATAAAAAAGAGGGAAAGGCATTAAGTATTCTGGACTGAAGCAACTCTAGAGAGGGAAGTAGTGAAATTGACGGAAGCAGTCTACGGAGAAGCCATGACGTACAAGGGCAAGGAGGGAATTTCTCTGTGATTCGGAAAGAAGGAAACAGAGAGGGAAGAGGGATGGAAGCCAGCATTTATAGAGCATCTATAAAAGTGGATTTTCAACCTGGCTGCACGTTAGAATCAAGGGTGATTTCAGAGTCACCCAGATGATTAAAAAACTACTGAGACCTGGGCCATATCTCGGCAGTTTGGATAACTGCCCTGGGGGTGAAGCGTGAATAAGCAATTAAGAGAACAAAACAAAACAAAACAACTCCACGGGCTTTTCTCCTGGGCAGTCCACTGTTTCGCAGTCTCCCAGCACTTCTGTAAGTGTTATCACATTTACGCTTGCTATGCCTGTCTGTCACGGTGGCCCCAGGGTTTCGCTGTGTTCTGACCCCGAGGAAGACTATTCAGACCCAGGGCTGCCTGTTTTCCAAGTCTCCATTTCACTGAGCCTCTTGGGTTTCAGAAGCAGAGGGAGGAAGGAGAGCTGAGGAGAAAAATGACAGTAGCGTTAATTTCTACTCCTCATCTTTCCAAAATGACGTATAAAGTAGGCGGTTGCGTTGGATATTGACTAGATACAAAGAAGGCAAATGGAAGAGTATGAGGTTGCAGACTTTTGCCACAGGATATGAAGATGAAATTAGGAAACGACCGAAAACATGAATGCAAATACAGTTGACCCTTGAGCAACACAGGTTTGAGCTGCTTGGATCCACGCACAGGCGGATCGGTTTCAACAGAAGTACTATAGTGCTACACGATATGCTGTTGGCTGAATCCACAGATGCAGAACTGGGGATACAGGAGGAACCACGGATATGGAGGCGGGCTATAAGATATACCAGGAATATTTTTAATTAAAGTACAGTTGATTTACAGCATTATGGTCATTTCAGGTGTATATACTCGGATTTTTGATTGGGCTGAGGGTTGGTGCCCATAATCCCCGTGTTCGTTCAAGAGTCAACTGTACACACCTGTGCCAATTCGCGGGCATGATTTGGGTTTTGGGTAAAGGTTTAGATAATTGGAGGTCATTGAAATCCTTGAACCTTCCCCCCCAACAGGGTTCTCTTCTCGTTAGTTCTTCCGATCGTTGCCACACACCAGACTCTAGCATTGTTGATACAGCCTCTAAATATCAGTACAATTGTCTGATTGAAATGAGCAGGGGCTCCTCTGATGTCCACACGCTGTTCTATGCCCTACACCATGAGGCGCTATCAACCCACGGGCCCAGGGCTGTCTGGTTCTTTGTGTTTTGTGTCTGATGCTCAGCAGTTGTGATTGATGAAACCAAAGTTGCTTTTCCATAACGAGCCCAACCCTCGTCTAAGGAGTCTGTGTTTAACGTTAGAAAATGGCTAGCAAAGGTGTTAAGTGGCTGGTAGGCACATTCACAAGTTTTAGCGTTTCTATGTTGAACAACTGTAGTTCACAGAGATGCGGTACCAGGCATCTTCTTGCAGCTCTCAAAAACATAGAAAGAAGCTCCTCCTCAAATGCCTTTCGTGTCCTTCTCTCCTTTCTCTGCACACAGCCAATTGTCTATTATTGCTGTAATAGTTCCTTACTGATTTTGAGCTTTCAAACTCTAATTTTCCAGTTTACCTGAGCTTACTACCCAAAGTAGACATTTGATTGGGTCCTTCCTCTGTTTCAAAGCCTTCAGTGGCTTTTCACCATCACAGAACAGATGCATATTCTATAGTGCCATGTTCAAAGCCCTTGTAATTTGATTCCAACTCATCATCTCCTGTCACTCTTGTTCAAAAGCAAATTTAAACGGGCACATTCCCACTTCCATTCTTCAGTCATCTCCATCTCTCACATAATATACCTTTCTTTCTTCTTGTCCCATCTCTGTTAGGCTGAGTCTACCCAAAAGTCAAAGTTCAGTTCAAATGCCACCTCCACCAGATGGGTTATCCACCTGGCATTCTTTCAGTGTTCATTGTGCACATAGAGCACCTTTTTGGGTACCTCTATTATGGAAATCACCATAGAATGCCTTTCATTATGGTTGTGAATAGATTTGTCTCCCCCATCTATTTAATTGTTACCAATTATTAATAACAGTAATGTTCATTCATATATTAACTCATTATTAATGAAATGATTGTTTCATTAATTTTATAGATAATTTAGAGTAATTGTATACAGTTTATTAATTAATGTGTATATTCACTCAGTAAGCTTTATCAAATGTCAATCATATACTGACTTCTGTGGTAGCTACAGAGATTGGACACCTTATCTGTCATTAAGTTTCTCATAGTTAAGTGAGGGAGCTGACAAGTGTATAGACAATTGAAAACCAGTGGAATAAGAATGGTGATAGAGGAGGGACCCACTAGAGGCACTGAGGAGGGGCACTTAACCAGACAGAGGGCTCCCATCTACTGAGGAACAGATCCAGAAAGCTTTGATGGAGGTAGGATTTAGGCAGTCAAAGAAGGGTGGGTGAGGCTGTGAAGAGATGCTGAGTCTGATTTCCTGGTCATCCCTAGAGTTCCAGCCCAGTTCCTTGGACAGAATGAATGCCTAATAATTTATAGAGCCAAACTGTTGAATTAACCAAAAAGAGTAAATTGTTACAAATAGGAGAAATAACTTTAATAATAGCAGTGACTAGTATTTTTTGACCATAGTGCAGTAGGCACCTTGCTGAAAGCCTTAAATGGATGATCTTGCTGAATCCTTACACCAACCATAAGAGGCTGATACTGTTATTATTCCCATTTTATGGGCAAAGAAACTAAGAGAGGGCAAGTGACTTGCCCAAGCTCACACAGCCAGTAATGGAGAAATAGGGAATCTAAATCTAGAAGGTGAACTCTGAAGCTCAAGTTTTAACCTACTCTATCATGCACAAAAATTGACAGGATGTCTTCTGTTACTGATTGAGTTACTTGGCAGTTGGTTTAATTCCTTGTAATATCTTTATATTTAGTTGTGACAATACTTTAATCTTAGACTACATCCCAAGACTGCTTCTTTTAGTTTTATGGGAAATGACTATTTTTATGATGCTTGCTAAAATCATGTTTAAACATTTTTCCATTTAGTAGGGGAACATTTTCCCTTCTGATATCAGGAGGAGCCATTAAATAAGATCCTACAAAGACTTCCCGATAGCAAACTTATGCATTTCTCTGCATGTGAAACCCACCCAAGAATTTAAAATCTGGACAGAATTATAGTATTCATTTGGTCCAAACCTCTCTTTACACAAATAAAATCATAAAATCAGAGTATTTTAAATCTAGGTGGGACCTTAGGCCTGATGGATTCCCACCTCTTTATTTTCTAATTGAAGCAATTGAAGTCTTGAGAGGGGAAGTGACTTCCCCAAAGTTCCCCAGCTGGTGCGGGCAGAGCCAGAGGTAGAACCTATGTCAGTCTCCAGCCCACCACTTCCTACTTAACAGATGGAGGTGTGACCAGCCTCTGTTCACTGAGGATGTCGGGGCTGTGCCCTACTTGCTGTAGTTCTAGCATGTAGAGTAGAAGCTCAAGCAACGTGGAATGAAGGAACTCCTGATGCTGATCACTACAAAACTACAGTGATGGCTAAAGTGAATGCACCAGCCATGCCTGTCTAGACAGGCCATGAGTTCAACTGTTGTTTGGCCCCGTGAGAATTTTTAACCTTGGTTTGACACTTCAGTTTTAAGAATCGGGGAGACTTATTTCCTATACTTAACATTTAGATCATTTCCTCTCAGTTCTAATAACTATACAGTCAGCCCTCTGTATCCAAGGGTTCTGACTCCGAGGAGTCAATTAACCGCCCACGGAAAATATTGGGGGGAAAATTTCCAGAAAGTTCCCAAAAACATAACTTGAATTTGCTGTGCAAGGCAACTATTTACTAGCATTTGCATCGTATTCACAACTGTTTACGTTGTATTAGGTATTACAAATAATCTAGAGATGATTTAATGTATGTGGGAGGATGTGCATAGGTTATATGCAAATACTATGCCATTTCCTATAAGGGACTTGAGCGTCCATGGATTTTAGGATTCTAGGCGGGAGTGGGGGGCGGGGGGTGTCCTGAAATCAATCCCCTTCGGATACCAAGGGACGACTCTATCTTGTTACTTTGTGTTTGAAGATTTCCTTTCTTGTTTTTCTTTTTTTTCCTCCTGGGCTTAAAGGTTAGGAATTACCTTACTGGATTTCTCTAGAGACTTATACTGATTCCTTTTAGATTTCTAAAGCAGTTGGATGCTATTTTTATTCCATAATTACCAATGTGAAAATGGAACTTGTGTTATTTCATAATAGGTATTTCACCTTAGTATTGGCAAAATTAAAAAATAATTCAGTCTGTGCTTGATCCAGCCGCCTTGTTACAATAGCATTTTTTTATAACAAGGTCCCATGTTGAAAATCATGTGTCTTCTTTTGGGCTAATCACTAAACCCAGTGTTGGCTATATACTGTTTACTATTAAATTTTTCCCCTTGTAGTTTAATACTGTTCCAGGAAATGAAATGTAAGTTTAATAAGAATGGCAATTGATGGAACCGTATGTCCCAGGTATAATTAATGTTCCTGATAAATGTGTTAAAGAAGGGCATGGCTGATGGGTTATAACTGTACTAAACCAAGATGATTTGAAACCACTTATTCTGTAGAAATTTATATTTATAGGCTAGGATTTATAATTAGACAAAACTATACTATTTTTTTTGACTTTCATTTTTTTAATGAGTTAAAGAACTGTTAGAATTGTCAAGTAAAATATATGAGAAGAATGTGTTAATATTCTTACAGTTAGTAATACTGTAAAGAGAGCATGGAGGGATTAAATACACTTTTATTAACATTTGATGACTTTTTTTTCATAGAAAGGATGATTTTTATATGTGGGGAGGAACAACAGTTGGAAGTGGCAGAAGTTACTATAGATTTCTTGAGGTTGCCCTTCCCATTTCTTTTCTCTTTTGTGAAAAATTGTAGAGCAAAACGTATTTTCTTCTGGTTGTGAAAATGGTATCGGTAGCCTCTCAGCAAAATGACTTTCACTAAGAAGTTGAAGACAAAACTTCCGTAGTGATATTTTGAGAGCTTTTGTCCTGCATTCTGCATTCTGGTGGTTCCTTGTAGCCCAGGGATGCTATTGATATATACAGAAAGGATGATTAGGTCAATGGTGACTTTTTCTAAGTCAATATTTCTCCTTGGAATATGATCATTTTAATATTCTCAAGGTATAGGCTAAAACTTTCTAATTGGATCTACAGGAAGGAGAGCAGCAGCTGGCGGATGGAAAGTGAGAATGATCAATTAATTCAAGGCCACGTGCCTCATGGTGTGGTGCTAGATCGTACTTAGCATTGAGTGAGCTTCTCTTTGGTGATCTAAGCCATGTGAGTCGGAAGGTACATTAGTATTTTAAACTCCTATATAATTTTAGTAAATGAGTGAACATTAATTTGATGTGATATCCCATTGGCCCAATAGTTAATGCCTAATTTTGTCCAAAGCAGACTTCTGTCTCTTGACAAGAAAAGCATGGTTAAGCCGGTGGTGTAACCTTTCCCACTGTCCTGGACTCAACTCTGTCATTTCTGCCAGGCTCATGCATCTCTGTTGCCTTCTCTTAAAAGCATCATATTTAGGATTGCCCAGTAAAATATAGGATGCTCAGGTAAATTTGAATTTCAGATAAATAACAAAAAACTCTTTTAGTATAACTATGTCCCACATGATATTATACTAAAAGGTTCTTTGTTGTTGATCTGAACTTCAACTTAACTGGGTATCTTGCATTTTTATTGGGTAAATCTGGTAGCCCCAACCATGTTGCCTGACTGTTAACTGAGCTTCATTTTTGAAGGCTGAAGGTTATGTTTTATGGTTCTCTCTTCCAGCTGGAACACAGGTGTCCACGTGCCTTTTCCTACCAGGAAAGGAGGCACACCAACGTGGAATCTGTACACTTAAACTTTTGTCATCGTTATTGATTATAATTAAGGACATAGGTTTAGAGTAAATACAGAATGACATAGCTCTTCATTCTGTTACCTGAAAAGATAGACAAAGTACAAGGGAAAATATTACAACGTAATATTACAATATTATAATTCTACGTGAGGAGAAAATCAAAGAGTAAGGACCTAGTAAAAAGACACCTGTCACCAGAACTCCTAGTTAGATAATTTTGTGAGTGAGTAATATACTGAGTGAACTTTTCTTGGTTGTTTGGGGGGGAATTCTCTTATTTTTGCAGCATCCTGATTGATTTCAGAAAATAGTTTAGAAAAATGATTCTCCGAAATGCTTTCTAGAGCGTGAAAGATTTAGAAGAAAATGTACAGCTCCTATGTAGATAGAGCATTGAACAGGTCTGCACTCCCCCTCATCCATTTCTTCAGTTTTTAGCACGTTGGGGTGGCTGACTCCATACAGGAGAACTTGACCTTGGCTATGGTGGCTTGGGAGACGGCGTGCTACATGAGGGGCCTCAATGCATGGCTGCAAACGGGCTTTCAGGGATGGCGTGTGGCATGGGGGACCTCCAATACATGGATACTAGGGGGTTTGTAAAGAAGTCAAGGCTAAGGGGTGAAAAAAGGAGCTGCCTGGGAGTCAGTGGGATAAGTAATTGCTCCAACAGTCTTCTGAGTATAGGTCAGATAACTGTACGTGTGTAATTTTCTAGAGGGAAATTCTCTGAAGTCTTTTTGGTGAGACCATGGGGAACAAAGTGTGAGTGAGAATTCCCAAGTCTTTGGAAACATTTCCTTTTACTCAGTCCTAACTCAAGGACATTGAAGAACTCCCAGAGTCACATGCCAAGGCATAGCTGGGGTTGGGGGGAGGGTTGGTGGGAGGAAGAGTTAGAACTCGTTTCTCAGCTGCTTGGGAAACTTGTTGCTTGAGCTGGTGGCAACTGAGACCACTGGCTAACAGCTGAGTGATTTTGCCCCAAATGGATGTGAGCCAGGTTTGAACAGAGCACTGGGGATGGGAGGGTAGTAAATGGAAGTTTGGTTGGTTTGATTGTTTTCTGCTTCATAGCATGCTTATACCTTGCAGAACTACAGCAGAAGAATCAGTATTTTATATGAGTATTTCAGCACTAAATAGAACAAGTCATAAATACCACTTATAAGGGTAATAACAATGTATAATATTGACTTCCCTGTGACCAAGGCCAAGTCTTGTAAGAAGACTGAGCAAGTGAAGTAGTGACTGGGAATCTGAGCCCTTTTCCCCAGAGATTTCAGATTGCTTCTGACTGCACTGTCTAGACAGAGCCATCAGAGGGTACTGTCTAGAAACCGGAGGAATCTCAAGAGGCTGCTGTCCAGAAATGAGAGGCAAGTCTGCAAATGCAAAGGCTAGAACATGCCAGCCTGTGCTGGGAGGCCTGAGACACTGATGTTTCCAAAGAGTAGCAGAGCAGCTGTTTTCTTTTTTCCTTCATTTCACAGTATTTGTTAATTCAGTTTTCAAGATCAGATCACTTTAAAAATCACCTGAAAATTCTTCTCTAATAAATAACATTCCTCTAATTTACAACTGTTTTTCCAGGATACAAATGAATCAAGTCTTTTAAAAACAAATTCTGTCTAATCCTGGGCAGATTTTTAGAACAGATCCATTCTGGAGAGTCGCTGTGACCTCAGAAGCCCAGCCCTGACCTTCTTCTCAGCCAGGCGTCTGGGGGTGTCAGTAGTCTGAACTCCGTGTGGCGGCCATCATGGTGGTGAGGCTACAGCACAGGCCTTTGGTGACCTGTCTGTATTCCTCGGGTTTGGTCTTCAAGAGCGTCAGGATGTTCTGGAGGGTGTGGGGTGGCTGCATGCCCAGGGGTGGCCATCATGTGATCAGGTAGTCGGTGTGGGTGGCCAACTGCTTGGTCGGGTGCAGGGCTGGCTCAGGGATCTGGAGGATTGATCTCCTGGCTGCTTGAGACTCAGGCTCTAGAAGACTTTGCTGCGTTAACTTTGCTGACTTCCTGGGTACCACACTGGACCGTTGGTCCAAGGAGTATTTGAAATCACTGTTGGCCAGTCTGGTTTAGAGTCACCAGTGCAGCCTGTCTGACATGCTCTTACTTCACCCTGTTGATGTTGTAGGACCCCCACCTAGGTTCACTGGATGGCTGACCCAGTTTGCCCTTTCATTCATTCATTCATTCCACAACTGATATTTACTGGCCATCTACTCTATGCCGGGCAGTATGCTAGACACTGGGGACAGACCAGTATGCAAATCAGACCAATCAAGAAAGGTTCCATTAGGAAGGCGACACTTAAACAAAGATGTGAAATAGGGAAGGGCATGAGAATATCTCAGTGAAGAGTATTTCAGGCCGAGGTCACAGCAGTGAAAAGGCCCTGGGACAGGAGTGTGCCCTGTGTGTATGAGACAGGGAGGCTGGGATGACAGAGTGGAGCACCAAGTTGGAGGTGAGGACGGAGAGGAGTGTAGGCGTCAGAGTGAACAGGGCCTTTGCAGGTCATTGTCGGGTTGCTGGCTTTTGCTCTGAATGAGTGGGAGATCCAACAGAGGGTTTTGAAGAGCGGAATGACCTGCTCTGAGTTTTTATTGTGAAAGTTTTCAAACCTTGACAGACGTGCAATAGCATAACGACCCTTCATGTATTCATCACCCAGCTTTGGCAATTATATTTTATTTGTACATATTTCTGTATGCGTTTCTGAAGGATGGGGACTATTTTTTAAAAAACACAACTATACTATGATTAGCATATTTAAAGGTTAACAATATTTCTATAAGTATCAAGAATTTGCATTGATTTATACTTTGAAGGTCAAGCTGTTGGGATTTCCTGACAGTTTTGATGTAGCATGTGAGAGGAGTCAAGGATTAGACAGTAATTAAAATTCTTTTCAGTGTCATACATTTATTGGAACACGACTACGTATGTATTTCAAAATAGGTTTTAAAGATTAACATCAGCATCTGCCTTCAGGATTTTTAGTTTCTTTTTGTAAATATTATCCAATGCCGTCAATTCCCCAGCTAGAGAAATTATTGGTATTGCTATTTTCAAATGTGGAAAAGTGGCACAGAGTTACTCACATGTTAAGTGAGTTATTCTAAAGTCCCTTAGATGGTGGTTGAGAAAATCCTGGTAAACGGGGAGTGACTTACCCAAACTTGAAATTTCTTTTGCTCTATTATCTATTCTTCTCTAGAAGAAATTTGGGCCGGCAATTGGACATATATTAGGATGGATTTACTAATCCCTCAAGGTATTTTTAATTATTTCAAGAGCTATCATGCAGCTATCTCCACGTAATTCAGCTGAATTATTAAATTGAATTAATTTAAATGAAATCAAAAGATTAATTGGCTGCCTCCTATATATTATTAGATGTTGTTCACAAGGCTTCCACAGTCTAGTGGGCATGGAACCTGTGGAACCATTATTGCAATCAGGGAGGCAGGGAGAATGTGGCTACAAGGTATAGAGATAGCAGAGGGAAGAAGTGAGTCAGGATGTGAATAGGATTTCTCCTGGATCACAGGGGCTGGGCAAAGTTATTCTTGGCAGAAAACAACATGAGCGGAGGCATGAGAAGAGCGAAGGCATGAGAAGAAGAGTGAAGGCATGAGAAGAGCGAAGCCATGAGAAGAGCGAAGCCATGAGAAGAAGAGTGAAGGCATGAGAAGAGTGAAGGCATGGCAGGTTAGGAAGTGCACAGAGTTGGCTGCTGGAGTACACGGTACCTGGAAGGTGGGTAAAGGAGCAGCAAGAGATGAGTCTGGAGAAAGGTCGAGCTATTGCAGAGAACACTTTGCATATGTTACCCTAAGTCAAAGAGGTAACAGTAGCATGTCAAAACTCCAAACCTCCCTGCAAGTTCCAGAATCGCTGCCCCTGGTAGGGTGTCTCACACACACCAACCCAATCTCATCTCGCCATGAGATCCACATAGTGTGCAACTCTATAGGTGTCCCACGTGCTCCTAGTGTCTCTGGATGACATAATCTGCAATTGTCATTGCTACACCAAAGAGCAATCTACTGTGTCTTCTCAGAAGTAAGCAAGATGTTTTTTTCTTTGTTGCATTAGCAGCAAAAGAATAGGTTGCTCTTGGAGCTTGCTTCCTGTAGAGTGGATTGGAAAATCAAAGCAGGCTAATTCTGCAGGTTAGCTCTAACTTCTGCATCTAAGAGAGCTCTTGATACCTACCCGGAGGTGTCAACATTTCTGGTCACTGATTATGGTGAAGAATTTGGCCTTACTATCGAGGAAGGTTTTGTGCAAAAGAACCTCTGTTCATTTTAAACCATATCCAAATTGTCTTCTATTCTGGAAATGTTCATTTGCTTCGGAACCCTCTCCAGCCATGCGTGCTGACTGAGCAGAGCCTCAGTAGATGAATTATGTCTCCTTTGTCTTTGATATCTCAACTATATTTTCTTCTACCCAGCTTCCCACCTCAATCATTGTTAATAGAGCTCAGTGAACTAAGAATATGTCAAATATACAGATGTACGTCCCCCTCCCCGTTTCTTTGTTTATTTCTTGTCTGTCTTCCCTCTATTTTTTTTTTCTTCCTGTTTTCTCATGCCTCATATTAGTGAGAAGTGACATATCTGTGGGCAAGCCACTTTGGCAGTTAGAAACACAATGGCCATCACTGACAGCTCCTTCTGATGGAATGGGTGTTTGTCCGCTTTGATTGGTCATGGGACTAAGCGCTGAGCAGGCTTAAATGCAGTGCTAGGGCCTGTTACCAACTCATCTTTTACACATTTTATTACTCTTGGGAAAGAGTTTGGAAAAATGGGCTGTGCACTGGCGAGACCCACTGAAGAAATTCTAGCTGGTTATAGATGTTATTGTTGGTCAGAGGCATGGGTCAGAATCATGGTCACCCAGCGTAAAGGCTGGAAAGCAATTTAGAAAACATAGTTGAGACTTCTCATTTGATAGAGAAGAAACTGAGGCCCAAAGAGATTGGTGACTTGCTTCAGCCATGCAGCTGTTATTGGCAGCTTTTTATCTAGAACCCAGGAGTTCTGACTCAGTGTAGAATTTTTCCACCACAATACCCTGCCTCCCTCATTGAAGTTTATTACGTTTGCAGTGATGTGATCCCTAATGACACACAGATGACATACAGATTCCCAAAGAATTTTTTTAAGTAAAAATTTCCATTTGCAATTCTAGACATGTTTGTGTGGTCTTTTTATGTGATGATATATTGTCCCTGTGTCTTGGATGGGATCATCAATTTACGATTTATGAGATGATTTATGGATCACACTCAAAAGCAGACCAGAGGCCAGTGTTAGAGCAGGATTGTGTTTGGTATTTTGGGGTTCCGTACCTGGAGTGCCTTTTCCCAAAGACCCAAGTCTTCCTCCTTGAGTTGTCTGCTTTCCTAGGACAGAAGCTATCCTTCTTCTCTTCCTTCTGTCCCTCCTCTCCTTATTGTTCTTCCTCCTTTTGCATATGTCCTTTGTCCTAGGATGCTCCCTGGCTGGTAATAAGTAGATACTTTCCCAGTGCTGTTGAATGAGTGAATGAATTTCTTAATATTTCTTCATGTGAGTAGATGATTATTCTCCTGATACAGTGTCCTATTTTCTGTGGAAATTAGACTGCAAGCCAGACTTGTTTTAAGAAGGTGTGGTGTCAAACCACAGCTCTTTCCTGACTTAGCTCCTTTGTGTCACCCATATGCCCCATGTCTTGCATCTTACTTTGGGCTTCTTGTCCTCACCGTTCATTAACACTTGCAACTGGTTGGTGGGAGTAGAGAAAGAAGAGGTGGTGAAACTCCAATCAGGTTGCTTGGTTACACATTAGTAACTGATAAAAGATAAAAAGATATTGGCTAAATGGGTTTTTTAGGGAATTTTATGCCAGGTTGTTCTTGTTTCCCATTAGTGTGGAAAATCAACACTTGCTTGTATTTGGGGGTGAAGATGTTTTTTTAAGTGAGTGGGAAAACCTCTTGACATTTCACAGAGACTTAAGTTTTGACTGGCAAATGCTAATGTTCTTTGTGCATAAAGAATTTCAGGACTCTTGTATATAAGCACTAATGACATATTATTTTCTATTTGTTGATGAGTTAAAATAGGCATTTTCTGAAATCGTATTTTTAGGAGATATTCAAACTTTCATCAACGCATTCTTCTGTATGACTGTCAGCTCCATTAACTCTGTTTTCATGGAACATAACAGATTTCTTAACCTTTGCACTAGAAATTGAATTAGCATTTTCCCTTAAAAAAGTATTATTGGCTTTGTAATAAATAATTATGGACAATTTCTAACAGGATTACTTTTTGTGAGTTTAGGAATGAGATCTGAGGTAATGATTTTGTTCCCAGTTGTGACATACTCTGCCCTTGCCTTGTGATGAGTTGGGATGGAGTTCCCAAGGATTCTCTTCTCTTTGGGGAGCCTGGGCTCTGGGATCAGACTGCCTGGGTCCTTCACGCCATCCTTTCCTGATTGGATGACTTGGGTGAGTTAGCTAATCTCTCTGAACCGTGGTTACCTCATGGTTAAAACAACCAGTTATAATAGTACTGCTTGGGGTAGTTTTGAGGGTTAAATGATTTAATTCCATGTAAAGCACTTAAAATAATGCCCGCCACAACTATCAATTTTGTGCGAAAATTTTCTTGCCTACTCCTCCAGCTCCTTTTATCTTGCTAGACCAAGGGTCATGCTGGGTTTTCCAGAAGTCCAGGGTGTGGTCTGAACTTTGGGCAGAAGCTGAAATAGCAACTATAACTCTCTCCCTAGATAATTTCATGGAATCGAAGTGAACTGCATTTATCACCAGTCATTTTTTGGAAGAAGTTTTCTTTTGTACCTTTTAGGGAAGAACATTATCTGCCTCTGTTCGTTAACCAGAAGATACAACAAATACAAATAAAAATTACACTCATTAAGTGGGTAATATGAGACAAGAGATAGAGTAAGTTTTCAGGTAAGCATTATAAATGAGCTAGAGTCTTTAATTTCCAACCAAGTTGAAAGGACCTATATTTGTTATCCAGAAAATAATTTTTAACTTGCCTACCCCAGAACATAACTACCACCTGTTTTACTGGGCTTCCCAAATGTGGACCAGGACTTATTTAACTCTAGCTTTTCTGAAAATGAGATTCAGAATTTTTCCTCTCTAGACTCTACCATTTTATGTCAACTTTATTCTTTTTAAGAACATTTCTATACTGCCATGGAAAAAAAATAAAGGTCATATTAAAATCCAAATACAAATTTGCATAGAGCAGAAATACCCATAGGTAAGTTCTGGCCAAAGGCACGAACCACCTCTAGCTTATGCCCATCCCTGTTGATATTTAAAGCAGAAGGAGGTACACAAGAAACCATGTTCCGATTGATTTGTATGTTGGTACACACACAGGCATCAATAACTGGCTTCTTGTTATCTTGATACAGCGTTCTGGTATTGCAACAGATTCAGCTGTGTCTCTTGCAAAGTTGTTCTTAATTCTTTACTGATTAATTTATCCAGTAAGTATTTATTGGGTACTTTCTGTGTGCAAAGTACCATACCAGGTGCTTTGAGGGTGATAGAAAATACTTAGAATAGAGTTTCCATACTGTTGAAAAGCTTACAGCCTGGTTGGGCAGGCAAGACATACAATATGGAGCATATAATCTTACTCATTCCACAGTCAACTGTCGGACGCTTACTAGTTGTCATTACTGTGCTGGAAACTGGGAAGCAAAGCTGCCGCTAATAGGATCTCTTTCCTGGAGACTCACAGTGAACACATATGATGATGAGGAGGATTTTGGAATAGTTATGTATGTGATACTCTAGGAGCGCATGTTGATTCTATTGAGAAATTCAGTGGTTGCTACCTGAGAAGGGGCCATTTTCACTCAGGAGATTTTTGCTTTTTGGCCAAGATAGGAAGCAGTGTGGACAAAGGCCCAGACATGTGCTAGCCAGGTTGGGGAAGTGAGACACTTAAAATTAACCCTCACAGGGAGGGATGGAGCTGGAGACTGGACAGTGGCCAAGTCGTCATGGTCCATACTAAAGAGCCTGCATTTCTCCCATAGACCTGGGATGGGTGCTCTTAGTCTGAAGTCTTCTAAGGAGACCATTCATGGACTTCAGGGGGCCCATGAACACCCAAAGATTATAAGCAAAATCTGTGTTTCTGTAAATAAGGGTATTTTCCCAGGGTCCACCCAGAAAAAGAAGATTAAGAAGCCTTATGATAGACGTTGAGGAGACATAAAGGATTTCATGTCCATTTTGCCTCGCTCTTGCTGTGGTGTGGGGGACAGGGTTGTGATGTGGGAGTTACAGGCAAGTTGGGAAGACTTTCAAGAAGACTCACCATGTCTGTACCTTCATTCAGATGGCAGATGTTTCTTAATCACTTACCTGTGTGTCAGATTGTGCTGAGCATGAGCTGGGAGACCATGGTGAGTAAGGTAGCCACCGTCCCTGCCATGGTGGAGGTTATAGTGTATGGGGAAGGATAGATCATTAAACAGAACACAACCAAATGTGGGTCCACGGCTTCAATCATTTATGTATGTCCTTGTTCATTCAACAATTATTTCTCTGCTAGGCTCTCTTCCAGGTTTTGGGGAAAGGAAGCTTACATTTGGGGAAGACACAGTAAATAAACGTTAACATTTGGTTTGATGTTGGGTAGCCATTAAGCGCTATGAAGAAAAACCAAACCAATATAAAAGGGTGAACAGTAATTGGGAGGCTACTTTAGAGAGGTCAGGAAAGGCTCCCTGAGAAGGTGAGAAACCCTGAGTGGAGGGAGGAAACAAGTCAGGAGAAGAGCGCTGAGACCTGGACGCACTTGGCCTTTGTGGCGCAGCAGCGACTTCAGCGCTTGGAACTTGGTGAGTGAGGGAAGCAGTGTGAGGGGTCCAGGCGAGAGTGACAGCCAGGGAACAGATGGCGCTGGGCCTTTGAATTTTATTCTTGGTGTGGTGGGAAGCCATGAGGGTTTTGAATAGGGAAGTATGATTCTGACTGCATTCTGTATGTGTGTATGTGTTTTAACACACCACCAAGCGATGAACTCAATTCTGACACTTGCTCCCTGGAGGTGGTATCAGATCCCATAGGTTAAGGGCTTAGTCTCATGAGACTGCCCTTCACTTTAGATGCTGATCGCAAGGCCCAGTCGTCATCTGTGCTTCTGACCAACTGGCTTTACATCCAAGTTTCCCATGAGCCTCTGCTTGGGTTTGATTAATTTGCTAGAATGGCTCGCAGAACTCAGGGAAACATTTTGCTTACTAGATTACTGGTTTATTATAAACATTTGACTTACTACATCACAGCCAGATGGAAGAGATGCATAGAGCAAGGTATGGGGAGGGGGTGCAGAGCTTCCATGCCCTCTCCAGGTGTACCCCTCTCTCCATACCTCTGTGTGTTCACCCACCCAGAAGCTCTCCAGCCCCTTCCTTTTGGGTTTTTACGGAGACTTCATTACCTAGGCATGATTGATTAAATCACTGGCCATTGGTGATTGATTCAGCCTCCATCCCCTCCCCTATCCCTCCAAATCAGGAGGTGGAACTGAAAGTTCCAACCCTCAATGCTTGGCTGGTTCCCCTGGCAACCAACCCTCCTCCTGAGATGGGGTCCAAAAGTCACTTTGTTAACATAACAAGAGATACCTTTGTTGCTTTCATCACTTAGGAAATTCCAAGGGTTTTAGGAACTCTGTGCAAGGAATGGGGATGAAGACCAAATATATATTTCTTATAATAAATTACAATATCATAGGGAGTAAAGACCTCTACTACAATAGGGGGAGTTCAGGGTACATCTAACCTAGCTCATGGAGGTCAGCAAAGCTCCCTGGAGGAAGTTAAGTTTAAACTTTGAACTGGAGGATAAATAGGAGTTATTCAGTGGGTGAGGAAGGGTGTTCCAGGCAGGGGGAGCAGCATGCTTGAATGCCTCAGGTGGATCAAGGGGCCATAGGGCCAAAAGTGGGAATGCAGGACGAAGAACAGGCTTTTAGGGAAAGATCCTGAGTTTATTTTTGTGCGCATTAAGGTTGAGGTTTCTTAGGGTCATTCAAGAGGAGCTGCAGAGTGGGTAATTAGCATCTAGGTCTGCTGTCCAGGAGAGGAGTATGGGACGGCAGTTTCTTGTGGTCACACACATGGCTGAGATTCCCACAAAGAGCTGTCAGCTGAGACAGCCGAGGGCTGGGGGCAGAACCTCAAGGAACATTGACATTTAGGAGCCTGGTGGGGGAAGAAAATCCTGCAGAGGAAATAGAGGTGGAGTAGTGGCCAGTGAGATGTGAGTGGCTGTCCAGAGAAGTGGTGAAGACTTTACCTGCTGTAAGAATTTAAAGCTGAACCAGTGTGAGTTGGAATATGTAGGATAAGCCTTATGGAATATGGAAAATGAAGCATGGTTTTATCTGACAGCTGAGATGTGTAGGTGATGGGAGGTGGTGACTAAGTGGGGAGCATAGTGTGAGCAATTTCTCAGAGGTGGATTTGATAAAATTTTGCTCAGGGAGCTACAAAGAGACCAGTTCTGATTGGAGCAGGGAATTCAAGCACTTGGGCTTAATTTTATTTGTTGATGATTTTTTAACTTGAGTTTTCCTGGTTTATGACTCCCCTAAAATTATAGGCAGAAGTTTGAAAGTTTGTTTATGTGTTTTCTAGACAGTTTCAGCATTTTCATTGTATCGTCAAACAAGTCCATGACCCACCAAAGAGGTAATGATCCCCGGGTATAGGCAATGAGAAGTTATTGAGAGATGAATGTTGTCTTTTATGATGATTCTTTTGGCAGTGGTTGGCAGGATGAATTTGAGGAATGATGGGAGACAGGACTTTAATTCTAGTAATTCAGACATGGAGTATTGGTCTCTTATGCGAGAATGATGAAAACCAGGGATGCAAAGAAGGATAGGCGTTGAGTTTTGAAGAAATGATGGACTGAATTTGATGATGGCTTAGATGTAGGAGGTACATTTAGCAAATATTTATTAACGGCCTACTGTGTGTCAGTTAAAATTGGGAGCAAATGAGACATGGTCCCTGCCTTCATGGAATGTACTGTTTACCACAGGGAACATATATTTGTCAATAATGCCTCAAACATGGGACTGGAAATTATGGTAAATGCCATGAAAAGAAAGTTCAGGGAACTTTGGCTGCTCACAACTTCGGGGATTTGATTGGTGAGGGAACCTCATGAAGTTGTTCCACTAGCACTTAATTACCTCCACATTTCTAGGGAGTGGATATTTGTTGATTCTTTTAACTTTGCAAAAAATATTTCCTTTAGAAACCAAGGCTCTAAAAAAATTTTAAATGCTTGGTTAATCAGGGGAATCATGCTTTTGGATGGCTGGTACCATGATTTGTGGTTGGAAAAACAAGAGTATTTGGTTACATTGAACTTCAAACTTTTCCTTTGATTAATGAAAATCTTCCTGGCAAATACTTTTTAATGGGCTCTGTTTTTACTTGGTCCAAGAGAGTCCACTCTCTGACCTCAATATGAATGCCTTCTGACATCTCTCTTAATCATATTGAGTATGTAATATCAGTGGGGCATCCATTTGGAAATATTTAGTTGTCAAACTGATGTAATGAAAATGGAACTAAATATAATCAGTTGAGTTTCTAGTTTCCATAGGTGCAGTGGTGGTGTCTTTTGTTATTTGATGCTCTCCAGCTTCTGCCATTCTTTTTCCTGCCATTGCTTTACTCCATTCCTTAGTCACTTGTGTGCCTCAAAGTTGAAATGTGTTAAGTTACTGATGCAGAACATCCCTCCATGTCTCACTCAAGCTTCTGCCCTACTTCGTTTCAGAGAATCTTTAAAGGTATCTGTAGGGCTAAAGAACATCTAATCTCTTAATACGTAGCCTAATAGACTAGTCAACTTCTTATCTATGTCTTATGAGGAAGTGTCCAGGATGAGAAACTCACTAAATTTGGTGACAATTTAGTGAGAAAAGGAGACAAGTTTTACAAAAAGGGAGACATTTTAGCAATTTGACAAAAGAGTTAGTTAAATCTTCACGTAGGATAAAGGGAGAGGGCATTTTTATCCAAATGGATAAAAAGGCTTTTATCCAAAGCCTCTTATTAGGAAGGCAGAACCTGAAGACATTTAGAACATGAAAGGTAGTTAATGAGAGTAGTTAATGTTGGTCCTGTGGAAATAAGGAGAAGCCAAAGGGCCTCTGAGGCAGAGAGAGAGGAAGAAAGATTGCCCTAAATGTAATGTAAGCACTTCCTACTAGAGAGGTGTGAGGCTAAAGGTTCCGTGTCTATGACAGCTGCAGTCGGGCAAGGCCAGGCAGAGGACAGCTGGAAGAGGTGAGTCCGGGACCTGTAAGTAGGCTTATCCCTGGGGACTGGTCTAACCTTGGGTTGGTGCCTGAGCCACCCTTGTGTGTTGGTCTGAGTCCAGACATGGGCACCTCCCTCTCTGATCCTTTCCACTGCAGATAATGGGGCCAAGTGAGTCTGCATCCTGAGGACACGGATCTCTATCTGGATGCAGCTGTGCCAAATGAGCTTGGCTTGACTCTCAAGAGAGCCTTGAGCATCGCATTTCAAGGTGCCGCAGGGCTTTGCAACCCATGAGATGATCTCACTTGCCTTTTCACTTGATCTGGATTATATTCGTTTTTATGCAACCCTGGTCTGGGAGTCTTCATCGAGCAGGGCTGAGCCAAAATGATTACTGGCAATGTTATATATGTGAACTTCCCATTTGGATAAAAAAGTTGCTTTATGGAGAGGAAATGTGGCCTGTGTAATTTCCCTGCTCTTCTTCTCGGAAGCTTTCTGATTTTATGCCCTATGTCTACAGTAGACTTTCAGTATTCCAGGGCCATCTCAAAGGTAAAGTGTGGACGAAAGGCATTTTGCCGACAGCATGCAACTCTGCTAGATCTGGGGAAAATGGGCTTTTGCTCTTACATCTTTTACCCATATTCTTAAAAACAGTATTTGCATATCCTATTTATATTGTTTTGAAAATTGTTATATTATTGACTCAGTCATTGATTAATTCGTTTGATATCAATATTTATTGAGTTCCTATTCTGGAAGAGGCTCTGTGCTATAAACACTCAGCGTTCCAAAGATAAGACACAAGGAACTTAGTGGACAGCAATGAAGACGAGAATGTACAATTGAAGGAGTGATAATGTAGTAAGTAGCAGAAGAGAAGTAAAGAAAAACCTGCTATCGAGTTCAGAACAGGGATACGTTATTTCCAGTGTGTGGGGATTAGGAGTGGCTAATAAGAGAGGAATTCATGCATGGATTATGCTAAGTGAAATAAACCAGTCACAAAAAGACAAATACTATATGATTCTACTTATATGAAGTATCCAGAATGCCAATGCATAGAGACAGAAAGTAGAATGGTGTTTGCCAGGGGTTGAGGGGAAGAAGAAATGAGGAGTTGTTGTTTAATGGGTAAAGAGTTTCAGTTTTGTGAGATGGAAAATTTCTGGAGATTGGTTGTACAACAGTGTGAATATACTTATCACTGAACTGTACACTTAAAAACAGTTAAGGTAATAGATTTTATATTATGTTTATCTTGCCACAATTAAAAAAAAATACGGTGTTTTATTATGCAGGGATGGGTGGAGGATACTTGCCACCTTGGAACTTTTGCCCATGCACATACTATTCACTCATTCATTCATTCAACAAACATGTATTGAATGCTTGCTATGTGTTGGGTGCTGAGCTGGTTCCCGAGGGTCAATACTTAATAAGGTTTATAAGACATCGAATCTGGCAATGTCATGCTTGCTCACCACCCCTTCCCTCCCCAGGTGCTAAGCTTCTCTAGTGAAATCTTCACAGCGGCTACCTGCTGACTTGAATCGTGCATGAGACATTAGTAAACAAACAGTAGAAAGATTTGAGGTTATTTGGGGGGGCGTTGACGGCATGGTGATGAAATGGAAGGAGTTGGGTAACAGAATATGAACTAGAATTGAAAACTGTGAGGCAGCTCTCTCTAAGGATATTAAAAAAATAAAGATCTCCTGCTTATGGCTGCCAACCTAAGAGCTAAGTCATTTAGAATGGAACAAACTGGCAAAGTCAGACGCACTCAACCCAAGGAGCTCCTTGTTTTGTGAATATTACGGCAAATGTAGTTTGAGAGCCACTGCCACAAAATTGTGGGCGACGTTAATGAGTGAGAAGGGCAAGGAAGGGTTGTACAATTTGAGCTAAAAGGAAAGGCAGGCTTGTGAAGGGGAGGAGCGGTGAGAGTCAGGGTGGTCTGGTTATTTGGGCAGGGAGTGGAAAGCAGGAAGCATGAGCTTCCTTAACCGAGAGACCCTGGCAGCTCTATCTTCAATTCACTTTTTCTCATCTTATTTTGTTTTTGTTTTTAAATGTCATAGGCTTCATTCCATCTTTCCTTCCAATATTTTTCTACTTCTTTTTTTTCCCCCTTATATACCCTGGAGCACTCCATTCATTTCAAGGTATTATTGAGTGCCAACTACATACCAGGCACTGTGCTGGGCTCTGGCTATATACTCCCCAATTCTCTCATACCACCTTTATTCTGTTGCACATGCCTAGCAAATCCTGGGTCAATGTCATTTCTGCTCCTATACGTGGTTAGATGAGACATGCAAACTTAGTCTCATCTACTCCTTTCCTTACCTCTTTGCTCCCTGTCTTCTTCAAGGTGTCTTCAGTGAGGCTGTTCCTTCTACCTGTGTATTTAATCCCAACTGCTTTACTTTCCTTCTTGCCTTTGTTCTGTTTTCCCTTCTCCGTACCTTCCACCATTCCCTCCCTACTGGCCTATTCCCTTCAGCCTCCATGAAGCCTTCTCAGGCCCCTTCCATTCCAAAACGCCTTTTTGTCTTTATATTCTTTAGTGACAACCCTATCTCTTTCTCTTCCGATTCACGTCCAAGTTCTCAGAGGAATGGCCTTCACTCATTTTCATTTCCTTACGTTCCATCCACTCTCCACCCACTGGATTGGCTTGTACTCTCTACTGAAACTCCTTGCTAAGTGTCCTCTGTGTCAAATCCAACTTCACTTTATCAGTCCTGGTTTTATTGGACTTTTCTGCTCCTTTGACACGATTGGTCACACTCCCCTTCTTAAAGCTTTCTACTTCTTTAAACTTTTTTGCTTCCCCATTTCCTTGGTTCTCCCAGAACTTTCTGACTGTTCCTTCTCAGTTTCTTTTCTGAGATACGCTTCCTCCCTGAACATTTTCAAGGTTGGTGTAATCATTTGTGTTCCTCTGTTCTTCTCATTCTACATGTTCTTGAAGAGGAATATTGAATATTGACTAGTATCCTCAAATTACAGTCAAGTCATAACAACTGACACCCGGGGTTACCTTGTAACAATGATGTAAAAATTTGAATTATCTTTCTACACATGTTCTATGTTGTTCATCAGTTCATCTGACTTTCAAATGTTCCAGCTGTTTTATGCTTTGTCTCCATTTTCTAAAGGCCCTTAGTGTGGTCTAGAATTGGAATGAGCATTGCTCTCTAATGGTTCTGGGTTAATTGAGAATCCCTAAAAAAATGAATAAGTCTATTAGAAACCAGCTAATTTCATTTTGTCATTTTCTGGATAATATATTCTGGTGTAGGAAGTCCATTTTTTAAGAAAGTTTGCAATGAACAATTTCCCCTCAAGGTTAATATAATAGGCAAACACCTTTTGCTGCAACAGACGGCAAGAGGTAATGAAAGATTAGCTTACATTATGATTCATTATTTCAAAATGTCAGAATAAAGTGGATCTGCTACATCTTCCAAGCCTCTTATTCTTTAGAGGAGAGTGCATGTTTTGCTTTTCTAATGTTAATGGATTCACTGTTTTTTTTTTGTTTTGTTTTTTTGTTTTTTTTCTCCTATTTTTTTCCCCAGGCCAAATTCAGATAATCGGCGCCAGGGTGGCAGAGAGAGATTGGCCAGCACCAGTGACAAGGGAAGCATGGCCATGGAATCTGCCAAGGAGACTCGCTACTGTGCAGTGTGCAATGACTATGCCTCAGGCTACCATTATGGAGTTTGGTCTTGCGAGGGCTGTAAGGCCTTCTTCAAGAGAAGTATTCAAGGTAATAGTGTGTTGCAAACAACTTATCCCATTTTTTAATCCTAAGAGGGGAAGCAACAGAGGAAGGCATATGATCAGCCATTTGTACAAAACACTAATACCTAGTAGGTCCACTAGTATCTATGGTAGAAACATGGAGAAGAGACAAGATCCCAGGAGAAGGAATTGGCAAATGTCAGGGCAGTTGTGGCAGAGTCATTATGCTTCCTCCATTTGGCAAGATCCCAACAGTCTTGAGCAACTCTAGAGGAAGAGGATTTCAATAGCTGTGTCTCTGAGATGTTGTCCATGCCATGATTGGGGGATGGCAGGTGGATATTTATGTGTTGTAGGCAACTAGGCTTATGTGATGTAGTGTGATATTAATTATCCATATATAATTATTTCTCCAGCTTAGCTTTGCGCAGATAAGCATTCTGATCTTTGCTCCAGACCAATTCTAATTTAACTCGTTCCTCCCTTGCTCTTCTTCCATCTCTTTGTTGCCTCAATGGATGACATGACCTTTTGCTAAAATGAGAAGATTCAATGGCTGGTGACTTGTAATAAGGGATGTATTATCTGTATCAAGCAGTTATTAAGTATACACCTGTAAGATTTCATTCACGTCATTTGCAATGCCTTCTTCGATCCTTTTCTTTTATACAGTTTTCCAAGTGCAGCTTCTCTGATAGACTGCCAGCTACATTTCATTTCTACTCCAGGAGTGTCTATATTGTTGCTATATTGTCTATATAGGATATACTGGGAGAAACAATCATTTTTACTACCTAAAATATCTATGCTAAAGATCCTTTGACAAAAACAGAGATCTGACAGCAGTTTAAACTAGCTGGATTAACCTTTTGTTTTAATACTGGACCATTCTTCTCTGTTCTTATTCCTTTATCTTTTCAGCTTAAACAAAGTTTAGTATATAAATACTAAGAATATTTCTGATGGAGTTTTTGTGTGATTCCCTCTATGGAAATTGAGACTGAAGTAACTTGTTGAAAACCAGAGTCTACTAAATTAATAGGTACTGATTGCAGACACTTTTGAATAGAGAATGAATCACTATTCTCATGGACTTTCTGCTGTAGCTCTTCACTGCCCTGATGTGGGGTGAAGGCTGAGGGATGATACACACTATTTATTTTTCCTTTCATTGACAGTGGATGGATTTTTTTAAAGGCTATTCATATCTTAATAGAGTAGCGTGTGAGGTCAACTTGGTCCATTTTAAAAGCACTTTTTTTGGACAACTATTACTTTCAACATCTTTTAGAAATCTATTGTAAGACTGGGACTTTTTTTATCAGAATTTTAATAAAATTTATAATATTATATGATAGTGGATTTTTGTATATAGATACATACCAACACAGATTATTTAATTTTACTAGCAGATATTAATACTATCTTAATTTAGAAAAATGATATTTGTATTTTGGTTTAAGTTAGTATAAGCCCTTAAAGGTCTTCTGACAGCCATCTTCATTTGTGACTCCTCTTTTCATTTAATTTTATATAATCTAAGATACCATTATTTTTATCAAGCATTTAATCTGGTATGGAAAAATCATCTGGCAGAGGTAGACTTAGTGGGTAGGTTCAGCTACAAACTTGGACAAGTCATTTATCTGAGACTGAGTTCCCTCGTCTGTAAAAATGATTTAGAGCAGGGGTCAGCAGTTTTTCTGCAAAGGACCAGAGAGTAACTATTTAGGCTTTGCAGGCCATGCAGTCTCTGTGACAGCTACTCATCTCTGGCGTTGTGGCCTGCAAGGAGCCATAGGCACTGTGTAAATAAATGGGTGTGTGCCAATAAAACTTTATATACACAAACAGGTAGCTGACCAGGACTGACCTGTGGGCCATAATTTGCTGACTCCCGATTTAATGTATGACAAGAGAATCGATGGTTTCCAAATCTAACGTTTTGTCTTTCATGTTTATTGAGAACTTACTCTGTACCTGTGCTAGATAGTCTGAGGGAAATAAAAATATGTGTAAGAAGTAATCCATAATCCCACAAAATTTAGAATTTGGGAAATTTATTTGGGGAGGCAAAGGTACACGTTCTCATGATAGGATTAGAGAGTAAGTTAGTATAAAGTGCTGTGCTATGATACAGATAGGGAAGACAATAGATGAATATAAGAAGATATTGTCAGTTATAAATGTAAAAAGACTGAGATTGAAGGTAGAAACTATCTTCCTCCAAGGAACAATGACAGTATTTTCATAAATTATTTTCTTCACGTATGTTCAGCATTTAGGAGTGTGCTATGTAACACCACATTGAACTTAGTATTGTCTCTAGGCGTTAAGGCATCGGAACAGAAAACACAGGAAAAAAATACTTATAAAAATTAAATGAAGTAAATGTAAGTGTATAAAAAGAAATATTTTGTTGGTATGGCTGTTTCTCAAGTTCAAATATTCAAAAAAATGTTTGCTTACTCTTTGATAGTTAAAATATGTATCTGATTTCTAACTTGTACATACAGACTAAATAGTAGGATTTCATTATACTATATAAAGTTGTACATATAAACTGCTTACAAATGCAATTTCTCTGTGGCTTCAGAAACTTCTTACTTATCATGGTATGAAGACATTTATAGAAGGTTTCTTAAATGAGATGACTATTGAGTCCAAAGTTCTGCAGGAAGCCTGGAAACAAGGCAGAGTTATTAACTTTTAAAGATAGAGAGGAACCTTAAAAATTATAAAGTTCACTAATTTATTAATTTGTTCATTGAATGCCTCTACTAAGCAAAGCACTGTGTGAGGTCCTGGAGATACAATTACAGTAAAGACATAGTCCTTACCCCCATAGAGCTTAAAGGTAGTAGGAGAGATGGACAAATAAACCAGCAATTAAATTACAGTGTGATAAGTACCAAGATGAGGGTGAGTGCAGATTTTACAGGAGTCCAAACTTCACTTATTCCTGGTGGGGCTTGAGTCAGGCTCTCAGAGAAAGTTTCCTGATTTAAAATTGTCTGGAGAATTTTGCAAGTGAGCAAAATGAAGAAGGGCAGGTTGAGTGTTCAATCACATGAAAATGGGACTGAGTATGCGGGTAAAGACCAGGAGGTAAGACAGAGTTTGGGGAGTTCTGTGAATAAAAATTAACAAAATTAATATACCATCTAAGACATTCCTGGGCCATATATTTCTTCTTAGACTGTGTAAAAACAAGTCATTTATTTCCTTTTGACTTGAATGGCGTTTCCATCTATTTGATTTGTTTGTGTATATAAAAGGAAAACAGCAGAGCAATAGAGTCTTTCTCATCATAGTCTTGATAGCTTGGAACTAAAAAGTTTTACTGAACTTCTGTGACTCTTTATAAATCACGCTGCCCCTCAAACCTATTTAAGGACAGTGAAGGGTCTGACATGCTGCAGGTAGAAAGTTCTGAAGATGCTGTAGCTCTTCCTGTTTTTCTTGTTGCTTAAGAAGAGAGCTAGAAATGAGTATCCATCAGAATACTCTAGTGCTCTAAGTGTTTAGTTGAAGAGGTAAAGTGTTTGACTTGAAAGCATACAAATTTTCATCCCCTACCTAGCGTATGAACTTGATTACTCAAGAAATTGAATAATGGCCTTCAGTTGAACATACTTTTTTTTTTAAAGTGAAGTCAAGGGCACGATTTACGGGAGATGGGTGAAATTGGGTATTCTGTGAATTTATTAATCATTGTAAGTAGAGGAGCAGTGTTCCTTAAGATGTGTTGTAGGCAGAGACTCTTGGATGAGTTACATAAGCAGATTTGGTTATAGGTTCAGCAGCCAAGTACTACCTTTGAACATTATTCAAAGGAAAAAGGACTCATTGGAGCTCGCTTCTTGGTCATAATATTACAAATAAATATTATAAAGATCATATTATGGTCTTATATTAAAATGGTCATGAGGCACAGTGGAGGCTCAAACCTATCTATACACCCCTAGCTGCACTGCCACTTTATATTTTCTTTCTAAGGCATCTATGGAAGATGCGTAACACTATGCTTAACAGATATGGCCCAGGCCCATGTTGACGTAAAGGTTAGCTAAGGCCAGAAGGACATGGTATCAGGGTGGAGTCTGGCTAGGGTTCAGCACAGTGGGGGTCTTAGGTCCGACAAGGATAACTGATGTCCTCACCCACCAGGCCCTAGAAAGCTTCAGAGTGAGAGTCCAGCACCCTGGATAGCTCCTTCAACAGCTGCCAGGGGTAAGCAGAGACTGACTTTCTACAGAACCTCAGGCCCGTTCAGCTGGTCTGTGAAAAGAGAACTTAGCTCTTTTGTGCTTAGGAATTCACTCTTGTTTGCCCAAGATGGGTTAGTTTTTATGCTAAGTTTCCCATTTCCAGTCGCCTTCTGTCTTGGCCTATGCGCCCCTGTCTAGAAAAGGCCAGAGGATGGGGTAGAAGTGGAGGCTCCTCTCTCATTACAAAACTGCCTTATCTCTGGAGTCCTTTCAGAGATACAACTCAGAGTTGATCCTGGCAGTACATGCACCCCAAAATACTAAGTCTTTTGTCTCCACATTTCCCTACTTGCTCCTCTGCAGTCTAGTCTCCAAGTGACAGCAGGAGAGGCCTTTTAGGTACATTAATCAGGTCATATGGTCTTTTTTTTTTTTTTTTTTTAAACATCTTTATTGAAGTATAATTGCCTTACAATAGTGTGTTAGCTTCTGCTTTATAACAAAGTGAATCAGTTATACATATACAATATGTTCCCATTTCTCTTCCCTCTTGCCTCTCCCTCCCTCCCACCCTCCCCATCCCACCCCTCTAGGTGGTCACAAAGCACAGAGCTGATCTCCCTGTGCTATGCGGCTGCTTCCCACTAGCTATCTATTTTACATTTGGTAGTGTATATATGTCCATGACACTCTCTTACCCTGTCACATCTCACCCCACCCCCTCCTCATATCCTCAAGTCCATTCTCTAGTAGGTCTGTGTCTTTATTCCCGTCTTGCCACTAGGTTCTTCATGGCCTTTTTTTTTTTTTTTTCCCTTAGATTCCATATATATGTGTTAGCATACTGTATTTGTTTTTCTCTTTCTGACTTACTTCACTCTGTATGACAGACTCTAACTCCATCCACCTCATTACAAATACCTCCATTTCATTTCTTTTTATGGCTGAGTAATATTCCATTGTATATATGTGCCACATCTTCTTTATCCATTCATCTGTCGATGGACATTTAGGTTGCTTCCAGGTCCTGGCTATTGTAAATAGAGTTGCAATGAACATTTTGGTACATGACTCTTTTTGAATTATGGGTTTCTCAGGGTATATGCCCAGAAGTGGGATTGCTGGGTCATATGGTAGTTCTATTTGTAGTTTTTTAAGGAACCTCCATACTGTTCTCCATAGTGGCTGTATCAATTTACATTCCCACCAACAGTGCAAGAGTGTTCCCTTTCCTCCACACCCTCTCCAGCATTTATTGTTTCTAGATTTTTTGATGATGGCCATTCTGACCGGTAACAAAAAAACAAACAACCCAATCCAAAAATGGGCAGAAGACCTAAATAGACATTTCTCCAAAGAAGATACACAGATGGCCTACAGACACATGAAAGAATGCTCAACATCATTAATCATTAGAGAAATGCAAATCAAAACTACAATGAGATATCAGGTCATATGGTCTTAAACTTAAACTCTCACTGCACTTAAAGTCCAGATTTCTTTCTATGCCTTAAAATACTCTGCATGGTCGTATTCCTGCTTCCTTCTCTCCCCATCACTGTAATCCAGCCACGATGGCCATCTTTCTCTTCTCCCAACACACGACGGACACACATTCCTTTCTCAGGACCTTAGTATATATGGTTCCCTTTTTACCTTTGCTTGCAACACCCAGCTCTTTACTTGGCTGGCTTCTTGTCATTCAATCTCTGTACACGACCACATTCTCTGAGAAGTCTCCCCTGATTACCCCACCAAAAATTACCCTACAAACCTTTGCCTCTAGTTTTTTTTTTTACATACCTTTCTTATTTTCCTTTAAGGCGCTTAAACCCTTAATGAACTTTTAAATTTATTCATTTGGTTGATTATTATCTGTCTGCAACAGGTGCCACCTTCAAATATCCTGCCCAAACTTGGATGGAAGCTCAGTGAGAGCTGATTTCTGGTTTGGTCTGCCCTGTTTGTTGCTATAACTCCCATGTCTACAGTCATGTGGGCACGCGTCATGGCAAGAAGTCAAAAGAATAGTAGATAAAACCTGTTGGAGGGCTTCAGAGAACAGAGTTATTTCATCAGGTAAGGCTAGCAAGAGAAGTGTTAATGCAAGTGGTATATTTGATATAGGCCTGGAAAGAATTGGAGGATTTTCATAGGCATTAAGAAGTTTGGAGAAGAATTCCAGAAATGTGAAATAGTGTAAACCAAGAAATGCACAGTGGAAATTGGGTAAATCAACTGTGAAAGAAGAGAGGGCTTGCTGTCTTCTCTCTGCCTCTTTATTTTCCCTCTTCGTCTCTCTACAAGCAGGCATTCCGGAGAGTTTGCAACCTCTGTTCCTTTCACATTCTCATCCTTTTCTCCGCCCAGTTTCCTAAGCAATGTCATACATATTTGTTATAGGTTGAATTGTGCCCCCCCCGCAAAAAGATATGATGAAATCCTAATCCCCCAGTACCTCAGAATGTCACCTTATTTGGAAATAGGGTTGTTGCAGATATAATTAGTTAAGATGAGGTCATACTAGAGTATGGTGACTAATGTTCTTATTGGAAGAGGAAATTTGGACAGAGAGACAGGGAGGATAATGCCATGAGATGATGGAAAGAGATATTGAAGTGATGCATCTACAAGCCAAGGAACAGCAAGGATTGCTGGCAAACACCAGAAGGCAAGTAATTCTTCCCTACAGGTTTCAGAGGGAGCATGGCTTTGCTGACACCTTGATTTCAGACTTTTAGCCTCCGGAACTGTGAGGCAATACTTTATGTTGTTTGAAGTTACTCATTTATGGTAGCCCTAGGGTACAGTATTTAAGACCTACAGTATAACAGCTATGTAAATATCTTCCAAGTTTAGCTCCCGTACCAACCCTGCTTCTTAGTGACACCTACATATCCCTGACACTAGCCACTCCTCCTAACTACTTTTATATCAGTTCTCTCACCATTCCCTCAGGCATCTACACTTAAAAGCTTGGTGTTAGTTATCCTCATCTTTTCACTTTGCAGTCCTTCCCTGTGATGGTTCCCATCAGAACTGTTGTGTAATCCTGTTGGGTCTATCTCTTTAATGTCTATCCATCTAATTCCCACTACTTAGAGCTTGCCCCATTAACTTTCACCAGGATCGTTGCAATAATTTAATTCTTCCTTTTTCCTTCTTCATTTAAGTCACTTCCTTCATTTGTTTTCCTTCTTCCAAACCTGTCTGCACACTGACAGTCTATTAACATTAGCAAATCACTAATCATAACAATACTTTGCACAGAATTCTTTAATGACTTCGGGGCCCATGGAATAATCCTTAGACAACCAAGCATTCAAGGATTTCCCCAGTCTTGTTCTAGCCTATCTTTCTGGTTGTCTTAAAGTCATCGTTTCTACTTCTGAGGTAGACCCTCTAAGACTGGACTACATACTGTTATTCAAACTTGACCATCCCATTTCTTTGCTAGGAATTTCTTTCTGGATTTACCTGTAAAATTTCTTCTTGTCCTAGTCAAACTGATTGTCATCAAACCTCTGATGTTAATGCAGAAGTTCTCTTTCTTCTTGGCACTCCGCATTACAGTCAGCACTTTGTATCTGTGGGTTCAACTAACCCCCGATTAAAAATATTAACAAAAATTCCAGAAAGTTCCAAAAAGCAAAACTTGTGTCAGCCAACTATTTACATAGCATTTACATTGTATTTACAACTATTTGCATTTACATTATATTAGGTATTGTGAATAATCTAGAGATGATTTAAAGTATACTGGAGGATGTGTGTAGGTTATATGCAAATGCTATGGTGATTTTATATAAGGCACTTGAACTGCCACGTATTGTGGTATCTGAGGGGGATCCTGTAACCAATCCCCTGAGGATACTGAGGGATGACTGTACTTTGTTCCCATTGCCTAGGATTGCAGGTACAGGCATACCTTGTTTTATTGCCCTTGGATTTATTGCTTTTTGCAAATACTGCGTTTTTTACAAATTGAAGGTTTGTGGCAACCCTACATCGAACGTCTATTGGCACCATTTTTCCAACAGCATTGCTCACTTCATGTCTCTGTATCCCATTTGGGTAATTCTCGCAATATTTCAAACTTTTTCATTATTACTATGTTTGTTATGGGGATCTGTGATCAGTGATCTTTGATGTTACTATTGTAATTGTTTTGGGGCATCATGAACTGCACCCATATATGATGGTGAATTTAATTGATAAATGTTGTGTTCTGACTGCTCCACTGATGAACTGTTCCCTAGTCTCTGTCCTTCTCCTTGGACCTCCCTATTCCCTGAGACACAACAATATTAAACTTAGGCCAATTAATAACCCTACAGTAGCCTCTGATTGTTCAAGTCGAAGGAAAAGTCAATCGATGTAGCAAACTTCATTGTTGTCTTATATTAAGAAATTGTCACTTTGAGCAACCACCACCCTGATCAGTTATCAGCCATCAACATTGAGGCAAGACCCTCCACCAGCAAAAGGATTACCACTCGCTGAAGGCTCAGATGATGGTTAGCATTTTTTAGCAATAAAGTATTTTTTAATTAAGACAGGTACCTTTTTAAGACGTAATGCTATTGTGCACAATAGATGACAGTATAGTATAAACATAACTTTTATATGCATTGGGAAACCAAAAAATTCGTGTGACTCCTTTTATTGTGATATTCACTTTATTGCAGTGATCTGGAACCCAACCCTCAAAATCTCTGAGGTCTGCTTGTATTTGTGTATGTGTGTCTTTCTCTTACTGACTGTGAGTCTCCCAAAGGCAAGGCCCAAATCAAGGCCTCATATTACAGGAGTCACTCAATGAATAAATACAGGAATGAAAGGATGGTTACGATCAGTTTGCTTTAAGCAACACAAAGCCATAACATTTTTTCAGTCATGGGAGAGTTATGACAAAACAGTCTTTAATTAAGATTAATCTGCCAGAGGCATTTAGGAGAGACCAGAGAAGGGACCGACTAAAAGCACGAGAATGAATTTGGCTGATATTCACATACCTTAGACATACTAAAAATCTGAACTTTGGTATTTGTGAAATGGGAAAAAGGAATAGAATGAAGGATATTATAATGAAAGAATCTACATTGTTTTAAGATGATTCAATATGAAATATCTGGAAAAGAAGGAAGTTAAAGAGGTTCAAAAACAGAGGGAAAATGCTGGTGTCATCACCTGAACTGGGAAAATCAAGAGGAAGGCCAAATAGATAGGGGTAGAGTAAGTTAAATTCCAGACGTACTGAGTTTGACATGATAGCTGGACATTCAGGTAGAATTATCCAGCAGCTACAGAAACAGAAGCAGCACTTTGCAGACAGTCCAGGAGTGGGAATTGGAATCAATTTCCTCAGTTAATTTTAAAGAAACTTGATGAAATGAATGGTTTAACTACTTCCTGAAGGTTGTCCGTTATTAATAATGAAGAAGTAACTCTAGAAACATCCTCTTGATTCTCATGATACTATGAGTTTCCTGGATCTTACCAAAACCTTGTAAGAAGCACTCTCATTCTTAAAAGTGTATGTTCAAGGCCCTTCTAAACAGGAAAATCACAAATTAGCCCAATAGGGCCAAATGCTGCTCTCCAGGATCTTACAATTTGAGAACATGCTGGTACCAACACATTAGCTGTACAAATAGTAAATGGCAGGAACAAATCTAAGCATTTTCATGATGTTCAAATAAAAAGCAAGCTTCCCCCCCGACCAATTATTAATACTATGGGAGTCCACAGACATCTTTTCTAGCCCAGAAAGATGCAAATTGTGCAACAGAGAAATAAGACAATTGGGGCCAAAGGGCAGAAGAGTTTTAGGGTGTATACATATGAGCTATCATGTAATTTTCAAATGAAAGCATTTATAATGAAACTTTTTAAAAGAAAAGTCTTACCTCCAGCTATTGGTAAACTTGCCAGATGTTTGGCTCCTGGTTGTCAAAGGAGAAAAAGAAAGGCACAATCCTAAAATTTAAGACTTGAAAACCTCCTTCCATGTAAGAGTGCCATCCCTATTACCAATTTTAAGTGCTAGTTACTCTTTAATGCTACAGTATGAAAATTAGAGGTGTATGCACACATGAATGCATGCATTTGAAGACTGGCTCAGAAAAGCAAAATCATAGTCTTTCTACCTGTGAAATGACAGTGGCTCTTCTTTTTTTATCCTTCAGCCAAATAATCTTTATCTTGGAGATAATTAAGACAAAATGCATCTGACAAATAAAATCAGTATAGAGCCCCTATTTCTTGGCAGCTCTTGTGGGCACAGCTGAAGCTTTTAGAGGTCTTTAAAAACCATGGCAACAAATGCCTTTGAAGGGTAAGCGAAGGTTCCAAATGTTTTTAATCGCTGGTGTTTTTATGCTACCACTTCAAGCATTCTTTTTCATTTTTTTGTCCATCTGATTGAAATTAAATTTCCAATTTCCCTACTAAATGGTTCTGTCCTGGTCATGGCATTGACTATTTCCATTAAAGTAGTAGACTCTGTGCCCATATATAGTGGTTAAGCTTATCAACAATTCCATTAGAAAGCCTTGTTTATGAGTGGCATTAATTTCACACAAAAATTATAGATAGCCTTTAATAGGCACATTTTCAAAGGGCATTAACTAGCCCTCAAAATTATGTGCTAACACTGTTCTTACAAAACCTACCAATGGCGGCCCATGGCCTAATCCTGCCTAAATTTCCCTCTCCTTCATAGAAAGCTGCTGTTGATACCATTAAAATGCTATTTCCTTTAGGATCCTATCAGAAAGAATGGGCTGATTCTCTGCTACTCATTCAGAGAAAAGCATACTTTGAGATGTAGTCTGATCATTTCTGAACTGTATATTATACTTTGCTATTTCAGAACTGTGCATACAGGTTATACTATAACCTGCTTGCCTGGCTTTTTGACTGAAAAATAACAACACTCAAGAAAAATCTGTTTCATAGATCTGCCATCCACTTTGTAAAATTTTTTCTTGAAATTATGTTAATTCTCTGCTCATTTGTGAGTTTTAGAGCAGATTTAATATTTTTAAAGAAAATCAGTGCTTTACTTGAGAAACAGAGAATATAGTGGGGGAAATATTTCTGTTATTTTCCTCACATTTTCGTCTTCCTTTAGCTGAAATAAAAAAGAGATTTCACTTTTTCAGTTGCTAAGAAATAAAGGAACAAAGAAGTATACAAGTTAATTATTAAATTATCATTTCTCTCTGCCAGAGGTACTATTCTATTTTCTTTGAGAAAGGGTACATGGATTTTAAATTGTATCCAGATGAACATCATCTTTATCCGATCCATTTGGCAGTTTCAAAATCATGTATTAGGAAGTATGGAGTGAATAAGTAAAAAAATTCTTAAGTCATCCCCCAGGGGTGAGTGGCTAGATTACATTTATAAATATACATTTTTTGTGTGATTCAAATCTAAGCACAGTGATTTAAAAGAATCCTACACACACTTTACTATATTTCATTAAGTGATGCACACAATATTTTCCTTATACACCAGAGAAGATAAATTATAGTTCTTAAGATAATTGAAATTCATAATTGTTTTGTTCCTTTGACACTTCAGAGTTCCTAATGAGAGATTTCATTTGAAAATTATGTAAAAGTACACTTACCACTACTACTAACCAGTGACACGATGGTAGATTGTAGTCACCTTGGAGATGGTTTTCCTCTTTATTTTGTTTTTCTGACTGCTAGCATGTTGATCACTCTTCCTGCTACACAAGTGCCTGCAGACCAGCCCCATCTCTGCCCTCTCGACCGACCTCCTCGTGTGCAGTTCCTCATACTGGCCTCTGTTCTTATCAAGTTAATTTGGTGGGTGTCTTCACCAACCCCTTGTGGGAGTTGTTTTCCCTCTGCCTGTGTTATCTGGTACATGCCATTCTCTCCCCTCTCACCACCCAACCTGATTTCTATGAAGTGTTGTCTTTTACCAGACCCAATTCTTGCTTTTCCTTATTGCAGTTTTCTTAGCTCATGTCTTCTTAGCCTACAGACCTCCTTGCTCAAGTTCCTCACAGCCTCTCTACCCAAGGGGGCTAACTCTTTGAGCTCAGAGACTTAGAACAAGATTTTTTTATGCAACAGATATTTCTTGAGTGACCATTTTATTTTAGCCCTGGGAGAAATGCAAAAGTATAAAATCCATAGACTGTGAGATCCAATTAAGAATTCAGCTTGTACAAAAATGGAAAGATTGTAATAATACACACTAAACCATAGAAGCATTAAACTCAGCACTACAGGAGATGCCTCAAAGCAGTATAAAGGAACAAAGGGGTATCTCAGAAGATCAGGTTATGAGTTGAGAGGAGGGAGTGGGCACAGAGCACTGGAGTAAACTTGAAGACATTGTGGTGTTTAAATTGATACTCTGTTCAGAGGACCAGGTGGAGAGTTCTACTTCATTGTTAGTGCCCTGTGATTTATTGTTGTGATCTCATGGCTCACTTCTGCATGTTTAATACTGTAGAACATTATATATTTTAGGGGAGTATGGATTTTTTATTTTTTTATTTTTATTTTTTTTGAAGTTTACCTGTAGTTTATTTTTTTAAATTTTTATTGAAATGTTGATTTACAATGTTGTGTTAGATTCAGGTGTACAGCAAAGTGATTCAGTTTCATAAATATATATGAAACCCATATATATATATATGGGTTTATTATTTGTAACATATTTTAAAAACATATTCCATGTGTATATCTGGACCGCTTTTATTAGCAGTAAGTCTATCATGTATTCAGAAGTTGATAACACTTTACTTATTTCCAGGATAATGTGCTATTTCAGTTTACTTTTGAAGTTTGACATGGGAATGATGTTAATAAAAATCTGAAGATGTTCCTCTGAAGTAATATATAATGTAGCTATTATGGAGGTAAATGTATTTGATGTTTGATGTGGAAGAAAACAATTGGTCCCAAGCTAAGATGTATTTAAGTAGGCTCAGCTTAGACTCCATAATTTTTATGTTTGCAACTTTCTTGACTTTTTTCCCTGGTTTTAATTTTATGAGATATTTATGAAATGGTGTTCTAAAAAATGGCTAGAGACTTTCACTTATAAGCTTTGACATAAACTTCCGTATAATGTGAACCACTGGTAGATGATAAACTTAGATACATCCTTTAATTTTTAAAATTGTGGCAGGAAACCTGATCTCAGAGAAGAAAAAAAAATAATTTGATCAGCTTTAATCAATTTTGTAATGGGCATTTGGAGCATTTCAATTCCTCTCTCCTCCATTCTTTCTGTATAATACTTTATCCTAAGGTTGGTACTGTTGAGGCAGTTGGTGTAAAGGCATAAGATGACAGCAATACGTGAATTTAGATCCCAGAAATGGACTTTTTTTTTTTTTTTTTTTTTAACTCTACCACCTGTTCTGGCTGTGTTCCTTCCTGACTTTTTGTAAATCCACGTAAGGACCAGGAGGGGCAAGGTAGGTGCTGGTTCAACTCCAGGGCTGAGGTATCCTGCTCCTTTTTCTTACTTTTGTATCTGCTTCCTGAACCAAGTAAGGGCACCAGAGTCACAATCCTGATTTTGGATCCATTTTCCTTGAAATACAAGTACTGTTAAGGGCCCTGTGGACCATGTATTACTCATTCAGTGCTTCCTAGAGAGACGCTTTTTCTGAATACAAGACAGGAGAAAGTCTTTGAGTCAAAAGTTTCTTGTAAACACTTCCTTGTGTGTGTGTGTGTTGTATGTATTAACATACATGCGCACATATACATAGGTACATACATAAATACACATATTCACATACACTCATATATAGAGAGGGAAAGAACTATGTACAGACTTTGGAAATAGGTACTACAATATATTAACAGTGACTATCTCTGAGTTATAGGATTATGACTAAATTTTAATCTTTTTGCTAATCTGCATTTTAATTTTTCTAATAAGTATCTTTACTGCTGTAATAAAAAATTATTTTAAAGATCCATGTTGTAATTGATTTATTTCACACTAGTATTTACTTTACTTTTTCCTCAGTAGAGAAGGATTGTCGTGTATCTAGCAAGTCTTCATACCTGAGTTTCAAAACATTTTTATTCTCTGTTTGCAAGAGGACACATTTGCACTGAAGTAACAGCTTTCATTTTATTATTCATGGGCCCAAGTGAAATTGCGTCAGGTGGACATGAGGTAGCTGAGGCCAATAAAATAGTATTCCTTATGCGTTGTTGAGAAGCTATAGCAGAGGAGGTGAAAGGCCTTGTGTCAATGATACCTAAGGAATCTAGGTCTTTAGAGTAGCTGGCCTGACCGGCAAGGATGAAATATTTCAGTCATGCAGCCAAACAGTGATTGTTTACCCTAATCATACATCCCAGGGAGGAAGAGCCAGCCTTTTGGGAGGGCCTTGGGTGTTAACAGTTGTTGATGGCAGTTGCACGCTAATAGAACTGAAACCCTGTTGAAATGAGGAATTGCAATCCAGATGTCCAGAACTGGCAGCTCTCAACTTCCTTTTCATATTTCTCGAATCCCACAGCATGAAAAAGTCTTTATATTTCCAAAGGATGTTCCCAATCAATCAAAGACTTAAAATTTAGTCATTCAAGAGGACTAGTGTTAGTAAGAGTTTCCCCCCTTTGATTTGAACATGCTGGGACAGCCACTGAAATTCACAAAGCTTTGCGTTAGAATGAGGCTTTTTTTCCCTTGGTGTCTTAACCTTTTGGCTAAGGTACTAGACTCCGCATTACACCAGCATTTCCCAGACCTTTCAAGAAAAAGGATTACTTTGAAAGGTGATAAGATTTGAGGACTGATTGAGAAAACACATCCTGACAGTAAGCTTTCATGAAAGGAGTGGTGCTTTCAAATGCATTTGCATCTTATGTTTGTCATGAGGGCCCCACACAGTTGAAGAGCATCCTGCACATATGGACGACATACATGAGTTGATCACTCTGGAGACAGTGCTTGATCCTCACCTCGACGGTCTGCCCTTTGCCATAACTCCTTGTGCCAATCGTGACTGATGACATGTACTTTAGCAGTTCATTCTGCTCCCACTTCTTCATTTAGAAATTTTGTACTTTTCATTCTGAAAGTGGTTGGATAAAGGGTAGGAAAGTCATCTTGAAGCAGCTGGAAAAATTGAAAGCCAAGAGTTATCTTTGGCTGTAATGGACTAATCACTGTAATGGTTCTATTCTTTTGTTTGTTTATCACAAAAAGTAAATTTATCCCTTTAAGAAGGCCTTGGGATAGAAAACTAACTACTCAGTGACAAGGAGCAGATGCTCTGGTCTTCTCGAATAAGCTGTCTGATGTGCCAGGGAGTTCCGGGCTCTGCGTTGGTGGCTCCCGGCTACCCGAGGTGAGGCTCAGCGGTGGAGGACATCTTCTCTGTGCTAATGTGCCCCTGAGATGGGCTGTTTCTTCTTGCCTCGGGGCAAAAACAGAGTATTTTGTTGCATTAACTCTTAGAAATGTGAAAAGTGTGTCTTAGTGATTTTAGAGATATGAAATTTTCTCACTTGACCGTCATAATGCTGGAGCTCCTTTATCCAAATTAATTTTGGTTTTTAAGGCCATTCAGTTTTTTAAAAAATCCCTTCATTTTTACCTCTTCAAGAAGATAGCTCTTTGAAATATTACTAGTACTATCACTACTACTACTACTACTACTACTACTACTACTACCACTATACTACTCCTAGTAGATTAGTCCTTTTAGTTCTTTTGCCCTTGAGTAGTTTGCCTGCATGTGGTGAAACATGTCGGAGTCAAGAAACCATTGGAATAGACAAGGTGAGAGGTAAAACTGGATAGACCTGGGCACCAATAGAGGAGCACAGGAGATGCAGCCTGGCAGCTGATGTGGGCCCTGCCTCACCACGTGGAAGGGCTGCTTTGCCGAAGGAGAGGCAGCAGCTGATTTGGAAGTAGAACCGGCAACGATTCATAGCAGATTGGATTTTGAGGGAGACAAAGGAGATGACTCTGGGATGTTGTCAGCATGATTGGAAGAACCCTGAGGCTATTGCTTGCAATTTTTTTTAATGATGCCTTTGGACCACCGAGCAACTGGGAGTTGAATGTGAGATGACTTCTGGCCTACCATCCCATCTCTTGATCCACTCCTCTCTGTTTTTAGTATTGTATCTGTGAATTAGTATCTTACTTTCAATTGCTTCATTTTTTTTCCTAAGGAGTTTAGCTTTGTATTTTCAGTAGAAACGAGACCACAATCATACCTCGTATGGTGCCATCCTGCTTTGGATTCCCCTTTTGCTTAAAGCCATAACTGGATTAGGGATTGCTGTGATTTATCATTCATGGTATGGAATCATTTAACTACTTAATAGTGTATTTGAAATGAAGGGACTAGAAATTAAAGAATGAATCATTTATCAAGAAATAACAGGTCACATTGATTTATTTCTGCACGACTTTAGTAGAAACTTGTTCCTTCAAAATCGGCTTTGTTTCAGTTACCAATTAAGTGGGGTGAACTGCTATTAAAAAGGCCTATGTGTCAGGTTACAGTAGCATTCTTCGAAGAAAATCTTTACAGGAGCAGTTATCATGGGGCTATCTGCTTGGTACCTGCCAATATGGCAGTAGATCAAGAAGGGTCAGAAAAACGAGGCTTTTAGTATGGAATTAGAGGCAAACAATTTTAAAATTAAGCTTGTTGGATATGTAAGTTATTGGAATAGACTTTATTTTATGGTTGGTTGAGTCTAAATAGTCCATTTTAAATCTTGCTATGTCCTGATAGTGACACCAAAGAATATAATCTCTGTGAGAGCAATCCCAAACTGTGGGCTCTGCTTCCAAACTGAACAAACATTTTGCAGTAAATTAGAAAAAAAAAAATTCACAATAACCTTTGTAATTGTTGCTTCAAAATGAGAATTTGGAATGGCACCAAATTATTAATCAGTAGAAAGAATAGATTTCAAAAAGGTAATTATACCAAATTTAACACTTCTTGAAATATTATATATTCTGTTAAATAAAGTGTAGTCCTTCTTCCCTGTTCTCAGTGAAGATCATTCAGGTAGCTTGAATCAGGAATCGGAGTACAGGTTGGCTTAATAGTTTGGGGCTTACTGACTATAGATGACTTTCGTCCTTTATCTTCTTGGGCAGGAGACGCAGCCACGTTTACTTTAAAGCCCAGAAGTGAATTTAGAGCTGAGTTTAGCTCTTTTCAGAGGCATGTTATGACTTTCCTACACTCTTGGACAGTTAGACTGCAATCCTCCATTGTTTAAAAAGGTGTTTGAATGTATTTTATTAAGAGGTTCGAATAAATAGCTATTTTTCTTACATTTTTGCTTTCTTTTTCAAGCCTAAGAATAGTTTCCAGCTCTGACAGTTAGCCTTATGCCGACTGAAGTGAATTTTTGGATAGGATGAAGTGTTTTGGATGATTTACACTTGATTGCATAAATGTAGCCTAGCAAGTTATATAGTGTGAAGAGAATTACTTAAGGGTAAAAAAGGATTGTTTAACTATTAAGAAATGATAGGTTATTACAGATTGGTTTGAAGGTCTTGTCATTTAGGTGCTGTCCCTAAAAAGCTGAGCTCTTCTGGTCTGGAGATTGAGTTTCTAATAATAATGATGGTTAAGACTTCCCTGGTGGCACAGTGGTTAAGAATCCACCTGCCAATGCAGGGGGACATGGGTTTGATTTCTGGTCCGGGAAGATCCCACGTGCCGTGGAGCACCTAAACCCGTGCACCACAACTACTGAGCCCATGCGCCGCAACTACCGAAGCTTGTGCGCTCTAAGGCCCAGGTGCCGCAACTACTGAAGCCTGTGTGCCTAGAGCCTGTGCTCCGCAGCAAGAGAAGCCACTACAATGAGAAGCCTGTGCACCACAACGAAGAAATAAACCTTTAAAAAAATATAATAATGATGGTTAATGTTTAATGAGTACCTGCCCTGCACCAGGCTTTACGTTAGGGTTTGATATGCATCATCTTATTTAATCCTCCACAAAATTCTAGGAAGTCAGCACTAAAATTACTCTCATTTACAGATGAGGAAACTGAGGTGTGTAAGAAACAAAACCAGTATTGAACCCAGCTAGTTGGACTGCAGAACCCATTGTGTTGTATTAACCACTGTGTTCTTTGGCATCCCCCAAGGGAAGGAATGCTTCTAAAAGGGACACTGGAAGTGAGGACTGCCACCTGACCATAGTTGGCTCCTTGTCCCACTAAGATGACAGGCAAGAAACGGTGGGTACAGAGTTGGCTGGGGTTAGTCCTGTTTGCCAGGGGAAAATGGGGCTGTTACCATCCACTGAGCAGAATCCGGGCCGCCCCCTGTGCCTACTTATACCCTATTGGCATAGGATAAAAGTGAATGATGACTCCACCCTCTATATGGGGAGGGGACCAAGACCCTTCACGGGTAAAGGCTTGGGTCAGCAGAAATCAAGGGACACCAGGCCCAGCGGGGGCAGGAGGAGAGTCACATACTCAACATGGCTTCAAGACAGGAGCATCTGCCTCTGTTTTGGGCATCTGCTACTCATTCTCTGCTGGACTATCTGAGGACCGAAAAATGCAGCTCACACTTAACCTTTTCCCCATTCTTTATAAAAGAAGTGTGGTGTTTTCTTTTGCTTAGTGAAGTTCTGGTGGTTAAGTTTATTGCTTGTCCCATGGGTTGCTGAGCAGAGAGAAGTAACCACTGGACGGGAATGGTAGCTGAACCAGAAAAGAAATGAAGATTGTTGACGCTGGGCTAGTGTTGGTTAGAAATTTTTAAAATATTTCTTTCTGTTTTGATTATTAAAAAACAATGAATTCACAAATACACATGGTTAAATGTTAAACAGTACAAAATAGTATATGATGAAAAGTTCAGGTCTTCCTCTGCTCCCATTCAAAAACCCATACTTCCTTTCTTGATCGGTAAACACTGTATTAATAGTTTCTTCCAAAAGTTACATAAATATACATACACATACTTATACACACATATGCATATTTCGGTAACATAAGTGGTATCATACTCTACACATTATTTTGGGCCTAGTTTTTTTCACTGAATAATGTAGAGTGGAGATTTTTCCATATTAGTACATACAAGTCTTATTTTATTTTAATGGCTGTATATTAGTCCATAGTAATACCTTCTATTGGCACAAAGTTTTATGGTTGACCGAGTGTTTGCATATATTATCTTTCTGGGCCTCATGGTAGCCACTTGGGAAGGTATCAAAAGGCCCAGAGGGGTTGCCTTGTTCATCCAGGATGGCATGGGACTCAAATAGAAGTTCAGTGCTCCTGGCACTGTGGCATTCCCTAAATATGCCTGTATTCCTTCCACTTAGTGTCACGACCACCAGTGGAGGTCAACTCTTGGCAGTAGCAAAAAAAATATCATCCGTCTGGACCCCCAAGAAGCCAGATGAAAAGGAAATGTGTACTTCAGGAAAGTGAGAAAAGAGAATAATCATAGTTTAGAGCTAGAATGGGCCCTAGTGATCAACAGGTTCATCTCTTCCCCTGTACAGAAGAGGATCTGGGGCCAAGATATCAAAAAGCTTGTTCAGACCATACAGCTATGCTGTTTTATTTCCTGAGGCTCGTTCTGGAGAGGGGAGGGAAAGGAGACTCTAGATTTTCCCAGGCTCTCTCGTTCTCATCAACTACAGTGGGGTGTGGACCGCATATAGACCTTTGAGAAATGAGAAAACTTTCCAAGCACGGTGAAGTGGCTTGTCTGAGAGAAGGCTCTCTCCGGGGCAGTATGACCATGTAGACTTGAGCTCTCTGGATGCCCAGACAGTGTGGATTTTAACACCACTTCTGCTTCCCACTCGTTCATTTACTGAGCGTCTGATATTCGCACAGCTCTTTGCCAGGCTGCAGGGTTCCTGCAGCTTATGGTGAAGTAACGATCCCCCACCGTGAGGACCATAAAATGCAAGAGATTATCTGTGCTATTTTGGATTTAAATTTGCCATGCAAATAAGTACAATTAAGTACAAAACAATTCTCCTTATGTGTAGGTTTTGTTTTGTTTTATCCAACAACCATCCTGTAAAGGTTCACTAGCAACACAGTGAATGAAAACCAGCATCCATTTATTTCTACTTGTTAGGAGAAATTGTTATTCAAGCTGAGAAAGAAGACTAGTAGTTCTTTCTAAGTTTGACAGATTGTCTTTTGGTTTATTTCCACATATTTGAAGTGGACTTCAGTTTAAGAAAATGACTGAACTCATCTGTTAAAACACGCTAGAAGAGACCTCTGACCATGGAATCAGAAGCTCCTGCCTCTTCTTTTATTTTTACCAGGATGTTTGAGAGGAGCTTCACCTGGGGCGTTAATTTTGGAGGCCTCCTGAAGGTGGATGAAACCCCTTATTTAGCAGTTTGATGGTCAAACGCTAACAAGGGAACATTGAGGTGTGGCAGCTTGAAGGACATTCATATTCCACACCACATCGGATCTTAGTAAATAGTCTTTCCATTTTCTCCTTAAAGCACCACAATGACCCAGAGATGGCAGGGTGGGGCGATGCACTTATCGGTGGTTCTAGGCATACAGGACTTGAAGCACAGGCTCTGAGTTTTACCCTCTTGCTCTGATCGCTTGTCCATTTTCCTCTTATTTGCTCTTCAGCTTGGGACAAGAACAGTTTGAAATTGTTTCTACTGTTTTTGGCCACCACTGTTTGGACTTTAAATGAACACAAGAAGGAAGAAAGCTTGAAGAAAAGCTCTGGAAACAATCGAACAGAGCAAAGGAGAGGGGTCTTGAGGTGAGCAGAACACGGACTGGCGTGGAACTCATTGCTCCGATTATCACGCTGGTCCCCTCTTTGTCTGATACCAGTTGTTCCGGGGGAGCGATTTCAGAAAGTCCTTTTCTGGACTGTGGAACAGCACTTGCTTATGTGTTGAGCCCTAAGAGGCGTTATGGAAAGCGGTTCATGGTCTCTGGGGTTTGACAATGAGCTGGTGGTCACTGATTTCATTATGTTTTCCTTTATTGCAGCTGTTGGTTTGATCCTGTGCCATGGCCTTAAAACAATTGTGGTTTTGCACATGGTAAGCGAGGCCGGACAAGGAGAGGGATCATATTGTTGCCCTGGTCAAAATTTGTAGCAGACGGGGGTCTGATGAGGGCCAGTAGATAGAAGATTTCCCCTTTACTTCATTTAGAAAAAGAAACTTTCCAGGACAAGTATCTTTCCTAGAATTCCTTTAAAGTTTTTTTTTCCTTTAAAAATAGACTGAGGTATAAATAATACTTTTATTAAAAAATACTTTCATTAAAAAATAAAAGTAAAATGTCATTTGTAAGTGGTTGCTGTCACTGATAAGATATACTAGAATTGATTAGCTGTAAAAATATAATTTGGGGATGCATTATGAAGGTATACTGTTTTTATTTGCATGCCATTACGTACAGATGTGGTTGTGAAATCGTTCAAATCATGGCACACTGAATGTCCTCACTGGATTTTTAGGAATGTGTTCACTGAGACAGCCAAATTCTATTTCATTTTGTTTGGCTCGTTGCATTGGCTGTAAATCAGAGAATATTCACTTTAATATCTGAGTCAAACTTCGGTTCTAAACATAGTACTGCAGTTGTTCTTTCACAGAATGTAAATTTTTTATTTACTTCCTCAATACCTTATTTCTACTTTCTCTTTTTTCTTTATTTTATGGTGGAGCATGCTGAAAGGTTTTCCGGAAAGATTTTTGTATAATATATGTTATAACCTACAGATAAATGTATTTCATGTGATTAAGCTCTCATAACTTTAACTGTGGAAGTATTAGGAATCACAGGTTTTATTTAATTTCCTTGCTGCTTCTGAAATGCCCTCCCAAAGATATACTACAGTGATTACATTAGGGAATTCTATTTTTATTACAGTGTCAGTTGTAACATATTTAGGCATTCTGGTTCAATAATTCTCGAGTTCTTTCCATTTCACCAACCCTATTGTGGTGTTACTGGGGGAACCAGGACTTGTGAATGACACAGACCTGGATTTCAGTCATGGCTCCTCCAGCTGCCAGCCAAGTGGCCTTCAGTAAGTTACTCAGTCTTTTGAAGTCTCAGCTTCTGCTTCTATAACATGGGAATTGCAATACCCTACCTCCTCAGTTATGATGTTAAGATGAGATAAAGGGCTGAAGTCACTTAGCACAGTGCCTGGTGTTTGGGGAGAACATTCTAACACCATACACAAAAATAAAGTCAAAATGGATTAAACACCTAAATGTAAGACCGGATACTATAAAACTCTTAGAGGAAAATATAGACAGAACACTCTTTGACATAAAACACAGCAATATCTTTTTGGATCTACCTCCTAGAGTAATGAAAATAAAAACAAAAATAAACAAATGGGACCTAATGAAACTTAAAAGCTTTGTACAGCAAAGGAAACCATAAACAAAATGAAAAGACAACCCACGGAATGGGAGAAAATATTTGCAAATGATGCGACTGACAAGGGATTAATCTCCAAAATATGCAAACAGCACATGCAGCTCAATATCAAAAAAAGAAACAACCAAATCAAAAAATGGGCAGAAGATCTAAATAGACATTTCTCCAAAGAAGACATACAGGTGGCCAATAAACACATGAAAGGAGGCTTAACATTGCTAATTATTAGAGAAATGCAAATCAGAACTACAATGAGGTATCACCTCACACCTGTCAGAATGGCCATCACCAAAATGTCTACAAACAATAAACGCTGGAGAGTGTATGGAGAAAAAGGAACCCTCCTACACTGTTGGTGGGAATATAAATAAATTGGTAGAGCCACTATGGAGAATAGTATGGAGGTTCCTTAAAAAACTAAAAATAGAGCTACCATATGATCCTGCAATCCCACTCCTGGGCGTATATCTGGAGAAAACCATAATTCAAAAAGATGCATGACCCCCAATGTTAGTTGCAGCACTATTTATAATAGCCAAGACATGGAAACAACCTAAATGTCCATCAACAGATGAATGGATAAAGAATATGTGGTACATATATATATATATATATAATAGAATATTACTCAACCATAAAAAAGAATGAAATAATGCCATTTGAAGCAACATGGATGGCCCTAGAGATTATCATACTAAGTGAAGTAAGTCAGACAGAGAAAGACAAATATCATATGATATCACTTATATGTGGAATTTTAAAAAAATGGTACAAATGAACTTATTTATAAAACAGAAACAGACTCACAGACTTAGAAAACAAACTTATGGTTACCAAAGGGGAAAGAAGAGAGGGGAGGGATAAATTAGGAGGTTGGGATTAACATATACTCACTACTATATATAAAACAGATAATCAACAAGGAACTACTGTATAGCACAGGGAACTCTACTTAGTATTCTGTAATAAACTATATGGGAAAAGAATCTGAAAAAGAATAGATATTTGTATATGTATAACTGAATCACTTTGCTGTACACCAGAAACTAACACAATATTGTTTATCAACTATACTCCAATATAAAATAAAAGTTAAAAAAAAGAATTTCATTCCTTTTTAAGGTTGAATAAAATTCCATTCTATGTATAGTAATCCCCCCTTACCTGCAGTTTTGCTTTCCTTGGTTTCAGTTACCTGTGGTCAACTGTGGTCTGAAAATATTAAATGGAAGTTTCCAGAAATAAACAATTCCTAAGTTTTAAATTGTATGCAATTCTGAGTAACGAGATGAAATCTTTTGTCATCCATCTTTGTCCCGCTCGGTGATGTGAATCATCCCTTTATCCATTGTATCCCGCTGTTAGTCACTTAGTAGTCATCTGGTGTATCAGATCGACTGTCGAGGTATCGCGGTGCTTGTGTTCAAGTAACTCTTATTGTACCTAATAATGGCACCAAAGTGTGAGAGTAGAGATGCTAGCAATTCAGATATTCTCTTACTGTGCCTAATTTATAAATTAAACTTTATCACAGGTATGCATGTGTAGGAAAAGACATGGTATATATATATCTGTACTGTCTGTGGTTCAGGCATCCACTGGGGTTCTTGGAACAAATCCCCTGCAGATGGCGGAGGGACTACTGTATATACCACATTTTGTTTACCCATTTATCTATCAGTGGACATTTGGGTTGTTTCCACCTGTCAGCTGTAGTGAATAATGCTGCTGTGAACATGGGTGTACAAATATCTGTTTGAGTCTGCTTTCAATTCTTTGGGGCATATACCCAGAAGTAGAATTTCTGAATCATATTATCTCCAACTTCATTTTGACTTGCCTCCCAAGCTTCAGTATTGCATTTACAATAACTTGCTTGGTAGTTGGCTCTTGGTGTGCTCCTGAAATCTCTAATGCAACATGTTTAAAATTTTTCTGTACCTCTTTTTCCCACTGGCCTCCCAAATCAGATCCTCCTTGTGATTAATGATTAGAACAGTTTTCAAGACATCCTGGCACAAACCACCAGAATCTTTGACTTCTTCCTCCTCTTCTGTAGCCCTAAGAATTTGGCAAAGCTATTTCAAACTTCTTGACATCTTCTCTCTTCCTCATCTACTTTACTACTCAGAGATGATTAGTGCATATTTTGGTATGATTTTTTCCTTGGCATAACTTTGAATACTTTTAAAGTCTTCATTTTTTTAATGAAAATTATACACTCCCATTTTCATTAAAAAAAGCCTTTTGAACTCTCATTTCTACAACAGATTCCCTTCCAGTCTTCTTTTTCCTTTTGCCAGTGGGGCCCCACAGCATCACCGTTTGGACTGGTTCTTCAGTGCTAGCCAGCAACTCCCATAACACTTCTTTCCTTTGGTCACAGTCAATGAATGTATGGGCACTGCTAAGATCAAGCAGCACTCATGAGTCAGGGTTGGAGTAGCTGGAGATAATGCAGGAAGTCAATATTTTCCTTGGAGTGTAAGGGAGGACTAGACTTCTGTTCCTTTGTACTATCATGTCCAGGAGAGTTGGACCATTCATTTCATCCCTGTCATCTAAGTCAAATGTTATTGCCAAAAGGATTCAATATTGATTTGGCCTTGCACAGTATTTTTCTTTCAGGTAGTTAAATAGAAGACAGTAACATTGGTCTTATTAATTCCTCACTTTTTACTTTCTCATGCATGAGCTTTCTAAGAAGCAGAACACTCAGTGGTCAACCAGTTGCAGAGAATCTTACCATTATTGCCTCTGGAAAGTAGATACAGTTCCTGAGTGAAGGTCTTGTCCTTTGGGGAAGTTGAGCCTTCCATATATGAATAAGAGTTCAATCTCTGGAGTAAGGGAGCCCTTGCTTCAAAACCCATCTCTGCCACTTGCTTGCTGTGTGGTTTTGAGCAGGCTTTATAACTTTTATCATAGGTTTACATCTGTAAAATGGAGATAAATATAATCCCTTCCTCATAGAGTTGCTGGGGAATTAAATGAAATAATCCGTGTATTACGCAGTGCCTGGCACATCATGGTCAGTACCCAAATGGGTCGGTTTTCTTAGAAGCAAGATGTTTGGTCATACGATCTCATGCACAAGTGTGAAATGAACAAGCTAAGGAGGGGCTGTAGCTGGAAGCCTCCACTCAGGTTGGGATGGTTGCTTGTTTATATTGCAGTGCTTTGAAAATTCATGAGCAAACCCTTATTTTCCCAATGCTAAGGCTCAAAACTATGTTTTGACATGTTTTCTGTACCTTAACACCTCAAGAAAAGTATAATCTTTCACTGATAAAACAAAAAGTTAGAGGTTTCCTCTTGGCCAAATATGTATATGATCCTGTGATTCCATATCAAATTTGAAACAGTATTTAACACTCTATAAATGCATATTGATTCTTAGAAGGAGAAAGAAATACTGATTTTGACATCTTATTTGGCACCTTAAACAATTTGTGTACGGCTCTTGGATACTTCAAATTCTAATTTCAATGAGCCTTTAATGAAAAGGTAACCAAGCTTTATAGATGCTAGCTAAATTTATGGATTAATCAGGTATAAAAGAATGGGACTTTGAAAATGAAATACTGTTTCTTTGAAACCATGCAATGAGACTTTCAGATAAGATTAGCTAAAGTTGAACCTTTTTTTTTTGGATTTGTGGTTGCTTAAACACTGGAGAGTTAATTTGTCTTTAATTTGAGAATTCATTTTCATTTCCATACCTTAAAAATATGAACCATTAGCTAACTCCTCATATTTTGATAAAAAATGCTAAGTGCTTATTCCTTAACATGCTTAGCTTTTTGCCTGACCTCATCAGTCTTTTTGATTTTAATTCATTTTCCCCCCAGAGAACTGTGTATATTTTTCCTGAGCTCATTTATAAAAAAATCATAAAATAAGAGTTGATGTCATATAATTTGAAGTTTTTCTGGTTATGACTTAAATCTGTGTGTGTGCTTCCTTCAAACTTTGAAATGTGTCAGTGATAGAAATAGTTGGAAAGCACAGTTCAAGTACAACTTCTGAATCCACAAGCTAGAAAGTAGTAAAAAAGGAAGAAAAAAAAAAAAAACTACACTACATACCTATCACAGAACTGTTATTGAGGCAAGTTGTTGTTCAGATTTATGTAATATTATTGAAGCAAATATTTTAAATATCTTTAACTATTAAGACGAGCAGTGCACATTGTATTTTAGCTTCAGTTACTGAAGGGTCCATGTATTTTATATGTAGGAAACCCTTCAATTAAGATGTGCCTCCTTCCCTACTAATACTTTGATGCTGTTAATAGTTCATTTATAAGAATTTAAATTTTTTATGGGAAGTAATAAAAGGGACCCATTATTTTCACAGCTAAATCTGTTTCTTGGTGATGGCAGTGAGTGGGGGGAGATGAGAGGAAGAAATTGTTAATCACCTTGTAGAATTGAACTTCAGAAAAGTCATAAAATAGAAGTTCCAAAAAAGTTAAAACACTCCTAAAAGAAATCACTATTAGTAAAAGGAACCATATTAAAATGCATACATAACCAAAATGTTAGAGGGAAAAAAAAATAAAATTTTAATTCACGAAAACATTTCTATAAAGAACAAGCTTTGAAATAATTAGAACGTGTTGATTTTTATTTGGGGGCAGTCATAAAATACACTCATCTTAGAAAACCAGCAAGGCATCAGAATAGAAATAGTGGTGGAGATAATTCATGGGTAATCCAAGCTCTTACTTCTCACTTCCTGACCTGTCACATCTGTGAAGACCTGCTCCTTTATGCTAATGTCTGGCCCCATCCAGTGTTGAAGAGTAGACTTGCCTCTCCCTCTGCTGGTTTTGTCCCGTAGGCCCAAGTCTTGTTTTTGTGGACCTGAGTTTTGGGGTCCTGGGGTGTAGTGACCATTGCTTTGTTGGGGGTCACCGTCTTCCTTTATACAACTCCAATCTGCCCCCTCAGGAGGCCTGTGCTCCACAGAGGGGGTTCAGGGGGCGAGGGAGGGGCAACACAGAGCTTAGGGATTCCATTTTGTTCCGATAACAAATATTTGTTGAGCTCCACTCTGTGCCTTGAGAATGTGCTGGACCCAGGATACCTGGTGACAAATGAGACAGAGATAGTCCATTCCTTGTCAAACCCAAAGTGACCTGGGGGTTGAAACAGCGATTAAAGGGCAATGTAGTAGGTGTTAAGACAGGACAAAAGACAGGCATCACGGGAGGGGCAGAAAGGATTTCCCAGAGGAATTGCTATCTCAACTGATAACACCTGAAATATGAGTAGGAGTCGATTGGGCCGAGAGTAGAAGTGTGTTCCCACAAGAAGGAAGGGCATGTGCAAAGCCCCCGGGATGTGAAGGAGCACACAGTGAACAGAAAGACACAGCTAGAGCTTGGATGTGGCTTAGAGGGCGGTGAGAGAGGAGGCTAGGAGAGGAGGTAAGGGCTGATCAGGAACAGCTTGGTGAGCTGTCTTGAGGCATTTAGATTTTATGCTGAGAGCTTTGAGGTACATCAGACTAGTAAAGTGGGTTAGTGACATGATGGTGTGTGATTTTATAAAAATCCCTCTGGCAACGTGGTGGGGCATGATGGGCAGGGGAAGGCTGCAGGCCGTGGCTGTCATGGTAACCTGGGTGGGAAATTCTTGGGGCTATGGTAGTGATGGCGGGCCCAGGACAAAGCTGATGTGGCTTTGAAAAAGAACTTTAAAATAATTGATTTGGTAGGTGTTTATACTATGTGTGTGGGGGGTTTGAGTGAGGAAGAGGGTAGAGTCTAGAACAACACGCATGTTTCAGGGGTCATGGTGTGTTGGTGAATAGGAACAGGTAGGTGAGGAGAGAAGATGGTCACTTATGTTTGGGACACATCTCAAAGAGTCTGTGAGACAGTCGAGTCTAAATGAACTGGGGGCAGGTGTCGGAAGCTTAGTAAAGAGATTTGGTCTGAGGTGACTGCCAGAAAGCACTGAGGGAAAAGGGTGACAAAAGGAAAGATACACACTATTAAATTCCTCTCAGGTTACCGCTTATTTTATGTTATTGTTTTCAGTTTTACTGAGGTATAAGTGACAAATAAAATTGTAAGATATTTAAAGTGTACGTTGTGATGATATATATGTATACATTGTGGCAGGATTTCTCCCCTTTGAATTAGTTAGCACATCCATCACCTCATATATTTACTTTTTTCTTTCTCTGTTTTTTTTTCCTTTGGGTGAGAACATTTAAGTTTTACTCTCTGAGCAAATTTCAGTTAAACAATACAGCACTATCAACTATTGTCTCCATGTTATACGTTAGATCCTCAGACCTTATTCATGTTACAGCTAAAAGTTTGTTCCCTTTTACCAGCTTCTCCCCATTTCCCTCACCCCAGCCTCTGGCAATCACTTTTCTATTCTGTTTCTATGAGTTAGACTTTTTTTTTTTTTTTCAGATTCCACATATAAACGATACCATGCAGTATTTATCTTTCTCTGTCTGGCTTATTTCATTTAACTGATGCCCTCCAGGCTCATCCACCTTGTTGAAAATGACAGGATTTCTTTATTTTTGAAGGATGAACAATATTCCATTATATATATATTCCGCATTTTCTTTATCTGTTCATCTGTCAACAGACACATAGGTTGTTTCCATCGTTGGTTATTGTGAACAGCGCTGCTATGAACATGGGGGTACAGATATCTCTTCGAGATAACAATTTCATTTTCTTTGCATACATATCCAGAAGTGGCACTGCAGGATTGTATGGTGGTTCTATTTCTAACTTCTTGAGGAACCTCCATACTGTTTTCCACAGCGGCCGCGCCAGTTTACATTCCCACCAACGGTGCACGAGGGTTCCCTTTTCTCCACATCCTCACCTGCTTGTTTTACTTTGGTCTGTTGTTATATTTCTTTTGAATCTCTGAGTATGGGCCATTGCTTATTTTTGTAAAGCAAAGTCTATATTTGTAACAAATATAGACTTTCTGAGTGATGGTAAAAATGCAAAAATAGCTGAAAGAGGGAAAATAAGAAGAAAGGGGGAAACAAAAAGTCAAGGAAAAGAATCCCAGAGAGGCCTGGGGAAAAGCTCTGTTTGAGGCCCCTGGAGCCGTGGGTGAGTCTGATAATTCCTGCTTACAGGCAATTCCTAGTAATTCCTCTCCCCACTCTTCATGCTTCCTGCTTATGGTTCACCTGCCTTGTCTCCTCTCCCACCCCCACTTCCTATTATTTAAACACTACATTAGCTCAAAGGCTTTATATTTTGGTGGGCAAAAAAAAAATAGTGATTATTTCTCCAAACCTTCACTTGCAGCTCACCTCTTGGATTTGGCCTCTTGCACTTCATGCTGTGCAAGAGGAACTTTTGGGCTGATCTGGTCACAGGTACACAGAGTTCCTCAGTCTCTTCAGTAAAGACACTGTATGTTTCATTAAGATAGTTGGTGGGATTTTTTTTTTAAATGAACTCTACTTCAATAAGATTTTCTCTTCCATTATTTTTACAAGACCAAATGATAACATTTAAAAAGAAGTTTCTTCTTAAAGAAACTTAAATCAGTTGCTTTAAGAACACATCTTTACAAAATTATACTCATTAGGCAACAAAAAACTTGTGTTTTCTTCTGATGTAAGTTGAAGACTTATAAATAGTTGTTAATGGTGTTTGGTTAAGAAGAATTTGTTTTAATTGTTTATATGAAACAAGTACTTGTTAATTTTTTCTTGTTGCCAATTTGTCAATTCTAAATTTTCACGTAGGTTAGGCAGGAGAAAGCCCAGCTTTGTCACAAAAGGTTTGCATTATGAACTTGGTTCTGTTGTGCATCTATTTTCATTCTTGTTAAGGGATGAATTCGATTGTACAAATCCCGCATATTTTATGTGTTAAACATGTTAGTTCAGGAATTTCACTTGGTTTTATAAAGATACATATCTACGATGGCTGACCAATCCAAACATAAGATTTAACCATTGACTTCAGACCCAATTCAGTTCTCCCATCTTCTGGCTTGCAGAACTTCTGGCTTTTGGGAAAGAAAGTGAATCAAAGTAATTTTTGGTTCAAATTATTACTAACTGTTTTCTTCTGATATAAACTTATATTTTACGAGTTAAAATAAGTCAACATGTACTATATAAACATCATGGAAGACCAAACACTAAGAGTTTCTTTGAGGTTTCAGAAGAATACACTTTTTGCCTAGAGTTTATATCTGCCCAGGTAAATTTTATTTCTGATTCTATTATTTCCTCAATTTGCCCCTGTTAATAGGGAAGATTCTAAAAGTAATAACTATGCCTGGGTATTCGAGGCAGCGTGTGGTCTCTTACTGAAGTTACAAGGTTTTAACTCTGTTTGTTGATTCCTCTTATGCAATAGAAGAATGCAGATGTTAATTTAATCTGAAACCTGTTTATACAGTGCCTTTTATAATGTATATCTAAAGATAGAGAATCGAGTTTTATGAGACCAACATTTCTTATCAAGTCCCCACTCCACCCTATTCTAATTGGACTGACCCTTAAGTTGAATAAAGAACAAAGAGGTCTGTAGTTAAAACATTTCACTACATGTTGAGTCTTGCCCTTAGTAAATGAGAAAATGGAGACTTAAACAGAGAATCTGAATTAGAAGGTCACATATACACTCACTGTTTTTTGTGAATGGAAAACATATTTTAAAATAGTACGTATCATCTTTTTAGTCTAAATTCAGGATGTTTTCCCAAGAGGTGCAAGAATTTAGACTCATATAAATGGGCTGCTTTATAAAAACATGCCAATAATACTTTTTAATTTGTGAAGTTTAATATTCTGTACATTATCAACCAGACTTCTTTTGATGGATAAAGAAATGAGGTGACTTCTAAATCTTAGAGCAGAAACTTCATGTGGACAATTGGATACCTGTCCCCAGAGCTCAGAGAAGAGGGTTGGGCTGGGAGTTTAAGTCTGTGCGTTATCTGTATTTAGTGGTGATGAAAGCTGTAGGCGTGAGATAGCTTTTCTGGTGGGAGAATTCAGAGTCACAGAAGAGGAAAGGGCCTGGCATTGAGCCCTGTTCAGCTCTGGATTATTGTGGCACGGAGGGAGGCAAATCTGCAAACTCTGGGAAGCTCCAGCTTGAGAGGTAGAAGGAACGCTGGGAGCATTTGGTTACAGAAGCCGAGGGAAAAGCATGTGTCAAGAGGAAGGAAGGAACTGTCAGATGCTTCTGATGGGTCAAGTGTGATGTGGGCTGAAAGTGTCTATTGAATTCAGCAACAGAAGTCATTGACAGTTTCCGGGAAGCTGTTTTTGTGGAGTAACGAAGGTGGAAAGCAGATTGACGTGGGTTGAGCCAGGCAGGAGAAAAGGAGGAAAAAGACCTCCACTGTAGACATCTGTTAGGTGTTGAGCTGAGAAGGAGGGACAGGATATAAGATAGAAGTTCGAGAGTGCTGTGGATCAAGGGGGACCCTTTTTGTGGGTCAGACTTGCATGACATGATAAAAGCCAATAAGTTGAAGTAAACCTATGTGAATTACAGGACACCATTAGAGAAACAACCTTCGGAATTATTGGAGAACCAGAAGGGAAAGAGAGGGAGAAAAGGATAGAAAGCTTATTTAAACAAATAATGGATGAGAACGTTTCCAAAGCAGGGGAGAGATTTGGACATCCAAGTTCATGAAGCTCATAGGTCCCCCCCAAATTTCACAATATTATATGCTAATTATATCTTAATAAACCTTGAAAAAAAAAGCCAATTACAAAGAAGCATTGGAGTGAGAGAGATTCAATAAACAAGAGAGAAAAGAGAGAGGATTTAGAATAAAATAACCGCAACAACAACTAACATTCATTCAGTGTTTGCCCTACCCAGGGCACTGTGCTAAGCCCGTGACGTGTAGCCTCACATTTAGTTCTCAGAATAATGTTATGCAGCGGTGCCGGGGTGGGGGGGGGGGGTGGGGGGGTGGGGGGGGAGGTGGGAAGTGTGGCCTAAGGACGTTAACCGACTTGCTGAGTGTCCTCCAGCTAGTGGGTGGTGAACTGACTTACTACCTTAAGGACCGACCTTGGTCACCACCACAGCCCACCACCTCCCAACTGGAATTTAGGTGTTCTGCGCTGCGTTTGAAGACCTACTTAAAGATTCTTTAAATTATATTTTAAGAAAGGCCACTTTGAAACCCTCTGTCTGAAAGTTCTAACAGCTCTATTTGGACAGCAATTTTGGTGGGTGGCCTGGGTCCAAAAAAAAAAGGCCTTATCTACTGAGAAAGCTTAACCTTGAGAATATATATATAAAACATCATGCCCCCAAATATAGGCTGGGTGAACTGAAGGGGATTTGCCCAAAGAACTCGCAAAGCAACTTGGGGAGGCAGAAATTAATTGTAGGAGAGTTGTTTTTTTTTTTTTTAACATTGCAAGAAGGACACAAAAAAGGATGATGGGTTGAGGCAGCAACATAGAAAGACCAAGGAAGAGATGTGAAAACATCCCACAGACAGCTTCCCTGTAGATTCCGACCGGCTAAATTTCCTGAAATAATACTAATTCTGTCCTCTTGCTTTCGATAGGACATAATGACTACATGTGTCCGGCTACCAACCAGTGCACGATTGATAAAAACAGGAGGAAGAGCTGTCAGGCCTGCCGGCTACGCAAGTGCTACGAAGTGGGCATGATGAAAGGGGGTAGGTACCTTGGACCCAGGGCGCCCACCATGAGGTCCTTGTCCCACCACCCACTGCTGGCCATTTCCATTCTAGTCACCACGGGAGTGGAGTGATTTCTCTTCTATTCTCACTTTTCTTCACAACAACACTATTTTTATAACACATTTTATTAAAAAATAAGAAATTTGAACACACCATTTTGTGTTTCATATTTTCAATGTAAATAATTATATCTAAAATCAAAAGTGTGTGGGAGGTGGTGGCGGAAGGAAAAGAAGACTGCTCAGCGAATTATTCTAGAAATATTTTTCAGTTACTGTTTATATTCCTAATGCTAGAAAATGGTATCTGGGAAGAAACTTTCCTTACATTGAGACTTGTACATGTGAAAGCTAAAGAGCTAGTTTGTCATCTTTCAATACCTTCACATCCCTTAGGGAATTTGAATTTCAATCAAAAGGCAGCTTTCTCCTTTAGAAGTTGAGTTAACTAGCAGCCCACATAATCTCAGCATCCAGTACGGAGCTGGGAACAATGCAGTGATTTCTGAGGACTAGCGTCGCAAGGTGGTCGGGATCTGTGCCCGTGTATTTGTGATGTGGGTGTGTGTATGTGTGGTTTTCTGTCTCCTCATGTATCCAGTCTTCCAGTTTTCTTATACAGGAATCCAGTGTCTGGTTCTGGGAATATTAGACGCTCCATAAATGTGGTTGCCTGATTGATCTCCTTGTATTCTTTGGAATCTAGTCTTGAAGAACACTTCTAGTCTTGAATAGCCTTCAAAATACTGGGAGAGAACAAGAGGAGATGTGTAAGTGAAATAAAGGAATGGGTGCATCCAGTGTTTTAGGATGATATGAAGGAGAGAGACAGACCTATGATGGTGCTGCCTGCAATGGAGAGGAGGCTTGAGATTAGTTAAGGAGAACAAAGTGGCCATGAAAAAGAGTAGCGATTGTGCAAATAGAGGGAAGCTAACCTTTAACTCATTAACACTTGGACGAAGGGGGAGGCAGAGAAAAAACCAACAATCATGCCTGATTATTACGGCGCTTATAGGCAAAGATTCCTTTGTTAATGGCCATAAATAAACCTACCGGGTTGAGATTTTGAATACAGCATTTGGAATAAATTCTCTTGATGAACAGATGAAATGTTGAATTTACGCATTGTGTGAGCTGTGACTATATGTCTTGAGTGTCTGTAAAAACAGCTTTGATTCAAAGAGTAATTAATTCCAAAAATTTAACAGCCACATTCAGAAAATGACACTTTGAGTCATAAATGGATTAAATATTTAAGGAATTCATTTTTCTTTGTACTGTTGGAGAATTAGTCAGGCTTAATTAAACTCACAAAAAGCTTCTTAAGGTAACTTGGTAAGTGACAGGAATAAAACAGCTACATGCAAAAAGTTTACTTTGAAAGAGTAGAGTCCAAGTTTAATATTCTTCTTTGGCAGTTGTAGGTAGATTAAGCCCGGACTCTTAAATTCTCTCTAAAAGCTGAAATGATCAACTTGTAAATTGGTCCAAAACATTTTTTTTCTTTGAGGGTACCCATACATTGACCCTACTTCATAAAAACAATTCTGTTTTTCTTAATTAATATCCAGATACAATCTGGATGCATAAATATAAATTATGCATACACATTTTTATCTAACGAAAAATTTAACATGCAAAGACATAATAAAAATCTTCCCACTGCTTTCAAATAGGACTTTAGATAATTACTGCACATAGTCAATCTATGTGTGCATGCATGTACTTGTACATGTATATTTATGACTGCAAAATATATATCTATACTAGTTTGCTGCTGTGTTAGTCTGCTCAGCCTGCCATAACAAAGTCTACAGACTGGGTGACTTAAACAGCAGAAATTGATTTCTCACAGCTCTGGAGGCTGGAAGTCCAAGATCAAGGTGTCAGCAGGTTTGGTTTCACCCTAGACCTTTCTCCTTGGCTAGAAGGTGGTCGTCTTCTCGCTGTGCCCTCACATGGCCTTTTCTCTGTGTGTGTGCATCGGTCGTGTTTTTTTCTCTTCTTTTAAGGACCCCAGTCATATTGGATTAGGACCCCACCCTTAGGACCTCATTTAATCTTTATTACATCTTTAAAGACCCTATATCCAAATTTAGTACTATTCTGGGGTACTGGGGTTAGGGCTTCAATGTGATTTTTCGAGGAGACACAATTCAGTCCATAACAATTTCCCATAGAGATTCCTTAGCAGTTGTTAGTATCCGTCTACATAAAATGAAAACATGTGTCTTTCTGGCAGTTTATACATGTGTATAAGTTTTACGACAAGCTTTAAAATTGTAAAACTATAGGCTGTGAGAACATCTCATTTGAATTATATGTATAGTGTTTGCCATAACACAATATAATTTACTTTTTTTCCACAGTATGGGATACCACACATAACCTCATGACACCTTGTATAACAACTCCCCAGATCCCACCCAATAAAGACCTAATTTACAGCTGGAAATACAGTTATAGCCAACTATAAAATTTGAAATTACTTGTAAAGAACAGCTGTGACTAGATAAATCTTTACAACATTTTCCTACTGGTTTCACAAGAATCCAGTGTCTGAACCAGGCTAGAGACCAATTAGAATACTGAATCTCTCCATATGAAATAAAATGTTTCATTTCAGATAAAAGAGAGAGAACCACAAACTTACCCCTTACTTTTATAGCAAGGCTGAATACATTTATTAAAATATCCTAAATATCCAAAACAGTGCATGATTTATCTACATGAAGAAATTTATTTTAATCTCTTGTGATGCCTGCTGTACCCTGAAAATCCCAACATCATTATTAGATTTGGTCCTGAGCCAAGATGGTTCAGTAAGATGCAGGATTTAAGACATGCTTTAGGGGATGCACTTTCCCATCTTAGTGCTGCTGGTCTCTGCCTAGCTTGCATTTTCCTTTTCATCTGTCTCCCTCCCCTTCAACCTTAAGTGGCAGATTAAATGTCTCTTCTTCAGGGAGGTCTTCCTTTTGCCCCACACTAGGTTAGCTTCCTGTGTTCTCCCTTTCCTAGGAAACAACTCTTCCCTGAGCTCTCCTCACTATTAGTGTTAGTTGTTCAACATCTGTCCATGAACTCCACGATGGTGGGGACTCTTTCTGTCCTGCCTACTGATCTAGCACTAAGCAAGTCACCAAGTGAGTGTTCAAGAAATTTTTTTCCCATGAAATAATGACTTAATTCATTTAAATAGTTATTTATTCAGGGCTGCTTAAGGGTGAGCTATTATGAAGAGTGCAAACATGGATAATCACCTAGCCCCTTCCATCAGAATCCTCCTTGTACAAAGAGGACATTTGCACCTGAAGTGGCAAATAACAATCTGGAAGACAAGTTAAGACCAGGGTGGAAGATGAAGATGAGAATGGAAGACCAGCGGCCAGTGGAAGTTCAGAGCTTTGGCCAGCCACTGCTGGCTTTAGTCCAACCCGGGGTGTTATTCAGACCATCTGACTTCCAAGGTGTATATTATTATCCAAGCAAGAACTTGGCATTCTAGCTTGGTTTGGTGGAAAGGGGAAAACCTCAGAGATGGAATTCTTGGACCAAATACTGGCTTCCCCTCAGACTTGCTGAGCAATCCTGTTACAGTCATTTTTATGAGTTTCATTATCCTCAGATGTAAAATAAAAATAAATAATTTACACTTAACAAGTTTCTTGTAAAGGTCACACAGTTCATAACATGTGAAGTACTTTATAAAGTACAACACAAGTGTTAGTGATTACAGGCAGACCTCAGAGATATCGCAGGTTTGGTTCCAGACCATTGCAATGAAGCAAATATAAAGTGAGTCACACAAATTTTTTTGGCTTCCCAGTGCATATAAAAGTTAATGTTTACGCTATACTGTAGTCTACTAAGTGTGCAATAGCATTATGTCTAAAAAAATGTACATACCTAGTTAAGAAATGCTTCATTGCTAAAAAATGCTAACCATCATCCGAGCCTTTAGCAAGTCGTAAGAGTAACATCAAAGACCACTGATCACAGATCACTATAACAAATATAATATTAATGAAAAAGTTTGAAATATTGTGAGAATTACCAATAAGGAGCACAAAGACAGAAAATGAGCAAATGCTGTTGGAAAAATGGCACCAATAGACTTGCTTTATGCAGTGTTGCCACAAATTTTCAGTTTGTGAAGAATGCAATATCTTCAAAGTACAATAAGATGAGGTATGCCTGTAGATCTATCCTAAAAATAATTCCTATCTTACCTAAATACTCAGCACAGATTTGTTTTGGAGGGAAAAGAATGGCAATTTTATCACTAGTACTAAGTATAAATATCTAATTCCTTTGTGAGGAGTAAAACCCTGGCTCAGACACATCTGCTTTTTCTTTTTTTCTTTTTGGTGTCATATGCTGGATATAGCTTCATGATGAATGAGATTTGTTGTTTAGCATTTTATGATGCCAGAGATTTATACAAACTTGTTAAAATTCCTCCCGATAAACTCGGAAGTGTGTTGGTGGCAAGGTTTTCATTTTTCAGACAAGGAAATTGTCACCAGAAATTAATTGATGTGCAGGACTCATGCACTGCCCATCCTGGTTGTGCTTGCTTGTAACACAGTAAGAAGAAATTTGAGATAAAATAATAATTGTCACTAGTCTTTATTTTGGTGGCAACATTGCAATTTAATTTTGAGAAATATTCCAAAACAATAAATAAATTTAACAAATTAATGTTACAATTTTAAAGTGAGAAAATAAGAATTAAAAAAAAATAAAAATAATAGTATAGATGGGGAAATGTATGCTGTGGGTTCAGAATAACTGAGATGCCCAATGAAGAGCTGGAAAATAAAATATTTCCTTTTGCCTAAGTTTAATATTTATAGTCATGTGTTAGTATAATTTGTTTCATTGATGGGATGAGTTTCCAGTCCAGAAAATTAGGTTTCCTTTGATCCTACATTGGCTCTTTTTTTGCCAGAAGTAACTGTTTATTAATGTTAATGACAGGAGAACCAAATCAATGAATTAAGAATGTAAATGTGAATTTCTTTCTTGGGATAGTCCAACAATTCTTGTGAGACTTGTCGCTGCATGTGAATCCAAGCTTTTTCAGAAGGCAGGGTTGGGAATTCATATTATTTTCTCTGTCTCTTCTGTTTTCTGTCTGTTCTCACTCCTTTTTGGTATCATCTAGTCCCATGACTTTAAATACCATTTATATGCTGATGACTGCCCTGTTTATACCTTTAGCCCAAAGTTTCTCCCAAGTCCATGACTTCTGTATACAGCTTCTCGGGTGTCTTCCTCACTTGAGTGTCTAAGAAACATCTCAAACTCAGTTTGTTCAAACCTGAACTTCTGGTCTTTACCCTCAAACATGCTTTATCTGCAATCCTTCCCATCCTAGTTAATAACTTCATCTTCTGAATTGCTCAGGCCAAAACAAATGGAGTTAACCTTGACACTTCTCTTTCTCCCATACCTCACATTCAGGAAATTCTGGTGGCTCTATCTTCAAATATTTTTGGAATCTGACCACTTCTCACCACCTGTATTGTTGACACTCTGGTGTGAAACACCATCATCTTTCTCCCAGCTTATTGCTAAAGCCCTACCTGCTTTTTTCCTTGCTTCCCTACCATCTATTCTCCCTAAAGATACATTAAAAATGGAAATCAAATCATATCACTTCTCAAAACATTGCACGGCTTCCCCGTTCACCCAGCTGACGTCATTACAGTGGCCAGAGGACCATGTCTCCTCCCCATTCTTACTTCTTTCACCTCTTTTCCTACTTCTCTCTCTCCTGCTTACCCTAAACCACGTGGGCATACTTACATGTCAGGCGCACTTATGTCTTGGACCGATTACTCTAGCTTTTCCCTCTCCCTGGAATGCCATTCCCCCAGATATTTGGGCACCTAACCCCGTCACCTCCCTCAGATTCTTTGCTCCATTATCAATTTATCAATGAGGCTTATCCTGATGGTTGCATTTAATAGAGCAGCCACCACATCCCGCAGTTTCACCTTCTAATACACCATAGAATTAATTATTAGATGATTTATTGCTTGATGTCTGTCTCCCTTACTAGAGCATAAGCTCCAGATGGGTGCTTACAAACAAACAAAACACGCTTGTATGTTTTGTTCACTGATGTATTTCAAGCGCTTAGATCAGTGCCTGCAACTAATAGACAGTCGAGAAATAGTTGTAGCATGCACGAATTAACAGAATGAATGAGCACAACTGAAAGTACACTGTAAGTGTTGAGCTATGAATAGATTGAGTGTCAAGAGTCCTGTTTTTCTAATTAAGGGAGAATATCTGCTTGGAAATTAAAACCTGTATAGGAGTTAGCTTCCACCACAGAGCAGAGCCTCACCTCAGCATCTCAATGGCAATACAAGAAGCATCTATTACATGTCAGGGAGAGACTAGGAGGATGCTGATATTGGCAGGGCTCACTCATATGTCGGGAGGTCAGTTGGCTGTTCTGGCTGGAGCAACTAGGATGACTGAGTTTTGCTTCACAAGTCTCTCATCCTCCAGCAGGCTAGTCCAGGCGTGTTCTCCCAGTAATGGCAGAGGCACAAAAGAGAACAAGCCCCAAATCACAAGCCTATTTCAAGGTTTTTGCTTGCATTATCAGCTGATGTCCGAGGGCCAATGCCAGTCAAATGGCTGAGTCCTTAGGTTTCGTGAGAGGGGCCTTCAGAGTTATCTGGCAAAGGTTAAAAAACTGGAACCATTTTTGTAATCTATCACAACCAGAAATATGAACTTTTCAGATTTGAAACTGAAAAATAATTAGAGAGTCATGGACTCTTAACACTTGGAAAGGACCTATAGGTTCGTTTACCCTTCTTCCGTACTCAGTGCAGGAATCCCCCATCTAGCTTTCCTGACAGCTGTGTGAGGGATGCTGAATATGGATGTGAATTTTGTCTTCACGCCTCTCTTATATACATGATGAGTGGACACAATAGGGCAGGAAAAAACCCAGGAGTAGGCGCGAACCAGTACTTCTGGAAAAATATGGGCTTGTTTCAGATGTGCTGTATTTCACTAATTCATTTAGATGTAGGTTTCATGTATATTACAATTGGTTATGAATGGATATTAGAAAACAATTAAATGTCAGGCTATTTTAATATTTCAGTAGAAGTTCACTGCATATATAAAATGAACCAAGAAACACTGACAATCATACTTTTGCTTTTATATAAGTTATAGTTAGAATACTGATTTCATTGTTTTATGCTGAAGTAATTTTGATTGCTTATTTAGAGGTCATTTTGGTTTTTAAAGGACAGGAAGAGGGATCTTCATTTACCTTTTCATGAATGACCATGTCTCACCTTGAATGTTAAAAGAAATGCTGACGGGTTCTTACAAAAATTCCAGAAATGGGTCTTTCTTGTTCCTATAATTTGATTTGCAAAAGCAAATCATTTTTGAGATGAGGTAAGGACCCTTTCTGTCAATAGAATTTACAAAATGCAGAACTTTGGGGGCAGTAATTGTATGAATAAATTGCTGTTTTTAAATTCTATAAGCCTAAGACCGCATAAATTTTCACGTGTTTACATTTTGTTTCAATGATTGTGATTAGGATAATAAATGGTGTCTAGAGCTGAATGAACTTAAAAGATCCCCTAGTCCACCTCGTTGTTTTTCAGCTCATTGTTCTTGTCTGAGTCACACAGCTAGTTAACCACTCAGACCAGAAGCCAAGACTCCTGACACCTGGTTCAGGGCTCTTTTCATTGTACTGCACTGCCTCACTGACCTGGAGTGATTTAGATCATCATGAAATGTAGACACACGTATAAGTAAGATACTAGTATCACACTGACCAAATTATGACTTAGGAACAATTACTGTGGGCACAAAATACTACTCTTCTTCAACAAAAACATTAATCAACGCATTTGGCTTAGTTGCACAGCAGAAGTACCAAATTACATTTATATGGAGTGTGTGATGGTTATTTTAAGAAGAATTACTTAATATTTAATTACTTCCTATTGCTTAATATCATTCAAAAAGGACATTTTCTCCTTCAGGCCAAGGGTTTTCACTATTTTCAGGTAACAGTTGCAATATTTGTTGAAAGCCCATCTGTTTTTATTTTTTAAATCTTTAGATTATTCTGGTATAAAAAAGATAACTTTGTCAAGTAAAAGGAGACCTGGCTAAGGGTCCAGTCTGAACCTGGCTCTTTCAAGACCCTTGGGCAGATCACTTAATTCTTCTGAACTCAGTTGTCACTTTTGAAAAATATGGGCTTAGGACTGAGTGGTCTCTAGAGCATCTTTCAAATCTTAAATTTTGTGTTTTATGATGGGAGGGTCAGAATTTAAAGCTAAAGGTATGTATACAAGTTTCCCAGTATGAGGAACAACCTCACTAGCTATCATACTTATATTTCAAGCTAAATTTGCAGAGCAACCAGCAACTGGAAAAACCTGTTGGAATGGACAAAGCTATTCTCTTCATCGATTAGCTTGGAAAGTCTATCTCTTTGGAGTGAAGAGTGTCACCAAAATGAGTTTGATGTTCATAGTGATATGAGCAGATGGTTATAATATCACTACACATTTTTTTAGCCACGTCAAAGAAAGAGTTCAGGAACAAAGTTTGTTGAGATAGGACTTTGAGAAGATCAGTAAGTCCTTGTCTGTTATTAAAGATGTAATAGTCATGCCTAAGACTTGAGTCCCAGGAACTGGTGAAACTTTCTAGTGTCTGCCTTGTAGAACAGAGAAAGGAAGAAGCTGAAAAGATAGTGAATTTTGAGAAGTTCCTGGTTAAATACCACACAAGGGAGTCTGGTGAGTTTTCCTTGAAAACTTATCCAGTAGGCGTAGACCAACACACTTGAGGTGAGACCTCTTGGAAATCACGGAAATATACGCCAGCCCTAAGAGAGACTGAAGGTAAAGTGAGGAGTCATTATAAAGAAATGTTCTGGTTACATCTGGAGGCGACACATTGTTTAGTTTAAGCTTGACTAAGCAAATAAAAAGTAGTGAGAAACATACAAAATTATACTTAGGGGTTGATATCTTTAAAAGCTTGCTTAAGACTAGTTACTATTATATTTATTTTGTATTACATTTTTGGCACTGTTATTTAGAAAATTTTACCTAACAAATGCTAAGCCAAGTCCAAACTTCATAGCCTAAATCATTTACAGATAACATTTACTGAGCATTTACTATGTGAAGGTGTTTGGAGACACAAGGGTAAAACATGGCCACTGAGCATAGTGTCTAGACAACCTAATGATGGAAAGAGATTTTTCACATAAAAGGTGACCAAGCCCCCTCATTCCCTCAAGAGACCTAGGATTGGAGTTGGCCTAAAAATTCCAGCTGCCTCAGTTTACCCACCGATTGTGACCCTAGTGATATCTATCAGTGCTCCCAGGGATCAGGCAAGCTCAAGTTTGCTGGCTGGCCCTTTGTACTTCGGGGTTTCAACTTCCGGCTGATATTCGCGGGGATATGTCCTATTGCCAAGTTAAGTCCTGCCCATACTAGATTTATTTCTTTCTCTTTGTGGGTCCCAGTCTCAGAAAACATACCTGTATGAAAACGTTAACTACTTCATCAGGCTCTTCTGAGAATTAAAGGCATGAATTATCTTTTGATATTTAAAAATTGGCACACAAATGTTAAGTTCCATATTTCATATATGGTGTAGCATGGTGGTTATGTCTTTAGCTTTGGTAATCAGACCCCATGGATTCAAAATTTAGCTCTGTCTAGACACGTATGACCATGAGCGTGATACTTAACTTCTCTAACCCCAGTTTCTTTATTTGCCAAATGAGGACAATAATAACATCTACCTAACAAGGTTGTGTAAGAATTAATCTATAGCTTTTAGTATTATATTTGGCCTGTAGTGAGCCCTCCATAAAAGTTGGTTACAGCAGTAATAAAGAGTACATTCAAATTTTGCCTTATGTACTTAATTCTAGTCTCCATATAAAATTCAATTCTACACTGTCACAATTAATCAAGGATTATTTAGTAATTAATTATTATGTATTTAGCTCAGCTTAGATAATCAGTGATATATAAAAGGTAGTGCCTAGCCCCGAGGAACCTATAATTTAGCCTTCTGCCAAGCCTGACGTTCAGAGTTCTCTATCTTCTGAATCACACCTATTTTTTTCATACTCTCTTTCCTACTGTCCTAAGAAACCTTTGGCTACAACGAGCAGGTCTGCTCATTGACCACAGAATGTACCTTATCCCTTTCTGCCTCCCTTCAATCTGAAGTTAGTTATTAATACTTTATTTATTAGTAGTAAGTTTCCATGATTACTAAAGCCCCTCTCTTTCACTCGTTTAGGACTCCCTGTAAGTCATCACCTTTTTCCTCTGAATAGCTCTTATATTCCTTCCCTGTGTTAATCAGGTCAGGTGAGCTGCTTGTCAGTATCCTGGTGCTAACCCAGGTACTGAGCATCTTGAACCCTGCCAGCCTGAGGACAAGCTGGACGCATTGGTGAACAGTCAATTCCAACCGCAAGAGAGCAGTTTCTGCCATCTTGACGCTTGACTCCTTCTTGACCTCACCACCCTTGATTTTAACATATACTTCATTGTCTGCCTTCTGCCTCCTCATTTTCATTTCTTTTTTTTTTTTTTTTTTAACATCTTTATTGGAGTATAATTGCTTTACAATGGTGTGTTAGTTTCTGCTTTATAACAAAGTGAATCAGTTATACATATACATATGTTCCCATATCTCTTCCCTCTTGCATCTCCCTCCCTCCCACCCTCCCTATCCCACCCCTCTAGGTGGTCACAAAGCACCCAGCTGATCTCCCTGTGCTATGTGGCTGCTATTTTACATTTGGTAGTGTATATATGTCCATTTTACATTTTACATTTGGTAGTGTGTATATGTCCATGCCACTCTCTCACCCTGTCACATCTTACCCCTCCCCCTCCCCATATCCTCAAGTCCATTCTCTAGTAGGTCTGTGTCTTTATTCCCGTCTTGCCACTAGGTTCTTCATGACCTTTTTTTTTTTTTTCTCCTTAGATTCCAAATATATGTGTTAGCATACTGTATGTGTTTTTCTCTTTCTGACTTACTTCACTCTGTATGACAGACTCTAACTCCATCCACCTCATTACAAATACCTCCATTTCATTTCTTTTTATGGCTGAGTAATATTCCATTGTATATATGTGCCACATCTTCTTTATCCATTCATCTGATGATGGACACTTAGGTTGCTTCCATGTCCTGGCTATTGTAAATAGAGCTGCAATGAACATTTTGGTACATGACTCTTTTTGAATTATGGGTTTCTCAGGGTATATGCCCAGAAGTGGGATTACTGGGTCATATCGTAGTTCTATTTTTAGTTTTTTAATGGACCTCCATACTGTTCTCCATAGTGGCTGTATCAATTTACGTTCCCACCAACAGTGCAAGAGTGTTCCCTTTCCTCCACACCCTCTCCAGCATTTATTGTTTGTAGATTTTTTGATGACGGCCATTCTGACCAGTGTGAGATGATACCTCATTGTAGTTTTGATTTGCATTTCTCTAATGATTAATGATGTTGAGCATTCTTTCATGTGTCTGTTGGCAATCTGTATATCTTCTTTGGAGAAATGTCTATTTAGGTCTTCTGCCCATTTTTGGATTGGGTTGTTTGTTTTTTTGTTATTGAGCTGCATGAGCTGCTTGTAAATCTTGGAGATGAATCCTTTGTCAGTTGCTTCATTTGCAAATATTTTCTCCCATTCTGATGGTTGTCTTTTGATCTTGTTTATGGTTTCCTTTGCTGTGCAAAAGCTTTTAAGTTTCATTAGGTCCCATTTGTTTATTTGTGTTTTTATTTCCATTTCTCTAGGAGCTGGGTCAAAAAGGATCTTGCTGTGATTTATGTCATAGAGTGTTCTGCCTATGTTTTCCTCTAAGAGTTTGATAGTGTCTGGCCTTACACTTAGGTCTTTAATCCATTTTGAGTTTATTTTTGTGTATGGTGTCAGGGAGTGTTCTAATTGCATACTTTTACATGTACCTGTCCAGTTTTCCCAGCATCACTTATTGAAGAGGCTGTCTTTTCTCCACTGTATATGCTTGCCTCCTTTATCAAAGATAAGGTGACCATATGTGCATGGGTTTATCTCTGGGCTTTCTATCCTGTTCCATTGATCTATATTTCTGTTTTTGTGCCAGTACCAAACTGTCTTGATTACCGTAGCTTTGTAATATAGTCTGAAGTCAGGGAGCCTGATTCCCTCAGCTCCATTTTTCGTTCTCAAGATTGCTTTGGCTATTCGGGGTCTTTTGTGTTTCCATACAAATTGTGAAATTTTTTGTTCTAGTTCTGTGAAAAATGCCAGTGGTAGTTTGATAGGGACTGCATTGAATCTGTAGATTGCTTTGGGTAGTAGAGTCATTTTCACAATGTTGATTCTTCCAATCCAAGAACATGGTATATCTCTCCATCTATTTGTATCATCTTTAATTTCTTTCATCAGTGTCCTATAATTTTCTGCATACAGGTCTTTTGTCTCCTTAGGTAGGTTTATTCCTAGATATTTTATTCTTTTTGTTGCAATGGTAAACGGGAGTGTTTTCTTAATTTCACTTTCAGATTTTTCATCATTAGTATATAGGAATGCAAGAGATTTCTGTGCATTAATTTTGTATCCTCCTACTTTACCAAATTCATTGATTAGCTCTAGTAGTTTTCTGGTAGCATCTTTAGGATTCTCTATGTATAGTATCATGTCATCTGCAAATAGTGACAGCTTTACTTCTTCTTTTCCGATTTGGATTCCTTTTATTTCTTTTTCTTCTCTGATTGCTGTGGCTAACACTTCCAAAACTATGTTGAATAATAGTGGTGAGAGTGGGCAACCTTGTCTTGTTCCGGATCTTAGTGGAAATGGTTTCAGTTTTTCACCATTGAGGACAATGTTGGCTGTGGGTTTGTCATATATGGCCTTTATTATGTTGAGGAAAGTTCCCTCTATGCCTACTTTCTGCAGGGCTTTTATCATAAATGGGTGTTGAATTTTGTCGAAAGCTTTCTCTGCATCTATTGAGATGATCATATGGTCTTCCTCCTTCAATTTGTTAATATGATGTATCACGTTGATTGATTTGTGTATACTGAAGAATCCTTGCATTCCTGGAATAAAGCCCACTTGATCATGGTGTATAATCCTTTTAATGTGCTGTTGGATTCTGTTTGCTAGTATTTTGTTGAGGATTTTTGCATCTATGTTTGTCAGTGATATTGGCCTGTAGCTTTCTTTCTTGGTGACATCTTTGTCTGGTTTTGGTATCAGGGTGATGGTGGCCTCGTAGAATGAGTTTGGGAGTGTTCCTCCCTCTGCAATATTTTGGAAGAGTTTGAGACGGATAGGTGTTAGGTCTTCTCTAAATGTTTGATAGAATTCGCCTGTGAAGTCATCTGGTTCTGGGCTTTTGTTTGTTGGAAGATTTTTAATCACAGTTTCAATTTCAGTGCTTGTGATTGGTCTGTTCATATTTTCTATTTCTTCCTGGTTCAGTCTCGGCAGGTTGTGCATTTCTAAGAATCTGTCCATTTCTTCCAGGTTGTCCATTTTATTGGCATAGAGTTGCTTGTAGTAATCTCTCATGATCGTTTGTATTTCTGCAGTGTCAGTGGTTACTTCTCCTTTTTCATTTCTAATTCTATTGATTTGAGTCTTCTCCCTTTTTCTCTTGATGAGTCTGGCTAATGGTTTATCAATTTTGTTTATCTTCTTGAAGAACCAGCTTTTAGTTTCATTGATTTTTGCTATTGTTTCCTTCATTTCTTTTTCATTTATTTCTGATCTGATCTTTATGATTTCTTTCCTTCTGGTCGCTTTGGGGGTTTTTCGCACTTCTTTCTCTAATTGCTTTAGGTGCAAGGTTAGGTTTTTTATTCGAGATGTTTCCTGTTTCTTGAGGTAGGCTTGTATTGCTATAAACTTCCCTCTTAGAACTGCTTTTGCTGCATCCCATAGGTTTTGGGTTGTCGTGTCTCCATTGTCATTTGTTTCTAGGTATTTTTTGATTTGCCCTTTGATTTCTTCAGTGATCACTTCGTTATTAAGTAGTGTATTGTGTAGCCTCCATGTGTTTGTATTTTTTACAGATCTTTTCCTGTAATTGATATCTAGTCTCATAGCGGTGTGGTCGGAAAAGATACTTGATACGATTTCAATTTTCTTAAATTTACCAAGGCTTGATTTGTGACCCAAGATATGATCTATCCTGGAGAATATTCCATGAGCACTTGAGAAAAATGTGTATTCTGTTGTTTTGGGGTGGAATGTCCTATAAATATCAATTAAGTCCATCTTGTTTAATGTATCATTTAAAGCTTGTGTTTCCTTATTTATTTTCATTTTGGATGATCTGTCCATTGGTGAAAGTGGGGTGTTAAAGTCCCCTACTATGATTGTGTTACTGTCTATTTCCCCTTTTATGGCTGTTAGTATTTGCCTTATGTATTGAGGTGCTCCTATGTTGGGTGCATAAATATTTACAATTGTTATACCTTCCTCTTGGATCGATCCCTTGATCATTATATAGTGTCCTTCTTTGTCTCTTGTAATAGTCTTTATTTTAAAGTCTATTTTGTCTGATATGAGAATTGCTACTCCAGCTTTCTTTTGATTTCCATTTGCATGGAATATCTTTTTCCATCCCCTCACTTTCAGTCTGTATGTGTCTCTAGGTCTGAAGTGGGTCTCTTGTAGACAGCATATATATGGGTCTTGTTTTTGTATCCATTCAGCCAGTCTGTGTCTTTTGGTGGGAGCATTTAATCCATATACATTTAAGGTAATTATCGATATGTATGTTCCTATTCCCATTTTCTTAAATATTTTGGGTTTGTTACTGTAGGTGTTTTCCTTCTCTTGTGTTTCTTGCCTAGAGAAGTTCCTTTAGCATTTGTTGTAAAGCTGGTTTGGTGGTGCTGAACTCTCTCAGCTTTTGCTTGTCTGTAAAGGTTTTAATTTCTCCATCGAATCTGAATGAGATCCTTGCTGGGTAGAGTAATCTTGGTTGTAGGTTTTTCTCTTTCATCATTTTAAGTATATCCTGCCACTCCCTTCTGGCTTGCAGAGTTTCTGCTGAAAGATCAGCTGTTAACCTTATGGGGATTCCCTTGTGTGTTATTTGTTGTTTTTCCCTTGCTGCTTTTAATATGTTTTCTTTATATTTAATTTTTGATAGTTTGATTAATATGTGTCTTGGCGTGTTTCTCCTTGGATTTATCCTGTATGGGACTCTCTGTGCTTCCAGGACTTGATTAACTATTTCCTTTCCCATATTAGGAAAATTTTCAACTATAATCTCTTCAAATATTTTCTCAGTCCCTTTCTTTTTCTCTTCTTCTTCTGGGACCCCTGTAATTCGAATGTTGGTGCGTTTAATGTTGTCCCAGAGGTCTCTGAGACTGTCCTCAGTTCTTTTCATTCTTTTTTCTTTATTCTGCTCTGCAGTAGTTATTTCCACTATTTTATCTTCCAGGTCACTTATCCGTTCTTCTGCCTCAGTTATTCTGCTATTGATCCCGTCTAGAGTATTTTTAATTTCATGTATTGTGTTTTTCATCGTTGCTTGGTTCCTCTTTAGTTCTTCTACGTCCTTGTTAAATGTTTCTTGCATTTTGTCTATTCTATTTCCAAGATTTTGGATCATCTTTACTATCATTATTCTGCATTCTTTTTCAGGTAGACTGCCTATTTCCTCTTCATTTGTTAGGTCTGCTGTGTTTTGACCCTGCTCCTTCACCTGTTGTGTGTTTTTTTGTCTTCTCATTTTGCTTATCTTACTGTGTTTGGGGTCTCCTTTTCACAGGCTGCAGGTTCGTAGTTCCCGTTGTTTTTGGTATCTGTCCCCAGTGGCTAAGGTTGGTTCAGTGGGTTGTGTAGGCTTCCTGGTGGAGGGGACTAGTGCCTGTGTTCTGGTGGATGAGGTTGGATCCTGTCTTTGTGGTGGGCACATCCACGTCTGGTGGTGTGTTTTGGGGTGTCTGTGGCCTTATTATGATTTTAGGCAGCCTCTCTGCTAATGGATGGGGCTGTGTTCCTGTCTTGCTAGTTGTTTGGCATAGGGTGTCCAGCACTGTAGCTTGCTGGTAGTTGAGTGAAGCTGGGTCTTGATGTTGAGATGGAGATCTCTGAGAGATTTACACCGTTTGGTGTTACGTGGAGCTGGGAGGGCTCTTGTGGACCAGTGTCCTGAAGTTGGCTCTCCCACCTCAGAGGCACAGCCCTGATGCCTGGCTGGAGCACCAAGAGCCTTTCATCCACATGGCTCAGAATAAAAGGGAGAAAAAATAGAAATAAAGAAAGAAAGAGGATAAAATAAAATAAAATAAAGCTATTATAATAAAAAATATGAAAAAAAATGATTAAGAATAAATTTATTAAGAAAAATTTTTTTAAAAATTTTTAAAAACAGATTTATTAATTTTTTATAATAAAAAATAAGAGAAAAATTATTAGGAAAAAAATTTATTAAGAAAAAATTTTTTTTTAAATTTTTTAAAATAAAAAATATGAAAAAACTTATTAAAAATGTTTTTTAATTTTTAAAAATAGAAAATAAGGAAAAAATTATTAAGAAAACATTTATTAGGAAAACAAAAATTTTTAAGTTAAAAAATTAAAAAAAAGTACGGACCTAACCCTAGGACTAATGGTGAAAGCAAAGCTATACAGACAAAATCTCACTCAGAAGCATACACATATACACTCACAAAAAAAGGAAAAGGGGAAAAATTAATATATCCTGCTCCCAAAGTCCACCTCCTGAATTTGGGATGATTCGTTGTCTATTCAGGTATTCAACAGATGCAGGCACATCAAGTTGTTTGTGGAGCTTTAATCCGCTGCTTCTGAGGCTGCTGGGAGAGATTTCCCTTTCTCTTCTTTGTTCGTACAGCTACCAGGGTTCAGCTTTGGATTTGGACCCGCCTCTGCGTGTAGGTCGCCTGAGGGCGTCTGTTCCCTGCCCAGACAGAACGAGGTTAAAGGAGCAGCTGCTTCAGGAGCTCTGGCTCACTCAGGCCGGGGGGAGGGAGTGGAACGGGGGAGGCGGGGCGAGCCTGCGGCGTCAGAGGTGTCGTGACGTTGCAGCAGCCTGAGGCGCGCCGTGCGTTCTCCCGGGGAAGTTGTCCCTGGATCACGGGACCCTGGCCGTGGCGGGCTGCACAGGCTCCCGGGAGGGGCGGTGTGGAGAGTGACCTGCGCTCGCACACAGGCTTCTTGGTGGCGGCAGCAGCAGCCTTAGCGTCTCCTGCCCGTCTCTGGGGTCCGCGCTGATAGCCGCGGCTCACGCCCATCTCTGGAGTTCGTTTAGGCGGCGCTCTGAATCCCATCTCCTCGCGCACCGCGAAACAAAGAGGCAAGCAAAAGTCTCTTGCCTCTTCGGCAGCTGCAGACTTTTTCCCGGACTCCCTCCCAGCCAGCTGTGGTGCGCTAATCCCTTCAGGCTGTGTTCACGCTGCCAACTCCAGTCCTCTCCCTGCGATTCAACCGAAGCCCGAGCCTCAGCTCCCAGCCCCGCCCGCCCCGGCGGGTCAGCAGACAAGCCTCTCGGGCTGGTGAGTGCTGCTCGGCGCCGAGCCTCTGTGCGGGAATCTCTCCATTTTTCCCTCTGTGCCCCTGTTGCTGTGGGATCCACGCTGATAGCCATGGCTCGCACCCGTCTCTGGAGCTCGTTTAGGCGGCGCTCTGAATCCCCTCTCCTTGCGCGCCGCGAAACAGAGGCAAGCAAAAGTCTCTTGCCTCTTCGGCAGCTGCAGACTTTTTCCCGGACTCCCTCCCGGCTAGCTGTGGTGCACTAACCCCTTCAGGCTGTGTTCACGCAGCCAACCCCAGTCCTCTCCCTGCGATCCGACCGAAGCCTAAGCCTCAGCTCCCAGCCCCTCCCGCCCCGGCGGGTGAGCAGACAAGCCTCTCGGGCTGGTGAGTGCTGGTTGGCGCCGATCCTCCGTGCGGGAATCTCTCCGCTTTGCCCTCCGCACCCCTGTGGCTGCGCTCTCCTCCGTGGCTCCGAAGCTTCCCCCCTCCGCCACCCGCAGTCTCCGCCCGCGAAGGGGCTTCCTAGTGTGTGGAAACCTTTCCTCCTTCACAGCTCCCTCCCACTGGTGCGGGTCCCATCCCTATTCTTTTGTCTCTGTTATTTCTTTTTTCTTTTGCCCTACCCAAGTACGTGGGGAGTTTCTTGCCTTTGGGGAGGTCTGACGTCTTCTGCCAGCGTTCAGTGGGTGTTCTGTAGGAGCAGATCCACGTGTAGATGTATTTCTACTGTATCTGTGGGAAGGAAGGTGATCTCCGCGTCTTACTCTTCCGCCATCTTGCCCAGACCCCCCTCATTTTCATTTCTAATCTTTGGCATGATCCCATCTGCATAAAGCTTTGATTTTTGACTACTAGGTTATTTATCTGACTGCTCATTTCTCATTGCTAGAATTGTGTCTAGACTTTACTGTCACCCATAGATACCCGGACCACTCAGCTCTGGCCTCAGTACTGTCACTGAGTCTCATCCCTAGCCTGGCCTCTCGAGTGGTAGAGTGCCCACGCCCCTTAGCTTCTGGTCCTTTGATTGTGCGGTTCCACCAGCACCCAGCCAGCTGCCTGACACTACACTTAATATATCTTTGTTTATTTGAACACTTAATTGAATGGGATATAGGATTCACCTTCTAGGTGCCAGATTGAGTTCAGCCAAGCTAACGACTTAGTATTGTATTTTAAAAATATATTCATCTCATATCTGTGCAGTTAGCTTTTTAATTTCTGGAAGCAAAGAGTGTCATATTCTTGTTTTATTCATAGCACAGTGATATCTTGTAAATATTAGTTATTGATGGTGAGTTCAATGCTAATAGGAAAAGGAGAAGAGGTGGTTTATCTTAATGTTTAGATAAACCATTCTCTTGACATTAGTCTGTTGTTCAGATCACTAAGCATGACTGAAGTAACACCACTAACTGTAATGATCTCTCCCTCCCCCATCTTTCTCCCTCTCTCTTTTTGCCTAGTGCATAGAACTGTGGGAAATGTATTATGCAATTTTAGGCATAAAAAGTAATGACACCAAATACTACAACTATCATAACAAATAAATAAAACTGTACATTAAGTCAAAGAAAAGCAAGTTTTAGGAAGTTAAAAAAGAGCCGTTTCCAAATTTATTAAGTTAAAATAAGATTTCCTCATTATTGAATTAGTTTGGTAATATTTAGTATCACAGGTAAGATGAACTATTTTGTTGGTTGTTGAAACTTTTTATAGATATTTGTTTTGAGAAGTTCTAGGTATAGCATCTTTATTGTGGATAATTCCTGTTTTATTTTTCCTTTAGCGTATACTTTTATGTTCATTATTTTGTTTCTTGAGGATTCAAAATATGCATTTTGTTATACATGGGAATTTCCTATAAACTATTAGTTGTAGCACGGTGGTTTCATAATGAATTTTCCAGGTATTCTTTCTTGCAGGCAGATATTGTTAGCTCTATTTTTTTAAAAATCATATTTTCACACATTTTTATTCCCTCTCTCTGTCTCTCTCAATGTGGTTTCAATTCACTAAATGAAAGATTTAAAAAAATAAGTTTTAAGGATTTTCTTTAATAATAATTGATTTTGGAATAACTTACCTACGTTTGCTCCAGGGCTGCAGTTCACCATTTATTCACTTGAGGACTTCCCAAAATTAAATGTTGTACATGTGGAATTGATTCACTTCACATGGATGTGTTGTTTACTCCCAAAGTGATGTAGGTTTCTGGCTTTTAATAGTGGTAATGGGTCAGAAAATTGCCCATCCACATCTGTCAGATATTCAAGGAATGTATTTTGAAATTTAACCACTGGAAGGAAAAGGAAATCAGTACTAGGTGACTCTTTGATTTAAATCCAATAAAAAAAATTAGAGAATCATCTGATACAAGGACAAATAACAAAACAAACAAACAGCAGAACAAACCCTAGCAAGATAAATTTCAAAAATACTGAGAATATTAAAAGAATAAAATACAGTCAGCCCTTTGTATCGTGGGTTCTACATCCACGGATTCAGGCAACTGTGGATCAAAAATATTTGGAAAAAAATTCCAGAAAGTTCCAAAAAGCAAAAAGTAGGAATACAATTTTATTTTTTTTCCATTTGGATAACCAAATTGTCCCAGAGCTATTAATTAAACAATACGTTATTTCTTCATTGATCTGTAAAGCTACTTCCTTTTTATATGAAGTTCCTCTCTAAGAGAGAATCTGATTCTGAGCTCTCTTTGGTATTTCTTTCCTCTATTTGTCAATAAAACCACAGTTTTAATTTCCATAACTTTGTAATTACTTTGACTTTTTAATCCTTCTTGAAAAAAAATGTGTTCTTTTTCAAAATTGTTTTGGCTATTTATGGCTACTTTTGCTTCCAAAAGAATTTTTACAATCAAATTTAATGAAATTATTTTGAATTTATAAATTAGTTTAGGGAGGTTTGACATCTTTATGATACTTAGTCTTCTCACCCATTAACATTATATAATTCTCCATTTATTTTAGGTCTTTTTAAATGACTTTTAATAAAAATTTAAAATTCTCTCCAAAAGGTCTTGCATATTAAAAAAATTACTCCTAGCTATTTCGTGTTACTGACATTTAAAAGACATATCTTTTTAAAAAATTACATTATCTTACTGTTTCTGACATGTCATATATATTTTTTTAAAATTTACAAATTCAGGATTGCATTGCTTATTCATTTAAAATTTTCCCATGTTGCTGAGTATCCTTCAATATAAGGTTATTAGTGCAGTTGCATTAATATTCCAAAATGGAATACTGTAATTTATTGAATTATTTTCCTAATTATTGGTATTTACATTGTTTCTTGCTTTCTTGCTAAATCTTTGTATACCACAATAATTATTTATTTAGGATTCACTCCTAGAACTTGAATGGCTGAGTCAAAAGTTATGCACTTTTCCCATGACTTTTGATATATATTGTCAGAATCAATCCAGAGGTGTTGGTTCAGAAATCATAATATCACATAAAAGAACACTGTAAACATTACCAATTATGATATATAAAGATATATTTCTTGATGTGGACTATATCATGAAGAGAGCAGATTATAAATAATATTTAAGTATTTTAATTATTTAGGCTTATACTGAGCAATAAAGAGGAGAGTGAATAAGTGAATGAATACATGATTCTGGAAGGGTACCCAACAAGAAGCTAGTAGCAGTTAGCCCTGGGTAAGGGAATTATGCATGATTTTTATTTTCTACTTTTTTCTTCTCTGTCTTTTCTGTTTTCAACAATGCAGGTGAATTATTTATGAATAAAATTTTTTAAAAACTTCGATATTTTTATATAGATTTAATGGAATAATATTTCTCCTTCATTTCTTTAATTTTTAGGAAACTTTCTTCATGGCAATTCTTTTTATATGTTTCTTTCTCTCTCTTAGGAATGAGGTTGCCAGCTATCTTACTATAACAACTGTGTACATTATTCTCATTGTAGTTAGTTGCTAAATTTCACAACTGTAATTATTTTATTCCCCATTTGGTACTTAACTGTGTTTTTGGCAAGCTCAGAAATATCATGGAGTGAGTTTATTCAACATCAGCATCATGATATTGAAATGTCAATAACCAATGACTGTTTTGGAGTCAGTCCCTCTTGAAGGTAAACAGGAAACAAAGAGATTTCGGGAACAATAAAAGCTTTCCAAACAATTGTGAAAAAAGTTGTTCTGAAACAATAACGTATGCCCCATCCTTTTATTTCAATGTGTTTTCTTAAGGCAATCACTGGCAAAGAGTTTGATGATTTTATGTTTAAAGTTATCTTTTTTCTCAGCCAGGCACCCCACTGCCATCAGGTTTTCTTTCCGAGAGATTTTATAACTGGTACATGGCAGCTCATTCTCACTGCCTGCTTCACGTCCACTAGCAGCACACCTTGTTCCGAAATGTTGCGAAGTTGAAATGTTTTTATTTGGGCAACTTCTGCAATCAAGGTAATTCACCCCATCTTCAATGAATAAAATGGAAAAGAGCAAGCCAATCTCTGTGACCTTAAACTTTCACTGGAACTTAGAGACGGGTTAGCTCAGCTGGTGAGAGCAGGGTGCTAATGACACCAAGGTCGTGGGCCCTATCCCATTACAGGGCAGTGACACTCGGAGGAAGAGCCCCACTGCCTTGGCACAGACTCCCTGGGACATCTGCTAGCCATTCACAGTGAGGTAAAGGAGTGTGGATTTTTTTAGTGAATCATGTCGTAACTTAGGGTGTCTCCAATTCGATGCCAGTTGTGCGATCAAGGAAGAGAGCCAACTGAGGCTGGGAGAGGGACCCTAGAGTGTCTCAGGCCAGGACACAGTGGTGGAGGATGAGAAAAACTAAATGGGCTTCAGGAAGTGGGTGTTAGTCCAAGAACTGTTTTCAGTGGGTGTGGCACAGGAGGGCTCTCAGGCGGAGTCGCGGCGTAAGCCAGCGTCAGGTATCTGGCTGGAAGGCACAGGGTCCTCCACAGCAGGACAGGGCTCTGGGGGCGTCGCTGGAAGATGCGTGGGCAAGTGCCATAAATGGTTCCCCAGCTGCCACTGAGTTCAGGGCTGAGACTCACCTCTGAAAACCTTGGGCAGAAGCATGACCTCTAGAACTTGGCCAACGGATCCGTCGGGGAGTGATATAGGTGAGGAGTGGGGGACGTTTGGTGACCTGCACGCTTATCTGCTCAGGTCTTGGGTGTGGATGTGGAATATAGGCTGTGCTGTGTCTGGGAGCCTGATGTAATCACAAGTTTCACCAGAGGGACAAGTAGGAAGGCTGACATACTGTCTTTGTCCGCAGTGGCTGGCTTGGGGCCTGGGAGAAACTGAACTGTAGGTGTGGGCCACAGACAAATTCAGCTGCAAGATGCTGTGAATGAGGAGACAGAGGACAAAAGAGGGGGCGCTGTGACCAATTATCAAGACTGCACAAACTAGGTGGAGAGAATGTTCTATTGGCAGTAACATCCTTTTCATCTCTGACATAGTTCCTGAAGGATACACTACATATCTCGTGCAGACTGTTCAGTGGAATTTCTGCGAAGAGGGAAATGTTTGGTTTGGAAGAAAATAATTTCTTTTTCTTTTTTTTTTGTCTCATTTAGAAACTTATGTTTCAGCTTGTGTTATAGTCATATAATATGTTAGTACAGTAGTACAGCAAAATATATACATCTATCGGGGGTGCTTGCTCAAGTATTTTTTCCTAATAGAGATATGTAATCAAAAAAATATAGAGCTCTCTGGTCAACAGTATAACCTATAGACAAAGCTATCCCTGGGGCTAACCAATGTGATTAAATATCCTTAACTCAGATATTTTGATAAAGTAGTAACGAGGGTAGTATAGTTACTGAAAGATTGTCTTTACAGTTCTTTCAATAACTCTATTAGCCAGTTCACTTGTTAAAAGTTTCATAGCTCTTTTACGCTCAGTGAATTTTCCTGTTTCTTCCCATGTCTGTATCTTTCTGATGTTTCATTTTCCTGTATCTTTATAGCTCCCTCTAACAATCTCTGAAAATCAATCAGAGGCTTCAAAATGTATCATCTCACTTTGTAACCTGCTCTGACTCCGGAAGGGCCTCCCTCACAGCTGCCTCCATAAGTGATGTAAAATGAATCCAGTGCCAGAAATTCTAGTCCTGGGAGCATCTTCTTACTTAAGCTTATTTATTGCTCTGATTTAGAGATAGCAATCCTGTTTCCATTGCCTCTTCCCAAACCAATTAGGTTAGACTCTCTGAGGGAGGTTCCCAGAATTGTTTTCAAAACTCCCCAGGTGATTCTAACACATGCTATTCGTTCTTCTCGAGCCCTGTTCAGCATCCTCAGATATTACTTAGTTTTTGCACATTTGTCTAGTGTATGGCCCAATAGGTACCCACTAGCCACTTGTGGCCATTTAAACTCAAATGAGTTAAAATGAAATAATATTATAAATACAACTCCTCAGTTGCACCAGCCACATTCAAGTACCCAGTAGCCACTAGTATCCAGAATGGCTAGTGGCTACCGTATTGTCCAACCCAGCTGTAGAGCATTTCCATCACCACAGAGAAGTCTATTGAGCTGTGTTAACAACTGGAAAACATCAAATTGGAGAAGTGAAGGAGAGAGGGTACGATACAAGAGAAACCCCAAAGCATTTGGTGTGACTGGTAGATACTGTATCTTACATTACATTTGGAACGTAGTTTATGAATCCCTTCATTTTTAGATTCAGTTGAAATAAGTTTTAGTTAACTTAAGTGAAGGACTGGTTTGATTTTATATGATTTGCTTAGCCTATCTTTGTTTAACTTATCTCCCTTGTTAGAGTGTTTCTAGCAGCATCTCACTTAATCCCTAACTTATTTTTTGTTGTGTGTGTCATTTAAAAATAATTTAATCATAGAGGTTATCCTCTCTGAAATCTATATTGCTTTATGGAAGAGGTGAACAGCTGGTGAAAATAGTCCCAAGGTTTCTAATCCCACCAAACGAAAATATGGTGCCAGTCATCGCCTTGCACCATGACATTTGTGAAATCCAGGGAGGGACAGATCTCACGCTGTAACAATACATCAGTATAAACATCCTACTAGGCCAGTCCTACAGATTCTTATGATAACAGGAACATTAGGAGTGGGAGAATGTCAACCTTAATACCATTTTCATTTATTAAAAAGCAAAAAGCTAAAAGTAGCCATTTTACCAGCTGAGTCTTTACTGACTTTTGGTGAGAATCACTTTCTCAAATTACTTGAAATCCCTTTCTTGACACGATGCTTCCACTTACACCATTGTGTAGATTTTCACCCGTACCTCGTTTGTCACTTTGTATGCCTTCCTGCTATTTCGGACACTTTTATTAAGTCCCTTCCTTGCACGTAAACAGAACACATCAGTCCATTAATGGAACTCATTAGGCTCATTTGTCTTTGCCAAGAACTATTGGAAATGATCACAAATGACTATGTAATTATAATTAAGATCTCGTAGATGCATTTGCTTTATTTTTAACAAGTTCATTCTGTTAAGTTTCACCCTATTTCAAATAATGACATTTGCTGGTACAAAGAAGAATTATTAAAAAGGCAGTTTAACTCATATCTTTGGCAGATGAGCTGGTTATTGTATTTGATAATTGTAATGAATAGCTGATAATATACAGATAGTAACTCGAAGAAGTTTATTCTCTTAGAATACCTATGAGAAACTTATTCTGATAGGACCTGGTAACCAAAGTGATCTTTTTTTCCCATTTTAGTCCATATATCTTCAGTTTTAATTTTGTCCTCCCAAAGAAGGCTGCGTCCCAGTGTGATATTTCAGATTTTGTAAAATCGTAATATTATGAAGAAGAATAATGTATATTAGATCTTCTTTTCACATACTGAGCTAAAAATTATAAGCATCACTAAAATTACCAGAGAATTCTTTTAACAATCAGGCCCGTAGTTCAAAAATGATTCCTTTTAAAAAGGAATTATTGTGATAATCTTGTAATTTTCAAAGTAGCATCTTTAGAAACCCCCTGTCCACCATTATTCTTCCTGTTTCCATTCAGGATATTTCATCAAAACTTAAATTTTTCTTTCCTCCGCTGCATGTGGGCTTTATGTGCCTTCTCTCTGAAAAATAAAATCTTTAGTTTCAGGAGCTCTGTGTTCTATTCCTTCACCTTAAAATCATGGGAAAAATAACTGTCATTTCCTTATCCCTGTCTCCAATTCCCTCATCATTTTCAGCAAGCCAATTTTCTCTCTTTTTTCTGTCTACTGTAAGGAACTTTTTACTTTGCTCCATTCTCTGCAATTCAGGGCTCACAATTTCTTTGAGCTTCTCAGATTATCCTTTGTACTTGTGTCTACTTTTTTATTAAAATACCTTCAGCCTTCTTTTGACTTCATCATCTGTACATTGCCGTATTTAAAACCCATCTGCTTATTGATTGAAACTAACTCTCTGTCCTGCTTAATCATATTGGATGTGTAACTTCTGAATGAGTTAAAAAATCATCATGTACTGTGAAAGAATTTGCTAGCATATTCATGTTACTGCATAATGTGCAATGAAGCCAAAGTAAAATAACTCATAATAAATATAATATCAAGAAATGATAATGAGAATCTGCATATCCTGTGCACTGAGTCAACAGCCAATAAGGCAAATCGTCATGACATTTGACAAATCATAGTAGTATTGGGGATGGTATAGCGAGTAAAAGGGTATGGACATTGAGATTAGCAGTCTTGAGTTCTAATTTTTTGTCAGTTCCTAATTGTGTGCCTTTGGGTTAAGCCATCGTTACCTCTACAGGCCCTTTCATTTATAAAATTGGGGTTAATATCTCAGATGTTTCAATGAAGTGATATGTAAAGCACCCTCCACAGAACATAGTATAATCGCCTCCATAATGATAATTCTCGTCCTTCCAAGAAATGGACGCTTCTGATTTGAATTCAGGATAGGTGAACTTCAGCCTAGATAAAACCATTTTATTATCATTATTGCATAAATGTACTCCATGAGTAGCTAAACTCGCTTTTACTTCCTCTACCAGCTAAAACCTTGGTATCAGCTCTAAAGAACATATTAGATGGAATAGCCCATCTGATCAAATCTCAACTAAATATTCTTTCTAGTTTTTAAAATATTTCCTATTCAGTTACAAAACAAGTCTATCACGTGGCTTGAAACAATTTCTTCTACCCTTTCCCTAGTCAGACCATTCAGACAGTCATCACTAACTTAATGACTACACAGGCTTTTCCTGGAAGGCTGGAGGCCCTAGACACTGAGGTATCCCTATGAATAAACCTAAAATCCATGTGTTCAATTCTAATAACTTCTTTCTTAATTGAATCAAAGCCCTGCCAGTTTAAACAGGATAATTTCAGATTGTTTACTGGACATCCCAGAATCACAATAAAAATATACTTTATATGCCATAACCATTTCCAAAAATATAGTAAGCTTAAAAGAGATATACACTTACCAATTGTCAAGAATCAAAGAATTTGATGAAGCCGATTATATATGGGGCTGTGGCACCAGCCCTCGTGAGAAAGGGCAGAAGTACCCCTGTGTTCTCTCCAGAAGGGACAGTATGCTTCTGGGGAAGCCCTTTCCTTACTAAGAAAGCTGGAATCTGCAATTAATTTTCCACCTACATCTCCCTTTGGAACATATCCTAATTATATATCTATAATTTCATGAGCTATGAGTAAAGTCTAAGAACTTTTCTCTGAAATGGCAGCAATAGGAGTATTTCTTTTTTCATTTGGGCTACAATCTTCATTTTGATGCTCAACTCTTTATCCTTTATCATAACTTCTGATTTGCACTAAACATGGGCAAAATGACTGGCTTTTAGAAATGGACACAGGTGCAATACGTATGAGGCCAGGGAACCACCTAATTATCTTCACAAAGTATTAGGACTTCAAAGAATTCAAAGATTCTGTAAGTTCGACTTATGATTGGACTGTTATTATGATTGATGTGTTATCCAAGTCTTGAGCTGTTTTTACAGATTTTTTTTTAAGTTTGCATCTTATTTGAGTTTAAGAGTGTTCCGGCCAGCTTATTTTGGAATATATTCTGCTACCCTAACTACTGACATCAGCTTTTGCATTCAGACTGAGGACTTCTTTCTTTTTTTTCTCTCTCTCTTCCTGCATCCTTAGCAGTGGAAATCTAGTTTTATAGGAGACCAGTAGTTATGTCAGGTTGCTAGGTATCTTCCCACTGAAGAACAAGTATTCTGGAGCAGCATATATTTAGTATTTGACATTTAATAAACATGCTTGTTTAAGATATTTTCAATAGAATTTCAGCTCTGGCAATTGTAAACAAAGGATCCGGTTGGTATTTGGTGAGGCAAACAGATGTGGACACGCTTCCTGCATCGAGATGCATTAATTTTTCTGAAAAGTGGATAAGAACTTGTGAGAGTGAATAATGGAGTTCAAATCAGATGGGGCAAGATATTTGATATTCAGGAATAAATTACAGTATGATAAATCTGTTACTTTGCTTGGATTGAATGAGGAGTCGCTAACACTGAAATATAGTCAAAGAAGAGGAAAATGGAGACTTTATAGAGGAGAGCCTGGCCCTGAGATGATACTTCTACCCTCAGTGGAATGTTGCCTTCTTTGAAAGGCGCTGGTTCTAGTCAATACATGAAACATTCATTGATCATGACCTAGGAAAGCTAATTTATTTACAAGGTACAGAGTTAAATCTAGCGAGAAATACAAAGAACTAGGCACAGTCCTTATCATTAAGAAACTTTCAACTCTTGGCATGTTTCAGAGAGAGAAACTTTCTGGCTTGGGGCAATAGGGGGCTCCTTTGGCATAAGTATGGTGACAAAGAATTGCTCCTGCTGTATCAGTGGTAAGAATGAGATATTTCCTTTTGCTGAGCTCTCTATTAATACGGGTGGTAGAATTTTGTGATCCTTAAGGCTCTTGATAATTCTGTTTCCTCCTCCTCTATTATTAGTACTTGTTCAAGTCAACATTTTAGGAAAGGAGCCCAGTGACTTCTGTTAGCTATCAGGTCAAGTAATAAATTCATCATTTTACATATATTTATCGAGCCCCTAATTTGCCCAGCACTGAGCTGTAGGGTGTATGAAAGATTTCTAATAGATTTAAGGTGACAGAGTTCACAAATGAGAGTCTATAGAAAGGAATAGACCCTTTTAAGCCTCAAGAAATATGACATTCACCCACTTGAGGATTTGTTAAATCACCAGCAAGGGTGAACTAGTTTGTTGATCCAGTTGTAGGATTGTTGTAAGATGACTGTCCCACTGGCAGGCACTTCTTGTCCAAGAGAATGTAATTGGGTGTTGGTGACTCAAGCGAGGCTGGGAAGGCTCATCCATGACCAAATTAAAGACAACGGGGACTTCATTTGTATCCAACGCTGCACCAATCAGCATGAGACAGAGAAGAGACCCATGGGGAGGTGGGGAGACAAACTGTTTCTTTTATAAGTTGGAGAAGGAAAACTGCAGGTCTGAGTAGCAGAACTGCTAAGAAATGGGAGAAAAGTGAGAACTTCACAGGCTAAACCTTGGTGTCTTATTTATTCCTCTTGGCTACAGAATGCCTGACAGCAGGAGACTCATCACTAAGAAATTACAGGGAAATGAAGCCAGGCAAGAAAAATATGTATTGCTTTTCTCCTCACCCCATAAATTTTGTTATTAATAAATCAGATTCTTATAGAACAGCCTGCCACAGCTGCCTCTAGAAACAAGGGTTTATTAGCCGAATTTTTATTAAAATGCACAGTAGTTTTATGAGTGAACATTATGCTTTTAAGTCAAAACGGATGTCATCGAGACCACATGGGATCGTGACTTACTCCACACTTGATTTGGACCTGGACACTTGGTTTTGTTGCTGGGATAAGGCAGCATGATTTGACATGCAATTAAAGGTGTGGTAACCTGTGATTGATTTCCCTTTCTTGGCACTCCCTGTCTAGACTTTTGGGAAAATTCCAAAACAGTGCATTCCTATACGAAGGCTACCTCTTTGGTTGCTTCAGCTTCCAAAAGGGACATTTGTAAAGCAGTACAGCAACAAGTCAGAACAGGAACAATGCAAACCATTTTGAAATAAAATTTCATCAAAGTAAACTGGATAAATTATCAAATATTATCAAAGCAAATTATGGTTTTCCAATACGATTTGGTGAAGAGAGAGATGAATACTCTCTCCGCACTTGCTTGCAGAATTCCTTTTAAAAACAATAACATATATGGGTTTTGTTTTCCAGATTGTAAACATAAATACATGCTAACTGCAGAGAAGAATCACTGTGTACTTCTGCAGTTGGTGTTTGTCAAGTGCTTTTCTGGCAGACGACGCCAGCTCAACAGGGCAGAAACGTGGGTTGTTGTAAACTTCTGGGCACACACTCTACGATGGAACAGGCATGACCAGGCAGAGCTGACAGCATATTAATTAAGCTTTCTTCTGTCATAGAACTTCAGCTGCTCCCTTCCATCATTGCTGAGTTCTTACTGTCACTGCAGATAGGAACCTAGCTCTGGGGCCTGGGAAGAAGCATGAAGACTGGGCTGGGGTAGCATGATTGGCCACCATGGGGGGCTCTGGTTACTCTTATGCCAATGGAATAATTAGAGCAGGTACCACTGGAGTCCTAGTTTAGGAGGAAAGGGGGGAAATGTGCTCTTTGCATCCATAGGAGGAAACACTGCTCATCTGTACACAAGTTTACTCATCAAGGACAATTAACTCACCATGGTTAATCACCCCAAAGGAGCCTAGTGTTAAGAGAACTTGCCGGTTTATTTGAATTTGGGTGCTGGCAGATGACACCATGGGATATTATGGCTCCTCATGAATACTGCAGTCTATTGAGAGGTTGATAGATAGGCCACTGGGCTGGAGGAGAGGGACCAAGTTAGTTGGTATACAGCACTTGGGACAATTGAGGTTAACTGGTGGTGGTGACACTAGCCTGGTGGAAAAGTTAGTAATTAAATACTTTCAAGGAAAACTGAATTAACCAATCTTGTCTGGGTCATGTACACGACCTTCTCCCCACTACTAACAGATTTATTCCAAAGTTATATAAGATAATGGAAACAAAACTTAACAATATGGGGAGGGGACAGAGGAATCAAGTCATAAAATTAGACCACAGGGTTCTTAGGTTACATAGCTGGATCAGGAGATTGAATGTGGAAAGACTGATCCTAACTTACTTCTTCTATTTAGCAATTTATTTAAGACTTTTGTTACTTAAATTGATCACATAAAGTGACTTGCCTTACCAGAAAGACCGATTTCAAACACTGCTATAATAAAATTCCAACAACTGGAATTCCAAGATGTTTTAATATATCAAACTTGTGTTATTAATATATTCAATATGATTCTAGGTCCTACCGACTCATTTATGTATTCCACCGACATATCTATTGAAGTCTAGTAGGTAATTATGTCTAATGGTAAACAAGACAGATGTAATCTCTGCCTTCATATGGTTTGTAATTGAGTAGTCTTTGATATTTTGTTGTGATTGTTGTATGTCTTTAATAGGAGACACTTATAATTTTAACTTGTGTTAAACACTGGCCATAACTAACACTCTCTTTCTCTCTCTCTCTCTCTCCGTCTCCCTCTCTCTGTATATTTTAGGAAAAGATAAAAAGCTACAACAGGGTTAAATTTATGTGCCCAGTTACAAAGCTTATTCTACATCCTGAAAACTTTTTAAGCAGCAAAGATATAATCTTTGTAGTTTCAATTTATAGGTCGGTGTTTCTGACAGCCGTAAATTTTCCTCTTGACCAACTCCATGGTCTTCTCCATACACAATGCAATCATGAATGTAGAATTATACTTTGACGTAAGCTCTTGGGTAGGATGACTCAGCTGTTCTCCTTCAACATAGCGGCCTGAATGGCAGTGACTAGTTATTCCAAACAATCAAGAAACAGTATAAAATTAATTTTCATATTATATAAAAGCACTTCTTGCTCAGTGCTTTGCCCTTGACTTTTAAGAACTAAACTTTTCATTTTAGATCAGTTTTACATTTACAGAACTATTGCCAGGATAGTACAGAGAGTTCTCGGATGCCCCACACCCAGTTTCCTCTGTGGGTAACATCTCATACTACTATATGGTACTTTCATCACCATGAATGAACCAATATTGATATTTTATCATTAACTGAAGTCACTTATTGTTCAGATTTCCTAAGCTATTACCCAATACTTTTCATCTGTTCCGGGATCCCATCAGGATATATTATATTAAGTATTCATGTTGTCTTAGGCTCCCCTTGATTGTGACAGTTTCTGAGGCTTTCTTTGTTTTTGATGACCTTGCCAGTTTTGAGGATTACTGGTAGATATTTGGTGGAACGTCTCTCAATTTGGATTTGTCTGATGTTTTTCTCATGGTTAGACTGGGGTTAAAGAGTTTTCGGAGGGAGACCAGAAATGTAAAGTGTCTTTGTCATCACATCATATCAAGGGTACATATAATCAAACAATATGACTTATCACTGTTGATGTTGACCTTGACCACCTTACTTGAGGCAGGATTTGTCAGGTTTCTGTACTGTAAGGTTATTCTTTTCTTCTCCTTTTTCACACAGTTAGCTTTGGAAGGAAGTGCTTATGTGCAGCTCATACTTAAGGAATGGGGGGTTATGCCTTAAGGCTGGAGTACTTACATAAATTAGTTGGAGTTGTCTATTCTCAGTTAATTTATTTATTCAGTCATTTATTTATATCAGGATAGACTCATGGATATTTATGTTTTGGGGTATAATCCAATTCTTATTTATTTTGCTGCTCATGTTGTTCCAGCTTTGGCACTGGGAGCTTTATGAGTTGGCTCCTGTATTCTTTTGACATACACATCATTGAGCAATTTTTTTTTTTTTTTGAGCACGTTCTTCCTTTTAGTTCTGTCACTACAAGATGGTTCAGACTCATCTTGTATATTTCCTTCCCCAGTCCTAGAATCAGCCATTTTTCCGTGGAGTCATGGTTCTCTTATTGGAAACCAAGATCTGAGCAGTAGATGTACTTGCTGTTCCTGGGGTATTGTTACTTCTAGGACCTCTAAGCTGACAGTGCAAGGAGATATATGTGTTTGTACTAGCCCATGTATATACACCTATTTATAAATATTTTTATTTATATATTTTTATACAGCTTAACATCTGTATCTGTCTTAAGCTAAGCATGAATACACACTGATGTCTCCAACTCTTACCATTACAGCATGGCTCATTCTAGTCTTGTCTTACTTACAAGTCACTTCTTTCTGTAACAGTGTGAAACCTGGCTCCCATTATGTGCCATTCATTTACTTAATTATTTAATTCCAATATACCTAAGAGTGGTTTCACAATTCTTATAACCTTTAAAGGCAAAAGGCTCTATACACAAACACTGTACTCTAGTTGATAAAGTTATAACAATTAAGGTCTTTTTATGGCCCAGAATGTGGTCTGTCTCGGTGAATGTTCCATTGGAGCTCGAGAATAATGTGTATTCATCTGTTATTTGATGGAGTCTTCTATAAATATCAATTAGATCAAGTTGATTGATAGTATTTTTGAGATCAATTCCATTCATATTGATTTTCTGCTTACTTAAGTAATCAGTTATTGACAGGGAGATAATGATGCTTCCAAGTATAATAGCAGATCTATTTTGCTTTCCAGTTCTAACCTTATTGCCTCCCAACAGAAGTATCTTTAAAAAATGGATATAATATATGAAACAACTGTTTTTAAACCTTGGATATCAGGCGGCGTGGGGCAGTGTTTCTTGAGAAAGGGAAAATAAATGAGGTGAGCCCTACTGTTGCTCCGACTTCCTGCCTGGAGAGAAATTCGAGGCCATAGCCAGGGAGGGGGAACTCAGGTGTAATTAAACACAGAAATTAGTACATGATGGTTATCCGATGAATGACACAAGAAAAGAAAAAGATGAAAGAAAAGCTACAAGAATGAAGGAGGTAGAGCCACTAGACTGGAGCGGGGTCCAAGATTGACTATGGAGGAAATGAGATTTTACTTGGGATTTGGTGGCCAATATAAGAGGAGTGGAAATTGTACAAGGTGGTGATGTTGGAAAGTATTGTAAAAAGTGGCAAGGCCAACCCTGTTTCATAAAAAAGTAAAGGTTTGTGGAGGGGATTTGTAAAGATAGATTTGAAAAATACTTTGGGATTATTTGTGGAAATTCATGAGTCAGTGTAGTGTTGGATTTTATTCAGTAGGTTAGTGGCTTTTTAAATTTAAAATACAACCAGTAAACTCTTTTAAAAATAAGTTATTTCCCTAATCCCAGTACTGTATGTATTTATGTATGTGTATATATATATATATATATATATATATATATATATATATATATATACACATACATACATACATACACAGCTGCTTTAGACAAATGGAGGGAACGGGTCAACCAGAAGCCCCGATTGTACCCCTACTGATTAGAATTGCCAAGAGTCTTCAGAGCACAGTTAAACAACTGCTGTAGCTAAGGAGGTCTTTGAGAGCTTTAGATGGGCAATACATAACAGGATAAATTAGGTGTGTAATGGAGATTATTCAATTGCCAGTTGATTTGATTGGAAGGAAGATTGAAGGTAGGCAGGGAGACAAATTAGTAGCTGCTGCATCACTCTAGGCAAAAAGGGAGAAGAGTGTGAACCAGGATGGTGGCAGTGAAGATAGAGTGAAAGGGAGTAAAGGAAGAGATATGTGAGTAAATACAGGTTGGGGTGATTTGTTGGATGTGAAAGGAGGGAGGGAAAGAGCATTAAGTAGCTTTAAATGAGCTGGATAATTCATCACCTCAAAGTGGATCATTGATGTACCATCATCAATGATCCACTTAGAGGCTATGATAATATTAATAATAATCTATAATTACATAATTCACCTGGGTTGAAATCTCTGTGCTGCTCTTGGTGTGACCTTGGGCATGATAGTTATTCTAAACTTCTTTTTTTCTGTTAAATGGGGACTATACCAGTGCCTACCTTACAAGATTCATTTCTAGTATTTGAAGGGAAAGCATTAGAATTGATGCAGGGAAGTTTCCCTGGTGCAAGTTTCATTAGTTCTTATCTTTATTTAATTCTTAACTAATCAGCACTCCTGTTTTCTTCAACATGGTGAATTAAAAAGCTTTTAGTGTATTTCTCTGCCTGGGTTTTTAATACCTCATGAATAATGTGGAATTATTGGGAAACAAAAGAAAGGTGATTATGCAAATGTTTGAAATATTTAATAATACATTAAAGTAGTCTTGGGAAATTGGAGAAATAACTTTACTGAAGTTATTGTAGCTTTTTGTAGAGGCAAAGGGTACTAAGAAGAAAAAAGATCATTTCAGAAAAAGAAAATTTAAAAAGCAGAATGCATTAGAAGCAAATAAGCCAATGAATTCTATTAATTAATGAATATTCAGATAGCATATTCATTTTTCCTAAGATATAATGGCCAAGCCAAAGAGTTTAAAGAATTTTAAAAAAAGGATGATTAAATAAACTCAAGTGTTAGAAGCAGTCTTTCAAAACTCCTAGTTTGATGCATTAGGACAGATCTTTTTATTTTAGGGCCAGGACATAATTGTTTAAGCGGTGGATATGTCCCCAGCCCCTTTCTCCCTGCCAGGGCTCAGCCCCTAGCCTGCCTTACCGCGAACCTCCCCAAGCCCAGGCAGCCTTAGAGAGATTCCTGAGGGATCTTAGAGAGTGCCCTGGGCATCATCTCTCTCCCTTTCATTCTCATTCCAGTGGTCTGTGCTTATTGGTTTAATAAATTCCCTGAAATTAACACTTCCTAGTGGATTAGAATCACTCAAATTACATTGAGTATTACTAAGCAGAGGTTCTATACTCCGCTTCTAACTCCTTGCAACAGTGCAACAGGGTATTAGAGAAGGCTTAACCCAAGGTCATAAAATTCAAAGTGGTGGCACTTCACATGTGTGGTGGGCTTGCTTGATGAGAGAGAGTTTGTTTCTCAAGCCTGAGGGTAATCACTGAATTATTGTAAGCTTATGAAATTTTTAAAGGAATGTAGAGAAATTTGCTGTGATACAACTCTTGTCTAATCAGTGACACAACTTGAGAGCTAATAACGTTTGTGCACTAGCATATCCGTTACATGACATCTGAATTGCGCTGCTAAATATTGTGCTCAACCATTCTGGGAAATGACATTTTGGGGTACTGAATGACAGTACATCTTGTTTATATAGCGTTAGAAGCCAAAGTCCTACTTGTTACAAATAAACGTCTTGACTCTCAAGAGGCTGCCTGTTTAATATTTGCATGATCTAAGCTAATTGGTTTTTTTCCCCCCTGCTTTGTGAACTTTTGTTAAGATACCAAAATAGTTAAAATAATTTAGACAAAGGAAATTGAGCTTAAGTAAAATACTTATCAATCGATGTTGTCTGGAAAAATTCTTGGTAGGGAGCATAGAATGAGTTTTTAAATTTATCTTTGGATTTCAATTATGCATGCCACTCCTATACCCCATCACTGTATATAATTAGGAACTGGCTGTATATTCCATAGTGACACAGGCTGTAATTATTGGTTGTGATCTGCAATTATCATTTAACCTAGGTTAAGATAGTAGAAGTTGGGCCATTTTTCACCTGTTCCACTCAATTCCAGTTTGATTATTTTTGAACTACTATGAAATATGCAATATTATCACTGGTAGTGACACTGATATGTCACTACTTATATGACAATTACTGCTTACAAGTAGAAATGGTTGCTTTCCTCATTGAGCTGTGCCCTGGGATCCTATCACACGCAGTCGGCCACACAATATGTACAACTTGCTATTTTTGTTCTGTTTGTGTATTTTATAGAGACTTTGACATTTGAAAAATATGGAACATTGAGGGGTAAATTTAAGAAAATATTTGTTAATGCTAATTGAATCTACCTTACCCTATTTGACGATTTGATGATTTTATAAATATTTAGCTCTCTCCTCCATCTCTCCGGTTGTGTTTTATTGTTCTGCATTCCAAGCCTGTGGCCATTTTTGTCTTGTGTTCCACAACGTGCATCAAATATTTGAGACTCAAAGTGGTGTGGTGATTCAGCTCACTGCTCTAAGTAGTGCTATACCTAAACCATTTGAGTAGTCAGCTTCGAAATTGCTCCAAGAAAGGAAATCTCATGAATTGGCTAAAATGTAACTTTGTCTCCTAGAGAAGCCTTCTTTGTCTCCTCCGATTAGCACCTCCTCCTCCCTTCCATAGTGTTTTGGGCAGTTCATGCATTCATTCCACAAATAACAGAATAACTTTTGATTCATGGCTTTCTCCCTCCAAGCTGAAAACTTGATGGAGGGTAACATGATCTTTGTTTCCCACTGCATCATCTGTGAATATACATTGTAAGTATTGAACAAATTTTTACGAAAAGAACAAATACTTTGGTAAACAATTCTTTGTAACTGTCATTCTTAGAACCTGAATTGAGTTTAAAATTCTTCTTCTGGAGATCGGATTGTCTGTAGTATGACTGCTGGGAACTTTTAAAGCGGATGGTAATACTATGTTTTGTTTTGCTTCATTAACCTTCTATCTACTTGTCTTTATTTTGGAAATCTTTTAAAATGAAGATAAATTACAGTTATAACATAAAGCATCATCTTCATTTTTAAAAAGTAAAATGCATGTGTATAGTCATGACTTGATTACTCAGGTAACTTGCTTTCATCTTAGTGTAAACAATATCACCTTTAACCATTTCTTCTTTATTCAAGTCACTTGCTTTTATCTTTCCATGTAGATCTAATATTAAAAGATATTATTGGAATGCTGCAGCTTTCCAATAAGATCTGTCCACATTCTCTATCTCTTTATAAAGTTATAGAGTAGGGGGACAAAGAGTATTTGAGTTATACTCTGTTTAATATTAAAGAACAATGCATTTTTTTCACCCTAGTTCCCACCCAAAGTAGGTAAATAAGAATCAGAATCATCCTCTCAAAATTCTGACCTCAGAATTTCCTAAGAAATGTGAACCTGTAGGAATTCTTTGCTTTTGATCTTCTTTTCCTGTTTTTCATTCCAAGGCCACTGGTCTTACATTCTAAATGGAAGAACATAGAGTCCTACAATCTCAGGATGGAAAGTATATTGAAGGTCACGTAGTGCAAATACTGGGTAACTGAATGCCTTTGGTAACAACTCTGTAAAGTCTTCATCTAGCCTATTCTTGGAAACCTCCAGTGATCTAACACGTCCTTTCCTGCGGCAGCAGATTCTATCTTTGTTGTCAGCTTTGACTCCTACAAACTGATTCCTTGCAATGAGCTCTAACTACTCATAGTTTCCACATATTTCTTCTATTTTACCCTTTGGGCTCATAAAGGGCAAGTTGAACCCATCTCTCTTAGTCAGTTTGGGGTGCTATAACAGAAATACCATAGACTTCATAGATTAAACAGCAAACATTTATTTCTCACAGTTCGGGAGGTTGGGAAGTCCAAGCTTGACAGCACATCTGGTGTCTGATGAGTGCCTGCTTCCCGGCTTGTAGGCAGCTGTCTTCTCATATCCTAACAGGATGGAGAGAGCAAGCTGGCACCCTGACCTCTCCTTATAAGGGCACTAACCCCATTCATGAAGGCTCTACCCTCATGACCTAATGACCTCCCAAAGGCCCCCACCTCTGAATACCATCACATTGGGGATTAGATTTCAACATATGAATTTAGAGGGGGGGACACAAACCTTCAGACCATAATGCCATTTTATATAGTATAGCCCATGTGAAGGTGACACTCGTGTTTCCTCAAAGTCTTTTTTTGTCTAGGCTAACCCCTTTCAGTTCCTCAGTGGTTCTCCAGGCGACCTGATTTCACATCTCCTCACCATCCTAGTTGCTCTGAATAGATTTGTTTTGCTTGTCTCTGCAGCATCCAGCACTGAGTGTGATACTCCAGGCGTGCTCTGATGAGCTGAGAATAGGCTGTGAGCATCACCTTCCTCAGTTCAGATATCATACTCTCGTTAGCACATGTAGCAACGGAAGAGTTGAAATGTCTGACTACGGACAGAGACTGGTCAGATACAACGATTCTTCTCATTTTACTTCTTTACTATTTTACTTCTAGGTGTCCTTAAATTTGTCCACTTTGTTGGATACAGTTTTAAAACTCTGTTAACTGGAAAAAAAAAAAAAAACCTAACTTCATTTCAGGGCTCGGATCTTGCATCATACTTAATAGAGAATGGTCTTGGACAAGTTCATTAATCTTTCTAAAGCAGCAGTTTTATAGTATTTACCTTACAAGATTATTGTGAGGACTAAATTAGTTGTGAAATGCTCACATGTAAAGTATATGTTAAAGTGCTTAAGCACATGGTGAGTGCTCAGTGCATGTTAGTGTTAATAATCTTTACAATTGTTACTTATTCCAAGAGTTCTGGGAAATGCTTATTTTAATACTGAACAAATAGGAAGGGTTGTGGCTTCATTATATTTTTAGTATCATCTAACATATCTAATCTAGACCTACAAGAATAAAAGCTATACATAAAAAATTCACCACCGCACATTTGTTCAAACGCCTTGACAAATTAGAACAAAATAGAACAAAGTTCTGACATTAGTTATTCATTTCGAGTAAGAGAACAGGTGATATGTTGTAAAGAATGTTGACTTCTCATATCTTTAATATTAAAAATAATTGTATTAACTTTCTACCAAAATGATTATTTCTTTTATATAAATCTAAGAACTGCTGCTATCTGCCGTATTTTGGAAAGATTACAGTTTTTGAAAATATGGAAGCTAGTGATCATTTTTGTCCTTTAAAATATTTGTTTCTGCTGATACATTTCAGCACCACAGCCTGGCCTTTTCCAGGTTAAGATGCTGAGCCAAACCTCAGAGTCTCTGCAAAAGAGAGTGGAGTCTCCCTCCCCCCTATAATTTAGTTAGTGGGAACCACAGCTGGTAAATCTTTGGGGGGAAACTATTTTCAACTATTTAAAAACTTTTATATCAGGAAAATAGAAATACATTTGTGTCAATCTTAGAAGCAAGTAAACAAGTTGAGGGTTGTGGGTCAATTCCTCAGGTGGTGAGGTACAGCTTAGTAGCAATGAAAGACTGACTGAACACCTGTAGGATCCAGAGGCTGTCAGATATGTTTTGGATAAATCATTCCTCTTTAGTGTCCTTCATTAAGAGGTGTAGTTGGATGATATGGATGTTTATTAAATGCTTTTTTAAAGATGCCTTTTAAATTTACTGTTGAAAGAATATTCATAGCAGAAGCAATCTTTGATATAAGCCATATTTCAAGAATAATTATTATCATGTCCTTTTTATAGCAGCTCTTACACACACACACACACACACACACACACACACACACACACCAACGGTTTGTTAGACCAGCTTGTACTGGCTCACAAAAGCTTACTGTTAACTTTTCAGGAGTTTTGTATGCTGCTTAATCTCAGACAACTAGCTTGAAATTTGCCATGGAAATGGGAGTAGTTACACCATGGAAACTGGTGAATGCTACAAATCAAAGCCTTTTTTTTTTTTTTCTCGTGGACAGCTGGTTGTTAAACACTTACCAGCACAACTGTGCCCCAAACTCTTTCCTCAAATAAAATAAAGAGCTGTTAGCATTGAAGATGGTTTTAGTGTGAAAGTTTATATGAGAAAAAGAATAAACTGGTTTTTTTTCCCCTGTGTTCTCAGGGATACGGAAAGACCGCAGAGGAGGGAGAATGTTGAAGCACAAGCGCCAGAGAGATGATGGGGAGGGCAGGAACGAAGCGGAGCCCTCTGGAGACAGGAGATCTGCCAACCTTTGGCCAAGCCCACTCTTGATTAAACACACTAAGAAGAACAGCCCCGTCTTGTCCCTGACAGCCGATCAGATGATCAGTGCCTTGTTGGAGGCTGAGCCCCCCATAATCTATTCCGAGTACGATCCTACCAGACCCTTCAGTGAGGCTTCAATGATGGGCTTGCTGACCAGCCTTGCAGACAGGGAGCTGGTCCACATGATCAACTGGGCAAAGAGAGTGCCAGGTAAGAACACTAAGCTCGACTGTTTTTTTCAGAGCCATTAACTATTCATGAACTGGCTGCGGTATCATGGGAGAAACAGTGGGAAACAATAGTTTGTTATCTAATTGGTTTCAAGGTTACATCAGAATTGGTTAAAATTTTTCAGTATCCATATACTGTAATTCTCCTGGAAGTTAGGATATAATGTTTTGAAATCAAAATCTAGATGATTAAAGTCTTTAATCTGACATTATTTTTAACCCATCGATATTCACCAAAAAATTGGGGGTGGACTCTAGGTAATAAATGCATTTAATATTATATGTTCACAGTGGCAGAAATTTTTAACACTAAGTGATCTATGCCCTATAAATTTTTAATATTGAGGACTTTTCTTCAAAACACCTAAATTATGAATCATCAATTTTACCTTAAAAGATTTTACTTTAAGGTATTTATAGACTAAAGAGATAATATTTTTTTTTTTATTTACTGAATGCCACTTATTCATTCAACTGTCTAGTCTTAATATTTTAGGACAAAGGTAATACAATAGAAAAATAAATTAAGTTCTCATCCCTGAGAGGAGCTTGTAGAAAGATGACAGTGGCTGAAGTGGTACTTGGTCCTTCAGTCGATACTCTCAGAACTGGTGTTCCTGTAAAACTTGACTGTTGCTCTTGTTGTTCAGGGAGAAGAACTCTAGTTATTATGGAAACAAGACTAGAAAATGACCTCCTCCATGCCCCATCATATCCATTCAGGAGCTAACGTAGATGAACCAAGGCAAGAGGAAGTTAAATCTTTTTTTCTGGGCTTATAGATCAAATGAGTAATGAATTTAGACAGCGATTGTCTTGTGTGCTTTCTTTTAATAGATTAAATTAGTTATTACCTATGAAGCAGGGGACTTTTTTTTTTTTATTAAACTATATAAATGTGGAGTTTTGTACTTGCATTTTAGAGGTCTATTATAGGCCAAGAAAAACATATATCTGGCCTTAGATACTGGTTCATGTATTTGCATTTCTTAACATATAAACATGTGGTCCTTTGAATAAGGAGCCAGCAATGTTGTGATCCAAACTTGGTAGAGGGCATCTATTTAGGTAGCAGAGGTTGGGTTACATGGAAACATGGGGATTAACAGGCATATTTAGATTTCAGACTCAGTCCAACTGGCAAATAAAAATTCCCAGCCATCTTTGGAATTAGGAGTTTTAATGAGCACTTACCTACCTTAGCATTCCCATGTGAAGCAGACCCATGATAAGTAAATATTGGAATTTACATGTAATGTGGTTATAGGTTTTATCTTTATATTTATTATTGCCTTTGTTTAAAAAAATACTTTGGGAGAAGAGGAAAAAACAAACAAACAACTAAGGATCATATACCTGAGAGCCAACTCTAGTTACTGTTAAGTTTTATTGTCCTATAAGCGTATATTTTCCTGAATGTAGTTTTGGTAATACTAGCTCCAGAACACTGTTGAAGTCAAGTATATATTTTTCATACTTATCAGTAGACTTCCATCATGACATTTTTATAATTATAAAAATTTGAAGGGCATTTGAAACAATGAGAATTAAGTTCAAATACATTACCAGTGGATGAAGATTTCATGGCAATAATCTTCTGAATTTAGGAATAAAATGGAGCTGGAAATCAAGGGAAGGAAAATATTATGTCCATGCTTAGACATCCCATTGTTAAACCCAGAACTAAACAAATTTATGATAATGTGATGTGTAGCAAAACCACTCTATAACTTGATTATATTAGTTTAAAAGACCTGAATGATTCCAAAATCCTTGGACCAGACTGTATCTTGTTACTTGATGGTTTAAAAAAAAAAGAATTATAAAGGCAAAAATGAAATTATATATATGCTATTGGAATATAGCTGTTGTAAATCAAAAGCCTAGTAGTCTGACCAAGCAGAATAAGAATAGTCATTGATTTTAAAAAGATGAAAAATGAGGGAAGAAAGATGTCTTCTGGAACCATCTTTGAAGGTGATTGTCAAACTTTTCAGAAAATTTGACAAAGTCACATTTTGAAAAGCTTTTTTGTATCCAAATACTCTCTGTCATTAAAAAATATAGTTCACACTGAAAATCTAATATAGACAATATTACATTTATATGGTCACAGTTTGAGAATAATAATAATAATAATAATAATTTAATATAGAGGGAATAGAAAACATCATTAGTAAGAAAGGCAGTAAGAAAGCAGTTATAGAAGAAGTACCTGGAATTAGCTGTATGATACAAAAACCTGCATAGAACATTTGGATATCCTCAGATGGCTATCAGTATAACAGAGATTGTGAATTGACTTCATTTTTTAAAATTTCAGCATTAATGGAGTATAATTGACAAATAAGATTATATTTAAAGTGTACATTATGGTAATTTGATATACTTAGACGTTATAAAAGGATTCCCTATATCTAGTTGATTAAACATCCATCACCTCACACATTTACTTTTTTTTTTCTGATGAGAGCATTTAAGTTCTACTTTCTTAGCAAATCCATTATACAATACAGTGTTTTGAATTATAATCACCATGTTTTATATTAGCTCCTCAGATCTTTTTCATGTTATAGCTGAAAGTTTATACTCTAACCAACCTCTCCCTATTTGTCCCATCCTCTAAACCCTGGCAACCACTTTTCTACTCTCTTTTTGTGAATTTGACTTTTTTTTTTTTTTAGATTCCATGTATAAGTGATACCATGCAATATTAATCTTTTTCTGACTGGCTTATTTCACGTAGCATGATACCCTCAAGGTCCATCCATGTTGCCACAGATGGCAGGATTTCCTTCTTTCTTGTAGCTGAATAATATTCCATTATATATCTATGTAGATATAGATTTATCAGATCTTCCTTAACCATTCATCTGTTGATGGTCACTTAGTTCATTTCCATATCTTGGATATCTTGGCTATTCGAATAATGCTGAAATGAACATGGGACTACAGATATCTCTTTGATATCCTGTTTTCAATTCCTTTGGATATACACCCAGAAAGGGGATTGCTGGATCTTATGGTAGTTCTACATTATTTTGGGGGGGAACTCTTTACTGTTTTCCACAGTGATTGCACCAGATTACAATCTCACCAACAGTATACAAGGATTCCCTTTTCTCCACATCCTCACCAACACTTATTATCCGTTGTCTTTTTGATGATAGCCAACTTAACAGGTGTGAGGTGATATCTCATTGTGGTTTTGATTTGTATTTCCCTGATGATTGGTTGAGGATATTTTTATGTACCCATTGGCATTTGTATATCTTCTTTGGAAAAATGTATATTCAGCTCCTCTGCCCATTTTTTAATCATAGGGGTTTTTTTTCTTTTTTTTTTTTGCTATATGTGCTCTTCATATATTTTGGATATTAACCCTTTATCAGATACATAATTTGCAAATATTTTCTCCCATTTGGTAAGCTGCCTTTTTGTTTTGTTGATGGTGTCCTTTGCTATGCAAAAACTTCTTAATGAAGTCTCACTTGTTTATTTTTGCTTTTGCTGCCTTTGCTTTTGGTGTCAAATCCAAAAAAAACTATTGCCAAGACTGATGTCAAGGAGCTTTTCCCCTATGTTTTCTGCTAGGAATTTTATAGTTTCAGGTCTTACATTCATGTCCTTAATCCATTTTGAATTCATTTTGTGTGTGTGTGTGTGTGTGTGTGTGTGTGTGAGTGGTGTAGATAGGGGTCCAGTTTCATTCTCTTGCATGTGAATATCCAGTTTTCCTAACATATTTTGAAGACACTATCCTGTTGCTATTGAGTATTCTTGGTTCTCTTGTCACATATTAGTTGACTGTATACGCATGGGTTAATTTCTGGGCTCTCTATTCTGTTCCCTTGATCTACTTTTTTTTAAATGCCAATACCATGCTGTTTTGATTACTATAGCTTTGTAATATAGTTTGAAACCAGGAAGTGTGACACTGATGCCTACAGCTTTGTTTTTCTTTCTCATGATTGCTTTGGCTATTTGGGATCTTTTGTGGTTCCATAAAATTTTAGGATTTTTAAAATGTTTTTGTAAAAAATGCTATTGAGACTTTGATAGGAATTTCATTGAACCTGCAGATTGTTTTTGGTAGTATGGACAGTTTAACAGTATTAATTTTTCCAGTCCATGAGCATAGAATATTTTTCTATTTCTTTGTACCTTCTTCAGTTTCTTTCATCAATGTCATAGTTTTCAGTGTTCAGATCTTTCACCTCCTTGGCTAAAGTTATTCCTAGGTATTTTATTCTTTTTAATGCAGTTGTAAATAGGATCATTTCATTCATTTGTCTTTTTGATAGTTTGTTGTTTGTATATAGAAATGCAACTGCTTTTTGCATATTGCTTTTGTATCTGGCAACTTTACTGAATTTATTCTAATAGTTTTTTGGTGGAGTCTTTAGGATTTTCTATGTTTGATGTCATGTCATCTGCAAATAGAGACAATTTTACTTCTTCCTTTTCAATTTGGATGCCTTTTTTCTCTTTTTCTTGCCTAATTACTATGGTTAGGACTCCCAGTACTATGTTGATTAGGAGTGGTGAGACAGGGTACTCTTGTCTTGTTCTTGATCTTAGAGGAAAAACTTTCAATTTCTCACTGTTTAGTATGATGTTAGCTGTGGGCTTTTTATGTATGCCCTTTATTATGTTGAGGTATGTTTCCTCTACACCCACTTTGTTGAGAGTTTTTATCATGAATGGATGTTGAATTTTGCAAATGCTTTTCCTACATCTATTGAGATGATCATATGGTTTTTATCCTTCAGTTTGTTAATGTTGTGTGTTGATTGATTTGTGGATGTTGAACCATCCTTTAATCCCTGGAATAAATCTCACTTGATCATGGTGTGTGATTCGTTTAATGTATTGTTGAATTTGGCTGGCTAATATTTTGTTGAGAATTTTTGCATCTATGTTCACCAGGGATACTGACCTGTAATTTTCTTTTCTTGTAGTGTCCTTGTCTGGTTTTGGTATCAGGGTAATGATGGATTTATAAAATGATTTTGGAAGTGTTTCCTCTTCTATTTTTTGGAACAGTTTGAGATTCTTCTTTAAGTGTTTGGTAGAATCCACCAGTGATGCAATCTGGTCCTAGATGTCTTTGTTGAGATGTTTTTGATTACTGATTAGATTTCCTTACTAGTAATGGTCTGTTTGGATTTTCTGTTTTCATGATTCAGCCTTGGTAGCTTGTGTATTTCCAGGAATTTATCAATTTCTTCTTGTGTCCAATTTGTTGGTGTATAATGATTCATAGTAGTTTCTTATGATCTTTTGTATTTGTGTGGTATCAGTTATAATGTCTCCTCTTTCATTTCTGATTTTATTTATTTGTGATCTTTTTTTTTTTCTCTTGGTAAATCTAGCTAAAGGTTTGTCTATTTTGTTTATCTTTTCAAAAAACCAGCTCTTAGTTTCAAAGATCTATTCTGTTGTCTTTTTAATCTTGATTTCATATTTCCACTCTAATCTTTGCTATTTACTTCCTTCTACTAGTTTTTGGCTTACTTTGTTCTTCTTTTCTATTTCCTTAGATGTAAAATTGGTTGTTGATTTGAGCTCCTTTTTTTCTCAATGTAATGAGTGCTTTCCTTTTTTCTTAATGCAGCTGTAAACTTCCTTGTTAGACTGCTTTGCTGCATTTTGTAAGTTTTGGTATGTTTTATTTCAGTTTTCATCTGTGTCAAGGAATTTTTTGATTTTTCTTTGACCCATTTGTTTTTCAGTAGCATGTTGTTTAATTTCCAAATATTTGTGAATTTTAAAGTTTTCTTCTTGTACTTGATTTCTAGTTTCATACCATTGTGGTTGGAAAAGATACTTTATATGATTTCAGTCTTCTTAAATTTATTGTCTTATTTTGTGTTCTAACATATGATCTATCCTGGAGAATGTTCCATGTGTGCTTGAGAAAAATGTGTTTTCTGCTGCTATTGGATGAAAAGTCTGTTAAGTCCATCTGGTCTAATATGTAGTTTAAGTCCAATGTTTTCCTTATTGATTTTCTGTGTGGGTGATCTACGCGTTGTTGAAAGTGGGGTATTGAATTTCCCTACTATTGTTGTATTGCTGTCTATTTCTCTCTTCAGGTCTGTTAATATTTGTTTCATGTGTTTAGGTGCTCCTATTTTGGGTGCATAAATATTTGCAAATATTATATCCTCTACTGGATTGACCCCTTTATCATTATATAATGACTTTTTGGTCTCTTATTAAAGTCTTTTGCTTGAATTCTATTGTGTCTGAGATAAGTATAGCTATCCCACTTTCTTTTGGTTTCCATTTGCATGGAGTATCTTTTTTCCATTCTTTCACTTTCTATCTGTGTGTGTCCTTAAACCCAAAGTGAGTATCTTGTAAGGAGCATACAGTTGGATCTTGTTTTCTGATCCATTCATTCACTCTATGTCTTTTCATTGGAGAATTTAGTCCATTTACATTTAAAGTAATTATTGATAGGTGTTTACTTATTGCCATTTTGTTGATTTTTTTCCTGGCTGTTTGTAATTTCCCTGTTTCTTTTTTCTTCTCTTGCTCTTTTCCTTTGTGGTTTGATGACTTTCTTTAGTGGTATGTTTAGATTCCTTTCTCATTATCTTTTGTGTATCTATTATAGGTTTTTGCTTTGTAGCTACCATGAAGCTTACATACAACAACTTATATTTATAAGTCTATTTTAAGTTGATAACAACTTCTAAAGCTCTATATTTTTACTCTCCTTCCATGTTTTATGTTTGATGTCACAATTTACATTTTTACTACTTTTCATACTAGATCTATAAGTTAATTACCCACCATCATTACAACATTAGAGTATTCTGAATTTAACTCTATATTTACCTAATTAGTAAGATTTATACTTTCTTTTTTTTATTGAAGGATAGTTGATTTACAGTGTTTCTGGTGTAAAGAGATTCAGTTGTGTGTGTGTGTGTGTAAATTCTTTTCCATTATAGGTTATTATAAGATATTGAATATAGTTCCCTGTGCTATACAGTAGGTCCTTGTTGTTTACCTATTTTATAGATTTATATGTTCATATGTTTTTCTGTTACAATTAGCATCCTTTCATTTAAGCTTGAAGAAGTACCTTTAACATTTCTTGTAAGTCTAGTCTAGTGGTGATGAACTCCCTCAGCTTTTGCTTATCTGGTAAAGTGCTGATCTCTCCTTCAACGCTGAAGGACAACTTTGCTGGGTAGAGTATTCTTGGATGGTGTTTTTTTTTTTTTCTTCAGCACTTTGAGTATATGATGCGACTCCCTTTTGCTCTGGAAAGTTTCTGCTGAAATACTGCTGATGGTCTTATCTATTGATAGCCTTGTATGTAACAAGTTGTTTTTCTCTTGGTGCTTTTAAGATTATCTCCTTGTTTTTAACTTTTGACACTTTAATTTTAATGTGTCTTGATGTAGGTCTCTTTGGGTTCATCTTATTCGAAACTCTCTGAGCATCCCGGATCTGGATGTTTGTTTCTTTCTCCAGGTTAGGGAAGTTTTCAGCTATTATTTCTTTAGCTTTCTGTTCCCTTCAGTTTCTCTTGTACTGACCTTTTCTGGGACCACTGTGATGTGACTGTTGGTTTTCTTGATGTTGTCCTTATATAAGTTCCTTAAGCTGTCTTCACTCTTTTTCATGCTTTTTTCTTTTCACTCCTCTGATTGGACGAATTCTACTACCCTGTTTTTGAATTGCTGGTCCTTTCTTCTGCTTGATCTAGCTGATGTTGAACCCTTCTATTGAACTTTTCAGTGCAGTTATTGTATTCTTCAGTACTGTAATTTCTGTTTGATACTTTCTTATATTTCCTATGTCTTTAGTGAATTTCTCACTTTGTTCATGCCTTGTTCTTCTGACCTTGGTGAGCATCTTTGTGACCATTACTTTCAACCCTTTATTAGGTAAATCACTTATCTACATTTCATTAAAGTCTATTTCTGAGGTTTTATCTTGTACTTTTGTTTGGAACATATTCCTCTGTTTTTTCACTTTCCTTGACTCTCTGTATTGGTTTCTGTGCTTTAGATAAAACAGCCACCTCTTCCAGTCTTGAAAGAGTGGGTTCATGTTGGAGATGAACCTTACTGTTCAGCCCAGGCTGAGCTCTTGGTTGTCTCTCAGACCTTTGTGATTTTCCAAGGTGACTTCTTTGTTCTTAGAGGCTCCCAATAGTTGAGGGTATGCCAAGACCTGTCAGTATCCTAAAGGGGAGGATCTCACTGAGCATGTAGATACAGGCTGATTGGTAGCTGGACCCTCAGGTAACAGCTTTTAAAGTATACAAATAGATCCCTTTTAGGGGAAGACTGGGTGATGGGATTTTCTGTTTGCTTCCTCTGTGCTGAGCCTTGGCAGGGTAGCCCCTTAAGAATATTTGTTTGGGGGCTTCCCTGGTGGCGCAGTGGTTGAGAATCTGCCTGCCAGTGCGGGAGACATGGGTTCGAGCCCTGGTCTGGGAGGATCCCACATGCCGCGGATCAACTAGGCCCGTGAGCCACAACTACTGAGCCTGCGCGTCTGGAGCTTGTGCTCCGCAACAAGAGAGGCCGCGATAGTGAGAGGCCCGCACACCGCGATGAAGAGTGGCCCCCGCTCGCCGCAACTAGAGAAAGCCCTCGCACAGAAACGAAGACCCAACACAGCCATAAATAAATAAATTAATTAATTAATTAAAAAAAAAAAAAGAATGTTTGTTTGTTAAAAGCCTATGGGGCTGGCAAGTGCAGGCTTTGCTGGCCACTAGAGCCAGGTGATCAAGGGATGTATTCCTTAGGTGGCAGCTGCAAAAGCTAGGGCGCCAAACGTGTGTACAAGCTCCTCCCCGGGAGATATTGGCAATTTGGAGCAGCCTACAGGGAGAATGCAGAGATCGTGTCTCCTGCTTTCCCAATCTCTGGGGAGAATCAGTCAGTCCCTAGATTGTGCTAAATTAGAAACCTGACTCTCAGGTAACAGCTTTTAAAGTATGCCAATGGACCTTTTTCAGGGAAACACTGGGAAATGCATGTATCTGTTTGCTTCTTTTGTGCTGGACCCTGGGAAGATAGTGAGTCCATTAAGAACAATTTGATTGCTCTAGTATTATGGGTGTGGTTGATGTAAGCCCTGTTGGCTTCCAGAGCAATGTGCTTTGGGGGCCTACTCCTGGGGTACTAGATGTTGGGACCAAACCCTTCCCTTCCCAGGTAGAAGCTGGGAGTTGTGAGTTCCCTTCTGATTTTATGGCATTGTGCCAGGGTTTGGGTGTGGAGTTTCAGTGAGAGTGTGTCTCAGCCTTTCCTACCCATTTCAAGGAGGGTATTTTCTCATTTGCCTAAAGTGAAGGAATCATTCGGCTAGTCTCTGGATTTCTTTTAGGGGAAATCACTCTGTTTGTAGGGGACATTTGGTATGCCTGTGGGAGTTTTGAGTTCAGAGGTCTCCTATGTCTCCATCTTGGACCATAACCCCCAGTTGACTTCATTTTGCATGATGAATTTTAATAAAAATAATCAGTTCATTGAACTATTCTAGTAGTTCTAGAAGTACGTTTTTACTAACAGAGTATTATCAGAATTTTCAAATGTTGGTGATTGTAAGTTGAATTTTCCTTTCTCGTAATTATCTAGGGCATATTTTTTGACTTGTAATATCTCTCTACTCAGACTCAAGACGTGAAGAGCATTATGATAAAATATATCATACAAGTATGATAATCAAGTTCCCATCTGTAAAGTACTTATAGCTGACCTGGCTTAAGATCACATCACGACATTAATTTTTTTCCCTCTGCAATTTAAAAACAATAGCAGCAAGGAGAATGATAAAAACCTACCTACGTCACTCTGACAGGTGATGCTTTTTTATAACAGGTGTTACATATCTCCTTTTTTGATATCTAGCTATAGAGAAGGATTTTTCTCTTTATTGTTTGTACTGAAATTTGTTTATCTTTACGAAGCACTTTACACAATCTATCCATGGATGGAGAGTTCGTTTTAAAAGAGATTGTTAAATCTTAATTCATTATTATCCTATACACAATGACACTTGTCAACAAATGTAACATCATTATCTGAAGGTCAAAAAGGAAAAAACGTATGACTGCAAAGTTGTTATATTTTTAATTTCTGCATCGCACTTTATTGCATCATTGATTGGCTGATTCTTATTTTTCAGTGTTAATCAAGTACATTTGATTTTTTCCCCCAGAAGCTTGAATTGCATCAGGAAGCCGTTAATTTGATTTATTAAAAATTATGCCTTTTCCAAAATTCACTATAATTTTATATACCTCAAGGGCAATTTCATACTTCAAGTTTGTGTTCTAGTTCTGTTTAATAGATATTTGGGCAAATATCTAGCCCTGGGCTCTTCACTGCCCTTTAAAGGCTGAAAAGTAGAAGCTTGACAGTCTCACTGAGCCCCAGGCACATCTCAGTGGGTTATGAGTGTGCTGAAGTTGCTGGCCCAGGAAGAAGAATAAAGGGGACATATGTTCACAGTCAAGCTCATGTGAAACATACTACCTTAACCACTTCTTCAGCCTTTCAGTGGCAAACTAGATGGCCTTTCTCCTCCTTTCCTGCCTAGGTCGCTCTGTACTCAATACTAGACGAGTCCCCTCTTCCTTCTGAGCCCCCGACTCCCCATCATTTTACTGTGGGTTTCTTTCTTGCTGTTTGGCCCCAGGGAGAGGGGAGAGGTTCACTTTTTCTGGGCATGCCCCCCACCAACCCCAAGCTCAGGTTTCTCTGGAGCTTCTTGTGTTATCTCTGAGACTTCATGGTTGTCTTAGCTGTTCCAGGGCTCAAGGCTGCTTCTGACTCTCTGTTCACCAGGAATCCAGTAATTACCTTCCTGGACTCTAATATTCATCCTCATCATACAAGTTAGCAATGAATCGAGCTCAGGAAATGCTTGTTGAATGAACGAATAAATGAATGAATGAAAGAAGCCTTTGGAAACTAATGATTTTTAAGAAATCTCTGAGCCCTGTTAGAACTCAATTTTTCCATAAAGTCGAAGTGATCTTTAAAGTTGTGGTGTTACTCTTTTTCACCTCCCTTCAGAATCTACCTGCTGTTATGACATCCTTCTAGCAGCTGCCTTCACGAGACTCATTTCCAACCATTCTTTTGTGAGGGCCAGAGCAATATCCAGAGGCATGTACAGAACTTGGGCTCTGAGGACTTTAACAGGCTTCACTTGGCTAGCAGCAAGGTTGTTTCACTTCACGAGTGTAATTTAAACCTTAAAATGGGTATGGCCAAGGGGCCAAGGAGAGGGCACAATACCTCAGTCTGGGAATTGGGAGCATCTTCAAGGAACACATTTTATTCTGGGAGGTTCCTGTGGATTCTAGGGACTTGGCAATCCTACCCAGTACTCTGATTCCCAACTTGTAATCAGAGCAGTGGACCTTACTTTAAAGCTGTCATAGTTTTCCAGCCTGTTTCAGCATGGCACAGTGATGAAAGATAACTTGGAAGTGACTTGGAAGCATGGGTGACATCCCAGAGAGGCGACAGATACTTATGTTTAAGGGTAAGATTTGCGGTTTAGACTTTGCAACCTTTCTATAATAAGAGCCTTGGGACTGGGTTAGAATTACCCCGGCATGAATGGTGGCAGCCCCCTGGGAGCTTTCTTTGGAGCACTCAATTTCCAAGTCAGCCTTGCCCAGCTTTTCACTGCTCCTCTGGAAGCTCTGGTTGAAATCCAAGAAAAGCACCTACTTCCTGATTTTTCTTTCACGTGAAACTTTGAAGCCCCATTGAAGAGTGTTGGCCCAGATGCTGTTAAGCCTTTAAAATACGTTTCTCATCTCGAGAGCGTTTGAGAAAAATACCCCATCTGGGCTTCTTTGCCCCACCCTCCTCAGGGTTCTGTTTCCGTGAGTCTGGGGTTGGGGGGGGCCAAGGGTTCTCAAGCCTCCTCGTGGGGAGTTGTTGGCCTGTGGCTGTGCTACTTCTGGGGCAGGGGGGAATTTGGCATGGAGAATGTCAGTTTTTTTGTATCTATTTTTGTGCTAAACAGATGTAATACTACTGAAGTGTGTTGAAATAGGTTGAATTGTATACTCCCAAAAACATGTGTTGAAATTCTAACCCCTAGTACCTCAGAATGTGATCTTATTTGGAAATAGGGTCTTTATAGAGGAAATCAAGTTCAAGTGAGATCATTAGAGTGGGCCTTAATCTTTTAAAAAGAGGAAATTTGGATTCAGAGATGGACACGCAGGGAGGGAAGATGATGTGAAGACTCACAGAGAAAAGATGGCCATGTGATCGCAATGATGCTTCTCCAGGCTAAGGAACGCCAAGGACTGCCAGTAAGCACCAAAGGCAGACGAGGCAAGGACGGATCCTCCCCAAGAGGCCTCTGAGAGAGCACGGCCCTACTGACACCTTGATTTCAGACTCCTAGCCTCCAGAAAGGTGAGGCAATGCATTTCTCTTGTTTTAAGGCACCCACTATTTAATACTTTGTGTGACAGTTCTAGGAAACGATTACCAATTGTTTTAAAAATAAAAGGGACTTCTATTTCTAAGGCAAAAGAAATAAGGAGCTTTTGATTTTAAAAGGGATGTTTGGCTCACCTGGTGGAGGCTTGGCTAATCATTTACTCTTGTAGATTCTCTCCTTTGCCTGTCCAAGTGCTCCACTGAACTTGTGGCTTTGAAGTTGTTTTAGAACTTTAACAGTTCCATGCATCTACCTGGCAACTACCTGGTAAAAATTTTTAACCAACAAAAGAATGTTTTCATCTGGTACTTTAATAGTTTCCTCTTTTGCATTTATATCTTTGATCCATTTGAAGTCATCCTGGTTTACACTATGAGGTGCGACTCCAACGTTGTTTTTCTACAGGTGGCTGCACAGTTGTTTCAATTCCATTTATTGAACGGCCTCCTACAGAAGTATTGTTAAGACTTTTCTTGACCTTCCAAGTTGACTATTTGTTAAGAGCTTTTAAAGTAGAGTGATAGATATGACCCATTAGTTTACATGGTTGGTTATTTTTTTTCCCAATTCTAAAATCAAAAATAAAAAAAGAAAATAAGGGATTTATTCACAAGTTATAAATTTTGCCTAATTTATATTAACTGAATATATAATGTGATTTGGTTATCTTGTGTAGATGTATTTCATAACATTCCACTGATCTTAGAAATAAGAAGCAAAAGTTCAAGAGACGTGATACATTTTGAAAAGACTAGTGCTGATAAGAGGTAATCAGTAGAATTACCATTCAATATTCATAGGACAGAAAAATTGTTCCCAGGAGAGAAAAATAAGGATGTACCAAGCTTCCCTTCTCTCTTTTCCCATCTGTTGAAAGCGTTCCCCAGATACTCCAGTACTGGGCCCTGAGCGCTCCTGCTGCTTTTAACCAACTTGAAAAGCTAGTGTCCTCAGAGCCTCAGCTGTTTACTTTTAGGCTCACGATTTCCAGATTTCTTTCTGTAGGTCCCAACACCTAAATTTTCAGTTCCCACTTTCAACTGCCCACATATCTACTGATATATATGAAACCAAACTAGCTGTTTTCTCTTTCTCCCCCTTATGGCAAACTCATTTGTTTCTCCTAATCCTCTCCATTTCTGCCAGGGGCTCCACCCTTCTCAGGTTTTTTTTTTTTTAATTAAAAAAAAATTTTTTATACAGCAGGTTCTTATTAGTTATCTATTTTATACAGATGAGTGTATATATGTCAATCTTCTTCATTGCGGTACATGTGCTTCTCACTGCGGTGGCTTCTCTTGTTGTGGAGCATGGGCCCTAGAGTGCACGGGCAACTACTCTAGAGTAGTTGTGGCACGTGGGCTCAGTAGTTGTGGCTTGTGGGCTATAGAGCGCAGGCTCAGTAGTTGTGGTACACGGGCTTAGTTGCTCCGTGGCATGTGGGATCTTCCTGGACCAGGGCTCGAACCCGTGTCCCCTGCATTGGCAGGCGGGTTCTTAACCACTGCACCACCAGGGAAGTCCCCACCCTTCTCATTGACCTAACTTTGGAAACGTCTTTGTGTCTGGCTCTTCTTCACTGTGGACCATCAGTTCTTCCTCTTCAACATCTCTAGATTTTGGCTTTGTTTTCAATCCACTGTCACCAGCCTGGTCCACATCCTCATTGTCTTCCAAGCCCAAATTACTGTAATATTCTCCTAACTGGTCTTTTTTGGTTCCAGCCTCTCCTCCCTTCAACTTCTACTCATCACTGCCAGAGTAATTTCTGTAAATCATCATTTCAGAATGCTCCACTCCCTATATTAGTTTCCTATGGCTGCCATAACAAGGTTTCACAAACTGGGTAGCTTAAAACAATAGAAATTGATTGTCTCACAGTTCTAGAGGCTGCACATCTGAAATCAAGGTGTTAACAGGGCGATGCTCTCTCTGAAGCTCTAGAGGAGAAGCCTTCCTTGCCTCTTCCTAGCTTCTGGAGGCTGTTGGCAACCCTTGGCATTCCTTTGCTTACAGATACATCTCTCCAATCTCTGTCCCTCTGTTGTCACAGGATGTTCTCCTTGTGTGTCTGTATCTAAATTTCCTTCTCCTTATAAGGACACCAGTGTTATTGGATTTAGGGCCCACCCTAATCCAGTATGACCTCATCTTACTTGATTAAATCTGCAAAGACTATTTTTGAATAAGATCACATTCATAGATTCTGGGTGAATATGAATTTTAGGGGAAACAGCTATTCAATTAAAAATTTGGCAGTGGACTTGACTGTCTAACTTAGCAATGGCTTTAACAGATAAGTGATAGTGTACCTTGATGCCTAAAATGCAGAATTAGACTATGCCTCAGGGCGCCAAACCCTAGGTTAACCTTTTTCAGACAGACCCTTGTGAAGGACCTTGTAGAAAAGCTGTTCACCAACTCGGTCTCTCCCATCTTATTTGATTTCTACTTTCCAATCTGATCTCCTTGCCTCACCCTTTCCTTCTGCCAGTCTCGCCTCCACACAGTGTTCATTTTATTTTTCTTCTGCTTGAATACCTGCATCTCCCTCTCTCTGTTTCAATTCTATACTCATTTTTTTCCCCTAAAGGAACACCTCAACTTCTACTTCCTTTCTGAAACTTCAGGCTAGCTTAATCAGTGTAATCTTGGATTGAATTTGCCATCACAGTATAACCAGTCCATGGTCCAGAGTGCCTTGTCAGATGTATATAGATGAACTAAATCAACCAGGGTCTAAAACACAGCAAGAGCTCTTAAACTGTACTCTTATTTCTCTGATGGTAGATTTGTTGCTGGATGATTCATTTATACTATGATTGGATGTCTTCTTTTAAATGGAAAGATGAATAGGTGTCTCTTGATGGCTGGGTGTCTCTTTTTGTCCAGGGAACTTTGTCAAAGGAAAAGTATTTTTACAATCTAGGTTGACTTGCTTAAGCCCTGAACTTGTTCTTTAAAAGCTGTATATGTGCAAAATGCATTTATATTAAATTAATCATATTTTAATTGTAGTAAGGGTGTCTTTCATTTATATAAAACCTGCTACAGATACAGCTATGTGAAGTGATCCTTCCTTTGACAAAACAAATGTTCTTATTTTTATTGAAATATGCTTCTTCAGAAATTGAGATTTCTTAGCATTATGACCATTTGGCCTGACTATAGTATAGCTGCGTTCTCAGAATGACCCTGAAACTGTATGGCTTCTCCGAGACACATGTGGCTTTCTTCTTGGGATGAGTGCACTTGATCTTTTGGCTTAACCAATTCTCTGTCTAGATCCCTGGAATCCATTTATCCCTAACAGGGGTGTATTTAGACACACTGTGGGCTTAGCCTCTGTGTGCCCTAAGCGTCAACATGGCCAAACTGATGTTTCAACTTCCCTGCTATCCAATGGAAGTTACACCTCAGTGATGTAAGATGTTAGTTTTCCTTAGGGGGTTGAAGACCAGAGAACTGCAAAAAGGAGAGAAAATCAGTATTGGCCCTAATGGGATCTAAGTAGGTGGAGCCATCAAAAACAAGGAGAACCTCAGAAGGAGTAGGGGAGTAGAATTAAAAGAATTCACCTATTTCCTATACAACTCTGTAAAACCAGTAATTTCTACAGAAATCTCAATCAATAGATTTGAAATTTGTTTCATCCCACCACACTGTTATTGCTTTCATAGGAACCAGAGAGCTCTAATCAACAGGTTTACACTGTAGTCTTTATGTTAGACTACAGTCTAAACTGACTGTTTATTTGGGCCACAATTATTACTTTTCTCTCCTCACTTCCCCCCCCCACCCCCAGGTCTCAAATACTCATGTTAAACATTTTTCTTGCTATTGTGAAAATAAATACACTGCCTCTAGCAAGTGCTTAAACAGTGAAGCAGGTTGGAAAGTATTAGTATTAAGCTAGATATAATATAGAAATATGTTCTTTTTCTCTAAATCAAATACTTTATTTCCTAGAGGAGGCAGTGTGACTGTTCTCTTAAGGTGATTCCTAGCTGAAAATGGTAATAGCCATTAGGTAAATAGATGCCCACTCTACACCCCTGCTGTTGCACAGAGGGTGGGGAATTAGAAAAAGTGCTGTGATAAGGTCCTTTTACTGCTTGTGGTATTCTAGCATTAATAGTAAGGTTGATACAACCTTGGGGTTGTTTATATTTAATTTTTAAGCTCACCTGAGTCACCACAAGCAGCTTGGTGTTAGTTCATCTTCTTCAAAAGGGTAAGTGACAAAATTAGCTGTTCTTGTTGGGCACCTCTAGTTCCGGGGAATCTTAGAGATTCAATTCTTGTTGCCTTGGTTACTAAACTGTTCCATGCAGTTTGCTCAACTTCAAATGGGTACTTCTCTTACGAACATTCTCCCTTGTAAGTAAATTGCTTGATGTGTTGAAATCTAATTTCTGCTTAAAAATTCTTGAGTCAAATTCACCATGATTTAGTTCAAAAAAACAAATGGCCTTGTCTTTTTGGTCTAGATTTTTTCACCTAGTTGCACCTAGCAGAGCCCCTAACACAATAATATGAAAAATTAGCAGTGTGATTGCTAAACAAAATTTAATAAAATGGTGGCAGTGCCTGTCTCTAGAGGGAATTGAAGTTTCTCTTTGTAGTATAGCATGTGTTTATCGTGTGACCGTTTCATAAATATGAAATCTAGTAAAATGGTAGGTAGTTTTTCTCTGGAGGGTGTTAAAAGTGTCTCTTCATAGAATAGCATGTCACGTAATAACATTTGGTTCTTTTTACCTGGTCAAGGTGTTTGCCTAAATTTGCTTAGGGCATTTGAAAGTCATCCTTGAAAATTAGTGGATAAATGCTAAGAATTTGAGAAATCATTCAAGGCCTTAAGCTGTGGCCTCAAGCATGCATTTAAGTTGTATCTGGCAGTGTTTTTCTTCTTGTATCAATCAGGCAGAAATGGGATATAATCAGTTTTGTTTTTTCTTTATTGCTGTGCACAATTCATAAATATAAACTGAAAAAAAATACTGCCCCTTCTTGAGTAGATCTGAAATTCCCCAAACTATGATCCAGAAGAATGCTACCTTTATAGTGGGTCTGTGAGAGTGGAAGGCTCCACTGAGGCTGATTAAGAAAGATTTCAAATTTAAAAGGTTGACAAATATGTAGATATATATCAAATAGTCAGTTAGCATCTAATAAATGTATCAAAACACATGACTCACAATCTCATGAAATCAGAGAGAGCTACTTAAATATCTTTTCATTTTCCTTCTTAATAGCAGATCACTTTGACTGAATCTTTAGTGGAAAAATAACTGTCAGAACAGGAACATGGTTATTATTAGCCTCGTTAATCATTTTCTGATTTGTCTTGTTCACGTTTAGTAAATGGAACTTAATATAACTTAGAAGCTACATTTTTAAAAAATGAGGTATGGACGGATAGTGGTTATGGTTGCACAACAATGTACTTAATGGCACTTAAATGTGGTCAAAATGGTAAATTTTATGTTATGTATATTTTACCACAATAAAAAAGGAGTTATAATACTTTACGTCAGATACATGAAAAGGAAAGAGGCATCACATGGCAAAAAGGTAATAGAGAAAAATGATACAAAATTCAGAGGTCATTTCTTTTATCCAAAACTTTGAATTTGATTTTTAGGTAGAATATAAACACATTGTAAAAAGATAAATTAATAATCCAATGAAGTGGAGTGGAATAATGAACTAGAAACAGGTTATACCTTAGACTCTTAGAGAGTCTTCTATAATAAGAGCACAGTTTCATTCATTTTACAGTGATTTAATGAGTTCCTCCTACATGTTCTACGTGTGGGAATACACTAGAGAGCAAAAGTGACAAAATTCCTGCTTTCAAGGAACTTCTCTTTCAGTGTGCTAGCTGTCACATGAGGAATGTGAATGCAGTTATTATGGTTTGTCCATTTTCCACATGAAGAAGAAGAAGTGGAGCTGAATTTAGTGATTTATCTGTTACAAATAGTAGCTAACTAGGTGTCAGGCACTGTTCTAAGCATTTAACTGATATTAACTCAGCTGAGTGCTTTTATTGTTCCCATTTTATAGAAGAGGAAACTGATGGACAGAGAAGTTAATAAAGTTTAGTATTAGGGAAACAATTTGCATTCTAGGATACTTTCCTGTGTGAAATTCTTAGAATAGTCTAAAAAAGTGATTACGCAGTTTCAAGAAGTTGTACCATTTTATCACTATTAGATTAAAAAAAAAAGCAAAATAACATCTACTCCCCCTTCTCCTGCCATAAGACATAGACATCATCAAGAGGGTCTGTATAATCAAAGCTAATTGAGATTTGATTGTTCTTTGCTTTGGTTTGTTTTGTTTTTACATGTTGTTACAATTAAGAAAAAAAAACATTCCTGAGTTATATCAGCTCCTGCCAATTTTTCTGAGTTAATATTAACTACGTTTTGGCTACATTTAAATGCTTTAAGCTATCCTGCAAGCTTAAAGTATTTGTACATACAAATATTTACATGAAATTGGAAAGAATATAGGGATAAGAAATTGTACCTATTTTAGAAGAAATCCTATTTCAAATATAACTTTTTTTTTTTAGGATTAGAATCAACCAGTTGTAGCAGAAAACCCCCAAGTAATAGTGGCCTAATATACAAAGCTTATTTGTCTCTCACATAAAATAAATCTGTACTTCTTTACCAGTAGTATGGCAGCTCCACAGTCAAAACGACCCAAGCTCTTTCTGAGTTTCTGTTTCCTAGCCTAGCCCAAGGCTTCCATTCTCAAGGTCAACTCTTGGTCCAGTGTGGCTACTGGAGCTTCAGCCATCATAGCTGCATTATAGACCACAGAAAAGTGGAAGAGGGAAAAGTCAGTAGTATTACACTTTGCTGAAAAAGCTTCCTTTAAGGAGCCTCGTCGGAAGTCTTGCTCAGCACTTCCTCTTATATCTCATTGGTCGGAACTTAGGCTCCATCTGGCTGCAAGAGACACTGGGAAATATAGTCTTTAAGCTATGTACATTGTACCTGGAATAAAATCTGAGTTCTATTGTAATAATAAGAGTTGAATGGATATTTGGTAGACAAGTAGCAGTCTCTACTGCAAGTTATCTTTATATCATAATTGGAGAGTTAGACATTCTCTTTAATGAATATTCTGACTTGAATATTCATTTATATGCTGAACATCAACATATATCACAGATAGATCATTTTAAAAAAGAATCAGAACATGAAAAAACAAAATTCACATGAAAGCCATATTGAAAAAAATCTGCTACTTCTTGAGTGTTTTATTATCAAGCATTGGGTGAAGTATCAAAGTATCATCACAATATTCCTATGAGTTAGGTACTATCACTGTGGCTGTGTTACAGAGAAAAGAAACAGAGGCATCAAGATGAAAGCAGCTTTCCCAAATGGCATGAGCTAAGAAGTGGTAGAGCTCTGGGAAGTCTGGTTCCTAATGCTGTACCTTCAAAGCCCTTGCATGATGCTGCTTCATTTTGTCATTCAGGATGTTGCAGTATTTCAAGACGTTGCAGCTGGTCATCATGAGCATTGATGACTGTTTTATGGTCTGGTGAGAAATTCTGGCTGTTCAAGTTATTTAACTGTTGGGATTCTGTACCCATGTGATTGTACTGTATGCATATTTTTTAAAATGTGTGCAGTAGATCAAAATACACACACTCACATTTACCTCTGAGAATAGTTCTTGAAGGAAGATTTTCTGTATGCGAGGGAATGTGTTCTGAGCACAAGTAGTGGACAAATATTACATACTTGTCTTCAGAGGGCTGAGATACTGAGTCCTCAGATGCTGAGACCCAGGACCCAGCATCAGTGCCAACTGAGAACCAACAGCTTCAGTGACCTGAAGTTTTTAGTTTTTGCATTACTTCTGCTTTTGCCCCTATTTGAGATTCAAAGATGATGAATTTGAAGTGGAGTTCTACTTCTTCCACTGGAGGAGACAAAGTTTCTGCAACTGCTCGTGTGTGAGAGCATGCATGAGTGTGTGTGTGTGTTTAGAGAAATTCCACGCATCTGCAGGGAGCGCTGTCATTAGCAAGGAGAGTGGTGTGGAGTGGAGAGGAGAGTGAGGAGGAATTGGGGACCAGGACTGGCATCTCCCTGGGGCTCCAGAACCACTCACCTAAGTATATAAATGCAAACACTCCCCAATGTATGAACTGGTCATCTTGGGACAGAAATGTTCAACAGGAAATGCCCTCTTCAACCCACACATTTTCAGGGGTAGAGCTTGGCTTGTTCTTCCATCTTTGTTTGAATCATCCCATTAATCAACCATAGTGAAAGATCACTTAGTCATCTGTGAAACTGTAAACTCTTCATTGTTAGGAATCACTGGTGTGGCACACATCTTTTTCTACTCATGAACAAATGCAAACTCAAATGCTGATTTTTCTCATGAGTTTTTGTTTAATGTTTCTTCTGCTAAATAATCACAGCCTCTTTTCTCATGTCTCCCCACCCAGCTAATCATCTTTTCTCAGTCTCTATGCTCCAACATGTCTCAGAAGATTCATGGCCAGTGCGGTGCCATGGGTGGCTCCTGTCTAGGAGCCATTTGTGAGCTTTTATTTTGAGGGACCTGCAACCCTCAGAGGTTGCAAAGCTGGTCTGGGGGGATTCCCGTGCTGGAGCACGGGTGGTGAATCTGAGACCCGCAAACCCAGGAAGCCTACTGCCTTATCACAGTGTATCTCAACCTTTTTGTTCATTATTGCTGCCCCAAGTAGAAAAATTTAATGTAATTTAATTTAGAGAACAATCAGAAACTACAGAATAGGACTTTATCAGGTACCCACAGCTTTGGAAGACCACAGACCGTTGTTATAGCCAAGATTTTTTGATCCCCCAGATCTAAGTTTTCCCTTGTCAGAGATAATAATGGTCCCTGATGAGAACAGATGCATTAATATAAGAGGTCCACTACTCCATATGAGCACAAAACATTGAATAATATGTCTTACACATGTATGGACTATGTTCTCAAGTATTTATAGACCCATGGAGCCAGTAGTCCAGTTTCTAGAACAGTACCTGGAACATAGTAAGCGCTTATTAACTATTTGTCGACTGTTGCATGATCAATAAAATACAAATTCAGTCTACACATTACTGATCTCAGTATTTTTGGGTTATTATACATTTTCTCAATCAACACTCACTAAAAGGACATTAATGTGTGTGCTTAGGGGAAGGGGGTTGGGGTAGGTCCTCAGACTCTACTGATGTTCCAGTGGAGTCTCTGCACTTTAAAAAGTCGAGAAACACTGCCTTAAGGAGCCCAGAGTATGGTTGGAAATGGCGGCTAATAATTTATTGATTATTTTGTTCACTTAGCAATTTTCATGCTACAGGCCCGGGACTGTTCTGGGTGCTTGGGATACATCAAGCCCCACTTCCCTGGTGCTTACTGTCTAGTGGAGGAGATGAAAAAACCCAACGTGATGAACAAGTGAACTATCTATTTTTGGAAGATGACAGTGGACGAAGGAAAAGGAGAGAGGGAGACAGGGGAGCAGGAGTGGGGAAGGGGGAGGGGGTGGGTCAGAATAAAACTCTCGGAGAGAGCATTTGTGCAACACTTCAAGGAGGAGATGAGAGAGTTGGTTAGTCATGTGGAGGAAACAGCATTCCAGGCAAAGGGCCCAGCGAGTGCAGAGTCCTTGGAGCAAGATCAGTTCTAGAACATTCTAGGAACAGGAAGGAGGACAAGAGCAGAAGGAGGCAGGAGCGAGTTAGGAGAAGACGTGGCCTGAGAGGGGAGGAATGGGGGCTCATGCGAGTCCCTGTAGCAACTACGATTTTGGCTTTTATTTGGAGGGAAATGGGGTCTCATGCAGGATTTTGAAGGACATATGACTTACATTACAACGGTTCACTGTGGCTTGCTGGTTTGAGAAGAGCCCCAAAGAGGACCAAGGGTCGAGGCAGGGAGAGCAGTTGAGAGGCTACGACAGTAAGTAGGTGAGAAATAAGGAGTGATGGCGGCTCTGACAAGGGTGGTAAGAGTGGCAGTGAGGGGTGGTCACACCTTGAATATTTCTTAAGGAGGAGCTGACAGGATTTTCCTCATGGGCTGGGTGTAGAGTGTGAGAGAATGAACGGTGTCAAGGATGGCTCTAGTTATTTTCGCCTGAATAATTAGAAGGTGGACTTGTCAGCAACTGATATGGAGAAGTCTACAGGTAGTGTTTTCTGGGGGGGAAATCAGTTCAGTTTTGAAATATTTTCAGACCATCCAAGCAGAGGTGTTCTGGGATTTGGAAGTGGGTCTGGACTTGATATAATGTCATGAGTCCCCAGCATAGAGATGATTGAAATCACCAAGGAAGTGAGTATAAGAAAAAAGAGAAGGAAATTGGTGTTTTCATATTCCTTTTTCTTTATCTTATATATCTACTCTATTGTTAGATTATGCCACTTTTTCTTCACATCTAGAAATTTTCAAACATCTGAAAAAAAAGTGGAAAAAATGGTACAATTCCCTACAAAACACTTGTGTATGTATGTGTATTTTAATTTATTTATTTTTATTTATTTATGGCTGTGTTGGGTCTTCGTTTCTATGCGAGGGCTTTCTCTCTTTGTGGCAAGCGGGGGCCACTCTTCATCGCGGTGCGCGGGTCTCTCACCATCGCGGCCTCTCTTGTTGCGGAGCACAGGCTCCAGACGCGCAGGCTCAGTAATCGTGGCTCACGGGCCCAGTTGCTCCGCGGCATGTGGGATCTTCCCAGACCAGGGCTCGAACCCGTGTCCCCTGCATTAGCAGGCAGATTCTCAACCACTGCACCACCAGGGAAGCCCTGTATGTGTATTTTAAAGAAAACTTCAGACACTATATTTCTGCACCCATAAATATTAATACCTTAGTGTATATCTCTACTAGAGAAGGACTTTTAAAAATAGAGCCCCATATCAAAACTATATTTAACAGGCAAATACATGATAATTTTTAAATATCAAATTCCTAGTTTTCCCCAGCCATTCCATTCAAAATGTCTATTTACAGTTGGTTTGTTCCAATCAGGATCCAAACAATGTCCAAACCATGCATTTGGTTGGTGTGACCCTCCCATTTTTTTTTTCTTGCCATTTGTTTACTGAAGAAACAGTAAATATATCCTGTAAAATATTCTACAGTTTGGAGGTGGCCAATTGAATATTTATGATGACATTTAGCATAATCTCCTCTACTCTCTTTCTTTGTTACCTGTTAATTGGATTTTAAGGCTTGATTACATTCCTGTTCAATATCATTGGTAAGAACACTGTGGAATTGCATCAAGATGTGATAAGATCTGGAAACACCACTTTTAGAGATGTTAAGATTAATCAGTGATTAATCACCACCTGCTTTGGTGTGATCACAGCCTTCAGCATGTATCCTCTGGTGTGATGTAGGGCTCCTAGTTGATCTAATTCCTTTTCAAATAGAATCTTGTATTATAGCAATCCAGCAAGAAATGAAATAGTGATTGAGTTTTCTTTCCTTTGCAAACCAAAACCAAAACTAAAGTAGAAGAAAAGAAAAGAAACCTAAAACAAGCAAAAGAAAAAGCAAAGAACATTTTAATGCCAGAAACTGAAATAGTCCACTCAATGTTTGAGACAAAGCACTCAAAATTTCTTATAAATAAAAATTCTGCAGCTTACATGCTCAAAAGCAGCTACTAATATAAATTTATTGTCTTCTTCACCAGTAAAGTTTTACCCAGGAGACTCTTCCAGGCCATAAGGACTTATTATTAGAAAGTAAAGGACATGGTTTTAAATGACTATTCTAAATAAAGCCACATGATAATTTTCGATTTTCTGCAAGAGAAGATATGCAGAGATCTTTTTCTACCCCTAAGCAGAAAAAAAATGAGCAAAGATAATTTTACTGTATAGCTGTGTTATTGACGAACTCTGCCAACACAGTGTCACATGACTGGGGAAAACTACTGAAATGGATCTGGACAAATCGTTCATAGATTTGAGCAGAGACTTTGGGCAAGGCTTTTACCACAGTCCTTTCAGAGGCGGTCAGAAGCAGCCTGTCTGAAGCTGGTTGAGCACTGGTGAAGCACTCAAACATGGTTAGACAGATCCTGGTTTAAAGGCTAGCTTTGCTACTAATTAGCTGCTTATTCTTGGTTGAATTAGTCTCTCAAAACTTCTCTACTAGTATACATCTCATAAGGTTGGAAGGGTTGGAAGAATTAATTGAGACAATACATATACTTAGTTATAAAAGTCTGGTACCATAATAAGGTTTGTGATAGATAACAATCATGTCAAGAACCACACCTCAGAAAAAAGTTTCCGCTTGGCTTGCCATTTCCCTGCTATCAACAGCTACAGTAACGTAGAAGTTATGCGCTTATGCAGATATATCTTTTTAAAAAAATTTTATTGAAGTTTAGTTGATTTACAATGTTGTGTTAATTTCTGTTGTACAGCAAAGTGATTCAGTTATATATATATATATTCTTTTTCATATTCACTTCCATTATGGTTTGTCAAAGGATATTGAATATAGTTCCCTGTGTTATACAGTAGGACCTTGTTTTGTTTTTTTAAATAAATTTTATTTATTTATTTATTTATTTAATTTATTTTTTAAACATCTTTATTGGAGTATAATTGCTTTACAATGGTGTGTTAGTTTCTGCTTTATAACAAAGTGAATCAGTTATACATATACATATGTCCCCATATCTCTTCCCTCTTGCGCCTCCCTCCCTTCCACCCTCCCTATCTCAACCCTTTGGCTGCGTTGGGTCTTCACTGTTGCGCGCGGGCTTTCTCTAGTTGTAGAGAGCGGGGGCTACTCTTCGTTGCGGTGTGCGGGCTTCTTGTTGTGGTGGCTTCTCGTTGTGGAGGCTTCTCGTTGTGGAGCACGGGCTCTAGGTGCGTGGGCTCAGTAGTTGTGGCTTGCAGGCTCTAGAGCACAGGCTCAGTAGTTGTGGCACACGGGCTTAGTTGCTCCGCAGCATGTGGGGTCTTCCCCAGCCAGGGCTTGAACCCATGTCCCCTGCATTGGCAGGCAGATTCTTAACCACTGCACCACCAGGGAAGTCCCAGGACCTTGTTGTTTATCCATTTTATATATAATAGTTTGCATCTGCTAATCCCAAACTCCCAATCCTTCCCTCCCTCACCACCCTACCCCTTGGCAACCACAAGTCTTCTGTATATCTATGTGTCTGTTTCTGTTTTGTAGGTACGTTCATTTGTGTCATATTTTAGATTCCACATATAAGTGATATCATATAGTATTTGTCTTTCTTTTTCTGACGTACTTAGCTTAGTATGATAATCTCTACATCTATCCATGTTGTTTATGCAGATATTTCTTCTTTTTAAAAAAATTTTTATTGGCGTGTAGTTGATTTGCAATGTTGTGTTAGCTTCTGCAAAGTGAATCAATTATACATATATCCACCCTTTTTTGATTCTTTTCCCATATAGGTCATTACAGAGTATTGAGTAGAGTTCCCTGTGCTATACAATAGATCCTTATTAGTTATCTGTTTATGCAGATATTTCTTGACTGATCTCCTGTTGACTCACAAGGAGAAAAATAATTTAGCTATCCCTCATCAACGCAAGTTGTGCTTTCTTCCTTCCCCCCAATATAATTATATCACAAGTACTGATTAAATCATTACTGTGATATGTAAATATTGCCCTTTGCTAAGCCACATAGGGAATTATGGCCACGTTTTTCTTTTTGAACAAATCTTTCATTTTTCTTGAGGTTAATAATTACTTCATATTTTCCACTGCCCAGTTTTTAAGCTTTATTTTCTTCAGATATTTCAACATTTGTCTAGTATGCCTACACAAATATGCTCAAATACAAAATTACAACTTTTCCCTCTGGGGTTATACCTGACAGCATCTTCCATCTTTGGTTCAAATTGAAATCCTACATCATCTTCTTTTTTGGTTTATTTTCTTGCCTCATTTATGGGGCAAATCCTTGAGGAACCTCCTAAGAAAGGACACATGTTAGCTAAATTTTTTAAAGTTCTTGCATGTCTGAAAATGTCTTTTTTCTTATTCTTCCGTCTAAATGATAATTTGGCTGGGTATGGAATTTTCCTTTATTATTTAGAAGACATTTATCCATTGTTTTCTAAAGATCCTTATTACTATTGAGTAGTCTGATGCTAATCTTATCACTCATTCTTTGTATGTGTGTTTTTTACCACAGTCCCCTTTCTCACCCAAGCATTGTGGCTCTTTTATATCTAGTGTTCTGTAATTTCATAATTATGTGGTCTTTTCATTCACTGTGCTGGGTACACACTCAGTGGACCCTTTTGGGTTTTGGGAATTTTGTGGGGAAGGGTTACTTTAAAAATTTCTTCAACCTTATCTTCCAATTCGTCCAATAAATTTAAAAAAATTATGTCTGAACTATTTTAAATTTCCAGGGGCTACTCTTTGTCTTCTAAAGCTTTCTTTTAGAAATATATAAAAGCTATAATATATACATATATTTTATATAGATTTTGGTTCATTGTTACTGTGTTACCTTTTTATCTCCCTGAGAATATTAGTTATAGGTATTTTCTGAGTTCAGTTTTTTAATTTTTATATTTAACTTTCTTTTTAGTGAAATATATTAGATATATGACATTGTGTAAACTTAAGGTGTACAACATGTTAATTTGATATATTTATATATTGTAATATGATCGCCATTTAGTGACAATTAGCACCTCTATCATGTTACATAATTACAGTTATAGGTATTTTAAAAACACTTTCCTTTTGATCCCTGAATTATCTCTTTTCTCCTTCCTTCCTCCGTCCCTTCCTCCCTTCCCTCCCTTCCTTATTTCCTTCCTTCCTTGCTTTCTTCCTCCCTCCCTTCCTCCTTCCCTCTCTCCCTCTCTCCTTCCTTCTTTTTCTCTTGCTCTTGATTTTGGAGGCTTATCACAAAATATTTGACCATTCATTCATTTTTAACCAGAAGGAACCAAAAATGCTCTGAGTGAAACTCAGTGGGCTTCAATACAAGAATTTCTCTGGGACTGATTAGTTTCTCCAAATCTATAATTTTCCAATTTCCTTTTCAGGAAGTGAAAGCCTAGTTGCCTGTTGTATGGAAGTGAAAGTGAGGGTAGAGTGATCCCCTAATCAGAATGTAGATTCATTAATTTGCTTGTCTTCAGTCCTTAGACCTCCCCCACCCCCATCACACTTGGAATTCCAAAGTATGAAACTATTAATTATCTTTCTCCAGAAAATAAAATTCAAGTATTTTTACAGGGATTTGGGGGATAGGGATAGAGAGTAAAAATGTGAAGCCTGATGTTGACAAGTAGGATGGGGGCCTGTTAGTTTAACCTATTATACAGATTTTCCACCAGTTTCTCTGACATCTTAGCCACTTTATCCCTCTGAGTTGTTCTGGGATTCTGAGGGGCCATTGCCTTGATTCTCACTGATGTCCTTTTCCATCCTCTACCCCTTGTGTTATCTCTAAAAGATGAAATGATTTTAGAAGCTGAATTTTAGACTCTTCCCCAATACAGAAAATAAAGGTAATTTTCTTTTAGATTTTTTTTCCTTCTGATTAAAGCTCTTTCTACCTTCCCCCCAGAGAGGAACTGCCTCTCTCTGGGGGAAGGTGTCTGCCTAGTGCTTACTGCTGGAAGAGTTCTCTTATGACTGGACACAGAGCAGAGCCGGTGGCCATAGGGTTTCTAAATCCTTTTGGTTTCTGTTTTCAAGTTTAAAAAGTGCTACAAGCTTGAAGTATAGTATTATGTGTCAAAATTCTCTCTCCCTGATAATATTTTTCAGAGTGAATTTTTATGTTTTAAATGCTCTTTTTCATACATGAATCTTTACCAGAATGTGAAGAAACTTCCATTTTTAAAAAACAAATGTCAAAACCATGCTTTCAAATGAAAGTTGCCCTTCAACTCTACTTGAGCAACTCTACACCTGAAGCAATAATGCTGCATTTCTCAAAATACTGTAGAAAATATTCTAAAATTTCTCTTAGACCCAACTTGTAAGCCTCACACATCATTATGTTGCTGTTTTAATGGTCCCTAATATGGTATAAGGGACATAGTTAACCAGATTTTTATTTGCATAACAATTGACTGTGATAAAATATTTTTTCACTTTTTGCTCTGCTATATATAAAAAAAGTGATTTTTATAACCATTTAAAGTTTAAGCTACAGTTTTTACCATATGACTAATAGCCAATAACCTAAGTGAGTTTAAGCAAATAGAATCTGTAGAGAATTTTGATATTTGTCAGAGTCAATGCAGGGAATCCTTTTGTCCTGAGCATTTTATAGAATAACTCATTATGGTTGAGTGGTTAGAATAACTTGTGGTTATTTGGTTAAGTTTCTTTTTGAGGCATTTTTAGCTGACCTATCACTAATTCTATTCTGCTATCCTTCTCCCCACCAGCCAACTTGTATAAGGCTTGACATAAAATTTTATAATTAGTTTTGTTCAAGACAAATTTTGAAATCAATATATTGCCATTTTCTTTTCAGGCAGGCCCCTGAGTTTTGATTTTCAGAAATTGAAGTTGTGGCATGATATTCCCACTAGGTAGTCTTATCTCTTGATAAAACTCATTAGTAGAAGAGAGATGTATTGTTTACCTTGATGCAGACAGGATCCTCAAATCATTTATGGCTCTTATGGAAAGCGATGTGAAATGAATTAGACACATTCTCTTGCAACCTCTAACACATTGAACTACTTGGGTGTCTATTTAAGCTAGGAATTTTAGGTGATAGGACAAAAAGTGTGTAAGTAATCTCCAAAGAAGATACTTACTTTACAGATACAATTTAGTTTTTTTCTTACAATAAACAGAGTAGCTTGTTACTTATGAAATTGTTAAAGCCCTTGATAACGTGCAATCAATGCTATCCATTTAGAGATAAATGTTGTTTTGCCAATCACTATGTTAATGTTAACCTAATAATTAAATCATGCGCTGTTGTAGGGCTTTTTATACTAATGTGGAGAACGTTCTTTGTTTAGGAGTAATAGATCATATTCTCTAACTATTTTCTTAATTATGTGGTATATACTGGTTTGCTGAAAAAAATTTAAGTGATGAAAAAGTTTATAAATTAAGAAGCAAAAGCTATGTTGTCTTACTTTTCCAAAAGCACTCCTTAGTAGATAAACATTGCTGAACAGTGTTATGAAACTGTCTCCAGATATTTTCTAGGCATTTTCACGTACTTACACACCTAATTAATTTTTATACAGTTGGGATCATATATCATCTGATCTACAACTTGCTGTTTTTCACTTAACATGCTGTGACTGTCTTTCCAAGCCATGACATGTAGCTCTAAAATGTTTTTGAAACTGCTATAGTTTTTAAACATTTTAATTTCTTTATATACGTATGTGTGTGTGAATTGATTACTTACTTACATCTTTATTTCTTAGACCTCCCAATTTTTTTGCTATATTACTGCTTTAAGATTATCAAGATTTATAATAATTACTACTCTGTAGTTATAAAATGTATTTATTTATATAAAATAATAATATTTAATAAAATAATAATAAAATTCTCAAAGAAGAATTTACTAAGTAGAGAGGTCATTTACTTTGGATCAATCTTTCTTGGATCCCTTTTCTTTTGACTGGAGGATATCCTTGAGTAATTTTTCAGAATGGGTATGAGGGTTATAAACTTTCTGACCTCTCATATGTTCAAAAATCTTGCCTTCATATTTGCTAGCATTTTGATTGAATATCAAATTCTAGGTTCAAATTCTTTCGCCCTTAGAACTTTGAAGATACTGCCCAACTGTGGTTTAGAATCTGTTGCTGCTAATGAGAAATTCTGGTGTCAGTCTGAGACATTTCTTTGAGGTCACCTGACTGTTTCTTCTAGGAAACTATTATTTATCCTCTGACTGATGAAACTTTTCTATCATGTCTCTAGGTGTGAGTGTTTCTTTTGTTTAGTCCTTTAGATATTCAAAAAGCCTTTCAATTAAAGTCTCACCTTTCTTCAGCTTGGCAAAATTTTCTTCTGTTATGTTTTGGTTTTCTTCTTCCCCTTTATTGTCTCTCTTCTCTCCTTCTTGAAGGCCTTTTTGATATATTGGATTCCCTATCACGCTCTTCCATGTCTTTGAGATTATCTCGTATTTTTATATCTTTGTTTTCTTTTTACACAACATTTATAATACTCTTTCACTTTGGGACACCACCTATTAGATCTTCAGTTATGTCAATTTTATTAGTAAATCTGTGTTTGAATTTTTTTTTTTTTTTTTTTTTTATAAATTTGTTTTCTAAGTGTGAGTCTCTTTCTGCTTTGTAAATAAGTTCATTTGTATAACTTTTTTATAGCTACTTTATTTATTTATTTATTTATTTTTGGCTGTGTTGGGTCTTCAGTTCGTGCGAGGGCTTTCTCCAGTTGCGGCAAGCGGGGGCCACTCCTCATCGCGGTGCGGGGACCGCTCTTCATTGCGGTGCGCGGGCCTTTCACTATCGCGGCCCCTCCCGTTGCGGGGCACAGGCTCCAGATGCGCAGGCTCAGTAGTTGTGGCTCACGGGCCCAGCTGCTCCGTGGCATGTGGGATCTTCCCAGACCAGGGCGTGAACCCGTGTCCCTTGCATTAGCAGGCAGATTCTCAACCACTGCGCCACCAGGGAAGCCCCTGTGTTTGAATTTTTAATTTCAATTTTGGTAACTATATTTTTAATTTCTAAGAATTGGTTGTTTGTTTTCTACCTTTTCCTGAAACCCTACTGTTACATTCCACAATACCTAGCAAGAACTTATTCTTATTCGTAGCTGATTGGGAGTACACTCTGAGTGCAGAATACTGTGGGGCAAACATTTTGTTACTGTCGTCAAGTCTCCCCAATGCCCAGAAGTTATCACCTCCCTCAACATCCCTTTCTCTCTTTTTCTCTACCCCTCACCACATCGCTAAATTCCAATTTTCATTTTGCTGTCACGCTTCGTACTGGGACCAGCAGACTTCCATTCCACGCTGTCATCCCTCACATCTGCATTGTCAGTACTGCTTTGCATTCCCTTATTTAAGGTGAGGTGAGAAAAATAATAGCTGTGAAGGGAGATGAATTCAGTCCCACTATACTCCTTTTTCATTGCAATCTTCTCCCATTTTATGGATGAAATAACCTGTTGTAGATCTCTCTGAGAATGGAGAAGAGAATTTTAAAAGTACTCTTTTTTTCCCAGAATCATCTCTATTTTATTTTTTTCATGGCTCATTAATTTCATTTGTTTGTCTTATGTCCTCTCTTTCTTGCTCTTGGTTTTCCTCAAACATCCGGTGGTCCATGGTGGTCTGTTTGTTGTGTTCACATTTATTAGTTAGAGTCAAGGTTGGAACAGGCAGCTGGTCAGTGATTTCACTGTGGGTGTGGGAATCTGTTCCCCTGCCATACCTCTCCCCACACTGGGCAAGCTGATCTGGTTCTGGGTCAATGAATGGACCATTTCTTCTTGCAGGCATACTTCTAGCCTGATGATAGATGGGAGCAAGCAGGGAGACAGGCTGGAAAAAGGTCAAGCTGGAGAAGACTTCCTCTGTGCATGGTCCTGGACAGAGCTGTCTTCTTGATTTATTTTTTCTTCTTCCTGTCTACAGTTGAGATCTAGAGTTTCTTAGTCTTTCTCTGGCATCAAAACCCCTAGCTGGATTCTTCTTCATACAGATCACCCACATTTTCAGTAAACAGAGCTCAGGCTTTGGGTGGAGGCTAAAAGGCTCAAGCTTATTGGGCAAGAGGTGGGAAGTACATGGTTTTCCACGCTTTTCTGAATGCAGTTCTTTAATGAACTACTCTGATAATTGCTCCAAGGTGCTTTGCATTTGTGAACTTCTGGCTTCTAGGAAGAACTCCTTTACCTCCGGTATGTTACCTCTGCTCTGATTTCTGTGCCAGTTCATTGCATCTGCTTCCTACCTTGAAGGAGTAGGAAGGGAGGGGAGACACGTGGGTGTGCTCTGTCCCGTTCCCTGAACCAGAAGCCCTTCTAATTTATTTTTAAATAAGATTTTATATTTTTACAGACTCCTGAACCTTATTATTGTAGCTTATCAGTGTTTGGGTCCAGAGTCAAACCTTTATAAGCCTATAATTTAAAAAAAGAGCGTTTATTTTCATGTGGAAGGAAGGAGCAGACTAAAATGAAGTTGTGTATTCCAAAATGTTTTGAAACGTTTTTCTAAATGAGTCATTCAGGTATACAGCTGGTGTGAGTCCCTGCAAGAGTGTGTACATCTGCGTATGAACACACACACACAGACACACACACACACACAGACACATACACACACACCATTTCTCCATGTCTCCTCTCATCTAACTGTTCCAGCAGACACAGGCAGCTGAGTGGTGGCTGGTGGTAGGAGTTTTGCCGTTTGCAGTGCCAGGGGCTCTGGCAGGAATGTGTGCAGGAGCCAGCCACATCGACAATAGGAGTAAACTATTGAGTCATCAGGAAATGACTTTCCCTCCCACTTACCCCTTCTCTTGCAGCTGACAACTCCCCCAAACAGTAGTGGAGGCAGGTTCTGTTGACTTGCTTAGCCTGTGTCCACTGTGAGCCACAAACACCTTAGAGACTTTATTTCAGGATGCTGGAACTCATGAAACCAAATGAAACTCATGGTCTCTCCCCACTCCCCCAATCCTGTTCTATGTGTCTTTGTAAGTGGCACTTTCCCTCCCCACTTAACTTTCCTTTTGAAACATACCCTAGTTTCAGTTTATCCATTGTCACCTCTATGGGTCTCCTCCTTTCTAGTGACATCATTATGGTGCAGTCCCCGTAGTCCTGGACTCTTGCACTAGGCTCTGCTGACCTTCTGCCTTTTAGTTGTTTCTCCTTTCCATTATTTCTACCTTTGCCTCCAGAGAGGCCCTTCCAATGCATGGCTCTGATGATGACCAGATTAGACACTTTGCAAAGATAGTTTCCCTGTTTGATGCCCTCTCTGTCCTCCACATGCTCACCATGATGCTTGGCATTCAGTCACTAAGGTTAATGAAGGCCAGGGATACATAGCTGGCAGAGGATGGAGGTTAATGATGGCTTGCATTCTTCTGTCACTATCCCTTCCCTATGCCTTCTCCACCACTGGCCCCTCACATCTCTCAGTCTTCCTGTCATGACATGCCTGGCCAAGGACACTCCCGTATAAGAAACCTTCTCATGAGCATACCCATATTTTATAGAAACAGATAAAAATTTGTAGGGAAGAAAACCCCACCAGGGCTTCTTCTTTCTGGGCTTCCTGAAGGTAAGCCTGGTTATGGAGCAGTCCCAGCCTTGGTACTTACAGGAAGTGGGCCTCTTTCTCTCCTACTCTAGAAAGCAGATCCAAGATAATGAAAGCAATGTTACTACAGGAAGTGCCGTTGAGCTCCTCGAATTTATATTTTAAAGGGATTATTCACAGTCTATTACTAGTAACTGATTACATGGGGAAACACTGGACAGCTGACCAGGAAACCCTGCACTTGAAGAAATGAAGTGTCTGCACTTAGCAAGGCAGTCAGCCTCGTGCATTGGCTCACCCACACTCTCTGTTCTGCCCAACAGGGCGACTTCCTGTCCTGTTGAACTCACTCCGTTTTCCTTTTTCTGTGTCTTTCGCACACCATTCTCTCCCTGTCGAGTGCCGATCTCTGCTTGTCAGATCCTCTAAAACAAGCTTAAATGCTACTTTTCTTCTATGACATTCCTCACCCCCATCCTAATAGAAATCCTAATAGTAACCAAATAGAAATTTGGTTCCATCTAGCTGTTTGTTTACATGTTTATTATAGTATAGTTTACCTAGATCAGATTTTTTGGTGCATATGCTTTATTTCTTCCAGACTCAGTGTATTTCATTTATTCTTGTATTCCACATAGTACCTAGCATAGTACCTGGTACAACACAGATGATCAGTAGATCTTGTGGAATGGATTTATATTAAATTGGCATCAATTGTGTGTCCTGGATAGTAGAGGTTTTAATCTGTGGGAGAATGTCTATAGTTAATTTTTAAACGTGGCTAATAGTCTTCATGGAAAAATAGACAGTAATAACAACAGTAAGATTATCTCATTTAATCCTTATGACAACTCGGTGAAGTAGGTATTTATTTTCATTTTACTGGAAAGGAAACAGGCTTGGAGAAGTTGAATAACTTGCCAAGGATACACAGCTGGTAGAAAAGAGTAGAGCCACTGTGTTCTGTCTGTGTTTGAGTATGTGCTGGTTTTTTATTGTCTGAATTGTAAACACACTAAAGAATATAGCTGGCTTTTCAGTCTACTCCCATTTTGATAGCTTGGCTCACCGTACTGCAAGATCAACAAGGGAGACTTCCCCTGAGTGAGTGACTTTCTGCACTGAGTGTTTGGGATGCGCCAAACTGTTACTACGCTGTCAATGTTACCATTTCCTGAACGCCCATCGTGCTACGAGCACCAGCCCCACCAGCCCCCTTCCCTCCTCCACTTTGCTAGAAGCCGGAACTGAGAAAGTCGTTGTGTAAGTTACCATAACTTTCCGGATGCTTTTGGAAACAAACAGAAGTTCATCAGAGGGCCAATGATTGCATCTTTTGGTAGAAAGTAAAGCTTTGCGTACTATAAACACTCAGTGAATGTTTCCTGAATAGAGACAGAACTGGAAAAACACCGCTCCCTGGCTTTCTTGATTCACAGACGGTTCATAGAGCCTTCCCATTTCCGTAATTCCCTTTATCTTCTGTTGGATACCTAACAGAGTTGTTTACTTGTTTGGTTTTGTTTGAATTTTCATTATTGATTTAAAGCAGAGGTTGGCAAACTTTTTCTGTAAAGGGCCAGATCATAAATATTTTCAGCTCTGTGGGCTATTTAGTCTCTGTCACACCCACTCAACTCTGCCATAGACAAGAAAGCACGGCCGTGGTCAAATCCGACTTTATTGGAAAAAATGAGGGGATCAGCCTGGGTTGTAGCTTGCCGAACCCTGATTTGAAATGTGCTATGCTTATTAGATGCTGCCGTGTTTGAGTCTGTGTTTTCCGTATTTTTCTAAAATTTACTGGGCAGGAAATGACTAAATTGATGACACAACCATCTAATTTAATCATTGAGATAATAGCATCTCACACGTAATGAGTGTTTGCTACGTGTCAGGCAATTTGCTAAGCACTTTACGTGCTTTATATTATTTATAAAGCAAGTATTATTATTATCTTCATGTACAGCCAAGAAAACTGAGTCACAGAGAGCCTGCCGGGGTTACTTGTGGCCAATATATTGATACAGGTGGACTGATTTCAGGATTCATGAGCACCTACATAGATACTAATGATACTAAACTGAGATGGGCCTTACAATCGGAAATCTGGTTCACATTCCAACTTTATTCCATGGCAAATTACATTAAGGCTGAGCCTCAGTTTTCCCACTTATAAAAGGGGAATAATAACAGAACTTGTTCTTCCAACCATAGAGACAGCTGGGAGGATAAAAAAGTATGTGAATGTGCTTTACAGACTGTAAACACTATATAATTGTTAGTTATTAGTCTGTCATTTGGATAAATCTTAGTCTTTTTTATTGAAGTGTAGTTAATTTACATTACTGTGTTAGTTTCAGGTATACCGCAAAGTGATTCGGTTATACATATATCTATGTATATATCTGTATTCTTTTTTTTGATTCCTTCCCATTATAGTTTATTACAAGATATTGAATATAGTTCCCTGTGCTATACAGTAAATCCTTGTTATCTATTTTATATATAATAGTGAGCATCTGTTAATCCCATACTCCCAATTTATCCCTTCCCACCACCCCTCTGCAGAGAAAGACAAATATGATATCACTTATATGTGGAATCTAAAAAATAGTACAAATGAACTTATTAGAAAACAGAAACAGACTCATAGACATAGAAAACAATCTTAGTCTTTTTTTTTTAATGTGTTATAAAAAGTAGAAATTTTTAAGAAAGGCAGTGAAATTCTTGAACCCATAAGAGGGTTATCAGGGTGTTGACACCTAAAGCCACCTTCACTGTTTTTCTTCTTGATCTCTCCCAGCCCTAGAACACTCACCTTTTCTGGGTGTTTGTTGTTATGTATCTAGGTCCCTCTCTGCTATGAAGGAAAGGTGTACCATTCATTCTCTCACTCCTTTGCTCTGTTGAGCAAGATTAAACTGTTTTCAAAGGGCTTTTCCTAAATCACTTAGGCTGGGTGGACATAGGGAGCATAGAGGTGAGGCTGGGATGCAAAGAAAGAGGTCAAAGGGCACATAAAATATAGTTATATTTTTATAGAGTTCAAATGTGTGATTCTAATTTAACCATGTCTTGTTAAAGATTGATTTGGCTGATACAGTTCTGAGGCAACCCTTTCCCAATGCCTTCCATCCCCTCCTCACAGCCTCTGGCCAGATGTTACTAACTGACTCACAGGGATGGAATGGTACACATCTCCCCATCTGAAAAAAATCACAGAGTAAAAGAATTGAGATAACCTTAAATGCTGCTCCTTTTTCCACCCAAGCTATTCCTTCACAATATTGTGCTTAGTAAATTCCCCCTTTAGTTTTTCCTCAGCTCTCTTTTACTAGCTCTTTATGTAACAAATGTCTATATTAATTTGGTGTATTAGTCAGGAGTCTCCAGGGAAATGAACCAACAGGACCTATGTATCTTTGTATCTATGTATCCATCATCTATCTACCTATCTACAGAGCGATACTTATTTTTAAAGAATTGGCTCTTGGGACTGTGGATGCTGGCAACTCCGACATCTGTAGTGCAGGCCAGCATGGTGGAAACTCAGGGAGGGTTGCAGTCTTGAGGCAGAATGCCTTCTTAGGGAAACCTCACTCTTTGCTCTTAAGTCCTTCAGCTAATTGGACAAAGTCCATCCACATTATGGAGGATAATCTACTTTACTTAGTTTCCTGATTGTAAATGTTAATCGCATCTAAAAAATACATTCACAGCAACATCTAGACTAGTGTTTGACCAAATAGCTGGGCACCATAGTTTAACCCAGTTGACACATAAAGTTAGCCATCACGTTTGGTATCAATAACCTGTCATTATAGCCTACTTGTAAACTGGAAGTAGAGAGAAATGCTGGTCATTCTGAACCAGCATTTCTGTGGAATGCTGAGATCAAGGAACCTCTTCTTAAGTCAGAGGCAACAAGAGATATCTGCAGTGTGCTTGCCTCTACAGTTCACCCAACTAGTAGGTTCTCCCAACTAGTAGTTTGGCTTCAAGCATATAATATCACACTGATTAATTGCAAAGAACTTTGGGCAAGGATGAAGATGTTGATGTGTTTATTATTTTTACCAGTCCAAGAACTGTAAAGAGCTTGTTCTTTTTTTTTTTTTTCTGTTTAAGATTTAGATTTTTTAATGCTCAATAAAATAAGCTTCATTCTTTCATTTTAAAAAATGGGGAAAAGAAGATAGTCTACAGGAGTGTGATTGCCTGCTATTTGATAACATCATAACTTTGTTTTCACCTAAGAGATTCTGTTTTGCTTCCAAGAAATTTTGGCTGAGTTCAGTTACTATCTATACTAGTTGCAAAATAAAGTAAGTCCATCAACCAGTTACATTTTCATAGGGGAGGGGAGTTTAACACAACACTAAGCCAACTATTTAACTTAAAGTTTTCACAGCAACTTGAATTAATCAATTGCTAATTTTGGTACCATAATTACTTATAGAACCTTTTCTGCCTCTTATCTGAATTCTTACTTTTAATGGCTGTCAAGTTGGAAAATCATGCTCTGATTGAGTTCAACTATGTGCTTGAAAAGTTAGAACAGACAATGTTAACAAATGCTTTCATAGTTATCTCAGAATAATAAACTGGTAACAGTACATCCAATGGGAATTTATCCATTCTTAGATTTTTTTCTTTTTGTCCCCCCCCCCCGCATTTATAGTACATTCATTTATGCCACAATATAACCTTCATAGATTCTGATAAATCTGGTCTTAAATGCAATTTATTTCTTGAAACATTCTAACACCACATCAGTTTAAAAGATTCTTCAGATTTTACAAGGCATGAAATGTATTCAAATAGAATTTACATGGATATTTTAATGTCTGTTTGGTAATGGTTGCAGTGAAGCTATTCATGGTCGTATTAGGTACTAAAGACAACTTTTACATTAAATATCAACATTTTAGAGCTCTCTGCTGAAAATGTCAATAAAGTCTGCTTGCAAAGGTATCGTGGGGACAATATCTCTTAGTAACACAGTATGCCACACCATTTTGTACACAGTTCAAGCTTTTAATAAGCATTCAAAGTGTGTGCCCTTTCTGAGGTAAATAAACAATGTAGATGAAGTGTGAATAACCGTGAGAACTAGAAATGGACATAATCGAGTATAATATCTCTGAGGAATAGAAGTAGGAGGTTTTCAGTTTTAATTGGTACCTTCTACACTGTTTGAATGTATATTTCTACATGCGTAATAACTCTAACAATAATAGTTCCAACAGTAATAGCTAAAGGTTTGTCTTTTCAAATGTACAGTTGAGTAAAAAATAAAAGTCAGTCACTTGAGATATAAAATTATGAAACTGTTCCAAGTGATTTTTATGTGAATGAAAATTCCTCCCTTTTACATGACTTCAGAAAATTATAAAACTTTCCCATCTTTTTTTCCCAACTTTCTTAAAATATAATTGACATGTAACATTGTGTAAGTTAAAAGTATATAATGGGATGATTTGATACATGTATCTATTGTGAAATAATTACCACAATAAGGTTAATTAACACTTCCATCACCTTACATATTACAATATTTTTGTGGTGAGTACATTTAAGATCTATTGTCTTAGCAACTTTCAAATATTGTTAACTATAATCACCATACTGCACATTAGGTTCCTCAGAACTTATTCATCTTATGACTGGAAAGTTGTGCCCTTTGACCAATATTTCTTGATTTCCCTCATTCCTCAGCCCTGGTAACCATCATTCTATTTGTTTCTATGAGTTCGACTTTTTCAGATTCCACGTGTGAGATCACACAGTATTTGTCTTTCTCTGTTTGACTTATTTCATATAATATAATGCCTTCAAAGTCCATCCAATTTGTTGCAAATGTGAGGATTTTCTTCTTTTTATGGCTAATATTCATATATAGATACACATGTATATTGTATATACACACACATATATTGTTTCAATACATTTGAGTTAACTTTTCTGAGTGGTGTAAGATAGGGGTCCAATTTTATTCTTTTACATGTGACAATTCAGTTTTCCCAGAGCTATTAATTGAAGAAACTATCCTTTCTCCATTGAGTATTCTTGGCTCCCTTGACAATATTAGTTGACGTATATGCATGGATTCATTTCTGGGCTCTCGATTTTATTCCATCGGTCTATGTGTCTATTTTCATGCCAGTACCATACTGTTTTTATTACTATAGATTTGTAATATGGTTTGAAATCATGACGTATGACGCCTCCAGCTTTGTTCTTATATCTTGGGATTGCTTGGGCTCTTTGGGGTCTTTTGTGGTTCCATGTAAATTTTAGGGTTGTTTGTTCTATTTCTGTAAAAAATGCCATTGGGATATTGATAGGAATTGCATTGACTCTGTAGATGGCTTTGGGTACTACAGACATTTTAACAATATTGATTCTTCCAATTCATAAACACAGGATGTCTTTCCATTTATTAGTATCTTTTTTCATTTCTTTCATCAATGTCTAACAGCTTTCAGTGTAGAGCTTTTACACCTCCTTGACTAAATTTATTACTAAGTATTTTATTGTTTTTGATGCAATTGTAAATGAGATTGTTTCACATATTTATTTTTCAGATAGCTTGTTGTTAATGTATAGAAACACAACTGATTTTTGTATGTCGATCTTGTATCCTGCAACTTCACTGAATTTGTTTATTAGTTCTTACAGTTTTTGGTAGAGCCTTTAGGATTTTCTAAATATAAGATCATGTCATCTACAAATAGAAACAATTTTACTTCTTCTTTCTGATTTAATTTGAATATCTTTTATTTCTTTTTCTTGCATGATTGCTCTGGCTAGGACTTCCGGTATGATGTTAAATAGGAGTGATGAGAGTGTGTACCCTTGTCTTGCTTCTGATGTTAGAGGAAAAACTTTCAACCTTTCTCTGTTGAGTATGATGTTAGTTGTGTATGCTTGTCATATATGACCTTTATTATGTTGAGGTATGTTCCTTCCATATCCAGTTTTTGAGTTTTTATCATGAAAGATTGTTGAATTTTGTCAAATGATTTTTCTGCATCTATTGAGATGATCATATTGCTTTTATCTTTCATCCTATTAATGTGGTATGTCACACATTGATTTGCATCTCATGAACCATCTTTGTATCCCAGATATAAATTCCATTTGGTCATGGTGTATGATCCTTTTAATGTACTATTGAATTCAATTTGCTAGTATTTTGTTGAAATTTTTTGCATTTATATTCATCTGGGATATTGGCCTACAGTTTTCTTTTCTTGTAGTGTCTTTGTCTGGCTTTGGTATGAGGCTAATGCTGGACTTATAAAATGTTTGGGGGTGCTCCCTCCTCTTCAATTTTTTTGGAAGAGTTTGAGAAGGATTGACATTAATTCCTTTTTAAATGTTTGGTAAAATTCACCAGTGAAGCCATTTGGTTTGTTGGGAGGTTTTTGATTACTGATTCAACCTCCTTACTCATTATGGCACTTACAGAGTCTTTTTGGTTCTATAGGTCCTGCTTATCTGGAAAATACAGTAAAGTAACTTATGAGAATTATATTTCTTATGATGTTTCATTATGTCCTGATTTGGATTAATTCAAAAATACCATAAGAGTAATAACTCTCTCACATTTAGCTTTTATTTCCTATTCAGACAAACACAGCATAGAATTAATAAAATTCAAAAAGCAAAATTTTACTCATTGATAGAAATTAAATTACCTTTTATTAGTCATCCTCACCTAATGTTTTAAATAGTTTACCTTTTTGGTAGTGCTTTCTTCTGTACTTGAATAGTCCTTTAACAGTGTAAAGTTATGATGATTTTTTTCCTTTCAGCACTCACAGACACTCCAAAATTTTTATATGTATCTATGTATAAAGTAGACATAACTATATAAATATATAGTTAAAATTAAATCTACCATTGAAAGTAATAAGGGAATTTTCAATTGAGGCTTTTTGAAGTCTTTAAAAATGTATGTAGAGACCTCCTTTTCTGGTTATATAGTGACTAGATATCCTGGATAACCTATTGAAAACAGCTATAAATGCTGGATTACATGTTAAATAATATCTTTCAAAATGCATCACTGAGCTGGCTAGGAAGTATGACATTATAGAGAACAAATGAAAGTGAAAGCAGGAATCTTGGAATGTCAGCAAGCCCGAAGATATTTATGAAACCCAAGGACCTCAAGTTTCCATTTTGACCTGCACATAATCCAACAGAAGATTCCCACATAAATCTGGGATTCCAAAAACTATATCCTCGGTGTTAGGATGAATGAGAAAACAACTATCTCTGCAGAAAGAACAGTAACAAAACTTGCCTGACACAACATTGGTTCTGGAGAAAGGAAAGGAAAATATCTTCCCTGTGAAACGATAACCACAAGCTGGCCCTCATGTGAGCTTTCAGCCAGGATTGTAGTCCAAAAGAACCACAGCCAGACTTTGTTCTTTAATTTGGACCCAGGTTGATAGTGACCACAGGGCACTGGGAAAAGGAGACACCAATCCTCACGGGGGAATGGAATTTCAAGTTGGGCCTCAAAGAGTTCCCACTAAAATATTTCAAAGAATCTGTACCCACACTCAGAAATCACCAAACACCCACCCCTGCCAAAAACAAACCACTCTGAGTAAGCCAGCAGGGAAAAAAAAAGACAATAGAATCAGACTCAGAGACTTCGCATATTGGAGATTTAGACACCTAATACAAAAGATGTATGTTAAATCTGTTTAAGAAGTAAAAGGGGATTGAAAATATTAGCAAGTTGTAAGAAGCCATAAAAAATGATGACACAAATTTTAAAACGGAACCTAATAGAACTTCTGGAAATAAAAGTATAATGATTATAGTGAAATAATTGTTAGACGGGTTAAACCGTATGGATTTAGCAGACGTTTAGTGAACTGAAAAATATATTCAGACAGTTGATCAGGAATGAAGCTTAAGGAGGTAGATAGATGACAAGTATGAACTTCAGTTTAAGAGACACGGAGAACAGAGTATGAAGGTGTAATAAAGTTCAGCCAGGGTTAAAGAAGAGATAGTGAAGGGAATGGAAACATACAACATTCAAGAAATATAATGGCCGAGAATCGTCCAGAAGTGTTGAAAGACACTGATCCTCTCAGATTCAGAAGCCTACAGTTTGCAATCCTAAGAAATAAGACTCTAGAAAAATGTTTGATATGCAAAAAGAAATTGTGAGTAAAATATTGAGAAATATGTGAGTAAATAAAAATAAGCATTGACTAATGAAGCAATGATAATGTCTAATTTGAAGGTTAAATATTTAAGTAGAACTAAAATATGGGACCATAATAATATCTAAGTTGGAAGGGGGATGATGGGACTTGAAGTGGTCCATGAACTTTGTGTCCCTGGTATCTCTTTTGTGTCCAAATTTCCTCTTCTTTTAAGGATACCACTCAGATTGGATTAGGTCTCACCCTAATGGCCTCATTTTCACTTAATCACCACTTTAAAAGCCTTATATCCAAAAGCAGTCATATTCTGAAGGACTGGGGGTCAGGACTTGAAGATATGATTTTGGGAGGGACACCATTCAGCCTGTAACCATGCAACTTTTGTAGTAAAATCCTGTCTTCTGGAAGAGGAAGAGACCAACGTTATTTTGGAGGATTGAACTTGGCTATTTAACCTAAGATGATTTTAGAAAAAATGGATATTAAATATACCAGGTCTCCTCCTTTTTTTTTTTTTTTTTTTTTTTTTAATAGCTACTTTATTTATTTATTTATTTATTTATTTATTTATTTTGGCTGTGTTGGGTCTTCGGTTCGTGCGAGGGCTTTCTCTAGTTGCGGCAAGCGGGGGCCACTCTTCATCGCGGTGCGCGGGCCTTTCACTATCGCGGCCCCTCCCGTTGCGGGGCACAGGCTCCAGACGCGCAGGCTCAGTAGTTGTGGCTCACGGGCCCAGCCGCTCCGCGGCATGTGGGATCTTCCCAGACCAGGGCTCGAACCCGTGTCCCCTGCATTAGCAGGCAGATTCTCAACCACTGCGCCACCAGGGAAGCCCAAGGTCTCCTCCTTTTTGATTTTATTAATGACTTGACATGTTTTAAAAACTCAGTAAAATAAACAAAAGGCTCATAATCATAACTCAGTTACCTGCTCCTTCCTTTAGTGTTATAAAACTATCATTTCTAGGGAATGGCATCATAAAAAATCATATTTTAATTTACTTTCAAGAATGTATGGTGACTCAAATTAAGAAAGCAGAGTGTGAAACCTGCTTTCATGAGCAATGGATAGTTAAAAATTAATTACATAGTTCTTCTAATGTTCTTGAAAATAATCAGTTTTAACTAGGGTGAATAGTCCTCTTCTTCAGTATTTTTTGCAATATTGCTTTTCTAGATTAATCTGGGTTTATTTCTAGATAATGGAACATAAATCTTGGACACATTTGCTTTCTAAATACCAAATTGCACATGGAATTAAAACTTGATGAGCTTTTAGCACTGTAATCTCAATAGGCATAATCCATAATCTTTTTTCACTGTTGGTTTTTCAATAAGAAACATTGTATTGTGTAACACAGTGGGTCATATAAGAACCTTAAAAATAATCAGAAGAACAGATTTCCCAAATTGCATAATGTTATTGTCTAGTTAATTGCACATAATTTTTTTAATGACAGCCATTTTATTCAGTATTTGCTTGCCTGAAGTTGAAAGATTCAGACAAACAATGCACTTTTGGTTGTCACATTTTGGAAAGGATTCTTAGGAAAAATAACAGCCCTTTAGCTGGTTAGTAAGTGATGGGTTTCTTGGAACATGTTGCTTGCTAATTTTACTAGACAAGAAAATAAATTCAAATGGTCAGCTACATTCCAATTTGTATTCTTCTTCTAAAAGTCCTCCCCTTTTGCATTCTTGGATTTTGACACTCCTACACACCAGTTAAAGAAGTTTTTAGAGTGTTCAAAAGAAATTGTTGCAATTAATTTCCTGGTCTCTTCTCTCTTTGATGTGTCACTATAATGCTTTGAATAATTTTCAGCATCTGGCATTTGCTCAAGGACAATTTCTTGACTCTGAGGAGGGAGAGAAGCAATGAAGGAAAGAATATACATTTTTTCTTAAATAGGAGACCAAAACTATTTTTGTCTAGATAGTGTAAAACATTTTTCTAGAGAGGTGACAAAAAATAGATAACTAATTTGCATAGTTGACTGTTATAGAGATCTTTTCTCTTCGGGGTAGCCATTAAGGACAGAATTAGACCAAGAGTCGGTAACACCCAACATGTCTAGGTTATCTTGCCCAGAAGAAATTCAGATAGATGAGCTTTGCAAACTGGAGCCATCTGAAGTTTCAAAATGACTGCAGGTGTCTTAGTAGGAGACTAATTTTATTTTCTAATGATTAGAAAGAATGACCAGACCATGAACTCTAGGGTTATGCTGCATTTCTCATGTCCCGCACAGGATGTTCCGAGCAGTTTCTGTCTGTAGTTGTACAGTGGTTCTAGTCTTCTTGTTCACTCAATACCTGCATTTTAAGGTTTAGAGATATTCTACCTTTCCTTGTTTCTTTACAAACTTGTTTTATTTTTACTTCTATATTGCCATTCCTAAAGTAATGACAAATTTTCAGTAGTGGGTAAGAAGGGAAAGAAATGATAAAACCAGTGATCTGGAGGAGTTTCTTATTCATGGCTTTATTCACTTTTTAATAACCAGCACCTAGCACTCAGGAGGCATTTGGATGATTTTTGTGGGATTGAATTGAATTTTTTGTAGAGTAAATGACAGTAAAGAAAATAGTATTACAGAAACTTTCAATCTAAGGGAAACATCAAGACTAAAATTTCTGTATTCTCCTTCATCTTATAGATCATTAGTTTTTACCTTGTAAGACAAATCTACATTTAAACATAAGACATTCCTTCGTGACAGATCAAGGCCAACAGAATGAACTTGAGAAATATGTGTAGAACGTTTATTAAAAAGTCTGTTGTGAAATATAAACCTAAGAATATAAGATTGTTCTCATTGTTCACACAACGTTACTGCTGCTCTAGCTTGAGCAGTTTCAACCATATTGAACTTAAAAATTCAGATGTGTGCAATCTTTTAGTATCCCTTGCTCCCTTGGTAGACATTTGCCCAACTTGGTTTCCCAGCAGCTTATCTGTCTGTGATTAGGCTAAACTCTTCATGTTCATAATGAACATGTTTTCCTCAAAAGGATTGTATGTCTTTGGTTAAATGTAAAGATCAAAACTAATGAGTTCTGCTGTGTTTCCAGACAAATCAGATGTGTCTTCATCCTCTTTATATTGTTAAACTTGAGCTTAACATTATGTAGATTTTTTAATGTGTTACAAATATATTTACCTAGATAATCCCATTTAATTCATTCACTTTGTATTTCATTCAGTCAACAAGCATTCACTGGCTGCCTGCTGTGTACCAGTTGAGGAAGACATAAATATGATTAAGGCAGGGTCTGTGCTCTGGAAGAGCTCATAGCTGAATGGGCAGGCTACCATGTACACACCAGGAACAAAGACGAGCTGAGGGCTGGAACTCAGAAGTCGTGGAGACCTGGGTCTAATCCCACTTTAACTACACTCCTGGGCATGTTACATGACTTTTGTTTAGGAGCCTCTGTTTCCTTACTGGTAAAACAGGGTTAACATATAAATTGCTTATCTTAGTGAATAACAATGTGTTCATAGAGTGTCTAGAGCGATGCTTATCCAATAGAAATGAAATTTGGGACACATATGTAACTTAAAATTTTCTAGTAGCCACATTAAAAAGGTAAAAAGAAACAGATGAAATTAATTTTTAAAAATTAATTAATTAATTATATTTATTTTGGCTGTGTTGGGTCTTCGTTGCTGCGCGAGGGCTTTCTCTAGTTGCGGCGAGCGGGGGCTACTCTTCGTTGTGGTGCGCAGGCTTCTCATTGCGGTGGCTTCTCTTGTTGTGGAGCAGGGGCTCTAGGTGCACGGGCTTCAGTAGTTGTGGCACACGGGCTTAGTTGCTCCACAACATGTGAGATCTTCCCGGCCCAGGGCTGGAACCCATGTCCCCTGCATTGGCAGGCGGATTCTTAACCACTGCGCCACCAGGGAAGCCTGATGAAATTAATTTTAATGATATCCTTTATTTAATTTAATATGTCCAAAATATTAGCTTTTCAACATGTAATTAATATAAAATATTATTAATCAGCTAGTTTACATTCTTTGTTTTGTAGTAAGTCTTTGAAATCTGGTTTGTATTTTACACGTAAAGCATTTCGATTTGGATGTTAACTTTTCATTGAGAGTATTTGAATCTGTATTTGGATTTTATAAATTTTAGGGTGGAAAAAAAGTAGGTTCACATACCCAATTAGTTCCAAATATACTTAAAAGTTTTTTGAAAACTGAATTGAGTATCAGTTTAAAAATTTAAGCTAATTAAAATTAAATAAAATTTATAATTCTGGTCCTTAGTCACACTAACCACATTTTAAGTGCTCAACAGCCATAGGAGGCTAGTGGCTATCATATTGGATAGAGCAGCTCAAGAATGACAACTCAGTAAGATAAGTGCTATAACAGAGGCGTGAGCAGAGAGCTCTAGGGAGTTAAGAAAGGAATCCGTGAAGTGGATCTTGAAAACCCAATAGAAACTTACCAAGGAGATAGGAGGAAGGAAAACACTTTGATGTGATCTCTTGGAAGCATGTGAAGTAGCCATAGTAGGCTCATTTAATCATTTAACTGAGTTACTGAACACACATTATGTGAGATGTCAGGGCTAGGTATTGGGGCTTCAGTTAGATAGACATGGTCCTTGAGCTTAAGTAGCTTAGAGTCTAACTGTGATTCATGGGCCTATTTTCCAGAGAAGTGGATATGAGTGTCATCTTGGGTGTGCCAAAATGCCTTTGCTTCTGTAGCTCAGAAATCTAGCTTGTCCCCTTCAAGATTTCCCTGTGAATAATACTTTTTTAAGCTGTACGCACATTTACTTTGCTTATTCATTTCCAATGAAAAATGCTGTTTTTTGTTTTGTTTTTGTTGTTGTTTTATTATTGCTTGTGGTTGGCATGGCCCGTACTGAAGGTTTCCTGTGGCATCTAGGGTCTAGTAGTCATTTGCTTATTGGCATTTCAACTGTCAACTCTTGGGTGGGACAAATTTCATTCCTGTCTTTGGCTCTTTTACTTGAATACCTGGGGCAGTGTAGGAGTGGTTGCTATTCTGTCACCTGTCTGGGACGTTGGACCTCTCCTTGAGACAAACAGAAGATGATTTAGATTCAGATGACTCATTACTGCTGCTAACTAACACCCTCATAGAGTCATCAGTACCTTATTTTGCAATTCTGAGTCCCTAGAAAGGATCAAGTGAACTTCCAACTATTCAGTTGACTCGGTGTAGGTTTTGCCTGTTGCTTTGTTTTCACCAACTCTCCCTGAAGAGTAGGCCAAACAAACAAAAAAAGAAACAAACAAACCAAAAAGCAAGACCAAAACAAAACAGCCAAGAACAGCCTAGTATATCTAGAAAGATTCTCAAGAAATACTATTTTCTACGAGATAATTGTCTACTCCTTAAAATATTCAGTAAAAGAGACTTTTGCTGCCATCCTTGATTATGTTTTTTAGTATCTCATAATCCTTCTAGTTATAGGAAGCCTTTCCTAGAATCTAATCCATATGTCTGTTTTCTCATTGGACATCTTTAATATGGCTACTTCCCATCAGTAATACAATTCTCTTATTTTCTGAGAAATGTGGGTTGAAGTGACATTCAAACCCAACCATGAGGAATTAAAATATCCAAGTAGGATTCAATCTGGGAACCAAAACACTAAAAATAAAAAATTTGGTAATCAATTTTGGCATTTGAAGCTAAGCTAAAGTCAGCAGTTATGGCACCTATATGTACAAATGCAGAATTTTTTACACAAAGTGATTTTTACCTCTGTTGTTAAACTCTAGCTGTGCTTGAGCAAACATTCTGATTCAGTACCTGTCCACTCTTGGTTGTAGTTATCTGAGCGCTGGTGGGCTACTATTTGCAAGTACTATTTCTATGATTAAAAGTGAATTTAAATAGGTATATTGCACATTTTGTGGACTAACTAGTTATCTTTAGAAAACCTAGTTTTGAAAACCTTGTTAGGCATAACGTAAAAGGCAAAAAATTAAAGTGCATGTGGGTATTAAATTTTTAAAATGTAGGAGTCCCTTCCTGCCTTCTCGTCAATCCTTCATTAATGCACCACTTCTCCCGGTGGCTATGGCCAAATTTTAAATGATTTGCCTGTCTCTCACGGCAAGCAGAAAGTCCTGACTTCCTGCAGTGGAAGATTAAGAATATAGATCATTTGTTCTATTCCTTCCCCCTTCCTCTTTCTCCACCCTTCAATTTTTGTTTCATGCACAAGTGTGTGTGCATGTGCTTGTGTGTTTTATGCATGTGCTTGGGGCTATTTTGTCAGACAGGTTAGCTCAGGAAGAAGATAGATAAGAGTAGCTGCCTGCCCATCTTTCCTACAGTGAAGGATTCTTATTTTTCTTAATTATGAGTTTATGCTCCTGGAAGAATTGTGTACAATTCTCTTTTGTGTTTCCCAGCTACTTTCCAGCACCTAAGTGCTCAATAAATCTTAGATGGATGGATGGATAGATAGATGGTTGGATGGATGGATAAGCACAAGCAACCTTAGGCACATATATACTCAATAAAAACTTGTTCAATTAAGTTGCAAAATAGTCCTCCCAATAAAGCCAAAGCAAAGCATAAGGGTCTGCTGAAGTCCTAACTCACTCCTCATGCTGCTGACACAGGACCTGTGGGTGACAAACCCTCTCTCACTTGTTACTCCATGTGTGACAGTGGGCAGTATCAGAAGCCCTTCATCAAAAGCGAGTCCAAGAAACTATCTCAAAGTAAGTAAAGAGGCTTTCTTGCTTCTTTCTCTCTATGGAATAAAGTGCATTGTAACAGATAGCAGAAAACCTACTAAATCACATTTTTTTTTTAGAAGAATGGAAATGCGTGGTTGCCAACCATTCTTTTTTTTTTTTTTTTTAATTTATTAATTTATTTATTTATTTTTGGCTGTGTTGGGTCTTCGTTTCTGTGCGAGGGCTTTCTCCAGTCGCGGCAAGCAGGGGCCACTCTTCATCGCGGTACGCGGTCCTCTCACTATCGTGGCCTCTCATGTTGCGGAGCACAGGCTCCAGACGCACAGGCTCAGTAGTTGTGGCTCACGGGCCTAGTTGCTCCACGGCATGTGGGATCCTCCCAGACCAGGGCTCGAACCCGTGTGCCCTGCATTAGCAGGCAGATTCTCAACCACTGCGCCACCAGGGAAGCCCCTAATTCACATTTAAAAAAAAATCTTTGTAACCAGGATCGAGGTGCTCATTGAGAGAGAGAGAGAGAGGGAGAGAAAACAGGAGAGAGATTAGTTAGGTCTGCCCATTTTTGCCTGGGGTACTTTCATTTGAGAATTTATCATTGAAAGGATCAATTTCCCCACTTTCCAAGGCAGATTTCTTACCTTGACTTAAAATCAATCTTTATAAATTGTATTTAAATAATGTCATTTTCAAAATAAATAAATAAATAAAGTCATTTTCCCAGAGGCAAAGAAGAAAACTTTAGACCTTCCACGTGCCCTCACATACCTTCAGTGTTTCACAAACCCTAGCGTGGGATCTTGTTTAGGGGAGACACAAGTAGAGCAGGAACACGTGGGGCGCACACTCAGAACTCATGCATCGCCTTCTATGTTCTGAAGGTGACCATCTGCGTGAAAATCAGCCCTTAGGAACAGGGGTGGTAGCTCTGGATCCCAAACTCCTGAATCCATCAAAGGGGTTTTGACTTCCCATGCTGGAAAAGCAAATAACTCTACTGGTCAAACTGCTTGTCTTTCTTCCTTCTTCCATTCATCCATCCATCTATCCATCCATCTAGATTTATTGAGCACTTATGTGCCAGAAAGTCACTGGGAGACTCAAAATAGAATTGTATGCAATTCTTCCAGGAGCATAAACTCATAATTAAGAAAAATTTCATATGGGAAATGATGTAAGATTTTGACCTAAGATGTATGTCTAATATTTGATGAGAGCATTTTTAAGTTCAAAAATGTATGTCTAATATTTGATGAGAGCATTTTTAAGTTCAACATTGAAATTCTAAATATATTGTGCTCTTAATTTCCAGTTATAATTTTTTTTGGTCAAATCTTCAAAAACTGAATTATTAGTACTACTACATTATTGCATTTATTTCACTTAACTGGCAGGAATTTTAGGGGAAATAGAGTACCTTAGCTGCAAAAATACTTACATGCCAAACTGATTCTCTCAACTTGAATCATAATGAGTACTACTACCACTGATAAACTACCACTTAATGAATGATTACCAGGTACCGGGCACTGTTCTAAGCACTTCATATTTATTGGCTCATTTCCTCATCATGGAAACCCTATGGGGAAGGTGCTTTTTTAAATTCTTTTGAGATGAAGAAACTGAGGCATGGAAAAGTTAAGTAGCTTTCTCAAAGTTTCTCCGCTATGAAGTGGATGAGTCAATATATTCCTGAGGTCACATTCTTAAGTACTCATAGTTATGTCACACTGAATATTATCTACCTCTACTGCAGTTTCCTTTGAGGAAAGACCTTGCCTATCAAGAATATTAATATCTTTTCATAAACAGCTCATTTTATTAGTTCTTATAGTATGTTTGGAGCAATGTCCTGATTTGTCTGGAAAAAACAGGGACTGCATGACTGCCTGCTGTGGTTACCACAGTGCTATCATGGAATCACATTCAAACGTCTCTGCACAGTATTGAGACGCTCCCCAATTTGACGACACTCCGCCTAGGCAAATATTTCCTTCTCTCAACACACCCTCTGTTTTAGCTAGTGCACCCACCTCCGTGTCATCTAGATGTGTTATGCTCATGCCCAGACGCAAGTGTCTGCTTGTGTGGTTTCCATGTTGCTTCCTCTGCCCCACTGTCTTCATTTGTGTCATTGTGTTTTCATTTATGTCTCCATCATATCTGATGGGCTGCACCAAACCCCTCTGCCTTAGCACACCTGTTCTCCATCGCTTTTCCTATCCTCAAAAACTCTTTAAGCTGGTAGGTTGTGCCTCAGGATTGGGTGCCAAGTCTTGTAGTGCCTTGTTTCGATACCTATGAGACCATGTTATATAGATAGCTCTTTATAGATGATTTAATTTCTAGCAATTCAGTAATAAGCATGTACATAGAAGGCAAAATTAGAACTTTGGAGTCTATCCCAATATACAAAATAAATTATAGTGCACTAATTTCCATCCCTAACACATGCCTTGAACATAACAGATCTTCAATAAATATTTGATGGAATGACATTTTTGTTGTGTTGGTTTTCCTGAGCAAAACTGTCACACTTGGAGTAAAGTGCAGAGAAGCTGATCTTTTGGATCATTTCAAATAGGTGGTAAGCCATTCACTCCCTATTAAAGACAAAAGAGATTTGAGTGACAAGAAGGTTTTCAGCCCATCCATGTGTTATTATTTTAATACTTGATCCCAGCTGACAAAATGGGACAAATGAGACTATTTCATAAGCAGGTACTCTCCCTCTCTATATAAATGCCCTTCTTAGTCCTGGCCAAAAGAAGAACCAAATGGCAAAATAAAACTAAAAGACAATGTGAAGAGCATCTCACCGTGGTTTATTGTTTTGCCCAACCATGGTTGATAGGACTAGATTTGGTCAGTCTTTGGGGGAAATCAGTATTTATATATATTTGGCTTCGGAATTTTCTCATAATATACTTATTTATTTTTTTGTCCATTCAATTAACATGTAATTTACCAATCAACTAATAAATGAAAGGATCTGTGGTAGCCCATTCAAGAAATAGAAATTGAGACATTAGATAACTGCAAACACAAATTTTTGTGCTCAAATTACATGATCTTTTTTTTTTTGTAGCAACCTTAGGAAACTTAGAATGCTTTTACACTCTGATCCAAAAAAAGTGTTTTTTTTTTTTTGTTTTTTTCAATCTCAGTCTCACTGTTGCAAAATGAGACAGAATACACAAAGTATCCCAGAGGGTTAACATTATAGCTGTAAGAACTTCAAATGGACAAGCATAACCCATTACAACTGCTAATACTGATACATCGGGAGAAAAATACCTCCTGAGAAGTAATGTGCAGAATAGCTATGATTGCTGGAAGCTGATAGAACCAGGAATCTAAGTTATTTTTCAACAAACCATCATTCCACTTTCTGCCTCTTTCTTGACATTGTGCTTTTAGCAGGGCAAAAGTGATTTGAGATTTTTTTTGGAGTTCAAAATTTAAATCAAGTTCACTTTGCTAAAATTCCATTGAATGGAGTAGCAGAAGAGAAAAACATAGAAATAAAAGAAAAGGGAATGAAAAAGCTTTAGAGATGCCACCATCCTGAAAAGATTAGAAAACAGGCCACTGAAAGCCAAGGGGAGGGAAAGAGCATTTGGAGGTGTTCCTGAAGTCTTCCAGAAGTGATGAGGGGATCCCAGCCCTCCTTGGTATTTGCTAGAACTTGTTATTCGGAAGACTATTTGCTTTTAGATTTATTGCTTTTATATTTTCTGTGTAGTTAAGACTATTCATTATCTCTTATCTTTCTCTTTGTTATTTCTCTGAATCATTCCAATTAGGGGTATAGTAAATGGCTAGGTAAAATGTATATGTAAACATGCCATTTACACATAGCCACAAAGGTAACGAGGCCTAGCCTAGGAGACTCTACCATTAGGATATTATAGTTGCCAATAAAGTCAGCATTAATTTTTTTTATATTAATTTCTAGATCCTTGCAAACATTCACTCAGAATCTTTTTGAATATTAAGTTTCATGAAAAGCACTGTTCTGGGTTCTTTGGGGAAAGCAAAGATGAGTGAGCCTGTGTCTTCCTCTCTACTAAGTCCATGCATTGGAGGGGTAATATCTTCTAGGCTGAGGAAAAGATGAGAGAAAGGATCAGAAACCTTTTTCGGTCAATCAATTACATTTTTCTGAAAGCATGTCATTAATCATGCACGGTCTTGTAAACTCCAGATCAAGATGATATCATTGATCTGCTTAACCAAGTATAATCAGTTCTCGTAAGATTGAGGATTCTTCATGCATTTATGACTATTCTTCCTGCCAGCTTACATTCTGAAGTTTAGGTATTCTTCACATTCTAATTCTATCTAAAGCAGCGTCCTTTCACACATCTGCTTGGGTTTCAGGCTATTTGGCCTTGCTATCAATTTCTAGTCCTAAAATTTGACTTTTATTGGTGTCTACCATGCCTTGGACAGAATACATAGAAGTTCTTCAAAGTGGGCTGGGTGGCCAGTTCTTCCCTCATCCATTCTGGCCACCCCTCATAATGGTCGTGTCAAAGTTAATGACTTTGTCCTCCTGGCCAGTTCTCAGCTGGCCATTTAAAAACCTCACATATCTGACACATCTTTATAAGAGATGTGAAAGTTGAGAAGCATGTATTTTTGAGGTTTTGCCTGTCTATTTCATGTATAAATTCTTATTAGTAGATTTTGCTATCGCTTAAAAGTAAATAAAATGTGTTTTTTGATATCTCAGTAATTTTATAATTCATTATCTTTATTATAAGACCTGCCATTTACCTGTACTCTTTAAATCCTGATGAATTTTCACAGACATTCTTTAGTTAAATAAGGATATGAACGATTTCCCTTAATAGCTTATGAGGTGAGTCATTGAATGTGAGTCATTAAGGCCAACTCCTGTACATGCTCTTAAGGAGCAGTTGTTTTTTTTTAATAGATCTGTATTACAACCTTTTTTTTTTTTTTTCAGATCTCTTTGTCTCATATGCACAAAACATTCCAATAGTTAATAATATTCTCATTGCTCTTCAATAATGTTTTGAGAGGATTCCAAGAAAAGTAGGGGCTGGAAGAGGACTTCCCTGTTGTAATGCGATGTGCATGAAATTACCAGCAGCCTCTGATTATCTGGGAAGTCATTGACTTCTAGCCTTCACCTACCAGGGGTTCTTAACCTGGGGTCCATGGACACACAGAGTTCTTAAAAAAGAACTGAATTTCAGTATAATTGGTTTTATTTTGTGATTTTTAAAATATCTGCTTTTGTGCATCTAGAATTCCATTCTGAGAAGGGTCTATAGACTTCATCAGACCTCCAAATTGAGCAAAATGTTTAAGAACCCTGTCATAAATGTATTTCAACCTACAAATTATAGATGATGAAACTCATGGTCAGGGTGTCAGAAGAAAATTGTTCATAATATTCTTGGCACTTTTGATCATTAAAAAGGAACTAAAGCAATGATAGCTATCACTTATTTGTCAACTGCCAGTGTTTTCCAGGCAACGTGATACTTTTTATTTTTCACTGCAACATACCGTAGGGATATTGTTATCATTCCCATTTTGTAGGTGAAGTAACTGAAGCCCAGAGCAATTAATTTATTTAAAAAATACTCATAGAGTATACATTACGAGCAGACATTGTGCTAGGCATCAGGGATGAAATAATTCACCCAAGGTCACACCACTAGGAAGTGGCAAAGCTGAACTCAGCAAAGCCCACTGTCCCTCCCATCACACATTGCATCTTCATAATATCTCATTCTACATTGGAAAAGTTAAAAATCCTATTGAGAAACACAGAACTCTAAGAAGGTAGCCAACAGATATTGTTCTCTTTGTATAAGTATGAAACATAATTAGATCTTCCTGCAAAGTAGTAATTCTTTTTTTTTTAAATTTATTATTTATTTTTGGCTGTGTTGGGTCTTTGTTGCTGTGCACGGGCTTTCTCTACTTGTGGCGAGCGGGGGCTACTCTTCGTTGTGGTGCACGGGCTTCTCATTGTGGTGACTTCTCTTGTTGCAGAGCACGGACTCTAGGTGAGCAGGCTCAGTAGTTGTGGCTCGCAGGCTCTAGAGTACAGGCTCAGTAGTTGTGGTGCACGGGCTTAGTTGCTCCGCGGCATGTGGGATCTTCCCGGACCAGGGCTCGAACCCATGTCCCCTGCCTTGGCAGGCAGATTCTTAATCTCTGTGCCACCAGGGAAGTCCCCAAAGTAGTAATTCTGCTCATGCTTTTCTTTGTTCTAGCATTGCCTGAGCAAACGAGAGCCCAAACAGCGATTTCCTGAAATAAGTTCATTCTCTTCTAGGACCATCACTAGTCTTGTCATCATGAGACAGAATAAAAATATATGTCGTTTTCAGTGATGGCATCTGTATGTCTTTGTATTCAAGAAAAGACATCTACTCCTCTACCTCTCTAAATAGTCATAAATCTTGCCTGTAATTTGGTGCATGTGCCATTGGTTTGTGTGTGGTGGTGAGGGGAAGGTGTGGAGGAACGGTTTTGTTGTTTTAGTGATCCCATGATTTTCTCATTTGTGGTCTGAAATACTTAGAACAAGAGACCTTACAGTCTTGAAGACAGATTATATTTTCATTATGAAACGTAAGCCAGGTTTATGATGATAAACACAATTTCTTGGAATCAAAAGAGCCACTTCATGCCATCTCCAGTTCTGGCTTCGCTCCTCTGTCCAGATTGGAAGCTGATTTGAGAAGCTGACCTTGACACTGACAGCCGTTGAAAGTGTGATGAGGAGTTTTAGCTCATTGTGCCCTGGAGGATTTCCTATCTGCTTCATAGGTGGTAGGAAGGGAAAAGAAAAAAAAAATCCTTTCCTTTGGGTTTATGACAGTGGAATATAGGTTGGAAGTCTGACTAATCCAAAATTAGTGGGCATGGATATTCTCTTTAATTTTAACTTGTAAAAATAAAGACAACTTCTCCATAAGAAGAAAAAATAATTATGTTCAAAATATTTTTAGTTCCAAGAATTCAAAACGGACAAAGCAGTTTCGAGTTTCATTTTCCTCAAATTTCATTACAGGTTGATACCTTGCTTGGCAGGTTTGTAAGAAAAAACTATCCCATCAGCTCTGCCTGCTCCCCTCTGCGACGAGCAGTGGACAGGTCCGAGGCTGGCACCCTCAGTGCAGTCAGACCATCCAGCCTCTCCCCAAAGAGAAATCTGGCGCAAGGTCTCCTGGGAGGCACGAGGTGACGTCATTGCAGAAGCCAGGGCTGCATTTGCCGCCTAAGTGGACCTTCCCAAGGTCCTGGGGGAGGGAGAACACAGCTGCAGCTGGCTCCTTGAGGCTGGGACCCTGTCTGCCCTCAGGATCCCTTTGGGATTAAAGAAAAAAGAACACATGTGATCTTTTCATGCTCATCTCCTAATGTGAGGAAGTGGATGGAAGTGTTGCATCCCAGCCAGCAATGATCAGGAAGCAATGTATCTGATGCCGTTTTTGAATTCTTATTATTGAAAGTATTTTGATAAAAAGTCACAAACATGGCCAGAGTTGGGTTTTTTATTTTTTCTTTTCTTTTAGAATCAGTAAATAACAGATGTTTATTTTTCCCTTTCTGGACATCTGTTTAACAACTTTGGACATAATGAGTACAAAGAAAGGAAAGCATATGCCAGCCCCATGCTCTATTTTTCTTTCTTTTTCTTTTAAAGTTATCAAGTCATTGTTTCCAGTATGGGAAAAAGCGTTATCATTTTGATGCGTTGGCATTTTTCATGGCATCTTGGTCTCTTTTTTTCTCTGCACATTCCTTCAAATTGAAACTGCAATCCCATGAATTCAATTCTCACCTAGTTCCTGATAAAACACAAATCTTTGATTTCGGCCTGCCTTCCAGGCTTCTCAGCCTCAGACCCTTGTTTCAGCAAACCACTAGACTTTGCTACATGGTGGCTCCACATGAAGCTTAGACTAACTCTGTTCCACCCGCCACGCACCGCCGTCCCCAGTGAGCCTCCTCTTCCTTCTGTCTGCCCGTCACAGTGGCCAGCTCTACCATCCAGACACTCGGGGGTCCTTGGCTCCTTCTCCCCCTCTTTTCATCTCATCAGTTGGTAAATTCCTTTCATTCACCTTCCTTAATATCTCATCAGTGGCTCTCTTTTGGTTCATCCTCCTAGTGGAGAATGAACTTAACTAGTTAATACTCCTCGCTTTAAAATCCTTCAGTGACTCCTCTTTGCCTCAGGGTGAAGCCGAAGCTCTGTGGCACCACCTGGGCCCAGCTTCCTTCTCTGGCCCCATTTCTGACCACGCCCCCCCCACCCTGCTTTCTGTCTGGTCTTGGGACAGTTTCAGGAACATGCCATCCTCTCTGGTCCCTCCGTAGCTTTGCCTCCCTTTCCATCAGCTTTGCCCCCCTGCTTTCTGTCTGGTCTAGGGACAGTTTCAGGAACATGCCATCCTCTCTGGTCCCTCTGTAGGTTTGCCTCCCTTTCCATCAAGTATGCCATCCAGACTCAAATCAGAAATATGACTCTTGCCACTTTGGACTAGCTGCCGGTCCTGTGTGCATCCAGTGAGCCCTGGACAGTCCTCCAATGTGGTCTTAGATAGTACTTTACAATCTTTTTTATTTTATTTTATTTTATTTTTTAAACACTTGTAATTGAGGTATAGTTAATTTACAATGTTGTATTAGTTTCAGGTGTACAGCAAAGTGAGCCAGTTATATATAAACATACATATATAAATATATATATTTATATACTTTTCCAGATTCTTTTCCATTATAGGTTGTTATAAGATATTGAATATAGTTCCCAGCAGGTCCTTGTTTATCTATTTTACATATAGTAGTGATTACAATCTTTTTTAAAATTGGACTCTCTTTTCTCTTAGCTTTGATGTCAGAGACCAAGACATATTAAAATTTTTTGTCCGTAACATCAATATTGTGCCTGACACATGGTAGGTGTTCAAAATAGTGAAGAAATTAATTATTCTGTAACTAATTTATGCTTTTAAGTACTCCAAAGAATACTGTATTTGTGAGTATTGTTGATTTTTTTTTAATGGTAAGATTGGGTATTTAAATTTCACATCTTGCTCCTTAAAAAGTTGGGTTTATGCATAGATTTTACTGAATTTTTAAGACTTAAGCAACACTATACTCAAAAGGACAATATTCCCAGTTAAAGGGAAAGATATATTCCTATTTTAATCTATGACCATATTTAGAATTATTTTTAGAGATTGGAGGGTCTAACAGCTAAGTTTTCCAAATATTCTTCTTGCCTCTTTAGCGTGTTCTCTCTCCCTTTCTCTCTGTCTCTCTTCCTCTCACTCTTGCTTTCTTTCTGTTCCCACAGTGATAATTTCAATCCCCTCCTTTGCTACTCTTAACTCCCTACCTATCACCTCCTTCTCCTTCCCAAGAAAGGAGCTCTCCTCCTTCTTCCCAGAGAAACTGGATACCTTCTTACAAGAAGTCCTTCAAATTGCTGCACCTACTACAAGAAGATAATTCACTTACACTCATCATCTCATTCATTAAGAGAAATGTTTATTAAGGGTCTTTTTTCAGCCAGGCACTGCACTAAGTACTGTAGGCATAATGTCATCAAGACACAGTCCCTGTGCTCTGTCTGTTTCCATTCTGGTGAGTGATACTAATGAGCAAATAGGCACTCACACAGGTAAGAGCTACCCTAGGAATGAGAACTTGATCTTGATGCTGTGAGCACTGAAGTCCTTGGAAGAGTGCTCTGGGAAGAAGGGAAAGCGTATGCAGTAGCCCAAGGAATAACCTTTGCTCCAGCCTCAGAGATTAAGGTGTCTGCTCCACAGATATTTTTCTATATTTTGGCACTTAACACCTGTCATTATTATCATATGTCCATTTTCTTTGCTTCCCCTATAGACTAGGAGCTTTTTGAGAATGAGAACATTGTCCCATCTCTGTACCGATAGCACCCAGCCTCATGCCAGGTTTATATATATATTGGAGATACTCAAGAAATATTTGGTGAATATTGAACATGACATGTCAGCGGTAAAATGTTTACAGTTTCTTACTGTTAGGGATTGAATTGCACACCCCCAAAAGATATGTTGAAGTCCTAGCCCTCAGCACCTGTGAGTATGACCTTATTTGGAACTAGTCTTTGCAGATATAATCAAGTTAGGATGAGGTCGTACTTGGGACTTCCCTGGTGGTCCAGTGGTAAAGAACCTGGCTTCCAGTGCAGGGGATGCGAGTTCGATCCCTGGTGGGGGAACTAAGATCCCACATGCCGTGGGGCAACTAAGCCCGCATGCCACAACTACTGAGCTCGTGCGCCTCAACTAGAGCCTGCGTGCAGCAAACTACAGAGCCCACGCGCCCTGGAGCCTGCACGCCACAACTAGAGAGAAGCCTGAGCAGAACACGCAGGGTAATGAAAAGATCCCGCATACCTCAACAAAGATCCCATGTGCCGCAAATAAGACCCGACGCAGCCAAAAAAAATAAGGAAAAAAGAAGAAAAAGATGAGGTCGTACTTGATTAGTGTGGACCCTAATCTCATATGACTGCTGTCCTTACAAAAAGAGAAGAGACACAGAGACACACAGAGAAAACCATGTGATTATGGAGGAGAGATTGGAATGATGCATCTACAAGCCAAGGAATGCTGAGTATTGCCAGCGACCCCAGAAGCTAAGAGAAAAGCATGGAACAGACTCTACCCTAGAGTCTTCAGAGAGAGCGTGGCCCTGCTGAAACTTTGATCTTAGACATCTAGCTTCCAGAACTGTTTTTTCCTGTTTTTCTAAGCCACCCACTTTGTGGTACTTTGTTATGGCAGCCCTACAAAACTAATACAGCTACTGTCTACTTTTATTAGGAAATATCATTGTAGCTCCTGTTGTAAACCTTAGGTAGTCAGCATTACTGATGGGACCCAATACCAAGCCACGGGCCATGTTGAGTTAGTGAACAAATGGAATAGTTCTTGCTTTGAAGGTAATTGGTACTTAGAGAATCTCTCTTTTAGGTTTGCTTAGCTACCTACTTTATTTTTAGAGTGGTTATTTAATGGCCTGGCAAGAACTGCTATGCTTATAAAAGAATCCACCATGGATGAAAGAAATATAGTCTCTGGCTTTCTAATCTCCTTATGGCCTCTCAGCAATGGTGTATATAAGGTCAGTGTTCATTGACTTCAGATCTGGAGTGGAAGAGGCTGAAATATTTCTTTCTCCTTTCTTTTGTTGCTTGTCCTCTCTGAGGCTGAAATTTGTGTAGGATAATGGAAAGAATGGGGGAAGTGGGGTGCTATGGGAAGACTGGAAGAGAGGAAGCAACCTTTTCAAAATAAATCCCCCATGTGCTTGTGAGACCCTCAGGCCTCCACCGTCCCCAGACTTGTGGCTCTGCCTCTTCTTGGTATGGGGCCCTGTATCTTGTCCTCTGATTTCTCAGGAGAGGTGTTGTTATGTGACTTGATACTCAGCATTTCTGTTACTTCTTGATGATTTTGGCTTGCAAAACTCCCATTTTAACCTTCCGAATTTGACTAAAGGAAAGGGAGAATAAGCCTCTTTTTTTGCTCCTAATTCATTCTAGAACAAGATGTCCTTGGGTAATTGGCAACAACAGGTGTTCCTCTAGCTTTTAAATCGTGTGTGTGTGTGTGTGTGTGTGTGTGTGTGTGTGAGGAAACACTCCCTAAAATTATAAGATAGTCATCAATTTTGGTTTCATTAAGGGACTTGAGCTGGGTGGGGGTAGGAAGAAATCATCATTTTTCATTTCTTTGGGGAACTTGCTCTAAAAAGGAGATTGTCCGCTTCCCCTTCAATCTTTGTGTTGATGACGTTTGTAGTGTTTACGGGGAGCACGCAGGTATCCAGAAAACTCAGACTGATGACAATAGTATTTGAAATGCTTCTGTAGGTCTGCTATGAGGTACACAGGAAAAAATGTATGTTCCAAGGTACAAGTGCTTGTTGACTTTTAAACGCAGCCAGCCCGTGCTCCTTATCAGAGATCTCAGAATTGCTCCGCAGTGCTGGCCTTCCCGTCTATTTGTCAAGCATGTCAAAGGACAGTCTTAAGCACTTTATAGTTTATTAATTTTTTTCCTTCTTTAGTTTGCCATCTACTCTCAGAAACTGGAAAATAATTTCTTTTACTTTTTTCCCCTTTCTCATTTAAGCTGAAATTGATTTCTTTCTGAGCTTGGAAGGGAAAAATATTAAGCTGTAGTTAATACAATTGCTTTGCTGAATAAGAATAAAAGACCAGTTTACTTTCAAGCTGTGCTGTATCAGCATAAAGAGCCGTTCTGTCCCTCCAAGGAGGATTTTGACATGAGAGTGCAAAATTTTATAACATCAATATAGGATCATTGTAGCCAATACAAGAAGTAATAGAATTGTTTATTTGGAGGATGGGGTGGGGGGGATGGTATTTTTGTGTGTGTTTGGAAAATTGGGAAGCTAGGAGACACTCTTAAATCCATCAGCTTCTCCAGAACTCTTCTCAAATGCTTATTGTCATGACAACCATCTCTTCATGAACCAAGGCTCCGAGTGTAATACAGATGGGATTGGTAACAAGGTAGAGTTGCCATCTGCTTTGTTTTCTCTGAGGGACATTTTTTTTGATCCCCAAGTATGATCCTCATATCTGGAAGTCTTGACTTGTTTTTCTTCCTAGAGTCAGATATAATTGTGAGATTAGTTCTTTTCTCCTGACTTCTTTATCTGTCATCACATACCTTACTTATTGTTAAAAGGAGGGAAAAAAAGGATAATTATGTGTGTGTGAAAACAAGTATACATATTTTAATGATTTATTCCTCTATCTACTTTGCAAAGTCTGATATAAGGTCTAGTAATTCAACAGTACAGTCAAAAGTGAGGTCAGAAAAAGCAGGACTCAGGCAATAATTTTCCCAGGAAACAGGGAAAACTATTACTGCTTTTGATCATTGTATTAATGTCTGTGCTTCTTGATGGTAGGGCTTTGTGCAGTCTGTAAGAAACTCTGGTGTTCTTATTTTCCAACGAAAAGGAGCACATTAATTCTTTAGGAGAGGAAAACCTTTTCCTGTTACTACATTTGGAGAGAAATTTGCCAAATAAATGATTGCTTACATGCAGGATGCAGTTCAATACCTTTCATCCACTCCTTTACCAAAGATGCGATGACATTTTCTCACATCCACCTACTGCAAAAATTGAGAACATAATTTTTTAATGGGAGACAGTCAGCATTTCACAAGTTCACACATGCTGTGATCAGAATTAAGATATATCCAACCTTTGAAAAGTAAGAAAATACATATCTAGCCATTTAAAGGAGTGTGGTAAACTAAATCGCTAAATAAAGGTTAAGGGAAATATTTTATGAAGTTCATCTTTAAAGTCAAGAATACTTCCTTCTTTGTATTAAAATTATTTTACATATGCTACAATATGTAATTCTAAACTTAAAGGCTTGAGGTGCTCCATTTTTTCTTCCTAATCAGAGAAGTTCTACAATTACCTCTCTAGATCAGAGGTAATTTATTTCCATACACTTTCTTCTTTTTTTTTTTTTTTTTGTCCTATACATTGATGCGTAAATGTAGTCAAATACTGGTTGTTGAGTAAATGTAACTGCAATAGATCACACACACAGATGCATATCCAGAGACGTGTACGATGACTAAATAATAAATGTGGGCTGATGTCTGAAGCAAGGAAAAACTTCTAGAAAATTTTTGAAGTAGAGTCTGAATACACTTTTGTGGGGAAGTCTAACAATTTTTCAAAGGAGCATTATAAGGAGTGTGGTTCCTTGAATATAGTTCTGGGAGGGTGTTTAAAACCAAGCAACAATTGAGCAAACTTGAAGCCAGTTTTTTCTTTGGATATCCTATCTCAGTGAGTAACCTACTCATTATACCCAATATCTTTTCAGAGGAAGGACAATTTTCTGCATTTAGTTTATCTCTCATGTTTGCATTATAAGAGAGATGTCTGGGAAATATCTCAGATCCTTCCAAGCAAGCTCTCTTTTGTTTCTCTTACATGCAGATAAAAATGGGGAAGAAGGAGAATAACCGCAAACAACAGTGTTGGTTTTTCTTTTGGATGTGCCATAGAAACTCCACCTTTGAATCTGTATACGTAAAACTAAGTCACAGAGTGAAATGTGTTAAGCTCTGCTGCACTGTTCTGAAGGAATTAGTAATGATGTCATAGTGTCTTCATCATACAGTGTCAGCTGAAACATGACACCCTTGTCAGGCTGCAGAGTCAAGATTGGAAAGTTCGTGGATTTATATAGATATCATGACTTTCATCATCTGTAATTCTTTCAACATATGGTCTTCTAAGTAAGGGCTGTTTGAAGGATGCTCCAGTAATTTTAAAAGGCAGTACCTTTGTTTATTTTAAAACCTCTGGACTGAATTCTTCGATCTTTACTCAAATTAATTTGGCTGTCAACTATGCTAAATGTCACATATTTTAAAAATGTCAACTTTGTCACATTCAGTTCTTCACTTACCACTGGTTTTTATTGCTTAGCATCGCCTTGAGAATACCACTTTGTTTCCCAAGGCAGGTAGTCACCTCAGGGTAAGATTCATTCTCTCTACCCCAAGGCAAATAAGGAGCAACAAAGGACCTCAGTGGAGGTGTGCTGAGTTCAATAGAAAGCCGTGGGCCATTTATATTGGGGCTGGTCGGGGAGGGGTGCATGAAGACAGCTGCATTCTGGATTTGCTAAACATCTTGAAATGCTTTGAGTATAACAAAACCCCAAACGTGCTTTCTTTTTTCATTTTTTCACATATGTATTTTAGGAGAAATATAATCCACATGCTCTTGTTCCCTCCACTTTTAAATCATGAAAATGTTGTTTTGTAAGAACTGTTTGATGTCCAGGAAGTCTTTTATCCTTTTTATTAGGTTATTTTTTACATATAAATAAAAAGAAAAAATAAACAGAAAACACAACATGACATCATGACTTAGGGCAAACACAAAGTGCTCTATTTAAGTTTGAAGTTCTAAATCTCCAATATTTTAAAACCAAACATTTCTCTTGGTACTTTGCAAAAGTAGTCTTCCCTTCTACTGGACAGAAGTTCCAGCCTGTTGGGATGAAGTAGGGAAGAGTACAAATGTTCATTGAGTAGCCACTCTGAGACATCTGCTAACTCCTTAATTTTTACAATAACCCAAAGTGGTTATTTTACAGATGGGAAGAGCTTTCAGAGACCTTAAGTAACTGGCCGTGGACCACGGAATAATTTCAAGCCAGGTCTACGTGTCTTTTTGGTTCATTCTCTTTTAATTACTTCTGTCCTCCTCATTCTGTTGGGGGAGAAGGGAGGGTGTGTACCTTCCAAAAAGTCACATCTTGGGAAGTGACTTGGAAGTACCTAATAATCAGGCCTGAGGACGAGGATGTTGTAGCCTCTGGACAGTGTCCGCTTGGTATTGGCAAGGTGGATATTTAGTACGGTGTTTGCATAAGGGCTTTGGATAGGTGACGTTGTGCCAGAGGGGGCCTGGGAACACTTCCTTTTATTATAGCGGAGGAAAGCCAGGATACACAGGGATGTGATGTGGGGCAGGCTTGGTAGGAGGCCCATATTCTTGCACTGTGAGTCAGTATGTCTAAACAAGTGATAGTCTCTTACCATTTTATTTTATAACAGTGGTACATATTTGGTAAGAGTGGTATATTACATTATTTATTTAAATGGATTAAACTCATTTCTTTGAAAAGAATTGTTCAATGCTTATATGTTACGGAGACATCTTAAAGTGTTAGAGAATGAGAATCACAGTTCTAATGGGTCTCTCTATCATGAGGCTGCATATAAAGGAGATTCCATATTTTTATTTGGAGGAGGGAGGTTATAGTCAACTATACCATGAGGTACATGGTTCATAGTATGGCATTAAGTTACTATCTTGTGGAGAAAAAGAAAAAAAAAATGGAGGATGTGAAAACTGCTTAGCATTTGAGCTGGGATCTAGGTTGTTCTGACATTATCTGTTCTATAGGCTTTCTCTCAGAAATCCCAAGTTTTATTCAGTTTGTAGCTGATTTATGCTACAATCTCATGTTCCATATGTTCTTCCTTTCTTTTTTTTTTTAAAAAAAAAAAAACCTTATTTTATTTTGGCATCAAGGGGAAAAGAGATGAATTATTTAAATCTTCTTTCACTGAGTTAAGGCAAAACAGAAAGAATGCAATGGGCAATATTATAACTGACATTCTGGAGAACATTGGGGTCATGATATGACTGAGAACATGATTAATTTTTTGAAGGTCAGGAAACTAATATTTTTCCAGTGGATTTACTAAGGGAACCAACCACCTGACTTCTAGTTTTGAGACAACTGCTCCCCAGGAAAAAGTTGCTTTTTTCTTCACAGAGATTCTACTTTGCTTTGCCTCTATAACATATAGATTGTATTCCATGGAAATAAGAAATACAATGACTGTAGCCCTCATTTTTTTTCTCATGCCTCTACTGAAGACCCACTCTGGTTTATCTTTTACTCAACAGCAGCGCAGAACTTAAGGAGCATTCATATTATATTAGTCATTTTGCCTCAGGCTCTCGGCACACTTTGCAGTGTCTTGCCACACCCAGTAAGAGTAGGTAAGGCTTTAAGTATCTCCTGTGTGCCAAGGCAAATTAAGCAATTAGTATGGCAGTCCCTAGCAGAGTGGGGAAGAGGGCTTAGGATCTCATGAGGCCCAAGGGAGGGGGGAAGACATGCCACGAGCTCCTTTCACAGTCAAAACTCAGTGAAAAATCTTGGAGGCAAAACAGTTACCTTATAACGAAGAAAGAAGGCAGAAGTATTTTTACTTGGTGATGAGGCTGGAAATAACAGGCTGCTTGTCTGTATGGAGAGACTCTTTTTCTCTGAAAGAGGCCTTCCTCAACTTCATCCGATCCCTGCCCACATAACAGGTGGGGAACAGGACTTGAAGCATTTCTGTCTGTTTCCAGTATATCCTATCTCTGGATACTCTATTACTAGACCTGTAAGTGCAGACTAGAGAAAAAGGCCCATGTTCGCTTTCTCTTAAAATTTTATTTTATAAAGTGAGGTTTCCCTGCAGCTGATTTCACTTGGTCTCAATAAACTACTGTTACTACTTCTGAGGTATGCATTCTACCCCACTGGTGTGGATTCCACAGCCCTGAAGACCCCTTGCCACTGTCACTAAATGAGAGTCCCTAAGTGATGGGGGGTAAATCACTTCTCACTGTGTCACCTGTAAGAAGTTCTGTCACTGATGCCTCTCTTCATATCCCATAAATCCTGCTAGCTCCCACCTTCATACTGGCCACACTTTCAAGTGTTCAAGAAAGGCATTGTTGGATGGCTCTAAGTTATGATAGCAGATTCAGCTGAAGTTGCATAATAGATTATTCTTCCTGTTTAGAAGGAAAATAAGCCAAAGGATTGAAACTCGGTGTCTATAGATAGTTGGCCCAGTATAATTTTGTTTGGGATTTATTACATTATTTTTCTTCACTGTATATGAATTGAGAGTATTAAAGGACATTTATTCTACACCAAAAGAGCATGCAGCTCCTGTGTGGTTAAAATAATATTGAGATCAGTGTATTGGAAGAGACACTCCATCCAGTAGCTTCCTTCAGTAGCCCTCACTTTCTTTGAGAAGGTTAATTGACAGTTTTTGCACACTCCCTGCAACACTGCCCCAGGAACTTGCAGAGGACACTTTGGAAGAGACACAGTAACCCTTGTCTGCAGGCAATATGCACAGCTGGGAAAGATAATTAAACAGACTATTCCTTTTTGAGAGATCTACATCATTTCAACAGAAGGACCCAGCAATTCTGCTGGATTCAGACTGAAAACTATCACTAACAGACATACTTCAGACAGATTTCATAATCACCAGACATCTGTGGTACAAATGGTTATGGTGAGCTTCTGAGACTCCCCAAAGACCACTAAAACTGTCCGACTTAAATAGCACTGAAGTTTTGACGTGAGACTTAAAAAGTATGATTCAGTTTAATATGTCAGGTTGCTACCAGAAAATGCTCCTTTGGTTTTCCAAAATTGATTGGTTACATGGCTGCAGTTCTCTCTCGAGATACCCTCTAAATCTCATCCTGCGTGATTGTTTGGGGCTTATGGAGGGTATTGAATTACATTGTGTAGGTTTCATTATGGGTGACATTATCACAGGATTACATTTTTTTCCACATCAAACAGGGAATGTCATGAGAAGAGAGAAAATACCTCTTGAATGTTAACATTTCTGAAAGTGAGTTTGATTTATAGGGTGGGTTTATATTGCTATTATGAGACTTTATCTGAAAAATTGGGGTGAAATCTTAAAGAATTAAAACTTCCCTGTGAGTTTTCCTTATAAACACTGCTCACTGGAGATGGTTTATCCCATTAGACATTGGCTACTGAGAAAGAGAAGCATTTCTTGCTGCCTTAGGCAGTGCTTCTTCCAGAGCAACGCTAGTCTATTTTGACCCAATGCATGCTATAGGTAAACAGTTCCAAGGTGTAGGGTTATCTGTTCCTTTCTCTTCCCAGGAGTCCTGAAACCCAATCACTGTTTTTTAATCCCTTAGTTTTTCTTATGAACAGAACTGCCCATTTTCTCTCCAGTTGCAAGTCCTGCTTTGTGTGACTGAAACCCACCCTTTCCAGTGGGAAGACACTTGCTCTGATAAATGCTACACTGTTAATTGGCCTTGGCATGGCTGAATGATGTAGCAGAAGGTGCAATAAATTCAGAGGTTAAAAAAGCAGAATTTGATAGAATTATGCATTTTGTGCTTCTAATGAGTACATAGTCTAGCAGGATTTACAGATACATGCATAATTAATGTGAATATAGTGTAAGATAATGATCTGTTAGAAGCACATGAAAAGATGCTCAATATCATTAGTCATTAGGGAAATGCAAATTAAAATCACAGTGCCAGTGTGATACTTCTGTACATCTACTAGAATGTCTAAAATGAAAAAGACTGACCATACCAAGTATTGGCTGAAGATGTGGGGAAACTGGTACTATTGACTATTGCTGTCGGGGATGTAAAATGGAACAATCACTTCTGAAGACAGTTTAGCAGTTTCTTAAAAAGTTAAACATATACCTACCGTATACCTACCTTATAATCCAGCCATAGTACACTTAAATATTTACCCAGGAGAAATGAAAGCATATGTCCATACAAAAAATTGTACATAGATTGCTCATGGCAATTTTATTTGTAATAGCCCGAAGTAAATCAAATATCCAATGAAAGGATAAATTGTATTTATTTATTGGCTATATCCAATAAAAAGAATCAACTATTCTTTATTGCTGAGTGGAATACCACTCAGCAATAAAAAGAATCAACTATTTATACATGTAACAACATAGGTAAGTCTCAAAATAATTATGCTGAGTTAAAGAAGTCAGGCCAAAAGGTGAGAGACTCTTGGAGAATTAAATAAATGCAGTAATGGTGGAAATATAGAAAGGAGAAAAAGAATTTTATGGTTACTTCAAAGAGAATTAATGAGGCTTGGTTACGGGATGGTGGCTAGAGGGGCCTTACACTCTGAGGTCTTTCTCTACCTTGGGTTTCTCTATGTGGACCATCATCTACTTGGTGGTAAGGATTATATGAAAGATGGCACTTAAGTATATAAGAAATGATGAGCTAATTGTTTAATGCTGATTCTTTAATGAACACCCCCAAGAAGAAACATTCAGTAGGCAAACCATCACTACTACTGCTTAAGGAAAATAAACTTACATTTTGGCTTTTTAGTAAATACAAGTATAGATAACTAATAAAAGTATAGTATTAGTGAGAAAAAAATAAAGAAGAGGACAAAGAAAAATGGGATTCCTAGACCCATCTCATGGATAAGAGAGAGCAAAGGGTTGAGGGCAGAGAGAGAGAGGAAGGAAATGTGATGGGGGTACCTCAGGGCAGAAGAACAGGGAACTGATTTGGAAAGGAGCAAACTTTATGGACATCTTGTTTATGCAATGCCCTTGTCACTCTGGCATGTCTTAATTTGTGTGGTTAGATTTATGTAGTCACTTGATCCAAAGTCTACAATTAATTGCAGCACATAAGAAGCACTGTCACTTGTGGTCAAGGGCATAGGTTCTGGAGATTATATTTCCATCTCTGACCTTAACAAGTATATAAGCTCTCTGAACATCTGTTTCCTTATCTGTAAAATGATATCCCCGTGAGTTCCTACCTCTGAGAATTATTGTATGAATAAATACTTTAAAAATGGGTATGGAAAGTACTTAACATTGCTTCTAACCCATAGTAAAGGCTCAATCAATTGATCTTCCTCTTCTTTCCCCTTCTTCTCCTTCTCCTCCTCCTCCTTTTTCTCACTATTATTATTACTATTAGGCATATTGTCAGTGATGATTGGAAAAAGCTTTACTCTCCCAATAAGCCATTGGAAAACAAGGGCACTTTTTTAGTGTTTATTACCAGAAGTAACCATAATGTCACTTTCATTCATCTGACTTATTCTCTCCCGAGTGATTTATTTACACATTCTATTGTATTAGTCTTTCTTTTACATGGTGTGAAAAAAAGAGCATGGCTTAGTGATGAAGCAAAGAGGTAGAAATTTAGTGACTTTGGTCCTGCCTGTGCTCCAATTCCTATTTGGTTTAGGGCAAGTAATTTAAATTTCCTGCACGTAAATATCTTCAGCTGAAACAGAAATGAAATGTAATAATCACATAGGGCTATTAGAAATGTCTAAGTAAAAAGCATACACATTTTAACAGTAAGTTCAGAACTTTACAGAAAACTAAGTGGGTTGCTTAAGTTAGTATATTTCTGTAGATATGACACTAAGACATTAAGAAAATGCCACATTAAAGTTCATTGATATACTAGTTTTAAAAAATAGTTACTTGACTTTCCTATTGTGTGCTTCTAATTTATGTTTTTCCACCTAATAAAAAATAGACCCTACCACTTCAAATGCCTGGTTGCATTCACTTCACCAGCATTACTTTTCATTTGAGTCAGCATGGTTTTCTTGTCTTGTTTCAGGATTTGTGGATTTGACCCTCCATGATCAGGTCCACCTTCTGGAATGTGCCTGGCTAGAGATTCTCATGATTGGTCTTGTCTGGCGCTCCATGGAGCACCCAGGGAAGCTCCTGTTTGCTCCTAACTTGCTCCTGGACAGGTGAGTGACCTGGCTGTAGCTTGGGGGAAGCACATTCTTGATAATCACCAGTTTGATCCTGAAGCTCCTTTATTCAGCATTCCACGAAGCTTCCAAGAACTTTATCAGATACATTTACAAATGGGTGGATTCGGGTGATGTAGGGTAGTCGAGTTCACAGAAGGCTAAGGATAACTGTCTGCCTGATGTCTCCCCAGATTAGCTCTATCATTTCTAAAATATACATGTATATTGTATATGTGTCTGTATATTTATATATACATATATGCATGTATCAATATATATACACATATGTATGTATCAATATATATACACATATGTATTTGTGTGTATTTACAAAATTATGAACTGTAATTTTCTAACTTCACCTTCATCTTGTGTTATATAAAAGAATGATGAGTAACTTTCCTTTAATTAAAATCTTTTTTTGGCTCATGTACATCCAAACCACAATAGTCTTTTCATTTCCTTTTCCAATTTTGCCATCAGTAAATGAAGAAATTTGAACAGAGTTCTGAAGGCCACTTCCAGTTTTATGAATTCATAAAAGTTAACTTGCTTATTTTAGAAAACGAAGATTTCAGTTTTCAAATGTGCCACCTTATTTCATGTATTCTATTTGGGTTGACTTGGAATGTGGGTCCTATTCGTCTTTCTTATTCAGTCATTGCTTAGAGTAATCGAATTTAGACAGTATTTAACAGCAGCTACCGCTGACAGAGTCCCTACCCAGCACCAGCTGCTGTGCTGAATACTTGACATACATGATCTCATTTAATCATCACAGCACTCCTGGGAAGCCTTATCATTCACGGTTTACCAGAAAGGAAGCTAAGTTTCAGAGACATTCTGCTACTTGCAAAGAGCATTGAGCTAGCCGATGGTGGAGCCAGGATTGGAATTCAAGATCTGTCTGTCTCTGGCACACTCATGTTGGCTCCTGCCCTGTGCACACGTCCTTTACACTCTTTCCTCATCAGCAGTGCCTTCTCTGGCCTGCTGCTGTGACCTTTTGTTTCCAGATGTACCTTGTCTTTACAGACGACATAATCATTTGAATGGGAAAGATCCATCTTCTAGTTGTTCCTTGCAGACTTTTTTTGCCTCTGCTCATCAGTCCAAGGCTGCCAGGTTGCACGCGATGCATCTTTGTGCTTTCCTTCCTTTCGGAGCGCCACGCTGCCCCCTCATCCCCTGTCCTGCTCTGGCTTCCTTCCCTACACCTGCCAAGCCGCCTGGAACAGAGTTCTGGCAGCATTTATTTATTTAAATACTGGAGAATTGTATACGTATTGGTTACTGTTTCATCATTTTGTGTTATTATAGCTTTTTTCATCATTTTGTGTTATTATAGCAGCATCAACAGTGACGATGCTGTTCAAGAAGCAGCTCTTTCTTTCCACGGAATATAGTCCCGTATCACAGTTTTGTGGACTGATCGAGAACGGCCACTGGTCTGGTTCCGTAGAACTGCCCTCACACGGTATTTAGCCTGCCTTTTAGAGGATGTCTCTACAGTGCTTCTTCACTTCTTTTCCTTCCTTTCCTTTCCCTTCCCTTCCCTTGTTTCTCTTGTCATTTTTCCCTTCCACCTCTTTTTTCCTGTATTCCTCTTCTTGTTTTTTTTGGCCTATCTCCTCTTCCTCCTCCTTCTCTTTCTCTTCCTCCTTTTTCTTCTGCTGCTTTTGAAATTTTTCTGTTACAGTCATGTCATTCCATGACCAAGTTATAATAAATTTGCAGATGAAAATCATAGACCACATACAATGTTTCTCCACAATAGACGGGAAGGTGTCTTCAGGGTTTAGGATATTGAGGACATTCATGACTGAATTGATCTGTTTCATGATTTACTACCTCATTCATGTTTATCTTCTTAGGTACACACTTCCTGAGAGCAATCATCAGTCATTGCATTTTAGATATGAAAGGGTTTGTGACATCACCTCACCCCGATGAAACTCATTTTGCCAGCAAGGTGATATTGTGTAGGATCTTATCAACCACCTGCCTTCCTTTTCCACACACTGTCAGTGTGCTTAATTTTCTCCCATGTTTCTCACTGCAGTGTCAGTGACTAAGAGTTCTCATTTCTCTCCATTCCTACTTTCTAAAATTCCAGATAGGAAGTTCCTACTACCTCTAGACCAGGATTTCTCAACTTCTGCACTATTGACATTTTTGGTTGGATTATTCTTTCTTGTGGGGGACTGTCCCGTGTATCTTAGGATGTTTAGCAGCATTCCTGGACTTAACCTACTAGATGCTCTCGTAGCAGCATCCCTTTCCCCAGAGATGACAACTCCAAATGTCTCCAGACATTTCTAAATGTCCCCTGTGTGTGGGGGGAAGGGAGGCACAGAATTGTCCCTGGCTGAGAACCGCTACTCTAGATTTTCCCATTTCAATATCCTATAAGCTCTTCAGACTCACAGTATCCCTCGCTGAATACATTATCTTCCTCCCCACGTTTGTTCCTTTTCTTTTTTTTCTATTAGTGGCATTCACCTAGACAGTGAAGCTGTCAAGTTCAAGTTAACCATGGATTCCACTCCCCCCACCAGATTATCCAGTTAACTGTCAAGTCCTTCCTGCCCTGTTTCTGAAATCCACACCTCCCCTTTGTCGCCATTCCTCCCCTAGCACAGGTCCAAGTCAGCCCTCCCCAAAGGCTTGCCTCTCCACCACTGTCTTTCTTGGCCACCGGCGCTCTTTCCTTCAGTCTCTTCGCCACAGGGCTGCCAGAGACTTCTTTCTAAGGCACAGCTGTGATCCTGATGCTTCCTGATTCAGCTTCCATTGGCTCTCTCCCTTCTTTAGAAAGTACCGTCTAGACTTCTTACCTTGATAATTATGAATCCCTGTTGCAAGTGTCACAGACACAAACATCAGCAGAGCGGGTCAGATGATGTAATGAGGAAAGCCAGTGGCTTTGAATCCAAAAGGGAGTTCTGGGGATTAAGTGAGCCTGGTGAACTCTTGTCCAGGCTAACAAACACCTGGGCCCTGACTTCAGCCCAAGAGCCACGAACTTGAATTCACTCTTCAAGGTTTTTTTCCACTGCTTCTGAAAGGCCCTGTACCTTTAGGATTCCTTGTCAGAATCTTGGGACCTTCTTTAAGGCCATTTCAGATGTTACTCTTCCGGAAAACCATCCTCCAAACTCTCTCCTCTTTAGCCAGAAAGTAGCCTTTTCTTTGTCTATGTGCTCATGCGGTTTGGTTTCTGCTTCTCTTATTCTCCTTCTGCCACCTGTAAGTTATGATTGTATATCTTATCTTCCCTTTCAGCTCATGAACTTCGTGCAGGCAGGAACCAGATCTTGTTCGCCTTTTTGTTCCCTCCAATGAACAAGGTCTTCCATGTTCCCCGATAAGTGTTTGTTAATTGCACTGGCCAGGGTCCCCCGGTGGCTCATGGCAGAGTCAAGAGAAGCCACGTCTTCTGATGGTCATTTCAACTGTTCTTGTCATCAAACTCACTCACTTCTTGTTCAGGGCTACTCAATTCCTGGCTTAGACCCTCCTAGACTTTGAAGAAATTAAGATACATCTGTTTCGAAAGGATTTTTAAAATTACTAAGTGCATTTGGCTTATGCTTATACTTCTGTTTATATTCCACAAACCTGTTAAATTCCGAATGAAGATAAACAGAGGATCTTATTTTTCTTCCCTCACTAGACCCAACTATGGAGTATAATCCTCCAGGTCTTAATATGTTTAAGAACATTTACATACATACATTTCTAATCATGTTAATGATCAGAAAAATATATAAATAAATATAAATTATATAAATAATATTATTTTTTAAAATATGGTCTATAGTATATAATTTTCTATATTTTTCTAATTATTAGCATGCACCTAAATATTATACAATTTCAATATTATTAAATGACTCTCTTGGTATTAAAAGATAACTGCTTTTGATGACATTGATATATGCATAACAGTAAAAAATATCGTGACCAGCAACCCATTTGAAATTTTATACATCTGGAAGATGGCTTCTGAGTGATAGTTGAGAGCACTGTTTGTGTTTTTGCCTTGCAGGCTCCCAACCCTGTTGATAACATTCAGCTTTCTGATTAACATCAGTCACCTTGATCTCCCTTTTGCTCTTTTCCCATCCTTTTGCACATTGTAAACATTGTTTGTAACAAAATGTAGAAATCCATGAGTTTCAAAGCCAAGTATTTGAGAGCTGGTAAGCAAAAGATGAGTGTTAGCTGCATCATTTTTATTTTATCTCAGGCTTGGTGATACTACCTTTGCAAAGTCGGCCTCCATACGGTGTTTACATCTGCATAGACATGGGGACAAGAGAAAGCCAGAAGTCCCAAGGAGTCCTGTCACCCAGGGATTATCAACGTTGCTAACTAGAGACAAGGGTTTATCTGCGATAGATTATAATGATATCCTGTTTTCTTAAGCCTTCTTTGCAAATCCAGGCGCTTGTGCTTTCCAAGGCTATCAAGAGGATAGAATATACCTCAGTCTTTCCTTGTAATTACTCAAATGTTAGTATTGGCAAATGGGGGTTTAGTGATTACAGGAATATAAAAAAATTGCCGGGTTGCCATCCCACACTTGTGAGCAGAGGACTGTATTTCCTATCTAGCATCCATTTCAAAAGAGTTATTGCTTGATTTACTCCCGATGATAACCCATGATATCTTGATTCTGGTAGTTTATAGCTTTCCTGGTGGTCATATGCTTGAAGGCTAGTTTTATCCTTGCCACTTAGCCTACCCACAATTTCCAGTTCTTCCCTGTATCTTGCAGCAGTGAGTTCCAAGCACTTAATAGTCTTCTCTTCCTGTGAAAACCAAGAGATAAAGCTTATTATCAGGTATTAATAGAGAACCCAGTAATTTCTCTCAGTGTGTGTCTGTATGTGTGTGTATTTTATGAGGGAAGTTAAAGATAATAAGAACACCTGTGAAAGTAATCAGGAAATGGAGAAAACTCATTTTCCATTCTAGCACCTAATCCTTTGGTGTGTTTTGGCACCAGAAAACACAAAATATGTCCTCTGTGTCAACTAGGAATGCACCTCTTCGTTTAGTCCTGCTTGAGTGCTCACCCTGGAAAAACAGAGACGGAAAACAGAAGCAAAAGTGTTCAATATAAGTCATTCCTTGTGGGATCTCTTTGTTTTTGCAGGAGTAAAGTTTACTATCGCTGGAAGGCAGATGTGATGTTAGAGGACACAGTGTAAATTGCCAGTTCAGTAAGACTATCCAGTTTCCAGAGCACTGTCTAAATTCTGTTTTGCTGGCGCCATCCATGCTAACAAATTCTGAGAAATATTTGCGGATTTCTCAGTGAAGCCAAAGCACTCTCTTTCGATTCCTATTCACTCTCAGAGAAAAAAAACTATTCATCCATTTGAAAGCAAAGCTTAATTCGACAAGGAGAATATTCCCTCTACCAAGCGTCTGGCCAGAGGGTTGTTGATCTAGCTCTTTCCATCGCTCCTGCATCAGGAGGCTCTGTCTGTAGGAAATAATATTGGACAACAGAAAGTTCTTTGACTTGTAGGCATGGAATAGGAATAAGTTCTCTTCCTTAAGAGAAAAACAGGTTGTTGCACTGGAGAGAACATTTTGCTTCTTCTACTAAATAGCTGACTGTTTTCAGACCATAAATTCACTTTAAACTGAAAAAAAAAAAGTCATTTTCTAGAAGCAAGAGCATGCTCATTTCAAGTTATTTATTGTAAATATTTCAGAAAAAAACATGCAAATAAAAACATGCAAATGAAACAATGCTTCCAGCAAATGCTTTTACTGGCCTTTTTTTTATTGGCCTTTTAAATTTTTTTCCTGTGTAAAACTTGATGTAAATTCTTTGCAGATTTTTTTCACTTGGAAGAGTGAAAAAAGAAAGTTCGGAAATAAGCTGATAAATTCAGAATGTAATTTGTTTAAAGGTTTCTTGGGCATAAAAAGAAAGACCTCCCTTTATATTCCCTTTTTAGATTTCTCCTCTCTGAAAAATGTGTGCTCTACTGAAGGGGGATGTTATAGTAGCAGGGGCAGCAGGTGGGTGGGGGAGTGATCAGCTCCTCAGCAAAGTCAGTCCTGGGCAGGAGACAGTTACGGTTACTCCAGTGGCTTTGCTGTATTCCCTCATAACTTTCCAGGCTTGTGTTGGTTTGCATCCTATATGGCCCATTCATATCCCAAGAACTTTGTGCATAACTTTTTTTTTGCTCTACCTTATAGAATTGGATGAAGAAAGAAAAGAAAGGAAGCCAACCTTTTTGTAACTTCTTTAATCTGTACAGTAGTGTGTTGGGTTATCTTCTATACTATATTTTATTCATTATGTGAGAAGACAGGTAGCAAAGGTTTTTACCAGCTTGTATTCTTGGCTCTGGATCCGTTGGTTCTTTCCAGTTCTGAGTCCTTAATTACTCAACAGCAGATGCCAATTGATTGATTCTTTAAAGTCTTTGGTGCAGAGTTCTGACAAATCCTGGGAATATGAAACTGTAAACTGCAGAGGAGAAAAATTGCGGCCAAAAGAAGAGAGAAATTAGCCAAGTTGCTAATATTACTGCTATCTCTGATTGAAAAAGTATCAAAATATCTATTGGACTAAAACCCAATTGCATTACACACTGTAAGTGGGTCAGTTATGTGATATGTGAATTGTATCTCAATAAAAATATTACACACACACACACACACATATTGGAGTTTTGGAAAAAGTCAATTTGACCAACAAGACCTTCAATCATGAAAGCGCCTGTAGGGGTTCTACTGGAAAAAGGTAAAAAACAAAACATTCAAATCAAGATTTCTCCTTAAAAACAAAGCAATTAAGCAGTGCTATGTTATAAAGGCTGCTAAGCCACAAGTCTTTAACTCCTCAAGAGGAATAAGCCTATAAACAGTAAGGATCCACTTAATATAAAATTGCCCCAGAGGAAAAGGGATAATTCCAACCAGAGAATTAATCCTGTGTAAGAGGTTAATTTTTCTTACATGTTTACCTACCACATTATTTTTGCATTTGCCATAAACTGTTAACAATTAAACTTGCTAATTGATTTAAAATACAATCATCATAATATTTTTGACAGTTTAATTCTAAAATATCTTGATATTATTTAAGTCACACATGCTACATAGAGGTAATCACGTAATCCCTCTCTCATATCTGCTTTAATCACAGCTGCTTTTCCATAGTCAGCATTGGAAAAATCCCCATTTGTTTAATGAGTGCAATTAAAATCCATTGATAAAGGGAGATAACACAACTTCAAGTATGTGTTAGTTAGGATTCAGTTTAAGTCAACTCAGTAGATATTTATTGAGTACATCCATGTCTCTAGGATTCTGCCTGATACTGGAGGATATGAAAAAAATGTGTAAGAGGCAGAGCTGTCCTCAGGGAACTCACTGTCTAGTGGTAGAGTAATATTGGTGTACAAATGAATGCAGGCAAAAGCAAGACATTATAAGCAAGCCTCCACCACACCCCACATCATTCGTGTCTAGTTTAGCTTCCTCCATCACTTTTTTAAAATTGAGATACAATTGATATAACATTTATATTGTACAACATATGTATACAACGTATGAGTTGATATATGTAGATATTATAAAATGATCACCACAGTAGGTCGAGGTAACATCCATCACCACAAATAGTTATACTTTTTTCCAATGATGAGAAATTTTAAGGTCTACTCTCTTACAAACTTTCAAATATACAGTAAAGTTTTATTAACTATAGTCACCAGGCTGTACATTACCATCCCCAGAACTTATTTATCTTATAACTGAAAGTTTGTACCTTTTCACTATCTTCACCCATTTTGCCCACCACCCACCTCTGGCAACCACCAATTTGTTCTCTGTATCTCTGAGCTTGGTGGATTTGTTTTTATCTAAGATTCCACATATAAGTGATATCATACTGTGATGTGTCTCTCACTGTCTGACTTATTTCACTTATCATAAGGCCCTCAAAATCCATCCCTGTTATCACAAATGGCAGGATTTCCTTCTTTTTATGGCTGAATAATATTTCATTATATATATGTATATATATAAACTTTTTTTTAATCCACTCATCCATTGATGGACACTTAGGTTACTTCCATGCCTTGGCTATTGTAAATAATGCTGCAATGAACATGGAGGTGCAGATATCTTTTCAAATTAGTGTTTTCATTTTCTTTGGATAAATGCCCAGAAGAGGAATTTCTGGATCATATGGTAGTTCTATTTTTTTAAATTTTTGAGGAACCTCCATCCTGTGTTCCATAGCGGCCGCCCAATTTACATTCTTACCAACAGTGCACAAAAGGGTTCCCTTTTCTCCACATCCTCACAAACACATGTTATTTCTTCTCTTTTTTTTTGAATTTTATTTAATTAATTTTTTTGTACAGCAGGTTCATTTTAGTTATCCATTTTATACATATTAGTGTATATATGTCAATCCCAATCTCCCAATTCATCCCCCCACCCCCCCAACCCCCCGCCACTTTCCCCCCTTGGTGTCCATATGTTGGTTCTCTACATCTGTGTCTCAATTTCTACCCTGCAAACTGGTCCATCTGTACCATTTTTCTAGGTTCCACATATATGCGTTAATACACGATATTTGTTTCTCTCTTTCTGACTTACTTCACTCTGTATGACAGTCTCTAGATTCATCCACGTCTCTACAAATGACCCAAATTCATTCCTTTTTATGGCTGAGTAATGTTCCATTGTATATACGTACCACATCTTTATCCATTCATCTATCGATGGGCATTTAGATTGCTTCCATGACCTGGCTATTGTAAATAGTGCTGCAATGAATATTAGGGTGCATGTGTCTTTTTGAATTATGGTTTTCTCTGGGTATATGCCCAGTAGTGGGATTGCTGGGTCACACGGTAATTCTATTTTTAGTTTTTTAAGGAACCTCCATACTGTTCTCCATAGTGGCTGTATCAATTTACATTCCCACCAACAGTGCAAGAGGGTTCCCTTTTCTCCACACCCTCTCCAGCATTTGTTGTTTGTAGATTTTCTGATGATGCCCATTCTAACTGGTGTCAGGTGATACCTCACTATAGTTTTGATTTGCATTTCTCTAATAATTAGGGATGTTGAGCAGCTTTTCATGTGCTTCTTGGCAATCTGTATGTCTTCTCTGGAGAAATGTCTGTTTAGGTCTTCTGCCCATTTTTGGATTGGGTTGTTTGTTTTTTTAATATTGAGGTGCATGAGCTGTTTATGTATTTTGGAGATCAATCCTTTGTCCGTTGATTCATTTGCAAATATTTTCTCCCATTCTGAGGGTTGTCTTTTCGGCTTACTTGTAGTTTCCTTTGCTGTGCAAAAGCTTTTAAGTTTCAGTAGGTTCCATTTGTTTATTTTTTGTTTTTATTTCCATTACTCTAGGAGGTGGCTCAATAAAGATCTTGCTGTGATTTATGTCAAAGAGTGTTCTTCCTATGTTTTCCTCTAAGAGTTTTATAGTGTCCAGTCTTACATTTAGGTCTCTAATCCATTTTGAGTTTATTTTTGTATACGGTGTTAGGGAGTGTTCTAATTTTATTCTTTTCCATGTAGCTGTCCAGTTTTCCCAGCACCACTTATTGAAGAGACTGTCTTTTCTTCATTGTATATCCTTGCCTTCTTTGTCGTAGATTAGTTGACCATAGCTCCATGGGTTTATCTCTGGGCTTTCTATCCTGTTCCATTGATCTATATTTCTGTTTTTGTGCCAGTACCATATTGTCTTGATTACTGTAGCTTTGTAGTATAGTCTGAAGTCAGGGAGTCTGATTCCTCCAGCTCCGTTTATTTCCCTCAAGACTGCTTTGGCTATTTGGGGTCTCTTTTGTGTCTCCATACAAATTTTAAGATATTTTGTTCTAGTTCTCTAAAAAACGCCATTGGTAATTTGAAAGGTATTGCATTGAATCTGTAGACTGCTTTGGGTAGTATAGTCATTTTCACAATATTGATTCTTCCAATCCAAGAACATGGTATATCTCTCCATCTGTTTATATCATCTTTAATTTCTTTCATCAGTGTCTTATAGTTTTCTGCATATAGGTCTTTTGTCTCCCTAGGTAGGTTTATTCCTAGGTATTTTATTCTTTTTGTTGCAATGCTAAATGGGAGTGTTTCCTTGATTTCTCTTTCAGAGTTTTCATCATTAGTGTAGAGGAATGCAAGAGATTTCTGTGCATTAATTTTGTATCCTGCAACTTTACCAGATTCATCAATTAGCTCTAGTAGTTTTCTGGTGGCATCTTTAGGATTCTCTATGTATAGTATCATGTCATCTGCAAACAGTGACAGTTTTACTTCTTCTTTTCCAATTTGGATTCCTTTTATTTCTTTTTCTTCTCTGATTGCCGTGGCTAGGACTTCCAAAACTATGTTGAATAACAGTGGTGAGAGTGTACATCCTTGTCTTGTTCCTGATCTTAGAGGAAATGCTTTCAGTTTTTCACCATTGAGAATGATGTTTGCTGTGGGTGTGTCATATATGGCCTTTATTTTGTTGAGGTAGATTCCCTCTATACCCACTTTCTGGAGAGTTTTTACCATAAATGGGTGTTGAATTTTATCAAAAGCCCTTTCTGCATCTATGGAGATGATAATATGGTTTTTATTCTTCAATTTGTAAATATGGCATATCACATTGATTGATTTGCTTATATTGAAGAATCCTTGCATCCCTGGGATAAATCCCACTTGATCATGGTGTATGATCCTTTTCATGTGTTGTTGGATTCTGTTTGCTAGTATTTTGTTGAGGATTTTTGCATCTGTATTCATGAGTGATATTGACCTGTAATTTTTTTTTTTGTAGTATCTTTGTCTGGTTTTGGTATCAGGGTAATGGTTTCCTCATAGAATGAGTTTGGGAGTGTTCCTTCCTCTGCAATTTTTTGGAAGAGTTTGAGAAAGATGGGTGTTAGCTCTTCTCCAAATGTTTGATAGAATTCACCTGTGAAGCCATCTGGTCCTGGACGTTTGCTTGTTGGAAGATTTTTAAACACAGTTTCAATTTCATTACTTGTGATTGGTCTGTTCATATTTTCTGTTTCTTCCTGGTTCAGTCTTGGAAGGTTATACCTTTCTAAGAATTTGTCCATTTCTTCCAGGTTGTCCATTTTATTGGCATAGAGTTGCCTGCAGTGGTCTCTTAGGATGCTTTGTATTTCTGCGGTGTCTGCTGTAATTTCTCCTTTTTCATTTCTAATTGTATTGATTTGAGTCCTCTCCCTCTTTTTCTTGATGAGTCTGGCTAATGGTTTATCAATGTTGTTTATCTTCTCAAAGAACCAGCTTTTAGTTTTCTTGATCTTTGCTATTGTTCTCTTTGTTTCTATTTCATTTATTTCCGATATGATCTTTATGATTTCTTTCCTTCTGCTAACTTTGGGTTTTGTTTGTTCTTCTTTCTCTAGTTCCTTTAGGTGTAAGGTTAGATTGTTTATTTGAGATGTTTCTTGTTTCTTGAGGTAGGCTTGTATTGCTATAAACTTCCCTCTTAGAACTGCTTTTGCTACATCCCATAGGTTTTGGATCATCGTGTTTTCATTGTCATTTGTCTCTAGGTATTTTTTGATTTCCTCTTTGATTTCTTCAGTGATCTCTTGGTTATTTAGTAACGTTTTGTTTAACCTCCATGGGTTTGTGTTTTTTACGTTTTTTTCTGTGTAATTGATTTCTAATCTCATAGAGTTGTGGTTAGAAAAGATGCTTGATATGATTTCAATTTTCTTAAATTTACTGAGGCTTGATTTGTGACCCAAGATGTGATCTATCCTGGAGAATGCACCATGCACAGTTCAGAAGAAAGTGTAATCTGCTGTTTTTGGATGGAATGTCCTATAAATATCAATTAAATCTATCTGGTCTATTGTGTCATTTAAAGCTTCTGTTTCCTTATTAATTTTCTGTTTGGATGATCTGTCCATTGGTGTAAGTGAGGTGTTAAAGTCCCCCACTATTATTTTGTCACTGTCGATTTCCTCTTTTATAGCTGTTAGCAGTGGCCTTATGTATTGAGGTGCTCCTATGTTGGGTGCATATATATTTATAATTGTTATATCTTCTTCTTGGAGCGATCCCTTGATCATTATGTAGTGTCCTTCCTTGTCTCTTGTAAAATTCTTTATTTTAAAATCTATTTTATCTGCTATGAGTATTGCTACTCCAGCTTTCTTTTGATTTCCATTTGCATGGAATATCTTTTTCCATCCTCTCACTTTCAGTCTGTATGTGTCCCTAGGTCTGAAGTGGGTCTCTTGTAGACAGCATATATATGGGTCTTGTTTTTGTATCCATTCAGTGAGCCTGTGTCTTTTGGTTGGAACATTTAATCCATTCACGTTTAAGGTAATCATCAATATGTATGTTCTTATGACCATTTTGTTAATTGTTTTGTGTTTGTTTTTGTAGGTCCTTTTCTTCTCTTGTGTTTCCCACTTAGAGAAGTTCCTTTAGCATTTGTTGTAGAGCTGGTTTGGTGGTGCTGAATTCTCTTAGCTTTTGCTTGTCTGTAACGCTTTTGATTTCTCCATCGAATCTGAATGAGATCCTTTCCAGGTAGAGTAATCTTGGTTGTAGGTTCTTCCCTTTCATCACTTTAAATATGTCATGTCACTCCTTTCTGGCTTGTAGAGTTACTGCTGAGAAATCAGCTGTTAACCTTATGGGAGTTCCCTTGTATATTATTTGTCATTTTTCCCTTGCTGCTTTCAATAATTTTTCTTTGTCTTTAATTTTTGCCAATTTGAATACTATGTGTCTTGGTGTGTTTCTCCTTGGGTTTATCCTGTATGGGACTCTCTGTGCTTTCTGGACTTGGGCGGCTCTTTCCTTTCCCAGGTTAGGGAAGTTTTCGACTATAATCTCTTCAAATATTTTCTCAGGTCCTTTCTCTCTCTCTTCTCCTTCTGAGACCCCTATAATGCGAATGTTGTTGCGTTTAATGTTGTCCCAGAGGTCTCTTAGGCTGTCTTCATTTCTTTTCATTCTTTTTTCTTTATTCTGTTCCGCAGCAGTGAATTCCACCATTCTGCCTTCCAGGTCACCTATCCGTTCTTCTGCCTCAGTTATTCTGCTATTGATTCCTTCTAGTGTAGTTTTCATTTCAGTTATTGTATTGTTCATCTCTGTTTGTTTGTTCTTTAATTCTTCTGGGTCTTTGCTCAACATTTCTTCCTCTTCTCGATCTTTTCCTCCATTCTTTTTCCGAGGTCCTGGATCATCTTCACTATCATTATTCTGAATTCTTTTTCTGGAAGGTTGCCTATCTCTGCTTCATTTAGTTGTTTTTCTGGGGTTTTATCTTGTTCCTTCATCTGGTACATAGCCCTCTGCCTTTTCATCTTGTCTATCTTTCTGTGAATGTGGTTTTTGTTCCACAGGCTGCAGGATTGTAGTTCTTCTTGCTTCTGCTGTCTGCCCTGTGGTGGATGAGGCTATCTAAGAGGCTTGAGCAAGTTTCCTAATGGGAGGGACTGGGGGTGGGTAGAGCTGGCTGTTTCTCTGGTGGGCAGAGCTCATTAAAACTTTAATCCACTTGTGTGCTGATGCTTGGGGCTGGGTTCCCTCCCTGTAGGTTGTTTTCCCTGAGGCAACCCAACACTGGAGCCTACCTGGGCTCTTTGGTGGGCCTAATGTCGGACTCTTGGAGGGCTTACACCAAGGAGTACTTCCCAGAATTTCTGCTGCCAGTGTCCTTGTCCTCACGGTGAGACACAGCCACCCCCTGCCTCTGCAGGAGACCCTCCAACACTTGCAGGTAGGTCTGGTTCAGTCTCCTATGGCATCACTGCTCCTTCCCCTGGGTCCCAATGTGCACACTACTTTGTGTGTGCCCTCCAAGAGTGGAGTCTCTGCTTCCCCCTTTCCTGTCAAAGTCCTGCAATGAAATTCTGCTAGCCTTCAAAGTCTGATTCTCTAGGAATTCCTCCTCCCGTGCCAGACCCCCAGGTTGGGAAGCCTGACGTGGGGCTCAGAACCTTCACTCTAGTGGGTGGACTTCTGTGGTGTAAGTGTTCTCCAGTTTGTGAGTCACCCACCCAGTGGTTATGGGATTTGATTTTATTGTGATTGCGTCCCTGCTACCGTATCATTGTGGCTTCTCCTTTGTCTTTGGATGTGGGTTATCTTTTTTGGTGAATTCCAGTGTCTTCCTGTCGATGATTGTTCAGCAGTTGGTTATGATTCTGGTGCTCTCGCAAGAAGGAGTGAGAACACATCCTTCTACTCTGCTATCTTGAACCAATCTCCTATTTCTTCTCTTTTTGATAATAGCCGTTCTGACAGGTGTGAGGTGATATCTCCTCGTTTTGATTTGCATTTCCCTGTTGATTAGTGGTGTTTGAGCACCTTTTCATGTACTTGTTGGCCGTTGGTATATCTTCTTTGGAAAAATGTCTATTTACACCCTCTGCCTATTTTTTAATCAGATTGTTTGTTTTTTTGCTATTGAGTTGTATGAATTGTTTATACATTTTGGATATTACCTCCATATCAGATATATGATTTGCAAATATTTTCTGCCATTTGGTAGGTTACTTTTTCATTTTGTAGACGGTTTCCTTTGCTGTATGAAAGCTTTTTAGTTTGAGTTACTCCCACTCGTTTATTTCTGCTTTTGTTGCCTTTGCTATGGTGTTAAATCCAAAAAAATCATTGCCAAGACCAATGTCAAGGAGCTTACCACCTATGTTTTCTTCTAGGAGTTTTATAGTTTCAGTCTTATGTTCAAGTCTTTAATCTGTTTTGAGTTAACTTTTGTGTATGGTATAAGATAGTGGTGCAGTTTAATTCTTTTGCATGTGGCTGTTTAATTTTCTCAGCATCATTTATTAAAGAGACTGTCCTTTCCCCATTGTATATTTTTGTCTCCTTTGTTATAAATTAATTGACCACATATGTGTGGGTTTATTTCTGGGTTCTCTATTCTGTTCCCTTGATCTCTGTCTGTTTCTATGCCAATACCATGCTGTCTTGGTTACTATGGCTTTGTAATATACATTGAAATCAGGGAGCATGATGCCTCCAGCTTTGTTCTTCTTTCTCAAGATTGCTTTGACTATTTGGGGTCTTCTGTGGTTTAATACAAATTTTAGGATTATTTATTCTCTTTCTGTGAAAAATGCCATTGGAACTTTGATAGGGATTGCATTGAATCTGTGGATTGCTTTAGTTAGTATGGACATTTTAACAATATTAATTCTTCCAGTCCATGAGCATGAGATATAGTTTTACCTATTTGTGTCTTCTTCGATTCCATTCATCAGCGTCTTATAGTTTTCAGTGTACAGGTCTTTCACCTCCTTGGCTAAATTTATTCTTAGGTATTTTATTCTTTTTGATGCAATTGTAAATGCATCATAATATACGTTAATAAGGAACTATATGTTAATAGTTCCTTATTAACATAGAGAAACTCAACTGCTTTTTGTATATTGCATTTGAATCCTGCAACTTTACAGAATTCATTTATTCTAACAGTTTTTTGGTCTTTAGGGTTTTATATATCATGTCATCTGACAATAGTGACAGTTTTACTTCTTCCTTCCTGATTTGGATAATTTTTATTTCTTTTTGTTGCCTAATTGCTCTGGCTAGGACTTTCAATACTATGTTGAATAAAAGTGATGAAAGCATCCTTTTCTTATTGCTGATCTTAGAGGAAAAGCTTTCAGCTTTTCACCGTTGAGTATGATGTTAGCTGTGGGCTTGTCATATATGGCCTTTATTATGTTGAGGTACTATACCCACTTTGTTGAGAGTTTTAATCATAAATGAATATTGAATTTTGTCAAAAGCTTTTTCTGCATCTATTGAGATGATCATATAATTTTTATCCTTCATTTTGTTAATGTGGTGTACTATATTGATTGATTTGCAAATGTTGAACCATCCTTGCATCCCTGGAATAAATCCCACTTGATCATGGTATATGATTCTTTTAATGTATTATTGAATTTGGTTTGCTAATATTTTTTGAGGACTTTTGCATCTCTGTTCATCAGGGATACTAACCTGTAATTTTCTTTTCTAGAGTGTCTCTGGTTTTGGTATCAGGGTGAAGCTGACCTCGTAAAGTGAATTTGGAATTATTCCTTCCTCTTCTATTTTTTGGAAGAGTTCATGACAGTTTCATATTAATCCATCTTTAAATGTTTGGTAGAATTCACCAGTGAAGACATCTGGTCCCTTTCTTTATTGGTATGTTTTTGATTACTGATTTAATCTCCTTACTAGTAATTGGTTTGTCCAGATTTTCTATTTCTTCATGATTTAGTCTTGGTAGGTTGTATGTTTCTAGGAATTTATCCATTTCTTCTAGGTTCTCTAATTTGTTGGCATATAATTGTTCACAGTAGTCTCTTATGATTCTTTGTATTTCTGTTGTATCAACTGTACCTCCTTCACTTCCTAATGGCTATGTAAGGGAAAATCAAACCCTGGTTTATACTTACATTTATAAACTGGTTCATTCTTGACATTTCCATGCCAGCATAACTAACTATACTCATTATACATTTATCCTGCCTAAAAGTGCACGCTAATATAGATAACTCTAAAAGATCATTCCATATGTTGGTCTTTTGGGTCTGGCAGGAGGGCAGCAGGGGATTTTAGCAGAGATTTATTAAGCCTCTGTGGTAGATGACCAAAATTTACACATTTTTGAAATATTATTTCTGACAAGGTATTAGTACTGCTTGGATATTTTTCTATGATTACAGCTTTTAATTTTATGACTGGATAGATGTTTGGAATTTCACTTCAAAGTAAATGAAGTTAGTATGTCTATTTTCATTTCTTATGTAAAGTTACAATTGTCTTTATTATTAGTGTCATGGTTATATGCCCTTATGATCTATAATTGAATTCCAACCTCTTCTTTGCTATTTTTGACTTCTCCTTGTAGGCTTCTAATCCAAATACTAAGGATCATATTTCTCTTGTGATGCTTCAAGAGGCACTTCTAAGTCATTATATATTCGTATTCATTATTTTACCTGTTTTTCTATTTTATCAAACGCAAGAGAAATGAAAAGCACACAGTCAGTATTTTCTTTGGTCTTATACCACAGCAGAGAATCAGTTTCTTAATCTGTTTATATATTGGCTACTCTCCATTGGCACAGATTCTAAGATCCATCATGACTTTATCATTGGAAAATATGATGCCACAGACATGTTACAATAATAAAGAAAAGTTAGTCATACCCCTGATAAGAAAAGGGCTTCTTCTGTGTCTCCAAGTTTGATAGGACAAGCTTAATACTTTGTGAAGTTGAGCCTATGACTGGATCCATCTTAGCCTCTGAGGAGAGCAGAGACTGAGGGAGCACTTAATTCAGTGTGGGTGTGGCATGAAGTGCAGAGATGAAGAAGGTTTCAAGACTTGTAGTCTTGGCAATTGAAAGGATGGCAATGCTGTTGATAGGAAGACAGAAGAAAGAGTAGGTGTTGGGAAAATCTGATGCATTTTTCCTTATATATGTGGGGCTTAAGGTACAGGGAGGATATACTCAAGGCTATGTCCTGCAGAAAGTTGGAGCCCAGAAGAGAGATGGAGATTAAAAGCTGGAGATAAAAGATTTGAGTCATTTCCTTAGTTAAAAGTGTGGGATGAATGTGATAAGTAGGCAAGACAATGGAGAAAGTGGTGTCCAATGGGCTGAGGAAAGACCTCTTAAAAGGCTGACGTTTAGGAGTTACAAGTAGAAAAGAATCCCAGCCTGGGACTGAGTTGTTTGAGAAGTAGGAGCACAAAGTCTCTGATTCCAAGGGAGGGATGGTGAATTTCTTTCAAAAGAAAAAGGGTGGTGAATTACGCCAAATACTAGAGAGGGGTAGGCAGGAGTAAGAAGGAAGGGACTAAGGATTTGATAATTAGGGGATAATTGTTGTCCTTAAAGAGAAGAGAGCATTTTTAGTAAAAATGTAAAGAGGTAGGGGAAATAAAACCAGAGTGTAAATGTGTTAAGTGTAAGTATAATGTATGAAAGAGAACATGGGTAGGGAAAATTAGAGAAAGGAAATACAAACTAGCTTTTTCAGATGTTTGGTAGTGAAAGGCAGTGGATCTCTAGTTCTTGATAGCACAGCATCAAGGGGACTGGTGTCCTAGGTCAATCCAGTGATGTCCAATGAGAAATTTTTCAGTTGCATTATGAGGCTTGTTTTTTTCAGTGTGTATCAATCGATTGATTTATTGTCCTCTTTTGTTGCTCGAGGTGTCCCATCTTTGGCTAATAGAGTTTCTTCATGTCAACTTTTGTGTCATTTTGACATAAGCCATTAATCTTCGATGCCTCCTTACAGAATAGCACAATAACATCTCCCAACCTCATATTTCCTGCCCCAGAGCTGGAATCAACCATTTCTACAAGGGGCACTTGTTTCAGGGAGAATGGTATTTAGAACTCAATCTTGGCACTTGGTGTGTTCACTGCTTTAGAGTGGCCATTGCTTCTTGACGTTTTCAATGGATAAAATTAGGATATAGCTAACAATTAGACCATTGAATGTAGTTGGAGATTTCTAAGTAGCTCAATTTGTCTTTGAACTATGTTCCACTGAGAATGGAAAGTCAAAATATTATATTTTGCAGACACTAGTTGTAACCTTTCTCTCTGAAGTTATGTTGCCACCTTGATATAGAGTAAGAATCATTCATTTCAACTTGATTTTCATTTTTATATTTTTAATTTAATTTTTTGAATATGTAAAATATTTGTTTCCAAAGTCAAAACTTTATAACCAGGTGTATTCAAAGAGTCTAACCTGCACTACTAACCTCTCCACTGGGTGTTCCCTATAATGTCAAGTTTGAATTAAGATTAGAAGGGAGGTGCATATACATATGTATGTGTGCTCGTATGTAGTCATATCTGCACCCCATACACAAAAGTAACATATGATATATAATTCTGCATATTGCTTTGGAGGTTACTACATGTATGTGTGTAAAGATCTTCCTTATTCCTGTTCATGATTATTTTACATTCCATTGTGTGGATCCCTTATTGATGGGCATGTAGTTTCTTTCCAATTTTATGCAATAAACAACAACAAAATGAAGGCAACCATAATCAACTTTGTGAATAAGTCATTTTGTATTTTCCTTAGTCTATCTTTGTGATAGATTCCTGGAAGTGGAATTACTGGGTCAAAAGGTGCATGCATACATAATTTTAGTAGATACTGGAAAATTTACTACCAATGATATTGTGTCACTGTGCTTTCTCACCAGCCATGTATAAGAGGGCCTGTTTCTCCACAGCCTCTCCAACAGAATATGTTGTCAAACTTTTGGATTTTTGCCAATCTGATGGGTAAGAAGTATATTAGAATGGTTTTAATTACATTTCCTTTTATTTATGAATAAAATTGAGCATCTTATTTACGTTTAGAGCCTTTTCATTTCATCTTCTGTGAATTTTCTATTCATATTTCTGTCCATTTAGTATTAGCTTGTCTTTTTTTAAAAAAATTTTTAGGAGCTCTGTATATGTTAGAGATAGAGTAGCTGTTCTCAATGTAAATTGCCAACATATTTTCTCAATTTCTCATCTGTATTTAAACTGTTTATGGAGGATTTTGCCATGCAAAAAAAGTTTGCATATTAAGTTATACAGCAGAAATATATTAATCTTTTATTTTATTAAAGGGTTCCTCTGCTCCCAAATTATAATTGTATTCACCCTGCCTGCTTCTAGTACTTTCTACTCTCATACCTTGAGTCCATTTGGAACTTATCCTGATACAACAGTGTGAAATAAAGATTGACTTTTATATTTTCCCAGATGGCTTTGCAGTTTTCCCAACACCATTTATTTTAAAAAATCAATATTTTCTTCTTAATTACATACTGAATGTCTTTATAAACTTGTCTCTTCATGAAATTTTAATTACCTGCTAAGGTTTATCTCTTTATGAATCAACATCACCTAACTTTATTTATGGTAGCTCCAAATTGTGTTTTAATTCTCGTTGGGCTATCTCTCTAATGTTGCCTTTTGATTTTTAAGGGTTTTATAGGTGATTCTTCCTTGTTCCTTTTTTTATGTGATCTTTAGAATTAACTTGTTTAGCTCCATAAGAAACTTTGTGGTAATTTTATTGGGACCATGTTAAATATAAATTGGCTTAGGGAGCATTAACATCTTTATGGTGTTGAATCTTCCTATCTAAGAACAAGTTGTGCCTTTTCATTTGTTTAAATCTTTGTGTCTTTCAGAAGTGTTTTCAAATATCCTTATATATATTTTGCACATATTATAAAGATCATACCTAGCTAATATATATGTAGATACAATATATAAGTATAAATAAATATGTATATTGTCTGTATGTAGATAATTGATATTTGCATATTATTTTAATAGATTACTACTTTACTAAAGTCTCTTATTGTTTAGTGTTTCCGCTAATTTCCATGGGGTTTCTAATATACAATCACATCACCTGCAAATAGAGATTGTTTTACCTCTTCCTATCCCTAAGCATCAAAATATGTTTTCTTATCTAGTTGCATTGAATAATAACTCTAATACCATATAAAAATAGTAGCAATAGTGGGACCATTTCCTTGTTCTTGTATATTCATGTTACAAGAGTTTCTATAGATTTCTGTATTATTAGATGTTTTTATTAGGAATGAAGTTTATTGTCATTTTTGCATCAAAATTCATAAGAAAGTTTGTTATGAAATTTTCTCTTTGTGTAGTCTTTACAAGTTTTTGTTATCAATTTTACACATGCCTCATAAAACTAGTTTGGAATTTTTCTTTACTTTTCTATGCTCTGGAAAGTTTGAGTAGCATTGGGATTACTTAATCTTTAAAATTTTAAATGTTGGTAGAGTTCCCTTTTGAAACCATCTGGACCTGGTGGCTCCCTCAGAGGGGAGCTTTCTGGAAACTTTAATTCTTCTGTAGTAATTGGTCTGTAGACTATATCTTCTGGAGTAAGTTTTGGTATATAAATCTTCTGATAAAGTTAGCCATTTCATCTAAGTTTTCAAATTTATTGCATTGAGTTGGACAAAGTAGTTTCTGATGATTAAAAAATTTTTTTCTCTGGGTTGATGATTACTTCCACCTTATAATTTATTTTATGTGTTTATCTTTTTTTAGAACTTAGGTCAGCTAGTGGTTTCTCTATTTTGTCAATTCTTTTACCCTTATTTTTTTTTATTAGTTCTACTGGTTTTTACTTTCTAACTCATTGTTATATTTTTAGATTTATTAAGTCCTTCCTTTTGCTTTCAGTCAGTTAAGTTTGTAATTCTTTCTCTAGCTTTTTGAGTTGATATTTAATTTATTTATTTTCATTTTATAATATAGGTAATTTGTGCAAAGAATTTTCTCAGAGCTCTGTCTGAGTTATATCCCATAGATTCTGATATACTTGCTTTCATTATCATTATATTTTTAATTCAGCAATTTCATATTTTATTTTCCCTTTCATTCAAGAGTTGTTTAATAAACAGTTTAATTTCCAGGTTTGAAGGGCATTTTTTGTTATTAATAAACATTTTTTGCTTTGGAATCAGAGAATACTGCTTACACTACTTCAATTATTTTTGCAATTTGTTAACATTTTCTTTGTAGACTAATATAATTTCAGTTTTTCTAAATGTTTCATATATGCTTGATATGAAAGTTTATTTACTGTTATTAAGATAGAAGGTAAAATATTATCTGCCTATCTCTTTTCTTTGCTATTTTTAATTTTTTGTTTGTTTTTAGGTATTTTGTATTTTTGTTCTGGTTGTTAAATTTATGTATATTTAGTCAATCCTTCCTTTAGAAACTGTTCATTTCCTGCTATGAGCACCTACTATGAGTTATTAAGTAAGCTGGAAATTTAACATTACTCAACCTCCCTCCAATTTAAGCCCATAGCATTATTTTAGTGTTAAACTTTGTGAAAGTGTTAAATATACTTATGCTTCTACTACTTGATTTGTCAGAATCAGATGATATTAATTTACTCAGTTATTACCTATGAGGTAATCATAAGCTAATAGTAATTTCTATGACTCTTCCTTTCTCATCTTATTTTTATTTATTGTATTTTTGTGCAGGGTTAGTGCCTATAACACTTAGATGCTCTTTTTTGTCACCCCAACCCCAAATATTAGTGTTAACTCTATCATTAAATATATTTAATGTCCACCTTCAGACCATATGCTGATGGTTCTCTAATCTTTTCTGGTTGTCTGGAGCTTCTATTATCAGGAAAGATTCATGAGACCACTTAAAAAATTTTTTTTTTTTTTAGTTTTAGAACGTTTATAATTATTTTTCTGTGTCCTTTATGTGGAAAGTTTGGCTGTATACAAAGTCGTTGTCTTACATTTTTCTCAAGTAATTTTAAACAATTGCTCCTTAGTTTTTTAGTATGAAATGTTGTTGTCAAGAAGTTGGATGGCAGTCTGACTTTCTTCCCCTCCTTAGTGATTTGGACTTTTTGTCTGAATGCTTACAGGGTTTGTTTGTTTTCTTCATAGACTTAAATTTCAGTAGTTTTATTAAGATATGTCTCTGTGTTGACCACTTTAAGTCAGTTTTCCCAGGTGCGTGGTGTGTCTTTTGACTACATAGATTGAAATCTTCTTTACTTCTCGACTCTCCTGATTTATAGTTTTAAGTAATTGCTTTGCTATATTGCTTCGGTTTGTTTCTTTAGGGGCCCATTTGTACATACAGTGGGTACTCTTTACCTGTATTCTATATTTATGACTTTCTCCTAAATCTTTTTATTCTTTTTCTTTACTCTTTATCTTTCCATCCTTTATTCCCCTCACTATGCTGTCCATGGAGTCTATTTGCTCTTACATCCTGTCTAATTTAGTCTATTTCTGAATGTTTTTTATTTTAAAATTTATTTCCAAAATGTCTCCGTTCTTGTTTATTTTTTTCTGTTGCCTGATCATATCATTTCTGTATTTTCTGTTTCTGAAATGTACTACTCTTTCAAAGCTTTGATCATTTTCTTCATTATTTTTAACTTATTCTGAAATATTAGGCTACAGTTTTCATCTCCTTTGTGGATAGCAGTACCTGGAAGAGCTGAATTGTCAAAGCAGACCCCAATGAATCATAGGTCTCAACCACACCAGGTTTTTACCTACAACTAGCAAAGATACATGCTAAAAATGGGCATTAAACAAACACAAATTCATCCTTCATTAGAAGGACTCAGAACCATCAAATGGAGCTTTCAAAAGACCCTTTTTCATCACTGAAGTGTGTTTTGATTTTTGGAGCAATAGATGATTGCTATGTACGTGGTATAAGTTCACTCAGAAGAAGCCATTTAGATTTCAAGCTACGCAGTTTTTATATTTTGTTAGTCAGGCAGAAAGAAAGCCTATGAGATTAACTTCCATTCTCTAGCAGCTGCCTCCCATTAAAATAAAAAATTCCAGGTTTTTTGTTTAATCATGAACAATTTAGACAGACTTGATATATCTGGTTTAAAATACTCTTAGACAAGAACTTCCCTTGCTATCTTTCTGATATTCAGTCCCATCAGAATGTTTAGAAGAAGGTTTAGTTAATCAATATATAAAAACTAAATCTATTTCTATATACCAGCAATAAATATAAAACACAATTAAATATACATATAATTATATAAATGCTTTATATAATTATATATACTTTTACAGTAGTAACAGAAACTATAATGTATTTTGGGATAAATTTAATAAAGAAATTGCAGGAGTTCTGTAGAGACAATTAGAAAATTCTATTGAAAGACATTAAAAACATAAAACCTTATTAAAAAGAAAGCTATACCATGTTTATGACTAGGAAGATCCTTTATTGAAAATATACCAATTCTCCACAAATTGATCTATAAATTCAGTGCATTTCCAATCAAAATCTCGAGTTAATTCTAAAATTTATATGGTAGAGGTCAAAGACCAAGTATAGCCAAATATTTCTGTAGACTGAAATTAAGGTGGGGAGATTAGGTTAAAAACTATAATAATTAAGTTATAAATTCATAAGGCTATTATAATTGACAGTGTGGTAATCACATAGAAATAAGCACATTGACTAATGAAATAGAAAAGAGAGTTCAGAAACTGACATTTATGAAAAATTGACATCTGATAGAGCATTGAGATTGGGAGGGAAAGAAAGAAGCATTACATTAATGGTCCTGAGACCATTGTTATTTACAAAGAAGAAAAAGAAATCTGGCTTTATTTCATAGCATGTGAAAAAATTAACTCCAGGTGAAGGATTTAATTGAGAGATAAAATTAAACGTTTTCTAGGAAAATATCCATCTCAGTTTCGAGAATGATGTCTTAAACAGGGCACAAAAAAGTACTAACCCTAAAAGAAATATTGCTAAAGTTGATCTCTCTAAAATGAACAACTTTTATAAAAAAAAAATAAAAGAAGGTGGATCGCTGGAGAAATGGGTATTTATTTTTTTATTATACTTTATAAAATACATATATATGATCACAATTCTTTTGTATGAATCAAATACTAGACTGAAAACGAAGTAAAGAAAGAGAGAACAACTTAAAAACAGGTCAGAATGGCTGTTCCTTTACATCCATCATCAGCTCAGTCAGGAACCTGCATCACTCTAAGTTTTCTGAAATGTGAAATGGAAATACTTGTGGAGGGCCCTCACAGGTGCATTTAGAGATGGTATGTTCAGGAAAATGGAATTGAAATGTTTTAGTAAGAGTCATGGGCCCAATCCTAGAAATAGATGATGGTTGAGTTTTCTATAGTATGTAATTACAGCACAATAAGACTCAAAAGCATTTCAATAAAGTGTGGGTGGAAGAGGAGCAGGCTGCTTCAAGGGCTTCATTAGCTTCTGCCGACTGGAGCTCTCCAGGCCATTGGGAGGAACCCTGTTTACCTTGGTTCAGAATCAATTTTAATCATCATTGAGGCCTGAGGGGTCAGAGTGCAGCACGAAGTCCTTGGGACTACACCAGGAAGGGAAAGAAAAGATAAAAATGTTTTTCTAAAAGCCCAGAAATGGGCTCCAGTTTTGTTTACCAATTGTTTCCAGAACAATATATTGTAGTGCCAATCACTGATGAAATGGTAGGATTAAACTTCAATCCCTACTTTAGTTTCTTCAAGAAGTTCCTGGTAAATTAGAGTGATGGTATTGGCCCAGTTTAGTGTCAGTGTCAGTAAATTAGAGTGATGGTATTGGCCCACTTCTGTCAGTTGAATTATATAATTTCTACATGTACTGTGGCCTGAAGCTTTGGGCATATTTAATAAAGGGAGAGAGACAGTAAATGAGAAAAAAGTATCATAAAAACAAATGGACAACAAAACAAAAAACAAGACCTTGCCCCTTCTGGTAGGGATGCTGAGAAAGACACACTCATCCATAAAGGAGATGTAGATAATTTCTTATTTCTCTCCGAAAATGCCAGTACATGTAGCTCTGGGTGGAGGAGAACCAGTTCATCTGGCCTTTGAGGTCACATTGATGATGTTGAACCTTGCTGTTAATGAAACTCAGTGCATTTTTCTTTATTTTTATTTCATTTTCTAATAAGCATTTGTGAGCTATAACCTTTCCCTCTCCTAGATTGCATTGCTTCAAAAAAGCCTCAGAAACAACCCTTCTAGAAAAGAAGGCTAAGTTTTAAGCAATGACAGTGATTCTACAATGTGTCATACTTGCGGTTTATAATGTACTACCCTTCACATTCTCTCATTATCCTTGAAACAGCTCTTTCAGTATATTAAGATAGACATCATAATGCTCATCTTTCCTCTGGGAAAATGAGGTTATAGCTATTAATGTATCTGCTTACGATTGTAAAGCTCCTTAGTGGCAGGAGTCAAGACTCCTCACTCCAGCGACAATGTTCTTTCACTCCACCATTAATGAGTGATGTTGACTAATAATATCAACATTTTCCTGGGCATTAGAAATATAGAGAAAAATAAGACACAAGCCTGTCCTCTGATAGCATATAACCTATTAGGGGTGGGGGAAGTAGTAAGATAGTTACATGAACAGACAAAGCTTAAAATGTGTCAATAAAAAGTAGCTAAGTGAGGGACAGAGGTGGTGGGTGCTGTCTATGGGTATGTAACAGCTGTCAGTGTCAATTACCCTTCTTCAAATTAATGTTTTATATTCGTGTTTTTATTTGGCTAAACTGTAGATTGAGATGTATGAAATGAAGTTACCAAGTAGAAATTATATGGTGAAGTCGAGGTAGGGATCGTCCATTATAAAAGACAAAATTTTTTAAATGAAGGAAACAAAAGAACTCCACAACAGTTGTAAATATTAAGGAAAGATGTATTCCATCAAAGAGGATTGTTTCCAATGTAAGCTAAGAAATACTGCCATCTTCTGTGGACTACTCATGGGACGAGTTTGTGAACTGGCTTCCAGGGAAAGCCATTATTCTCCTAATGGTTGTAGGTCCAACTTTAGCGTGAAAAGACTGGAGATTCTTAGAGGAAGGCAGTGTTCTGGGCATTATTTTTTGTTTTTTTTAATTTTTGAATTTTATTTTATTTATTTTTTTATACAGCAGGTTCTTATTAGTCATCCATTTTATACATATTAGTGTATGTATGTCAATCCCAATCTCCCAATTCATCACACCACCACCCCCGCCCCTCCACTTTCCCCCCTTGGTGTCCATACGTTTGTTCTCTACATCTGTGTCTCAATTTCTGCCCTTCAAACTGGTTCATCTGTACCATTTCTCTAGCTTCCACATATATGTGTTAATATATGATATTTGTTTTTTTCTTTCTGACTTACTTCACTCTGTATGAGTCTCTAGATCCATCCACGTCTCACCAATGACCCAATTTCGTTCCTTTTTATGGCTGAGTAATAATCCGTTGTATATATGTACCACATCTTCTTTATCCATTCATCTGTCGATGGGCATTTAGGTTGCTTCCATGTCCTGGCTATTGTAAATAGTGCTGTAATGAACATTGGGGTGCATGTGTCTTTTTGAATTTTGGTTTTCTCTGGGTATATGCCCAGTAGTGGGATTGCTGGGTCACACGGTAATTCTATTTTTAGTTTTTTAAGGAACCTCCATACTGTTCTCCATAGTGGCTGTATCAATTTACATTCCCACCAACAGTGCAAGAGGGTTCCCTTTTCTCCACACCCTCTCCAGCATTTGTTGTTTGTAGATTTTCTGATGATACCCATTCTAACTGGTGTCAGGTGATACCTCATTGTACTTTTGATTTGCATTTCTATAATAATTAGGGATGTTGAGCAGCTTTTCATGTGCTTCTTGGACATCTGTATGTCTTCGTTGGAGAAATGTCTATTTAGGTCTTCTGCCCATTTTTGGATTGGGTTCTTTGTTTTTTTAATATTGTGCTGCATGAGCTGTTATATATTTTGGAGATCAATCCTTTGTCCGTTGATTCATTTGCAAATATTTTCTCCCATTCTGAGGATTGTCTTTTCGTCTTGTTTGTAGTTTCCTTTGCTGTGCAAAAACTTTTAAGTTTCATTAGGTCCCATTTGTTTATTTTTGTTTTTATTTCCATTACTCTAGGAAGTGGATCAGAAAAGATTTTGCTGTGATTTATGTCAAAGAGTGTTCTTCCTATGTTTTCCTCTAAGAGTTTTATAGTGTCCAGTCTTACATTTAGGTCTCTAATCCATTTTGAGTTTATTTTTGTGTATGGTGTTAGGGAGTGTTCTAATTTCATTCTTTTACATGTAGCTGTCCAGTTTTCCCAGCACCACTTATTGAAGAGACTATCTTTTCTTCATTGTATATCCTTGCCTCCTTTGTCATAGATTAGTTGACCATAGGTGCACGGGTTTATCTCTGGGCTTTCTATCCTGTTCCATTGATCTATATTTCTGCTTTTGTGCCAGTACCATATTGTCTTGATTACTGTAGCTTTGTAGTATAGTCTGAAGTCAGGGAGCCTGATTCCTCCAGCTCCGTTTTTTTCCCTCAAGACTGCTTTGGCTATTCAGGGTCTCTTTGTGTCTCCATACAAATTTTAAGATATTTTGTTCTAGTTCTCTAAAAAATGCCATTGGTAATTTGATAGGGGTTGCATTGAATCTGTAGACTGCATTGGGTAGTCTAGTCATTTTCACAATATTGATTCTTCCAATCCAAGAACATGTATATCTCACCATCTGTTTATATCATCTTTAATTTCTTTCATCAGTGTCTTATAGTTTTCTGTATACTGGTCTTTTGTCTCACTAGGTAGGTTTATTCCTAGGTATTTTATTCTTTTTGTTGCAATGCTAAATGGGAGTGTTTCCTTGATTTCTCTTTCAGAGTTTTCATCATTAGTGTAGAGGAATGCAAGAGATTTCTGTGCATTAATTTTGTATCCTGCAACTTTACCAAATTCATCAATTAGCTCTAGTAGTTTTCTGGTGGCATCTTTAGGATTCTCTATGTATAGTATCATGTCATCTGCAAACAGTGACAGTTTTACTTCTTCTTTTCCAATTTGGATTCCTTTTATTTCTTTTTCTTCTCTGATTGCCGTGGCTAGGACTTCCAAAACTAGGCTGAATAACAGTGGTGAGAGTGGACATCCTTGTCTTGTTCCTGATCTTAGAGGAAATGCTTTCAGTTTTTCACCATTGAGAATGATGTTTGCTGTGGGTGTGTCATATATGACCTTTATTTTGTTGAGGTAGTTTCCCTCTATGCCCACTTTCTGGAGAGTTTTTACCATAAATGGGTGTTGAATTTTATCAAAAGCCTTTTCTGCATCTATTGAGATGATCATATGGTTTTTATTCTTCAATTTGTTAATATGGCGTATCACATTGACTGATTTGCTTATATTGAAGAATCCTTGCATCCCTGGGATAAATCCCACTTGATCATGGTGTATGATCCTTTTCATGTGTTGTTGGATTCTGTTTGCTAGTATTTTGTTGAGGATCTTTGCATCTGTATTCATAAGTGATATTGGTCTGTAATTTTCTTCTTTTGTAGTATCTTTGTCTGGTTTTGTTATCAGGGTGATGGTGGCCTCATAGAATGAGTTTGGGAGTGTTCCTTCCTCTGCAATTTTTTGGAAGAGTTTGAGAAGGATGAGTGTTAGCTCTTCTCTAAATGTTTGATAGAATTCACCTGTGAAGCCACCTGGTCCTGGACGTTTGTTTGTTGGAAGATTTTTAAACACAGTTTCAATTACATTACTTGTGATTGGTCTGTTCATATTTTCTGTTTCTTCCTGGTTCAGTCTTGGAAGGTTATACCTTTCTAAGAATTTGTCCATTTCTTCCAGGTTGTCCATTTTATTGGCATAGAGTTACTTATAGTAGTCTCTTAGGATGCTTTGTATTTCTGCAGTGTCTGTTGTAAGTTCTCCTTTTTCTTTTCTAATTGTATTGATTTGAGTCCTCTCCCTCGTTTTCTTGATGAGTCTGGCTAATGGTTTATCAATGTTGTTTATCTTCTCAAAGAACCAGCTTTTAGTTTTCTTGATCTTTGCTATTGTTCTCTTTGTTTCTATTTCATTTATTTCCGATATGATCTTTATGATTTCTTTCCTTCTGCTAACTTTGGGTTTTGTTTGTTCTTCTTTCTCTAGTTCCTTTAGGTGTAAGGTTAGATTGTTTATTTGAGATGTTTCTTATTTCTTGAGGTAGGCTTGTATTGCTATAAACTTCCCTCTTAGAACTGCTTTTGCTGCATCCCATAGGTTTTGGATTGTTGTGTTTTCTTTGTCATTTGTTTGTAGATATTTTTTGATTTCCTCTTTGATTTCTTCAGTGATCTCTTGGTTATTTAGTAACGTGTTGTTTAGCCTCCATGGGTTTGTGTTTTTAACGTTTTTTTCTTTGTAATTGATTTCTTTTTTTTTTTTTTTTTTTTTTTTTTTTTTTTTCACACACACACACACTGTATTTTATTTTTACAAGAGATAAATCGACTGACACCAAGCATTGTACATGGATGACCACAACAAAAGCAACAATGATTGCAATTACCAAACATGAAACACACTCATACTATGTCATAGTATTGACATTCAGTCCAGTAATCCTCCACTGTAACAGCTCCTTTACTTTGCAGTGAAAATTGATTTGTATATTCTTTGCCTCTGAGTCCTTGTGGAATTTTTTTTTTTTTTTTAAATTCAGACAGAAAGTCACAAAAATTATACTCATCCTCATCAGTTCACTCAGTCCCATGTAATTAATTTTTTTTTTTTCATCTTGATCTTTTGTTAGCACTTTTATGAGTTCATCAGTTTTTCATTAGAGTTCTGAAAATGCTTATTCATTCAGTTCAGCAGTACAGTCCGTTACCAGAAACCTGTACTTGTCAGAGTCTTTTCCATGTATTTCTTGAAGATGAAACCCTTTTATAGGAACATATTTGCAAAATCATCAGAGTACACCCAGAACTGTCTGTAAATGACAAAAGACTTAAAAATGACCATGGTTAAAGATTTGATGACAGTTCATAATAATGCAGTTGACAAGAAAATTAGTTATTTCTGAGATATACATTTTAAAGTAATAAATAGGATTATTACTTATAACATTATACCAGAACATATAAGATTTTTAGAAATTTCATGTAATGTCTGAAACATTTATATTAACATATTTCCATACATATTTCCATACAAGTACAAATATAAGATTTTTAGAAATTTCATGTAATGTCTGAAACATTTATATTAACATATTTCCATACATATTTCCATACAAATACAAATATGATTTTTAGAAATTTCATGTAATGTCTGAAACATTTATATTAACATATTTCCATACATATTTCCATACAAATACAAATATAAGATTTTTAGAAATTTCATGTAATGTCTGAAACATTTATATTAACATGTTTCCATACAAATAACCCAATGAAAGTTTAGTATTAGTTGTTTTGTTTGTTTTTTTATACTGCAGGTTCTTATTAGGCATCAGTTTTATACACATCAGTGTATACATGTCAATCCCAATCGCCCAATTCAGCACACCACCATCCCCACCCCACCGCAGTTTTCCCCCCTTGGTGTCCATATGTCCATTCTCTACATCTGTGTCTCAACTTCTGCCCTGCAAACTGGCTCATCTGTACCATTTTTCTAGGTTCCGCATACATGCATTAATATACGATATTTGTTTTTCTCTTTCTGACTTACTTCACTCTGTATGACAGTCTCTAGATCCATCCACGTCTCAACAAATGACTCAATTTCGTTCCTTTTTATGGCTGAGTAATATTCCATTGTATATATGTACCACATCTTCTTTATCCATTTGTCTGTTGATGGGCATTTAGGTTGCTTCCATGACCTGGCTATTGTAAATAGTGCTGCAATGAACATTCGGGTGCATGTGTCTTTTTGAATTACGGTTTTCTCTGGGTATATGCCCAGTAGTGGGATTGCTGGGTCATATGGTAATTCTATTTTTAGTTTTTTAAGGAACCTCCATATTGTTCTCCATAGTGGCTGTATCAATTTACATTCCCACCAACAGTGCAAGAGGGTTCCCTTTTCACCACACCCTCTCCAGCATTTGTTGTTTGTAGATTTTCTGATGATGCCCATTCTAACAGGAGTGAGGTGATACCTCATTGTAGTTTTGATTTGCATTTCTCTAATAATTAGTGATGTTGAGCATCTTTTCATGTGCTTCGTGGCCGTCTGTATGTCTTCTTTGGAGAAATGTCTATTTAGGTCTTCTGCCCATTTTTGGATTGGGGTGTTTGTTTCTTTGATATTGAGCTGAATGAGCTGTTTATATATTTTGGAGATTAATCCTTTGTCCGTTGATTCATTTGCAAATATTTTCTCCCATTCTGAGGGTTGTCTTTTCGTCTTGTTTATGGTTTCCTTTGCTGTGCAAAAGCTTTGAAGTTTCATTAGGTCCCACTTGTTTATTTTTGTTTTTATTTCCATTACTCTAGGAGGTGGATCAAAAAAGATCTTGCTGTGATTTATGTCAAAGAGTGTTCTTCCTATGTTTTCCTCTAAGAGTTTTATAGTGTCCAGTCTTATATTTAGGTCTCTAATCCATTTTGAGTTTATTTTTGTGTATGGTGTTAGGGAGTATTCTAATTTCATTCTTTTACATGTAGCTGTCCAGTTTTCCCAGCACCACTTATTGAAGAGACTGTCTTTTCTCCATTGTATATCTTTGCCTCCTTTGTCATAGATTAGTTGACCATAGGTGCGTGGGTTAATCTCTGGGCTTTCTATCTTGTTCCATTGATCTATGTTTCTGTTTTTGTGCCAGTACCATATTGTCTTGATTACTGTAGCTTTGTAGTATAGTCTGAAGTCAGGGAGTCTGATTCCTCCAGCTCCATTTTTTTGCCTCAAGACTGCTTTGCCTATTCGGGGTCTTTTGTGTCTCCATACAAATTTTAAGATGATTTGTTCTAGCTCCGTAAAAAATGCCATTGGTAATTTGATAGGGATTGCATTGAATCTGTAGATTGCTTTGGGTAGTATACTCATTTTCACAATGTTGATTCTTCCAATCCAAGAACATGGTATATCTCTCCATCTGTTGGTATCATCTTTAATTTCTTTCATCAGTGTCTTATAGTTTTCTGCATACAGGTCTTTTGTCTCCCTAGGTAGGTTTATTCCTAGGTATTTTATTCTTTTTGTTGCAATGGTAAATGGGAGTGTTTCCATAATTTCTCTTTCAGATTTTTCATCATTAGTGTATAGGAATGCAAGAGATTTCTGTGCATTAATTTTGTATCCTGCAACTTTACCATATTCATTAATTAGCTCTAGCAGATTTCTGGTGGCAGTTTTAGGATTCTCTATGTATAGTATCATGTCATCCGCAAACAGTGACAGTTTTATTTCTTCTTTTCCAATTTGTATTCCTTTTATTTCTTTTTCTTCTCTGATTGCCGTGGCTAGGACTTCCAAAACTATGTTGAATAATAGTGGTGAGAGTGGACATCCTTGTCTCGTTCCTGATCTTAGAGGAAATGCTTTCAGTTTTTCACCATTGAGAATGATGTTTGCTGTGGGTTTGTCATATATGGCCTTTATTATGTTGAGGTAGGTTCCCTCTATGCCCACTTTCTGGAGAGTTTTTATCAGAAATGGGTGTTGAATTTTGTCAAAAGCTTTTTCTGCATCTATTGAGATGATCATATGGTTTTTATTCTTCAATTTGTTAATATGGTGTATCACATTGATTGATTTGCGTATATTGAAGAATCCTTGCATCCCTGGGATAAATCCCACTTGATCGTGGTGTATGATCCTTTTAATGTGTTGTTGGATTCTGTTTGCTAGTATTTTGTTGAGGATTTTTGCATCTATATTCATCAGTGATATTGGTCTGTAATTTTCTTTTTTTGTAGTGTCTTTGTCTGGTTTTGGTATCAGGGTGATGGTGGCCTCATAGAATGAGTTTGGGAGTGTTCCTTCCTCTGCAATTTTTTGGAAGAGTTTGAGAAGGATGGGTGTTAGCTCTTCTCTAAATGTTTGATAGAATTCACCTGTGAAGCCATCTGGTCCTGGACTTTTGTTTGTTGGAAGATTTTTAATCACAGTTTCAATTTCATTACTTGTGATTGGTCTGTTCATATTTTCTATTTCTTCCTGGTTCAGTCTTGGAAGGTTATACCTTTCTAAGAATTTGTCCATTTCTTCCAGGTTGTCCATTTTATTGGCATAAAGTTGCTTGTAGTAGTCTCTTAGGATGCTTTGTATTTCTGCAGTGTCTGTTGTAACTTCTCCTTTTTCATTTCTGATTTTATTGATTTGAGTCCTCTCCCTCTTTTTCTTGATGAGTCTGGCTAATGGTTTATCAATTTTGTTTATCTTCTCAAAGAACCAACTTTTAGTTTTATTGATCTTTGCTATTGTTTTCTTTGTTTCTATTTCATTTATTTCTGCTCTGATCTTTATGATTTCTTTCCTTCTGCTAACTTTGGGTTTTGTTTGTTCTTCTTTCTCTAGTTTCTTTAAGTGTAAGGTTAGATTGTTTACTTGAGCTTTTTCTTGTTTCTTTAGGTAGGCTTGTATAGCTATAAACTTCCCTCTTAGAACTGCTTTTGCTGCATCCCATAGGTTTTGGGTCGTCGTGTTTTCATTGTCATTTGTCTCTAGGTATTTTTTGATTTCCTCTTTGATTTCTTCAGTGATCTCTTGGTTATTTAGTAACGTATTGTTTAGCCTCCATGTGTTTGTCCTTTTTACGTTTTTTTCCCTGTAATTCATTTCTAATCTCATAGCGTTGTGGTCAGAAAAGATGCTTGATATGATTTCAATTTTCTTAAATTTACTGAGGCTTGATTTGTGACCCAAGATGTGATCTATCTTGGAGAATGTTCCGTGCGCACTTGAGAAGAACGTGTAATCTGCTGTTTTTGGATGGAATGTCCGATATATATCAATTAAATCTATCTGGTCTATTGTGTCATTTAAAGCTTCTGTTTCCTTATTTATTTTCATTTTGGATGATCTGTCCATTGGTGTAAGTGAGGTGTTAAAGTCCCCCACTATTATTGTGTTACTGTCGATTTCCTCTTTTATAGCTGTTAGCAGTTGCCTTATGTATTGAGGTGCTCCTATGTTGGGTGCATATATATTTATAATTGTTATATCTTCTTCTTGGATTGATCCCTGGATCATTATGTAGTGTCCTTCCTTGTCTCTTGTAACATTCTTTAATTTAAAGTCTATTTTATCTGATATGAGTATAGCTACTCCAGCTTTCTTTTGATTTCCATTTGCATGGAATATCTTTTTCCATCCCATCACTTTCAGTCTGTATGTGTCCCTAGGTCTAAAGTGGGTCTCTTGTAGACAGCATATATATGGGTCTTGTTTTTGTATCCATTCAGCCAGTCTATGTCTTTTGGTTGGGGCATTTAATCCATTCACGTTTAAGGTAATTATCGATATGTATGTTCCTATGACCATTTTCTTAATTGTTTTGTGTTTGTTTTTGTAGGTCCTTTTCTCCTCTTGTGTTTCGCACTTAGAGAAGTTCCTTTAGCATTTGTTGTAGAGCTGGTTTGGTGGTGCTGAATTCTCTTAGCTTTTGCTTGTCTGTAAAGCTTTTGATTTCTCCATCAAATCTAAATGAGATCCTTGCCGGGTAGAGTAATCTTGGTTGTAGGTTCTTCCCTTTCATCACTTTAAGTATATCATGCCACTCCCTTCTGGCTTGCAGAGTTTCTGCTGAGAAATCAGCTGTTAACCTTATGGGAGTTCCCTTGTATGTTATTTGTCGTTTTTCCCTTGCTGCTTTCAATAATTTTTCTTTGTCTTTAATTTTTGCCACTTTGATTACTATGTGTCTCGGCGTGTTTCTCCTTGGGTTTATCCTGTATGGGACTCTCTGCGCTTCCTGGACTTGGGTGGCTATTTCCTTTCCCATGTTAGGGAAGTTTTCGACTATAATCTCTTCAAATATTTTCTCTGGTCCTTTCTCTCTCTCTTCTCCTTCTGGGACCCCTATAATGCGAATGTTGTTGCGTTTAATGTTATCCCAGAGGTCTCTTAGGCTGTCTTCATTTCTTTTCATTCTTTTTTCTTTAGTCTGTTCCGCAGCAGTGAATTCCATCATTCTGTCTTCCAGGTCACTTATCCGTTCTTCTGCCTCAGTTATTCTGCTATTGATTCCTTCTAGTGTAGTTTTCATTTCAGTTATTGTATTGGTCATCTCTGTTTGTTTGTTCTTTAATTCTTCTAGGTCTTTGTTAATCATTTCTTGCATCTTCTCAATCTTTGCCTCCATTCTTATTCCAAGGTCCTGGATCATCTTCACTATCATTATTCTGAATTCTTTTTCTGGAAGGTTGCCTATCTCCACTTCATTTAGTTGTTTTTCTGGGGTTTTTTCTTGTTCCTTCATCTGGTACATAGCCCTCTGCCTTTTCATCTTCTCTGTCTTTCTGTAACTGTGGTTTTTGGTCCACAGGCTGCAGGATTATAGTTTTTCTTGCTTCTGTTGTCTGCCCTCTGGTGGTTGAGGCTATCTAAGAGGCTTGATGGGAGGCTCTGGTGGTGGGTAGAGCTGACTGTTGCTGTGGCGGTCAGAGCTCAGTAAAACCTTAATCCACTTGACTGTTGATGGGTGGGGCTGGGTTCCCTCCCTGTTGCTGTGGCGGTCAGAGCTCAGTAAAACCTTAATCCACTTGACTGTTGATGGGTGGGGCTGGGTTCCCTCCCTGTTGGCTGTTTTGCCTGAGGCAACCCAACACTGGAGCCTACCCGTGCTCTTTGGTGGGGTTAATGGCAGACTCTGGGAGGGCCCACGCCAAGGAGAACCCCCCAGAACCCCCGCCGCCAGCGTCCCTATCCCCACGGTGAAACAGAGCCACCACTCGCCTCCGCAGGAGACCCCCCAACACCAGCAGGCAGGTCTGGTTCAGTCTCCCCCAGGCTCACTGCTCCTTCCCCTGGGTCCTGATGCACACATTACTTTGTGTGTGCCCTCCAAGAGTGGGGTCTCTGTTTCCCCCAGTCCCGTCAAAGTCCTGCAATCCAATTCCCACTAGGCTTCAAAGTCTGATTCTCTAGGAATTCCTCCTCCCGTTGCCTGCCCCCCAGGTTGGGAAGCCTGACGTGGGGCTCAGAACCTTTACTCCAGTGGGTGGACTTCTGTGGTATAAGTGTTCGCCAGTCTGTGAGTCACCCACCCAGCAGTTACGGGGTTTGATTTTACTCTGCTTGCGCCCCTCCTACCGTCTCACTGTGGCTTCTCCTCTGTCCTTGGACGTGGGGTATCCTCCTTGGTGAAGTCCAGGGTCTTCCTGTCAATGATGGTCCAGCAGTCAGTTGTGATTCTGGTGCTCTCGCAAGAGGGAGTGACAGCACGTCCTTCTACTCCGCCATCTTGGTTAATCTCCTGTAATTGATTTCTAATCTCATAGCCCTGTGGTCAGAAAAGATGCTTGATATGATTTCAATTTTCTTAAATTTACTGAGGCTTGATTTGTGACCCAAGATGTGATCTATCCTGCAGAATGCTCCATGCACACTTCAGAAGAAAGTGTAATCTGCTGGTTTTGGATGGAATGTCCTATAAATATCAATTAAATCTACCTGGTCTATTGTGTCATTTAAAGCTTCTGTTTCCTTATTAATTTTCTGTTTGGATAATCTGTCCATTGGTGTAAGTGAGGTGTTAAAGTCCCCCACTGTTATTTTGTCACGGTCGATTTCCTCTTTTATAGCTGTTAGCAGTTGCCTTATGTATTGAGGTGCTCCTATGTTGGGTGCATATATATTTATAACTGTTATACCTTCTTATTGGATTGATCCCTTGATCATTATGTAGTGTCCTTCCTGTCATTTGTAACATTCTTTATTTTAAAGTCTATTTTATCTGCTATGAGTATTGCTACTCCAGCTTTCTTTTGATTTCCATTTGTATGGAATATATTTTTCCATCCCCTCACTTTCAGTCTGTATGTGTCCCTAGGTCTGAAGTGGGTCTCTTGTAGACAGCATATATATGGGTCTTGTTTTTGTATCCATTCAGTGAGCCTGTGTCTTTTGGTTGGAGCATTTAATCCATTCACGTTTAAGGTAATTATCGATATGTATGTTCCTATGACCATTTTGTTAATTGTTTTGTGTTTGTTTTTGTAGGTCCTTTTCTTCTCTTGTGTTTCCCACTTAGAGAAGTTCCTTTAGCATTTGTTGTAGAGCTGTCTTGGTGGTGCTGAATTCTCTTAGCTTTTGCTTGTCTGTAACGCTTTTGATTTCTCCATCGAATCTGAATGAGATCCTTTCCAGGTAGAGTAATCTTGGTTGTAGTTTCTTCCCTTTCATCACTTTAAATATGTCATGTCACTCCCTTCTGGCTTGTAGCGTTACTGCTGAGAAATCAGCTGTTAACCTTATGGGAGTTCCCTTGTATATTATTTGTCGTTTTTCCCTTGCTGCTTTCAATAATTTTTCTTTGTCTTTAATTTTTGCCAATTTGATTACTATGTGTCTTGGCATGTTTCTCCTTGGGTTTATCCTGTATGGGACTCTCTGTGCTTCCTGAACTTGGGTGGCTATTTCCTTTCCCAGGTTAGGGAAGTTTTCGACTATAATCTCTTCAAATATTTTCTCAGGTCCTTTCTCTCTCTCTTCTCCTTCTGGGACCCCTATAATGCGAATGTTGTTGCATTTAATGTTGTCCCAGAAGTCTTTTAGGCTGTCTTCATTTCTTTTCATTCTTTTTTCTTTATTCTGTTCCGCAGCAGTGAATTCCACCATTCTGCCTTCTAGGTCACTTATCCGTTCTTCTGCCTCAGTTATTCTGCTATTGATTCCTTCTAGTGTAGTTTTCATTTCAGTTATTGTATTGTTCATCTCTGTTTGTTTGTTCTTTAATTCTTCTGGGTCTTTGTTAAGCATTTCTTGCATCTTCCCGATCTTTGCCTCCATTCTTTTTCCGAGGTCCTGGATCATCTTCACTATCATTTTTCTGAATTCTTTTGGAAGGTTGCCTATCTCCACTTCATTTAGTTGTTTTTCTGGGGTCTTATCTTGTTCCTTCATCTGGTACATAGCCCTCTGCCTTTTCATCTTGTCTATCTTTCTATGAATGTGGGTTTTGTTCCACAGGCTGCAGGATTGTAGTTCTTCTTGCTTCTGCTGTCTGCCCTCTGATGGATGCGGCTATCTAAGGGGCTTGTGCAATTTTCCTGATGTGAGGGACTGGTGGTCGTTCTGGCCACTTTTAATTCTCCTTTTTCAATTCCAGTTTCTTGGATTGTTTGGTACAGTGCTTTGCATGTGTTGATGTACCCTATTTGATTTCAAAGCCAGAATTCGTTTTCTGAGCCTTCAAACCAACCATTAAAATGAGTAGCTTGTTTCTTATCCTAATGAAAAAAACACTTGAAAATTTTCTCTTCTGCAAATGGAGTCTGGGTTATCTCAAAGCATCTTGTCACTCAGGCCTCAGTTCAGATGTCACCTCCTGGAGGACAGGTTAGCTGAATTTTGCCCTCTACCATGCAGCCAGCTGCTCCTTGTTTTATTTCCTATAAAAGCACTTGTCACAATTGGAGATTATTTTACTTGTGTATAGACTTTTCTTTATCTGCCTTTACCATTTGAATGGAAGCTCCAGGAAAGTAGGGACCTTGAATATCTAGCAAAGTGCTTGGGATCTAAATAAGAGCTTGATAAATCCTAATTGAATTAATGATTCTAGAATCCCCATGAGAATTCGTAGGTCATTAGTTTAGTGTTTAGAATCATGATATTCTGTATTGGATATGTGTCATTTGTCTTAAAGGATAGTGAGCGGATTAAGGTTTTCTATAAAAGAAAGAGGGTAAAAAAGGAATTGCTTCTTCTTCAAACATTTGAATGGCTGTAATTGACTGTGTTGCATTTTATTTTTGCACCACAAAACAGCATTTGGTGGTGCATTTTGGTTTTGTTTTTTGTGCGTAAAAACTTTTGCAATTAGAATGGCCAGGTTAAGAAATGTGAATTTTATTTTCTTCCTGCTATAGAGACTTGAGGAAATACACCCCCTGTGAGTCTGATCTTTGAAAAACGCAAATCTTGGTCACTCTTAAGTTCTCCCCGGAATTCTCTTAATACTGCAATGGCCTCTCTTAGCCTGGGGCTGAAGATCGCCCTCCCGATCAAAGCCTGAGGGCCTCGTTTCTGCGGCTGCCTTGCCAGCCTCATCCAGGACCACTGTGCCAGGGATCACGGAGTTCCAGAGTTCCAAAGGCTGACCTTCTTTTAGTTTCTTAAACTCATCAAGTATTTTTTTTTCTTCTAAAACCTACATACACATCTCTCTCCTTGGTTCACTCTTCCCAAATCTTTTCCTGTCTAATTCTTAGTTTTTTAGGTTTCAGATTGTGTCACCTCCTCAAAAAGGCCTTCTCTGACACCCCCTTTTCCCCTGATCTAAGGTAGTCCTCTTGTTACTCTCTCTCGTAAGACCCTGTACTCTTCCTTCTTGGCACTGATTACAATTAATAGTTTTACTTATTTTATTGTTTTGTGTGTGTGTGTGTGTATTTAATACCTGTCTACCTTACTAAATTTACGCTGAAGGAGGGCAATGTTTCGCTCATTGTTAAACCCTCAACACTTAATTTAGTGCCCAGAGCATAATAGATTCTCACTCAGTAAATATTCACTGAATGAATAAAGGAATGAATGAATAAAATTGATCTTTGAGTTCCTAGTGTCTAGTACTGAATCTGGCATATATAAGAGACTAAAACATAGTGTATAACTAAAATCAAGTTAATGAAGAAGTGAAGTGTTTATCATCCACAGAGAAACAATTATTGGTTTATCAAAAATAGAAACTTGCTCTCATACAGACCACTCTCTCTCTGTTCATTCATTTACCTTCACTCCAGTTAAGAGAATCTGCTCATCTAAGTACATGGGAGAAAAACTACCTAATTGCTTCGTGTAATTCCAACACATCCAAATGGAAAGTGAATAACCGGAGGCATTCTTCCTGATGTTTTACATACTTGATGCAGGCATCTTAAAAGATTGACCAACTCCCTTTTCAACTGGATATTTGAATAGACACAACCATTAGAGAATTTTCTTCTAGGGACTTACTTTAGCTCTTAAACTGTATACACTGAACAAGCAAACTCAAGTGGATCGTTATCTATAGAAGTGCAGAATTCCTTCTCCCTTTGGCAAACCATTCAGACCCAGAAGTATGTTTTACACATTCTGACAGAAGCACCTATAATAGCCAATTGTAACCTCCTTTCTTGCTACTTTAGCACCCTAAAGTATATGAAAAGACTGCATGTTAAGGCATTGTCTATTTATTAGAAAATATCTCTTGGCTTCAAAGCTCTTTTGACTATCAACCTACTGATGTGAGAAAAGTAAATAGCAACGAATTCCCTAGAGTCTTACTCCTAGGTGACAGGTGGCTTAATAAAGATAATTGGATATTAGATGACTAAGTGTTTGACGCTAATACACAGACACATCTTTCAGATAGGTCACTGTAATGCTTCCTGTGTAATTTTCATGACAACCATTTGCACCGGTATGAACAAAAAGGGTCTGCATCCTTCTGGATGAGTAATAGGCATATCAATTATCTGTACTCTATTGCCAAGATTGGAGGTGGGCTCCCAGCGACTCTTGCAAGGCTGAAGCCCACCCTTAGAGACTGCAATGAAGAGAGAGGAGCGGGGGCTGAGAGTCCTCTTGGCCTTGTGTCAGGGCATGATTGCGGGGACGTGAGTAGGGTCCTCATTCTGGAAGGGATTGGATGTATGGCTAGATATGTGTGGATGGCCTGGCATCTGTGGCAGCCATTCCAACACGTCAGTCATCAGTGAGTTAATGCCTCTCTGAAGGAGAATGACTTTTTCTTGAGCTGAACATATCCTGAGGTCGCTGCCTGAAAGAAAGCCTCACTCCGTTCTGTGATTTCAATGAGCATGGACTTCCTTATGCCGAAAGAATCTTTTTGGCTTTTTTCTCCATTTATTGGAAGTCCATTTACCGGACACCAATGTTGATTGGCTTCTCTTGGTAGATTCCCTTAAGTTTCAAAGGAAAACAACAATAGCAACAACGCTACATATGGATTGAAGCTAAGAAAAGCAGAGAGTTGAAAACCTTCTTCCTACTGTCACGCTTCCCTACTTCTTCAGCAAGGTCTGCTTGACTTGGAATGTGCCTTCCAAGGACTTTACATTTCCAAAATGCTCCTAAATTGCTCCATGCATTTATTCCTCCAACTCTCAATGAAGACAGCACTGGCTTTCAGTCTCATAGCAACTCTTCTCAAGGTAATGGACCACAAGTTATTTCCACTTGAAATCCAGTTCTTCCAAAATGAGTCATACAACATGGTTTTTATCTCCTTTTCCTCAGAATAACTCTAAGAAGATGATCTTTTGGCCATATTCTTAAAATTTCCCCTATTGGTTTTTATTATATTCCAGGTTTCTCTACCTAAACACTATCCTTTCTAAGAGGAATGACATTTTTACAAGTTATAATTATGTGTTCTTAGCTCATTTGCCTTGACATATAGCCTGTGATAGTTAAAGTGCACTCACATGTGAAGCACAGACTTTGACCCAAAGCCACGAAGTTTACATGTTCACAGGTGCACAGAGGGAAGACTGAGCATGAGAGAGATATGTTCTCCTTTTAGTAAGTTCATTGAGCCCATTCTTGCAGAAACAAAAGAGCCCTGGGTAATTTTTCAAAACACTCAGACTTCTGGTCAACCCTAAAGCCAGTCACTTAATATTCTGCTTTGTTATAATGATAGGAAAATTGGTCTCAGTGTTCGTAAGGTTCTACATTTCAGTTATTTGGTTTCTTCCCTCTTTTAGTGGATGCCACCCCTGGGGATTGTACCACCAGTAGTATCTTAAATTGGAACCTCCCTCTCCAGGAGTATAGCTTCTGTAGCCTCTACTTCCTCGCTCCTTTATTCCTACTGGACCTACTCTTTATCTTTGACACTTAATCCCTTCTATTCTTTGGTTACAGTTTTCTGATTTAGTTTTCCTCCTGGTTCATCCTAAGCCCTGTAATCAGTCACCTCTAAATCTCTCTCCCCTCGACTCTTCTCTCTGCCTAAAGAATCAGTCTTCCTCCTCGGGCCACATCCACTGTCTACTTTCATCACTTCCATCCCCGGGCTACTCAATACTTTTTCTGAAGCTGGAATATCATCTTGATCTGGTCCACAGATTTATGCTTCTCTTCTTGATGTCTCTAGCCTACATTTAGAGATCATTCTGGGCTTCTTGTCCCCCTCCTTCCTGGTTCCTTTTCGTCTCTGCCACTGCTCCTCTTGTGCAGCTTCATCTTCCTTTTAGGCTGGATTCCCCTGAGACGCTGTCTGTTTCTCTCCTTCTGCACTCAAACACTCTCTCTTGGCAGCTCCCAAAGCTGAATCTCCAGGCACAAAGGTTTTTCTGAGTTCCAGATCTCTAAGAGCTATTTGGATATCCCGCAGGCATCTCAAACTTCTCCTCCATAGAACCTAGTTTTTTTCCTTCTGCCACTAATTACAACTTTAATTATTCCTTTTTTCTACCCTCCCCTTCCCTCCCCTTCCCTTCCCTTCCCTTCCCTTCTCTTCTCTTGTCTTTTTTCTTTTCTTTTCGCTATCTGTCTCCCAAAGAGTTTGGTAGTTCCTTTTGAAGCAGGCACATTCCTGTCTTGCTCCTCATTACATTCTTATCACCCAACATGGGCACATAGTTGGTGCTCAATACGTTTTTTGAGTATAGAACAATGTATACAGCAGGAGTAAAGCATGGCCCACAGGCCAAATCAAGTCTGGTACTATTTTTGTAAATAAAGTTTTATTGAAACATAGTCATGCTCATTGGTTACATATTGTCTATGGCTGCTTTCACCATAAAATATCAGAGTTGAGTAGATGCAACAGAAACTATATTACTCTCAAAGCCTAAAATATTTACCCTCTGGTCTTATACAGAAAAAATATTGCTGATTACTGATGTAAAGGATAGTCTCAGAGCACAGAGGAAAAGTGTATAACCCAAGGAATAGAGAATGCTGGGCTGTCAAGGAAGGCCTCCTGGAAGAGAAAATATGTACCTGAACCTTGAAAGATGAGAAAGAGATATCCAAGAGCAGGATGCGGTGGGATAGAGGTGATAACCTTAACAGGAGTAAGTGCTATGGATAATCTGCATCTGTTCACAAGTGTCGTGCAGCATAAATTATAAGGTAGGCAGTAAGAAATGGACTTGAGAAGATTGGGCAAGGGCCAGAAATCCAAGGGCATTCTTGAGCCTTGTCTGATCCCAGGCCCCCAACAACTTTTATGGTTTCCTCCCATGTCCTGAAGTCTCCAGCCTCAATCTACCTTCCCATATTTTCTGCAAATAATATTACATCCCATTTCCTAAGCAATTTGAGGTGATATTATTTCTAACACTAAATTCTCAGAATTTCCCTATTTTGACACTATTTCTTCTCTTATTCTTGAGTTAGAAAAAGGCATTCCTGCTCCTATGATGATATTGAGTCTGTACTCATCTATAAAAATTCCATCTTTCTCTCCTTCCCTCCCTCTCTCAGTCCCTGCCTTTAGTTCATTCCATTCCTTGCCTTTTCCTTTTGACCTTCTAACCTTCAACATCTTGGTCCCTCCTAATCTGCCACTTCTCTTACCACTACTCCTTTTGACTGGTTCCACTCTGGCTCCAATGCCAGAGATGCTGTTGCTGCCCAATTTCCTCCCTCTCTCTGAACACTGAGTTACCTCGTAAACTGAGAGGCTTACCGGCCTTTAAACGCAGAACACTTTTTGACTTCATCTCTTTAATATTTCATAGCCAGAAGCATTTGGCTTTTCCAAACTTGTAAGACTATTTATCTTTGGGATTTCCCCATTCCTTTCAGTTTCTGCTTGAGAACCATTCAATTCTTGGCTTGAGTTCACTTCTTTTTTGTACAGGTAACCACACACCATCACTCTGACTCCTTCTGTCCACTTCTCCAGGTGAGTGGTCTGCCTTCCAATTTCTTTCAGACCATGGTTTTACCAGATATTTTGCAATGTTGTAACAGGGCTCTCTAGCTTGCTATATCTGTTTCTTGTTACTTGGCATTCAGGGGGTAAATATTTTTGATGTTAGTAGCCCACTCTCAGGACCAATTTCTTTATTGATCCACATAAGCTAACTACTATATCAAACAACCATATATTCATGAATTATTTATTTATTATTCAACCTACAGTCCACTGTGGGTATATGCTCATTCAGGCACACAAGAGTTTAAGTAATTGGTTCAAGGTCACATAACTGGTAAATAGTGGTATCAAGATTTGGACCCAGGCAGTTGGATTCCAGAATCTTAACCCACTTCTCTCAAGTAATCAGCTTTGAGATACAACCATTCAAATTTTGCATCTTTCAAGGTATATCACTTACAATTTGCCATCTTCAGCATTTTGTCCCGCACGTCAGTGGGTTGTATATGTAAACCTCTTGATCGTACAAAGAGTTATGGAGTCACAGCATATCAGAGCATGTGCTGAGAGATTTTGTAGCATCAAAGATACAGAAGCTCTTTAAATACAACTAAACCTGCCACTATTGATATTAAACAGCCTCTTAATTTTTAACTTTTTTTCTAACCCTATTGTACATTTTTTCAGGACAGCTAAATTGAATGTCTTATGTTGATCTCCTGGGGTTTTTCGGTTTCCATCTATCAGTATCCATTTATACAAAGAGAGGCTAGGGGGTAATTTTACATTTTGTAAAATTATTCTTGAAGGTATACAAGCAGGTTTGATCTGCACACCTTCATTAGAGCTCTTTATTTCCCACGTGGAGGGACAGGTACCTAAGGGCTTCTGAAAAATAGGTGCTCATTTCTACAGAGGAGAAACTTCCATGAGCAAATGTTCTTTTCAAACCTGTTTCTTCTCCCATGACTTAAGTGCAGCCAGACTTCACTGGGAGAGGGTAAGGAGCAGAACGAGGTTCCCCCTCAACGCGGTTCTGAGGTGCTCTGAATGCCAGACTGATGTGATCGGTGGAATTCATCACTGCAGGCTGACGTGTCTCACAGTGGGAGTCATGGGCTGGTCTGCTTGGTAAACTACTCCTGCTCTATGCCTGAAGCCGTGCTTCTTTTAAAAATAAATCTTGTTCTTCCAAGCCCCATGTGTCTCACAGCCTCAAGAGTACCTCATGGATTTAGACTAATCTTGTCTTATCATAGACAGGTTACCTCCAGATTCTTAACAATCACCCCATCTCTGAGGCCATTGATTCGTCTGTTCCCCCTGAAATTGAGTTAAATGTGCTAGCCTGATTGGCTCCTTGAAGTTAGTATAGGATATTTCGACAGGGCTCTGAAAATGAAGCCCTGACCCCAATGTGTAATGACCTCAGTGGACAGTAAAGGGTTCCTTTGTGTCGGGCAGGTGACAAGTGTCAGTTAACCTTCGAAGTCCACATAGATTTGTACCTGATCTTAGGGTGACAAATCATCTGTCCACTAGCTCACATGGCAAGCATTTTCACCTGGTGGTAATGCCGGTGAGAGACCCTCACATACCACAATAATCAGTCATTTCCATGCAGGCGACATTCTAGTGGTTTACTGAAAATATCATCAGGGCCATCAAAGTACACACTTTTAATTTATTACACAAATAATGGATTGGCTGAAGTGTTTAGACCAAGTGAGTTTTTCCCATTGAAGGTACTGTGTTCATTCTTTTGGAGTCATCAGAGTAAAGTTCTTCCAGACTCTTAGAACATTGCTAAGAAAATTGCAGCTTCACTGCAGTGAATATTCCTCCAAGAGCCCTCAAATTTGAGACTCCCACCAGCAAATATGAAGCACTTCTGTGTGTACAGAAGGTAAGCCCCAGGGTCCTTCTATCATATTGTCTCAATGATTTATACTTAAGGTATGCTCCCTCCACGTCCTCTGAAGTAAAACACACACACACACGAATAGTGAGAACTGAATTGAGAGTTGTGGGTGTGTGCCATGGCTGAGGGCTCAGTCTTAATGTGTGCTGAAGTGCCAGCACTGTGCTGTGGCCAGATAGTAATTGCTGCTTAGAAATAGCAGGATATCCAGTGAGAAGAGGCTGAGAAGAATACACTCTCTCTGGAAGAGTGCATTATAAGCTCCTCATGGGAAAATGTGGGAGACTATTGAAAGGGGATGAGAAGAGAATTGTTAAGACTCCACTTTCTCAGTTTCTGATCTGAACTTTTGCTCACAGCAGGTGAACACAGACTCCCTCCCACACAGAGATGTCCTCCCCCGCCGGTGTGCAGTCTGTTAAGTAAACAAAGACTTTATACTGAGAAAGGAACATTTCACTATTTTGGCTATGAGTTGTTACTTTTAAAGCTTTATCCTCCAAACATTTTCCCCTCTCCTTGTTTATTTTTTCATGAGAAAGAAAATGTGCCACTTAAAAAAATTCAACTACAGGACAAGAAAAGCTCACTTCTAGATTAAGGCCACTTCTAGTTTAAGGCTCACTAGGGCTTAAGGCCAACTCACCTTTTGCTGTGATCGCCAGCTCATCCGCTCCAAGGAGCCAATATAACTTTCTTTTTTTTTTTTTTAACATCTTTATTGGAGTATAGTTTCTTTACAATGTTGTGTTAGTTTCCACTGTATAACAAAGTGTATCAGCTATATGTATACATATATCTCCATATCTCCTCCCTCTTGCATCTCCCTCTCACCCTCCCTATCCCACCCCTCTAGGTGGTCACAAAGCACCAAGCTGATCTCCCTGTGCTATGCGGCTGCTTCCTACTAGCTATCCATTTCACATTTGGTAGTGTATATATGTCAATGCTACTCTCTCACTTCGTCCCAGCTTACCCTTCCCCCTCCCCATGTTGTCAAGTCCATTCTCTACGTCTGCGTGTTTATTCCTGTCCTGCCCCTAGGTTCTTCAGAACCTTTTTTTTTTTTTTTTTAGATTCCATATATATGAGTTAGCATATGATATTTGTTTTTCTCTTTCTTACTTATTTCACTCTGTATGACAGACTCTAGGTCCATCCACCTCACTACAAATAACTCAATTTCGTTTCCTTTTATGGCTGAGTAATATTCCATTGTATATATGTGCCACATCTTCTTCATCCATTCATCTGTCGATGGACACCTAGGTTGCTTCCATGTCCTGGCTATTGTAAATAGTGCTGCAATGAACATTGTGGTTCATGACTTCTTTTGAATTATGTTTTTTTCAGGATATATGCCCAGTAGTGGGATTGCTGGGTCATATGGTAGTTCTATTTTTAGTTTTTTAAGGAACCTCCCTACAGTTCTCCATAGTGGCTGTATCAATTTACATTCCCACCAACAATGCAAGATGGTTCCTTTTCTCCACACCGTCTCCAGCATTTATTGTTTGTAGATTTTTTGATGATGGCCATTCTGACCAGTGTGAGGTGATACCTCATTGTAGTTTTGATTTGCATTTCTCTAATAATTAGTGATGTTGAGCATCCTTTCACGTGTTTGTTGGCAATCTGTATATCTTCTTTGGAGAAATGTTTATTTAGATTTTCTGCCCATTTTTGGATTGGGTTGTTTGTTTTTTTGATATTGAGCTACATGAGCTGCTTGTATATTTTGGAAATTAATCCTTTGTCAGTTGCTTCATTTGCAATATTTTCTCCCATTCTGAAGGTTGTCTTTTCGTCTTGTTTATGGTTTCCTTTGCTGTGCAATACCTTTTAAGTTTCATTAGGTCCCATTTGTTTATTTTTGTTTTTATTTCCATTTCTCTAGGAGGTGGATCAAAAAGGATCTTGCTGTGATGTATGTCATAGAGTGTTCTGCCTATGTTTTCCTCTAAGAGTTTTATAGTGTCCGGCCTTACATTTAGGTCTTTAATCCATTTTGAGTTTTTGTGTGTGTGTGGGTATGGTGTTAGGCAGTGTTCTAATTTCATTCTTTTCCATGTAGCTGTCCAGTTTTCCTAGCAGCATTTATTGAAGAGGCTGTCTTTTCTCCATTGTATATTCTTGCCTCCTTTATCAAAGATAAGGTGACCATATGTACGTGGATTTATCTCTGGGCTTTCTATCCTGTTCCATTGATCTATATTTCTGTTTTTGTGCCAGTACCATATTGTCTTGATTACTGTAGCTTTGTAGTATTGTCTGAAGTCAGGGAGCCTGATTTCTCCAGCTCCGTTTTTTTTCTCAAGATTGCTTTGGCTATTAGGGGTCTTTTGTGTTTCCATGCAAATTGTGAAATTTTTTGTTCTAGTTCTGTGAAAAATGCCATTGGTAGTTTGATAAGGATTGCACTGAATCTGTGGATTGCTTTTATTCCTAGGTATGTTATTCTTTTTGTTGCAATGGTACATGGGAGTGTTTCCTTAATTTCTCTTTCAGATTTTTCATCATTAGTGTATCGGAATGCAAGAGATTTCTGTGCATTAATTTTGTATCTTGCTACTTTACCAGATTCATTGATTAGCTCTAGTAGTTTTCTGGTAGCAGCTTTAGGATTCTCTATGTATAGTATCATGTCATCTGCAAACAGTGACAGCTTTACTTCTTCTTTTCTGATTTGGATTCCTTTTATTTCTGTTTCTTCTCTGATTGCTGTGGCTAAAAGTTCCAAAACTATGTTGAATAATAGTGGTGAGAGTGGGCATCCTTCTCTTGTTCCAGATTTTAGAGGAAATGGTTTCAGTTTTTCACCATATGAGAACGATGTTGGCTGTGGGCTTGTCATATATGGCCTTTGTTATGTTGAGGTAAGTTCCCTATGCCTACTTTCTGGAGAGTTTTTATGATAAATGGGTGTTGAATTTTGTCAAAAGCTTTTTCTGCATCTACTGAGATTATCAAATGGTTTATATCCTTCTGTTTGTTAATATGGTGTATCACATTCATTGATTTGCATATATCGAAGAATCCTTGCATTCCTGGGATAAACCCCACTTCATCATGGTGTATGATCCTTTTAATGTGCTGTTGGATTCTGTTTGCTAGTATTTCGTTGAGGATTTTTGCATCTATATTCATCAGTGATACTGGTCTGTAGTTTTCTTTTTTTGTGACATCTTTGTCTGGTTTTGGTATCAGGGTGATGGTGGCCTCATAGAATGAATTTGGGAGTGTTCCTCCCTCTGCTATGTTTTAGAAGAGTTTGAGAAGGATAGGTATTAGCTCTTCTCTAAATGTTTGATAGAATTCACCTGTGAAGCTATCTGGTCCTGGGCTTTTGTTTGTTGGAAGATTTTTAATCACAGTTTCAATTTCAGTCCTTGTGATTGGTCTGTTTATATTTTCTGTTTCTTCCTGGTTCAGTCTCTGAAGGTTGTGCTTTTCTAAGAATTTGTCCATTTCTTCCAGGTTGTCCATTTTATTGGCATATAGTTGCTTGTATTAATCCCTCACGATTCTTTGTATTTCTGCAGGGTCAGTTGTTACTTCTCCTTTTTCATTTCTATTTCTGTTGATTTGAGACTTCTCCCTTTTTTGCTTGATGAGGCTGGCTAGTGGTTTATCAATTTTGTTTATCTTCTCAAAGAACCAGCTTTTACTTTTATTGATTTCTGCTGTTGTTTCCTTCATTTCTTTTTCATTTATTTCTGATCTGATTTCTATGATTTCTTTCCTTCTGCTAACTTAAGGGATTTTTTGTTCTTCTTTCTCTAATTGCTTTAGGTGTAAGGTTACGTTGTTTATTTGAGATTTTTCTTGTTTCTTGAGGTAGGCTTGTATTGCTATAAACTTCCCTTTAGAACTACTTTTGCTGCATCCCATAGGTTTTGGGTCGTCGTGTTTTCATTGTCATTTGTTTCTAGACATTTTTTGATTTCCTCTTTGATTTCTTCAGTGATCTCTTGGTTATTTAGTAGTGTATTGTTTAGCCTCCATGTGTTTGTATTTTTTAGTTTTTTTCTTGTAATTGATAGCTAGTCTCATAGCATTGTGGTTGGAAAAGATACTTGATACGATTTCCATTTTCGTAAATTTACCAAGGCTTGATTTGTGACCCAAGGTATGATCTATCCTGGAGAATGTTCCATGAGCACTTGAGAAGAAAGTGTATTCTGTTGTTTTTGGATGGAATGTCCTATAAATATCAATTAAGTGCATCTTGTTTAATGTGTCATTTAAAGCTTGTGTTTCCTTATTTATTTTCATTTTGGATGATCTGTCCATTGGTGAAAGTGGGGTGTTAAAGTCACCTATTATTATTGTGTTAAACTGTCTATTTCCCCTTTTATGGCTGTTAGCATTTGCCTTATGTATTGAGGTGCTCCTATGTTAGGTGCATAAATATTTACAACTGTTATATCTTCTTCTTGGATTGATCCCTTGATCATTATGTAGTGTCCTTCTTTGTCTCTTGTAATAGTCTTTATTTTAAAGTCCATTATGTCTGATATGAGAATTGCTACTCCAGCTTTCTTTTGATTTCCATTTGCATGGAATATCTTTTTCCATCCCATCACTTTCAGTCTGTATGTGTCCCTAGGTCTGAAGTGGGTCTCTTGTAGACAGCATATATATAGGTCTTTTTCTTGTATCCCTTCAGCCAGTCTGTGTCTTTTGGTTGGAGCATTTAATCCATTTACATTTAAGGTAATTATCAATATGTATGTTCCTATTACCGTTTTCTTAATTGTTTTGGGTTTGTTATTGTCAGTCTTTTCTTTCTCTTGTGTTTCCTGCCTAGAGAAGTTCCTTTAGCATTTGTTGTAAAGCTGGTTTGGTGGTGCTGAATTCTCCTAACTTTTGCTTGTCTATAAACGATTTAATTTCTCCATCAAATCTGAATGAGATCCTTGCTGGGTAGAGAATATTGGTTGTAGGTTTTTCCCTTTCATCACTTTAAATATGTCCTGCCACTCCCTTCTGGCTTGCAGAGTTTCTGCTGAAAGATCAGCTGTTAACCTATGGGGATTCCCTTGTATGTTATCGGTTGCTTTTTCCTTGCTGTTTTAATATTTTTTCTTTGTATTTAATTTTTGATAGTTTGATTAATATGTCTTGGCATGTTTCTCCTTGGATTTATCCTATATGGGACTCTCTGTGCTTCCTGGACTTGACTATTTCCTTTCCCATGTTAGGGAAGTTTTCAACTATAATCTCTTCAAATATTTTCTCACACCGTTTTTTTACTCTTTTTCTTCTGGGACCCTTGTAATTCGAATGTTGGTGCATTTAGTGTTGTCCCAGAGGTCTCTTAGACGGTCTTCAATTCTTTTCATTCTTTTTTCTTTATTCTGCTCTGCCATAGTTATTTCCACTATTTTACTTCCAGGTCACTTATCCGTTCTTCTGCCTCAGTCATTCTGCTATTGATTCCTTCTAGAGAATTTTTAATTTCATTTATTGTGTTGTTCATCATTGTTTGTTTGCTCTTTAGTTCTTCCAGGTCCTTGTTAAACATTTCTTGTATTCTCTCCATACTATTTCCAGGATTTTGGATCGTCTTTACTATCATTACTATGAATTCTTTTTCAGGTAGACTGCCTATTTCCTCTTCATTAGTTTGGTCTGGTCGGTTTTTAACTTGCTCCTTCATCTGCTACATATTTCTTTGTCTTTTCATTTGTTTAACTTACTGTGTTTGGGGTCTCCTTTTCACAGGCTGCAGGTTCATAGTTCCTGTTGTTTTTGGTGTCTGCCCCCAGTAGGTAAGGTTGGTTCAGTGGCTTGTGTAGGCTTCCTGGTGGAGGGGACTGGTGCCTGTGTTCTGGTGGGTGGGGCTGCAACCGGTGGTGTGTTTTGGGGTGTCTGTGAACTTAGTATGATTTTAGACAGCCTCTCTGCTAATAGGTGGTGTTGTGTTCCTGTCTTGCTAGTTGTTTGTCATGGGGCATCCAGCACTGGAGCTTGCTGACCGTTGGTTGGAGCTGGGTCTTAGCATTGAGATGGAGATATCTGGTAGAGCTCTTGACAATTGATATTACGTGGGGTCGGGAGGTCTCTGGTGGTCGTCAGCCACACAGCTCTGAAGAAAAGGGAGAAAAAAAGAAAGAAAATAAAAATAAAAATAAAATAAAATAATTAAAATTTAAAAATTATTAAAATAAAAAAGTAATTTAAAAAAAAGAAGAGAGCAACCAAATCAATAAACATATCCACCAGTGATAACAAGTGCTAAAAACTATACTAAGATAAACATAAAAATCAGAAACAAGTCAGTTGCAGACAGACAACCCCAAGTCTACAGCTCCTCCCAAAGTCCACTGCCTCAATTTTGGGTTGATTCATTGTCTATTCAGGTATTCCACAGATGCAGGGTACATCAACTTGATTGTGGGGATATAATCTGCTGTTCCTGAGGCTGCACGGAGAGATTTCCCTTTCTCTTCTTTGTTTGCACAGCTCCTGGGGTTCAGCTTTGGTTTTGGCCCTGCCTCTGCATGTAGGTCACCCTCAGGCATCTGTTCCCTGCCCACACAGGAGAGGGTTAAAGCAGCGGCTGATTAGGGGGCTCTGGCTCACTCATGCCTGGGGGAGGGAGGGGTACAGTAGTTATAATTGGAATGCAGGATGAGCCTGCAGTGGCAGAGGCCGGTGTGACGTTTCAGCAGCCTGAAGCACACTGTGTGTTCTCCCAGGGAAGTTGTCCCTGGATCACGGGACCCTGTCAGTTGCAGGCTGCACAGGCTCCCGGTTGGGGAGGGGTGTGGATAGTGACCTGTGCTTGTACACAGGATTCTTGGTGGCTGCATCAGCAGTGTTAGTGTTTCATCCCTGTCTCTGGTGTCTGTGCTGATAGCCACGGCTCGCAGCCATCTCTGGAGCTCGTTTAGGCAGTGCTCTGCCTTCTGTGGGCAGACAGGGAAGGAATCCCCTCTCCTCACGCACCCCAAAACAATGGTCTCTTGCCTCTTAGGCAGTTCCAGACTTTTTACTGGACTCCCTCCCGGCTAGCTGTGGTGCACTAGCCCCTTCAGGCTGTGTTCACGCCGCCAACCCCAGTCCTCTCCCTGGGGTTTGACCTCTGAAGCCCGAGCCTCAGCTCCCAGCCCCCGCCCGCCCCGGCGGGCGAGCAGACAAGCCTCTCGGGCTGGTGAGTGCTGGTCGGCACCGATCCTCTGTGCAGGAATCTCTCCGCTTTGCCCTCCGCACCCCTGTGGCTGCGCTCTCCTCCATGGCTCTGAAGCTTCCCCCCACCCCCTGTCTCCGCCAGTGAAGGGGCTCCCTAGTGTGTGGAAACCTTTCCTCCCTCACAGCTCCCTCCCAGAGATGCAGGTCCCATCCCTATTCTTTTGTCTCTGTTTTTTCTTTTTTCTTTTGCCTTACCTAGGTACATGGGGATTTTCTTGCCTTCTGGGAAGTCTGAGGTCTTCTGCCTGCATTCAGTAGGTGTTCTGTAGGAGTTGTTCCACATGTAGATATATTTTTGATGTATTTGTGGGGAGGAAGGTGATCTCCACGTCTTACTCCTCTGCCATCTTGAAGGTCCCCCTTGCCAATATAGCTTTTAAAGATTCCCCTCTGCTTATGTCTAGCTCTCATGCACCTGGACTTCCACAAAGCAAAATGCACCGTGGCAATTATTTTCTGGATACTTCAGGTAAAAAGGCCAACCTCTACCCAGATATCTAGGGATTTATCAATTTATTTATCAATATGTCTGTAGCTAAGACTTAAATATGGCCCCTACAGTGTGCTACATGCCATTCTAAGCACTTTACATTAAAACTCTTTTTACCTTTATCGGAGAATTCTATGACAATTGCTTCAATATTGATGTGGGGTAAATTTGGGGAGACTGACATTAGATATAAGACTTTCTATACCTCTTCTGGGGAATGTATCCTGTTGTATTGCACTCATCTTTTTCTTGTCTGCCCCTGTTCTGGATCTCTTTATTTATTTAAAATTTTTATTGAAGTATAGTTGATATACAATGTTGTGTTAGTTTCTGGTATACAGCAAAGTTATTCAGTTATATATATATATATATATATATATATATATATATATATATATTTTATATATATACATACATACACACACACACATATATATATATATATATTCTTTTTCAGGTTCTTTTGCATTATAGTTTATCACAAGATATTGAATATAGTTCCCTGTGCTATACAGTAAGATCTTGTTGTTTATTTATTTTATATATAGTAGTGTGTATCTGCTAATCCAAAACTCCTAATTTATCTCATCCCCCCCCCATCCTGATCTCTTCATTAACAAGGGCCATGGCTTTCCTCTCTGTCCCCTAATGTTAGCACAAAGCCTGATATATAAGGGGCCCTCAATAAATCTTTTTGAATGAATTAAAGTAGAGCAAGAAAGGAAGACAAAGAAAATTTTATTGTTGGAATACTTTCCTTTGGTTGGTAGGCAGTGTGCTTTGACTTAACAGGTCTGAGTCCTAACTTCCTCATTTGGAAAATAGGGAAAATAATACTAACCTTAAAGGGCAGTTGTAAGAAGTAAATGAATTTATAAAAAGTACCTAGCATATTTTAAGTCACTGTGAAAAAAGATGGCTTATTCCATAAATGGTGTTAAGAAAACTAAGTAGCTGCCTGGAAAAATACGAAGCTGAATCCCTGTCTCACATCTTACACCAAAGTAAATCTCAAATGATGATTGCACAACTCTGTAAATATACTAAAATCCATTGAATTGTACACTTTAAATGAGTGAATGATATGATATGATATTATATCTCAATAAAGTTGTTATAAAAATAAATCCCAGAAGATCAAAGATTTAAGTGTAAAAACATGGAACTGTATTAGAAGGAAACATAAGATAGTTTTTAATATGTTATTGGAAGGGAGAATGACCTTTTCAAGCAAGACATACTGTTCTAAAGCCATAAATGAAAGTTTGATAAATTTGGTTATGTAATAATTGAATATTTTGCAGAAGAAAATACTAGAAACAAAATCAAAAGAAAAATATGACAAATAGTGAGAAAATAATTAAAAGCACATAGAACAAAAGGCTAATTACTGTAATATATAAAGAGCTCTTAAGAATCAATGTGAAAATGGCCAAAAACCCAACAAAAAATATGGGCAAAGTACAAAAGCAGGCAGCTCAGAGGAAGAGCTTATACCAGTATATTCTCCTACCAACAGCCTAATGGTACAAGCTCTTTAGAAGCAATATTTGAACTATTTGTCCAAATTAAAAATACATAAGTCCTCAGATCTAGCAATTCGGCTTCTAGAAATTTATTCTATAGCTATTTATACATGTGTCTAGACATAAACATAAGTATAGTCATTGCATGAAATGTTTGTAACAGCACAATACTTGAAATCAACCTAAATGTCAACCAACAAAGAAGTGGTTAGAGAAATAATAGCATTTTGTTTAGTGAAAAACTATGCAGCTCTTTAAAACAGTTGATGAAGAACCCCAAAATATATCAATTAAAAACAAAACAAGGTGCTGGACAATGTGTTTACTGTTCATGTTTTAAATTTTTATCTATTGCACAAACATATGTTTGCATAAGCATAAAATAGTCTAGCTTCTTTCTATTCCCCCAAACCCATCATGCCCCAAATTCAGCTCATGAATAACAAGATGAATGAATTCCTTTCACATGTATTATCTCTGCATTTAATTTCTGCACCAACCCTATGGAAAAGATACTAATACTTTCTTTTGAAAATATTACATGTTTTGAAACTTTGAGTTTGCTTATTCAATAGTTGCAACTACTAATGCTAAATCCTTGATGCCAAAGCTCTGTTGTACAGGGAAAAAGCCTAAACTTCTTATATAATGATGTAGGACATCCTTCATCAACCGACATTGTCCTTCTTCCCCAGATTACTCTCCTATCTCCTGCTTCTAGCACACTGCTCCAAGTTCTTTCACACTGTTCCTCCTTTCCATGTTTAGGGCCTCTTCCAACGATGCTTTCACACCTCAGCTCAATGAAATCTTATTTACATTTTCTTAAAGTGTCAACTCAAATGCCACCCACTCGGCAAATCTTTACCTGTCATCCTAGGCAACACCAATGGTTCCAGCACAACTACAACTCATAGTTTTCCTAGTTTGTCCTGTATTTCAAAAGCATTTTATATAAGTCTATTAAAACTGATTATATTATTTCAAGGTCATGAGCATATTGAGATTAGAGGCCCTATTTTTATTCTCATTACTACCACAACTTCTAGAATATAGTAGCAGTTTGAAAAATATTTATTAGAAAAATTATTTACCTGAATTCGAATGATTTTTAATTACCTATAGGTTGAAGAACTTCGTATTCAGCATGACAGGTTTTGGGATTGAATAATACATCTCTTCTAAGAATTTGAAATGAAAATGTTTTATTGATGGAAAATCTTTCTTCATCTTGCCTTCTAGAATTCAAATGAATGTTCATGCTCCATGAAGAGAATGGGCTGTGGTTTTTTGTTACAGATTTGGAGCCAGTAAATTTTTATGAATGTGAACCTTATCATGTCTTCTGGAAGCTTTCTTGTTCTTTAATTCCTTTTTCCTGTGTTTTCATAGGAACCAGGGAAAATGTGTTGAGGGCATGGTGGAGATCTTTGACATGTTGCTGGCTACATCGTCTCGGTTCCGTATGATGAATCTCCAGGGAGAGGAGTTTGTGTGCCTCAAATCCATCATTTTGCTTAATTCTGGTGAGTGAACAACATGGGAAATTTTAATGCTGGTTACTAGAAGAAATATTTATTTGTATTTTCAACCAGGTACAAGCTACCTACTACAAAGACATAATCACAAATTGATAGAAACAATTAACACATTTAAAATAAAAAAATAAATAAAATAAAATGCCTATCTTCTTTTTAAATTACTTATGGAGGTGAAACCATGCTGGTCAAAAATGATGAATGAAAAAACAAAAATTGAACACTGAATCCAATGGCCTTTCTGTTGAAATACTTTTATCCTCTCACAGATATTGGGGTTGTTTTTATTAAAGTGGTACATGTATGTGGACATAAGTCTGTTGTTAGTTGTATATGTCAGAAAGTAAGTAGAGCGAGTGACCCTGTTAGGATAGTGTGACCAATTCTAAGTTCCAGATCATAAGCAAAGAGGCTTATTTGAGACAGACCATGTTTCTGGTCAAAATTGATTAGCTGAAAAATATAATTGGCTCAGAGATAGAAAAACCTAGTTCTAAAACTGAGGAACGTGGAATTCGGTACATTGGTCCAGCTGAAAGAGTGGTTTTCATTTGATCCATGGTGTCTAATTCAACTGTTCCCTCCTATGTATTCATTTGAGAAAGCTTAGCTGAGAGTGGCATCTGTTTTTTTTTTTTTTTTTTTTTTTTTTGGTGGTGAGGTTAGCTGTTGCATAATGAGTCACTCCAGGTCACCCAGATGGAAACTATTTCTCAGCCTGAATCAGCACCCTGACTCATCCCAGACTCCTCGGTAGTTGAGTCTAAGCACTAGATCCCCAGTCTGTACCACCTGAAGCTTAACAATGGGGTGTCATCTGCACTGTAGATGCCCTTAATCTGGACCTTAGTCCCCCAGCCTCAGGCCTACCTCATGCCGGAGACCTCATTCTCACATACAAATCACAACTGTTTGGAAGCCCTGGACCTGATTTTAGATTTAGTTTCTTACATCATTCAATACGGTCTCAAAGTTCCTAATAGCTGAACTACAGTTTGTGTTGATCCCATATGGAAAGAGTCGGCACTCCCTTGTCTTTTGAGATGTTTTGTTTCTTCCTGATGAATGCCAATCCGGATCTTCCCATATCCCCTAACAATTTTCCACTTCTCTTCCCCACCAATGCTAGTAACCTATATTGCTTAATGGTTGTCATAGTAATCATTCTCACTTAACTGATAAATGGAAATCTGTACTATTACACTAGGCAGGGACTGAATTACAGAATGAAGTTGCATGAAAAATAATGTGCTCTCTACTAAGGAAGTGATTACCGCTCCATTCAAGTTTCAGTTTCCACTCACGTGCATTGTGCTTTTCATTTGAGTCATTTGTCCTGTATGTTGAAGGGTCCAGATCCCACAATGGCTCTTTATTGGATGAGAGTTCTGGGAGCAGTGCCACTCAGCTGCACAGTGCCAGGTCCTGAACCTGCTCCTTCTTCGATGGAGGGCTGGCACACGCCGACGTCTCTCATGTGGGCAAGCTGTTAATTTCAGAGAAGGCAGGCCTGTCAAGTGCTGGGACTTTTTTCCTACCTTTACCAGGAAATAATACCCCGGACAGGAAGTGAAATTAGCTGGAGTTATAAAATCAACAAAAGGAGCTGCTCTGATCTTGGTAATCAAAAATATATCTTTCAGATCTGCAGAGTTTTTCCCTGCATTACTGGTCTGTTCCTACGGGAGGGTGTTTCTTTTCATATTATGTAATAAAAAAAGACAGGACTTTTGCCATCAAAATATTGGATTTATAGACCTAAGTTTGTTAAATCCCAGAGGAAAAACTTTAAGCCCTCACAAGAAAGTATTTATTAAAGACTGGCACCAGCATCTCCAAACAGTATTTCCCATCGCAGGATGTGGACCTCCACCTGCTGCCCCCTGACACCAGTTAAACTTTCCTGCTCTATCCTTGTTCTTTTACCTCTTTCTCAGGATCTTCTGTGAGCTCCCTTGCGCCAGGAGGGTCGGAACGCTATTTTGGAAATACAAGGCACTGTTTTACTGACAGAGTTTATAGTTGTCTTTTTCATGAGATACCAGCAGCTAGTCTTTTCTTGTAAGGATGGCACTGCTGGCTCACGAGCTGTAGCAAAACAGAAGCCATCTCTCAACCTGGGAAAAGTGAAATCGCTCTTTCCACTCCAAAAGTGAGCTCTGTTTTGGAAAAGCGGATCTGCCGCTGAGCACAGCTCCTTGTGTCTCATATTGTTCCTGAAAAACAGAATCCAAAAGGCCATGACTCCTAAACACAGTGGTGTGGCGCTCAGGGCCTTTTTCAGAGTCAAAAAGTGATCAGTCATATGAGGGTCACCACGACGATCAACAGCTTTTTCCCACAACTGGAGGTATGGACTTTTCTAAAAACCCAACCAATTCATGGCTCTGATTAGGGGCAGCTCTTCACCTGTCATGAGACAAAATACAAAGTGACTCTAATTCCTGGAATCTCTGACAGAAGCCAAGCTAGAATGACTCAGGAAACTTGCACTAGAAGATGCTTTTCTGGTCCCTGGGAAACAAGACCTCAGTGTATGGAGGAACCCTGGGTTTTGGGCTGAGCCCCTGTCAACAAAGTCTGAGAAGGGTGTGTTTACATTGGCCTTGACTTTGGGGCCGAGACACAAGGGGAGTTGAAAGGTTGTTATGAGGACCTGCTAGGAATGTCTTTCTGGAAGCCTTGAGAAGGTCTCCCAAATGCCAACATTTCCAGGGGAAGCCCTCTTCACAGCTGTTTGGGAGTGGGAGGTATTCATCATTTCTGAGACAGAATAATTTATTACTTTGTTTGCAAAAGCCTCTAATCATCCATAGGACAAATACTGTTTGTTTTTATACTCCCCATCAAAGGACAGAGGCATTGCTAGTTAATCCAAAGATGCCCTAGCCAAATCAACGCTAGTGTCAAGGCATTCTGAGAACTAGCTGGACAGGGTCCAAGGTAGGGCAAATGCGAACAGAGCAGATGAGCTCAGGGCACAGGGCTGTGAGGCAGCAGCAGTGGGAGAGGAGGATGGAGCTGGAGCTACAGAGGGGGCCCAGGGAGGAGGTTCTGTGCCAGTTTACTGTGTTCCTGCTACCCAGCGTGACTTCACTTCTTCTTTGTAATTCCAATATTTCAAATTCTTCAGGTCCAGTTCAGATCTCACCTCATTCAGGAAATCTTGCTACAACCCAAGTCCATAATGAGATTTTCTTCTCCAGACTATTTTAGTTCTTAGAGCCAGTACCTCACAATCTAGCATTTGGTCAGTTGGTGCACTGATTGCAATAATTGATTCAATAATTTCATTCATTTATTCAATAACTCGTCAGTTATGGAATTCTCATAGTGAAATTTAAGCCAAATATATGAAAATGAATGACATCGTTCTTTGGTTTTGGTTTTTCAGTGTTTTATTTTAGCCTGGATGGGTTCTTTATGTGTGTATGTCCTAATTTCCCTATAAACTATTAAATTTTTTAATTCCTCACAGCCTGTGAACTGCCAACAGGTATTAGACCATTCAGTCATTTAATAGACGCATATTTGCTGGGCATGACCAGAAGCACCTAGAAAGTCCCCATTTTTCCCGTGCTGTTCCCACCATGATGGAACATATCATCTTTTTCAGTGTACTATAGATCTAGGTAATGTCAGACTATTAATGGGAAAAAAATAATGCCCATCTCCTTGGGTTATTGTGAGATCAAGGGGAAACTGTGTATAAAGTGTCTAAAGCAGTTCCTGGAACATAGTAGGTCCTCAATCAGTGACAACTGTCATCATCACTCATGAGAATCTCTGGCTTAAACGGAGTCAGTTCATGCCTGTTTTTCAATAAAATTAAGTGCTTTTCGTTTAAAGGCCTCCCTTCCGCTAGGCTTAAAAAAATATGCAAGGACAGGAGGGTAATAATAACAATAGAGATTGTAACTGTTCTCCTGAGGCTTTGTTAATTGTGCTATTTAACTTTATTTAGAGAAATTTTAGAGCAAGATTATCTCATGGATAGTAATTGATTGTTATTTGAACCTTAGTTTTGATGGACCTTAACGAAAACTCTGTGGTGTCCGCATTCACCATCAGTTGACTCTGCCTCTTCTCATCCTCTTTCCCCACCTATGTGATCCTCATAAAGCCTTCAGAATCCACTCCCATTCAGAACACCACCCATTTAGGAAGTGTTTTTCAAGACTCGGAAAAATTCATGAGTCAAAGCTTAATACGTATAAATCTACGGTCTCTAATAAATGTTGGGTTTGGCCTTCAAAATCAATTTAATAATTATTTCTCCCCATTTTCTGAACATCTTTCTGACCACAATTCTTTATATGCCTCAGTAATTCTGAAGAGCCTCACGTACTTCACTCCCAGGTAACTTTATCCAACTGGCTCCCTGGAGAGCCTGTGAGACCCCTGACTGCAGCTCCTCTGCCCTCTGTGTTACAGTGGATCTTCTTTCCTCTCCTGACCCACAAACTAATTCCAATTACTCCAACTCTTTGCCTGCTGGATCCCGGTGTTACCATTGGCAGGCATGTTTGTTACTCCTGGAAAGCCTTCTGCTATAAAAATGTTGTACCCTTGATTACCTTTTCATCCAAAACTGATCTTCAGACAACATTTCTCTTTCAATTGATGGAGTATTAAAGAAGAATAAAGAGCCAAAACCACTGGGGCTAAAAACCCGAGGTGGAAAGTTAAAGGAAAGTAAAATGCCAGGAAGGAAGAATTATGACAACATCTCTAAAGTGTGTATCCCGGTGTTCATTTAAAGAAAAAAGGATATGGAATATCCTACAGGTGCATATACATTAAATGTAAACATAAAAATGGTACCAGCTCTTGTCTGTCACCTAGTTCTGCTTTGTTAATAATGGCATATCTTGTCATCTTGATGCCTTGATGAAACATCTGATGCGGAAGCTGGTGACATCCATTTGCTTTGTATATGTTCACCAGAGGCTGCACTCTCGTCAGAGAAGCATTTGTAATCATGATTAATTATAACAGGCTCCCATCACAAAGACTATTTCCTCTCTCGGAGCTGAATTCTTTGCTTTCTCTCTGCTAATTATTAGACAATTATTTACTGCATTGATATTTTTAAGTGTAGAAGTTAGACAATGATTCAGAGTCCTATATTTAGATGAAAGAACATTTAAAAAAACATACTGTAAATATGTTGACTGTAAACATTAAGGATCATTAATTCTTAACAGTTGAAGGTTCCTGATGGGAACAAGCCTTGGAATCTCAGATAGACACATTGTCAGGTATGCCCACTGCTGTCGCAGTGGAGAAGATTTGATTGTATTATCTCTTGAGTTCTTTATAATGCCAACCTTCCTCTCCAGGGAGCTTGCTTATTGTGGTAATTTTGAGATAAATGTCACTTGATAGTTATTAAGTGGTTCGCTGTCTTCTCACTGGCTGATGGATCCTGTAGGCAGTCGACAGCTCTTGGAGTCTTTCCTCGCTCCCACCTAATGGTGTGGCCTTAAGCCTCTTGGCCTCCGTTAATTTCTTGAACACTTAGCGCACCATGGACTTTGTCTTAGAGAGCCCAGGCATTCAAGAGAAGCAACTCTGGCACTTACCTAGGGGGTGATGGATGCCCTTTGATAAGCCACTTCCCTGAGCCTCATGTGTAAAATGGAAATAATGATACCTAACACACAGAATTGTTGTGACTATTGAAACAATGACCACCTAGTGCCTGGCACATAATAGGTGCACATAAATGTCAGTCTGTAGACTCTCCAAATACAAAAACCCTGGCACGTTTTTCTTAGCAGATGATACATAACTTCCTGCCTGGAAATTCTGAAGTGGGATTTCACGCCGGTCATTAGGGTTAAAAAAATTGCATTCTCACGGCAAAGATGCCCTTCTTGTGAGTGGAATAGTTCCAGGCACCAGACGGGGTGGACTGGGTCCTGTGTCTTCTTGCAGAGACTTCTTGGAACTTCTAAGGAACTGGGGGAACCAACCGAGTGCCTGTAACCTGGGGAAGACTCTTTGGACGGGGCAAAGGCAGGAGCCATTGGGAGCCTAGAAATCCTTGCGATGATCCTGACATTAGGAGCAGTTATCCATTCATATTCGAGAACCTCAGAGGGAGGAGAAGCTGCCCATCCTTCTATGCTCCAAGGAGCATGGACAAAGGCGGAAGCTGTCTCTTAGGTCCTGGATTCAACCACCATTTTCACCCACATTCTCTAGGGTCCAGAAATTACCTGTCCGTATTCTTAAGTTTGAATAATATACGGGACCATTAAAAAAAAGAAAAATGCCACAGACTACCCCACTGCTGACTTAAAATGCTCTTTGTATGTTGCTTAAATATGAATAATCACATTATGTAAATGAATGAGTGTAAACTCCATGTTCATAGCTCTTATATACACACAAAACCAAAACAAATTCACAAATTAAATACAGACTGAAAGGCAAACTGGTAATAATGTTTTGGCAGAAACCGAGTTGCCTTTTGCAGCCTGCTGGGGCAGATCTCTGTCTGCTAGTCTACCAAGCCTCTTGTGAGGGCCCTGCCCTCCCGCCTTGTCTGTGTCCAAAAGGATGGCAAAGCCTCTGCTTCCGTAGCGCCCTGTTTTGGCAAGAACACATCATTTATGTATTTTGTTTGCTTCTGCATTTATTTTTCTGAGATACTTAAGACATAACTGTTAGACTTGAGGCCATCATCAGCACGGGTGAAAAATATGTAACTTAGGAAACAGTCAAAGATGATATGGGGCTTCCCTGGTGGCGCAGTGGTTGAGAATCTGCCTGCCAATGCAGGGGACACGGGTTCGAGCCCTGGTCTGGGAGGATCCCACATGCCACGGAGCAACTAGGCCCGTGAGCCACAATTACTGAGCCTGCGCGTCTGGAGCCTGTGCTCCGCAACAAGAGAGGCTGCGGTAATGAGAGGCCTGCGCACCGCGATGAAGAGTGGCCCCCACTTGCCACAACTAGAGAAAGCCCTCACACAGAAACGAAGACCCAACACAGCCATAAATAAATAAATAAATAAAAAAATTAAACTTTAAAAAAAAAGAATATCACCAAACATTCCGAGAAGCAACTGGCCCTGAATCTGATCAGGGACCACTTCTAAAAAAAAAAAAAAAAAAGATGATATGGATTATTTAGATGGGTCCATCTCAATACTCCACACGTTTCCATCCTCTGGGGGGCTCTTTGAAAAAATTCTGTTGCGGGGACCCTTCCCAGAGATTCCGATATCATTAACCATGAATATCGGCATTTGTTTAAAGCTCCCACCAAGACTTCAGTCTCACCAGGACTGAGAACTCTTGATCTAACTGACACAGAACATTCTGAAATTAATGTCTTAATGATATTTTTTAGAATATTGTTAAGATAAAAGCGCACAATTTTAAAAGGCCAAGAGACAGTTTAAGGACCTTTGAGAATCCTCTTTTAATTCTCAGCAGTGTGTGGAAATTAGTTTGAAAACGACTGCTGTAGGTGATGAAATGTCTGCTAAGTTAAACTAGTTCTCTAGTACATTATAAAATGAACCATTCTGCAAACTGTGGGGAAAAACTGCTAGTTCTCAGAAAGAACATTGCCCAGCATGGGGGACAGGAAATGGAGGCCTGTCTTTCACACATTGGCTTGGGCAGGGGACACAGGCAATTAACAGATCATTTCAATGTCATGAGATAAGAGAATGTCACGATGAAGGGAAGCAGAGTGTCCGCAGAGACGGACAGCAGGGTCCTTACCTGAGCACCGATGCTTCAGCTGAGTCATTAGGGTGAGTTGGACTTGGCTGGAGTCAGAAGAAAGGCAAGAGGGAAAGTTCTGGCTCCACCATTAAACTAACAGGGTCTCATCAAGCCACTGGACCTCTCTTCACTGGTCTCCTCAACTATAAAATAGAAATAGTAATTCTAAACAGTCCTGTTAACCCAAAGGTTTGTCACGACATAACAAGATAGCTTAAAAATATGAGCTAATATCATCATTACTATTATAATCTGTTGTTTTTTTAGAGGGAAAATATTATGTGATCTAATCTCCTGCAAAGACTTTGCTGTCAAGATCTCCCTGTTCTAATCATAGGACAAGAATTACACTCAGGCCCTATATTTGGAAGGGCCATAGATGCCCTCTCTTTGCCCTCATGCCTGGCACATTGAACTATAAATCTAAATGTGTGTTGACACTTGAACTGAAGAAGACCATGAGAAAACAGCAACAAAATCCCACTAATTTCTTGAGCTCAGAAGTGAAATAAAATATTGTTTTTTAATGGGGTTTTCCTTTCCTTGCATGATACTCATTGAACAAGTAAAAGCCATATTGGAATATGTATTCTTCCTGAAACATTTAAATGGAAAGTCAGACTGTCAAGTTTTCAGTCTAAACCAAACACCCCTACACTTAGTTGGAAGACCTATTTCTGGGTGTAGCCTTTCAAGTGTGTGCCCACGGCTACATCTGACTGCTTCTCCTGGGTTGAAAGAAAGATGGAAAAACAAACTCCCTGCCTCTCCCATGGGGTCCTGGTCCTTGAGCACCACATCAGCCCCAGCCTCCTTCAGCACTTTCCCCCCGGGGATACGGCTACTTTTGTATGTTGAGGTAGCTTGAGGTTGCTTCGGTTCTATTTTCTCTGAGTTTTTACTTTATATCTACTTTTTAGGTTTTGTTTTTCTTCTGGCATATAAGACAGACAGCAATACCCCCACTGAAGAGTGATATCCATGGATTTATAAGCTACTATATGTTAGCTTAACTACCATTTATTGAGGATTTACTACTTTTCCAGGCATTAAGTGCTGGAAGGGAAAAGCTGCCTCTAGTTGCCTCATCTGTAAAATGGGAGGTAGTAGTAGTTCCTGCATACTAGTTTGCATAAAGTGAGCCATGTGGACTGCTCCCTGGACCCTAGGGATGCTCCATCAAAGTGACCCCATGGTCATACCAGTAGTGATTATAGTAGCAGTGATTAGTAAGGCAGTTTCTACCTCGGGGACCTCACGATCTTAAGATAAAGACAGATATAAAAAGAGAATTGCTCTTTTTTTTTTTTAATAGATCTTTATTGGAGTATAATTGCTTCACAATACTGTGTTAGTTTCTGTTGTACACCAAAGTGAATCAGTCATATGCATACATATGTCCCCATATCCCCTCTCTCTTGAGCCTCCCTCCCACCCTCCCTATCCCACCCCTCTAGGTCATCTCAAAGCACCGAGCTGATCTCCCTGTGCTGTGCTGCTGCTTCCCACTAGCTATCTGTTTTACATTTGGTAGCGTATATATGTCGATGCTACTCTCACTTCGCCCCAGTTTCCCCCTCCCACCCCGTGTCCTCAAGTCCATTCTCTACGTCTATCTCTTTATTCCTGCCCTGCAACTAGAATCATCAGTACCACTTTTTTTTAGATTCCATATATATTCGTTAGAATACGGTATATGTTTTTCTCTTTCTGACTTCAGAACTGTTCTTTTTAAAAATAAAATTATGATTACAAAAAAATATGTTAAATTTAGATAATTTTAGAATAACAAAATATATTATTAAGGAAATAACCACCTGAGGTTAACCCACCATGTGGACTTTTTGATGGATCTTACTGCAATAGAGTATAAGCGTTAAGAGCAAGGAAGTCTAGTTCCAAGTTCAAATCCCCTTTCTGCTACTTAGTAGTATGACTTTGGACAAGTTACTTAAACGCTTTGGGCTCCTGTTTCCTGGTCCATGAAATGGCGAGCATAATAGTGCCTACCTGTTAATACAGGTTAGCTTTTACAATACAGTGCCTACTTTAGACTAACACTTAATTTGTGCTCAAAACTATTTTCTTTTCTTTTCGTACTGCGTGTATATATATTCATCTTTATATTTACCCATGTTAATTAGGATCATACACATGTACCCTCTTTAAAAATAAGATTGTAGGGAAGTCCCTGGCTGTCCGGTGGTTAGGACTCTGAGATTTCACTGCCAAGGGTGCAGGTTCAATCCCTGGTCGGGGAGCTAGGATCCCGCCAGCCGCACGGCCAAAAATAAACAATAAAAATAAATAAATAAATAAATAAAAATAAGACTTTAAATGGCTGGCATAATCATTCATGAAGATATAAGATCATTTATTTAACAAATCTGATATTGTTAAACACAAGTGACTTCTCTCTTTTGTTATTATAAACAACGCTTGTTTTGCATTCTTATAATTGTCTTTTGCCTGCTTGTGATTATTACTTTGGATAATGTTTCTCAAAGTGGAATTGCTGGGTGAAAGAGTATAAATATCATTGTCTCTTGATACATATTGCCTACTGCCCCGGAAAACTTGATCAAATTGCACTTTTACATAAATGTAACCTTTTCATGCATGTGGAAGACAGAGGTGGGTGCGTCCGCCTCAGAGGTAGAGATGCAGACAGCTTCCTCCAGCCCAGCTACTGCGCTCAGCTGTGAAATTCCCAGGCAGGAATTTCTACGCAGGACATGTTATAAACATCATATTACAAGCATCCCAAGCTCACTCCTCTGGAAGCAAATTATCGCTTCAGAGAATGTTGTTGTATTTTATTATCTATTATCTATATAGGCGCTTGTTATGTCATTTTTAAATTTTATGACTTGCACAGACACTGTGCTGGTGAACTGCTCTTATTCTAAGCAGTCAGGATGCACAGAGGGTTGGCATTTAGTATCTTACCCTCTGCCTTTGGTCCCTTTGCCACTGTTTTTACCGAGGGATATTTATAAAAAGAAAGACAAGAGGCTGAATGGCCGTAAGTGAACCTCCCTTTAAAAACTCATCTCGGGAAGGACAACCTGCCTCCTCCAACGATTTCATTTGCTCTGGGTTCTGGGGCGTTGTGTGATTGACACGACCTTTCCTAGTCAATAATGAGCTTGGAGGAACAGCTTACCATGCGACCCCACTACCGCTCTAGCCTTGCCCTTCTCTGGTGATCAAGAAGCTGCTGGTTCAAAGAGTGCCCTGTCTGATCTCATGGATCCCAGGGATCAAGAGCAATCGAGTCTCCAGATTCTTGCAGCTGGAAGCAGTCAGACACTGGGGTCCCTGGTCCAGCTCCGAGGATGGCTAAGCATGACTGCCAGGAGGGGGCATCGGCAGGAGCAGTTTGTTTGTTCTTTAAAATTGGCAGCAGCAATACTGGTGAATTAAACCCAGAATGTAAAATGCATTTTCATCTTGACGGTGAAGCCCTTACTTTTGGTAGAGCGGATGTTACTCTGAGTGAGATAATATAAACTTCGTGTTCAGTTAAAGCCAAGGACTCAGCACCTTCTAGTAAGACCTTAATGCTCTGCTTCCTTTGTGTTCCAACTTGCCAGTCCTCGTGGGACAAAGCTGATCTTTTCTGTACTTAGATAAGTAGCTCAGGTTACCGATGACATGTCGGAGGTATTTCCAACCAAGAAAATTTTTCTCCGAAGCTTTAGTAACAAATTTGTTAGTTCCCTTTTCTGCCGAAATGGCAAACCTTGAAGAGTTTCAGAAATGCGAACAGCCTTAGGGATGATAGCAGTATTATGAAAATAGTAATAAGTAATATCCCTACAGCAAGCTCCTTAGTCCTTGGAATATCCATCACCAGCTCTGTTTCCCTCTCGTCAGTCCAGGCATTGACAAAGCTTGTGAAATAATAGAAATGAAAGGCACTTTGACTTTGTATTTTCAATAGCATTTTCTTCTACCAGATTACGAAAGGCATACATGCCTGAGGCAGAGAACTTGGAAAATACAGAAAAGTCACCAAGAAAAATAATCTCCCAAGTAATCATAATTTCACTGCACAAAAGTAATCATTGTTAACATTTTGGTAAATGTTCTTAATTAAAGAGACTCTTAGAAGATGCCTGGGTCCACCACCACCTCTTCTCCACACCATCTTGCACCTTGTTTGGAAAATCTGGAGTGCTCCTAAATCATTCCAGGAAAATTATTAGTTTTCTCAAATATCTCTGGAGGCGAGGCTATTGGCAGTCATTTCTAGTTTCTCACAAACCTTGAAGTTAGGAAATTCTTTGTGTAGCCTTTCAGTACTGGCCGGGGGTGAGGGGTATTTGGGTGCTTGTTCCAACTCTGCCCTTTATTTACCCACAGGGTGACCTCAGGCAAGTCCAGCCTTGCTGTTCTGTCTGAAAACCCTCCCAGCAGTAGCATCCACTAGCCCCAGCTCCTTAACCTCTCTGAGCCTCTGTTTCCCAACAAGTAAATTAATGAGTGGATCAGTAGGGGGCCTTTTTACATTAAAAATTATTTATTTAAAGAATGTCTATATGTATAACTGAGTCACTTTGCTGTACCGCAGAGATCGGCACAACATTGTAAATCAACTATCCTTCAATTTTAAAAATTAATAAAATTATTTATTTATTTCTAGAATTTATTTTTTACAGCAGTTTTAGGTTCATAGCAAAGCTGAGGGAGAGGTACAGAGATTTCCCATGTAACCTGCCCCCCTCCACGCCACCCCCAGTCTCCCTCATTATCAAAATCCCACACCAGAGAGGTATATTTATTAGAACCAATGAACTTAACGTTTACATACCTTTATCACCTAAAGTTTATAGTTTACATTAAGGGTCACTCTTGGTGTTGTACATTCCATGGGTTTTAAAAAATGTAAAATGACATGTATCCATCAGTATAGTATTGTACAGAGTAGTTTCCACTCTGTATGTTATTTAGGACATTTAGGACATTCTGCCCTAAAAATCCTTTGTGCTCTGACTATTCAACCCACCCATTTCCCTAACCCCTGAAAACCACTGATATATTTTTTACTGTCTTCTTAGTTTTGTCTTTTCTAGAATGTCATGTAGTTGGAAACATATATTATGTAGTCTTTTCAGATTGGCTTCTTTCAGTCAGTAATACGAATTTTAGATTTTTCCATGTCTTTTGATGGCTTGACAGCTCGTCTCTTTTTTTTTTTTTTTTTGGCTGCATTGGGTCTTCGTTGCTGCGTGCGGGCTTTCTCTAGCTGTGGTGAGCGGGGTCTACCCTTCGTTGCGGTGCGCGGGCTTCTCACTGCAGTGGCTTCTCTTGTTGTGGAGCACAGGCTCTCGGAGCACTGGCTTCAGTAGTTGCAGCACGTGGGCTTCAGTAGTTGTCGCATCATTTCTTTTTAGCGCTGACTAATATTCCATTGTCTGGAGGTACCACAGTTTATCCATTCACCTACTATAGGACATCTTGCCTCCAAGTTTTGGCAATTATGATTAATGGTGCTATAAATATCCATGTGCAGGTTTTTGTGTGGACATGAATGTTCAACTCATTTGGGTAAATACCAAGGAGCATGATTGCTGGCTTATATAGAAAGGGTATGTTTAGTTTTGTAAAAGTCTCCCGAACTGTCTTCCAAAGTGGCTACACCATTTTTCATTTCTACCAGTAATGAGTGAGGGTTCCTGTTGCTCCACATCCTCGCCAGCATTTGCTGTTGTCAGTGTTTTAGACTTCGGCCATTTTAATAGACCTGTAGTGGTATCTCATTGTTGTTCCAATTTTCAGTTCTCTACTGGCATATGATGTGAAGCATCTTTTCATATACTTATTTTCCATTTCTATATCTTCTTCGGTGAAGTATCAGGTCTTTTGCCCATTTTTTAATTGGGTTGTTGGTTTTCTTTTTGTTGAGTTTCAAGTTCTTTGAGTATTTTGCTAAGAGTCCTTTAGCAAAGGTGTCTTTTGCAAATATTTTCTCCCAGTCTGTGGCTTGACTTGGCATCGTCCTGAGATCAGTGCTTTGTAAACCTTCTGCTAGAGCCTCATGTTTCAGAAGGAGCCTCTGGTCACCAGAGGATGGGGACGTGAGGCTGAGGAGGAGGGGCTGAGGGAGCAGGATCCAGTCTCCCCCTCTCCCTTTCTCCTGCTTTAATCAGAGAAGTTTGACTTCATTCAGTTTATAAACTATGTGAATGTTTCATGTGAAGTTCACTCTTTTAAAAGGATTTTGATGCTCAAAATGGTTTGAAAAACACTGAAGTTAAATCCATAATTCTGGAATTCTGTGTCTCCTTTTTGCAACGTAATACGTCCTTTCACAAGGCTCTATTAAGGAGAAATGAGATAAGCCTGTCACAGTCATGTGATACTTTTTCAACACAATTTTCATCTACTGTAGAGCTCACTTGAAATGATGGAACTGATACATCTAAAGAATAGGTATCATCTACACGTCCACTTATCTTTCTGAAATAGTAATTGTGGATACTAATTATCTTTTTCAAAATAATCAGCAAGAACTATCAGCCATTTCGCCATTTTGATTCTCTATCTAGGAAAAAAGGGGAAAAAAATATATCTGAATCTTTGTGGTTCTGGAGATAAATATGCAAACCAGCACCAAGAAGGGGTGGACTTTACAGTCACACAAGAAGGTGTCACTTCACAGTGACCAGCGTTGCTCATCACAGGGTTTTTAAATAGTGCTGTTCAACTCAGGATGATGTGAACATGTGCATTCAACCAACTATATATTCTTAGGTCATATGTCATTTTTTCTGGCTTCGCAGTTAAGTCAGATGAACGTTTAATGATGTTTTATAAACATCTGTATTCACACTAACCCAGTTTATTAACTTGGCAGAGGAGGGAGGGGTGTCCGGTTCATTATTTTGTTTTTACATTGCCTATTCCACAGAGGATTAGAACTGGCTTACTAAATTTCATGTGATGCAGAGGGAGTAAGGCAGTAATTAACACAATCTGAAAAAAAGGAAAATAATGTGAAGAAAATAATAAATTCAGGAGTCAGATTAGCACACAGTGGTCCATCTGTACAGTTGCTAGGAGTGGGCCACAAATTTGGCTCTCAGTTTCCTTTGCTGGGCCAAAGCAAAGGGAACACATTCTATTATAAGCTCCACTGGCTTTTAATACAAATAAAATAAAATAGACTAGTTGTTCCACATAAAAACTCTCCTTTAGGCACATCTTGACAAGGTCTATTTCTCACAACCAGCACTCGATCAAGATTATGCAACTGAGAATTTGAGTGTTTTATTCTCTGATAAGAAAGTAGGGTGCAGATATCTGAGGTTGCCAGTTAAGGGAAGATCCATATATTTTGATAATCAGCTGGGCAGTTGTTAGGGATAAAGGCCTCCTATGAAAATTGTTAACTGTGTACAGGGCCTGATAGGATGGGCTCAAGCCCTGACCATTATACTAACAAGAGTGAAGGTCAGGACTGGGCCAAGGCATTGAGACGCTGTAGGATTCATAATGTGGAGCAGGAAGTATTCAAATGCTGTTTCATCTCATGATGTTCCAGATCAGGAGTCTAGTCTCCAATTTGCTGGTTCTGGGTCATTTTCCTCCCTGAATGTCTGGTGCAGATATCCAGGTGTGCTCTGTTTACTGCTGCTGTATAATAAATTACCCCAAAACTTAATGGCTAAAAAAAGAAAAAACAGGTTTGGATTCTATTAGTCATGGATTTGGATAGAGCACAGAGGGCATGGACTGTTTCTTCTCCACCATGTCTGGGGCTGCAGGTGAGGGTCATCCACTGGGAGTAATTTGATAGTCGTGGGCCAGAGACATCTTAAAGGACTTTATTCACATGCCAGCGATTGATGCTGGCTGTTGGCTGGGACATCAGCTGGAGCTGTCCACTGGGATGCTTATCTGTGGCCTTGGCTTCTTCACTACCTGTTGCACTGTACCCCTTACAAGACGGTGAGGCCTCCAGAAGCAAGTGTCCCAGATGACAGGCAGAAGCTGTATGCCTTGTATGACAGGCATGTCGTACCTTAGAAGCCAGGTGGCGTCACCTCTATTCCATTCTATTGATTGCAAGCAAGTCATGGGTCCACCCAGACTCAAGGGAGGGCCATAACCCGCCCATCTCCATGACAGGAGTGCCAAGATCACGTTGTAGAGATGCATGTTGGATGGGAGATATTGTTGTGGTCATTTTTGGAAAATAAATCTGCCCCAACGTGTGTAAAGAGCCACTCCCTGCTCTGCGTTGTTGCTCCATTGTCTTTGAAATGCCAGGTGAGAAAAGGTGAGATGCAGGGAAACAAATTCAGCCAGAATGTTTTAACCTGCCTTTTCTGGGAAAAAAGTGAAACCCTCAAGGCCTCCTGAGACCAGGCTAGCTCACCTGAACTAGGCGTTCCCCATGGAACCTTGTGAACAAACCCCTTTGTATTAGATGGGCTGCACAGTTTCCATCAAGTGTCTCTTCAGACTGTCTTCTTCTTGACCTCAGAAAGGTAGTAATTGACTGGAGAATAGGAAAATCAGAACCCTGGCTGTTTCTTAATATATTACAGACATAATTAACAAAAAGAAGGCTCCTAAGCAATATAGATTCATAATGGCTTCACCCTAAAAGGTATAAGGCTAGGATACTATTTATTACAAAAAGTAAAGACTTTCATATATAAAACTGAGACACGTGACTGCCACTAAAATTGTTTTTTTTTTTTTTTCAAGTGCACATTTGAGATTTCTTTTCAGGCCAATTAAATCAGTTCATCAGTTTCACCATCTGAAATCATTCAAATCATTAAGAGATTTGTCTTTTGAGTCTGCTTGAATGCATTGATATACCAAGTATTCACCTTCAAGAAAATCTATTAGATTTCATTAAAAATTACATTAAATTGATGAATGTCACTGAATCATTCATAGATGAGTTCATAGTCATCTGTGCCAAAAGGGCAGTCACGGGTATATAGTGATGCCAAAATAAAAAGACCGCCATGGTCCCTGTTGTGTTGTGACCTTCGCTGTGATCCCTCTCACTGAGACCACTTAGAAGACAACCTGGAGGAGTGTAAGATCTTACAAAGTCTAGAGTAACAGTAAACGTTTGCTCGAGGATTGGGCTATGAACAACTTCTTCACCTTTCAGTAAATAATCACACATTGGTAGAAGGATGGAAGTTTCCTACATATGGACAAATATTGCTCATCGCAATACTCTTTTTGTTCAATTCATAAAATGAGAAGTCAGTTCCTGCATGGTATAGAGCAATCTCTGAAATCTTAGTAATGTTGGGAGCTGCATCTTTGAATGATAACTAACTAAACATTCTGGCATCCTGGGCTTACCTCTTGATTCTTTGAACTTATTGGTTGCTATGAATTATGTTAGTATTCAGAATGAATGGTTAGTATGACAGGGGATGATGAGGCGGTTCTACAATCTAGATCATGCTTTCTATAACAAAATGTGGCAATATTGGCATTTGGGAAGAGAAATAATTTCTGACTATGCAATCGAAGCCCTTAGAAATGTGGAAAATGGCAACAAAAGGAGGTATACAAAGCGTCCCTCTGACTTCATCTGTCTTTATACAAATGTATTCATTTATACAGTCAGTAAGTCATAAAACACTTCTCATATTGCATTAGAGTAGGACAACTATAACAAATAGGCCCCAAAATGTATAATGGCCCAAACAAATGGAGGTTTGTTTCTTCTTTACTTACCAGTGCTGGGTGCTTGAATAGGTTAGTGTCAGAGCCTTCTTCCACGTGGTCGTGCAGGGACTCTGCAGTATTAATTGGGTGACTTCCATGGTCATCCTAAGAGTTATCTCTATTCTAACCAGCCCAGCCAGAAAGGGGAAAGAAGCATGGAGGACCACAATGTGGCAAGGAAATGAAAGGAGAGGACATTCTCAAAGTAGCTTCAGCATCATGATAAGGCATTTTTCACCGAAGATAACGGTCAATGTTTTCAAGAGCTTACACTGTAGTAGCTACAAAAGAACAAATCATGGTAATCATGTGATTCCTAATCCTAGCTGAGCATCAGACTCATCAAGGGGGAGCTTTTTTGTTTTGTTTTGTTTTTAAAGTATTATTTATTTATTTATTTATTTATGGCTGTGTTGGGTCTTCGTTTCTGTGCGAGGGCTTTCTCTAGTTGCGGCAAGCTGGGGCCACTCTTCATCGCGGTGCGCAGGCCTCTCACTATCGCGGCCTCTCTTGTTGCGGAGCACAGGCTCCAGACGCGCAGGCTCAGTAGTTGTGGCTCACGGGCCCAGTTGCTCCGCGGCATGTGGGATCTTCCCAGACCACGGCTCGAACCCGTGTCCCCTGCATTGGCAGGCAGATTCTCAACCACGGCGCCACCAGGGAAGCCCAAGGGGGAGTTTTTAAGAAGCACAGATACAAGAGCTCCACCCTCAGCTTTCGGTCAGCAGATTTGGGTGGAACCTGAGCAGCCACATCTTGGAAGACCCCACAGAAGAGTCTGAGAGACAGCTATGCTTGGGGATCACAAAGCTTGGGGATAAATCTCTTACAATTGCCAGGAACCAATACCAGTCTAATAAAACATGCATATCCCTTTGACTAGCCCAAAGCGAAATAGATAACAGTTTATCCCTATACGTTGTTTTTTTTACAAAAATGTAATTTCATGTAGTTTCACAACTGTCATAAAGGAGGAATAATATTGAACTAATTTAAAATAAAATGCTATGTCTTTTAATGCAGATGCCCAGGCTCGACTACAGTAGAAAATATGATAAAGTAGTAAAATGCTTACATGTGTTTATAATGAATGTTTGGATATAAGATGATTAGAAGCCTTTTTATACAAGAAATACAGGCATGTGAAAAAGCAGAGGTAGAATTGGGACACCTGAATAAGAAAACTGAAAAACTAACCAAAACCTATTTCTATATGATAAGAAGAGAGAAATTACATTGATTTAGTAATAATATGCCAAGAAAAACTAAAGACTGTGAAAGCAAACAAAGTAACCCCCTCAAAGCAGGTCAAGCCAGTGCCAAAGTAAACAGAAACATATACCCTATCTTACATATATAGGAAATACATACCCTATCTACTATACTCAAAGCAAATATTCAGTTTCTAGCACGTAGAAAGGCCTTGGGGACCATATCCTCTGGATGAGTGATGGAAAAGAGATGATGGATTGGAAAAAGAAACAGCAATACATATAGAAGTTGATCAAGAAGCGTGTGGGAAACCTCTACAGGTAACGTCAGCGTAAGACAGAACAAGAGCCTCAAAATAACGTTAATATGTACTTTTCATAAAATGGATTTCTTATCATGCTACAAAATTATTTAAAAACACACGGGAGGCAATAACACAATATTTCATTGATGTCTACTATTTTATAATCGTGGATTCTAATTTCGTTGAGAAGAGCCTTACATCTCTTCTATACATTTGCAACCAGTTGTGTTGCTTTTGTAGTACTCAGACAACTGCACTGAAATCGCCTCAACTAGGTGTGTAGTGGGAAGGCTTATATCATACATTCAACTGACAAATTGAATTAAACTTAAATTTAATATTTAATCTAAATTAAAATATTAAATGTATTTAAGTATTAAATACATTAGTTGATAATTTTGAGAAAATATATTCCCTTTAAGCTTTCCTCTCTATAGCCAACTCGCATCCTGGACCTCTTGGGAACAGGCTCACCAAAGCTTTTCAAGACTTTTCACTACAGTTTTTCATTCGGAGTAGGATTAGTTCAGTAGGACACTCAAGAAAAACATCCTTCATTGTTTGGGACTGTCCCGCACATTGCAGGACATCCAACTCAGCCCTTCCCACTAAGGGGCTTCAGCGACCACGAGCTGTCCAACACCCGCCCAGGACCAGCAGTAAGTACCAGGAGGAGGGGCCGCAGTCGGAGGTGAAGGCTAACACAGATGTAGTGCTTGTGAAACGGTCAGCCTTGAAGGCAGTTACGAGCAAACACACCGCTGGGTTGTGGAAGCCATTCCCAGCAGCCCACCTTCAAGGCTGATCTGCCGATGAATCCCTGGGTCGTCCATGAGCCAGATCCGAAAAGAAGCTCTTTCTTATTCCAGCTGAACGGCAGCTTTCTGGCCTAGACCACTTACAGCTGTGGTTTGAGGAGTTTTCTTCACTCTCTTTTTCCTTCGAGTCATTCCCTTTGCTTTTCTGGTCAAGCTGCTATAGATGGAATGACTGTCCCAGGGTCCGTTGTCACGTTCTTCCTTCTGGAAAAGACAAAAAAGAAAATGGCCTTACTTGAAGACTTTGTCCTCAAGCATCTGGTGAGCCTCAGCCTTCCACACTTCTCCGGGAACAGTTAGATGTGCCCCTCAGTGGAGGTCAGCGGCCGGGTGTGTGGGACCTTGGGCTGTGCTAGTGTTCCTTCTGGACACAGTCACATGCACACATGCACTACCGTGTCCATACCTGCATTCTTCCAGCCTGTGGAAGACTCCATCATCTGGAAAAGTGATGAGGGGTGGCAAGGGTGTTCCTGTGGGGTGGAGCAAAAAGGAGGAAGGAAGGAAGAGAGTGTCCAAGCAGAGAACGAGAAGGAGGGAGAAAGCAAGAGCAAGGGTCACTGAGAGCCAGAGAGGGAGAAAGGCTGAGATCTCTTGTCTGTGGGGTGTCCCCCTCCCCATTCTTTTCTGCCACCCGCTTTCTCCATAGACTCTTCCTAAAAGCTCCCAATGTTGGCTGCAAGATTCAGAATACGTAGAGGCTCAGATCTGCCAACAGCACGTCAAGACTGGATAATGACATACAGATTGTTTTTTTCCATCTTTGGGATTTGGAGCAGCCTGGGGAGTTGCAAAAGCCTGCCTTGTTGTAAGACTCTTTCTGAAGGCTCGCACTGTCTGATCACTGGCTCCGTGCTGCTGGGAACACTGGCGCAGCTGTCCAGGGTGGCAGGGACCACCTGGGATATGGAAATTACCGGGAACCCTGTTTGGCTTTTGCCAGAGCACCTGAAGCATTCTGGGAATTGGGATTTCTGTTGTTTCTCTCCACCGGCCCCTTAGGGGCAAAAGGCAGCAAACACGGACCACGTTTTTTGCCAGAAAAACCCAAAAGGAAGATGGCTGCAGTTGTCAATTACTGGCATTTCAACAGGACTGTATATTTATTTCGAAGTATATTTGCACAGCTAGGAAGCATCTCACAAGGATGAGATGATAAGCTGTGTTGGTGCCAAAACAGGACTAGAAAAACAGGCTTGTTCTGAGAATGGCTTGCAGCCCGAGAGTCAGTGTCAAGAAATCCTTCCTCCACAGGCAATAGCTGCTCTTAAGACATTAATGCTTAAAAGAAAATAAGGCTTGGAATCCCTATCTCAGGACAGGCTGTCCGCACACAGTAGGTTCTCAATGAGAGCATGCGGGAGGGAGGAGCCCACGGGAGGATGCGGAACCAGCAGCACAAGGGAAAAGCACACTCCCCAGAGCCTCAGTGCCAAGGCTCTTACCTCCACAGGAGAGGGCAGAGTGCAACGCAGGCCCTCAGGACACCCGTGATTCCGCACAGGGTGCCCTCACCCTGTGCACGCAAGCGGGAGGAGCAGGTGCCTCCGAGTATCACCTTCCCACGCGGGGACATGGAAGCTCCTTGGTTCTGTGGTTTCCTTGAACAAGAATGGGATTATTGGTGAACGAGGCCAGCATCCTGGGTGGTAACAAAAAAGGAAACTGGTAGAAAACACATCATCCAAGTTGGATTAACTCAGCTCTGTGGCCTGGGCAGGTTCCCAGGACATCCAGCCAGACACAGGGCCTCTAAGAGATGCGAGGCTAGAATGTGTGTGATGACATGAGGCCAGGGAGAGGCATGGCCGTGGGGCCCTGGAGAGGCTGCCCCTGACCCCTCAACCCACTGGCACACACCTCCCGTGCCATCCGTTACCTCCTGGCCAACACCAAGGCCACTAGACATTTGCCCATTTTTCTAGTGGACACAGTCTTTCTCAGAAGCCCACACGGAACATAAGTAATCCAGCAATTTCTTTCTCATCCCACTGCCTGTCCACTGCTTACTCATTCTGTGCTCAATTTCCTTTGGATCAGAGCGCCTCTGGGTATCAAAACTACATTATTCTATTCTAGTGCCTGTAAGCCAAGAGCCTGACCATTCTGGTTTTGCTATTGTTGTATTTGTTTTAAATGTTAGCCCTTTTCCATTCCAGGCAATTACAACTGTATTTACTGTAAGTTCCTCTGTGTGGGTGTTTTCCCCATTCCCAACCTACAGGCTGCTGTGTGAGCAGTAACTCATACTGCATTACAAGTACAAAGTCGGGGATTCATAAACTTGGGGGCCTTTAACTTGAAAATACCAGTGAGGATGGGGGGAGGGGAGGAGAAGAAATATACTTATGGGTGGGCCAGTGGGCTCGTAAGACCAAAAAAAAAAATGTTGCTAAATAGACGTACATCTTGAGAAAAATACCACGTCATCTGCCCCCTGTGAGATGATGCGTTTGGGTAGGTTGAGCTGATTTCTGCAGTGTTTACTTGATAGAACAGCCATCGTTGTGGTCCCAAGACAAGAATACTCCATCCTGCCCTCCTTTCGCTTTCAGTACTTCTCACCTCTTTATCACTCACCTTCCTCTGCTCCTTGGGCTGAGCTCACAACTTAAGTCAAAGAGTCAGGATTCTTTCAGTTGCAAGTGACAGAAACCCCACTAACACTACCTTAAGCAAACAGGGGATTTATGGATTCATGTGTTAGAAAGGACATTATGGAAGCTCTAAGGTCAAGTGAAAAAAGTAAGAACCAGGACCTTATGACAGAAAACAGGATTTCTCCCTTCCCTCCCCTCCCCCCTCCTGCCTCCCCTGCGTAACTATCGCCTCTGCTGGTCGCTGCTGGGCTCCATTCTGCAGGGGGAGCTCCACGTACCTGGAAGTTGGCGCTTACAAGTCCCACATTCTCATCCTCCCGGTGCCTCCACCCTAGAGGAAGGAACTTCCGCCCACAACTTCCATATACAAGCTCAGAGAAAGCTCTGGTTGTCTATCTCGGGGCTAATACTATCCAAAAGGATAGAGTGACCTGATTGTCTAATTTCAGCCTTGAGTCTACCTGTGGCCCCGAGAGCAGGATTTATTACCAGAAGAAAGGCAAGAGGGGGAAAAAAAAAAAAAAACCATGCCTGGCAGTGAAAACCAGCAGTTCCCGGGGTCCTCTCTACCCTCCCATCATAAACCTTTCAGCTGAGTATGAAAAGTACGAAGTCCCCAAAGCTGACCTGAACTGTAACAGAAAATTAAATCCTACCTGGAAAAATTGCCTGTCAGTCACTTAGCAAATCACTTTTGCTCTCTCTGTGCCTCTCACGGAGAGGTCACGTGTCTCCTTAGAGTCTCCGCTATAAAACCGGATGCAGAGTCAGCACACTGGCTCATTCTCCACTCTGCTCCATCCCGTCGAGTTTGCTCAGCAGGTTAATGCAGCTCTCTGCCCTTCGGACTCTTCATGTGAAAAGGAACACTAATGCCTCCTTCGTGGAGTTGTCGTTAGCGTTGGGGACAGGCGTGTCAGAGGAGAGGTGGCTGGTATTAACCATCACGGCCCCAAGGCGAACAGTGCCTTTCCAGGGAATCTGGATGACAAATCCTGGAAACTGGCTCCCACACAGGGGGCCACATGAGTTTCCTAAACATGTGCTCTCACTCACGTACATTCCTAAGGAATTTTGCATGGTTGCCTGGACCGAATAGATCGCGAACTTCCCCCCGTTGCCGGGCGGGGGCGGGGTGGGGGGAGGGGCACTGGCTGAGTCTTACGTCCCACGCACATGCCCAGCTTCCTGGACCTCATCCTCTTTGAGCTTCTCTCTCTCACTCTCTCTCTGCACATTCAGGAGTGTACACATTTCTGTCCAGCACCCTGAAGTCTCTGGAAGAGAAGGACCATATCCACCGTGTCCTGGACAAGATCACAGACACCTTGATCCATCTGATGGCCAAAGCGGGCCTGACTCTGCAGCAACAGCACCGGCGTCTGGCCCAGCTCCTCCTCATCCTCTCTCACATCAGGCACATGAGGTGAGGCGTCCTTGGGTTTCCCATGGGAGAGACGTAAAGAAATCAAGCCCCCAACAATATGTTACAGCTGGCCCAGGACGGGCTGATGCCTGAGAACAGATAACACACTCGGGACGGTTCCCGGCACATAGCATAAAGGCTGTGGGAGGCTAGCAGAGGGAGGCAGTAACTCTGTCTGGGGTGTGGGCGGGTGTCAGAGAAGCCTTCAGAGAGGAGATGATACTTAAACGCTCAGTTTGGCGCATGCGCAAGATCTTAAGCCGGGGAAGAGTGTGCAGGGTGCAGCTCAGGGGAGGAGGGTCCCGTTTGGTTGTTCACTCTGCCCCAGCCAATCAGGGGAAGTCTGCGAGCGCACTCGTCCTCGGAAAGCACTGCGCACGTCCATTACTGTTCCTGTGCCGCACTCTCCTTACTTACAAGTGGAAATTCTAAATGAGGGACTCTGGGTCCAAACGCCTCGTGGCTGGTCAGCGTTGACTCCTCCATCCCTCTCAATCCATTCTTGTCACCCCCGTTGCCATTACCCTTGCCCGAGCCACCATCATCTCCTCCTGGATTTCTGCCCCAGCTGCCTAACCTGTCTCCCTGTCTTCAACTCAGAGCCTTTCTAATCCATTCTCCACAGTAGAGCCAGTGTGATCATTCTGATACCAAATCTTATCACATTGCTTTCCTACTTAAAGCCTTGAAATGGCTTCCCATTGCTTTTAGATGAAAGTATAAATCCATTTATTTTGCTTATAATCCTTCTTATGCTCTAGCCTTACTTAACTTTTAGGACTTCCTGGTAGTCTGGGCTGTAGCCCTAATCAGCTGTTCTCTGAGTCTAGGGGGACTTCCGCTTCAGGCTGCAGATAGGCTGCGCAGCTGTTTACCTCCTCTGGGCTCACGTACACATCTGCGGGTCAGCTGATGGAAGCAGGGCACAGCTGGGAGACTGTGCATCTAGCTGCAGGCCTGAAGGTTGGCCAGGTGACTACCCTGTGTGCTTCTTGCCCTCCTTGTAGCCACAGGAGAGCTGGGACATGTTCTCCTCATATTGATGGCAGAGGCACAAGAAAGTGAGTCTGTTTGGGGAAGTGCATTTTAATCTTTTAGTTAAGTCATGTCCACGAACATTCCACTGGCCAAGCAAGTCACATGATAAAGCCCAAAGTCAAGGATCATGGACACATGGCACAGAGAGTGAATCTTTCTGAACAGTAAGCTAATCTATCATAGCTTAGATACGACTGCTTGCAGGAAGCATCTCCTGACCCTTAACGCCTAGGTGAGATTTATACCCTGTTCTTCCTGATTGTTACTGCTCATTTTTTATCTTTCACCACCATTAGACTGTAAACTCTGTGAGGCAGTTATCACAACCCATTTTGCTTACTCTGTGTACCCGGTACCACCTAGCATAGGGCTTGGCACGTAGTAACTACTCAATAAATATTTTCTATAGAAGGATGATAGCAGAGGAAATAGAGCCTTTCTGTGCCAGAAGGTAAAAGTGGCCTTGTTTCCATTCTAAATGGCTGGCCAGAGGCTTAGTGGGTACCATTCCCGTGAACAGAACCCAGCCTGCAGGGAAGAGATGAAGAAAGTATCGGATTCTTTACTCCAGAAAGGCCACAACAGTGGTGAAGTGATGACACTCGGGCGTGATGAAGTCTCTATGACCTTGTGCTTACACCAGAACCCCAGGAATGAAAAAGAGATTCTGCTTCTTAGTGGCTATGAGGGAAGAGCCAAGGTGTCTAGAAAGAGTTAGATTAATTTTTAAGGGGTCTTCAGACCTTGAGACTGAGTCAAATGGCAAGAAGTTCATCCCATCAAGGTCCCAGGTGCCTCCTTTTCTCGAGATAACTTTGCCAACTGTTAGCTTCTTGAGAAAATAAATGTATCTTTCTTTCTTTGTATGTCCCACAGTGCCTTACATGTCGTATATGCTCACAACATTATTCCTGAGTGAATGAGTGAATAAATGAATGAATGAACAAATTACCTGAGGTTTTTCCTATGAATTTGAAATTCACAAATGATGGCTTTCACTTGGCAAAGTTGGGGAGAAAGTGACTGCAGTCTCTGTTCTCAGGGAGTCCCCAAGAATCCCTGTGTCACAGATGAAGGACTCACATTGGCCAAGTTGAGTAGGTGACTGCATTTGGAGTACACATTTTCAGTCCTTTCTCATCCATTTCTTTTGATGAATATTACACAGAGGGAAGAGGGGGATAGATCAGAATAACATAACCCCCTACCAAATTTCCTGACCGAGAGAGTAACCTTCCCCTTGAAGAAAATGTATTAGCTCTATTCCAAGCTAGGAATTTCACTGATGTAGAAACCATGTATCACAGATGAGGGTTTTTTTTTTGTTGGTAGGAATTGCTGAATTTTCAAATCCATAAACTGCTTGTCAGCATTAGCCAGCCTAATTAGTTAATACCAAGTATATTTGCACTGCATATACAGGCCTTGCTAGTTTTACTGGCAACACGTGGCCAAGGGCAACGGCAGCGAGAGTTCCTGTTTGAATTGTGTGACGAGCTGGAGAGAAGTTGCTACTCTATTGCAAGCTTTGAGCTTTCTCTCTCTCACTCTCTCACACACACACACACCCACATACCAACAACAATATTATGGTGCCTCATTACAGCCAATCTAAATCACAGAACTCTGTTGTGTTAAGCTTGGCCCCAGCCATATGTTGTTATTCAGAGCATTTAACACCAGATTTCATCTGATGGTAAATGTGATTCATTAGGTTGCAAGAGGAAGACGGTGTCAGATCCAGGGGCATTTAAATTTAACAGCATTTTAAATTAAAACAAAAACAAAAAAACAAAATCCCACTGAAAAACGTAATTTAGGTGGTTGTGTTATATGGCCCTAATCACTTTGATGCTGTGTTTTCATGGCGCATCTCCAGCTAGGGCTGACTTTTCCCCTACTGAAAATGCAAATATTTTTTAGGATGTTCTTGGTCTGTCTACTCATGATCCATGATTCTTTTTAAAGAAATGTCAAGCTAGAGAATAGTTTTTTTTTTTTTTCCTGGTGGTAGTGTGGTGGGGACAGAGCAGAGATGTAGCTGGTGGAGGACAGGGCTGGGGGTCGGGGGAAGAGTAGTAAAAGGAGAAGCACCATTTACATGCATTTCCCTAGGTCCATCTATCCCGTATTTTCTGAGCATTTACCATGTTCTTGCCACTGTTGGAGACCTACAGGATGGACAAATTGCAGCCCCTCACCGAACTTGCACAATGTGTGTTGGGATGTGGGTTGGCAGTGTGTGTGTGTGTGTGTGTGTGCACATGCTTATGGAACAAGAATAAACATACATACAGACATACACACATAGGAGAATTTCAGGTTGTCATAGCGCTGGGAGAAAAACAGTAACATGAAAGCCAACGGCTAAACCTGCAGGGCCTGGAACCAAATGCCACTGGGGTCATGGAAGGCCTTTCAGAGGAGGTGGCATTCGAAGATCTGGGGGAAGTTCATCCAGGTGTGGGGACAGCAAGTGCAGATACCCTGAGTCTGGAAGTCTTGCTTTGTTTCTTTAGGGCCAGCATGAAAACTAGGTGGTTAAAGGGAGCAGGCTAGGGAGAGAGGCGGGACAAACCATGTCAGTTGGACCTTGCATAGCACGGACAGAAATTTAGATTTTATTCTGAATTACATGGGAAGCAACTGAACAGTTTGAAGCAAGGGAACTTCTTGAATGGTTTATTGCACATTTAAAAAGCTCTTTCCTGGAAATCTAAAAAAGAGGGGATGTATGTATACGTAACTGATTCACTTTGCTGTACAGCAGAAACTAACACAGCATTGTAAAGCAACTATACTCCAAGAAGAATTAATAAAAAATAAAGTAAAATAACAATCTAAAAATAAATTAATTAATTAAATTAAAAAATAAAAACTCTTTCCTACATGGTAGCCTATCTCATCTGTTCTCTTTTTAGGTGTAATTGCGATAGAGGGAAAGAAATTCACCTGCATAGTAAATCCTAAACTGGCTCTTTAAATAGGAAGAAAGGTTGGCATATCAGTGTCGCTGGGGTTTTTCTTACTTGCCCTTCCTCGGCATTTCAGCAGTCCCGGATCTGGGGATGGTCTAAAGTGGTCCTGTCTGTGTCTTCCCGCCCACAGTAACAAAGGCATGGAACATCTGTACAGCATGAAGTGCAAGAACGTGGTGCCTCTCTATGACCTGCTGCTGGAGATGCTGGACGCGCACCGCCTGCACGCCCCAGCCAATTTCGGGAGCGCACCCACGGAGGACGTGAACCAGAGCCAGCTGGCCACCGCCGGCTCAACTTCATCACATTCCTTGCAAACGTATTACATCACCGGGGAGGCAGAGAATTTCCCCACCACAGTCTGAGAGCTCCCCGGCTCCCCCCACGGTTCTGAGAATCCCTGTCGCACTTTACCCACATCATGCATCACTCTAGCCGACTTCTGCCCCTGCACACACTCTGGCATGCACCCAGCGCTGGCTTTCTAATATGGGTGGCCATTCATTTGCTCGCTCAGTTCTAAGTGGCACGCCTTCTTTTGGGAACAGCCAAAGGGATTCCAGGGCTACTTTCTTTGTAACAGCTCTGTCTCTCTCTCTCCCTTTGCTACCTTACTCAGCATGAGGATTCCCTTAGCGTTTCATGACTGAGCTCCGTCTACGAGCTGGGCTCAGATGACTGTGCACTTTAGCTACTTGTGACCCAAGGCCTGGAGAGTGGACATTTCACCTCCGTGAATGTGAAGCACTTTTTAATGGCTCTTATTTAAGCATAAGCCACAGGAAAGAATTGAAAGTGGCTCCTTTAATTGCTGACTTGGAGAAAGCTAGGTCCAGGGTTCATTATAACATCCTCTTGTATTCCTATAGTAACATATCATTTTATTAAAGTCAGACCTTAAAGCTTCTGCTCTGTTGCGTGGCTGTAGCAGAATAGCCGGTGATCGTCCAACCACTTCCCCTATAGGAATACAAGATGCACACAGGGAAAGAAGAGCCCCCAATTGTCAAGACTTGGTCAGCTAAATACACTGCACCTTCAGATTTGCTGAATGCTTTACCGTTAGCTTTTGAGAGCACTAGGTATAGGTCATGGGTTCCAATTAATTCTTGCTTCCCATGGACCCATGGAAAACAGCAAGTTGATCCCAGTTAAGTTAAGTCACCTCCACATACACCAGTTTCTTTGTGAGAGATAAATTCTTGTTTTTTGGGTTTTTTTTTTTTTTCATTTTATAAAAGAAAGCCCTCTCCCCCCCAGGACTTGCAGTAAATGGGCTTCAGGACCTGTTCTGGTGTGATCTCACTCTTATCAGCAGAGGGCGCTCTGCTCGGCTCTTCCTGGTGTGTAACTTACAAGGTGAATCAGTCAGGTGTAGCGCCCAGGCTATGACCAAGGGCAGTTTAAATGCGCAGGCACCCTGGTGACACTTTTAGCCCTGGAGCACTGGGCTTAATAGTAAATGTGCACGATTCTTGTAGGTACTAGAGACCAAAGAGGAAAGCAGGGCAGAAACTGGATAAAACTGTGAGGCTCGGGGTGGCGCTGCCACAGGCCGCAGCCGCTTAGGAGTGCTACTGGCAGACCCCATACTGCACTGCGGGGCTGCCCTGGGGTCCACGGGGCAGTCCTCCTGTTCCTCATCTCCCCGCATGGCCCAGGTTGGAGGCACACTCTGAGCCGGGGAGGAGGGCCAGGACTGGAGCGCTCCGAACTCAGGCTGCCTGGGGCCTGGTCAGACCACACCTGCCCTTGGTTGTTCAGAGCTCATCCAAAAATCAGGGTTTGGCCTTGAGGGGAAAAACAAACAAACAAACAAACAAGCTTCCCTAGAGTCTATTTCATTAACCTTCATAAGCCAAGAAAGCAAGACTAGAATTGGGCCACAGGAATCCTTAAACCTATAGGCTAAACAAGAGAGGCCTACGCCAGCCACAGGGCAGATTTCCCTGGGTCTTTGCTTCTCTAAAGCAATTATGGATTATTTCCCCTTTTCAGCTAAAAAGAAAGTTTGGTTTCCTCTGGTGACCGCATTGTCTGTAACTCAAACCCCAGTGATTGATGGGCAATGTGTTAGCCAACAACCCAGCCAAGCTTCTAGGGCTTCTCTTGGGATGCCCGTTTCAAAAGTGGATTTCATCCATTTCCAATGACCCAATCAGTGATCACCAAAGGACTGGGAACCTGGGAGGGCCAAAAAAAAAAACCAAGTTTTTTTCACAAGTGCATCTAAATTTGGGGGCAATTTTATGTATCAATATCTGCAGTAAGAATGTTTAGAACATAATTCTTTTGTTGTTTTTGTTTAAGAAGCACCTTATATAGTATAATATATATTTTTTTGAAATTGCAATGCTTGTTTGTCAGACAATTGAATGTAGTAATTCTGTTCTGGATTTAATTTGACTGGGTTAACATTCAAAACCAAGGAAAAATGTTTACTTTTTTTGTATTACTACCTTGTGATGTAGTCATTGATGCCTAAGGCCTGGTGATTATTCATTTAAATGAAGATCACATTTCATATCAACTTTTATATCCACAGTAGACAAAATAGCACTAATCCAGATGCCTATTGTTGGATACTGAATGATAGACAATCATATGTAGCAGAGATTATGCCTGAAAAGGAAAATTATTCAGGGCAGCTAATTTTGCTTTACCAAAATATAAGTAGTAATATTTTTGGACAGTAGTGAATGGGTCAGTGGGTTCTTTTTAATGTTTATACTTAGATTTTCTTTTAAAAAAAATAAAAACAACAAAAAAAATTCTAGGACTATAGGTGATGTAATACCAGCTAAATCCAAACAATAATCCAGTGGAGGGTTTTACATTATTCATCTGAGATGTTTGTATTCATGTTAAGATACTACTACATTTGAAATGGGGCAGAGAACACCAGATGGTTGGTATGTTAGCCCGGGAGTTTCAAGTAATTTTAAAAATCTCTTCTTATTTGAAGTGCCACTAATGGACAGCTGATACTTTGCCGCTGACATTACTCTTGGGTGTAGGGAATATGCTGTATTTTTTTCCCCCCACTCTGAGACAATTTAAAGTTTGAAAGCCGTGGTCGATCGGGGTGGGGTGGGTGGGTTAGGGTAGGGTGGGGAAGTGGGTTTAGGAATTTGAAGAATGGGAAATATCGTAATAAGAGTCTTGAAAGTATTTTGAAGCAGATCAATACTGGCGCCTGGGGTATGCACCAGGGTTCAGTATTTCACTTGTGCCCTGTTAACCACAAATAAGTAGCTGTATCTGACAGCCATTCAGATACAATGGCAGCTTGAGTTCTAGGGAAGAACTAGTGGCATCTGCAGTACAGTCCAAGGAATAGCTAGTGGTCTGTGTTTCTTTTAGCCATTGCCTAGCTCCAGGCTTGCGGTAATGATTCTGCAATGCTGTCATGCAACAGAGAGGCTAGTTCATCCAAAGAGAAGACCCTACGTAGGTTGCAAAATCCAGCCCCTAAGGAAGTGTAGTCGTTGATTAGATTTCCCTATTAACCTTACAACTATCTTTAACCATGCCATATCCTATGCCTTTTGGGGGCTGAACAAATAAGGGACTTACTGATAATTTACTTATGATCCCATTAAGATGTTCTTGCGTTAAAATCTTATACACTGAAAGGGCCGCTGATTTAGGCCACTGGTTCATGAAACCAATTCCAAATCCCTTCCTATTCATACTTCCCAACTCTGCGGTGGACTGTGGATACTGGGAGTGATCACTGGGACCATAGTAATGTCTGATATTCACAGGCAAATTTGCTTCAGGAAGCTAGTTATTGGAAAGACGAATAGAGTCATACGTAGCTTCTGAGACAACCGTGATTCTCTTTGGTGCAAGTCTTGGGAGGATGATTCAGATGACACTGCACACCTCCGGGATGAACTCCCTGAAAACTTACTCTCAACTGGAGCAAATGACTTTAACTGTGGTCCCAAATATCCACCTTTTCATTAGTGTTATCTCTGTTTCTAACTGCAGTTCCTTTCCATTTGGATTAAAGTGAGTGTGGCCTCTTTCTAAGTCACTTAAAATTGTTTTCTAAGTACCTGCTGCCTCTATTATGGCACTTCAATTTGCACTGTCTTTCAGAGATTCAAGAAAAATTTCTATTCTTTTTTTTTTTTTTTTTGCATCCAAATGTGCCTGAACTTTTTAAATATGTAAATGCTGCCATGTTTCAAACCCATCTTCAGTGTGTTTTTACAGAGCTGTGTACCCTGGAAACCACATACAGCCCCATGAGCAGGTGCCTGAGGCACGGACCCCTTTGCATTCACAGAGAGGTCATTGGTCATAGAGACTTGAATTAATAAGTGACATTATGCCAGTTTATGTTCTCTCACAGCTTATAAACAATGCTTTTTGTGCACTACAAATTCTTCAGTGTAGAGCTCTTGTTTTACGGGGAAAAGCTCAAATGCCAAATTGTGTTTGATGGATTAATATGCCCTTTTGCCGATGCATACTATTATTGATGTGATTCTGTTTTGTTGCAGCTTTGCTTTGTTTAATGAAACACACTTGTAAACCTCTTTTGCACCTTAAAGAAAGTAAAGAATCCAGTGGGATGCTCAAGCACCTTAAACAATTTTCTCTACCTATTTGGTGTTCAAATAAAGAATTAAATGAAAGACGTTTGGTTTTTTTGTCAGCTCCCTTCTTGCTGGTGGTTCAGCACTGCCCAAGATCAAGGATCAAGGTGGTGACATGCATCTGTAGAGCACAGTGAATGCAGATGATCAGTCTGATGCCAGGCTCCCCTCCAACCCCACCTACCTCCCACCCCAACCCAGGCACAGAAGGGAATGTGTGGACCTTAGAATCAGGCAGCCCTGGCCATACTTCTTGGCTCCGGCACATACAAGTTTTATGACCATTGGTCATGAATTTTCAGAGCCTCTGCTTCCTCATCAACAAAATGGTGATAGTAACACCTAATTCACAGGGCAATTGTGAAGATTATATGAGGTGCTCATTGAAATAGTAGTTGTTTTCTAATGCTTGATCCCAACCCCTTCTTTGCGGGGAAGAAGAAAGAACGAGTGAATGGATAAATGAATGATCTGAAACTTACGTAGTTGCTCGGAAACCTCTCCCCCATCATGCACGTGAAGCAGGAAAGTGGTTCATCCCCACCCCATCCCACCTCTGGTTTCCATTTCACGACTCCCTTCCCTTTGCAGAGATACCTGCTTATTCTCTTTTCCCCATTTTCTCTGTAATTTAACTGGTGAATTGGCAGGGGGAGTGGGGGGGGGGCGGAAGATAATGTGACAATTGAGAGGCAACATAATTCGCACGTAGGCTCTGCAACTAGATTAGTCAGTTTGAATCCTCATTCTATCATTTATTGTGTGACTTTGGGCAAAGTAATTTCCCTGTGCCTCAATTTCTTCACCTGTAAAGATGGATAATAGTGCCACCTGCCTGGAAGTGTTGCTGTGAAGACTACACGGGTTAATTCACAGAGAGCATTTAAGGACAGCAGCTGGCACTGCTTCTCCCTTTCCTGAGTCCTCTCCAACTGAGTGTCTGCACTCTCTCCATTATTAGGATGAGTTTAGTTTTTTCATTGTCTGAGTCATTTGGTTTCCAAGAAGCTTATTTTGTTTTCTTGTTCTATTATCCCTGCACAAGTTCTTCAGTCCAGATTTTCCTTGGTTTCCTCATATCTAAAATGTAAATAAGAACAATACCCACTTCATAGGGCTATTACGAAGATCAAAAGAGATAAATGTCTCAAGTGCCTGGTATAGGACCTGCCCATAGAAAGCTCTCAAAACATGTTAGCCATCATTATTATAATGGTTATTATGCTCTGTGAGCATTTACATTTAATGGAATCATTGATAGGATTGGATTTACACTTGCCATTTTGTTATTGCTGCTTTGCACATGTCTCCTGTCTTTTTCATTCCTCTATTCCTCCTTACTGACCCCTCCTTTGTTTTGGTTAAATAAATATCTTTAGGGTAATATTTTAATTTTTGTTGATTTTTTTTACTATTTTACAATTATTTTCTTAGTGGTTGCTCTTATACTATGTATCTTAACCTATCACAGTCTATTTTAGATTAATACTAACTTAAATTTGATACAATAAAATAAAACTCTTTGCTCCAATATAGCTCCATTCTCTCACTTCTCCTTCATATTATTATTATTGTCATATATATCTATATATGTTATAAACCCAACAATAAAATGTTCTATTTGTTGGCTTATACAACTTTATATCTTTTAAAGAAGACAAGAAGTGAGAAAATATATATATTTATAGACTTTTTAATATTAATCAACATATTTACCATTTTCAGGGCTCTTCGTTTCTTCCTGTGGATTTTATTCACATGTCTGGTGTCATTTTTTTTCAATCTGAAGGAATTCTTAGAGTGTTTCTTGTAGGGCAAGTCTACTAGCAATGAATTCTCTGTTTTTCTCTGGTAATGTATTTATTTCACCTTCATTTTTGAAACATTATTTTTCTGGATGTAGAATTCTTGGGCATCAGTTTTGCTTTGTTTTGTTTTGAGCACGTTTGAGCACGTACCATCCCACTGCCTTCTGGCCTCCATTGCTTCAAACCTTCAGATGCTCACCTGTATCTGATGAGTCAGCTCTTCTTAGGTACTTTCAAGATTTTCTCTTTGTCTTCATTGAACAGCATGACTACGATGTGTTTAAGTGTAGATCTTTCTGTGTGTATCCTACTTAGGATTCACTGAGCTTCTTGGATGTATAGATTGATGTTTTTCATCAGGTTTGGGAAGTTTTCAGCTGTTATTTTTTCAAATAACTTTTCTCCCTCTTCATCTCTCCCCTCTCCTCTGTGACTCTCATTAAATACAGGTCAGCACATCTGACGTTGTTCCACAAGTTTCTGAGGCTCTGCTCATTTTTCTCTAATCCCGTTTTCCTCTCTCTGCTCTTCAAATTGGGCAATTTCTATTTACCCATGTTCAGGGGAATTGATTCTTTTCGTCTGCCATCTTGACTCTGAGGTTGAGCTCTTTCAGTCAAGTTCAGTTATTGTCCATTTCAGCTCCAGCATAAAACTTGAGTTCTTTTTTCTTATAAATCCTATCTTTTATTGAGAACCCGTATTTGTTGATTCACTGTTGTCATACCTTAACTCTTTAAACATGATTTCTGTTAGATGTATTAACGCATTCATAACAGCTGCTTGGAGTCGCTGTCAGCTAAATCCAGCATCAGGGGAGACACATAAACAGTTTCTTTTGACCTCTTTAGTCCCTGAGTATAGGTCACATTTTCCAGTTCCTTTGCATATCTCATAATTTTTTTATTGAAAGCTGAATGCTTTAGACACTATGTCATAGCAACTCTGGGTTCAGATCCCCTTAAAGTGGTTTGCTATTGGTGCTGTGTTCCACTGTTGCTTGTTTCTGTGTTTAGTAACTCACCTGGGTTAAAATGGTGAAATTTGTCTCTCCAACAGTATTTGGCCTCGGATATGTCTGCCAGGTTCTTAGATTCTTCTTCTCATTTTGGTTTTCGAGTCTGACTTCCGAGAAGCTGCCCCTGTGTCCGTATAGCTTCATGATTATCTAATGACTGAACAGACCTTTCCCAGCACCTGGATCCAGGAGGACTTTTATCCTTGGCTGATGAACCTGCATGTGGACCGGGGAGCACATCTGGTTTTCAGGCTGTTTTCAAGTCTGACCCAGCTTTTTGCCTGCAGGGTCAGACCAGCATGCGGGGGGAAGCTGGGCACTTTCCAGTCTCTGCTACACATGTCTGCAGCCTCAGCCAGGAAGGCACCTGCTATAACCACAGCAACAACCTGGGGCTATTAGAGCCTTAGTCTTCCCTGCTCATCCACCGAATCAAGTGAGCCACCTGAGACCACGGGTGGGGGATGGGAGAAGCCCCTGCATTCACCCAATGCTCAGCACTTTTTTAAGAGTAAACATCTCTCATATTGCTGTCTGTCTTTGGCCACTTTGCAGAGTGCTGAAATGGTTGTGTTTGTCAGTTTTGTTCAGCTTTATAGTTGCTTTTTGGAGCAAGGATTTACCAGTCTCCTCACTGGGTCATCCCTGGAAGCCCCCCTTCTCCACATACCCTGTCCGTTGTCTTATTATCCTTCTGGGGCTACTAAGGAACAGAGCTGTCTAGAGGTGCCATGTGTTTATTTCCAGTACTCAGCCAGCTTTGGGAGAATGTTTAGCAATCTGTGGAACTTTTAAATCTATCTGTTGGAGTTTGTCAAAGTTGGAATGCCTGACTGGGAGTAGATCCACTCACACACTGGCTCCAGATCACACTCTCCAGTGTGATATATTCTTAAGCCTTTGGGGACATTTGCATTCAGAATGGCCATATTTATTTAATTAATTAAGTTTATTTATTTATTTATTTATTTATTTATTTATTTATTTATTTATTTATTTTGGCCACACCACGCAGCTCATGGGATCTTAGTTCCCCAAACAAGGATGGAAGCCAGGCCCCCTGCAGTGGAAACTGTACCGTCAGAGAATTCCCACGAACTGCCATATTTAGATTTGCTTCTCAAAAAATACAGAATGGATGCCTTGGGGCAGCAAATTTTCATAACTTTTATTATTTGGACTATGTGCATTACAAAGCTAGTTTTATGTTCACATTCATGGTTGCTTAAGAGTGCAATATTTGTAGCTACCACCAAAAGACTAGCACTAAGGCCAGGGGAGAGACATTCATTCAAGAGAGAGATAACATTTTCTAACAGAACTGTCTACAGATAATCTGGGACACCTGGTTGAAGGTACGGGTGGGGTGAATTCCTTGCAGCGGAAAACATCTCTGCATGGACCGGATAACCTCCAAGCCAAATGTTGAAGAGATTCTCGCAGCAGATGGAATGATCTTTGATTTTCCTTTCAACCCTGAGTCCCAACACATGCAGGGTCACACACAGAAAAGTACCATTTTTGGGGTGCTTCACTATGCCAGATAACAGCTTCATACACATTTTTCCAGGTCATCCTTACAGCTATGATATGAGGGTAGATATATTATTATTTTTACTTTACAGATGAGGAAACTGAGCATTAATACAGTTACGTAAGTTTCCCAAGATCAGACATCTTGTGAATGGCGGACAGTGGATCAGTCCTCCTGACCTGAAACATGATTGGCACTTTCTAAACTGAGTTTTGGGCTTCCTAGGGGTTACTTAAAAGTCACAGAGTACATATGAAATTGTACTCAAGATCAGAGAAAGTGTTAATTTTTGTATTTAAACAAGCTTTCACATTTTATGAGTAGAAAGAAAAATTCCCATGAACTTTTAAGGCAAAATGTGACTCTTAGAAATACGGCACTTGGGCAGGATGCTTCATGTTATGCCCTTTGACTTCTGGAGAAATGTGTCCCCCTCTCTCACTAGTGGGTGGACCTTGGGTAGGAAAGTTTGAGAAACATTTCTTCTGCTAACGCCCCTGGAACTTGGTGCCAGTGTTCCTGGTTTCTGAGGTCACCCAGGCACCCTTCCTGCCCCTGGTTTCTGCCAGGAACAGTGGGTGAGCTGAAGAGTGATTTTTTTCATCTGTCCCTTGGCACCAGGAGAAGCTCTATTTCTAGCTGCTGACCTGAGACATTGAAGTCAGAGGCAGTGGCACCCTCACTGGCAGCAGGGCCTGTTTCAGTGTGACAGTACCTGGGTCAGGCTCACCCCCTTCCCTTGCCCCAAGACCAGCTCCTAGCTCACAGCCCAGGAACAGGACCATGGCCCGTGTCTCAGGCACTTGGTATCTGTGTAGAACTGACAAAATAGGAGCTTTCATCCTAACTAGATGAAGGTGAAAACAACAACAACAACAACAACAACAAAAAACACACAAAAAACTGCAGCGAGGAAGCACTGGAGGCAAACATTTTTAAAAGTGATTTCGAAACGGGGTGGGATAACGTCAGGGGCCAGGCCAGCTAGGAGCAGAGGAAGGGACTCCAAAGCGTCCAGCTCCAGACCCTTTGCCAAGAGCCAGTCCCCCAGAAGGCCCTGGAATAGACAGTGCTCTGGGTGCCTTCCCAGACTCAGTGCTCCGCTAGCCCCTTCCGCAGCTCTGCAACCTGTCATCAGATGTCTTTTCATTGAGAAATCAGTAATTGTGGGAAAGGCCAGTGAAAGGTTTGGGAGCTGGCAAACATTTTACCGGCTGCATGAATTCAGGCTCAATGGGGTGTAAGCTGTAAAGATTCCTGAGTACTTCCAGATTTATAACCAGAAAGAGCACGTGTCAATACCCAGGGCACCAGACCACAGGCTGGAGAGGAGGGAGGGACAAGGGCACAGCACAGTCAGCAGGGGGAGATCCTGCCACCGCCTCTGGGAGCTGCTCTCCGTGTCTCCCCAGTCCCTTAAGGACACCAGGTGCAGATGGAATCTGGGGCCCAACAACGGCAAAGAAGGCATTTCCTTCAAAATGAGGGGAAGGGCTGAAGGGGCCAAACTGGGGCTGCTAGATGCTTCACTAAGACTGGATTAAAAAGCTAGAGCTTTTTAAGAGCTAGAGCTAAGAACCCATTCATTCATCTTTGACTTTATTATTAAATATTCAGAAACACCCATTAACAATCCTTACAAGCCAATGTATTCTTGAATGCAAAAAAAAAAAAAAAATGTATATAAGGGAAAGCATTAGCAAGTTTATGAAAAGACAGGAGGTTTGGATAGAGAAGTTGGTTTTCAGTACTTGGCAGTATTGGTACCAACTGCTTCTAGCCCAGGATCACGAGAACCTGAGTCCAGGAAGTAGAAAGAACCCAGATCCTGAAAAGACAGAACCCCAGGTGGCTCTAGGCTTATTCCTGTAGGAAAAGCTGCTGAGCTTTGGCCTTGGTTTGAAAAAGTAAAGGAAAGCCTGTATCAGAGAGCTTAAAGCACTCTAGGGATTTTTTTCATTTATTTTCTATGATTTCATAGAGGCAGGAAGATAAAAGAGATGCTCTTTCAAACGTCCTATGTCCCGTTTCCACTGAAGCGCTCTGACAGGTGAGTTTTCCCATTCCCCAGCTCCCACCTCTCTATGGCCTTGGAGACACAAGCCTGCAGCAGCTGCCAGGGCCGTGTAGACCTCTGGGTACCACAAAGACCACCAAGAGAAGACACTGCTTGATGAAGCCCCCAGGGGAATGGTGCCAGGACCTCACCGAGCCGATAAAAAGGAGCCAAAACTCTGAACGAACAAGGTTTATCACCTGCCAAATTATGTCACCATCCGGGTCCCATACTTCCCATTCCTGCTGAGCTCTGGGAAGACACATGCACACTCTCTCGGCCAATGGGAAGTCCCCCGCCCTGAGAAAGCAGCTCTGCGGAGGGGCCAGAGCTTCACTTTTCTAATGGCGGTGTTCACAGCTGAGGGAACAAGGAGGACCGTTGACCTGGCAGGTGCGCCAGCTAGGACTCTGCACGCGCAACTTCTGAGAGGCCACAGGATTTATAGGACCCTCTATGCCTATTACTCGTGGAAGAGGATGCCATTTCCATTCCAAAGACAAACCTGACAGCTCTGGCCTCACCTCACCCCACAAAATCCAACAAAAAAAAAACTGGGGGGATAAAAGAAAGAAAGAATTCTTCATGGCTGCCACAGAAGTGTTTTCAGGGGAAGAATTCCCCAATGGCAGCCAGACTGAGGTGAGGGATTGTAGATGGACTGCTGAGCTGACCCGGTGGGGATGTCGTTCTGAGAAGTCCTGTCAGGGGAAGGGAGTCTGAAAGGCTCAAGGTCATACTTAGTGCAGCTCTCCCGCGAACAACTCCACTAACGGTGTTTGTCTTGGGCGACTCTATCTCTTGAGGCAGCAGACTTTTTCTGTAAAGGGCCAGAGAGTAAGTGTCTTACGTAATGTGGCTGGCAATAATTTCTCATTGGTCTGTTTTTGTTTTACAACCCTTAAAAAAATATGAAATCCATTCTAGGTCAAGGACCTACAAAAACAGGCCGCAACCTGTAGTTGGCCGACATCTGTCTTGGCCCATAGTTTGTGACCTTTGTCAGGCATCATCAGGCCACAGGTCCCCTCCTCCTCACCCAGCTAAGAAGACACTGAGAGTCTGGGGAGGTGATGTCCTGAGGGAACCCCACCTGGTGAGGCAGTGGGAGGTCCTCGGAAATGCAAACCCAGGAGGTGCTGCTCTGTTTCTGCTGGCTGATTCTGGGGTTTTCAAGTTTCTAAGAGCTTTTCTCCTCCCCCCCCCAAAAAAAAGGGTAAAAATGAGTGTGGGAAGAAGATGTGGAAAGCTCTTCCCAAAAGCCATTTCTGAAATCAGTGTGAAACTGGAATAAACAATAGTAAACTGGTCAGCAACACTGGCCCTGAGTACTTGCCTTGTACTATTCAACACATACGTTGTTATCGCCTCATAACAACCCCAGGCCGTAGGTCCTATTATTATCCCATTTTACAGAGGAGGAAACTAAGGAACAGAAAGGTTAAGTAACGTGCTCAGGTTACACAGCTAGGAAATTGCTGAGCTGCGGATTGAGCCCAGGTATTTTGACTCTGGAGTCTCTGCTATAGGTAGAACCTGTCTAATAAGACTTGGACAAAAAGGACTATATAAACATCCAGATGCTTTGTGTTCTCCTATCAGTTTCCTATTCTGATCTCAGACTCCACTGGGGTGGGGGGAAGAGGAGGGACTGAGCCTCACTCCCAAGCCCGGTTTTAGGGGGCAGAATCGGTCAGGAGGTCAAGCAGGAGCAGATAGCAAGGAGAAAGTAAAGCAGGGGGAATCTGTGGCGCCCGTGCCAGGGAGGGAAGGCGCTAGCAGAAGCGGCCTGCGACTTCTGGTGTCCCCGCCCCCGTCACTTCCTGCCATCAGGCTGTCCCCGATGGACTGGTTTCACCTGCCAGCAGAGTGACTTCTGGAGGTGGGAGGTCATTTAGGAAGTGGAGTTTTTTCCTGAACAAATGAGTCCCATTTGGGGGACAGCTCTCCCGGGAAGGCTCTTCTCCGGGGATTCAGCAAGTCCCCGGGTCAGGTTGCCTCTTCATCTCAAATCGGGGGCTTTCACCACTTTGCTCTTAGGTCCTGGAACCAGCAGTAAATCCAGGATGACCACTTGGAGTGGCTTCAGCCATTAGGATTCTGCCGCTTTTAATAAATGACCTGTCACCATTTATTTTGGGCATATCAAAAAATGTTTTTAATTAAAAAGCAAATCAAGTGTCTCCTCATGAAAGAACAGAAGTACCTTTTTCTTGTCTTTTAAAATTGTTATTATTAGCGCAGCAATTTGGATCTCAAAAACAAATCACGCTCCTTGTCACAATTAAATAATGTTTTAAAATTGTTTCTCCCACTGTGACTCTATTCACAATGTTAAGCTTTGAATTTCATATATATCTTTCTAAACTTTTTCCTCGCTTAAACAATTATTAGTTTTCTTTCTATAAAAGTAGGGGCATATTCATTTGCAGTAACATGGATGGACCTGGAGATTATCGTACTAAGCGAAGTTAAGTCAGACAGAGAAAGACAAATATCATATGATACCACTTATATGTGGAATCTAAAAAAAATGATACAAATGAACTTATTTACAAAACAGAAACAGACCCACAGACTTAGAGAACGAATTTATGGATACCAGGGGGTAAGGGTTGGGGGGAGGGATAGTTAGGGAGTTTGGGATTGACATGTACACACTGCTATATTTAAAATAGATAACCAACAAGGACCTACTGTACCAGGACAGGGAACTCTGCTCGATATTCTGTAATAACCTAAATGGGAAAAGAATTTGAAAAAGAATAGATACATGTATAATGTAGGTAAAACTGAATCAATTTGCTGTATACCTGAAACTAACACAACATTGTTAATCAACTATACTCCAATATAAAATAAAAATTTTTAAAAAATGGGACCGTATAATAGAAACCATTCTACATCTTTTTTTTAAGAATATATGGTAGACATCTTCCTCAATAAATATAGATTGGTCTCACTTTTTAGAAATAGTTGCATTATAGTAAACACTATATGTATGCACTATAATTTATTCAACAAGCCCCGTGCTGACAGACATTTGGTTGCTAAAAACTAGTGATAACAGGCGGTATCCTTGTCTTGTTCCTGACTGGCATTGAGACAATTATCTATTTATTTGGAAAATGACAAAGTAGTTCTCTGCTTCACAGCAACTACAAAAATAATTCCAGATAGATTATAGACCTACTCGCAGAAAGTATAAGCAAACATTTGCATAATCTTGGAGTGGAAAAGGCCATCTTAATATACACTATCCAGAATCTATAAAGGAAAAAGAACCTGTCAGATTTGATGACATAAAAATTAAAACTTCTTGTGTGACTAAAGTCAAGACAAATGATATGATGTACAGGATTAATTTTCTAATATGCAAAGAGTTCCTTAGAAATAGCATAAAAAAGTAAAAAAGAAAAAACAGTAGAAAAATAGAGAATAAAACAGGCTTCACACACAGGTAACACAACTGGAACAATCCTGTCATATAAACTGGTCATGGAAATGCACATTTAAAAACAATGAGCTAATGTTGCCTCAACTGGGCAACATTTTAGAAAATGGATAACATCTATTCCAGACCTTCGGCACAAGGGACTCACCCAGAGAGCTTCAAACAGATTCTGATACCCAGAGACCAATGATTTAATTGGTTTGGGGTAAGGCCTGGGGTTCTACATTTTTAAATGCCCCCTGAAAGATTTTAATGTACAGAATTTGAACATTAATAATTTGGGATGAATTTCCATAATTTGGAAGCCACTGCTCTAGATTTAGGGAGGGTCTGAGGAAAAGGGTTCTCTTCTCCATTATGGGTGGGACTGTAAATCATTACCACTTTTCAGAAAATAATCTGGCAGAATTTATTAAAATTTATTAAAGTTTAGAATATACATACCTTTTTGATTCAGTAATTCCACCGTGAACAATGCAACTTGGGGAAATAAAAGCAGCACTACACAAAGACATGCATGCATATACCTGCAAGCATGATTAATGCAGCATTGTTTAAACAGCAAAAATCTGGAAGGAAATAACTGTTGAAAAAAAGATACTGAGATGTCCAATGCAGAGGAGATAGACACATATGTATAGATATGTCTGTGGAATAGCGTTCGGTGAAAAATGCAAGTCACAGAATAATAAGAATAGATCCAGTTTTTAAAAACACATGTGTACACTGTTTGAATAAGAAAATCAAAAGGCATAGAAAAGTAACATCAAATTGGGAGATAATTGAGAGGGACATAGGAAACTGTTCATTTTTCTTTAGAAAAGAAGGGAATCTTTTGTAATTCAAATAGTTGATTTTTTTAAATAATTAGCCTTTAAAATAGACACATATAAAAAAGAGAAAGAAATATGGGATTCTTCCTAAGATGAATGAAAACTTATAACAAAGTAACTAATATACTCTACTATACTTTATAGCGAATTAATAGTTATGTATACCATCCATTAATATTATTTATTATATAGCTTATATTTATATATAATTGCATATATCCATCATTACTAAACTCAGTTATACTATATACTGCTATAATTAAGACAGCAATGGAAAGATAGATCAAGGAACACAAGCTAGAGTCCAGAATAAAAATCCAGTTTTATATAGAAACCTATTATTCAATGAAGCTGACATTGCAGGTCGGTGGGGAAGATTGTTTACATAGCATGCCGTTGTGGCAGCTGGGGAGAGTTAAAAGGTCCCAAGACGAGGAAACCCAGGACAGGTGGTGGCTCCGAAGCCCAGCCCTAGAGCCCAAGGTGGCGCATCCTTAACAAGTTTCCAGGTGACTCTGATGCTGCTGATCTGGACCACACTGGGAACCACTGGCCTGGACGGACTGCTTTGTAGCATGACGCATCATGCCTACAGTTTCTGGTCAACCTGTAACTCCCACGGGGAGGTGTGGTGTGGAGGCGGGAGGTGAGCTGCACAGGTGTTTTGCGGTTGGGGTAACTGCCTGAACTGTCCTCGATGTTGGCAGCTGTTCGGCAGCTTCACTTTCTGAGTCCAGCAACTGCCTCAAGAATGTCTCCTGCGGGATGTAGGCCTGGGCTGGGAACGCACATCTGTGAGGCGCTGACGTGACTTCCTCTGGGAGATTCTGGATTTCTTCTCGACCACCTGTGGCATCAGATGCAATCATCTGCTGCACAGCTGACAAAGGACTTTCCTCTCCTGATACAATTGGGCTTTTCACATTCGGTTTTGATCCTGCTTCTGTATTAGGTAACAGGTAAAAAAAAAAAAAAAAAAAAAATTGCAAGTCTGATTCATGTTACTGTGACCTTCATATTTTAGAAAGATTATATGCAAGTCCCACTGGCTTCCTTGGCTCCCCAGATTAAATGTTCCTCGTTGTTCAGCCTGGGTTACAGTGTATCACCCTGTTTTTTATTAGCCCTTTTCAACTTTCCAACTTCCTTAGCCTTCCAAGAGGCTCCTGACTGACCACAGAGTTCAAGTGAGTTCCTCTGGTTCCCACCTTCTGCCCAATAACCAAGAGAACTCCTCCTCCATCCGAGGAGTGCTCCGCTGCCCTGCAGAGAAGGCTGCTTAGCTGAAGCTGCCCCAAGTGCCCCCAATTCACCCAGTTCCGTCCCTTACTCACCTGAATGACGGTTCTCCTCCCCCAGTTGAGGCCCCTCCGTGGTAGTCCCCAATGGATTCCTGGTGGATATTTTAAAACTCTGCGGGAGAGGTTAGTGAGAAGCCAGGAACCGAAGAACAGAAGTTACTCCTTTTAAGTTTCATCGTCTCTGGGTTACTTTAGGTACAACAATGGGCCATGGTTATCACAATATATTATTAAACCTGAAATTGAATCGACCACTCCTGGTAAAACACCCCACTCCTCTCATCACCCGAATTAACATCTTCGTGCTGCATGTGACTAAGCCAGAAAGTGCAGACCACGCCACCTGCCCCCATTTCCCCAGACTCTTCAAAAACGCATCCCTCTGTAATGTCAGCCAGGTGACAAAGGAGTTAAAAGGAGGAGAAATTTGCTGACAGAAAATGAAGAGACTTAGCAGGTTTAATCTCCCTTTTCTCCTCTAAATTAGAGATTGTTTCGGTTTGTTCCCTTCAAGTGTCCTCATTATCCTTCACCCCAAGTTTCAGGACGTAATTGGTGGAGGAAAACACAGAGGCTCCTGTACATCAAAGGCTCAGTGATGACATTTTAATGGGTAATTAAAAGGGACGGGATGAGATCCCAGCTGAAACTTGACTCCGGAAGAGTTCGGAGCAGTTCCTGCCCCACCATGGTGGGCATTCAATACATTCTTGTGATATGAGTGGATGCTGCTCTGCCTGGGCGTTTCTGGTCCTGTTCAGCAAATCCTCTGAGAATATTTTATTTCCGTATAATTCCCTATGGGTACATTTGGGGATGGTGATGGTGGTCTGGTGGGCGGGGCAGAGAACCCAGCTATTGGGACTGCTTTCAGGTCCATCCAGACCAGCTGGAGACCCTGCTTTTCTAGCCATCATCGGCTCTCATAAATCAATTCGCTCCACCTTTCTTTGCTTTATGATCTCTTAAGTGGCCTGGCAACAAAATTTTGTAGCTCTAATTTCTTAATATTTGGCCCCAGGGCATGCGCTGTAAATCTGCCTACCCCAACTTGCCTTTTGACAGGAAATCTCAGCTCTCGGCTTGCTGAACTACCCATCCAAGCCTTTTGAAGGCATCTCTTCTCACTTCTTACAAAAACAAGGGAAGCTGCCGCTGCGCCATTTTCCAGGAGGCAACATTCCTGCTCCCCGGGCATAGTTTCCACAAAAGCCTTTCACTCCTCCCTGGACTCTTTAGTAAATCACTACTTTTAGTTTCCAACTCTTTTTTTTTTTTTTCTCTCCATCCTAGCTTTCTGGATTTTCTCTTTCCTCAGCTTTTCTAATGTTTTCTGTTTGCTTGTGCAAATCTCATTACCAAGGTATTATTAATCCTACCCTTCGTCTCTTTGCCCTTCCTCACCCACCACTCTCTGAGGACATCACTCCCTATCTCCAGGCCACAGCAGGGCTCCGGACAGCCCTTACTCCGGAAGTGAGGGCCTTTTAAACAGCCATCAGTGTCCTTTTAGCCTCCGATTATTCTTTCAAACCCTCCTCCTCGTCCACAAAGCCTTTGTTGACCACAATCTCTCTGTGTTGCCTGGGAAGCTGCCAGCACAGGCGAGGATGACCCTAATGGTACCCTGTGTCCCCTCCCTCATTAGGCATGGGAGATTGTGTGAGCTCTAGACAGAAATCCTAGTCTCTTCTGTGGCTGGCTCGGTCCTTGCTAGACTGGTGTGTTATCATCTGGGGAAAGCCAGTATCTCATGGCTTTAATGCTTACACTCACCGGGGCTTCCTACTTCTGTCCTGTTCCAACGTTCTTTAGTTTAAGTCTTCAAAAAATTTAATAGAAATGCACGTGATGCCTTCCGTTGAGTGTTTCACAGGGGTTTTAGAAAGGCACAAATGGGACTCTAAGAGTTTTTCCTAATCAAAGCCACGTTATTTTCTCAGCCACATTTAACATTTAATTTTTCAGTGATGGGAAATGCATAGTCAGTTAATTGCCATGTGGAGAAGAAGTGGCTCTGAAATCTCCTTGTGCTGGCCTCCACCATGACCGATGTCTCATTGTGTGGTGATTTCCGTAACATGGCAATGTGTGTCTCTTGAAGGGCTGGACTGCTCTAGAAGCAAGACCAGGACCTCCAGGTATTTGGAGCCGGGGTGACAGGGAAGCGAGGGAAGAGCCAGGCCTGAAGAGGGACCATCTCAGATGAGGGTGCAGGGCATACTTCAACTCCAGTCTCCACCACTGCTCACAGCCTTTCCAGAAGCAGAAAGACCAGAAACGTTACACACAGGCTTGTCGTCTTTAGAAAAGAACATCTCAACTCTGATCTTCCCTGAGCAGATTGAATTAGAAGGTCTGCAGTGAGTCCAGAAATCAGAAAGCCTAAAAAACCTCGAGACGCTTGGTTGAGAAGGCACTCAGGCTATGAACATCATGGAAACTATGGAAGGCAGTTCCGGGTAATTCTGAGTACCCCAGTTTGGTTTAAATTCTCAATTTAGAGCAGGATTTGTAAACTAAATACCTCCAGGAGTTAGGCTGGTACGGGCAATGAGAGAGGCTGATAGGATAGTCATGCAAATGTAGTAACTGTCTCCTATTCTTCAAGGGACAGCAGCAATGTCACTCCAGCAACTACTATCATGTGGGAATGTGTGTCCAGGACACGCGAGCTTTCCATTCTCAAGAGAAGCCTGAAACGTGGATTTTATATAAATCCTCTCCCTCCAATTATTAAATGGTGGATTAAAATGCCACGAGCGCCAAACAATTCCATGAGGGGCACTAGTTGGCAAGATCGGAGGGACAGAATAAAATCTGATTGTAGTTGGACTTGAATGATGGACTACAATTGTATTTCCTCTGCTAGACAACGAAAACAGAAGATTTTGGAGCAAAGAAGGGATCTGACCAGAAGAATGCTTCAGGGATATTCACATGGCTTTTTGGTACCCTTGGGATGGAGTGGAGAGGGGGCCTCAGTCAGGAGATCATAGGAGGTTCTTCCAGTTGTGCAATGAGAACAGAAAAGAAAGGAGAGTATGAAAGATGCTGGGAAGCAAGAGTCTGTGAGATGTGACTGGCTGTGGAAGGAGAAGGAAGAAGGAATCATCCGGAGTCCTCTATGTCTAAATATACACTACCTCTATTCATCCTTTTTCTTTAATATATACTTATGTTTCAGCTTCATTTATTCCACCAAAAATGATCATTTAGGTTGCATTCTGATAAGTGCCTGCTTAATAGGGAAATTTAGAATCATTTCTTTAGGGAGGAAAAAAAGCACAGACAAAATATTTCATAATCTCTATAATAAATGCAAAGAAATCGATACAAACAAAATGTGGCTTTAGCAAACTGTACATACATAAATATCATTTTTTTACTATAACATTCGACTTTTTGTTTTTCCACATAAAGCCTCCCATGATTTTATTACATCCCATTTTTCTTTATACCTTTAAAAAAAGTGCCTTTTAGATTTACAGCTTGTGCTTCTAAAGCAAGGTTAGAACATCATGCCCCAAAGAAAAACAAGGTAAAAAAGAAGCTGTCACATAAGCTCTTAAAAACTGTATGTTACAAGGTTCTCAAAGCTCTTCAGCACTGGTCGATGGGTAGATTGCTGGATGCCGACATGTCGCTCAGGTAGCATCACTTACTGAAAGGATGGATCCGTACTGCGGGAAAGCTGCCCAGATGGTCTCTGGGAGTCGCTGGGTACGCACAGGACGGACCAAAGGCCCAGGGCTCACTTGTCCAGGGAACAGTGGAGGTCCTGAATCTCTTTAGCGCTGAGGCTCAGTTTCAAACAGAATTTCTTCCAAACCTTCTGCATCCATTTGCTCTCCCCCCTGTCATTGTTTATCGTCACCTCCGAAGCCATGATCTGCACACAGGGGATACGGAGGCGCGCTACAGCTGCCGCACCGAGGGCATCCGCCAAGATTCAGGTCCTCTCTTTGCTAGTCTGGGACTGCCCTTGGCCAAACCCTCCTTACGCTACCGGCACTGCTGCAGAGGGCATCGCTCGGTTCAGAGTGGAGGAGGGCCATTTGTGTATCTGAGCATGGGGTGGAACGATCGGGCAAAGTTGTTGGAGAGGGCGCAGCTGTAGTCTTCCTCTGACATGGGTACTAGGCAGGCAAGCCCGATGAGGAGCAGGAGGAGGAGCTGAAGGGGGAGCGCCGCCCGGAGGACGCGGAGCAGGAAGGCTCGGCCGGACCGAGCTGGCCGAGGCTCAGAAAGGGAGGAATCGGAGCCACCGCTTATGGACCTGAGAGAAGAATCGACATCAATAACTCAAATATCTCAGATGTTGGATGGATGCTGCCTTTGGCTTCCTCACCTTCCTGGAAGCTAAAGGGTCAGGCTGAACACAACCCAACCTGGCAATTAGCTGCCAGCCTCCTGCAGTAAACCCAGGTCATCTCCCCACCACCAAATGAAGCGCTGTTTGGAAAATGCACTGATGGAAAACAGACATTTAGTCAACTAAAGGTAACTAAGTGGGTTCAAATTCCACCCCTTAATTTGGTAAAACATTTTCCATCAACAAAGAAAACTGCTCCACACACGCTCTACCAGCATAAATTAAGTAGATCCGGGATAATTAAACTGTGGATGTTTGATGCAGTACATTTTTGGTTTAAGAATATCAGGCAAAATTAGTTGCTGTCAGGACGATACAAGGTATCCCTCCCATCTAGCCGTCCTGGATGTGCCAAAGTCCATGCAGCAAGGACAAGAACAGCTGCGGTCATTTTGCACAGACCCACAGAGTTGAATTATTCTTAGAGTATGCCCTGGTTTCATCTTGCACTGAATCAGCAACTGGCCCTGACATTAGTGGGATCCAAAGCTGTAAGAACAAGGATGACAGTGGAGTCAGTCTACAGATCACTGGTGCTGAATGACACCCATTCCAGGCTGATCCTTCTACCCCTAGCTCTGTGAATTTGGGAAGTTCCAAGTTCCAAGTTTTCCTATCTACTTTAATTTCCGCATCTACATTGAAACAGTGTCTTAGAGATGAACCATGAATTTCAGAATTCGTAAGAAAGACTGCCTGTGAAATGTTGAAAATGGAAGTAGGTTCTGAGTAGGGGGCACTCTTTTCTCTTTGTGAGCATCCATGAATGTTTTGCTACTAGTGGAAAAGATGAGGAAAGAAATGTTATTTACAGGAGGAATTTTGTACACATACACACACACACAACACTGCAGAAGCAAAAAGAATACATGTACAAGTGAGACCCATTGCCCCACACCTAGTAGGAATTCTCTAACGGTTTAATGGTAAGAACACTGAATGTGAGGCCACTGGAGAAATACGAAGGTGTGAAAACTGTACTGGTTACTCTGTTCGTTTATCTCATAAGAAAACACTATGTCTCCAGCTACGTTATTAGCCATTAATTTCTGAAGACAGATTACACTGGTATCAGTGAGGCATAAGGAGTGACACCAAAGAAAATAAATGTTAAAATAAAAAACAGACATAATCCCCTTAAAAGGGAACAGAGGGACTACTCAAAACTCTTTCATTAAACTACCAAGAAATATGTGAGACAAACAGACTAGACTGGCCCCGAGAAGCCCTGAGCAGCCACGTACCATACTATTTCTACTGCAGCTCGAAGTGTGATGAAAAAACAAATCCCTGGCCTGAACTGGGGCTGTGTTTTTCTGGTCTACAAACCTTGAACAACTCACTTCACCTCTATGTTACAAGCTCTTCTTCAAATCCTTCAAGTTAGACTAAACGGTCTTCCAACTTGCAAGTTCTGTTTACACATTTTATGTCTTCTACTGATTGGTCAGTGTAAAGTCTGCCAACTGGGAGGCCACAAGAGTTCAATCACCATCTAGTGGTCAAACTGATTAACTGCCCTATGCTAAGACCAATGAGTTATTCCCAAAGGGCTGAACAGGACAAACTGCATATTTTGTGATGATATACTAAAGCATAGAAGAAGTTATGTCACATACCTGTTAAATAGAAACTTCTCTAGTTTACCTAATTGTAAAATATTTGTGTTGAGATAAGGCCTTAGAGAGTATCTAATCCATCTTTACTTCTGTAGGTAAACAGCTAAGGAGAGTTCACATTTGATCCTCTAAGTGCTGGGCGACAAAAGCATCTGTCTTGGGTTCTCTCACTTAATTCCCACGACAGTCCTCAGCGTGCTTGTCACCTTCATTTTAGAGCCGATGTAAATGAGGTACAGAAAAGTAAGGGAAGCTGCTCAAGGTTATACAGCTAGCAAGTGGCAGAATTAAGATTTCAACTCTGGTATTTTCACTCCCAGAACTTGAGCTTTATAAATAGAGTAAATCACTTGCCCCAAATCCACCACTAAAGGAAGAGCTCTAGCAGGAACTCAGGGTTCCAAAGTCCCTGCCTACTGTGCTCTCTGTTATGTTTTGTTGTTTGGTGACATAAATGAAGGGCATCCAGGTCATATTTACGTCACACGTATCTCACATATAGAAGCAAAGAGGACAACATTTGTATCCTAAAATACTTGGAGGTGAGTGGTTTCCTCATGTCTAAAATAAAGGCCTCTAATCATAAAGCTTCGCAGTATGACACAGATCATCAAGTCAGAATATGGATACGAGGGCATTTTGTTTTGAGGCAGTTGTACAATTGTGGGAAAGTAATTTAGTCTCTCTGGCCTTCAGTTTTCTCCTTTGAAAAGATGAAGATGCATTAACATCCTAAAATCTTTTTCGTTCTGACAATTTATGAATTCAGCAGTTTAAGTGTCTGGAGAAGGAAGGGATAGTTACCCACAATCTCTGGATTGAATCTTCCTTCAATACATCTTTTCCTTGACCTGAACATATGCCCTGGAAAACAATACTCTCCACCTGTCACCTGTCTGAGTTATAACAAAAGCACAAAAGAGAGCTCCACGTTTCTTTATTATTTGGGATTTAAATAAAATAAGGGAGATTTCTAACTGACTCTTTTTCTTTAGGAGACACTTAAGGACATTAGTGATGGGCAGATTTATGCATATAATTGATAGTAACAATCAGACTGACAGAGCTGAATAGCCCCTCTTTGTCAATCATTAGCTTCTTTGAACAATAAAGCCAAAGATCAAGATCAAAACAAGGGCTACACACTGACTAGTCCACTCTTGAGAAAAGCTGGAAAGGTCACCATCTTTGGAATACGGGCTCAGACGCTGCAGAGTCTGTTGAAGGACATGGCACATTTAACAGCATCAGAGCATTCCGTATTAAAATTTAATTAGCGTGTGCTTTCTAATGTTGAAGAATGCCAACCTGGGGAGAAATAATGGGCTGAGATAGAGACAAAGAGAACACACAGTTCTTAGTGAGCTTCCATTCAGTTGACTGCTCTTGGAAACGTCCAATTGTTCTACTGAAAAAAACGCCACCCGCTTGGGGCAATTACCAAGGTTTCAATAAGCCCACAGTTGCTTCCGCTTAGGGTAAACCTGTTCTAGAGTTTCTAGTACTAACAGGTTAATGATACCAAGTAAAAGGGTACTTTTAATATTTAATCTATTGACCTAAAATCACGTAAGTTTCAAGTCTTGGGAAATTTGACAAGGGGAAGAACAAAGACATCGCACTGAGCCGTCACTCATCACTCTCCAACGGCCTTACTCCACAAATAGATGCAGTAGAGATGGTGCTGATAGAGAAAAACTAAATGTGTGAACCTACTTAAGGAACTTAATCAATGGAGATATTTCAGATAATCCTGTCCAGCAAAAACATGCTTATTCTCTACAAGTGAATATTTATTTATTATCTTTCTCACTCCCCTCACTCATTCAAATTTGGGGGTAAATAATTGCCCAGGTGTTGTTTCATCTCTTTCCTAAAATACGTATAGTTGTGGGAGAAGGAGGCTTTAGGGGAGGGGGCCACACATACGAACACACCACAGGAAAGAAAGTCTGGCCAAGGGTTGTGAGAAGCCTGAAGAGTGTGCACATAGAGTGTGACTCATCTCACAAATTTTACATCATCAGGGAAATAAAATGAGTTAATTCTGTGCACACATCATTTATACAAACGAAAAGACACTTTGAATTCATTTTGTTACTTGTTAGCAAACACTGGCAGTAGAGGAACGGAAATTTTTTGTGAGGAAGTATCAGGTTGTCTACGATCGTGTTGCCTGTTCCTGTGTGAATGGTCTTTATTCCCTGGATATGTGGTTCAGAAGACAAATTCCCAGGATCAACTTAGGATTTGCCTCTCTTTATTCCAAGATGAACATTCTGGCTGGTCCTAAGCTATCTCAGGCAACCCATGGTAGCCCAAGCCCTGGAACTATTGTTTAAAGTACCCCACCCATTAGGAGCCCTTCGGTCGGGAGGAGTGGTTAACAAGCTAGGATCCAGAGTCAGAGAGACCTGGGTTCCAATTCTACAACTTCACACAGATGTAGAGAACAAAAGTATGGACACCAAGGGGGGAAAGCGGAGGGAGGTGGTGGTGGTGGTGAGATGAACTGGGAGATTGGGATTGACATGGATACACTGATGTGTATAAAATGGATGCCTAATAAGAACCTGCTGTATAAAAAAATAAATAAAATTAAATAAAAAAAAAATTCTACATCTTCATGCCTCTAATCCCTGGTGTCTTTGCCTGTAAAATTGGGAATGAACACGTTGGGAGCGTTAAATGAGGTAACAGATATGCAACGCTTAGCATGGTGCTTAGAACACACTAAGTGCTAAATAAATGTCAGCAACTTATCATTCTTATTTATCTGTATTGTTAAAGCAAAGGTGTGATGACTCATAACCTTAGGGATTTTGCTGGATTCAGCCTTTCCTTCCAAGGAAATATTCCTGATTTACAGCAGTGCTTTCAAAGAGGCGATGCATTTTCTAAAATGTCTGACTTGGTCCCAGGAAACACTGGGAATGCAGATCTCAAAATATAAAAGAAACATAGTGGAGCCTTACCCCCTATAAGTGTCCTCAGTCCCGGTATCCAGCCTGCCCCAGGGGCAAGGCTGTTTTAGGCTGAGGTGCTTTGAGAGCTTTGAATAAATCAATCCCCAGGGTGGAGTTTGACAGAAAAGACTTAGAAAAAAAAATTCCACAAGAAACTGAATGGTGTTTAGAGTTAGGCCCTGGTGTACATGCAAAAACCCCACTGTGCCTGCTTAGATGTATTTGGCTCCCTTGAACACATTTTTAAATGAGGTCTTTTTTCCCTCCCTTTCAGTGTTTCAGCCGGTCATTTGCCACTTCTTATTCCGTCTCAGTTCTTTGTGCAGAAGGTACCAAAGACTAAAGATGCCCAGAGAAGTTTTGCATTTTACAATTCTCAGCTTTGGAATGAAGTTATCAATTCCCTCTCTTCAGACTACAGAGCAGTTATTCCTTTGCTTTGCTGGAAACTGGAGTAAAATCTTCCCATTTGTGAACTTCAACTAATCCATAGTAGAATTTTGAAGAGTTATTGGCTATCAGGTTAGCCAATTTCAAGTCAAAAGTAGAGAAAAAGTACCAGCTGGCCATCATAAACATTGCTTCAAAAAGCATGCATCTTAAATAGGTTTAATCTCAAAAACTGTGGATAGTTATTATGAACGTATACTTTCAGATGTTTTTCAAATGTTTAGAATTTTAAGGAGTCGTGGGAAACTCCTTGTAATTGATTTAGGGGATCTCTAGATTATGACATATTGCAAGTTTTTTATGACAGGAACCATATTGTATTAATTTTGTGGGCCCAGGGCCTAAACACAGTAGGTGTTCTGTAAACACTGGCATCAATCCATATGTAGGCTTAGAATATTATGTAAGAGAACACAGAACAGCAGCTGTAGAATCAATATGAAATATACAGCAGGCAAGCAACTGATATTATAATATTTGACGTTAAACCACAAAAATAATATAAGAACCCTCCCTTCAAACTAATACCCAGTTTCTTTCAACTCAGCCTCTTTCCTCTCAGGAAGAATATATGCCTAAAATGTTCCCATTGCAGATCGCTGGGGTCAACATTCTAAACTGCTTGTGCTTTTGCAATAACCTTTCAAGTTTGCTGGACCAGTGCAAGATCAAACGCAAGGTAATCTCAAGTCTCAACGTGACAGCCTGGATTGTGAGTGAAGTTAATTCTTTCCCAGCAGACTCTCCGTGTCATTGCCCACGTGGGTGCACCCCAAACAGAGGTGCCAAGGAGTTAAGAAGTCCAAGAATGTTCAACCACAACCCGTCTGCCAAGCTGTTTGCCGAAGCTGGCCATTCAGGTGAAGATCGTTTGTATTCCAGGTCCTGTAAGCAGCAAAGTGAACATCATGCTGTGTGCTCAGAAAGATGTTAATAACCAGTGCTGGACAGAGCAGAGCTGAAAGGCGCCTTGCGGATGTCACAGTGAGAATGTGGCTGTCCCAGCTGCAAAGCCCCATTAAGAGACAATATTGAAGCAGTTGCTGCCCTGAGAAACGAGGCCTTTGACATTTCAGAAGGCCGTGTGACTGTGTGAAAGAATCGGGGAAATCCGGGAACCGAGCTGTGGTTGCTATTGACATCGCATAATAACATAAGAGCTTTCTCCCTTCTCATCACCATCATTTATGTCGACCACAGAATGGCTCTCTGGTGTCCTTAAAGGAATGCGAGGGGGACGTGCCCCATCTCTGTTCACGGCACATCAGCAATTTGTGGGGGGCAGATGGACCACATAAAACAGTGATCTGTCTATAGTACATGATGCCTTTCCTTGCAGGGGGCTAAGAAAAAATCAGAGCACCTGGAGAAGCCCACCATTATCTTCAAAAATCCCTGTGAGTTTTTCTCCATTCATGTTTCGTTACTGATACTTTGTTATGGACGAAAAAAGCCCCACAAAATTGTCATCAAACCAAACCAAAGGGAAAGAGAAAAAAAAAGCAAAACATAGTGAAGGGAAGCTTCAAACCAGAAAGCACATCAAAATCCGTTCTGCATTACTTCAGCTGAGTGGAAACCAGATGCAAAGGCCAGCCCCTTCCTCACACAGCTGGAAAGCTAAAACTATTACTCAGGGCTTGCTTACACTTCCTCATGCCCCACCCTCCTTCCAGGAATTGGGATTCCAGCTCAGTGGTGATAAGTTTTCAGAGGGGCAAACTATTTTAACAGTGAACCGCGCATGATTGGAGTAAGGAATCTGCTTCCAAGGACAGTATTTCCATTTTTAGAAAGTTGTCTGGGGAAACATGAACTGATTAGTGGAAGGGCCAGGGAGCACAGACATCACACCGACGACGACAACGAAGAAGGCAAAGCACTGCTAAGTGCAGAGACAGGGGTTGTTGGAAGCCAGGCATTAAGCAGAGTGGCAGCTGTGAGGAGGCTCTCGGGAGGTTCCCGGGCGGGGGCCCTGACTGCTCTTGTTTCCAGAGTGAAAGAGCTTGCCAAGTGTCAGGCAGGTGAGTGACTTGAGTGTGCTGGCTGAAGAGGAATTTTAGGATAAGCAGAAGAGAGAAGGGGCTTATAAATTTTAAGTAATACCAAATTAGGACTTGCCATTTTGAGAATCCAAAACCCACAATCTGGATAAAACACAAAAATAAAATAAAAAGCTGGGGATGTTAGTATATTTTATTCAGGTTTGTGGGTTCTGGGAATGGTAAAATAATTCACTGATCTATTACCTGACTTATTGTAAAATCTAGAAATAAAGAGGATGATAAAATTCTGCCATGAATCAAATTGCACTGTGACATCAGTGATATCGAATCTTTACGAGCACACGGAATAAAAAAACCATTGGATGAAGGGTACCGGATGGCCTAGGTATAGTTAAACAAAATTTTGATGGGGTCCAAATATTTTACGCTCTGAGATTTTCTTGTACTTCCCACTTAGAAAAGTCTCTTCCAATTTATTAGGCAAGGGTGTGGACTGACATGAGTAGTTTCTCAACTACCCTGAGGCAGACCAGATACAGGCCCACCTAAATTCTGGACAATTTTCATCATCCTCTTGGAGTTCTAGAACAGTGTGGAAACCAGGAGAATAAGGTACCTGCTATGTGGACTGTTGACAGAGGGTCCAGGCTGTGAGAGACTACATTTGCCTCGTGGCTGTTTGCAATGAACAGGGGTAAAGAAAGAAGAATGTTCAGTCCAGGCAAATAAAGACAAGCTACTGATGAAAATTAAACTAAAAGTTCAGCAAAGGAAATACAAATCAAATGAAATGATCAGTACCCATGAATCAAGGAAACTGGCTTTTCTTTTGTTGAAGAAGTGAAATCAATTTACATCTATATTATTCATCATTGAAGAAACATGGCGGTTTGGGCATTCACACCACAATGGGTATATTTCCCTCACTCTTCATGGTAGAAACACAAATGACTCCACACTAGCCAAAGATCTCTGTGTATTTACTTATAATAAATATAAAATTCAATACGCCGTGCCACGTATTTCAAATGTACCTTACATATTTTTCATCTTCTAGAACAATATTAAAATTCTTGGTAGATTAAAAATAATGGCAGTGTGAGATTATTCTGTGTAGAGTGATGAAGACCCAACAAGTTAAGTACTCAAGTTAAATAAAGCCTAAAATTTGACTCGAAAAGCCAGTATTCCTTCACATTCTTAAACTAGGATCTATAGGAAACTAGCGAATGTAGTAAAAAACAATCCTAAAAAGATAATAACATTTATCAGCATAGAACTTAAGTGTTTATAACAAAAAAAGTACAAATGAAACCAATACTTCTAAAAACTAAGGAAAATGGAATGATAATAAAAATGAATATAATCATAAAGCCAGACCAAAAAAAGTAACAAAACGAAAAACAAGCTTCTAATTACACAGAGAAATCAAGGTAGAGAGGGTAGCAGGGGCCAAATTGGTCTTTTTCTCCTCATTGTGTGCCAGTGAGACAGCCCCCCAACAGGCCTTGTGGGTGAGTCATCTTGAGTTGTTGCCACTCTGGGGGCAATACGATCGCTGAAAACCTTCAAGACCACCTTCAGGAGCTTCTCTGCTTGAGGGTCAACAGAACCTCCATTTGTCTTATAAACTCAATGGTCTCATGAGATGCTCACAGTTTTGTCCACCTCTGGCTGAGGCACCCTTTTAAGTGGAGCCTACATTTTTTGGGGTGGACTATGGCGGAGGTGGTTTGAAGGGAGGGGCCACCAAAGGGACAAGGGAGCACTGTTCTAGAGATGGCCCTGTGAGCAAGAAAAATAATCTGCCTCCCTGCATACCAACCAAACGTTGAACCTGATTCTTTTGAAAAACAGAACTGCTCTTTCCATTCCTGAGTGCATGTGGGGAGGGTTTGAGGCAGGGCTGAGGAAACAGAGCTTCTCTGCGTCACTGTGTGACAACCCCACGTTGTATGGGGACTCCTGCTTTGCAAGGGGAGAGCCCGTGGACCCTGCGTGAGGTACCAAGACTGTCACGCCCCAGTGGTCCCTCCCGTGGGCCAACTGAAAATGACCAGTGGAAAGTTACCGTTTTCTGTCTGTTTGGGCTACTTCTTCCTGATGTAGGACTCACAGATCCTGAGGTGTCCAGTTCATCGGCAGAAGACCAGGAAGACAAATCCTACGTGAGAAATAGATTCTCTTAATGATTCCATGTCCCAGAGCCACGATGGCTTTGTGATCTGCAAGTACTTCCCACCCCATCCCTATCTATCCCTCAACCCATTCCCCGGGAAAAACAAGAATCAGATGACTGCAGGAAGAACAGAACCTAATACTTCTAGTGTGTTGGGCTTTCCTGGTTGTGAGTTTGGCCCTTCTGGAGAATACAGGTGGAGCTTTGTTATTACTGGGCCGCTTGGAGCTTTATCATTTCTTAGTGACATGGACGGGAATGGGTTGAAGTGAAGGGGGTAAAGGAATCTGCCTTACAGCTGCAGGGTGCTCAGGCCGGAGAGAAACCAAATCATAGAAACAAAAGATTGTCAGTCACCCAGGAGCCTGCCTTTTAGCATCAGAGAAACTGTATTGTTGCTGGCACCGCTGTTATTGTGAGTAGGTGGTTCTTTTGCCTGCAACATGTTTGTGTGTTCATAACAGGATTTCACAATTGAATGTTTGAAGTCTTACCTGCAAATGCATTTCTTAAAACCAACAATATTACCACGATGCAGTAAATTTAAAAATAAATAATAGATAAACAAACAATTAAATAGATAAACAAATAGAAGTGAGCATTGAACATTTTGTATGGTTCAACTGCCAGCTAAGGAGAGTTCATACCTTCTAAGGTTTGAATATGAAACTCATATGCAACAATTGGCTGTGGCCTACTCTCGCAGTGTTACTGAAAGCACATGAATTCTTAAATAAACTGGGTAAAATAAAATGCCACAGTAGTGGTGGTAATAGGGTTAGCAGTAACAATTACAAGAGGTTTTTGGGATGTAACAGAATCAAAAGTAGTGTCCTATTATAAAAGTTTTTGAGTTACTTTTTTATTTTGAGCCAGACTTATAAGAGCAGTGATTGAGAGGGGACACTCTAGTCTCACAAGTACTACATTCAGAGTCTCTAAAATGGATAAAGATAATGCTTGTTTGGTCTCCTGTAGGACATGCTACACAATGATGTCTATTGAGAGCTTACCTGCTGACTGCTTGACATGTCTAATAACTTCTCCAGCTCCTTGATATGACGACTGACCTCCTTCAAGAGAAGTTTGAGCCGATTTCCAATCACATGCACTTTTTCTTTGGCTTCTAAACAGTCTGTGCCTTCAGCATTCACCAATAGTTGGCAAGACATGTCTTGCAGTGAGGCCACTTTGAGTTGGGATTCCAACAGCTCATGCCTTATTTGCTATGGTTATCATAAGAAATATTTTTCTAAGAATTTTCAATAATTTGAGAAAGTTCCAAAGGTGCACAATGACATCACTTTAACTTAGTGGACAATTAGATCTGGGCATCAGAATGCTGTGCTCACACAAGGACGGATACAGCAGCCCATGACATTTGGGAATCAGGGACCTCTGTTCTAATCCTGCCTCTGCCAAAATGTATCCTATAAGACCCCTGAATCTTTCTGATCTCAGTTTTCTCATTTGGTAAAATGATGATATTAATTCCTGCCGGGTCCACAGTAAGTATTACTGGAAGGTTCAAACTGGTGAATGTATGTTAAAGTATTTAAAATATAAAGTGTTATGCAAATGAGACATAAACTATTCTTTTAAAAAGAGAAGTAAAACATTAACATATAAATATAGAAAAACTCAAGTATGTGGAGGTATACTCAGATATCTATTCAAGATTTTAAAAAAGATATATGGGTGATTCATCACTCACAACTTAATGTCTGAGGTCAAAAGTCTAGTAAAAATGCAGCTGCATAGCTATTTCCTCCTGGTTTCTAAGACCTTTATGATACTGAACTAAAAGCTGACAATTCTGTTAGGTTTGTTCGAGTGTTAAATGTTAAGAAACAGCATTTTAAAAATACAGAAAGTGACAAAATGCAAATCATTTTATCCTAATGGAACTCAAATATGCTTCTTTATCTTCTATAAAATCACTTAAGTGCTCTGTACATTATATTGTCCAAAGTTCTTTTTATAAGAATCTACACAGAAATCCTGTAAATTTCCCTTTGAATTGAATACTAGAAAAAGTTTCTTGCTCCTTGAGAATTGGTTTGTTTCCTTTTTGTCAGGTAATAAAAATCATTTAACTTATCATGTTTCCCTTGTTGTCTTAGCTTTCAGAAAACTTGGTGCTAAGGTTAGTGTTGAATCCATATACTTAATTCTTCTTAAGAAGTCTTAATGGTCTCTATTTTAATTCCTTTAATTATCAGCCACCCAATATATTCTTGGGACGTAGATTCAACGCATACAGTTTAAATTTAAAATAAATGTAATTTGCCAAAGAGCTGCCTTGATAAAAACAAGCTAATTAAGATGAAGACCGTCTGAGATTTTTAGACGAGCAATGGCTTTAGAACCAGATTCTAAAGCTAATAGATATCATCTTCTATGTACATGTTTGCTTCACAGAGATGGGAAATCATGAGGGGTAAAGAAAGACTAAGAGATTATAATGGAAAAAGTAAATAAGTAGTACCAACTATAACATAACCAGACGCTGCCCGAGTCCACACATCTTACCGTAAGCTGTTTGAGATGGTCCTGAAGTATCTCTGCATCAAGGTTAGAATCAATAGGCACAATTTCATTTTTCCTTCTGTCAATGTTCTCAAGCATAAGAAGCAAACCATGACTCATTTCATGGAAATCCTAAAAAAAATATGGAGCATAAAATCATTTTGAATGAGATATTTTTCTTTCCCTCATAGCTTAAATATCCATGCTTTACAATTCCTACCGTTGGTTTTAAGATCTTATACACAACTCCTTTCTAAGGAAGGCACTAGAGCTGTTGTAATTATCTGAGTTCACGTTCCTACCAAAAGCATCTAATTTATTACTCGAGGGAAAAATTAGACATAAGGAAAATTGGCATCAAAATGCTTAATTTCTAGGGCTATAATACTATGTAGAGGGAAGCAGCTCTGCTCCTTTATCTTCCCATCTTTGAAGGCCTAAATTCAATCCCATCTCTCCATGCGTCCATGTATTCATTTATTCAAGGTATAGTTACAGAAGATCTCCAATGTGGGAGGCGCTGTACGGGGAGGCAGTGCAGGGGTGAAACCACAGCTTGGGTACCTGCTTTCAAGGAGCTATTATTACTCTCGGGGCACCTATAATCCTGGGAAACAGGTTTCCCATCCTGCTCAGATTATAACCCAAACTCCTGGCCAGGACCCACAAAGCCTGGCATGATATGCTTCCTGACCACCTCCCAGATCTTTCTCATCCCTTCCTTCCTCTCTGACTACTCTCTGATCACACCGGCCTTTCTTCTGTCTTTGAACACACTAAGCCCTTTCCTGCTTCTGGGACTTGCCATCTGCTTGACCTCCTTCATGGCAACATCTTTCCAAGAATCAGCTCAAACATCCATAGAACTTCCCCAATCACCTTCCCAAAGTGCTTTTTTCGGTTACTCTTATCATCAACATCTGTAAGTAGCTTGGTTAAACATTTAATTGCATTTTTATTGTCTGTCTTCCCCAACAAAAGCAGAGGCTGGGCTGTATCCTGCCTGCTTAGTGCAGTATCTGTCAGACTGTAAACACCTGGCAAATAATTGTGGTCTGAATGGATGAGTAAATATTTGTAATGCTCACTTGGATGTCCAAGAAATGTCTTTCTATGTGCTCAGAAAATACCTGTTGAATGAGTAAAGAATGAGTCGAAGGAGGAATGGTGAGGCTGAGATAAACTTGTGGGAAGAGGCTCTTGTTAGCTGTAAAGAAGTGGAGTCTTTGAACTCCTGGTCACATGTACAAATTCTCCAGTAAAATGAAGACTTTGGGCACAAAGTTATCTCACTCAAATACTGACTTTGGAGAGTAACTGCGTCCCCCTAGTGATCTTGATAAATCAAGTCACAGACTCAGCTACACTGGAAATGTTTGACTTCAGAGCATGGCAGGCCCAAAGCCCCACAGACCTGACACTGCATCAGTGCGTCCTGGAGAAGGCCCCGCCACTCCTCCAGCAGGGAGCACACGCGCTCCCAGCGGCCATTCATCTGGGACAAGCGACCCTGCAGATCCTGGCTCTCCTCACTGCCAGTCTGGGTGAACTCGGAGCTGCACAGATTGATGGAGAGGATGATGGCCTTGTGGTGGTCCACAGCTTTCTGGAGCTCCTGCAAAGAAAAAGGAGAACAATCAAACAAGGGAAATAACAATAAAAATACTAAAGAAAAATAGTCTAAGACCTTTGGAAATGCTTCACCCAAATTAAAAGACCTATTAATTAACACTGGCCTTAGCAGGATGGCTAGATAAGATACAGTGGGTGCACACCACTGGAAACCACGCTGTAGTTAAAAGAGATGGATCAGACGTACGCTTGACGATGTGAATGAATCTTCAGAAAATGTGGTATAAAGTGAAAGAGAAACAGATTGATATGGGTGACAAAACAGCATTTATGTAATTTAAAATACATGTGCACGCACACAAGTCCACATTTTTCATGAATATATATGAAAAAGGAATATGTGTTAAAATTTCAGAATGGTTGCCATGGGTTTGAGGAATTGGGATTAAGAAACAGTGGGGGAAAAAGGATAGATAAATAAAATTAAGGGGAGCTTTGCAGGAAGCAATGATGGCCCTGGGGAGTGAACTAAGGAGTATGATTAACACCCATATTCCCAGCATGGGAGTTCAACAACAGACCAAACCAGACCAGACCAAACCAAACCAAACCAAACCAAACCAAACCAAACACAAACTGGTCTCAACGCTGTGTGCATAGGCATGAAATGGGAAGCTTGATGAGAAAGCAGATTCCCAGGCCCTGGCCTCCAGCTGTTCTGACTCCACAGGCACCGAGGGTTAGTGGCCCACAGGCTGAGAACATTGCCTCTGTCACAGGCCAGATTTTTGTGATGGTAAAGAGAATGAACTGTATTTCATCAGCTAAGCAATTTAGTTTAGTTTCCCAAAAAAACAGGTGACTGATTTTTTTACTGTGTGCATTTCCCCAAAATCTAGAACTAAATTTCAAGAATTTAAGTACAAGTTTATGTATTAATAATTGAATATCTGGGTACTGTTTAAATATTCCCAGATCAAGGTAGGGTCAGTGATCCTACAAATCACATCTACTCAGGCTACATTTTCTTATAATTTCTCACCATTTCTGTTATGTTTCCAACTTGTCTTAAATTTGCACTTTTCAATGGATTCTTAACATCCCATAATGTAGATTCAACCACAGAGACAGTATAAAATCAAGAAATGTTGTAGAAAGTACTAGGTTATTCCACAGATTTATTCTCAGAAAACAGATAGGAAAGATGGGGGAGAAGTGCAGAGGAGGGTGGCTTTTTCTTATCACACAGGCTGACTTTCAAGGTCTCATTTTTCCATTCTAATCTCGCTTAGGTCTCAGACTCTGGCCAGTGTTTGTTTCATCAACTTATTTGGAATTGGTTATAATGCAACACTGCCTTACATTTTCCTGGAGAGAAACTAAAGTAATTGAAGTACTCTAGAGAAAAAAGCATTTTGTAATCCAGATCATGTAAATTGCATCCTTCATCCTGAAATTGATGGAGCTGGTGCAGAGTCTATTCTACAAGAAGTTTGAGCATCTGTGCGGAAGACTCACTTCACTGTTTGAAAATTTAAAACAAAACAACTAAAACAAACCAGAAATACAGCACCCCACAAGAAACAGCATACAGAGAACTCAGGGAGAAACAAAGGCAGTGCGCTTAATCCTTGAGCCTGGAGGGCCCAGTAGCCCTCCTCTTCTGAGGAAGAGCACAGCTTGACGTTCTCCAAACAAAACGGCAGGACCAAGAGGCCTATTAAGAAGAAACTGAGCTCTCCATCCACAGTATGCTTACAAAAAGTCTCCACATATCAATGCATTTCAATAGCTGGGCTGAGAAGGATTTTTAAGATCTAGAGAGGGAGTTAAAAGAGGTCATCTTGTGCACTACACCCACCCAGGTCAAAATCAAATGTAAACGTCAGGTGTTTTACTGCGATTACTCCACGGGTTTTGTTTGCTTGGATTCATTTCACTGAAAATTGCTTCTGCCACTATAATCTATTTCAGAAGTTCTGCTGATTCCAGAATGTCAAGTGGCTTCCTTAGGTCTCCATAAACTCACACCTATAAGATCTGGGAGAGGACTCCTCTCCAACTCTAGATATAGACTTGTAGGACCCTGAGGACATAGCTGTTATTTCCTTTAAAAGAGGTTAATTAGGTCCCAGAGGTACCTGGATATTTCATGAAATTTTAATTGGTCATTTCTTAGCTACCAATTCATCAAATCAGGATTATTTTCCTGGGGCTGGTCCTGCAACGGCAGTCCAGCTCTCAACCCTTCCAAGCCTTCCTATAAACACTCTGATCTGGGGTGGCTGGGGAAGCGTTCGTGTCCGTTTGTGCTGACCACTCCCCCGCTGCTGTGTGACCGCACAACGGCCAGGGCTAGCGGTGTCATCTGACCGGGCATGCCACGTGGCAGCTTTCTGTCTGGCGCTGCGGGAAAGGCCAAGGGTAGCTACCTTGAGCTTTTTGATCTGGAGCGCGATGGGCTGGATATCAGTGCAGCACTGCAGGCGCTGAAGCCGTTCCAGGTCCTCCTCCGTCTCCCGCAGCCAGGTCAGCACGCGGTTCAGGTCCGAGTGAAACTGCTGCCACCTCTGGGGATTCTGTTTCATCCTCAGCTCCTTGCTCAGGGCCTGCGCCTGGAGGAGCTCCCAGCGGTCAATCACACCTGGCAAGACAGCACACGCACAGGATGGGGAGGGATTGTCCTCCACGGAGAACGTTCAGGAAATGTTTGAAACCTACGCGGGTGGCTAACTTTAAAACAGCAACAGAAAGAAAAGTAAGGCCTCTGGGCATTTCTGTTGTTGTCAGCTGTAAATAACAGCATGGTGGCTGTGTTTTTCCTAGCTGCATCTTTAATGATAATGGAGAAAAGATATTTACTACCTAAGATTTAACGCTGTAAGGAGCTGTATGAAGTAATAAGCATTAAAGTGGGTGAAGATAACATTCAACTCTTGGTTTCCTTCTGCAGGAAAGCTCTGAGAGCGTACAGAGCACACACAGAAGATTCCTGACTAGTGATTAGAGACGGTGCCTTAAAATACATGGGACATGGGGAAAAAAACCACTGTGATTATTTTCACCTCCCCCTCTGTCCCCAGAGATCATTGTAACATGGAGGAAAGTTCTCAGGATAGAACAGTGTAGAATGAGGTCAGTGGCACAGTGGAACTCGGGGGCAACGAGGTGGGTGCTTCGAGATCTTCTATTTCACTCTGTCTTGAATTGAGCACAACCCACTCACCAGCTGTTTGGGTTTCGGTGCTATTCAGGTTAACAAAACCAGGAAAATGCTCCTCTTCCTCGGCCAGTTTGTGCTCCAGTCTTTTCACTGAGTCTATACTGCCGCTGCATTCACCCAGCAGTTTCATCTGTTTAGACACAGAAAAGAGGCCCCCCGTCACAAAATACTCAAATTGTCATGAGTGCAAGAACTCCCGGGGAAAATATCTCTGGAGTTCCTCAAAAAGGGCAGTAGCTGTGCGCTACTTCTCTATAAAGAGTTAAGCCGCTCTGCTGAAAACAAAAAAGTCAAGTTCAAAAACAGGCTTCTTAAACATGTGACACATTCATATTTACATAAAGCAATGCCTTGAAGATATACTTGGCACACGTGGTTTTGCATAAGTCTTCAAAATTTCTTTTAAAATTTATGAATCAAAACAGACTAAACCAATCTGGGATTTAACACTCAGAGCCCCCAGCTGGCAATACAATACATAGTTTTTGGCAAGCTGCTCCCTTTTTCTTAAACTGAAGTGTGGGAAGAGTAATATTACCACAAATCTCAAAGGGACGTTTATTTGTATTAAATAATTAAAATACTTAAAAGAATAAAGCAGTATTAAAGCCAGCTGTTTCATGAGAAAATTTAAGCAATGGTTAATAGATACTAAGGGAATAAATTCTAACATCAAAAGAAAAGCTTCCAACTCCGTGTTTAATATCATGCACAGTATTCAAAGATTAAAAGAACAAATCATTTCAAGACACTCCTGCTATACTGATCATAACATTTTCTTTCAAAGCCTTTAACAAATTACATTGCTATTAAGTTACTCTGATTGCTTTTGAGTGGTGTTAAGTACAACCTCAGTGATGTCGGCATGCTCATTGTGAAATTATATTTTTAAAAAAGAGGTTTCACTATAAAAGAAGTCAGTATAATAGGCCAAACCAGACAGGAAGTAAGCTCATGATTAATTAGTCTTCTGTGATTGTGAGGATATTAACGTTAGCATATATAACTAGAACGGTTCTCTCTCCTGGTTTCAAAAAGCAGTACGTGTGTGTTGTCATTAGGCTTAGGGAAATTAATTTTTCTTTCCTTTTACAAAGCGGTCTTTTGGGTGTGAAAAGAAATGATATGAGGCATAGAAGAGATTTACTTTCAAATCCTCTTGCATAAGTATGTGTAGGAAAACAGGTAATTCTCTGAGAAAAGTTATTCGGTCGTCAGTAACCTAAGCAGAGCAAATGAAGTTATTACTTTACAAAAAGCTTCGAAAATGGAACTGGTAATACACACAATCTCTTGCCATCTTTTCCCCAAATCTCTGTTGTTAGTCAGAACTGTTTTCTCCAGAAGGAGCATACAAATAACAGAGCATTAAAAAAGTCCCAAGATCATCAAGTGAATCAAGACACCTACGAAAAGAACTAAAATAATTCCGTGTTAGTAACCTACCAGCTAAAATCTGCTGCTCCAAGGATATCCTTGGTCAGAAAATCATTAGCTGCATTTGGAAAAATGCCTAATCACTTTCCAGAGCCAAAGCATTTTGTTGCTTTCAATTAAATAGATTTCACTCAGTTCTCCGTGTAAAGGACCAGGCTGGTCATTAGGGTAGATCAGTGGGTCTGAGCACAGACCAGTTTTGCTCAAAAGGTAATCTACTAACAGGGCTTTGTTTTGCACACACACGAGTTCAAGGGCAGCTTGGTACATGGAGAGCTGACACAACCCTCGTGCCACAGATGGACTGTTCTTTGTCACACGATTGTGATTACCAGGTACGTGTCAGGATCACGAGGGTCCGGATACTCACATAGCCTCTGTAGCTGGAGTCTAGCTCTGGTCCTGTGGGAGTTTTGCTGTGGATGATATTCTCCATTTGCTGCATCTGAAAGTGGCTGTCATCCAGGGCTTTGCCCAGTTGTTGGATCTGTGACTCCAAGGTGCTAGGATCCCCTGCAGTGTCGACCATAAGAATCTTTACAAGCTTGACATTCAAGGAGATGGTTAAGAAATTCTACAGCTAAGGCAGCAGAGAGATGGTACGTGCGTGCGTAATCATAAAGCACATTTAGTACCAACATGTTGGTGGGTTAGGAGTTCGAATTACCAGACCAATGAATGTGCTTGACCAAGAGTCCAAGCAGACTGGGTGTTGCACAAGGGGCCTGTGGTGGGTTCTAACAGCCTCTGCTTCTATTCCCTCTTCCGGCTCATCCCCTGAAAACTGCGTGTTGTAAGCTTTCTAAAGACCTCAGGTGATGGCTTCTGCTCCCCAGTAACTAGGAGGCAGTTACATCTCAGGCTCCCTCTGCAGTCACTTATCAAACAGAAAAAGACACACCCTCTAATTTTCCTTTCTGCATCTCAGTAGAAGATAGTGCCTCTGAAGTCCCAGGTGGCTGCATCATTCACTTAAGGCGGGACTTCAAGTGAACCAAGAAAAGACTAGCTCAGGACGGGTATGTGTGGAGGTACCGAACTAGCAATGGCTTGCTTTTGTTTCAAACCTGAAACAAAATCAGGAGAAAGCTAAGATTTTACCGTTTCCATCCAGGTATGTTCTCACTCACAGCTTAGAACTTCTAGCTCATCTCCTTTGAGAGATGTGATATCCTTTGGCAAAATTATTGTGTGTGTGTGTGTGTGTATTACAGTCTTTGAATTCAACAAGAACATTGATCATCAGAGTGAAGCTAGCACAGGGTGAAAGCAGAATAAATATTAGTAAGCTTTATTAATTCTTTTTTGGAAAAAAGACCTTCTAAATACACCTGGAAGAGGTTTCTCACTGGGAATCACTCAGGCAGTAACCATTTCAGTAATGCTACTTTACTTCCTGTCCTTTTGCTTTTCTGCAAAAACTAAAGTGTAAACTAATAAACTCACAATTCAATATCCTATCACTGTGGTCAAACCCTATTCTCTCCAATGTCCTCCAAATTACTGACCCTGAGCTACAGTTTGTCTAGAGCAACATTAAGCAAAACGAGTTCCATTTCCTTTCTTTAAGGCTTCTTGTTTCAGGAATAGTTCTGTCCTTAAAGGAAAATCTAATTCTTTTTTTTTTTTTTTTTTTTTTTGAAAATCTAAGTCTTAAGATACTGTGGAATACATTCTCATGTCAAATTGCTTTATGGGGTAGTAAGACTTATTCAACTAAAAGTATAATTTTTTAGAGCTGAATATCTGATTTCACCCCTTGTCTTATATGGGACCCCTGAGATCAGGAGGATGAATGGTGGGCCTGAGGTCACACGTATAGGCTGGTGGACTTGGGACCAGATCCTTGAGCCCTGATTCCTCAGCCAGAGGTGGGTCTGCAAGCCCTCCTTGAAGTCACGAAGCCAGACCTGCTACAACCAAGCAGGGCACTAAAGCACCAATGCTAAGACTAGTGTTTCCATCTCCTATTTTCTGCCATTAATGGGCATCATAGGTTCACACTTACTGAGAGTGATTACCATTTAGCAAGTTGAGCAGTTGCTTTATTGCACTTGATTATTGGAATCTTATTCTTGGTGTTGATCAACCAAATGTTTTGGTTTTTGTTTCTGAGACAGCAGTCAGAGAGGAAGGTTCTGCCTTAACATGCTTTTGGCACAGAGCAGTGAGAGGTGCAGTAGATGTGCTGGGAGAGGAGGAGGCTTGTTACAGGTGAGGGACAGAGGGGCACTTTGGCTTTTGGCGCCTACCAGAGGTATTTCTGATTGCACTTTCTGTGAGTTTAACATAGGCCTCAGGACTTGCGGGGATCATTACATCTGCAAAAAGAGCACAGTCTAAGTTGACAGCTAAGGTCTGGAAACCTTGATTCCCTGATGGCAGGAAAATAACTTTCTTAGGGAAAAAAAGGAAGTTAGTCATCCTCGGCAGATAACTCTTGAACATACAGAGAAGTCTGAGTACGATCACCAAAGGGTTCCTGAAATAAATCATAATAAGGGCCCACGTTGATTGAGTGTTTTATGAGCCAGGTGCTGTTCTAAGCACTCATTTATCCTCACAGAAACCCTACAGGGTGCATGGAAGTGTTATTCTCATTTTATTGATAAGAAAACTGAGGTTCAGGGGAATGAAGTTACTCATCCAAGTTTCAACAGCTAGTAGTGCCATAACTGGGATTTCAACCAAGACAGTCAGGTTCTAGAGCAGCGCTGTCCAATAGAAATAACGTGAGCCACGTAGATTATTTTAAAGAGTGTAAGGGCCACAATGAAAAAGTAACAAGAAAGGGATGAAAATAATTTCAATACTTAATTTTACTAAACCAATATACCCTAATCCTAACATGTAATCAACGTAAATACTATTATGCATATTTTACATGCTTTCCTTTGTGCTAAGTTTTTGAATTTTGTGTATTCGTGTAAGTGCATTTGACACAGCAAATCTCAGTCTGCACGGTCACATTTCAGTGTCCAGCTGTCACATGTGGCCGAGGGCTACATAGTGGACAGTTCTGCTTTAGATGCAAAATGCCTAACTATTAGGTTGCACCATAAAAACAAAATAGAAACGAGAGAAATCATTTTCCTTTTAGACAGTGCCATACCCTTGGGAATCCAACTGTGAACCATCAGAAACAAGCAGAAATTCCCTTTTAGAGAATGTGTGAGATGCATTTACAAGCGCTACAAATTGGCCTCCGATTATTATTCTATTTTTACTCACCTTCCTTACAATGCTCCTCTTCCTCTGTCCATCCCTTCACTATATGTGTTTCTTGAAGTTTCATACTTCTTGTATCCCTTCATACACTCTTCCTGTGTGATCTCCTTCCTTCCCTTGGTGACCACTATGTGGAAAACTACCTAATTGGCATTTCCGGTTCCTGAAATTCAGATCCATGCATCCATCTACTGCTGGCTTTTTCCCTTGGGATAGTCTACAGCATCTCAAGTTCAGGATGTGCGCAGAGGAACTCATCACCTCCCCCTTTCTCACTGCCGGGCCCCCGTGGCTCCACAGACACCCAGAACATTCTCTCCTGCTCATGGTCCTCAGAGCCTAGGACCACCTGCATCTTTCACCAAGATGCCCAAGCCAGAAAATCACTTCAATCCCAATTCGATCAACCATCAGTGATGGAGGAGCTGTCTTATGATTTCTCATAGCTCTTCCATTCTTTCCATTCCCAGTGCTGCTTCCTTAGTTCAGGCCACCAGCATATCTGTGTCCTGGATTGTAAAACAATTCCTCTTGGACTCTCTTTCAATGTGCCCTTCTCTAGATAGTATTGAGACAGGTTCTTTGAAAATATGCACCGGGACTTCCCTGGTGGCATAGTGGTTAAGAATCCAACTGCCAATGCAGGGGACACGGGTTCAATCCCTGGCCGGGGAAGATCTCACATGCCGCGGAGCAACTAAGCCCGTGCGCCACAACTACTAAGGCGGCGTGCCACAACTACTGAAGCCCGCGCGCCTAGAGCCCGTGCTCCACAACAAGAGAAGCTACTGCAACAAGAAGCTCATGCACCACAATGAAGAGTAGCCCCCGCTCTCCGCAACTGGAGAAAGCCCGCGCGCAGCAATGAAGACCCAATGCAGCCAAAAATAAATAAATAAAATAAATAAATTTATTAACAAAAAAAAAAGAAAAAAAAAGGAAATATGCATCTGATCACATTGCCTCCCTCCTTAGAGCCCTGCTGTGGCTCTCCATGGCCTTCATGATAAAAACCAAACTCCTTTCCATGATGAACAGGTTGCTTTCTGACCAGGTCCTGGTTTGCCTTTCCACCTCCTCTTTGTTCATTCCTTGCCTCCCAGTCTACAGCCTTGTCATTCTGGACAAACTCCAGGTGACCAAAAGCGCCGAGGCTAATCATAAATCCAAGATGGGCATGCTTTCCTTTCTTGCTCTGAACATTGCTGCGTCCTCCTGACCAACTCCTATTCATCCTTCAGGTCTCAGCTCAAGTCTCTTCCCTAAAGCCTCTCCTCAAAGCGCCAGCTTAGTCATCCCTGGGCTGTGCTTCTACACCACCATGTGTACATTGCTATCCTAGTGCCAAACATTTCACACAACCGTTTCTTACTTGTCTGTGTTCCACACTAGAGTGTGAGCTCTCTGAGAAGAAAAGGAACTGTGTATTTCCAGCACTTATAAAGTGCTTGTCATGTAGTAAGAACATAAGTATATGTGGGATAAATCAGTGGCCACAACGCCAATTTTATATTTGTGAATCATGTTAGTATCCAATTATTCATTTGTGTATAAGTTCTCCTAATGGGAGAAGGAAGATGATTCTGGTCAGCACACAGATTTCCAGTACAGTATCCACTCCTTTTCATTTTCTTTCAAGCTAGCATACAGGAGGAGCTCTTTCTTACCTGAGAGACCAACAGCTCCCCTGAGGTAGAAGTCTTTATCTTCCTGACCCTCTTCGTCCTCAGAGGGCAGAGCTCTGGACACAGCAGACTCTAGGTCACGACTGAGGTCGTAGTCATGGTCCCACTCCAGAGGGATGGAGTCCACACTGGCAGGGGTGTCTCGTCCGGACCTCTCGCTCTGGAGGGGCTGGGCGAGTGAGAGGGAGGGGTTGGAGGAGGGCTGGGGGGAGAGCACGCTGTCCGCGGAGGTGTCACGCCAGTGGAGGTCCGACAGAGCTGCAGCCTCCTCCAGCTCCAGCTCCCGGTCAGAGAGGTCGTGCTCGTCATCTGGGAGCTGGAAACGCAGTCAAGCCAGCCCTGTTACCGCAGCGGTCAGCTGACCCCCTTCCCACTCTGTGCTCTGCCTTTCACCAAATCTCAGCACTCAAGCTTATCGGGACCACATTCCTACCTCGCTGGGGGTAATTTTAAACTTCCTATCATCAAATAAATAAGTATCTTCTGATAACTTTTTTAAATGTCTTATACATTAATCTAGTAAATTCTCAGTTTTATCACAGAAAAATGGAAATAATATTAAGATCTACTTCAAAGCATTGATATAAGATTAAATAAGATAATGTAAATAAAGGCAACCTAGTACCTAATCTGCAACACAGTAAGTACAGAATGGCACATATCAGGAGCAAAAGGGAATTACTAATAAAACCTTAGCTGGTCCTTTTATACCTTATATCCCAGATATAAAATATATTTTATCACAGAAGATTCCAAATATTCTAATAATAGCATCTTGACAATGAGATGTGATTATGGTAGCAATTAGGGAAATGGAAGAGAAAAAAGAAATTCAAGTAAACAACCTCATCAATTGAGCCACTGTTTACATTGCTCACTTTCATTCCCTTGTTTCTTCTAGAAGCTTCTTTATCTTCCATGGAAGATGTGTACCAAGTACTCATCTAAGGTCTTTATATGTATATATGTTAACTCATTTCATGCCCAAAGCAATCCTTTCTACAAGGTAGGTACTGTTATTAAACCAGTTTTACAACTGAGGAAACCAAGGCAAGTGACGTGAAGTAACTTGCCCAAGGTGACGTAGCCAGAGCTGGGGCTGGAACCCAGGCACTCTGGCTCCAGAGTCCGGGCTCTTGCCCACTCAACGATGTTACCTAAGTCCACATTATTAATTCTCTTTAGATTTCATGATAATGAAAAAACAATGTCACATACAGGCAGGCGAATCAGTTTCTTATGGTATCTTTCCACGCGCCCGAAGACCTCTTGACAGTAACGTCGGAGTTCATCCAGCTCTTCTTCAATGAACGTGGCATCCAGGGGTTCACTCTTTTCTATCAGCTGTTCTCCTTGGGCAATTATCTGCTCAATCTTATTGCGGTTCAATGAGATTTCCTGCTGGAAGGCCTAGGGAGCGCATATTGCATGTAATTTTTTATTGCTCACTTGGACATGAAGTAATTCTAAAATACATATTTAGAAAAACCATGTAGGGGATATTAAATTTACCATAGACAATGGCAAGCCAAGAGGCTATGACTTTCTAAAGTAAAACATCAAAATTTTAAATCAGAACAGGAGGCAGAAATGGCATTGTTAGAATTCCATGACCAGAGAGGTGCCTTTCGCTAATAAAATTTACCACCACAGACAGTGCGGGTAAGAGAATCATAGGAACAAACATTCAAACCCATCATAAAGTTGAGAGCACTGGTGGCCCCTGATGAAAAGCAATGGTAAGCAATACAGTGCCACTGAAATAAATTTAGCATTTTAAAGAATTATATTGGATATTTTAATTTTAGATTTCCTGACATGTCAAACATGACGAAGGAAAGCCATCCAAATGACAATGTCACAAATTCTTCTCAGATGATTTTTTAAAATTGTTTCAGGCCATAAGCAGGAAAGATTATAATTATTTGAAAAACAGGTAATTCTGGAGGATTATTTAGACTCATTCTATATGATTCAAAACAGTTCAGCTACAGGGGACAAGTTTCAGGGGATAAATTTTAATTCAACACAAGAATAAACTCTGGAGAAACTTCCCTGGTGGCGCAGTGGTTAAGACTCCGTGCTCCCAATGCAGGGGGCCCGGGTTCGATCCCCGGTCAGGGAACTAGATCCCACATGCATGCTGCAACTAAGAGTTCGCATGCCAAAACTAAGGGGCTGGTGAGCCGCAACCAAGGAGCCCTCCTGTCGCAACTAAGACCCTACGCAACACCCCCCCAAAAAAAGAATAAACTCTGGAATAGTTGAAATTGCACAATAATAAAAAGACTGCCAAGGGAGAGGGAGGGTGTTAATAAATGCCATGACCCTGCCAGAGTCCAAAAAGAAAAGATTCAACTACCACTTGGTAGAAAATGAAGCTTTAAAATATTGATTTACCTGTGAAATGACTTGCAAGAATTGAGGTGAAGGGAGGGATGGAGAGAGAGAGGCTGGGCAGAATACCAGGGCTATTTTATGATTTTTTTATCCTGAGAATCACCGATTAAAAGTAACTTCCTTGTTTTATTATAACAACCTTAAAGTTATGGGCATCATGACTATTCTTTAAAAAAAAAATCTATCTTATCTTGGGAGGAAAATTTCACAAGCTGCATTGCATATTATTCAAGATGTTAAACACTCTTCCTTTCAGGGAATCCTTATATCTAATATATATCCATCCCCATTTAAAATGTTTAACTAGCCACTGTGTTTGAGTTATATACTGAAACATACCAACCATGCTTAAAAACTAACTTGGCACCTAAGAATGTAGACTATGTGGAATGAAATCCCAACACGAGAAAGTTGAACTGCTCTGGATCATGTGAGTCAAACAATTTGAAGGTGCTAAAAACAAATCAGAAAAAACAACAAGAACTAAAAACAACAATCCTGGCCATCAAGTTAGTAATTAAAGTGTATATGTTAATGGAAGTTGTATCTCTGGGTAATGCTCTTTATTTCATTTTTAATATCTTTCTTATTTTCTGAACTTGTTTTCAATCAAGGAGAACTAATTTTTTGGACTTCCCTGGTGGTGCAGTGGTTGGGAGTTCACCTGTCAATGCAGGAGACATGGGTTCAAGCCCTGGTCTGGGAAGATCACGGAGTGGCTAAGCCCATGCACCACAACTACTGAGCCCACGTGCCACAACTACTGAAGTCCGCGCGCCTAGAGCCTGTGCACCACAATGAAGAGTAGCCCCCGCTCGCCGCAACTAGAGAAAACCCGCTCACAGCAACAAAGATCCGATGCAGCCCAAAATAAAAAAAATATAAATAAATAAATAAATTTATAAAACAAAAAAAGAACAGTTCTTTAGTATGTTCTTCACAAAAGTATCTAAAAAATCCTTTCCTCTTCAGACTCTCTTAGCACTGATAATTTGAAAAATAACCCCTAATTTATTACCTTGAGTTGCTTTATTTTAGCTTGAACATCACACTCGGAAAAATGCTCAATGTTAGTGAGCTGCAAATCCATCTCTGTCAGCCACACCAGGATGCTGTCCCGTGCAGTCTCAAACTCCTCCCGCTGGCCAATGAAATGCTGGATGTGAAAAGAAAAGAATAAAAGTGAAAAAGTCCACAAACACGTGCTGAGATGGAACCGTCAATTCCAACGTTCTCCTGGAAAGTCATTTTCTCAATGAGCAACCAGAGCCCTGCAATTTTTTACCATATAAATTCATGCTGGATACCTCAATCTCTTGCCATCCCAGTCTTACAAAGTCACTGAGACTATGTCCTAATACTGTATACAAACGGCCCGATCCTGTCCTCCGGGCCTCTAGGCTACAGAGGAGGCGTAGTATAGACCTTGAGTCTGCGCAAGATGGAGGTGACGCGCTTCTGCAGGTTGTCCCATCTCTGGTTGCCTTCGTGGATCATATGTTTCAGGCTGCAGGCCGAGTCGGTGCGGTTCTCTCTGGCCAGGCGGCGGTACTGCTTGTTGATCAGTTCCAGCTGGGTCAGGGTCTCATGGACCTGTCGCTGGAAACCCTAAGACCACAAAGAGGCACATCAGACAGGGAGATGAGCGGAGGGCTCTCAGCAAGGGTGTCTGGGTTTCATATTGTGATGTCAGGCAGAACAGGAAGTCAACTCTTCCCCCCAAATGGGAAAAGACAATTTCTAAACAGCATATACTTCCACTTGTTAAAGTAAAGTAATGTTATCGGTGTGGCTTAGGGAAAGGGAGTTGATCAAACAAAAATATGAAAGAAAATGGTAAACAGTAATAAATATATGTATATACACAAATATATATACAATATAAATATATAATATATGCACATACATAGAGAACATACACACATACATATGATATATACATATATATATAGAACACACACATATACATATAACATGTACACATATACGTATATAATATATACATTCGAACATATACATACACATATATAATATAGCTTTTAAAATAAACAGCCTGAAAAAACTTTCCCATAAAGCAAACTGATTACATAAATATGTATGTATGCTGAAATGTGAGTTTAAAATGTTCAAAATTTCTGATGTCCATACTGAGAAAAGATATCATAGAACTGCCTCTTTAATTTGTAAAATATGTTATTTCCTAAGAAATCCAGAAATTGCCTCAATTCTGGTGTCCATTAAAAACAATAAAACTACCTTTTGCAGAAGGTCTTCTAAATGCAAGCTATTATTAACTTTTAAGAAAAACAGCTTAGTAAAAAAGGTGTGGAACATGCTCTATTTCTTTTTTGTTGCCCCCAAATGACTCAGTTTTCATAAAACGTTTTAGAGCTGATGTGACACCTTACATAGTAGTAGCTATTTACTTCTGAGGTTACCCCATGCACAGAGTAGAGTTTCCGCAGGTAAAATACTCTCTCTTCTTTTTCTCTGTAATGTAGCATAACCCTAGCATAAGAATCATTTGGCCAAAATAAAATGAAGCTTTTTTATTTCAAACTTATGTGTATGATTTATGACTGATTTTCATCCTGGTATTGGACAGAAAATTGTATAACTGATTGGACAGTACTAATCTAAATCCCCAAATTTTGCTTCCTTTGGTTTGTCACACTATTTACATGCCACCACACTTCTGCCTCTGAAATGGTTTTCCTTCTGAGAGTTGCTTTAAGAGCCTTTATCTGAGTAAATCCAACCTTGTATTCTACAAACTTTAAATTATTTCCCCAGAAAAGGAAGTGGTAAGGAAAGTTCAGCTTTTGCCATTACTGGAAGTCACAGAATATGTTTTCTCACTGGCGTGAAGGCGGGCACCATGGTTGGGTACCCCAGCACACCTAGATCTGTCCCCAATATTTGTGCAATTGTGCAATTGAACAGGCAAAGGCTGCCCTCAAACAAAATTTTGTTTTTGTAATTTATTTCTGTCTCTTAAGAAAATTAACTACAAAGATAAATAATAAAATCATTCATTATAACTAGCTATATAATTCATTATAACTAGCTATAAAATCATTCATTATAACTAGCTATATATATATATATATATATATATATATATATATATATATATATATAACTATATAGCATTATAAGCTTAACTACATGGCTAACCTTTGCCATAAAATCTGAGGGTCTAAAATAGCATCAACAGGGATCTTACTTAATCTGCTTTGTAGTATAAGCCAATTATAGAAGGTTTAACCTTTATGAAGCTGAGTGTAATAAGATGCAGTACAAGAATATTTCCACTAGCATTGGTTCACAGCGGGATGATCTGAAATCTACTGCAGAATTTATGGTGGCTTTTTACTGGAACTTTTCTAAGGGAAAACCTTTTAGATAGGATTTTTTTCCCCTGGAATTTAGTGGTATAGTTACATATAAGTGCATATTCAGATATCAGAATACTCTTATTTATTTCACATAGTATTTGAACACTTTTATAGATTCATGACTTGCCCATCTATGAGTCGTAGATTTTAAACTCCACAAGAACAAAAACTAAACTTCATGTTTACTATAACAGGCCTCAAAAAATGCCTGGTTAATTGGCATCACAAGGTAAAAATGAATCCAGCTGAATTTGGTTGGATTTTTTTAGTCTTAGTTTAAAATATCTCAGGGAGCTTGGGGCGGACTTAGCAACCAAGAATGATTTTTGTAAGATTCATGCGTCAGAACTGCTCTCTGTCAGTGCATCTGAGAACACAACTGCCGATCAGTGGGCATTGATGGGAAAAGAAAGTTCAAATTAAAAAATGGTCAGCTTAAGGCTACGTCAGGTCCTCTGTGAAAATGAGAGGCTGAGAAGTTGGGATTTCATCCTATCACAGTGACAGAGCAAGCCTCGAGACTGCCCCAAATGGCAAGGAACTAGAATCTGTTACTGAATGATTCCTTTGTTTATGAATACGATTATACTGCTGCTATTTTTGTCTCTATAAAATTGAAAAATCTTGGTGACTCAAGAATGGCACTGCTCTTCATTTATAATTAGAGATGGTTTATGATTTAAAATATTTGATCAATTCTGGAGCCAATTCTATTTTATCAATGATTAAAAAATACAGATATATCTATGCTCCAGTTAGGTAAAAAAAAAAATTAAGAAAATACATTGAAAGACAGATAGATGTTTTTGTTTTTGTTTTTAAACATCTTTATCGGAGTATAATTGCTTTACAATGATGTGTTAGTTTCTGCTTTATAACAAAGTGAATCAGTTATACATATACATATGTCCCCATATCTCTTCCCTCTTGTGTCTCCCTCCCTCCCACCCTCCCCATCCCACCCCTCTAGGTGGTCACAAAGCACTGAGCTGATCTCCCTGTGCTATGTGGCTGCTTCCCACTAGCTATCTATTTTACGTTGGGTAGTGTATATATGTCCATGCCACTCTCTCACTTTGTCCCATCTTACCCTTCCCCCTCCCCATATCCTCAGGTCCATTCTCTAGGAGGTCTGTGTCTTTGTTCCTGTCTTGCCCCTAGGTTCTTCATGACCATTTTTTTTTTTTTTTTTTTTGGTATGGAAAACCATCATATCTGAATCTTAGAAGGTTGACTGTAAAAAATTATGAAATCAAAAGAATGCCAAGATCTTTTGGGGGGAATCATGATTCGTGTTTTCTAACAGAATTGAATAATTCTATAATGTAATGAAGAGCATTACTACTTTATTTGTAATTCTTGACAATCTTAAAGTAAAGACTTCCTTTCTCTTCTTCTTTGCCTACCTATGAGGTAATAATAAAGATGGCCAGAAAGTCATCACCTAGCTGTTTGAACAAATAATATGTGGGTGAACAGATTGTTTAGGTCTTGGGGCACCAACTATCAGCTGGCTACTCTCGTAGCAAAATAAAGATGAAACATTTGAAACTGAAAATCACCTCAAATTTCTTTAGTTCGTCCTTGGCAACTGTATAGAGCACCCCAGAAGAGCTGGGGAAGGCAGCTACCCTTTCCGAACATTTCAGCCAATCTTCAAAACGAGAAAAGTCATCCAGGAACTTCTGCCACAATCGCCACGTCTCTTCAATTCTGAGACAGAAATGAAAGAACAGAATCTGATTGCTTGAGACTGTTTTTGCTCCAGAACCCTGTCTGATACCTGCAACAGGACTAAGAGGGCCCAAAACAAGCAGCCGGGTGCCAAACAATAACCGTTCCCTGAGCCAAATTTGCCCAGACTGAAAAAGAAACAACTGTTTGAGCTAAGATGAAACAGCTGTGCGTGTGTGTGTGTGTGCTTAAACACACGTCCTGCAGCTCTGGATTTGGAATTAGTCAAACTGAGTAAGACAAGCACGCGGTGTGAAGCGTTCTGGGTACGTGCAAGGAAGTTTAAAAGTGCAACACCGCGTCTGCAGTGCACACTCATACCAAGCTTCCGCTGAACTAACACTAAGGTTTGAAAATCCATTTAAGTTCAATGTCAAATTTACTCTTATCAAAATCGACCGATGATGGCAAGATAAACATTAGCCTTTCAAGAGTTCCCCAGAGAGCACAAAGATTATGTGCCTTAAGTCACTGTGATAATTTTCTAACATATCACTATTTTTTTTACCACCTTGAACTTCAAAGGGCTTAAAGGTAAGTCCTTTGTTTTATTATTTCCTTTTTCATGAAAGAATGTTAGTTTTCCAGAGCACCAATTCTGTAACATTATATTTGTTCAGCAAGGGCGTATTTTAATTTCTGTGAATTATATTTAAACTGTTAGGTCAGGTGTAACTTGGCTTGTTATATTTATATATGACCTTTATACGTACTTATTTTCCTAACTAAATGTAGATGATGGCAACTTTGGGAAACCAAGGCTATTTTTGGACATTGCAACCAAAAGCAAATAGTGAACCGTAGACACTCTGGGTAAAGTTTTTGTTTTTTTGGTCCTTCCTCTTTAGCAACTGTTTGCACAGCCTGGCTTACTTTAGCCTTCTTTCCATGGACACAGCGCAGATATTTCTCCATCGCCGGTCCAGGTTGCGCGTAGCCTGCTGGATGGAACCGCACTCGGCATCTGTGGCACAGGCGTCACAGTCATGCAGGAGAACCTCGCACAGGTTGAGGACAGAGGCCACACCCGTGCTGTGTTTCTCTATGTCTCTCTGAAGCTCCTGCAGGGAAGGAGACACGCTTCATTCAAACACTTGCGTACAGATGGGAGAAACTGCAGCAGTATTCACTGACTCAGAAATGGTTAGGCAAAACCTTGACAGATATTTCATTTCCTTGAACGCATGAAGTTTCCTCAAGTTCCTTTATAAAATACCGCAACCTCAAAAGTATGACAAAATGCATCTAGAAATATTTTAGCTATGTGAGCAAAGCCAAAATATCAACTGAACAAATGAAAGAGACTACATCAACTGTATTGAGTAAAATGAGCTTCTTTAGTGATTGAAAAATGAATCTTGCCCCAGTCTCTACTTCACAGATATATCCCTTCCATTCCAATCCATAGATCAATCAGTCAAAGGAATACATGTGCTCCTGTTAACAGCTGGCACTCAAAACCTGGGATTTGATCTCCAAAGATCTGCAAACTGTTTTAAACAGTTAATGCCCCCATCATTAAAAGGTACCATGGGGGCCTCCCTGGTGGCGCAGTGGTTGAGAATCCGCCTGCCGGTGTGGGGGACACGGGTTCTAGCCCTGGTCTGGGAAGATCCCACATGCCGCGGAGCTACTAGGCCCGTGAGCCACAATTACTGAGCCTGCGCGTCTGGAGCCTGTGCTCCGCAACAAGAGAGACCGCGATGAAGAGTGGCCCCCACTTGCCGCAACTAGAGAGAGCCCTCGCACAGAAACGAAGACCCAACACAGACATTAAAAAAAAAAAAAAAAAAAAAAATAGGTACCATGGTTTAAGGCACCTAGGTTTTCTGTCATGTATGGCATCGTTATCATCAGCAGCTTCCTCAGTGAGCAAATTTAAATGGAGGACAGAAATAGGAAGATATGAAATATGATAATAAAGTTCAAGTTTTGTAATATTTTTATTTTATATTTTTAGACCAGCAATTCCTGTGATAACTTCCATATAACTGAGAGGTTATGCAAGAGATTTGAAACGACAGTTTAGTGAAATAGAAATATTTTACAGAATTTATTTTCTTGTGTCTATGGAGTTTATGAAATCTCCAAAATTAATCAAAGGCACTGTTATTGCATTCAACAATAAGCTAGAGTTTGTATAGAAGACATTGGAACATGGTGTTAAGGAGAAAAACAGGAAGAAGAATATACATACAAGAATATAAATCCCAGCTACCTGAGTAAGTTGAGGAATTATCAAGAGAAAAGCTAGGCAAATTCGAGAACTGTATAAAATAAAAGGAAAATACATTGAGGACCTTGATGAATAGGGCAAGCAAAACATGGCACCAACAGGCCTCCTTTTTAATAATGGAATACTTTGAGTAAATTGAGTTAAAAGCTCAACAGAAAAAATAATGCACATTTTGCATTTACATTCTATGCAGTTAATATGAAGACTTCACATGGTAGAACTCTGGGCAAATTCAATGCCTTGTTTATCATTCATCTGTTGATGAATACTTAGGTTGTTTTCATGTATTCACTTGTAAATAATGCTGCAATGAACACGGGGGTGGAGATAGCTTCTTCAAGATAGTGATTTCATTTCCCTCAGATACATACAAAAGTGGACTTGCTGGAACATATGGTAGTTCTATTTTTAGTTTTTTGAAGAACGTCCATACTCTTTTCCATAGTGGCTGCACCAACTTACATTCCCACCAACAGTGTACAAGGGTTCCATTTTCTCCAAATCCCTGTCAGTACTTTTTATCTCTTGTCTTTTGATAATAGCCATTTTAACAGGTGTGAGGTGATATATCATTGTGGTTTTTATTTGCATTTCCATGATGATTAGTGATGTTGAGCATCTTTTCATGTACCTGTTGGCAATTTGACTATCTTCTTTGTAAAAATGTCTATTCAGGTCATTTGCCCATTTTTAAATTGGATAATTTATTTTTTGCTATTCATTTGTAGGAATTCTTTGTATATTTTAGATATTAACCCCTTATCAGATATGTGGTTTGCAAATATTTTCTCTCATTCCTAGGTTGCCTTTGCATTTGGTTGATCATTACTTTTGCTGTGCAGAAGCTTTATAGTTTGATTTAGTCCCACCTATTCATTTTTGTTTTTGTTGGTTGTGCTTTCAAAAATCACTGCCAAGACCAATGTCAAGAAGCCTTTTCCCTATGTTTTGCTCTAGGTTTCAGGTCTTAAATTTAAGTCTTTAATCCATTTCAAGTTAATTTTTCTAAGCTGTGTAAAATAGAGGTCTAGTTTAACTCTTTTGCATGTGAATATCCAGTTTTTCCAACACAATTTTTTGAAAAAACTATCTTTTCCCCATTGAGTATTCTTATTAGTCAAATATTAGTTGACTGTGTATGTGTGGGTTTATTTCTGGGCTCTCTATTCTGTTCCACTGGTCTATGTGTCTGTTTTTATGCCAGTACCATATTGTTTTGATTACTATAGTTTTGAAATATAATTTGAAAGCATAAAGTATGATGCCTCCGGCTTTGTTCTTCTTTCTCAGGACTGCTTTGGCTATTAGGGGTCTTTTTTGGTTCCATATGACTTTCAAGATTTTTTTCTATTTCTGTAAAAAGTGCCATTGGAATCTTGACAGGAATTGCATTGAATCTATACATTGCTTTGGTTGTATGCACATTTTAACAATATTAATTCTTCCAATACATGGAATATCTTTCCATTTATTTGTGTTTTATTCAATGTCTTTCATCAATGTCTTATAGTGTCAGAGTACAGATTTTTCACCTCCTTGGTTGAATTTATTCCTAAGTATTTTACTGTTTTTAATGTTATTGTAAATAGGATTGTTTTCTTTGTTTATTTTCCAGATACTTCATTATTAGTGTATGGAAACACAGTGATGTTTGTATGTTGAATTTGTATGCTACAACTTTCCTGAATTTATTAGTTATAAAAGTCTTCTGGTGGAGTCTTTAGGATTTTTCTATGTATAAGACCATGTCACCTGCAAACAGAGACAATTTTTACATCTTCCTTTCTGAGCTGGATGTCTTTTATTTATTTTTCTTGTCTGAGTTCTCTGGCTAGGCCTTCTAGTGCTATGTTGAATAGAATTGGTAAGAGTGGGTACCCTTGTCTTGTTTCTGATCTTAGAGGAAAAGCTTTCAACCTTTCACCACTGAGTATGATGTTAGCTGCGGGTGTGTCATACATGTCCTTTATTATGTTGGGGTCCATTCCTTCTGCACCCAATTTGTTGAGAGTTATTATCATTTGAATTTTGTCAAATGCTTTCTCTGCATCTATTGTGATGATCGTATGATTTTTATCTTTCATTTTAGTAATGTAATGTATTACATTTACTGATTTGCATATGTTGAATCATTCTTGCATTCCAGAACGAATCCAACTTAATCACAGTGTATAATCCTTTTAATGTGCTGCTGAATTTGGTTTGCCAGTACTTTGTTGAGAAGTTTTGCAGGCAAAAATTCGATATTCATCAGGCATATTGGTTGATAGTTTTCTTTTCCTATGGTGTCCTTATCTGGCTTCAGTATCAGGGTAATGCTGGCCTCATAAAATGAGTTTGAGAATGTTCTTTTCCCTTCAATTTGTTGGAAGAGTGAGATGAATTGGCTGTAAATCTTTGGTAGAGTTCACCCATGACACCATCTGGTCTTGGACTTTTCTTTGTTGGGAGGTTTTTAATTATTGATTCCACCTCCTTTCATTATTGATCTGCTCAGATTTTCTATTTCTTCATGATTCAATATTGGTAGGTTGTATGCTTCTAGGAATTATCCACTTCTCCTAGGTTGTCCAAATTGTTGGCTTATAATTGTTCAGAGTGGTCTCTTATGATCCTTGGTATTTCTTGTAATGTGCCCATTTTCATTTATAATTTTTATTTATTTTGGTCCTCTTTTTTAATTGATTACTCTAGCTAAAAGTTTGTCAATTTTGTTTATAATTTCAAAGAACCAACTCAGTTTCGTTCATCTTTTCTGTTGTTTTCCTATTCTGTATTTCATTATTTCTGCTCTATTCTTTATGATTTCCTTCCTTTTGCCAACTTTGGGCTTAGTTTTTTCATTTTTTTTCTAGTTCCTTGAGGTATAAAGTTAGGTTGTTTATTTGAGATCCTTATTTTTTCTTAATAGAAGCATTTATCACTATAAGCTTTTCTCCTAGAACTGCTTTTGCTGCTTCCCATAAGTTTTGGTATGTTGGGTTCTTTTTTTTGTTTATCTCCAGATATTTTTTAATTTCTCTTTTGATTTCTTCTTGGATCCACTGGTTGTTCAGAGTGTGTTGTTTAATTTCCATGTATTTGTTAATTTTCCAGCTTTCTTCCTGTTATTGATTTCTAGTCTCACATCATTGTGGCTGGAAAAGATACTTGATGTAATGTCCATTTTCTTGAATTTATGAAGACTAGTTTTGTGATCTAACATATAATCTCTCCTGGAAAACGTTCTGTGCTCTGAGGTTGGGGTGGGCCTGGGGGTGCTGCTGGCTGGGCCCTACAGTCACCTCTAACTGGGTGAGGTCACAGGCTACGTCCCCTGGCAGGGTAGTGCCACTGGTTGGACCCTGTGATTGGGCAGGCTACAAGCTGGTCTCTGCAATTGGCCTTTTTTTAAAAGATTTATTTATTTATTATTTATTTAATTTCTTTTTGGCTTCATAGGGTCTTAGCTGCGGCACGCGGGATCTTTCATTGTGGTGTGTCAGCTTCTCTCTAGTTGTGATGCACAGGATCCAGGGCACGTGGGCTCTCTAGCTGAGGTGCGCAAGCTCAGTAGCTGTGGAGCGCAGGCTTAGTTGCCCCACAGCATGTGGGATCTTAGTTCCCCGACCAGGGATCGAACCCGCGTCCCCTGCATTGTAAGGCGGATGCTTTACCACTGGACCACCAGGGAAGTCTCACTGCAATTGCTCTTGATGGGGTCTCAGGATGTGCTCCCAGACCAGAGGGTGCTGCCGGCTGGACTCTGTGTTCAGGTGAGGCCTCAGGCTGTGCTCTGTGATCACGCAGGGCTGCAGGCTGTGCCCTGGAGTTGGGCAGGGCCACAGTCTAGGCTTTGCCATCAGCTAGGCCGCTGGCTGTGCTCCCCTGTTGGGCAAGATTACTGGCCAGGCTCTCTGGTTAGGAGAGCCTGCCAGCTGAATCCCACAGTGAGTGGGCCTAGACACTGTGCTCCACGGTCTAGCTGGGCTGTTGTCTAAGCTTTCTTCTTGGGTGGGGCCGCAGGCTCTGCTTGGTAATTGGACGGGGCCACTGGCTGGGCTTCCTGACCAGCCAAGGTTGCAGGCTGTGCTCAGCAATCAGACAAGGCCCTTGGTCGGACTCCCCCACTGAGCAGGGCTGTGGTCTGGGCTCCATGGCTGGGCGTGGCTGTAGGCTGGCCTCTGAGGATGCCTACGGTCACTGTTCAGGCTCCTTGGTTATGCAAGGCCAGAGGCTGTGCTCAACAGTTGGCAGGGCTTCTGGCTTGGCTCCCTGCCCCAGCAGGGCTGTTGGACGGCCTCCATGGCTGCCTGGATTCTCTGGCCAGGCTTCCTGGTGGGGGCGGCACGGAGGCTGTGCTCAGTTGTTGGGTGGGGTTGGGAATCTGCCTCCCTGCCCAGGCCGGGGGGGTAGAAAGAGCTCCAAGGCCTGTAATGCCAGTTGTCTGGGGACCCAAATCAAGCAGAGCTGCTAACTGAGTTTGCAGGCTAGACGGGGCCACTGGCTGGCCGCTGCTGATGAGCAGAGACGCTGGCCGGCATCTCTGCTTGGGTGCAGCTGCCAGCAGGAATGCAGTCCACCAAGATCTGAGCGCAGGTGCTGTAAGCCCCACGCCCCTTCTCCATCTCTATCTGATCCCCCGTGACTGAGCCTCATAGATTTCCTTAGTGATCCCCATGAAGAGAGACCCAAGCGGGCCTCCTGGGAAGCGTCATACAATACTGGGGGAGCTGGGTGTCCACTTTGGCCTCTCTCTTTTTTTTTTATTTTCGGCCGTGCCCCACGGCTTGCAGGATCTTAGTTCCCTGACTAGGGATTGAACCCGGGTCCCTGGCAGTGAGAGCATGGAGTCCTAACCACTGGACTGCCAGGGAATTCCCCACGTTGGCCTCTCTTTTCCAACTGGAGAAACCACAGGCTGGGGCGCTCTTGGTGCGGTGCTGTGCCAGCCTGGGGCAGGTGATGTGGGCAGAGTGCAGCCACTCCTCTCACCTTCTAACGTGGTCCTTCCCGGTCTCTGTTGTCCAGGGGCTGCTGCAGCCTCACCCTGGGTTCTGGGATTTTCACAATGGGGTCCTGTCTATGGATAGTTGCTTGTTGGTCTTCTTGTGATGGGGACTTAAGTCAGGAACGGCTTATGCCACCATCTTGGTGACATCACTCCTCCATATACTTTTGAATCTCTCTCAGAGGGGAGACTCATAAGGGGAAACCACTGTGGGAACCAGCGCTGGTGTGTGAAACCCAGAACTCTAATGGACGGACTGTTGGAGGCTCAGTGTGGACACCTCTGACCGACCCAGTCATGGGGGCCCCCCAGTTTGGTGAGATTTACCTCCAGGAACTTGACCAGTTTAACACAGTAAACACTGGAGAAAAGTCCCCTTGTACTTCTGCTCAAAAGTTTTTGTTCAGATCAATATTTAAAATAAGGCGTGGGGGGGAATCTTATAATTATATAAGTACCCAAATACAGATCACAATTTTAGTCTCAGCTTTAACTTCCATTGGTGATGGTCTCAAATTGTCACATAGTGTCACTGGATTCATTCTTTTTCATTTATAACACAGAGAAATCTGACAAAACATTCTCTGAAGCCATCTCAAGTGTATATATATTTCTGCCCAATTAAATCTATAAGAACTAAGTACATTGGCAAGAGAGACATACAGAAACTCCACATAGGGAAATAGAAGACAATGTATTTCTTACCAATTTAATCTGTCCATTTAAATATTTGTCAGAAGTTTTCCCTTTTGGAGACAGATTACTATTTATCTGTCTTTTAAAACATGTATCCCCCAATGCTACAATTTTTACAAAATCATGGTCAAACAATTTCCATAAAGGAAACTAGTAAATATGATATGATTAAAAACTACTACTAAGCTTCCAATGAAGTAGTACCCTTTTCATTTCACTCCTGATTCTTCTCCAGAAACAACCATTTCCATCTATTGTAGCTCTGTCTTCTGGTTTTTACTTCTGTTTCTCTAAGTAACATGTTTATATTGCTATTTCTTGATTTTTAAATGTTAGACATTATCAGTGCTTCTACAGCAGAGAAGGAATAAACTACATGACTCATGGGGCTCCAATGACTATTTTAGCACCTCTTATAGCTAGAGCAATAATCACTTCTTTGCATGATTATGGTGTTTTTAATACTTTTCACATTTAAGCAACAAAATATGCTATGGTTATATTTCTTCTTTTACATAACTTTTTGTTTTTCTAAAATCAATAGTTCTCTCTCTCTCTCTCTCTCCCTCGCTCTCTTTTTCTCTTTAAAATATGACCCAGCAATCCCACTACTGGGCATATACCCAGAGAAAACCATGATTCAAAAAGACACATGCACCATGATGTTCACTGCAACACTATTTACAACGGCCAGGACACGGAAGCAACCTAAATGTCCATCAATAGAGGAATGGATAAAGAAGATGTGGTACATATATACAATGGAATATTACTCAGCCATAAAAAAGAATGAAATTGGGTCATTTGTAGAGACATGGATGGACCTAGAGACAGTCATACAGAGTGAAGTAAGTCAGAAGAGAAAAACAAATATCGTATATTAACGCATGTATGTGGAATCTGAAAATATGGGTACGGATGATCTTATTTACAAAGCAGAAATAGAGACACAGATGTAGAGAACAAAAACATATGGATACCAGGGTGGAAAAGGGGGTGTGTGGGATGAATTGGGAGATTGGGATTGACATATATACACTATTGATACTATGTATAAAACAGATAACTAATGAGAATATACTGTATAGCTCAGGGAACTCTACTCTATGCTCTGTGGTGACCTAAATGAGAAGGAAATCCAAAAAGGAGGGGATAGATGTATACGTATAGCTGATTCACTTTGCTGTACAGTATAAACTAACGGAATATTGTAAAGCAACTATACTCCAATAAAAAAAATTATATTGTTAACTGCTATTCTTTCTCTTATGGTACTAATAAAGCTCCTTCCAGTATGGTTAAGCCCGTCAGGTCATCTGGTTCAACTGTTTTCTTTCTTGGAGATGTTCCTCTTAGAGCGCCCGGACTCCCTACTCCTTTCTGGACAGGCTCTTCCTAGGTTGCAGTACCACTGTCATTTGGGACTTTCCTTTACCATCATTCTGGGGACTTCCTTCTCCTGGGTTGAATATTATTTTTCCTCTCATTTCAGTATATGGAGCATATCTGTCATTAGCTTCTTGTGAATGTGTGCATAGAAGGTAAATATTTTATATATTAAACGGCAGATATATTATTCTAAATCATAAAAAATTTTCTCAGCTTTTTGAAGGCATTCCGCCATTGTATACTAGCTTCCATCATTGTTTTGGAGAAATCCAACTTTTTCATCTTGGAAGCCTTAAAATCTTCTTTTATCCCCCATGTTCTGAAATTTCATAATAGCTTTGTTTTTAATTTTCCTGGGCACCTGTAGGGTTTGTGTTCCAGAAGTGTGTAAATTTTCAATTTGGGAATTCTTTTTCTGCATTAATACTTTGGTAATTTCTTCCTTTCCACTTTATTTTGGGGGCAGGGGGACTTTTACAGAATAACTGAATTGGATTTTGAAACTCTCGTGTAAATCCTGGCTGCAGCACAAGCCTGGCTAGTGACCTCGTGAGAGGCGATGGATGCTGTGGGGTTTGGCACAGAGTCTTTCACTTAATTCCTCTGTTTTTAACAGAGTGGCTCCAGCACAGATGGCGTCCTGTGTCATCGAATCCCAAGTCCCTCTGGTTGGCCTTCTCCAGAGAGTCAATGAAGCAGAGCTGCCTGACTAGCTGGGCTTAGGGGAAATCTGCTCATCTCACCCCTCCTTTCTCAGACTTTCACGCCATCTTCCCTTTAAAGCCCCACAGACTTGATAGCTCTACTTCCTGGGTGAGCGCTTTGGGAACTCTGCGGCGTGAATCAGCTTTCTTCGTCCTCCACTCTGCTAACACCATCACTGTTCATCTGTCTACTTTCCACCTTCCAAATTCTCTCAGATGTCTGGCAGCTCTATCATCTTCTCTTCTGTTCTTTTTGCCATCGTGGGTTTTGACCTTTTATTTTACTAGGGTTTTAGTAGTGGCTGCAACTACAGATGCATATAATCAATTTCCCATATTTAACTAGATACTGTTTTGATCTTCTTACATTTGCTAAATTACAATACTGGTCATTAGCATTTTAACTCTCGTCACGTGTAGATATTATTACCATGCTCTCCAGGAGAATGTGGGGAGCTGGAGGCCAACCACCACCCCCAGAGTTAATCATCAGAATTTCAAACATCAGAGAGTCCATCAGAGGGTTTTAATCTTGCAGAAAATTGAAAAATGTCCTGCTAACAATTTCTTAAAAAATAAATGCTAATTTAAACATCCAACACCTAAAAACTGTATTTTAATAACTGTTCTCTTTGTAAAATAAAATACATAAACTATTTCATAGGACTGAAGAAATAGGCCTGTTTATACATTTTTTTAAAGTTAAGCAACTTGAATATAATGGTTTAATGTAATGGAAATAACCAGAGCGCAGGCAGAATTTTCAGGGACAATCTAAAAGCATGAAGTAGCAATACTTCTTATGGGGGATTTATGGTGTTTATTACTGACAGCTGGAGTCTACTGTGCTGAGTAAGAATAAGCAAGGGGAGTGGGAAGTGAAAATCCCTTCTGTATGTATTTTTCAGGGTCACCCTCTTTTGCTTTGCTGGGTTGTGTATGGTGCTGTATTTGCTACACACATGAAGATGGCATTACAGTGTGTGGTCTGCAGATCATGCAATCCTTGCAAAACAAAATTATGTTAGACTCTAAAAACTCTAAGTATGCACTGTGATCTTTCTCCAAAGGCTGTATGCAGAAAAAAGAAAAAGGCTCGTTTCTAAGTCATGGTTGTGAGTTAGCGACCCACAAATAAATAAACAAAACTGTCAGCACTGTTCTGAATACATTATTGCAGCTCAACCTAACCTACCATCTTAGGATGACTTCTTGGCGGACCAGTGACATTAACTCTACGATGGCAGACCTTCTTAAGAGTCAACTTTGTGAGGAGATGGAACCTATTTGCCCCAAACACCTCTCTAGCCAATGCCTTCCCTTTCTCACCAGTCCTGCCCAGCTTCCTCCAGATTTTCCATCCCAATTCACCATCTCACAATCATGTCTCTATTCTGGCCAGGAGAACAGATTTTCAAGAACCTATTAACTTTCCTTCCATTGTTTTACATTTTACCTGCTGCTTGTTAAGCTTTTTCTGTATTTCTTCCGAGTCACAGGAATCATAGACGATCGGCTTGGCCAGCTCTGACTCGATGTGGGCCAGCCACGTTCTCAGGCTGCTCATGTTCTTATCCAGCTGCTGTACGGCGACCAGAGTCTCCTTCAGCTTCTTTACCCTGTGGGCAGAGAAGGAGAGACATCAACTTCAGTGAGAGGCTTCGCTCATGTTTCCCGCATAAGCAGAAGCCAGCACTGGGTCTAAAGCCAGAGTCCCGCCTGGCTCAGCCACCTACTGGCTGTGTGACTGTGGGCAGTTGTACACCCCTCCCGTGTTTCTGTTTCTTTGTCTATAAAACGGAAATGAAGAGTACTTGTGAGATTTAAATGAGGTGAATGACAGAGGGTGCCAATACATGGGAAACATTAAAAAAATACCAACCATAGTTACACTCAGCACAGCTATACTAATATAACAGTGATAGAAACCTCATGGTTGTCACAGAAATTATTACTTTCACAAATAATATAATCTATACTACCTGACTTTTGCAAATAATATAATTTATACTGCTATGAAGAATAACTGGGAGGAAAAAGTTAACCTTTCCAATGGATTGTCACCAAACAGATTACACATCCATGGTTCTAATCATTTCACCCCCTGTAGGATGTATTTCAGCAATATTGTGGCAGAAACTCAGTCAAAAGAAGACAGCATACTGAAGATAAAACCTATCAGTGAGTTGTCACATGCACTTAAGCAATTTGAGTTTTAATGATGCCATATCACGTTAAAGGTAACTAAGGACCTGTTGGATTGTAAGTGGCAGAGGGCAGGTACCCCATCTTCCACCTGCAGAGCCTAATTCGGTACAGTATTCACTACATAGCATGCTTAAAAAACGACGACAAATAACTATTCTCCCATTCTCGCCAGGAAGGAGTAAAAACTCATTCCTTTAAGAATTGTCATTTCTCTAACAATCATCCGTGGACACTTTATATGTAAGATGCCAGAAAGACAAAATAAATGAGATGTGATTATTTTCTTAATGAAATGTACAATCTGACCAGAAATCTGAACATGGAAATAATGAAATATAACAAAGTGTGGTAAGAACTAAACTAAAGAAGTGAACGAAGTCTCTGGCTAATAAATAAAGAGTGATCAAGTCTGTCTGGCCATGTTCAGTAATCATTCATTCATTTACCATTTGTTCATTTCTTTATTCCTCCTACCAACATGTATGGTGCTAGGTGATAGATAAACAGTGATGACTAAAGTTTCATCCTTGCCTTTGAGGAGCTTAGACTTTGATGAAAGAAGGAAAATGAAGAAATGACATGTGACCTGCATCTTGAGAGGTGGATACAAGCCAAGCAGAACATTTCTGGCCTAGGAAACATAATGAAGAAGAGCAGAGATTTTGAAGGTAAATAGTGTCACAATGCCAAGGAGATCAGTGGTGGAAGGATGGGGAAGAGAAACAGAAAAGAGATAAGAAGTGGTAAGAGGTAAGACTGATGGGTAGATGGGAGTAAGATGATAAAACTCCCATAGTGACATGACAATGGATTTGTATGTAGTTTTAAAGATAAATAAGAACTTCCCCAAGATCTATTAGCAGAGGAATGTTAAGATCAGTTTTGATTCTGAGTGCGTAAGTTTGAGGCAAGGCTGTGGTAAGAGCTCATTCAGGAAGTAAATAGAATAGTCCAAGCGGTTTGCATCAAAAGCCTACACTTGGAAACAGTGGGGATAGCGGTGAGGAGTGGATTGCTAAATTCACGAACCGACATGACGTGAGGCAGAAGGAGTTAAGAAATGATGTCTTTTCCAGTTGGGTGACTAGATAGACGCTGCTGCCTCAGAGGATACAGGAATGAGGAGCAAGTTCTTGGGATTAAAGGTGCATTAAGTTTGGGGTATGATGACGCTGTGGGATCAGCTAGACATGTATGGAAATATAGTTCTTATGTCCAGAAGACACGATGAAGTTTATCGCATAGGTTTACATACTGTTGGCATAGAGTTGAAGCCCTATGAAAGGATGTGTGTCATCATGAGGAAGTAGCCAAAGACAGAAGAAAAAGGAGAGAAATTACAGATGAATACAGATGACGGAGCGAGGATGCACAGGAGGCAGGATCAAGGGCATAGAGCAGGGATAGATAAATTAGATTTGAAAAGTTATTTCCCAATGAGGGCAGGGTGTCAGCAGGAATTTGGGAGGGACACAGATAGTACTTCTCAACTCTATTATTACCAAGTAATAGTAGCAAAAATCGACTATTGAGTCCCTGTTGAGGGCCTGACATGGCTGACTGGATGTATGTACATAGATGGCTCTAAAAAGAAAGGTGATGTGGAGGAGGAGCACGTGATCAATGATTTCTGGTACACCCTTATTTAAAATTCAATTCTGCTTTTAGACCATAAGTTTCTTTATACTTTCGACCTTTTGGTTCAGGATATGTGGTCCCTTACTGACACTGCTCCTAATAAAAATGAATAGAAGATAAGCAAAATATCTCCATCTCCGAGGTGTCAACTTGGTTCAACTAAAGAGGTATCTGCTTGGAAAAAATGTCAAGAGCAACATGTCTTTTAAAACTCTAGGGATCTTCCAAGACTGAACCAGGAAGAAATAGAAAATATGAACAGAACAATCACAAGCACTAAAATTGCAACTGTGATTTAAAATCTTCCAACAAACAAAAGCCCAGGACCAGATGGCTTCACAGGCGAATTCTATCAAACATTTAGAGAAGAGCTAACACTTATCCTTCTCAAACTCTTCCAAAATATAGCAGAGGGAGGAAATCCCAAACGCATTCTACGAGGCCCCCATCACCCTGATACCAAAACCAGACAAAGATGTCACAAAAAAAGAAAACTACAGACCAATATCACTGATGAACATAGATGTAAAAATCCTCAACAAAATACTAGCAAACAGAATCCAACAGCACATTAAAAGGATCATACACCATGATCAAGTGGGGTTTATCCCAGGAATGCAAGGATTCTTCAATATATGCAAATCAATCAATGTGATAAACCATATTCACAAATTGAAGGAGAAAATTCATATGATCATCTCAGTAGATGCAGAAAAATCTGTCGACAAAATTCAACACCCATTTATGATAAAAACCCTCCAGAAAGTAGGCATAGAGGGAACTTACCTCAACATAATAAAGGCCATATATGACAATCCCACAGCCAACATTGTCCTCAATGGTGAAAAACTGAAACCATTTCCACTAAGATCAGGAACAAGACAAGGTTGCCGACACTCACCACTATTATTCAACATAGTTTTGGAAGTTTTAGCCACAGCAATCAGAGAAGAAAAAGAAATAAAAGGAATCCAAATCGGAAAAGAAGAAGTAAAGTCATGTCACTGTTTGCAGATGACATGATGCTATACATAGAGAATCCTAAAGATGCTACCAGAAAACTACTAGAGCTAATCAATGAATTTGGTAAAGTAGCAGGATACAAAATTAATGCACAGAAATCTCTTGCATTCCTATACACTAACGATGAAAAATCTGAAAGTGAAATTAAGAAAACACTCCCATTTATCATTGCAACAAAAAGAATAAAATACCTAGGAATAAACCTACCTGTATGCAGAAAATTATAAGACACTGATGAAAGAAATTAAAGATGATACAAATAGATGGAGAGATATACCATGTTCTTGGATTGGAAGAATCAACATTGTGAAAATGACTATACTACCCAAAGCAATCTACAGATTTAATGCAATCCCTATCAAACTACCACTGGCATTTTTCACAGAACTAGAACAAAAAATTTCACAATTTGTATGGAATCACAAAAGACCCCGAATAGTCAAAGCAATCTTGAGAAAGAAAAACGGAGCTGGAGGAATCAGGCTCCCGGACTTCAGACGATACTACTAAGCTACAGTAATCAAGACAGTATGGTACTGGCACAAAAACAGAAATATAGATCAACGGAACAGGATAGAAAGCCCAGAGATAAACCCATGCACATATGGTCACCTTATCTTCGATACAGGAGGCAAGAATATACAATGGAGAAAAGACAGCCCCTTCAATAAGTGGTGCTGGGAAAACTGGACAGCTACATGTAAAAGAATGAAATTAGAACACTCCCTAACACCATACACAAAAATAAACTCAAAATGGATTAAAGACCTAAATGTGAGGCCAGACACTATAAAACTCTTAGAGGAAAACATAAGCAGAACACTCTATGACATAAATCACAGCAAGATCCTTTTTGACCCACCTCCTAGAGAAATGGAAATAAAAACAAAAATAAACAAATAGGACATAATTAAACTTAAAAGCTTTTGCACAGCAAAGGAAACCATAAACAAGACGAAAAGACAACCCTCAGAATGGGAGAAAATATTTGCAAATGAAGCAACTGACAAAGGATTAATCTCCAAGATTTACAAGCAGCTCATGCAGCTCAATATCAAAAAAACAAACAACCCAATCCAAAAATGGGCAGAAGACCTAAATCGACATTTCTCCAAAGAAGATATACAGATTGCCAACAAACACATGAAAGAATGCTCAACATCATTAATCATTAGAGAAATGCAAATCAAAACTACAATGCTATATCATCTCACACAGGTCAGAATGGCCATCATCAAAAAATCTACAAACCATAAATGCTGGAGAGGGTGTGGAGAAAAGGGAACCCTCATACACTGTTGGTGGGAATGTAAATTGATACAGCCACTATGGCGAACAGTATGGAGGTTCCTTAAAAAACCAAAAATAGAACTGCCTGCGAGTTCTATTCTGCCACAATACATAGGATTGATAGGGAACAGAAAACATGCATTGCAATATGTTTATCATAATTCATAATTCCATTCAAGATAATACTTTTCTAATTAGTTTTATAAGTACAATTTGTACTCTGTCTCTAGGGCATTTCAAGGCATTAGCCTTGAAAAATAATTCCAAGAACTGTTACATACAACCCACTCATATTTCTCTCATATGTCAGACAAAATTCACTTGAGCGTCGGTCAGTGAATGACAGTTTTCGAGCAGCTCCTGGGTATAAAGTTCGGGGTGCATATTCTACCAACGACCATGGTACGGGCTTAGGATTTAACATGACCTTGGCCATCCTGCTTTAGTGTCCCAGATGGAAAGGACAGTCTACAATCAATAAACCCACTGGAACAGGACTGAAGAATGGCTCACTGCACTGATGTCCATCTTGGTTTTACCCCAATAAGAATGTCCTCTCAGGAACCTCTCCCACTTGACCAGCTTCCTGTCTTCAGGTCTGATAGGATCTGAATGCTGACTATGCTTTGGGATGGGGTTTTAAAGAAAACTCATAACATCATCAGGGCTTTGTGTGGACCTAGGGGCTGGGAGGGTACTTCACTCAGTGCCTGCTTCTTTCTTACCCTTGTTTGAACTTCCTGGTATTATTTATGCTCACCTTCCTCCTCCTCATGGGAAGTTCCTGGAAAGCTGGAACTGTGAATTCCACTTTGGGTTTTCCCTTTCCACTTTTGGTTGCCAGACTAAGCTTGGTGCCTTGCACAAAGTTGGGTACTATTTAAATGCCTGCTAAACATTAATAATTAGTGTTCTAACTAAAATATTTTTTATTTTGTTAACATATTTTAATTTATTTGATATTAAATGTATACTTAAATTTTCTTCTAGATCCAACACTTGCAAATGATCTATCTGCTAAGGACTAAAATTCATTAATTTTCTTGGTTCAAAATTCACTGACAAAAATGATCAAAAGATCCAAAGCACAAAGGGATATAAGTAAACACTGTGCCATTGGATATTGTCTACAGTAGCCAAATATTTTACTGGATTAGTAATCTTGTATAACATTGAAGGAATTCCAATAGTCAGAGCAGTTAGTGCAATATGTCAAGGGCATAGTGACGTGGAAATGCTTGTTCATACAGTCTATTAGGGGCAAGTTCCTCTTTCAAATGAACGTGTAAATCTTAGTAAAGTCAGGAAGGGTGAACGCTTAAGTGGTTCTCCTTTCTCATTTTTAAAAAAATGTATTTGACTACAAATAGCAAAATACATTGTGTGTGTGTTGGGGGGAGCAGGTGTGAACTGAGAGAAGGTGTGGGACAAGGCCCCCATACATCATCCTTGAGCTATTAAACTTGATATTTGCAGGACGAGGATCATTCTTTTTTAAGAGAAATGTCCCACATTTTTTTTCATCATTTCTTTCAAGGAAATCCTTGGGTGAAGCATCACAATAGTTTTATTTATCATTGTAAGAAGTTTGAGCAACATTCCTTTTGGTAGCATACAGGGTTATAATTCAAAATGGGTGTTTACAGACGTCACATGTCTGGGTAAGTTTAGCAAGCCCGGTGAATCTGTAAGTCCCTGCACTCTGGTTCCCCTTTCAGAGTCTAGTGTGTTTCCTGCACACTTGACCTTTCTTGAGAAGGATTCTACTATGAAATCCAGTTGTCCAGCTTCTTAATATTGTCACATGAATACGTACATATACACACATATATCTACATATTTCATATATATACCTCACTACTTTCCTTCAAACAAATTTAGTAGATCCATAAACCAAAACAAAAAAATTCATATTCTCAATATAAAAGAACCAAAAGTACCACTAATAAATTCTATTCATCAGTAGGGATTTGTTTGGGGGATGTTATGGTATAAGAAAAATATTTTTTAAAAACAAAATGAAAATTCCTGATGTAATGTTATTCTAACTGAAAAAAAATCATGAAGTAAACATTTGTATAATGCACTAAATTACCGTTTTAGACATAACCTTCTATATTTTGCACATACTATTGAAAACCTTTATACTAGTCAGTGACCAAAACCTACTGACATACATAAAACAGAAACAACCTTCTCTCACACACAAAACCCTCCAGGCCCCTGAAACATGCGTAGATTTTTATTTATTAAAGGGAACGCTTTCAGCTACAAAGCTGTGAACTGGCCATGACTGAATTTCAGTTTCAGCAGGAGCCCATCCTTTAAATAGCAGATGATGGACTCACAGGATCTTTCCACTGAATGTTTTTCTGAATCTCTTTCCTGTGTCTCAGGCTCTCTGCTGTAACCATACTCCTTGTATGATGCATCCAGTCCCAAGACAAGTAGATACTGAACCATAACAAAGTCCATTAACCTTTTCACCCAGCTCCGCAGGCCCAGCAGGAGACAAGAAAACAAACCGACAAATAACTCTTAGGAGTCCACGGCCAACGACCTCCTCACACCAGTCATCTCCACTTAACACTGGCCAACACAATTATGGATTAAAGCTCCAGCATCCATCCTATAACCCCCACGTAACATGAAAGCTATGCCCAAGGGAAGAAACTCGAGGAGATGCCTGCCTTGTGACACTGCAGTTACAATCGGGGAGGTCTGCGTCCACACAGCCGTCCTCTGCCATCCTCAGGGCACACGGATCTTCCGCCACCACCATGAAGTTTCCACTCGCAAAAGTCAGGTTTGCAGAGCAAAAGGCTAAATCCTGCGTGGGGATGAAAGTTTCCCCGGTCTGTGTATGGAAGTATGAAAATGCTCACTCCAGACAAATGTTGGTAAGTCTCTGCCTGACAATATGACACTGAGCAGTGAGTGACAAGTGGTCATGTTTCTAAATAAAACCTACATTCATTAACATGTGCCAGGCTTGATCTCCTGGAATGTAGGCCACGAGTGTAAGAAGGGAAAAGGCTCAGGGTAATCTGCTAGGAGGGGGAGGCTCCAGGTCTAAAGAAAGAAGGGTATCGAAAATAAGACCGGCTGCAGACACTGCCATTCTGGAAGGACCTTCGACTTTTCTCGCAGGCAGTTTAAGTTGGAAAAGATATTTGCAAAGATAAATGACCCAAATGCAAACAAGCAAAACCTCGACAAGTACGGTGCCAAACTGTAGTAGCAAAAAGGAGCAACTGCTTTTTTTCTTCAGTCTGATTTGCCAGTTAAGTGGTGTCAAGTAGGAGTTTTAGGGGCTGTTTGGGAAGATGGGATGGACAAGATATTCTGTGGGAAAGTGCTTGCTCTTCACCTTTAAAAAGACTATTTGAGCATGAAAAGTAATGAAGAAATACTATTCTCCTCTTACATAAACCTTTGTCCTTTTAAAAATAATGATATAAAGTGACAAAAATAACATGTTCATTTTAAGGTAATTTTAAAAAGGATCTGTTCATTTGCTTGGTGGAATCTCAGATAACTTTTTTTCTTTTGTGAATTTCAAGAGTTTCTAAATTTTCTGCACTGACTCTATATAAATTTCATAATTTAAGCTTTTAAAGAAAATAAGCTCCCAAATTACTCATTACTGGTAATTTAATAAAAAATGACTAATGCTGTCTGCTTTAAATCCTTTTTGGATTTTAACATACATACACACAAATAAATTACAAATAAATAAATAGATAATGAACATTTGCTAAGTTTTTTTTTTTTTTTAAATGCCAATATGATGAATTGCAACTAAAATAAAACAAAGCATTTGGTTCTGGTTGTGTGAGTTGACTGCTTTTAAAATAGTAATACATTTTCTTTATGAAAGAAACAAACCTGCATTTTACATTTAAAAAATTCTAGACAACTTGGTTATAAATAAAATTATTTTAAAAATCCTGCTACTTAAAGATATACTATTGTGAATTCTTTATAAAACAATCACTCCACTGATATATTATTTTTATCAGGAATGTAAATATGTAAATTTGGCTAAAGGAATATATTGGTCATAATTCCATAACAGTAGACAAATTTGTTTTTTCTTGATTATGACTAACATTTAAAAAACTTAGATCTTTAAAAATATTTATTGCCATTATTTCCTTAGTTTAATTCCCTTTTACTTTATATAGTTTTTCCCATGGGTTAATTTTTTTTTCCATGTTCATTATCCTTAGCACAATATATTTATTCTAATGAATTAAACATAAGGCAAGGCTTTAAAGACACAATTATTGTAGTACCAAAAGACGGCAATAATATCAATTTCCAGCAATAGGGAAAATACTGGATAAATCACGTTATATAAATGGAATGTGGAATGTTCTGTGGAATGAACTGTGGAATGCTCTGCAGCCGTCTAAAAGAATAAGACTGGCGCATACAGTGTTTTATAGTATACATGGTCCTGTCCCCTATGTTGTCTCATTGGAGATGCGGCAGTTGTTTTAATGAACATTTTGAAAATGAGGAATATAGGGCTCAGAGAGGTTATACAGTTAAGCCCTAGGTCACACAGCTGGAACAAGGTGAACTAAACCTAGGACTCTTGATTAGTTCTTGGTCATTTCCTTGCTTGCTGCATCAAAGAATTCCTGATGCTGGCTTGACGTTTCTGAATGGATCACCATGAGGTAATACCAGCCACAAATTCCAAGAATTAAGTTTTCTTTTTCCTCTAGTTTGGGCAGAACTCCCATTAGACTGAAACCCCTTCTGAAGGCAGCTGCTACAACTTTGCAAAGCCTTCCTTGTACTGCACAAGCCTCTAAACTCCCTCTGGGATGACAGCTGACATTTGTTGACTGAGCACTTCACTGGGCTAAGTGGTTTACAGGTACCACCTCATTTAATCCTCCTGATAACCTTTTACACCGTAATAAGTAATTTGCCAAACATCACAGTGTAGGTGAAGCAGAAACACCTTATAATTCAGGCAAAAGCCCTAAGCCCAGGCTCTGCTATATTCTTATCTGTATGTAGGGCACATTTCACACACTATGTCTCAGATTGAGAAACTCAACAAATACTGGAGTGATAATTATATGCAAAGAACTATGTTAGGTTCTGGGATTACTGTGGCGATCAAGTTAGATACTTACATTTCAATAGAGGAAAGAAACTTTAAACAATCTATCACACGAGATATTTATTATAATCAAGAGAAATGCTATGGACTCTGTACAGAAAGCCTACTGAGCAGATAAAAAGAATCTAATCTAATCTAGAGAAAAGGAGGATCGTGAAGAAGAACTAGGGGCTGGCCTGGCCAGACAGAGGAGAGAGAGCGGGCAGAAGTAACAGAAAGGGGAAGGCCCTGAGGTGAGGAGTCACGTGTATCCTCACTTTATCTTTTACCCCTTTTTGGTTGGGAACCATTTTCTTTTTCATCTTTACATCCCAGAGGGGTGTCTGCAAACTATGTCTGGCCACCTGTTTTGGTAACAAAATGTTACTGGAACCTGTTACGCTTCTCTACACACTGCCTAAGGCTGCTTTTGTGATTCAATGGAAGAGGGCTTTGTCAGGGACTGTTCAGCCCACAAAGCCTAGATTATTTACCATATGGCCCCAAGCAGAGAGTTTGCCAGCTTCTGCCCTGTAGCAACATGCAGAGGAAGTACTTCATAAACAGGAGGCATTCCATAGTTTTTAAAAATTACATTTGTTTTTACTTTTATACAATGTTGAAGGGAATTATAATTAAAACACAGATTAAAAACAACCAGTCATAAGGGACCACATATTGTATGATATCGTGTATGTGAACTGTCCAGAACAGGTAAACCTAAACAGGCAGGAAGTGGATTAGTAGTTACCTGGGGCTGGAGGAAAAGGAGGGAGGGCAGAAAGGAAAAAAGGGGTTAAAGTTTTTATTTGGGGGTGACGAGAATGTTTTAAAATTGATTATGGTGATGGATGCACAGCTCGGTAAATACACTAAAAATCAGTGAATCGTATACTTTTGATATATGAGTTGTATGGTGTGTGAATTGTATCTCAATAAAACTATTATTAAAAAAAAAAAAAAGAACCAAATAACTAATGTGTACTTTGTTTTTGGTGATGGGTATTTAGGTTTGGTAGAGGAAAGAAGAATGTCCTTATATTAGAGAGTCCAGTTAACTTAAAAAAAGTCATTACAGCAGGGCAAACAACTTGAGTCTGACGTTCCTAGATACCAAGATGGGAAATGTTTAACAATGTATTCTCTATTATTAGACGCTCTGAACTACTGATGCTAAAAGGCATTTTCTGTTAGTGCTAGGCGCTGGAAAAATTGCCATGTGGGTTTTTGCATAAGGTCCACTGATAAAATGAGAGCTAGAGTCCTCGAAGACAGTTTTACAGAAATTACAGTTACACCAATTTTTTTTTACAGAAATTACAGTTACAGTCAAATTATGTTGACTCTTAATGAAAGCTAAAGGCTCAGAAATGCTTTTAATTATCTAGGCCAGCACTGATCAACAGAACTTTCTGAGATGATGAAAACGTTCTGTGTCTGCAGTATCCAATAAGGTAGACAGTATCCTCGTGTGGTTATTGAGCATTGGAAATGTGCCTAGTGCAACTGACTGTAATTAAAATTAAATTCTAATTTAATTGGGGGCTTCCCTGGTGGCTCAGTGGTTAAGAATCCGCCTGCCAATGCAGGGGACACCCGTTCGATCCCTGGTCCGAGAAGATCCCACATGCCGCAGAGCAACTAAGCCCGTGCGCCACAACTACTGAGCGTGTGCTCTTAGAGCCCGAGAGCCACAACTACTGAGCACATGTGCCACAACTACTGAAGCCCACGCGCCTAGAGCCCGTGCTCCACAACAAGAGAAGCCACCGCAATGAGAAGCCCACGCACCGCAATGAAGAGTAGCCCCCGCTAGCTGCAACTAGAGAAAGCCGGCGCACAGCAACGAAACCCAACACAGCCAAAAATAAATAAATAAAATAAAATAAAAATAAAAAATAAAATCAGATTGTTTAAAAATAATTCTAATTTAATTGTATTCCATTTCAACTCATTTAAATTGCCACATGTATCTAGTGACTGCTATACTGAACTGAGTAGGTCTAGAAAGTATACTATAACATTATCCATTGAGCCCTAAAAATAACTGAGCTAATTTTTTTGTTATCCTAAAAAGCTGACAATGCTTGGTGACAGTCAGTTTAAAAATTCAAAGCAAAACATATCTACTTTGTACTTAGAATCGTCTAAGTTAATCCACTAGTAATAGGAATCTGACTCAAAGTTATGCATTCTATTTGTATATAACAGGTTATTATCAGTGAATCTTCTTTCTTTTTTCCACCTTTCTGTTAGCTGGGAAGCTGTTCACCTGAAAACATGATCATCTTCAAAAATTACCTCTCCATTCCCAAGAGCATCAAAACAACATAAAAACATACAAAGGCATAAGTTACGTTCTGTTTCAATGAATCCATGTTAAAAAAATTTGGAAGAAGGAAGAGTAGTGAATGAGACTGAATCATAGAAACTTAGTATTTCAGCTGGCAGGTCATAGTTGAAGATGGGTGTGAAAGACAGTCATCGTGCCTGTGCACTAGCACAGGCAATAAACCAAAAAGTGGAAAGCAAATGTGATGGCTGAGTGTCATTTAGGAGAGGCTTCAAGGAACTATGAATTCAGTGTGGCATTAAACCTCAGGACAAATGAATGGTCAAAATGTCATCTGGTCTACGCTGGAAGGAGACAATTAGAAATGGACAATATATATATTACATCTGTGTATGATGAGATTCTACAAAAGTAGGAACATATGAGCATTTTAGTGACTAAAATGCAAGCCTGTGTACCCTATATTTAATTGATTCAAATTTACTAACGTGTCTTTGGAAAAATAAACTAAATAACACCTAGAAAATTCTTGATTGAAAAACGAGATAGAAAAGTTACAAATAAACATGACTTTGAGGAGTAAACACCTAACTCATGTGATGTAACGCTGGCTAACAGCAGGGCATACACCAAACTAGCTGCTTGTGATTAAATTATATTAAATTAAATTTAAAACATTTTGACTTAGTACAACCCCATATTCCACACCACTGAACCAACTAAAAATTAGAAAAGGATATTAACTAGTTTAACTGGATTACATGGAAATGAAAGCCAATCCATGAGTCATAATCTGACTGAAAAAAATCCAGGGATGTTTACCAAGTGGGTGGCTTCCCTAAGAAGGGTATTTATAGCACAAAGGGCTAAAGCAGAAACTAACACACCATTGTAAAGCAATTATACTCAAATAAAGATGTTAAAAAAATAAAATAAAATAAAAAAGGGCTTCAGTTCCTCCCTCTAAAATAAGATTTGGTTATCAGTGACTGAGAAGCGAGGCTAAACACAGCACTGGGGTTCTAAAATCTACCAATGCCTAAATACTTACAGTAGTTTAAGCTGCACCGTTAAGTTTCCATCTCTTTATAGTACTTTTACTAAGGCATTTAGCACATCATTTTACTGGATTTCTTCACATGTCTAAATTCCCACTATGAACTCCTTGAAGAAAGGGCCTCAGTCTTTGTACCTCCTATACCTCTCATAGTTGCTGTCAGTACTTCACAAAGGACTGGGAAATTAGATTGTAGAAATAAATAACAGAACCTGACTTCCTTTTAACTGCAGTCTCTAGAACAGGGACAAAGAAGTCATAAGCTTGGCAGGTAGGAGCGTGTAGTATTCTAGGGCATGGGCTGTAGAGTCAGAGAATACAGACTCTGCCACTCAGCACGTGCATGACCAGGGGCAAGCCTGAGCCTCAGCATTCCGCATCTGGAAAATGGGTATAATTATAATACCCACCTCAAAGAATGTTGTGAACAGCACACGAGAAGATGTACATGAAGTCTTTAGCATGGTCATTGCTACAAACTAAGGGTTTAGTAAATGTTAGCTATTATAATACTACCGTTAAACATTTTAAAAATTGGTAAACATTTATTCCATTTTTGTTTCATTCTCACTAAAACAAATTATAATCTCACCTTCTTAAATGAGACCCTCTTTGATAACTCCTTTATAGAAAAAGAAATATACTAAATGTTTTTAAAATCCACACATGGACTTGCCATGCCCATATGAAGTTTTTGTGGGCACACAGTATTCAAAAGGCACTATTTCATGTCCACCTTCATGCAGCATGGCTAAGGAAAATAATCCGGATTTTTAAAAAAGTGTATTTTGGGATAGCTCCCAAATGGCTGTGAATCAGAAGCATGTGTAACATTCCAACTCTCCTAACTGCCATAAAGAAGATTATCCATTCAAATATTCAAGTATTCATTCATACATTCATTCAAATATTTATTGAGCCCCAACTGCATTCAGGTACTGTTCTTGGTGCTTGTGATATACAGTGAATAGAATGGACAAAGATGCCTGCCCTCATGGAGGCTACATTCCAACATGAAGCAAAGTTCACCTCAAATAAAGCATCTACCTAGCCCTTCCCTTTAAATAATAACCCTTATGTCAAATAACACAGTGCTTCATTCAATCATATCAGATTTCTATATTGCTAGTAAAGATCCTTAGATACTTTTTCTTTTTGACTTTTATCCCTTTCGCTCACCCTGCCCTTCCGCAACAGAAACTGAATGTAACATTCCTCAGATATGAGGTAGACACTTATAGCTATCACTAGAGCTAAGTACAAAATTACAGTAATGCAGCAGATTATTTTTACGTCTAAGCAGAATGGTAATTAGATTTATTCCCACATGTTGCTAATCAAAAAGACAGTAGGAATGTGATTTTATATATATATATGTATATATTAATTAAATATACTATATTTATATAATTATATATATATATATATTTTGCCACTTCAGACAAACACACCCTCCACAGATACTGGTCAGCAGTTTCACTTTCTTCCTTATAGGAAGTTGAGTACTATGAAGCCCCAGAATAAAGAATTTTCTCTTGGGAATGGATTTTGTTTGGATATGACTTTCCCTCTTTCAGTTAAATGCAAACACCACTGAATTTATGAAATAAGAAGGAGAATTTTAAAGTTAACGAAAGTGACATTTATGAGACAAGCATGAACTAAAATGGTGGCATAAAGAACACAGAGATTTATTGGACGATCTTTAGCTGAAATGGAAGGCGGCCTGAATGCTTTGAGATTCTGCATGTGTGTCCTATTGACTAAGGTCCTTTTTACCTGGCTGCCATCAGGTCCAGGAGGTGCTGCCATCGGTCATTGATCTTCCCGAGCTTGTATTCAATCTCAGATGCTTTGCTTTCATGGCTGGCTCGGGCAAGTCGTTCTCCCATTTGCTGGAGCTGTATTTTGTTCTCTTGGGCAATGGCAATTTCCTCTTGATAATCCTGTGTAATAAATGGCAATCACAGAGGTCAGAAAGCATATTCTTGATTCATTCAGTCTGGCTCTACTAGAAACATGATAATTACAGTTTTCTACTGCTTGGAAATAGTTCGGGCATAAGGAACACTGTGTGAATATGAGTCCCAGTACACAAGAATTAGTGGTACCTGTTATTTTCGGTATGTAGGCAAAGTCCAGATTGAATTTTTATACAGATGTTCTTAAAGGAAATGGGGGTGCTTTCCATTTACTTAAAATGGGCATTAAAAAAAGCAATAAAAGTATATACATAGAAACAAAAGGCAAAACTTGAAGGATTCAATGCTGGGAAGTTACACCTTGTTGCTGTAATCACCAACCACGTGTTATATTTAGAATCAATCCTCATACAAATAGCTGACAAGATGCTAATAAGATGTGTGACTATGTGTGTATATGTAAATGTATATATGTATGTGTATGTCAACTGTTACTTGTGCAGAATGATTTAAAAGACTACTTTCATTTTAAAGAGCTGTCCTCTATACAGTGTCAATATTTTACAGCACATAAATCATTGGCAAATTAACTCTCAAGAACAATAACCATCTTAGAGGATCAATGGGTCTCAAACCTTCCTCATTTATCCAGTTTCTGTAGTAGCTCCTCTTAAAGATTGTTTTAGGTAAGAAGGACAGGCTCTCAGTGTGGTCTATAGTAACAGAAAGGCCACTGAACAGTATGATTTAAGTGATGATGAAAGGACATCTCCCCTTGACCCCTACCTGTCCCCCCACCCTCCCCCCAGCCTCTGGACCAATTGATCCTCTTACTTTCTTGCCATAGTGACAGCATCCAAACTTTAGAATCACCTTTTTCATTTCTGGCTTAAGCTCCTGTTAGGCAGCAAATATTTTCTCAGCAAAATAATATACCAAGACAGATATTATAGGAATACGGATATCTTCACCTTCTATTGCTCTCAAGTTACCTTGGTAACAGGGCTACCCTCTCAAATCAGTTATCTAAGTAAAAAGGGCCCCAAAGAATGGATGGAGCCGGTGAAATTTTATTCTACTGCAGTTGTGAGTGCTTCCTCAGGCCCAGAACCTCCACCTACTCTCCTTTCTATGTTACTTCAAGCCCATGGGAGTCAAAGACCAATATACCAGGTCCATTTCTTAATAGTTATAATGTGTTATTACAAATTTGAGATGATATTACTGAGAAATGTTTATTTCAAAGGAATTATGCCAAGCTTAAAATAGTATTTATAGTAAAATAATACTCTTAGGTTGTCTTTTAAAGTACAACGTTGAGTGTTAATGCCAGTAGGTACCCATACCATGGGTACAGTCTGTTTATTAATTTCTTTTTCTTAAGTTGTCAAAATTACCAAGCCTCCATGTTATCTTTCTTTACAAAAGAGATACCACATGGGGTAAGCTCATAAAGACTTTATTTTAAAGTCCATAACTTATTATATATACAGAATGGTATAGTTGATATTTTAAAAATTATTCCAAATGTTACCAAATAGTATAACAAAATTATCTGTGTGTCAAGCCCCCAAAATATGCATCTTAAATTTCATGATAAAACCAATCAGAGTATAAATGCATTTAATTAAAATTTATTCTATAGAAAACTTCACTATAATACCTATTATACATTAATCATGTCTGGTAGAACATTATCTGACACCCAGAAACCAGCAAAGGGCAGAGCTTTTAGCAGATGCTGAAATGAAATCTGTATCATCTCAGCCCACAGTTTAAAGGTTTGCAATAACAAATATACAAATGCTGATGTTTAGAACTTGCAATTTTAAGTAAACCTATAGAGTTATTCATATCACATACTGGCTCTGGAGTTTTTGTTTTTCTGTGTATATGCCCAAGCAAGTACATGAGAGAAAAATAAACTCCAAAGCCAAGATGTAATATTAATAACTTTGTAGGTAAAGATATTTTTCCTAATAATTATTTCTTTTCATAATGAATGAAGCTATAATTCATTTATTCAGTAAGTAATGACTGAGTACTTATGAAAAGTCAGGCATTGCTCTGGTTGCAGGAGATACAGCAATGAACAAAACAGACAACATCCCTGTTCCCGTGGGGCTTCACTGTAGACAGATAATAAACAAGTAAATCGGGAAAGTGCATTGTACTTCAGATGGTGATATGTACTTAGAAGAGATATAAAATTTAAATGATTAGTTGTTCAAAAACAGTGTGGAAACACCGCTGAAACCATCAAAAACATTTTTAAATGCTAGTAAATTTGACCAGTCCCGTATAGACATGAAAAACGATCTAGATCCATTTGAGCATATAAAATAGTTTAATAATCATACATAGCTTGAAATTAATATGGAGCTAACATTCTCAGGAAAGTCTTCATTCCTGTAACTGTCTATAAATCATGACTTACAGAGAAAATGTCAGTTTAATTGATCCTAGGAATTTTTTCTTTTAGTTCCTCTCTGGTGATTTTACCTCTTTAAAAACAAACAATAAATCAACTATACTTCAAATAAAAACAAAGACAACCAACACACATAAATAATTCCTGCTGAACAGGCAGATAAAATCTAAAAATACTGAACATTATCTATCAGCAGATAACCTGTTTCATCGCGAATTGAAAATATTCTATATATTTTGTATGTAAAGGAGGTCTTTTCAGTCAAGTTTATTTTATATTAAAAAGATAAAATGTTTATACTAGAGTGCTCCTTTCTCAGGAAAGCAGCTAGGAGTAAGGCCATCTTCTGTACCCGTTAAAAGAGCATCTAAGCACATGTAGCCACACATCCCATACCTTCCTGAGCTTCTCAATCATTTCTTCAATGAGAATGTCTCCATTCTGAGAAATTTTGCTTTCCATCTGAGTCAACCATTCGCAAAGCTCCTTGTTCTTTTCACTGAAGACGGCCCATTCATTCAGTCTCTCACTTACTTGCTGCTGCCTTAAGGAGAGCTGAAAAGTTTAAAATGGGAGAAAATGCAAAAGGATAATCAGAGTGGAACTCATACCCTGAGGAAAAGAGCAAATAAACTCTGTTGGGTAGACTAAGATGAGCAGTAGCTGTGCATCTCTTTAGGCCACTGTTCCCTGAGGCCCAGTCCCAGGAGCTCTGCTCTAGCCTAACGAGTTTCACACGTGGGAGACACTGAACCCGCTACTTCCCTCCCGAAGAGCCACATGCACATTCACTTATTAGAGGTTCTGAACAGTCTAGCTTCTCGGGACTTCCCTGGTGGTGCAGTGGTTAAGAATCCACCTGCCAGTGCAGGGTACATGGGTTCCAACTCTGGTCCTGGAAGATCCCACATGCCACGGAGCAACTGAGCCCACGTGCCACAACTACTGAAGCCCACGCGCCTAGAGCCCGTGAGCCACAACTACTGAGCCTGCGAGCCACAACTACTGAAGCCCGGGCTCCTAGAGCCCGTGCTCCGCAACAAGAGAAGCCACCGCAGTGAGAAGCCCGCGCACCGCAATGAAGAGTAGCCCCCGCTCTCTCCAACTAGAGGAAGCCCGCGTGCAGCAACGAAGACCCAACACAGCCAAAAATAAATAAATAAATAAATAAATTTATTAAACAAAAATCTAGCTTCTCACTACAGTTGGTTCTGTGCAGCTATGATACAGGATCATGGAATGTACTTTTACTAAAAAGGAAAGAAATAGGAAAGAAAAGAAGGAATAAGAAAAGGAGGAAGGTAAAGGGCAGAAAAAAAGAAAAGAAGGAAAGAAATACAAAAGAAGGAAGGAAAAGGGAAAAAGGAAAGAAAGAAAAATGAAAGAAAAATTGGGAAGGAGGGAAGAATTAATTGAGCGTCAGGTGTCAAGACAGAGTGGAGTGTCAGTGGAAGAGGCACAATCCCTGATCGGCTCTATCCTGATCACTTTACTTTCAGCAAGTACTTTTATTTCCCTGCCTGCTTTCTATTTTGATTTTTGTATCTTTGTTTCTTTTCTTTTCCCTGTAACAGCTTTGCTGAGATGTAGTTTCCACACCATTTCCTGTTTAAAGTGTGCGACTCAGCTGTTTTCAGGATATTCACAGTTTAAAAGCCACCACCACCAACAATGCTATAACATGTTCATCAATATAAAAAAACCCCAAAACCCCCTGTACCCATCAGTATTCACTCCTTTGCCTACCCCTGCACCCTCCTCCCAACCTTAACCTACTCTCTATCTCTGTGGATTTGTCTATTCTGGATATTTCACATAAATGGAATCATTCGATGTGTTATCTTTGGTGACGGGCTCCTTTCACTTAGCGAAATGCTTTTAAGGTTCATCCATGTTGGAGCATGCATCAGTACTTCATTCCTTTTTATTGCTGAACATATGTTTCCATATAGATATACCACATACTATTTATCAATTTATCTATTGATGGACATTTGAGTTGTGTCCACTTTTTAGCTATTATGAATAATGCTGCTATGAACATCTGAGTACAAGTGTTTGTGTGGACATATGTTTCATTTGTCTTGGGGCATATACCCAGGAGTAGACTTGCTGGGTTATATGGCAACACTACAGATTGTTTTGTAAAGTGCCTGCGACATTTTACATTCCCATCAGTAGTAGGGTTCCAATTTCTCCACATCCTCACCAACACCTGTTATTATCTGTCTTTCGGATTGCAGTCATCCTACCGGATATAAAGTGCTATCTCATTGTGGTTTTGATTTGCATTTCCCTGATGGCTAATGATGTTGAGAATCTTTTCATATTCTTGGCCATTTGTATGTCTTCTTTGGAGAACTATCTGGTCAAATTTCTTGCCCATTTCTTAATTGGATTGTTTTTTATTATTGAGTTTTAATAGTTCTTTATACAATATAGATACAATACGCCTGTTTTCTTATCTCTAGGTCTAGAATGATCCTTTCCAGAATTCTAAAACTTTCTGACATCATAATACTCTTGTCTTTGCAGTGCTGGTTGAGATACTAAGGAATGTTTCTAGTTGAGCTAAACTGCACGTTAGCAAAATAAAATGAGATTTGAGTGGTAAGAAGATGATCCATTTTTGCAGACATTCTAAACAGTCATGTTGATAATGCTAGACATTCTGCCATTCATCCCACCACGTTAAACACCTGAGTTTCAATTTTCCTCTTTCTGGCAATACTTTATTATGAAAAACAACAGACATACAGAAAAGTTGAAGGAATTGTATGGTAAACAGCTATGATATACTCCCTAGACTCTAATACTGTTAACATTTTGCTACATTTTGCTTTAACACATATATTCCTTTATCCATGGATCTATTTTACTCTTCAATGCATTTTGAATGAATTTCCTTTTTTTAAATGAAAATGAAAATATTTCTAAGGTGTTATACACTTCCTAGTTAGCAATTCTGCCTAGGGTTGGCTCTGTTAATGATTAGGTAAATAATATTCAAGGTCCCTCACAGCCCCAAATGTCTGTGATACTACATCCTAGAAAAGAGTGGGAATTAATCACATGAAAAATAATAAAATACCTAGGAATAAACCTACCTAAGGAGGCAAAAGACCTATACTCTGAAAACTATAAGATGCTGATGAAAGAAACTGAAGACTACACAAACAGATGAAAAGAAATACCATGGTCTTGGATAGGAAGAATCTATATTGTTAAAATGACCATACTACCCAAGGCAATCTACAGATTCAATGCAATCTCTATCAAATTACCAATGGCATTTTTCACAGAACTAGAATAAAATAATTTTTAATGTGTATGGAAACACAAAAGACTCTGAATAGCCAAAGCGATCTTGAAAAAGAAAAATGGAGCTGGAGGAATCAGGCTCCCTGACTTCAGACTATACTACAAAGCCACAGTAACCAAAACAGTATGGTACTAGCACAAAAAACAGACACATAGATCAATGGAACAGGATAGAAAGCCCAGAAATAAACCCATGCACCTATGGCCAATTAATTTGCAACAAAGAAGGCAAGAATATATAATGGAGAAAAGACAGTCTCTTCAATAAATGATGCTGGGAAAACTGGACAGCTACATGTAAAAGAATGACATTAGAACATTCTCTAACACCATACACAAAATCAACTCAAAATGGATTAAAGACCTAAAGATAAGACTGGATACTAAAAAACACCTAGAGGAAAACATAGGCAGAACACTTTTTGACATAAATCACAGCAATATCTTTTTGGATCCATATCCTGGAGTAATGGAAATAAAAACAAAAATAAACAGATGGGACCTAATTAAAAGCTTTTGCACAGCAAAGGAAACCATAAACAAAATGAAAAGACAACCTACAGAATGGGAGAAAATATTTGCAAACGATGTGACCAACAAGGGATTAGTTTCCAAAATATACAAATAGCTCATACAGCTCAATATGAAACAAACAAACAACCCAATCAAAAAATGGGCAGAAGATCTAAATAGACATTTCTCCAAAGAAGACATACAGATGGCTAACAGGCAATGAAAAAATGCTCAACATCACTAATTATTAGAGAAAGGCAAATCAAACTACAATGAGGTATCACCTGACCCCGGTCAGAATGGTCATCATCAAAAAGTCTATAAATAATAAGTGCTTGAGAGGGCGTAGAGAAAAAGGAACCCTCCTACACTGTTGGTGGGAATGTAAATTGGTGCAGCCACTATGGAGAACAGTATGGAGGTTCCTTAAAAAACTAAAAACGGAGTTACTATATGACCCTGCAACCCCACTCCTGGGCATATATCTGGAGAAACCTCTAATTTGAAAAGATAAATGCACCCCTATGTTCACAGCAGCACTATTTACAATAGCTAAGACATGGAAGCAACCTAAGTGTCCATCAACAGATGAATGAATAAAGAAGATGTGGTGTGTGCGTGTGTGTGTGTGTGTGTGTGTATACACACACACACACACACACACACACACACACACACACAATGGAATATTACTCAGCCATAAAAAAATAATGAAATAATGCCATCTGCAGCAACATGGATGGATCTAGAGATGATCATATTAAGTGAAGTCAGAGAGAGAAAGACAAATATCATATGATATCACTTATATGTGGAATCTAAAAAACTGATACAAATGAACTTATTTACAAAACAGAAATAGACTCACAGACATAGAAAACAAACTTATGGTTACCAAAGGGGACAGCGGGCGGGTGGGGGGAATAAATTAGGTGTTTGGGATTAACATATACACACTACTATATATAAAATAGATAACCAACAAGGACCTACTGTATAGCACACAGAACTATAATCAATATCTTGTAATAACCAATAATGGAAAAGAACCTGAAAAAGAATACATATATATTCTGAATCACTTTGCTGTACACCTGAAACTAACACAACATTGTAAATTAACTACACTTCAATTAAAAAAATGGTTAAAAAAATACTGAAGAAGTTCTCTCAAAAAAAAAATTTAAATGTTGGGAATTAGACTATGAGTCCAGGATACCTATACCAGGGCCAAGCTTAGTGAGCTGCCTCGATGGCGAACCCCATAACCTGCCATAATTTTTGAAATGCCACCATTAGAAATTCACTCTTTTGAGTTAATATGATCTTTTAAAATAAAAATTTCTCTGGGTAGAGTGACACCGATTAATCCATTAAGTATTTCCCCATTAGTATAATTCAGTTTACCATGAATTTTTCTTTGAGGCAGAAAAATACAGAACAACAGTGCATTTACTTGGTGTGGGTATTGATAGGAATGAGAAAAACCAAGAAAACAAGACTAAAAGTTTTGGAGACAAATTTCACCTACGTTAAGCTCTACCAAGACAGCACTGAAGAGCACAATCCGTCCAGCACCATTTTCCTCTCAATCTCTGACAGCAGAGTGTCATCTGATCTGCTAAGATTTTGAACTTTCTCGTGGATATGACTTTCTTTTTCATTCACAGAGCAGCAGAGTCAGACTGGTATTAAAATTCTGCTTCGATTGATGTCCAAGCTGAAACTATATTTTCATAGTTGAAACTGCCTGAAGCAACTGTTTTTCATGCAAAGGTTAGAAACCCCTGCCTTTCAGACTTCAGACTAACAAGTCTTGCTATGTGCATCGCCTCTCTGCCTCTTCCCCCAAATCTTGGCCATCAGCAAGAATAAATTCTAGGGCTTTTCTCAACCACATCTGCAGGGAAGATGACCACATAACAGAAAAATATTATTACTTTGAGGGGTTAGGTATTACTCTGATTTCAGAGACAGGGATAGAGGAGGTCAGACAAATTTGAGGCATTTGTTTATATCAATACAAAATAGAACCAGCAAAGGGATTCCCTGGTGGTCCGGTGGTTAGACTGGAAAGACTCCACACTTTCACTGCCGAGGGCCGGGGTTCAATCCCTGGTTGGGGAACTAAGATCCTGCAAGCTGTACGGCATGGCCAAAAAAAAAATAAAAAAAATAAAAAAAGGACCAGCACCAGCAAAGCTTGAATCTTTGATACAGGTTGTAATATAACATTATGATCAAATATCCAGAGGCAGATGAGGTTCAAACACAATCTCCATCACTTACTAATGGTATGACCAGGGCAAGGTTACTCATCTTTCTTAAGCTTTACTTTTGTCATTTGTAAATTAATCTTTCATTTGTTCTAAAATTCATTAAACAAATGTTTATGGTTTGCAGTAAACATGTGTCTACTATGTGCCATGCACAGTCTTATGCACTGGAATACTGTAAGCTCATAATAGAATATATTCTTCAAACAAGAAAATAATTTTAGAAAGTGACCGGTAGATCCTAAAGATTTAACAAAAGTTCAGCCTACTTAACTATATATGACAACAGGGCATCATTTGCGTTTTTAATATTTTTTTCTCCTGACACCCATGTATTCAATAAGCAGCTTAAATATATATTTCTAGTCTTTCTCACAATCCATACAAGTGTTGCTTTCATTTCATTTGCTCATGTAGAGCAACAGTTGAAAGAAGAAACAGGTAGGCCACAAGCTCTGGTTACAAACTGGCGCCCAAAGCTTTTCAAAAGATTTAAATTAATAATGGGGACCGAATTTTCCTTTTGGTTTGTAAAACTAATATTTAGGCTGTACGATAAGTGAACTTTACCATCGTTGTCTTTGAGTTCAGTGGAAACCCTTACATTACTTATCAGTTTAGCACATATTTACGTTTTCTCAAGGGTATAAACACGCTGCACTGCCAACAGCTGACAAACACCAGCTAAAACCTCCAGAGCGTGAGGCAGCTGAACAGGAAACACATCCTCTTCTGCTTCAAATATTTTTACCATGACAATTTGAAAGAACACCGAGCAATTACAATGATGATATATTTATATCTCAACTGGAATTACACACAGCTCTACAAACCAAAACAGGAATAAAAGCAAATACAAGCCACGGCTGTACACAGGCACAACAAACAATTTGGTGAGTCTCTCTGAAGACAGGATGCTTTTCTCCATTACCTCTACTCTGCGACGCTTATGTACAGTGCGGCCTCCTCCTCCTTGCCTGCAGCCCCAGTCAATCCGGACCTCTGACCGATTGCTTCTACTGGAATATGAACACACTACTTGGTCTTTAACACAGGGATTATGCCATGTTTCTCTAAAGTTTTTAACTTTTAAAATGAGACATAGGCACAAGCTCGTTTCCTTTTGCGGTTTCATACTTGACAGAAGTTCTCCGGAAACACTAACTCAGGAAGTAGTAACTGGTCTATATTTCTCCTTACAGTTATACCCTGACACCATTGGTATGAATACACATGACTAAACTCTCACTGGTTTAAATAATGTTGTTTAGACTGAAGTAATGTGAGACAAGTATGCTTTAGCTTCATGCCTTAACACACTCAATATAGAAAGTTTCTAGAAACACTATGTTTCTGCTTCCTCTTTCTTTTTTAACTTGTCTAGTCTACTCACAGGTGCAAGGTATTAATCTCTTTACAGCATGTTACATGATCAACAGGAGCTTTCAAAATGTATTTCTAAACAGACTGTTGCCTAGATATGTTTAAGTCTGGTAAGCAATTTTACAACATATAAACTTTTTTTTTCTTTTCTCCTTTTCTAGCTTTAGTGAGATGTAAGTGACGTATAACACTGTGTAAGTTTAAGATGTACAACATGATGATTTGATATTCATATGTATTGTGAAATGATTACCACAAGGTTAATTAACATCTCTATCACCTCACATAATTACCATTATATGTTGTGTGGTGAGAACATTTAAGATCTACTCTCTTAGCAACTTTCAAATATATAATCCAGTCTGTTAACAATAGTCCCCATGCTGTACATTAGATCCCTGGAACTTATTCATCTTGTAACTGGAAGTTTGTGTCCTTTGTACCTGGTGGCATTCTCACATAGTACCAGTTTTCCTAAACCAAAAAGTATTGCATAATCATAATCTTCTTACCCTCCTAAATATTCAGAAACCTTTTCATTATTTTACATTTAGAGGAACATAAGATATAAAATAATATCCTAAAGTCTTGTCTTAATAATCAACAGTAGAAACACTCAGCTGTTTTAGGCACTGGAGATGCAAAGAAAGGGTTTGTCCTCAAGGGCTTCATGGTCTTGAACTCAAGTCACAGGCATTAAAAAAGAAGAAGGAGAAGGAGAAGGAGAAGAAGAAGAAGGAGAAGGAAGAGGAGGAGGAGGAGGAGAAGGAGAAGAAGGGGAAGAAGAGGAAGAGGAAGAAAAGAAGAAGAGGAAGAAGAAAAAGAGGAAGAAGGAGGAGAAGGGGAAGGGGAAGAGGAGGAGGAAGAGGAGGAGGAGGAAGAAGAAGAAGAAGAAGAAGAAGAAGGAGAAGGAGAAGAAGAAGAAGAAGGAGGAGAGGAAAAAAGGAACAATGCACTGTCACATGATGGCATAGACCAAAAGGGAAACAAGCGTTCAGAGTAATAGGGGTCTGAGCATTTCAAACAATGGCATCACAAGAGTACTGGAATGCAACAGAAGAGGATAGGTTAGAAAATCAGAAAGCAAGGAATAGTCTAGGCAGGACGTCTAGACAGGAACAACGGCCTGAGCAAGGTCTTGGCGTAGAGAAGTTCATGGTAGGTTTGGGAAGGAGACGGAAGCCAATATCTAAAGTGTTATCTCTCTGAAAGCTTCACAGACATCAATTAGCTAGAGAAATGGATCTAGTCTAATTCACTTCACATAATATGCTAAAAAGTACTGAGTCAGCAAGTAGTGCTAGACTTTTCCCAATTTTAAGAAAAACAGATGACTAAAGCTCACAAGGGTAACATTGCTGTGGGCATTTTCCAATATCTGTACCCACCAAATAGCTTTCATTTATATATGCTATGATAAAATCTTTACATCAAAAAGTCTACGCTAATTTACTGGATAGTATTGATTTTGGATTGAAGAACTCAGAAAAGGATAAAGTGTGATAAACATCATCACACTCCATGTAAGTTTCACACTGTGTTCACTGAGAATATAGAACTCTGGGGAAAGCAGCTAAATTAATTTTGAATGCAAATCATTAACATATTTATGAAAATCATCTCTTACAATTATTTTTTTTAAAAGAACACACACACACACACACACACACGAAACTGTTCACACATTGACCAAGTGTGCTCCAGAGTTTTTCTCTAGTTCATCATCCTTCCAACACCTGCTTTTCCCCAACCAGGTCCTCTCTCTGCTCTATTCCTGTGCCTTTTTCAAGCTGCAACCTTGTCTAACACATCCACTTTCTCCCTCTACACCAAGCTGTCTCTTCCACTCTGATCTCAGCACTCAATTCAAGATTTATCCAGTTCAACAAGCATTTCCTTTATTCTCTGCCATCCACACTGCCCTTAGTTTGTAGGGACATCTACTGTAGCTTGTGAAATTCACAATAATTAATGTGAATGATTCACTTAACAAATATGCATCATAACCTATTTTGTGCCAGGCAAGGCAATCGAAGTACAGGAAGGAACATGACAGCAGGAACACGGTTCCTGCTTCCTGGAGGGTATGATCTCAAGGCTATGAGTCGGAGCTATTCTTCACTTGCGGGCCTATCTGTGATTCCTCTTTGCCTCAAATGTCCTCTCCTTGCTACTCCAGCAATCTTTCCCTTTCATTTCCAAATCAAAACCCAATCTCGGATCTCTTTTAAGGTATTGTGCACACAGAATGTACTTACTAAATAAATAAAGTATGGCTAAAAATGCCATACACCCATGAATTATGAAGAAACAACTATGGTAGATCAACAGCAATAATAAATGTTAAATGTACAAAACCACTCACAGCATTAGCTACGACTGCAAATAAAACCTCGTTTTTTCACGTTTAAAGTAAGAAAGAGACCACCAATATCTACCTAGCAAAACCACATCTATGAACCACAAAACTGTATTTCCTCTTTAAAATATTTTGACAGCCAGTAAAAGAAAGGGCAAGAGAATCCAGTTTGGATGCACTTAAAATATAGTGTTAAGATATAATTGTCTTAATCTGAAGCATTCTTATAATAAGCACAGTGTCTTCCTCTATCCAAATGTGGACACAGCCACAGACATTCCAAATCCTCTTCCAGTTCTCTGCCTTTCTGAGCAGAGCTGAGTCTAGAGTTTGTCTCACCTGGTGGCATAGTTCTTCCCACTGCCTTTGCAGAAGCTCCATGCGTTCGTTAAGGATGGAGATATCGTCTGCACTGATGCAGGCACAGACAGCATCCTTCAGCACCGTCAGCTGTGCCAAGTCATCTGTCCAGCTCCCAACTGCATTTTCCAATTCCTAGATTTAAAAAAAAGCACAAAACTTGAATACCCATGGGCATCTATCATCAACAATTTCTGAAGTGTATTGGGAATCCCCTCTTGATGTCATTACATTTCCATCCCATTCTATCCAACTTGGTAGCTACTTTATTTGCTTCCTACATAATCTGATAATTTGCCAAGTTCTTCTTATATAATACCAGGTTGCTTGCAGAATCTTTCCTAATGGGAAATGGAAATCTAGTTGCCATTTCATTGATCTTTTCTGATCGTCTTTTCTAGTTCAAGGTTCATCACTGCATTGATCTTCCTTACTTTTAAACCAACATTACCTTTGTCCCAAGTGACTGACCATGTTAATGAAATATTAAAAAAAAAAACCCAAACTACTAGATTTAACTTTCATGTTCAAAGACTATCAGTTGCTACATCTGTGATACAGATTTACAATGTAGTAGCTGAAAGGATCAGTTGCCGTTATTACTCAATTTAAAACAATGGACTGAATATGTTTTCTGCAGGAGAAGAGATTTCTTTAAGTTACTGGAAAAAATATGTATTTTCTCCTTTGGGGGAATGATTTAAGGAAAAAAAATCCAATATTTGCAGGAGTTGACAACAGTTTTTGCAATGCTTTGAACAGATGACTAGTTTTACAATTTGTATAGCTCTTGCTTTTTGCCAGCTGTTGATGTTTTTAGATTCCAGCTAATTTTGCACATGAATAGAGTATTTCACATGGCTTTTTCCCTCTCTTTTTGTCTCTTCATACAGGAGACAAGTTTCCAAAGGCAAAGGCAATTAATGGTACTGTCTGAGGCTAACTTCTCAGGCAATTTAAGCAAACTAGGTTATAGCCTGAATTTTCTAGGTAATTGTTTTGTTTTGCTGCTAAGGTGGTTTGCGGAAGAGTAGCAGAGAGCTGGACCAAAATGCATCCTTCTATTCTCCAAACTTAATAGCAGGCGTGTTTGTAACTGTTGTGTATTTTGGGAAATGAGGTCCCATGGTAACAGTATTTGGCTGAAAGACCAAACTATCTGGGTGTATTAAATACGTAGCATTTCTGCTTATATCCGTAGACATATTAAATTGTCATATCAATGTAAAGATTTTCCTCTTTTTATACCAATTTTCAACTCCCACCCCCCCAACTCAAACATCAGATTTGGTGTATGGGTTAAAAGAGAAACACCACCTTCAGAAACCAACTGTTTCAGACTCACAGACTCTATTTTAGATGAATGTGTGTGGTAAAAATATAGCCTTTGGGTTCAGGAAACCCTGATATTTACTAAGTTTGAAAAGTTACTGAACTTCTAGCTGCCTCACTTTTCACATCTGTAGAAGGGAAATAGCAGACTGTCCTCATGAGCTTGCGTTCATGCCAACTAAGATAACACTGGTTAGTCACTGGCACGTAGAAGGAGCCCAGTAAATTCCCATTCTTGCTTGTTGAAAAGTTTTCTTTAATCATTTGTCATAAATTCACAGGCACAGACTTAAAACAAATTCTTTTTAATCTTTGCATACTACTGAATTTACACCTCAAGATAGTATTTCTCTCCCTTGCCATCCATGACATAAAGTATACTACCTTTTCATTTTCCTAAATCTGCTTCTTTCAAATTTCAAAGATCATCCTTACATTTTAATAATGAAGAAAATTTCTTATATCCACCCTTTTCATGATTTCCAGACTTCTTTAAAAATTAATCTTTCTTAAAGGCTTACAGCTTCTTAGCCAAAGTGAAGCAGAGAACTTCTGATCAAAATCCAAATCATTTAAGTCTGTGTGAAGTTTTAAACAGAATTACTCCAGTGCAGTAATTTGCCAATGACTTGGAGAACACGAGGACATATCATTTGGGGAAAAAAGCATTTTTTTTTTTTTTAATATACTTAGATATACTTCTTTTTTTTTTTTTAATAATTCTTTATTTTATTTATTTATTTTTGGCTGTGTTGGGTCTTCGTTTCTGTGCGAGGGCTTTCTCCAGTTGCGGCAAGCGGGGGCCACTCTTCATCGCAGTGCGCGGGCCTCTCACTATCACGGCCTCTCTTGTTGCGGAGCACAGGCTCCAGACGCGCAGGCTCAGTAATTGTGGCTCACGGGCCTAGTTGCTCCGCGGCATGTGGGATCTTCCCAGACCAGGGCTCGAACCCGTGTCCCCTGCATTGGCAGGCGGATTCTTAACCACTGAGCCACCAGGGAAGCCCGAAAAAAGCATTTTTAAGGGTAGTTGTGATTTTGTCTGCATACTGCTCAGCAGAGAACTGCTATTCAGGCACTCCACTTGCCTACACAGGAGTGAATGGAACAGATCCTACAGACACTAAATCATGTTGGTCTCAGTAAGCGCCCCATGCAGGGAGGGGTCTGTATTAGCTTCTGATTTGTTTCCAAGTGCCATTTGAAGTGTTGATCATAACCTTTAAATAGCTAGGGCCCTGAGTATCTGAAGGACTGTGTGTCTCCATGCGGTAACTGAAATCAGCTACTTGTAGTTCCTACTTTTCTTACAGGAAAGGGCCTGGAGGGCAGCGTGTGTTTCTCCAAGGGCCATCGTCTGCAGAATTTCCAGGTTGCTGACCCTCACTCTTCTTTCTGTGAACTAGACTCTTCTAGAATGACTCTCCAGTGTGGACACTTTAAAAAGATTGTCTTTATTGCTCTTAACCTAGTTTTTAAATATCCTTTAATGTTGTGTTTTACATTTTCATTTACTTACTGAAGGTAATCCATAAACTAGTCTACAATTTCATCGACTGCAATAAATCAACAGCCAAGTTTCACCAGAGTTGTCTGCCCTAATGCAAAATACCAGAAACTTGCACCTACATGCAGACATTCATAGGAGCTTGACTGAATTATGCGTTCAAAGGCGTTATTACACTGGAAGCCCAAGTAGTTGACAGAAGCTCCGTCCAGCGATTTACCTTGCCACGCATCTGCTCCGCGTGGAGCTCTTCGTGGTGATCTGGCAGAGGTTGGGAAAGCCTCTTTTTGAAGGTTCGTAGTTTCTCCAGAGAATCAGCTATTCCGTTCTCACATTTTTCCCAGTCCTATAACGGGAAGCAAAAGAAATTTCATGGATTTTTAAGGAGCAGGAAGTTGGAAAACAAGAAAAACTCTCTTCTCAATTCCCAGAGAAAGAATTAAAGTTACACTGATGAATACTGTGAAAGCGCCCACACCTACGCTACAGGGTGGGGAGCGTGGGAAGAGCTGAGTTCCAAACTGGACAGTTCTCATTATCTGGGTGACTGCAAGCAGGTAATGCACTACGTGTTGCTTATGAAAACGGAAATGATACAGACTCTCTATAATTGTATTAAAGGATTAAAGGAAACAATGGGTGTCAAGACACCAAGTACAAGACACCCAGAATATTATGGGTACTCAAAAATGTACCTGAATCCAAATCTATCTGCAGAGGTGAGAGTATGAACACAGTACTTTGCCTCTTTCCTAACTCCACCCGTAATGGCACTAATGTCTACACTATCTCAGTGCACTAAAAAGGATAGAAAAGAGGATATGAAATCTCTTTCAGGGTGAAAATACATATAGGTAAGAGAAGTGACATGAAATGTAAAAATAATATAACCCTGACTCTGATTCAATTCAATATATAAATAGTATGAGCCACTTAGATTTGAATTGTTACAGAAGTAGAAACACATAACTCTAAAAAGCATGGCATTTGACTGGCTTTCTCTTGATAGTACTGAAACATATGTAACAAAGGGCTAAATGTGTAAAACATAAAAAAAAAACCTATCCAAAGGAAAAAAGTACAGGAAGAAAAATAATGCACAATTTTTAAAGTGTACACCTTATATGCCAGCTACTGATAAGTGTTCTGAAGAATAGAATGGTGGTGTGGAATGTGGAGATCCCTATGTACTGACAAAAGAAAACATACATGATGTGCTTGTGTTTTGGAAGATTACACACCAAAGGTAACAAGAGTTCCCTCTAGGGAAGATACTAGGATTTGGGTGGTGGTGTAGGGGAAATTTCATTTTTTACTCTCTATGCTTCAATTATTATCTACATTTTTTTCAGACACATGTATTTCTTATGTAATTAAAAAAGAAAAGAAAAAAATGAGAGGAACTATGATGGAGACTTTATTCTTTACAGCACCCTATCCCTATCTACAAATTAGCCCACATCTGGTGTCTCAGTGCCAGTTAAATTCAACTAAACAAATCTCCTTCATTTTGTCCAATACCTCCCATTCCTGGCCTCCCCCTCCCTAGTAACCCTCCCCTCAACTTAAATTACTGAGCTCCAAAGACAGACAACTTGAGTTGCTTTTAGTAGTTAGCCTGGAGCCAAATCCTGCTGCATTTCCCTTCATATTATCCCTTTCATCATCTTTTGTCACCGGTCTTTTCCTGTCTAGGTTCTTTCTATCTTCTCTCCCGATGCCTTATTTTCAGCACAGCAACGCACGATGCTATTACAACTGTCTTCTTTAAGAAGTGTTGGCTACAGTGCCTCCCTGCTCATAATGTCTTTTGGTTTCTAAATAAACTGAGAGTTTGGCCCAAAGTTCTCATTTCTCTTTAAAATTCCTTCGAGGAACTTCCTAGAGTACATAACCTCATTCCCTCTTCCCATTCACCAGAAAGAACAAAAACAAGACCCCCAAAACAGAAGCCCCAAATGTCTATTTTGGACAGATTTGTTCCAATTCCGCTTTAGTAAAAGATCTCGGTGTTCCCAGGCTACTCTTAGTTCATCAACGCTAAGCATAGTGAGGGTAGACAGAATATCCTCTTTCTGCTTAAACTGAACAACATTCTCAATGAAATCATCACACACTGAAATCTCTGAACACGCAGGCAAGAAATGTTCATTGATCTAAAAGAGAAAAGGTCAGCTTTTTATTCTTCCTAACGAAAGTAAGAGGCAATAGTGAAGTGGGTAAACATGCAAGGCATAGAATTATAATGACTATTTTTGGCATATTTACTCAGCATTTAATTAAAAGCTAAAAATATGTAAGCTTTATAGCTACGGTGAAAAGATACAGTAAAACGAGGCTGTATAAACATTAGAATTCAGCTCCATAAATTCCTTTTTAGGCAAACAGGATCTAGTGTATGATCCAAAAGAAAATAAAACTTTAACAAGAGAATAGGGATTCCCCTTTCCAAGGATGGCTTAGATTCTGAAGCTATAACCAAGTCTTTTTTACTACATGAATTATAAGGAAATAACTAAATGTTATGGTCTGCAAACATCTATCAAAGTGGATGTTTTATACACCAACAAATAGACTAACAAGAAAAGCAAATGTAGTGACTCAGCCATCTCGCCTTATTAAGTCTTAGAAATGTGTCCAAAAACCAATCACAAATAAAGAAAAAGATATGATTAACATGTTCTCTGCAGAATGATTTACAATGTTTTTAATCCTTTCCTGAAAGCAAAAAAAGAAAAAAGAATCAGGCATATCGTATTACTGATGAATTGTGCTGTGTGCAAAAAATGGTTCTCTAACATATGCTGGGTGGCATTTTTGATTGATTGCTTCCTACACAGAAGGTGATATATTATTATTTTTTTTCAGCATTTTATTTTATTTTTATTTTTATTTTTTTTAACATCTTCATTGGAGTATAATTGCCTTACAATGCTGTGCTAGTTTCCACCGTACAACAAAGTGAATCAGCCACATGTATACATATATACCCATATATTATTAAATAAAATTCAGTAGAATAAACCCAATGAATGTGCCTACTTTAAGCATTAAAAGAAGCAAAATGTGTTTCATTAGCTTTAGTTATTACCTTTGATCCAAAAAGTGACAGGCCAAATTTAATAGATAATCTTATTGAAGTGTTGGTGATTATCAACATATATAAAACTTCAGTATTTAGTCATGTTCAATTTCAAAATGATAATAATATAAACAATAATAATTACCATCATTTATTGAGTACTCAGTATGTACCAGGTACTTTGATACATGATTTACTTCCATTATTTCATTAAACCCTCACAATGCCCTATGAAAGAGATGTAGTCATACCCACTCTACAGATGAGGAAACTGAGGCTTTGATAGGTTGAGTTAACCAGGTTACTTGGTTTCTTAATGGTTTTAACTTGGGTTTACCTGAGTTTAGAGTCTATGCCTTAATTCAACTGCTGCTTTAATCGTTTCTTATGCAAGGAATTGGAAAGTGAGGGAGAAAAGCATATTGTGGGAGGTCTGCTAAACCTACATTTCCCTAAACTTGCTGTGTGATCAGCCTGCTATCTGTATCCAACTAGAGGCTTAATATACCTCCTGGAGATTTTATCTCATAGCAACTTGCTTGGATAAGCTAAGATCAAATCAAGAGTATCTTCTTGGATAGGTTTTTCCCTGCTATAAAAGAAGAGACATCAATCTTGAAAACCACTTTAGAGTCTTAGATTAGGGAGTGGAATCTACTCTTTGCATTCTTGTCTAGATTTATAAAGTCACCTCATGGTTTCTGGCTTAGCACTGGCCATGAATCAGAATTCATTGCTTGGATAGTCTTACTAGACTTAAAACTACTTTGTTGGGGGATTTTCCTGAAAGACCACCTGCTGAAAATTGGGAAACTTTTCTAGTTCATGCAAGACAGGACAACGTCCTGAACAGGACACAGGGGGATCAAAATACTGCAGGGTCTGACGTAATGATCTGCATTATTTGATTCGCAGGATAACAGCGTTGAGGAAGCAGCACAACTATTAAAAGGGCTTTTTCTTTTTTAACATCTTTATTGGAGTATAACTGCTTTACAGTGGTGTGTTAGTTTCTGTTTTATAACAAAGTGAATCAGCTATACATACACATATATCCCCATATCCCCTCCCTCCCGCCCTCCCTATCCCACCCCTCTGGGTGGTCACAAAGCACCGAGCTGATCTCCCTGTGCTATGCGGCTGCTTCCCACTAGCTATCTATTTTACATTTGGTAGTGCATATACGTCCATGCCACTCTCTCACTTCATCCCAGCTTACCCTTCCCCCTCCCCGTGTCCTCAAGTCCATTCTCTACGTCTGCGCGTCTTTATTCCTGTCCTGCCCCTAGGTTCTTCAGACCACTTTTTTTTTTTTTTTAGATTCCATATATATATGCGTTAGCATACGGTCTTTGTTTTTCTCTTTCTGACTTACTTCACTCTGTATGGCAGTCTCTAGGTCCATCCACCTCACTACAAATAACTCAATTTCGTTTCTTTCTATGGCTGAGTAATACAGGGCTTCTTAAACTGCATTGGGCCTGCAGGAGGAAAGAGCCGAACTTACCTGCAACAAGAAGGCCAGTGTTTTCTTCTGCTCCCCCAGGTGCGCGCTGGCTGACCTCCATCTCGCCTGCACGTCAGCGAGCTCGGCCTGCAAGGCGGCCGCAGCCGCACCGTCGGCGCAAAGCAGGAGCTGCCTGCCCGCCTCCACGGTGAGGATGTAGCTGCCTTGCTGTCGCAGGAACACTTTCTCTTTGAACTGAAAGAAACCGCAGATTTTTACTTTCTCATTCTTCTCTTTACCATCTCCCCATTATAAGTATCTTTAAATAATCCTAAATTTTTTGCATACATAACATGCCCTCTTTTTTCCAAAAAGCTTTACTGACCCAGTACTTTGGGCCTGAGTGAAGCAATGTATAAATAGATGAGAATTCCACACAGAAAGCTTAGTTTCTGCTCCCGAGTTAAACGCAATCACGATGCGATAGGAAAACTGCTCTATGAGACTGATGCACAGGGGCACAGAGGGACATCTGACCCACGCTGGGGGCACAGGGAGCCTTCTTCAAATGGTGAAGCCTTCAGGAGTCTTGAAAGACACAGGACCACAACCATATTAAGAAGGGTCTGCTGTGATGAGAGCCAGGAGTCAGGGAGAAGGCATCTTCCACACAGAGAAGCAGGATGGGCAAATTTGCTATATGGGATAAATATGATGAATTCAGGACACTGGACTTAGTTTTCAGTGGCTGGAATATAGGATTCCTGTAAGAGAGTGGTAGAAGATGACGCCAGACCACACCTTGCACAGGAATTTGGTTTTTATAGTAAAAGTGACTTGAGATTCATGGAAGAGTATTAAGCGGTTGGGTAGAAAATGGAATGGAAGGCCATACATTGGATACTTTAAGACAGGTTAGGAAGCTATTGTCTATCTAGGCAGGAAATCATGAGCACCTAATCTAAGGTAGTGGCAGTAGGGATGGAGACTTGAGGGATATAAGATATGGGGAGGGAGTTAAATGAAGAGTATAGCTCTAGAATGACTCTGGGTTGCTGACTGATAGACCAGATAGCCGGTGATATTTCCTCGGTTTGGGCACATGGAATGGACTGGTGGAGAATGGTTGATCCAGAGATCACAGGCTCTATTGGAACCATGGAGTATTATTATGTCTGTGATACACATAGATCTAAAGCTAAAAGGGGGTTGAATACATGAGTTGGAGGCTCAGGAGGTGAATGTGACCAGAAGATACCAACTTGACCCTTCTCTGCTGGTAGGGAGTAGTGGAAGCCATGTGTATAGATGAGGTTTCCCAGAGAAGCAAGGAGGAGAAAGGAAGCAGAGAACAGTGACCTTCAAAACAAGAGGAGCCTATGAAGTGTACTGGGAGGGACTGATGAGAGGGTGAGGAGGTCTCCATCTCAGAGGCTGGACTCCCAAACTCCCAGGTGGGGAAAGTAAGGGGAATGGCAAAGAGCTCACACAGGACTGAGTCTTTCATCTTTTCTGGAATACTTAAGTTAAACTGCTCATGAGTAAAATATGTATAATCAGTGCAAAGTTTTCCTTTCCTTGCCATTGCCTTTCCATCCACGCTGGGATTCACTGAGCTGCTGGGAGACCTTGGTGGGTGAAGTGGAGTCAGTCTTTGTGAGAGGCTGGGACTCGCCCTACTTTCATTGTTAAATATGGACTTTGTAATGCCATCATTTTATATATTTCTGTTGACATTTGAGAACAATGCTTGTTCTCATTCCACTCTAAAATCCTTCTGAAGAACCGAGGCCAGGGTAAAGTGTGCAGCGGAAATGCAGAAGAGGTTTAAAAACCACCTGTTTTGCACCTTACCTGCACTTCATCAAAGAGGGTCCTTGCTTGCTGCAATGGTATTGGGACACTTCCGAGACCACTCACGGGTAGATAGGACACTTCAACCAACCATTTACGAAGCTTTTCTGCCATCTCCTGATAGCGCTGCCACTGGCGGATCTGGCTGTCAATGATGCCCCGCCTCTGCTGGGCCCTGCGAATCACCCCCTGCCACTGATTACTGAGAAGGGTCAATTTGAGGTTGAACTCATCCCTGGTGAAGAAATAATTACATAAGGAAAACCACCATTATCCTGGATGTAGTTACATAATGAACCGATACATGCATACTTGATGACCGTAAGCCTAAGAGGTGATCTAGGGCAGAGGTTTTCATATATTGTGCCATGATCTGTTATCAGGTCTACTGAAAGTAATTTAAAAAATTAATAACAGTTAAGCTATCGGTGTTTGCAAATGGTGTGTTCACGTCTTAGCACAGGTGGAAGACATATCTGTAAGGTCAACTGTCATTTGCCCTGTCTCAGAGTGCATGAGAGGGGACAGAGTATGGGGCAGCAGCTACAATGCGAACGGCTCCCTGAACATGCCTGTAGCAATGTATGCAGCACGTGGCAGCATCCTGTGTATGCGACAGCAGAAAATGAGGAGCCCAGCTTATTTACAACCTCTGTCTTCAGCTACAATGATAAGTCACTTTGGATGAACAAAACTGGGTTACTTTAGCTAGAACCACAAACCACTTAAATAAAATTATGTTATGTAAAAATATTTTTAAAAACTGTACTCCATAAACTCTCAGTATTCCCTCACAGTAGACAGTCCTAATCTTTAGCGGATTATTTCACATACTAATCTAAATCATCCCTTCTAACGTTTCAAGCCCACTTCACTTGTTCTTAGCAAAATGAAAACTATCTAGTCATCATTTTCTGAATAAAGGTTGTGCGTATACTTAGAGATATTAAATTTTATTTATGCTTTCTCAATTTCAGGCTAACTCATCTCAGATCTTGTAGTTGGTTCTTCCTACCTCTGTCTACTACCTTTTAAAAATGTTGGTAGTTTTTTATTATGTTTTTGTTAACATCCAACTGTGGCTTTAGAACTGGTTTGTCCAGTATCAAATAGAATGAGTTTCTTTGTAGATTATAGTGTTATTCACACATTTTAGTACTAAAGTGTAACATTACTTGCTCTTTCTCTATGTTACTAGTGTTGCTTTTCTTCCCTCCTGTGGGGGGCTTCTCTCTGAGTTGGATTTACTGTCCTGGGCTCCTATATTCTTCATACCTCTTATTATCGAGGGCCACTATAAACTTTGATTTTGTAACCAAATATGTTATTAAGTGCTTCTGGTTTCGAGAGGAAATTCTGATATTTATAATCTAATTTCAGTAGAACCAATTCATCATATTGATGAATTAGGTTCACGAGACTTCCCTAAAAGTTACAAGCATCCATCATCTCTGAAAACATCTAACTCCAGGGCTTGGAGAAGAGTACCCTATACATTGCTTCACTACCAGCTAGCCATCCAGGGTCTCTTTGGAGCCTCCGTCCTCACTTTGTAGAACCAAGCTGCTCTGAGCTATCTGTCAGCATGAGGAACTACTCAAAACATGACACTGGGCTCAATGCTGAACTTGAACTCTCAGAAACAAAACGTATAAACGAACTTTTAAAATGCAATACATTTGTAATCTAGGACCTTCCTATTTGTCAACAGGCTCTCATCTGTAATTTTTTTCACTCGCAACTTTCAAAATTATCCTTGGGTCCCATCCTCCCATTTTCATCTCTTTGGTGTTTTTCCCTGCTAACATTTAACATTTAATAGATGTTGGCTTGTGCATGAATTTTAAATTTTATTTTACTTAATGACTCAAGCTTTTATAATATTGTTACAGAGTAGGGAGGATAAAGCAAAAGATAAGTTAATTGCACTTGAATGTGTCTTATTTTGAAGGCCTTAAATTCTTAGTAAAGCTCACATTTAAGCTTGGCTTCCTTAGAATAGAATAAATATGGCATCACATTTTGTTGTTCCAAGCTTAATCATGAAAATCTTTCATGTACTTCCAAAGAAATATCCACTTAAAACTGAAATTGCTTCCAAAACTTTAAAAAAGAAAGCTCTTAATAAAAATAATGACTTATTTTCTGTTTTTTTCGAAAAAAAAAACGAAGTCAATTATAATCACAACTACTGTTCTAAATATGGAAAAGACATACACATGTGATAAACTAAATGAGGTTTGTATGCCAAATATCATCACAGAAAGTAATGGGGTAGAGTAAACATTGTTCCTAGGAAATGTAAATATAGGACGAAATTGCCAATTCATACACCATAAATCTAAAGAGGACCTAGATTTTACCTCTGCATTTTTAATACAGAGATAATCTGCTAAGTAATAAAGAGGAAACAGGGTTTCAGGTTGAGTGTAATCTGACTTAAGTTAGCAAACCATTTTCAAATGTGGAGACGTCACCATGGTATAGGAAACCTGGCTGGTCCTGACGAAAGCAAGGTACACGAGTGGTGGGCTTGATTCTATTGCTACTTAGTTATGTGACCTCGGTCAAATCAGTTCACATTTCTGCGCCTCAAGTTTTCATTTGTAAACAAGAGAGATGGTCTAGTGATCTCTATGCTCCTCTGAGGAATAAAATTTCTGTAATCATATGAGAATATCAGAAGCATCTGTTGACAAACCACTGATACATCACTGACACAATTCATTCTGATCTAGTCATTAATTCTAGTCCCCTACAGACGACTAGCGAAGGTTGGCTAGGTGATTTCCAATTACTCTATGTCCTTCATGTAATATAATAGCACTTCTTTAAAAAGATTCAATACTTAGTCGTTTCAGAGATTCAGACAAGTCTTTCCTCCAATTCCTGAGGCTCCTCTCCAGTACAATTGCCTTAGGAAGATTGGCTCTATGTCCTCTAACCTGCTCATTCGAAAGAAAATGGCTAATTTACTGGAACCTTTCTTCATAATACTATATCAAAGATCCTACCTGTCAACAACTTGACCTTGTTCTAGAAGATGCTGTCCATCAACAATGATCGAGTGTAAAATCTGCTGACGACTGAACATCTCTGCTTGAAACAACTGTTATTTTTAAAAAAGAAAAACAGAATTTAGAGTTCCTAATTTTAGTGACCAGTTCTCCAATAACTTTCCAAAAATTCTGGTTCAAGTGAGACTATGAAAAATATTTCCAGCCGAATCAGGTTGTGTATGAAAACCCGCAATGTAAGAATATTTTTAAACCATCAATTAAGATAAACTTAAAGATACAGTTTAGTTTTTGTTTACTAAAACTAAGTGACTAAAAGTAGAATTATGTTTCCCTTCTTCCTTTCAAAATCACCTAATAAAGTTAGTTAACACATAATTTGTATTCTGTTTTTTTTTTTATATGCAGAATATGGTCCATTTTCAGACAGAGAATCGCTTAAGACCTTTTAGAAGTTGAAGAATGGAAAAAAATCCACCCTTTTAATAAACTCACTGTTTTTCAATATAACTCAGTTAATAAAATTGTTTCCCTACTAAAAAAGCTCAAGAGAAAGTCTTTCAGATTTTCACTGTTTTTTAAACAGCTTTATTGAGATAGAATTCTATATCATACAATTCACCTATTTACAATTTAATGATTTTTATTATATGTCCAGAGTTATACAACCATCACCACAATCAATTTTAGACTATTGTCATAACTCTCCCAAAAAGCTCCACACTCATTAGCAATCACTCCCCATCTCCTTTCAATCCCCCCAGCCTTAGGTAGCCACTGATCTATTTTCTGTCTCTATGGATTTGCCTACTCTGGATGTTTCATATAAATGGGATCAGGTAATTTACTGTCTTTTGTGACTGGCTTCTTTCCTCTTAGCATAATGTTTTCAAGGTTGATCCATGCTGCAGTAGGTATGAGTAGTGTGTTCCTTTTTATTGCTGGATAGTATTCCACTAAGTGGATATACCACATTTTATTGTATTCATCATCAGTTAGTGGATGTCTGGGTCACCTCCACTTTTGGGCTATTATGAATAATGCTGCAATGAACAAAATTCTGGTACAAGCTTTCGTATGGACATATATTTTCCTTTCTCTTGGGTGTATACCTAGGAGTGGAACTACTGGGTCACATGGTAATTCTATGTTTAACACTTTAAGGAACTGCCAAATTGTTTTCCAAAGTAGCTTCACCATTTTACATTCCCACCAGCAATGCATGAGGATTCCAACTTCTCTATTCCCTCATCAACACTTGTTTTCTTTTTCATTGTAGCCATCCTAGTGCGCATGAAGTACTATCTCATTTTAGTTTTGATTCATTGTATATTACTTCATTGTTGGTCAACTCTATAAAACTGGACTTAAAAATCCCTTACACATATTTAAATTCCCTATTTTTAAAAATTTAAGCAAAATGCCTTAAAATTAATTTCATTCTCTTTAAAGTCCAGCATTAAGCTTTTCTCTGCTTTAGCTGCATTCTATCTCTCCATTTGTGTATATTTCATAAACACGGGAGCAACTTAGTTACACCAGTAAATAGCAAAATAGAGACTAATTGCAAATTGATTAATTTGCTTTTTGTATCTAATTCTTTCTCGATGTTTCTTGAGAAATGATTATAATGTAATTTGATCAAGAGGCACACCTGGAGATATTTGGTAGTTTGATTTCCTAGTATAAAATATGTATATGTTTTTTTAAAGAACTCACAATTTTTATTTATCAAAGACTTTTAATCAAAGCATAATCTCCTAAGCAACTAGCCTTGGCAATATTAGTGTAGTCTGTAATTCAACTGGGAAATTATCTTACCACAATTCTGGCACCATACCTTGCAGGGTATTGAAGCCTGCCCCATGCTTATAACCAGCTATGGAATAAAGACTGGACTGCATTTTTGTGATTAAGATAGCGAAACTTCAAGCTTAAGAAAGAAGGCAAAAACATCGCGTGCATTTGAGCAGATTCAGCACACATTAGGGGACTTTCATGCTTCCACATGGCATTTTGCAGCATCTTCCAAAGGCCTAAAACAACTTTATCACCCAAAAATGTACTGGCATAACCTACCTCATGTGCTCTCTGCTGCTCCAAAAGATGCTGATAATTGCCTGAAATCTCCACTGCTAACTTCTGTTCCGTCTGAACTAAGAATTCCATCCATGTTTCACATTTTTCCAAGAAAGTTTGATGTTGTAGCAGAAATGACTGTAACTTACTGACAGAAGAAGGAAAATGAATAATGGTGGTGCTGTCGCTTTTTTCTTATACCGTCAGCATATAAAACGAGATTAAATATTCTCTGTTCCAATTCTAATTTGACCTCCACAAAGCTTTCATGTTAGGTAGTAAAATTTTGTGAAAAATAAAAAGAAAATTGAAGAAAAGAAATTTATTTATTTATTTATTTATTTTCTTTTTTTTGTCTGAAACATTTATATTAACATGTTTCCATACAAATAACCCAATGAAAGTTTAGTATTAGTTGTTTTGTTTGTTTTTTTATACTGCAGGTTCTTATTAGGCATCAGTTTTATACACATCAGTGTATACATGTCAATCCCAATCGCCCAATTCAGCACACCACCATCCCCACCCCACCGCAGTTTTCCCCCCTTGGTGTCCATATGTCCATTCTCTACATCTGTGTCTCAACTTCTGCCCTGCAAACTGGCTCATCTGTACCATTAAGAAAAGAAATTTAAATGACAAAATTATATATCTTTAATATATTCTTATATAAAAGTTTTATTTTTTGATTAAAACAATATTCAGTACATTAAACATGGGAAATCACTTCACATTTTGAGTTTCTCAATTTTAGTTCAAATTGTGTGAATAACATTGGAAAGACCTAGAATTTATAAATATACACAAATCGTGAACTTATTTCTACTGATGTTTCAGAGTAGCCAAAACATCTCTGGGTTACTCTACCTGAATCTTTCTGTAGTCTGGGAGGAGATCAGAGACCAGTGCCGGTTCAGATTCTGCATTCTTTTGATTTCTTTATCATTCAGGGGTAACCTGTATCCAAGCTCATTTAGCCGGTCTAAATCTGGGACCATGCTGCTGAATTTTAGCATCTGTCCCTGAAAGCAAGATGCAAAACTAGATTTAGCACCACGGTCAGAAAAGGCAGAGCTCTTTCAAAAGTGCACAGCGAACTTCTGATTTCAGGAAGAAGCTGGTCTTTGGTTTCCTCTGCATTTCTAGGCCACCTCCTCGCAATCGCCAGTGCTGCAAAGAAAGCAAAGCTGCATCTCCTCATCAGCTTCCACTGCTGCTGCTGTTGTTGCTATAGCTACTCACCATCCCTTATTGAACATTTAACAGTTTACGTGTATTATTTACTTGATTTATTTACTCATAAGTAATTCTTGCTTGAACTGATAAAGGATGAAAATTGTGCTGATGACTGAAAGGACTTGTTTCTTTCCCTTTATATTTCATTATCCATGTTAATCTGCTCCTTTATTATTTAATAATAATATTAGTTAGAATAGTAATAGCTAACTAACATTTATTGAGCACATATGAACCAAGCATTGTTATAAGAGCTTTACAGGTAATAACTCATTTTATCCTCAAAACAACCCCATAAGGTAAGAACCACTACTGTTCCCAATCTACAGTGAGGAAGAAGAGGCACAGACACTAAGTAAATTGCTCAAGGCCACCCAGCTAGTAAGTGGTAGAGCCAGGTAAACACGACTCGTTGGGTTCTCCTTGGATGGAACACAATCCCACCTGAGCTCCAAAATCACCACCCATTATCTTAAGAGCTTCAGTTTTAGGTCCTTGACCCCAACCCCAAAGTTGGTGAGACTCAACTGAGAAAGCAGTCTATGCTTTCAGATCGCTTTCCTCCCTTCACACACAGGACAGAGCTGCCTGTCCTGGTTTTCCTGTGGGCATTCGTAACTCCATCTAGGAAATCGGCTACAGGCAGGAGAAAAGGTCAGGACACCTTTGGCTGTGTGTGTGTCCACTCTGCGTGCTCTGCAAAAGGCTCATAACCCTGAAGAGAGAATAAATCTTGCCAACTGTCGAAGCCAAAAGCAAACTATTAGATGGCAGAATTTCCATGGGGAGACATCAGCAGTGAACAAAACTGACGTGCCACGGTCCTTCTCGTGGTGCTCAGAAAGAGTAAGACACCATTCCAGTAGCAGAGAGAACAGCAGCCACCTAGCACGTGAACATCCTTGGACGGTATGATGAAAGTCTGAAGAAAAATAACAGTGGGCTATGAAACTGTGTCGCTGTGGGGCCTGACCATGGACAGAAGGGGAGCCTTTCTGAGAGTGACACTGAATAAAATGACCAGGAGTTGATGCCTTTTGGGGACAAGGAACGGATTCCAGAAAGCAGGGGATGGGCATCTTACACACAGACGCTGGGAAGCACTGCAGCTCCCAAGTGCCTGGAGAAGGAGGCAGACGGAGGTGAAGGCGAGACCCTTAGGGAGGTGGAAGCCGGGTATTGCTGGTCTTGATACTTCACACAGATCTTTAGCCTGAGAGCAGCGGGAAGCCATGGAGGGTTTTAAGCAGAGGAATAACAGTAATAAAATGTGCATGTCTATTGTACTATTTTATTTACTGTAAAGTAGTTCATAATTAAGTAAAACCTTTTAAAAGCAAAAGATCATTCTGGCAGCTATAGGTTGGAGGGAGAGAGGTCGCTGCAAGGAGGTCCACAGAGGCTGAGGCTGTGGCCTTGGCCCCTGAGCAAGATCGGACAGCTTAAAGTAGGAGTGGATGATGGTAGTGATGGAGATGGGAGGTTCAAGAGCTATGAAGGAGGTGATGGATTGGGCGCGGGGAGGGACCAGAGCTAGGAGGAGGAGGAGTGAGGTGGAATTCTAGCACTGCTCCTGGGGGTCTCCCAGCACGGACCACGAGATCAGCTTGAGCTCACTGCCAACACTCCTCTCAAGAGAACAGGAAAGCAGAGCTGGCAAGAGTTTCCTTGGGAACAAAAAGTAGGCTTATGTCAGGAGTTTTGAGTTTTCTTTAGGATTTTGAAGATAGAAGATAGAAGATCTGGGACGAGGATTTGAACACACTTACCTTAAGTTCCTCCATTCTTTCCTGGATGGTCGAGAGGTCAGACGAGTGGCTAGGGTCCTGCCCTTGTAATATTTCTTCAGCTTCTACTATCCAGGCTTCCAAAGCTTCTAAACTCTTGGTAAAGGTTTCATAGTCAAGAACTCCAGCCTTTTTTTCACAAAAGAAAATTGGTATTTAGAAATCTAGTGAAAGGGGAAGTGGATATTAAAATTATTTTTCATATTCTCGTGCCAAATTGCCATTCTCAAGATGCCATTCCTAAAAAGACAAGGCTACAATAATTTAAATTTTCTTCTTTTTATTTATATAGTTTGCTTAACACTTAGAATTACTTCTACGTACCATTAAGTAACCAATTAAAGTTATTTTTTACATACATTATCAAACAGAAATATATTCTGATTCTTGCAAAAACTTGTCAGGTAAACATGACTGTTAACATTAAAGTCACTTAATGTCTATTAATTGAACATATTTTACCGTGGAAGGAAGCACTGATTTTAGGGCAAAAGTACATTGTAGAGAAAAGTGCAGGACTCCCACATTCCCTTGACCCCATTGGAACTTCCAAGTTTGTTTATTTTTTAACTTTCTGGTCTTGAAGGAGGCATTGTCTCAATGACAAAAAATTTTTCTTTTCCTGTGTTTATGCCCAGGTTTTATAGAATGCCCAGTTTATAACACCTGCTGAATGTGAGCTCTGTACCTGTAACATAGTCTGCTGTTTGCGAAGAGCCTGTTCTAGGGCACATAAGTGTTGACTCAAACAGAGTTGATCGGACTGAATGGCTGATGCTGCCGAAGCATCTACTTGTTGCTTGAGTTGCTCTCCCAGCTCATGGAGAACGAAAAGGGAATCCTTAACTGTCCCCAGTCCTCTGAGGAGGTCCTACAGAAGATGAAAGCATGCCCATCATGAAACCACATGTTAAGTGTACTCCTTAGTATAAACAATTAGAAACACTCAATTCTTATTTGTCAAATTATTACACTAAATAACCTTCACCTGCAGGAAAAAATAATCAAGAATTGAATTCCATTTTTAAAAATATGTATGTGTATTAACATTTCAAAAATGTACTATTCTGATTATAAAAGCTACATAGGTTCATTGTAGGACATCGGGGAAATGCAGAAAAACTTATATAAACAAGAAAAAACATTATCTACAAGTAGAGCCAATAACTGAAAACATCTTGGCAGTTTTTTCCTGCCTCTTCATGTAATTGGTATCAAATTGAAAACCCAGGGCTACATTTTACCTTTTTTGACTTCATATTATACACACGAGAGAGGAGCTATACGTGTGGTCCCATTTTAGTGGTTACAGCACACCCTCCCCTCCTGGTGGGTGCAGAAGCCTAGCTATGGCTCTGGGGAGCAGGAGGAAGAGGAGACTCGATCTCCGTTCTTTTCTGTGTTTATCTCTTGCCTCCATTTTTTGTGGGACCCTTTTATATGCTCCAAATTAATAAGCTGGTGGAAACTCCCTGGTTCTGGTTTCCATCTGCCTCTGAGGGATGACAACTGACTGATTCTTCCACCTGTTGCTGGTGCCCCACCAGATACAGAGAGAGCAGAGCCTGCTACACCCGTGCAGGGGCTACAGTGAGAAGGGGAAAAACAAAGGGCAACTTTAACCCTGACAGAGAGATCAGAAAATTCACAGCAATCATCTCGAGCACTAGACTCTAGAACAGGCATATCTCAACGAAGGAGGACTGAAAATTGAAAATGACAAATTTTATAAAGATAAACTATGTGGAAAGAGCAAAAGAAAGCACAGAATTTACCGTAAATCTTAAACTTTAGCTTTAAAGTGATTATTCATTTTTCATGTGAAGGTCTTAGAATGGGTTAAACTTTTATTTATGTGCTTTTTATAACTTGCCTAATTCTAATAACTGATTTGGGAAAGTTTATAAGAAGGTCTTTGACATAAATTCATTAAAATAGAGACAAATAAGGATAAATAGTAAGAGGCATGTGATAGGTGAAACGAGAGAAGAATTGTTCCTGAAAACCTTAAGTGGGTTATTGGCAGCTGCAGTGAAAAAGAGAAATATTAAAAAGCTATTAAAAAGAAGTATACCCATAAATCAGGAAAGAAAGACCTCTTCCTACCATTAAGTTCTTAGAAGAAATTATTATGTTGATGCTTACATAAGAGATAATGGACCTCACTGGACAATACCTTGGAACAGTGGATTTTTAAAAGATGTAACATTACTCTTCATATGGTCATTTCTTATATTGACCATCTCTGTAAAAACAGATAGCCTAAGTCTTTCACATGGACTGTATTTCATTAGGAAAAATGGGAAAACAACTCTTTAAAGATAAAACAACGGGAGGGGATCTCTTAAATCTGTTACATGTGCAACTGTGTTCTGAAAACCTAGCAGGCTCTCTAATACTCGAAACAATTACTTTTGGATAGTTGTCTCACATAGAGACATAACAAAAGCTTAAACACAGCAGCACCAGCCCTGCTAAACTTGAGAAGTCTAAGCTTGGCAAGTTGGTAACACGCGATAGTTCTTGAACATACGTTGCAATCTTGAATCCATGTGGCAACTTCGTCGTCCGCGATGTCCTTGTCAGTGGCTGCCTTCAAGAGCTCATTGGTTCGACCCTCCTGCTGTTGAACTGTAGCAGCACACTGTTTGGAGTAGTCTTTGTATCTCTGCCAAAGCTGAAGTAGGGCCTTGCTGGCGTGCAGCTGCTCTGCGATCTCTTCCAGCAAGTGATTCCATCTGGAAATGATAGCCAACACTCATGGGCTGATTCCCACCTCTCACCAAATGCGGTTATTTACTATTTTATTTTTCATGATCCTGGTTCATGTGAATATGGAAATAATGCAGATGTCTCATTTCTATTGAACGTAATAAAAAGTAACATTTCACTCTCATATTTCAAGGGTAGGTAGTAGAAATGAGGTCAATCTTGGGGTATACCGCAGTTCTAATTCCTTTCTAAATATCTTCACTACATTTACTTATCCTTAAGTTCATTTTGTGAAAATTAAAACGTTCATAGAATAGAACCTATAAAGCTGAAATTCAAAATGCCAGTGTTTTAATTGTATTGTTAGTTATAATAAGATCGTGATATGAATAATGAACAACAGTGTAAAACTGGCATGTTCCATACCTCATATTGACTTCTTTTAGCGTATTGGTAAGAGTTTCTGTCACAGGCGGGTGACTCTCTTTTACCAGTTGGTTGGTGACAGAGCCAAATTTCTGTAAGCTCTTTTCCTGTTTTTCTAGATCATCTTGAAGATTCTGCCCCAAGGAAAAGTGCCACAGATGACATAACAGGATCTAAAACTTCTAATGATCAAGTTTAAGAGTAATTTATAGCTGTTTTCATAAATATGAACATACAAATACAAAAACCGTGACTTTGCCCCAATGCTTTATGAGCTTTCTTTAGATAACCATTTTTTCTTTTGTATGAGTTTGTTCTTATGGGTGTGAGGAGGGTTCTTAACAATTGAGACTTCTTGGCGTGGGAGCTGGAACTCTGCTGGGAAAGCTCACGGGGGGGCCCCGCCCACCATCGAGGAGGAAGGCGTGGGGCTGCTGGGTGTGCAATACATCGTACTGTGGTTCTCTCTACTGCGCAAGGTCAAAGCCCAGATCTCTACTTTATTACTTACCCAAAGTTGCTCTACCAGAAATTCCTGATAGTGAGACTTTAAGAAGTCATAGCTTTTCTGAGTACCAGCTCTAAGTTCTATCTCTGATGTTCTTCCTTGCAAAGAATATTTATTAGGCAGGCTATAGGCTTGGTGGAGTCATCTACCAAGAACCACTGAAGAAAGATATTTCCCTGGAAATGTTGCTGAAGTGACAGACTCAGTTCTTAGCAAAACTCCATAGGTGAAGCAGGCTGCAAAAATCCAGTCCTACTCAACACTGATAATATGGTTGCCATCAAATCAAAATACATAAGGCATAGACCCTGAATCCTTTCATAGCTTAAGACAGAAGATGTGAAACACAGAGTAAGCTCAATTAAGAAGTACTTCTAACCTCCTCAAAGTTATAAAATGTCTTTTTAAACTTACTATTCTCAAAATAAGTTTTAATGATTCTTAGTATCTGCAACAACTATTTTAAGGTTTAAAGAAATTTAACCTTGTACTTTGTATGTACAAGGTTACGAAGTACATACTTTGTATGTACTTTGACTTCCCTGGCGGCCCAGTGGTTAAGACTCCGCACTTCCAATGGAGGGGGCACAGGTTCGATCCCTGGTGGGGAACTAAGATCCCACATGCCGTGCGGCGCAGACACACACACACGCGCACGCACAAAAGAAGGAAACTGTATATACTCATTTTATCCTTCCTCCCTCCTGCCTCACCCAAAAAAAGGGCATTCCCTTCAGAAAGTCTGCATATCATGTCAGCAACATATAAACTTTGGTTGCCAAGCCAGGGACGTGGACCGATGTAAGGAGGGTACATGCGAGGCTGTCATCCCACCCCTTAGGGCCTGACTTGCCCATCCCACAGGCTGCGTTATTTAGCCAGGGAGAAAGGGCAATGGCAGGTGAGAGCACCCAGCGCCCAGGTGTGCAGGCGAGTGAGGGCAGTAGCTGATTGAGAGCAGTGACCTAAGAGAGGACAGTGTGCCGTTTAAGTCAAACAGCAGCAATGCCCTCCTGGATGAATACAGTGATGATGGACACCCAGGAAACCAAGCAGTAAGTGCTAGAAAAGGAGGATTACGTGTACACACCATTGACATTCTGCTGAACACAAAGAAAACAACTTAATGGTTTAAAGTTTTATGACTTTTGCTATTTTTCTTTTTGTTTTCTTTTTAATCCTGTAGAATGTGTTTAGAAAAGCAGGATAAAAAAAGAAAAAGGAAAGACATAAAAGGCAGCAATAATGGATCCAGGAGATTGATTTGGGTATAAAATCATTTTATAAAATACATTCATGGGGATATTTATATAATTAAAAAAATCATTTAGTTATACACCAGTTATTCCAGAATTTGGTATCCACAGGCAAGTTTGGTTATGTAACAAAGAAAGCAGGTAAAATTCATTTTAAATATTTTTAAAATAATTAAATGTAAACAATATACACCAATTATTCCAGGATGATGTTCCCATTTGCTCATTTTTAAAAAATTTTTCTCAAATTAAAAAGGATGTTAAGGATGGGTTCAATTCATCCCTTACCTGAAGACTGTCTACCTGAACTTGCACAGCTTCTAAAGAGCCGGTCAGCAGACGGAATCGGGAGAGAGAGTATCTGGCCTCCATGAGGTAACTGTTTATCTCATCAAAGGCCACTTTGTGGCAGCTCCACTGGTCCAGCACAGACTTCAGCAGGATCTTTAATTGCCCAACCTTTTGAAAGAGACAGAGGCTTCTTATAATTGCATAATATTTTAAGTGATAAAATATATAAATATATATTGCACTGATGGGAAAAATATGAACATTTAAGAACTTCATTGGGATTTCAGGCATTATAAATAAACTCAAATTTAAAAAAAAGATTTGAAAAGTAAAATGTAGCAATGTTGAAATTTAAGCCTTTCATACTTTTGATCACGCAGTCTAAATTAAAATGCTTAAAAAGGTTATATATATAACCTTTACCTATAGTATATATTATTTATATGTATTATAATATAAAAGTGATAAAAGGTCAGTATATTTAATACCACAGTTTAGGAAACGTATTAAATGAGTGTTTTAAATGCATTAACCCACTTTATCCTCATTACAACCTTATGAGGTAGATGGAATCATTATGCTCACCTTATATTAGGGAAACTGAGGGACAAAGAGGTTATAAAAATCACCTGAGATCATACTGTTAGAGTGTGAAAGATCTAGATGTAAATCTAGGCATACTGGTCCCAAGAAATGAAACCTATCTATCATCTGTCCATCTACTTACCTATCTATTTATCTATCTAACTATCTACCTATCGATCCACCGCAGGAATGTAAAAGCTCTCTCTCTCGCGCTCTCACTCTCTCTCACACACACACACACACACACACACACATACTCAAATGAATATCTTAAGACAAAACATCCAAGAACATTCTTTCCTGTACTTATCTGCAACAGAAAAGGTTTTAGTTTGATCTGTATCATTTAGAAATATACCTGCTTTGGACTTCCTGGATTTCACTCCTAATCTTTTCAATATGGAATAAGTATGGCCATGATTAAGGAAAGAGATCATATAAATTAATTTGCAACTGAATTCTCTGCTCTTTTTCTTAGCATAACCAAAAATGTTGAAACCAATCGAGGTACTATCACATGGGCCAAAGGCCTAAGAAAATGCTGCCGCAGAAACGAGGCAACACTCCCATGTACAGGCAGGTGCCAGGGCCTGTCCTAGGAAAGTCAGGAACAAACATGAACGTAAAGCCAAGAGATCAAGAATTTCTAAATCGTCTATTTCTTCCTTGTATTATTTTTGTTTGTTTTTCATGAGAAGATGTTTCTGTGAAAGAACCACTCAATTTATTTAGATGGTAAATTGTTTCCAAAGAATTGTGATGATTTATAAAAGTGCATAACATAAAATGAACTAGATTGAAAATCGGGTTAAAGATAAGGTAATTAGAAAGCTGCCCTCGGAGACCATCGCATGGGCTGTGAGAAGCGGTTTGCTGTACACCCTTGGTCCCTGTCCCTTAACCTGTTGGTGTCTCAGCCCTCACCTGTGGAAAGTGCGGGCAGGAGCCACTGGCACAGGTGTGTGCAGAGCAGGAGTTGTTGTTACATGTATTCTTCTTACTGGGGGATTCAACCCTCTATTCAGCACATAATGTCAAACATCTTCACAGAGCTTACATTTTAGTGAGAGAATTTAAATAAACGAGTAGACTATCTCATATGTTAGAAGTTGATAAATAATACAGATAAAAGCAAAGCAGAGAAGAGAGTCAGGGAATGTAAGGGGAGGACGCGAAGGCTGTCATTGAAAACAAGGCAGTCAGGAAAGCCCTCCCTGAGATGGTGAATTCAAACAAGGACTTGGAGGAGAAGGAGTGACCATGTGGATATTAGGGAGAGGGGGCTCCGGGCAGAGAGAAGAGCCAGTACAAAGTCCCCGAGTGTGGGCCACACCATTGGGTTCCAGACTAGGGGAGACCAGAAGCACGAGGAACCTGTAGGCTGGCAGCAGGAGCCGCATGGCTTTGGCCTCATTCTGAATGAGACAGGGAGATACTGCGGGGTTGCGAGCAGAGGACTGGTGTGACCTGACTTCCATTTTAACAGGACTTCTCAGGAGGCACGGAGACTATTTAGGAGGCCATTAAAATAATCAAAGCAAGCAGTGACGGTGATTTAGACCTAGGTGCTAGTTGCACAGATGGAGGGCAGAGGCTGGATTCTAGATCTATCCTGAAAATAGGGCTGACAAGATTGTTGATGGACTCGATGTGGGTCTCAGGGAAAGAGAAGAGTGAAGAATGACTCCATAGGTTTCAGCCCATGCAACTGGACGGGTAGAGTTGTCAAGAACTGAGGTGGCAGGAAGTATAGGTTTGTGGGGGAAGAATGGGAGTTGGTTTGGGCAGGAAGTTTGAGATGTCTAATGGTCATGCAAGCGGAGATGTCTACAGAGGACTTCCCTCTGTGTCTGTCTTTGTCTATAGTTTAGGCGAGAAATCCAGTCTGAGGACACACATCTGAGAACCATCTGTGCCTAGATGGTATCTATGGACATGGGAATGGATAAGATTATTAAGAAAGTCATGTTCATAGTAATGTTAATTATAGGAAACATCCGAAGCTAGGCTCTTTAAAAGAAAGTTAATAAAGTGGACTTAACACTACCAATGGATGCTGTGTAGATTCCGTGATTATTTACTTATTTATATTAGGAAAACCAAAACCCATGTCACATTTGGACATGAGATGGCAAGCACGGTCTTGGAGGCAGCTCTCCACAAGAAACGTTACCATGTGGTCTAAATTTGCCCAGGTGTGGTTGAGATCCTGAAGCGTGCTCGTGACAATGCCAGAGACTTCTTCTTTCTTGTTCTGAATCAAAGCAAGTCCATTCTGCTCAATTTTCTCTACCTCTTTTTCTTTTGCTTTAATCAAATCTTCCAGATCCTGAAAGATGAAGAAACAGTCATTTTAAATTATTCTATTATGGAACTCTGGGGTACACTGAAATTGAGCCATTATAGTCTCACAGCCAAAAAATCTTTTATTAATCTGAAAAGCTTATCATTCTCAGGAGAGGGTCTCCAGAGTGATACTTCTTCTTACACTTAAATTTTTAAAATTCTCTTTTCATTCCATGAGAAATTAGCATAACAAAAAACCACACAAAATTTAAATGGCACTAGATAATTTTTTCAAGAAGCTACAAGGAAAGAAATATATGTTGGAAATGGTAACATGATTTATATTCTTACATTCATTTATCTTGCTGTTGGAAAAGTTACATAGTCCTAGCTCATGGGATGAAATGCAATAGAATGGTATTCTGGACCCCAGTATCTGAGATTTAGTTACATTTCTGTGACTATCAAGCTGTGCCACTTTGCGCAAGTGAGAAACTTCCACAGGGTCTCAGTTTCTTCAGATGAAAAATCAGAATCTCTATTAACCTGCCTTTCTCCCTAAAATACTCTGATTCTAAGTGAGTATGAAAAGTTGTACAAGTTTTTTTTCATGAATTGAATCCTCATTTTCTTTAGAATTTGCATTTATGATGGTCAGGATGAAATGTTCAAAAAAGAAAATGAGGCAATGATCTGGAAATCATACTTAACCATAATCCTCACTTATATTTTAAAGCCATTTGAAACTTTGGAAAGCTCAGTGAGCCAGGCTGAGACTGCTATCAACGTTTTATGGATGAACAGTGGGAGATTATGTCATGCAACCTGTCTCCAGTCACAAAAGGGCCAGAAGTAGAATTAGAATTCAAGACTTCTGAGCCCACTGACTCCCAGCCCAGTGCTGGAGGCAGGTGGGAATTGTGGAAAAGAGGTAAATCCATGTCGGGGTGATGTGAGAAGCTGTATATTGATCCTGGTTACACGCTCATATTCAGAAGTACACCCCCAGAACTAGATATGCAGATTGTAGGCCTTGGAGGTTAGAGTGAAGAAAATTGCAAAATATGTTAAGTTTGGATAATGTCTCAATTCTGTGAAAAAGATTTCCAGCCCCCTGTCATGACCCACATATGGATAACTCCCCTGGGCTTGGGTAGTGCTATGGGTAGGATACTAGTGAGAAGTCCTGGTCTCCGCTGTTTTAGTTACAAATGTGCCTCTTTTAATTTTTGCTTCGTGTGGTCCAATCTTTTAATCACTCCCTACCTTATGTATAAAATAGGAATAATAATACATTTGCTTATCTCAAAGGGATAACATTAGATAAATAAATCTATGAGATCCCTTTCAAGCTGTTAAAAACTAGGCAAATGTAAGAGTTCATTTTATTCAGCCATTTGGTAATCTGCCCTGCTTCACTGAAAATTTATTTATTTTTCTCTCCTTAACTATTATGAAACTATTTTTGTCTTGATGTATTAATTAGAAGTTCATGTGATTAGTAGCCTAAAGAGATCATTTTTGTTTTGAATAACTGTTCTTTCATTTTCATTTTATAATTTTGTCAATATTTTGACAGCTTTGATAATTAACCTGAGAATAAATATAGTGATTACCAGTGCTACAGGCCCTTTATACAGTAAAGAAAACATAATGAACTTTACTATTTAAGGATTTTTCTCTCTGCTTCTCTAAAAGATTACATAACCATAAATAATCCTTCCAACATTGTCTTTAATAGGATCCTAAAATTCAACCACTGGAATTGAATTTATTCTCATTTATCCATAGATGTTAACTTTTTAAGTGAGCAATATTAAATGAATGACCCATTGCTCAGAAACACATCTCAAAAGTGTCCTGCGCATTTATGTTGGCATAAAAGCAAAACCCAGGAGGGAAACAGGAATGAAATATATATTTTGTGCAAAACAAAGGTGTTTTCCTTTCCCTCCAATAATAATTAAAAGATGATTCTGTTTCTGATCAATGAAGGGAAAAGCCAAACCTAACATCTTTTTGCTATAATAAATCACTCTTAACTTGGGTTAATTCATAAATATCAGTTTCTATGTTGGTTCAAATTCATAAATCACTTCTGAAAGAGTGGAAAAATATCCAAGATCTTTTAAACAAAATAAAGCTTGAATCCAGTCACCAATGTAAGTATGCTGGCTTGAATTCTACACTCTGGTCCAGAAGAACTATTTCTCAAAAATGACAATAAATTTTTATCAAGGTTTGTGGTACTGCCAAATGGAACCTGCCTGTTAGGCTACTGTGATTTATATGTGATGCCCCAAAATAACTATGTGGTCTACTTTCATTCTGTTCTTTGTTTTAAAAAAAATGGCTTTTCATTTGAAATCACAAATTGGCATTGGAGTTAAGTTCTTTCAACCATACTTGAAGCTTTTCCTCCTGACACTGCCTGGTGTGACCCTCTGGAAGGTTAAAAATTTGGGTCTGAAAAGGAGTGAAAGTTGGTCAAGTTTCTGCTACATTTTCCAGCTAGCAATCCCTCTCTCTGTGTTCAATAGAAGACATGTACATAAAAAGAAAATGGAAAATGGCAGAAAAAAGTATACATTAAAGAGAAGAAAAAATAGTAAGAAAGAGAAAAATAAAAGGAGAGAAGGCAGAAGAAAAATAAAGGAAAAGAAAAGTTAAATTAACCTATATTTCAGTCTTTTAATAGTCAAGTTTATTATTATAACAGTGTAACAAGGAAGCACTAATCTTTCTAATGTTAATGCTGAAATTATGTTTTAATTTTAAGGAAAACATTTTAACTTAGGAAGTCATCCTTTGAAGTAAAATTTTGAAATTCTGGCTTACTTGTACATTTTAGAATTGATAGCCTACTACTTGAAACCCTACTGGCTCCTGGAAAATTGGAAAGGCAGTAAGACTAGCTGATGCATGTTTCTGGTCTTCCATCTTTTACATACCAATCTTCTGATGTGAAGGTTTTTTGTTTTTTTTTTAATTTCAAGGTAGTTCCCTGTATGATAGTTTTCTTTACCATTTTCATGCACCCTCGAAATTGCAATCCATGAGCTTGTTAGCCCAGCATAAGGGCATGTGCTCTTCCTTTTCTGAACCAAAAAGTTTTGACTAAGAGCTTAAATATACATCTCTTTACATATGCCCCCAAAGAAAAACTGCTGGTTGGAAGGAAGATCATTACCAAAGGCCTTTCTTTTTCAAAGCTGAAATATAAAAACAAAATTTGGGAAAATAAGCGTTTCTGTAGAATTGCTTCACAGTTTAACCTTCAATTGTCCTTAGGAAATACTACAGAGAACTATCACAGCTAATCTGTAACACATACAAATTATTGAATTATTAAAAAAAAAATTACAGCATTTGCTGTAATAGCTTACATTTCTTTTGTATAAAAAAGAATCCCTGAGGAAATATTAAGTGGTCCTAAGTCACTGGAAAACATTTAGAGTCTGCCCACTCCACATGCACCAAGATCCTTATCACCAACAGGAGAACAAGCAGATGCTGCTCGGTCTTCCCAATGAGACACAGTAGGAGGTAACACTGTCCCCTGGGAAGCACTGGCTCATTGGAGTAGAACCAGAATCCAATCAAGCCTCTAGGGCTGACTTCCATTTATAGGAAATACAGGGGAGAGGAGAGCATGTCAAGGAACTACAGAGGCTAATCCTGAACCTGAGTCCAGTCTACGGTTTTTGTAACAAGTTAATAGTGTCAAAAAAAAACTTAAAGAGACTTAAAAGATCTAAGAAGAAATGGAGGATGTGGACACTGTGACATCTTTGTTTAAATGAATTAACTGAAAAAAAAGATATTTTAAAGACAATTGAGGAAATAGTGTTATGAGTTGGGCATTAAATAATATTCAGGGGTTACTGTGAATTTTTTTGTGGTGATAATGATATTATGGTTATATAAGAAAAAGGTCCATTTCTTTTAGAGAGGCATACTGTAGCACGCAGGAGTAAAACGACACGATGTCTGGGGAGGCGGAGACAAGATGGCAGTGTGGGAAGATGCCGAGTTAGCACCTCCCCATAATTAGGATGCCTGCCGGCCGCTGGTGGGGACCCTGACGCCCAAGGAGACGGGAGGAACCCCCAAGTGAACTGGTAGGACGTGGGGGACTGAGGGGGGAGGAGAAGTGGAGGCCAGACAGGATCGGCACCCCTGAGGCCGGGGAGATAAGGAGAGGCAGGTGGGAGGAGCCATCCGGGAGGAGCAGGAGAGGAGCAGGGGGCGTTTGCCCCACCCACTCGGGCCCAGGGAGCCTGCTGAGCTCCCAGGCTGGTCCCCTGCCCTACAGGGCCCCCTCCTCCCCCCAGCCACATTGGTCCTGGGGGCACAGGAAGGAGGCTGAGGGGAGAACAGGAGAGTCAGGTGGGAGGGTCCCTCCAGGAGGAGCAGGAGAGGAGTGGAGGGCATTTGCCCTGCCCACTCGGGCCCGGGAGCCCCACTGAGCTCCCAGGTGAGGTCCTCCTACCCTCTGAGACCAGGGGTGGGGGGCACGCCTGGGCCCCTTCTGTTCCTTGAACCTAAGCCCCACCCCCTACAGCACCCAGGGCCTTTTCCAGCCCTGTGGGTCCTGAGCATTGGCCCCACCCACCACCCAAACCTTGCCCTTGTTTAAGCCCCACCCTCCACAGCCAAGGCCTTCCCCCCCACTTTTTTTACTTTCTTTTCTTCTTTTTTTTTTTTGGCCACGCCATGCAGATTGGGGGATCTTGGTTCATGAGCCAGCGGCTGGGCGAAGCTCCTGCGGTGAGAGCTCTGAGTCCGAACCACTGGACTAACAGAGAACCTCAGACTCCAGGGAATATTCGTTGGAGTGAGGTCTCATGGAGGTCCTCATCTCAGCACCAAAACCCTGCTCTGCCCAACAGCCTACAAACTCCAGTGTTGGAAGGCTCAGGGCGAACAACCACTAAGACAGGAACACAATCCCACTCATAAAAAAAATTAAAAAATGAGACAGCAAAAAGATATGTCACAGATGAAGGAGCAAGGTAAAAACCTATAAATAAATGAAGACCAAATAAATGAAGAGGAAATAGGTAATCTACCTGAAAAAGAATTCAGAGTAATGATAGTAAAGATGATCCAGAATCTCAGAAATAGAATGGAGGCACACACTTGAGAAAATAAATGCTTAACAAATATCTAGAAGAACTAAAGAACAAACAAACAGAGATGAACAACCCAATAACTGAAATGAAAAATACACTAGAAGAAATCAATAACACAATAACTGAGGCAGAAGAACAAATAAGTGAGCTGGAAGACAAAATGGTGGAAATAACTGCCGAGGGGCAGAATAGAGAAAAAAGAATGAAAAGAATTGAAGACAATCTCAGAGACCCTCTGGGACAACACTAAATGCACCAACATTCGCATTATAGGGGTCCCAGAAGAAGAAGAGAAAAGGGTCTGAGAAAATATTTGAAGAGATTATAGTCAAAAACTTCTGTAACATGGGAAAGGAAATAGTCACCCAAGTCCAGGAAGCACAGAGAGTCCCATACAGGATAAACCCTAGGAAAAACACACCAAGACACATATTAATCAAACTAACAAAAATTAAATTCAAAGAAAAAATATTAAAAGCAGCAAGGGAAAAAACAAAAAAATAACATGCAAAGGAATCCTCATAAGGTTATCAGCTGATTTTTCAGCAAAAACTCTGCAGGCCAGAAGGGAGTGGCAGAATACATGAAGTGATGAAAGAGAAAAATCTACAACCAAGATTACTCTACCCAGCAAGGATTTCATTCAGATTCAATGGAGAAATCAAAAGCTTTTCAGACAAGCAAAAGCTAAGAGAATTCAGCACCAACAAACCAGCTTTACAACGAATGCTAAAGAAACTTCTCTAGGTGGGAAACACAAGAGAAGAAAAAGACACACACAAAAAACCCCAAAACAATTAAGAAAATGGTAATAGGAACATACATATCAATAATAACCTTGAATGTAAATGGATTAAATGCCCCAACTAAAAGACATTAAAAACAAGACCTAAAAGGGTACAAAAACAAGACCCATATATATGCTGTCTACAAGATACCCACTTCAGACCTAGGGACACATACAGACCGAAAGTGAAAGGATGGAATAAAGATATTCCATGCAAATGGAAATCAAAAGAAAGCCGGAGTAGCAATACTCATATCAGATAAACTAGACTTTAAAATAAAGACTGTTACAAGAGATAAGGAGGGACACTACATAATGATCAAAGAATCAATCCAAGAAGATATAACAATTATAAATGTTTGTGCACCCAACATAGGAGCACCTCAATACATAAGGCAAATGCTAACAACCATGAAAGGAGAAATCGACAGTAACACAATAATAGTAGGGGACTTTAACACCCCACTTACACCAATGGACAGATCATCCAAACAGAAAATAAATAAGGAAACACAAGCTCAAATGACACAATAGACCAGATAGATTTAATTGATATTTATAGAACAATCCACCCAAAAGTGGCAGAATACACTTTCTTCTCAAGTGCACACGGAACATTCTCCAGGACAGATCACATCTTGGGTCACAAATCAAGCCTCGGAAAATTTAAGAAAATTGAAATTGTATCAAGCATCTTTTCTGACCACAATGCTATAAGACTGGAAATCAATTACAGGAAAAAACTGTAAAAAACACAAATACATGTAGTCTAAACAGTATGCTATTAAATAACCAAAATATCACTGAAGAAATCAAGAGGAAACCAAAAAATACCTAGAGACAAATGACAGTGAAAACATGATGACCCAAAACCTATAGGATGCAGAAAAGCAGTTCTAAGAGGGAAGTTTATAGCAATTCAATCTCACCTCAAGAAACAAGAAAAATCTCAAATAAACAACCTAACCCTACATTTAAAACAACTAGAGAAAGAAGAACAAAGAAAACCCAAAGTCAAGAGAAGGAAAGAAATCATAAAGATCAGAGCAGAAATAAATGAAGAAAACAGTAGCAAAGATCAATAAAACTAAAAGCTGGTTCTTTGAGAAGATAAACAAAATTGATAAACCCTTAGCCAGACTCATCAAGAAAAAAAGGGAGAGGATGAAAATCAATAAAATTAGAAATGAAAAAGGAGAAATCACAACCGACACTGCAGAAATACAAAGGATTATAAGAGACTACTACAAACAAATATATGCCAATAAAATGCACAACCACGAAGAAATGGACAAATTCTTGGAAAGGTACAATTTTCCAAGACTGAACAAGGAAGAATTAGAAAATATAAACAGACCTATCACAAGCAATGAAATTGAAAGTACAATTAAAAATCTTCCAACAAACAAAAGTCCAGGACCAGATGGCTTCACAGGCAAATTCTATCAAACATTCAGAGAAGAGCTAACACCGATCCTTTTCAAACTCTTCCAAAAAATTGCAAAGGGAGAAACACTCCCAAATTCATTCTACGAGGCCACCATTACCCTGATACCAAAACCAGAAAAATATATCACAAAAAAAGAAAATTATAGACCAATATCACTGATGAACATAGATGCAAAAATCCTGAACAAAATACTAGCAAACAGAATCCAACAGCACATTAAAAGGATCATACACCATGATCAAGTGGGATTTACCCCAGGGATTCAAGGATTCTTCAGTATATGCAAATCAATCAATGTGATACACCACATTAACAAATTAAGTAATAAAAACCATATGATCATCTCAATAGATGCAGAAAAAGTGTTTGACAAAATTCAATACCCATTTTTGATAAAAACTCTCCAGAAAATGGGCATAGAGGGAACCTACCTCAACATAATAAAGGTCATACATGACAAACCCACAGCAAGCATCATTCTCAATGGTGAAAACTAAAAGCATTTCCACTAAGATCAGAAACAAGACAAGGATGTCCACTCTCGCCACTCTTATTCAACATAGTTTTGGAAGTCCTAGCCATGGCAATCAGAGAAGAAAAAGAAATAAATGGAATACAAATTGCAAAAAAAAGAAGTAAAACTGTCACTGTTTGCAGATGACATGATACTATACATAGAAAATCGTAAAGATGCCACCAGAAAACTACTAGAACTAATCAATGAATTTGGTAAGGTTGCAGGATACAAAATTAATGCACAGAAATCTCTGGCACTCCTATACACCAACAACGAAAAATCAGAAAGAGAAATTAAGGAAACACTCTCATTTACTATTGCAACAAAAAGAATAAAACAACTAGGAATAAACCTGCCTAAGGAGGCAAAAGACTTGTACTCAGAAAACTATAAAACACTAATGAAAGAAATCAGAGATGACATAAACAGATGGAGAAATATATCATGTTCTTCAATTGGAAGAATCAATATTGTGAAAATGACTATACTACCCAAAGCAATCTACAGATTCAGTGCAATCCCTATCAAACTACCAATGGCATTCTTCACAGAATTAGAGCAAAAAATTTTACAACTCGTATGGAAACACAAAAGACCCCAAATAGCCAAAGCAATCTTGAGAAAGAAAAACAGAGTTGGAGGAATCAGGCTCCCCGACTTCAAACTATACCACAAAGCTACAGTAATCAAGACAGTATGGTACTGGCACAAAAACAGAAATATAGATCAATGGTGCAGGATAGAATGCCCAGAGATAAACCCACACACATATGGGCACCTAATTTATGACAAAGGAGGCAAGAACATACAATGGAGAAAAGATAGCCTCTTCAATAAGTGGTTCTGGGAAAACTGGACAGCTACATATAAAAGAATGAAAATAGGACACTACCTAACACCACACACAAAAATAAACTCCAAAATGATTAAAGACTTAAATGTAAGGCCAGACACTATAAAACTCGTAGAGGAAAACATAGGAAAAACACTCTTTGACATAAACCACAGCAAGATCTTTTTTGACCCACCTCCTAGAGTAATGGAAATAAAAACAAAAATAAACAAATGGGACATAATTAAACTTAGAAGCTTTTGCACAGCAAAGGAAACCATAAACAAGACAAAAAGACAACCCTCAGAATGGGAGAAAATATTTGCAAATGAAACAACAGACAAAGGATTAATCTCCAAAATACACAAATAGCTCATGGAGCTATCATATCAAAAAAAAAAATCCAGTTAAAAAATGGGCAGAAAAAAAAAAAAAAAAATGGGCAGAAGACCTAAATAGACATTTCCCCAAAGAAGACATACAGATGGCCAAGAGGCACATGAGAATATGCTCAACATCACTAATTATTAGAGAAATGCAAATCAAAATTACAATGAGGTATCACCTCACACCAGTCAGAATGGCCATTATCAAATAATCTAGAAACAATAAATGCTGGAAAGGGTGTGGTGGAAAGGGAAACCTCCTGCACTGTTGGTGGGAATGTAAATTGATACAACCGCTATGGAAAACAGTACGGAGTTTCCTTAAAAAACTAAAAATAGAACTACCATGTGATGCAGCAATCCCACTACTGGGCATATACCCTGAGAAAACCATAATTCAAAAAGAGTCGTGTACTGCAATGTTCATTGCAGCACTATTGACAATAGCCAAGACATGGAACCAACCTAAATGTCCATCAACAGATGAATGGATAAAGAAGATGTGGCACATATATACAATGGAATGTTACTCAGCCATAAATTGTGTTATTTGTAGTGAGGTGGATGGACCTAGAAGTGAGTCAGAAAGAGAAAAACAAACACCATATGCTAACGCATATATATGGAATCTAAAAAAAAAAAATGGTACTGATGAACCTAGTTGCAGGGCAGGAATAAAGAGGGAGACATAGAGAATGGACTTGAGGACACGAGGTGGGAGGGGGAAGCTGGGGAGAAGTGAGAGTAGCATCGACATATATACACTACCGAATGTAAAATAGTTAGCTAGTGGGAAGCAGCAGCATAGCACAGGGAGATCAGCTCGGTGCTTTGTGTCCACCTAGAGGGGTGGGATAGGGAGGGTGGGAGGGAGGCTGAAGAGGAAGGGGACATGGGGACATATATATGCATATGGCTGATTCACTTTGTTGTACAACAGACACTAACACAGTATCGTGACGCAATTATACTCCAGTAAAGATCTATTTAAAAACAACAACAACAACAAACACAGTATGGTATGGCATAATGATAGACATATAGATCAATGGAATGGAACTGAGCTTCCAGAAATAAACTCATGCATTTACAGTCAATAAAAAAAAACAAAAATGACATGATGCCTGGGATTCACTGTAAAATCTTTACAAAGAAAAGAAATAATGCAGACAAGTATTTCAAAATCTTGATAATTATTAAATCTAATGATCAGTAGAGAAGGATTCTCTACTTACAAGTGTGTTTGAAAACTCATAAATTCAAATTTATAAAAACAGGTGAAAAAAACCTAATAGTTAGAAAAACTCTATAAATCACATAATCAGAGAAATTTGTTATCAAATGCAGCATTTTTCCATACTGAATCCTCAATTCTGAGGACCCGCAAATTTCTTTGGTGTGCGCAATGAAATTGTGTAGCCGCGCCTGTCAGCCACCTGGACAAGTTACCTGACAGTCTTTCAGAGCGTTCTGAACTGAAGCCTGATCTCCAATTCGCTGTTGTTGCTTTAGTCTGTTTTCCTGGGTTTCAAACCAAGTTTTCAGACATTGTACGTTATTTTCATATTCTGACCAAGATTCCAGTAAGCCTTCCAACAGCTGAATCTGAACAAACATAATGAAATGAAATTTGCAATTTTATTTTAGAATCAAATTACTGGCAGGTCACTATTTCCTCCAGATTAAGAATTCTTAAAAGACAGTCCATTGTATATATGATTAAAAATGAATGTTAAAAAGTATAAATCAATGACCATTATTGGTAAACAAGTAAAGAACTTAAGTCAACTTGAGGCAAAGGAAAAAGACATTAAGAGGCATCTTTAATAAACTAAAACAATATGAAATATTCAAAGAGCAGTGGGTACATAGACAGAATAATGAACAGGGCTGAAGAGCTGTTAGAACCTTCAGGGGCCAGTCTCTTCAGAAGCACTTGTGTGCCCAGTGTAGCCATACTATTCGTGGAATGAGTTTTCTTTACAGAGTGTACCCGTTCTTGGCGTTTTCATGAAACACGGACAGCAGAGAACACTTGGCTCACCTTCTCAGTGACTACACCCTGCAGGATTTGCCAGCTTTTATTCATTGCTCCAAGTTGCTCAGCAAAATCAGTCTTATCGCTGCGTTTACTTTCCACGTCCTGACTGCTGATTTGTAGCACAGACTGGTTCACAAAATCGACGGTCAGCTGTTTACAGTTAATGTCGATCTTAAAACCCTAAAAAGGGAAAGGCGAAAGTAAGAAAACAACCTTATATGTATACATGTCTTATATTTTACCAGGAGTTGGAAAGCCTTAAGTAACCTTAAGATTAATATTATCACTTGTGTGACTTAGTCCAAACGGCACAATCGGTATGTATTAATATAACCCATTATCTTCAGAAGTTGAATATATATAATATATGAATATACTGAATATAAATTGAATTTATACATTTTGAATGTATAAATATATTGAATTTGAGTTTGTAAAGATTTGAATTTATAGATACATTGAATATAAATTTTTTTTAGGTAGGAAAGTAGAATTGGACAAATTGTGTAATCTCACTATAAAATATTTACAAATTATAGTATTTATTTTTATGATTTCTTAAAATGACACAAAATCTTATTCAAAATTATTCCTAATACTGGACAACTTTCCTATGCCTATAACTAGGGAAGCAGTTTTCTTACTATAGTAGACCTACCTGGTCACCATATATGAAACATATACTTTCAGACCTGATTTCCATAACTTGAGTTTTTGAGTTTCTTCAAATAAAACAGTCCTAAAATATGCAAAGCTAAAAACAAACAAACAAAAATGTTTAATTACCTTATATTTCTGAAGGTATTCATGAATTGCCTTGTAACCGATGGAGTTTCTAATACTTTCTTCATCCATTTGAATAACATTTTCCATGAGAGAAATCCAAGCCATGACTTCAGAAATGGCATGGCGAGAAGGCAGCTTATCCATCTGGAGCTGCCCATGTCAGAGACAGAAGAAGTCGCAAGTGTTAAAATTCAAACTCGATTTCTGTTAACCTAAAACTCTATTAATTCCTACTAAAGTACCAACAGAGATAACACTTCTTAATGACATTTTTGGATATTAACCTTGTTAGAAGCTTGAAATTAAACATCAGGCAAACATTGAACAATAATAGTCCTCTTATGTTCACTTGACATCGAATACTATAAACATTGCATAAACACTACCTAATTAATCAAAACACCAGCAGGAAGAAAATATTATTCTTATTTTATAGCTAGTTTTATGAGTATAAAAAAACGTAACTACAAAACATTCAACAGATGTATTTTATTAATTATCTTGTAAAATCTCTGTGTATTATGACACAGGAATGTTACCACCACACTACAAACTATCATTTTCTAGATTTTTGGTGCTCTCATATTTATTCCAAAGAGCATAGCCAATTTCCTCAGTCTTTCACTAAAACATACTTAGAATCCTGAATCTTCCTTAACATATCATACATTTATGCAAATGCTTGTAATGACTGAGAGGAACAAAAGCAATCATTTAAAATATTTATGGACTTCTATGTGGGCAGAAAGATATACAAGTTAATGTGAGATGTTTCCTGCCCTCTAGAAGTGTACAGCTGCTGATTAGAAGGGATAAGACATTTATATGAAACACATCTTTACACCTTGTACACAGTGATGAATGCCAAAGAGAGATAAAGATAAAATATCTGGGAGTTCCAGGGGAGAGAAGCATAATTTCCAGATAAGAGAGCTACTTACTTCTCTTCCCCTAGTTCTCTTCACTTGTTGAATGTCAGCTCTATTGTAGGTAAGGTTATAGGTCTTTTACATATATTATTATTATTAAATCTTCATAACTACTCACTTTATGAGACAGGTATAGTTACCCATATTTTATTTATGAGAAAACAAAGAATTTAAACATGGACAGACAAGGATTCTAAAACACACACACACACACACGATAAAGAAGCCCTTGGAAGACAGGGAATTTATAGATAGGGCATTTGTAGAACCGTTCACTATTCTTTTTTTTTCTTAATGGGAGTATAGTTGATTTACAATGTTGTGTTACTTTCTGTTGAACAGCAAAGTGACTCCGTTATACATATTCATATATCCACTCTTTTTTAGACTCTTTTCCCATATAGGTCATTACAGAGTACTGAGTACAGTTTCCTGTGCTATACAGTAGGTCCTTATTAGTTATCTATTTTATATATAATAGTGTTAATATGCAATACAATGGAAGCCATAAAAGACGAGATGTCCAAGACAAAGCTGATTTAAATTTGTGAGCAAAAGCAGATCCATGTACTTTTCCATCTAATACTGCTTACACCAATTATGACCAATTAAACCGATGATTATTTCTGTACCTGGTGGAGCTTTTCCTGTACGGTTGGAATATTTGTCAGCAGGTCAGTCCACTGGCCATCAATGTGTGATAGCTCGGAACGCAGGGTAGCTGTGTCCACTTTCTTTAGTCTAAGAAGCTGATTTCCAGTGCTCAGAACAGACGATTTCAAGGTAGATTTTGCATCCACCTCTTTGGAAAACTCCTAAAAGAAGCAGCAAGGCTCAAATCAGGATTAAGTAGCCAGACCCTTCATTTAAGAAAAGAGACTAATTTATTACATAAACAAGTTTTCTTTACATCTTGAAAGGGAGTGGTGATATTAAACACTCTGGAGGAAAACAAAAGCAACGCACCCTTGCCCCAAATGAAAGCCAACGTTACTTAAACACTACTTTAAAGAGGCAATGTTGAACCCTACTATTTTGCATAATTATTCAACACACAGAGTGAACATTGATAAATTCTCTATAGCTTGATTTACTAAGTACATCCATTGACAACTGATGTCCTTTTCACCTGTAAGTCAGGTCTGAAAACAATAAAACTGAATCAAATGCTTTAGATTCTTGAGCTCACCAGAAAAGCGTTCAGATGATCACGGACCATTTCCAGTTCTTGAGGAACTGTCACAGATTGTTGAGTCCAAAATTCTAGCCTGTCTTTTGCAGACTGTAACCAGTGGATGAGATCTGCAGATTCACTTTGATATCTGTAAGGACAGTAATACGCCTATTAAGTAAACATCCAATTCCGACTTTGTGCTAACCCGTGTTAGTCACCAATGCTAATTTTAAAAGGAGACACAACAGATTTGGGAGAATAATGCCCTGGGTTGACACTCTCAAATTCCCTTCTCTTAATATTCATACCTTCAGCAAGTCAGTCTCTCTGAGTTTCAGCTTTCCCATCTCTAAGCTGCAAATAAAAATATCTTTCTCCTACTCCTTCACATTGAGGCTATTTAGAAAATATTTTATGATTGGGCTTCCCAGGTGGCACAGTGGTTAAGAATCTGCTTGTCAATGCAGGCGACACGGGTTTGAGCCCTAGTCCGGGAAGATCCCACATGCCACGGAGCAACTAAGCCTGTGTGCCACAACTACTGAGCCTGCGCTGTAGAGCCCGCGAGCCACAACTACTGAGCCCACGTGCCACAATTACTGAAGCCCACGTGCCCTAGAGCCCATGTTCTGCAACAAGGGAAGCCACCGCAGTGAGAAGACTGCACACCGCAATGAAGAGTAGCCCCCGTTCACCACAATTAGAGAAACCCCCACACAGCAACGAAGACCCAATGCAGCCAAAAATAAACAAAATAAAAAAAATAAATAAGTTTTTTAAAAAAGAAAATATTACATGATTGTTATTCAAAGTTCTTAGAAATAAAGGTGGCATAAAAATAAGGATTTCATTACATAAAATCAACCCCCCACCTCTCTCGAATACCTCTCATTGCCCTCAAGGAAAACTTTACCTTCTCAAAACAAACTTTCTCTTCTTTCTCTCCTTCTAAGATTTACTTGACCACTTGACTGTCAGTAGGCAGGGGAGACAACAGCTCAAAGGTAAGAGGTATTGCATAATTCCTGCCTCCCCGCCACATTTTTAAGTACATGTTTATACAATTATACAAGAATCCAACTAGAAGCTTTGTGCTTGCCTTTATTTTCCAAACTCTGTGATAAGTTCCTAGGGGGACCACATCTTCGTCAACTCAGGTACCCAATAACCTTATAAATACTCTGCAGCACTAATTTAAAAATTTGCGAAAGAGTCACTGTATTACCTGGTCCAGTGTTTCAATATTGTTTCCAATCTGTGAAGTTCCTTAGACACTTTGTTGGTGTCATTTAACCAGTGTTCTCCAAGTTGATTTAGCTGGCTTTCTAGATCTGAGCAGCTAACAGATATCAGAAGTCGTTTCCCATCATCTAGTACCTGATATAATTTGGGCTGGTATTCATTAAGGCTGGATTTCAAATGCTAAAATGATTGAAAATACTGGGTCAAAAAGGTGAGATAATGCAATTTTTCTCCCCTAAAGATTGTAAGTTCTCCATAATGTTACCATTACCTTTTAGTCAAATTTCAACTATTTGCACCCAAGTTTCATTAGAAGCTTCGAGACGCTTCATCTGTATCTAAGTATATAACTTTAGGTGCACTTAAAACCGTCGAAGTATAATTATTTCAAGAATAGTGTGACACCAACACAAAGTACAAAATAATGCTTGGTGGAGGCTAAGTTTTCAAAAAGAGCTCTCTTTCAAAAATAAGAAAAAAAAAAGGCTTTTCAGTCCTCTATTAAAAAACAACAAACTAATTATTTCAGGATAGTGTGACTTCAGCATAACAAGCGGAAAACGCTTGATGGAGGCTAAATTTTCAAAAGGGGCTTTCATTAAAAAAAAAAAAAAAAGGACCTTTCTATGTTCTATTTCGAAACAAACACGTAAAGTAAAAGTACTTGATAAAATATTTGATTGCAAGTTTGTTTAGATCCTGTTAAAACCATGGGAAAGCTTCCAAAGGAAATGTGGCAACTTTTTACACCAAGTTGTCATTTAGACGCTGACCTGGTAGAGTGTTATCCGGTCGATAAGCCTGTCTTCGCTCTCCTCCACCAAACCCACACTCGGGATGCTGGTCTCCACCACCTCCAGCTGCCTGCTAAGCTCCCGGTGGTCCTCATCCAGATGGGACCATGTCTAGAAACACAGCATCAGTCTGTGAGCTAAATATCCTCATTAAGGAAGAGTAGTCCTATTTGTGTGCAAATATGCACCTGACAGTCTCTTTAAAGACAAGTCGGAGATGCCTGCATTGGGGGTTTGCTTTGGGAAGCGAAAGATAGCTTTGAAGCAAGTCATCAGATGGTGACCTTGAAAAGCACTGTGAACGGGCTTTCACTTCTGCAGCTAACTAGCTGTATGACCGGGGCAAGTTACTACGTTTCTCTGACCTCCCTCATTTTCAACATTAAAAAAAATGGGGATAATAATATCTTGTCCATTGTGAGGATTAAATAGAATAACGTATGCAGCACATCTGGAACACAGCAGGCAGCTGATATTCACAGTTTCATCCTTTACTGCAGTGATGATGAACGAATGACTTAAGTGAAAGGGATGGGTGTGTTTACTTTCCAAAGTAAGTGAACTAAATACATTACATTTGTAAATTAAAAAACCCCACACAGACGTTTAAGAAATATGAATATATAGTATAGACATTCTACTAAGGAGAAATCCCAAATCACTTATTCTAAAATTATAATTTTTAGGGAATTCCCTGGCAGACCAGTGGTTAGGACTCTGTGTTTCCACTGAAGGGGGCACGGGTTCAATCCCTGATCGGGGAACTAAGATCCCACAAGCTGCACAGCACGGCCAAAAAAACTAAAAGAAAATTATGATTTTTATTCTATTTAAAATCGGAAAATCTTTTTTTAATCATGTGAAGTCTTTTTCAATCATGTATAGCAAAAGTCAGCAGTTTTTCAGTCTGACTATCGAGACCCCAAATATCGTCATGCCCAGTCTGAAACTGGTATTCATCTAGCTGAACTCACGGTAAGGCACAGCCGTTACCTAAATGTGGATAGGGAACACCAGGGGCACAAGCGACACACGTGCTGAGTCTGAGACACCGCCGAGGTCAGAGGAGGCAAATCGCAGGAACGAAGATGTCTTGCCTGAAGGGTCTGCTGTGCAGTAGGAGGTGTGCTGTAGGGGAAGGGCAGCACCAGGGGCTCACCTCGAGAATGTACTCCAACTCCACACCCCTCTTGTGAGCCCCCTTGAGCACAGCCGAAGCCTGCGCCATCAGGTCTGTGTGGAACTGAGTTTCCCGTAGGACCGCAAAGCTAATAACCTTCCTGAAGAGTGTTTCAGTCAAGATCATATGAGATTCCAGGCCCTGAAAGTATTCCTGCAATTTTTCAGATAGAAAGAGGTCAGCAACTCATTCATTTACTACCTTACAATAAAAATTGCTTCAAACCTGGAAGCTGATGGAACTTGGCTAATATATGGGTGATACTGGTCCTTCCCTGCTGGCCTCCGCTTACCCAGGCACTCACCGCTTCCTGCAGAGACGGGGGTCGGGGGGGGTTGGGATGGGGGTCCAGCCTCCTAACTGGCCTCTCCTGGCCACCCCCCCCACTCAAAGCACCTACACTGTGCTGTGCTGCAGATACTCTGTCCCCAAAACAGAGCCCTTCAGAAGCGAACAGCTGCTGAAACACTCGTCCGCCCTCTCCACTCCTCATCCTGGTACCATCTGGGTGGACACCTGCTTCCTCCACCACAGATACTGGCCTCCTTTGTCCCTGGGACACATGAGCGCCCGCTCCCCATCTTCAGCCTCTGCCTGCACTCTACTTCCTGCAATGTCCTCACTTGACACATTCATAATTTTTCTTCCTCCAGGGCTGGGCTTGAGCTCTACTCTTTTGTACTTAATACTCATGGCCAAGCACAGCTGGACAACCAACAATTGGCATTAATATTTTAAAATTTCCCTCATAACATACCTACACACAGCAGAATTGCAGGCCTTGCACAACCCTACAAATGTGTTTTAAAATATTACTTTCTATACATAAAAATCCCCAGAAGATGGGGAGAAGGTTATCCCATTTCCTGTTCCCAGCACCACGGATGAAACTAAAGGACCAGGAATCGTTAACATCAGCTAACACTGAGTGTGTACTACGTGCCAGGTGCCCTATAAACACTTCAGCAACTAACTCATTGAATCCTCATAACTACCCCATTAGATAGGTAGTTTTATTTCCCATTTTACAGACTCTGCGCTACTCAGTCTAATGCAACATGCCCAAGGTCACACAGAGCTCTCCCTCAGAAAATGGTCTGGTCAGGAGGAGCTAGAACCATTATTTTTAACTAACAATTATTATATCATAGAATCTTAAAGCTGGAAGAGAACTTGGAAGTCATTTAGCCCAACATTCACAGAAAGCTGATATTCCTATTACAACCCCGTCTCCCCCTGACAGCCTTGGATGGACTTCTCATGGCCAGGAGGGGGTCTGTTCAATGGCAGCCTACTCCTTTTAGAGTTCTTCATCTATTGAGCTTTATTTCTCTGTTATTTATACTCATTGATCCCAGTTTCCCCTCTGGAATAACTCAGGATGATATTTTATTGCTATGGTCAAAGATTTGAGAAAAACCAGCTGTGAACTTTAAAGCAATGTTTTCAAAGCCAAATGATAAGGCTTTAATAAATCACAAAGTTTTGGACAAGAACCTCTGGGAGAAATAGCAACAAGTACAATTCTCCAAGCACCACCCCCCCAAATCTACCTTTATAAGCCACCAAAGAGCTACGTAATGGTAGAATGTTAATCATCTGTAATCTTAGGGAATTTTTAAAGTTTCCTCATAAGAAATTTCCACTATCTGGGAGCTTGAGTCTCTGAACTGGCAAAACTGTTATTTTTGTAATATTACTAATAATGCAATCTGTGTGTGTGTGTGTGCATTAAACAGGCATTCCTTCACAAAGGAGCAGTGTCTAACCTGAACTTGGTTACGGTACACACTGATGGAACACTCTCAGGCCTCCCAAGTTTGGTTATATAGCAAAAGCACTTGCCGTCCCCAGGAGGAAACTCCTGAGGCCCACAGTAACCAGAGGAGCATGTACTTAAGGACCAGAAGAGCCAAGTGATGCATGTGACAGACATAAAGCCCATCCAGAGCTGAGTGGGCAGCTCTGCATTCCCAGAGCAGAGTGGGGAGTTCTCGGCCAGGACAAGGGAAAGCAGAGAGAACACCTAGGACCAGATGAACACATGGGCAGGAGGGATGCAAAGGAAAAGGGCAGAGTTAAGAACGAAGCTGGGCTCCTTTGAAGAGAGCTGGGTTTCCTGTCCACTGCAGTCTACGAAGGAGAAAGCCTGGCTGATACTGATCATCAAAAGTACTGGTATGGTAGGTATTCTTTGTTAACTTCCAAAATTATAGGAATATATACTACTCTCTCATTTTTCTGTGCTATTGAGTGCCAGTGGGCTTGAATATACATTTGTTGACCATTTTAAAGAGTAACTTATATGAGTAGAAACTCATAAATGATTGATAATGTTAGGTTTTACTAAATATATGTCAGTGAGTGAGAATGTGCTTCCAAAACTACATTTTCTTTCTCTCTGTTTTTTTTTTTTACCTTATGTTTGTCAAGTAGTTGTTGGATTTCTTCTTTGGAAGACACGATAATCTTCTGGTCTCCTGCCATCTTCTCGCGTCCGGTCTCCAGCAGGTCAGCCAGATCTTGCAGGGCCCTTTCGTACTGACTCTTGAGTGCAAGATTCTGGTTCAGACCGCCCCGCCGGGAGCCAATGGCCATCATCAGCTCATCGTACATGTCCTAAGAAACAGACAGATACTCACGCTCAATTCATGAGGTACGTTTAACACCTGTGCTCACAGGATGTCAATAGTTTCCGTGGGGTTAAAATGCTGACAAATTGTTCTTGTGGCTGAGGGAAATGTCATAGGAAATGTAGTTTTAATTTTTATCATGCTCTCAAATTTTCTAATTTTAGAGTAACTGAAGAGAGCATCTTCAACATTTGGTCTGCTAAGTAATAATCAGATTTGGGACTATTCCTTAAATAAAGAGCTACAGAAACAGAGGAGTTTAACGTGAGCAGAAAGACTTTAAAACTTAAAAAGGCAATGTTTTTGCCAAATGTGGTGGAGTAAATAAATAACTATTCAAGCTGGAAAGACATTTTAGCGGACGATGACACACCAAATACAAAATTTATTTTAGCCATATGGACCTGATTAATGTATCATATTAAGGTTTAGCAGGCCAAAATGCCTCAATCTGGAAAAGTTCAACTTTAATGCCTATTTACAGCTATGACGCCTGACTCTTACACCTGACATTTAAGTACTGTCGGAAAACTGTCTAAAAAGGACAGAGTCGGGGCCATGGGCTCATCACATGATGAAATGTTAGATAATGGAATGAGATAGTTGAAATAAAAATGTTCTTTTTAAAATAAGAGGTATTTTATTTTCTCAAAAGTAAGAACTTGTGACCCTGTATTGGACTCATACTATTAATCCTTCAATGGTTCTGTAATAAGGCGTGTGTGCAGAGAAAACCTGACACACGCGCATAGTTTTTCTTAATATAACTTAACTGTGTTGCCTTTCAGATGCTACACTTTGCTGGTTTACTATCCCAGTATCTTCCTACCAACCTGAGATCAGATTCTTGCCTAAGTGCCAGATTTAGAAAAACACTAATCCAAAGTGTTAATTCTCTATGCCTGAAAGATGCCAGGAAGTCTGTTTGGATTTCAGCCACCTTTAATTTTTTGTTGTTGTTCTGGAATTGAAACAATGTCTCTTTTCCACTCAAACATGTATGAAATATAAACTATAATTTTGAACTTGAGAAAATACACTTTCTAAAAGTATTAGCTTAAGTATTTTTTCCTTAAAATTTTTTTGGGTGTAGTACAATACAGGGTAGATAGCCTTTTTTTAACTTTTCTAGGTAGGATTGCCAGTTATTAAATTTTCTACAGAAGAAAATAATATGCCACAACTAAACTATGCTATAATGCTTAGCCATCGGAATAAAAATAATGTCAAAAAAATCTTCAAAGCATGAGAATACAAGAAAATACAAGAAAAGAGTTAAAAAATTTGACACAAGGGTCCTCCAACAAATGCACACAGACTGCCCTGTAGTAAATCTCAAAATATGTCGAATTATTTTATTGTACTAAATATGATAAAAGTTTCAGAAAATGTTCTAAGAGTTACTTGGAAGAAAAATTGGGCCTAAATGACATGAATTTTATAGAGAAAGCCTGAAAAAATTGAGAAAATAATTTTTTCTTGACTTCCAGTTAGGATGTACCATTGAAGCTGAATGCCACTGGTAGAAAACTGTACCTGGAGTTTGGAGAGTTCTTGCACCCAAGGCTGCTCAACCTGCAGCTTATCACCACGCCTCTTCAACTCAGTGATTCCTGCATCCAATTCCTTTAGCCCATCTTCAGCCTGCTGTATTGCCTGTATAAGATTTATGACATTTTATTAAAACTCCCGTAAACAATTTGCCATGCAAAGTATGATTATCGTGTCTCCTTATTTGTTCCTCTCTTCTCCACCTAAAACATTTTCCATGCAACATAAAAATGATGGTCCTTTATTAAACAGAAAAGTGAAGAAGGCCCTTTATTATGCTACAGATCAGATATTTTAAAGGTAAGGAGGTTGGAAGGGCTTAGCATGGAGGGTTGGGAGAACAATGGCTTCCTTGAACAAATAAGGGAAACGGTGAATAGCACCCTGAAAAAGAAGCATGATTTTAGGACGTCTTTAGAAAAAGGTATTCGCCTAAGATGTTCTAGGGGATCGTGTTCTGGTTTTCTGAAATGCAGTTTTGAGCATCTTTGACGAGAGATGCAGTGAGGAAAGAGGAATCTATGTTACAGCATGGTCAGGGAGAGCTTACTCCATTGTGAAATGGGAGGGCAAGCAATCAAGTATGAAAGTGACAGCTAGCGCTGAGCCTTGTCTTCCCAGGGTGAGGTCTACAGAAGCAGGACAAGACATGAACCTGGCCTTCAAGGAGCTTCCAGTCTGCTTAGGAAGCCTGAGTAAACAGAAGAAAAGGGAACAAGGTTGAATGCGGTTATGTACTAAGCTTGCCGCAGCTCATCCCTGTTAGAGGACTTTGGAGCAGGGAGACACCAGTGAATCCTGGAGCAGTCGAGGAAGGCTTTTGGAAGAAAAGCAACCTCAGCTGCCCTTGAAGGATGAAAAGAACATGGACTCCAAATGGCAGATGAAACACACGTGTCTTATTTTCTCTTTCCTGAGTCCCCACTACAACCACTGCCAATATTTTGTTTGCTTGTTTTCTGGTGTGTTTTTCCTTCATAAATCTACAAGGGCAAGGAAACAGGAAAGAGGGTAATAACAACAAAATTTTGCAAGCTGAAAATCAGAAGGATACATGGGAATTGACTTAGGAAATCTGAGAAAGCTGAATCCTAAGCTAGCAGGGTTTCTTTATCACCAAATTAAAGCAACAGGAATCTCTGGAACCCTGGGCAACATGGGGCGGGTGCTAAATAAGGAGGGTTGGTGGAAAGCTGCTTAAAGAGCACCTCGATTCCCAGATCCCCTTCCTCATTCCACACTGGCTCTTTCCTTCCTTGGTGAAAGACTGAAAGTTCATTTTCTGGAGAAGGTAAAACGGATGTCTCTGGACTGAGGGGCACCAGGCACAGTTGTGGGCTTGAGTCCTTGACTGAAAACAAGGGGATAAAGTGACAACACCCACTGAATGCTGAATGTGGAGCCCCTACGTCTCCTAGAGTGCTGAAGCCTTGTTTCTACTCTCCAGACAGAAGGGGGTGGGCAGGAGAATATGAAAAGACCAAAAGAAAAGACCTAAAAAATTTGACACAAGGATTCTCCAATAGCCCACACAGATCATCCTTCAATAAATCTCAAAATTGTCAAGCCCCATCCATTCATGAAGTTCCCATTCAGTCTCTCATCCTAAATGTGAATAGACAACAAAGCATTTCCATATATCTGAGAAAAGCCTCTAACATGAAAGATAGAGACCAAAATAAGCAAACAAATTAAAAGCAACCTGGAGGGAAATAGATTATACAGGAAAAACCAACAAATAAAAAACTCCCCCAAAGTCCCCCCAAAACCCTTTCAACCCCAAAATCACTAATATACCAGAGAGATTATAAAAGGCAATGCATCTATTTAAAAAAGAACAGGATACTACCAAAAAATGGATCATTTGCAGAACCAAAAAGAGCTCTGAGAAGATTAAATGCATGAGAGCAGAAATATAGAAGTCAATAGAAAAGTTTAGAGTTGAAACTGAGGAAGTCTCCAGAAAGCAGAGCAAAAAGACAAAGAGAGAAATGTCCCTTGATAAGAAAGTTAGAGGACTGGACCAGAACATCCAACATCTGCCTAAAAGGAGTTTCAGAAAGGGAGACAGATAAAATAGAGGGATGAAAAATATTTAAATAACTCTTAGAAAATGTTCCAGAATAGAAAGATGAGAGCTGCCAGATCAAAAGAGCCCATTGAGCTCCCAGCCCAGTGGATGAAACAGACTATCCCCAAGGCATGTCACTGTGAAATTTCAGAACACTGAGACCTTTGGGAATTAGGACAATTTTCAATTCCTCAAGCCAACACTGGAAGCTAGAAAACAATGGAGGAAAAGCCTCAAAACTCTATAAAGAACTGACCAAGAATTCTATAAAGAGCCAAGCTATCAGTATGAGTAGTATCTGAGCATATGACTAGAACATTTTCAGACATGCAAAATATTGAAAAATATATCTAGCATGCATCCTTTCTTAGTGAGGATGTGCACTAAGAAAACAAGGAAGCAATACAGTAAAGAGAAAGACTTGAAACTCAGGAAAGAGAAGACCCAGCAGAAGGGAGAAGTGAAGGAAATTCTCAGAATGGTAGTAAAGGGAGATTGAAGAAGACAGCTGTGCAACAGGCTTGTGGGGCAACAGGTCTGTTCTAGGTCAGAATGACATGACTCAAAAGATGAATATATCCCCATGCTTCTGCTACTGTTACCTCTTTAACCCAAGGAGGGTAGAGATGGAATTAGCACTTTTTTAGTTGCTTTCCTTTTATTCAACGAAATAATGAGTAATTTATTTTTATCTCTGGAATTTACATTGGTTATATTGGTCAATAGTCAGTAAAAGTGTTACTTGTGATCATACATATCCTAAATTTCACATTAGAAATTCAAGGCAAAGCACTCTTATGGCTGCTCAAATTCTGTTTGGGATTGGGTACATTATAAGCCAAAAATAAAAAATAAAAATAAAAAAGGGTCCTTTCAAGTAGAAGCTATGACACGGAAGAATGATTTTCAATTTGGGAAAAATGAGGGATCTCTGTTAAAAAACAGATGAAATTAGGGTCCAGAAAGATACATATTCACATATAAATTTGCAAACTGTTTTGGATGGTCAGAGAGGGAGAGAGATCTAGATATCTCCTTCTATAGAGAAGTCTTTGAGGTGGTTTCTATTTCAGGTGATTCCCTATGGCCTACCCATAGAACCATTAGAGGTCTACTGAAATTAGGGTATGCAATTCTATTAAAGCACACATTTCCATAATTACTTAGTTTATGAAATGGGATGTTGTGTGTAACATCCTTCCCATTTTCTCCCTCCTCCCTGTTTCCACTGCCAGTACGATAGTTTGAATTCTCATTCCTTCTCCTCAGTGCAGTTATGTGAAGCCTCAGGACGGATATCCTGCTTCCTGACCCTGTGAGCTGTCATGTCAAGCAGCAGATGCAGGAGCTGGCACTGACACTTATCCTCACCCTCAAACATCCCTAGTGACTTTCCACTGCCAGTGGTCTCCAAGGTGAGTATAAGTACCCAAAAGTGTATAAGATGATCGATGAGAATGAAACACTATGTCTTTCCTTTATATACAACCACATGCATTTTTAATTTTCATTTGTGTGTATGCTTTATAACACAGTACCTACTTATAATTTATAAATAAGTAAATACACATATATTTGTGGTGTGTGCTTATTGTTTTAACCAATGAAGTGCGCAAGCAATAAAGTTGACCACTCGTTTGTAGAACAAAGTCCAAATTCTCTGACATTGAATAGGCTCTATAAGTTGCTTCAAATTTTCTCTTTGAACCCTACTTCCCCTCAATCACCTTTGCTCATTGTTAAGTTCAGCCAAACAGGATTACTTGCTTTTCTCCCGAAATGCCCTGAATGGTCTAACATTTATGCCTTTGTTCTTGCTGTCCTTTTTACTAGAATACCTTTCTTCCCAGTCTCTTTGTGTCCAAACTTCTAAGTCCAGTTCGAATTTCTCTTTACAAAATTTTTCCCTAATCCTACCGCTGCTGAAGGTAATCTCCCATCTTCTAAACATCCATAGTGCTTCATGTGTAATGCTACCAGGACGGTCTGACTCCCTGTCCAGTGTCATTGAGGTTCATGTCTAATCTCATTGTTAGGTGGCAAACACCTTCAGGTCAGCATCTGTCACTAACACCTTTTCCTCTCTCACATTTCCTGGTTACACACAGAAGTAAGTGACAGAGTCAATGTAATCTGATGTAAACCTGGTACTTAAAAACAAAACAGATGACAAACAAAAATGCTATAGTAAGCCATTAATATTCCATAGAATATTTGGAATTTCATAGTAAATCAGTTCTACTCATTGCACTTGCTCTTATGGAAAAAGGCAGCTGTAAATACCTCTATTTGCTCTGCCACAGGCTGTTCAAACACATTTGCCAGTTTCTGCAGAATGATGTATTTGTGGTCAGCCAGGGATGTAAACAGCACCTTCAGATCATTCTAAGGAGGAAAACAACAGGAAAGCTTAACATGTGTAACAGGAAATTCAAAATGGTTGTAAATATAACACACATTCTTAGAAATAATATACAGGGGTAGGAATTTAATTGTTTCCAGAAGAAACAATATTATCTTATGGCAAAGTAAAAGGAACTGGTAACAATTTATACAAGTGCTAAAAAATTTACACAAGTGCTAGAATTTGTTATACAAAGCATTTCCAACACAACACAGATGGAGACGAAGTACACAGATAAAAAGCAATATTGTTCACCCGAATGTTCTTGTTATTTCTGTAATAAATGAGCACATTTAAACATTGCAGCAGAAATATTACACTAAGGACTTCTGGCTAGTAAAACAACCTGCAGGTGTTGTTGTGTTTGGGGGAAAAATATTATTCTTAAGAGTAATTATGATCCTTTTTTTCCTCTCTCCTCTCCTTCCCTCTCTCCCTCACTTCCTTCTTTCTCCTACTTTCAAAGAATTTGCACAAGCTTATAAAAAGCCATCCAGAAGTTTAGAAGATAAGCATTATTCACAATGACCAAAGACATATGAAAAGACAACACAAAAAGATCTTAGCTCAGCCTATTCATAAACATTACTCATATAAATGTCCAAATATACTTATATTGAGTTAACTTTGTACAGAAAGGAGATAACTATCAGAATTTTGATACTCAATTCTAAAAGGAATAATGAACTGGAACAAAACTTGAATTATAACATTTTTAATTTTTCTCCTGAAATATCAACAGGTAAGCTCTATTTCTTATTAGTTAGAAACTTCTACTATGGGCTGGTTGCTCATCACAGGCTGAAGTCTGACTTATCACGTTCTCTTCAGCGGGAGCTGATCGCATGTGTGTATGGTACCAAGATGCAAAAATTCTGACTGTCTCATGAGTAGAAGGATAATCACACCGAAGAAGAAAAAAAGTCTTTAAGGATATATGGCAGCATTATAACACAAAATACAAGGCTAAAGCAAAATAGTAGGTGAATTATGCAGTTTAAAAAGAAAAGAAGAAATAGAACTGAACATGAGATTTAGAGAAAAGCATACGATCCTAAGAGGCAATAACTATCACTAACCAAAACCCAAACCAATCTGCAAGCCTAGTTGCAGACTAAATGAGAAATGATAAGAACAGCACTGGAAAAACGATGCCAGAAACAAGGGTTCTGCTTATGAGTTATGATAATGCTTGTGTCATTCAGCTGTGTTCAGGGTAAGGCCACGTGGGCCATTAGAACCATGATACATTTATCTGTTTATATGCATAAGAAAAGATGTTCCCATTCATTTGAACAGATTCAAAAGAAATAAAGTCCTTATTACCCACATGTATTTAGAAAAACATTAGTTTCGTTAATCTAAACGAGTAGATAAGTATAAATAACATGGGTTAGAAATGAAGAGGGTGTATGTATTTCCTGTATATCATCTTTACATTTTTAATAGCACATTTTCTATATTAATCATATTCTACTCCAGGTAATAGAGACCAGAGTTCACATTTCTAGAAGCTGCACTAATTACTAGAAGAGACTAGCCAAGAAGAAAGTAAAGCAGAGAATATGACTGATTTAAAAATTACTAAATAAAAGACTTTAAGAGGTGCTTATAACCATATAGATGTTGATATTTTCTTAAGAATGAAAATCCAAAGGCTTTAACCATTTCTTAATACCACACTTGTGATACAGCAGGGTATTTAAGGTATCTACTACTACACACATAACAGACATCACAATTTTTTTCTTACAGTTACTGGAATTAACTTGTAGGGCATAAAGAGGTGGGCTTCTAGCTGTTTGAGAAACAGGAAGTTTCAAGTTCTAAAATCATTTGTGTTGCCTTGCTCATTCAATAAGAAATTCTTTCATTTTTTACTTTTTAAATAACTTAAAATATTCAACTATAAAAATGTCTAGGAAATTTATTTGGGTTTAAGTCTATGAATAAAAGTTTTAAAAATACAGAATAGGTGATAATTAACTTGTGATTCCATGTAGATAACATACTTCTACATAACATCTACCCATTTTCCAGATTGTCTGTTGGGTACAGGATAACGTTAGCGTCTGGCAAAAGTTAATACTCAAAAGTTAACTGGAAAATGAAGGCTACCATTCCAATAAGCACTGAGCACTGATAGTATACCAGGTGCTCAGTGCAAAGTAAAATAAAATGGTTTGTGACTTGACTTTTAATTACATTAACATCAGAACTCCTTCTCTCAATTAAATTGGAGCACAGACATTTTGAAATGTCAGTTTTTGTTTGTGAGTCGGCCACCAACAAGTAGAAACTTGTTGGCAGAAGAAAAATAGAGAACATGATTGAAAGAGAATTTCAAGATTACTTGTTCTTCTCTTGATCCTCTACCCAAAATAAGTTCCAGAGTATTCATGTTTAGTTCAGTTTTTACTCTGACTGGCTATGATTACCAATAACAATTTAAAAGTACCAAAGACACTAGCATAGAGAACGCAATTTGAAAAAGGGAAACATGCCTCCTAGTGATACACCCATTTGCACTTTTAACCCACCTCAATTCATGGCCAATTGACTAGAATGCTATTAAAACTCAGTGTGTTATTTTATGCAAGAGGAATTTTAGAGTAATGAAACAAGTTTCCATAAGTTGCACAACAGTTTAGCTGATTTTAGACATAGTATGTACAGATGTACATGCAATCAGATCTTGCATTCAAGACAAAATACCCAAATAATCAACCCCAGGTTTTCTAACTGAAAGGGAAATGCTCTTTCCTCTCTGTGTACTACACAGCACAACAGATACAAATGCAAATATCCAATGCAGGTCATTCTTCTAAGCCACAGACTTGTGACTATTCACCAGAGTATTTTAATTCAACCCGATATCCTTGCCCAGCCAGTGATACTGCTAGCGACCCAGTCTTGCCCCTTGGTCCATGGCACTGCTCCCATCTGTCTTTTCTGTCAGCCAATGCCCCCCAGATGCTCACGTCAGAGTCCCTGGAGTTCCTCAGCAGTGCCCCTTTCTCTTGTTGCCCAGATCCAAACAGATGCTCCCCTATTGATTCTGCCTTCCAAATATATCTTGACTAGGTCTACTTTTCTCCAACTCCCCCACCATCATCCTAACAATATAAAATATACAAACATTCTTTGAGTCAAATCCTGGCTCTAGTTCTCGATGGTTAAATAAACTTGGAGAAATAATTTAACTTTTCCATTGGTTTTAGATTCTATATCTATTATTATAAATACTACTATTAACTGCAGCAACAGTAACAAAACTTGCTGAGTGCTTACTATGTTTCAGACACTGTTTAAAGTATTTTAAACATTTTAACTCATTTTATCCTCACAAAGCCCTAAAAGGTAGTTACTGTGGGCATGATTTAATAGTTGAGGATACTTAGGTCAGAGAAGCAGCTAAGGTTATACAGCAGTAGGTGATAAAATCATAATATTATTATTATGTCAATAATATATGTGAAGATTTCTTGTGAATAGAGAAATGATACACAAATGTTTGTGATAATTTTAGTTTATAGTTTTAAGAATGTAAACTACTGGAAGGCAATGATAATCTGTCCCTCTAGACGAATATCTAGAAAATTCCACATTTCCTGGCTAGTGGTACGTTTATTTGACACTTTACAGTATTTTTTTGGAAATCAAACTTTTACATCAACCCCTTGGCCCTAATTACATGTATTACATGAATCTGTTTTATAAATCTTCTGTGTTTGCTACAAATAAAATTCAATTAGAATGTAAGTATTCCCAAAGGAAGCTTTTTATTACTTCCTGCATGTTTCTTTGGTCTAATGTTTTAAACTCCAGTTTTATCAACTGGAAATTATCATTATAATATGCCATATATATGAGCTTCACTGGTTGAATTTAAAGTTCTATTCAGCCCTAAGTTTGGTTGGCTGATTTTCTCAACCTTCCATTTCTAGGCGCATAAAACTTTGTTTTCTATTCCTTGAGTTCAACCCCCTTGTTTTTCTGTAATGTTCTTGCTCTTCGTACCTTTGAAAAAAAAGGTAGGTCTATATCATACCTCAATAAGATCCTGTTTATCGTTGAAGGTAGCAGGAAGATGGTGAAACATCTCGATAATGTCTTACCTGGAAATTTAGTATTTGCTGAAGTCTTTCCTTCATCTGATGACATCGTTGATTTACTACTGAGTCTAGCAAAGATAACCTGCCCAAAAGACAACCCAAAGTGTCTTCAATAACATCTCGGTTATCACCATTCTCTGGAAAGGCTTGGGAAAACAAGTTCTTGTTCTTATCCATTTCTTCAGACATTTCCTTAATATCTTTGGCAAGAGTCTGGGGTTGATAAGAAAGTGCATTTCAATGTTTAGATCCATGAATTCATATACAAATCGAGTCATTTCCTCATAGGAAGTCCACTATATCTCTCATGCTGCTCAGTGATAATTACATCTAAGGCAAGTTGGACCACTTCTTACACTTCTATAAATATTAGGCAAGTTACTGTTATTTTCCTCAGAAACTTTACATCATTTGCTAATACTAATATAAAATATTTGGTGAAAAGATGAGCTTTCTAAAGTGCCATTTAGAAATGCATAATTATTATTTTTAGTCTGTGTTTCATATGTGGAAGCTTGCAATATACAACAGGGTTCCTACAGAGTTCTCAGTTTTTTCCACCTCCTACATACACAAGACAAAGAATAAAAATCCAAACATAAATATCTTTGATAGCTTTTTATATTTAGGCAATTCTTTTCTGCATTATGCTGCTTGGAAATACACCTCATTTGTCCCTTATTAGAACTGTTTTATGCTTGACCTTCTTTATACATAACATTCATTATCCAATGTCAGCATTTCAAGTGCCGTGTAATGTCATACCCTCACAGACATGGGCTGCCAAACCTACCTCTTGGTTAAAGAGGCAAGTTTCCGCCTCTGCTGGTAAAAGTGCTGTGGCAGCATATAAACGTTCCTCCACATCATCCAGCCAAGTAGAGGTAGCCGAGACCCCATCGTATAATTTCTGCTCCAAGTCAGTGTTCTGCCTCTTTGTCCCTCCACCCTGAGAAAAAAAGGAAGGAACAAAGGATTAATTACAGTGTTTTGAGAAATCAAAGAAAAATACCAGGATGAGATGCTGGGGTCCAGTGGCTCTGCCTTTCCGGGCTAATCACTAGCGCTGGGTCTCAACAGCTCACGCCCAGGGGTGGAGCAACCCGCTGGGATCCCAGATCCACAAGCAGACCAAGCGCACCACCCTACCTGGGCTGAAACCTCCTCCAAGGCCTGGTTCAATCCATCCAGCAAAGACGTCACTGCGGATTTATCCTGGGCCTGTCCGTCCCCTTTGTACAGTGGCATGCCAGACAGGAGCCGATTTGGCCTGCTGTAAAGCTGCAGGCAGACAGGAGAGTTTATTTAGGACCAGATGTACTCTATCCAGGTGTTCTCATTTAGAAATGAACACTGAAACAGATGCTGGAAAAACTGTGTTTATGGAAACCTCTGCTGGAGAAAAACAACCTTACAACACACCATGTCCAATAAACATGATGACCAGATTCAGCAATGGCAACGTTTCCCTGATGGACCAAGAAAAAAAGAAAGAGAGAAAAGAAAATAGTGGAAAAAACACGCCTGAATTCTTATCATAGCCTTCCTCTCAACTTAATCTTGGTTTTAGCACGACCCATGATGAAATAATTCAGCCGAAATACCAGAACTAGACTGATCCCTTGGCTTTCGTGATTCCTTTACTTCCCCCCTAAACTCTTTTAGGCAAACACAACGTCTCCCCAGTAAGGGCTATGATATGGCCCAGCACTCAAACGTTTTAATGATGTTTCTGATCTCACTCAGTGTCCTGTAATTGTTTAGAATACCTCATGTTCCCCTTACTTTTCAGGCTGATTAACTCATTATCCTCTAAACATGCCAGGCTCATTCCCCATTGTGGTTGCACTGCTCACCACCCAGCATCTCTTTATAATCCACTGCCTTAAATTCCACACCTCTTCTAGCCACTTTCCACTTTTTTTTTTTTTACTTTCGTTTCCTTTTTAATTCCTGCTAATGGAGCCTCCCCAGCTGCTTAATTTTTCAGAAATGTCTAAAGTATTTCCTTAGTTGGGTTACAGGTTCCGAGGAGCAGGAGCCATATCTCATCCTGAGGCCAGGTGTTCTGCACAGAGATGCTAAATACAGTGGAAGCGAACAAAGAAACATTGCTCTGAAAGACTGATGCCTTTTGACCTAATGAACTTGAGGCAAAAAAAAAAAAAAAAAAAAAGTGCCTGTTTTTACACTTGAGATTAGTTAAGTATATCATCCAGGGTACAAAACTGTCAGTAAGGTAACATGAAAAAGGAGGGACTTTGGAGTTAAACAAACCTGCATCCCCATCTCAGTTCTGCCTCTTCTTAGTCACAAGACCCTGAGAAATTATCTAATCTCTCCAAGACTTAGCTGACTGATCTACGAAGGGAGATAATGTCAACCTCACCACAGCATTGTTATGTGAACACCTAGAACACAAAATATGGTCCTAATAGATCATTCCCTTTCTTTTTGGAAACTCATAGCCAGACTACTTCTTCCTGTACTTTCCTCTCACCTCTCCACACCAAAGGGAAGAAAGTGCTGACAGGGCAGCTCTCTGAGATGAGAGCGGGTATGGAGGAGACGTCCAGGTCAGTGATGCTGGATGGGTGACTCATGCAAGTGTTCAGGCGGAACGGACAAGAGGCAGAATGAGGGGTCGGGCGTTTCACGAATGAAGAACAGTAAGTAAGCGTGGGGCGCGACTAGAAATATCCCAGGTTTATCTGACTTAGGATACTCAGAAAAGGCTGCGGTCCACCATTTAGGGCTGTAAATACCCCTTATAGACAAAGGGAAATCCTATAACATGGATAGTGCTGTTCGGAAGTCCAGGAGATCTACATCAGAAATCAAGAACTCAAGCTACGAGTCTGAGGAATGTTTGATCAGGGGTGTGAAGAAGGATTCATTCAAACACAGGTAGGAGGTCCATGCAAAAGGTATAAGGGTCCTGTGTGCCAGGGTGGAGTATGATTTTGAGACAACCGCCTCTGGAAAGGGAGGGCTTTCTATTCTCCAGGGCCAGAGCTGGTGATGTTCCTGTGGACAGTGGCAAAGAAGGCCCTGGCCAGGGAGCGAGAAAGTGTGAATGCCACAAGATGCTGTAAAAGGAGACAGAGACGAATGGCTCTGTACGACTTACGCACGGCTCTCAGCAGATGGGGGACAGGCTCTGACCTTTAGACATCCCCCTTTCAGGTGATCCTGGCAAGGTGTACCTCCCCTACAGTGCCCGCTCTGTCAGCTCCTGCCTTTCCCTCCTCAGATGCTCTGTAATTATCGATACCCTTTCTCTTCTGGGGTCAGCCTCTCCCAGCTCCTAAGCTGGTCCGAAGCAGAGCAGTGAAAACAGCAGCTTCCCCAGATCCACAGTGAAGGTCTTAGAACTTGCTCTGATGATACCACCGTGGTGGGACGGCCAGAGCAGGGCTGACCCAGGGCCTGGGCTGGGCTTCTATCTCCAGCATCCTGCTGGACCACAGCTGTGCTGAGCATCACAGGCTTCCCTGACTAGCTCTTAAGGGGTGAATCCCTCTGACTCTTTGCTGTTCTCAGGCTTCTGCTTAGGGTGAACTCATAGCTATTATCTATCTGGAACCTTTGGTTGCTCTATTTAATTCCACTGGATTCGGCTTGCTTGTTGGAACCAAGTCCAACATCACAAGTACCCACCCATCTTGGGAACCAGCGTGCAGATGGGCCAGTGACCACTGTAACTGACCCCTGAATTCCCCTCCCTTTAGCCCCACTGAGGTCCCAGTGTGTTTCCCAGTAAGATCTTCTGAAACGATTAAATACTGGAAGTAGCAATAGAAAATAAGATAACTTGATAACTTACTGACAAATTTGTAGCTTTTTTTTTTTGGCCTGGATGTGTATATCCTTAATTTGCATCCTTAATTTTCAAAGTTGTGGGAAAAATGGGGGGGCCCATTTGAAATTTAATGGTTTACGCTAATGAGTCATCAGATATTAATCTTCTCTGAGGAAAACAGTATCTAGAAGTCAACTAAATTTCCACATATAAATATATAATTATAAAGGGATACGTGAAACAGGCTTGTTAAGAAGAGTGTAGGATAAGTAATTTGTTTTATGTCTTATTTTGGAATTGATAATGAAATACAGGTTGTTGCACAGTTATATTCATTCCCATAGCATAAGCTGTACATCTTTTATATTAGTTAATATGTAAAAGCAAAATGTTCGATACCACTTGCTCTTGTTCCTGTTGCAGAACATTCTGAAGCAGTTTCTGCTTGGTACTAAATTCTTGATGGAGGCTTTCCCATTTCATTCTCATCTGGTCTTCAGCAGGTGACTTCTCCCCTTCCATCCCCAACTCCTGGGATAACACATCAGGTTTTTCGCTATTAGAAGAATAAATAATCTAAGTTTACAATGTGTGTAAAAAGGCAATAAGTTCTAGGTCATTTATTATGTGTACTAGATCTGGCTTCTAAAATTGGAACCAGATTATTTCAGTCATTAGCTTATACTTTATAAATTAAAATAGAAAACTTGAGACTAAGAGTAAAGCGAGTATATTCTTACTCATATAATTGAACCATGAGCACAATAATTAAAAAAATACACTGAAAATAGCTCAGCATTAAAGATAAAAATAATTGTAACTTTTAGAACCAGAAAGTAGACGATAAGACTTGTATCCTGGGCTTCCCTGGTGGCGCAGTGGTTGAGAATCCGCCTGCCAATGCAGGGGACACGGGTTCGAGCCCTGGTCTGGGAAGATCCCACATGCCGCGGAGCAACTGGGCCTGTGAGCCACAACTACTGAGCCTGAGCGTCTGGAGCCTCTGCTCCGCAACAAGAGAGGCCGCGATAGTGAGAGGCCCGCACACCGCGATGAAGAGTGGCCCCCACTCGCCACAACTGGAGAAAGCCCTCACACAGAAACGAAGTCCCAACACGGCCAAAAATAATAAAAAAAAAAATAATAATTAAAAAAAAAAAAAAAGAAAGACTTGTATCCTTTGACAAATAGCCCACAAACTAATTCAAAAGCCCTAAAAATGCTGCCTAGTCTACTGAGAGTTTTCACCCTGAGTCCAAGGAAAATACCACAGGACAGGTTTCAGGACAGGGAATAGGAGTACAGAATGTGGAAGGGTCATCCTTAAAGAGAGGCATAAGGTAGCATCTGAGACTATGGCTCTGCGGGTGAGACAGATCTGGGCTCCCTGTTCCAGCACGTTAGATTTGTGACTTTGAGGTAGTCACTTCACTTCTCAGAGCCTCAATTTCCTCATCTTTATTTTTTTAATTTTTTATCCTTTTGGCTGTGCCATGCGGCATGTGGGATCTTAGTTCACTGACCAGGGATCGAACCCCCGCCCCCCTGCATTAGAAGCGTAGAGTCTTAACCATTGGATCGCCAGGGAAGTCCAACCTTCTCATCTTTAAAATGAAGATAGTACCTATCTTGCAGAAGTATGAGAATTAAATTTAGAGAAGATATGCATAATGCCTATGACCCTATCTGGTAAAAAACAGCCACTCAATCAATGGGGCCTAATGATAATGGTAATGGCAATGATAAGAATCTGGGGGACCCAAGTTCCAATAGGTCCCAGTTTGTCAGGGGTTTTGAAGTCCTAACTAGAACCATGTCAGCCGAAAGCCGTACTAGATAGCCATTACTATTACTTTGATGGAAACTTTTGCTCAAGTGAAGAAAAAAAAATAACCAGTTCATTGGCAGAATAATACTATATACTACCCCAAAGCCAATTCTTTTCAGAATGAGTATTGAATACAATATAGTTTCTTTAGGTAGGTCTGTTGAAGTAAACCTTAAAAAATTATCTATAAGGCTATGATGCAGGACTTCTACTTCTAGGATATAAGAGAATCTTTCTCACCTGCACACTTAAAGACATGTAAGAGGTTAAGTTCAACAATGCTAGTAATAGCAAAAAACCAAAAAAAAATGGCAACAATATAAAGGCCTATCAATAAGAAAATGGGTAAGTTGTTATTGTTACAAGTTAAAATACTGTTAAGCAGTTAAAATGAAAAAACTAGATCTATATGTATCAACGTGGATTGATCTAAAAAAGTAATGCTGAGTGAAAAAATATCAAAATAAAATTGATACCTCTAATTTTGTTTGTTATATTAGTCTCTGGATTTTTCTGCCTTTTTTTTTTTTCCTTTGGCCTCATCCCACGGCTTGTAGGATCTTAGTTCCCTGACCAGGGATCAAACCTGGGCCCTCGGCAGTGAGAGTGCAGAGTCCTAACCACTGGACTGCCAAGGAATTACCTAAGGATTTTTCTGCTTTTTAAAAAGCATTTTAAATAAAAAACAAGTTTTAAAATTCTTCTGAAATTAAAGTTCTTTATTGTGCTGTTTTTTGGGGTGGTGAACTGCAGTGCATCACTTTTAATTCATTTATGTTTGCATAACAATTTAGTATAAAACCTGGGGATATTTGGGAATTCCCTGGCAGTCCAGTGGTTAGGACTCTGCTTTCAGTGCAAAGGGCTTGGGTGCAATCCCTGGTCAGGGAACTAAGATCCCGCAAGCCGTGTGGCCAAAAAAGGAAAAAAAAAACCCTCCTGGGGATATTTAATATCTATGTATTATTATGTTTAAGCATTGACACATATATAATGCCACCAGCAAATTAGTCTTAAATAAGAACACAGCCTTTCGTTTCCCATAGAAAATATTCTTCTTTTCCTTTGATATTTATATCAATTAATTTCCAGTTGAGTTTCCTTAGTGATCTTGGAAGGACTCCTCCATCAATTCTCTCGTACGCCACATAGTACTTATTCTTTATTTATGAAATTTGTAGCCATGAAGCAAACCATGCCCATCCCACAGGGATTTTCTGACATAAACCAATTCACACTTGATAGTCTTAGAAAATCAGCTAACATGTTGAAGGCTGAATATATAAAGTTTTTCCCTAGCAATGGTCTTCTGTTCTTTTAAAGATATATACATATATATTTTTTTTGACTTCTGGATATTGTTTAATTTATGGCTGTTTGTTTGCTTGGTATATTTACCTAAAGGCTTGAAAGGCATGGCTGCTCTGTCATCAACTAGATTTAAAGGAGATTTTTCTAAAGATTTTGTACAAAAATTAAATAATTTATAAGTATTTGGAGTAAATGTTCTACAGAAAGCCAGTACTGCACTGCAAATTTCTCTTTAAAATATTTTTTATATTTGAACGAGGAATTTATAGCTGTTTGTCTTCCATTTGGCTCCTTTCCAAAGCTAAAGGCCAAGGAAAGAAAAGAAAATCATGGCAAGAAAGTTGCAGAATATTCCTACGGCTGCTTTTCGTGACTCTACATACGATGAGGAGGCAATGTGTGGATGGGTTCTTGGTAAAAACAGAGTTTGGCAAAAATATTCAGAAAACTATGAGGGATGAATAAACATCTTAGAAGAACTGGAAAAAGAAAAGAAAATGCAAAGTGAAGGCAAGTCTCTACTCAGAGTCGAAATAGCGTTCCTCGTTTTAGATTTATACAGACACAGGTTTATGGCCTTATCAGCACTTTTAAGCCTGAGGACAACAGGGACTTTTAAAACCCCATTATATTTTAACACAATTTGTACAGTATTAGGGTTATTTTAATGGAATTCCTGACCGTAGATGTTATAATAGTATTCATTCCTATTCTTTTAAATTGATATTTATTAGTTGTATCAATATTCTTACTGCTTTTTGTTTTGTTTTTCTTTCCTTGAATATCTTCCTGTTTCTTATATGTATATACATATATAGTCAACACGCATGTTATATGTCAGCAACTTTATGTCAAACTGAATAAACTTTAAAAAAAAAAAAAAAAAGGAAAAGAAAAATCTCCAAATCTACCCTTGCCAAACTTACTTTTGATCATCCACATCTACTCTGGTTCTTACTCATACATATACTATACATTCAATTTTATATCACATTTTTTACTTAGGACCACATATACATTTTCTGATATTGTTACATAGTTTTTTGTTAAGATTATATAGGTATAAAATTTTTCTTAGGCCTTTTTTTTTTTTTTTTTTACTAATGGGCATTTCTGTCTTTTTAATTATTTGGTATTATAAATAATATCAAAAGTCATCTTTATACCATGTATTTCCTCCAAACAAACGTTCAGAAATGAAAACATTGGAGGCCATGGAGTTAAAGCTCTTTGACACATGATGGTTGTCAAAGGATGCTGCTGAGTTTCAACTGTTAGCATTGCATGAACACAGAGGTTTCGCTGAAACTTTTTTTTTCTAACGTTTTAGATTTTAAAGATACTTCTCCTATATATCCTTTCAGTTGACATCCACAATGTTCACAGCACAGCCCTTCTGTGATGATGGTAGTCAATTATTATTCTAATTCTATTGATAAGCAAACAAGGTCTCAGAGTTGAGTTACTTTTCCATGGTGACAAATACAGAACGGGAATAAAACCCAGACCTGCCTCAAAATACAGGGACACTTCCACTCTTCTTCAGTTTATTTTCCTTCCTACTTTTTAAACCAGAATCTTCAACCTGAAAATTCTCCACTTTCCTTAATTTTTCTTCAACACTTTACTTTCCTGTGTAAAAGACTTTCAGTCTCTACTCCAAACCAGGACTCAAAGCTCAATGACTTTATATACAGAAACTGTAGAAACAGATCATCAAGAAAACTCAAGATACTTAGAAGGCACGTACATTTATTTTTCAGAATGATATTAGGGGAAGATTAGCTCTGGTAGGGAAAATGTTTTGCAGTTAGATATAATTATTCAGTCAGAAACATCATGAATCTAATTTTATAATGCATTTCTTATTTGATTTTAAAAATGAACTTAGCATCTTCTATAGACAGAAATGCTAAGCGTAGTGGAAAGAGGGCAAGCAAGTTAGCCATTATAATTACTAGCTATACTCATGCTACACAACGAAATGTTCAAAATGCAGGTAAATTTAACATCATAAAGTGAAAACAAAATGATTAAATTTTTGCAGATGTTCAAAATAAAATTTTGAGTGAGATGTTTACATTTCTTCAAATGTCAGGAAAACAGCGACAAGAAGAGAATGGTAAGCTGTCATCAGAGAAATGTAAATCAAAACCACAATTAGGTATCACCTCACACCTGTCAGAATGGCTATCATCAAAAAGACCACAAATAACAAATGTTGGCAAAGATGTGAAGAAAAGGGAACTGTTGTACACTGTTGGTGGGAATGTAAATTGGTGCAGTCACTGTGGAAAACAGTATGGAGGTTCCTCAAAAAACTAAAAATAAAACTGCCATAAGATCCAGCAATTCCACTCCTGGGTATATATTTGAAGAAAATAAAAACTCTAATTCGAAAAGATACATGCACCCCAATGTTCATGGCAGCATTATTCACAGTAGCCAAGATATGGAAGCAACCTAAGTGTCCATCAACAGATGAATGGATAAAGAAGATGTGGTACATATATACAATGGAATATTACTCAGCCATAAAAAAGAATGAAAAATTTTCCACTTGCAACAACATGGATAGACCTGGAGGGTATTATGCTTAGTGAAATAAGTCAGACAGAGGAAGACAAATACTGTATGATATCACTTAAACATGGAATCTAAAAAAATAAAACAAACTAGTGAATTAAAAAAAAAAAGAATGAAAGAAACCTACCCAACACCACCAGAGGTCTCTGCAGCTGAGTGTTGGGTTAGAATTTCCTCTCCAAGACTGGCTACTGACTGGAGGAGGCTCTTCTGCTCTGCTAATTCCTGTTCCAACTCCTGCTCAAGGAAAAGGACAAATAAAAACATCTTTGTTACTTTACGATTATTGTCTACAATCACAGCTCTACGTCTAGAAAATTCTCAGAGAACTTTGGTAGTAAGTTTTTAAGTTTGCACATTACATAAAAGGTGTGGTTTAGGTAACTGTTCAGACATGTCTCCAAGTCTTCTGTAGCTTTCTTTGGCTTTGATAAAAGATAATCTCTGAATAATCTTGAAAAAAAAACAATCAATGAGAAAAGAAAATTTTGCTGGGCAATAGTGCCCTCAAGTGGTACAAAATGCACTTTCACTTTTCAAAAATTGATAACTGCCTTGTTCTAACTGAAAGAGATCCTTGAGAGCAAGAGCTCTCTTCAATTTCCCACTCACTTGATAAATTGGATCATCAATGGACTCAGTTTTACTTTTTCATTATTTATAATAAATGTCTCTACTCTTTGATAAAATATTTTAATATGCCCTATCCATAAAGTTAAGATATCAATGAGCAATCCTTCTCAAAGCTCATTTGTTTCACCTGGCAGTAATCTGCAATCCTATTTTGTGATGGTATCTACTTGAGAGCTGAAAGCAAATTTCATTTCTTTTAAAAACATGTAACTCAGACATTTACCAATTCTCAGAGGCCTTTCTGAGGTTTTCATTATTTATAATAGAGGCAAGACTAGAAATAGAGGGCAGATCATAACTGAGTAACACTGTTTTAAAACTAAGCACAAGCTTTTCTTAGAGAACTGACTTTAAAATGACCAATCATTCCAGTGGTCACAAGTAAGTACATGGAAAGGAAACAGCCAGGTCCTGCTTCTGTCCAAAGAGAAGATAAAGGGGCATTCTATCTTTAGTACAGAAGGAACTTGTCCTTCTAAAACATTTCTCTCAAGGTGTCTGTTTGGTCTATCTGCAGGCGAGAAGGTCAGGAAGTGCGTTACTTTTTGTTGCTGGAGGCTGCTCTGTCGCTGTTGGGTCCACGCGGTCCGAGCTTGAGCCAGCCATTCCTGAACGCCGGGGCTCTGAGTGGCAGCTAGGTCAGCATCGCTCTCCTCCTTCTCCTGGGCTGTCCCCTGCTTTAAACGAGGCAGAAATCAAGAGTCATACTACCCACTGGAAGACCTTAACCAAAACAGAGTGACGGCTCCTTTTTAGTGTGGTCTGAATAATGGTACCAAAGTGGCTCCATTTGGACATGAGACCACATTAAAAAAAAAAAAAATGGTAACACAAAACCCACCGAATTTATGGCATTTGCAGGAGGGAGAACAATAAATAGATGATTATACTAAAAAATACTTGAGGGGGAAAAACTGTCCTTTAGAGGCTAGGATTTTAAGCTGACTGATGTGGTCACCACATATTATTCTGGGATTTTTTCCATGAGAATATAACTCTAGATCTTATTTCCTTTACTATCACCACCAGGACTAGACTCCACTGCCATCTGTTGCCACTCTGGCTTTGACAAAGTATGGCTAAAGGAGAAAGCCAACGTAATTACTTATTACCCGGGCAGGAGTTTATTCTTCCTGCTAGACTATCCTGACGGAATTTAACAGGCCCTAAAATACGGTGTATCAGAATGGAACTAGTTCTGAATGAGTGCCTTTCTACTCCCATATATTTATATGTCAAAGGATAAATTACACCATTTCGGTATGACTCATTTACTAGATACGTATCAGCACCCACTGTGTGTCAGGCACTGTTTTGGGCATTGGGTGGTATTCAGCTCAGAAGCCAGACAAGGGCCCTGCTGCGGAGACAGACAATAAACAAACAAGATAAAGTGGGATGGTGATAAGAGCTACAAAGAATGTGAAACTAGATAATGGGATGGAAAGCGAAGGGGAAGGGTTTCTTAGGCTGGGCAGGAAGGCGTCTTCAGAGCTGACAACGTGTGTGGAGTGCTGGCAAAGATTAGGGGAGGGGCCTCCAGGCCTAGGGAACCGCTGGAGCAAAGGCTGTAGGGGAAAGAAACTTAGCATCTCGGAAAGAGCAGAGACAGGGCAAGCGTGGCTGGAGCGAGGGGAGGGGCCGGGCCAGGCGCAGAGAAAGGGAACATTCTTTAGGCTGCTTGCACGGAAGAGTCATCCTGCCGAGCTGCTGCTGTCCCGGCCTTTGGCTCTTCTCTGCCGAATCTGACCACGGAATGGGGTCCAGCCGCCCCAGCTCAGCCCTCCTGACTGCCCACAAAGACCCTTCTCTTCCTCTTATTTTCAGAATTGTACACTAACTCTTACAGAGAAATAGATGGCGGCTGTTTCCCCTCTGTCTTACTCAATAGAATCTCATAATTAAACTGTAAAATGTTCCAGATCGTGAACTTGGCAACAGTGGTATCCGTGCTTGAAGTGCAGTGAAGGAAACAGTGAAACCTACAGGTACTATTTATATTTCATCCTTTCCAGATTCTGAGCCACCTTAGCTCACAGGTACTTGCTTTCCTTTAAGATGATCCAGCTCCCCAGGAAAAGAATGTGGTTTAGGTAGAACAACTGGCGTGCCACTGGCCTAAAACATGTTATTTGCATTTCGCAGGACCTTCGGGTGGCTAGTGACACCCAGGTCAGTATGTTCCCCGCCCTCCCAGGAATGCCTCTTCCAGAGAAGCAGTGATTTTCCTGAAGGTGGGAGGTTTGGGGTGGTCCGGCATTCCTCCAGGACTGAAGGCCACACATTTCTGCATAAAGCAGTCTCCCCCATCTGAGAACACTCCATCTACCCAGAATAAGCTCTGAGAGATCCTGGCTTTTCCAGGCAAGGAGGAAACAGCAGGTCAAAACGGACCTGTAGAGAATGACCCCAAAGAAGTCAGTGTAACAGGTTGAAAGCTGTCCCTAGTCAAAGCCCCAGTGACAAAACAGTGGCCATGGCCCTGACCTGCTAACTCTCTTTTGTGGGCTCCAGCCACTTCCTCTATGCTTTGCCCTTCAGTAAAGGTTTGTTTTCAGAACCCAGCCTGAAGACTCCCGTGGAAACTCCTCAGGGCACCAGCTCACCCTTCTCTGCAGGTAACTATAGTCTGACTGAGAGCTCTGATTTCAAATTCCTCACACTGGGGAAAAATGCCAATTGTACTTGGAAAAATAACAATTGAAATCTTAGGTCTTAAGGACAACTTAAACACTTTTACATGCACAGACACATCTCAGATTCTAAGACAAAATCTAAGAAGGGGACTCATATTTGATTAATTGAATCCACAGCTTTAGAAAAAAGGAAATTATGCAGCATCAAAAACAGATGCCTAGTATGCATTTTCTCTGTGGTCAGGTTTGGTTTTTCAGTTAGCCAATTTTTCTCTGGCTGATTTCATCATTTTGAAACATCAGTCTTGGACCACAGGAAGCAAAAAATGATTAAGAATCTGTTCGAATTTCTTTTCCTTTCCCCTTGGGATACGAAGGCATTGACAGAAGGAATAAAACAATCGTAATTACAGTATCTGAGGTCTGATAACAGTTTTCTGACCTATCTAGGGAATAGGAAATAAGGTGGATTACATAGCCCCACCCAGGCGGGACCCAAAGGGGTCCCGCCTGGGTGGGGCTATGTGAGCTGTTTATTTTGGAAATACTAGAAGAGTAACCATTTTTGCCAGGAACATTCCTTGGAACATTAGTGAGGATTAGAGAATGCTAAACATTAAATAAAACACTTATTTATAAAGCATTTCATTATTTATATAGGGTGAACTCTGTTCCTTAGATGAATGATAATGTGTGAAAATGATTTAAACTTATTACAAAGAAAGACATCATGTAACTCAAGAGATGTTATTATATGCCTGTGTCATATAGAGAAGGAAACTATTTTGGGGTGGGGTGGGGAGAACTAAATGGATTATTCACTGATATGCCTAGAAGTCCAATTAGTTAAAAAGAATGGCCATAAGACATATGACCATTTTACAGATAACTAGCACTGAGGAATTATGTGCTTATGGTCACACATGATTTAGGAAGGTATTCCAGCTCTCCTGAATTATGCAAACCCAACTTCACTGACGTCCACATTCAATGGAAGTTTTTTTTTCCCCCAGTTAACGTTAGTTAATTTTAGATCAACTCCGAATTCTTTACACGCGGGTAAATAATCCTTTTCCCGGCAATAATAATGTAAACAGGACTCTTTTTATACCTGCAGTTGGAAAAATAATCTCCTCAACAGCTCTGATTGTATTTAGAAAATTAATATTTTATATCCTGGGAACTCATAAGACGAAAAGATGATGGTATTTATAGATACTTTAAAACAAACGACCAATTTCAGTGCAAACACTGCCACATTTTTCTGTAGTTACACTTCACACAGCAGTATCCCCAGGGAAGCTAACACTTGCGGGCAGTCAGAACTTTAGTCAATGTGAAGAATCCCTGCGGCCATGGGCGGGCAGGATCTGCTGGGTGTGGGCACCAGCCCTACCAGTCTCAGACCAGGCCTTGGAGCATGTCAGGAGTTTTTCCTCCCAAAGAATGTGGTCTGCAAACAGTTGCTGTTATTATTATACTGAGACTGGAGCACTTCCTGTTAAGTGCTACTTGCATGAAAATCCTCAGCATTTTTTAAAAAAAGTTAAACACTACTATGATCCCTATTTTACAGATCAGAAAACATCAGTGAGACAAATTTTGGGAAGTTCAAGAATCTTGCCCCAGAGTCACCTGCTCAGTAACTGGTGGCGCCAGGCTGGGGAGACTTCAGAGCAGCAGTTCCAAAGTGACAGCTCGAGAACCAAGCCTGGCTTCTGGATATGCTTTGTTTGGCACACAAATTATTTTAAAATTTTAGAATAAAATGTCAATGTTTTAAAATTGGAAATTTTTAGATATAAATATGCTTTCTCTGGAAGATCTAGCAATGCTTCCTGTAAATTCTGGAGCTGAGTAACAACTGGTTCTTTGACAGGCGACCAGCTTGCCTAGGTCCTGACTGGGTCAGCTTCACTCATTTATATTCCCTTCCCAGGCCCTGAGGCCTTGCAACTGTGCCAGCACCCCTTCCCCTCTTTAACCTCTAGATGTGCCTGTGTATTAGGCTGGCCCTTCCCTTCCTACCTCCTATGCCTGTAGGCATAGGGCACAACTGGAGACTGATAAATGATAACTATCCCAGAGATGAAACCTTGAAGTCCTTCCCTTTGTTTTGGTTTCTTAAAGTTCATTCACACACCAACAATGGGGGAAAAATGAGGGGGAAAAAAAAAGCATTACGCGTTAGATTGACAATATCTTTTATAAAACTAAGTGAACTGTGGTATACTCTCCCAGTTAGAAAATCCTTCTAGTTTTGTTCAACTTTAATACTTTCAACATTTTACTTTTTGCTTTAATTCATAAAGTCAGATTGCATGTGCATTTTAAAGTATGTGAATTTAACGTGAAAAGTTGCATTTTGTCTTTATTGGCATTTATTTATCTAATAGTGAGTTCAAATATTTTTTCATATGTTCATTGGCCATTTGTATTTCTTTTCTTTTGAATCACCTCTTCGTATTTTTTGTTTATATTTCTATTAGGTGACCTTTTCTTATTTTTTTATTGATTTACAATAAGATTTCTGGAAATTAAGGGAATTAATTCCTGGTCATGTGAATTGCATAGTTTCTTCCATATTTGTCCATGTCATTTAATTTGGTTAATATTTTCTTGGTCATACAGAACTTTCTCATTTCTATGTAGTAATTTTAAAGAAAGTAAAATTCTGGGTTTTGGGCATACTGGCAAAGGTCCTTCCCATCCTAAGATTTTTTTTTTTAAAATACCCATACATCCAGAACGTTTTAGATTTAGTTTTTACATTAAATATTTGATCCACCTGTGATGCACTTTTTTCTGTAAAGAGTGGGATAGGGAATCTAGTTTATCATATTTCAAGTGGTTTGCCTATTACTTTATTTATTTATTCATTTTAATTTTATTTATTTATTTATCTATTTTTGGCTGCGTTGGGTCTTTGTTGCTGCACGCGGGCTTTCTCTAGTTGTGGCGAGCGGGGGCTACTCTTCGTTGCGGTGCGCGGGCTTCTCATTGCAGTGGCTTCTCTTGTTGCGCAGCACGGGCTCTAGGCGCACGGGCTTCATTAGTTGCGGCGCACGGGCTTAATTGCTCTGCGGCACGTGGGATCTTCCCAGGCCAGGGCTTGAACCCATGTTCCCTGCATTGGCAGTTGGTTTCTTAAACACTGCGCCACCAGGGAAGTCCCCTATTACTTTTTTATTATTTACACAGTGAATCATATTTTAAACAGTGACTTGAAATGCCACCTTAAACATTTATCTAATGCCCTTGTATACTGGGATCTCTTTTGGGAATATTTATTCTAATTTTTTGTTCATCCATTTATTGTGCCAGTACTAATTATTGTAATATTGTATTTTAATATATAAGAATAATTAACCCCTCATAACTCTTTACTGTCAGAATTTTACAGTTTTTTTCAGGTTTATTTTATTCCAGGTAAACCTGGTATCATTTTGTCACATTTCAAAAATATACAGTTAGTATTTTAGTTGTGAATAACTTAAATTTATGTTTTAGTAGAGGAAAATTTGACATCTTTAAGATACTGTATTCCTATCTAAAAATAAAGTTTCTCTCTATTTTTTCAGTTTTTTTTTGGTATCACTCGGGTTTTAAAATGTTGAGATTTCAAATACTTTACATTTTGTTCATGTTATAGATGGAAAATTATTGTATATTATTTCACTAACTTTTTATTTATACAGGAAAGTTATGGATTCTCTATTTCATCTTTTTAATAAGCCAGTCTCCTTACTAAATTCTTCCATTGCTTCTAATAGTTTTCTGTTGACTAGGCTTGATGTTCCAGATCATATAATCATGTGATTAGCAAAGAACTGAAAATACGTAGTTTAGTCCAAAAAAATTTATTACACTGAGAAAGCAGAAGCAATCGCAGTGAATGTTCATTAAGCTCCCACTACAATATTTGTGCCATATCCCCTGCCAGCATCTGTACTCAAATACAGATGTTTCCCTCCCTCCTGATACCGGTTCCAAGACCACTCCCTCCCCTTTGATCCCATCTTCTCCCTTCTAACAAGAAGACTGTTGTGGCAATCTCACTTCTTTTTTTATCAATTTTCCCTCTACTGAGTTGTTTCCATCTCCCTGTAAACATGTCATTATTCTTTGATCTTAAAATGGAACAAATTTTTCCTAACTTACTTCTTATAGTTTATTCCATTCCTCTGTTCCTCTTTATAGTGAAACTCCTGAGTTTCCTGCACGCTTCCTCTCCAACTCCCTTCTCCATTCTCACTTTCATTTCAGAGGGTTTTTTGCCTCCACTATTTCACTGAAAAAGCTGTGGTTGGGGTCACAGAAGACCTGCACGTTGCTAAATCCAGTGGTCAGTTCTCAGTCCTCATTTTAACTCACTTACCCTCAAGTGTCTCCCAGGAACCCAAATCTCAGTTTTCTTCCCACCTCAATGCTGTTTCCTTTTTGGGCTCCTCCACATTTTCCAAACTTTTCACACTGGAGCATCCCAGCACTTGGTGCTCTTTATCTCTCCTCACACCCTTGGTGAACTCATGGAGTCTCAAGCCTTTGAGGACCATCTAGAGGCCGCTGATTCGGTCTAGGTCTGTCTCTTGAATTCCAACCACTGCTTAACGTTGAGGACGCATCTCAAACCTAACCTGTCCCTAATGAAACCATTGACCCAACTAGCCCTCCTTCCCCCAGTTCTCTTCCTCAGAGTTATCCACAATCTAATAAGTCCTCATCACTTCTAACCTCCTAACTGGTCTCTCAGCTTCCACCCTGGTCCCCTACAGCAGTTATAATTTGATCTTGTCACTCCTTTGTCCCCCGACACTCCAATGGCTTCTCAATTCCCCCAGCATAAAAAGCCAAAGCTCATATGATGCCTACAAGGTCCTTTGCACCCTGGGCCCCTGTTACCTGTCTGACCTCTCTCGTCTTGCTCACTCCACTCCAGCCGTTGGGCATATTGAACAGAGCAGGTAGGAGCCCACCTGGGAGCCTTTGCCCTTGCTTCCCCCTGAGCCTGGAACTCTATCCTCCCATGTCCACATGGCTCACTCCTTCAAACCTAACGTAACCAAAGACCATTCCTTAGTGTTATCCCATTATTATTGGAAGGCTTCCTTGGCCACCCTGTTTAAAACTGCAAATCCGCCCAGCCTTGCCTTTATCTACCTGCCTTATGGGTATTTCACCTATAGCTCTTATCATCTTCTAACTTAGCATATAATAATGTACCTTAATTTTATATTCTATCTGTCTCTCCCAAACATAATCCCTTGAAGATGGAATATATAGATATACAGATACAGATAGATGTTGCCCATGCTCTTTCACTCTATCACATAGAATAGTGGCTGGCACATAGTAGTTTCTCAATAAACTTTTGCTTAGTTTTTGTTTTTTTTTATTTTGGCCGCACTGCACGGCTCACGGGATCTTAGTTTCCTGACCAGGGATTGAACCCAGGCACTCAGCAGTGAAAGCACAGAGTCCTAACTACTGGACCACCAGAGAATTCCCACACAGTTGCTTAATTTTTGTGTAAGATAATAATAATAATAATTCTAATTTGTATAGATTAAAAAAGAACAAAATCAAAATATTAGACAATAATAGTATACAAGGTGCATGGGAAGAAATCTGAGTGAATGTGTTCTAAGTTTCTTGTATTGATCTGGAAGCAGATTAAGATATTAACTTAGAATTTATTAGGTATGCATGATTAAAAAGTAGAGGAAAAAAACAAAGAAAAGCATTCAACCACTTATAAGCAAAGGTTGAAAAGGAGAAAGAAGAATAGAAAGAACAGGACAAAAACGGAAAACAAAAAATAAGAATAAAAGTTCAAACATATCAATAATCACAATAAATTTAAATGGACTAAACCTGCCCTTCAAAAGTCAGAGGTTTTCTGACTACATATGTTTAAAACCAACAAAATATAGCTAAGTGTTCTTTATAAGAAACAAATCTCAAATATAAGGACCCAGAAAGGGTGAAATCAAAGGAAAATTAAAAGACATGCGAGGCAAATATTACCCAAAAATAGCTCTAGTCGTCTAAAACAAAAATCACTATTAGGGAACGTTAAGGTCATTACATGATAGTAAAAAGGTTCAATTCACCTGTAGTATATGACAAGTCTGAAGTTGTGGGTGCTAAATAAAAGAGTCTATCTGAAAAGTAGAATATAGGAGAAATAAGGGAGAAATATAAGAGTGTCATAGGATATCTTAATCCATGACCTATGTTTAAATATTTTTTAAAATGATGTACTTGATAGATTTTGGTAATTATTTTCATTTTCTTTTCTTTTCCTATGCTGCAATTTTCAGGTGTCTGCATTCAAATATTTCTTACAAAACCTATTTGAAAACCTATGCCAGACTGTGCAAAGCAGGTATGTACATAAGTACGTATCATTCCCCAGCTGTCCCCTTTATGTGTCCCGTACTCAGAGGCCAGACCAGCCACATGCAGAGATGCAGCGTCCACGGCTGCAGCCTCACCTGGATGTGGAGCTGCTTGTCGTGCAGCGCTCTCTGCAGCTCCAGGAGGCTCCCCTTGAGGGTCCTCAGCTTCACCGACAGCTGCTCCGCCTCTTCCTTTGTGTGAGCCTTGCCCTCCAGCAGCAGGTTTTCACTGTGGACTGAGAGCTCCGATAAGGCCACTACTTTCTGTTCTATTTCCACCAGCATGTTCTGGAACAACAGAAATAAGGCTGAAATTCACAAACCCTGCCAGTCTCTGCAAAGACTGTGTCTCACAGCAAAACCCAACACTTTACTAGTCTTTCACCAAAAGATCATGCCTCCAGGTTTGTTTGTTTTTTTACCTAGTTTTCTTACAAACTTCAAGAGTGGTACGTAGATTTTAAAACTTCTTTGAGCTTCCTAATTTTTCTCTTATTTAAGATTAGATATTATATAATGAAAAACATATGGAAAGCACATTTTATATAGCCAACAGGTAAGTAGAAAAGACCATTCCTTAGTGTTATCCCATTATTATGATTATTTTACTATTTTAGTGTTAGACTGTTACGCTTGTGGCTAATAATAGTAAAGACATCACATGATGAGCCCTTTTTGTGTCAATTTAAAGAGGACTCTCTCTTTCAAAACATTTTTCTTTGCGTTGACTTTTTTCCCAGACTGATGCTTTTTTTACTTGATTTTTATTATTTTTGTCTTTTATATAACGTATTTTTAACCTCACATTTCTGAAAGTTTTCCTAAGAATTTTACTTTCACTTTCTGTGGCAACTCTCTAGTGCTGCAAGGTTTTCTTCTAAAATGGAGGCTAAATCCAGAAAAGAAGCGAAAATAGTCTCCCCTCTTCCAAAGTACTATTTAAAACAAAAACCAAAAAAGAAAAACAACTAAAAAAATCAAGCAAAACAAATAACCATATTATTTTCTACAAAAACTGTTCTGTTTTTATATTCCTTAACTCTGAACTCTTTGAAATGCACTTTCTAATTTATACTCAATTATACATTAATAAGAAAAGATATTTTATTTCCCTGTACAAAATCAGAATTACTACCATCAACTTCTAGGACTAAAAGTATGATCCTAAAACCTAGAACTAAGTGGGAAAGTGAAATACTTCATGAAGTGGGGCTTAAAGGATGATTTCCTGAGGATTACTTTTGTGGAGCTAATATCATTCTGTGTAGGACTGTCTTTTCCATTAGGCACAGCTGACACAGTGCTGAGAGCCCATAACACTTCTGGGGACACCAGAAAATGTCTTAATTTTAGGTTCTTTTAAAATCAGAAGAAAAAAATGAAGATAATAACAATTAATATATAATGATACCACCCCAGGTTATATTAGTCTCTGTACCAAAGCAATTGTAAAATCAAATATAATTTTTAGTATTTTTATAGAGGAAGAGGCCCATGGAAGCAAAGTACCTAGGGCCCCAAAAGTCATAATGGGGCCCTAATTCCATGTGATAGCCACACTTATAATTATACAACTGGCTTAAAGGCTTGAATGAATTGACTGAGGAACTGTTGTGTACCTGTGTGATTCCACATGCTTCGAGTTTTAAAAAATACCATTTCAATACTTTGCAAAAGTCCTGAAATATATTATCTCAACCATGGACTTTATGCATAACTATAAAAATAGAGACATCCAAAAGGGAGAGATGGGAGTAATGACGAAACATAATTTTGAAATACTAGTGCATGGGTAATTTCGAGTGCTAGAAGGGAACGCTAAAAATACATGTCTCTTCAGAAAAGGAACTTCAGAAAAAATGATAGAAAGAATAGAAAACACTTGCACATGGCTCTCTACTCTCCACCATCAAGGCAGCCATGCTTCGAATACACATAAAGAAGAATTTGTCCAAAGAATTTAAAAATCCAAATTATAATAATTAATATGACAAAAAAATCTCAAATCATAAAAGGGATGACCAGAATGACATACAAAGTATTAAGAAAAGAAGTGGCATTCATAATTAATGGCTTGTGCATATTTCCTCCGATTCCGAATGGGAGAAATATGAAGTTGTGCATATGGATATTTAACCTTGTAGATTAGGCCAGGTTTTCTAGAGACTTGCTAGTTAGTTAAATGAAAGCACTTTTAAAACATACTTCACCCATGTGTAAAGTCTACTATGCTGATAATCTTTGAAATTCTATGATTGGTACATGGGAGTTTATCATCTATTCTCTATGCTTATACATGTGCTTGGAAGTTTCCATAATAAAGAGGCAAGAAAATAATCTTACAGTAAAAACCTTGATGCCATTACCCCTTACCTTAATTTCTAGAGACCTCACATCGAGGAAGGAAATTCTCTCCTCCAGAAGACAACCTTCCCATGTTCAATCTGTCTGCCTATAACTAACAATTTTGCCAAGTTTTCCACATAATATTTCTGAATTAGAACCAAAACTGCAACAGGCCACCTACAGACATCTCCTGTTGTGTTTATCCACAGTCCGATTCACTGATACTAATTCTTCTCGTTGGGTACTTATATTCCTTATTAGCCACCAAAATAGATACCATAAGTGTTTTGGCATCTATAGTCTTTAAGAATGGTCCTTCAGGAAGCTGAAAATGTTCTAAAGAGTAGATACCCTTGGTAAAATTTTTCAAAAGACTAAGTCCAAGCCTGGATTTCATTTAAGCTTTTATAAGGTATTGTTTTTCTACTCTCTAAGTATATAAAGTATATGGGTTGTGAAAAATCATACAACCATACCAAGTTTTGTTACCATTATGTTTTCTGTAGTTAAAAAATGTGCCTTGTGATGTTGGCATATTCCTTCAAGAACATCTTTGTACCTGGCAGTCCACCAGCTGGGCCTCCATGTCCATGGGCTCCTTGGGTGACCCCAGGGCAATGTCCAGAGTGGCCTTAGTGCTCAAGAGCCAATGGTCCAGCTCATCGGCTTCACAGCGATACCTCTGCAGGGCCTGTTCCTGTCTCTGTTCCTCCAGCTGATCATTTAACTTCTCCTAATGAATTAAGCAGAATGGAACCTAAATCACTCTAAGGTAAAATCATTAGGATTCAACACAGTAGAGCAATGGTTCTCAGGCCTGAGTGCACATCAGAATCACCTGTGAAACTTAAAAAACAAAAACAAAACAACCCATGTTTAGGCCACATCACAGACTAGTAAATGAGAATTTGGGGAGGTGAGCCTCAAGATTAGTATTTTATAAAAACTCCTACAATTACTCTTTTTTTAAAAAAATTAATTAATTAATTTATATTTTTGGCTGCACTGGGTCCACGTTGTTGCACGCAGGCTTTCTCTAGTTGCCGCGAGCGGGGGCTACTCTTCGTTGTGGTGCGCGGGCTTCTCATTGCGGTGGTTCCTCTTTGTTGTGGAGCATGGGCTCTAGGCATGCGGGCTTCAGTAGTTGTGGCACGTGGGCTCAGTAGTTGTGGCTCATGGGCTCTAGAGCTCAGGCTCAGTAGTTGCAGCGCACAGGCTTAGTTGCTCTGCGGCATGTGGGATCTTCCTGGACAAGGGATCGAACCCGTGTCCCCTGCATTGGCAGGTGGATTCTTAACTGCTGCGCCACCAGGGAAGTCCCTAAAAACTCCTACAATGATTCTAACATGTGCCTAGAGTTAAACGTTCTTAAATAACACATCTACAGGACAAGGCAGATAATATGAATGATAGAAACTGGTCAAGGATTAGAACAAACCAATGGCATAAGACAGTGGGTAACTTGGCTTCAATGTCCGGGAAACTGTAGGAAGTAGTGGGGTCTATGGAAAACTGAAGAACATATCTGGTCCACCTAAAAGGGCAGCACCATGTAGTTTCAGGCAACTGATCCCCTACAGGAAAGGGTGGTCCAGTGTTATTAGTTTCTTGAGCAAAGGCAAAAATTCAAAAATTTTGGTCAGATCTCTGAGGATGTTTTAATGATGGCAAATAATTCATATTTTTAAAAAAATCCAGGCCAATCACTTTATTTCAGAATTCCACAAGGGTTTCATAGAGTGACTGGGGACAGTATTAATGAATTAAGAAGTTAATCCTTAAGATACTCTAAGTACTTTACTTTAAAAATTATTTTATTAATAATCTATTATGTTTTTAATTAAAATTTTTATTAAATTGTTTAAAAGAGAGATTAAATAGAGCAGACACGTTGATTTAAAATTTCTCCAAAACCAGAAAATATATGAATACCTAGTCTGACTAATTTTATAACAGGTAAAACTAGAAACAGCCTACATACCCAAAAATAGGGGGACAGTTAATTGAATTATGGTATAATCAGCAGCTAAATAAAATAAGTGTATATAATAAATAATTATTTGCCAGAGAAGCTGCTAGACCCTAGAGATTCAAGGACACAGACACTTTAAATTATAGGATCAACAATATGAACATCGTATATGTTTAGGGCCAGGAATGATAAGAGAAAAACAACAATAAAAAAGGAAAATAACTTATTTTTTAACACATCTGCTACCGTGACTAAAATTTCTCTCTCTATTAAATAATATTAAAGTTAAGTAACATGAGAACCAGAACTGCAAGAATATTTTCATGAATTAACGTGCTTGAATTGGCTAACAGTGACTAAGGATTTATTCTTCACAGTATTGGTAATACTATTCATAAAAATGCTCTTCTTTAAACATAGCAAACTAGTATGCAAACCTCCTATAATTATTCCTCACAAGACTCATGTCTACCAAGTATCAGCTTTCCACAGTCTCAGTTTTGCATGCTTGAAATGACTCAGAAAGGGGTGAAAAGACACATTCATGGCTCCACACTGACTCAGGGCTCTATTCACGAGGCCATCTTGGACACACAATACCAGCTTCTTCTGAGCGGGAAACAATAAACATGTCGATCACGTACGTAGCCCAACGTACTTGTCAACACAACCCAGAGAGTTAATCTGGATCTGAGGGGCACCTTCAGAGTAGCTTGTTACCTCCAAAAGCTGTCGTTTCCCTGATGCCTTCATCTTGATGGTGGACATTCGCTCTGCTAAGACAGTGAGCGTGGACTGCAAGGGCAGCTGCTCCGCAGGGTCGGACTCTGGGGAGTCGGACACCAGCTCCTCCGCGAGGGCTGACTGCAGCTCACTGATCTCCTCTTGAAGCATGAGAATCTCATCCATCAGTGCCTGTGGGGAAGACTGTGGAATCATACTCGTGTATGTATTTTTTTGCACCGAGGAATCGTGGCACCAGCTGAGTCCCATGTGGTTGGATATTAGTGAAGACGCTTCACTTGGAAATTGTTTAACCAACAAACGGGGGACCTACTGACCTAAGTTTCTAAATGACAGTACCAGACTGAATGTCAGGAAATTTCTGATTTTAAGACCATTTGTATTGGTAACTTAAATGAATTTGAACTAGTTAATTAATCTTTCTGGTTTTCAACGGGCACATCTGTAATCCGATGGGGGTATGCTCAATTATGTTTGAGTCTACAATTCTATGTTGAAAATAAAATTCATCACTTTCTTCCTCAACACGATTCTTCCCACTCTAAACTTCCCTGAGTCTGAAACAGCACTGCGTTTTAATCACAAACTCACATTATACAAGACAGGAAAAATTTGTCACCTGTTTCTATGCTGTTACCCTCTCCTTATTTTTCTCCTCTCCCCAACTCTAAAATTTGAAGTTTCTCAGGGCTAATTTCCAGGCCCCTTTTCTCTCTTCACAAGCTCTCCCAGGTGATGTCCATTGCCAAGGCTTTAAACCCTTCCTAATGTGGAACACTTAGTAGGAGAATAAAACTTGCCACCCCAAAATGTCTCTGGCATGCAGATTATTTTGAGCTGAAAACAATCAAGGTCCAAAAGAATCAGGGAAAAACTCTGACCTTCCCTCTAACTACCTAAAGAATCTAGAAAGGGGACCTATTACAGGAATAGAGCTATCATCGAGATATCTGCAAAGAATAGGGCTGGGTGTGGTGAGGGAAACTCTTAAGAGATCAGAGTACACTCTGTGTCCCACTATCTCTGAATGGCCCAATTAATATTTATTTACCAAACATTTGCTTTTCCATCTTTATGTGAGTTGCCTTCCTCCTCTTTTAAGTCTCAAACCACTACCCCCAACATCCTCCTTTGTCTTTAGCTGAAGATAGTATTTACGGCGAGAGTTTCAACCATTTTGGCAAGTTATTCAGTTTTCCTGGGTCTCTCCCACGTATACATGTTATTAAACTTTTATTTGATTTTCTCTGGTTAATCTGTCTCATGTCAATTAAATTCTTAGACCAGCCAGAAGAACCTAGAAGAGTAGAGGAAATTTTCTGCCTCCCTGACACTTATAAAGGTATATCTCTAACCCAGATATCTGTCCTAAGTTTCAGGCTTGTATGTTCAACTTACATATTTCATGGGTATCTACATCTTATCATGTAAAAGCCTGTTTCTTCCTCTGTTGTCCCCATCTCAGTAAAAGGTAACACCCTTCTCATTGCTTAAGCTCGAGACCTAGGAGTCATTCACACCTTCTGTCACCATAACCACCAGCAAATCCAACTGCTTTCACCTCCAAAACGTATCTTCTATGTCTCCTCTGCTCCCACCTAAGTCACGCCAACTCCTTATCTGAATTGCTCTCATGGTCTACTGGGTGGAGTACCAGTTTACACTCTTGTCTCTCCAAACCCCTCTTCACAGAGTAATTAGAGTGACCTTTTAAAAAGGTAAACCAGATCCTCTCATTTCCCTGCTTTAAAATACTTAGTGGCTTCTTGCCTGTAAAATAAAATCCAAACTCCTTACTGCACTAGTGCGGTCTCACCCCCGCCTGCCCCTTGTACCACACTCCCTTCTGGCTTACTACATTCCAGCGTTCTTCAGTTACTCCAGGACCCTCAGCACTTTCTGCCTCAGGGCCTTTGCACATGGTGTTCCCTCAAGCTCTGGAATGCTCTTCTTCCTCTCTGTGAGATGGTTCTCTTCATTCTTGGAGCCTTAGGTTAATTGTCACATCTTCAGAGAGGCCTTTCCTGACCACTGACTCTAAAAAAAATCTCTATTGTTCTCTTTTAACAGCACCCTATTTCCTGCTTAACAGCTATCACAATTATACACTGTTGGTATTTCTCATTTTTTGTATTTTATGAGTTGCTCTTTAGCTGGACTCTTGACAGGAGAAATTCTTTTTTGGGATTTGAATGACATGTTAGAAAAACAGGCCCTACCCCTACAGGAGGGGCAATCATGACTCCAAGTAAAGAATCATTGCTTTTATAGTTGCCAATATTTCACAGTTTCCAATATACCCCTACTTGCATAATTCCCACCTATCCCATAGGACTGTAGGCTTCGCTGTAAGCCCAGTGCCTCCTCAGAGTGGGCTCTCAATAGATATAAAAAACAAAACAACAAAAACCCTCTTCTTTCCCTAATATCAGTTGTCATCCTGTCCAACTGCTGTTTAAGTAAACTATTATATTGAAATTATTATATACACCTAGAAAAGTGCAGACTATAAGTGTACAGTTCTATGAATTTGCACAAACTGCACATACCTGTGGCTCCTGACACCCAGATCGAGAAACAGAACATTCCCAGGACTCCACAAGCCCCCTGGACCGCATCCCTTCCTTTCCAGAGATCACCATGGTGCTGGCTTGCAAATGTCATAGATCACTGCTGCCTGTTTTTGAGCTCTACAGAAATGGAATCATTCCTGATGTACTATTCTGTGTCTGGCTTCTTTCACTCCCTCCAAGACTGTGACAGTTGCACATAAAAAGAGCTGACCCTTTTTATCGCTGCATTGTATTCCACTGTCACCTGGTTTGTGGGTCTTGTCCATTTAAGCCTTTTTAGTGGGTTCATAGTGGTATCTCATTGCAGCTTTAATTTGCATTTCCCTGATGGTTAATTAGACTGAGCACTTTTCCCTATGCTTTTTGGCCACCTGGAGATCATCTTTTGTGACTGCCTGCTAAAAATCTTTAGCCCATTTTCTACTGGAGTCTTTCCTTTTCTTATTGATGCATGGAGTTGTGTATATATTCAGGATAGGAGTGCCTGTGTTTCTTTTAGTTCTGTGTATTGCAAATATCTGCTCCCATTTTGTGACTTTTCTGTCCCTTAATGGGTAAAAGCTTCCTTAATGATGTCTTTTGATAAAGAGAAGTTCTTCATTTTATTGTAGTCTAATATATCAGTATTTTGCTTCATTGGAAAAGTTAGGGCCTTTGCTATCCTATTTAAGAGATCTTTGCCTACCCTAATGTCATGAAGATACTCTCACATGTTACCTTCTAGAAGAATGCTATTCAAAGTGTGGTCCATTCAATGGCGTCATGAACTGGTTTGTCTCTAGTTCATGACAAGAGAAAGATATTGCAAGTAAACATTAAGAAATTTTATAGCAACTTGACGTTGACACGATATCCAACCAGTATTTTATTTTATTTTACTAAAATGTTGAGTTAGAAATTTAAAAATTTAAAAAAAAGGTTATACACTACAGATACTTTGAGAAGCACTGTTTCAAAACATTTTTTCTTTTTAATCTTCACATTTAGATCTACAATCCACCTAAACTTAATTACCGTGTCCAGTGTAAGTAGGGGTCAGAATTCTTTTTTTTTTTTCTTCTTATTGACCCTGTATTATTTAGTGAAAAGATGATTTTTCATTCACTGTTGTGCAGTACAGTTTTTGACATAAGCCAAGTGTCCGTGTAGGTGGGAGGGTGCTTCTGGCTTCCCATTCTGTACCATTGACCCATTTGGTGTCTGTGCCAATACCACAGTCTCATAATTGCTATAGCTTTATAAGTCTCACTCTCTGAAAGGATACATATCCTTCAATTTTATTCATCTTCTTCAAGGTTGTCTTGGCTATTCTTGACTCTTTCCATTTTCAATATATGTTTTTTAGTACATTTGCAATATGTTTTAGAATTATCTTATCAATCTCCACCAAAGAACTTGCTGGGATATTTTAATGTAATTGTAATAAATTTACAGACCATTATTGTTTGTTATATATTCAAAATGCTTTTTGTCCAGTAAAGTATTTTCTCCTACTTTATAATCATTTTTGGTACTTGATTGCCAAAAATATAAAATTCATATTATGTGGTCTGTTTTGAGGGCTTCTCCATAACTAAACTGACCTTATTATATCTTTTTTTGCACTGATTCTCTGTACAAGCAGGAAAAGCCCCTCACTACTTCACACCACGTTCATTCTCATTCTCTCCTCTGTGCCTTTCCTCACACATTTACATTTATGGTGTCTCCCATCCACTCCTGTTACCATTCCAAATTTTCAAAATCCATGTCTCCCAAAAGACCTGTTAGAGTCTCCTCTGATCTTCCCACCACTGTAACCCATAATCACATTGCTGGGTTTTCTATAATGTGTTGGTAATTCATCTACCCCTAAATCATAAGTTAAAGAATAAAAGTGTCTATTTCGGCTGTGCACATAGTAGGTGCTCAACACATCTAGTTGAATTCATTCTAATTCATAATAGACAAAACAGTCATCTTAATCATGAAGCAACCAGGGGGGGAAAAAAAAAAGCTTCCTCATTCATTTAATCTCAGTGGATTTGACCAACCAGGCATACAGTGAAGTGAACAACTTCCATTTCAGACTCACAATGTCTAAAACAGCTCTCTGAATGTTCTGCAGTAAGTGATGATGGAATTAGGAATCCTAGAACTGTTAGTTTCCATTCCGTTAGAGTCAAGCCTCGCTATTCATGCTTCAGTTTACTCTCAGGGGAGAGTGGATATTTTTGGAAGGTTGCTATAGTTTTTAACTTCAAGATCCAGCAGCCAAACTTACTGGGGGATGGGGTTTTCTTTTGCGGTGATGTAAATGTTTTGAAACCAGATTGGGAGGGTGATTGTATGACACTGTGAAAGTACTAAAAGCCACTGAACTGTACACTTTAAAATGGTTAATTTCATGGGATGCGAATTTCACTTCCATCTAAAAAAACAAAAAGATCCAGCAGTTAAATATGTCTTTGCCCAATAACTGTCTCAGCTGGTGGCCAGATGCTTCCCTCCAACATCTGACTCAAAACTAAGGAGAGGAGATGAAATGTTGTTCCTCTTTGCGTTTCTGACTTGTGTTTACAAGGAGGGCATGTGTACGACCAGTTTGTGGTTTAGAGAAGTTCCTTGAGCTTTTCTAAAATGACTCACTCTGGGGAGAACATGGAGCTCATGTCTGGTTCAACACCAAAGGTGAAAGTGAATTTCACTGTGACTTTCAGAACTATCTACATCAGAGTTCATCTCAAACTTTGAGCTGTTATTTATATTAAAGAAACAGAACCGAAATAACCTCAGAGCTCTGCCTACTAACCATCACTGAGTTGGTGTCGCAAAGACAACGCATGCCCAGGAAGCATTAGCTGCCCGTGATAATGAAGGTCCCAATCAGAGGGCTCACCACCCAGAACAACAGCCACAAGTCGGCTTATGAACTGCATTGATGTCTTAAAATTAAACTTATTGTTCAATTTAAAGAGGGTAACAGGAAAGGCGCAGCCCTCCACCCAAATTCAGCAGATCTAGACAAGTGTTCGGAGGAAAAATGTAGGAATTAGAGTAGCTCTCTAAAGAAACATTAGTACTTCCAAGAGAGTGTTGGGAAAAAATTAGCAATTGAAGTATTTTTTATTAATTTTTAGAAAATACTAAAAGCATACTGGACTTTCTCACGCACATTCCACTGGAATTTAGAAAGAGTAATTCTATCGTATTGCTTGAAATTTTTAAAGAATCATTCCAGAAGCCAAGAACCAATTTAGATATTGTGATACCGTGAGCCTTCCATGTGGGCAGGGCTGTCCCAGAATTCATAGAATTTAGGTACAGACAGCAAAAGTAGGTCAGATGGAAAATGTTAGATTTGTGATGATACAAGAAATTATACATTATTTATATTTCTTTCCCTCTCATTAGAGCATTAATTGTTAAAAGCTCCAATGATGGGTAATCATTGAATTAGCTACATCCCCTCACTGCTATAATTGTTAGCATTACCACTCTCAATTTAGAATGGGACAAAAGTCATGTGGTTGGGCTTAATTACAAGAAAAGTCACAGGTTCATTTCTAATTCATAATACTTAGCTTTAATGTGTAATTTTGAGTTTTCTCCATTAAATCCCTTCAATAAAATAATACTTTTGCTCTACATTCAGTTTGTGTTTTCATACTAATACCTGAGAGGCAGGGTGATGCTGGTGATTGGGAGCTAATTTGCATTTTAATTAGGAACTCTGGAAGGTCAAGGCAGACCGCCAGGATCTCACACAGTTCCTAAATCCTGTGGACCTGCTGAAGGGCCTTTGGGAGCTGTGGTCTGTCACCTGGGACACAAGAATGATCAGCCTTGAACAAAAGCAGAGGTGATTGGAAAGTACCCGAAAGTACCCAAAAGTAGAGAGAGTCAAATTCTGTAAACCCTCTCCTGGAATGTTGGCTTCTGATAATCTAAGTCTGTGACACTCAAATTCACTTTAATCCAGCCTTTGGATCATTTATGCCAAATCCTTTTCAGTTGCTTAAAAGAAGCTGTAGTCAAATGTGTGGAAGTTCTCCTGCCCCTCCAGGCACAGTGAAGAGTTGGGGAGGGTGGTAGGCAGACGGAGCCCTAGGAAGCACACTGGGGCTATCCGGACACCCCTTCAGGGGACAGGGAGGCGGCTGTTGACAGTCAGAAAACTGGAGTGTCAGTTAGAGGGGACTGCGGTCCTCCGGGGACACCGCCCGGTAGTAGAGACCTAAGGCCCTGACTGTCCTCGTGATTGTCTTAATCCAAGTAAACAAAGGTTAATTTTAACTTTATATTTTCACTGCACCCTCCCCAAACCAGATGGACTATGGGTGACTTTAGGATAACAGAAAGACCCACAGAAGGTCATTTTACCAAAATAAGGCCTATAAATGGATGCTATACACTCTGATTTCTATCTTAAGAAGTTACAAGAGTGTCAAAAACCTGAAACCACTGTTTCTCAACATGCTGTCTCTAGATGAAATAGTCTCATTTTTGTGTTATACTGCAAGGTCCTTTATTGTAAAATAGTACAATTTTATCTTTGACTACACATACGAACAAGCAATGTATTCCAAGGTTATCCTGTGTTCCAAAACTACAGAGATGTTAAGTAGAAGAAATATAAAGTACAGAGTTTCACTCTTAAAGCGGGTAAATTACCCAGTATTTGATAACTACATAATTGCATCATGCTTTTATAGCTCTTAATTTGCATTTAAAAATATCTTTCTTTTCCTCTGCCTTTGATAGGGTTGTCACATGCTCCTGAGTTCTGGCCACAGCAGCGTTTTCCTGTACCACGGTGACTGAATATTTAGGTGACTGCACGCCTCAGTGCCCAGACCCAGTTACACCTGATTATGCATTAAGAGTACACCCGATAATGTTGCTAAAGCAGTAACCAGATTTAAGCTCTGCAGTTTCTTAGCGTGCATTTTAAGTTGATGCATTTTTAACACTATCTGTCTGAGTTAGGTTAATGTAATCATCTCTGTTTCTCACCTAAAGCTGAAGCACTGTCCAGTGTCCCTTTTAAAAAATGATTCAAGTCTGGGAAAACCACAAGATTACAAGTTGGAACCCCTTATTCTTCAGCTGCTTCTTTGCCTACTGGAGTCTGAGAGTTATTCTCTTCAGTGATAACGGGGAGGTGCTGGGCACACACTGGCTAAGTTTCTTCAAACAACAATACCCCGAGAAGGTGGACGTGGGGTACACTTTATTCTTACAACAATGGTTCAAAACAAAATAAAAATAATGTGGCAACTATAAGGAAATGCAGTTTGTGTAACAAAAGTAAAAAAGCAACATCAAGGTCTGAATTTCCTTCTTTCCCTCTTAGACCCCTCCCTGAAGCAGTGATGGAAACCACCACCACGTGGGATCTTGTTTACTCTGTAACAAGTGATACAGTAAAACGTGTCAGCCTGCTGTCTTATACCCATGCTTGGCTGGCCAGTCATAAGTAAGAGTGCACCTATTTGATCATGCAGGAAACTGAAGTCATCGCTATTCTTACCTGGTGTTCAGCCATCTGGCTCTCGGTACTCCTGCCATGCTCCGGACTTTCACCGAGTTTCATCTCGATGGCCTCCATTTTCGTGGAGACGGACTGAAGGGAGTCCTGGTACTTCTGCTGGCGTTCCAATGCTTCGTAGAGTGTGCGCTGCTTTTCGCTGATCTAAAGAAGAAAAGGGATATTACCAAATATTCCTCAGCCCCTTATCTTCTAGATTACGACATTTCTTTCCTCACCACTTTACCTCTGTGACCCAACAAAGGGTGTTCAACTGTATACGGGATGTGTAAACATTATGCATTTATTTCATAAGACAATCGCTAAGGTAATCAGTGTTTGGTGGGCTAAACAATTCCACATTTCGAAGACTTACCACATTCTTTAAGGTTTCCCAAGAGCGCTGTAAATCATCCAGTTTAGCAGTAGCAGACGGCTCCAGTCTTGGGTCACAGAGCTCCTGGGGTGGCAGATTGCTGGGGGAAATCCTGGAGGCGTCCGTCTGCAATGTCTCAGCAGACAAGGCTTGGTAATAAGCGATGTCCTATGGGTGCAAAGCATGGTGTTGGATTCAAGAGGAAAACAAGCTTTAGGTCATGATGCCCTGGGTACTGCTTGTCATGTGGAGGAAAGGTTTAGGATTCACACCCATCCCCGGGGGCTACCAACTATCAAAGTTAGTAAACTCCTGTGACAAGAAGGTCATATCAAAGCACACTGGAGTTGCTTTAGAATTTTTTAGAATTGGTAAAAAAAAATTTACCAATAGTTCAAGTTGCCAAAACTCATTCCTATTTTATATTTGGTAAAATGGAAATATCGGGTTGGCCAAAAAGTTCGTTCGGGTTTTTCCACAACGTGGAATACATGTTTAAGTGGTATACATATTTAGAGACTGATTAACCAGCAAAAAAGGAGAATCTAAATGATCTACTTCCTAAAATGTTGCTTAATGTGTTGATCAAACTTTTGAATAATTTTTTTAAACCCTTGATTTAAATACATGTAAGTCTATAGAAAGTCTTTTTTCAGATATAGCCAGATCTTTAATATTTGTGAGTTCATTATTCACAGTAATTAATTTAAATATGTTAATATTAATAAGGGAAAATGTAATAGGGAGGTTAAAACTACTCTAAGAAACAAATAATAGAGAGGTTTTCTTCTATTCGATTCCTGGAAGTACACAAGAAATAAAGTGAATGCTGAAAAATGAAGCTTTTGAATTTTCTTATTTCTTGGATAATAAGTAATATTACATACTTTATTAGCGTTGATAATGGCATTACTATCTCAAGATACATAATTCATGTGTTTTTAATTGTTTTTATGGTTGTTTATCTGTATATTTATAGAAACTGAACTGGGACGTAATGTTTATATTCTGGAAATTGCTATAATAAAGTTCACTACTTTCACAGTTGCACTGTTTAAGATCAAAAACCTGAGCCTTATTGATAATAATGTCTTGGTAAAAAGTATTGACAAAAGCCCCAGACACCTGGGAAACCAAGGAAACAGCAGGAAGGAGCCTGGTGTCTTGGGGGTCTGTACCAGGGCAGGAGCAGGGTGGTGGAGTACAACAGAATGAGTTCAGACAGAAGTCTGCCACTGGAGGCGTCAGGACACCTGAGATCCCAGGTGAAATTCTCCTCCCAAGTAGCTACAGAATTGGAGCAAGTCACTCACATCTCATGCATGGGTTCCCTCATCTGCATAACACTGGGTGGTTTTGAGAATTTAATACAGTGATGTTTGAGTGGCCATGAGACCTTCTCCCCATTTTGTTGCTGTTGCTGAGGCTTCTAGGTAAGTCTCCAGCATTTATTGATGACGTTGAAGCATGGAGACTGGTTCCTTTTCATTCCTAACCTTGTCACTCATCTTGAGTAGATTATCTTGGTATTTTCAAGTCCTTGACAGGCTTATATCCATTCATCCTCACCCACTTCCACTCCTTGAACATAATAGGTTGTCATCACTGAATGGGTTCACCCCAAGTGTATTTCTGACTGTGTTTAAGTTATGTAAACCCTTCTCTTGCCAACTGCTGTGTTTCCTTTGCCCCTTGAACCTCTGCTTCAGCCACTTGGAAAACCCGAACCATGACTCAATGCAACTTTTCTTTCCAGTACGCACACACACCATCAAAGCCCTTGAGGAGATACTCCTGCAAGTTCTCAAATTTTCAAGCCTGTCTATATTCAGACTCAGCTCTATCTCGCTCCTCCTGGTGCTCTTGATTAAAGAGGACCCTCCTACCTACTCCCACAACCTCAGCCACCTTCGCTTTTGCAAGGGTCTTGGTCCATTAATACCTACTCTCTCTTCACTGTCTTTCTCCTCAGCATGTAAATAAAGCCACATTTTTTTCCATCTGAAAACATCTACACACACTCTTTTCTGATTTTTTTTCTTGCAGGATAGCACATATTGGAAAGTTCTACAGATCAATATGTGATGGCTCATCATACACAAATACATGCGGAATCATCATTTCTTCCCTCTCCCTTTGGCTTCATAATCCAGTTTCTGAAAATGGTAGTTTACACTTAATATGTTCACTTTCTCACCCTCAGTCCACTTCTAAGTAGCCAACTGGGCTTCGAGTCTAGCGACTCCACTGAAAATGCTCTGGCCACAGTCAGCGGTGGCTGTTTTCCATGATATAAAATGATTATTTTTCGGATCTTCTCTTGCTTGGTCTCTCACTAGCATTCAATACCACTGACCATCCCTTTTTGGAAACACTTTCCTTTTCATCTCTGTTCTCCTCCCAGCTCTCTAGTCATTCAATCTTTCTCTTTTGTAGTTTGTTTTTTGCCCTCATTCTTAAATATTGCTGTATTTATAAGCTCCAGACTCACATATCCTGTTGTACAAGTTTATCCCACAGTCTCTTCAAACTCAATACTTCAAAAAAAAAAAACAAAACAAAACCCAAATCTAGGATGAGAAATGGATTTAGGAAAAATGAGGAAGTATTATCCATCTTTCAGTGAATGGAACTTCTAATCACCTTACTTGGGATTTATTCTCTATTTTCTTCTTTCCCTTACCGCCCCTGCTTATGTAAGGATGAAGTTCTATACCATTGCCAAAACACTGGTTCAAGCTCACGTTACACCAACAACTTCCTAATTCTCAGGTTGCAAACTGGCAGCCTGCAGGTTGCCTCTAGCCTGCATACATTTAGCTTGATTTATACAGTGTTTTAAATTGTGTAAAATTTATCTTCATCCATAGAGGGAGCTTTCATAAGAATCCCGATTCATGGCTTCTCTTGCAAACCAGAAGGTAGGTAAGACAGGACTCTGTGTCCAGGCAGCTACAGTAATTCTAACGGAGGAGAGGCTGCCTCGTTCATGCGGGGAGGTGCTGTCCAGGTGCCCACGGCCCCTGCGCTGTTTCTCTCATTTACATCACCAGTCTGGACCAGACATCAGAGTGTGCAACTTCTGTCCCTCACTAGCTTCCTGGGCTCTGGATTTGTCTATCTCCGTTCTCCTGTCCACATTGATCCAGAATGACCTGTTCTAAAAGTCACTTCTGGGCAGAGCTTCTAGTTAAATTCCTTCAGTGGTTAAGGATTAGCTTCTGGACAAAGTTCAAATTCCTCCGTGTGGCATTCAAGGTCCATCAGGGTGTGTTTCCCGTAACCTTCTCAGTTTCAATTCTCCTCCCACCTCCTCCTCCAAATCTATGTTTCTCCGATCATACTGATACTATTTACAGTTGCCTTGATGCGCCATTTTCCTTCCTGCTGCCTGAAAAACTTCCTACATGTGCTTCCTTCTGCCTGAAAAACTTCACATCACTCTAGTGCACTCCAACTGTACCTACCTTCCCCTGCTTTAAAACAAAAGGGGGACATCCTTGACCCACTGAACTCCAGCCTTGTTTAGGTACTTACTCTGTGTCCTTCCTCAACACTGTGCTTCCCACTGTCATAACACTTGTCCCACTCCACGGTCATCATTTGCCTGCTCTCACACAGACTATGAGTTCCTTAAAATCTGTGGAAGTGTCTTTGATCCTGAGCGTATCATGGAGTATTTGGCAAATAACAGGCAAGTATATACATTCATAAAAAATGGTATATGTAAAAGCACTTTTGTAAACTCTATTGTTTTGTATACATGGAAGGTAGTACCATTACTGTTTACGAGGAAAAGCAAAACGTCCTTTAATGTAAAAAATTTAAATTAAATACTCTATAATAAATAAAGGTTCCCCAAAAGAATAAAATAAATTTGTCAGAAAAAAAATCTGTTTTCTGGCTTGTGTGTGTGTGTCTCAGGTCTATTAGACAGGAAAGACAACCCTTGGTTTCCTAAAATAATTTGAAAATATATCACCTCTTGTAGATTAATAATTTGCATCTATTTGAGGAATACATAGAGTCAATAAAATAAATCAATCAGTCCTATAAGTAACTACTAAATAAGGGCAATATTTGGCATAGTGAAGAATCACCCTTAGAAATATGTCTCTTGTTGGTTATGTGTCTATGTTATGGGAGTTATTATCCAGCAGATTCCTAAGGAATTAAATTTGGAAAACCACTGCTACAATTTGATTAGCATTTTCCAGTCTAAAATGTACTTACAAAATTAACTTTCACCATTTTGTGAATTAAGTAGCATTGCTTCCCATTACAAATGAGGGACTTTCCGGGTACATTCAGCTTAGAGGAAGAGCTGGGACCCATTCTGAGCTTTTTAACCTGGAACTGGGGGTTCTACCCATTACACTACCACTCTCATCAAACTTCTACTGCCCTCAGCTCTTTCGAGGAGGAGCCCAAGTCTTGGCTTGCTTTTAATAAGATCAAGAAGCCTGCAGCAAGTTCTGCGGCTGCCTCGTTATTTCTACCCTCAAGTAAACTAAACTGTTATCACATTTCAGCTAATAACCACTGTCAGAGAGAGAACACACTGACTTCAGGGGATCAGTCAGTTATATAATGGAGATCTACTTACAGAAGCAGCAAGCACAGAGCCTTTTTTTAACAGCTGCGACTTTATGAAGCCGTTATATTTGGCTGCTCCTTGAAACAGCTGTGCACATTCTGTACAGTGTTTTGAGCCTGCAAACTGGAACTTATGGGAATTCTAAATGTTCTCAGTTTCAAGAGAAAATTCTGTAGATCCAGGCATCACTGGCCATGTTGCAGTATTTGTTCATTTTCCCCTGTCTTACATCACTGGACAAGCGTAAAATGTGGCTGGAACGATGCGGTCGATTTGTCTAACACCAAGCATTATATTTTTGCTTTCCAACAGCTTCCTGCGAGTATAGCTGCCTGACATGAACTAAATGAAGATTTTTTTTCCCCCTAATTTGCAGTTCCATATGTAAGTATGTTAGGTTAATAATGTGATTTAAATTGATGTTGATATAGGCAGAGTGTCAAAACGGGATTAAGACAAAGCACAATTTTGCTCATAATTTTGGGATTTGATTGAGCTGGACAGTTACAGTAATCATAATAAAAACGTTTGCATATTTCACCATTTACAGAATACTTTCACATGTACATGGAAAGACACTTCATAAGATGCAGCACTGAGACTTATAATTTTAGGAAGGGGATACTCTTCCCAAGTGTTAGTCCAAAGGTCCGTGTTCATTGTTCAATTTGAAAATGTTAAGAACATTAAGCACATTATATAGGATACATTTTTCTTACACAATAAAAAGCTGACTCTAGCCATATTTCTATGATTCTAACGACATCTGTGACCACAGGGAAGAACACATCATCAAAGAATGAGTAATTCATATTTTAAAATCAGAATTTGGAGAACTGTTTTCCAAATCCTCCAGAACACTGTGAACTTCTTTTTTTTTAATTTCCTCTCATCACTTTTGTCATTCTTCATCTTATGGCCACTTTTTCTCTAGATTACAAGGTGCCTGAGGGCAAGGGCCACTGCTGTCTCCGCCTTTGTTACACCTCTGGGACCCAGCACAAGGTTTTATGCCCAGCAGGTGCTCACAATGTATCTGATGAATGCATGAATTGATATGTTCCCTAAAGCTACATAGATTTTTACCAAGAGAATTGTCTTTTTTTTTCCGGCCGTGCCACACAGCTTGCAGGATCTTAGTTGCCTGACCAGGGAATTCCCTCCAAGAGAATTGTCTTATCTAAAGGTTTCATCGTTTCATTTTCCCTTTTTGGGGGGAGGTAGGTTCTTTTTATCACAGAAATCCTATTTTGAATGCTTTTGCTTTAAAATAAAAATAATATGATTGATTTGTAATATAGCTTATAGAACCCTTGCAATGTTCAATGCTTCTCCCTTGATAATAAATTTTAACTCCTTTGAACACTAGTAATTTCATGATACGGTAATTAAAATATTTTTTTAGTTTTTTGGCTAAAGGAAAAAAAAGGAAAGTATTATTTTAACGCACATTAAAACAATTTTGGTTATTATTTTAACACACATTATTATAACACACATTAAAACAATTTTGGTTATTGTAAAAGCATCTTTTTGATCTCTATCCAATATTTTTCATGAAAACTTTTGACATATTTAATTTAGTATAATCTATATTTAATATAGTGTACACAAAAAAGACACCTCATAACAGCAAGCTATGGTCCCCATTTTATAAAAAATAAAATTTAAGATTATTGAAAGATAAGTAAGAAAACTCAAAATGCAAATCTACTTAGGCACTCCAAAATATACACTGACAGCCTTTAAATTTGTTGGCAATTAGCAAATAAAGAAAGTCTGATACAGTGAACATAAATTTTCCATCTTCAAAATCTGAGCTGGTTAAGTGTCAAAACTATGTTCAGTGAAAATGTTAAAACAGCAATAGAATCATGTTATTTTACAACAGTGACACAAACATTTCATTTTCTGTTAGGATGCAGTACTCCATTACAGACAGCTGTTAGAAACTAAAGCCATAATGCCTTAAAACAGGCCCTTCTCCAGCTATCATTTCTGTGACCTAATTTTTGCTCATCTCATTTCAGTAGCCTGGGAGAGGAGATGGTGGGTTAAGCCAGTATCGGTCTCACATGACAATCACAGTATGTGCAACTATCACATCTAACAGTGTGTTTCTCAAAGTCTACGATTCATACCCATAATCTCATAAGAACAGAGAATGGAGTCCTGCATCCGTTCAGAGATCTTAGCTGGAGGAATGCCAAGGGGGCGGTACCTGGTTAATGGAAGCATCTGTATTAGCCACAGGTGAAGGGGAGCGACAGGCAGGTGGAGAGGAAATCTCACTGTTGGTTCCCTCCTCCCCAGACTCCTCAGTGACCGGTGACAGCAAAGTGTGACAGCGACCTGCAGTCATCTGTCACATAAAATGTTGCCCAAAGGACATGAAAATTGGTTAGCTATGTTGACAAAAGACCTGGTCAGGCACAGGCCAAAATAGAGATAACTATACAACAAAAGTTAGAATTACTGAGACCCAAATTTACATACAAATTCTGTGTTACTATTTGAAAATTTTGTCCTCACGTGAATATGCTCCTAGGGACCATTTGTAAGACAAACAGGGGTAAGGGATGCACGTCACATTATAGAGTGTTCTTGTTGATGAAATATCTCTTTAATTTATTTTCCTTTTCTTGATTGATTGTATCTTTAGAAATTAAAATCATGAATCATACAAATGAGAGAAGGGTCTATGAAATAAAGCTTGGTCTTGTGGATATTTCAAATTCCCAATATTCTAGCAAGATAAATGCACCCGGAGTAATATATTGCCAAAAGAGTCCAGGTATGGTTATACACTACCCAAAGCACAGCACATTATGTGTGGAAAATATACAGCACTGAAAAACACTGCGTTATCAAACTAATTAACACAGTTTAGATGCAAAGTTATGAGGAAATAATGTTGCAGAGAGAAATTAATGGAACTTATTTTAATCCAAAGGTAAACTTTGGATTTTCTATTTTCTTATTTGTCTAATAATAGCTTTCCTTCTATAATTTATTAAACATTTACACAACAGAATACACAAACATACCTAGTCAGCCAGTGCTTCAGCTGGAAAAACACACAAAACATATATGTAGCATGATTCTCCCATCCCCCAGAAAACTAGAAAACTGTGCAAAGGAATTGTTTTGAAGCTCAGAGCTTCTGAGTATTATTGCTAAATTATTAACAAATGCAGGGCCAACCTTCAGCACGTTAATTCAGGAGTCTCAAACAAATAGCTTCATTTCAACTGTCACTGTTTACAGTGTCAAAGATTGGCCTTGGCCCAAAGGTAGTCAGAGAGTTAAGGGGACTGTTCCTCAGTTCTAATCTGCAAGACCCAGCACTGATCCCTAAACCAAGCCACCGGAGAAGAGCCCAGAGCCACTAGGCAGGAGACAGTCAGAAGAGAGCGAGCTGGCACCCAGCTAACTGGCCTTGACCCTTACTTACCATGACCACAGAGGGGTGGGCCGAGGTCGCGGGGAGGAGCTCCCCGTCCAGGTCCTCCATCCCCTCCGCCAGCCCCTCCACCTCGGTCACCGTCAGCAGCATGGTGGCGTGCTTGGCTTTCATGGTCAGCATCTTGCACTTGGAGTTCAAAGAAGCGATCTGCTCCTGGTAGCCCTTGATTTTCTGAGCCAGCTCCTGAGGAAACATTTCCGCCCCCCCGCGCCCCGGGTGTCACAGCAGCAGCAGAAGGAAACAGAACTAGTAGCGTTCATCTTCCTCCGGGGCTGGCCAATGAAATCTCAGGGCTGCGCCAGACGGAGCGGCGGGGAGGCAGGATGTGGACGGTGCGAGCGCCGAGCCTGCCTGCCGCGCTCCCCGAGCCAGACCACGGCGCGGCGGGGCCGGAAGGGGTGCTGCGGGCGCGGCGGCAGAGACGACGGCAGGCGGCCGGGGATTCTGATCCCGAGAGACGCTCCGGGCCGGATCGGAATTTATGGGAAGTTAAGCCCTGGCAACTTTCTTTAAAATGCCTAAGGAATCTGAAATTGCCAGATGGTTCATGCCAGGCAAATTAGGTCATGTGATGACTAACACTGCCAAAAACGCAATGCTCAGCTCTTACCCTCCGGAATATGTCAAACAGAGCAGTCATTTGTGACAGCCGCATCACAAAGTAAACTGCTCCTGAATTCCTGTGACCCCGGGGAGTTGCTTTTTTGCAGATAAGGTGAATACCACTTAGGAAACCCTTATTTTTTTATGCAGATTACACCCCAAATAAAAATTTGTACATTCGTGAAATTTTCCCTCATGTACTCCATCATGCCTCAAATGTTTCTGATGCCTCAAACGAGAGCTTTGAACTTGAAGTGTGGTTCAATTTTAATGGCTTTTAAATTTATTTGTTGTTGAAAAAAATTGTTTTGAGAGATAGAAGTTTTAAAACTTTTACAAAGAGCTAATTGAAAGTATATTCTGAACAGCACATAGCTCTTAAAAAATCTAATATATTAAAATATTAAAATCCTAAAATAATAACCTAAAATGGGAACTCTAAAATGTTAAATTTATACTTTCTTGCTTAAAAGATGCATACATAAGTTAAAAAAATGAAGATTTAAACATTCATTCTTTTTTATTACATTCATGTAAAACATTAACCCTAAAAGTACAAAACCACTGTTTTTTTCTATTCCTTTTATTTGGCTCCTTCACCGGAAAAGCTGTCATTTAGCGTTTGTACAGAACACATTTTGTGAGTCTTTAAAATGATAGTGTGTGTATCCACACTCAAACTAGAGCTTTGAACCTGAAGTTCAGAAACAAACAAAATGACAACAGCAAAGTGATACATGTATGTATATGTACATGTGTATGTGTATATGTACACACGTACCATTTTGCTACTGTTGTCATTTTGTTTCTCCCCTCCCAACCAAAACTGACTGCGTGGGTGGAAGGGAAAAGAGTCCAGCAGAACTCAGCCAGCATCCTGTCTTCTTTCTAGTACAGAAGTACAGGAATTTTTTTAAGCAAGGATTTAAAAAGTAGAAATCATCACTTCTTTACCTTTCAGGGTTACAGAAACTTACTTAGTTAAACCTAATAGGATTTTTATAATAGTGTTTAAATAGCTATTTACCACATCTGGTCCTGTGCCTAACACATGATTACTCTATAATAATTGGTAAACGTGTACACATGGAAGTCATCTACCAGCCCACCGGACTCCTTGAATTCTCTGTTTTCATAGGACAAATCACTAAGCCTCCTTGCCATGGCTTGCCCCATCTGGCAGACTTGAAGACCCTGTGTGAAGGGGAGTTAGTCTTAGTCCTCCCACGCTTCGTGCCCACGTGGACGGCCGCGGCCCCACTGCACTACCCTGCCCAGCACGCTGACAACAAACGCCCATTTCCTAAATCGACGTGTTCTCCAGTTACTGTGTATAAAACTCATCTAGAGGACGTCCCTGGCGGTCCGGTGGTTAAGACTTCGTGCCTCCAATACAGGGGACGCAGGTTCAATCCCTGGTCGGGGAACTAAGATCCCACATGCTGCTCGGCACAGCCAAAAATATTTAAAAATAAATAAAACACTAGTAGCAATATATTAAAAAAAACAAAAAAACCTCATCTGAGTTGTTTGTTAGAAATGCAATACTGGTCTAGGCTTCAAAAGTTTTTGATTTACTAGGCTTATGAGAATCTGCATTTTATGGTTAGTCCATGTGATTCCCTTGGAGAAACATCTCTCAAGAACTTTCTTCTGTAAGAATAAACCTGCCTATATCCCATGAACTTTGCGGCTTAGTGGTCAAATTCGCTAAATCAAAATGGAGCTAAATCAAAAGGGGGTTAATGTGTTCCCCAGTCTCAGGAAGCATACGTATTCTTAGTTTTTACTGAGTATTTCTGAAAATGATTACAGAGGATGAGTGTACAGGTGGGAATTTCAGGTACAGGAAGGAGCAGGCCTTCTGTGTCAGGTGGAAAGCAAAGAGCTCTGAGTATTCTCTCCTATCATTTAAAAGCGACAGGATAAGTTTTTTCAAATTAAATGCAACATTTGAAAAATTACAAGAAGAAAATGTGAATTCCTTAGAAATGAACAAATGATCCATTATCTTTATGAGTTTAAGTTATCCATATGGAAACTAGCCTCACCTCAAGATTAAATTCCATTAAAAGCAGACAGAAAATACAGGAAAAAACATTCTTCCCAAATTCTATGTTATGAATCAGGCTTTCCCCAGGCAGCACTTTCCTTCCTGTGTTTGTTTTACACATACAATGAGCCTCACACAGGACTACGTCATTTTAAATATGAAAATGGAATCTAAATCACATGACAAAACTAACACATCTACACTAATGTTTAGAACTGGGAGGAGAAAATGTGACAAAATGAACAGATCACTGAATAGCAGCCAGAGGACAGTCTACGGCTGACTCTGCTGAGAGCCGGCTCTGTAATGATCTTGGGCAAGTCATTTATTCTCCTGGACCATCCTTCTTTTCTTTTATGTGCGATCTTACTTCCCTGACCAGGGATCGAACCCATGCCCCCTGCAGTGGAAGCTCAGAGTCTTAACCACTGAACCGCCAGGGAAGTCCCCAAAGGTACTAGATTAGAATCTGGTTTCTATCAGTTACTAGATCTGGAAGATCAGGAGGTCATTCTAAACAATCAGGTTTTTTTTTCTTATGGTTAAAATGGAGATGATACACACAAAAAAATTCTTACCTCATAGGGTTGTTGTAAAAGATAATCTAAAAACTTTGTGAATTGTTTTAAAAAACATAAAACAAACAAAAAAAACCCACAGCAGCAATGATAATTATTGTTATTCCAGATAGATTTTTTAAAACATATTTTCTGTGCTGTGACTGAAAAGCTGTTACAACAAAATTCTGGGTCTTACAAAATGGGATTAAAAGTAGTTTCAAAATAAATTTGTATTATACAGTCTAATGTATGACATATAAACAGTGTTTCAAATAGTTGCAAAACATCTTTTCATTTAACCAGTGGCAGAAGAGAGATGAATAGTTAACACAGATGATTATCTATGGTGTAGAAGTAAATGTAGGCGGGGTATTCATTTACATTACTTGTAAATCATATACAACTGTTAAGTGTTGGATGCGCTCACTGGCTGTGACAAGAAACTAGAGAACTGCATTTGGAAAGGGGGGAAGTGAGACTTTCCAACCTTACACCTGAAACTAACACAACATCGTTAATCAACTATGATCCAATATAAAATAAAAATTAAAAAAAAAAAGCAACAGTTGAATCTTTTGAGAATCTTACTATGATATTTGGTTTGGAAAAACTGTTGTTCTTACGACAATGAAGTTAAAATAGAGCAGATGGAAGGAAAAACTGAATGTCTAACCTTGGCACAGAGAAATAAGACACACCCCACCCCAGCCCACAGTCACTTTCCAAAATTCATGATGCTGGGATCCAGCCCCCAAGGAAAGAGTAAATGTGATCTATATAGGGTTTGACAGGTCAGGAAAGGAAATTCACTGCTAAGTGTCAAGGAGCTGGAACACTCAAGCTCCTTGTATGATCTCTGAGACCAGGTCTGCACAAGGGGTGTCCAAGTCCTAAGGTCATAATGATTCCAAAGGTACAAAGAAGGAGGTGCATTTGAAAATGCGGAATATGCTAACAGGCATAATCTGGAAACCCACAAAACAAACAACACGAGTCATTCTCTGATTCCGGTAAAAGGAGGTGAAGTGACCTATACGTGAAAGAGCAAATGATTTTCTTTTTAACAAGAAATACCCCTCCTTTTAAAAGAGGACCATCAAAGCAGCAAGGCTTTGAGCACTGCTGTTCCTTGCAGTCTGTAAAGACAGGGAGTACAGTGTGTTTTGGTGTATGAACTGTGAGAATTCTGCAGGAGGCAGTCGGTGGGTCGTGCTGGAGATATGTCATGAATGTCGGGTCAAGAGGTTTTGGAATCAAGGGGAAGACTCATGCTACTGGGTCTTGGAAAGTATCAGCAAAAATAGCCCTCAAAATGTAAAGAGAGTCCAAGAGGCTCTCCAAGAACCCAACACATTATGCCCTGGACAGGGAAGACCTTTCTCTTTCATCTGCTGGAAACCAATCACATATTCTCACCAAGCCAGTGTCCTGCCCTTGAACTTAGCTTGTCATACCTCGTGCCGGGAAATCTGGGCTTGCAGCTCCTGGATGTTGCTGGTGGCCACAGGTTTATCCTCAATCTCTCTGTGAGCTCCTTCTATGAGCTCCTGGAGGTGCTGCATTTCTTGCTCGTATTGTTCATATTGCACCACAGCCTCCTTTGAAAGAAAAAAAAAAAAAAGACAATTATCTGTCTATGTCAATAACTGTGTAAGTGCTTCTGTGCTGCTATCTGCCAAACTCTGGTGCTAACTCCTATTTACCCATGTGTCAAGGGAACAAAAGAAATGATGGGGAAAATTCCTAGATGATTCAAATCCTCAGCTCTACTCAGATATTTCAGAGCCTTCTCTCTAAAACATTTCGGCAAGATTACTGATGGACTGAAAATAGTTAAGTGGCTAGATCCTCTTTCTTCTCCTTATTGCCCTAAAGACGGCAATGTCATGGTCTAGAACATGGTAGAAAGCAGTATGAAAAGCATGGTTACTTCATTGTTCCATGAAAGAAATACTAAATATATATGTAAGGCACTCAGCTAAGTGCTGGAATAGGGGATATAAAAATGAATGAAGCATGACTTCTACCCTCAGGAATTTACTGTCTAACAAATTACAAGACAATGCAAGTAGAGTTGACCAAATAGACCATTAGTGGTTTAATGAGAGGACATGTATACAATTTTTAGATAAAGTAGGTGAAATATTAGTTGAAAGTAGATAAGAGATAAATAGTGTCATTTCTTCCTAGTAAATAATTGTTCTCTTATTAGGGGAAGAGACTCAGAGTTATAGTTGGATGTACTTCTCAGGCAATAAAATGCATCAATAAGCTGAAATATTAAAAAAAAAAAAAAAATTCTGTAATATACCCTAACAGTAAAGTCTTATTACAAAGTTCTAGATGATTTTCAGATGAACAATGAGATAAAAATCTATGATTGAATATAAAAATTAACCTTCATAAGTTGTTCTTTATAAAAAAAATAATTGCTAAAAGATAGTTTTCACCAAAGGATATTTTTAATAGAGCTTTCCCCAGGCTTTTGTGGATGATCCAAATGATAGCATCTCATGTCCTTATTTTATATAACCACAACAAGCTGTCAGAGTTAACACTCTGGATGTGTTTTGATGGCTGAGCCCACGTAAATGCTAAGAAAAGCAGCCCATGACTCATCTGCTGCTGCTTTGCGGGTGGCGTGGGGACCGCCTGCAGACGCCGGCTGGCCCCGCTGCACGTGCCTGCATGATGTTGCACTGCTGGATGGCCGTGTGCTGGAGCCGGCTGGCCCCCTCCTGCAGGCGCAGAGCTGCGTGGCACAGCGGCAAGCTGGTGACAACGTCCTCGGGGATCCGGAGCGCGCTCTGGCTCATCTGCACCGCGTGGACTTTTGGCTTGAGTAACTCCATCTCAGACAGCAAATGCTGAAAGTGCGCGTTCATATTTCATATTTTAAATTTTAAAAGTTTATATCTTATACAAATTTGATATAAATTTATTTATTTACATAAAATGTATGTATATATAAAATATACGTTTTCCATTTAAAATGTATATTCTGAAATATTTTAAAATTTTATATGTTTTAATGGTGTATTTCATCAGCAAGAGACATTTACTAAATTACAGCTCTGTCCCAAGTTATACAAATTTTCCCAGGAATTTTTTTAAATCATGCATACAGTGCTCAGACTATAACAGAGTTTAGAAATTACTTTTCCGAACTATCCTTTCTTTTTCAAAAATATAGCTCCCTACCCATTTCCCCTGAATTATTTTTGCTTGCCTGTCGGTGAGAGAGTTGCTCCTTGAGACTAAGACGTCCAACTTCTGGAGAAGTCAGTGTTGTCTGGGCTTGCTCCAAAGCAACTTGTAAGTTTCTGAGCTCTGTTTCAAATTTTTTCATATCCTGCAGAGTAAGAGCGATGTGAATGTCGATATATAAGCACTTGAACTCCAAAGTCATAGGTGGAGAATAGCATCATGTAACCAGGCAGGACCCTATAGGGCCTTCTGGGGCAGACCCCCTCCCCAATACCCTCTGCTTGAGCTCCTCTCTGAAGTACCCAGATAACAGTATCTCATGCACATTTCCTGAGCTGTTTAACGGAGCTGAAAAGCCCCCACCAGATGGCAGATGTTAACTACTTGCTGACCATGAGCTCACAGCCCCAGGCCTCCTGGAGCTTAAGGACTGATGCTGTTAAGCCCTGTGTCACCTCCCTGTTACCTCACCATCAACCAGTCAGAGAACTGTGCACAAGCTGATCACATACCCTGTGACGCCCCTCTCCCTCTCCCGGCCTTTAAAAATGCTTTGCTGAAACCCTGCAGGAAGTTTGGGGTTTTGCGGGGCATGAGCCACCCGTCTCTTTGCATGGCCCAAATCTTTCTCTGCTCCAAACTCCCATGTTTAGGTGTTGTTTGGCGTCACTGTGCATCAGACACACAACCATAACCATCACAGTCAAGAAGGCTCATCAGAGGTAAGCACTCTACGTTTGCTATACAACCACGATTGTTCTTTTAATGATAGACTTTTCCACTTAAATTACTTTTTTTAAAAAACATTTTTATGTTTTACCTTGGCAGCATCGTGGAGATTCTGCAAATGAATTCTGATCATCTGCCGCAGCTCCTCAGTCTCCCGTCCCAGGTCTGCTACTTGCTGAGACATTTTTTCCGTATGGTACACACTATCGAGGTACTGTAATTTCTCAGTCATCACTTCCAGATTGCTGTAAATCTCTTCAGATTCTTCTAGCATGGTCTAGAGTGAATTATCAATGTTCAGGACATTGACAGGTAGGCAGAGAGGTATGGGTAATCAATACGGTGTGGTGTAAAGACCATCAGACTGGGGAGGGAGTAAGGGGATGTAATTCACATTTTCCATGCACACTGTGTAGGTCGTGTGTCTTACTGTGTTTAACCTTCACAGCCCTGTGCCTGCTCCCCACTTCCTGTTACCCCCTTTTCAAAAAGCAATCAGATTTCAGGAGCTGTAAACAATCTGTTGAGGCCACCTGTGTTGGACCATAAGGCTAGCGCTCCATCTGCCACCCCAAGCGGCTCCCTGGTGAGGGTCAGGACGTGAGCATTTCCAGCAGTGGTGACGCTCTGACGCATTGGGTATCTTCATCAGGTCACTGGCCCCCCTTTTCTCATATTCAAACTACAGAGATGCTTTTCAGGTCTCATATTCTGTATCTAAGACCTAAGCATATATGGATCTAAGAAATGAAAACAAGACAAGAGCATCACAAACACTGGCTTTAAGTGAGACAAAGGGGTAGAAACAACTTGGGATAAAACAAAGCCCTTGCCATTCAAGATAGTATCATCTCTTGGGACTAATAACAACATAAACAGAATAATAAGCACAAAATATGCATTTTATGAGTGGAGTGAAAGAAGAAAGGGTTAAGGATGCCAGAAACGAGATGTGCTACTACTTGCAGGAGGGTTGAGAGAAGGCTTCCTGGGAGAGTCACATCTGAGCTGAGTCAGAAGAATGTTTGTATTGACAGATGGGGAGGAAAAGGAAAGATATTTTATGCTGAGGGGACAGAATAATAAGCAAAGGCACATCGGTGAGTGAGCACAAAATGTGCAGTTCCTGGGGTGTGTGATGTGTAAAGAGGAGAAATGGGAGATGGGACATTACTCTTAGGCAATAGATTCTTATTTGAAAAAATAAAGTACATCTTTTTTCTCACAATAAATGTCATATACATATATTACATATATATTATATAACATATTATACATTATATATATTATAATGTATATTATAAAGCTTAGAAAATATTGAAAAATAAAGAAGATAAAATAGTCCATAATCCCATATCCCAGAGACAACTTTAAGCAATAACTGCTGTTCAGTTTGGGTATAATTTTAGGTAATTGAGATCATAACATACCTACAATGTTCCTTCTTTTTCACCTGATATTAGAACACATGCATTTTCTCTCTGTGCGTTGTTTTTGGATAAAGTCAGGCAGTTTTCAGGCATGGGAGAACTCCCCAGAACGGTGTGTAACAGGCTGAGTTTTCTCCTGAATGTCTGTGTGAGGTCACCACCAATACCTGACATCTGTCCTCCTGTGTCCCTCAACGCACTCAACCCGCCGAACTGCCCAAGTCAAAACAACCTGGGAACCATCCGTGGCTCCTCCCTCTCTTTCAGCCACACCCAAGAGCCTCCAAGTCCAGAGTTCTTGCTGGGTAATACCCCTTGATTTTTGTCCTCTCTCAGCCTCCAAAGAGAGGCCTTGTCATTGTCTACTGGAATACTGAAACCACCTTCTAGTTCTCTTACCTTCATCCATCTGTTTTCCACAGGCTTCTAAGTCATCTTTCTTAAACTGTTAAGTCTGAGCTTGTCACTTGCCTGCAGAATATCTGTCCAAGGCTTAGAGTGACTTCAGGAGAAAGGCCAAGTTCTTAACAGGCTTCCATGATCTGTCTTTGTCTTCTCTCTCTTTCCAGCTCTCTGCAGACCTCCTCGCCAGTGCACCAGCTACAGCACCCCTCACTCCTACTGCTGGGATTTCAACATGTGGTTTTGTCTAAAACTCAACAAGTAGGCTGCGTGTCTTTCAGGATTCAGCTCAGAATCACCTTTTCCTTCCTTAATCTTCTCAAATCCTGGGCAGTCTGGGTTGGGTACCCGCCCATGAGTTCCTTCAGCATCTTGGGCTCTCAATCCCTGAACTTATCACATTGTATTGTAATTGTCTAGATCTGTCTTTCTATCTCCTTTCTCCCTTTAATTATCAACTCCCTGGGGCAGAGACAGGGAATATCCTTCGTGTTTCAAATGCCTAACAAAATTCCTAGCTTTGGAAAGCACTCTATAAATGATTATTGAATACATAAATGAATGAGAGCAGGAGCTATTTAAAAAAAAAACAAAACAAAACCAAAAACTACTTTCTTGGTCATTTTAAAGACTACATTATATTTTATGAAATCCAAAAATTTACTCAGAAAACTTATTTGATATTTAAGTTTTCTTTAAAATTCCAGTAGAGTCATTAATACTCATATAAAATATTTCCTACATTTTGGATTACAGAGTAGTAATGTTTTGATGATCATGATATATTTTCCAATTGTTTTTCAAAGAGATTTAACCAAGTTACCAGCAGTGTTTGAGAGCTCTCACTTCTTTAAATATGAGCTTTTAAAAATACTGTTAACTTGATAATTAAAATGCTCTCGCTTTTAAATTTGCATTTCTAGATTTCTAATGAATATTTTTTCATTGTTTACAACCAATTGTAACTTAAGTCTTGTCTGTTAATGTATAATGCATAACGTCAGGCAGAACAACTCTGTAGTTGTTTCAGAAAGATTTCTTGAGAGGAGTGTGCAGGATTGATTAGAGAAGAAAGATAAATACAGGGAAACCAATTAGGAGCCTGTTAAAGCATTCCAAGAAGGAGAAAATGAGGCTTTGATCTAGAACCCTGTCAACTGGAATGGAAAAGGGGATGCATTTAAAAGACATGAATATACATAAATCAGAATAAAAGAGAGAAAATCTAAAATACTTGAGGATACTCATGTAACTTAAATAAAGACCATTTTGTATTCGATTGCAAGATAACTGGCTATTAGATATCTGTATCTAATTCAAGCCTAAATTATAAAGGGATGAAATAATTTCCTGGATGATATGGTTGAGAGAAAACTTCAGAGGAAATGAAGTAATCCGGCCCCCATGTGGTGTGGACTCATTCCCAGCTGACCCCTACTTCCTGCGGGAGGCCAGCCCACTGTGACCAGGCAGAAGGGCTGGAAGGAAGAGGCATGAGATTGAGGCTCTGACTGAGGACCCATGTGCCAGGGACTGTGCTTGATGATGGCACATACGTTAAACCATTTGATCCTCATGATAACTCTGCAGTATGAATATCATTTACATCTCCATCTTATTGATGATAAGACTGAATTCTGAGAGGCAAAGTAGTTTCCTCCAAATTACACAGCTCTAAATGGCAGAACTTGGTTTCCCCATCAGTCTGAGTCTGGAGGCTATAATCTTTCCACCTGTCCCTACAGCTCTTCCTGGGGAAGAGTTTCCCACCATATCCCTGCATACAATTATTTCAAAGAAGCTTCAAAAAAAAAAAAGAGTCCTATCTGGATGATTATTTTTGGTCTTGGGAAATGGAAAGTCTAGGGGAGACAGAGGAGGACATTTATTTGTATATAAGGTCTTATGAAATCTCATGGGTAGCTACTTTCTTTCAATCCCCTGGACAAGTTGTTAGGGCTACCTTACCTTTCTTTTTTCCTGGCACCTACAATAATTTTACATCATGGTCCTCTAAATTTTCTGTCAGCCTAGCCAGTTAAATCAAAGCACTCTCTTAGTTACTTTTTGAAAACTATTTTCCCAAAGTTACCTGATGTGAAATGTATTGTTCCCGAAGTTGGCTTGCAGAATTCCATGCAATCTTTCCATGTACTGAGACTTTAGCTTTCTCAATCCACTTCAGAATTGACTCCAGCATTTCACTGTATTCTTCTAAATGGGATGCTGCCTGAAAAATCATTAACATTCAGATAACAAATGTAAACTCTGCTTCGTGAGATAGAAATCAGTCTTCGATCTCTCTTTGGATACAATAATCCTACGAATTGATCATTATGATATCTGTGATATCTAAAGGTATCATGAAAAATTATTTCCTTATTGAACATCTATTAAGGACTTCCCAGTGACTTTAGGATAAAGTCCAAGTTCTTACTATGCTTGAATAATCTTTTAAAAAAAGTCTCCATTCTTATCTCTTATTCCTCTATCTAGCTCTTCTCTCTCCCTCCTTTCCTACTCTACCCTCACTGAGTAAGGAGGTGGTAGGTGGGGATTATAGGTTTCAACATTATAATTTATTGGTTGCAAATCCTGATTTAACTCATCCCTGATTACAGAAAAAAACATAATCAATTTGCAAAAGTTCAGTCTATGCTCAAAAATTATGATGATGTGTGACCTGAACCAATTAAGTAAAGGCAAACATACATATATATATATTTACTTATTTATAAAAAGTCCATTTATATGAACACCTTTGTCAATCAATTTATAATATGGTTTGATATAAAATAAAGTCAGGTCTACATGTAAATCTTAGGAATACAGGCATGGTATGAAATAAGCTACACTTAAATTACTCTCATCATTGTCCATATTATCTTTTCACTTATTTTTAAAAGCGAAAAATAGAAAATTGAATTTTGGCTTTAGAGAATGTTGATTACCGGCTGGGAAAACTTACCTGGCTGAGCTTAGAGAGCCGGTTATCGGCCTGTCTAATGGCCTGTTGGTGAAGTTCAGTCAGTTTTCCTATCTTCTTGGCCAGTGGTTTACCCAGTTGGCCATTCTGTTCCGAGAATTTTTGTACTGCTTCATCTAGGTCCATTAATTTTAAGTTACAGACATCCAATTCCTTTCCTAGCACCTGGATGGTCATCAAAAGGAAAGAACGTTAGACTATAGATAATAAATTTCTCCAGATTTTCCAGAATCAGAAGGATTATATTTTAAATGATTTTTGTAAAAGCCAAATATATAAGAATAATTCAACTATGATCAGTTCATTTCTGTTTCTTCAGTTGAAAAGGCAGAGCAGGATGTTTTGTAACCCTGGTGTTTATTTCCTACGAGGCTGAGAGAGCTAAAATTTTCCTTCTGTCCCACCCAAAAAGGATTAGTCACTTTACTCATTGGCAAAATGAGAACAGGGATTTAACTACCAAGAACATCCTTCATTTTGAAATTTATATACTTGTAATCCTAAACCATCATTTAGTCCTTTGACACTACATATGCATGTATATTTATGAATACAGTTTAACTGTGATAATAAATTATACGATATAAGTAGCTCTATATTATTGTATTTACAAAATTTCTTTACTGCCTGCCTTTACTCTCTGGCTTTCATGAAGCCTGCTAATCAAGGAACCTTTTTTTTTTTTTTTTTTCTGTATCTTCAAAATAAACTAATGCACTCAAAATATTTAATTCATTCAATAGCACCCCTTGGATTTCCACTTCTCCTTCCTTACCTTTTGGTCAGTTTTAGCTTGAACTAAATTATCTGTCTTTGCTCTCAGCTTGGTTAGAATAGTTGTGAGATCTTTGGCTATCTTCTGAATTTGCTGGCTGAATTCCTGACTCATGGCCTTGCTCTGTTCAACTTCTTTTATTTTGTCCTGGATCTAAATAATCAATGAAAACAGCAAAATCAACCATGGTAAAAATTGGATAATTAATACTAATATATATCTCCATCTTCAGATATTGCCAAGAGGCACTTTAGGTCATCAACACTGCTTTGGCATCAAAGTGCCTCAACAAGCCAGCACGCGCAATTACAAGCTCTCATGGCTTTTCTTGCAGCCTTACTTCCCGCCATTTTACGTATTAACTGCACCTCTTTCTGCTGCTATTTCAGCAAAGGAACAAGCAATGCATGTACAGTGATTCACTCATCAGATGTTTACAGGAAGCAGTGCAGATAGCTGAGTTTGAATTCTATCTTCTCCACTTACTGACTTTGTGACCCTAAACATACAAACTCTTCTAAGCCTTTTTCTTCATAAAATGGAAGACGATTCCAGATAATTGGAGGCACACAGATTTGTGTCCATACACCTTTTCATAAGTAGCTGTTAATGATCTGTTAACTCTTTTTCTAACTTCCAATAACCTCTGTATAACAAAAAAGCACAGAACATGTCCAATGGAAAGGAAAATGAAAAATCACAGTTAATATTTACAAGTTTCTAATGGTTTTGATTTGATATGATAACATTCATATTTTGCTTATAATAAAATGTTGAAGGGAAGATGGTAAAGAAATATTTTCTTTGTATAAATGAAAGGCCTTAAAAAAACTTCTTTAAGTGATGCAGATGTAATGTATGGCATGGTGACTATAGTTAACAATCTTATATTGCATACTTGAAGGTTGCTAAGAGAGTACTTGTTAAAAGTTCTCATCACAAGAAAAAAAACTTTTATAACTATGTATGGTTTTGAATGCTAACTAGATTTATTGTGCTGATCATTTTGTAATATATAAAAATAGCAAATCAAATCTCCTTAGTAGTGAGGAAATACACCATTAAAAGAGTACTTTTTTTGACTTCATTATTTTGAGTTGAGCGCTAACGTAAATGGAATGCATGTGAATAACTCTATTATAGGGAAATTTATCCAGAGGGAAAAAACCCTGAAATTTGAACTTCTTTTTTTAAGATCTGAACTCGCCAAGTCATCCTTCCCAAAAGACCTTCCAATGTCTAAGAAGAAAAACCAAATAAGTAATACTGTAAAATATTAGTATTAAAATTAATATTTTAATACTTAAAATAGAAAATAATATTTTAGTTTAGGTCAATAGTATGACGCAGTAGAATTAGACTTTGATGAAAATTTTTAAACACTGCCTCATACACTGGAGAGTCTAAAAGGTACAGCACACTTACATGAATTTTATAGTTTTATAGTTTCTACAATGCAATACTACTTTCCATTTCATGTAATAGTTTAGAATTAGCCTCCCTTTATCTTCTGTAGACCAGTTTTAACTAAACTGCTTTAGTGTTAGGCCACCAAGAAGGTCCTAAAACCCATTATGTTTCCATACAAATGCTACTGAAGCTATTTTCCCTACATGAAAGTGTATGTTCTCTACGAGGAGTTAAGATAGAAATATCCCTCTGATTCAGTACTATGAATGGCTATGTAGCAATTTGTTAAATTAAAAAAAAAAAAAAAAAGATTTGTTTTAAAATTTATACACATTCCTTTCCTTAGTTATTTGGAAGTTAGAGTTAGACTGATAGGACTTCCTCTAGACACAATACGGGACCCTTTAGCATGCATTTGGGGTAGAAACCTCATTCCTGGTTTTACCTTATTTTTTTAACTCTGATTTTCCCTTTTTTCAAATATCTTCACCTACTACATCTTGCTGAACTGAAAGAACAAAAGAAGAGTGCCTGGCAGACTCTGGATACTCAATAAATATTTGTTGAATACATGAACTGTATCTTTGTTCCTTTGAGTAATTTCCTTTTGGAAGCAGATAAATTATCTTTAATGTTTGACAGTATTGTTCACATCTAATATCTTCTCATATGCTTCTTGCCTATGAATAAGACCTCTAATTTAATATTATTATTTTATACCGATCTTTTTTTTTTAACTCTGTTTCCATGAAGACAGCATTGTGAAAATCACGACCTCTCATACAAGAGTACTGAGCCTATAAAAGAGTGGAAAAGTACTCTTTCTTGACCGCAGGTTTACCTGATCATGGATAGTTCCTAGGTCCAAGGCCACTTCAGCTAGCTGAAGAGAGAGTTCAGAAGGTAATATAGTATATAGACCAAGATACTTATTCTTCTGTTCTTCAGCCATTTTCTCAACGTTCTGTCGATGATTTGTGGCTTCTGTTAGGAGAATCTGAAGAAAAGATCAACATAAGAAATTTCTGGGAGCCTGATAAGGAAATTAATTTTTATGGGTACAGAGACAAGGCTATGCCTTGTTCCTCAAAATATGATTAAGTGTGGAATTAGAGAAACACATTTACAAAAAGCAAAATTTTCTTTAGTCTCAATAAGAAGCATGTCCACTTTATACAGAACAAAAGAAAGCCCAATGAAATAATACTGAAAGTCTTTTATAGAAAACATTTCTAAAAATTTTTAATTCAATTATTTCATTGAATATAAACAGATACATTTGATTAAAAGCAGGACAATTTTTTAACATGATGGGTCTAGGGAATGAGTTTTGTACCTTAAGTTCTTCAAGTTGAGCATCTATTTCTATTGTTGGATTCCCCAAATACTCCTTCGTTTCCTGAACCCAAGATTTTACTGAATTGATTTGGGTCTCCACCACTTCTCGCTCCTTCAGCTCCTGCCTTACCATCTTTCCATTCTTCTTCACTTTCTCCTGTATGCTTTAGAAACAATAAAGGGAGAAAGCAGATGTGGACTGAAACGAAAGGAATCCCCCCAATACATGACATCAAATTGTCAAAAACAGACATTAAAAAAGTGAAGCCGCCTATCTTTTTTCCAAGTAAAGACACTTTCCCCAAACTGCCAGATAATTTTCAGTAACATTTAAGTTTACTTCAAGTATAACAGAAGAAAATACATCATGTGAAGTGAATGATTTACCCTTGGAAAATTGAGAGCTGACATACTCTCATGCCACTAAACTGCAATTCATTTTCTTGTCGAGAGTGACCTGGAGATTGTTTGATTATTTATTTCCTCCTTGAAAATCTACTTATGGTGCAGAATCATCAGCCTTTAAAAGTAATGTGTAACTGGAATATTTGTGACTATTAGAAACTAGTCTTTAAATAAAGACTCAAACTTTGGAAATTTTATGATTAATAATGTTCAACATCCAAATTGTAAGTCTTTATTTGAATTGACATAAATTTGGTTAAAAAAATTTAAATAAGTGGAGTTGGATTATCCTGAACTCATCTACAAGTGACGGGGTGAATGTAGGATATGTATGAGTAATAGTAGTTAATACAGGAGTTAAATTACATAGTGACGTTTCCTCTCTGGCCCCATAAGTGAATCAGGCTGGTTACATATCATTAAGATTAACTTTTGGGACTTCCCTGGTGATGCAATGGTTAAGAATCCACCTGCCAATGCAGGGGACACAGGTTCAAACCCTGGTCCGGGAAGATCCCACATGCCGCGGAAAAACTAAGCCCGTGCGCCACAACTACTGAACCCGTGCGCCACAACAAGAGAAGCACACCGCAACGAAGAGTGGCCCCCCACTCTCCACAACTAGAGAAAACCTGTGTGTAGCAATGAAGACCCAACACAGCCAAAAATAAATAAATAAATAAATAAATAAATAAATAAATAAATAAAAGATTAACTTTCTCTAAGTTCACTATCAGTAAATGACTATTATTAACCTGGACTTTGGTATCATCCTTGCTCTAATCTATGTGTCATCCAGTTTAGCCAATGAGTTATCAAGATTTATTGAAACCAAGTACTCAACAGCTCCCAACTGTTTTACCTTTTTTTTTTTTAAATAAATTTATTTATTTATTTATTTATTTATTTATTTATTTATTTATTTTCTTGGCTGCATTTGGGTCTTTGTTGCTGCACAGGCTTTCTCTAGTTGCAGCGAGCGGGGGCTACTCTTCGTTGTGGTGCGCAGGCTTCTCATTGCAGTGGCTTCTCTTGTTGCGGAGCATGGGCTCTAGGCACGCAGGCTTCAGTAGCTGCGGCATGTGGGCTCAGTAGTTGTGGCTCACGGGCTCTAGAGCACAGGCTCAGTAGTTGTGGCTCACGGGCTTAGTTGCTCCGTGGCATGTGGGATCTTCCTGGACCAGGGCTCGAACCCGTGTCCCCTGCATTGGCAGGAGGATTCTTTTTTTTTTTTAAAAGCACGTCTTTAGGATTTATTTATTTATTTATTTATTTTTTATTTTTAATTTTTTTTGGGGGGGCTGTGTTGGGTCTTCGTTTCAGTGCAAGGGCTTCCTCTAGCTGTGGCAAGTGGGGGGCCACTCTTCATCGCGGTGCGCGGGCCTCTCACTATCGTGGCCTCTCATGTTGTGGAGCACAGGCTCCAGACGCGCAGGCTCAGCAGTTGTGGCTCACGGGCCTAGTTGCTCCGCGGCATGTGGGATCTTCCCAGACCAGGGCTCGAACCCGTGTCCCCTGCGCCACCAGGGAAGCCCGGCAGGAGGATTCTTAACCACTGCGCCACCAGGGAAGTCCCCAACTGTTTACCTTTTAAGCTTTATGTCTCATGAATTGCCCCATCACCCAAGAGTTCCCTGAGGTGACACGCTTCCTTCCACGCTTTCTTACTTGCTATTCCCCTGTTTGCAGAACTCTCCTTCCACCTCACTGGCTGGCTCAAGCCTGCTTAGTCTTTAGCTTAAATACCCCTTCTGAAGAGAAGCCTTCCTTGACTCCTCTCCTAGATTAGTTGCCTCTGCTTTGATTTCCCTTAGTGCCCCTCCCACGCTCCACCTAAAAGGCATCTTTAGTTGTCTACCTCTGCTGCTTGACTGTAAACTACCTGAAGGCAGAGATTGCATCTGGTTCATTACTATATTTCTAAATACGACTAGATATGTACTAGATAGCAAGGATGACAGGAACAGAGCCCCACATTTTTAAGGTGGTCTGGGGGGAGCACCCCCAGACTCTTAGTACCACATTTGTCCCTTTGGGTCATGGCCAAGTTTAGAAACAGAGAATGAGAGCAGGTGTATAGTTACTTCAGGCACCGGTCCTGCATTGCCGTGATTTCCTGCACAGTGGGTGGCTCTTCTCCAGGGGACGGCGTGGCCCCTTCCCGGAGCATGCTCAGTGCTTGCTGCTCCAGCATCCGTAAGCCCGACTGTTGCTGTTCCAGCTCCAGAATGAATGTGTCATGATACTCAAGAAGAGTTAAGAGTTCTGCTTTGGAGGCTTTCTCTGCTGAACTTCCCGGCAATTTATCTTGCAGCTTATTAATCATTTCAGTGGCTTTTTTAACCTGATGACAAATGTACATACTGTGAAGTTCAAAGTAAATAAACTGAAAAAAAGAGGGCAATTCCCATAAATGCCAAATTTGACACTAATGCATTGGAGCACGTTAAAGATGATGGTGTCAACTCTAAATCTCAGGAAACTAAAATGTGAACAATCTCCTTAACATGGAAGGAAAGACCACCACTATTATTCTGGGTTTTAAGATTTAATCTCAAAATAACATCAGGGCAGGGACATCCCTGGCAGTCCAATGGTTAAGACTCTGTGCTCCCAATGCAGGGGGCACGGGTTCGATCCCTGGTTAGGGAACTAAGATCCCACATGCTGCATGGCGTGGCCAAAAATAAATAAATAAATAAAAATAATAATATAATAATAATAGGGCAATCAGACATTTCATAACATACAAAAAGGTTTTTTTTTTAAATTTTCTTTTACTAAACAGATAAAAGAAAAACTCTTTTCAATATTTATGCTAACATGAATATGTGCCTTTGAGTCATAAAGGAAGATGTGGCTTAAAACTTGAACCCTACTTAAAAGGGAAGATATTAAACAGGATTTGGAAAATGAGTTAAATTCCTGCTTATTTCATGGCAAAGACAAAGTGTTTTGCATTTTTTCAGGGCCAGGAAAGAAAATATCACTAAGAGCCTCACAAATGGGGCAAAATGGGCTTGTCCTCCTTTCAAAATGTGATTACTTGGTTTATTTCCTATTAAAATAACTGGACCCAGACTTGGGACTAAATTGCACATTTCATATGTATTTTATTTCATATTTTGGTTTTCAAGTCAATGGAAATAGAGATTTTTTTAAAAAGGCTTTTTACTTTCATAAGGCCGATTTGAAAAAAAGGAGCAAAACACCACTTTTCAAAATACATTCTCATCAGCAAGGAAACAATACTTTGAGTCCATCAGTAACGGAGATTACCTTATTGTTAAAGCTCTTCCACTCATCCACTGCATCTTCCAGTATCTTCTCCTGGTCCTGGGCCACAGCGCGGAGCCGTGTCCAGCGCTGCCAGACAGCCGTCATCGACCTGCTTATGGTTGCTTTGCTGGTGCCATTTCCGGTTCTTTCCAGTTCTGAAGCTTTACCCTCTAAGGCCACAATTTTCTCATGAAAAGAGTTAACTACTGACACTAAAGCCTGGGTGGGGAGAGGAATAGAGGTTGAGGGGAGAGATGGTTTTTTTCAAAAGCTCTATGGATTTTGGTAAAGCCTAAAATTATCTGCAAAAGGAAATGTTCCTACATATGTTTATTTTCCTCTGGTAATTCTTACTTTTACATCGAATTTGTAATTGAGTTAGGCTTGGCTTTTTTAAAGAGGTAAGGTGAATACTTATTTATTACAAACAAACATTTACATGCTGCTTGAGATGACATTCTCCCATTTTTAAAAACTAGCAAAAATATAAGTGAATGGAATTTGATATTTAAGTATGTCACATTCTACCTTATATTGCTGTGATATGAGTGAGACTCAAGTTATTAATTTTTGAATTTTAATTGAATTAATCTAAGTTACACAAGAAAGTATTTACTGAAATCTACTGTATCACATCTTATCAGAAGCAAATTGCTCTGAATGTGTCTTTTTAAACCTAGCTATGTATTTCTAACAGGAATCCTGAAAAGGTGACTGCATTAATTGAGTTAAAACTGCTATGAAATGTGGTTAAATGTATCCTTTTTGCGTTTAAAAAGCCCAGGTGGAAATGAAGATTTATTGACTTGCTTCTGGAACTATCATATTGCAAAGACCCATTACAGTTACAATGAAAGAATATTAAAAAAAACAATAAAACTAACCTTGTGTTCTGACAATTTTTCTTCTGCTTCATGACTGGAAGAAGTCTTCAATAAAGAAAACTCAGACAATTTCTTTTCTGCATCATTCATCAATTCAATAACCTCTTCCCTTGCTTTCTGGTAATCCTGCCATTGAGCTGCACACCTTGAAAAAATCCAACACACGACAATAAGCAACTTAAAATCACACATCTCTATGCAGAGCTCTGATGTCAATATGTCTAGTGATACTTAAAAGACTGAACGATAATGTATATCATTAATATATTCCTATTTTCCATGTGAAAATCCATTTCACTAGAATATAAAGAGCAAAACAACTCCAATACCTCTGCAAGAGATCTAATTGGACGTGTGAATCCTGTATTGTCCCCTGGCTTTTCTCTTCCAGGGAGGCCATTTTCTGTGCTAAGTCCTCTTTTCCAGTTGGCTTGATGAGTGGGTCCAGGTTGGCTACTAGGTCTTGGAGCTCCTCCAGATTGCTGTGGAACTGATCCTCTGTACTAAAAAATTCCATGTGGTTTTTGAGACTTTCCTCTGCACACTCCACATCTAGGCCGTTGCCTGTCAGCTGTAGCATTTCGTGAGCATCGTCAAGCCAGTCATTAGCTGCTTGAAACACTTGATAGTACCTTTGACACTGACTATACATTTGAGTCAAGGTAGCCTGAAAAACAGCAAATGCAAACATAATCAACTCTCTTTTGCAATGTGTTTGCCAAAAATAATTTATGCTTTCCATTTCTTTTCCAGTCTTCAGTCACATGGATGTATGTGTATAAATGAATTGATAAGCTGGTAAAATTTTTTTGGTGCAATCCATTATTATCCTTCACTTTCCCTTCTGTTCTTCTTGTTATAATTTTATTATTGCAGTTAAAATAAACAAACAAGGACACAGATGGAACAGAAATTTATGATGGTTCTGAAATGTCCTCTCTTTAAAGAAAAAATATAATGCTTACTAATATGTGGCAGAATGAATATTCACCAAAGTGAAATAATGCCTCATTTAGGTAGGAGTATAATAATACCAGTAGGAACGTAAACTGGTATAGCCACTATGGAAAACAGCATGGAAGTTCCTCAAGAAATTAACTGCCAATATGACCCAGCAATCTCACTTCTGGGTATTTATCCAAAGAAAACAAAATCATTATCTCGAAGAGATATCTGTACTCTCATGTTCATAGCTGTGTTATTCACAATAGTCAAGGTATGGAGACAACCTAAGTGTCCATCCACAGATGAATAAATTAAAAAAAAAATACACACCCTGGAGTATTATTCAGCCTTAAAAAAGAAGGAAATCCTGTCATTTCCAAAAACATGGACAAACCTGGAGGATATTACGCTAAGTGAAATAAGCCAGACAGAAAAAGACAAATATCACATGGTCTCACAAATATCATATGGACTCTAAAAAAAAGAAAAAAAGAAAAAGCTGAAATCATAGAAACTTAGAGTAGAAAACTGGTTGCCAGGGGCTGCAGGGTGAACAAAATAGAGAGGTTGGTAAAATGGTGCAAACTTTTCGGGAATTCCTGGTGGTCCAGGGGTTAAGATTCCACGATCTCACTGCTGAGGGCCCAGGTTCAATCCCTGGTCGGGGAACTAAAATCCCACAAGCTGTGTGGTGCAGCCAAAAAAAAAAAAAAGGTGCAAACTTTTAGTTTTAGGTTGAATAAGCTCTGAGGATCTAATGTGTAACCTGGTGACTACAGCTGACAACAGTGTAACATATAATTGAAATTTGCTTAAAAAGTAGAAATTAAATGTTTTCACCAAAAAAAAAAAGATAGAGATAAATATGTGATGTGATAGATGTGTTAACTTGTTAATTAACTTGAAGAAGGACTTCTTTCACAATGTATACATATATCAAACCATTACATTGTACACTTTAAATATCTTACCATTTTCTTTGTCAATTATCCCTCAATAAAGCTGGAGGGGAAAAAAGGGAGTGAAATAACACCAAACTTCCAAAACGGCATTTACCAGACTAAATAGTGATTTCTGGTAGTGAAATAGTAGCCTGTAAGTCTTGCATAGAGACTATGATAGAAAAGTTGTAGATTGGAAAGCTGACCCCTGTGCAATGAAGTCCATTCAAATCCAGAAGGAAAGGAAACACTCTAATTGGCCATCAGTGGCTGGACAAGACAAGCCATTACTGTCAAGCAAAGATGCAGAGAAGTAGTAGAGAAAGTACTTGTAAGATTAGCACTTAATGAGGAAAGAATGAGGATGGCAAAGCAAAGAATCAGTGGTGGAGGTTAGAAATGGCACCAGAACCGTGACCTTCAGTTATTTGGGCCAAGACAATCAATAAGACTACCAATCACAAGATGGCAGAAGTAGGGACACCTTAGCAGATTCAAGATTTTGGTTCAAAAATCACCAAATCAACAGAAGCAAGCTTACATGACAGATGTTTTTCAAGAATGAAAATTCCAGGTAACTTCTGTTTTGATTCTTCACTCTGGGTTAAATACTCTTATCTCTATCTCTACAGCTATAGGGACATAGTTTTTTGAAAAAAATTTAACAGTGGCCTGAACCAACATGAAAAGGTAAAAATATACTAAATAGACTCTAGTTTAAGAAGTCAGAATTTTACATGATGAAGTTTACTAAGATTTTAACCACATGTTAAGTTTTTTTAAAAATTGTATGATTTAGTGTTAACCTTAATCTATGTGAAAAATAAAGTTAAATGATAGCTAAGAGTCATCGGGGGCGACCTCTACATCAGACCCTGCACTAAGAATATAAATCTGAAGAGGGAGATATTATTATCCCTCTTCCACAGAGAAAACTGAGACTTACAGGATGTAAGTAATTTGCTCAAGATCAAATAACTGAGATTAAAATCCAGGTGTGCTTTACTCCAAAGCTATAGTTACTATATTATCCTAAGGAAGGCTGTCCTTAACTTAAACGGCTGGTTGAAATCCCATAGAATCAGAGGGACAGATGTGGAGAAAAAGGGTCAAGGGATTAAAGTAAGTACACCTCTGGGCACTGTTGTATCTCTCTTATTTTTGAATGCACAGAGCCCCAGAACAAGCCGCGATTAGGAGGCTAACCTGGGAGGTCCTGGGCATGCTCTCATTTCTTTGTTATCTTCAAGTCAAGTCATGATGGATATTCTAGTCTTGCTTCTGTTGTGCTTCAGGGAAGCCAGAGAAGAGGAAGCACTCCTCCCTGAGGAAGGGGTGGAGAGATGGGGCAACTGATGGGAGACCCCACAAGAAAGCCTGGCTCAGCATCAGGTCAGGACTGCATCACCCACCTGCCTCTCTCCATTTGGAGACTCTTCACCCAGTACTAAGCTTAGAAATGCCAGGTTTCTCATTGTTTTTAAAAAAGCATCACTACTTATTCATTGCTAATGAATGAATTTTATTATTAATTCCTCACATATGGTATTAATTATACTAGTGCTATCGTTTATTATCTCTCCTAAAGGAGAGTGACAACTGAGCTGTCCCTGTATTAAAACTAAAGTCAAGTCAACATGAAAATCGCATGAAATGAATACCATGAGCATAAACAATAAAAGCATCTTTTTAAGTCACAACTGAAGATGATTCCATGTAGCAGCCAAAAAAGAAATATTTAAGGAAGCAATTCTAAACAAAAAAATTCAAAACCAAAGAAAATTGTCACACCTATTTACAAAGAAGCAAAGTGGAAAAAAGAAAGGGGAAGCCCTGTGGTACCGACCTGTCTGGTGCGGAGAGCTTCCTGCAGGGCCCCGTCCAGCTCAGAGAGCTCTGCTAGTGTGCGCTGTAGGTCGGCAGAGATCAGCTCCTTGGCTCTCGTGAATTTCTCCTTCTCCTTGTTACTCAGTGCATTCATTATCCTCAGGCTGGACTGCACCTCCTCCTGATGGATTTGGACCTTTCTGATCTCCTCCTGGACATCCCGCAGGTTCAGGTCCAGGCACAGTGGCCCACTCAGCGCTGTCTCCACGCTCCGCAGCCAGACCAGGGAGCGGCTCAGCTCCGTCTGGAAGTCTCTGCTCTGCACCATGCGGCTCTCACACTCCATCACCGTCACGCCAATGGCGGAAGTCAGCAGTTTTAACTCCTCTTGCCAGGCTTGGATCTGATGCTTGGCTTTCTCATAAGCTGAGGGATCAAGATGCGGAACAAGATCTTCGAGATGCACAGTCACTCGTTTTAGAAGAATTTCTGAATCCTGGAGGCTTCCCGCCAGGGAGTGATACACTTTGAGCTTTTCCTCTGCAGGAAGCGTCTCCTCGTTCACCTTGGCCTGCTCTGTTCTCACAGCCTCTAGTTGTTTCTCTAGCTGGTGGCACATCTTTTCATGCTCTTGATAAGCACTGGTGGTGTCTTCTAATAAGCTCACCCTTTGTTCTGTTTGTCGCTTCAGCCTGTGGTACAGGGTGACGAGATGCAGCATCTGGTCTGGTTGCCATGGTTGCCCTGTGCTGCGAAAACTTTCTTTCTTCTGGTTCAGTTCATCCACTGCTTGTGCAAGGGCTGCCACCTCTCCCCCAAGAGCTCGACAACCATCCTGAAGACACAGAGCCTCTTCAACACTCAGGTCGCTGGGGACCTGGCTCACCTTGGAGAACTGGTCTTCGAGTTCACACAGAGACTGGGTTGTCAACTCGATCAAGGAATCATATTCTTTCCGAGCCAGAATTGCTTCCTGGACTTTATAGAACTTGTCTTTAGCCAAGTCGACAATTACATTGAACTGCAGGGGCAGTGCATTCAGCTTTTCGCTGAGGTAGGAATGATCGACTTCATTCAGCGTCGGCAGTATGGCCTGTCCAGTTCTCTGTAGCGTAAGTAGGAGATTTTCATATTCTGGAGATTGTTCCAGAATGTGTTGGTATTTGGCCAGTTGTGTATGCAGCCCAGCACTCTCATTCATTAGGTTGATTTCAGGAAAGGTAACAATATCTGCTTGTTTTAGCCAGTGACAAGCTTTATCAAAATCTTCCTTAAAATGCTTCCTAGAAACCAAATTTTTCTCTAGTTCTTGTAGCCGATGGCTGCACTTTTGTAAAACGGTGTCATAGACACTCTGCAATTCCTGAAGCTTCCCCAGTACCTCGCTCTTTTCCTGCTCTGTGACCCCTTTCATTAATTCGCGACCCTGGGCCCAAAGTCCCGTGACTTCATTTTGGTAAGTCTTGAGGCTGGCTTGTGCGCTCTTGCATGTTTTCACTTGTTTGCTCACGTCATCCGGTAACAGGCAGATATGTTCACGGAACGTTATCTTGCGCTCATGTTGCTGAATTTGGCTGGTCGCCTGGAACACTGCCATTAGAAACTGGGTTTTCTCAGACAAAGCCTTGTTTAAGTACTTTCGTCTCTGGCCCACTAAGTCGCTGAGGCCATTCACATGCCTTTGGGCATCAGAGAGTACCTTCTGGATTATCTGCCTCTCATTGAGGCCAAGATCAGCCATCACCCTATCAGCATCCTTCAGGAGTGATTTCAGGAGCATCTGTTTGGCCTCCAGTTCGCTGCAAATGGCAAGGTGATCCATGAGAAGGTTCTGAGCCACGGCAGGCGGGGGGCTCTGCTTAAGAGCCTCAGCAATGTTGGGTCGTTGCTCTTCTGCCCAGTCCATCAGCTCCTGAAATCTGGACCGGACCACATTTAACTCCTCCAGGTTGGTGACAGACACTTGGATTTTCCTTTCAACAAGGTCCTCAAGCTGAAACCAGCGTTGTTCAAGGTGACTTGTCTGTTCTTTGACTAATTCTTTGTCATCTACATTCAGATGGTCTATCATATTCTGCTTTTGCTCTTTCAGATCTTCAATAGCCTGCTTCCTCTCCTGCAATGACATTGCCAACTTCTTCAAAGCTTCCAGGTGGATGGCTGTGCTCTCTGTATCAGATCTATATGTATATATTAAAAGACATAAAATCAAGTTAACTTTAGTTAATATCTGTGTTTGTTCATATCATGTTAAAGTGCATATCACCATCTTCTTTCTTAGCTTCGAGTGGTTCAATTCATGGCTTATCGACAGAAATGCTATAATTATTATGGAACGTAAGACCCATATATTTCCATAGCAGAAGTTGAACCAAGATAGGTTGCCCAGATACTTCTTCTAGCTAAGACTGCCCTCCCATCACGTCTGACGTGTACTTTTTAGCTTCTTCCTCTGACTCTTAGCAACTGAGCAGGATCTGCATATTAACAAGTTCCCTTGATGATTTGAGGAAACACTAAATATTGAGAAACACTGATCTACTGCATTCTTGAAAGGCACTTAGAGAAATTAAGTGATCTGTGATTTATGTGCTTTCCTGTGAGAAGAAGCTCCAGTAAACAATCCAGTGCTAGATGGTATACCATGTGTAAGAAATAACCAATGGCTCTAACAGCTGCTCATGTGTGGAACTTAGATATTTTCTGTTTATCGTTAGAAATCTTTCGAAATAACTGTGAAATGCAAAGAATTCTCATCCCTTTGACTACAAAACACATATGAGAAAATTCAATCTTAGAGTCTTTTTCACTTACAAAACGATTAGTTCTGAAGTATGAGGAAGAGTGTTGGGAGGCCATATGATGAGTTCTGTTTGGGACATATTAGATCTGAGGTGTTTGTGGGTTAACCAGATGGAGGTGCCTATTGTCCGTCTGAAATATGGGTTTTTGCTGATATTGGATTTATCCCAAAGATTAGTAAAATGCTGAGCATCAAGAAAAAGTAAACAAATCAGAAAGTAGTGTACCTCCTCCAAAAAGGAAACACCCCAAACCAAAAAACCCCATGGTTTAACGATTTAACTACAGCTAGAATAATGTTTTCAGTTTTAATTGCTACAAATTGATAAATCTGGGCAGAAGTACAGGTTTTAACAATTATAGTGATCAGAGCATAGAAAGATTTCCATATGATGACTCAGTGTATGTGGGAGAGAGGGAATCCTTTTCAAAGAAAAAGTTAAGAGGGTTTCAATTGCTATAAAATCAAATAAGACACACATTAATTGAATTTAGATTGTTCACTAAGTTCTAGAATACCACAAGTACAAGACAAAACTAGACTGAATTACACAGAATGTGTTACTTTACAGAATTGACAAGAAACCCGTGGAACTATAGATTCAAGAAGGATTCATGTCCTGAAATCATAGATGATAGTCCCATAACTGGTAATTAAAACTAGAAATATTCTTGGGATATTCTTTGAACTCACAGTATAACAGCTTTGAAATATTCCTTGAGGTCACAGGTAGAAATGGTGCCATTTTCAAATATTTTCCTTTTACTCACTGCTTAAATTAACACTGAGCAAGGAAAATCATGATTATGGATACAGATGACACCATATTCTTAATAATGTTTTATCAATATTTATGATGATAGAAAATGAATGTTTAAAATGTAAGAAAGACATTTTTGATTTTTATAGAAATTAAGAAATTTCTGGCTTAGCATTTTGGTGACCCACTGGAGAATTGCTGTTACCTGGCTAAGTTATCCCATTCTGTAGTAAATTTTTCTAAGAACACTTCGACGACATTCATACAGTTGTGGTAATCTTGTGTTCTCTGGAAATCCTCTTCCCTTTGCAAGCACAGATTGTTGCACTGAAGGCACAGATCCAACCACTGGTCGTTTAAATGACTTATTTCCTTGTGTTCAGGAGACTCCTGCTTCTTGGTTAACTCATCCACCTTCTCTGTAATAGTGGTCACTGATGACTGTTTGCACTGTAGTTTCTTAACAAAATCCTAAAGGATAACAACAATAAAATAATGTTGAATAACCCCCCCCCCCCAAATAAATACAGATTGAGACATAGATACAATACCTCTGAACACTTTATGTAATTGAAGAATGTATAATGAGAGACAAAGAGAAAATCTAAAATCATCATACTTCCTTATGAACAAATTTCCAAGTGTTTAAGAATCAAAGGGTACTGTGGTATTTTCTTGTGTTACTTTGAAAAGTATAAAGGAAAACTGATAAATGTGAAACAATATTATTGCCACTAAGGAAAAGAGTTAATATTTTATCTTAAAGTACATCCTTAGTTTTCTAAAAATTTTTAAAGTTCATGATTTTGAGAACAAAATCTAATTTATATTCTTTCCATTCTTCTTCCTGCATATGCAAACAATATCCCAGTAGAAAATAAAAATGGCTGATTGTCACAGAGAAAAAATGTGTTAAGGTTTGTTAAAAATCTGGTACAGGGCTTCCCTGGTGGCGCAGTGGTTAAGAATCCGCCTGCCAACGCAGGGGACACAGGTTCGAGCCCTGGTCCAGGAAGATCCCACATGCCACGAAGCAACTAAGCCCGTGCGCCACAACTACTGAGCCTGCGCTCTAGAGCCCGTGAGCCACAACTACCGAGCCCGCGTGCCACAACTACTGAAGCCCACGCGCCTAGAGCCCATGCTCCGCAGCAAGAGAAGCCACTGCATTGAGAAGCCCGCACACTGCAACAAAGAGTAGCCCCCACTCGCCGCAACTAGAGAAAGCCCACGCACAGCAACAAAAACCCAACGCAGCCAAAAATAAAATAAATTAATTAAAAAAAAAAAGAATTCTTTAAAAATAAAAAATCTGGTACAACTTCCATCAAGTTAATCTACTTATAATAATTTTCTATTATATTTTAAATTATATAAATATTTTATTACATTTTAAATCAGTTGTATGTTAATATGTTTTATATATTAAATATATATTTAATAAATTGATAAATCCTACAGCTTTAGCAATATTGTGATGAAAAGCTAATGAATAACAAGGCTTCATGTTTGTTTAATGGCAGAGTCTTCAGGTTCTGCTAGCTAAACCACAGTTCTTTATTCAGAAATAAGCTACAGAGTGAATGTCCTTCAATGCAAGTGGCCAACTGGAGCTCCAGGAAAATATCTGAACGTTTACTTTCTGAGCTATACTTTTCTGGCACCAAATGAAAGTTGTTCTATCTCATTCCTTAAATAACTATGTGTAAGGATTGATTGACATACACCCGTCCTGGTCTCCTCTAGCTCCCCTGGAGACACGTTAATTCCTACCTTTACTTGAGACACCATGTTCTGTGCAATATTTAGCTCCAGTTCTGAGTGCCTCCTCTTCATATTCTGCAGCTGCTGATTGGCATCCTGGAGGTAAATCCAAAGCTCAGCCTTCATGTGCTTGATCTCTTCCCAGCCCTGAGTTAAGTTCTGTGCCTGGGCAAGCCTTTGTTCAATCTGCAGAAAACACAGAGGCAAAAGTTAGCAGCAATGGACAGAAACATTTATGTTCAATGAATGAGCCTGTCCATGTACACAGGCCAACACACGTGTGCGCGCACACACACACACACACGAGTGATAAATCCAAAAAGAATTCTTTATTTGCTTCAAGAAAAACAGATTTTATATTTAGGTTTTCTAAAGACTTCAAATGTCTAAGACTTATGCCATATGATTTCAGTCAATGCTGTGACGGTCTAGAAGTTTTAACAATTTATTAGGTCAGAAGCTGCCCTAATGGTTTTTCACATTGGGCATTTCAGTGGATACATCTGTTTGACTGAGTCATCAATTTGGTCTTGGGGTTAACTAGAAAAGACTTATATTGTTCTCTAGTGCACAGCTGCTGATACTTCTTATAGAACACTGAGTTATTAACATTTTGGATATATGTTTAGATCTGCTTCACTGGTTTTTGAAATCATATAACTTATTTCGATAAATCATTTCTGTAAAAAAAAATATAGGAGCTATATCATCTTTCTTAAGGATTTAAATACAGACTTGCTTTGGTAATGTAATAAAACATAAAAGTAAAAAAACATACATTAGTTTAATTATTTTAATATCTATATTATAATTATTTAATTATCTTAATTTCTTCATTATTTTTTTCCTTTAGATCATTTTACTATTCTGGAATATTTAATCAATTAAATACCAAAACCAAGTCTTTTTTTTTTTTTTTCATCCGAACATGTTGTGTTCCAGAGTTTAAGGCAGCAGCAGCAAACACACGGCCTCTGTGGCGCCATCTGTCTGCTGCAGGCAGGTACTGCTAACTCATTACAACACTGTCCAAAGGGCCCAGATACAGCTTCAGAATTCTTAACACCACACTCAGCCACTGCCAATGAATTAGAAGGGTCATGACAGATGTTTGCCATCCTAATAGGAAGGGTCAGGAGGCCCTTTCACACTAAATATGACCGAAAGAAAACAATGGAAAAGGAGAAAAGAAAAAAAGTGAGTGAAAAAATAGGAAAAGAGGAAGAGAGAATGGTAATTGAGGAGAAAAGAGAAGAGGAAAGAGGTGCAAATGTTTAGCAGTTCAATGGGACTAAATATTTCACTTCCAATTCAGTGGCATCAGTATTAGAGTGTGCCTACTTTTCTGTGACTTAGTTGAAATTCAATACATATTTATTATAATGCTTGTAGGAGCATTATAGCAAGAATACTCCAAGGAGAAATTTTTTTTCACATCTAACATTCAAGCAAGAGAATATAGTCAGATATATCCAATGTCATTTTTTAACTTTTACCATTTGTTCTGTTTGTTGAATGTCTTTTGCTGTGGTTTTCACTGAAGAGTTTGACAAGTCACACATGGTGCAAAGGAGATCTAAGTAGGTCCTTGCCTGTTCCTGCAAAGCTCTGAAGTGTTTGACCTGAAAAAACAAACAAAGAGGAAAAAAAAAAACTTGTCAGGGTGAAAGAGATGCATGCTATATTTAGATAGCAAATATTTGTACCATTTGTGGTATGTTGTTGACATTTCAAAAATAACCTTGCTATGCTCAGTATTTTCACCATTGTTGTAAATGACATATATTAGTTACTCAAAAGAAAGCTTTCCAAACACACTGGCAGGGAGCCATTTGTCCACCAGGTGTTTCTTACTCTAATTAGCCTGTATGGTCTGGGAAAGGGGAACAACCAAGAAACTTCCACAGTTTTTCCAGATTCTCTGTTCACATTCTAGCTTGTTTTCTTTTCTTTTCTTTTCTTTTAATATTTATTTATTTACTTTTGGCTGCATCGGGTCTTCTTTGCGGCACGTGGGATCTTTTATTGCGGTGCACGGGCTCAGTAGTCACGGCACACGGGTTCCAGAGAGCGTGGGCTTCTCTAGTTGTGGTGTGCGGGCTCAGTAGTCGCGGCACACGGGTTCCAGAGAGCGTGGGCTTCTGTAGTTGTGGCATGCAGGCTCCAGAGCCTGTAGTTGCAGCACGCAGGCTCTCTAGTTGTGGCGCATGGGCTTAGTTGCCGCGTGGCATGTGGGATCCTAGTTCCCCAACCAGGGACCGAACTGGCATCCCCAGTTGTCAGGCTACTGCAGGAGTTAGATGAGAAGTGATGATGGCCTGACGGAGGGCGATGGGTGGTAGGGGTGGTGAGAAGTGGCTTTCGCTTACTCCATCTTTGTGATTAATGGGGAAGGAGGTACTGACTGCAAGTTGTATGGGATAAAGTTGATCTACAGAAACAGCAGGTGATCTTCCAAAATCATAGCTAATAATGGAGCCTAACTTTTTGACTCATCTCAATATATTTCCTCTAAGCTGTGTGGGTTGCCTAGACACATCATTCTCACATAAATGTAACAAATACAGATCAATTTCCCATTAAGTGGAAAGTAGCACCTAAACTTTTATCCATTGCACAAACTGACTGGTGTTTCACTTTCAATTAGTATCATTAGCCATTAACCAAAACCATCCCATCAGGTACCCATGGCTCAGAGAAAGTTATCTGTCCCAAACAGCCTTTGGAAATGAGAAGAGAATGAGATATCTGAATTTTTATTTTATAAATATATTTACTTTAAAAAAATAATGATTTATTTTAAAATGTATACAGTTGGCCTGATTCCAAAAGCATTGGGAGCAGCTTGTTGATTGTCAATGACAAAACAGTTATGAAAAATTTTTGCTAAAAATCAATTTCAAGGGCAAATCTGATAGTACTTCTTCTCATTCCCCCAAATTCACATCATGCCTTATGAAAACAAATGACATTCTTAATGGAATCAAATCAGTCTGTCACTGACTAACGGTAGTGAGGACCATATTATCATTACATACCGTATTGAGCATGTACCATGTGGGAGGCCCTGGGGATACACGATGCACCCTGGGACCCTGACCAAATTCAACTGCAGCCAATCAAAGCCTGACCAGAGTCTGACACCCTGTCAGCAGTGGAATTCTCCAGTGACACATCCAAGCTAACTAATGACCCAGGACCTGCTCGACTTTACATGAAAGCAGTACTTGCCAAAGGAAAGACTGATCAAAACAAAGCAAAACAAAAACAAAAAGAAACAACAAAAAACCTCTTCCCCTTCAGAACAACTGAGGTCCAGGTGTTTCCAATACCTCTAATTCCCTTCTCTGTTGCTTCCAAAAGGGGGCAGCCCATTTTGAGAAGCAGTGTGGAAGGGGCAGAGAGCAAAACAATGAACCATGCAGTCACTGAATCTGGGGCCCAAGAAGGATGAGCTTCCTCCTGCAACCACAGCTAACGCGGGTAGCTGTAGGAAATTTCCTGTTCTAGCGAAAGGTCATTGGGATTAATGTTATTTTCCCCCTTTTACTTCTTTTTTTGGGAACAAAGGAGAAGAATCAAGCTTTGGTCTGGATTGTTCTGAATAAAGTACATTGGAAACAAACAGCCGCAAGACAATGAATGACCCAAGAAAGCTCACAGTCTAATGAAAAAGCAGAATACAGACAATCTTTACTTCATTTCTTGATTCAAGGAGAGCCATGTTTGATTTGTCCATATTCTATTTTTATAAGGTGTAATACATGCACTTCTGTGAGCCATTTCATGATTTAAATAATGTAAATCACTTAAGCCAGAAAGTATACTTTGGGGGGCATATTAACTGCACATATTCTCTAAGCAGACTAAATGAACAAGCATATTATTTTAATCTCAGTTTGAGGTAAAAAAAAATTGCATTTTTACATTACTTCCTATCTGGCAGCAACCTTTACAACTAAATTCCTGTAAAATATATTCTTTGCACTACACAGAAAAGTTGCTTAGTACAAAAAATTTAAAAACATCCCTCAAATATTCTGATGAAGTCTCAGCAGCAACATTTTAAGCATGTAGATGTCAAATTAATATGCCATAGGTTTCTTTCACATGATAACAATTAATATTTCATTCAGCATTCATTCAATAATTATTTAATAAGCACCTTGTTTTGTGCCAAAAAATGCAGGAGAGGCTAATTTTGCTTTTCTGTTTACAAATCATGTACACTGTGGTACGACATTTGAATTTCTTCATAACTTTCAGAAGCAAGCATACTTATAATCACTTTACCTATTAGAACACTGAGGCTCAGAGAAATTCAGTGATTTACCCATGGTCACCCCGTTGAGCAGGCACTGGAATCGATCTTTTGGCTACAGTGCCCATGCCCTATTTATTCGACCAGATTGACCTCAGTTGTGCGTCCGTCTTCCTGGTTAGAATGTGAACTTGACTGGAATCAAGCTCAGACCTTATTTATACTTTTATATCTCCAGCAACCAGCACAATTTGGCACATAATAAGTACTTAACATGTTTTCATCGAATGAATGAATCACAGCGTAACATAAACTTTCAGCAATCACAAACTACCTGCTTAACGGCTTCTGCCCTGCTGAGAGGGGGATGTGCGCTTGGCTTTAAATCGGGCTGGACTGCAGAAAGCCAGGCCTGGCACTGCTGCAGGGTGTCTTGTCGACTAACGTGCTTCTGAAGTTCATGTTCCAGACTCTGGTACACCTGAGACAGAACAATCATGCTGCAGTTATGAGAGCTGTTTTATATCTCTAAAAAGATCACTGGAAGCAAATGAAACAAGTCCACTTTAAATGGATCCCTCTCCCCACCATGGCCCCCAAAACCAGACACATATCTACGGAGTCTGCATATGTTCCAAAATGTTGCAAAGCACATGGGCTATGCCCCAGTTTATAACTTCTCAACCCACACATTACAACATAATATCCTGATCATGGAAAGACAAGGTGGGCAGGGTTAATGTAACGCTAGAAATGTGTTAGAACACATAAAATCTTTGAAGTAAATTGGTCAAACATAAATCGAAAGTTTTTGCAGCTTTCCCCCATGGTATAAATATTGTCCTTTTCATTTAAACTAGAAACTAAAAGTAAAAATAAAATGCCAGCTCATGAAAAGATAACCAATATTTCTCTAACTGAAAAGCTTCTGTTTTAGGGGTAGGGTAAATTGGAACTAAATTATAACACAGGGGAGGGGAGAGCTTGATGCCCTCATTTCATCTTAGAAGTTACATTCCAGGACAACAATAATCTAGAATAACCCAAACATTTTCTAATGCGTCTATTCAATTAATTAATCCTCAACCAGCCAAGCAATTTCCATTTTATCCACAAAGATATGTTGAGAAACTACTACATGTTTCCTTGAAATCAAGGTGAAATATACCTATGATGTTTTCTGAGCAAACTCTTTATCAAAAAAAAAAAATAAAGAAAAAAAGACTTTGAGGTTAGACTGGCTTTTCTTTCCTTATTGAGACAACAGAAGCAGTAATTGAATTCTGCTTTTCTCTGTCATCTATTAATCAGTTTTATCTGATATTGGGACTATCCCTTATTTATTTTTACTCCAAGCAGAACTAAAAAGAAAAAAGGTATTTTGCTTTCTTTAACATTTTTGCAAAGTTTAATTATAAGATTCTGACTCTGTTCTTAGAATTTCGTTCACTTTTTAAAAGTTTCTTTTAAAAATATATTTGTCTTTCGAACATATACCAATTAAAAAGAAAAATTAAGCTGTGTCCCTTACGCACAGAAAAAGTCTGCTACAAAGACAGTGCTAAGAAATCTCTGTTGAGTGAGCGAACAAATGAGCCCACCAGAAAGCTCCATGCTGCTGTTTTTCTTGTCTCACCCCCTTTTCCCCTTTGTCATCATCTGCAATTATTTGTTAGATTCTTTTATCTCTCTTTTTTATTAACTTTTTGAAGGTGGATTTTCCAAATCTAGGGATCAACTAATGTCACCCAGCATTTTTTTTTATTATCGTGATGAACACAGATAATTCTCCCCATGTCACTTGTATTTCTCCAGTTCTTACTAAATAGCCCAGGAACAAAAACAGAAGGACTCTTCTCAGTGTCATTTATAAATTCCAGAATAATAAAGAGTAATCTACTAATTTTACTTAATTGTTGTTAAAAGGGCGATTCTTATTTATCTTAGACTTATATCTATAACATTAAGGATTCCATTTTATTGGAGGGATACCCACTGAAGTATACCTCGAAATTGGTGCTTACTTCTTTTCTCAGTTTCTATATGAATACATAAAAATACGGAATTAGAGTAGAACCTGGGCTGCACAGAGTTAAAAAGAAATAATTATTGTGCGACTTACAGAATAAACTTATTTTGATGTTATAGAATAAATGGCAAATTAGAAAGAAGTATTATTGATGGTGTGCAAATAAAAACAAACAAAATTAAAAATTTTTTTCATAATCAATTCATGGAATAAAGGGATTGAGTAAAACCACATGTCTGAAATTCACCACTTCATCACATCAATCAAATATATGATATGTTAGTTCTATGTTCACATAGAGACTATGAAATCTATCCTCTTATTTTCTGTCTGGAAAAACACCAAAACGATCCCAAAGACTGAAGCACAGAAACTATTTTTAAAAACCTCCAGTTTGCACAGCTTTTCTCCTTAATTTTTCATTATTCTAGAATGTTCCAGTGGTACTCACCCTCTGGGCTGTACTGCAGATGGCTGAGTAACTATCCTTTGTGCCCTGCAGATGAGAGTGTACATTTTGTTTAAGTTTCGCTTGGAGGTGGTCTGCACACTGGCTGATCAAACTGTCGCCTTTAATTTTAAGGTTGTTCAAACGGTCTTCAAAACCAGCAATTTCTTCCATCATTGCCTACAAAAGTGAAACAAATACTGAGTTCTCATTCCATTTTTAGTCTTTAAATAATCTATCCATCAAACAGAAAGTTTAAGATCAATCATTTCTCTGTTTAAAATGTTTTTAAAAGAGTTTTGCAATTTGTCTTGGTTACCATATCAACAAATAAAAAAAAAAGTATATTTTCAGAGATACTCCAATGGGAAAAGTTAATGAATTTCATGGATTAAGTTACATACGAATAATGAAGTAACCTTTAAGTGATTTCATGAGGCTCACCTCAGTTAGAGATCTGCTCCATGGTATTATTACCAGCAAGAAGGATGTTAGTACATTTTTCAACTCTCTAAATTATAATTCTGGTATAATTTATATCTAAAATAATCTAATTACAACTTAATCTAATTTACTAATGTCTAATTTATCTAATATGATATCTGATTTATGTAATAATCGAATGTCTAAATTATGTAAGATCTAATTTACATCTAATAATATTTATATTGATAAAAATAAAAATAACCTTTATCACTTACCATTTATTAAGCACCTGCTATAGTGCAGGGACTATATATAAGCCCAGATAAATGTGTATTATTACTATTGTTTTACAGATGAGGAGATTGAAGCACAGAGATGTTATAAAACATGTTCAAGGGACTTTCCTGGTGGCACAGTGGTTAAGAATCCGCCTGCCAATGCAGGGGACGCAGGTTTGAGCCCTGGTCCGGGAAGATCCCACATGCCGTGGAGTAACTAAGCCCGTGAGCCACAACTACTGAGCCTGCGCTCTAGAGCCCACGAGCCACAACTACTGAAGCCTGCATGCCACAACTACTGAGTCTGCGCTCTAGAGCCCGCGAGCCACAACTACTGAAGCCCGTGCACCACAACTACTGAAACCTGTACACCTAGAGCCTGTGCTCCGCAACGAGAGAAGCCACTGCAATGAGAAGCCCGCACACCGCAATGAAGAATAGCCCCTGCTCGCCACAACTAGATAAAGCCCGTGCGCAGCAACGAAGAGCCAACACAGCCAAAAAGAAAAGAAAAACCATGTTCAAGGTTTCACAAGTAGTAAATGGCACAGCCCCCAGCTTTGGGCCCGTCTCTGCCCGATTCCAGTTCACACACACCACTATACCCACCTGTGTTCTCTAGTGAGATTTCTCACAAGATCACTTAGAGAGCAGGAACCAACTTTTTCAAATCAGGTTCTAATTTCCTTACAATGCTAATGACAAGTGACATTCCAACACACAGTTTCCTGGGCTGACACATCAATACATCTAAGGGAAACCAGGTGGTCCTTCAGCAGCCCAGGGTCCACCACTTTTTTTCCAGTGGTGCTGGGTTAACAGTTATCATATATGCCATATTGAAAAGAAACATTTTGTCTTCGAGCCGGAATGGAACCACTACATCATGAGGTTACTGAGGGTATTTTCTCAGTGCCAAACGGACTATATCATATAGTTACTTTTCTGTTGGTATTTGCTAAATAAAATTTTCTCCTATAGGAATCCTGAAGCCCAGAATGGTTAACTGGTCTTCCTAAGACACGCTACTAGATATTTACCATGTCACGACTAAAAATCAGTTTCCCATTAAGCTCACCAAAATGGCTCTATAAAATTGTGACTATATGACATCTGTCATCTGGCACATATAATTACTAAAAATACATATTAATAAATATACTAACACCACATATCAGTACTGTACTTTATGGTTTACAAAATACTTTCACATACATTATCTCCTGTGATGACCACAACAGCTACGTGATGGGGCTGGTGTCATTATCACCTTTAACAGAGGAGAAAACAGAGGCACAGAGAGGCTAAGTCCCCCCAACTAGGAAGAAGACAGTCTGGCTAGAACCCAGACTCTGTGACTACTATTTTTGTGTCCTATCTTTGGCTATACTTTTCTAAAATAAAGATAATTTCTCTTTGATAAATTACGCCCTAAAGATTATATTCTGCAATGAAAAACTATTAGCTGGGAAAAATGCTACAATATGTTCAGAAGGTGAATGCCAGGATTCAGCTGTTGTTGAGTCACTTAAGTATTAAATTGAACTGTTCTCAATTATCAGTCATTCTTGAGACTCAGACCTGATTCTTTAAGTGCAGTCATTACGACCCAGAGAGGTGCATGCGTGCACTCACACACACACACACACACAGACACACGGCACACCTGCTAAAGCCACCCTGTATTCTTCAGCTCCTTAGCGATCAGGCATACCTTGTGGTGGGCCAGTTGCTGGGTAACCGTCTCTAGACTGCTTGTCTCCATGAGGTCGGGTGCCACTAACCTTCCTGACATCTGCAGCAGCCACTTTTCCACTTCTTGGAGCTCACCGTTGTAATCTTCGTGCTCTCTGACTTTCACCTCGAGACGGCAAACATGCTCCTGTGAAGCCAGGTGTCCGTTAGAAGTGACTTTCAAGCCAAAAATCTACTCAAAACTTTCATATTTTTAAAAGCCCAGGACAACTCATAGGGTAGGCAGAGTTACACACATCAGAAACTTACTAGAAACAGAAAAAAAAAAAAAAACCACAACACAACCCACAAAGTCGTTTCGCCATTTAAAACGCCCATCTGAATAAAAGGAAAAATATTGACCCATCCCAGGCCTTAACATCTTCTGACAGATAAAAAGGAGTCAGGACTCCCTTTGTGGCAAATACACACATTGTATTGAATTTCTGATCACTCCTTACCTTTCCTGCACTGCAGAGGTTCTGGTAATCACTTTGAAGTCGATCTATTTTGTCCTTTAAAGTAACATCCTGCACCAGCTCCAGGAGGGCTTCGCCTTTCTCTCTCACTGATTGTACTGACGGTTCATGGGACAACACCGTTTGCTGGAGTGACTTGAATTACAAAGAAAAAACAACAAGAGCCAGCTCACCTACGTGATCAAGGTGAATATATACATATACGTTGGCATGTATAAGTTTATCTACTTCAAATAAAGATCTGATGGGACTTCCCTGGTGGTGCAGTGGTTAAGAATCCATCTGCCAATGCAGGGGACACGGGTTCAAGCCCTGGTCTGGGAAGAACCCACATGCCGCAGAGCAACTAAGTCCGTGCGCCACAACTACTGAGCCTGCGCTCTAGAGCCCGCGAGCCACAACTACTGAGTCCACGTGCCACAACTACTGAAGCCTGCGTGCTTAGAGCCTGTGCTCTGCAACAAGCGAAGCCACCGCAATGAGAAGCCCACACACCGCAACAAAGAGTAGCCCCTGCTCGCCGCAACTAGAGAAAGCCCGCATGCAGCAACGAAGACCAAACACAGCCAAAAATAAATAAATAAATAAATAAATTTATAAAAATAAAGATCTGACATATACTTTAAAAATTAATAAGTATAAAGCAATAAAGAGAGAATGCCTTTTTATGGCTAATACAGTTTTTCAATACAGAGTAAAAGTAAGACATCAAATAGCCCTTCACATGCGCAGAGAGAAGTATGGAAAAGAGTTACATTCAGCTAAATTTAACATGGTTCATATTGCTGGCTTCTAGCTCATTCCTTTCGGCAGAGAAATAAACCTTAATTCTCTATGAAGGGAGCGAGGTGCTATCTTTTGATTTTGACTCGTGAAACCAATAGCAGCTTGAGCTGGATGTGAAGTCTGGGAGACAAATTCCAGTTGCAACGTTGCTATGATGGCCTAAAAGTGCTATTTAAATATATCAAGAACTCAGAGGGATCTAAAAAAGAAGAAGCAGTGTGATTCTTATATAACACCTTCAAAGACACACTGTCAGGCTAGGCAGAAGAACCAAGGACAGGAATAGACATACTGGCTGGAGGAGGAAAAAGCTTCCGACAGGAAAAGCTTTGAGGCAAGCCATCACACTGTAATTCTTAAAGACTATCGCTAAATAATTTGGGTCAAATTTAGAAAACAGACTATTCCATGTATAAGCTTCGATAACTGTTTCACAGATTTGAGCATGTGAAATATTTATATCTACAGCATGTATAGTGATATCCACATCACCATTTGTTCTTTCAAAAATTAATTTCTAAGATGTTTAACTACAGTCGGTTAATTAGAATTTATTTTCTTAGAAATAGGATGTCTCCTTTTGAATTTACCATAGGTCAGTTTATAGGCCTTCTGTACCAAAAGATGAAGGAAAGACTCTACATGAAAGATAAAATCTGTAGGTGTGAGATCCTAATGCCAAGAAGGTTTTTCTGGGTGATCCACATACCTGGATCACACTGTCAGAATAGATCTCCATTTACTGATACAACCTTTGAATATCAGACAAATACAATTCCTGAATGGAAAAATACGTCTGATGTAGTGTTTCTAGCCAAATAAATCTATACCACTCCCCACCAGCAGAACAGGCATGTTAAGGAGTTTTTCTAGCACTCACTAAGGGTGACACAAACCAGGAACCACGTCCCACCAGTTCAGTCCTACATGACGTCCTCGTGCATCTGTCAGTTAGTAACAACACGCTACCTTGTATTTAGATAGTTGAGCTTTTTTCTCATATAATTCCATTTTGGGTTCTTCAGGAATGTGCAGGATTTCTTGGTATTCTGCTATCCACTGAGTTAGTGCTTTGTATTTATCTGAGAATTCCTTTGTTAAATGAAGGCCTTTTTCCAGAGTCATGTGCTCCTTCCGGACAGTGCTGGTCAGTTCCTTCAACTGTTCCACGTGGTCATGGATCTCTTTTCTTAACGTCTCTGCCTCACCATCTTCCAAGTATGTAAGAGCCCTCTCTCCTTTCTCTCGGGCTGATTTGAGCAAACTCTGGCCTTTCTCCATGTCTTTTAGCAAACCCTGAGAAAGAGTGGGAAGCAAATACAAACAAACAAATGAATAAACAAACAGATAAATGCAAATAACTTAGCATTATTTCTTTCCTTTTAAAGAACAGCCTTTCAAGTCCCATTCTTGAGTCCACTGATTTCTCCTTAAAATATGTTTTTTGAAGTTTATAATCAGATTTGCCCCGCCAGCAATCAGGAATCTTCTTTACTTCAATATAGGTCTTTTAAAGTTTTGATCAGCATATCATTTCCAAATCAGAGACTTAAGGAAGAACTTGATGTTTCTCTTGTCCTTAACAGTGCTCCTATAGATCTGAGTTAAAACTCTATTAACGCACAGTGCCATGAATTTGAGATAATTTTTTTCTTTTAATATTTAGTGTCAAACTGGAATTTAGTTAAGAATTTCTTGCCCAGTCATGTGTAAGACATTGAAATGGCTTCACAACACAAATAAATGAAAGCCAGTCTTTGGCTTAAGAGATTATAACTTGGAATTTAGAGTGAAATGGTGAGCCAAGGATCACCGATCATACCGGGCGGGGATGAACACATGCACTCCCAATTCTATGCGGAGACGGGAACAGCTTGTGAAAGAAGAAGCATTGGGAGACAAACCTGATATTTGCATGCCTACCTCCAATGTCTTCATTTTTTTCCCCGTCATCACTTTATCTACTTTATCAATTTTGGCAGCCACATTCTTGAAATTTTTGTGAGTAGAGCTGTACCAATCCGAATAGGAACTTAGAGATAATTCTGATTCCTCCAAACTCTGGATCTCTTCCTCCAGGAATTGTATTTGTTCCTTTGAAAGAAGAAACACAATTGAACAGTGATTAAAGACCTGTGCCAGTGCCTTTCTTGCTAAACACGTATTATTTTCACTGGAAGTTAGCCAAAGGAAGAACATCTGGCTTGTGAAGTTTGCTGGCCTATGATGAGCAGGGGTGGCCCACTCACCAGCACTTGCAGGAGAAGGGCTTGGTATCTGGACGTCAGCTGGGTGGCCTGGCAGCCCATTCGGCTGCTCACGTGGCTCTCATCCAGGATCTCCTGCGCTCTGGCTCCCACTTCCTCAACTTCATCTCTGTACGCAGTGACTTCTTCATGCCACTTCTGAAATGACACAGTATTGGAGGGAAAGGTTCAATCTTACAGATTCTTGAGTAAGACAAATAAGTATATCTTCTTACTAGAAAACGATTTCAGTGTATTGTTAGAATATACTTATCCTGTGATATAATTCTGAAAATACTTCACATAAAACCTTCATGAAAATGTAATTCCAGTAACATGATAAAAACTGTACACTTAATGAGTCTGAGTGCTTTTCTGTCTATATTACATATATTTTTATATCTTTTTGTTGTACTTAGATAAATTTTAAAATAGATGAATAAGGAAAAGAAGTTCCAGAGGCCTAAGGATTATTTTGATCCTGTGCACTGAATCTACATAAAAATTAGAATAAAATTAATTTTCAAGTATTATGTCAATGTAGTACATTAGAGCAATTTCAAATCAGAGCCATAAACAAATTATTGCGACACTAGCATTCATGTATCTTTACCAAGCAAGGTAATAAAGCTTGGGAAGAAAATATAAAATACTTCATTAAACTAGACTGCCTTAGGATTCTAATAAATAATTGCTGGTAGAAGAATGCTCCATTGTAATGTACATCAAATTTCTTTGCAAGTAGAAAGAGATTTTGCAAAAGCTAAACCTTGGACCAGAAGTTACTAAATAGTTTAAGGAAACAAATTATGCAAGGCAACTGCTACTTTGACAAAGATGAGGAATTTACGTTAGTTGTACCTTCATCTGATGTAATTGTATCTCCTTGGCCGCCCGGTTAGACTGACGTCCACTTCTGAGACTCATTTTGTCCTCCATTGCTTTCAGCCACTCGTCTACTTGCTGAAACTTCTGTCCCATCAGTCTCAGTTTGTTGACTACGTTATTGAACTGAGTTCGGGTCTCGGACAGCCTCTGCTGGTAAGCCTGCCAGTTCTGCCGGAGAGACTCTAATGCCCGGTCCTCCGTCTGGGGGATGCCCGATGGTATCACTTCCTCTCTGGTGTGCAGCACTGAATGCAACAGGGCCTGCCCCTCTGCGCAGTGCACCTGGAGCTCCTGTAGGGGAAAGGTATGGCTGCCACACCTCACTCACATTTTACACCCGTGTAGGTGATCATGTCTCACTCAAGCCAACTGTGCCCTTCACGTTGGCTTCAAGAAAGCTTCATGTCAGGAAAGAATGCTTTGGTTCCGACTTACACAAAAAAGTATGTACCGAAAACTGAATACTGTCTCCCAAGTCAGGAGAAAGATTCTGAAATATTTCCAATTAAATTAATCAGAATGCACACATATACACACAAATACACACACCAAGAGAAATATTTTTCTCAGTCATCTTAGGAGCAATGTCTGAAATTTGGCTTTTCAGCCTACAGACAAAAAACACTGTGATTAAAGGGTTATTGTTTAATATAATAACCTAGGCTTTTTTTGGCTCCTAACCTGTTTAAAGAGCCTAAGGTTTCTTGCTTTGACAATGAATGGGATCAGTGCTACATGTGTGGCTGAGAAAAGAACAATGGACCTTGTTTTTGCTAAGGAGGGATCCTTTGCCAAAGATGTTCTAGGGAATGCGATGGCAAAGAGAAGTTGGCCCTGGAGGGTACAGGGCATACAAACCTGGAAGGCTGAATTATCACACCTGCCCATCAGGTACTCCTAGGTACAAATACATTTCCCTCCACCAAAGCATAAGTCCCAGAAATTTACCCTACAAATTTAGTATGAATCAAGTCTTGAAGAGCATAAACTACTTTTTTTATAGAAAGAAAAACTCATATCCTTAAAGATGTTGGCAAAACGTTATTATGCACTTGTGTTACTTGATCTCATCATCTAAAGTTGAAAGGGGCCAAGTCAAAGCCTACCAAGAATGTTAGAAGTGCCAACATATTTAGTCAGAATACAATATTATTAAAAAATCTTTAATACCAATGAAATTGCTCATATCTGACCACTTTTACCTATAGAAATAGCAATCTTATATGGTTCAGACTATTGGATACATTTGTCCTCAGCTATGATATCACTCCAAGAATGTTGTAATGTGAATGTATTGTAAATGGAAGAGAAGAACAATTTATATGGTAAAATATTAATCAAAATGATGACAAACAGAAATTTTATTCCAAAATTCCTAAAAATTTTTAAAGGTAATTTTGTACAATCTCTTTCCTTAATTCAGGGTTTGGCAAACTTTTTCCATAAAGGGTTGGATAGTAAATATTTTAGGCTTTGTGGGCCACACAATCTCTGCTGCAAGTACTTAACTGCCTAACCTTGCCATTGTGGCGCCAAAGCAGCCATAGACGCTACATAGATAAACAGGTGTGGCTGTGTTCCAATAAAACCTTATTTAAAGTACGGGTTCTGGGCTACAATCTACTGATCCTTGCCCTAATTCATCTCCTTTTTAAAAATTAATTAATTAACTTATTTATTTATTTATTTTTGGCTGCGTTGGGTCTTCATTGCTGCGCGCGGGCTTTTCTCTAGTGGCGGCGAGCAGTGGCTACTCTTGGTTGCGGTGCGCGGGCTTCTCATTGCGGTGGCTTCTCTTGTTGCGGAGCACGGGCTCTAGGCGCGCGGGCTTCAGTAGTTGTGGCGCACGGGCTTAGTTGCTCCGCGGCACGTGGGATCTTCCCGGACCAGGGCTCGAACCCGTGTCCCCTGCATTGGCAGGCGGATTCTTAACCACTGAGCCACCAAGGAAGCCCCTAATCTTCTTAGTATATCACCCTTTCCCTATTTTATAGCAGTTTTCACTATTCTACAAATCACTGCATTAGATAAATTCTTATATATATACCACATTTCAAGTATTTATTCTGAGGGGAAAATATAGTTAAATATTTTAAAAATCTATATGTTCTAAGACTCAAATTAAGCCTTCAGTAAATGCAAAATAATTTGTGAACATGTTTCACACTGCTGGCAGATCCCCAGATGACTAAGCGAGCTATAGGACATCAGGACCCTGAAGTAGTGCAGTTGGGATGTCACGTCTCCACCACCAATTTCTGCCTTAGTGTCTCCCCTCCCTTTTTAACATTTGTGGTGACTCAGAATAAGACAGTGTCAATAAGAATTAATACACAGTGAACTGAGAGGTTGGAGTTAGGTTTGGGTTTGGGCTACATTAATACTGACCAAAGTGAAACATTTTCTTCTGGAACAGGAGAAACACCTGCTGGTGACAAGTGACTTCTTGGCCTAGTTCCTACACAGAACTTGGAGAGCTTGGCATTTGCTTGCCAAGAACGTCTGGAGTGAAGTGCTGGGAGAGGTTATAGCCAGAAAACAAAGTCCATTCCATTAAGATAAATTACAACAGCTAACCCTAGCAGACCAGGGTATGCTACTATTAAGAATAAAATGGATGAGATCCTTAAATAAGCTAATGAAACTATGACTCTTCAACTTCTGCTGTATATTTATTTCATGAATGGACTATTATTTAAATAAGATTTTTCTCCCATCTCATTTAATCCTTCCTCAGAACAACTCTGTGGAGAAAACTGAGTCAGAGACGTTTACCTCTGCCAAAGTCACCCAGGGTCAGTTCTCACCATAAGTCAGAGTCCAAACTTCCTTATCCCAACCGTGCACTCCCGCCATTACACAACACTCCCTGAGACCCACTGAAATAGCCAGAAATGTTATATGCCAGCGATGACCATCTCAGTCCTGCTTTTCCACCTTGTGTGAGCTGTAGGTACATGTTGCCCAATCCTGAACCAATTCCGATAAGAGCTGACAGTGTTCAGTAAGTGCCAACACGGAGCTGGTGGGATGCGGAGCTGTCTTGCTGGCCTTTCTCTGTTCTCTACTCTGTGTGCCTGGTTTCCCCTTCTTGGGAACCCCCTGACCCCTACCTGTCTCTCCAGGTAAGATTAAGGGGCTCTCTTTGATGCTCCCATAAGACCCCTAATAATAGAGTAGTTCTATTATTGTCCTTATCACATTGTTAGATAGATCATTACGACCTATCAACGGGTCTGCATTTCTTTAGAATGCAAGTTCCTTGCAGGCAAGAATAATATTTTAATCATCTTTACCTGCAGTAGCTAGCCAAGTACAGTGTCTGCACTGCATTAGGTGTTCAGTAAATGTTGAATAAGTCAATGAATAAGTGGGTTAGGACCACTTTCCCCATGAGCTTTGCCATCTCGCCCTGAATCTCAGACTGCTTACCTGAGCACCAGTGCTTTTTCTAGCTCCTCGAATTCCTTCTTCTAGGTCTCTGTCCCTGGGCCTGTATCCTCAGCAATGTGGGAGATTTGGGTTAAAACCAGATGGCCTAAGATGGTGCCACCGATTTGACTCTGAGAAGTGTCACGTGCTATTGACTCCTGCAGCTGTGTTCCACATCTAATTCAATCCTTTAGGGAGGAACAGGCAGGTGGGCCAGTCAATACCATAAGTGAGACCACTAGGCACTCCTGTCAGAGGCCACCTTAGTAACTTAACGCATTCCTCAAGATCCAGTCCTGCTCAGTCTAAACTGCCTATCAAACGATCTCGACTAGCATACGCTACCGAGGTCCCAAAATGCTACAGGATCAGACCTTACTAGGGTTTCACTTAATATATATCAGCTGTTTATAGGATTTAAGGTGACAGTAACTTCCCACTGCTTAAAATTACGATTCTATATTCAGAATGAAAATTCCCTTGTTTTATGATGAAGTAGAATTTACCTGAAGATCCCGCAACGTTGTCTCGTGAGTGTGGGCATCACCTTCAAGAACTGAATATCGGTCAAGCTTTTCTCGCTCTTGCTCCAGCCAAGCTTCAAATGCCTTCAAGTCTCTCTGATACTCCTGGTGCAGGCGAACTAGCTTTTCAGACTTGGTTACTGCTTCCTATTATTAGCATGCAAGATGATTAAGATGGGTATACATTTCTACATGCAGTTTCAACGTACTGTAAGAATTCACTTTTGGAATTTTAGAAAAGCATGATTGTTAAATCATTAAAATATGAATGTTTCCTAGAAGAGTAAAACATTAAGATTTAGGCAAAAAATATTAAAAAATGTAATATTGGGAGTAAAAGGGGTCTTAAAGATCACTTTCTTGAATTATCTTCCTGATCTCTGAATTCCTTATGAAATGTCACATGGATATTCCAAAAAATGAATTAATTTTATTTGTCATAAAAATACATTTTTGCTAATGAAGAAAACTGAAATTCTTATATTGTGCCTTCAGTGAGCATTGGGACTCACTGTGGATTTAATTTTTCATGTACTTTGTCTAATAAAGTAAGGTGTGCTGAAAGTTCACAAAGAAATAAATAAAGCACAGTATTATAAAAATTATTGGTGATTATTTCCTGCTTTAGAAAATTTTCATCACCCGACATATTAAAGAATTTATGAGTCTTCCTTATGAAGCTGCCCCCAATTTTTCTACAATAGGTACATTTCTAGGACTTTTTAATTGAGAATTATTTTCCTTCAGTAACTTTCATATCCTAACAATAGTTGAGGGTTTTTGTTTGGTTTTGCCAGTGGGGTGTTCAAAGTATTAAAATTCATTTTGCTTTTTTTTGTTCTATCTGCTTTCATAAGGCTGTCATTGCCCCAAATAAATGAGTCTTTAAATAAGCACAGCTCCAAACACTGCATTTTCAGTGGGTTTGCGTGGAACACGGTGAGCCATACCTTGGTCCGCTCTCTGATGTCTCTGTATCGTTCTTGCAGGTCCTGGAATTCTAACTGGGTGACATAGTGCTCTGTCATGCCAGCTCCTTTGACTTCAATGGTCTCCAGCAAGCTGCTGTGGCTCAGCACCTCTTCATTTAATAACTAGAGAACATTAAAAAAAAATAAAGGAATTGGTGCATATATAATCATATCAACGGTACTACTAAAATTAGGATATTTAAACTGCATACTTGGCAAGTGATCTCAGGTTATCTATCTGTAGACAGATAGATCACTCTATCCATCAATCTATATCTATATCTATATCTATATGAGTCGGGGGGTGTATTTGATATCTGGCCCAGAACTGTCTATGAGATACTGATTCCAGTTGACTTGGAAACCTCAAACTTAATTTGTCCAAAAATGGGCTCTTGAGCTCTACTCCATTCCCATCCTTCCCCAGCCACCAATAAACCTCCTTCCCCTTCAGTCTTTTTTCAAACAGTAAATGCTACCATTCCCACCCAGCTGGTCAATTCAGACCACTGGAGTCACCCTTTCTCCCTCCATCCATGATGAAATCCTGTTAGTTCTATCTCTTCACTATATCCTGACATGTGTTCTCCTGTCTCCTGCAAACCCCCAGCCCCCGCTGCTATCACCTTTTACTTGGACCTTTGCAATATCCTGCTGGGCAGATTCCCTGCCCCCAGTTCCTGCCCAGTCCCTTTGTCCACACTCCACACAGCAGCTTGAGTGATAAAAGACTGTAAGATTCTAAAGGGAATCGTGTCACTCCCTAGCTTAAAACACTGATAATCTTCCCAAGGCGGTCAGGATCAAGTAGAAAATCCACAGGCTAGCATCCTCATGGCAATGCAGGATCTGGTCCCTGCCACCTCTGCCAGATCACCTGGCAGCACCCATCCATTTATTCTCGGCTCCAGCAACACCCAGCCTTTCTTCTAGCTCCCTTTTATCTGAGCCAGGTTCTCTCCCTCCTCAGGCACATGCTGATTATTCCATCTGAAATGCTCTTTTCCCACCTCCTCCCCAAACTGATTTCTCTGCACTAAATTCCTTAGGGCATCATTTCCGTCTACTATTTCAGAGATGCCTTTCCAGTCTCTCCTCCCCCTCCCCCGACTCCAAGCAGTCTGTAATTGCCCTGTCCCGATGACTCTCTCTCAAAACATGCAGTTTTTTCTTCAGGGCACTTATCACCAGTTATAATTACTTGTTTATTCATGCACTCTCGGATGAGTATAGGTGTCCCCTCCAGAATACAACCTTTGTCTGTTTTATCTACCTGGAATCGAGCACAATGCCTGCATGTAGCGAGTTCTCAGTAAATATTTATTGAATAGATGAATAATTAATAAAGCAATAGATCATTATAACAATACGATGGGTAGATAATTATGAGTAGATTAATTTTCAGATGCAAACACTCATGCAAACCCAAAAATGTTAAGTGATTTGGCATAGGTCACGTAAGGCCATTTAGTCATTCAAATAACTTTTACTCAGTATTTACTCTGTGTCAGACAGAGAGCCAAATGCATAGGATAAAAAGAAAATTAAGCATCTTTAACCACTGAGGGCGAGAGGTATGTAAGCATATATTCTATAAAACTGATAAAGAGATATGAACAACAGAGAACAGTAGAACTAATTAAACCTCGGGTGGTGGTGGTTTCATAGAAAAGATAGCTTCTGAACTAATTCAGAAAGGTAAGTAGAAGGTTGCCAGGTGCTGGGGCACAGCTCAAGTATTCTGTGAAAAAGGGAGGAGATTCTGCAAAGGCATGGAATCGTTTAATTCCATTTAATGTGGCACATTCAGGAAATAGTGAGAAATACAGTAAGACTGGCACAAGGGTGGAAGGAGGGTGGGAGAGTGAGCAAAATGAGGCTGGCAAAGAGATTATTAAAATTCTTACAAACTAGAGGAGGGAGATTGGTATGATCCTGTAAACAGTGGAAAGCAACAGAACTCTCAGGCAGGAAAGAGAGACATTCACCTTCATATGAAGCTAACGGGAGATGGAGACAAGAGACGGGGTGAGCTGCTGCAATTTAGGAAAAGAAGGATGGATTAGAGTCAGGAGACACTTCTGAACTGGAATCAGCAAGACCTACTGCCTAATTCAAAGCGGGGGTAAGAAAGTAGGAGGTGGGAAAACGAGGTTCCCAGTTTCGGGTATTCAGTGCGGGGTGACACAAAAGAACTGACACTGAGAATATAGGAGAGTGAAGGATTTGGGGTAGAAGATAATAAGTACTGTTTAGGACACAATAAGTTTTAGGTAGAATAGGCCATCCAATGAATATGCCGTGGATGAATAAAACAAAGGTTTCCAACATGTTATGTGTGAATACTAATATCAGCAAAAAAGAGGTTTAAGAACATACCTCCAGTACCTATCTATCTATCTATCTACCATCGATCTATCCATCTATCTATTAAATAATCTTTACATGTAGTACTGTACTAATATAAGCATTATAAAAAATATACAAAAGTAGATATATAAAAGGATGTGATAGAAAAGAAAGTACTTTTACTTCCGAATGACGAGCAGGCTGAAGGTATGAAAAGCTATTACAAGTTGCCAAATTTTAAATATATCATAAAACATGCGTCTATGAGGTTTTCCTGGAAGAGGACATTTTCACTCACTAACAAAATAGCCACAAACAAAAGTTTAGGTTAAGAAGCCATTAGAAATCATAGTAAACCCCAAATAGAGTTTGCCTATGTGGACAGCCCTAGGATTCAGGTGAGCACATTTCTGTACAGCTATGGCAATTCTGAAGCACCTGTCAGAAAACAAATGGAATCTGAAATCCAGGTCCCACCTTGGCTTTCCCGAGAGCGGCTGTTTTCTCCCGCACTTCTGCACACGGCCTTTCGGATTCATTTAGGCTGGCCTCCACGCTGTCCATCCAGCTGGAAAACTGTCGAACATCGTCCTGATAACTTGTCCACTTAGAAAGAGCTCCTTCAAGTTGACTGAAAGGTAATTGAAAGGACAGTAATCTACACGGAGAAGCCATGTACATCCAATCTGTCTGATCTCGATCACCGTGTTGGTTCTGTCTACTCTCCCAGCAGGAAGCCCATAGATCAGGACGGGGCAGGCTTGAGAGGGGCTGCTGTGGCTTATCAAATCCGAGTCTGGGTCCCTGGCAACCACAGCCTTGAGAAGCAAGGGCCAGTGAAGTCCAGGCCAACGGGTGGAGAAGAGGCACTGGATATAAAACCTGGAGTCAGGTGTTTTTTTTTTTTTTTTTTTTTTTTTTAGAACAGACATGATCAGTTTAATGAATTATAAAGCAAGTACCTGCATAAACACCACCCAGACGCCTGGTGCCCCCGTGCAGTCCACAGTGCTGGCTCCCCTTGGACTCCAACACCCACACACCGGGCATCACAGGCCCCAGGCACCTCCTGCTCCCCAGATTTACGAGGACTCGGAGACCAGGGATGAGGGCAGCACACTGGCTTTGGAACCTCACATTTCCCATCAGTGTAACCCCAGGCTTGACTGCAACTCCTGTTCTGGTGAGTTGAAGGAGCAGAAAACACACGCGTTTCCCCTTTCGGAGACGGGGGTTTCTGTACCAGACTCCCCCGGCCGAGTCTTGGCTGGGGGGTGAGGGGTGTCCCCAGCGAAAGCCCAGGAGAAATGTGCCTTCCCACATCCCTGCTAAAAATAGCCTCAAGCAGCACTGCTGCCACCGAGCAGCAGGAAGGACGGAGAGATGCCCTGAGCGAGGCTTTCCGGAGCCAAGACTCAGGGCAGAAAGAGAAGCAATATTTAGCTCCATCAAGTTGAGTAGGACATCCAGAGGAGAGAAAAAAAAGTAATAAAAGAAGGAAGGAAGAACCGAACAAGAACAAGCATAGTCACTATCTTGCATGAGATTTAAAAATCAGAAAATCACAAATGATATAGGCTAACATTTCCTGAATTGGTCTAATTAACTAAAACCTGATGATTTCTCTTACTGATAAATTAAGCACTTCCTTCTCTCAATACAGATGTTACATGTTTAACTCTGTTAATCATTTGTGTCTAATTTTACTAACATGCTTGAGCCCTTCTGTAGCAGACACTCTGCACTCCACCCTCCATCCAGACCCCTGCACTACGCTGCCAACCGGTCCTCCAAAGGCCAACTCCCTGCCCTCTTGGCCCGAGGGCATCCTTTGGTCCCTGGTGCCCTCTCAGCTTGAGGGCACTGTAGGCAAGAAATGCCAGGGATTGTCGTCCCCTGGAGGCAATCCTCGACTGCCTGCCTGACTCATGGCAGTTTGTTTACAAACGTTCCGGCTCCCCTGCTCTCCACGGGTAATTCCCAGACACGCTCTATCTACACTGGCTCCCAGCAACGCCTGCTGGGAGTAAGCTCCAGCTGCCCATGTTACTGGCTGCCCTCCCTTTCTCACGTGTTGTTCCCACCACCTACTGGTGTTTTCTGGGGCTACTTCCCAAGTAAACTGATTGGTTTTCACTAATATATCTTCATAAGATTAAACATGTATTTATCTTTTGACTTTTTAAGCAGTGAACATCAACACAAAGAAACATGTAGTTATATGAAAACACAGACATAGTATTGCAGGTCAACCTAAATGAAAGATCGCACCTGCCAGTTTCTTTTGTTCCAAGAAGAAAAAAGGGAAGGAAGGAAGGAGGGAGGGAAGCAGGAAGGAAGAAAGGGAGGAAAAAATAACGGAGCAGGGCAATAGAGAGAAAGAGATTGGGACCGAGGGGTGGGAGGAGAGGGAGAGGAGAGAGAGAGAGAGAGAGAGAGAGAGAGAGAGAGAGAGAGAGAGAGAGAGAGAGAGAGAGAGAGAGAGAACCCCGGGACAGTCTGTTACTGAGCTATCCTGTAGATCTTTTAGCAATGACTTCACAGCAGCCCTTCAGCTTCACTAACCTTTTACAATGAATCGCTGCAGACAAAAGGGACGCCCACATATCCTTCACACTCTGCAGCTGCTGCTGAATGGCAGGAATGCCTTCCGCAGAGGTATTCTGAAGGACGGATTCCCCTCTGGTCACTATCATTTTCATCTGGATCTCTTTTTCCTGTTTCACTGATAATAGAGCCTGTAAAAGCAAATACGGAAGTCCTTTGTCATTTGCTTATTTAACATTTCTAGCTTTAAATATTTCAGAGTCCCGGTGGATAGCAGATAATCTGCAGTTGGGTTGAGCCCCGGTTCTCTCAGGCTCATCAGGTGGAGGATGGGAGAGTCACTTGCTGGTGGTGCCAGTAACCACTCACCAGCCTGAGTGGCCTTGGCCTTTCAGGTCATTATTATTCTCTGAATAATCCCTAATTTCCACCGAAGTTTAATTTTACTGTTTTTTAATGAGAGAAAAATAGATGACAATAGGATTCCTGAATTCTCAAAGGTCACTGGATGAAGAGCTCTATAAAGGTTAAGGTCTCTCATACAACAAACTGAAAGAAATAGCTTAATTCATATTATATATTAATTTATATATTTCAAGTTCTTCACAAGCACTATTCTTTTGCTATATAAGAAGGATCTTTGAATTCAAAGTTATAAAACTGGTGTTTATCACCTAAAAGGTAAAGTTGCATCTCTCTCTCTTATCTGGACCTTGCCAACCTCTACAGATTCAGTTTCAGCCAGTCATGGCCATCAGCTTTTGCTGCAGCAGGAAAGAACTGCTAGTAACGTCTCACACACCATGCTGTTGGCTTTCTTCAGCTTTTGCTCTTCTGGTCCCACTCTGAAATCTCCGCTGAGGTATCAGGCTTTCTGAGAAACCTGCCTCAACTCTCAACCCAATGCCCCTTGCCCAGCTCCGCTCCTCTGTGTGTCCACAGCACCGTAATTATTATTACTGTCTTCTGTGTTTCAGCCTCCAGCCTCAGACAATGAAATCCTTGAGGACAATGACCATATTTTATTCATTTTTGAATCTTTGGTATCAAGACAGAGTGCCAGTCTCCCAGAAGACACCCAGTGTATAAATGACAGGTGAATGAACGCAGAATGATTGCTTTATCACAAACGTAAACTAACACAAAACTAATATCTTGTGATGGGAGAAGAACGGACTAACTGATATAGGCAGGCAAGTGAGTTGAACAAGATGGGAAAGGTTTTGCCCGATAAAATGTTTCAACCAAGTATTTCTCAGAATAAATGTGCCTGTGATGTAATTTGAAACTAGCCTCTTAACTGGCTATATCAAGCAAGTTAACCATTTGGGGGTTGTTATTTTTTATTAAAAAAAATTTTTTTTTAATTTTTATTTTTTTGGCCACGCCGTGCGGCTTGCGGGACCTTATTCCCCCAACCAGGGATTGAACCCACGCCCTTGGCAGTGAAAGCACAGAGTCCTAACCACTGAACTGCCAGGAAATTTCCTTATTTTATTTTAATTGTTGTGAAGTATTTATGACTGAGTATATCTGAGCTCAATCGATTCAGGAGTGCTTAGGCAAAGCCTCCCTATGCAAACAGGATCACATCCACGGAGCATTCTTGGATTTCTCGTGGACAGAGTGTGACATTATCATACCAGACAGACGGAGACTCGAGAACTTTTGAGAAAAACAAATTCTGTAAATTAGAGACATTTCTCGTAAAAGGCACACCTCAAGCTTGAGCATCCTGCTGTCCAGCACGCTCTTGTCAGAGGTCGGGTGGCAGTAAGAATCCAGCATGTGGACCGCATCTGTCATCCAGTCTTGCAGGTCTTTAATCCCGAGGGAGAACTGATTGTGTTCCGCAACAATTCTGTCCAGTCTTGACACTTTCTCCTGGAAATGACAGAAATCATTTTCCAGCTGTCCCTTGCACAGAGACTTCACACCCTGAAGCTACTCCGATTGTAAAAGCTAACCCTTTGTTCCAAACAACTGCGATCAGCCATAGGTCCATATGCTCAGATACGATGCAAAGCTGTATGAATCTATGAGATGTGAAGTAGCTTTCTAAAGAGTAAAACTATGAGAATAATTGGGTCAAGAAGCAGAAAGATTACAATGACAATTTAGTGCCCCTCAGCTTACTCGCTACACTTCTTTACGACAATTGGGATATTTTTCAGAAATTTCATTAATGTCTTCCTCACACCTTGTTTGGGAAGCCCACTGAAGTAGTTTCTGCTCTCACATGATCACATTTGGCTCGACTGATACCACATACCCACATGACCTACATTGTAGCCAGTTCTAAAAAAACAATTATCTGAGATTCTGTAATATCCCTAAATTGGGACCGTAAATGTGGTTTTATTTATTAATTAAAGCTTATATCCAACAGTGAAGATTTTATGAATATAATTTTCAGTTCTTAAAGCATTTGAGTATCTACTGATTTTTTGGTATCTAAATAAATACAAAGGAATAGAAAGATGGCCTTAATTTATTCTAATTTCAGATATGTGCCAGATTTTCTAAAGACAAAAAAAGTAAAAAACATTGGCGTAAACAGACTCTTTTACTCCAGCACCTATGCTATTTGGCTGTCTCAATGATGTTTTATTGGGGATGCAAACAGCAGGCCAGGAGTAAGCCCACACTAAAACAGGCAAAGCCAAGTTACAGCAGGTTCCCTACATTCTCAGATCTGAAATACAAAAGGGAAGTATAGGGAACAAATGTTACAAGGCCATAAAGCTCAAGGTAGGCCGGCCCTACAAAGTTCAAGATGGGTCTGCTGAAGGCTCTAAGTGAGGTCACTGTGGGATCCCATTTACTTTTTTCTAAGCTGTTAGAAAAGCGCTTTAATCAGTTATAGGAATCATTGCCAATTTTGAGCTCTGCTCTAGAATCTGAACTGAAACTCTCAATCAACACGTATTTGACTACTATGTAATGAATATAAAGAATTGAGACAAACGGAAAAAAATGATCCCCCACTCACTCTATTTAGTCCACTAAATAAATTTAAACTGCTTTGAATTCCTCTTTTTCTAAATTTAATCTGCGTATCTTTAGACACAATACTCTGAATTCTGCCTTATGTTTATGCTTTGAGTCTTCAAAATAAAAGCTCTGGGGAACATACCACTTCAGGATTAAAGGGAATATTTTGTGCAATCATAGAGATGGGAAGTCTCTTCGATGTCTGAAACCTCCTTTGCTCTTTTCAGACAAGCACGTGGAGATGATGCAGCACAAATGTTTGGCTGGGCTTGCAAGGCTAGGGAGAGCACTTACACGCCTCAGCCCTGCCCCGGGGCCCCGGGCTCCCGGGCCCCAGCTCTGCGACCTGGGGCCCACACTCACACACAGCACATGGCAGGCGTTACCTTTGTTAAATTGCTTAGAGCTAGATACAGAGAAGACAGCTGTGACACTCGGTGCATAAAGCTCCTGCTGGCCGCTTGGCCCTCCCACAGCTGCTGAGCTTTCTCTTTCAGCCTGTGGAGCTGAGGCTCGTAGCAGTTTATTTCCTCAAGGACAGACTGAAAAGCACAAGCAAGTCACTATTAAGAGGCTGGGGAAGAGCACATCGCAGACAAAGCTTCGGCCCCAAGACCGAGGAAACAAACACGGGCGAGTCATAGGTGTGCCCCGAAGGCGCGTTATTATTTCCAAGCTACACACAGTGTGGACTACAGGACCGGACAAATCACACCTCAAAGGAAAGTTGGAAAACAGGACCTCTGAAATCGGGGACGGGTGCGCTCTATCTCAGGACAGCAAAATCTAACTCCAGGGTGCTCAAATGCCTCTGATCTGAATGTGTGGTAGATGGGGGATGGCCAGACGGGCTGAGGGGCTGATCACCTGCAGCTTTTGCTGTTCCCGCCTCTTGGCCGGCAGATCATACAGGCGATTGCTGCTTTCATGCACCATCTTCTCGGTTTTACTCAGCCAGTCCTGTACAGGCTCAGCACTTACTTCAAAGTCCTTCATTTGGATCTTTAGATTCTATGAGGTTTTAGATAGTGTTAGGGACCAAAAAAACAAAAAAACAAAATGTTAATAGCAAGTCCAGAGTCTTCACTTGGCATTCAAAGCCCACCCCAACCAGACCTCCTCACCCATCTCCCCTTCTTTTCCTGTTCCCAATGTCTGGAACTTTCTATCCTTCACCTTGGTACCCGGATAATTTGTGAACAACCCTTCAGAGGTTTTTAAGTTCTACTTTTTAATAAATGAATGTTTCCCTCGTGATCCAGCCCACCTCAGAGCTCATACACGCCCCCTTCTCAGCCTCTGTCACATTTGTTGTTTACGCCAGTCACTGCATACTTTATCATGGACTGCGCTGGATTGTGAGTTTTCATCTCATGCCAGCAAGCCTGTCTACGAGTAGATTACAAACTCCATGAGGGGAGGGCTGTGTCTGACACATCCTGGGACACATCATGGTACCTTGCAGGAATATAAGTAAGTCCTCACAAACATTTTGTTGATTTTGATTAATGGTGAAACAAGAAATAGCATATGGTTGATATGCTTATTATGTTTTTAATAAACAATTTGCTTATTCTGATTTATAAAGATACAAGAAACAAGAAATAGTATTCTGTGTTTACTACATAAGAATGTTGTCACCACTTTCACTGATAATTTGTAGCTGTCATATGTATTTGATAAAGTTTTATATGGTGCCATTTCGCCTTAGCCAAGGTGTTTATATCTACATTCTATTATTTATAAAAATGCCAGACTGAAGTGAATTTGAAATTGATGTTACCACGTGAACCCACTAAAGGATTTTAAATTTAAGTTTAAATCAGAGCTTTGCGCAGAATTGTCAAAGAGCAAATCCACAAAGGTTAGCTTAAAAATCTATGTGGCAAGAACTGCAGGAGGCTGGGAGAATGGCTCAAGGTTCCATATGTATCCGATCCGGTGTCTACAGTGTGGGGACAGTCATGCTGCCATAGTCACCTCTTAGGGAGATGGTAGCTGGGAATGCTTTGGAAAATTAAAAGTGCTTCACAAATGTAAGATACCAGGATAACTCCTGGAGTATTCTACTAAAATTTAAGCTTCACGAGGGCAGGAGTTCTATTCTGTTCTATTCTTTGCTGTATCTCCAGAGCTTAACATAATCCTTGGCAAATGGAAGACGTTCAACAAATATTTGTTGAATAATTAAATACATTTATAAATTCAAGGTGTTTCCATTTTCCTGCCACTGGAGTCTCATGGGGCCACTACAGGAGAAACTGGGGACCATGATCAGGAATTAGTGCTGCAAAGACACGGGACTGAGGAGCGGAGCAGTAGGGGCTCAGAGATCTACTGTAAAAAGTTTGGGTTCCTCATCCAAGGAGTGAAGTCAAAGGGCCTGAGCAAGGGGCCTGGGGCACAGGAATAAGGACAGCTTGATACTAAGTCAAACAATTCCTAATGTTCCTCAGATGTTTCCTGTCCTTGGGGGTGTACAGGCCTCCCACCAAATGTTCACTCTGCATAATTTTCCTGTTATTTCTCCAATGGCTTCAGTGACCACCTACAAAGCCTTAAAGCCTTCCATTTACAGAACTGTATTCATACAACACTTCAAGTCAGAGTGCCTGGGTCTACACCTTGTCTTCAACACTTACTAGCTGTTAGAACTTGGTAGATGATTTAAGCACCTTTTGCCTTAATTTCTTCATCCATAAAATAGAAATAAGAGAGTTTCTACCTCAGAGAATGGTTATGAGGATTAAACACATTAATATACGTTAAGTGCCTTCAACAGTGACTGGTAAATATTCACTCTCACTGTTTTGGCAGCTCTACCCTCTCTCTTGAACTTTGCACTCACCTTCACGGCTACTTTCCTGGCCATTACCTGCTGAGTATATTGCAGGCCCATAAAATTGAACATATATTACATTGAATTAATTTTTCTATCCCTTCCCAAACTACTTTTTCTGTCATATTCATGTCTCAGTTAATGGCATCACCATTCATGCCATCTTCTGAACTAGAAACCAAAGACTTAAAAACTTAACTTCTCCTTCTCTGGGCCCCTCATTGAATTCTTTACCAAATCCTGTTATGTTTTCTTTTAGAGATAAAGCTCCACCCCTTATCATTTCTTTAATTCAGGCTCTGGTCTCTCTCATCTGGATCATTATGAAAAGCTTTCCCTGGTCTTCGAGCTACTTATTATTCACCATTCTGGTCTACACTGGAGCCAGAGAGTTGACATGTTTATCTCCAGCTTAAAGATCAGTAGGTTCCTCACTCAGCCTTTCTCAACCCTCAAATTAAGCTCTAGTATCCTAAAGTATCCATTGTATGTAATGAATTAATCTCTCTTCTATGTACCTAGAATGGTATGGGTTATGTTCCATCCTTGTGAAAATTGAGAAAATAAATGCTGTTCTGGGGGTCAGATAAGGAATTCTGGCCAAGAGTCAAGGTCAAATTGCTTCGTATACAAGACATTCCACTATCTGGTCCTAATCGTCATCTCCGGTCTTATCTTTGTTGTTTTTCCCACAAAATCTTACGTGAATGTCAAACCCCTCAAAGTCCCCCATTCATAGTTGACACTCATGACACCCTGGCCCTGCACATTCAATTCCTTCTACCTGAAATGCACGTCGGCTTCGGCAAATTCAAAGCATGTTTAGCCTTCAAGGTTCAGTTAGAATGTCGCCTTTCTGGATACCTTCCTTGACTTCTCCAAAAAGAGTTAGTTGCATCCTTCTTTGAGTGATTACCATATCCTGAGCATACCTATATTATACTGCAGCCACCTCTTTATATACTGTTTCCCTCTTCAGAAAATGAATTCCCTGAGGAATGAGAAAAGACTAACCTTTTTGTATTCCTAACATAGTGCCTGGCACACAGTAGGTGTTAATATGTGTGTACTCCTAATAGAAAGGAAGGAAGCATGGAGAGAAGACAGGAAGGAAGGAAGGAAGGAAGGAAGGAAGGAAGGAAGGAAGGAAGGAAAAGGAAGGGAGGAGGGAAGGAAGAAAAATAAGAAAAGTAGGAAGGCAGGCGATTTCTGACTTACCCATCTACTCCGGGACATCTCTTGAACTAGTAACCTCACTATCTGTGTTGGATGTACAGTACTACCCTCAACAGCAGCTGCTTCACAGCTCAGGCCCCACTGCACTAATGAGCCCTGCAGGGTTACGAGTAAATTTCTAGGCACTGCACAGTGGTTATGACTCTCTATTAAATGGAGGATACCTACCATGAAAGAATAGCCACCACTACAAAGGAGAATTACAATGATCTCTGGTTAGGGAAGAATTGAAGAAACATGCATTTTCTCTTTCCACATATTAATTCTCTTTTATTATTATTTTCATCCTGTAATAATTATGGCCATAATTAAATTAAGGCTCTATTCTGCTAGGAAGTGTTGTTTTAAAAGGGAAAAGAATACTCTCCGTGCCTCACAATTTTACTCTAAGAGAAGAGCTGGCACACAAAACAGATGATCACAAGAAAAATATAACTGCACTCTGGCAGAAATTATGTTATGATTATAATAAATTCAATTTACGTTGTCTCTGGATAAAATAAAATAACCATTGTCTCTTTGCATACTGAGCTCCAAAAACCTACTACCTGATATGTGCATTAGTTATACCATCTCAGCCATAGCATTGCTTACGTGGATACTTCTGTTCAGTTCTCCTAGGACAACTTCTTAAATTGAGGGATTTCAAATGAAAAATTAAGTGATATTGCCTAAAAGTAAAACCAGTTGTTCCTGGTGGGATGGTGCATGGGCAAGCCTGTGATAACTGCCCCTACCATGCAAGAAGCTATCCAATTCCTCAGTGAGGTTCACACTTCAACACTGAGCTGTTTCTTAGAGTTATCCGTCATCTATTAATATTCAGAGAGGGATGACCAAAATCATTAACAAGGGTATCTGGAGGTATTGAATACAATACACTGTATTGTAACTACAATGACAGCAACAACGACAAACAGCACAGAACATATCCACGTGGCTGGCTATAGTATACCTCTAGGGCAGATTCCTTTTGGTGGAGATTTGAATGAAAATTTTTCCAATCTTCTTTTGCAGTTGCAATTTTAGCCTGGATGCCAGTAGCTTTCTCTTTGGTCAGTAGAGTACTCAAAAGTTCTCCTTTAGAAAGCATCACGTTTAGCTTGTGCTGTCCGTTTTCACTTTCTGACAAAAATTCCTATAAAGAAAAAGGTAAGACATTAGGCATGATAAAATGCTTTATCCATTGAATTTACTACTTATTTCTCAATATAATCAAAGAAAAGAAATAAACCATTTTTATTGTATATATTAAATGACTAAGGTTCTCTTACTCTATTTGTACAATAATACTCATGTATTATTGTATTATGTATGTATCATATCTAATAATAATCTTATATAACTGATATGGTCATTGTGAAAAGTACTGAGAAAATCTGCCTAGAGTGCTCAGGCATGATGCTTGTCACATACAGAGAGCTTTTATTATTTCCAAAATCCCTATTAATATATACAAATAGCATGCATCTAGATCAATGGACTAGTTTCTTTTCACATACACATCAATTGTTTCAAGCAGGGATTTACCTGAAATCTGAGTTTCTTAAGCCAAACTTTAATATGCTTATAAAGATCTAGAGGCACATTTTTAAACCACTTAAGCACCATTGTTGGATAGTTTTTTTGGGGCTGCAAGGCTTGTGGGATCTTAGCTCCCCGACCAGGGATTGAACCCGTGCCCCCTCCAGTGGAAGCGTGGAGTCCTAACCACTGGACGGCCAGGGAATTCCCATCACCATTATTAGAATTAATTGATCACACTCTTACCTGTATTTTCTGAAGACTTGCTGAAACTTCACTAATATTTTGAGGTATATCAAAACATTTAGCTGTAGTGATCTTTGCATGAACCAACCACTGCTGGAAATCCTTGAAGGCTCTTCGAAATCTCTGCCGTAAAATCTGTTCTTTATTCTGACAGCCCTTGGATGCTTGCAAACAAAGACTAAAACCATGATTTGAAACATTTAATGGGAGGGAAAAAAATGATAAAGTAGATTAAAATAATGTTCAACAGAGTCAACAGTCCTGAGTATGCCCTCACACCATTTGGTAATGTATTTAAGATTAATTAATTTATATTATTACTGAACTCACAACTTAAAATAAACAAACCTCTGGCTTCTTATTTGTGTGAAAATATTTTGAATACCAGCAAGGTTCACGCTCACCAATTATACTCTTTAATCAAGCCAGAAACTTTTCTGCTGTATGTGCTCAGGTCTCTGGAAAAACGACAAAGTTCATTCAGCTGAGACTTGAGATCCTCTGTCTGAGGCTCTGCTTTTTGTAGAGCATCCAGTATCTCCTATTAGGAAATAACAAGACAGAGGAACAAGCATTTAAACTGGGTAATTTCCACATCCTCATACTATACATGCATAAGTCACATAATAAATTATTAGTCAGGGAAAAACCAACACAGTAGATTCAGTAAAGAAATGAGACCTATTTTCAGGACTCCCCAAGGCATATAATAGCACTTGGTTAATCTGCATCCTTTTCAAGGCATGGATAGTCAATCGAGCATCCAATGTTACCGGGTAGTCAAATGATCAAGTGGTCAAGTAACTTAAAGTGGGACAAGAAAAAGAAAAGCAAAAATAGCCTAAATTGTTTAAAAAAAAAAAAACAAAAAACAGTCTGCCTAGGCCATTGGAAGATGTGTATGAATATTGTTGGTGTGAGGTGAAGGTGAAGAGAAATCACTTCAAAGCAAAGCAATACTTATTTGGGATCAAAAAATACATAAGGCAACTGGTTTTACGTAGTCTGTATGGTTAACTTTCATAATAAGAATTTCTCACATTTCAGATGTCTAATTTAACTAGTAATTTATTCATTTAATAGTTTCATTCATACAGTCATCAAGTATTTGCTAAATGTCTGGCATGTGCCAGTCATTTTGCTGGATTCTGGCACTCCCAAAATGGGATAATTTTTGTACTTGAAGAGCTCACAGTGTAACACATGAGAGAGAGAGACGTGAATAATCACAGTACTGTGAATACTTAATCCAAAATAAAGTGTCGGGATTTGACAAGTGCACCTCTGAAATCAAGGCCATGGTCTACTGAGTTACACAAGGTGCTTTGCAATCAGAGCTTTCTTCTTATAGCACTGTCACAAGAAGCAAATGAGATCACCAGTGTCAAATACTTAGCACAATTCCTGGCACACCAGGTGCCTAATTAGTAAAGACAGCAGGTTATTTAAGTGGGACTATGTGGATAATAGTATCGCCAAGGTAAAAAAAAAAAGAAAATTATTAAGGAGGAGGGGCAAGAAGTTGAGTTAACTACTCAGATAGCTGTTGCTGTTACTAGTATTATTCTCAGAGATATTTATCAAGACCTGGCCTAGATTTGTAGGAAAACCATGCCTCTCAACAAAGTAGGTCTGTGTTGTGTCCTTCATCCTAGGAAATGGCACCACTGTTCTCCCACTGATCTGAATCAGAAAACTAAGCATCATCTTGGCCTTGCCCATTTCCCTTCTCACTCCACACAAGAGAAACGAGGCCTGGTCTATTCTATGTCTTAACTCTTTTAATCAGTTCAGTTATCTCTTTTCTTCTGCTTCTCAACTCTCATAGACCCCATTTACTCTCTAGAATGGCACAGTGTTCTCTTAATGTGAATCCTGTTCTCTAGTTGTCTCTTCTGTGTTTTCTCATTCCTCAGTAATTTTGGATCTTGACGCTGTTCCTCCACCTCACCCACCTGGTCAATATGTAATCACACCTCAAGGCTCAGCTCAAATCACGGCTCCTCTAAGGATTCTCTGTCCTCTGTCCCACCTCTTAGGGGCTTCTTTTGAGGACGCACAGCACCTTGTTGGCACTCATCGCAATCCACAGTCCCCAGTGGTCTTGAGTTTGTTGGCCTTTCCACCTACACTGTGATTCTGAGAGGAGGGATGCTGTTTTTGGTTTTAAAATTCGTTACTTAGCTTAGCGGCTGGGCCACAGAGGAGTTTAAAATATTTTTATTTATAAAATTCACAAATAATAACTAGAAAGTTTCTCTCCAAAACTCCAAACACTAAAATACTAACTACTATTTTACACCACATTGAACCATTTATTTAAGGAAGAACATTATAACAACTAAAGAAATCTACCATATACCAAAAAGTAAAAAGAACCAGAGAGTCAAAGTGGTCATTTATCAATGAGATGATATGAAAAGTGAAAAGCTTTTGACCAAATCTTTATACTAAAATTTTTTTCTAAACTTCATCATAGATTAAAGCATTGTAGCACAGTCTTTCAGTTTATAAATATCAGCTCATATACTTCTATTTCAGTTAAGTCCTAGAATGCATTTTTTTTCCTTAAGGTTATACAGGTTAATACAATTGCTAAATTTCTAACACTAATAACCTAGTGGATATTAAAAAATATGAGTTTTGCAAACAGAGTGAACAAGATATTTTGCAACATGATTTAATATAGTTTATAGATGATAGTCCATTTTTATTTTATAAAGGATTTCTTGAGTCTCATCACTTAATTGCAGAAGAGAAAGTAAACACTTGTGAAGGTTTGTGACTATTATTATGATTTTCAACAATGATAAGCCCTCCCTTACAGCAAAACAATGCCAAAGAACCCTGGCAAATCCATTATTTTGTAAAACTTTTCCTATGTGTTCATAGTAATGGAAGTATTATCTCTATTTTTTTAAATTAAAAAGTTTTCCTAGCTTTATTGAAATATAATTGACATACAACGTTGTAGATAAATTTAAGGTGTATAATGTGTTGGCGTGATACATGTATTTATTGCAAAATGATTGCCACCAGAGCATTAGCTCACACTTCCATCCCATCACATAATTACCATTTCTTTTTTTGTGGTAAGAACATTTATTATCTCCGTTTTTATTTTTTATTTTTCATTTATTTTTTTCTCCCCATTTTACTGAGATATAATTGACACACAGCACTGTATAAGATGTACAGCATAATGTTATCTCCAAAATAGCATTATTAGAAAGAAAAGAAAATCTGAATATTGGGAGGCAATGTAGTACTGTTATCAAAAGTATGAACTTTGGAGCCAAATCTGGAAGTAGATTTAAGCAGAGGACTGTCAGCTTTGAATTACTAGTACAATTAAAATTCCATATTCACTTTTGCATTATCCTGTGCATTTTTTATAGGCTTCACCTATTATTTTCACTAATAGTATCAATGAAAACATGGTAGAATAGTAACGTAACCTAAACACAACCAAATCTTTCTTTTTTAAAAATTTCATTCATACTAGTGGAAGAGAAAGGAAGGGAAGCAAAAAAGAACTAAAAACATTATAACTGATTTTTTTGATATCAGAGTGAATAATACTGACCACATGGGACAATTACCAACTTCCTTGTCCCTGTTTTACAGAACTGCTTTCTGTGCTTTATTCTAGGGCTTAAGCCTAAAGGATAGGAAAGCCATCAGGAAAAAACAAACAAAGAAACAAACAAAAAACCTAGAAACATTATAAATAAAATAGTATGAAGAGATGATTATAAAGTTTTATTTTGTGGTGTGCTATATTTCAAATACTTGATTAAAACAAGACAATGTTGGAAATACTACATGACTTACTACAATACTGGCTGAAGCTATTTTGAAAAGATTATAACATAAATAGAAACAGAGAAGTTTATACTAAACTTCCTTTTAAGGACATCCACGATTCAGAGCGCTATAAAACTGCAGATATCGAAAGGCTTTCCATGATACTATTTAACAGTAAAAGAAAGAAGACTTCAGGCTTCTGCCCATTCTTCACTCTTCCTTTTATGCGTCCCTTCCTCACATTCTGAAAGAGCAGCTATCAGTTTAAAAAAAAAAAAAGTCCACGAGGCAACTGGTGAGCCTCACTAGGAGTTCTGTTAACGGGTTAATTCAAGCACAGCTGTCAAATCCACACACAGGACAGCTAACCAGGGTGAAATATATATATAAGTGTATGATGTACATTTTAGTTCTTAACTTTTTTTTATGGTTTCTAATATGTATGACCAATGTAGCCATTGCTTTAAAATGTACCATGTAAATATAAACACATCCTATCAGAAAAAAAAAAAAAAAAAAAAAAAGCTGGCAGGAAAACAGCTATGACTCTCCGTCTATCTATGCCTGTACCCATAGGCCATTTTTTCAGACTGAACACAATATTACAAACTCTTACACCATAAGAATGAAAGTAAAATATTTCCACTTACAACAAATGCTTCTTAGGGTAACTAAAAACTCCCTCTCCCTTATGTCTGTATTTTTACAATGGTTTGATTTATGAGAAAAGGAAACAGATCAGCTTTACAAATTTAATTAGGTAAACACTTATTTTTCCAAGTCTGAATGTTGCATGTTCTTAGTTAGCACGGATTTTTTAGCAACAAGGAGCGGCAAACAAAAACTTGAGCAGAGCCACAGGCAGAAAACAGGAAGCCAACTTACCCGGCCCTTCTGCCAGCATTCCACTAGCTCCTGATCTGTGTTCTTGCCTTCCAGGAGGGCTAACTGCTGAGCCCAGCTTGTCAGGAGGGCACCGAACTGTCCCAGGGCGTGCTCCAGCTGAGCCACTTGGCCTGAGAACTCCTGCTCCGAAAGGGCCATCTGGCTAACCAGGTTCTCCAAGCCAGTCTGAGTTTGGAAAACGCTGTCTTCCCACTGCTTCCAGTCTGCACGCAGGGCCTGCATCTCCGTGTCCAAGAGCTCACAGCCACTGGCAGTTGTGTTCTGTTTCACTGCAGGGGCCAGCGACTCGACTCTGCTTAGGCGACTTGCACCAATCTCTCTGGAATCCAACAGCTCCTGTAATGGAATATCACCATGGCAACCGAGGAGGCTCTGAGTCACTTGGGCTGCAAGTTTCCAAATGTGTACAGAGGGGGACCCTGTCCTGCTAGGAAGTTTTAGCAAGTGTGCTACAAGGAACCGGAGTCAATTCATCCCCCTTCTCCTAAGTCATAATAGCAGAGAATTATCATTGTGAGTGCCAAGGTTTGCGGCCAAATGAGTTGAGGAAGCCACAACATCCTGAAACAGACTGAAGAGGGACCCTGAAATCAGGCGTTGTTTGAATATGTGAAACTATTTTGTTAGTGATTTAAGTATTTGCCTGTGGTGTATTGCTCCTGTAAATGGGTGAATCCTATTTTTCCCTAAGTTGAGGTCAAGACAAGCGAACAAGGATTGCAAAGAACTGTGCTCTGCTCGTGTCTCTACCCCATTTCCATTTTCTTCCCCGAGATGGTGGCTTAAACCACACTTCCGTTCCACTAGGAATCAAGCTAACCCATCACAATAAAAGAATAAGCCCTACTCGATTTCAAATACTTCAGTAGGTTAACATTTTTATAGTAACTAAAATAAATAATTCACAGACGTACTTAATCGAAAATTCAAAGTAACCTTTAGACAGCATTCATTTATTACCATTATTTTTACTTTTAAAAACCTCACTAGAAATTTAACAGTTTAACTGTAACTTTTAGGCTTAAAGCACACAAATACTCTAAAAGATAACAGGATAAAATTAAAATATGAGTTGTTGATTAGGTAAAATAGTGGCATTTCTTTCTGAGAATAGATTCTTTTACAGAATCTATGTGGATGTTTACGTATTTACATATTTATTGCTAAAGCCAGGATTTTGTTAGTATTAATACAAAATTATGACTTTGCTCCTGGATTAAATAGAAGGAAAAGATGATTATTAGGGGAAAAAAAACTTCCAGAAGAAAATCAATTACAAATTAACAAGTATAGGAAAAATAAGGGTATTAAGTATGAAGCATGTTTAACAAATTATGTTAAACACAACTATATCTTAGCTAATCTATATAATGTAGTTCACATTTCATTAGACTAGCTTGAAATAAATATATCTTCTCACAAGTATATATGAGAGCTACATTTTAGTATAGATCATTTGAAAGTATTTATATAGTAGTCCAAAGTACAATCTCATGAAATCCTTATACACATTTAGCATTTATATACACATTCATCACCCTTTTCTCGGCAGTAGGATGCTAAAAATCTTTTTTGTTTATCAATGCATGTGGTAAGTAGTGATTTGATGAAGAAAATAACTTTTTGAAAAGAGCTAGGTATAACTATTGGATTTAAATACTTATAATTTTCCTCTGTGAGTGATTTCGAATTTCCTCTGCGAGTTCGGAGGGTATCTACTATCAAAAATCAGTTTCCCAAAATACTCTCTAAGGCATTATCCCAGTTTTCTTTGAATGACCTTGGGATATTTCAATATTTGCAATCACTAATTCCACTCAACCAGATTTTGAAGAAGGATATCATCATTTGAAAGTGTTCTGAAATGACTTTTTCATGTATTTCCCCATCTTGTATTTAAACTGTAAAAACATATTATATGCACATAACGCACCCTCATACACATACACGTTTGGCTTTGAAGTTGCCTGTTCTTGGTTACTGCTGGGGGTGAGGAGGGATGACATTGAAGGACAGAGGAGGCGCTACCTGACTTTCTCCAAGGTTCCTCCTCACCCACACACCAGCCTACACTCAGGCCTGACCTGGACTTTGATAGACAACCTCTGTCAGGCTGTACATTCTCCTTCCCAGACCCCAATTTCTTCCTGCCAGCTCCTTCTCCCACATTTCCTGTATTTTTTGAAGTATTGTATAAAAGCATTTCAGAAAAAGAGCATTCGGCAACCCAGAAAGCAGCCTTTGTAAAAGAATTTCCTTGCTTTTCTTATATCAACATCTCAAAACATGAGTTCATCCTTGCTATCTGGTCTTCCACCCTACTCTTCACTCCCTAATCTATGTCATCCAGTTTCTCTCCTGACCTGACTGTGGAAATGGCTCTTGGTGATCGCCAAGCAGCCTAACTGCCCATTCAGGGGGCATTCATTAGTCCTCCTCTTTTATTTTAATTATTTTATTTATGTTTTATTTTTTTATTATTTTGGCAGCGTGGCCTGTGGGATCTTAGTTCCCCAACCAGGGATCGAACCCACGCCCCCTGCATCGGAAGCATGGAGTCTTAACCACTGGACCACCAGGGAAGTCCTGTCATTAGTCCTCCTCTTAATGGCCACTTCTTGATGTTTCTGTGACGGTGACCACCTCCTCCACCAGAGGCCCTGGTGGCACCACACTGTCCTTTCCCCTCTCATTATTATTTCTCCTCTCTTTTCTCCCTCTCCCTTTCGAATTCTTCTCTGAGGCCCCTTAAATATTGATAATGCCTGGATTTTGGTCCTGTGTGCATCATTCTGTTTGCTTTATACGTAGGTCTTGGTTTCATTCACTCTGGTGGCTTCAACTACAAACTGTGTGCTGATCATTCCAACTTGTGTCTTCAATCCAGCTTCCTAATCTAAAATTCAGACTTGAACATTCAACTACCTCCTGGACATCACCAGCTGGCAGTTCAAATGCACCTGTTCACACTGAACACCTCTCCTCTGTAACCCGTCTCCTCTGCATGAACTTGTTTTCCTCATCTGGAGACAGCTCTGCTGACTCTAGGTAAAGTCCTGACCATCACCTTTGACTTTTCTCACATCGTCACTCCATAGCCAATTAAATCACTCATTTACGAAATCCACTTTTCTTATCCTGTTCTATGTTGCTAAATGCTTTATGCACATGATCTAATTTAGTCCTCAGAACTACTCTGTGAAGCAGGTACTACTGTTATTCTTATTTTACCAATAAAGAAAGAGGCTTGAGGACATCAAGTGGCTTGCCCAAAGACACAGCTAGAAAAGCAGCAGAGACAAGATGCAGCGTCAGGGTCTGATTCTAGAGCTTGAACTTGAAAAGTCTTGTGAGCTATCGCTACATTTGAGGTATTATTTTATAAACATTAGTTTTTGCATCATCATTCCCTCCTACACTGCAAGTGCCTTGAGGAATGCACAACCCTGGCTGAATAAATGGATAGATGGATGGATGAATGAATGGATGGGTAAATCAAAATATTAGTGAGGAATATATGAAAGTATTCTAGGGAATCACACAGGTAATAAGAATTTAAGAAGTGGCTTTATGTGATTATCTCATTTAAAACCTATGTGGTCATTGTAAGATTTAAATAAGATAGTACTCTCCAAACATTTAAAAGTAAATCCTCAAAATATAGTTATTACTGTTATCATCAACAATTATTTTTATGTTCTGATTTCCAGCTGTCACATTCCTGATCACAATTATACTACGTATTCCAGCATTTCCTCATCTATAACTAAACAACTGAGGATTTCATCACTGCCTAGCTTTCAGATTAAAATCTGTTATTTCCACAGAGGGGAAATGATTGCAATTTAATACTCCAGTAACTAGAAATATACTTGTTCCAGCTCCCTCAGATATGTGAATTTCGGTTTTTTAAGTTGCCCTTATAAGCAGTAACTAGGTGATAGTTTTAATGCCTTTTAAAGTACTGTCTTCCATTATGTTGTTGTGCTATTGGCTCGGAAAGCAGAATAAAACAAGTGAATGGCATTTCCCAGTTATTATTCAAATGCGTTTAACCAACTTACTTCATAAACTTTTCTTCCACTGTGCTAGAAAATAGTATCTGGTTTTGTCAGCCCACTAGTCTGGTGCATATTTCTTAGGCTTTGATGCTATAGCAATCAGCACATTTGCATACAGAAGCATCTACAGACAATGTTCTGTTTTCCTCACAAGTGTAAAGTGTTTTAAATTCCCTTTTTTCTCTTGCTTAAGGGCAAGGTAATAAATACCAACAAATGAAAAATAGGAAGAAAACATTTTAAATAAAAAATCTTATCTACAGAATCTTTATCACAGGTGTGTGATACTCAAGAATCGATGAAACAATGAAGTTACAAAAATCTGTCCATTTTCTGACCTTAATTTTAGATAATTTTTTCTGGGTGGCTGATGAATCTCCAGACATATCTGACCACCGATGAAGGTCTTCCTTTGCTGAATGCAGCCAATCAGTGAATTCCTGGACTGCATCTAAATACATGAGATGATCTTTCACAATCTCTTCTACTTTCCTCATTTTCTCCTAGTAGACAAAGAAAAGAGTACTTTAACAATAGTAATTATTGAGAATCTGAAATCAAACAAGGTAACAGGTCTCTTAATGATCTGAGAAGATTTCATTCTTATTCCTGAATTTTCTCTATGTTTAATATCTTTAAATGAAAAGATCAAATTTTAATTAGACTGAAAGACATTGAAGAAGCAACCATTTTCCTTTAGGTATTTTTTTAGTTTAGCTTAGAATAAAAATCTATGCTTAATGAATGTTGACTAACATCCCTCACTAATAATCCACTCAATTATTATTATTATAACTATTTTTGCTATTCAGGCAATTATTGGTGTTGCCTTTGTGTACAGTATTCTGCTCAGCACTTTAAATGCATTTGCTCATTTAATTCTCACAACAGCCGTATGATGTAGATACTATTATTAACACTATATTATAGGAAGGGACCTCCAGAAGTTACAGAGGTTAAGTAACATGCCCAAAGTCATACATCCAGAAGAGGGTCAAAGCCAGATTTCAAATGTAGGTCTTTTTGACTCAAAAGTCATAGCTCTTAATCACTACCAAAATAAAAATTAAGATAAACTAGCACATATGTTAAAAATTGTAGTATTAATAATACAAAGATAGTTCCCAAAAAGAAAACCAAGAGGGGGGGGGGAAACTTCTCCCTTATTTTCTTTAACATTCTCACAAATATACAAAAGAAAACTCATGGAAGAAAGTAATGATTCAGAGATAGAACTGAGAGAAAACCTTGATATTACATGAAGGAGGTTATTTCTTGGAGAACAGGGAAATGCAGTTTTTACTAAAATGAGAAATAAACAAAATACTTGGTACATGATTGAAATCTGGGAGGTGGCTAGACTTGCTTTAATACAACAAATGTAAGTGGCAGCAAAAGAAAAAGAACTCTAAACACTGACAATTGAGTCTCAGGCAATCTTACAAAGAAAAGAAATGGGTTGATTAACATTCTAAGTGGAGAAAGATGAAAAACCAAAGAATAAAAAATAATCCCAAAATTGCAGAAAGAGAAAAATTCATGAGCATTCATTGGTGAGAAATGACCCTTTATGTAATACCTGTTCACTAAAGATACACATAGTTTCAGAGCAGCCAGTTCTCCTATAATTCAACCCATAGCGTATTCTTTACCTGAACCTTGAAGTTTTTTTCTTCACTATAAAGCACTAACCTTGGAAATGGTCATTATATCATTAAACTGTGTTTTCAGTTCCTCTTGAGCCGCTTCCTTGAAAGACTCATTCTCAGTCTTCTGGTAGAGCTCCCTGGCCTTGGCAGTGAGTCGCTGCAGGACTCCGGCATGATCTTCCGCCTCAGACACGACGGACTGAAAGTGGTCCAGAAGGGAAAACTTCTCTTTCAGACCAGGCTGCAGTTGCAAGGGATGTTCTACCTTTTGATCCACTGATTCCATCCACTGCTCCAACTGGTTTTTCCTCTCTAGATAGTCATTCCATTGGCTAATCACAGACTCTAAAGTGCTAGAATTAATGTCACATGTTATAAAAATAAGTTATCTTAACATCTCTACTAAAAACCAATCACAAGGGCATTGCAGCCATGTAAGCTGTTTTACTGAATGCTATTGTAAGTGACGAAAACACTGCTTTTAAGTGCAGGGAGAAACATTACTCCTCTGACCCACAACACAGTTTCTTCAAATGAAAATAAATCTATGTCAAACTTGAAGATGTTGTAGTCACATATGCATCTGGGGATTTGTCTTCCAAATGCTAATTGTCTAAATGAACAGACACATATACGTGTTACATTGATAGAACATCAGCTCTGGGGCATCAGTTAAATTTTATTTAATATACATCAATTCTTTATTTTCTTGGACTCAGTTTATCTTATTAAAGTCAGATGATTATTTAGTGACAGGAGTTAAAAATGTAAGGTATTCTTTCTGGGTAAATAATATAATTAGATTGATTTTTCACTTAAGGATATAATGCACAATGTTTAGGGCTCCTGTGTTGAATGTGTGAAGGAATGAAGGTTCAGTGTATTAATAATATAAGAAATTTAGCCACTAAAGTCACGTAAGTAAGAGTCAAGCAAATAGCTCTCCAGATAGTCAAGTAAAAGGCTCTCCAGACTGGCATTTTTAAAACACCTCCAATATTTAGCTTTATAAACTATTCTAAACTCACTTTCAGTGACCCCTCCCACCCTCCCTTGCATATAATCCTATGATCCTGGAGTTATATCTGTGGTGAATGTACTTCCAAATTGTTCCTTTTGCTCAAATTGTTCCTTTTACATCAATAGAAACCTCATCATAATGCCCTAAAGCCCTATTCTTTTTTTTTTTTTTTAATTTATTTATTTGTCATTTATGGGTGTGTTGGGTCTTCGTTTCTGTGCGAGGGCTTTCTCTAGTTGCGGCAAGTGGGGGCCACTCTTCATCGCGGTGCGCGGGCCTCTCACTATCGCGGCCTCTCCCGTTGCGGAGCACAGGCTCCAGACGCGCAGGCTCGGTAATTGTGGCTCATGGGCCCAGTTGCTCCGCAGCATATGGGACCCTCCCAGACCGGGGCTCGAACCCGTGTCCCCTGCATTGGCAGGCAGACTCTCAACCACCGCGCCACCAGGGAAGCCCTAAAGCCCTATTCTTTCCTCAAAGAATTTTCTAGAAAGTGCAAATCAATCTCACTTCTCCAGAAGCTACCCCAAGCCCTGCCTTCTTCCACAGTCTCATAGCATTTCAGTAACACAATCTGAGTCAGTTTTTCATTTTTATTTTTGGAAGGTATCCTACCCTAGCCTCTAAGCACTTAGAGGGCAAAACCTACTTTGTTCAGTTTCATTATTTTAGCACAATAATTTGAGCCCTGTTACTGCTCAGAATGCAGTTGCCAAATGTAATTTCTTGCTGAAAGAGGGAAATCAAGGATTTGAATCTGCTTCTTGTGTTTAACATTTTATTCTAGCATCAGGAAAATATTCACCCGTATTCCTATTCACTTTTATGAAGCTGTCCTATTGCCAAGCATTGGGAAGTTTAGTTCACGCTCCAGCGGTCTGCTCTACAGAATAACAGAATCATGGGATCTGATTTTTTTCTTTGCTGACCATTATGAGTTGTGATGAAGATTCAAGTCCTGCTGACTTTGGGAGTCACCACCTACGCTCCATATTTAAAGGAAACAAAACAAAGCACAATTCCCCAAATTTTAGTTGTAACCATGGTTCATTGTTTACACTGCAGTGAGTAACTGCAGTGTTGTTTTATTTTGTGATGAACTTTAATCTTTTATTCATCTATTTATCAAGATCATATTGAGCACACACTTCTTCAGTGATCAAACATATAACCTTTAGAATGTGGTTCCTGGAATGGGTTTTGGTATTTTGGTATGACTTTTGAAAGTCATTTGTCCAACAAGCCAGCCAGATTATTTGTTGATACTCTGAGAAGAGGGAGGAAGATAAACTCTTCCACTCACGGATATAACACAACAACAACAACAACACCTGGTGTAACAATCCGTATCTTCTCTACTTTCTCCTCAGCGTCTAGTGCAGTGGGGTTGGGTGAGCTGGCTGATATTTGTGTGAGGATGTCCACGCATTGCAGGAGGTCGGCTCTCCTGGCCTCACACTAAATGCCAGGACATCCCATCGCCGGGGTGATTAAATACTCTCCCCATATCTCCATATCCCCAGTGTCAGTGATATTACTTCGGTTGAGACAAAGATTTATATGTAAGCTCAATAGTTGCCAATGACTTAATTTCCCTTAAAAAGCAAAAAGTTATTAAAGTTGTTAAAAACCACATATCCTTGCTTTGATAAATTGAAAGGAGGTACGATTCCATGAGAGGTATTATGGGAGATGCAAATATTACACACACACATGCACACACACAAGGTAAGCAAGTAAACAAACAAACAAAACTGGCCTTTGCAGTTACAGAAGATACCATCTAGGCAAAGACAGACATGCACACAACTAGCTCTAATAATATGCTTGGAAACTCTCCTGCAGGATACCCTCAGCACTGCGCCATCATTTTACTAAGCCACTGGGTTTGAGTCAGGCAAAGAAACACTAAAAATAGACTCTGTACCTCTGAGCACGGACGGAGGAGCTCACGATGTCAGCCCACACATCTTTAAGCGTCTGTAGCTGAGTCTGGATCACCTTCTGACCTTCCTTGTTGCTACTTCGCAAGGCCTGTTCCCCTTTGCCAATGGCCATATTCAATTTAACTTCCCCTTCACCTTTCATCAGGAGAATATCCTATGAAGGAAGAATGAACGCTTGTCAGCAGGATTACTAAAACCTTCTGATGTTTTAAAAAACGGCTGTGTTTCCCGTGAGAATCAAGGTAGGGCACACCTTACTCATCTTAAAATGAAAAAACAACAACAACGTCAAACTCTGTGCCCTACTGCACTGTAACACCTTACTTAAATATTAGATGTCCGGGAGTCTGGGAGTCAGAGATGAACTCCGATTTAAGTTCTTGGAAAACTTTGGGCCACTAGCCTAGAAATGGAACTTTACTGAATTTTGCGTCAGAGAAAAAAGAAGTCATTTTGAAAATGAAGACACACCTGTCAAAAACTTAACAGTCCCGTTTTCACTGCCTGGCTCATTTCTGCTTTTCAAGGTCAGCTTCGCTGACTGCAGGCTGGGTTGGTGGCCTCTTTTGTACTTCAGTCATGGCCCCTACATACAGGCTGCACGACAAGTAACAATTTACAGGTTGGCGTCTCCCACTAACTGTGAACTCCTAGAAAGCAAGGACTAATTTTTGTTTCTATATTCCTATCAACTTGCATAGTGCTTAGAGTAGAGTAGGTTTTCCATAATGTTTGCTAAATGTTTACTAAAAAACCTCAAAAATATTTCAAAGCTATTTGAACAAAAATATTCCTTTACAAAAGAGAAAAATGATCCCTCCAAATCCTTTTTGCCCAGTTTCTCCATTTTGCCCGCATAATCCTCATGTGGAGGCTCACAGACCAACGAGGACCCAACTAAAATATCTGTGAATCGACTCAAAGTCTTCCGAAGGCATCGGTGTCGGGCCGGTGCCCCGCGTACCTGCACTTGTAACAGCTGCCTCTCCAGGGCGTCTTTGCTCCCCACGGTGCTCTCCGCACAGGCCAGTCTGTCTTGCATGTCTCTCACGCAGGACCACATGCTCTGCAGCGCTTCCTCCAGGGCCTCGTGCTCCTGCAAGGCCATCTGGCAGCTCCGGAGTTTCTCCTTGGTCATTCGGAGTAAGTTCTGATAGTTAGTGAGGAGCTGGGAGCACAGGCGGGCTTCTTTCCCAGCGCCGTGGCCTTCTTCACTGAGAAGCTGCCCTCTCTGGGAAAGCTTGTCAAGAGACTCTCTAAAGAAAACAAACAAACAAACAAAAATGTAATGCTGACATTCTGGAGCACAGGGGAGTGACAAGTGATCATTGACATTAGAGCAGTGACCAGACAAGAGCTGAGAGCTGACATGTCTTTCAGTGAGGGTGCTGGGGACCCTCAGAGGGCTGGCTACCTCGTTCCCCTTGGTTTCTCTGAATGCAGTCAGTTCACATGGGGGGTTTGATTCACTCTGTGCTATGCCCAGATGCCAGCCCACTGAATTGTTAGGGATTCACTTCAGGAAATGGCCCAGGCCTGCCTCTTCAAGCCGATCTCTAACTTTTCTCCATTCCTAGCTAATGCTCTAACCATAAACAGCTCCCTGAAATTCCCCAGACACTCCGCTCTGTTGTATACACACGGAGACTATTCCTTCGTGAAAACCCTTCGGCTCTCTTCTGCTTCTTCTCTAATTGGCCCTTCAAATCTCTGTAGTTATCACATCCCCAGGAAGCATCATGATGACTCCTCTTCTGGGTGCCCTCTGCCTGTCTTGCTCTGTCACCTCATACACTCTGTCTGTCTCAATCCACAAGGCTTTCACCTTCTAGAAGCCAAGGCTGTTACATTCATCTCATATCCCAGGACCCAGCATGATGTTTGGCAGAGATAAAATGCCAAAAAAAAAAAAGTTTCTTTCAAAAGGCCATCTTATGAATACTTATGGGTTCCTTTGTTGTATCTTGGGAACTCTTCTCATCTCAGTTTGGGGTTATGTTAATTAGGTCAAGGGAAAACATTATCATATGTGGCTGGGTAGGCTTCATCATGTTTCACGGATGTCTGAATTCCAATCAGCACATCTATCAGGAAATGCCTGGGATACCAGAAGGGAGAGTACAGATGACATAACACAAACTGTTGTGAATGCTAGAAAAAGAATAGGAAGCCCATCTCCTACATTGTCTCTTTTTTTTTTTTTTCCTACTATGTAAAGAGCATCCTATGGGCCTCTGACTTATACAACATTACATATTCTTTAAAATACATCTCTTTTACTTGTAGCTGCTTGAGACATGAAGGTGAGACATGAAGGTGGCTTGAGCAAAGATGTGAGTTAAATAATAATTCAAGATGACAGACATCACTTGTTACCATGAGGAGAATTGCTTAATGGATGATAAAAATTCAATGATTCTCAAGTTTGGTGTTCTTTTTAAAAATACAGGACATCCCCCCAAGATATGCGAAGTACTGGAAAATATTATGACAAAAAAAATCCAAAGGACTGGGAGAAGCAAGTGGCAAGCAAGTGAAACAAGTCAGATGACTCAGCTGGAGAAGCTGGGAGACCAGCAGGCACATTAGGATCTTCCGGAGAAGCAGCCAGGTCTAAAGAGGCTGGAAGCAAATACACCTAAGGACTCTTAGCATCTGGTCTTGGAATATCAGAGAGTAATAGCTCAAGAAGAATATGTAAAGTCATTTCAAATGTTTGAAAGGAGGAGAGAAGTAGGTCTGGCCATGTCATACTGTACCTAAACAAGAGTCAAGATTTAAAAAGCAAATAAAGTGCAGTATAATTTTCAGAAAGTTATATAGTTAGAATAATGCTATGATTCTGTTAATTCAGCAAATATTTTCTATTGTAGGCACTATACTAGATAAAGATGATAAAGACCTGATGGTCTCTAGCCTTGAGATACTCACCATTGGGTTGAGGTTTATAAAATTGAAACTGAGCAGGACCTTGTAGGGCCCTCCCAGGTAAAAAAAGCCCTTCTGTGTCCCCTGTCTCTTTGTTCATAGGAAAGCTGTAGTCTCCCAGGCCTCCTTTAGTCACAAAAGAGCAGGCTCAAACAGTTAATGATTAGGACAGTAGAGTCACAGAATCTTTAGTTCCTCCCTGAAGATAGATAAGTGTCTGATGCACATTCCTGAGTTGTTCTGCAGATACTGAAACCTCCACCAGAGGGAAAAAGCTAACTGCATGATGACCAGACTGTAGCCATGACATAAGCTGCTCCATCTTGAGCAGTACTGAATATGTGGCTTGCACAATTCCAGACACTGGCCTCAAGGAAATTGTAACAAACTGACCCTGGAATTGAAAATTAACTGTGCTTAAAATAATCAATATGACACTGACCAGACTACTTACTGCATGATCAGTTTCAAGATGATTCTAGAAGCTAACTGTACTGTTTTGCACATAGTCTCTGTTTGCACACCCTTGAAGCTTTGCTTTAAAAGCTCTTGCCCTCTGATCGGCAATGGGGAGTTGGTTCTTTGGGACATGAGTTCACCTTCTCCCCAGGATTGCCAGCTTCCTCAATAAAGCCACCTTTCCTTTTACCCAACACTTGTCTCTCAGTATCGGATTCTTGAGTGATGAGAAGCCTAACCTGAGTTCAGTAACAAAATCAACAAAGTGTTTACCCCATGGTAAAGGCTCACAGAGTTGGGACCAAAACATTCCAGGGAAACTTTATAATAGTCATCAAACTAGCACACCAACAACAGCTGTCAGTATGGGTTCTGTTTGTATACTTGTTTGTATGTTTGTTTTTTTCAAGACAAGGAATACTTAGCATGTTTGACCAAAAAGAGGATTCAGAGGAAACGGAATGAGTATGATCTGAATTAGGCAAATTTTGCTCAGTTGATCATGGTTGCTGATTTGGTTGATCAAGCAGGCTGGATACCAGCCTTCTGCTGCTCAAAGTGTATCTGCTCTGTAAGACGACAGTGAGACAGTTAAAGAGTTTTGGCTCAAGCTGCCCTCCCCTAGTGGAAAGTGTTCTATCTTCCAATGCAAGAGTTCCAACGAAGCAACTGAAAATGCCAGGGGTGGAGTGTAAATTGAGGGAGCAAAGCCATGAAAGTGGTGGAGTCCAAAGCATAGGCCGGAGAACTCTGCCCGAGAAGGAGTCAGAAACATTTGCTCAGTTGGCAAGCAATAAGGAGACAAATATTGCAGAGGAGAAAATGAACCTTTAGGACAGCCAGACTACATGACCTTCTGCTTTACTAAGAATATTACAAGGATGGGGTGGATTGGAAATGGTGCTGGAGGCTGATGTGTGTGAAGAATATATGGAAATTGGGGTCTCATTTATTTCTGTAAATGAAGGGTATCTTTATAATCACCTTATATCCTTATAATAACCCCTGAGAGGAAAATATATTTTTTATTATTATCATTATTATTATTATTATCACAATGCTTAAAAGCTAATATCAAGAAATATAGGAAATGAGTGGCCTGTCCAATTTGTTGAGCAAAGGGAGATGTCACTGGGATGGAGACCAGCTCCTTACCTCCAACCCGATGCTCTCTCCAGATCACCACACTGCCATAGAAACACTGCACAATCATTTGTATGCTAGACATTCAGGGATAGAAACATAACCACCACCAACTAACCAACTAACCAGCCAACAACCAACCCAAATACCCAACCAACCAGACAAACAAACACCTGTTAGTAGGGAAAGAATCTATTCCACTTCTGCACCCTACCTTGCAGCCAGCAGTTCTCCCAGAAACATTTCAATTTTATGAACTTCATTTTTCTTCTCAGGAATATGTTGCTTACTCTCTCCTAAGTCTTCTGTACTTAATCTTTCATCCATTTCATGGATCCAAAAATTCAGTTTTCTGTGTTGATCTTCAAAGCTAAAGAAAACAAACACACCTTAGAGAAATTTTAATATCCTCATTATAGTAAATAAATTCCAATATCTGAGGTCACAATGTCTATGGCAATTAAGATCTCATGAATTTTCAAGTAGAGAAGAAAACTCGACAATAAGCCAATTAAAGTATCACTTATTTCAGTAACAAAATGATAAATTCTGGACATTTCTCTTGAGATACAAGCGAAAAAAAAAGAAGCACCTTATCTTGCTGAGTTGATTTCCTTGGTAATTATAGCTGGTAATTACCAACAAGATAACAGTCCCATGTCAGTGGGCACTCAAGTTTGTGTCTTACTACAAAGACCCTGAATTGGGGCCAGTGGATAAATGGGGCAGTAGAAGCCCTGGGAAAAGAAGGAAAAGTCATCTCTGTGTCTTTGTACCTTATGGGGATTTGAATGTGGCACAAGAGCTCTAGGGCTCTTAAGTTTTGCAAACAACGTAAATTCTCTAAGAAACCTTGACAAGAGTCAGGCACATTACTCTCCAACCAAAAAGGCATTTTGATTATACTGACACCTTTCTTTTCCTAGAAATAGAAAATTTTTTTCTTTCTAATTTTATATTCACCCCTGTTGACATAGCTTCCTGACTGGAATCTTGAGTCAGAGAAATACAATAGGTGTTTTCTGCCGTAATTCCAACCCAGCAGAAGGAGACACAGAAGCAGAAAGGACTTGGGTAATCTAAATCTGGGTATCAAAACTCTAACATCTTGAGTTAGCCAAACAGACAAAAAAATACATGCATTTATGCCATTAACAATTATTAGTGAATATAATTCCTTTCTTTTTCTATATAGAAAATAAAGCCAAATGATGCCATCAGAATTTGAGCAATCAATTATTGTCCTAGTATGAACATGTACTTAAGGTCAACACTTATTATAATTTAAACTCACAGTTTCAAATGTTTTTTGTTTATTCCCAATGGGTCTTTAAATCCTGAAAATATATTCTGTGTATGATGAAATCTGCACTCATCAAAACAACCTACCTCCCAAGTTCCAAAGCACAGTCTTGAAGAGCCTGTTTGTCTTTAAGGCATTGTTTCAGAAATGCCTGAAACTCTTCATTAGCCTTTGTAATTTGTTCCTGAATGCTACTGACAATTTGTTTAGACAAATGTGCATACAAAGTTTGCCCTTCTTGAGTCACCGCATCGAGCTTGCTCTGCCCATCACTGACAGAGTCCAAAAGGTTCTGTTTCGGGAAATAAAGGTAATAGAAAATATTTGTTATTATTCAAAGACCCTGCTGCATGGGAGTATTAATTACAATTCTGACCTGAGAAAGTGGAGCAAAAGAAGAAAAACAGAGCCCAACGGAAGAAGGCCTTTAACAAGGCTGGAGTGAGAATGATGTATACAATTGGATATAATCAAGACTCAGAATGGAGGACGGTGCCAGCCAGTCACTGGAACCACCGAGGACCAACTGCGAGCAACATCGAGCTGGAAAGGAGGATGCTCTCATCAAGGTCTGTTCTGTCTCTCCCCCTTCCCACCATCCCAACCTGGTCCAGGCTCCACCTCCTCACATGGTTAGTGTGACATATTTTAACTGGTTACCTGTCTCCACCCCTCCTCCTTGTCTGACCCCCTGTGCACAAAACCCTGTCTTCAGATCCCTTCTTTTCTTGGTATGCACCTCTTCCTTGGAAGATCATATGCATGGGCATGGCTTCAACAGAGCAAAAGAAGCCCAAGACTGCTGTGCTAGCCCCGCCTCTCCACTGAGCTCCACGGTGGCATTTGCGATCGTCACTCAGACTTTTCTTCGTGGAATTCCACTGCATCTCAAGCCTCAAAGGGGACAACTCCACATCTGAATTCACCATGCCTCCTGCAAAACCGCTTCCTGTATAATGCTCTTCCTACCCTGACTGCTAATGAGTTATCTACATAATTGCCATCACCCATTAGGCCACAAAATCCTCACGTTCCTCATTAATTTTCTAAAATTATTTTTACAAGACTTAACACAGTGCTTGGCTCAGATTAGTCGCTTGAAAAACCTGGCCAAAACTCAATTTGAACCTAGGCTCCTGTCAATCATTCTTACCTCTGCGTCACAATGGCCTTCTCTTACCAGAATTTATACATTTTTCATTGTCTGTAACACCTATAAAATCTATAATATCTATTGCTTTTATTTGAATATATCGTAGCTCCAAATTTAGATGATAGGTTATTAAAATACACAAGCCATGTCTTCTTTCTTAAAACTCCTTCATGATAATGATGTAAAATAGATACAATTATTTATGCTTTTACTGCTATAAAAACTGAAATTAGGTTTAGTTCTGAATGAATTCCAAAGAATGATCAACAGGCTAAAAAAGAGAGGAAAGGGATCTAGAAATTCTGAAATTCTAACATTTTCTCAACTTACTTTTCATATATTAACTATCTCCTTTTCAGTCAAGAAACCTCATTCTGTTAGGGAAGAAGAAAAGTTTGAAGAAAATAAGGTTTGGGGAAATAGATGATTTAGGTCTGACTTGAAGGCACTTGAGTGCAGTTGAGGGAAGAAGGAAAAGCAGTGCCAGCTTGCATACCTGAAGATCATGGAGCTTTGCCTCCAGAACTTTGCTGTCCCCAGTTCTATCTGATGACTCCTTTGCCGCTGCCTTTATTCCAGAAAACCACTCTTGAAATTCCTGCATAGACTCTTTGGAAAGTAACGAAAGTAAGAAATACATCCAAAACATTGAAAGAGCTTCCAGGATGACCACAATGAATTAATTCTGGCCTTCAGCCCATTGCATCTTGCCTTACAACATATTCCAGAAAGAAAACAACAACGATAATAATATAGAATATAATACAGTATGATCTATCATCATGACTATTCATGGCAGAATTGAGAAATTATCAAAGATATAAGACTGAAAAGAAATTCGTATTCCTGACACGTGTGATTTCCCATTGTGTTTCTTTCTTTCAGTAAAGGAAGATAATTGCCTGATTATGTCAGATTGAGCAACGCTCTAGAGGCGTTAAAGCCATTCCTATGGCAAAGGGAAGAACCATCTCCTCTGCCCACCACGCTGACTTAGAGCATCTTACATCCACACCAGAGCAGAGGCACAACTGTGTGGGAGGCCGAGTCAGGGACATATGACCAGCAGTTTCCTGAATTACATGGCTGAATTTCACAGTCTCTCCTAAGATCCAAGTTTACCGTGTCACTTCATCATAGCGGTGGGACTCATTTTCCACATAAATGAGCTCTACACACAAAATCAGATGGAGTTCAGATTCCTCAAGATGGCAGACTCCTAGTCTCTTAAGGAGAAAAAGGAAGAATTCTGCGTATGGTGAGAGCCCAACCGCAACAATTTGATTGCTCAAATCTCATCACACACACAAATTTAAAACGCTACTCTTGTGGAAAGTTTTCTGGCAGTTTCTAGGCAGCATTTGGTTTGGACCGTGTCTTGTAAACAAACTATTCACGCTAAGACCTGTCAGAGCTCACCATTGAAGTGTTCTTCCAGAGACTCCTGAAGGCTGGCCTGTGTCTTGGAGCAGGACTGGCTCACAGCCTCGTGTCTCTTTATCAGCCCCGTCACCGCACTGCCCAGGCTCTCCAGCTCCGCTGAATGGTACTTGCGGCACAAGCTATTGAGATTTTCTTGGGTGGAACTGATGTTGCTTTGCTGACTTTGAAGTTCTTTTTGTATTTCCTACAGAATAAAAATATGCAGTGAAGGATATTCATCACATTCAAGAGAAATATTCCATATACTCCACTCTGGAATGTTTTTTGGAAATTGATGTTGTTGAAATCCACTCAATAATGTATATATTTTTGTCGGACTTCTTTTTTTTTTTTGAGTATTTGTGATAGATTTGTGTTGATTCTTTCAGAATTTTGCCCAGTTCTCCTTGGGAACAACTGCGAACACTGTTGAGAGGTAGCTAGGATTTGGGCTATAGTTTAGGATTTCAAGCAAATTGAAAAGGTCTTTGTGGATTCCAGCCCAGGATCTTGGGTTTAGTTAGTCGATTAGAAGCTATTATATTAATGGAGTCACCCTCCTATGTTCACATCTTCCATGGGCTACTTGGGTTTTGTTTCAGGATCACAGGCCACATCAAAAGCACCGGTAGTTAATTTTAAAAGTGTATGTCCTTAGTCTCAAGTACAGTAAGAAAATATGCTAAAAGAGCACAGAACACATGTGTTGTTTTCTCAACCATTTTAAAAAATATATCCCTCTCAGGATGAAAGCATTCATGCTGACCAATAAAAGTAATTAAGTGATGAAAAACTACTAGGCATTCAAGTTTGAAAATGTGTAGAAATTCAAACAGTTCTTCTATAGGCTCCCACCTTTTTATTAAAAAAATATCTTAACAAGTATAACCTATGAGTAGGTCCTATAGCAATGCATGCTTTCTGTTTTTAGAATATTTGTCTTTGGTTTCTTACCACCTGCATTCAGTTCTCCATCTGTTATTTGCTTTGCTGTCTCCTATATCATGAATTAGTTGGTTTGGTGTTAACATGGGTAATTGAGAACAGAGGCTACATTTTTATTATAGTCACCGAAAAACAGGAGAATTAATATTAGTATTGAAGTGTAAACACTTAGTGACAGTTTATGACTTACCTTCACTTTTTTCAATCCTTCACAAGTCTCAGTTCGGGCACAGTTTGTCAATGATTCTTCTAGTTTTGTCAGCCAGGTTGCAATGTCATTAATAAACTTCTCCACTTGTGCACTCTGAGAGGTGAACTCTTTCAAGGTTCCTTTTGCTTCTTCAGTAATTTCTTTGGCATGCTCCAGTTTCTGCCTTAAGTCGGCTTCTATGAACTAAACATAAAGTAAGATTGCATTAAAATCTGTGAAGACCAGAGCACTCATTCAGTAGGATTCCGTTCACGTGCAGCTTAACTGTAAAAATCGCAGAAGTCTAACGATGGATGCTAATTCAACTTTTCTAAGAAGGAAAATCAGCGGGTACAAGTTGCCGAATGTCTTATGTAATGGGAAAATGGAAAGAGTGAAGATTACCGTTAACACTGGACTTTTTAAAGGGGAAGCTTTGACTGAGGTTCCAGGGAACCCACGAGATCCCGTTTCAAAAGCAGAGCCAGACTTACACAGAGTAACCAAGCTGGGGACCAAAAAGCTGTTCTTCATTCTCCCTGGAAATACACACTTTTCGCCCTGAAGTAGTCGCTACTTTGAACAAACACCACGTGGGGATTTTATACTGAGGCAATGTCATTTTTGTCTCCTGTTTAAAATATTCGATGAGGCTAGTTCTTCTCTCCTCCCTGGGTGATTGATTTTGGGAGGGGCCTGAACTTCTCTGGCCCCACGCATAATAATAAAAGGACTTATAATCCTGACCGATTGCCAAGCAGTTTCAATTCCTCAGTTAGAACACCTAGTCCCATTTAATAATCAAAACTTTGAACTGAAAGCTAAGACGTTTTTTCCTATTCTCAGCTCAGACCAGGTGCAAAGAGGAAGCCTCCAGTGGAGAAAGGGGCCAAGTGCCTTTTTTTGTCTTTCTTCACATTCTTTCTTCTCCCTGACTTTCTACAGCCTCTGACCCCTGCAGGCTTGGACAGGCAGGAGGTGGGTGACCACTCCTGGGAGCTGGCATCTCTGCTCTCCGGGCCGGGTGACAGTTTACACACTTCTCTCACAGGCCTCGTGTGTGGGGTTTTCTGAGGCTTCCCTCACTGCTGCCGCCTCCCGCTGACGTCCCCTAGATGCGGGCAATACAGTCCCGTCTGGCTCTTCATTTTCTCCTGGTGCAGCCTGTGGTCATCTCTTTAATTCCTAGCTGCCGAGGCCTGTTCATCCCCCCAGAAAGCCTTCTTAGGTACCTTGAGATGCACACAAGTAATGCTCTCCTCCTCCTTTCCTTTCATAATTCATTTCTGGGCCACAGGTCACACGCTGGCATTTCATCCCAGATGACTCTGGGATGCAGGCCACTCAAAACAATCATTTCTCCTTTGGCAGATACATCAGCAGTCAGCCAGCCTGTCTCTCACCCTTAAGGTCTTACGTGGTGGGAGTTAGATACTAGACTCCTGTGTCTGCCAACTGCAGGGGGCATATGCCATGCTCTCTAGACGGTACCATCAAAATCCTTCTCATTTTGAGGTAAGATGCAGGCGCCCCCATACTTCCTCCCTGAGTATATAGGTAGGGGTGTGTGTGTAAGAGAGAAACCGGAGAACAACAGAAGCTCTCTCTCAAAACCCTGCCTCCATCTTCACTCTGGCAAAGTCCAGCTGTTACCCGCTTATGCCCTTGATATGCACAAGCTCTCCTTTTCAGTTCTGTGGATGATCAGCATCGCTTTTGCCTATTCTTGCTTCAGGTGAAACTTCTAACCTTCTGGTACAAGTATATCATCCACCAATGATACTAACTGATAGATACACAGCCTTGGGTCAGAGCAAAAGTATAGGTGATCCAACAAGATTGACTCGTTAGCAAGAAACAGTAGATAAAGAAGAAATAGGAAGACAGAAAATGAGGGCAGCAACAAATAGAGAGCTGAAAGTAATGAGTCAGAACCCCTGGCCCCAAGCCCGGCGCTGGCTGCTCCCAGGCTCCCTCCCTGAAGCCGCCCAGTTTGCCTGGTCAGACCTGGTCTGCCTGGCCTGTCTCCTGGTTCCTGTGGATGTGCGCCATCTAAAGGGCCTTGAAGGGAGATCTGTGATCGTGGTCCCTCCAAACGCCATTACTCAGTAGATGGATTAGAAAAATGTCAATAAGAATATCAATATTCATAAATGTGGTTTCTGTTTCTGTCTAGGCTTAAGATGGTCCATGAGGCAAGTTGGATGCTACCACTTCCAAAATTTAGTAAGGAAAAAAGGAACTAATCTTATTATAATATTTGAGTTGGAAATATGCTATTAATACTAGCACAAGGAATTCTAAAAATGTTAATATTTTAACCCCCGTATCTGATAACGTCTATGTGCTTGCTTGGAATTACTACAATGATAACAATAAGAATATACACGCACATATACATATACATGTAAATAAATACATAAAGTGTGTGTATATATATATATATATATATATGTGGACATATATATACACTTTTTTCAGAGTGTATAGTATATAGAGTTATTACAAACTTGATTGAGTGCTTACCTGAAGAGCTGGTGGTGTTTCTGGATTTTTAGTTAATTCTTTAAGATCATTAACTTTGGAATGAAGTTCTTCTAATCTCAATGCTCTCTTTTTAACTTCAGACTGCAAAATAAAAGACAAAGGGGAAAAACATAACTAATCAAAACACTGACATGTTATACTTGGCATTTAATAATTTCAAGCATTAACTCTGTCAAAAAGCCCCAACTTTAACCCAGGGTAAAAAAAGCAAAACAAAACAAAAAACAAAAAACTAAAACTAAAACTCTGCTTCATTTTCTGAGGACTCTCATTATTTGTGAACGTGTAAAAATGTCACCATTAACATTCACTGGGAATGTGAGGGAGTATGCAGAACTTTCTTTCTTCCTACTCTCTTTAATTGGAAAAAAATGCTCCCGGAAAAAATTAAACATTAACCGAAAGTCTTGAGTCAGCGGGGATTTTCAACAGACTAACTGTCGTTTATTTATTAGCATTAATATCATTGGCTACTATGGCAGCCTTAAAGTCTTGAGAAAGCATTTCAAAACAAATACACATCAGGAGTGACTCTTAATTACTGTAGACTATATGTAATATAGAAGAAATATTTCAAATAGAAATTTAAAGGGTGGTTAAATAGAAATCAGGTTCATTAGGAAATTGACATCTAACATTTTGACTTTTGTCTTCTTTTTTTTTTTGGCACCAACACTAACACAAGAAGAAGAAAGAATAATCAATCATTATGGAACAAATTAGGTGCTTGGAAACTTCATTAGTTATCTGGGCCCATGAAGGAACATTTTTTTTTTTAACATCTTTATTGGAGTATAAGTGCTTTACAATGGTGTGTTAGTTGCTGCTGTATAACAAAGTGAATCCGCTACACATATACACATACCCCCATATCCCCTCCCTCTTGCGTCTCCCTCCCACCCTCCCTATCCCACCCCTCCAGGTGGTCACAAAGCACCGAGCTGATCTCTCTGTTCTCTGTGGCTGCTCCACGAAGGAACACTTTAATAAAATATCCCTCTCAACTTAAATGTGGTATTTTGGTGCTTTGTAGACACTAACAAACTCCTGATGCCTTCAATCTAGAAAGTGATTTACTTGCCCAGTAAGAATTAATGAATTGCCTGCCAGGCCCACTGGCCTTCCCCAGAAGCAGCCTGGGCAATTAAGGAGTCACCCCTATGCAGCTAAGCTTCATTTCCTGCACCGCAGCAGCAATGACACTGCTGGGCACCAGGCTGAATCCAGCTCTCTGATTTTAGTAGCTGGTGCATCACAGAGCATAGCATAAAAAACCCATCTCTGTGAGTGACTGAACCTGGACATAATGAACGTGGCTGAGGCCCACTGGCTCCCTGGATCCCAGAGGTCAGTAGTAGGTGTATCCTCCAGGCTGGCTGAACAGCTGGCCCTGATCTGTAGCATTTACCACCGTTTTGAGCTACAGCATGATGTCACAGAACACGGAGCTGGAAGCACCATACAGGCGTACACGTTCTATAGTATTTCCATCATATGGATATAATAAGTGTCAATAACTCAAGAGCCAGATAACAGTAATTGTCAAATAATAATTAGGAAGTGACAAGTTTGGGGAATTCATTACTTTCATTTTTAATACAACTTAATGGTACAGTTATTTACAATTTAATTTTTAATAATGGTCGTGTTTATCACTGGCTCACAAAATTCCTGAAAACGTAGTGACTTTTGTGAGCTGGTACAAGCTGTGCTCCAGTACGCACCACTGTTTGAGCTGTTATGTTAATTTAACATCAAAGGTAACAACTAAAGAGACTGTGGGATCCCTCTCCTGACTGTACTTTTGGTCTGGATAATTTCCTCTACTTCTGTTTGCTCTTAGAAATAGGAACAATCTATAGAATGTTCTTTGGGTAAATACAGCCGATAACTTAGGCAATACAGATGATTCAACCACATTTCATTCAGACTGCAGTCGTTCTTTCATGTGTCTGTCATGTTCCACACATGTGCCAGGCCCAGCACTGGGCCCTGGAGCACAGGATGTGAACAGTCTCTCCCCTCACCAAGGGCACAGTCAGCCCCATGCTTTGTGAAACGGGTTACCTCTGCTCACTCTACTTCCCCTTACCCTACTTCATTTTTCATCATAGCCCAATTACTGCTTGACATTTTACATATGATATACATTGTAATGTAAATAACATAAATACCATAAGAGTAGTGACTTTGTCTGTTTTACTATTAAATTCTCAGTGCCCAAAACAGTGCCTGCCACATTTTAGGTGCTCATTGGGAATTTGATGAGCAGATGAATAAATGAATGCAAGAAATGGGAGTTTAAAAGAGGAATTTAAAATAAATTGGCCACTAGAACTTTAAAAGCCCACTTTCCGTGGGAATCTGTGACCCTCCAACCTCCAGTTTTCTTCCACTTCTGCAAAGGCAGTGGAAGAATCCAGCACCTAACTTAAGTGCTCAGGACCCGTGGTAAGTACTCAGTAAACATTTTGTTTGAATGAGGAAAAAATAGACACTAAATATCATTAGATTGCAAACATTTTCAATTTGGTTTTCCGATAGGAAGGTGCCGTAATCTCAGATGAATGGGACAAATTGTAGATTTTGTGAATCTTTACTTTTCTACTAATACTTTAAGAGCCCCAACTAAGAAATGATAAAAATGCAAAAAAGAAAACATCCCTCTTGGGCTTCCCTGGTGGCGCAGTGGTTGGGAGTCTGCCTGCCAATGCAGGGGACATGGGTTCGAGCCCTGGTCTGGGAAGATCCCACATGCCGCAGAGCGGCTGGGCCCGTGAGCCACAACTACTGAGCCTGCGCGTCTGGAGCCTGTGCTCCACAACAAGAGAGGCCGCGACGGTGAGAGGCCCGCGCACCGCGATGAAGAGTGGCCCCCACTTGCTGCAACTAGAGAAAGCCCTCGCACAGAAACGAAGACCCAACACACCCATAAATAAATAAATAAATTAAATAAAATTTAAAAAAAAAAGAAAACATCCCTCTTATCCATAGCCTAATCAACTTTCAAGTAAACAGCAAAAGACAGTAAAGAGTTTTATTACACTTATTATGTGCCTTGAAAGGAAGAATGAACTTTACTTTTTTTTTTCCAGTGGTTTGTTTTCTTTCTTTCTTTTTTTTAAATTGAAGTATAGTTGATTTACAACATGGTGTTAGTTTCAAGTATACAGAAAAGTGATTCAGTTATACACAAATATATATCTATTTTTTCCAGATTCTTTTCCCTTATAGGTTATTACAAAATATTGAGTATAGTATGTGTCTTAAAAGGAAGAATGAGCTTTAAAAAAAAAGACACAATTTTTTATACTCTGGTCAATGATGTACCACAAGCTCACATATGAAGGTAAAGTCATTTTACCTCAAATTCTTTCAGGAATTCTTCTGCTTTGAGGCTGTTATTCAGGTTGCTGATGCTTTTGGTCAGCTGTGGAACAGAATTGTTTGCCCATCCGTCGATCTCATCTTTACTCGTAAGTACATCATCCCAAATGGACAGGCCTACTCTCAGCCTGTCCATGTTTTCCTCAATTTTCTCTGATATCTGGGATAGAAAAGAGAGGCCATATCATTAAATCTGAGGCTTTCAGATGCTCTTTGCCCATCGAAGTATTAAATATGTCAATGCTTCTTTCATATTCTGACTGAAAAACAAAGTTTTACAAAAATTATTATAATCTAATTAGTGCTCCTGGCTCAAGTGAATGCTAACCATTACATAAAGTATTTCTGTCATTAGGAGAGTTGATTGAATTTTGATTTTCATCTGTAAATTGGAAAATAATAACAGGTCTATTGCAGTCTACAATAATATAACTCACTCTAAGGTTTAATTTTACAGGATAGGAGTCTAGCTAGGGCAGTACTGTATTTATTTTTGAAAATGACACAATAAGCCCTTTTATTTGTAATGCTGAGATACAAAAATGTGCATAATTAGACTTGGACATATTTATAGAATAAGTAAATGCACAGGAGAACAACCTACTCTGCATGGTTAAAGTATTATTAGTATTACTGTTTAACAATCTTCCCATAATAAGAATACCATTTTAAAAGTGGAGGCAGATAAGGTTTTCTGAAGTCCCCAAATTATTTGATTATAATATGCAAACATCAATATCTAACTTCAGCAATTTAGCTTAAGTCAGGGAATCTACTGTAGGCTAAACTTCTGAACCTAAATATTGATAACAGGGGAGTGACAGAATCACAGGAATTATGAGCTGGAAAACAATGTAAAATATGTATGGATTGAGAGGTAGAGTTTCAGAGAGATCGAGTGACTTGTTGTATGGGCACATAGCTAGCAAATGACAGAGCAAGAACTAAAAGCCAAGGATATAAACTACAAGTCCAATGCTTTTCAATGCACAATTATAGTCTCATTACTTTAAATTATTATCCATTATTGTTTAATATTCTGGAATATGTTTATCAATTATTCTTCTATTTTATCCATGATCCCAAGGTTTGGAAAAGAAAAACATTTAGAGTTATAAATATGTTATGATTGAAGCTATCAAATGAAATTCTAGAAAATCTGCCAATTTAACAAAATAAAGCAAATAATGTTTAACTATTTCTAAATTGTATGTGAACACTATTTTTTTTAGAGTATCATTTTGAATTTAGCATTAAAAGTTAAAAAAGGAAGTCACATTCCTGAATAATCCTTGCCCAAAAATGTGACTGAGAAATGTGAATATGTAAACTATTCATAGAATCCCAGGTGATGAGCTTACATCCAGCCATTTGTCCACAGTGCTTTCCATGTCTGTTTTCACCAAGAAGAAATCACCACTGTGAATTTTCTTCAGCTCAGACAACAACTGTTTTCCTTTACTGGTAAAATCATCCAATTCTTTCTGTTTATTACACATTTCATTCTTGGCAGTTGCATGCTATGGACATAAATGTTTCCTTAATTAATAAAACAACCAGAGATATGTCAAGAATTTATAACCATTTGCCTCTAAGAAATTTAATTCATGGTTGACCTTATGCAGAAACCACTGGTAATAATGAACTATACAGATATATATAATTTTCTCGAATTGCTAGAATCCCAGGATATAAGTATTCCTGAAAAAAAAAGGTTGGGGCTTCCCTGGTGGCGCAGTGGTTGAGAGTCTGCCTGCCAATGCAGGGGACACGGATTCAAGCCCTGGTCTGGGATGATCCCACATGCCGCGGAGCAACTAGGCCCGTGGGCCACAATTACTGAGCCTGCGCGTCTGGAGCCTGTGCTCCGCAACAAGAGAGGCCGCGATAATGAGAGGCCCGCGCACCGTGATGAAGAGTGGCCCCCACTTGCCACAACTAGAGAAAGCCCTCGCACAGAAACGAAGACCCAACACAGCCATAAATAAATTAATTAATTAATTAAAAAAAAAAAAAAAAAGGTTGAGCTTGTCAGCATGAATTAGCTATATCTAAATATACTGACAAGAGTTTTATAGAGAATGCATTATGAGTAAAAACAAATCTACTAACAAAGTCTAATAAAATAAATACATCTTGAATTATTACCTTTGATAAAGCCCACTTAAGGTCCTCCTGATCTTTTACAGTAGTTCTGGTTACAATCACATTGCTGGCATTTTCTAGGACTTTAGTAACAGCTGACTTCAAATTCTGATACTCTCTCATTAAGTCAATAAGTCCACAGCATAGACCCTGGCTGTAATGATTAAGAAAATACATCATTTATTGTCACATATCAGGATAAGGAAGAGTTCCCCCACGATTGGACCTGATATATAACTACATAAGGGTACTCTGATAAATGCTGGAATCAAGGGAAAACCTATTTCCACCTACTGGTGTCAAAAGCATTCTGGTGTCAAAAGCAATCTGACTTAACCCTAATGTCCAAAATGTTCTCCATGAATGAAGAATCCACCTAGTCATTAAAACAAAATCTGTTAAATTTTTAAAAAAATTATCTGTGATTTAATTACTTCATAGTATGTGAGTTGAGGGGAAGGAAACCCACTCCTCCCAAAAAACCCCAAAAAACAAAACAAACAAAAAATACTGCTCAATAATTAAAGTACAGGGACTTCCCTGGTGGTACAGTGGTTAAGAATCCACCTGCCAATGCAGGGGACACAGGTTTGAGCCCTGGTCCGGGAAGATCCCACATGCCGCAGAACAACTAAGCCCGCAAGCCACAACTACTGAGCCCATGTGCCACGACTACTGAAGCCCACGTGCCACAACTACTGAAGCCCATGCGCCTAGAGCCTGTGCTCCGCAATAGGAGAAGCCACTGCAATGAGAAGCCCGCGTACCACAGCGAAGAATAGCCCCTGCTCACCGCAACTAGAGAAAGCCCATGCACAGCAACAAAGACCCAACATAGCCAAAAATAAATAAATAAATAAATTTATTTTTAAAAAAAAATTAAAGTACATATGAGATTTTCTTTTCCATTTCAAGAACACAAATTTTCATTAAATATGAATCCCCCAAGAATCGTCAAAATATAAGATAGTTTTTGTTCATAAGAGTAAAATGCCTTTGAGCAAACAATTCTTCATCCAGAAATTTTTCAAAAGAAAGAGGTGTGCACTAAGATTTGGGTAAAATTATATCCTTCACACCATTATTTGTAATAGGAGAAAACTTAGAAATAACCTAAATGTTAAAAATAGGCCAATAAGTGAATAAATTGTGATACATTCTTATGATTGAATACTGTGCAACCTATAACAAATCACAATTTAGGAGAATATTTAATAACATGGAATAAAGTTTTTGCAATATGGTTAAATTTTTAAAAGCCTATATTAGTAGTCAACAGTATATAATAAAAAGCTTATGTATACATAAAAAATTAAATATGAATGTTACAGATGCTTTATTTGTAGTCCCCCAAACTGGAAAGATCCCAAATATCCATCAGTTGGTGAATGGATCAACTGTGGTACACCTAGTAAATGGAATGTCATTCAGCTATAAAACTAGATTGGACTCTGTGGATACATATCACAATGTGCATTGAGCTAAGTAAAAGAGGTATTTAACCAAGTGTAGTAAAAACTTACGTATACACCAAAAAATGAACATGAGTGTTTAGATATGCTTTATTTACAATTGTCCAGACTGGAAAGAACCCATTTATGTGTGATTCTGAAAAAGATGATACTACAGAGACAGAAAAATGATCAGTGGTTGCCAAGGATCGGGAGTGAGGGGAGGGATTGATGACAGTGAGACATAAGGGAATTTTTTCAGGTGGTAGAACTGTTACTGTGAAATTTGATAGTTGTGATATTTACACAACTGCATGAGTTTGTTAAACTTCTACAGTTTAAGGGTATACACTTAAAAGGGTGAATTTTACTGTATGTAAAACATACCTCAATTACAAACAAATACAACAAAATGAAAAAGAAAATCAGGGGTTAAGACTCTCCTGGTGGCACTTTGTAACTGTTGACAACTCTGGATTTTAAGCATCAAATTTTGTATGTAATTGTTATCTCAAGACAACTTCCTCAACAAAGTTCTGTAGGACTAAATTTTTAACATTACTAAATAGACACAGAATACCTAAGTTGGCAAAAGATATTAAACTCTTGATCACACCAACGCAAATCAACAGGCAATGGCCCAATGTCATAAATTAAGTAGAAAGTTAAAAACAAAAACTGAGAAGTTTTTTACTTACTTTTCATGAATTAGTTTTTTGGTGTCATCCCAGGTAACCTCTAAGCGGTTTATCTCCCTGTCGACTTCAGGTGCAAAGACTACATCTTTCTGAGCAATTTGCTTAGCTTTGTCTTTCAACCAACATAGTTCATGCTCATGAGAATTCAATTCATCTTCTAACTGATTGAAAACTCTCAACCTGCAAATTAAAATGTTATTTTATCATTAATTTACTAAAGGTAGTGAACTAGTATTTCCTTTCCATAAAGCATGCGTATTGGTAGCTAGAAAAGCTTTTAACACAGCAATTCATGTATATCAACAGATAAAGATGTTTTTAAAGTTAACTTTGCATAATTCAGACTGTACCTTAGAAAACATTTTAAGTCATTCTTACTATTCACCTTCAAATTGCTATTAAGTTTGTATTCTCTTTCTATTTTGCTTTGGTGGTATAAGAATTTTGACTAGGGCCGACATTGGAGGTAAAGTAGGTGAGTATTTATCGCAAGGTCATTGGTAAGAAATTCTTCTGGGGACTTCCCTGGTGGCGCAGTGGTTAAGAATCTGCCTGCCAATGCAGGGGACACGGGTTCAAGCCCTGGTCTGGGAAGATCCCACATGCCATGGAGCAACTAAGCCTGTGTGTCACAACTACTGAGCCTGCGCTCTAGAGCCCATGAGCCACAACTACTGAGCCCACGAGCCACAACTACTAAAGCCCGCATGCCTAGAGCCTGTGCTCCGCAACAGGAGAAGCTACCGCAATGAGAAGCCCGCGCACCGCAACGAAGAGTAGCCCCCGCTCTCCGAAACCAGAGAAAGCCCGCGCGCAGCAATGAAGACCCAACACAGCCAAAAATAAAAATAAATAAAAAAGAAATAAAAAAAAAAAAAGAAATTCTTCTGTGCCCTGAAGTTCAACTCATATTAATAGTAATATTTAAAAATAAAACTTTACCTACTTTTTGAAAAGATTACCACTAGAAAATGATCATGGGTTATTTTGGTCCTTAATATATTAATATTTGAGTATTTGTAAAAAAAGTGGTCACAAAGAGGCAGCCACTGACTCTTCTAGTTCTTGCATTTTGGTATAGTGCTGACTATACACATTATCCCATTTAATTCCCAAAGCAAAGCGGCCAGGAGCAGGCATTATCAAAATATCTCCATTTTATAAGAAGAGAGGTGATTTGCTCAAGGTCACCCAGTAACACATGAGTATGGTATGACTGGGATTTAATGATCAATCGATTCCAGGCAACATTTTCCGTAGCCTCTGTACAACCTTGGTGAGTTCAGCGTTGTGGGTACTGACGTGGCTCTCGAGCCCAGCCCAGGCCTCCTCCAGCAATTTTAGGATCTCCTGGTCTGCTGGAACTGAGCCTCCGAGGAAGGGCCACGCAGCACCAATCCTACCGCTTATTTCCTGGGTGAGTCATTTGCTCCTTTGCCACACTTGGCTCCTCCTTCTACCCTTACTCTGGAGGCCATTTTTCCTTCCCAAATTTTATTCCCTTTTGTAAATTTATTGCTAAACTAGTCAGATAGCTTATTGCCCATGAGGCATATAACCTCAGGAGGCATTATCACCTAACCAAAGCCTTAGCTTGATGTTTGATTCTGGTTAAAAGGAAGCAAATGGCAATGACTGTGGCAGGGTCAATATAATCTTTATCCATTATGGGCGCCTTAGCATGAACGCATTTCTGCTGTTTCTTTGCCCCCTGAAAAATGGAAGAGAAAGCAATGCTGAGAAGATGAGTGGGGAGAAGTTCTACTGAGAAGGAAAAAGAAGGTTGAAAAGACCGCTATAGTAAAAAATTACTTCTCAAATTTACTGCAGAAAAATACCTTTGACCGCTTAGCTTCTCTGTTAATCTCACCTGACAAAACCCCGACTTTGCTTAAACCCACTTCTCTGCATTCTCCACACCTCTAAGCAAACAGGTAAAAGTAGTGGGGGAGAACCACTTTGCCAGGCTGTTTGGGTCCCCTTCAAGTGAATGAATACAAATCTCAAATGGCAGCTTATTACTTACCAAGCACCGGAGGCTTCATTCCCATTTCTCCCTACGTTTTCTCCCAACAACTTCCCGTCACTCACTCTCAACTAAAGACCTCACTCCAGTCCTTTCTGAGAGGCTAGAAGCCCCCGGGAAAAATTACTTCATATTTTCCACCAGAGATACAAATCTACTTCACTTTCTTTCTCCTCTGCCTTTCATTCTTGTTACAGAAGATGAGTCCCTTCTTCTATCAGTTAAAAACTGCTTAAAAATAGATGACATGATCAATATACTCTATTGTAAATAGAGTGGCTTATACATAGCTCTTAGGAAAGTCCTTAAGGAAAACAAGGAAATTTTAATACTTCTTAAGTGTTAAAATAGTCATGAATTTTATCCTCAAAATATTTTTTTTTGGCCACAAGGCATGTGGGATCTCAGTTCCCCGACCAGGGATCGAACCCGTGCCCCTGCAATGGAAGCACAGAGTCTTAACCACTGGACCGCCAGGGAAGTCCCCTCAAAATATTTTTAAAATAAGTAGCTAAATCTGGTACTATTATAGTTTTGCACAAGAGTTCATTCCAGACCAAATAAAAAGTACACGAGACCACCGGCTTCCACGCAGTTTCCATTCACCTCTGTTGAAGCGCTTGGCGGGTTAGTTCTTTCAGCCGCTCTCTGTCAGTCCTTTCTTCGATGTCCTCGATGCTTTTCAGCAGCTCCTCTTTCTGCTCTTGGAAGGCTTTCTTCAATACCGCCAGGGCGTCTGCCTCACTCTGCTTGGTTCCCAGAAGGTTCTGGATCCTCTCTAATTCAAAGCAGAGATGATCAGCTGTAGTTCTGCAGGAAGTCCTCTGCTCAGAACTTCCACTTTTGAGATGGTATTGGGCTTTGGTAAGAAGGCCATCAAGACTGATGGCAGTAGATTCTAATGTTTTCACATCTCGGATAGCATCCTTGAGGTCCCTTTCTAATAAGTCAGACTGTTTCTTATTCATACTGTGGGTTGCTTCCACTGTTTGCCTCAGCCGGTGGAGAACCTCTGACAGAGAGGCATGGCCCTGCAGGAATTCGGCCAAGTGGGACAGGGCAAGCTGCCGCCTCTCCACGACCTGGCTAGCCTCCTCAAACAGCTGGTAGCAGTCCTCCGCTTTGCCCTGCAGGAGGTGAAGGTCCTCAGCGCGGCCCAGAGCACCCAGCTTCGCTAGGTGACCCTGCAGACTCTGCAATTCTCCCTTTTTGCTCTCTACTTCTGCTGCATGGTCCTGGAAGAGGAGAGAGTTAGTTATTGATTCCCCAGATACACTGTTTTACCGACACAGGTATCGTCAGGATTTGTGATGTCAAGATACATTTTAAATGCAGTGGATGGCATAAAGGTCAACTATGGAGAATCTTGTAGAAACATTTTAAAAATTTCTTTTGTTTTGCTTTGTTTATCTACATATTTCACATAAAGCATAACTCTCATTTGGAACTAATTCATTCCATGGAAAATAATTTCTTTGTGGATAGAAATAGTTAAAAGAAATTACAGATATATATAATTATATACATATGTGTGTGTATACATACATCATACATATACATATATATCTTTTAAAATCTTCCAAATATTCAATTTCTTTTAACTATACATATGCCTACAATATAACTAAAATATATAGAGAATTAGTTCTATTTTAGAATTAATTTTAATTTAGAATTATTAATGTATGGAATTAGCTCTATTATATATAATGCATGTTATATATTTACATTGTAAATATTATATTAATTTATTTATATACAAATTATAATATTTATATATTAGAGCTAAGCTCTATTATATATAATACATATATTTATATTTTACCTATTATAATAATTTATTTATATACAAATTACAATATTTATGTATATATTAGAGCTAATTTTAACAGTTTGTAGGGAAGGAGTGTAAGGGACAGATGAACATTAACACCTGTTCAGAGGTAGTGAATAAGGCAGGTAGAAACCTGCACAAGTTTTAGCTGCCTTCTTTTTAAACAGATGTAGATTAACCAGGGTGAGCCTATTGTACAGGAAATTTGGCTAGCTCTCAGTAAATCTGGCTTAAAATCTAGCAGAGATTTACCAACGATCTCAGCATGGTTCCCATTAAAGACAAATCATCATCTGTCTTGATCTTGACCACAGTGGCCTGAATATTCTCTTCAGCTTGACTACTAAACTTTTGAGGGCTTCTTTGAGCATTTATGGTAGAAAATTTACAAATCCACTGTCTGCCCCTTTGCTATGTAAATTTTTTTAAAACCTCTGGCCAGCTTCACAACTCAGAATATCTTTCCCAAGGACAGGGGAGTCATCCCTTTGAAATGTAGGTCATCAAGTAAAACAGCATCCCTGACTCACTACAGGAATATATGACAAAGTACTTTTCCTTTGGGTAAAGCTAATTAGCAAACCCAGCACAGAGTCAGCACTCAATAAATATTAAGTGTTTTATTATTAAATATTGTTATAAGCTTCCTATGTAGCTTATCTCCGACTATCCCAATACTTGATGGTCAGTATCTGATTTTTTAAATGTTTTATTTTTTGATGCCTGGATAGATATTATGTATAAATTATAAATAAGGAAAATAAATCATAAATTTTAAATAACTTTCAGGCTAAAGAGTAATTCAGAAAAACTCTATCATTAAAGCATTGGAATTCAGTAGTAGTTTTCAGCATTGGAACAAAGCGAACGAAGCTAAAAAAAGGAACATTCTTATCACTTCACCCTACAAATCATTTGCTCCACTTTGAAGGAACAGTGTCTTAAGGTGGTTGCCTGTTTTATCTGAAGTAGCTTTATCTGTTTAATTTGTCTGTATAACACATTGCCTGGACCCATATGCTCAATTATTTAAACATTTGCATATTAATAAGAAGTTAAATTGCTGTCAAGTGTTTTTTTTTTTAATGTTGCATTCCTTTATAATTCAAGAGCTCTCTCTTATAAATAAATTCTTCAATCTTAAAAGAATGCACTTTACCTTGTGTCGAGTACGAGCTGCTTGATGGTCCATTATGCTTATCTCAGAAGTCATCTGTAATTCACTGAGGAACAGCTTAATCCAGACAGAAAAGGAAAGCAGCAGTTCATCAAATTGCTGGTGTTCAGCGACCACAGACTGAAGAAAGTTAATCCTAGGTACAGAAAGGTGTTGAAGTTAAAATGCCCCACAGCTGGACAGAAAGAATGATGATACGTTTTTTGAAATAAGCTTAACCAAGGGCAAAAGCAGTGTTGTCATACACGGACAGACCGGAACTCTTGATGTTTTCTACTTCTCAAACCCCGTTTCTCTCACACTTTTCCTGTCTCAGTTAATGTGACCGCCATCCACCCAGATGGTCCTACGGGTCACCCTTCATCCCTCCATTTCTTTACCACCACATCTGATCTACTCTGATCCTGTTAGCGCCCCCATCACGGCACGTTCTTTGCTCTCCTCTCCGCTTCTACACTCTGGTCTAACTCTCTTCATCTGTCGCCTTGCCTCCAACTGCTGCCACACTGGCCTCCTTCCTGCCACCGTGGCCTCCCTTCAATCCACGTTGTAGGTAAAAGCCAGAAATGACCTTAATGTAATCAGAACATTCTCTGCCAAGCTTAGACACAGGGGCAATTTCCTGTTGCACATAGGAAGGCAAAACTCCAAAACTCCTTACTGTGGTCTACGAAGGATCCCACGTAATCAACTCCTGTGCCCTCATCTGATACAGAGAGGCCTCACACTGCCACTCATCTCTGTTTCCTCAGTATCCCAGCTCACTACTGTCTTAGAGACTTTTGGCTCCCTCTGCCTGTATCCTTTGCCCCCAAAGTACCATGAATCTGCTTCCTACACAGCATCTGGATCTTAATAGATGTCACGTCCCCTGAGATGTGGCTTGGCCACCCAATCTACGGTCCCTGACATATAACCCTATTTTATTGTTTTCATATTACTGAACATCACCGGAAACAGTCTTGTTCACTCATTTGATTAATGATACATGTATCCTCTCCCTCACTGAATAAGAGACTGGACTTTACTTGCTTTGCTTACTGCTATATCCTTAGTGCCAAAAATGGTGCCTGGGATATGGTCAGGGATCAATCACTGCTTGTGTAATAAATTAGATGGATAAACAATAGGTGATCTGAGGTCAGAATCCAAAGCTGGCATTAAGAATAATACCTTAATCAAATATTAATATTTGTTACAATGGCTCATATCCAAAGTTCAACTTTTTAAATAGACTTTCATGTTTTAATCCTTACAAAACCTTCTACACATTATCTTTACAAGCATATATTATATTTTGAATGCTTTTATACATTTGTATCATTTAAAAACCCTTTCCTTTCCCTCTGGGAGACAGGCAGAAGGCAGATCCTCCTCTATTTTACAAAAAATTACTCATCTTTCAAGAGTTTGGCACCAAAGCCTTTTGTCAGCCTTTCATGAACCCATTCAAATGTCCTTTCTTTTTGTTCCCATAATATCCTGTGCTCACCTCTCATTGGATTTCTTGTTATTCCCATGCTGATCTCTAAAATACTTGAGGTCAGGTTTTATTTATTTTTACGGTTTCAATTTCTGATATCGTGCCTTGTACTCAACAGGTACCCAATAAACATTTGCTAATTGAATAAATGAATGAATAGACAATGGAACAAATACAGGTTCCACAGAGGTAAACAGCAGAACTCTGTTTACTGTTGCTAACCCCAGCACTCAGAAGAGTGCACTACTCATTGTAAAAACTCAGTATTTGCTGAATAAATAAATTAAAAATTGACTAGAAAGGTTAAATGCCTTATTCAAGATTACATGGGTATTCAGTACCAATTTAAGTCAAAATTTTGTCTTCTGGCATCTTAGAAAGGTATAAATGTCAATTGTTAATCATCTAGTCAATTAACATTTAATCCATTTTTGTCTCCTTTTAATATAATAATAATTTCCCTGCTCTCCCACTAAGATCTATATAGGAATGAAATGGGAAAAAAAATACATATCCTCTGTTGAGAAATATCATGTGAGGCAAAATTTTAATTACCTTTTTTCTCCTGTACATAAACAGCTTGGACAGTAATAATACAAACCCGAGTAATCCTATGCTCTTCAATATTGTTCAGCTAATTTGATCATTTGCCCTGATTGCAAGACTAAAATTTTGAATTGAGGTTCATTAGAAATACTAATTACTAAGCACTTTGATTTTTTAAATGACAAATAAAGTAGTTTTCTTCCCTTCTAGAATTATGTCCTGAATAACTGGGTTAAATAAAAGTAAACAAAGCTAGGCTTTCTTAATTTATATGCTCACCATTTAAAAAAATGAACAATACTAGAAGCTTTTTTTTGAAACCAAACCTTTTGCTAATTATCTGAGGCAGATCTCTCCATCTCTCATCCAGATGCTCCAAATGTAGTTTCATCATTTTCACATCATCTTTGGAGGCCACTGAGAATAGGGATTCCTTTAGTTGCAATAGGTTGCTGTAGTTTGAGGCCTGGGATACAATTTCATTTTGCAGCCCCTGAGAAAAAACAGAAAGGATTACAGATCTCATCCCAATGAGACTGACCAGGAAGGACCACGTGACACAGGGGGTTGCTATCCAAAGGCTTTGTGTTCTTGCAAAACGGAGGTCATTGGGACCAGGCTAAAAAGGGTTTTTATCCCTTGATTTAGAAATGGATCTACTTGACCTCTAATGCAACATTAAAAATGCTTCTGAAACCTGAATTAGTTTCCCAGTGCCTGGGTTATATTAAGTTAGGCAAATTTAGAAGCTGTAGAATTTCTTTCAGAATAAAGAAACTGAGTAGGTGAAAAGAATCAAAGAAAAACTGTTGCTGAAGAAAAACAAAGCATATCTAACAATGACAGAGGTATAATTCTAGGTACTGGGAACACAGTGTGTCTCTCTGTTTAGAGACTACATTAGGCCAAACCAGGGAACTTAAAGGGTCTTCATTTTACTTTCGTGCAACAGAACTACTTATTTTTAAGTCAGGCAATGAATCTCTTAGGTGATGTGAGTGGTGCATAAAAGCTGTGGTTCCTACCTAATAAGAGATAAAAGATAAGCACTATATAGATAGTGGTAGCACGGCACATAGCTGATGCTTGTCAAAATGTTTTCTTTCCCCTCCCTAGTGAGGCCACATGTGTGATACAAGCAAAATTGCTACAGGTATTAGAGGAAGGAGTACACAGTCTATGGACAACAGGAAAGACCTCAAAGCAGAACCAGGACTTAACGCTGAGCAGGATGAAGACACAGGCCAGGAGGTGGGAACGTACAAGGAATGTTCAGACCATGGTAGGGAGGCAGCTTGGCTGACACAGTGCCTGGATGGGGGCCAGTCTTGGTCCTCTAATTTGTACAGCACTGTTTTCCACACAGAGACATGTAGGAATACAGTTGTATTTTGTTTATCTATTTATTTACTTATTTACTTATTTATTTATGGCTGCTTTGAGTCTTTGTTGCTGCGCGTGGGCTTTCTCTAGTTGTGGTGAGCGGGGGCTACTCTTCGTTGCGGTGCGCAGGCTTCTCATTGCGGTGGCTTCTCTTGTTGCGAAGCATGGGCTCGAGGTATGCGAGCTTCCACAGTTGTGGCTCACGGGCTCTAGAGTGCAGGCTCAGTAGTTGTGGCACATGGGCTTAGGTGCTCCGCGGCATGTGGGATCTTCCTGGACCAGGGCTCGAACCCGTGTCCCCTGCATTGGCAGGCGGATTCTTAACCACTGCACCACCAGGGAAGTCCAGGAATACAGTTTTATATAGGCAGATATCTTTGTATCATTTTTAAGAAAAGGAGCTATGACTTCCCTTCTTAGAACAGCTCACATTGCATTTATAAGAAGATAAACACTGGATTGTGGACTGAGCATTGCCCTTTATCCTCAGGCAGGACAGTCACTGGAGGTTTCTGAGCAGGGACTTTTTGGGAGATTAATGCAGAACATTGGTGTTTAATAAACTAGAAAGGCAGGAGAACCAAGAGCGTGAGAAACCCTCAAAGTCAAGGTAGGAGAACATGTGAAGATGGGGGAATAGGATCAGATGCTACAGACATGCTCTGATGGAGTTTTTAGAGAAGCAATTACGAAAAGTAAAAGAACTTAGTTTCCTCTTAAACATTTTGTAAAAGGTGATGGGAGAAAGTTGGGGTGTAAATCTGTTACACAATAAATATCTTTTGTGAAGCAGTATTGCCTGTTGAATTTTCTGGCACAGATAGCATCGCTTAAAGCAAGTCATTAATCTCCAGAAATCAGTAACATTGTCTGTAGTTTCAGTAATACTTAAAGATTATTTTAAGTATAAAAAGTTGGCTTCTTCAAGAATGTAATAAGCTAGTATTCTTTGTCTTTCTATCTTCTGCATTTGTGCTTATTCATTTTTTGGTGTCTTGCTTGAAAATAATCATTACTGTGACTTTTTTATTACCAAAAATTCATACAAATGCAAAAGTAGAAGGAATACAGCTATTACTCAACTTCAAAAATTATTCACTGATGGTCAACCTTGTTTCATCTATGTTTCTACCCATTTCGCCTTCAACTCCTCTGCCAGATAATTTGTATTCAAGTGCCAGACATTATGTTACAGGATTTTCTAATACATCATGGAAACTGATCATCACAAAGTTCACCATGACTTTGTCTTTCAGGTCAGGGCTGCTCTTCTTTGCAGGATCATGAAATGAAAACAAGAAGTTAAGTTGCAGAAAGGATTTCATACTTGATTTTGTTTTACAATGCAACCATAACAAAGAGCATTTCATTTTCCTCCCACTTCCTTGAACTTGCCTGTATTAATTGAAGTTCATTCTCCACCTTGACTCTGTCTGCAGAAATGTTGGCTTCTGGGGAACTGGCTATAGCTTCACATCGCTCTAACCAAGTCAAAAAGGTAGATAGTTCTTTCTCTAGCCTACACAAAGCAGAGATAAGAAACAAATTCATGCAAAATTATCATACTTGAAAATTAAACTTTTCTGAAGTTGAGGGGTTCAACAGTAACCATTATAAATACCACAGTGTTTGTTGTCTTTTTCTAGATGTGAAGGTGCAAAAACCACTCCTTTCATGTTTGCGTATGAACTTGCACATGTGTTTAGATCTGTGCAATGTGTAAAGATACTCATACATCCCCTCCACAATCAGGGATCTTCATCTTATAATGAAGATCAATGTCTTCCCATGGTAGGCCCATGAGGTGATGAGTTTTACATGTGGGATGATCATTTCCCATCACTTAAAGTCCAGAATTTCCTATTTAGGAGTAGCTATTGAAACCCTGGCTGCCAACTGGAGAAGGAAGGCTGCTCACCTCTGCCAGTGGGCCAGCAGCTTCTCGAGCACAGTCTGTCTCTCCTTAGTCTGACGCAGCAAACGCTCATAGTTCTGCTGTAGGGCTGCAGCCTCCTGCACGGAGGAGTCTCTGTTAGAGACCTTGCGGGCGCTGGCTGACAGGCCAGCCACCGTGCTGGTCAGGGATTCCAGGGCCTGACAGAGATCCTGATGCGAGAGCAAAAGAGTTCCATGAATGCACAGCATCAAGAAAGGAGACCTAAGTTTTTATTTGAGACCCTTTATCACCACACGTTTTCCCAAAGGCATAATAAACAGCAACGGTACTAAAAAATGTCTCTGCCCATGATTTTCAGCAAAAAAAAAAGTCTCTGCCCATGATTTTCAGCAAGACATAGTGAAAGTGACAAGCAAGTTACTTCATGAATGCAGAAGTCAAAGGTGAGAATGGAGAGACTATTCCCCAAATAAGAATTTGTTGCTGTTTATCTCAATAATTACAACTTTCCCTTAAGGATTTAGAAAATTTGTGAAAATTGTTATTCATGTTATACCAAATGTGTTTAAAAAAACCCTACTCCTAATTTATAAGAGCTATATGCAACATGCTATAATTTTATTAAAAAAATATACGGGAAGTTATGGCTGACATAGCTGCTGTCAGGAATCCATGATAATAACAATTAGGGAACCTGAGAATGTGGCAGGCACTGCCACATTGTGTGGCATAACACAATGTGTTATGTACATTACATATATTATCTCATTTAATCTTCATAAGAACCCTAAGAGGTATGTTCTTTCATTTGCCCCCATTTTACAGATCAGAAAATCAAGATAGAGAAAAATAACTTGCTTTAGGAAATCCAAATATTAGAAACATACAATATTATCCTCTCTGGTACTCAATTGTTAACTTAGTTGTCTATTAAAATAATTCTATCAAATCTAATTTTCCTACTTTTCCTCATTTGGGGGTTATTCTTTTAAAAATTACATAAGTAACACAATAATGCATTCTTATGATAAATATTCAAACAATATAAATTCCACTTCCTCTTCCACTTGTACTTTTGTCAACTGTTTGCTATTACTGTGGCCCATTTCTCTGCATTTGTGCATGCATGCACATATAATAGGGATAATATATATATATATTTTTTTTTTCTGGTTTATTAATTAACACACTTCTTTTGAGTATTTCTTTGTGCATGATTCTCTTGCTTTGCTCCTTCCTCTGAATTCTGCCAGAGGCATCTATTGCTTTGCAAAATATCTCACAGTGGTTACCAGTTCAGGGACCAGAACAAAAAAGCTAGCCATTGGGGAAAAGATCAGTGAGGACATAGGCTTTGCACATCTGAGTGTAGTGGGTTAGAATCTGAAATCCGCTATGCAAATATATACAGATTTTTCTGCACATTTAATTTTTTATAATGTTGGCAAGAGGTAACAGGGTTTATTAAAGCTATACTCTGAAAAAGTTACACGTTCTAATTATGAGAGAGAAATATATCTTAAATGACTACTCTTTAAAATACATTTTTAATGAAAACTTATTTGTACAGTTATATTTCTTGTGTTATATGAAGTGAATATGTTTGATCTATATTAATCCTCAAGTAACATACAATTTTTTTCAATTTTAACTCTAATAAAAATATTTACTGTTTTCCTTTCAAGCAGGAATAATCACATTTCTGAGTAGATAAATAAGAAGAAACGTTGAAACATGCTCTTACCATATGTTCTTGGAGAACTTTGTATGTTTCTGTAGCTGAAGAACATATTTTAATTGGATCAGCAAGTTTATCTTCAAATTCAGACACAGTCTGCTGGATCTAAAACATTGGTAATATATAAAAATGATGATGGGGAAAACATACATCAAGGCAGAGAAGGTTACTGGGGAAACAGCATACCTATCTTTTTTGGATAACGTTCAGTGTGATGATAAAATGTATTTTTTTAAAAACCCCAAATCAATGTGTTCCACTATTTGAAAGGAATATAATTAAGACCTAATACCTATCTGAACACAATATATAATGGCATTTTTATATTCCCTGAAAAAAGGTTACATATAAATGACAAACTCAGTCATCACTGACAACTTGGTAAATAATTGGCAAATTGTGTCTTTTCCTTATTCCATTATTTCTGCACAATTTATAAAATACAAGGTGAAATAGGTAACTTTTGCATGCAAGGACCAATTGTTACCTTTTTAAGATTCTCTTCAAATTTTTGCTGCTGAGATAAATGTCCCAGGATTGTTCCTTCCAGACTCTGTGCATGTTCTCGGAGTTCCTCCCAGTATCTTATTATCTGTGTTAACTTGGCTTTGATTCGAGCAGATTCTCCAGTGGTAATAAACTGAGCAAAAGACTGAGCTTCTTCTTCTAGTCTTGTAATGCTGCTGATCTTACTTTCTATTTCCTGAATCGTGACCTAATATTTAAAACAAGAAAAATGACAATGGAGGCTGAGCAAGCCTGCCTTCCTGAAATGGTATAATCATCTGCAGAGAAAGAAAATCAGCAGAATTTTTCCTTAACTGACATTTCAACCTACTTGCACCATTAGAAAGCAGCTAGCTACAAACAAACACCATGTGTTTCCTGACCTCGTTTGGGGAGGACAGGTATGCAGACAATGTCTGAAAAATACAAACTGGTGGTGGTCATGCTCGCTGGATGGAGAATAAGGAGAAAAGGCCACCCCTGCTCACGGTGAAGCAAGAACATGTCCCTGGAACTCTTACAGTCTCTCTGAAGGTACAGAGAATTCTCTGCTTATCCTATGAGTCAAGAGTTTTGACCAACTGGTCTGGGAAGTAGTATGTTCCCAAACTCATAGGAATGCTAATATTGGCATTCATTTAATTTTCCTAAAATGAAGCTGAGTATTTCATATTTTACCAAACTAAAAGCTTGTCTGATTCTGCTCCTACCTAAACCCAGTCTTTTCATATTTATCACCTATACTTTATGCCAATGGTTTCCAAATTTGGAATACATTAGGGTCCCCTGGCCCCAACCTCAGGGAGTCAGACTCCCTGGGTCTCAGGCGGGGCCCACTTGGCAGCTCTGACAACTTCCCGGGTGATGCACTGCCGCTGACCCAAGGAATCCACTTGGGGAACCACTGCTTTATTCACTAGCTGCAGATTCTGCAGGAAGGAGCCTACATTTGGGGCAGGAGAACATTTTACCTATTAGCCAACACAAGAAAAGTACTGAAAGTGGGCACCTGCATGTGCGTGTGCGTGTGCGTGCGCGTGTGTTGGGGGGGCCTCTTATAAACATAGAGGTTTATTTATTTATAAGAGAAGAAAAACTATTTCTCTGAGAAAAAGAGCCAAATCATTCAATCAAAATAAAGCCCCAAATTCAGACATCTCAGTTTCAAATAATTTAAATAGAAAATACTGTTACCCTAGAAAAAATAAATGTGTGACTTCTGTCTAGATGAGACAACAGAGTCAGAAATAACTTCTGTTTAGATAAGACTATTGGAAATAGCTGGCATCAGATTAGAGCCAGGTACACATCAGTTATTTGTTTTTATTTCTCATATTCACGACTATAGTGGTATATCTGATAGATACTTGCTGTTTGAGCATTAATACAATCTTTCTTTATTTTGCTGTTTTTTAAGATGATTTTTTTTGGAAAAATTACTCATAAATTCAACAAATGTATTTTGAGTTTTTTATGTGCTAATAGTTGTTCTAGGTGCTTCCAACACCTCAGTGAAACCATCTTAGTTAAGATCAAAGTTCTTAGTTCTTAGAGTAATATATGGCATTAACAAATTCATAGATGCAAACTATATAATTATATTGTTGGATTGTGGCAGAAAAAATTTCCAATCCATGAAGAGAAGATGGAAGATGAACCCAGTGTATGTTCTTATCATTTGTGACTTATCAATTAGGAATAAGAAATTTGGAATAGCACGTAATGAAGAACAAAAATGGGCTTATAGATAAATATCTTCACAATAACACCCAAATGCTTCATTAATTTTAATCCTAAGAGTCTGAAGTGAAAATACTATGACAAGTGTTAACATATTTTGAATATTTCCTATAATGTAGTCTTGTCTGGAAATAGAATCTATGAGCCCCAACTCCACAGTACAGTGTATTCAACTCTATCTTTGCTTATTTCTAGCAAATATATTTTTCCTGATATTCATATTCATTTTTAGATAGTTTTCAAAGTGCCATATTGGAATATTAAAATGTATTTCAGCCTGATGGCATGGAAATCCACAACTGAATGTTTATATACTCAAAAATAAAATAATCATTTTTTTTCTTAAAAGCAATGTGATGACATTTGATCACTGACAGATTTCAGAAGTTCTGGAATTAAGGTTTAAGAAAACAGAAAAATGAATTACAGAAAGGATAAACAAGTTAAAAGGTGTATGCCAAAAATTTTTGAAAGAAGAATGTTGAGACAAAACTATTTAAATGCGCTATTCTTTGTTTTCTTAGAATTAAATGGCAACTTTTAAAAACAGTTTTAAAGATTAAACATATTTCATTCTTTAATGGCTGGGCATCTGTTTTGCCTAGTATATCACACAAGACATAAGCTAGACTGCATACACCAGACTCCATGTATCCTTGACTGCAGAAGATGTGCGATAAGCAGTCTGCCCGGCTTGTAATCTTAGCTAAACAATATTGCATCCTCCCACTGTGCACATGGCAATGACTTGTTCTGAGTCATAATGTGAAACGTTCCCTCACCTTGGTATTTATTTTACTATATTTAATCGAATGAAATGGCAAAGGGTTTTCCCACTCCAAAAAAATGAGCTGAGTTAGAAAAAGAAGCAGTTGAATTGTGAAAATGTGTTGTGTAAAAATAGCATAAAAGAAAGAGAAATGAACATTCAGAATTCATTTCTTTCAGCCCATTTTTTTTCTTAAGCTACTTGAATGAAATGGACGATGATAGTCTATGTACTTGGTTATTTTAAAACTGGAGGATAACATATCAGGGCATCTCAGTTCATGCCCCCAAGCACATCATAAATGCCAGCATTAGATCGATGGAATCTGATTGCTTCACATGAAGAAAGTAATTTCTTGAACCCCTCCTTGTGGTTGGTGAGGGTAAATGCCACCAATACTTGAGCTAGACATTTAGAATAGTTCTTAGAAAGTAAGGTTGTAGATGACGAACACATTTCATGGCGTATAAATCCATCAACAGGGCACTCTAATGGGGTTAATTCAAAATCAAGGAAAAGAATAATGTAACCATAAAAACATTTTAATGATATTGCACACAATAATGACTTTGAATGCATAAGTCAGACAATATTAATACATAATTCCATCTATTAAGTGTTGCCCAGTATCAATCAAGACCTTTTAGCTCAGCATTTTGTGTGAATTTAATTTTAATAGAGTCACATAGCAATGACAGATTTGTTCTGGGGACAAATAGCATTTGATGAAATGTAAGAAAGGCGCTCTTAAAATCTAGACATGGATTATAAATGTAACTTGTGAGCAGGTCACCTTAATTTGGTTGATTTGTGTGTCCATGGCAGATGACGAAGTTTCCAAGTCACTGAGTTCTTTTTCTTTCTCAGTTATCCAGACGGACACGGTCTCAAAATTAGTGCCAAAATGATTCCACTTGTTTTTCACCATTTCCATGGTTTTAATACTAAAATTAACCAAATTAAGTAAATAAAATGCAGTTCCTTAATAGAGAAAAACAATACATTTTCCTTTAAATCATCAGGTGAAAAGATAGTGAAGACATTTGTGACCACATCAAAGCTGAAACTATTAGAACAGGGGGAAAAAATGCACATTTGATCTGAGTTAGTCAGTCCTCAAGTATTCCTGTCTCCTCTGAGAATGAGGTAGCACTAAGCTATGTTATGGATGGAACTGTGCTTTGAACAAAATATTGCTGGGTCCAAAGGGTTTGAATCCAGGTATAATCTTGGTAAACTGTGCACGAGACCAGTAGTTGCCAGAACTTATTTTAGTAAACTGCTCACCTAGATTCCAGTGCACACAGTTTTCTTAACAGTCCTACTTTTGTCAACATGACCCTTTTGCTCTGAGAGGAGAGATACTGCAGTGACGCTTTATACTCAGAGATCTTTATAAAATACACCTTTATGAATCAAGATAAAGCTTGTAATCTGAATCCTATGCTGCCACACAGGAACTGTTTCTGTTATTAGAGTGGAGCCTGCAATCTATTATCTATAACAATTTCAGCTATTCTTAGATGTCTGTATGATCTTGATTCTAAAAGACTTTATAAATTCTTGTACATGAGCACCCTACCTGCTTTTAGACAACTTGGGCTTTATTTGTAATAAATCTAGTGAATAAAATTTCATTTATAGGTTCCCAGTTTGTATTAGTTATGCACATATAGCCATGTGATAGTTATGCATATATAACCAGGTGATTATGGCTTTCAGTTTAGAAAAAGACTAGGAAACTAAGAGTATATCATTGAACTGTTAAGTCCTTGGGTTAAAAAAAAAAAAAAGAAGGAATTTCCCTGTTTACCAAAAGGCACTTGAAGACATCAAGGAAAATACAATGGCATCATTGATTGTCAAATTCAATAATACTGTAGTCTCAAATGTATACCCTGGATGAATCTATGCTCTCATCAGTACAGTTAATTCAAGCTATATTATATTGCAATTTTTTAAATGAAATAAAGATTCAAGTGGATATTTCTAATGGAAGTAACTTCCTTTCTAATAAACTCTAAGTTTTACTATTTCTACCTTGATGGATAATATTTAAAGGTTTTAAGTCACAATTTGCTTCAAATAAATTATTTAACAAATTTTAAAGTTTAGACAAATGTACAACATTAATTATAAGGTGTTAATAGTATTAAAAACAAATTTTACATTTTAAAACCCATCTAGAAATTATGTCCTATACCTTAAAAACAATACATGTTGGTGATTTGCCACTAAATAATCTTTAAAATAGAACCGTTCAGCCATATTATTTTGAGGAACATTGGCCATATGTTTATCCCCTCCAAATTTTTGTGTGTGTCTATCTTGTACATAACAGGATACCATAGGCCAAATTATTTTCTTTCTTTTTAGATATTTAAACACTAAATGTTTAAAAATAAAATATATTTTTGAAATTAATTTTTGGAAATAGTATACAATCAGTGACAATTTGAATATTGAGGCGCTGTAAGCAAGCTCTGTGAGCTTCTTGGAGTTGAAGACGCTTGGTCTATGCCATATGTGTTTAGGCCTAGAATCTACACAACCAAAAATCTACCCTTCCCTCTAACTGGTGACAGCAGAATAATACAGTAAAAAAATTATCTTAAATATTGGTTCTTTTTTGAGATTCCCTTCTCCAGTGTACAAAGGCCACTTAAATTTTATAGATATGGTTTTCTCATGAACAGAATCAGTTTACGATGCCAAAACCACATCACTTATATTTTTCTGCTCTGTTACAGATGTTGGATTCTCTACTGGTGATATTTTCTTTTGAATTGTAAGTTGCTTCCTCAAAACATGCTGAAATACACAGACACTTGGAGATTTTAAAAGAATGTTTTGAATACAATATACAGGAAAGAGTGTATGAAACTTTATCTCAGAGAAGAAAGTTTAGGACTTGTCAAGCACATACTCTTCTTCGAGTGTGTCTTCTAATTTTTTGACTTGCTCTTTGATTGACTTGGCCTGCCGTTGAAGCAGCTGCTTATTCTTGGGCCCAAGTGGGATCTCTGAAGCTTCCTTCACAAGATTCTCAGCCTGGACTGCAATACCTTCTGTTCGTTTAGAAAACTCCTAAAAAGGATATTATAATTGTTAGGACAGCATCTTCTATTAAACTCTGCCCTCAAATAAACTGCACATACTGCAGTCTCCCCCAGAATAGATGGATAGATAAATAGATTCAAACATGTAAGAATATTGGCATATAATATTCTTGGCAATAAAACAGACTTTTTTTCATTATGGCCAAAATAGACACTTTGTTAAATTATTTTCATTTTATATAAGTGAAACCACAACCAGACCTTCATAGTTGGAGAACTACTTTCATAGTTATCCAACAATTCTCAAAAAAATGTTTACTCCATTGTCTCCCGGTTTGGGTTTTTTGTTTAGAATTCTGAGCCACATTATAGTAATTAACTTGTCTACACATATGTTAGTTTATTACAGGCCAGTTGGGCAATGATCATTAGTGATTTTTTTTTTTCAGTCATAAAGATAACAGATTTCTAGGCCAGTGAATATAAATACTTGTTTATTTAATTGAAGGATATCTTAGTCAACACAGAGTATCACTGATCTTTAAAAAAAAATTTTGTTAACTAGTTCTCTGAAAAGCGCTATAAACTGATCTTAATGCTGTTAAATCTTATTTACTATATATCCATATACTACACGAGGGAAAGAAGATAAGTTTTGAACCACTCAATCCTGGACTAGGGCTCTGGATTTGCTAATTACTAGTTGTTCGTCTTTGGCAAATTACTTTTCAGGCTCTCTCACATAAAACGCAGATAGTAAAACTTTTCTCAAAAGATTACTGTTAACATTTCATTAGGAATTTCATTTTTAAGTGCCCGGCACTCTGGCATACCTATTATCATTTTTTTTACTACCTTCACATAAAATTGAGGATAAAATTGTTTATAAAGTTCACACACTGATTTTCAATAATAGTGAATCACCTTAATTCAAAAATTAATTTCATATATTTGAGGCACTGGTAAATTTTGGTTATCTCAACTTTGTCAGGTAAATATATTGAATACTGAATTAGAAAAGGTAAACCCAGAGACAATCCTGAGTGGAAAAAAAGTAACTTAGGGTCTCATTTCTTCTCCTGGATTATATCAGAGGAGCTTCAAATTTTGATCATAAACTGCTCTCTCCTAAGTAAGTAATGTAAATAATTTTTAAAAGTCAGACTCCTGATAGCCACCTTTTCCTACAGACCATCTCTCAAAATCATTACATAATGCCATATAAGATAGTTACTACATAATACTATTGCATCTTCATGTTTGAAAGATTTAACGTCCTCATAGAAATATCAACATTACTTCAGAGAAGTACCCTGCAATCTGAAAGAATAAAAATGAGTAAGTACATCTTCCTTACGGTAGAGAGATTTATAATATCCTAAAATACAGTATGTACTAATGTCACAACATTAAATTCTGTGGTTAGAAGCATCTACTATCACTATATGTGAACTTACTGTCAATGTAGATTCAATTGTGAAATCTGTGAATCACAGCAGAATCCCATGAATAAAATAAGAAGCATAAAAGTGTTTTTTCCCCCTCGTGTTTCCCTGAACCCAGGAAAACACATGGAGAAAGTAGAGTTATGTTTGAAAATGCTTATATACATTCAATCTAAGGGCCTTTTGTGGGAGCTACGTATGGGGAAAGCACAATGCAGAGGAATCTGAAGAACAGAACAACGTTGATAAAAACCAAATTAAACGAAACTAGAATAATGTTGTAAGGCTTTATCTCTACGGCCTAAGAAGACATATGAGTGGCAGCAGGGTGCAGCAGGAAAGAATGGACTCTGGCATCAGATAGGTCTAGAGTTGAAACTTGGCTCTGACCTTCACACACAAACTAGTTGTGGGACCTTGAGTCACACCACTCTCTGAATTTTCATCTCATCGTAAAGCCATACTGTGAAGATTAAACATGATATTGCTATAAACACACACTGGAAGACAGAAAACCCTCAAGTTCCACAGCACAACCACTCAAGGGTTACAACAGGCATGAAGGCTATATTAACAATATCAAGTAAGCAGAGAAACAGAGAACAATTATTCCAGATGACATATGCTTGTACAGCAGTGTATACCAACAATTAGTAAAGTAGCTCAGTTTTTTAATGAAAATATAATATGGTGGCTGAGGTTATGAGCTCTAGACTCAGACCTCTTGGGTTTGCATCCCAACCTCACCAGTTAGTAATCCTGAGATGTTGGATAAATTCAGTAACAACTTTGTACCTTATATTTCCTCATTTATACCACATGATTAATAGTGGTACCTATCTCTAAGGATTATTTTGGTGATTAAAGAAGATGATAAACATCAAATCATTAGATCAGCAAATAGTGTATGTTCAATAATTGTTAGCTCACATCATTAAATCAATCCCAAAGTATGCAAGGTTATTGGCCAAGGAGAATTTTAAAAATAAGACAAAAAGATCACATTTGTTTCATCTATAGCTGGTAAACCAATTCAAAGGAGTTAGAGCCGCAGGGTATCAGAAACTCTGGATGGAACCCAGGAGGAACACCCATGTGATAATTCACACAATATATGTGTTTGTATTTATAAAAGACACCTGATATATTTTTAATCTGTACAATAATTAAAATTAAAAATAAAAAATAATTTTCTATTTAAATGGCTGATGAAAATCATACAGAATTGAAAGATTCTGTGGCCTTATAAAACTTCAAACTCCTCAGTGAGTTAAAAACAGGAGAAATAGTGACAAATTTACAGTACAAGAGACACAGAAGCCTTTTACTGGTGAGAAAACAGAAGCACAGGGGTTTCCTTGCTAAAGGTTATGAAAGGATGGATGTAAGAATGTTCTTTCTTATACATTGACAAACACATTCCTACACTAATTTAGTCTTTCTATAAACCCAAAACACATGCAATAGGAACCAAAGGGGCCTGTACAACTCCTCTAAATGATTTGCACAAATTTACTGGTCTGCTCTGAGTGTCCAAGGTGTTTGAGCTTACAGGGTTGAGCTTACCAAGCACATCTACTAAATATTATCTCTTGGATGTCCCACTGGACATCAAACTCAATGTGTTCAAAACGCAGTTGTTCATCTTCCCCCACTAACAGCTACTCCAATTTCCTGTCTCGCTCCCATTGTCTCCATCAGGCTCAGAACCTTGGGTATCATGCTTTTTTCCTTCACTTTGTCTCTTTTACATCTGTCCCAATATCTCCATTGCCATCCCCATTACCCTAATTCATGTTCCTATTCATGTACGCATGCAATAACTTTATAACTAGAACGCATGACTCCAGACTTCTATGCTTTCAATGTTCTACACCTGCTTAAAAAACTCATCTCCCTAAAGGCCAGCTCTGCTCATGTGACTCTCCTTCTTACAAACCTCTAACGGTTCCACGTAGCCTAGAGAGTAATGCTTTAAGCCTTCAAGAGTGTTTGTGATGTGGCCCAACTTTCCTTTACAACTTCACTCCCCTTTTCTGCTTTATAGCAGAGAATCCCCATTTCTCACACGTTTATACTTCCTGGTGTTTCCCATTACAGGAATGCTGGTTTTCTGCCCCAAACTCTGCTTTTCTATGTCTTAACTGCCCTTCAAGTTTCAGTTCAAAATATCACTGACTTCAGAAAGATGTTTTAGAAATGCATCCATCTATTAGGAAACTATTTCCCACTTTAAGGAAAACATCTTGATGTTTCAATCTTATTTATATTTTCATTCCCCAGAGCAACTTGACCAATGTGTTGAAGAGTGAATCATAAGTAAAGAATAAAAATTGATTAAATAATTATAATAAGTAATGAAATGAAACACAGTTTTTCTTGGGAATAATGGGTACCAAGGGACTACGCGGTCTTGCCAATATACCTTTGTCTGCTCCAGTTCTGAAGATAAGCTTTCCAAACTGCTAAAACTCAAGAAGCGCTCGTGGCTGGAACCTGTTTGAAAAAGGTATCTCACCACTGTCTCTTTGTTTGTTTCAAATCTCTCCCATTTTCTTAATGTGACCTAAATTAGAAAAAATAAATAACATATGATGTTATGAATTATCAGCATGTATCACAAAATACTGTCACATTTACATTCGTCAGGTTATTAACTTCCAGTTAACTCTCAGTTCAAATGTCAAACAATTACACAGAATAAAAATGATTTTAATATCTTCTATAAGAATTCCCCTTTTGAGTCTCAATTCATCTACCAAAAGAGAATGTATGGCCTAAGAGTCTGAGTTTTTTTAATCTGCTATAAAGTCCTATGAATCTTAGGATATTACTTAACTGTAGATAAGGGACAAAAGAAAGAAACCCTCCCAATGTCTCTCAAAAAAATAGAAAGGATGAAAGAGAGAGAAGGAAGTGCAGCAGGCAGTGAGCAGGTGGAAAAAGAAAAATCCAAGAACTTTTTTAAGTTAATGTGTTAAGGACACAATAAACCATAAAGGTGTGACTGCTGGACTGTCCAGAAAAGTGAAATAATCCAACATAAATTTCTGGATTCAGACAAGTGTAGATTAAAATCCTGGCTTTACAATTGATCACTGCTCTGTGATTTCAGGGAAAATCCTCTAACTCTTTGTTTTTAAGCATCCACACTTGGAAAACGTGCTAATTACAGTACCTATCTCACAAGGCTGATGCTGTGATTGAAAGAGATAACTCGTGTAAGTGTTTAACGGAATGCTGGTGCCTCAGAGGCGGGAACAATAAACCTTTGCTCCAGCTAGTAGTAGACGCGTAACCTGTGACCCGGAAGTTAATACAGCCCACGACGCAACTTCCGGTCTCCTACCTGGATGCGGCGCTCCTGCTTCTCCCGGCTGTGCTCCACGTTGTCCAGGGTGCTCTCTAGCTTCTGCAGCTCCTCTCGGACTCGGCCAGGCAGCCCACCTTCTCCCTGCCGAGCCTGTGCGATCTGCTGCTGCACGTCCCTCTTCTTTGCATTGATCCTCTTTGTCTTTTGCTGGAAGCATTTGTTCAACAGATGGATAGAAATGTTAACTCTCTAAGCACCCGGGCAGGGACATAAACACCCACACTTTAATAGTTACAGAAAAGTACAGTCTCCCGCGGCAGGGGCCCAAACTGCATTTTTAACCTAGGATGAATAGTTAAGATGGTAATGAAGGCTCTATAGTTATCAAAGATGGGCATCATTTATAAATATTTTATGTTTTTTAATGAGAAACAGCATAATTAATTTGGCCAGAGTGTTTTAATTGTGTGCTAATTTAGATAACATTTAATATTTCGTGCAATACTACAGATGGAATTTGGCAGAACTATTCATTTGACATAATTCTCCTTAAAGAACTATATTCTGCCTAAAAACACAAAGTCCCAACTCCAATTTTTAAAAATCATCCATGCTGTAAAAATGCTAATATGAAGAGATTTAATTCCAGGGTATATTCAGAATGATTAATAGTCTGAGATATTTGGGGAAAGTTATGTTTTAAAATAAACTTTTTACTGAAGTATAATGTACAAACAGAATGGTACACAAATCTCAAAATACAGCTTATGAATTTTCACAAAGTAAACACACCCATATAGCCAAGCACCTGGTCCAAGAAATGTGAAGTTTTTAAATATTAATGTAAATATCTATAATCTCATATTTCTCTGATTTAAAGTAAACTGAAACCCAAACAACACTTTTACAGTGATTGAGAACAATATAACACTAAGCGTTATTTTCTTTTGGACTCACAGCCTTTTTATAATTATTAAGTAAATCTGTAAAGCCTAAAGCCTGCTCTTTTACATATACTTTTAATGCAACTTCTATTTTGGTATATTATTACATATAAAATTAGCTAACATTTTCTTATATATTAAGTTAGCTAAAATTCTGTCAGATTAATTTGAAAATCATACTTCCACTTATGTTGAGTTTGACAGGTAAAGCTGATTAAAATTGTTAATTATCAATATATGTACCAGAATTTCTTTAGTTCCGGTTCTAATCCTTTGTAGGAGCACACTCTTCAGAAAGGACTGGTACTTCATGTTAATTTATAATTTCCCAAACCAGGATGTATTCAAAGTTGTAAATTGAAGAGCAAAGATTGCAACATAATAAAAGAATAGTGATCTCAAATATGAAGTAGTTTGTTTATGCTTTCCTTCTCTGTTATGAAAGGACAATTTAGCAATTTAGCAAAGGACAATTTTATGAAGGTTTTCATAGCAAAATCAATTTTTCTTCCACAATATTCCTTAAACTTTCTGGTATCATCAAATCGCTCTGGCTGAGAATTTATCTTGCAAGATGTTCTAAAATATTTAATGTTTAATAGAGAGAACAGAAGTGCCAAGTTTTTTTAACTATTCATCTGAGTTGCCTCCCAAGCTCCCCATCTTCCCCCCTCCAGTCAGTGGATAGACTTACTCTCCATCTCTCTGGTTCTCAGTAACTAAACAACTTTGCATAAATACATGGAAGTAAACAGGCATTCTACCTGGTGATGAAAGAGTAGTTGCTGTGCTTCAAACAAATTTTCAGTGTCCAAGATCTTCTCAGCTTCTTCCTGGACTTCCTTAGAGCCAGTCATTAACTCTTCAAGGGAACTTTTGACTATTTCTTTGTACTGGACACAGTCTCCAAAGTTGCTTAACATCTTTTCAACCTAGATTTTCATGAAAAATCAATCAATTAAACTGTTAGATTAGGGACATCTAATTCTCTATAGAGAATTTCAGATCTTTCAGAATCAGGGAACTTTGTCATCCGAGTGATCATTTTTCCATGCTAGTTTATAAATGATTTCAAGAAATCCTGATAACTATTTATTATACTTTACATTCTTACATTACCTTCCCATGTACAAACTCATCAGATTCGTAAGACAACCTGGTCAGTAAAAATATTCTTTCAAGGGTAGACGTGGCCCTACTAGAAATCGAGTAGATGGGTTTGTATAATCTACAAAGGACTATAAACATTGAAATGTATATCAAGTCTAAAATGAGTAGATCTTGCCTGAAAGAGACTTTACTGGTCTGCTGACTCAACATGAATATTTTATTATTACTAGCTATCAGTTATTTACTCTGTTCCAGGCACTGTACTAAGTGCTTTACATACATCATTGCATTCAATTCTTGACACCACCTTTTGGGGTAAGTATTTTTAGCCCTGTTTTACAAGTACAGAAATCAAGGTCCAGAGATGTTAAATGACAAGCTCATGGTTACATAGGAAATGGGGTATCAGAGTTAAGCTCTAGAACTGGGCTCGTTTGACTCTCAAGCCTGGGTTCTTAACCGTAAACTGACCATGAAAGAATGCTTTTAGTAAGAGTCAAAGTGTGGATCTATAAGCTTTGTACTTTAAATATAGATAGTTAACCTGAACTAACATCCAATGACGTCACAGACCATAAAGCAAACATCCTGCTCATCTTCCCCACCAATCTTCATATACATAAGTATCCAAGCTATTCTGTTTAAACTACACATTCTTTATAAAATTACTTGGTAATCTGCAACCCAAAGGAACCTTCCAGATTCTTCACCCCAAGCTGTCCATTTAGAGGATGAGTAAATGCTTTACCTCTGACAACAAAATCCCAAGAGCCTTGAAGGAACTAGATAATTTTGCCAGCTCATCTCCTTGCCTTTGGGCTTCATTCTCAGAAGAAACTTCAATCAAAATTTTAAGCCTGGATTTCAGCCAGCTGAGAGTCTCGCCTTTTTTGGTAACACCATTTCTGATCTCCTGGAATGAAAGAACACCTTTGATGAACAAAATACAACTGTGAATCATATCTTTCCAGCAAGAAAGTACTCAACCTAAGAAGGTTTGTAAGGTGGAGGTAGGAGAGCCAGGCATTCATTCACCAAGAGAATGCCTGCTTATTTCACTTTTTGTTCACATCTTTAACAAAGTCTACAAGTGCTAGAAAGAAATGTTTCCCCAACTCCAATACCCAATGTGTAAAATCAGTACTCTCTGGGCCAAAAAATTACCTCCATAATTAGATGTCTATATATTTCCTTGATCACAACAAAGATGCTTCTAAAAGTACTGTAGAAGAATACGTGAAATTGGGAATTATATACTTTGTTACCTTATTTTCTGTGAGCTGGAAGGAACATAGTATTTTTTTGAACAAAAAAAAAAAAAAAGAAAGAGTCCTTTTTAAAATTAGTGGATTTCTCTTGTTGAAGAATTTACTTGTTGAATATTATAATAGATGCCCTAAATATTTATTTTAACTTCATTAACTCATATTTTATGCCTCATTTTGGTTAGTTTTTGGAAGTCAATACCCCAGACAGTAAGATGCACAAACAGGAGCTCAGCTGTAATCCAGGAAGGGAGAGTTGACTGGCCAAGATGATGCCAGAAAGACTCCGGGCCGCAGCCCTTGTAGGTCTAGGGACAAGGGCAATGGTGATTGGGGCAGCCTCTCCCTCCTACACCAGCTTTGGGTAGATGAGAGCTGTGGCCTCCAACCGCTACAACAGGGTCTTACAGGGCAAATGCATATGGAGGAAAATGGTTGGTTTTAGAAGCAAGTGATTTCTTCATTCTAAGATGTAAATTTTTTTGGTACTATAACAGCAACCAATAGCAAATATAAGTATGCTTCTACAGGTGTAGCATGATATCGTTGAGTACCTTTAGCATTTAAGGGGATTATAAATTTAATAGGAAAAAATGGAAATCAGAGGATAGGAATAGAAAGGAAATAAATTCTCATTAACAGCAGCTCTGTGACTTGCAAGGGTGCAAAATGCTGAAAGATAAAGAATGTTCACCATAGCATGTGTCTACAAAACCAAGAGCCAAGCCAAGAGGGAGAGGATTGCTGTGCCCCATTCACAGAATGCAAACTGGGTTCAGGCCTGAGGTTCTGTTGCCCTGGCTGGGTTTATCAGGCGGTACTCATGCTCACAGAGGCTGATCCAATCCAGGCTGAAAGTGACATAGAAGTGATGCTTAGAGACCTTGCCCAATTCCCTCATTTTCTATAACCTGGCTTTTGAGTAGGTGAAAATGTATAAAAACCTACAGGGTTCTCGTTTTCTATGACAGTTCTTAAATCTCTGCTGTGTTGTACACCCATGCATGCAATTTTCCTCTCAGGATTCCCCATTAGCTAAAGCTGCATTAGAGGCACCACTGAGCATGACTAAATCTCAAAGCTAACATGATTCCATAGAAAAAAACCCCTGCAGTTCTCCACAGTACCAGGAGAAAACTTATTTTAAGACAATTTTCAGGAAGTTAATTTTTTTATAGAAAGAAAACATCAGTTAGACTGTTATCATTATTTTTTTATTCATGGATATTTTCTAATAACAAAAAATGGCCCAGAACTTACCTCTACAGCACATTTAACCTCTCCATGGTTGGCAGTATCGATGGCCTCGTTCTTAATCGCCTTCAACTGGGTCTCCTTTGCAGATATCCAAGAGGAGAACTCAGAAATTCTGAAATAACACAGGTATTTTCTTATTAAAGGGAGAAAATATCCCCATGGTTAGAATACATTTTCTATTTTGAATTTATTTATGGAAATTTAACAATCAACTGATTAGAAAATTGGTTGACAGATTTCATTCGACTGATTAGCAAACTGATTAACAAATTTCCTGGCAATGGTTCCTTCCACAGGAATGGCTGCCCCAGTGCTCAGTCACTTGAAGGAAAGAGAAGGCAGAGTAGATGGAGCTCAGCGGTGGAGGAGGATGTGTCCTAGAGCCTGGGCACCTGGGAGTGAGGAAGGTACCACCTGAGGTCTGGCCTTACGTGTCTCCACCTGAGTGAGACAGAAACCCAAAGAGGCAGATGTCCCTTTTGGGGGATGTGAGGAAATCGGGGAGAAAGGGATTGCCTAATTCTGCTTCAAAGAGACAACATCTGGGTCACTTGGAAGTAAAGTGCTTCACCCTGTTTCTGACTGAAACTCATTCTTTAAATTAAATGAGGCATTTCTGTACTAGAGTATGAACACATTTGTACCATCTGATTATCTTTATTGCGTGAGATGAAACATACATCATGGCTTGTTTTGCAACAATGTTTGAATTAACAGAATTAGGAAAGACTACATCCTTCTCTGGGAACAACCCCAAGACTACCTGCTAGCGTAGTCCTTCCACTTGTCTGGGTCTTCCACCAGCTTCGCGTAGGTGCTGTCAATGGCAGCTCTGAGCTCCTTGAGGGTCACGTGACAAGTCTCAGGCGTGTTCCGTACAGCGTCCCGGACTGGGAGTTTCAGGCACAGTTCTTCAATAAGCTGTAACCTTTTCTCACAGAGATGATGAGGACCCTTGTCACTGAAGAAGATCTAATGAGCAATAAACGTTTTGATAATCCCTGTGAGAATCCAAGCAAGACTTTCATATTGTCATAGCAGATACTCATCTAGTCTAGCAGTATAAAGTAATTAAGCTATTGAGTGTTTTCAGACCCAAATGAAAGTATCAGTGCTATGCCTGAAGGAACATTGTGACTTCGAGGGACTGCACTCAGGGTGTGTGGAACGTACCCTGTGCTCTTTGATGATCTTTTCGCTGCCTTCCTGGGGCACCAGCTTGGTCTCTCGGTCCAGCTCAGCTCTGCATTCTTCTACAGAAGCTAAGAACATGTTCTTCTCCACCTCGATCTTCAGGTGAAGCAAATGATATGGAGCTTCTCCTTGAAGATCCTACATGCCATGGGACGATTCCGAAAAATAAGACACCATTTCTGTACATTCCCAACTGAAGTGGCAGAAAACCTGAAATAGTCCCTTTAGGACCAATATGATTTAATCCCTATTGTCTGCATCGGGCTGCTGTGCTTTGTATTTTTCCAAGTACCAGGACCACAGCAAATCTTTTCAGCCTGCTGTTAGTTGGGTGTTTCCACAGTGATTATTCTGCTTAATTTTTACAATAGCCCCACGCAGTATTAATGTTCCTATTTTAAAGATTAGACCACTGAGGCTCAGGGTTAAGTAGAAAAACTGGATTTGAATCTAAATTTAAATCACACACTGATTCCACATACCCTCCTCTAGCATGTGTCCCTTTAAATTTTGTCAACAGCCCTGTGAGGTAGGAAGGACAGATATTATACTCACTACACAAGGGAAGGAACTCAAGGAAATATTATCAGTGAAAAAGTCAGGATTAAGCAGCCAACAGCTCCGACCACCTGCCATGTCTTCTTTTCCTCAGAGCATACACTGAGAAAGTGAGCAAGCCAGCACGCGAACAACGTGAAACTTTTTACATTCTTCTTTGATACAAACATAAGCTTCATCATTACCTTCAGTCCTACAATTTAATTTTAGCCAACCTGTCTCCTATGGATTTAAAAGATTATCTTTAAAATAAAACACTGAGATAACTGATGAGAAAGATGAGTTAGGGCTTTGGAAAGAATAGGACAGATTATATCCTAGAGAGCTTAAAAGTGTGTGTGTATGTAAAATAAAATACAGCCTTCAATTATAGTCTCTATTCCATAGTACATATATGATAATGTTAAGCTGCAAAGACATCTTAAAAAGCCTGGATTTCTTTAAGCATCTTATTTTTTTTAATTTTCAAATTGAGCAAGTAAAAAGGTATTTCTTTTTTTTAATTTTTATTGAAGCAGAGTTGATTTACAACATTGTGTTAGTTTCGGGTGTACAGCAAAGTGATTCAGTTATACGTACATATATATCTCTTTTTTTCAGATTTTTTTTACATTACAGTTTATTATAAAATATTGATTACAGTTCCCTGTGCTATACAGTAGGTCCTTGTTGTTTTTTAAAAAATGATTTCTTTAACTGTGTTTCTCTTATGCAAAGGGCTGATTTTTTAGTCTACATTAATGAGATTAAAAAAAAACAATCCGGGGACTTCCCTGGTGGCGCAGTGGTTAAGAATCCGCCTGCCAATGCAGGGGACACGGGTTCAATCCCTGGTCCCGGAAGATTTCACATGCCGCGGAGCAACTAAGCCCGTGCACCACAACTACTGAGCCTGCCCTCTAGAGCCTGCGAGCCACAACTACTGAGCCCGCTCACCTAGAGCCTGTGCTCTGCAACAAGAGAAGCCACCGCAGTGAGAAGCCCGTGCACCACAACGAAGAGTAGCCCCCGCTCGCCGCAACTAGAGAAAGCCCGCGTGCAGCAAGGAAGACCCAACGCAGCCAAAAAAAAAGTTAAAAAAAAAAAATCCAGAAAGTATCAATAACACGACCTGATAGAGAGTGTTCCGGCTGCCTATCTTCTGGACCCCGTGACTCCTTCCTCTAATACGTATGAAATTCACCACTCAATATTCCCAGAGCAACACTGTGAACCTGCTGCTAGAGCAGCTTCCTCCAGTCTGCCTCAAGGACGACACCTTCAAAGGGTCTCTGTTCTCCTGCAGCTGCTTCCCCTGACATGCAGATTCTCAAGTTGGCTTCCAAGCGACAGGCCCCGCGCACGACACTCCAGTCAGGCTGAACCCCGTGGATCCCTGCGTCCCCGCTGGCACACCCTCCAGCTTTCTTTCTTTGTCCCCATCGCCCCCAGATCTGCTGCTTCTTTAACGTCCTAGCTCAAAACTAATTACCTGCTTCATTGTTTTCCGCTCTCCAAGTGGGCCCACTTCTCTCTTTCAAAGCTTTCATCAATATATTGCCTACACAATATATTTTTGGGACTTATTATATATTATACTTTTATTATTTTGCAACTAATCATCTCCCTTACTGGAATCTAAGCTCTTTGGGGGAAAAGGAATATGCTTTGTTCATCATTGAATCCTTAACCAATGTTTTTATTTATATGTTTCAAATCATAACAAGCTACACCAGATGGCAAAATCCTTGAAAACTTCAAATATATATGGATATATATAATACATAATTACATATACTTACATACATATATAATGTAGATATTATGTTAGGTATGCTACTGAAATGAGAAATATTTCTTGTAATTTCAGTAGCATACCTAACATAACTAGGATGGGAAGAGTTTACGAAATGTTGCTGAAAAAGTTAAACACCTTGATGTTCCTGCCCCCAAAAATAATCAGGAAAAGAAAAAGAGTACTCGTTAAGTACTATGATAAAACTGATGCTACTTAAAAATAGGAAAAACAAAATTCTATCATATTTTATCCTGTTTTATTCAAGTTCAGCTTTTTCAATGGGAAAAGTAACTATGACAACTTTCCTTGATTTCTAAATTTCTCTGACAATTGAACCTTCACACCCGCACGCTCTCTCCCATCATCCAAGACACACGGCACTCCCATGTTGTCCTGACTCACCTTCCACTGTTTGTGGAGCTTTCTAACGGCTTCCTGCAGGCCCTGCTGTTCCTGCTCAGGGAGAATGTCGGTGAGTTCGTCACAAGCTTTCAGGAAAGCATTGAGTACCCTCTGATCCAGCTGACTGAAAAACTCCTGGTGTGGAGAGGGGGAAAGTGATCAAGAGTGTTGGGCAGATAAAGGCAGTGTCAGACACTAGACAGTGAAGGAGTCACACTGCTAAACAAGCCTCTTAGCCAGCTGCTGCCCTCTTCAAACCTTCTGGGCAACTACCATTTTTCTTTCAGGAACTAACTATAATTACCTACAGTTATGAGTCAGAAATCACCATATCTGATTCAACTAGGGCTTTTTATGTTTTAGAAAAAAATCTTTGCAGTTTTCACATTTGGTAGAATATTCTAGAAAGCCAATGAGAGATCCTAAAACCTTGATCCCACAGTGATAGAGATTTCGTTCCTCTCTGGTAAAAGAAGAGCTGAGTAGAAGCCAGAACTAAGCCTCACAATCCCTCCTCACTCCCTAATGGCAATGTGTTCCAGACCTTGCTGGTTCATTATGAGCCATTTCTGCATTCACACCAAGCACACACATGAGCACACATGCTGTGGACTGAATTGTGTTGCCCCCTGCCACCATCCCATCCCACCAAATTCACATGTTGAAGCCCTAACCTGCAAGGTAATGATATTTGAAGGTGGGGCCTTGGGGAGGTGATTAGGTTTAGATGAGGTCATGAAGGTGGGTCCCTCGTGAAGGAATTAGTGCCCGTATAAGGAGAGGCATTAAAGATCTTACTCTCTGCCATGTGAGGACACAGCGAGAAGGTGACCATCTGCACATAAGGAAGAGTCCTCACCAGAACCCAGCCAGGCTAGTACCCTCATCATAGACTTCTAGTTTCCAGAACTGAGAAAATAAATCCCTGTTGCTTAAGCCACCCAGCCTGTGTATTTTTTATGGTAGGCCAAGCAGACAAATACAACATGCACAAATACACATGACTAAGTCTCACAAAGTCACATGACTAAGTCTCACAAAGTCTCAGGGTTATGTATGCAGAGATATTTTGAAACAACAGTGATTCAAAAGAAAGTACCACACGGTAGAGGTGTATAAACTTGAACGAGATGTTGGATGGTCATAGACCTTAACCCTAAATCCAGTCAGCCACATCACAAATACATTGCATTCATCGTGTGTTTTATACAAATATCCACTGAAATTTCAGAAAACGTAACTCAAAATATATGTTCTCAGAGGGCCCATCATCTCCATACACCATTTAATAGATTACTCATATTTGCAATACTGATATGATTTAAATGAGTATGCTTAACAGGGAGATGGCTTCACAATACTGGGTCAAGTTGTAGATCAGCTACCGAATTTCAAGTGACATGGTATCTATACTGTGATATGGTAGATTTACGAAATGAGCACAAAGACATAGCCATCCACCTAAAGTTATCTCTTAAAAAGAATACGTTAGTTATGAAAGAGTTTTTCAGCTAAACAATGAATTAGTAGTTTGGAGAGCCTTAATTATTTATCCCGTGATTCTCTACTACTCCAGGGGCTTGAGAATGGCCAATTATAAGGCAGCTCATCAAGTGCTCCTGAGGTTCTTTTTGCTGCCATTTCTGTGGGTCTCATACGTAAAAAGTTTCTGCCTTCCTAACTCATTTCTCCCCCCTCCTCTCCCCCCTCCTCTTTCCCCCCCCCTCCTCTTCCTCCTCCTCATCTTCCCACTCTCTCTCTCTCTGTCTCTCTCTGTCTCTCTCCTTCTCTGTATTAGATCTTTATGCTCTTTTTATTTTTCCTCCAAGATGGTCTGCCCACGCCTCCAGGTCAAGGGCCCACACGGGATGCACTCACGGTGTGTCTCCTCAGGAGGTCTTCTGGATTCCCCTTTTCCTCCATGCCCTCCTGAGCGAGCCTCAGCACCTTCTCCAACTCTGCTCGAGACTCCTCAAACTTCTTCATCAAGCGGCTGTTGGTTTCCACATGTTTCTTCCAATCTCCAGTTTTCTTTACCATATTCTTGATTTAAAAAATAACCATAATGGGATACTGATCTCTCATTATTGAAAATGTCATTTTGTTAAAGAGTATTGTTTCTTTCAAAAAACAGTTGGAAAGAATACATTTCATTATGATGAGAATAATCAACCCTCTTAAATATTAATTCATATTAGAGAAAGAAGAAGTAAAATTATTGGTTTCCAAACACCAGTAGATGAAGCATCTACCAAGAGTGAAGACATGAAACGCAATGATTACATGTCCTCCTTCTTGGAAGTTTCCCTCCTTCACATCTCTAAAGCAGGCAGAGAACTTACCTGAAAAGCAACATGCCCATCTGCAATCTTTCTCTGTAGCTTCGTCTGATCAAAATGCTTTAGCACGTTGCTCAAAGTCACAAACTTTTGAACACTATGACTGCCTTTCTCAATTTGAGTCATGGCTTTCTTACAGCTTTCTTGACAAGCTAACAGTTCCTACAAGGAAAGGAAACCCACAACAATAGTATTTAAAAGGGCAAGAAAGAAAGAGAGTAACCATTACGAAACAATAAGAACAGCATTATATAGCTTTTAGGCTTTTAATCAGCAATAAGTAAAATTGAAAGTACAGAGAAGTATTGCTTTTCAGAAGAGCACAATTTTAAGCAATCACTGAAGTCAGTGCTTTTTACATGAGGCATTTAAATGTCACATTGAGTTTTCTGAATTTTTTTACATTTCATGCCCATCTTAATAACATCCAGAGGATGACAGAGAATCAAAATTGTTATCTGCCTAGTACCTGCATTTCTCCAACCAACTAATAGGCCCATAATTTATTGAAAGGACAATAATGAAATCAATCTACATAAGAGGTTATAATCTGACTCAATAAATTTAATACCAATGCACATTATAAATACTTTACTAAAAGTCAGATGCAGCAGATTATATATCATTCTGTAACCTAAAATACACAACATTTGAATTCCTAAGGTTCGAAAGCTATCAACCTCATTAATAAAATGGTGGACCCCAGATCCTAACAAAAAAGGCAGCAGACCAAAGGGCCTGGGAAGACTTGGCAATTGTCACACATTTGCAGATGAGAAGCAATGGTGACTCACAGGCCCTTCCATCTCTGACTGTAACCTGGGATCCTGGCGATTTCTGTGCTAGACAGCATGGAAGCTATTCAGCTCAGCCCAAGGCAAGCAGTCATTTTTTGACTTGAATCCACACCATTTGCACTTCAACATCCTTAATTGCTTTGAGAAAATATTTCAAACTGGTTATTTGGATACCAGTTTGGGTAACTTAGATGCAAATATTAAGAGCAAGGTTTCTGTTTTGTTTTGGGAAAACAGAGTAAGGACATACTTTTTCCTTTTGAAGATTTAGCAGATAAAAGTAACATATGTTAGAAAACTCTTATGAAGTAGTATTAATATTTATTATTATTAATATATTAAATACAATTTTAATCATGGAAGGATTCTTTGACGGCAACTTACAGCAATTTGGGAACGTAAGAAATGGCACTGTGACTTCAAAATGAAAAACAATTTTTATCCAATATGTTGAGAACCCATTAAAATAGGGCTTGGTGGTATAATCATTTTGGCTTACCATTAATAATAATAACAATAAATATTAGTTGCTACCAGTTACATTAATATTATTATTAATTAATAATAATATTATTATAACATATATTATATATTAATATATAATTAACAATATATATTAATATATAATAAATTATATAATATATACTATAATAATTATTATATTATTAATATAATAATAGTATTAATTAATAATATTATTAAAAATAAATAATATTATATTTATAATAATAATAATAAATATTAGCTGCTACCAGTGCGCTAATGGGTTAGTCACATTATAGAATACCTAATGTAATCTCCAAGAGAAGTTCTCGACTTAGGTACCACCACCCCCATTTTAAGGTGAGGAAATAAAGCTAATCAAGGCTTTGTAATTTGCTGTATCAGATCTGAATACCTGTCTGACTCACTTCAGATACTCTCTGCTCTTTCTGCTAAGTGACACTGCCTTCCTTCCATGAATCTATTTCGATAACAGTGGCAAACCTTTTACCCATCAGTTTCACCCTCCTCTGATACATAAGTTGATTTATAATAAACCAACTAAATAAGTGAATTAACTGCCACACTCAGTAGGAGGCTGTTCTGCATACAGATCTGCTTACTAAAAATAAGACAAAGAAAAATGATTAGCACTCCAAATATATTTCCAGAATTTTATGGTCATGTAAATAGCCCTAGTCCTAGAGGCAAGAAAGGATCTCATAAGACACAAATGATAGATACTGGCTAGAAATGGAATGCAATTATTTATTTTTTTATATAGCTAAATATATACAATTTAAAATGTATCTGTAAAATTTTTATCTATATAAATATACCTATATATAAGTATCGAGAGAGATATAAGATTTTTATTTTATCTATGGTGGATAGGGTTTTCATCTTTAGACATGTGTTTTTGTTTTGAGTTGCCAGTACTAGTCTAGAAAAAGGTTTCTTGTCCTGTCACTGAATTTCTATCATTATATGCACCCCAGTCTTAACACACACGCATTAAATTAACTCCATCTCCTGAAGGGGACTTTTCCTTACCTGACGTTTCTGTTTAAAAAGAGCACTTGATTGTGCCTCGTGCTCGAGAATTGTCATAATTTCATCGATTTTCCCAAGTGAGTCATAAAAGACCGTCATCTGCTTTTCTAATTCTTCCAATGGTAACAGCAGCTGCTGAGACTCATAAAGGAGTGGAGAGTAACAGTCTTTGACCTTTAAAAATGCAAAGACAAAAATTCCATTAAAGGCCATTAAGGACCATAGCTCTCAGGAATGTTTTCTTCAGGATGGGGTCATTTTGGGCTTACAGAGCTCCAGTGACTTTCTTTAATATTTCCTGTGTATTATTAAATTTTGATGTTAAAAAAACCCACTACTGCTATACCACTGAGACAAGTAAATGCTATGGAGTTTCCTCATGAAAATTCATCTAAATTGTCCATCTGGATAGCACTTGCTCATCTAAATGACGTTAGGGAGCCAGATGGCATCAAATTCCACTTTATAAACTCTGAAACCCATCTTCCCTTTGGCCTCAGAAGCTGACCTAAGACAGTCATGAATTACATTATCTAGACCAACTTGTACCTTCCAACTTTATTTTCAAGAACTCTACTACTTGATCCCTTAACCGTAGACAAACTTCAAACGTGTTGACTCATTCTCCCCAGAGAGGCCCTGTGCTTTCCTAACCTCCTCCTAGCTCCACACTTTGCTACTCTTCCCCTATCAACATCCCACTCATGACAAGCGCTCACGTCATACACAAACTTATTCACAAAGGTTCTCACGCAAGAACATGTCTCTCTAGTCTGAACTGGCCCAGCCCTCATCTGTTACTTGTTTTTTAAAAAATGCTGTTAGTTTATACACCAGCATTGTCTTTATCTTCATGATGAGCTCCTGGAGATGAAGATCTCCATAAAGTGTCTGCCTTGTCACATTTATGTCGGAATCCGGGACCTCATACAATCCTGCAAGAACTTCCCGTTCCCCTCATTTTATTTAGAGTTTCTCCCAAAGCATTACTTTTGGAAACCAAGAAAGGAAATTAAGTACTCATTAGTAGATCATTTGTTTTTTTCCTTACATTATAATTACCCTCATGCTCTTGGATGCACTGCCTGAAGGAGAAAATCATCTAAAATACGCTACTGCCCTATTGCCACAAGGCTCAGCTAAAATTACTGAACAAAATAAAGAGAATCTGCTAACATGTATAAAAATCAGTGTGCTTTAGAAGTCTTCCCTGGATACGACAGGAAACTTATCAAGATGCTACATCTAATGCAGCAATTAAGAAAGCATGATGACTTACGTGTATCTAAAAGAGTACTTTGCTTTCTCAGAAGTTTCCCTAAATCACTAAACCTGACCTAGGCTAAGATGTGCCAGCCCAAGAGAGGGCTCTAAAGGCTGCTTAAAGGTTACAAATTGTTGACTCCAAATTGTACCCAGTCTTTATAAAGAATCTTAACTTGACTGTTTGAAAGAATTTAAAATTAGCATTCTACTACATACCAGTTTGACAAAATTTTCTTATCTTTCTGGCCATGATTCTTATTTTCATCTATCTCACTTATTCCTCTCTTTCATTAATTCTCCACAGCTGGTTTCATATTGGCTATTCTCTTTCTACTTTTCCTCTCCTAATTAACAGGGTTTTCTGCTATTTTTTCCTTTGTTGTCCAATTCTTCATTATGAAATTTTTCTATTCACTTATATAATCACTCTTTTACCAGATATTAATTACACAATCTAAGTGGACTTTGCCAGCAGTATCATCTTCATAAAATTCAACTTTAGATAGATAAAAAATCCCAGTGAAACTTCCAAACTCTTAAGGAAAATCCCTCAGTAGAACAGAAAAGGCTTATGGCTAGTGCCTGATATTCACTGAGCTTCCTGCACAGAAGTGGCATAAATGTATATATCTTAAACCCAAGGTAGCTCTGTGAGATGAAGACGGAGAATTTTCACTGCATTGTGGCTGTGTAAGCGAAAAATAGCATAAATAATCTTAGAGTGGACGTATGTCAAATACATCTCAATAAAAGGTATTTGGGAATTCTTTCTCATTTAAATATACGATGTCTTCCTCCCCCTTCTTCCTCCTATTCTTCTCCCCTTGCTTCCCGCTTTGTTTTATCACTTTCAACTGGTCCCTCTGTCCTCCCAGAGGAGGCCTATCTTTCTATTAAAATACAGCTACTAGTACTTCTAAATTAATAAAGGTAATGCTTGGCATCAGCTCCATAGTTTCATTTTTAAAACTCATGACAAAGTTACTAGATGAAGAATCCCAATAAGAAATAAAAACATGATCTGCTAACAAGTAAATGATTTGCCCACAGTGACAGAGAACGAGTAAGGTGAGCTGGAGGCAGTGTTGGTCCCGCAGAGAGTGTCATGCTTTAAAATATTTTCCCACCTTGGTTAGCTGCTCTTTGAGCCCAGACATGGTTGCAAACATTTCGTTAGCTTCTTCTTGGGAGATCTCTTTGCTAATGAGGTGTGCTGTCTTTGTAATCATCTTATACTGAGCATCCGTCACAGGCACCCTCTGCTCAACATCCTACATGAATCATTGAAACAGCTACATTACCACACGATTCATTTCCTCTTAATTTCAAGATTCGACAACTGGACACAAATCAGTATGCACTGAATAAAACTCTAGACCTGTCGTCATCTTTTGGAGATTCCAATGACTACTTTCCTTCATTACTAATATATGATACACTAGTAATATCATACAAATAAATGTTTCCTTTAAAAGTCACCATAATCCTTAAGCTAACCTAAAGATAAGCTGAGGTAATCTTTACACTTTCAAAATACATATGTTAATGTAGTATGTAAACATTATATCAGGTAAATGTATGTTAACAACTTGGGGTAATTCCTCTGATTTTAAAAATTAAACAACTTTTTCTTTAAAAAAAGTAATACATTGTCATTATAGAAATTTATAAATTAGAGATAATAAGTTAAAGAAAATTTAATACAGTCTTCTCACACCAGAGGCAACATCCTTACCACCACAAGGCTCTGCTAAAATTACTGAACAAAATTAGTATTTTTTCTGTGTGTGTTTACAACCATTTTTTATTTTTACAAAAAAACAATGATACTATTTTTGCTTTTCTTACTTAATAGTATATTGGAAAAGCCTTTCTATGTCATTAATATTCTTCCATTACTTCATTTTTGAGAGCTGCAGGGTATTCAAAATATGTAAACAGCACAATTCATTTAGCAAATCCTTTATCATTGGAGGCATTTATGTAGAGGTGTTAACTCCAGATGTCTGTTTTTTCCTAGTACTTTATAATTTGATTGTAGAAAATAAAAAAATCTCAATTAAAAAACTATTTTGAAGTTACTCTATGGTCAATAAACCTCTTTAAAAAATTCAAATAGATTTTTTTATGAGAGGTGCAAATCAGGATATGTACACATGTCAAAATGATGTCAAGGAGACACAGAAACAGCTTTTGCAATGGCCTAAGTAACTTCACTGATCTTTCTATTCACAATAGAATTGGTTTTTCACTTTGTGTTCTAGAAAATCAGCTCACCTCTAAGTCTTGAATAAACAATTTGACATTAATAAAAGAGACTTCTACGGGCTCTGAAAGTTTCCTAAGGGCTTCAGTTGCAAAGTCAGACAGGGTAGTAACACAATCTGTGTATTCTTTCTTCATTCTGTCCAACTCATCAGCTCGAGCATACTGTTAAGAAAAGGGAGGGGGGCGACATCGAAAACCATTAAGCCAAGACTCTGGAAGCTTGTAACTTTCACTTCTACGTACTCTCTGGAATGGTTAGGTGGTAGGAAAGACTCTAATTCCTGATTCTTATTTTAGATACACTTGAAGTTAGTCCAATTACTGTGAAGAGAAGAAAGGAACTAGCAGAGAAGCAACGAATTATGATTTGATGCATGAATCATTCCATGTAAGTAGGCTCCATATGTCAACGTAATCCTTAATCAAGCTTTACGTTTCTGTTCTGTTCCTCCTTTACAAATGGGAAAGAATAAAGGACCAAATAGAAACATAACAGTTCTAAACACATCTGTACTCTGCCTTAATAAGCTATAACAATAAAAGCGTCTCTAAACAGACTGTTTATCACAACATCTATGACGCACCCATGCTCTAGGCATAAATAGATCTGAAAAACATACTTGCTTGACTTCCATAAACAACTCTCTCCATCGTCCATTTAGCAACAGTAACTGCTGTTTGAGATCACGGGAAACCATCTCATCACATGTTTCAATCAGAAAATTGCCAGCATCGTTCATGGCAGTGTGCTGCTGTATCCAATGAGGCAAATTTCGAAAAAAATCCTAAACAAGAAACAGTGCACACTACTGTAAACCATAAACCAAAAGTTAATAAATGATATGAAAGTAACCAGACTAAGAGAAATATCTTTGCTCTAAAATTTGTGCAAATTTTAAGGTGAATCCTAAATCTCTTTCAAAATGGAAATTTTTAATAAAGAAGGTCAAAAATATGAACTAGAAACGCTGAATGTCTTTTTATAAGAATATATGCAATATCTTTTGCTAAAGACAAAACAAAACATGATGACCATTTTGTTATTCCTATTTTAGAGAGGAAAAAGCTGAATTTCTGTGAGTGTAAGGCACTTGTGCCTATGGTCTTTAGGCTAGTAAATACCAGTGCCAAAGTCATATAAAAGGCATAATATTTTAGGGAAATATATAGCTGTCTTAAAAATCGTTTGACCTGTTACTTTTGATTTTATTCTATTTTATTTTATTTTTTGGCTGCACCATGCGGCTTGCGGGATCTTAGTTCCCTAACCAGGGATCGAACACGTGCCCTCTCATGCCTCAGCAGTGAAAGCGCAGAGTCCTAACCACTGGACCGCCAGGGAATTCCCAACTTTTGATTTTAAAATCTGGATACTGTACGTGAAGATAATTAACAATCACAGAGATAAACCCTTGAAGGAAAAAATTAAATTATCTGGGCCAAGAACACTTAATACAATGACATCCTTCCTTATTTAAGGTTACACACTTGGCTATGGAACCGCTTCCACTTGATTTCGAATTAAATGCATATGTGCATATGCATACATACACATATACACCACGGTAAAAACCAAGGACGCCAAAGATAATTCAAAATCGATTTCCTAAGCCATGTGCGGGAGGACTGCCTAGATAAATCGATGAGAGCAATTCTGTTTCCGGTCGTTATATTCCCTTGGATGAAATTAACACATGACATCTACTAGGGCACTGCCAGTCTAATCAGAAAAGCCAAAATCTGTGTGGGTTACAGTTGCTCAGCTACACAAAAATACTTAATCTATATGAAATATAGAACGGGAAAACATAAAAATTATACATCTACTTGTACAACACAATAACAGAAGAACCAATCTTGCATGACAAGCAGTAATTCTAATGTAAGTACTATACTTCTTAACGGGAATCTGGCATTTTAATCTTTTACATACATATACATAGTTTTTCCATGAGAAAAATACCAAGCTCCCATTAAGAAGTATATATACAGAAATCAGTCCATTTCATGTGCTCTTTTAATGTAAATGATATTAAAGTAAAACAGTTAACTCTTGCAAAAAAACACACACTCCTGTAACCGGAGGAAAAAAAATCACTCCTACCCAGAAAAAGACCGTTGACTGAGGGTTGATAAAAATCCAAAAAAGAATAGCCAAAGAGACAAAAATGTAGTGACCCATCTGTTGAACCAGTGTATGCCATCACACAGATTTAGTACTACTTTAGCCAAAGTTGTTTTCATCTTCTCTTAAATTAGGAAATCCTCAGAGGCTGTGCACTGGACCTGCCCCTTCAAGCGCAGACCTTACTGTGTGTATAGCGCCCTCTGCTGCCTGTTGGCTTTGGCCACTGCTCCATGGGTTACTGCTCTTCTGAACGCAAAAGTCAAACACTGTTTTAACATAACTTTTATAAAGCAGAGTATTTCTTGGTCTAAAATAATTTAATAACCTGAAAATGCAGCTTGTCAGGCAAAGTCAAGATTTTTGTAACACGTTTGCAGATATATAACACTCCCTAGACAAGTTTGCTGTGAAAATCTCCTATCTCTAAATTCACCTGTGCTTGTTCCCTTTTATAAGAAGCAGTCTTACCTTTTTGGCATGTTCTGACTGATTTAGCATTTTCTCAGCATCCTCTAGCCAAGCCTGAAGACTAGCCACGGTATTGTCGTATCGGTCCCAGTTGGCAATGACTTCTTCCAGCATGCTCCGCACGCTCCTGACTTCCACTGAGAGGTTCCTCCACTGGACAGTGGTTTCATTCATGAATTTCATCACATTCTCAGCCTCTTCCACTGAAACGGATAGAACAAATTATAATCCTTATTTTATATTTTAAATCTACCACATCTTTTTTCTACGGTCTATACACTGGTGTGCATTCCTAATTCTTCCCAGGATTTTAAATTCAACAGATATAACGTTAGAATTACATTCAGCTAATGTTGGGGACATGTTATACCTTATTCATAGGTATTTATAAAGATTAAAGACAATGATATATTTAAAATTCCTGATAAATGGGATGCAATAAATGACGTATATTTGTTTGCATTTTATATGCACTCAGACACAGATATAGTATAATCACAAATGCTATATATAGTTCATTTTCAGCAAATTATTTTACAGTTGTGTCTTTACACTAACTTGAGTTTTCATAATATTCAAGTCAGTCCAGTTTTTGCCTTTAACAGTTGGAATTTAAAATAGGTTTGAACATAACAATTTAGAAAACGAATGCTTATTTTCCTCTCTCTTAGAAGATTACACACACAGACATACATACACACACACACACAGGCAAATGATTATACAGGATAGGCATTTCACAAAGTCAAGGGGACTGAATCCAGTATGTGCTTTCCAGGCCAATGGCATGGCCACACAGAGATTCTGCAGAGAAAAAAATGATTTGATCATACTGAAACCTGTAGGTTCTAAATTCTACTGTATTCAATACTGCAACAAATTCTGTCTTGTGTCTTACCTGAACCATCAGCTTTGACGTACATCTCGGCTGTCTGTTTCAAGATCTGGTATGTCACTTCATATTGTTCAAAGAACTTGCTATTTTCTATAAAAGACTAGAAAAACAGGGAATGGTTAAACGATAACCAATACTGGCTTATGTAGACATGCCAAAGTCAATTTTCTTCAGTATAGGTTATGTGGATATGTTACCCAAATCTACCAACCTCATTCTTCTGAAAAATATCAAATTAATTCAACTGCCATAAATAACCTGATTATTTCTGAGAATATAACTTGATTCTACACTTTTAATTCTAATTCACTCCTACTTTGGGAAAATATTATATTTCTCCGCCACCCAAGGGTTTGTTTTTAGAAGAGACAGAAGTTTCTCCAGAGAACCTGGGGCGAACATTTAAAAAGCACTAAATTTGGAACAATGTTGTAAAGTGTCCAACTGTGTTTTAGCTGTGGGATTCTGTTGCTCTTTGAACAATAATTCTGGTGAATGATGGCTCTGAGGAACTTCAGATTATAAATAACTGGCACAATGCAATGCACACTTTCTTAAAATAAAAAGTAAATACAAAAATATTTACAAGTAGAAAAACGTTAAATAATCACACATTCCATCCACGTTATCCATATGCTCTCATATTTCTATTACCTGGTATAAAAATTAAAGATAAGATGTGTCTATATCTATGTCTGTATGCAACTTACATATGTATTAGAGTTACTATAAGCAAATGGATACTATAAAATTGAGAATACACAAAAAATCCGTAGGTGAGTTTTGTTATTGCTAACTCCAGGAAATATGAAATAATTCCTATTTCAAAGATTATTCCTACTTCTGTAAAGTAGAAAATTAATGTAATTATAGATAACAACATACTACCAAAGGCTTCTTCATTTCTTTTCATAGCATAATTAGTTCCTATGATGTAAACTCAGTAAAATACTTTGTGTCACTATTATAAAATACAAAATTAGCCTTCAAAAACCAGCTGAAGCCCTGAATAGGATGTTGATGAATGCTTAATATGGAGATGTAAAATGTTTGTGCGCAGAGGCAAAACTATTCATACAGCAATTCCATAGACATCCCTAGATTTTATTGTAGAAGTTTATAGTATTTCAAGATTATATTAAAAATACATATAACACATTTCATATCATTTTATGTTTGCATTTACTTATATAGTAACTATTCTTCAAATATATAATGAATAGAGAAAGCTGTGAATTACCTGGCATGGGGTTCCCTGATGAATACCTTATTCAATAACTTTAATAGGCTTTATTATTTTTGCATGAGAATTGGTTAGTTCATTATTTAGCCTTATGTCCTACTCCCTTAACCTCTGCCTGCTCCCCAAGTGGGGAAAGAGTAATTTACTGGAATTTAAATTTTGAATAATTTAACAAATAGGGAGGTCCTGGTTTGATCAAAAATGGAAGATTACACCTAATGTTCAAGACACTGTAAGAAACTGAAGAGATAAATATATTTGGCAAAGTTTAAAAAAATAGTCTCCATTCAGTTTGGACACAAATTCCAAGAAGCTAATGGAAAAAAAAATTTTCTGAAGTGTCAGATAAATGGGAAATAGTGCCTATACTGGACAGTAAGACTTACACATGCTTTTGCTAGAGTGGTTTACAAATTCATTATAATTGAATAAGAGAAAAGTTATTTCCAGTTTCATTTTTGGTCTAGGGTAGGAGGTGGGGAGAATGCTTTTAGATTATAAATGTTGTAGAGATTCATTAAAGTGTTTTTGAGCTTTCTTATGAGGAAAACTAGGTAATTAATTTTTGAAGAAAGAAAATTGACTTGTTATTTTTGTTTCATTTATTTTTGCCCTTTTTTTTTTTTGAGTCCTGAGTAACTCCATTTAGTAACAAAATTATTTTGTCTATTAGAATCACTTTAGCAGGAGGACTGCTCAGCCTCCTTTTTGCTGTGAGCTATCTAGACAAAGTCTCTCAGAAGAATGCAAAATTAAGCACAAATGTTATGTTTAAAATAACAGTGACAGGATTAGTTTATTTCTTTCAAAATATGGCTTACATTTGGATATCAAGTTCAACAAATAAGACATGTTGGTCAAGGGACTTTTAAAGTTGGTGGCACTTCAAGAAAAATAAGATATTTCTTTATGCTACAAAATGCAAAGTATTTGTGGAAGGGACTAATTTTCTACTCTCAAAAGATAAATATAGATATAATAAATAAAAAGCTCATCAATTTCACTCAAAGGGAGCTAAACCAGACAATTTAAGATTTTAAAAATCAACTTTGAGAAGTAGTTTCATTAGAACTGCCTATTTAAATAAAATCATTAATAATCAATAACAGACCATATGTTCACATTACTTGTGGCATTCACATAGTCTACGCTTCCAAGAGCTCTTCTTTTATGTGAAAGAATGAAACATTGTCTCATTTCTTCCATTGTAAAATTGGAGCGTGTGTTAACTAACATGGTTATGTCATGAACAATTCAAACCAATCATCTTCTGATTTACATTACAGTATGTAATCTCTCACCAGGATCATGTGGCCTAATTTAATCAACAAGCATTTGTGAAGTATTTTCCAAGAATTCCTTGAGCACTTAGGGGCTACGTACCTTACGTAGCCCCTATGTAGTTCTCTAGTTCCTTAACTCTTATAAAAAGTATCTTTTTTTTGCAGATGATTAAAATTGAATTGAGAACTCAGACAAAGGAAAAGATAATTATGGAACCCTTACATCCCAAATATTACTTTGCTTATTGATGTAGCAGCATATGGCTCATTACAATCATTTCTTTTAGAAACCAAGTAAAGGATTATGTTTAAGAAACTGATTTTATGATTTTATTTGAAAGTCTTCATGCACCTTGAAATAGTCTGTTCTAAAGAGAATGATTTTCCCAAAAACTTCAAAAGAATGAGAGAAGCTCTGTGGGGTATGAGATAGAAGGAAAACAATAATGAGTCAGTCCTTTTTCCTTAAAAAATCCCTAATATTCTATTATTATTGTTGTTGTTGTTGCGGTTATTAAAAATTTGGGAAAGATTAAGTTATTTATAAGGTCACATGGGTAGCGAGTAGTTGAGCCATGATTCAACACATTTCTACGTGACTGGTGTGCAGGCTTCAATAATCTCCCCCACCTCACCCCACCCTGCCCCAATGACACGCTGCCCGTAACAGACATAATGGTAACTCGCAGGTTGCAGTATGGACCTGTCAATCATGGACCAGCATTAAATGGAACTGATACTTATATGAACTACATTCTTTAAGTTCACTGAGCTGCAAGAGATCATTTCAATTATTTGGTCTTTTCGGTTTAAAAAAAAAACAAAACAAAACCTTGGGCTTCCCTGGTGGCGCAGTGGTTGAGAATCTGCCTGCCAATGCAGGGGACACGGGTTCGAGCCCTGGCCTGGGAAGATCCCACATGCCGCGGAGCAACTAGGCCCGTGAGCCACAACTACTGAGCCTGCGCGTCTGGAGCCCGTGCTCCGCAACAAGAGAGGCCACGACAGTGAGAGGCCCGCGCACCGCGATGAAGAGTGGTCCCCGCTTGCCGCAACTAGAGAAAGCCCTCGCACAGAAACGAAGACCCAACACAGCCAAAAATTTAAAAATTAATTAATTAATTAAAAAAAAAAAAACAAAAAAAAAACCAAAACCTTTTTTTCCCAGCCAATTTTGTTAGAGAGTAAAGTTCAGTACTTAAGCACAAAGGTTTCTGATTCGGAAAGATGTGGACTCAAATCCAGACTCCACTTCTTACTAACTCTGCCACCTGGAGCACGTGACTTGAGCGTTCAAAGGCTCGATTTCCTCAGTGAAACAATGTGAAAATGCCCAGCCCATAGGGTCATCACTGAGATGGAAGATGACACATGTAAAACACTTGGCACATAGAAAATATCAATATCCTACAATTATTAAAACTATTAAACTATAAACACCTTAAACCCCTTTTTGAAATAGAAGCTTAGGCGATAAATACGTATTTTTTATCAGGTGATAAAATATTAGGAAATATTTATTAAAACCCGATATATTTGTAGAGTTATTAGCAATTTTACAAATAATTTTGAGAGTTACATTACCTAGCAGTTTAAAATTAGCAGCTCAGTGAATGTCTATGAAGTAGGCAGAAAGTACTGATTTTTTTTATTCATTAGTAATAATTCTTTACTTACACATGCTTTAGTTGAGACATTCAAAGAGAATTATTAACATCTTTGTGTTGGAACATTAACCTGGTGGAACAGTCCCATTAGGTATTTCAACCTAATTGGCTCTCTTTAAATAGCGAGAACAAAGACGCATCCTGAATAATTACCTCTGAGCTCAGAGTGTATCACTTGACATGATTAAACCCGAAAATATAAATGCATATCTGTATTTAATATTTGTGGGACTAATGCCATTGCTTAAACTTAAAAAAAAAAATCAGATTTCTCATTACTTTCCAAAAGCATTCAAAATGAATAAGGGAACATAGCGTCACAGATTTCACATTTTTGGACAAATGTTTCCTAGAAAATTGTAGTAAATCTAAAGAAAGATTTTGTTAACCTGTTAAACCTTTTTTTTTTTTTTTCAAATTCATGTTGTTTATTTAGCACTTAGAAAATAAAATTAAAATGTAGCAAAATATATTATGGTTCTAGGATGCTTCAGTAAAGATATGGTTTCAATAAATATTCAGTCATGCGAGTTACAGAGCCACTGAGAGTAGTCAGGTTAGAAATGGGCTTATATTTTAAATTCATCAATTTATCATTTAGAACTTGTGATTCAATATAAATGGAACAGTTACAGGACTGAGATGCCCTATTAACATTAATTTTGTGAGCAAATTTGTACTGCTACTAAATTGGGGGGGGGGCATGTTTAACTAAGAGAAATAAACTGCCTTTAATAATTATAATTCTCTGATTATATGTAAATGGAAACTGCTAGTTACAGAATGACCTACTTTCCTCCTTAATGCAGGGCTACTACTCTATGTAAATATAGGATTATCTATGCTGATAGCCCAAAATATGAGAAACTCTTCAAAAATTAAGTTGGTACAGAGATTCGCAGACAAAATCTTACTTTTCCTGGGTGCACACAGGAAGCAGTGAAGCTCACAGAATGACTGTAAAAAAAAAGGCATGCTTGACCTAATCTAAAAAAAAAAATACAAAAGTCCCCACATGAACAATTGAGGATTGTTCTAAACTACTCATGATTGGATTTTAGAAACATGAAGATAATCTTTAAGTATTTTAATTGTGGTTCAGTAGTGAGTTCACAGTCAGTTGTATGCAATGCAAAAACTTGCTTTTTTAAAGCAATAAAGCCAATCACAATGGTTCAATATGATTACTGCAGCAAAACCTTTCATATCTCCAAAGAATATAGGTATATATTTCAGATTGTTGTGAAAAGCTCACAAACTTACATCAAACCCATTTAACACACTGGTACCTTAATGTTTAAATTCAAGATAAAAGTAACAGTGTCCAATAAACTAGAAGATATTAGATACTAAAGCCAGGCGTCCTCTGATCTCTCTGTCAGCGCCAGGGAGACTTACCATGTAGTTCTGCAGAAGCAGTTCCACTGAATCTCTCCTCCCATACTTGATGATCCAAGACTTCAGCTTTGACTCTGCAAGAACCAGCAGTGAGAGCAGACGGTATTTTAATTCTAGAAATTCCATTTTCATTAAGTGTAGCTCTGATGTGGAGGAAACAAAATGAAACCTAGAAACAAAACACAGAGAATTTACAGAATGTAACTAATAGTAACAGAACGGGGCTTACTTAACCTGTTACATGTCAGTATTAAATAAAATGCAGGCACAAGGTCTTCTAAACTCTGGCTGATCAATCACTCAGGAGATCTGGTTCTGTTTCTAGCTCTGGGTTTAAAGGCAAATCACAATTGATTGAAGTCTTTGATTTAGTTCTTTCCCCTGCCAAGATAGCTCTCATCTGTTTCTTTTATAAGCTGTTTTTGCAATATTACATAATGTTCCTCACAGTACTGAATAAAAATACAGCCTCTGAAGAAACCATTTCTGTGATTTCCAGGCTGTGGGTACATGCAGGTTTACTCTTTTCAACTAATAATATACTACAATATTGGCATTCTTAACATACGTTATGGGAACCCAATTTTTATGTACCAAACGTAAGCATCTCTGTAAAAAAAAAAAAAAAAAAGTCAATTCATTGAAAGAAAAGAAATGGGAAAAAAAAAACATCCACCGAGCCTTTTAAAGACACTTCATTTAAAACCGGACGTTCTCTTACCTCTCAGCCATGTCCTCTAATTGATCAGGTGGTACTGGGATCCCGTTAACAGACCTGGTTCGGTAGATTTCATGGAATGCTCTTTTGTGGGCATCTGTGTTTTGAAGCAGATCCTAAGATACAATTAAAAAAAAAAAAATGAGGAAACATGTTCACAGGAGGCTGAGAAGCATAATCTTCAGCTTGCATGGATGAGGCAGTGTATTCAACAATTTGATCATGCTTCCATAGCCACATGCGGCTTGGTGCCAGTCACAGGCTTTTACCTTGTACAGGAGCCTGGGTGCTTGTCCATAAGGCCCCGTGCTAGAGCCGTAGCTAATAATTATGGCATCTTTTAAACACACATGACACTTGCACAGCAATGCATTCAGACATTTTAAAGGCACATGGTCCAAAGGGAAATGTAGTCAGTGCTATAAACAATGATTGTTAGTGTTTTTCTCTTTCCTTGATTTTGAATCTATTGATTTTTCAAAGCTTAAAACTAAGCACAACTAGTTTAACCCTTTAATGGTCAAAATAAAAATATTAAATTCTCTACTGTTATTCTATTTTGAGTGCATGCAGGGTACCATAAAGTGATGTTTGCTTGCCATCTTAAAGTAAGTCAATTACATTACAGCATATTATGAAAATACCCTTGTGGTTAGAAGATTTCAATCAAGCACAGGGAATGTCCCATAGATATCACAGTGGGAAGAGTAAATGTGATGTTTTATAAAGATCCTTTCTAGGTTGTATAGAACTCCACAAATTTTAATAATTTATTTAGATTTGTTTTCTGGGTTTTTCACTGTCAAAAGACATTTATATAAAGACTTACATGTACTGCACAATTCCTAGCCAGTTTCTCACACAGAAGCAAAGAAAGAGAAAGGTGAAAGTAGATTCATGCCATATTTTTCTAGAGCTTAGGTTGTTTCTCAATAGCAGAGTAAATAGCCAACAGTTTGTCACTCACTGAAAAATAAGATATATTAGCCCACCAGAATGATACATTAAAACTAACAGTTTCTCTCACACTAAGATTTAGTAGATTAATTGGAGAAAACAGACCAGCCTAAATCGTAAGAGATACACTTGATGGAAGGGTACACATGAAGGCTTTCATACATAAATTAAGATGTTAAAGTCATATGTGTTTGTTCACATGAGTGAAATCAATTTTCTTTTAATTCGGGAACATTAGTTTTTACATTGTAGAAAAAAATCCAGGACCAAACTATTTCTATCCTGATATATATTTGCTATTACCACCTTCTGACCTGCTTTGAGTCTGTAGGTAACCGCACAGATATTCACAAGTCCCCTGCTCCCAGAGGGAGGGCACTACAGGCATCTCAGAGCTGATTACAGAGGCCAGAGGACTGTCCTAGAGCAGCTATTGCCTGTGAGTATTTTAGTCACTCTCTGCCTCCTCCTTAACATCCAGACACATTTCTGTGGCTTTTTTTTTTTTTTAAAGCGATTTTATTTGTCTCCAAGTGTTTTAAACTTTGGGTTTATTTATTTATTTATTTATTTTTGGCTGTGTTGGGTCTTCGTTTCTGTGCGAGGGCTTCCTCTAGTTGCAGCGAGCGGGGGCCACTCTTCATCGCGGTGCGCGGGCCTCTTACTGTCGCGGCCTCTCTTGTTGCGGAGCACAGGCTCCAGACGCGCAGGCTCAGTAGTTGTGGCTCACGGGCCCAGCCGCTCCGCGGCATGTGGGATCTTCCCAGACCAGGGCTCGAACCCGTGTCCCCTGCATTGGCAGGCAGACTCTCAACCACTGCGCCACCAGGGAAGCCATCTGTGGCTTTTATCTTGACCGAAACTCCCCCAAATGACTGCAGGGCAAACCGAGAGCCACCAACACTCCCAGCTCTGATTTGTTACGTGCGACCGTATGTTAACGTACGGGTGGGGGTCTGGGACTATACTGGGATATCCAAATGTCCAGGTGCCTCCCAAGAAGCTTTCCCTATTGTAGTTTTCTGTATGTAGTTAATCAAAAAAATCTTGACAAGAAATCAAAACCAACAAAAACATTTTCAAACATATGACGAACTACAACTGGCGTGATGTCGCTGGGTCCTCTGAAAGGCCGTCTCACTACAAAATAGCTGGATGATGAGCACAGCATATGACTTTAATTCACTGGTGGGCTCACAGGAAGTCAGTGAAACCTTTTAGGGCTCCCATGCTCGGTAAAACATGACCCAAAACTGGATCATGGTCCTGTGAGCAAAAACAGATTGAAAAAGCCTGGTTGTCCTGGGCAAACATCTAAACCACTGTGGCAGGAGATGGAGTCTTGGGACTTGAATAAGGTGAGAAACACTGAAACTGAGACCCCCTACATTTAGCCAGAACCCTCAAAGAGGGCTGATGTGGGCCTGGTAGACAGCAAATAAAAAAGGAGGAAAGCAAAGGTCGCCAAACACAGGAGACAAGCTACCATGAGTGAGAATCAGCAGAAACAACACATTCATGGTGTTAGAAAAACGTAAGCAATTTAATACTTGACAACAACAGTTTGCAGGTTAGAAGAGTATGACCTGGTTAAAGTGTTCTTAATTCCTTATATTGATTAAGAGGAGGTTAAGACATTGATTAACTTTCAATTTCGTTAAGTATCTATATGGTATAATTTCAAGGACAATCACACTACACAACTAGAGTTTATAACTTCAAACCAGTTCGAGGGAAAACATGGAATAAGAAAAATAAGCAAGTGAATAAACAAACAAAAACCCCTCAATCAACTTATAAATAGGAAGAATGTAGAAAAAAGAAAAAAGCAAAAGCAGGGCAAATAGAAACAAGAGTCAAAAGGTAGAAACAAATTCAAGTATATTAATAATTATAAATAAATCTGAATGGAATATATATTTACTCATCAATAGGCAGAGATTGTCAGATCAGACAAGTATAATAGAACCATCTGCTTTTTAAAAGAGATACTCCTAAACATTAAGAACAAGGATAGGTTGAAATTAATGGAATGGAAAACAACATGCCAGGCAAATACTAATGAAAGAAGGCTGGTATGAGTGCATCAATACCAGGCAAAATAGATTCCTGAACAGAAGTCATTACAAGTTAGTAATCGCTTAGTGATGAAACTTTCAATTTACTAGAAGACACATTAATTCTGAACTTGAACATACGTAGTAAGTCTCAAAATATATAAAGCCAAAGCTCACAGAACGACGGGGAGAAACTGAGAAATCCACACGGCTGTGGGAGTTATCAACATACCTTTCCCAGTGATTGAGAGAAAGCAAAGGAAGCCATTGGAACAGCAGATTGGGGGTGAGGGAGGGCAGAGGAGGGAAAGGGCTGCAGATCTGTGGGCCTCATGGGCCTTTTAAAGAATTTTTTGGTGTTTCTTTTGAGTAGATGGAAGCCAGTGGGGAGTTTTGAACAGAGAGGTAAAATGAACTGAACTGCGTATTAAAAGGATCGCTATGGCCATTCTATTGAAAATACTCTCCCCTTGATACACTACTTCCCTTGGCTTTTAAGAAAACAGTAGCTGGATCCCCTCCTACCTCGCTGATTGCTTTTTCTCATGCTGGTTTATCTTTTTTCTTTTTTTTTTTTTTTTGCTGGTTCATCTTCTACTCTCTGATCTGTTAATACTGGATTCCCTCAGGGCTCAGTTCTTGATCCTTTCTCTGTCTACACGTCCTTCTTTAATTTCAGTCTCAGAGCTTTAAACATCCCTTTATATATTCAGAGTCATCCTCAATGACTCTGAATATTTATCCCCCTCCTGCCTCTTAGCTCCTACTGCCCGCTCCACACATCCACTTGGATGTGAAAAAGTCTCATACTTACCTTGCCCCAGACTGACCTCCATCTTTCTTCCCAAACCTGTTTCATTGTCTCTCCATCTCAACTGATGGAAACTCCAGTTTCCCAATTGCTTGGTTGAAAAATCATAGTGTCATTCATGACTCCCCTTCCTTCACAATCAATATCTAATGCTAAAAATTCTCTTTGCTCTGCCCTCAAAATATACTCAGAATCTGACCACTTCTCAACACCTCTACAGCTACGACCTTCACTCAAGCCACTCTACCTGGATCATTGAAATTGGTTCTCTGGCTCCTACCCTCTATCACCAATCCAGCCTTATCCTCACACGGCAGCCAGACTGATGCTGTTAAAAGAGTGATACTGCCGTTCCTCTGGTAAGTAGATGGAAAAAGATTATTAGGATACAGCAGAGAAAATTAACAATGTCAAAAGTGCAATTAAGGAAAGTGAGAAGGTGCAAAGAAACAATACTGGGGACAAATGGAGGCTTAACTATAGGCACAGAAAAGATTACAAGAAAATATATAGAAGAGCATTTTGAATAATTTTGTGACAATAATTTTGAAAATGTAGACAAACGAACAAATTCTCAGAAAGTATGATTAGCATGATTGACCTGATTAAAATTTTGAAAGCCAGAATATTTCTAAAATCATTTTTAGAGGCTGGGGACACAAGAGTGAAAAACAAACAATAATTCCTTGGCCTTATGGAGGTGACATTACAGTGTAGGAAATCAAGCAATAAATAAGATAAATAATTAAATAAGCAGTTGAGATGAAGATAAATGCTAAAGAGAAAAACTGAATAGGCAAGGGGAAAGGGAAGTTGTACTTTCAAAGGGGTGGCCAAGAAAGGATTGACTAAAAGCTGACCTTTCAATAAAGGCCCAAAGGAGATGAGGAAGAATGTATTGGGAATATGACTGGAGAATGTTTCAGGCCAAGGGACCAGAAAATTCCAGAATGATGGCAAGGGCAAAGGCCTTCAGGTGGGAATGTGCTTGCATGTTTGAGATTATCTTTTCAGCGAGGTTTCACTGACCTCCCTACTTAAAATTGCAACACCACCTAATACTCCCTGTCCTTTTACCTTCTAATATAAAATTTATTTATTTATTATGTTTATTATTTCTTAACTGCCTCCTCCTATGAGAAGGCAAGTTACATTAGGGTAGGGATTTTGTCTGTTTTGCTTATGGGTGTATCACAAATGCCTGTAATGCCACTTTGCACATAGAAAGAGCTCAATAAATATTTGTTGAAAGAGAAGGAAAGACTCTTTTAGGACCATTTGGTCCTGTCCAAAATGACCATAAAACATCTGGCTCATGCCAAAAGGTCCTTGATAATTGGTCATGTTTGGCCCCGTCTGAAATGTCCATGGAGATATTTGGTCTATAGCAAAAGGTTCTTGATATCGGCCCTGTCCAAAACCATTTGGCCTGGACCAAATATGCTCATGGACATTTTGGACCAAATGTCAGCTAACTGGAAAGACCGGAGAGGCATAGCCAGAGGAATAAAAAGAAAATTAGGAAACCAAATGAAGAAAGTATTTCAAAGATGAATAACTATCTAAAATGCTTCTAATAAGTGAGGTAAAATGCGGACTGAGAATTGGCCATTGAGTGAGGAAAAAAAGAACCCTCCTGAACCTGACATGGATAGCAGGGCAAGGAAAAACGTGATTGGAATGGGTTCCAGAAAGAATGGGAGAAGAGAACTATGAAGCCAAAATGAGATCTAAGACAATTCTTTCAAAGAGCTTCACTGTAAAAGGAAGGAAAAAAAAAAAAAAAAGAGGACAGTAGCTGAAAAGGGAGGTAGGGTTAAGAAAGAGGCTTTTTAAAGATGAGAATAATAATGGTATATTTTATGTGGGTGGGAAAAATCCAGCAGAGAGAGAGAGAGAAAAAAATAAAGACGCAAAGAACTACGGGAATTATCTTTTGGAAAAGAGCAGGGAGGATGGGATCCAGCGCACATGTGGAGGGGCTGGCCTTAGCTCGAAGCACAGATGGTTCATCCATAGTAACAGAAGAGGAGACGGAGTATTCGGGCACAAATGCTCGTAGGTGGGTTGATGTGGTCGTGGGAGCTTGCGGAAATTCTTTTTTGATTGCTTCTATTTTCTCCGAGAAATAGGAAGCAGTGTCATCAGCTAAGAGTAAGGATGAGGGAGGAGGTGTGGAAGGTTTAAGGAGACAAGGTATAAAATAGTTGTCCCAGAAATGCAGAGGGAATCGAGTCCAAAAATGCCTTTGGAGTGCCAGGGAGCATTAAGGACCCACTTGGGTTAGTCATCGTGACTGGGGGTGTGTTTTTCTCTAGCCACAGTCAACTGCCTGAGTGTGGGCAGGAACTAGGCAGAGAATTGGCTTTAACCAGGGTTATGTTTAACCAGGAGTGTAGGACAAAGTGAGACCTGGTTGTCTGTTTATTTTCCACATACAGAGTAAACCCCCTTCATGACACAATAAATGAGGTACACAAATTCAACTGCACAAAATGCAGGGTTGCATTAATGAGACAACGAAAAACAGCATTTTGAGCTAGGTCTGTACTATCGCAAAACGCGGAGGAAGCGTATTAGAACTTACGCTGAGCACAACAAACCATGCAATGAGCTAAATAGAGTCGCAAATGACTAAGAGACCAGCCAGGCTGAATCCCACCCCTTTCTAAGGCCACTATTTTTTTTTTTTAATTTATTTAATTTATTTATTTATTTTTGGCTGTTTTGGGTCTTCGTTGCTGCACATGGGCTTTCTCTAGTTGTGGTGAGCGGGGGCTACTCTTCGTTGCAGTGCGTGGGCTTCTCATTGCAGTGGCTTCTCTCGCTGCAGAGCACAGGCTCTAGGCACATGGGCTTCAGTAGTTGCAGCACGCGGGCTCACTAGTTGTGACTCACAGGCTCTAGAGCACAGGCTCAGTAGTTGTGGCGCACGGGCTTAGTTGCTCCGCGGCATGTGGGATCTTCCTGGACCAGGGCTCGAACCCGTGTCCCCTGCATTGGCGGGCAGATTCTCAACCACTGCGCCACCAGGGAAGCCCTCTAAGGCCACTATTAACTCCCACCCTGACTCCACTCCTTTAGCACCACGACACGACAACTCGGTGACTTGGTTTGCCTTCCTTTGAGAATGGAGGCAGGAATGAGGTCTGGAGCCTATGGCCAATCACGTTATTATGTAAATTCACACTGTCTTTTGCCTTATCTTTTCAAAGCTAACAAATAGCAAGAGAAATAACAAAGGTAACTGCGGATAAGAAAACATCACAGAGCTCTTGGAAAATACCTCAGGTAATGAGTCTACTGGAATTGCCATTAACAAGTACAGAAAAGGGAAGTGCAGATCAGAGAACTTCTAAGAAGGTGTGACATCTCTGAACCAGTATGAACGGATGCCTGGGAGGCCTGATTCAGTGCAAGTTCCAGACCATACTAGTGAAACGAGGATAGTTATCAGTTAGCCATTAATAAATAATAAACTGTAACCTGTCTTCACTGATCAGGCTTGCTTTAATAAAAGCTTGCATGTGCTCCAAGGGTCACACAGCCTAAACAATAAGATGTTGGCCAAGGTGAATTTAGAAACTTGGAGTCAGCTGTGTCCAGTTTGAGCTCCAGCCAGTTAAGACTGGCTAGGTCCACCGACCCTCCATCTGGGCATGCGTTGAGTGGTGGCCTTTTGACATCAGAGGGCCCAAAACTCCACCCTCTGGTCACGCTAATGCCACCATTTTCTGAACATACATCCCATGAAGAAGCCTGTAGCTTAGCTGCATCTGCACAGAACCAGGATCACCTCACCGTTTTCTTATCTCTAATTACCTTTCCCTAGGCGCCCCACGCCTCAGCTTTATCTCATAAATAATGAGAGCCCCTTACCTTCAGGGAGGTGGGTCTCAGATTTGTTCTCCCATCTCCTCACTGGACTGCCTTGTGAATAAACCCTTTCTCTGCTGCCAACCTCAGTGTCTCAGCCTTTGGCTTGCTGAGCAACAGGCAAGCAAACCTGATTCGGTAACACACTAGAACTGTTACGCTGGAAGGTTTTCCAGCCAGAATGTTTACCTTGTGCTGCTCACGTTTCCGTTGTATTGTGTTGGCCGTTTCCTCATGAACCTGCTGAATGGTTACTTCCTCTCTCAGGGCCACCTCTGCTCTATATAACCAGGCCCCTATGGTGCCCAGGGGTGCAGGAAGAGACTTATCAAGTTGTATATGCCAATCAAAGAGCTGAAATACAAAAGTAGAAAGACAGTATCTTAACATAGAAGACAATTCCTAAAATTCCCCCAAATGATTTTAAAGCTTACAAAAATGCCTGAAGTTAATAATTTTGGGTTAACTTAATAAATAGCAAGTAAGAAAGTATCCGTGTTCTGAATCTGATGCTTTGAGTTCAGAACACAGATATTTTCCTATTTGATATTTACTACATTAACCCAAAATTATTAACTTAAATGGGGAGAAAATGACACTTCGAAGCAAGTTTTGAGGAAACTTAAAAATACATCTTAGACATGGAAAGATATTATTGGGAGATCAGGCAATTTTCTTCTTATAAGGAATAGCATAAAGTGCCCACTGATTTTCAGACTGGCTTTTGCTGAAAGGGAATGGACTGGCTTTGCTGACGTGCTCAAAGATGCAGCAATTATACACCCGCTGATGTGTATCCTTTAAAACCTTCCCTATGATGAAAACAGGTCCAGAAAAATCAGGGTCGTCTAGACATCTCTGGAGGAAAATGAGTATTCACGATTCTTACTATAATAATATAATTCTCTAACCATCTTGTCATTTCTTCCACTTCATCCAATTCTCAAGTACTGTTTCCTAGCTTATTGCAATGAGAGGTGGGGTGGGTTGGGGTGCCTGAGATCTAATCTATTCTTTGATAGAGTTTAATGGGAAAAGTTAGATTATGAAAATGAAGAAAATAGGGTGAGTACGAGGCAAATATTCCCATGAGTGACAGAAGTTTCAGAGGTTTTGAAATCTTGGTCTTTAAGTTTGCAAAATATTAATATGAAAGTTACAGAGCAATTTTCCTTCAAGTTCATGACCAGATAAGAAGATAAGCTTAAACTAAAGAATATAAAAATAAATGTGAATATAGGAAGATGATTAACTGTTGATGAAATCTGATGATGGAATTTGGAGAAGCTGTTGAGGCCCCATTCCTGGGGAGTCACCTCTTCTAAACAACGCAGGATTAAACTGTGCAAAGTGAGAAGTAACCCAGGTGGTCTTTCAGGATTTCAGTGTGTCATCTGGTCAATGGTGATATCACACTTAGGGCAGGCAAAGCAGGAAAGAGTTGTTACACAAGCACTTCCGCTAACTGAAAGGAAAACTTGACAAGTGGACAAAGTCTATCCCACAGGTAAACCTTCCCACCTCAGACAGAGATAGGAGGACCTGATGTACCATCATTTTGAAGAAAGAGATGACAGAAAATATCTTTGACTAAATTATATGAGTCTAATGAAATGAATCGTTGGAGAACTTACCCTAGAGGACACTCTATCCCAGGACTGTTTTACCAACGCTTGGTCAAGTGACAATTTACCATCTCTGTGTAATGGTTGTATCAAGTGTTCAATCTGTTTCCTTTTCATTTCATATTGAACTCTGAAGTGCTTAAATGACTAAAAGAGGAAAAACAGCCACAACATGGCAGTTAGTCAAAAAAGGCAAAAGCAAAGGAAACCACATTTCCTAAATAACAATCCTTTATATTTGGATAACGTTCAATATATGTTGTTGATAATAATAATGACAATCATGATGCTGAAAGCAGCTAGCATTCATCAAGCCCGGATGATGAGCCTGCCTCCACGCTAAGTGCTTTGTACATATTATCTTCTCTGGCTCCCCATCGCCCTACAGCCTAGACAAGCCCCGTTATTACTACCAAGCCCAGAGGTGACCTGGCAAAGACAAGTAGTAGAGTCAGGACTAAAGCCTAGGATTTCTCATTCCTAGTTAAATAACCTACAAGCCAGTCCCTACTCATCAGGAAATAATAATCAACAGGAGTATAAATCTATATTAATAGTCAAAATAGTTGCTTTCCTTTAAAGTACCAAACAATTTACAAATAGCAATTGAACATGTCAAAATACTACAGAATTAACAATATCTTAATTTGTGTTTAAGTAAGTCTGTATAAAGAGGTTTACTTTAGGGGACATCACTTAGGTAATAATCCTCTGCTTTAATTTTATGGTGTTAAAATATTAAGTATTATATCTTTCTTTTGTCACAGTATGGTTAACATAAATTTGTAATATGTAGACTTAACTGTAAGTCTAATACTAACCTCAGAAAGTAGTGATTTTAATGAAAGTCCTACATTTTATGTTCAATTAACACATCCTAAAATATGTCTCAAAGTCCAAATATGAATTGAAAATGCCACTCAATGTGCAATTATATTAAAGAACATGAGAATAGCCCTGCAGAATCTAACAGATAACATTTGAAAGAATTTCTTAAGTCACTGAGTAAACAAACATGTAAATTCACATAACGAACACTTGGGGGAGATGGTGAATAAATATTTTCCCACAAATTTTACCTTCCATTCCCTCTAACTTAATGTAATTTTAAAATACCAAAACATAAAATCAGTCTTCAATTTTGTTCTACAGAATTCGATATATGGAAAAACTGGAAAATACACTATTAATTGATAAGTAGAAACAGAAGATTTTGATTACATAATAAACACACAAATGAAAGAAAACATTCCCTCTGCTGTCTAACCCTATTTTAAGAGACTTGTGATCATCTTTGGCCTGAAAGGAATGTTTCTGATTTATACTTTTCTAATCCTTAGTTTTCATCTTATAAATTAACATCTGTATAACCGGTAACTTTATAACTTGGAATTTATTTTTTGATAATTTATGCTAAGACTAAAACTCGCTAATGGACTAAATAAGTACATTCACTCTGTTCTTGCATTATAGTCTCAATTCACTGATTTAATCATTTTAATGGAGCTCATCCCAGAAAATTATCTTTTTTGGGGAAAAAATTACATTATGTTTCACAGCAAAAAGTACAAACATATAACCACATACGGAATTTATTGCATTGCCGAGTCCATCAAATATAATACTGATGGCATCATCAATCTGAATTCAGGCACGCTTTACACAGAGGATTATATAAAATCACACACTAACTCTAACAGTTAAATCTTTTATCATCTGCCACTTCGCATCTCTTATATCACGCACACCTTTTTTTGTAGCAAAAATGATCGAAACATAATGTATATTAGAATATACTATAGTTTTGCCACTAAAATGCAATGATATTTTAAGTAGGAGAAAATGTCAATGCTACACAGAGTTAAGTCACAATTTAATGGAAAAAACTCTGGAAGTGGAAATTGGAAGCTGAAATACAATTAATGATAGTGTAATGAGACTGGGAGAAAGAAGAACCACCGCAGCAATAATAACACTGGCTGCAATGTGAATGCAATAGTGTTGAAGGAAGCAGGTGGCAGGAGAAACTGATCTCATTAATGGGCCCACTCCAAATAGTCATGTTGCAATTTTTTATTTGATTCAGTTTATTCTACAGTAATTTTCAACTTGGCACTGAAGTCATTTTTTGGAATTTTTTGTTAGGTAACATCTGTAAGATCATGAGTTGTACAAAAACAGCAATTAAATGTGTGTGTTTTGGGTCATCTACAAGACTGAGTTCTCGGAAAGTCATGAAGCCTCACAACTCTATATAGTGCAGATATGTACAATTTAAAACTACCAACTCCATATCTGGGTGTATACCCAAAGGAAATGAAAACAGGTTATCGAAGAGATATATGCACTCCACGTTTATTGCAGCATTATCACAATAGCCAAGATATGGAAACAACCTAAGTGCCCATTAATGGATGAACAGGTAAAGATGATGTGGTGTATATATACCCGGAATGTTATTCAGCCATGAGGAAGAAGGACCTCCTACCATTTGTGACAACGTGGATGAAACTTGAGGACATTATACTAAGTGAGATAAGGCAGACAGAGAAATACAAACACTGTATAATATCACTTATACATGGAATCTAAAAAAGTCAAACTCATAAAAACAGAGAGCAAAATGCTGGTTATCAGGGGACTGGGGGTAGAGGGGAATAGGACGGATATTTAAGTATACAAACTTCAAACGAGTAGTAAATAAGTCCTAGATATCAAATGCACAGTACAGTGAATATAGACAATAATACTGTATTATAATCATCAAACTTGCTAAGACAGTAGAACTTAAGCATCTCAACCACTAAAAAGAAATGATAATTATGTAACATGATAGAGGTGCTAATTATTGCTACAATGGCAATCACATCACAATATATAAATGTATTAAATTTTTAAAACTATCTATTTATATAGAAATACAATTATTAAATTATATGTAAACAAGATAATGTATATTATTTCTTTAAAGACATTTCTCATTAATATCATTTGAAAGATTAAACATAGATTAAATGACAAATATGAATCCTACTCATGAAAGGTTTTAAAAAAATTGAAATCTGTTTTCCATACATTACCTGATATTTATCCTGCAAATTTGATTCTGTCATCTGTGCCCTTGTCAAATCTCTTTCAAATTGTTCTATCCAAGCTTTCGTTTCCTTCAAAATTAGCCTGTCTTCTCTCTAGAAACCAGCAGACATTACAATTGTATTAGTATCTGTGCATTTACTTAATTGCTGATTAATACTTGACTGATCCTAGAATACACTGAATATTTAATAAGTTCCAAATGTCTCTGAAAAATTTTCTTTCTCCCTGCCCTCACCTCTTTTGGAGGATAAGAAATAAAAATTAATTCTAAAAAAAAAAATCTTAATTATTGTGCTGAATACTGAAATTACCTACCTCCATTGTTCTTCTCAAGAAACATTTATTTAATTAAGAAAATGTGCTCAAGAAGAAATATGTAAGTACAAAAATACTCAGAAAAAGCAATGGCTGAAATGCGAGTGGAAACAGGCCTGTGGCTGCTTCTTAACACAGGCCATTGGTAACACAGAGGACTGTTCTGGATCAGATTAATTTTGACTGAATTCGAGGAGCCACAGTCACAGTAATATTGGATTACTAGTGTATATTATTTTTAAAAACATTATCCACTAGTATAACGTAAGCTCCATGAGGACAGAAAGCACATTTATCTTGCTCAATATGGTATTCCCAGACTCCAGCAACATGGAACCTATCAGATAATTTATCAAATTATCTGCTGAATGAATGCATACAAGCTACCACTCACATCTCAAAAATGAAAAAAAGTTGGACAGTTACATACTTGCTTCCACAAATAATAGGAGTCTTTCTAGCATTGATTTAGTGAAAATATCCTAAATTTTCATCGAGACTTCTTATCTGCTAAGAAGGCCAAAGTAATCACAAACATATTTAACATGATTTTTTGGCACTTACAAATAGCTTTCGACTACAGCATCTCATCTGATGATCACAGCCCTGTGGCCCAGATGAAATGACTGTCTGCTGACAGGTGAAGTGGCACAGAAGAAAGAATTTTGGCTATGGAGGCAGGTAAAGCTGGTTTCAAACTCTTGTTCTGACCTGTGTTAGCTCTGTGAGTTTGGCCACAATATTTTTTTTTTCTTTTTTGAATCCTGTACTTCAGTTTTTTCATCTTTCTTTATATTCCATCTAGGCCTGAAGTTAAGGGATCTATCAACACAATAGACTTTATGCCAATACTGGAATAAAAAATTAGAAGTAACTAATTTCATATCAAATGTTGAGTTAATTTTTATCTCATGCTTCATGAAGCATGAGTTTATGTATATATAAATATGCTATAAAACGTATAATGTGTATGTTTGAGTGAGCGCGAGAGAGAGAAAGAAAGAAAGAAAAGTAGTGAGAAGGCTGACAGTTCAGCTGCTTGACATTTAGATGGTCTCTATAGGCAAATAGTCACCTGTGTCTTTGAATGCATGTGAATGTCACCGATTGAAGAAAAGCCCAGGGCAGAGGTTGGCACACGTGCTATCATGATCTGTGTCCTCTCTCACTTCCTGGTGTTACAAAGACAACCCTCTTCTGCCTGGAACAATTTCCCCTGGATAATGCCTTGCTCAGATCTCAGCTCAGGCACACCCTTCTCCGGAAAGCTTTTTCTGACCCACAAGTCTCAGTTGTGAGTTTCTCTTCCACCAGTGGTCCTCAAACTTTAGTGGACACTAGAATCACCTGGAGGGCTTGTGTAAAAGATTACTGGGCACCACCCTCAGGCTTTCTGGCTCAGTCTATCTAGGGTGGAGGCTGAGAATGTGTATTTCTAACAAGTTTCCAGGTGAATCTGATGCTGCCTGCTGGTGTAGGGACCACATTTTGAGAACATTTTTCTATAATCTTGTAACAACCTGATATTCCCCCAGTAATATTCAAATATTCCCCCAAAATGCACTGTATTTTTTTTTGGAAGACAACTTAAGTCTTATTTATTTTTAAAATCAAACCACTAGGAAAATATATCACAGTCTTGAAACAGCAAACAGGCTGTATTATCATTTCAAGTAATAAGTTGGTAAAAACACAGCAAGGTCCTTACTAAAACGATAAGGTGCCAGAACTAGGGCAAGAACAACGCATGTCGCAAAAGTGGTGCGACCACAAGTGGTGAGCCAGAGGCGCACGGCAGCGCTCAATGCACTGGCGCACTTGCTGCACGGACGCCTGGCTGTCCTCACGACGGCCGGCGCTGCACCGGAACGTGAGGCCCTGCATCTTCCAGATGTTGTCTCTCTCCAGACTCTTCATCATTTACTCCACCGCCTCCTGTACCCGGAGCTACTGCAGCTCCACCAGGGCGGCCCCGCGCTGCTCCGTCCCGCACCGGCGTCCACATGGACTCCCGCGCACGAGCCCGCCCCCACGCTGTATTTTATTGTCCACTCTTTGTCTCTTTTTCCCCCCTGCATTCCAAACCCCTTATGTATCTTTCCTTCTGCAGCCTAACACAGTGTCTGGCACCTGGTATCAATAAATAATTGTGAATATATGATTGATTGGTAACATAGTTAATTAGAGAAAGATATGGAACAGGAGCCCAAGACTCCAAAGCCTCAGCCCTTCCCATGCTGTCTCTTTTGAATGAAGAGGTGAACTGGGTCACGGCACATGTTTTCTTATCGGTTGAAGCACTAATGACATATGAGCTCAGAGGAACTCAATGTTCTTAGTCTACCTCCAAGGGACCTGAGGTCAACATGACCACTAAGTGAGGCCCACCGAAGTGAGTATGGGACTTCACTGTGAGCCTCCAAAGACAGGAGGCTATCATCACCTTTTCTTCACCGATTGAAATTATTTCACAGAGTCATCGGAGAGAAAAGGATTATGTTCTTAAAAACAGCTTCTTTAGAGTACATTCAGTAAATGACTTTTTCTAGTGGTGGGGAAGTGCAATAAGATTAAAAAGGATGTAGCTATTTACAAACTCAACATTCTCCTTTTTAAGAGGAAAATGAAGTACAAAATAATATTTAAGTTCCCAAAACCCATTTAGTGTAGTGGCTTTTCTTTTTTTTTTTTTTTCTTTCTTTTTTAAAATTTTATTTATTTATTTTTGGCTGTGTTGGGTCTTCGTTGCTGCACACAGGCTTTCTCTAGTTGTAGTGAGTGGGGGCTGCTCTTCATTATGGTGCGCGGGCCTCTCATCGCGGTGGCTTCTCTTGTGGAGCACGGGCTCTAGGCGTGCAGGCTTCAGTAGTTGTGGCACGTGGGCTCAGTAGTTGTGGCACGTGGGCTCAGTAGTTGTGGCTCATGGGCTCTAGAGCGCAGGCTCAGTAGTTGTGGCGCACGGGCTTAGCTGCTCCGCAGCATGTGGGATCTTCCTGGACCAGGGCTTGAACCCATGTCCCCTGCATTGGCAGGCGGATTCTTAACCACTGTGCCACCAGGGAAGTCCAAAGTGGCTTTTCTTCAACTGGTAACTTTCACATGTACTGTGAAAGACATAGGCGACTATTTGCCTACAGAGACTATCTGAATGCCAAGCAGCTAAAGTGTCAGTCAGCATTCTCACTACTTTTCTTTCTTTCTTTCTCTCTCTCTCTCTCGCTCACTCAAACATACACATTATATGTTTTATAGCATATTTATATATACATAAACTCATGCTTCATGAAACATGAGATAAAAATTAACTCAACATTTGATATGAAATTACTTCTAGCTTTTTATTCCCATGTTGGCATAAAGTCTATTGTGTTGATAGAGTCTTAACTTCAGGCCTAGATGGAATATAAAGAAAGATGAAACAACTGAAAAAGAGGATAACTTGGAAATGGGAAAAAGTTCTTAATCATTAATTCCACAAATATTTTTTTGAGCACTCAACATGTGCCATGAACTTTACTAAACCATACAACTCAACAATGCGCAGAAGAGATGTGATGAAACTCAGGATTACAAACTAATTGAACACTTACCTTTTTCAATTATTTCCTGCTTAATATTTTAAAGTACAAAAATAAATCTTTAACTTTATTTTAATTTTCCACGTCACATATAAAGAAACTGTAGTTATTTTAATTTTTCCTTTTATTAGTGCTATTAAGTATTGTTAAAAAGAAATTAATGTCATCTTATAATTAAAGATTAGTGAGGAAGTCCATGGGAGTGGCTTAGACTGCAACTAACATTTAATAACACATATGTCATTTGTTCTACTAGAAAGGAAAAGGAAATAACAGAATTAAGGTGTTAAAATAAATGTGTATATAAAGACAAATACATGCAAAAGAATGGCTAACAAGCTACAGAATGCAGAATGTTTGAAAGAGGTCACTAATTCAAGATTACTTAAATCTTACCTTAAGAATTTGGATAGAATTTGCAAAAGATGGGAAACCTGGAAGTATTTCCTAACAATATGAAAAGATAATATATAGAAAAATAATATAAATCATGGAAAAAATTATATAGGAAACAAGAAAAATGGCGAGGCATCTGTCTATAAATAAATAGACAATAATTTTAAGGATATAATTATTTTAAGATGTTTTCACAACTTTTGAAAGTATCAAAATGTTTGAATCAAATAAGGCAGTGTAGTATTGTAGCATTTGATGTTTTTGTTTTAATTTGTAATAGTCATATGTGGCTATATATATATATTATACATATGTCTTGAAGTAGTAAACATTTTGAAAGGAGAACAATGTAAAGAAAAGGTATATGGATTCATATTTTTATCTATAAATACTGTCATAATATGCATCTCTGTATTCCTATACAATTAAGACTGTGCTGTGCTTCTGAAAGCAGTCAGTAAAATTTGTTGCCATGGGGGAAGTAATGAGTGAATAAATAACTGAAAGTTTAATAGATGAGAGAGATAAGCCAACATGCCTATTTTATTTATTTACAATTGTGTGCTAATTATCCAAGGACTACCTTTAGGGAAAAAGTTCCTTTATCAGTTTTAATGGATGAAGTAAGAAAGGCATAGCAATGTCTATTTCCAATAAGAAAATTTGATTTAAAATAGTATCTACGTAATATCTAATTTAAGTAAATTCATAAAAGGGATATGAAAATCAAATACACAAAAAAATGAAAGCCTGGTAGACATGTTGATGCCAATATTTTTAAAAAATGAATTAAAAGAACCATTTAATAAAATCTGAGTAGACAAATAATGAGGATTTCTAGGTGCTGACACCAAACCTAATATGTATAGTGTATAAAACCTTAAAGGTTCATTAGACAGAATTAGATGGCCATTTAGCTGCATTGAACAAACATAAGCCCTACATCATAAAAAATTTAAAAAATTCTTTTTATTCTACTCAAAATATTCATTTTTAGATGCTCATACCCTACATTACAAATGCCTCATTAAAAAAAGAGTAAAGCTTATTTTTTAAAAGAAAAATCAGAATTTATCTTCTAGAGAATGAGATTAGTTTCTTAATAATAAAGTTCTTTAGTATAGTATATTAACAAGTTTAAAGCAGGAGTGTGCTTCAAATCTCTGAGGATTTTTGCATTAAATCCTTGCTCATGAGCATTAACGGAAGTATCTCCTGTTATTTCTCAGACATTACCAGCCACCGTGTTTACTCATCTGGAGAGATGATTAATGTCAGAGAAATTAAGAGTACAAGCTTAGAAATCAGCTCAGAAGTAAATCCAATTGGGTAACATAAGAACTTGAGATATGACAATCAGGTGCAAAGCTGATATTCTCTATGCCGTATGAGGTAAGTCTAATACACCTCCTTAAAGAGTTTCTTATTCACAGAGCACTGCCCATGCCCAATTATATTCTCAAAACCCAGAAAACCCCAAATGAATCCCAAACACACGACTCAGTCCACACTGGAATTTGCACAGAGAGTCTTTCGCTTTCAGTGGTGCTCCTTAGGAACATTATTTTTCTAACTATAGAATAAGTCACTCTGGTGATCAACATTTGTGCCTGAAGCCTGGCAAGGAACAAAAAAAAAGTTTCTTGAAACCATAGCTTTTTAAATAACTAACATAGTTCTACCAAATGCCACCTTAACTTCATCCAAGTGACCTAGGAAACACCAGTTACCGCTGTTTTGCTTAATTCTTTTACGAAGATTTCTATTAGTGCAAAACCTTTTCCGACTTGAAAACTTTGGTTTATGTTCCCCTGACCTTTTCCTTCCTTAGATCCGTTTCTAAGACACATAGTACACTTTGCTTTTTGTTTTTCTTGTTTCTCTTCATTATAATCTCAAACCTCTCTGAAAACGTTAGTTGAGACCTCAACAGTAAAGACAGAGAGATTGTTTTTAACATGTCTTGAAAATTCCATTTATAATTCTTCCCTGATGTCATTTTGCCTAATAATTAATTTTAAATTCAGTAGTAAATCCACGTCCCTCTAAAAAAAAAAAAAAAACAAACCCCCCAAAAAAACCCAAAACCAAAACAACAAAACAAAATCAAAACTAAACAATACTACAGTACTTTTAAAAAATAGGAGAATAATATCCATTGTTGTTCAAGACAGAATGTAGGCATTCTGGTGTGCTGGCTGGACTGTAAAATGGGAGATCTTTCTACAGGAGGATTTGAAAAAATCATTTCAAAAGCATTAAAAATCCATATGCCCTTTAGTCTAGGAATTTCTCTTCTAAGAAAGAACTGTAAAACAATGCTTATTACAAAATTGTTCATAGAAGTATTTTTTTATAACAGCAAAAAATCAGAAATTTTCAACAATTAATATTGGGTAAATAAATTACTGTACATCTATATGATGTTCTAGAAAGAATGGCATGAGAAGGGTTTTGTATGATGTTAACAGAAAACAGAAAATTATAAAATTGTATATATATTACAATTCTATCAATATTTTTGTTAAAATATTTTATGTGTACACACATGGAACTCACACCAAAGTATTAATTTTTTTAGAATAGATTCTCTGCAGAAGGTCAAGTACAGGTAATTTTCTTTTTCTTTTTCCCCCAACTTTTGTTTTTGTTTATTTATGACAACAAACATATATCATTTGAGCAGTATGAAAAATGTAAATGTTATTTAAACTATTGAGAGGCTGAAAATCTAAACACAGTGAATAATTAGAACTTTCATAAGTTTGCCTTAATTACATATGTTTGCAATGAGTAGCAACTTATAAATCTAAAAGTCAAAATTAGATTTTATCAGACTGAACAGAAGAAGGGAACTCAGGATCTAAATGCATAAATAATATGATGGATATAAAATTAATTCAATCATCAAATTGCTACAATAAAGTTTCCCAACACTGCTACTTTACTTTATTCTACTCTACTATTTTATTTCATTTCATTTCATTTCATTTTATTTGCCATGCCATGCTGTTTGGGGGATCTTGGTTCCCCGACCAGAGATTGAACCTGTGCCGTCGGCAATGAAAGTGTGGAGTCCTAACCACTGCACCACCAGGGAATTCCCTATCTTTCCTAGATTTTAATCCCTCACTATCATATGTTCAGTATTTATTATTAATAATGCTTTCTTTGCTATATCCAACATACAAATCAGAGAAATCTTTCCTTCTAATCTCCTCCCCAGTTGGTGATATCAGTCTTTACTCAGTTGCTCTCATATTAAAATGCATTCCAGTTTAACTTTTTGAAAACAGCATATTAAAAATCCAAGTCACTACCATTGAGTGTATTATCAGCACTCAAAGAAAAACAAACACTTACATCATTCTCTTGCCCATCAGTGCCTGTACTGTGAACGTCGGGATAATGTTTCAGAAACTGGGCTACATAGGTCATAATAGACTTCTCATCTGGTTTATCCACATCAACATCTGGAAAAACCAAACCCAAATGTGAATAAATTAATTAGCATTAAAAAGATTTTAATAATACAAACTTTGAAATCTAGAGAAGATACCAAAAGACACTGTCCTAAACGCAAAAGAAAAATAGAATACTATTTAGAGATGGGGAGAGGAAAAACCAGTTTAGTCTGGATAATCCATGGGGGAAATTTTACGACTCAGAAAGATGACATATTTTAACCAAGCTTTTAGGAAAGTAGTACGTGTTTCATTTAAATAATCTCTACACTCATCAGAAATGTGAGATATATATAGTTATTCCTACATTCTGTCTAGTTACTAAAATACAAATAATATGTACATTTCAGAATTGGGGTAGATGAGTAGTAAAACATGCTAACAGATGTGGCACTGAGTGACAAGTGACTACATAGTCTGTATACTACATATGGCCAAATATCAATTTATTTTAGAAAAGAGAGAGAAGCCTTATGTCCAAGTCCTTACGCAGCTTCTCCATTGTGGAGCCTTCCGTCTAAGTCACTGTACTTTGAACAATCAAGTACTCTTTGAGTGAAACAGAGCCTGAAAAGATCTCAATCACTATCATTTTAAAGTATATAGATGTTTACCTAATTAAATCAGCAAAAATCTAGGAAAGATATTTATATGAATTTAGTAATTATAGAATCAGGGTAAGACTGGATACATAAAAAGTGTTGAATGTTTTCAACAAGTCTTAAACATCCCTTTTAAAGGCAATGGAATAAGGGGTTACATTTGGAGATTAGAAATACAATATCTGCACCAGTAGAGAAAAAAAAAAAAAACAGAACAAAAACCATGAAAATCAAAATATAAAACTGCCCTAATATTTTGTATTGTTTCTTGTGATTTGAAATATAATTTCTAGCGACCATCAATGTAGGATTTAAGAAGTGGTACAACTCTTAAAAGACTTAAAGATAATGTATTCTGGAATTCACGAGATGACTCAGAGGTGATTTTAGAAATGATAAGATCACTGATGTGGAGAATGCATGTGAAGAGTAAAACTTTCATGAAGAGTGAAAGTGGAAAGAAAAACAACATTTAATACATGACTTAATATAGTATATGTTTTTAAATACACATGGGACTAAATCATAAAACAATTGTTACAATAGATATTGGTCTATTTAATCTGTATTCCTAAGAGTTTATATGTTCAAATTGGCTAAAAACTTTTTTGAAGGGGAAGTTCTCATTAGGAAAATAGTCATTTTATATGTGGGATAGCCTTGCATTTGGGCAAACTCAATTTCTGATGATCAAAGAAAATATTAAGATCCTCTGGTCTGATGGATATGAAAGAACCATTCATATCCTCCTCCTATCCTACTCTAGGAAAAAATTTCAGCTCTGATGCATTCTCTGAAGTTGAGGGCTGTGATATTTGTGCGTCTTTCCCCTTGAGCTGAGTAGTGTCCTGGATACTATTGGGTTTTTGTGTGTGTGTGTGAAGACACAAGGTGGAAAGTCCTTGGCTCCCCTAGTGAGACTGGAGCGGGGGCGGGCACCACAGTTCCCTAAAATGGCAAGGGATCTCCATGCTGCCATCATCTCAGAGGAAGCCAAGCAGGTAGACACTGTTTTAGAGCTAGAAACGTTCATTCTCAAATCTCATCTTTAAAAATAACTTGCGGGACTTCCCTGGTGGTCCAGTGGTAAAGAATCCACTTTCCAATGCAGGGGACGCAGGTTTGATCCCTGGTTGGGGAACTAAGATCCCACATGCCACAGGACAACTAAGCCCACGCACTGCAACTACTGAGCTCACACGCTCTGTAGCCCTCACGCCACAACTAGAGAGAAGCCCAGGTGCCACAATGAAGACCCGACGCAGCCAAATAAATAAATAAATTAATTAATTAATTAAAATATTAAAAAAATAACTTGCTTTCACTGTATTTATATTTTTGCATTCATTAATGGAAATTTCCATAATTACCAAGCCAAATAAGAAATTATCTGGGACTTTTGGAAAATTCACTTTGACCCTTTTATTTCAATTTAACAAACAACTAGAAGTTTATTAAGCGCATCAAAATTGCCTTTTGAAGGCTTGACAGAGTTAACTCCATTTCCAGAAAGTCTTAAAATTCACAGCCTTACCAAAAAGTTGCCAAGAAATTCTAGTGAAAGATATTAGGTCAATCACTTGGGTAGTTTGCCTGATTGACACCTAAATACTGGGTAGTTATCAACACTTCTAAGTTTCTAATGACTGACATTTTAAAGATACGCTCTGAGATTACTAACAATTTTTTATTCTTCCGGATTCTGTGATACTCCTCCTCCTCGCAGTACACTCACTTGTAAAACTTTCATTCCATCCTTAGGTACATTGAGTAAGTACAGTTCCCCTGGCTGGTACCACCCATGTCAGAGGGCTGTTAGGAGCAACCAGCTATATTTTGCTCCCGTGTATAGTGGCAAATATTTTTCCAAAAGAAAACTGATGCAGGAAGATACTATTCCTTCCCACTTTTCAAAGTTTTCTGACCTCTCGGAAGGCATCTATAATATCTGGGTTTAAGATATATAACCCTACTGAGTTGAGGGATACAAGAGCCAGCAGTCGCTCAACGTGCCTTCGGGATCTAGGAGTCTCGGGATTCCCAGCTCCGTTTCAGCAATAGTGAAAGCCTCCTCCAGGTTTTCCCGGTTAGATCTTCCTTTCACCTTCTCCAAGTCCACTAGTTCCGGTTGAATAGCATGGATGACTGAATGAAAGGCCACTCCACTTCTCCAACTCCGCCCGAAGTCTTTTACTTCTATTCCACTCTGCCTTTAAAAAAATAATGATAATGTCACTTTCTAAACAGGTAATGCACACTTCCTCAAAGACTCAATCCAATCCTCCTCGGCAATGGATGATATGCAGTTAGCTATACCGGTACACTGGTTTTGAGAAAAAAGAAGCAAAGCAAAATTTTTAACGGGTAACAAGGTAAGGTGTAGAAATTCTGGTTCCGTACTTAAAGAATTTTCTATATTAGGGTTTTCAGTAATTGAAAGACTCAATTGAAAGCACAGTTTTAAAGGAAACCAATAGAGAGAAAAAACACCTGGCAAAATAAAAAAAGGGAACATTTTAAAAACACCAAAACTGTTAATAATTCACCATTGTGTATTTTTTTGAAGAAGTCTGTAACACATTTCTAATGATAATGACAAGCAGCCTGTGTTGTACATGCACAGATGATAATAGACAAATATAATGTGGCTGAATTATATCAAATGCTGTAGAATGAATAAAATGCAAATGGTTGTGATCATGTCTCTAAATTAGTCACAAAAAAACCTATACTCCACGTAAGTACAGACAAGATTAATTTACCCTACCATCAAACTGTTTGAGCAAATTGTTTTTTAAACTCTTTTTTTTAGAATTGCCTTGAGGGCAATGTGCTGGTGGCAAATCTTTGCTCTTTCGTGGATTTACTTCAAAGCCAGATATGATCACTAAGAAGTGATTCAAGTTGGTAGCAATATTTTGGTGTTGAAAACAGAAGCGAGGCAAGCTCACAATGAATAATTTTTTTCTACATGTAACTTATCAATCATAAAGACAGTTTCAAAAAGAGTTGCAAAGATGTCTTTGAACAACATTTTTTGATTAAGTCTAGAGCCTTTAAAGGTGATCAATAAATTAGGTAACATTCAGTAGATAAATATTCTGGTAGTTTCTTTTTAGAAAATTAGTCTCATTACAGTTGTTTCTAAATAAAACAGAAATAATATCACTCAATTCTTTTTGTCTGCTATATTCTCAAAATTTCCACAAACTGTAAGAGACAATATATCTTACTGATACCGTGATTAATATAAAAAGTTGGTAAATGCCCTTACATTTTATCTCTGCAAACTTTAAGGTTTACTTTAAATCATGTTTTACCAATGTACACTCAGTTTGCATAAAATATATTGTGCTAAAAATAACATCCTTGGACCTAATCACTGGCTTCATAAATAAATATTTTAAAAACAATTTTGTAAGATTGCAGCAACATCTCTTAGTTCTTTTAGAGTTTCTGTCTCTGGTGGTACAGATATAATTTTTTCAGCCAATGCCTGACACACTGGCAAATATCCACCCAGGTTAAGCAGTATGTTCTTATTATCTATTCATTTGTACATTCACCTCTGGCTTCATCTTACTTTTCTTCCTATATTTTCCCTTTGCCCACAGTTCCCCATTTTAAAATGTTTTTGTATTCACAGTCTCTTTATGCCACCTCAAATTATTTTTTAAATTTTTTTTACATTTTTAAATTTTTTTTAATTTTTATTTTATTTATTTTTTTATATAGCAGGTTCTTATTAGTTATCTATTTTATACATATTAGTGTATATATATCAGATTACATTTTAACAAATTGAGGTGGGCGGGGGACTCGTTCAAGATGGCGGAGTAGAAGGATGTGCTCTCACTCCCTCTTGAGAGAACACCAGAATCACAACTAACTGCTGAACAATCATCAACAGGAAGACACTGGAACTCACCAAAAAGACACCCCACATCCAAAGACAATGGAGAAGCCACAATGAGATGGTAGGAGGGGCACAATCACAATAAAATCAAATCCCATAACTGCTGGGTGGGTGACTCACAAACTGGAGAACACTTATACCACAGAAGTCCACCACTGGAGTGAAGGCTCTGAGCCCCACGTCAGGCTTCCGAACCTGGGGGTCCAGCAATGGGAGGAGGAATTCCTAGAGAATCAGACTTTGAAGGCTAGCAGGATTTCACTGCAGGACTTCTACAAGACTATGGGAAACAGAGACTCCACTCTTGGAGGGCACATACAAAGTAGTGTGCATATCAGGATCCCGGGGGAAGGAGCAGTGACCTCATAGGAGACTGAACCAGACCTACCTGCTAGTGTTGGAGGGTCTCCTGCAGAGGCAGGGGGTGGCTCTATCTCACCATGAGGACAAGGACACTGGCAGAAGAAATTCTGGGAAGTAATCCTTGGCGTGAGCCCTCCCAGAGTCCACCATTAGCCCCACCAAAGAGCCCGGGGAGACTCCAGTGTTGGGTCGTCTCAGGCCAAACAACCAACAGGGAGGGAACCCAGCCCCACCCATCATCAGACAAGCGGATTAAAGTATTACTGAGCTCTGCCTACCAGAGCAATAGCCAGCTCTACCCACCACCAGTCTCTCCCATCAGGAAACTTGCACAAGCCTCTTAGATACCCTCATCCACCAGAGGGAAGACAGCAGAAGCATGAAGAACTACAATCCTGCAGCCAGTAGAATGAAAACCACATTCACAGAAAGATAGACAAAATGAAAAGGCAGAGGACTATGTACCAAATGAAGGAACAAGATAAAACCCCAGAAAAACAACTAAATGAAGTGGAGATAGGCAACCATCCAGAAAAAGAATTCAGAATAATGATAGTGAAGGTGATCCTGGACCTTGGAAAAAGAATAGAGACAAAGATCGAGAAGACGCAAGAAATGTTTAATAAAGATCTAGAAGAATTAAAGAACAAACAAACAGCGATGAACAATACAGTAACAGAAATGAAAAATACACTAGAAGGAATCAATAGCAGAATAACTGAGGCAGAAGAACGGATAAGTGACCTGGAAGATAGAATGGTGGAATTCACTGCCACAGAACAGAATAAAGAAAAAAGAATGAAAAGAAATGAAGACAGCCTAAGAGACATCTGGGACAACATTAAATGCACCAACATTCGCATTATAGGAGTCCTAGAAGGAGAAGAGAGAGAGAAAGGACCCAAGAAAATATCTGAAGATATTATACCCGAAAACTTCCCTAACATGAGAAAAAAGTAGCCACCCAACTCCAGGAAGCGCAGAGAGTCTCATACAGGATAAACCCAAGGAGAAACACGCCAAGACCCATAGTAATCAAATTGGCAAAAATTAAAGACAAAGAAAAATTATTGAAAGCAGCAAGGGAAAAACAACAAATAACATACAAGGGAACTCCCATAAGGTTAACAGCTGATTTCTCAGCAGAAACTCTACAAGCCAGAAGGGAGTGCCATGATACACTGAAAGTGATGAAAGGGAAGAACCTACAACCAAGATTACCCTACCCAGCAAGGATCTCATTCAGATTCGATGGAGAAATCAAAAGCTTTACAGACAAGCAAAAGCTAAGAGAATTCAGCACCACCAAACCAGCTCTACAACAAATGCTAAAGGAAATTCTCTAAGTGGGAAACACAAGAGAAGAAAAGGACCTACAAAAACCAAACCCAAAACAATTAACAAAATGGTCATAGAACATACATATCAATAATTACCTTAAATTTGAATGGATTAAATGCTCCAACCAAAAGACACAGGCTTGCTAAATGGATACAAAAACAAGACCCATATATATGCTGTCTACAAGAGACCCACTTCAGACCTAGGGACACATACAGTCTGAAAGTGAGGGGATGGAAAAAGATACTCCATGCAAATGGAAATCAAAAGGAAGCTGGAGTAGCGATACTCATGTCAGATAAAATAGACTTTAAAATAAAGAATGTTACAAAAGACAAGGAAGGACACTACATAATGATCAAGGGATCAATCCAAGAAGAAGATATAACATTTATAAATATATATGCACCCAATATAGGAGCACCTCAATACATAAGGCAACTGCTGACAGCTATAAAAGAGGAAATCGACAGTAACACAATAATAGTGGGGGACTTTAACACCTCACTTACACCAATGGACAGATCATCCAAACAGAAAATTAATAAGGAAACAGAAGCTTTAAATGACACAATAGACCAGATAGATTTAATTGATGTTTATAGGACATGTCTTTTCCTTTTACTAGGACATGTATAGGACACGTCTTTAAGGACATGTTTATCAGACATGCTTTCATTTCTGACAGTACAGATAGTAGATGAAATTGGTAAAAAAAAAAAAAAAAAAGAAGGGGGATTAACTATCTTGTGTTACTGAAACAGTTTTTTGATTTACTTCTCAAGTATTTTGAAATTTTATATGAAAACTGAATACACTCTGACAATTTGGTGTTCACTGGATATTTTATCCTTTTTCTCCACCTTCAGTCTTGTGAGAAGGATCAACCTTCACACTACAGAGTCTCACAAATTATAATTTTACAGACATGTCATATACTGAACTAGGCACAGATTCTAAAGTTATTTTATCCATGTCAGGTAAGAAATTGCTTGAAAAATAAATACCAGGAGAGTGTAAAATAGCTTTTAGAAAAATGATCAACAATGTGGTAGCATGACAGAATCATGTGTTCATTCCAGACTATTCATGGCAGAAAGTGGTCATCTCCCTGAATCTCTACAATTTATGCAGCTGTTAAATAAATGGATCTCATTGAGGTGTTGATAGGTGGAGAATCCTTGGGTCCACAAATCTGGACATTTATACAGGTAAGGAAAATACAACTTCCACCAATGTTACAAACATACAAGTTGCAGGAATGACGATTATTATTAGACCCCTGCACATCATGTGTGAAACAAAACTTATGCAGGAAAACTCCAACATCATTGAATTTGATTTTATTTCAAGCTATATAATATTAAATGAAAATTTATTTACTTTGTTTAATTAAATGCTGTGTAGAGCAACAGACAACAGAATATCACATTGACATTATTACAAAGTTTTATCGCGATAGCATCATGATATATGTTGTAGCATGTGATCACCAGTCCTCTCCTACCCAGCATGTTTCTTCTCCCTGCTTGGTTAAGCTGCAAAAGAGATTAGTAATACCCACTGTAGATGTTATGCAAAGAGCATGCCAGCAATGTGGGAAGGGCTTTTAATTTCATCCCTACTAGAGTCCCAAGAGCCACAAAGCTTTGCTTTCAGAAATATTTTTAATTGCAACTTGAATCATAAAAATATACCCCAAATTAGAAAACCACCAACACACTTTACAAGTTAAGCAAAACTATATAAGTTAGTAACACTAATTACATCTTCTCTATGTTTATTTTTTTCTCTCCTTATTTTTGCTCTTCAAACTCTTTAAAAATAGAACTTCCTGTGTTTAGTGCCTCAGTGTTTTATAATGATAAGTACTTGTTTACAACTATTTTCCAGAAGGAGAGAATTAGATGTGGGTTACATCTAGGCATGTGAAACAAAATAGAAAGTGAGTTAATTTTACATGTCATTTAGGAAAATCTTACAAAAACACAACTTCTAGGTGAAGAGATTTTATTACTGACCACATCTGACCACAAAGTATTGGTATGATCAATTGAAAACTCTATTGAAATTGCTATGAGAAAGTACTTTTTGAGAGTAGTAAATTTTATATCCAGTATTCTCACATATATGTGCACACATGTAAATTTATCATGCTTAGAATCAAACTCCCAGTCCATATAGCTGGAGCTGACAAAAGAATGTACATTCCAGATAAAAGAAAAGATCAAAGAAAACATTAAAAAATAAAACTGCTAGAAAGTTTCAAGGTATAAAAACAAATATGATTATTTCAGGATGTGGACCTTAGTCCACAATAGTATTAAATAGAACTCAATAGTCTTATGAAGAGATAATCACGTTTAAACCTCTAATTTATTTGTGTAAAGATTATCTAATAGCAGCAGAAAATCCAAACAATGACCTAAATGGAATTAGTCCTCATGCTAATCAAGTGTAGGGATTAAACAAATTAATTGGGTCCCATCAAACAAGTGAAGAAGGAATTAGTTTTATTACACTATTTTCCTAGAGTATCAGGGATGCTTTCTGTTTACATTTTAATTCAAGGGAAGAGTGAAATGAGAGCCGAAGCAAAGCCATTCATTCATATGTCGCCACAAATTTTGCAGTCAGTGGAATGTGCACTCAGTCATAAATTGATAACTCAAATTATTCAAGGGTTTCTAATTTAAACAAACTCCTTCTTGGTACTTACTTGGCGACTGTGTACTGGACCCACTTTAATAAAGCCTTCTTAGCATTTCCTTGGATCTTGGTGGCCACCTTGCGTTTGCTTGGGGGGCTGGCGGTCTCAGAGCTGACCATGCTGTCTACGGAGGACGCGCTGCTGGACAGAGACTGCAGCTGCGGCAGGTTGCTGGTCAACTCCTCAATCTGCGTGTGCATCAAGAGTCGGCAAAACGTCAGCATTATCTTTGTTCTTCTCTTCGCAGGTGGTTTACTTTTCCAACTTGATTGATCTTAACACCCTTAACCTCCCAACAATATAAGCTCTTAAAGAGCACGACCGATGTCTTACTCCTGTTTGCACTTCCAACCACATCTAAAACGGGACCTTGTACACAGTAATGAACACTTGTTAAATACATGCATGAATGAAGAAAACGAAACCTAATGGTTCTCCAAACTCAAAGAATGTGCACACCAAGAGTGAATCCTAATGTAAACTACGAACCTTGAAATGATAGTGATGTGTCAGTAAAGGTTCATTAATTGTAACCAATGTTCCACTCCCATGGGGGATACTGGTTAAGCGGAAGCCATGCATGTGTGGGTGCAGGGGGTACATGGGAAATTTCTGTACTCTTTGCTCAGTTTTGCGGAGAACCTCAAACTGCTCTAAAAAATAAAGTCCATTTCTTTAAAAAACAACCTTATGGCTAGAAGAATTATCCCAGAGAGAACAGCAAGTTAATTTCTCCCCTTAATGTCTAATAGGAGCATAGAACCGCTCCCTTCCAGAGGACAAAGAAAAACTTCCTGAACTCTTTTTACACCAATATTTCATCTCCACCGTGTTCTACCCACTTTTCGGATTGGGTACCTGGCCGAGTTCTTTGGGAAGTTCCATATATAACACCTTAGCGGAGAAAAAGAGGGCATTTTCTGCCAACAAAAAACAATGTACGTGTGAAGGACACATCTCTGCTAACTTGAGGTTCAGCCGCAAAGGTACAGAAAATGAGGGCATTATTCATTATTAAAATGTCCACCACTACCTCCATCTGTGACATTTATTTCAACTGAAAAGGGAGCTGAAGAAGCACAATACCTGGAAATACAGAATAATGGTCCACATCAATCCGAGAACTATCGAGGGTCGGCCATCAGCTATATCAGTGGAGTTAATGTTGACTAATTTAATCTGTTTAAAAAGAAAAACTGTACTAGTAATGTACTAGAAGATTACAGATCATTTAAGTATGCAATAAGTAGCACTTTACTAGACGTCAGTAACATTTGGTCATGCCTGTGCAGCAGTACACAAGAGTAAGCAGGGTGAGCCATAAAAACACGGTCTCAGTGGAAATTTCAGGGGCATTCATTAGGTGCACACAATGAACACAACTACAGAACAAATTTCAAAAACTGGTTTAAAGTTGAAAAAAATATGACATCATGCGAGGAATTACCAACAAAATGCCAGACAGGAAAAAGAAAAAAAAAGGTTTTTCTTTACATTCAGAGGTTGACTGGAACGTAAAAGAAACTGTGAGGGGAAGTTTAAGAAGATGCACTTACTTTGAAATTTGTTACCAAATAGCATGAAACTTATGTTCTCTTTTACCTATAAAAGTCAGGAGTTAAAAATTCTAAAATTTGTACTAACCGGTGATCCTCTGTACGTGGACTGACATGAAAAACAAAGGGAGAAGATGATACATATACATAAATAGTCCTTCAAAATCCACATTATTTGTTCAAAGGGAATAAAAATGCAGGTGGTAAATTTAGAGCGTGATTTGCAGAATACATTTTAAAGATAAAGGAAAGCCAAGAAATAGTTAAGAGAAATAGTTAATTGTTAAGAGAAATAGTTAAGAGAGTAGAAAGAGACTGTGGGGATTCAGTTCCCTACTTTGGGGCACTGACAACTATAAAGCACTCAGAATTAATCTGTCTACAATTGTCCCCGATTATTCATTTCAATGTCTTCCCAACTATGAGAAAGTTCCAGGAAAATAGACTTGCATGGTAGGTCCAGCTCAGTCAACCTCTATAGAATACAATTAACTGCTCATCCCCCTCTTCATAATCCCTGGACAAATTAGAAAAAAAACTAAAGTACTCCTTAGACTTCTAGCTCAATAATTCTCAGCCAAGATTGAATAACGTGTGATATTAAAATAAAGTTCAGAAGTTTGTAAATAGCTTATTTTTAAAAAAATATCAGAAGCAAAATCATCCCACAAACACCTTACTCTTAATTAGTTTAAATTTACTAGTTATACATCTGAGGAGTAAAGTAAAAGCTAGCACAAAAGTCATTGTAAATAATTTGAGATATACCCATGGGATTTTATCTCACTGCTGAAGTTCACTCATCAGGTTCAGAGACAGAAAAAAATTGAGAACTTCCACAGATCACAAGATCATGTGTCTACTTCTTTTAAACCTAGCACTGTGTAAGATATAAAATGCTTGTTGGTGGAAAATAAAGAGTGTCACATTTCTTTAATCTTTTATAACAGAACCTATTACAATCTTTATAATCATTTTGATTGCTCCATTTTACAATTTCTCCAGAATTTTCTCTATATCCATTTTAGTATCCATGGGCCACAAATTTATAATACATGCTAATAACCACAAGGTTAATGCCTTTCATAGAGGACAAATTATTTCTCTTTCCTTATATATCATTCTTTTTTAAAATGCAATTGAATATATAAGTTGAATTTCCTACCTCAACCCAGCTCCAACCACACTTTGAAGTTTACACATTCAGCTTATTATAGAACCTGAAGATCTTTTGCTCAACTTGTGAAGAAAAAATGTTTTTCAAAATTATTTTCTTTCTTAAAAACTTAAAAACCATAATGGGTTTGGGGAGCACAGGTTCTTTGTTTGCTTTACCTCCTCTCCCTTGCAAAATCCTATGAAATATACAATAAACTTTTAATAGCCCTAAGATTGTGGGATGGGCAATAGAGACACATCCAAAGAGACTGAAGAATTCCAGAAACCATAAAGGATGAATCACATAGATGGACCTCACCTCAGACCTTCTGAGCCAGAAAATAAGGAAGGTGGCCTAAGAATCTGTTTTAACAAAACCTCTAGGTTTGGAGAAGTTTGATTTTGTAAGCCAGAGGCCTGAATGGACTGAATTATCTTCAAAATTCACATGTTGAAGCCCTAACCCCCAATGTGACTGCATTTGGAGATACAACCTTTAAGGAGACAATTAAGGTGAAACAAGGTTATAAGAGTAAGCCCTAATCCAATAGAACTGGTATCCTTATAAGAAGAGGAAGAAACACCGGAACTCTCACTCTCACTTTCTCTCTCTCTCTCTGCACACACACACAAGAAAGGTCACGTGAAGGCACAGTGCCAAAGCAGCTGTCGGCAAGCCTGGAAAAACGGAGGAAATCAACCCTGATGACACCTTGATCTTGGACTTTCAGCCTCCAGAACTGTGAGAAAATACATTTCTGTTGTTCAAGCTATCCAGCCTGTGGTACTCTGTTATGGCAGCCATAGCTGCCCACAGATATTTCAAAAAAATATTTGAATTATTTGGGAAAAATTTCAAAAAAATTTAAATAAAAAATCCAGAGGGAGATGCAAGAGGGAAGAGATATGGGAACATATGTATATGTATAACTGATTCACTTTGTTATAAAGCAGAAACTAACACACCATTGTAAAGCAATTATACTCCAATAAAGATGTTAAAAAAATAAATTAAAAAATTTAAAAAATAAAATAAAATATATAACCCCATCCCTTACAAACTAAAAAAAAAAAAAAAAAAAAATCCAGACTACCAGCTTTTCTTGATACATTGGAAAACCTAATGAATAGATGCATCACCACTTTATGAGTTGTCTTCTACTTATATATATATAGGTAGCCAAATACCTGCATTATTTAATAAATAACTTAAATAAATAATAAGATTTCAATAAAAATCCAGACTACTGGCTTTTCTCGTTCAATTGTTAAACCTGGGATCACTGTGCTTGCATTTCATCGAGGTAACTCCAGATGGAACTGAGTATTTGCTTCCTTCTTCCAGACAGCACATGGGACTACTCAGTTTTCCTGCTACCATAATCAGCTTCTACCTTGCTTCATCGTTTACATCATCTATGGACCTCACAGGAACCTGAATTTATGTCCTTGTGTGCACTACGGCAAGCTTTAGGAAACGTGGTCAGTGACCGGCTCCTTGTATTACTATTTAGAATGATACACCTGACACCTCATTGGAGAAAAACTTGTGGAAAGCAGTGATGAATCTATTCATTACAGCCAAATTTATACAATTCTTATCAAATACTAACATATGCCTTTATTCAGTAACCCTGTAAACAAGTGGAAAATAAACACAATGGTAGGATTTTCTTCAGCAAACTTGAAAAGTGCCTTCATTACTCCTTATCCGAGTACTAAACAAATCTTCTATCATCTAAAGAAAAAATATAAATGGAGGACAAAGTAAATACAAAGGTTAAAGACAAATTCTTGAAAATATGTTTGAGACTTGAGTTCTTAAATTATAAAGAACAAAAATAAACAGTAAGAGGGAGGCCACCAAAGAGTCTTCAAAAACTCATTCTACCCCACTGTCAATTATTTTGTGAGCCAATGGGGTAAAGAAATGCAAGAAAGAGAAGCCCAAAACTATGTATTTCAGGTAGATTTTTAAAAAATCAAAGTAGTTAGGGATTTGTGGGGACAGAAAGGAAATACTTTGGATTTTGTCCTGAGACTCAAATGCATTACCTTTTGCCCTTAGTAAATATAATATTTAAAATCTGAATCCTCTACTTTTTAAAAAGTTATTCATGTTTGTTCTGTGAAAATGGACCTGGTACAAACAAGTCTTCTGTGAAAAGAAGACTCTTTGGTTCTTTTTACAAACAATGCCTTTCATGGGTTAAGTCATTAAATTTTTCTCCAACACATTAATTAATAAGAAGAATTTTGTTTTCATATTCCAGCCAGTGAATACACATCAGAACAAAGAAGGACACTATTGTTACATAGCCAAAATGGAAGACAAAATGACTGGGAAAACTCTAAATATCCTGTTAAATAAGGTTTTTTTTACAGCTTTCCATGAAAAACTCATGAAGCGAGAGAAGGAAGAAGAGAAACACTCCATTAAGAATGATGTTAAAGTGACCTGGAAACAATGTCCAATATTCTACTAAAAGCTAAGATTGTTTTTCTACACTATCTTAATGCCTAGAATCTCTCTTTGGTGTGAAGTTAGCACACTTGACTGAACTTTATACTGATTCACTGTACTAACAGCTCATCAAAATGTAAATTATTTAAGAGCCAGAATCTAGTTTTCTTTAATTTTGCTTTTTCCAGAATTCTCGTTTTACAGAAAATATTCAATTACGCATTTGTGGAATAAATGAAATAATTTAGTCCATATAGACAGAGAAGTAAATAACTGAATCATTCTATTTTCCAGAAGTATCTGGATATCCATTTATAAAGCTGGTTTTGGTATTGCCAAACACAGACTTCCTGAATTTCCACAAATTAGAAAAGGCTAAAATCTAAAAGGATTGGTGCAACCCTTCTGGAGGGAAATATGTCAACACCTAACAAAACAAAATACACACTTATGTTTTGACCCAACAATCATACTTCTAAAAATTTACCCAGAAGATACACTTCCAATAATACAAAAATACTTATGCACAGTTATTAATTGCATCATCATTTCTGTTTGAGAAGTGCTAGAAACAACGTAAATGCTCATTCATAAGACAGTGGTTGAATAAACTCTGGAACATCCAGACCACGGAATACTATGCAGCTGTAAAAATGAATGAGGAACATCTCTGTGAACTGATTTGAAGGATTTCCAGGATATACTGTTAAATGAAAAAGGTAAAGTGCACCTGGTGTATCGTTAGTATGCTACCTTTGTATAAGAAAGAAGGTGGTGTATGAAAATAACCTGCTCATTCCTGCAAAAGAAATACGGGAAGGATAAATCAGAAACTGGAGAAACTGGTTACCTAGAGGTGAGAAAAGGAGTGAAAGTAAGGAGAATGGTAATGGAGAAGCAAGTATGAGGAGGGAATGCCACTTCTCTAAGTGTAACTTTTACTCCTAGAATCATAATAATGTCTCATTCTCTAAAATAAAAAATAAAGTCAACTAGGATGTGTGTGGTTGCCCAAAATGGAATATAACTCTATTACTTAACTCTACTACAAATGAATAACATAATCACACTGAAAGGATGGGAGAACAGAAGTGACCTAGGTAAATCTGGACAACAGTCTCTTGACAGGATATTGTAATGCTGAAGACCGAAAGAACTGTATACAAATACTGTTCTTCAGTTAGTCAGTATGTTTCTCACAAAGGTGTGGGTTAGCAATTCTAAAACTACTTTATGTGTATATACTAGGGATGAAAAAGAAGAGAATATATTATAGATGAGAGCCAGGTTTCTCACTGTCAGAGAAAACAGAAAGAAATCATCATGAAATGGACCTTGTGGTATTGGACTGAAATCAGAAGTATCAATTTGAAGTAAAGGTTTACATGCACACATAATAGAAGAAGCTATATAGAAAGAAAGAGAGAGAGAGAGAGATGGAAGGGAGAGAAATATAGATATGTGTGTATACCCAGATTAGTAAACATACATATATCTAGATCTGTATATTGAGAGGGCAATGAAACCTCAGTAGCCATGAGCACACCTAGCACCCAAATCTTGGTTTCTAAGTGCCATTCACTAATGAAAGGAACAAAGCCTCCTTAGAGAAACGGTTGATTCTAGGACTGGGGTAAGGAAAATATAAGATAAACCTGGAAAATCTGTAGTCCCAGAAAATAAGGAAATGCTTGAAAAAGGATGGGGCCATGTCAAAAGAGTACAGGAGCCAGCTTGAAGGAACTCTTAATGGACAAAGCTAGAACAATCTGAGCAACAAAATAATAACAATAATAACAATAATAGTAGTCATACTGGATTATAACTATAGAATAAAATAAATATCCATGAGTCCATAATGAAATAAATAAGGAATTGAATAAATAAATAAATGGGGGAGAAAGGTCATCTTTTTCTTACATAACAGTTCCAATTAGTAAGTATAAAAGAAATGAGGGAAAAACAAAATCATCATTAGGCAAACAGCACAGAAGTAATTATTGAAGGCAACTGATGCTAAAATCAGTGAGCAAGAAGCAGAATATTAGGGCTTCCCTGGTGGCGCAGTGGTTGAGAATCTGCCTGCCAATGCAGGGGACACGGGTTTGAGCCCTGGTCTGGGAAGATCCCACATGCCGCGGAGCAACTAGGCCCGTGAGCCACAATTGCTGAGCCTGCGCGTCTGGAGCCTGTGCTCCACAACAAGGGAGACCACGACAGTGAGAGGCCCGTGCACTGTGATGAAGAGTGGCCCCCACTTGCCGCAACTAGAGAAAGCCCTCGTACAGAAACAAACACCCAACACAGCCATAAATAAATAAATAAATAAATAAAATTTTTTTTAAAAAGGAGAATATTAGCATAATCTCAATTACCTCCCCTAAGTTATTTCTGAATTATAAATGGAAAAATAGTAGTTTTACCATTAAAAAACCTCAGCAAATGACTTAATCAAGTGGTTGAGGTTAGCATCACCAGCAATAAGACAAGTCAGAATCCTACCTATATCCACTAAACTGATGCACTGAGAAGAATACATCACTTCCTTGGAATTCTTGCCAAAAATGTACAACCTCAGTCTAATCATGGGAGAACATCACACAAACCAAAACTGAGAGATATTATGAAAAATAACTGCCTAGCAGTTATCATTAAGGTCATGAAAGACACAGAAAGACAAGGTCATAGAATGGAAAAGACAAAGGAGCCACAACAATTAAGATGCAAGGCATGTTATTGGATTGGATCCTGGAACAGAAATAAGACACTGGAGAAAAAATGATGAAATTAGATTAATTTCTATGCTTTACTTAACAGTATCATACCAATTTTAATTTCCTTATTTGGTAGTTGTACTATGTTACATATATGTACTATGTACAAATAAGTCCCTCACATTAGAGGAAGCTGGCTGAAGTACAGACATGAAGTCTCTGTGCCTTTTTTTTTTTTGCCACTCTTCTGTAAGTCTAAAATGATTTTACAATAATATTGCACATATATGTTGTATAGATTGCATGCAGTGTTTTTACCCAACAATCAACAATGAAAATATTAGTATGTCCACGCTTTCTTCTTGAAGTGTTTTGTTTGTGTTTCTCTCTTACCTGCCTTCCTTCCAGGAACTTGAGTGCCGTGCCAATGTTCGCCACAGCATGGATTCGCTTCGTCCGGCGTCCTTGTTCACACGGCTGTAAAAGGGGGAAGGATAGGAATAAGTAAAAATGCACACATTAAAAAGACAGTTATAAAATCTACTTAAGTGGATTCAAAATATACTTGAAGAATGTTCAAGAACAGCCAACATACTCAATTTCTATAAAGGTTAGCATATACATAGAGGAGCGTTATCCCCACAGCACTTGGAAGGTGTATAATTTACTCAATAAATACGTTCATTCTCAGCTTCTGAACGCACTTACCCTTAAGGTTTCTGTGTGCTTAAGGTTGGAAAGTCACAAAATTCCTATGTTGTCTACTAAGACTGTTATTCCTGCAAGTTAGGAAGTATTTTTATGAAAAGTGCTCTTGGTGCGTGTGGAGGGCAGGAGATAATGGGAAATCTCTCCTTTCCTCTCAATTTTGTCATAAACTTAAAACTTCTCTAAAAAATAAAGTCTTAAAAAAAGTACTCTTGGTCACTCACATTTTTTTTTCAGTCATACTAACATGAAAGTTGCTGACAGTATTAGTGGCATTTCTCTGCCTGAAGGACCAAAAAGCATGGCGCACATGAGCCAAGGTTAAAAAGTAGGAGTGTAAGAATGAAAATGTTCTTCGCAAAATAGTATGTTCTGGTACAAGGATACTAAGTTATTTGTGTTTGATTCAGCAAAATATAATAAATTAATAAATAATTTAATAAATAGAATAAAATAGTAAGTGCTTTCTATGTGCTACACTGTTCATTTTAAAACTCAAAATAATTTCAGTGAAGTAGATAACATTACATTCACAAGACCTAAGAGGATAACAGGTCCATGACTGCAGAGCTGATAGACTGGTCTCTTCTCTGTGGCACTAGAACTCTAAACAATCTCCCATTAGAGCTCAAAACTAAGTATCTTTTCATTTCCAGTTAAAAGTGTAACAACAGGTAATTTTTTATGACATCATTTTAAACAAATATTTAAATAGAAAATATACTTTAAAAATGTTTATCCTTTTCTTGCATGGCCCACTTATTTAGTTATTTGATTAATTATCTTTTATAATGTAAAAGGCACCTAGGAACCCACAACTAAAACAAAGCCAGGACCCAGAAATTAAGCACAGAAGCCACATCCCTCAATATTACCATTCATTCCATCCCCCTGCACTCCTACACCATGGCAACCATCACAATAAACCCAGTCCAATGTTTTCCCTTTTATACACATTCATTTCATTTATCGCATTCTTAAAAAGAATATTTATTTCAGTTCTTAGCTCTTATATAAAGAATATCACTGTATTAATCTTTTGATACTTACTTTTCCACATAATAAGATTGCTAACATTCATCCATATTGTTTCCTGTCACTGTATTTCATTCATTTTGACAGCCATATACTGTGCCATTTATTTACTCTCCTTCTGATGTGAATCTGAATTATTTCCAGGTTATTCCTATGTGACCTGTGCTGATAGGTCATTCTTGTACATCCCACCTTTGGTACATGTATAAAGAGTTTCTCTTGGGTGTATACCTAACAGTGGAATTGCTGAGTCTGGGGGAATGTGACTTTTGAACTTCTAATCTAATGCCAAACTTTTCCAAAGTGTTTGTACTACTCACTCTTATCAGCAATACAAGAATAATCCTGTGGATACATATTTTGTCCAACACTTGATTTTGATAGTTATCTTTAAAAAATTACTTTCAGTTGAACGTATGTAACATGGTCTTTCATGGTGGTCTTCATTTGCACTGCCCTGCTCAACAATGGTGTGAACACCTCACCCTCTGTTTTTTGGCAAGTCTGTTTCTTTTTGTTTTTATTAATTTTTATTGGAGTATAGTTGCTCTACAATGTTGTGTTTGTTTCTGCTGTACAGCAAAGTGAATCAGCTCTACGTATACATATATCCCCTCTTTTTTGGATTTCCTTCCCATTTAGGTCACCACAGAGCACTGAGTAGAGTTCCCTGTGCTATACAGTAGGTTCTCATTAGTTATCTGTTTTATACATAGTAGTGTATATATGTCAATCCCAATCTCACAATTCATCCCACCACCCCCCGTGCCTTGGTATCCATATGCTTGTTCTCTACATCTGTGTCTCTATTTCTGCTTTGCAAATAAGTTCATCTGTACCATTTTTCTAGATGCCACATATAAGTGATATTATACGATATTTGTTTTTCTCTTTCTGACTTACTTCACTCTGTATGACAGGTTCTAGGTCCATCCACAACCCTGCAAATGGCACAATTTCGTTCCTTTTAATGGCTGAGTAATATTCCATTGTATATATGTACCACATCTTTTTTCTTAACTTTGTATTTTATATTGGAGTATAGCCGATAAACAATGTTGTGATAGTTTCAGGTGCACAGCAAAGTGACTCAGCCATACATATACATGTACTATCCATTCTCCCCCAAACTCCCCTCCCATCCAGGCTGCCACATAACATTGAGCGGAGTTCCCTGTGCCATACAGTAGGTCCTTGTTGGTTATCTATTTTAAATATAGCAGTGTGTACATGTCAATCCCAAACTCCCTAACTATCCCTTCCCCCCAGCCTTCCCCCCTGGTAACCATAAGTTCGTTCTCTAAGTTTGTGTGTCTGTTTCTGTTTTGTAAATAAATTCATTTGTATCATTTCTTTTTAGATTCCACATACAAGTGATATCATACAATATTTCTCTTTGTCTGACTTACTTCACTCAGTATGACAATCTCTAGGACCATCCATGTTGCTGCAAATGGCAGTATTTCATTCTTTTTAATGGCTGAGAAATATTCCATTGTATATATGTGCCACATCTTCTTTATCCATTCCTCTGTTGATGGACATTTAGGTTGCTTCCATGTCTTGGCTATCGTAAGCAGTACTGCAATGAACATTGGGGTGCATGTATCTTTTTGAATTATGGTTTTCTCTGGGTATATGCCCAGGAGTGGGATTGCTGGGTCATATGGTAGTTCTATTTTCAGTTTTTTAGGGAACCTCCATACTGTTCTCCATAGTGGCTGTACCAATTTACATTCCCACCAACAGTGTAGGAGGGTTCCCTTTTCTCCACACCCTCTCCAGCATTTATTGTTTGCAGATTTTTTGATGATGGCCATTCTGACCAGTGTGAGGTGATACCTCATTATAGTTTTGCTTTGCATTTCTCTAATAATTAGTGATGTTGAGCATCTTTTCATGCGTTTGTTGGCCATCTGTATGTCTTCTTTGGAGAAATATCTATTTAGGTCTTCTGCCCAATTTTTGATTGGGTTGTTTATTTTTTTGATGTTGAGCTGCATGAGCTGTTTGTATATTTTGGAGATTACTCCTTTGTCAGTTGCTTCGTTTGCAAATATTTTCTCCCATTCTGAGGGTTGTGTTTTCATCTCGTTTGTGGTTTCCTTTGCTGTGCAAAAGCTTTTAAGTTTCATTAGGTTCCATTTGTTTACTTATTTACTTATTTATTTATTTTTAAACATCTTTATTGGAGTATAATTGCTTTACATTGTTGTGTTAGTTGCTGCTGTATAACAAAGTGAATCAGCTATACGTATACATATATCCCCATATCCCCTCCCTCTTGCATCTCCCTCCCACCCTCCCAATCCCACTCCTCTAGGTGGTCACAAAGCACTGAGCTGATCTCCCTGTGCTATGCGACTGCTTCCCAGTAGCTATCTATTTCACATTTGGTAGTGTATATATGTCCATGCCACTCTCTCACTTCGTCTCAGCTTACCCTTCCCCCTCCCCATGTCCTCAAGTCCATTCTCTAAGTCTGCGTCTTTATTCCTGTCCTGCCCCTAGGTTCATCAGAACCAATTTTTTTTTTTAGATTCCATATATATGTGTTAGCATATGGTATTTGTTTTTCTCTTTCTGACTTACTTCACTCTGTATGACAGACTCTAGGTACCTCCACCTCACTACAAATAACTCAGTTTCGTTTCTTTTTATGGCTGAGTAATATCCCATTGTATATATGTGCCACGTCTTCTTTATCCATTCAGATGTCGATGGACACTTAGGTTGCTTCCATGTCCTGGCTATTAAATAGTGCTGCAATGAACATTGTGGTACATGACTCTTTTTGAATTATGGTTTTCTCAGGGTTTCTGCACAGCAAAGGAAACCATAAACAAGATGAAAAGACAACCCTCAGAATGGGAGAAAATATTTGCAAACGAAGCAACTGACAAAGGATTAATCTCCAAAATATACAAGCGGCTCATGCAGCTCAATATCAAAAAAACAAACAATCCAATCCAAAAATGGGCAGACGACCTAAATAGACTTTTCTCCAAAGAAGGTATACAGATTGCCAACAAACACCTGAAAAGATGCTTAACATTACTAATCACTAGAGAAATGCAAATCAAAACTACAGTGACATATCACCTTGCACCGGTCAGAATGGCCATCATCAAAAAATCTGCAAACAGTAAATGCTGGAGAGGGTGTGGAGAAAAGGGAACCCTCTTGTACTGTTGGTGGGAATGTAAATGGAGAACAGTATGGAGGTTCCTCCATTTGTTTATTTTTGTTTTTATTTTCATTACTCTAGGAGGTGGGTCAAAAAATATCTTGCTGCAATTTATGTCAAAGAGTGTTCTGCCTATGTTTTCCTCTAAGAGTTTTATAGTGTCCAGCCTTACATTTAGGTCTTTAATCTATTTTGAGTTTATTTTTGTATATGGTGTTAGGGAGTGTTCTAATTTCATTCTTTTACATGTAGCTGTCCAGTTTTCTTGGGTTGTTTGTACTCATTGTTTTGAAGATGCACCTCATATATTCTTGATATAATCCTTTCTTAATCCTTTTGTAACCTGTATTGTGAATATCTTTGACCAATTTTTAACTTGTTTTATCACTCTTTAAAGCTTTTTGATTAAAAAATGTTCTCAATTTTAAAATAGTCAAAGGTAACAATCTTTTATAGTTAATATTTTTTGCCTTATTTTTTTCCCTGTCCTGATGTCTCAGAGATATTCACCTATATTTTCTAAGAGTTTAAAGTATTTTTGCCATTAGGGCCTTTATCCATGTATGTTTGATTTCTATAGAGGCCATGAGATAAGGACCCAACTATACCTTTTTCTTGCTGTTCCATTTATTGAACCATCTTTCCTTCCCAGATCTGACATCCACCTCTGACATAAACTAAATTTCCATTCATGCCTTGGTCTGTTTCTCAACTCTATTGCATTAGTCAATATGCCCATCCCTGTATTAACACCGCACTATCTTACGTGATAAAGCTTCACTGTAAGACCTGATATCTAGTAAAGCAAATACCTTTTCTCTGCTTTTCTTCTTTGGCTGTATCCTGGCTAAAAAAGCAAGGTATAAACATCTATTGTATAGTTCTACCCCATATTTGCATCTATTTTAACACAACTGACCTACCCTAATTAATACAGTGATCCTCCCTACCAGGCTACAAGCTCTTTGAGGGCACCAACCATACCTCATTCATCTTTGTTCTCCTTAGAGGGCAAAGGCAGTGCCTTAGAGACTCCAGATATGTTAGCTGAACAGTCAAAAGATAATGCCAAACCCAGCTGCAGACTTGAGTTCTACTCTCAATATACGATTGATGTTTAACAAAGTTACCTGGTGAACGTGCAGGGACCTTCAATGCTCCCAATTTCCTAAGAATGCCCATGTGTACTTTTAAGTGGATTTTTAGGCTCCTCTTGAATGCAGAGTGTTAAGGAGTCTTTAATAATACTATACAGAAGGTTAACAAAATAGATAAGAAATGAATTTCTCTGCAGTCCTTAAGCTCTATTCATATTGCTTCTACTATTTTTAATTTTTCTATGGAATTCTTCACATTCTTAAAAAAAATCCTAAGTATAAAATTAAATTTAGTGTTCCTATCTTTATGTGTGATTAAAGATATATAATCACTGATCCATTCAAAGAGTAAATGTTCTTCGAATAATAATCAAAGGGCACAGAGAAATCTAAGAATAATAATTATAAAAACTCAAAACTCCCTAGCATCTGAAATAAAATCATAGACAAGAGAGTCACAATAGGTTATTAAAAGAAACTAAGATACTGAGAGTCCTCCCTTACCTTGAGATGCTGGTGGTAAAGGGAATACTAAGGTATTTGGCTGAATTTCCCAGATGATCATGGCCAAAGTCAGAGTCCTGGGCTATGTGAATCATGATGTTAAAGTATAGTGCTCTTTAATAGAGTTGTACGTATGAGATTATAGATTACCCGAACAGTGCTAATGCTCCTGAGGGAAATGCTTTTGTTCACATTCTCTCTTTGAAAGCTCTAAAAGAATGCCTAGGATACTCAGTCCTTTAAATGATGCTTTTCATCTTAATGTGGTCCTGAACCAAAATGTCTACATGTGCAAAATTTAAATAACCATTGCAATGGTTTATTTATAATTTCAGAGTAATTTCATTTTATATAATTTAGGATCTTGAAGGGCTCAGTAAAAATAAATAATAAAGGTTAAATCAGAAACTGTCCTTCTGTGTCTCAGTTTCTCTACCTGTTAAATGAGAATGCTGAGATTCTTTCTGAAATTGCTTCTAGCTTCCAGATCCTATCATTGTAACCACATCTGAATGAGTAGGGCACTTAAAGAGAAGTAGGATTCTTGTATCAAAATATACACTCTTTCTAGAATCACTTAGCTTGGCAGGTAATGCCCATTGAGGTTTCTGTATACTGTTGGCCGAGTACAATGGCAGAATCATAATGACACTTAGAATGACAGGCTTCTTAAATACCCATTTGAATTGTAATGAAGTTTCCTTCAGTTCAAGTAAATAGCTTAATTCAGGAGGGTATATGAAGATAGCCAGTTACATCAGGCCACCAAGGGAGTATATATTTCAGGTCGATGACTCCCACATCTTAATGTTAATCCAGTTTATTTAGCTCATGCATATATCTGTTTATTCCAAATTGGCTTTTCACGTGTGTCTTCTTTGATTTCTCCCAATGCGGAGCCTGATAAGAACCTGGGTGCATGCAGGTGACCGAGGAGGTGATCCCAGGTAGCAGGAGTGAGACAGGGAAGGAGGAAAAATCAATAAATAATAATCAATAATAGTACGATGTGCTATTAAGGGTCTCCACAATGGGCAACCACAGCTCAATTCTGCTGGGGATCCAATGGGGCACTCTACCTCATGTGTGAAATAAGCCTTGGAATCATCCCTCCTACAAATGCCAGGCTGGAATTTTTATTCAGACTCCCATCCCCTTTGGGACCATTAACTCTCCCACACTTCAGGGCTGCCTTGTGCAACTTGCAGCTTTGATAAAAGTCCTGAGGGCAGAAACCCAGAGACAGGCTGCCAGTGCTTGAGTTGAGATGCTGATGGAGGGGGTGGACCACGTCCACTCCTGCGGCTACTGGAATCAGAGGTGATCTGAGATGGCGCTGGGGGCACCAAAAGCATCTGCTATAATATGAATTCAAGTAGATAATGACTTACACACAAATTATTATTACCAGTTTGTATCTTCCCAGAAACAACTCTGTTACAAAAGCTATGGTGAAGGCTCCTCGCAAGAAATGAACTGGAAAAAAAAATAAAAATTTAAAAAAAAAAAAAAAAGAAATGAACTGGAAATTTATGATCAGGCAAAAACACTTTTTAAAAAATCAATTATCCAAGTAATAATGACTGTGTAGCTCTTTGTCATGATGCAACAGATTAAGAAAAAAATAAGTACCCCCAATTTTGGACCCCATGTCTAGTGCATTATACAACATTCTGAAGCTTATTTCCAGAGAGCCTTTTAAAAATTATGGCAAACATCACATAAATAATCTATGTTTGCAAACTACTTACTTCTCTACTACTCTGAAACAAAAAAACATAAGCCAGAAAGAAATAAATATTTTAGTATTCGAGTAATGTAGAAAAACAGATTTTATAGGTCACCGTCAATTTGTTTTTCACTCCGCTGGTTCCATTGAGCTTAACAACAAATGATTCTGAACATGCTGTTCCTATTACAAACGACTGATGACAGAGAATGTCCATAAGCGGATGAAAAATGCCACGCTGATTTCAAGGCTTAATTTTCAACAACTATATAAGTATACAGATATGGACCAACAATCCTTTCCAAATGGAAAGTAAGCACTTAAAGTGCATTAGATGTTAATTTCCAACAAATCTTCCCGGATGCCGTACAGATGCAGTAGTTAACCAGGACTGATTATCGATGAAGCTCTTTACTCTCACTTCTAGGATTGCTACCACTACACATAATGTTTTAAATCTACTACGGGTATGCAGGAACAAGAAAGGAAATTTATTCCTTGTTCCCAGAAGTGACCCATAGACTAGTGCTTCCTGTGTATTACCAACCACAAAAGAGAAAACCTTTCTCTTACATGGCTAGCACCCCTTATACTCCCAACTCCATAGTCCCCAAATTCCAAATGGGAACAGTTTGACAAGTCTGGTCACAGAAAACATCCTTACCAGTTTCTGCCCAGACAGGACCTCCAGCAGAGCAAGCAGCTTCACACCATCTTTCATGTCTTCAAAAAGATCATCTACCACCATTGGGGGTTTCCGCTATAAAATAAAAAAATGAATAAATGCCAAAAATGCTTCTCTTACTCTCTGTCAGACATTTGTTACTCACTGTGGCAAAATTTGAAGAAAAATGTCTAAATACCAAAATCCTTTATTTGGGATATGGTTGGCAATTACCTTTGGATAGCTGCAAAGAGAAAAACGATCCTTTGGAGGTAAACTTAACATTCAAGAACCTCATGCTTGGGCTTTCACATACACACCAGTGTCTTTCTAGAAAGGGAGTTTTGACAAGAGTGGGATGGTGTGGGATAAGGGAAGGAAAAGAGGATACTATAAACATAAAAGATAAGAGAGAGGTTAAAGCAGGACGTAAACAGGGAACAGGAGGTACCCCAGATAAACTGGACCAACCTCCATACCTTCACCCTGAGTGAGCACATTACTGGGCTGAGGCAGGTGCCAAATTTCCTTGAACATCCTCTCCAGGGTAACCTCGTTAACTCAGTGACCTTCTGTGGGACCACTGTTAGCACAGCCAGAGGGATGGACTGAACCTCTTGTGGGTTAGCTGGCCACGTCCGTTCTGTTGCACAAGCTGGCAAATCCAGCAAACCTCTCTCACAGCGTGGCATTGAACCCAAAGCATCAAAAGCACAAGAGTACAGACTGATCAGGGCAAATCTAGCACCACTACTGGAGAAATAAGTCAAAGCCCATTTTCAACTCATGGAGGGTCTTTCGTTTTTTTATGAAGATTATGAAAATACTTAGTATACTAGAGTTCATGAAATCTTGAAATTAGGTATCTCTTGCCTCAGAAGAAAGTAAAAAAGTGATGATGTCAAAGTTGATGGTCAACAGTAATTAAGTGCCCTCAGATTTCTCACAGAATATGAATTTTAAAAAATTTATAACCTGGGTCAGGCTCTGTAGTTTTCTAATTCTCACTGAACATGTTAAAGGCCTAACGCTGTCTACTTGACTTTCAATTGTCTTTCTTTCTATCAAGAAAGAAAAAGGAAGGAAGGGAGGGAGGGAGGGAGGGGAAGAGAGAGAGAGAAAGAGAGAAAGAAAGAAAGAAAGGAAGAAAGGAAGGAAGAAAGGAAGGAAGGAAGGAAGGAAGGAAGGAAGGAAGGGAGGGAGGGAGGAAGGAAGAAAGAAAGAAAGAGGAGGAAGGAAGGAAGAAGGAAGGAAGGAAGAGAAGGAGGGAGGGAGGGAGGGAGAAAAAAAAAGGAAGAAAGAAAGAAGGTCATTTTGCATGGACAAGTGTATGCCTATATATCCAAAATTATAAAATGTTAATGTACTAAAATTATTTTTAGCATTTTTAACTTTGCATTAATAGGGCAAGCACATGCACATCAATTAAGGAGAAAGATGCTTTGGGTGTTTGATCCAAATCAGTGATGTGGAAAAGTACAAAGCTACCTTGAAACATTACTAGCATATCATGGCTCCATCAGCAGGTAGCTACACATCTGCAAGAATCTTAGAGCCCCTTAGTGGTAAATATCACACGGCTATCAAGGAGATCTGCAGCATGAAGGGTTTAGTCCTCAGCAAAGGAAAGGGCCAAATCACCCATCTCATTCCAGGACCAACCCAGGTCCTCACTTACCGTCATCACTTTTAGTTTCACAACTATTGGGCAGTCTTTTACTAAGTGCTTTTCCCTCTTGGGGAAAGAGCTCTTAAAACATTTTATAATACAAAAATTACAGCATTTTACTTTAAATTACTAAATACATATCCTTGGGTTTAAAATTTGTGATTGCTGGATACCTAGTGATACCAATAAAACTGAACTGGAAAAGACCTAAAGAAAGATCCCATGGCACAGATAATGCTTTACTTTATTTGAGACATACACATGGTCAAGCATAGTCAGTCTTGCTGGAAATGATGCAAAATCATGGCCTGACATATTCCCCAGATGGTCTTCTGTGCAGTATATAAAGAGGTCTCAACACAAAGGTTGGACCTCAAGGTGTATTCCGGGCATCTTGAAACCTGTGTACACACAATGGCCCCTCATTTCCAGAGCCAGACCAACCACTCCCGCCTCTGGTTTCCAGGTTTCAGGTGGGAGCTATTTCACAGGCTGAGAGACAGGGTATGGGGGAACCTCCCATCCCAGGACCAGCCTAGAGTGTTGGCATGCTCTTCCAGTTATCTGATGGGCAGGAACAGCAAGCTAAACGACAGGAACCGAGAGGAGAGTGGGAAGGGAAGAGAGGTTGACCGGCAGATGTGGAGCAAGCTACCCCCCAGTGGTTGGCAAGGAGCCCGCCACACTAAACTGTCTAAGAATGCCAAAGCAGCTGGACTAGGTCTGTAAAATCATGATCATAACCACTGACACGAGCCAGATAAAGTTAATTCAACTTCTAAAAGGTTCTGTCATCTTACTCAGAAAATCTGATTAGACATTACCAGTATTTCCAGAAACAAGGTGAAGTAGTTTTTTTTTTTTTAATGTTATGTATGATATGTTTCTCCTTCACTCCCTTTATAAAAGCACTGTTGTGATTATTTTCCACCTCTGCTTGGCAAAAGTGAGAAGATAGTTCCCATTCTTTTCTGTTTCCTATGACAGATTGCATAAGCATTTCCATTTCCTTAATTATTTAATTCAATTCGGAATAAATATCCCAAAGGCAATAACTGCCCTCCAGCCCACCTTTAAATCTGCTTGGAAAACTGCTCCTGACAACTTTCACATGTAATGATTTTTTTTTTTCACTATATAGTTTAAAAGAAGCACACCCCTCAAGTTATTTGTTTTATTCAGGACAAAGCTGGGGTTATCCTTTACTCCTCTCTTTTGTTCATACTCCACAGCTGATCTGTCAACAAATCTTGTTGGCTTTATTGTCAAAATTCACCTAGAATCCAGCCATTTTTCACCACCTCCACTGCTATGACCTTGGTCCAAGCCGGCCATCTCTCACCTGGATGACTCAACAATCTCCTACCTTATCTTCTTCCTTCGGCCCATGTCCCTCTTCAGTCTATTCTCAACAGAACAGCTTATTTTCCTTCTCCTCTGTCCATCTCCCCCATTGGGATATAAACACCATAATGCAGGGGTTACTTTTCCTGTTCTGTTCACTGCTACATTCTAGAATCTTGCCAAGCATACAAACAACATTTAAAAATATTTATTGACTGGATATATGACTAGACAAAATACATTTCTAAAAGAAAGAACTTTGACAAATATTGTCAAAAATTTTATTAAACCGCATGGACATTGCTATAGCTACGTCTTTGTTATTAATAAATTAACACATCCTATTAATAAACTAAATGCCATTCATTTTGAAATCATGATTTTCTTTGTAATCTTTTAGTTGCATATTTGGAAATAACTAATTTATCATTAAGCTTGAGATTATCAAACTAGTTTTAGAAAATCAACTAAAGAATGGTTTCTGGGGTGTATTATTACATTTACTTTTTCCTCTTCGCCTCCTTATCTCCTCATCTTAGTGCATAAATAGTCCCACCAAAGTGTGTACAAGGAAACAGATGGGCTCAAATTTCAATTTCGAAAGCGTTTCCATGTTATCTTTTAGCACCATTGGTGGAAAGACAACTGAAGAAGAATAAACGCAGCCACCAAAGTGATATTTTATGACTGTGAAGATGTCAAAGTCATTATTAGTTTGAATTATTTAAAAACGAACATGGAAAATCAAAAGTGTTCCTTTTAAAGGAGTATATGAATCTGACTTGGTCTTAAAACAAAATGTGCTCATTTAATAGAGCACATTTGGGTTGAAGCATGTGCTTCTCCCCAAGATACGTGGAAGTTTTAATCCCAGGTACCCCAGGATGTGATCTTATTTGGAAACAGGGTCTTTAGAGAAGTAGTCCAGTTAAAATGAGGTCATGGGGGGGGCGGAGAGGGGGTCTTAATCCAATATGACCAGTGTCCTTACATGAAGGGGAAATTTGGACACAGTCTCAGACAGGCGCAGAGGCAGGGATTGGGCTAATGCAGCTGCAAACCAAGGAACCTCAGGTACTCCAGGCCTCCAACTGAGGCTAGGAAGAGGCAAAGAAGGATTCTGCCCAGAATCTCAGAGGGAAGCATGGCTGTCTAGTCTCAAGGACCGCGAGATAATAAATTTCTCATTTTATGGCACCCGGTATATCGTACCTTGTAATGGCAGCCCTAGCAAACTAATACAGAATGTAAATAATGTTCGACGGTGCTTTTTTTTTCAGTTCATCTAAAAAGTGAGGAGATGCTTGTATTATGCCTGAGGTCATCCAAATGTCGGTATTTAAAATGTTCAGTGCCTATACTTAATGGCCCCTTAGATCTAAGGCTGGCAGATGGAGAAAGGGCTGTTTATTGCAAATGGAAAGAGAAGCTCCATTTATAGAAACACTGAACAATGGCTATCTCTGACCTATTTTTTTCCCAAAGGACTTAATGCCAAATCATATATTTACTTCAAAGTCAAATATCATAAAGACTGAATCAAAGGTATTTAAATATAAATATAACACTCTATTCCATTTGACAAATTTAGAGAGAATGTGAAACTACAATTATTTGATAACAGAGTATAACCGATGTTTAATGTTAAGATTACTTATATTATCTTTTTCTAATTAAAAATAAAATTTTAGGGGAAGGATTTTTGGAAAACACGTCTTTAATCTGTCCCCTTTGGGGGTCAAGGTGACACTGTACAATAGCCTATGGATCTTGCATAAAGTTTAGGAATTTGCTAAGATAAATACATTTTTAAATGTGAAAGAACTAACGTATTTTTAACTGCCAATTTAAGAAAAATATTCTTCCTAACATAAATTCTTCTGCTTAGAAATGCAGACTATTCTGATAGACCTAAAAAACCTGCAGTCATTAGGTGGGAATCCCCTCAAATTCAAGTCCACCCAACTCTGTCTTCCTCTCTCCCCCATCCCAAACTTAGGCACATCCACACCCATCCCTCCTATTCCCCCTCTGGCCTCAGAGATTGGGAGCTGTCTCTCCTCTGGTAAAAACCTCCACCTGTCCTCTTGATTTTCTCCCCACCCTGCCTCTTTAGGAGTCTTGTATCTTAAAATAAGCTTGTTTTCCTTCATTTTCACCCTATCCCTCTCTACCAGTTCTTGATCATTCCCTTCCATAGACATACACTTAAGACCACTCTTTATTGAAACAGCTCTTACCAGACCACATGTTCTGCTTTAGCTAATACTCTATCTCCTTAACATGTAATATACACTCAGGTCCTAACATCCTCACCTCTCATTTACTTACCAGTTTGCTAGAGTCGGGTTTCTGCCACGACTTGGCCACTCCCAGTGATGGCTAATGACTTCTAATTGCCAAATGAAATGTGTCCATCTTTACTAAGTCATTTCCCCCTGTGTAACTGAACCTATTAGCTTTCCCCCAAAGTCTCTTGTATTCTCTGTCTCCGTGAATGATCTTAATCATTTGTTCCAGGCAGAAATCTCGAAGTCATTCTTGACTCCTTCTCCCCAGCTTCCAACTAATGACTCAGTTGTATCGGGTCCACCCCTACCCATTTTTCAATCTATCCACTTTTCTCCATTCCCCCACCACTACTTTAGTCCAAAGGATCCTCACCTCTTATCTGACTTATTGCAAGTTCACTCCACCTCCAATTTTACTGGTTCCTGCTCTAATTTATGTGAGGGGGGTGCGGAAATGAGAGGCGGGGGAGGGAGAGAGAGATGAGAGAGAGAGGTTGAGAGACGGGTTTAGCCCAGAGTGATCATTTCATTTTCCTAAGATTCTTTAACGTCTCCGGTGCCCATAACACAACATCCAAACCCTTTTAATGGCTGACCTTTGATCGATTCTCAGTTTCATCTGTTGCCAACCCATTCCTGGAACCCATATTTTCAGGTATTCTGAGCTTCATTTCCTTTACTGTGCCAGGCTCTATCTTACCTCTTAACTTTTGAAAACATTATTAGTTCCTTCACCTACCCAATCCCAAGACATTTCTCAGGCTCCAGCTTAAATGTTTCTTCCTCTGAAAACCTATTCTGATGCCCTCCTTCAGGTTACTTGTATGGTTGGCTGCGCTTGCCCTGTGCTCCCTGATACCCTGTACTTCTCTGCTCGTGGAATTTACCATGCACACGTCTCTGTAATTGCTGTCTCTTCTGCTGGCCTGTCAGTTTCATAATGGCATGGACTATATCTGTTTTTTGTTCACCACTGTATCCACAACCCCAAGCACATAATAGGTGCTTGAAAAGTATTTGCTACATGAATAGCTAAATAAACGAAAGAAGCATGGGTGTATATAACACAATGGTTAGTGCCCAAACTTTGGAGTCCTGGGATTGAAATCTGGTTTTCCACGTACTTGTTATATGACCTTGAACTTATTAATTAACTCTAAGCTTCAGTTTCATAATCTATAAAATGGAGAAAATACTACTTATATTTGATTGTTGTGTTATTTAAATAAAATAAAAGATAAAGTTGCTAAGGCACAGTAATCGGCATATGATGAGTTCAGTAAACAGCAGCCCTGCAATTTAAAAACCTAGTTAGCAATGAGTGATGACAGCCAGCACTGAATCAGGACCTAACTTTGAAAAACTATTACTTGGATCAATACTGGGCTAATTAAAAAACGAATACTCCACCTTCTTTCACTGACAAAGCAAACAGAATAGAAAGAGGCAGGTTTCTTCTTAAAAAGGAAGAAAATTACAGGGCCCACGTTTCAGTATGAAGCTCTCTTCCTCAAAGGAATTATCAGATATATGAAAAAAACAGAACTCACTAATTTTTGTTGATGTTACATTACATTATATCAACAATTTATGATTTGCAATGTTTTGCATAATTTCAGAAGCGTGAAGACTTCAATTTGAAAACAAAGCAAATATTTTTTAAAAACTGATAATTATATCCACAAATTTGAGTAATATACAGAAAATTCTCCAGTTTTTTTTCCTATTTTTAATATAAATTTTTGTTTTAAGAAAAGCGTATTTTTTGAAAACAGATTGCTCTCTTATTTGCACCCTATGTCTTCATGCTACTGTCAAAATATTTACAAAGAATTGTTACAATAGAATAAAATGTCATCAGTAAAAGAGTTTGTTTTATTTACTTAGCAGTAAATAGTTTTCTTATTTGCAACTAAGCAAAGCAGCCTACAACAAAAATGAAAATTTCCCATGAAAAACCCTCCCCAAATTTATCTCCACAAAGCATCTTTTGAACATCTCCCAATGCACCCAACATTGAATGATCTTAGGAGACAGGATCAATTTTTTTTGCTTCTCAATTCAACATCCCAGCTCTGTAAACCTGCTGCAACTTATTATTAAAGCTATTTTTGGAAACAGTCAATTTCCAAAGAAGATTTTTGAGAAAACAGGTATGATTTTTTCTTCCAGTTTTACTGAGATATAATTGACATATAAAGTTTTCTTTCTAAATAAGGTGTTTGTTTATTTTTTTAGTTTGCTTGAAATCTTTAAAGAAGGCATTGCAGTAGCAAGACATAATCACAGAATTTAGGATGAGTTGGTTTATCACTCTAGTTTAAATCCACAGAAATTCCCATGACTTGTGCAAAAGCTCCCAGACAATTGAGATCCTGCAAAATATTTACAACTTGCATTCTAGAAGAAAGTCGAAACTCTTTTTTTCCTGCCAATTTAGCACTTTCTCCTTTCTTGTTCTCAGAGATAAAGTAACTTGGCATGTTATATAGCATAAGTAATAGGTGAATTAAGACTAGTATCTGATCACCAGCATAAAAATATTTTTGACATGGGTCACTTCCTTGCCTTTATTGGTAGATGTCAACAGAAAACTGCAGGAAACACACACACACACACACACACACACAAACCAAGGAATAAAATGCATTTTAATTATTTTGAAGGATTTGGTTATTAGATATCTGAAGCCATTCCAAAGCACAGCGCTATGTACAATAGGAACTGAAACACAAACAAACATTTGATATGCAAGAGGAGACAAGCTCATTACTTACATCGTTCTTGGACCGAGGTTTGGAAGAAATTCTCATGTGCTTCAAGCCAGACCTCAGGATGAACCTGTGGCCTGTTATGGACTGAATGTTTGTGTGTCCCCCGCCCAAATCCATATGTTGAAGCCTTAACCCTCAATGTGATGGTATTTGGAAGTGGGGCCTTTGGGAGGTAATTGGGCGTAAATGAGGTCATAAATTCCTCACAGTGGAATTAGTGTCCTATAAGAAGAGGAAGAGAAACCAGTTCTTTCTCTCTCTGCCATGTAAGGACTGAAATCAGTCAACACATTGATCTTGAACTTCGCAGCCTCCAGAATTTCAAGAAATAAATGTTCCTTGTTTAAGCCACATAGTCTACGGTATTTTGTTACAGCAGCCCAAGCTGACTAATACTGGGTCTAAGTTGGTTGCATATTTACTGGGCAAAATAAACAAACATAAACAATACACCAAACCAGACTCAATCTGACCCAACAAATTACAGAACACCAGGTCCTTTCAAAGCTGACAGCAATTATGGTTCCATCCTTGGAGCAGATTGTTGTTATAGGACAAACCATTGGCTTTGGTTTCTTAATAGGCAAGAAAGAAGAGGAAAAGTTGGCTCAAGAATCTCCAGAGAGGGGCTTCCCTGGTGGTGCAGTGGTTAAGAATCCACCTGTCAATGCAGGGGACACGGGTTCGAACCCTTGTCCGGGAAGATCTCACATGCCACGGAGCAACTAAGCCCGTGTGCCACAACTACTGGGCCTGCGCCCTAGAGCCAGCGAGCCACAGCTACTGAGCCCACGTGCCACAACTACTGAAGCCCGCGCGCCTAGAGCCTGTGCTCCGCAACAAGAGAAGCCACCGCAATGAGAAGCCCGCGCACCGCAACGAAGAGTAGCCCCCGCTCGCCGCAACTGGAGAAAACCCGCGCCCAGCAACGAAGACCTAACACAGCCAAAAATAAATAAATAAATTAAAAAAAAAAAAAAAAGAATCTCTGGAGGATAAGGAAAGACCTTGAAGCAGATCAAGTTGCTTCTCTGTGGATTATTTTTCTAGTGAGAAACACTTTGATTCTAAGTATGGCTTTAGGCGTGCTCTATGACTGAAAACCAGGGGCCAGGGGAGATATCCATGTGTTGTTAAAAGGTAAAGAAGAGCTGAAGACCAAAAATCTAAGAAACTGTTTTCACGAGAGACTTAGTGAGATTCTGGGCATAATATATGCTTCTGTAGAGCCCAGGTGACTAAGATAGGGGTGTGTGTGTCTGTGTGTGTGTGTGTGTGTGTGTCTGTGCAGGTGCTTGTTGTCTGCGCCTGGGGTGCTAGACTGATGGGCACACTCTAGCGTCACACAATGACTCTGGGAGCAAGCCTTCTCACAGAGACAGCAGGGAAAGTGACAGTGTCCTTGTCCAGAGGCCAGATAAAAGATATGAACCTGACTTTGCTTCTGTTGCAAGTAAGGTATTATCATTCTCAGAAGTAAGTCAGCACACTGCAATGGGGAGGGAAGTGTGTGCTTCCATTTAAATTTGGGCGTATATGTAAATGTGACCTCAAGGAGACTGTGAAGCCTAGGATGTACAAGTTGCATATGTTTTTATAGAGAAAGTGTACAGATAGAAATAGAGATGGGAATGGGGATAAAGATAGGGATGGAGAGATTGAGATACAGATGGAAAGGGAGTTGGGTGGAGGCGTGATGGAGGAGATGGGATGGGAGAGATAGAGATGATACAGGAATGGAAGCGGGGTGAGAGGGAGAATGAGAGAGAAACAGGGCTGCAATAGGAAACTCAAATAGGGATAAAGGCAAGCAAAGGATGGGTACAAGAGAGAGGGAAGAGTAGGGAATCATGGGACCAGCTGCTGAGACAGTCGCAGACATAAACATCTACTCTGTAGCTATCCTAAAACTCTCAACTGTCAAAGCAGGGTAATGTGGTCAGATTTTATTTTCAAAATGTTTTTAACTACAAGTGAGTCAGAAAAGGAAAATGTTTTCCAATGAAGTTGCAGGCTACATTTGGTAAGATACTACGATGTCAGTATAAATAAGTCCCGGATAACAAGCATAGGTATCACTGTTTCAGTTTTCAAGGCCCAAGAAAGAAAAAAATAGCAAGTACAGAGGAGAAAACAAAAGAACAACAACAAAAAAATCTCTATTGCAGTAAGTTTACAATGGAGCAGTTGCAGAGGTAATAATTTTCCGGGTCTTTTGAAATGATACTATCAATGCAAAAATGTGTAAAGTAGGGAAACCAAGGGGACTTCAGATTCACGTCTGCATTAAAATCTCAGCAGCACCAATGGCCAGGTGTATGAAGAAGTACGTTATAAAATATATGAAGAAGTACGTTATAAGATATATGAAGAAGTACGTTATAAGATATATGAAGAAGTACGTTATAAGATATATGAAGAAGTACGTTATAAGATATATGAAGAAGTACGTTATAAGATATATGAAGAAGTACGTTATAAAATAACCTGAGTTAAGCACTTAGCACAGTGCCAGACATTAATCGTTATTTTTTCCCCATGTGATTGATGTTTTTACTACTCTAACAAAATAAGGAAAGATAAAGAATCTTTGCTGTTGCTGTTTCGTTAAGCTCCTCTGCATGGTACTCAGTGCTGTGCTTAGAGCTATTAGGATTTACAAAGAACTCCAAGAATTAGCACATGCCTTGAAGACTTTACAGTGTTGTTGGGAAGGTGAGATATGAAACAGTATAAAATCATTTAAGACATACTGGCGGAGGGTGGGGATAAACTGGGTGATTGGGATTGACATATACACACTATTATATATAGAATAGATAATTAATAAGCACAGGGAACTCTACTCAATACTCTGTTATGATCTATATGGGAAAAGCATCTTCAAAAAAGTGTATATATGTATATGTATAACTGATTCACTTTGCTGTACAGCAGAAACTAACACAACATTGTAAATCAACTATATTCCAAAAAAAAAAAAAAGAGTGCAGTGGTAAGTCCAAATGCAATGACTCAAAAGTAAAAAAAAAAACAAAACCAATTTCCTTCTCATTAAAAAAAAAAAAAAACTAGGGACTTCCCTGGTGGTCCAGTGGTTAAGAATCCACCTTCCAATGCAGGGGACGTGGGTTCAATCCCTGGTCTGGAAACTAAGATCCCACATGCTGTGGGGCAACTAAGCTCACACGCCACAACAAAGAGCTCACACGCCACAACAGAGAGCCCACGCGCTGCAATGAAAGATCCCGCATGCCGCAACGAAGATCCCACGCGCCGCAACTAAGACTGGACGCAGCCAAATAAGTAAATAAATAAAATACTTAAAAAAAAAAAAAGAAACTAGCTATCTTCTACTAGCATAGGCAAATACTCATAGACCCACAGACCACACATACACAAAATACATGAAATCTCTAATCTCTAGCATATTTTTAAATTAAAATACTCTGAGCACATTAAAAAAAAAGAAGACATGCTGAACTTTTCCACCTGTGCTGCAGGTTCTGGAGAAGTGCTGAGATTCTGATTCTACCAAACCCGAGGCAGGAACAGCAGAGAAGGCTGGGGGAGGAGTGCAGGGGAAACTGCTAACCTTCTGGAGCATTTGCTCGGCGTTTCACACGTGGTCAGAAATGACTTCATGAATGAGAGAGGTATGTGCTACACATTAAGGGTAGGACTTAGATATTTAGACGGGAAATAGCAGGAGTGAGGTCACAAAGCAGGACTAAAAAAAAAAAGAACATAAAAGGGTACACACTGGTAGAGCCCCTTCCAATACCCAGTTATCACATAAATATGTAAAGTAACTTGAAACAATGATAAAATGGTGATTAAAAACAGATTAGAAAACAAATTCTTGGCATATAATCCTTCCACAAAGGCCCTTTGTATACCATGTGCCATGGCACACATTCCAATTTTTGCTTCTTTTTAAGAATTCAGAACACAGATAAGTGTGTCCCAGGAATTCTGCTTTAAAATCTTCTGCAAAGATACTCAACCCTATTAAAAAATATAAAAATAACCATAAACTATTTTCACCAGATTGGAAAATACTGTTAAAGAGGATTAATAGTATAAGGAAATGGGCATTCTCATAAGCTCTTGGTATATATTAAAGTTATAAACATGTATACTTGTGGACTATCCACCCACTTCTAGAAATTTATCCTAAGAAAAATAATCACACAAATGTACAGATATATATGCCCAAGGACTTTCACTGTGATATTTTATATAATATTAACCAACTGGAAACTAATTATATAACCATTGATAGACAACTGGCTAATCATGACGTATAATTTATAAATAATTTTATTATATTTATAATGACAAAGTATTATTCAGCCATTAAAATGATTATGTGGCTCTGTATCTAGTCACATGGGAAGACGTGCAGATGTGCTGAGTGAATAGAGGCATTCAGAATAGTATCGTCTATAACCACTTATGTGAAATTGTGTATGCCAGCATGTAGAAAAATGGTGATCAATATGTCAGTGATGGTTATATCAGGATTGTGGAATTTAAGGTGATTTTTATTTTCATTAAACTTTCTAAGAAGTTTATTATCAAAATGATTTACAATTAGCATGTAACCTTTTTATGATATGAAAAAACAATAACTATTTTCATTTTGGAAAAAAAAGAACTGTCCTCAAATGATGACAATTCTGGAGTATAAGTAGTGGCTGGGGCCAGATGGCACCAGCCAAAGCTTGAGAAAATGAGCCCCAAGAGCATTCAGTGCCTTGTCACCGGGCAGATTCTGGGTGCAGCCACTGGGCCAGAAAATTCCCATTTTACCAAGTGGCTTTTGGAGAGATTATAGGAAAGATAATCCCATTTTATCCTGTATCTAGACACATTATTCTTTTTTTTTTTAAGCTTTTTTTTTTTTTTTTTTTTTCCGGCTGTGTTGGGTCTTCGTTGCTGCGCGTGGGCTTTCTCTAGTTGTAGCGAGCGGGGGCTACTCTTCGTTGCAGTGCGCAGGCTTCTCGCTGTGGTGGCTTCTGTTGTTGCGGAGCACGGGCTCTAGGCGCGCGGGCTTCAGTAGTGGCAGCACACAGGCTCAGTAGTTGTGGTGCATGGGCTTAGTTCTTCCACGGCATGTGGGATTTTCCCGGACCAGGGATCGAACGTGTGTCCCCTGCATTGGCAGGCGGATTCTCAACCACTGCGCCACCAGGGAAGCCCTAGACACATTAATCTAGTCTTCTGTTTTTGCTGGATTTTGAGCTTCCCAAGGCCTGGGAAAGTGTCTTACTAGCTTTTTTCCTGTCTCCAAAGCCTATCATAGACACACAGTAAGCAGTCAATTTGTACAATGGGACTGAAGTAAGTTGCCATGCTTTGTTTGCTTCTGAACTATGAAAAGAGGCTTTGGAGGAGTCCCCAGTCAAAAACTGCTCGTAGGATTATGCCTTGCACACTTTAGGCACTGCTCTCGGCAAAGATCCTCTAACTGAATGCAGACAATTGTCCTGTCATCTGCGTTTATTTTTACAAATGCAATGTTTTCTGGTTCACATATTTTTTCATCAGCATTATAAGAGATTAATTTTTTTGTAATGTAGCTACATGGAAATTTGTTTTATGTTAGTATTTATGTTCAAAGTCATTACAATGTATGGATACCCAGTCACCTGATACAATCTAAGGTCAGTATGGATAATCTCAGACTGATTAGCCTTTGTAGTGTCCTGCCACTATGGTTACTTTTCTCTAAGAGCACCTGAGAGGGGAGCCCAGACACTATCTCCTTAGATAAAATTCTTTGCTCAGGGCAGACTACTCATTGCTTTTTTCTGCTCCAAATAGAAACAAACACAAACAAAAATCCAGCATGAATTCTCCTTCTGATATGAGACACATCAGTACAGAAGAAACAACTGAATGAAATATTTCATCAAGATTCATGGAATTGACATGAAGTAACTGCTTTCGACTCTGGTTATCTGTTAATTTTCTTTGAAAAAATGTTAGCAGATGCCACAATTAAACTGATAGGTGCCAACATTATTGACTAGTTATAGTGACAATAGCCACAGCAGCATTACGTTAAACTGTGCATTTAATGATGTATTGGCTCAAACTAAGTAAACATAGAACTCTGGGTAGTTTCCTTTACCTTGGCCAGATGAGAGTTGATCCATTTTGTAAAAGTACGTTTTTGTACTATCTCTTGCTCATCTAGAAGAAAAAAAATTATCTGGTTAGATAACATGTCATGAAGTTGTATCATGAAAAAAATTCATAGTTACACAACTCTAGAAATGATTATTATATTATTTTATCTTATGATTCATGTTACCAATTATTGTCTTGAAGGAAGAGCCAGTAAAACTTCAAATATATTAGGCAAGTCAATTATTTATTTAAAAATTATCAGCAAATGCTTTAAAATTTGCAATATGTTAGCCCTATGTTTATCTTCATTCATTTATTGAAAGTTCACTGAATAATTAAACCTCAATAAATCTGTTTTTTTAAAAGTTCACTTGAGACCAACTAAGTGCCAAGTTTTATGCTTGGTGCAAAGGGATGCAGAGAGATGAAGAGTACACAGTCTCTACCATGATACATCTAAAGGTAAATATCTAGAAGACAACATAGGCAGTATGCTCTTTGACATCGGTCTTAGTAATACACATCAAACTAAAAAGCTTTTGCACAGTAAAGGAAACTATCAGCAAAATGAAAAGGCTGCCTACTGAATGGGAGTAGATATTTGCAAAAGATGTACCTGATAAGAGGTTAATATCCAAAACATACAAAGAACTCATGTAACTCAACATCAAAAAAAATAACAACCCAATTGAAAAATGGGCAGAGGATCTGAATAGACATTTTTCCAAAGAAAACATGCACATGGCCAATAGGTATATGAAAAGATGTTCAGCATCACTAATCATCAGGGAAATGCAAATCAAACCACAATGAGATATCACCTCACACTTATTAGATGGCTATTATCAAAAAAGACAACAAGTAACAAGCGCTGGAGAAAATAACAAGGATGTAGAGAAAAGGAAACCCTTATGCACTATTGGAGGGAATGTAAACTGGTGCAGCCACTGTGGAAAACAATATAGAGATTCCTCAAAAAATTTAAAAATAGAGCTACCATATGATCCAGAAACTCCACTCTGGGGTATTTAGAAAACAAAAACACTAATTAGAAAAGATATATGCATCCCCATGTTCACTGCAGCGCTATTTACAATAGCCAAGAAGATATGGAAGCAATCTAAGTGCCCATCAACAGATCAATGGATAAAGAACAAAGGACATGATGTGGTGTGTATGTATGTGTATATATATATATATAATATATATATATATATACACACATACATATATATGAAATGGAATATTACTCAGCCATTAAAAAAACAAGTGAAAGCTTGCCATTTGCAACAACATGGATGGACCTAGAGGGTATTATGCTAAGTGAAATCAGTCAGAAAGAAAAAGACAAATACTGTATGATTTCACTTACATGTGAAATCCAAAAAAACAAAAAAAAATGAACAAACATAAAAAAGAGAAACAGAGTCATAGATACAGAGAACAAACAGGCAGTTGCTGGGAGGGTTTGAGGGGAGGAGAGAAGTAGGTGAGGGAGATTAAGAGGTACAAACTTCCAGTTACAAAATGAGTCACAGGTATCAAATGTACAGTTTGGGGACTATAGTTAATAACTATGTAATATCTTTGTAGGATGACAGATGATAACTAGTCTTATGGTGATCATTTTGAAACGCATAGAAGTAGTGGATCACTGTGTTGTGTAACAGGAACTAACACAGTGTTTAGGTCAATTACACTTCAAAAACAGACAAAGTCGCAGAAAAAGAGATGAGACTTACTGTTAGCAGAGGTGGGATGGGGGGAGGGGGAACTGGATGAAGATGGTCAAAAGGTGCGAACTTCCAGTCACAAGAGAAATAAGTATTAGGGATTTAATATACAACATGATAAATACAATTAACGCTGCTGTATGTTATATATGAAAATGGTTAAGAGAGTAAATCCTAAGAGTTCTCATCACAAGGAAAACAATTTTTTTCTATTTCTTTAATTTTGTGTCTACAGAGATGAGGGATGTTCACTAAACTGTTTGTGATGGTCATTTCACGATGTATGTAAGTCAAATCACTATGCTGTACACCTTAAACTTATACAGTGCTGAATGTCAATTATGCCTCAATAAAACTGGAAGAAAAAAGTAGCAAAGTCAAAAAATTATAATAAAGGTAAATATTTAGAGGTCGAGAGAGACAAGAAAGGGCACATGTGTAGTGGAGGGCTATAGAGTAATGCAACAAGACAGAGGCAGTACAGTAATTTCACCAGATGAGTAGCGTGGTGAACACACTATAATAGGGTAACCTCCCCAAATTCCCACCTCCTGGAGTCCACACCTTTGTGTGGGCAACTGCAACCAGAACTTGTGAATTGCTTCTAATCAACAGAACACAGCAAGGGTGATGTGATGCCACACCCATGAACATGTTACTTTATGTAAGATTCCTTCTGAGCTGACTGGAGTGACAGATTCTCCTGCTGGCTTAAAGAAGCAAACAGCCAAACTGTGAAAAGTCCATGGAGAGGGCCCCGGAGCAGAGAACTGCAGGCTGCCTCTGGAAGTAGGGGGGCAGCCTCCAGTCAAGAGCCAGGAAGAAGCTCCGTCATACACAAGGAAATGAATTCTGCTAACAACCTGAATAAGTTCAAAAGTAGATTCTTCCCTCTTTCAGCCTCCGGATGAGAATGCTGCCCAGCTGACACCTTGATCATGGACTTGTGAGACCCTGAGCAGAGGGCATAGGTAGATGCATGGACTCCTGACCCACAAATATTTGGAGATAATAAAGGACGTTGTTTTAAACTGCTAAGTTTGGTAATTTGTTATGCAATAAGGGAAAACGAATATACAAAGAAAAAAACGTTGGCTTCAGGAAGGCTTTATTTTTTTAATATGTATCTTTATTGGAGTATAATTGCTTTACCTTGTTGTGTTAGTTTCTGCTGTACAACAAAGTGAATCAGCTGTATGTATACATATGTCCCCATATCCCCTCCCTCTTGAGCCTCCCTCCCACCCTCCCTATCCCACCCCTCCAGGTCGTCACAAAGCACCGAGCTGATCTCCCTGTGCTATGCAGCAGCTTCCCACTAGCCATCCATTTTACATTTGGTAGTGTATATATGTCAATGCTACTCTCTCACTTCGTCCCAGCTTACCCTTCCCCCTCCCCGTGTCCTCAAGTCCATTCTCTACATCTGCATCTTTATTCCTGCCCTGCCACTAGGTTCATCAGTACTGTTTTTTTAGATTCCGTATATGTGCGTTAGCATATGGTATTTTTCTCTTTCTGACTTACTTCACTCTGTATGACAGATTCTAGGTCCATCCACCTCATTACAAATAACTCAATTTTGTTCCTTTTTATGGCTGAGTAATATTCCATTGTATATATGTGCCACATCTTCTTTATCCATTCATCTGTTGATGGACATTTAGGTTGCTTCCATGACCTGGCTATTGTAAACAGTGCTGCAATGAACATTGTGGTATATGTATCTTTTTGAATTATGGTTTTTTCAGGGTATATGCCCAGTAGTGGGATTGCTGGGTTATATGGTAGTTCTATTTTTAGTTTTTTAAGGAACCTCCATACTGTTCTCCATAGTGGCTGTATCAATTTACATTCCCACCAACAGTGCAGGAGGGTTCCCTTTTCTCCACACCCTCTGCAGCACGTATTGTTTGTAGATTTTTGATGACGGCCATGCTGACCGGTGTGAGGTGACAGCTCACTGCGGTTTGATTTTGCATGGCTACAATGGGCTGTGGTGTGTGACGCAGGTGGCGAGCCAGCTCCTGGGCCCCCGCACCTCCGAGTTCACCACCGCCTTCGCGGGCCGCCTCGTGTCCACCCTCATCTCCAAGGCGGGGTGGGAGCCGGCGGAGAGCCTGGACCAGATTTTCCATGCCATCCTCAGCTAGACGCAGCAGGCAGAGACGCTCAGCGGCATGCAGTCCCTGATCATGGTGTTCGCCCACCCGGTGCACACTCAGCTGGAGCCCCTCCTAGAGTTCCTGTGCAACCTCCTGGGGCCCAGAGGCAAGCCCGCCCTGGAGTTCGCGATGGCCGAGTGGACCAGCCGGCAGCACCTGTCCTACGGGCAGTACGAGGGCAAAGTCAGCTCTGTGGCGCTGTGTAAGCTGCTCCAGCACGGCATCAACACGGATGACAAGCGGCTACAGGACATCCGCGTGAAGGGGGAGGAGATCTACGGCCTGGACGAGGGCACCCGCACCCGCTCCAAGTCGGCCAAGAACCCTGAGCGCTGGACCAACATTCCTCTGCTGGTCAAGATCCTGAAGCTGATCATCAACGAGCTGTCCAGCGTCATGGAGGCCAATGCCACCCGCCAGGCCGCCCCTGCACAGTGGAGCCAAGGTGACTCCAGTGACATGTGGGAGGACCAGGAGGAGGACGATGACGAGGAGGAGGATGGCTTAACTCTCGTCTGATATTCTCGCCACACGTAAATACGAAGAGGATTACTACGAGGACGATGAGGAAGACGACCCTGACTCCCTGAAGGACCCTCCCTAACAGATGGATCTGCAGGCGTACCTCACACACTTCCTCTGCCAGTTCGCTCAGCAGCCCCGCTACATGGTGTTCTCAGGCCACCTCAACAGTAATGAGAGGCAGGTTCTGCAGACCATTGGTGTTTGAAAAGGGCCTCCTCCTGCCTGCCACACACCGTTTTGCAACAAAGTTAGCAGAAGGAAAGAAATCATAAAGATCAGATCAGAAATAAATGAAAAAGAATGAAGGAAACAACAGCAAAGATCAATAAAAGCAAAAGCTGGTTCTTTGAGAAGATAGACAAAATTGATAAACCATTAGCCAGACTCATCAGGAAAAAAAGGGAGTAGACTCAAATCAACAGAATTAGAAATGAAAAAGGAGAAGTAACAAGTGACACTGCAGAAACACAAAGGATCATGAGAGACTACTACAAACAACTATATGCCAATAAAATGGACAACCTGGAAGAAATGGACAAATTCTTAGAAAAGTATAACCTTCCAAGACTGAACCAGGAAGAAATAGAAAATATGAACAGACAAATCACAAGCCCTGAAATTGAGACTGTGATTAAAAATCTTCCAACAAACAAAAGCCCAGGACCAGATGGCTTCACAGGCGGATTCTATCAAACATTTAGAAAAGAGCTAACACCCATCCTTCTCAAACTCTTCCAAAATATAGCAGAGGGAGGAACACTCCCAAACTCATTCTACGAGGCCACCATCACCCTGATACCAAAACCAGACAAAGATGTCACAAAAAAAGAAAACTACAGGCCAATATCACTGATGAACATAGATGCAAAAATCCTCAACAAAATACTAGCAAACAGAATCCAAGAGCACATTAAAAGGATCATACACCATGATCAAGTGGGGTTTATCCCAGGAATGAAGGACTTAATTAGAGATATAAAGAGATGAAGACCAGAGAGAGGGGCCAATGTAACACCTTTCAAGGAAAGGGTGAATTCTGCTCTTCCCACCAACATCTACTGTGTGTCAACTGTTGGCTGTAAACTAGATGTTGTGAGGATCAGAGATGAACAAGATACCATTTCAATTCCTCACCCTTTGAAAGGTAATGCTCAAAGAAACATAATTTCAGCTTTCTAAAAAAGGACCTTTTGGCTAAAGTCTAAATATTAAGTTCTAGAGAGGCAGAGCTGGAGCTGACTTCTCCTGAGTTTTGGCTCAGAATCCTGGACTGCCTACTAGAAGCTAAACCCCATGAGGGGGCTTCCCTGGTGGCGCTGTGGTTGGGAATCAGCTTGCTAATGCCAGGGACAAGGGTTCAAGCCCTGGTCCGGGAAGATTCCACATGCCGCGGAGCAACTGAGCCTGTGCGCCACAACTACCGAGCCTGCGCTCTAGAGCCCATGAGCCACAACTACTGAGCCCACGTGCCACAACTACTGAAGCCCACGCGCCTAGAGCCCATGCTCTGCAACAAGAGAAGCCACCACAATGAGAAGCCTGCGCACCGCAACGAAGAGTACCCCCGCTCGCCGCAACTAGAGAAAGCCTGTGCGCGGCAACAAAGACCCAACGCAGCCAAAAATAAATAAATTAAATTAAATAAATTAAAAAAAAAAAAAACCCCATGAGGACAGTAACTTTGTTCCCAATGCCTACAAATGTTACAAATAAATCCTGTTGAATGAATAAATGAATAAAACAAACAACAAAGCCTTTAAATTTAGAGAAAATTTGGATATATCCATAAAATTTAAAGAGCGCCATTATTTCCAATGCACATTAAACATGTACTTTTAACTTTCAAGTAATGACCAGAAAAAAACCCAGGTGGCCTTGGGATCAGATGGGGAAGGAGGCTGAAGGACACAAAGAAGACTGTTAGCAGAGGCTGAAAGAACAGTGAGGAAACTACTAGCTGGGGCCGGAAGGAGAGCTACACATATTTTATGCGTTATATGTTCTGTCATTGGTAGTAACTTGCACTTTTGCAACTGGCTAGGGAGATTTCCCTGCAGAAAGCTGTCAACCGGCTTCTTTCAGCTGCACATTATAAGGTACTGGAAGAAAGGGAGATGAACCAAAGAAGGAACTATTTAGTTTGCAAACAGAATTTAGAGGAAACATAGGAGACCTTTGATAGGGCGCGTCAGAAAAAATAATGGTTTGTCATTGTCAGTCTCTCCTGGGAAAAGATTTGCAAAGTAAAAAATAGCTTCAGGACAACAATCAATCAAGACTGTGACCGTAAGAACCATTGTTAAGAACTCAGAAAGATTTAAGGCAGTGTTTGGTTTGTTTTTTGTTTGTTTGTTTATTTTTTTATTTATTTATTTTTTTTTTTCAGTGTTTGGTTGATGTTCTCAACCAGACAAACCAGCTTCTAAGAATCTTAAGGGCACTGCCCACTGCAGCCTCACGTGTGCTCCAACGTTTTATTTCAGACTTTGGGTTTTGGGGGCCACAGAATGAACTCCAAGCAGATTTTTACGAAGCCAACAAATCTGTGAAGCAAAAATGCCACCGGTCTGCACTTAAGGGACAGGAGAGTTCAAAATGAAGAGAAGACTTTCGAACCACAGCTTTATATGGCTAAGAAGACTATCAGCCACAAACATGAGCCACTTCTTATCAAAAAGACAGGGAATGACCCTTGCCCTTGAATTAAAGGAGGGGGCCACGTGTGCCAGGCTGGACTTCAGAATGACTTCAGAACACGATTTCCATCTCCTTTCCATTCTTCCCTTCTTCGGACAGAAGCATCCATTGCAATGGTCCTTCCCCGTCTCATCACTGCATGTTGGATGAATGGGGAGCAGTAACTTCTCTTTTTAGTTTCCAGGTCTGGGGACTGACAGAAATTACACCCAAGGGGCCTCCTCTGTATCTGGACCAGATGCAGATCACACGAGACTGGAGTTGGAGCTTGATAACATAATTGGATGAGACTTTTGATGTCTTGGGAGGGCATGAGTGTATTTTGATGTAGAAAGAATATAAAGCATAGTGATCAGAGGACAGATATTAAATTATGGACAAAAAATCCTCCAGTCCCAGTAGGCATTCTCCTTTGCAATGTGACTTTGTTCTTCCTCCCCTCAAGGGCAGAATTGATTTCCCCTCTCCTTGAATTTGATCTTGCATTGTATTTGCTTTGATCAATAATGCAGCAGAAATGACTTTATATCATCTGCTTCTAGGCCTTACGAACTCTTACAGTTTCTATTTTAGCTGTCTTGGATCCCTGTCCTAAATTCACCAAGCAAGGAAAGCAGTCTATATTGGAGGAGGAGGGTCCATGTGGAGAAGAATTGAGATGCCCTATCCAATAGCCAGAACCAACTGCCAAACACGTGGGTGAGGTCATCTTGAACCTTCTAGTTTGGCCAACCCTGCAGATGAACACAAACCAGATGAAGCCAGCAAACTGAGACTCATCTAAGGCTTCGGAGTCGATGCATCTGTTACTCCCCTCTCCCACATCCCCATACATACCTGATTACAAATTCCTCCAGGAAAAGAGCATTTTCCCCATCATTTTATCCCTAGAAATGAACCCATTGCCTGGCACATTGCCTTTTATATGTGTTCCTCAGAAAACCATCCATCTTTAACTATGAACTAACCAGCCAACCCACAGGTTATGAGAAATGAATTATGATTGTTTTAGCTACAAAGTTTTGAAGTGGTTTGTTACACAGCAAAGGCTAACTAAACAAAGGCATTTACTTGTGTGACAGATACACACATGTGCGTGTGCACGCATGCACACACACACACACACACACCCCTTCTTCATTCTGTCTTCTATAAAAGAAAGATTCTAGGCTTGCTTGATTGGGTCTACCTTCCGGGTCTTTGGTGTTCTGACGAGATGAGCAATGGAGAGAAAAGTGGCAAGGAACAAGGGCATCCGAAGTTACTCTGCACAAGTTCAGCATAGACTAATGGGAGAGGACAGAGAAGGAAAGGAGGGGAGAAGATCAAGAGCCAGTGGAAGAGTGAGATTGAGGAAAAAGTTGAGAAAAGGGAATTTTTAAGGATTTTTGCCTATACTGAGTGCTCTAATCACTGCTTCAGTTTTTTTCAAGCACATGTCAGTAAAGACATAGTGCTTCTGAGATTTTTGGAAGTGGAGTTGTATTTCTTTTGTATGTAAAACCAGTGACTAGATAAAAAGAGCCCAGTTTCATTAAAGTTACATTTGCAAAACTTAGTACCATCTCACTTTAAATCTAAGGCACAAGGGATGAGAAGAATATAATTATCTCAGTTCCTAAATTAGAAATTTCTCAACCTCAACCCTCTTGACAGTTTGGGCAGGATAATTATTCGTTATGAGAGGCTGCCCCGTGCATTACAGGACATTTAGCAGCGTCCCTTGCCTTTACCCATGAGCTGCCAGGAGCACGCCTCTCTCTCCCCACCCAACAAGTTACGACTATCATAAATGTCTCCAGACATTGTCAAAACTCTGCCGGGGAAGAATCATCCCAGTTGAGAATCACTGGCCTGAACTATGTCCTTTGTATCTATGTGTAACAATGGGAATGAAGTGGTATGAACATTTTTAAAATTTATATCTGTTTCAATCGAATTATTATTGCCCAATTAACTACTCCAAAACATCACTATCATATTGGGTTATTCCCACTGTTTGTATATTTATTTAGACAAAAATTTACCCGAGATATATTTATTTAAGAAGGGTCAAAATGCAGTAAGTCAAGGACATTTGCTGAAAGATGACATGATTTTTCCAATATGAATAAAATATCCTATGATGTCTGAGATACTGTCATTTAAATCTGGAAAATTTGGTCTTACATGATAGGGAGTGGGTGGGAGGGGAGAGGGTGTGTATATCCTGATAATGTGTTTGGTTTATTTAACTATTCTAAACCTTCTAAATTTTTTTTTTTTCGGAAATGTACAAAACAAAAGATAGTCTTTCATCTTCAGTTGGCTATTGTTAGTTAAAAATATAGTCTGAACCATTCATTATAACATTTTAATTTTATCACTGTTAGGCAAGGAAAAGCAAATAGCATATGTCAGTCAGCAAATTACAAGAAAATTTAAATATTTAGAGAATTTTCATATATTTGTTTGGGAGGCAGTTAAATATGGGTGGTTTTCTAAGGACACATAGATCAGACAAGGTTCCAGGCAGTGGGTTAGTCTCTAGGGAAACAATGACGGAGGAAATGCTTTCTTACCATGAGGAATTTTAATTAGGCATGTATGGGGGTGTGGGAGAGAGAAGGTAATACATACATCAGCCTTGAATCTTTAAATAGGCCTCAATTTCATACATTTTTAGTAAAAATCATTTGGTGAAAAAAAAAACTCACCTAAATTGAGAAGATCCTGTTTATAATCTTTCTTTACCCCACTTAACGTTAAAATGCATACTTTTCTTTGCAGAAATAGTAATGTGTCTGATTACAAAGACACAGTCTCTGACTGGGGGTGATACATACCATGTGGCAGGCCCACCATATTATATTTCTAAAGTCCAAACGATCCTGAATTTGAAAACAAAGCTTAGACTTCTGCATAAAGGATTGTGTTTACAATATAGAAAAACAATGATAGACATGTGCCCTACAGAGGAGTAATAATCATAATAAAGAGAAGATAAGCAATAAATATAATGAGAGTGAAAGCAGCAGAGTTCATTATAGGCATTCATACGGTGGCTTCCTTCAATTATCTTCTAGCTCTAAATAAAGACAATAAATTTGAATAGTTTCTCCGGAACTTTGGTAGTTTTTTTCTGTCACTTTTTTCTTCCTCTATGTGTGGGTATAAACACTGCAAAAGAAAATAATCACGTGGTGAATTCATAAAAATACCTTATATTTTTACAACACTTGAATTTACTCTCGTTTCCGTGTATACTTCTCATTTGATTCACACAAGTAGCCTGGGTGAGCAGACAGAGGAGGTACCATTAGCCCAGATGGAAATAAGGAAATGAAGCATGGTGGGGTTAAGAAATATGCCAGAAATCTAGAAACTGAAATGAAGTCCAGGAAGTTACAGAACCATGGCCAGAATTTAGGAAGTCTTACTCCTATTCTAATTTTGATCCATTCTCTGATTGTTTGATTCATGTATTTAATAAATGTCATTGTGCCCCTCCTGTATGCCAGCACCCACTTCTGACCAGCTATGGATGCAACTGGAGAGGATGGGTGTGGTTCCTTACAGTCCAATAGGGAGAACAGGAATCAAAAAGAAGCACATCACAGCCCAAGTTCTGTGTATGCAGTGCAAAGTAAAAACAGTGGCCTGGCATATGTGAGAGGATTATTAAAAAAAAAAAAAAAAAGAAAGAGGGCTTCCCTGGTGGCGCAGTGGTTGGGAGTCTGCCTGCCAATGCAGGCGACGCGGGTTCGAGCCCTGGTCTGGGAAGATCCCACATGCCGCGGAGCAACTAAACCCGTGAGCCACGGCTGCTGAGCCTGCGCGTCTGGAGCCTGTGCTCCGCAACAAGAGAGGCCGCGATAGTGAGAGGCCCGCGCACCGCGATGAAGAGTGGCCCCCGCTCGCCGCAACTAGAGAAAGCCCTCGCACAGAAACGAAGACCCAACACAGCCAAAAATAAATAAATTAATTAAAAAAAAAAAAAAAGAAAAAGACCACAGTGGAGGAAATTAAAGGCAACATGAATGTGGAAAAAAAATAAAAGCCAGTCCCTACAGTTTGCAAGGATGGGAACTAATGGGAAAATTCTGCTTCTATATCTAAAATTTTTCCTAATAAGTTACATAAAAAGGCAAACGGTAAAGAAAAAGTGAGGACAACTGAGCTAGGTCGTGTATGTTCCACCAGCTTCCTGAGCTACAAGCTATGAGGACCTCTCCTCCCCAGTGACACCTTGACCTCCTGTCTTCAATTCTCCAACTTTTTCCATCCCTTCTTCTGGGCCCACCTCGTCCCTGTTGTGGCACCCTCAACAGAAACAGAATTCAACCAGAAGTTCGTGGAAGCTGGCTCACATATAAATGATTTCCCTTCCCCATCTCTATATTTGTATCTGCATTGGTATGATCAATCGTCAAGGTCAAGCTAACAGAGAAGAAGACTCTAGAAGGAATTTTGTCAGTAAGAAGTGTTTTGGGGGATATGCTCTCAAAACCAACACTTTTAAGGGCATGAGGGAAGCAGAATTTTAGAGAGAGAGATGCTGACCTGAGATGCAATTAGCTGGGGTGGTCCTTCAGAGAGGTCCTAAATGGAAATAAGGGGCAAGGACCTTGTACCCACTGGCAGGATATGGGCTGCCCTATCGAGAGGCATACCTCAGATGAGGCAAATCCCCTGGGCTGAGGACACATCCTGGGGAGGGGCTCAGCTGTGAGACGTACACGTATGACATACTGAATACAGAGGGAGGCAACATTTGCTTTCATTATCTGTTCAACACCAGAGTCAAACCCTTTATCACCATGAGATGTTGCTTTCTCCATTTATTTCTAAACGAACACTGTTTCCAAGGCCCACTGTTGCACTTTTCTGAGGACTGAATTAGAAGTGTGGCAACAAAGAGGACAGTGCAAAGAAAGGGAAAGGGCCACACCTCTCACGAGACTGCCAATTACATGGAGTTCTCCAAAATGTGTCAGACGTCTGTTTTTCTACCAGATTGAATGGTTGCTCACTGATTCATATGCTTTCTCTAGTCAACCAACCAAACTTGGTTCTGCCTTTCTCCCTTCTAGGCCTGCCTGCCTAGGTACCTTTTCTACTTCTCCAACCAGACAACTCTGGCAACCACTATCTAGTCCTGCCCTGTGTCTGGCCCCATGTCACCATCTATCCTGTCTGAGTCCTTCTCCCACAGATGATGCCTCTCTCCCAGCTCTGAAACACCATTGGTCAGGAGCCAGATGAACGGATAAAGAAGATGTGGTACAATGGAATATTACTCAGCCAAAACAAAGAATGAAATAATGCCATTTGCAGCAACATGGAAGGACCCAGTGATCATCATACTAAGTGAAGTAAGTCAGACAAAGACAAATACCATATGATATCACTTACATGTGGAATCTAAACAAATGATACAAACGAACTTATATCCAAAACAGAAATAGACCCCCAGATGTAGAAAACAAACTTATGGTCACCAAAGGGGAAAGGGGGGGGCGGTGTGTGGAGAAATTAGGAGTTTGGGATTAAAATTACACACTATATATATAAAATAGATAACAAACAAGGACCTACTATATAGCGCAGGGAACTATACTCAATATTTTCTAATAAGCTATAAGGGAAAATAATCTATATAATATATAAGAATATATATATATATATATAAATCAGTTTTCTGTACACCTGAAACTAACAGAACATTGTAAATCAACTATACTTCAATTTAAAAAAAAAAGAAAGAAAGAGTTGCCAAGTAGTGGCATGTAGGCAGAATCTGGGCCCAAAATGTGTTTTCTTTCACCAGCAATGTTCTAAGAAAACATTTTAATTTGAGTGTTTTTAGGTGTGACTTAATATTTCCCAGTTTTCCACAGATTCATTACTCGCAATCTTCTTAAACCAGCCACATCTCAAATCACCGGAAAGTAAATGAGTTTAGAACGCCTAGAAGGGCTTCCCTGGTGGCGCAGTGGTTGAGAATCTGCCTGCCAATGCAGGGGACACGGGTTCGAGCCCTGGTCTGGGAAGATCCCACATGCCGCGGAGCAACTAGGCCCGTGAGCCACAACTACTGAGCCTGCGCGTCTGGAGCCTGTGCTTCGCAACAAAAGAGGCCGCGATAGTGAGAGGCCCGCGCACCGCGATGAAGAGTGGCCCCCGCTCGCCGCAACTAGAGAAAGCCCTCGCACAGAAACGAAGACCCAACACAACCATAAATAAATAAATAAATAAATTTTAAAAATAATCTGTTAAAAAAAAAAAAACGTCTAGAAAAGAGGAAGACCTGACTTCCATATATGCACAGATGGGAAGGGAGGTAAGGAGGGAATATGACGAGAAATCTTAGGAAGAGGTAATAAGCAGAACAAAGACTCTCCCAATATAAAAAGAAGCTATTGTAATTTCTTGATATGGTTATTTTAATTATATCCTTGGGAAAAGGCAAAGAGGTTTCTGTTCACTTTCTCCACCCCACCGCCTACATATATATATATATATATTTTTTTTTTTTTTTTTTTTTTTTAAGTAGAGGGAAGGATTATTTATTTATTTATTTATTTATGGCTGTGTTGGGTCTTCGTTTCTGTGCGAGGGCTTCCTCTAGTTGTGGCGAGCGGGGGCCACTCTTCATCGCGGCGCGCGAGCCTCTCACTATCGCGGCCTCTCTTGTTGCGGAGCACAGGCTCCAGACGCGCAGGCTCAGTAGTTGTGGCTCACGGGCCTAGTTGCTCCGCGGCATGTGGGATCTTCCCAGACCAGGGCTCGAACCCGTGTCCCCTGCATTGGCAGGCAGATTCTCAACCACTGCGCCACCAGGGAAGCCCCCAATATTTTAAATTGGTATAAATTTAAATAAGTGCACTATTTCAACTGAATTATTTCAAGGAAACTCAGAACAATCAGAACTAACTAAAAGTTATTTGTTAGATAAAGGAAACATATGTTTTGGTAAATATATATAAAAATGTAAGATTTTGGTGTTTTTATATATAACCAAACACCAGATTCCAAGTTTCAATCAGCTATAAAAATGCATGGTACATTTTATATAAAACTTTGGAAATCACCAGAACATATATCAAGAGGAATTTATTAACAGTATATTCCAGGTAGCCAAACACCAGCATAAGACTTGCTACTGTATCTACATTTGTTTCCAGGTAAGTAAAATGGCACAGCTACCTAAGTATGTTCTGGGGGGTCACCACTGAGGAAAAATTGTTAGGATTCCAGAAGCAAAGTTGGGTGCATCTGGCTACCACCCTCTAGAATCTACACACAACAGTACGGAGGAGAAATTTTGAGTCATCCTCATATTTTATAAGAAGTCTAAAAACAAAATGAAAAATATGATGAAAGAATTCCATTACATTCACATAAAGATATAAGTCAGTGTACTTTTAAAATTAGAATTTAAAAATAATAAAACTGGAAGTAAAAAAAACAAAATAAGCCATAATAGACTATGACAAATTTTTGACTTGAGATTGAGGCTTCAAGAATATTTTGGTCACTAATTTGAAGATATTTAGCTCTATCATAAATGCTTATAACACTGATGTCTTAACTTTTAGAAACCATCTCTTAAAAATAATTAAATGTAAATCATCTAAATTTGTTTTAAAATTTGGCTTTTATCTTATCTTAGCATTCCTAGCAAACTTCCACAATTCAGGCTTTCACTATAAATGGTTTAGTGAATAACCATTTCACTAAATGGTTTTAGGTTTCCCAAAATCATGAGCATAAATCAGTAGTATTCATTTCACTTCTATCAGTTTCAGGTTCAGATAAAATAGGAAGAAAAAAAATATTTCACTTGAGTTGTTTTAAAATCTTCTCTATATAATATCAGTTTTTTGTAGCAGGGATCCAGACAGGAATTATATCAGAAGAAAGAGTATACGCACACACACACACACACACACAGAAAGGCAACAACAACAAATAATACCTTTTATCGCACCAGGAGTCTTGAAGGTTGTTTTTATTATATTCCACCTTTTATGGTGGCTTTTGGGAGTTGTCCCAATTCAATCAGTATCTAAACCAAACACAGCTTTCACCAAGGGAACTTTCAATTCTCCTTGCAGCACTGTCCTTAAAGTATCCCTATAGCAACACCTCTATAAAAGCATATTCTTCTTCTCTCATTCTTTAGCCTTACCCCCTGCTTACTGACCACATGGCACTGCTCCCTAATGCCAGGGTTTCAACAAAGACAGTTTTCACATCAATTTATAAAAAGTGCTTCAGATGCATTTTCAGGGGGAAAAAAATGACACCTTTTTCAGTCAGCATTTAGGAATTCAGGCATTCTTATTATGTTAAAATCTTAATAACTTTAAAGGCTTTTTTAATTGAAAAAAATCATTCAATTTATTCCAAGTCCCCAGTTTTAACCTTAGATATGTATGTAAAGTTTTAATTTTAGAATCTGAGAGAAAGAAATTCAATGAATCCTTTGTAAACAATATTACATTGGCATTTAGTTTCTCATAGTTGTATTTACACAAGATATAATCTGGTTTATTTCTAATTTGTTCTTTGAGTTTGCTGGATTTTTTTCCCAATGTCTAATATTGTGGAACACACATTAAAAGTTATAATTACCGTATTAGAAATACACATTATAGCAAGTTGCTAAGGAAGTCACACTGCTTTTAAATATATATATATATATGCAAACAATATTGGAAAGATTTTACATTATTTAAATACATTATTTTTTGTGTGGCTTTAAATTACTTAAAGCCATACAAAAAATAAATAAATACACATGCAAGAATCCACAAAGAGTATTTCAGAAGTTCCATGTTATGCTTCCTAAGGCAATCTAAGACTAGACCCCCAAGCAATAAATGTTTACAGATTTGTGGGTCTCTGCAGGCTAGAATAAAATAATTCCTTGACCTGGGATCTCGAGGCCAAATAGAAAACAGTTGTAGCCATACTCATGCCTGTTAAGTGACACAACAAAATTAGCAACGGGATTGTTTTCATTTTTCTGTCCCATTTAGAGTAACGAATGTTTACTGTGATATGAAATTTGTTAATCCCAAAAGTTTGTTTATAAAGAATGTTGGCTATTACCACGACTTAGAAAAAAGTCCCTACAGTTCAGTAGAGGCAAAAATGGAATAATCAGTTTTCTCAGAAGTAAATTTTGGGCTCTGGGAGTAAAAAAGTCCTGATTTGGAATCCCAGCATCAACATTCACTGTGAGACCTTAGAAAGGTGACTCAGCCATTTTATGCCTCAGTTGACTCATATGTAAAATAGAGATGAAAATAGTAACACGAGCCCTACAGCATCACTGTAATGATTTAATTAGGTGGCTAAACTTTATATCGCTTCAAAATGTCCTCTTATTCAGACAATTGCCTTGATGAAAGAAAAAAATAAATAAAACAACTCTAAGGAAGGATGTATTTCTAAGCAATGGTAGAAAAGAAATAAGATGAAAATAATTTACAATAGATTTACAAATAGGATGTCTTATCCTTTCAAATTTCTCATTTAAACCTTATTTCCATTCCATAAGCAGTGCCTCAGTGCTGACTAAGGGCAAAGAACTGTGGGGATGAAAAGTTAGGTTAGACAGGGTTTGTAGTCCTAAAGGAGCACCGAGTTTCTTAATTGACTTTAAGAAAGATTTACTGCACACAAATTATGTGCAAGGTGCTGACTAGGTATATTGATGACTTGGGGGATCGTGGGGGGCAAAGGAAGGCAAAGAGAACAGAGGAAGAAGACACGGATCTTAAACCTAACCTTGTAAACTTAGCCCCTTCACATCCCAGAAAAGTATCTTGCCCTCCAACAGTACGGCTGTGTGTGTGTGTGTGTGTGTGTGTGTGTGCGCACGCGTGTGTGTGGAAGGGGAAGAAACATCATGCAAACATAGCAGCTTCCATTTTATTTTATTGCTCCCAAAGCTTGAACCTGTGGTGCACATGGCAACCCAGCCCATTGAGATAAGAGAGAAAGCGCACTTCAGTTGCTGCCAACCCAAGGGTCCATCAGCAGATGAACGGATAAAGAAGATGTGGTATATATATATAACGGAATACTACTCAACTGTCAAAAAGAATGAAATTTTGCCATTTGCAGTAACACAGATGGACTCAGAGGGCATTATGCTTAGTGAAATAAGCCAAACAGAGAAAGACAAATACTGTAGGATATTGCTTATATGTGGAATCTAAAAAATACAACAAACTAGTGAATATAACAAAGAAGAAGAAGACTCACAGATATAGAGAACAAACTAGTGATTACCAGGAGGAGAGGAAAGGGGAAAGGGGCAGTATAGGGGTAGGGAATTAAGAGGTATAAATTATTAGGTATAAAATAGGCTACAAGGATATACTGTACAACACAGAATATATAGCCAATATTGTATAATAACTATAAATGGAGTATAATCTTTAAAAATTGTGAATCACTATATTGTACACCTGTAACATATAATACTGTGCAACAACTATACTTCAATTAAAAATTTTTTTAAAAACAGAGAGAAAGGGCAACAGGGAAAGAGGTAGGCAAGACAAAGATGCTGGTTTGTTTGAGAATAACATGTTCTCTCTGCTGTCTCGATGGAGCAAGCAACCAGCATGACCTTCCCTTTTACTTTCAGTTTGCACTCTCAAGGGCAATATTGTTTCTTTTCAGGAAGAAACAATACTAGCATGGAGAAAAAAAAAATCCATTAGGGCTTCCATGGTGACACAGTGGTTAAGAATCCGCCTGCCAAGACAGGGGACACCAGTTCCAGCCCTGGTCCGGGAAGATCCCACATGCCACAGAGCAACTAAGCCCGTGCGCCACAACTACTGAGCCTGCGCTCTAGAGCCCGCGAGCCACAACTACTGAGTCCACGTGCCACAACTACTGAAGCCCGCGTGCCTAGAGCCCATGCTCCGCAACAAGAGAAGACACCGCAGTGAGAGGGCTGCACACCACAACCAAGAGTAGCCCTCACTCGCCGCAACTAGAGAAAGCCCGCGTGCAGCAATGAAGACCCAGTGCAGCCAAAAATAAAGAAAGAAAATAAATAAATTTATAAAAAACAAAATCCACGTTAAAAAATAGCTACAACAAAGAAGTGTGATAGGAGGTGGAAAATGTACCCAGGAAGACACAAGAGCAGGAAAATATAGATTCAGAGGCAATTTGAGTCCAATTCATCACCTTTCAAATTATATTAAAAGCATGGTTAAAATAGCATTTTTGGCAGTATACCTCCAATTCACAGCACTCTAGGATAAGGCTTAGTGGAATTATCAAAAGAGTGTGGATGCCAAATGGACATCAGGCAGGAAGAGAAACCACAGGCTCATTTTCAGCAGGGTGTCCTTACAGCATCACTCCACACAGAGCTTGGCCTGACTCAAATATTAATTTCACAAACAAATGCAGTTATGAGAGACTCTTCATCATTTAAGGCTATAATCTCAGTGGTAGAAAAACAATCTCTTGGGTTTTTTTGTGTTGCTATAAAGTGTCATTTGGTTTCCTACACATCATTTTAAATATTAACCAAACCATGCTAACTCTTCGTCAATGAAATAGATTTTCCTTTCTCATAATAATATAAAAGTGTACATTCTTTTGTTTGCCTAACCTACATAATTCATAGTTTTCTTTAATGGTAAAGACCTTTATTAGTGGATTGTTCTACAAGCCTATGGTGAAGTATATACAACAGGTACTTTGAACGCCTCTACTGAATTCTTTGCCTCCCTTCTTACCATTCCTTGAAGCAAAGTCAACAGAGAAGGATAAAAGAATATTTTTTCTTCTTCATGATGTTTTTAGTCTGAAACTCTCCTGCTGTACCAATGCCAAGTAGTTATTATAACAGTTGCCTTGAATCTATAGATATTTCTCCAAAATCCAAGAAGTTAGTGATGTTTACTGAGTTGTCAAAAAAACAGCTTCCTACCTGCTTTCTGGAAAAAAAGGAGGGAGATCTGACTCCTTAACAAAGATAGTCTTGGTTATAAAAGATAAACATAGTGATGAGGAGAGCCAGAGTCTCACCCTACCAAATATTAAAATACAATACAGAGCTCAATTAATTCAAACAGTGTGATAACAGAGAAGGAACAAACCACAGAATGGAATGGAATACAGTCCTGAAAGCGACTCTAGACTATTTAAAAATGAGAAAGATTACTTAGTGAATGGACAAAGGAAAACTAGAAGGCAAATTGAACAGAAAAATCCATTTACAGCCTCACTTTGCCCCAAAATAAATTACAACTGGGTTAGGGAATTAAAGAAAATAAAGCAACTATAACAACTACCAGAAAAAAGCATCAATATCTATGTTTACTAAATGAAGAAAGATATTCTAGGCCTAAAAGTAACAGAAGAGGGAGAGATTTCATTGCATAAAAATAAAAAATGCACAGTCAATAAATCATAACCATAATTAAAGGCAAATAGCATATGGGGAAAATATTTGCCCAAAATATAATAGCAAATATTTCAAATGAAATCAATGAAAAAAACCTTTATATCCTATTACATTGTTAAGCAAAGATATAAACCAGCAATTCACAAAATGGCTTTTAAAACATGTGAAATAAGGCTTGCGATTACTTAAATAAAAAGTGGAGTTTAAAACAGTGAGATAAGGGCTTCCCTGGTGGCGCAGTGGTTTAGAGTCTGCCTGCCAATGCAGGGGACACGGGTTCGAGCCCTGGTCTGGGAAGATCCCACATGCCGCGGAGCAACTGGGCCCGTGAGCCACAACTACTGAGCCTGCGCGTCTGGAGCCTGTGCTCCGCAACAAGAGAGGCCGCGATAGCGAGAGGCCAGCGCACCGCGATGAGGAGTGGCCCCCACTTGCCGCAACTAGAGGAAGCCCTCGCACAGAAACTAAGACCCAACACAGCCAAAAATAAATAAATAAATAATTCCCATTTTAAAAAAACGAAAACAAAACAGTGAGATAAGCATGAATTCCAGGGGTAATTTTTAAACAGAAAGATTTTGAGCTGCAAAGAGCTCCTATTTCTAAAAGCTAATATTTTCAATTATTATAATGAAGCTTAAGCAACATTAATAAATTAGCTATTTATTTCCCGTGGTCTCAATACGATGATGGATCAGTGGTTCTCAAAGTGCCTTCACAGCATCACCTGGGAACTTGTTAGAAATCTACATTCCCCAGCTCTCATCCAGACCTACAGAATCTGATCAGCAACCTGGTTTAACAAGACTTCCGGGTGATTCTTACGTACAGTCAAGTGTGGGAATCACCACGTGGATCATAAGCTACACGAAACTCTGTGGCACAGCAGTTAGCAGCATGTATCCAAAATGCCTGGTCTAAGCTCCAGCTCCACCTCTTGGGCAGGTTACTTAGACTCTCCACCTTTCAGTTTCCTCATCTGCAAAATGGGGATAATAATACCACCTGCCTCACAAGGTTGCTAGGAAGACAACATAATACCCCTAAAAGCATACAAAACAGTGTTTAGCATACAGTCTAGCTGTATTGTTAAATAAAAATTTAAAAATAAATAACTCTTTATTTTAAAAGGGAAAAGACCAAGTTAAAAAAAAATTTAAATAATAATTACATTATCAAAGATAACGTTAATTTGCATAGCTGTAATAGAAACATAGGTTAGTAATCGGTGTTAGGAATGCGAAGAACAGGAGAGAAGAAGAAAAAAAGAATATACACAGGCTGCATCCAAAATACTCTTAAATACTCTGACAGTCGAGGGCCATACATAATTCAGGGATCTTCTTGGAGGTAAGCCTGGCAGTGCAAATTCTTATGCTCAGTCTAAAACAATTTGGGAATGGAAAACTCATCTCATTGATGGTAAAGATGTGTTTGATTGGCTTTCTATGCTAATAAAGCAGCTGTGGAAACATGGCTTGAGGCCCTACTTTGATGAAATAAACAACCCTTCATTAATTTATAAGTGATACAAATACGATCTTAGCCTGTCATCAAGATGTGTTCTTAGTGATTTCAGTCTATTAATAGTCACTCTTCTGATTCACAATTTTGTTACTGAAATAAGTTTAAAACAAAAAGTGCAAGTCTAGTAATTATTTCAGCGTTGTCTAAACCCTGTCTGACAACCCCACTGAATTCTTCAATTTTTTAGTCATTAACAATAACTAAATGAATTATCATGAAGTCACAGCAACATAAATAGAAAATACAGTCTTACAGTTTCTCTCTATTTTTAAGAACTCTTGCTCAAGACTAAACATGATAATATAAAAGTTAAATTACTATTACTTTCCCTGTTTTATATAGATATTTGATTGTTCAAAACCTGTATAACGTTTACTCTCACATTCCAAATGTGTGCTCTTCCATCGCTGTGTATAATTTTCAGCTCCTTTCATAAGCACAGAATAACCAGGGAGTTACCTGTGCATTTAGGATCAGGAAGATGAGGAAGTCACTGAGGCCCATGGAAAACAAAGAGGTTGTTGAAGAACAAAGTTGTCAACTTGAACCTTTTGGGGAGGCCCAGCCTTAGCATCTCTAGGAGCTGGGCTCACTGAGGCCATCTTGAATCTCTAGTGTCTCCTCACAGCACAAGGAACGGTGCTGGGTCCTTCTCTTCCTTCACCTCAAACAAATTTGGGATGGGCAGTGTGTTTCACCTGCTCCCACCAGAAAGTCAGACTCACAGACTCTAGTAACTGTTCCTCCAATCAGAGGCAACTGAAAGGATGAGATCCATTTCCTCCTACAAATTCATAGAGCTGTCTCGGAAGGTTCAGTACCCAGTATCAAGGAAAGAAATCTTTCCTGTGTTGCCCGCATCAATGAAAAGGAAAAAAACCCAACTCCTCCCCACAGCGGTATGGAGATTGTCAGCAGGTAAATGGTTACCCAGGACCCTCTCCCTGATCAGGCCCCGATCTGGAGGGATTTGTGTGAGACCTCTCTGCCCAGTCTCAGGAAGGGATGAACAAGGTGATTTTCAGCCTTGTGGTTGGAAAACTAGGAGAAGGGAAGGAAGGGTCTGTCTCAGAAATCAAATTACTTCTTTAATCTGTTTCTTAATCTGGACTTTTGGGACCCATGTAGGAATACTGAGATTTTTTTCAATTGACAATTTATCTCAGCTGCCTAGTTGCAATAAATTTAACCAGCAAACTTTACCTTACAATGTGTTCAGTTCTGAGATTCCTCTTAACCCAATATACCTAATGCAAAGGCTGTTTTCTTGTCTTCTGAGACTGCTTAAGAATGGGAAACAAAGTACCCATTAATAGTCTTGCTTTTTTTTTTTTTTTTAACATCTTTATTGGAGTATAATTGCTTTACAATGGTGTGTTAGTTTCTGCTTTACAACAAAGTGAATCAGTTATACATAACATATGTCCCCATATCTCTTCCCTCTTGCGTCTCCCTCCCTCCCACCCTCCCTATCCCACCCCTCTAGGTGGTCACAAAGCACCGAGCTGATCTCCCTGTGCTATGCGGCTGCTTCCCACTAGCTATCTATTTTACGTTTGGTAATGTATCTACGTCCATGCCACTCTCTCACTTTGTCACATCTCTCCCCTCCCCCTCCCCATATCCTCAAGTCCATTCTCTAGTAGGTCTGTGTCTTTATTCCCATCTTGCCCCAGGTTCTTCATGACCTTTTTTTTTTTTTCTTTCTTAGATTCCAAATATATGTGCTACCGTATGCTAGTCTTGCTTTTTAAACAACAGCCTTGTCAATGAACTCTAGTTTATATGGCACATCAGAAAAGAAAATCAAAAGAAGAAAGGAAAACTCACTGAGCAGAAACAAGAAAGCTCTGAGATTCCTTAGAAAATGAAGTGTATATATGTGTGTCCGTGACTCCTGCAGCATCCCAGAAGTTAGAGCCACACACCTACAGTCCTTCAAAGACATTTCATAAGAGCTACAGGATGAAGGGGAAATATATATATTTAATTTTTACATGTATATACCTTTTTATCCTAACAAGAGAAGAAAGCACGCATGTTCCCTTCTTATGAAAAACAGTGTGATTTCACTTATTTGCAAAATTTGGAACTGTGATGTGCCCACAGGAGGGAAGAAGGGAAACAGTTCTTAGAAACACAACTAATTAAATCTGTATTTGTGTTGGACCAATTACTATGACAGAGGGGCATTATCTCTGGTTAAGAGAATATCAGCATTTTAGTTTCTTACATAATTTAAAAAGGAAAACATAACATGTGACTCTACTTACTTTTAAATTTGTTTCCTGCTTACTTGCTGTGTACAACTAACTTGTTATTTTTAATGGATTTTTTAAAAAATTTAAGGCTAGTTTGTGCATCATCACAAATTTTTCACAATGCCCTTGTGAAGAGATTATCATATTTGTAGGTACAATGACAAAACTCTTCACAACAACTTCCTGAATAAGGCAGGGAGGGGGAAGGAGGGTATCTTCAAAATCACAATCTTGGACTGGATTTTTGCCTCAAGCATCTGAGAAGGCAAACAGAAATCGATATTTTTTAAAAATAAAATGTCTGCATCCTTAGTGACATTCCTTAAAGTGTCTGAATAATATTTCCATTGTCCTTACAATACTAAGCATTTTGCTGTAATAGGCATGACAATCAAGGTAATTTTTACTACAATCTACATACAATGAAATTTCTACAAACCAAAGTATGTTCGTATTTTTGCCAATTTTGTCAGTTGGTGATCTGTTCGTCTCATTTCCCTGGTTAAAGGTGAGGTCCATTAATTACATGTATCCAAAATGCACAACCATCTACCTAGCCGTTAGAACAATTCAGTTCAGTCGTAGTTCGGTCACAGATGACCTGCTTCTTGTAAAACTGCTCATTTCACATGTCTTACAGGAGAAATTACACAGGAACGGCTTCAAAGCAAATAAACAGAATAAGGGGACTCCTAGAATAACAGAATTCTAGAATTAGAGCACTGTGTACGGGTTAGCTCACGTCTGTGACCTGCCCAGTGTCACAAAACCAGTTAGCCACAGAGAGTCAGAAAGGGTGCTCATCATTGCCCAACACCCCAAAGCTCTTTCCTCTGCAGTTGGAAAGATGAACTGAAGGAAAAGTCTTTCCCTAAGGACAGCTCACTTACTGCCAGGGGTTGAAGAGTTCACTTAAGAGGGAAGAGAGCAGAGATAAAGAGAATCAATTAATGTAATGCCAAAAACTATAAAATAAAACTGATTTCGTGAATTTTGCTCTTTGTTGTTTTGTGTTAAATGGGTTTTGTGTGTTGGTGTGTCTTCCTAGTCATTTGGCTTCCTAGGGTAGGCAGGGAAAGTTCACCAGTGAAACATATCTCAGCCACAAATTCTGAAGCAGGGAGAAGTCTTTGGTCTAATAAACATTTCAAGAATGCAAACACCTAACGGGAAGGGTAGCTCTTTCTGTCATTCACTCCTCATCATCAGTTGCTCTAATTAGACAACACCTTGCTCAGTTGCCTCTGGTAATGAGAAATAAAGAAAGGAATACTGTCTAAGGGTGAGTTAGAGGTGGTTTAGAAAACTATACTAGAGAGAAAGGATGAAAAAATAGGTTGGATTCCATTTCTCACAATTCTCCTTCCCTCTGATAGCCCCGAACTACCATTCTCCAATTTTGAATATGGAAATAAATGTTCAGGAAGCTTTTAGAAAGCTCATCCTCAAAAAATGTTAAGCATGTAACCTTGAGACTTTAATAAATAATAACTTTTCTGTATGAATTTGCTGAGGATTTCCCTATAAAAGTCCATTACCCTAGTACTCTAATACATATGTTTGAGAATCAGGTCAATCATTTTTTTAAAAAACAGACTAAGATTAACAAACTAATTGTGATAATAGCACCTGCCTATCCTAAAATAACATTTATCCCAGAAGGCTGAGTTCTATGACTAAGAAACAGAACGGGTTCATTTTCAAACACAGCAGACTCTCACTGAAGCTCTGTATCACCTGTTGGAACCACAGAATATATTTTAAATTTACAAAAAAAAAGAGAAGAAAAAGGTAAAACTTTAACGATATTCATCCAAGCTCCAAGTCATCTCTTCACCAATTACAGCTTCTCAATAAGAAATGACAAGAAGGCCCAGATGCAAGAATCTCCTGATTCCAACCTGTGAAAGTGGACACTGGCACCAGTTTGTAATTACAACTTGAGCCGCAGAATAGGGGAAGAATGAAGAAGAGAGACAATATCTACTATGTTGAGATATATATATATATATATATATATATATATATATATATATATATACATACATACATATACATATATATATATAAAATATTTTTATATATCACATATCATAGCTATATACATCATCTATATCATATATATATATTTATATATTTGCACATGACTTTGGAGAGTGTCTAAGAAATGGGTCAACACCTTTGTATGGCAAAGGTGTCCCCAAGCTCAACCCTGCTTGAGAACCTCTCAGACAAGGCTTAGACACACTCCTCATGCGACTCTTACCCAAACGAAGTTTAAAACCCAGTGCTTTAGGGGCTTCCCTGGTGGCGCACTGGTTAAGAATCTGCCTGCCAATGCAGGGGACACAGGTTCAAGTCCTGGTCCAGGAAGATCCCACATGCCGCGGAGCAACTAAGCCCATGCACCGGGCTCAGCTACTGAGCCTGCGCTCTAGAACCCGTGAGCCACAACTACTGAGCCCACGTGCCACAACTACTGAAGCCTGTATGCCTAGAGCCCGTGCTCCACAACAAGACACGCCACCACAATGAGAAGCCCGCGCACCGCGATGAAGAGTAGCCCCTGCTCGCCGCAACTAGAGAAAGCCTGTGCGCAGCAACGAAGACCCAACACAGCCAAAAATAAAATAAATAAATTTATTTTTTTAAAAAACCCAGTGCTTTAGATCCTTAAAATATATGTATGATAATGCCATTATGTTAATTGCCAATAACGGTCAAGAGAGCAGTGATATTGCATCTCAATATAGATCAGTCATCATCTAAGATGTCTCTCCATTTTTAGACTGCAATGTCATGGGAATAAACATGTTCTTCGGAGTCAGAACAACCTAGGTTTCCTACCACTTACTAGCTGTGTGACCTTGAGCAAGTTTCTTAAGCTATCTGGGTGCTAGTTTCCTTACCACTAAAATGGGGAAAGTAGTAACAGCTACCTCACAGGGTTGCTGGGGAGTTAAATGGTCAACACCTGTGTAAAATATACAGCAAAGGGCCTGGAAGATAATGAGTACTTAATCTATGGTAAACTTTATTAATATTATTATTACTCTCCATCTGAGCAACTTGATGTGAATATAAACTCTTTAAAAATACCCAGTTTAAACAAAGTTTCTCTTATAACTCCTCCAGCATTATCAGTAATGTTCTGGGAAACGACTCTTGCATAATCCACCAAATAAGAACAAAGTGGACCTTGACTAATCGGAAAACATGCCCGTGCATGTCTTTCTGGTAGTCAATCAGTCAGCTATTTAATTGTTCCTACTGTGGTTTCTTTTTCTTTCCTTCTTTCTTTTTTTTTTTTAATATGTACCAACCCGTCTTTCTCTACTAATGTTAAATCTAATCCGCATTAGCTGTTTGCTGTGTGCAGTTTTTGGTATATATTCACATTATGTAGCTTTAGGGTATATCCAAAATAAATAAAAATTGTTATGCATAAGAGGATTTTCAGGTGGTCCAGAGGAGGCAACATGTTAGTGTGCCACAGCTCACAGCACAGACACAGAATAACTGATTAGTAGGTATTTTTGGCAGAACTATTAGCACATACTCGGGTTTTGATTTTTGAGTTCTGTTATGCACAGGACAACTCTCTCATATAGTTATATGATGTTATTTTTTGTTTGTTTCAATCAGTTCCCAAGAGTACATTATACGCTAGGTTCTTGATGACTAATCCTTTGCAACTTGGTGTGTTCACGTCTCTACACCTAGTCATTTTTCCATCAAAATAATTTCTAAGGTATACATTCCTAAATTTGTCAGAGGTAAGTAACTAAAGAATCACTACTATGCAGTGGTGGCTCTCCCCAAAAGACACAGGTATTTCCAAGTGACACGATGACACACAGACCAAAGGGCTTTCAAAACCTTGACAAGATACTTTGGGTCACAGCCAGTATAAAAATAGATGGCCATATTCTTGACCTTCCTATTGAAATGAGCTAGAGGAAGTATGGAAATTATCTTACACTCTCCCAAAGCTGACTGTCAAAAATCAGTGGAAAAATCCGGCTTTGTCTCTGGGTTTCCCCAAATCTAATTCCTATTTAGTCCAATAATAGTAAAGATGAGTAGATAACCCTCAAAGCAAGCAGAGGAAATGGAGATACAATTTGACTTAATAATTGAGCATTAGCAAAAGATCTATGGAAAACAGACTGTGAGCAAAGCAAATATGTTTTATACTAACCTTTTTATACAAGAAGGGCTTTTTAAAAACAAATTGAGGAATACATAAAATGCCAGCTTTCAATTGTCAATCCTAATCTTTCATACATTAAAAAGGGATTTTCTTGTCTTTTCTTTAAATGAAATCAAGCTTTGGCTAGGAAGGCTATTCACAGTCATGGGGGATAATGAGATGCTTTTTATTTTTTACCAAGAATAAAACCTGTTGTGGGCTTCCCTGGTGGCGCAGTGGTTGGCAATCCGCCTGCCAATGCAGCGGACACGGGTTCGAGCCCTGGTCCGGGAAGATCCCACATGCAGCAGAGCAACTAAGCCCGTGAGCCACAACTACTGAGCCTGCGCTCTAGAGCCCGCGAGCCACAACTACTGAAGTCCGCACGCCTAGAGCCCGTGCTCCGCAATAAGAGAAGCCACCGTAATGAGAAGACCGTGCACCACAACAGAAGTAGCCCCCGCTCGCTGCAACTAGAGAAAGCCCGCAGGCAGCAATGAAGACCCAACACAGCCAAAAATAAATTAATTAATTAAATAAATTAAAACAAAACAAAACCTGTTGCAAGTTCAATAACAGGAAGGATTTTATTAGGAGCTATACTGAATGTCAAGCCTCAGAAAAGTCACATAGCTGAGCTAGAGCCCATGACTGCAGGCAGAAATATGGACACAACTATCACACACTTTGCAAAAGGCTGTGTATACTGCTGCTGATAAAGAAAACCCATCAAGATCCATGAAAACAACGGACATGGTTGTGATATTTTAGATCAAAGCCATTTTCTAACACTGGAATGTTTCAGATCATTATAATTTTTCAGACCAGCTTTGGACTGCAGAGCTCTATTCACTGGTATCACATCTCCCAGTGATACCACTGAATGGAGCTCTTCAATGAGTGTTTTGTTTTTCTTTAGCTTTGCAAGCAATATGGCAAAAAATACACATAATTTACTTTTTAAAAATACTTTACAGTATCTTACCTACTTAGAAGACGACTAATAGGCCTCACTTAGAAAGTAAATGCCAGAAACAAGCAGTTCTTTGAACAGCCCCACATCTTTACTTACTGCATTTTCCTTCTCTGAATATGCTAACTATAATGTGACACAGGGCTGGTGTGGGTGTATGTGTGTGTCCGTGTAGGCTTGTGTATTTGTAAAGTGTCACCCTTTCTATTAAATATACAAATCTAGACAGCAGAATCAGTTCCTTCCTATTATCAGCAGCAAAACCAGAGTAAAGTTTTTTTTCTTTTGTTAAACTCATGAGATGTAAAATCCTATTCTTCAATTCCAATGTTCTGACTTTGATTTCAAGTTTCCCTACTTTGGAGGTTTTGGGGCTGGCTAGCCCTGTGAAGTCTATCGCCTTGCTTTCCTATTAACTTTCAAAATTAAGAATTTTGACCTCTAAGAACTATGTATATATCTCTTCTATAATATTTATATATTATTCATAAAATAATATTTTTTGTCACTGTCACTTCACTACTTATTTCATGAACAGTTTTAAACAGTAAGAGCCACATTTTATTTCTAGTTTATCCACTTAAAAACCTCTTAAGTCTTTAGAAATGGATATTACTTAATATTCTGATTTGTTTCAGAAGAGATTTGACTTCCCATGCCTAACACCGAGAAATGTAAATCTACAAGTATAATGATGCTTCACCTGCCGCTTCTCACTAAATAGGCTTCACTGGTTTAAAGTTAGTAACATAAGAATGTTTCCTTTTTCCATCATTTTGTGGAGGATTGCATTTTCTGAAAAAGACGACAGTATTTCTGTTCCTCCCTGCTCTTCCAGAACCTTGCTACTATTACCCCATGAGGAGGTAAAGGCTACTTTTCTTCCCCTCGAAATTGGGAGAGCTTTGGCGACCTGCTGTGACAAGGAGGGTGTATCAGGAGTGATGCCCTGTGACTTCTGAGTCTGGGTCTTAGAGGCAAAAAGGCTTTTCCCTGGTTGTCTCTCTCTCTCTCTCTCTCTCTCTCTCAGTCACCTGCCCTGGGAACCCAGCCCCTATGTTTACAGGATGATCAGGCCACATGGAGAAGCCACAGGCAGGTGCTCCAGCTAAAGTCTCAGCCAAGAGCCAATCAGCTGCCAGATGTGGTAAGAGAGCTGTGCGATGGTTCCAGCCTCCAGGGTTCAGGTCTTCTGGCTGAGGCCCCAGACACTGTGGAGCAGAGACAAGCCATCTCTCTGGAAGCCTGTCTAGATTCCTGATCTACAAAGTGCTTGAGCATAATGTTTTCTGCTGTGAGGTTTCTGTAGCTTGTTACAGAGCCATCGGTAACCAGGATGTCCGTGCACGCAGCGTTAAGCATGTGCGGGAAGGTTACCTGGCCCTTAACGTGGGGCATCCACCAACACCTATAATGTCAACTTTCCTTGGCTTTTCTTTTTTTAATACATCTTTATTGGAGTATAATTGCTTCACAATGCTGTGTTAGTGTCTGTTGTATAACAAAGAGAATCAGCTATATGCATACGTATATCCCCATAGCCCCTCCCTCTTGAGCCTCCCTCCCACCCTCCCTATCCCACCTCTCTAGGTGCAAAGCACCTAAATAATTTGTCACTTTCGTCATTTACCAGTTTTTCTTCACGTGGTAAATGCTACTAAAATCTACCCTCGCAGGTCTAGTCACAGTGGAAGTATTTGAGAAGCTGTCCCAGACGATCTCAGGAGCCACTGATGTGTGAACCCAGGGGTGCAAAGAACTGCTTGCCCGAGACTGTCCCCCACGTGGCCCTCACAAGGAATTGAATTCCTGGCCAACTCCAGGCTGAAGGACCTATGGCCTGCGGGCTAGCACTTTCCTGCGCCGTCTGCTGGGCCAGGGGCAGAGAGGGGGCTTCTCCAGGAGCCACCAGGGCACCCAGTGCCCCCAGCTGACTGAACTCCCAGCCGGTCCTCCGAGAGAGAGGCCAGATCACTGCAGGCGTCTCTGAGCCTGCAAGGAATGCCGCCACTCCACAAATATTCCACAAAACTTCTTTAGTGCCCGCTGCATCCTAAGAGGATCCAGCAGCAACTTCAGGGCACGAAATGACCATATAAATACATGGGTACAGTGTGGTGGGTCCCACCGCTGAGCTAAGCCTCTCCGGCCACAATTCTCCACCTCAATCACCATTTTTTTTAACATCTCTATTGGATTATACTACTTTACAATGGTGTGCTTTCATTCCTTTTATCCTGAGGCTAATCCCATTCAATTTTTAGTTCAAACACCTCCTAACTCTCCCTTGATATTTCTTAAAGGGTACAGTGTCCACCAGCCTAAGAATCATCCAGGGCCCTTGTTCTCACATCCTTCCTTGTATTAATAACATCAATATTTACCTATTTTTCCACATAGCTAGCCCCCCTCACCCCATAAAAGTGCTTAAAGAGCTTTGTGTTTGTGTGTGTGTGTATGTATGTGTGTGTGTGTGTGTGGAGACACACATATACATGGTGTCAAATTTAAAAAGAAAGACTGAATTTATAATTTATGATGGTCCTGAACAGCTGCAAATATGAAGTTATCTCAGCAGGAAATTCAGAAGGAAATCATGTTATATCACCTTGTGATAATTTATTCTATTAACGTCTGGTTTCAAAGGGCTTTTAAAATGTAAATGGCTCTCCTGATTCGCAAATAATACAGCACAAAATATAATTTAAAGCTGCAAGCGGTCTCATAAGAAACTGGTTTTTATTTATTAATTTCTAGAAAATACTTCTTTTCTTGACAAATAAATGATGACTCATAATATATATACTTATTAATAGCCCCAAACACAAAGGTTATACTTTCTTTTTAGTATAATTGTGTTTATATCAGTTCCTTGCACTTCAAACACTACTGGCCACTTATATCGTGGCCTTTGCAATATTTGCTGATATTCATAATTCTGCAATGAAAATGTATTTCATTGTTTCTAAATACTTCGTGGAAGGGTGGACTCATTCAATATTTTAAATTGTTTTATTTGTCAGATCATTATATCTAGCATTTGTTTGGTTATAAATATGGACAAAATCATGGAGTGCTATTAGAATTAAATGAGTACTTTCATCAGAGTAGAGGGCTTTTGAAGTGTTACAAATCTAATCCTACACTTTGTAATTATTTTATTGATAACAATAAATAAGCAGCTCTCTAGTAATATATTTACCAAACTAAAACTTATTTTGTACTAAAAGGGAACACATTAAAATATATTATAAATTAGCTGTACTCAGATTCTAAATAGTGACCCTTATTAAAGAACCAGCGTGAGCCAGAGCTTCCAGTACACCTTGGCCTCATGGTCGCATCCTAAAATCAAGGAAGCTTAGAGGGGAGGGGCCTGTAGGACCATTATAATCAATATTCTCTTTCTCATACCCCCCAACCATAGTTGTAGGCTTTGCATCGACAGCTCTACCATTACTAGTTGAATGACCTTGAGCAAGTTACCTCACTGCTGTTAAGTCTCCATTGCCTTATTTCTAAAATGAGGAAAATAATAGTGTCCACCAGCTTCCTAAGGTTATTGTGAGGATTGTGCAGAATAATAAGAAATCTATAAGTGTTATCTATTTTATTACCACAATCCCAACATGCAGTCTTAAACTCTTTATCAGAAAAATTAGAGAAACAGGGAACTCCCTACCTCCAGAGACTGGGAAACAGGGCATATTTATTTTTACAAGTTCCAGAAATTCCCCTGCCTCAAATCCCCACTGTCAGCCTCCAACCCCACCAAAGTTTCCAGTGACACAGTAGAGCCTTTCAGTCTATTATCTGTGATTCATGCCCTTCTTACAGAGGATGGTGGTTATTGAAATCTGCATGTTTCTTGGAGGAGAGCACTAGGCCTTATTTGTCATTTGTTCCTCTGCATGACTGAATTTATTAGGTCCTTTTCCGAGAGCAGATGTGGGTGGATTAGACCGTGTAAGAGCCCTCGGGCAGAGAGTGAAGAAGTAGGGATGGATTGGAGATCAGGTGTCATCAAAAACATATTTCCCCTACCCAACATTGCCTTGAAAATAGACATAACCACATAATGAAGGAGAAAAACATACTCCATGGGGAGGGGGGGGCGGGCAGTGATAAAAAATACATAATGTCTTATCTTTCTCAGTAATTAGATTCTAAAGCAAGGCAAAACCCAAGAGTTTTCCAGCTGAGCGCTTGATAGCTTGTTAGGTTGAACCACATGAAACCACTAATTTTGTGGGTCTAAAACAGTCAAGTGAAGGCAATTTCATAAGTTGACATACTTAGCTTGTGCTAGTCACCTCATATGAAAATTCCGTATCTTTAAGCCTAGAATCATCCTCAGGGAGGTGAGATGCCCGCACTAAGAGGTAAGTGGATGCTGAGACTACCTGAGGGAAATGCAGGCCCTGGACTCCCATCTCACTCGTCTCAGAGCCCCTCCAGAGCCAGGGGAAAAACTGGCAGAATCACCGGTACCATCTGGATCAATGTCCATTCATTTTCTCCCAACCCTTTCAGGTTCGATGGATGACGTTGAATTTATTGCACTTAAGTGCTCCTGTAATGCAATAGCTAACGTTTATTGAACATACTAATTTGTGTTCTGGGCACTTGACATGGATAAACATTTAATCCTCATGACAAATCAAGAAGTCTATCCTTTTCATGATACCCATGAGCAAACAGAGGTAGAGAGAAGTTAAATAACTCCAAGGTTGCACAACTAAGTAGCAGCGGAGAGAGTCACATTCCAGCAGGATGACCACAGAGCCTGCATTCTTAACCATGACCCTGTGTTGTCCCCCTAATATTAGGGAGATAGGGAAGGCTGGAGGAAAAGTACAGACGCATGGCTTGTACATCTTGAGGGAATACAGAACTTCTGGGACAAAGTAACGATGGTATATTGGTATACTCTAAGGACCGATTGTACTTATTTCATCTTCCTGTTAAGCTTCTCCCATCCACAATAAGAACTTGATCTTCAAAGATCAATACAAAGTATCCATCTAAGTAAGCTGCCTATTTTCTACCGATTTAGTTACTTAAAACCTTTCCCCAGGAACTTGAGGGGAATATCTATTCCTACATTTTTGTCAACCACTAGGGTACTGTTTATAATTCTTTCCCTTCTAGTTCCTCCTGGAGTATAAACCAAAATGTAATAGAGCTAGACAACAATTCATGAAGGCTTTTGTAAAACATAAACACATGTTAGTATGGATGTATGGCTCCATCTATATTATCTCCACGACCGAAACCACAACTTTGTTTTCACCCTATGATGCAAAATGATCTTCGTCTTAAACATGGAGATTGTATTATTGATGGTGTGTGGCCAAGGCTAAGGCTTGTAGACTTGATCACAACAGTCACACTTTAAGTAACTGCTGTGGAGTAAGCATAGGTTTGGAATAGAAAGTTACTGGAGGTAGATAAAAAGAAGTAGTTTTACTTATTCCACAACAAGCAAAGACTCAGCTTCTACTTTTGTACCAATCTAGGGGGTCAAAAATTCATATGAAAATAACTGCATTCTAGTCCCACTAGAATAAAAAAAATGAAATTCACAAGCTAAATAATTCCCACAGTGCTTCCCATTAGTTTAAAAGTTTGGAAAGACCTCTGTACAGGAGCTGTATGAACAAGAACCCCGAGCAGCTGGTAAGCACTGCTCAGAGAAAGAGTCAGGGGCTCATCTGCAAAACAGCCCAGGAAACATGGAAGTGTCATTTCAAAATGAGAGAATTTAGCCACCTCAAACGACATACTACACATCGTCACTGAAAATCGCAACACAAAGACAACTGGATGCCTATAAATGTAGTTTTGACAATAATGAACCAGGGTAGTCAGCAGTCAAGCTGGGAAAAGCCATGTGAACATGAAACAAAGACAAGATGTCAGTACTCCACTGTGTCTCAAAATTAAAATCAGTGTTTTTAGAAAAATTAGGAATAGAGAGGAATGAGAAAAAAATGAATAATAAGAGGAAAACTAAATTAAGAAAACTGGACTCAGCACAGACTGCTAAAACGTTCAGTTAGAATAAAAAGCTGCCTTTTGTGCAGATTTTCCACAAGAAAACAGAGACTGATCAAAGGTACACGGGAACGCCAACGTAAGAAAGTGTTGACCTAATTATTTTCTTAGTGGAAAGTATAAATCTAAAACCCCACAGATAATGTAGAAACGGTAGTTGATACAGTAAAATCGTATAATGGCCACAGAATGTGTAACTGACATACAGAAGTATGATTTAAATAAAAACACCTTATTAAAAATGTCATGCAAAAAATGCACACGCATTGTAGAACAATATATAGAGAAAAATTATAAGGAAAAACAATTACTTATATGATCTTACCCAGAGACTATAAAGCTATATTCTTCCAAACACTTTTTCTGTGTGAATTTGTGTGATGGAGTTCTACGCACATAGGTACAGGACAGCATGATTGCCTAAGGGTTCTGAACATAAGCTCTAAAGCCAGACCGCCTGGTTTCAAATCCTGGCTAAACTGGGAACACATTAATAAAAGCCTTCTTTGGGGTTGCTTTAGGGTTGTCATGAGGTTTAAATAAGATAAACCCATATGAAGCACTTACAACAGTCTCACATAAGTTTCAATAAATATAGTGTGAGAGAGAGAAGGAAAATGAGACCACAGATAAAATCATATTATACTCTAACTTTTTCTACTTAATTTATCTTGATGTCAATAAATATTAACAGATTCTTGGTTATCCTTACATTTTTAATATAATGGTTAATATAATAATATAATATTTATATATGCTCACACCCTCTTACATATGCAGAGTACTTCTGGGATGAAAGTGTTACATATGTTTCTGCATCTTCACATTACACCAATACAAATCTTCCTCATTTTTAAAACGGATGCATAATATTTCATCATATGGATACACTTTACTATTTATAAGGAACTCCCTATAGGGAAAATTAGAATGTTTATATTTTTATAAATATATATATATATAAAAATACACATATATATGGATGTTTATATATGTATAAATTAGGATATAGATATATGTATAGCCAAAAATGCTGCAATCAACAATTTTGTAATACAGCTTTGCCTACAAGTGCATGTACAATACATCCAAGGGATAAAATCCTAGAAACAAAATTGCTGACTGCATGTTTATATGCATCTTTACTTGGATGCCTAAATGCAGATGTTTTCTTATGTCCTTTGTCCATTTTCTACTGGCTGATTTTCTTGTACTGATTTATAAAGACCTTTGTGATTACAAAATTATATAACTTTTGTTATATATCTGACATATTCTTCTCCCATCTTTTCATTTGCTTTTTGTAGAGTTACACACTTTGTTATGCAGATATTATTACATACTCAAACGTACAAATCAATCCCTTTTTGGTTCTGAGTTTTTGACAAGAAAGGATTTCCCCAGGACTAGATTATAAAAGAAAAAATTAAACCTCTATAATATCTTTTAATTATGTGGTTTCATGTTTTAAAATGTGAGTTAAACCATGTGAAGTTGCCAGGAATCAAGTGATGTTAGCCTACAAAATGTCAGTTTCCAACAAATGTATTTAAACCTTTGGTCTACTTGAAATTGTGTGTGTGTCTGCGTGTGTGTGTGTGTGTGTGTGTGTGTACCCGTGCTTGTGCATGCGTGACGTGTGAAGACATGAGGAAATAAGTCAACTGGTTCCCTCCCTGTTCCCCATGGTCATCCAATTGTCTCCAAATGATTTAATGAATATCGATCTCTTACATATATGAGCCTATTTTGGATTATATATTCTGCTCCAGGATAAATCTGTCTAAATGACTGTGGTTGTTAAATATATTTCAATATCTGGTAGAACTAGTCTTCCCTCATGACTCGATTCTTAAATTTTTTTCTGGATATTAATATAATGTGTATTTTTTAACGAATATCATTTTGATTAATTCAAATTTTTAAAAAATTATTGCTAATATCTTTCTGGAGAGTGCAATTTGGGGTTAATTTAAGAAGATCTGACATCTTTACAGCTGAGTTTTCCTGTCCAAGAAAGAGTATATATTTAATTTAGTCAAATTCTCTTTTACATATTCCTCAAAAGGGTGTTCAAATTTTTCCTTATACAATTCTTCCATATTTAAAACCTACTGCCTACTGAATTCTGTTACTGTTTTTAACAGTTTCCAATTGCCTTTGTGTTTTCCAGTCATCCATTCATATTAATGCAACGTATGATGTTTGCCATAACAATTCAAATATTTATCTTTTTTTTTTTTTAAAAGAAATTCACGTTCTTTTATTTATTTATTTATTTATTTATTTATTTATTTATTTATTTATTTATGACTATGTTGAATCTTCATTTCTGTGCGAGGGCTTTCTCTAGTTGCGGCGAGCGGGGGCCACTCTTCATCGCGGTGCCCGGGCCTCTCACTATCGCGGCCTCTCTTGTTGTAGAGCACAGGCTCCAGACGCGCAGGCTCAGTAGTTGTGACTCACGGGCCCAGTTGCTCCGTGGCATGTGGGATCTTCCCAGACCAGGGCTCGAACCCATGTCCCCTGCATTGGCAGGCAGATTCTCAACCACTGCGCCACCAGGGAAGCCCAAATATTTATCTTTTTTAATTCTTGTTTGATTGAATTGGCTGGTATGTGACTGCTGACTAAAACTTACTAGGCCTGATGCTGGCTATACACACACTACGAAGATATTTTAAAAATCAGAATTAAATGCCAGTTTTTTATAACTTATTTTGCATTTGGATGAGTATTTGGTTTTTCTTCTTTGAGTTATTACTAAAATAAATTATATTAATAACATTCATAATACTGAATCATCCCTAAATTCCTACAGAAACCCCATTTGATGGCATATTATTATTTCAAAAAACAGCTAAGCTCTAGTTATTATAGGTCAAAGAGAATAAAAGTATCTTTATGGTTTTTTCTTTAACCTGATTCTCTGATGTGCTTCAGTGAAGAAACAGGTCTGAATAAGAATGTTCTCCACATCTACAATGGCTTGCCATGCTCAGTCAGGGAATCTTTGTAAAGAATTATTTCAGGACCATGATGCTTCCTTTTTGAGTGGGCCATGCCTTGCTTGAGTTCTGAATAAGTGTGTGTTGGTTCTCAATGTCCTTCTCAATGATCCAAATGTCACTATTATTTGGCAGACATTTTTTTTGGAGGGGGGGGGGAGTTGGGGGTTGGATTTTGACTAGTATTTTCAAGTTTACTAAAGTTAAATTTGTTTCCATTATTTTTACATTCTTTTTTGTTGCTTTTGATAAGTCTCAGGGAGAGATATAAAATAAAAAATATCCTTCCTCACAGTCTTTTACCAGAACACCTATTATTCTAAAGGCTGTCCAGTGTTCCATTGAACAGCTGTATTTAATTAGATATTTAGGTTGTTCCAAATTTTCACTGTGATAGATATCATTGAAAAGAAGGAGGATTTCAAAAGACCAGGATCAGAGAAAATCCAGTTCAGTTACACCAAATAATTACTTGCGGAAAAGTAGAGGATGCCTGTAGAATAATGAAAAGGGTGCCAACTAGTGCTACTTTTAAGGGGTAAGCTACTCAGGCAGAAAGGAGAATAAAGGGAACAATCTCTTGGGCAAGTTCCTCTTACTTAATATCGTCTCTTTTTTTTCCTTCCCACATCCTCTCTCATACAGGCAATATTGCTGTGAGAGATTAGAATGCCTCTCTCACTCGATGTGTAAGATGCTAAGATACCAGGGTTCCATTAGTAATCACAGAAATGTTTTTTAGGTCAGACTTATTGCCTGGAAGAAATTCCTTTTATGCCACATGGAGCTCATCTACCTTAAATTATGATTATGAGGATATTACATCAACTTAAGAGTCACATGGGTGGTCACCCTGAATGAAAGAGGCAAACTCCTACCTTGGGTTTGTATGTGCTGTTTTGTTTAGGAATACTGATATCAACATTTTATTGGTCACCTATCTTAAAGACAAATGCCACAGAATTTTTTAAATGTTCCACTTTTCTCCTTTATTTTGAACCTATAGACAACCAATCTATTTGGCTTTTAAGACTCTGTAACTCGAACCACCCATCTACTGCATTAGATACAGATGCCTCAAACCAAACTCAGTGCTAAAGGTAGACAGTAGAGAATCAAACATCAGTGTCAACAACAAAAATCATAGAAACTTCTAAATAACTGCTATGCTGAGGCTCTGTGCTAGGAAATAAAAACAATGAAATGTATGATATGATCTATGCCTCGAAGAGTCTTACACTGTACTGGATTAAATAGATCACTTCCATACAGGTGACAATTTACAATGTGTAAAATATTCTAAAATTGAAATGATCTGTGATATAGTATCACACAGAAAGGCAGGAAGTATTCTACAGGTTCTTTTGTCCGAATTGTTTTATGGCTTCACTCCCTGAGTAGATATAAATTGGACAGCCAATAAGAGGCTTGACCAGTGGTTGACTGGGTTCTGGTTCAAGGAAGGTCAAGAAGCATCTAGTACAAGGAAGGAAGATACATCCTCTCCGAGGGCCATTATGGATGCCGGTGATGACGGAGGAGGGAGGGTGGGTTACAGCAGAGAGACCAGATTACCAGAGGAGCTCTTTGAAAACACACATGCCTAGGCTTCCTCCTCTTGCAGTTCTGGCAAACTTTAGGGGGGTCGGGGGGAGACGTGCAGGCATGTTTTAAAGAAGCTCCCTCCCTACTCTGCATCCATATAGGCCTGGGGCAGGGGTGGGTTGGGGCTACTGTCCTGAAAAGATTCATCCAGTTGGCCCCCCGGGAGGGCGCCCAGCACTAACCGCATCTTCCAAGACAGCCGTCTTATCCCTCTACAGCCACGTAGTAAGCAGAGAGTTACTCAGCTAGTAGATGGCAAAAGCAAAACTGGGAAAGCCCAGCGTTTTAAATGTTTCAATTTCAATCCTTCCTTTTAACAGAGATTGGGAGTATCTGATAGCCATTGCATGAGATTATTGAAGAAATATGTAATAAAGCAATGGTCTATTAATAGTTTTGGTTATCTGAAAAAAGTCTACTAGTAATCTCAGAAAACCATTTCCTATCAGGAAATTTAATATGAATCTACTTGATTTTAAGTTCTTATCTTCTGCGAGCTTTAAATAAAAACCAATTAATGTGAAAATTTTTCATCCTCTTACCAGAAAATTAATCACAAAAATGAGTTTGGGTAATAAATGGGTCTAAACAGACAGAGGTGTGCAGCATAAATTATAATTTGAAAGGTACAAAAATAGAACTGAATGGGAACCTTTTGTCCGAGAAGTCTGCAGTCAACATTTTATCCATCAATTCACACTGCCATTAATATTTGACAACTTTTGAGTCAAGCAAGAATCATATTACCAATCCTGAGGGATGTCAGGGGACAGCAAAGGGCCATGTGATAATCTAGTGTGGTTTTCTTAACTAAACATGAAATACAGTTATTCACCTAGAATATTAATTCAAAATGAAATAAAGGATTTAGCAAATCTTAGTTAAATCAATTACTTTTTCTCATACACAGTCTTTCATATTTCACCAGTTTGTTTGTTTTTGCTAGTTTGAATCTATAGTCTTAATATATAAAAGTATATTTCACTTAACAGGGGAATCAGAACTAATAAAATAAATTTTATTTATTTTTTATCACCAATAACTTTGTAAATTGTGTTCATCTTATAAAATAATCACCTGAAGATATAACAAACAAGGTCTTAGATTATAAGAACACTTTTAAGAAATTGATGGGGCAAAAATCCATCAATTCCAAATAGGTCATAGCATATTACCTATTCCTACCTGTTAAATAGTTTCATACAGTGTCAAAAAAGACAAAAATAATTAATTATTCTTATAATAATTACAGGTGTAGTTTCTCTTAACCACAAAAAATTACAAAACCCGAAAAACCATAAGCCTCCTACATGTACTGAAGTCATTACTTTTTAAAAAAAATAAATCCTGTATGGTTCCCTGTTACCAGCTGCAAAATAACAGTCATACCTTTGTCAGTATGGTCCTGGCTTTCCTAAGTTGTTTGTCATTGACCTCCAGGATGCATCCTTCTCTCTAGCTAAACTAAATTATTAGATATCCCCTGACTTATCTTAAGGTTTCCCACCTCTACCTCACTGCATGTGCTGTTCTCGAGATGTGGATATGCCCCCCCTCCATGAACAATCCCACTCACTCATCCTTTGAAACTCATCTCACATTGTTCATGAAGAATGTCAAGGTCCTCCACCTGATCATGCCCTCCCCACCTCCATACAGATCTAGAGGCAAGAGAAATTATTAGTGCCTCTCTTCAGGATCGCCCATCATATTTTGCCTTATACAATTATTTTTATGTGATTTAAAAAAATTTTTATTGATGTATAGTTGACTTAACAATGTTGTGTTACTTTCTGCTGTAGAGCAAAGTGACTCAGTTATACACATATATACATTCTTTTTCATATTCTTTTCTATTATGCTTTATCCCAGGATATTGAATATAGTTCCCTGGGCTATACATTAGGGCCTCGTTGTTTATCCACTCTATATGTAATAGTTTGCATAATTATTTGGGTTATCTTTTCCACAGAGCCATCAACCTCTTTGGTCAGGGATTGAGTTTTTCCCATCTTAGCACCTTCCACAGAGGCTTGAATAGTGTCAGACCCAGAGAAGGTGCTCAACAAAAGAATATAATGAAATATTTTAGAAAATAAAACATCTGACTAGTATAGTACCATGAAGCGCATACCATAATAAAAAATATAATATAATGAAATGTGTTAAGAAATGACACATCTTTTTCTTTTTTTTTTTTTTAAGAGGCTATAAACTGTTTTTTTGTTTTGTTTTGTTTTTTTCATTTATTTTTGGCTGTGCTGGGTCTTCGTTTCTGCGCGAGGGCTTTCTCTAGTTGCGGCAAGCGGGGCCCACTCTTCCTCGCAGTGCACGGGCCCCTCACTATCGCGGCCTCTCTTGTTGCGGAGCACAGGCTCCAGATGCGCAGGCTCAGTAGTTGTGGCTCACGGGCCTAGTTGCTCCACGGCATGTGGGATCTTCCCAGACCAGGGCTCGAACCCGTGTCCCCTGCATTGGCAGGCAGATTCTCAACCACTGCGCCACCAGGGAAGCCCCAAGAAATGACACATCTTAAAGAACCACAGAGAGAGGAAAACATCTAAGGTGCTCCAAGCCTGTGATCCAAGTACATTGCCAAGTACCCAGGTCAAGTCTAAGAGAGACTCTGAAGTCAGACAGACTTTGACTTTAATGTCAAAGCTGCCACTTTCAAACCAGGTGACTTTGGACAATTTACCCAGAGTTTCTGGGCCTTTATTTCCTCATTTACTAAGCAGAGATTAGAGATGTCTGCTTACAGGGTTGTGAAAATTATACACGACCACTGTGTGAGCATCTGGATGTGTTCTCAGCACATACATAACACGGGGTCCCACAAACAAGGGATCCATAATCACGAAGGTCAGGAGAGGACAAGAGTGCTGCCTCCTCTAAACCAAACTCTCCACCGAGAAGCACCCACTCACCTTCTCAGTAACTTCTTCTTACCAATATTTTAGATCAGAAATACACTCATTTCCTCCCCACCGCCACGCCTCACCTCGCCCATGCTGCTCAAGTCCTGTTCACTTGGATTCCAGACAGACTTAAGTGACTGAATAGGAGAGTCATTTTTAGGAAGAGCTGAAGTTCCACAGAGGAAAGCTGCCGGTTATGCCATCGTATGTGGGACCTGGGCCACTGGAAAGGAATGGTTGTCAGACTGGCGAAGGGATCTGAAAGCATATTATACAAAGAGTGGATGGGGGATGGGAGTGCTGGCCTGTAAAAGAGAAGTGCCAAGGATACCAGGGTCACCTGATGTGCAGCAGAGGCCAGACAACCTTTGCGTGGCCCAATGGGTAAAACCAGGACATCCGAATGAAGTTACAAGAAGATAGATTTCTGTTTGGTACACACGAAGAATTTGTGTTTGACTCTGGTCTGTCCAAAGGTGCAATGTGCTGCCTTACGGGCAGGGATGTTGGTCTGAGAAGAGGTCAGATTCTTCTTTTTTCTTTAAATTTTTTATAAATTTATTTATTTATTTATTTATTTTTGGCTGTGTTTGAGTCTTCGTTGTGGTACACGGGCTTCTCATTGCCCTGGCTTCTCTTGTTGCGGAGCATGGGCTCTAGGTGTGCGGGCTTCAGTAGTTGTGGCACGCAGCATCAGTAGTTGTGGCTCGTGGGTTCTAGAGTGCAGGCTCAGTAGTTGTGGCGCACGGACTTAGTTGTTCCGCGGCATGTGGGATCTCCCCGGACCAGGGTTCGAACCCGTGTCCCCTGCATTGCACCAGGGAAGTCCAAGGTCAGATTATTCTATCTTTAGGATTTATTTTAAACTTGATATCCAATAAATTTATGAAAACTTTAGGAAACTTCTTTGTGTCTGATGGTGCACAAGATTCAATTTATAGCAAGCAATGCAAACTATTATATATGGAATCGACAGACAACAAGGTCCTACTGTATAGCACAGAGAACTATATTCAATATCCTGTGATAAACCATAATGGAAAAGAATATGAAAAAGAATGTGTGTGTGTGTGTGTATATATATATATATATATATATATATATATATATATAACTGAATCACTCTGCTGTATGCAACATTGTAAATCAACTATACTTCAACAAAATAAATTTTTAAAATTCTAGCAAAAAATGACTATAAAAATGTATAGTCATTTGTTTTTTTTTTTTTTTATAATTAATTCTAGGGCTTTCTTTCTTTTTTTTTTTTTTTTTTTTAATGCTATTCTTGTCTGCTTACATTCTTTTTTTTAATGTACGTATGTATGGCTGTGTTGGGTCTTCGTTTCTGCGCGAGGGCTTTCTCCAGTTGTGGCAAGCGGGGGCCACTCTTCATAGCGGTGCGGGGGCCACTCTTCATCGCGGTGCGCGGGCTTCTCATTGCCAAGCACAGGCTCCAGACGCGCAGGCTCAGCAATCGTGGCTCACAGGCCGAGTCGCTCCGCGGCATGCGGGATCCTCCCAGACCAGGGCTCGAACCCGCATCCCCTGCATTGGCAGGCAGACTCCCAACCACTGCGCCACCAGGGAAACCCTAGTCATTTGTTTTAAATTATTAAATTTTATGGTAAATTTGTTGAAAAATCTCTAAAACCATTCACTAAATAAATACCTCCCTTTAATGTCATGTCTCCCTCCAGCTACCATCAATTTCCCTACTCTCTTGTACTGAAAAACTCTTCCAAGGAAATTCTAATACGTCAACCTCCACTTGGTTATTTCCCAGTCTCCCTCAAGCCTAATCCAGTCAGACTTTTATCCAATGAAAACACTCCTGTCAGTGCCACACCTCCGCCTTACCAAATCCCAGGCTGAATTCCCAGGTCTCAGAGTACATGACCTCTCAGCACACAGGCATTGCTAGGTACCCCCTTATCCTTGAAACTCTGTCAGACTTGGATTCCAGGTCATCCTCTTCTCTTGTTTGTTTTTTTCCTTACTTTCCTTTCCAGTCTCCACTGCTGTCTCCTCTCTTTCTGCTGAACTTCAAATATTGAAGACAACCAAGTGAGCAGTCATCACTTCCTTCTCCACTGACATTCTACCTTCAGGAGATCTCATCCAGTGAAATGTCACCTATATGCTCCTGCATCGTAAACATCTATCCCCAGCCTTGAATTCTCCCCTGAGCTTCAGCCTGTTTGGTAAAACTGCTTTACAGACATCTCCACTGGATCTCATAACATCTGACTGCGAACAGTTCTAAAGCACAGCACTTGATTCCATGCCTCATCTTTTTTTTCTTTCTAATTATTATTTATGACTATTGAACAAGACTATCTGCTGTGCACCAATCCAGTTCGCTGATATGTATAAAATTGACATGCTCCTGGCCCTGACAGATCAATACCTTCTATTGCAGACTATATATAGAGATGACTTTTGTCCTTTATCTGTCCCCACTCCCCATTTTCACAATGGGAGATGTTTAGAGTAGGATAGAATTTTCAGTTTTTTGGGGTTTTTTTAGATATAACAATTCTTTTCTTTTTTTTTTTTTTTTCCTGGACCAGGGATTGAACCCCAGCCCTCGGCAGTGAAAGCACCAAGTTCTAACCACTGGACCACCAGGGAATTCCCCATGCCTCATCTTCTAAACCCCAGGTATAGTGGACACATTTGTTCCACAGTGCTTTACGTTTGTTGTTTACATGGCCTAGAATGTCCTCCCCATTTCAAGGCTCCATCCTTCTTGTTCAGGTCTCTGATCAAATGTTACCTCTTACACATGCCTTTGCTGACAATCCTATTTCAAGCAGTGTTGTAGCAGTTTATTAAATGGTTAGTGAGTGAATAAATGAGCAATCACTGATCTCTTTTTTATCATAATACTGAAAAATGCTGCCACTAGCTATATCAAACTGCCTTGCCAGAAATTCTATATTCTTTTCTGAATTTGGAAGTACTGGAACAGAAATCTGTTAACAGAGCTGCTGTGGGAAAACGTACTTGGCTCTACATCTGCCCCGAGAGGGAACTCCGGAAACTTTATAAAGGGGGTGTGACAGCAGCAGCTAACACAGAGTCCAGGCTTCGACATAGCCTGAGACTTCAAGGCCACAGTTGCGTCACCTATGAGATGCCACTGTAGGGTCTATGCTGTTTACGGTCCCACCAGTTCTAAACTTCTACACTCTCATGTTTCAAATACACGATGTCCTAAGTAACTAATTGGGGATGTTGGCCTTATACTTGTACATAGGAATGAGATGAAGGCTGAGCTGGCTGCTTGAATCAAGACCATTGAAGGTGGAGGGCTGAGGTTGACCTTCTTTACTACTCCTTGCACCTCTCTCTCAAAAGGGTGTATCTGGAGCAAAGGATGATCTTAAAAAAAAAAAGACAGAAAAGATGGCCGCCTCTGATCCATGGGGGAAGTTCGCTAGAACTTCCCTAGAGAAGAATGAATGGTCTGTATATACCTAAAGGCCAACTTGGCATGATGAGATATTTTTCAATTATTTTCTCATTTAAAAAATCTTACAGTATTGTTTTAACTTGATCCTCCTTCTATAATACTTATTTCTTTAAGCCTTCCACTATATATGGTGACTGGAAGTATTAACTGTTTAGCTCAACTCAAGGCAAATGTTATATGGAAGCAGAGTGGAAGAAAAGGGTACTGGAAGCATTATTTTTATAGGACTGTTTCACTTATATCATCTGAACTACGGGCTGCATAAAACAAAGCTTTTAAAAATTAATTGGAAAAGAGATCTTCATTCCTATTATCTTCCCTTCCTGTTGAATTTAACAACCTTAAGTAAAGTTGGCATTACAGACTAACTTACTGGTGCACTGGTTTATTTCATAAAGGACTGGTTCTCTATAAACGCACAGAGAAAGGCACAGCAAAAACTGTTCGACCTCTGTGCCAGGAACGTGAGTGCTTTCATATGTCCCGGGAAAATGTGGATGTCAAATTGGTAGATAAAATAAAGTCCAATAAAACCATTCTTACCAACTTCTTAAATCACAGATATTTATTTAATGACATGAATGGTTTTTCTTAAATTGAATGTGAAATGGTGGATCTTTGTTTTCATGCATTGTTCTGGGTGATATTTTAGTAAACGAACAGACATTTGAGTTTTTTGCAACATGATGTTCTCCCATTAAGCATATGTAGGCAAATGTGTCCTTATATATTAAATAGATGAGCATCTTACAGTAACTAAAACTCCCTAAAGCGTTTTCCTCTTTGGCTCAAACTTACCACCTTATGAAATGTATGTGGTTTAGCAAGTGCAAGATAAATACCTGCTGAACTGGATTTGATTCACCAGCCCAAATACCTGTGACTCTAAAGACCACATTATTGACTATCATCCAATTGCAGAGTGCATGTCTAATGAGATAATAGCCACAGGTGACAAATTTTTTCTTTGGTTGTAAATATTATGAATATATTCATAAGAAAAAAAATCAAAATATGTGCTTGAATATGTAGTACACATTACAGTCAAACGGAAAGTTTTTCTCCTTTAGAAAAACTCACTTTTTCTTTCATAGTCCCCATGGCAACTATGTTATTAGTATCATTTACTTTTTATATGATGATGATTATTTTATACGTATATTTATTTCTTCTTTTTTTTCTGAGACTAGGAATTGATCCGTGAACTCCCTCTAATTTAGTAGCAGAATCACTGAGTAGATGAAGCGGAGCAAACACACTTCCCTTTTATTACACTTAAACAAGGTAAGAGAGAGAAAGTATTTCCTGGGGTTTAGGGAGAAAAGAGCTTAGTTAGGCTTAGAAGCTCAAATTCAGGAATTGAATACACACATTAGAATATTAAAATCATTCTTTTTTAAAGAATTAAATTGACTCACATTTGCCAATTTTTTTTCACAAGTCCCCATGGTCTCTTAGCAATATCTCCCAAAATAAATATGGTTTCAGCTTCAAGATTTTCAAAATAACATCACGTGGACATAGTATACTGAATTTTCAAGATTAAAAGAAAGCTTACCATTTGCAGAACACAAGAGGAAGGGGCAATGTGGCAATTACTCATGACTGTTGAGTAATTGAGTAATCGAGTAATTGAGTAATCCAGCCTCTAAGAGTCTGGATAAATCTGCTCTTTTTATGCAGAAAAAGAATCAGGTAATCAGGAGATGCTGATATGTATCAGTAATATATACACATACACTCAGTATTTGATCTATATCTGACAGATAAAGATCACTGACCAAAGAGAGTATTTTATGACGTGTTATTTTTCATCTAGCTGCTCTTCCTTGCTAACCAGATGTTTTGTTGCTGTTCATGTGTGTGACAGAGAGAAGCAGAAGTAAATTCAAGTGATGTCATTCTCTTTTGCAAGAGATCAGAGGCCTTTTCTATGTCTTCCACAATATTCAAAAAAACAAAATGAGAACAAACATAGGAATTTGATATTCAACTTTCATATGAGATAAATAAGCAACATGGTCCAGGAAAGTTTACTGTCCCTTTAATAATTTCAATAATGAAAATTCACAGGAGAGAGAAACTATCATTTTGAATTTATTTAAAGCACTAAGTACAGGCTCTTGTGAGTCTCTCAAGTCATCATAAATTTTAGACTGGAGACCCCACTGGCTGATAAATGCTCTACAAGCCTGCCAAGGAAAACATCACTGTGGCTCACTCTAATAAGTGCTGGGAATACAGAGGAAGGATATTTTATTTTTTTTTTTTGCAATCCTATCTGTATCTTCTTATCTGATGGCAATAGGTTATCACACACCCACATCTTTCCAGAACTCCTCCCACTTCCCTCTCTCGACATGCTGAGCAATCCCACCTAAGTGACACTTTCAGATCAATGAACTAAAAAAACTGTGGTTCCTAAAGAAATGTCATGCAGGACTTTTATTACATTGAATATGAAATGGTGGCTCTCGTTTAAATGCACCCCTCTGGGAGGCTCTAGATATGTTAGTAAAACAACAGACATTTGAGTTTTGAACATGTTTTCCCATTAAGCATAGGGAGGTAAACCTGTTTTTAAGCATCAAATAGACATGCATCTTGGAATTAATGCTCTAGACATTATCCACCACGACCAGATTCATCAGTGTTTTTCAATTACTTTACAGATAAACATGAACAAACTACAGAAAAGTTGCTGAGGCATGGTCAATTCCTTTGGTAAGAATCTACTGATTAAAAAATTGATCATTTACATAACTAAATTTCTACTGCTGGTCTATAGTAAAAATTAAAATTCATTGGTTGGGTTCACTTGAGTCAAGTGTATTCAGGGACATCATTTCATTTATACCACTAGGTCTTCTATTGCTTACTTATGCTAAGAAAGCAATGGCAAGCATTAAATTGTGTATTTGCCCTCTAGCCTTGAAGGTTAGACACAAGCACTCTAATCAGATGCTACAAGTCAGCAGATGAGTATTAATACCTAGAATGATATCTGGTAGGTTAAAAGTGAAAGATAAGGTAAGTGGAGACACTAGAACTACCTGGATGATGAAGAGCACTACTTGAGTTGAACCTCAAAATAATGTGGGACTTGAAAGATTCAGTCAATTATTTGAAATGTCTCTCTTTTAGTAGCAACAAGAGCCAGTAAAGCCCAGTAATATTAGTTGGGACTGACCAATATATTAAGTGTAGTAGCAGTTAACAAGCCCTGAGACTGGATGTATAGTAACAAAGACGAACAGGTGAACAATAAGAGGATAGCTCTGATGTGGCAAAACCTTAGAAGAGGTGACAAAGCAAGACAACAGATGGCAAGAGGCTACAAGGAGCAGATGCCACCACGCAGGTGACAAGGGACTGACATTCCAAAGGAATCTCACCTTTGCATAGCTTTCTTTTAGACAAAGGACAATAAAATGTATCATCCAAACAAGATTTTTATTTAAGTGGCAAGTAAATGGTAATAATTGTGGTTTTTTTTAATTAATTTATTATTTATTATTAATTAATTAATTAATTTTTTTGGCTGTGTTGGGTCTCCGTTTCTGTGCGAGGGCTTTCTCCAGTTGCGGCGAGTGGGGGCCACTCCTCATCGCGGTGCGCGGGCCTCTCACTGTTGCGTCCTCTCCCATTGCAGAGCACAGGCTCCAGATGCACAGGCTCAGTAGTTGTGGCTCACGGGCTTAGTTGCTCCGTGGCATGTGGGATCTTCCCAGACCAGGGCTCGAACCCGTGTCCCCTGCATTGGCAGGCAGATTCTTAAACACTGTGCCACCAGGGAAGCCCAATAATTGTGGGGTTTTTTTAAAGTTTCCTAATTTAAAAAACAAACAAAAAACACCCCAAACAGAAACCTCTTTTAGGTGTCCCTTCTCTATCTTCTATGGAAAATAAGAGGCAGAATCTTAGGATTGGTCATGAGCAGGTCAAATCCCATAACTGCTGGGTGGGTGACTCACAAACTGGAGAACAATTATACCACAGAAGTCCACCCACTGGAGTGAAGGTTCTGAGCCCCACGTCAGGCTTCCCAACCTGGGGTTCCGGCAATGGGAGGAGGAATTCCCAGAGAATCAGAATTTGAAGGCTAGCGGAATTTGACTGCAGGACTTCTACAAGACTACGGGAAACAGAGACTCCACTCTTGGAGGGCACAAACAAAGTAGTGTGCATATCAGGACCCTGGGGGAAGGAGCAGTGACCCCATAGGAGACTGAACCAGACCTACCTGCTACTGTTGGAGGGTCTCCTGCAGAGGTGGGGGGTGGCTGTGGCTCACCATGGGGACAAGGACACTGGCAGCAGAAGTTCTGGGAAGTACTCCTTGGAGTAAGCCATCCTGGAGTCCTCCATTAGCCCCACCAAAGAGCCTGAAGGGTCCAGTGTTGGGTCACCTCAGGCCAAACAACCAACAGGGAGGGAACTCACCCTGACCCATCAGCAGACAAGCAGATTAAAGTTTTACTGAGCTCTGCCCACCAGAGCAACAGCCAACTCTACCCACCACCAGTCCCTCCCATCAGGAAGCTTGCACAAACCTCTTAGATAGCCTCATCCACCAGAGGGAAGACAACAGAAGCATGAAGAACTACAACTCTGCATCCAGTAGAATGAAAACCACATTCACAGAAAGATAGACAAAATGAAAAGGCAGAGGACTATGTACCAAATGAAGGAACAAGATAAAACCCCAGAAAAACAACTAAATGAAGTGGAGATAGGCAACCTTCCAGAAAAAGAATTCAGAATAATGATAGTGAAGATGACCCCAGGCCTCGGAAAAAGAATGGAGGCAAAGATCGAGAAGATGCAAGACATGTTTAACAAAGACCTAGAAGAATTAAAGAACAAACAAACAGAGATGAACAATACAATAACGGAAATGAAAATTACACTAGAAGGAATCAAGAGCAGAATAACTGAGGCAGAAGAACGGATAAGTAACCTGGAAGGCAGAATGGTGGAAATCACTGCCACAGAACAGAATAAAGAAAAAAGAATGAAAAGAAATGAAGACAGCCTAAGAGACCTCTGGGACAACATTAAAGGCTCCAACATTCGCATTATAGGGGTCCCAGAAGGAGAAGAGAGAAAGGACCCGAGAATATATTTGAAGAGATTATAGTCGAAAACTTCCCTAACATGGGAAAGGAAATAGCCACCCAAGTCCAGGAAGCGCAGAGAGTCCCAGGCAGGATAAACCCAAGGAGAAACACGCCGAGACACATAGTAATCTAACTAACAAAAATTAAAGACAAAGAAAAATTATTAAAAGCTTCAAGGGAAAAATGACAAGTAGCATACAAGGGAACTCCCAGAAGGTTAACAGCTGATTTCTCAGCAGAAACTCTGCAAGTCAGAAGGGAGTGGCACGATATATTTAAAGTGATGAAAGAGAAGAACCTACAACCAAGATTACTCTACCCGGCAAGGATCTCATTCAGATTCGACGGAGAAATCAAAAGTTTTACAGACAAGCAAAAGCTAAGAGAATTCAGCACAACCAAACCAGATCTACAATAAATGCTAAAGAAACTCTAAGTGGGAAACACAAGAGAAGAAAAGGACCTACAAAAACAAACCCAAAACAATTAAGAAAATGGTAATAGGAACATACATATCAATATTCACCTTAAATATGAATGGATTAAATGCTCCAACCAAAAGACACAGGCTCACTGAAGGGATACAAGAACAAGATCCATATATGTGCTGTCTACAAGAGACCCACTTCAGACCTAGGGACACATACAGACTGAAAGTAAGGGGATGGAAAAAGATATTCCATGCAAATGGAAATCAAAAGAAAGCTGGAGTAGCAATACTCATATGAGATAAAATAGACTTTAAAATAAAGAATGTTACAAGAGATGAGGAAGGACACTAAATAATGATCAAGGGATCAATCCAAGAAGAAGATATAACAATTATAAATATATATACACCCAACATAGGAGCACCTCAATACATAAGGCAAATGCTAACAGCTATAAAAGAGGAAATCGACAGTAACACAATAATAGTGAGGGACTTTGACACCTCACTTACACCAATGGACAGATCATCCAGACAGAAAATTAATAAGGAAACACAAGCTTTAAATGATACAATAGACCAGATAGATTTAATTGATATTTATAGGACATTCCAACCAAAAACAGCAGCACTTTCTTTCAAGTGCACATGGAACATTCTCCAGGGTAGGTCACATCTCGGGTCATAAATCAAGCCTTGGTAAATTTAAGAAAATTGAAATCATATCAAGCATCTTTTCCAAGCACAACACTATGAGATTAGAAATAAATTACAGGGAAAAAAACGTAAAAAGCACAAACACATGGAGGCTACACAATATGTCACTAAATAACCAAGAGATCACTGAAGAAATCAAACCGGAAATCAAAAAATACCTAGAGACAAATGACTACAGGAACACGATGATCCAAAACCTTTGGGATGCAGCAAAAGCAGTTCTAAGAGGGAAGTTTATAGCAATACAATCCTACCTCAAGAAACAAGGAAAACCTCAAATAAACAATCTATTCTTACACCTAAAGGAATTAGAGAAAGAAGAACAAACAAAACCCAAAGTTAGCAGAAGGAAAGAAATCATAAAGATCAGAGCAGAAATAAATGAAATAGAAACAAAGAAAACAATAGCAAAGATCAATAGAACGTAAAGCTGGTTCTTTGAGGAGACAAACAAAACTGATAAACCTTTAGCCAGACTCATCAAGAAAAAGAGAGAGAGGACTCAAATCAATAAAATTAGAAATGAAAAAGGAGACATTACAACAGACACTGCAGAAATTTAAGCATCATAAGAGACTACTACAAGCAACTCTATGCCAATAAAATGGACAACCTGGAAGAAATGGACAAATTCTTAGAAAGGTATAACCTTCCAAGACTGAACCAGGAAGAAATAGAGAATATGAACAGACCAATCACAAGTAATGAAACTGAAACTGTGATTAAAAATCTTCCAACAAATAAAAGTCCGGGACCAGATGGCTTCACAGGCGAATTCTATCCAACATTTAGAGAAGAGCTAACACCCAACCTTCTCAAACTCTTCCAAAAAATTGCAGAGGAAGGAACACTCCCAAACTCATTCTACGAGGCCACCATCACCCTAATACCAAAACCAGACAAAGATACTACAAAAAAAGAAAATTACAGACGAATATCACTCATGAATATAGATGCAAAAATCAACAAAATACTAGCAAACAGAATCCAACAACATATTAAAAGGATCATACACCATGATCAAGTGGGATTTATCCTAGGGATGCAAGGATTCTTCAATATATGCAAATCATTAGCACGAGTACCCTTGAAACTCTTCCCAAAAATTGAAGAGAAAAAAACAAGTCCTCATTTTATAAGGACATCATTACTCTGATACCAAAGCCAGACAAAGACAATACAAGAAAACTACAAACCAATATTCCTAATGGATATTTATGTAAAAATCTCAACAGAACACTGGCAAACTGAATTCAGCAGCACGTTAAAAGAATTATACTACGTGACAAAATGAGATTTATTCCTGGAATGTGAGTACGTCTCAACATATGAAGTAAAAATGAAAATCAATCAGTGTAATATAGCACATAATAGAACGGATAAAAACCACATAATTATCTCAATTGATGAAGAAAAAAAGCATTTGACAAGATTCAAGAACTCTTCATGATAAAAACACTTAACAAACTAGGAATAGAAGAAAACTACCTCAACATAATAAAATCCATCTATGAAAAGCCCACAGCTAACATCATAGTCAATGGTGAAAGAATGAAAACTGCAAATATGTATTATTTAGCCATTAAAAAAAAGAAAATCCTACCATTTGCAACAACATGGATGAACTTTGAGGGCATTATACAAACTGAAATAAATCCGACTGAGAAAGACAAATATTATATGACCTCAATTATACCTGGAATCTAAAAAACCCTAACTCATAGAAACAGAGAGTAAATTCTTATTGCCAAGGGCAAAGGGTGAAGGTGGTCAAAGAGTACCAACTCCCAGTTACAAGATGAATAAGTTCTGGGGATGCAATGTAAGGCAGTGTGACTATAGTTAACAATACTGTATTTTGTACTTGAAAATTATTAGGATAATAGATATTAAAAGTTTTTACCACACACAGAAAAAAGTAATTATGTGAGGTGATAGATTTGTTAACTACCCTCACCGTGGCAATCATTTCGCAGTATATATGTCTATCAAATCACTGCGTAGTATACCTTAAACTTACACAATGTGATATGTCAATTTATATCAATAAAGCTTGAAAAAAATATATATATATGTATGCAAATCAATCAATGTGATATACCATATTAACAAATTGAAGAATAAAAACCATATGATCATCTCAATAGATGCAGGAAAAGCTTTTGACAAAATTCAGCACCCATTTATGATAAAAACGCTCCAGAAAGTGGGCATAGAGGGAAACTACCTCAACATGATAAAGGCCATATACAACAAACCCACAGCAAACATCATTCTCAATGGTGAAAAACTGAAAGCATTTCCTCTAAGATCAGGAACGAGACAAGCATGTCCACTCTCACCACTATTATTCAACACAGTTTTGGAAGTCCTAGCCATGGAAATCAGAGAAGAAAAAGAAATAAAAGGAATACAAATTGGAAAAGAAGAAGTAAAACTGTCACTGTTTGCAGATGACATGATACTATACATAGAGAATCCTAAAGAGGCCACCAGAAAACTATTAGAGCTAATCAATGAATTTGGTAAAGTTGCAGGATACAAAATTAATGCACAGAAATCTTTTGCATTCCTATACACTAACAATGAAAGGTCAGAAAGAGAAATTAAGGAAACAATCCCATTCATCACTGCAACAAAAAGAATAAAATACCTAGGCATAAACCTACCTAAGGAAGCAAAAGACCTGTACTCAGAAAACTATAAGACACTGATGAAAGAAATCAAAGATGTCACAAACAGATGGAGAGATATACCATGTTCTTGGATTGGAAGAATCAATATTGTGAAAATGACTATACTGCCCAAAGCAATCTACAGATTCAATGCAATCCCTATCAAACTACTAACAGCATCTTTTACAGAACTAGAACAAAAAATATTAAAATTTGTATGGAGACACAAAAGACCCTGAACAGCCAAAGCAATCTTGAGGGAAAAAAACAGAGCTGGAGGAAACAGACTCCCTAACTTCAGACTATATTACAAAGCTACAGTAATCAAGACAATATGGTACTGGCACAAAAACAGAAACATAGATCAATGGAACAGGATAGAAAGCCCAGAGATAAACCCACACACCTATGGTCAACTAATCTATAACAAAGGAGGCAAGGATATATAATGGAGAAAAGACAGTCTCTTCGATAAGTGGTGCTGGGAAAACTGGACAGCTACATGTAAAAGAATGAAATGAGAACACTCCCTAACACCATACACAAAAATAAACTCAAAATGTATTAAAGACCTTAATGTAAGACCGGACACTATAAAACTGTTAGAGGAAAACATAGGATGAACACTCTGACATAAATCACAGCAAGATCTTTTTTTGACCCACTTCCTACAGTAACGGAAATAAAAACGAAAATAAACAAATGGAACCTAATGAAACTTAAAGCAGAGGAAACTATAAACAAGACAAAAAGACAACCCTCAGAATGGGAGAAAACATTCGCAAACGAATCAACGGACAAAGGATTAATCTCCAAAATATATAAAGAGCAGCTCAATATTAAAAACACAAACAACCCAATCAAAAAATGGGCAGAAGACCTAAATAGACATTTCTCCAAAGAAGACATATAGGTGGTCAAGAGGCACATGAAAAACTGCTCAACACCACTAACTGTTAGAGAAATGCAACTCAAAACTACAATGAGGTATCACCTCACACTTGTCAGAACGGGCATCATGAGAAAATCTACAAACAACAAATTGGGAGATTGGGATTCACATATATACACTAATATGTATAAAATGGATAACTAATAAGAACCTTCTGTATAAAAAAATAAATAAAATAAAATTCAAAAAAAAATAAAATCTACAAACAACAAATGCTGGAGAGGGTGTGGAGAAAAGGGAACATGCTTGCACTGTTGGTGGGAATGTAAATTGATACAACCACTATGGAGAACAGTATAGTGGTTCCTTAAAAAACTAAAAATAGAATTACCATATGATCCAGCAATCCCACTACTGGGTATATACCCAGAGAAAACCATAATTCAAAAAGACACATGCACCCTAATGTTGATTTGCAGCACTATTTACAATAGCCAGGTCATGGAAGCAACCTAAAAGCCCAATGGCAGACAAATGGATAAAGAAGTTGTGGTACATACAGACAACGGAATATTACTCAGCCATAAAAAGGAACGAAGTTGGGTGATTTGTAGAGATGTGGATGGACCTAGAGACTGTCATCCAGAGTGAAGTAAGTCAGAAAGAGGAAAACAAATATCATATATTAACGCATATATGCGGAATCCAGAAAAATGGTACAGTTGAACTGGTTTGCAGGGCAGAAATAGAGACACAGATGTAGAGAACAAACTTATGGACACCAAGGGGGGAAAGTGGCGGGGGGGTGGTGTGATGAATTGGGAGATTGGGATTGACATGTATACACTAATATGTATAAAATGGATAGCTAATAAGAACTTGCTGTATAAAAAAGTAAAGAAAATTCTAAAATTCAAAAAAAAAATTTCCCTTTAATAAATACACAAATAAATTTAATTTAATTCAAAAAATAAAAAAGACCATGAACAATAGTAGACCTAGCTGGGCAAAGGGTTAACTTAATTGAAGAAACTGAGGCTCACCTAATTGGGTATTCATCCTTAACTTGGGCTAATCAATACATTTGAGACAAACCAAAGAAGAGGCAGCAATAAGTTAAGGTCAACTTTCAACCACCAATGTCACTGAGAAGCAAATGGTAGGGGTAGATGAAGCAGATGAATGATACCAGCCTAAGTCAGATGAGAAAACCACAGCATGATAAGGATGTAAATGCTTTCCTTTCCTGAAGGACAAAGGATCCTGGCAGGATACAGCCCTGCTGAATAGCTAAAGTGTAAAACTGAAGTTCAGGCCATGGGCAGAGGGCACCTTGGACACCCGTAGACAAGATTACGAATCATGATCTGAAATGATTTGAGAGTCACTAGACTAGCAACAGTTCCAACAGGAATGAAATCTAAACAGCACTGAGAGAAATGGTTCATATGATGAGGTCTAAGCATTGGGCAATGTGAGACTGTTTAAACAAAGAGTGAGGGTGAGGGGTGTGTGCTCCCTACTGATTCCATCCTGGGTCCTTTACAATCAGTCACAGGCTGCGTGTAGGAGGCTACACAGGCTTTCGAAATTCATCCCCAGTGTCCCCCAGTCACTTCGTTTGTTTATCCAGATGTTCCTTGTCCTGGGTTGTCTTGCCCCTGGATGTCCACTCATTTTATGCTCCTTCAGTTGATGCCAAAGTCTGGCGCTCAGCAACCTGGAGATAAGACACCGTGCATCTTCTCCACCCTCCACTCCTCCACCATCCTGACCTCTTCATCCCTCAGCTGGAGACAAACTTGGACATTGCACAAAGTGAAGAAGGAAGGCGAGGTTAATTAGTACCTTCCATTGGGTATCACTTACTCGCTTCCTCATTTGAAAACAAATTGCATTGGGTTGTGTGTATTTTTGTTATTTTCAATCCTTTCCGGAACAAGTAGAATATAAATAAAAATTTCTCATGATCTGAAACCAGACCCAGAGGTGCTTTATTTTTTGGTTAATACACGTCGAGTTTTAAGTAGTCACTATTCAGAGAGAGAGAGAGACAGAGACAGAGAGAAGTCAGGGAGGCAGGGAGGGAGAGACTAAGAGACTGAGTGAGTCCTACCGAAAGAGCTAGCCTAGGGGGAGAGGCTCCCGCTCTGGGGCCACTAACCTTGAGCTGAGGAGCAAAACCGGAGAAACTGTGAGACAGGGCAGAATGGAGAAACAGGAGCAAGGGCCAGCCAGGGAAGAGGATCTGTGTATTTCACACTAGAGGACCTGCTCGGCAGGTGAAATAATCACTGGCAGGAATACAAGGCAAGATGGTAGCGTCTTGGCCCGTATTATTTTCCTGACTTCTCGCAACTTCTCCCTCCCGCTCACAGCATCAAACTGAGAGCTGAGCCAGTGGTCTGGGTGATTCAAGGAAAAGGAAAATGAAACTCCAGTACCTCAACTGCCTACGTATTATTACATCAGGGTTGGAGATTATTTTTTGCCCTGCATTCTTGATTTCAAGGTTATATTCTGCAATATAAGGACTAAATTCAGTGTAATTATAACACAGGCAGTATTGTTTTGCAAAAATGTTTGTGTCATTTTGAATAAAATGCTACTGATGGTGCTGCCCTTCGCTGAATGGGAATCAGTCTGTTCATAGGAAAGGAAGCATCAGCTCCTGACATAAATCTCCTTTCAGAAGTTCCCATTTAAGTCAGATGCAGGTACCAGGAGAGCTACTCTCCTTCTGGATTAGGTAGTTTGACTATATCTGGAGAAAATGTTTGGGAACTTCATGCAAAAATATTCCATAATAATGGGGAACGTACCAACTTATATTCAAACTTTTAAGTCACTGATAATGATAATTAGATTTTCACCATCTTATTCTTTTGAAAACTTGCTCACTAAAATGATTATACAACTGATTCTTAAAAAGCGTAAACTATGTCACATTTAGTCTGTTTCTTAATGTAAAATCCAATACAGAAAGAAGAGCATCCTACGTCAAAAGATTATTAATCTTACTTATAATAGTGAAAAGTGAGACCCAAAAGAGGATTAGTTAAACCAACTATGCTGCATATCTAAAATGGAATATTATTTAGCCATTCAATGTCAATGTAGATTTATATTTATTGACGTGTGAAGAAGTGCACTATATATTGCTCCATTAAAAAAAAACTACAGAGAATAAAAGAGTTTTCACAGTATATAGCTACCTTTTCTCCTCTATAGGTGTGTGCACTGAAAAACACGTAGAAGGATATCCACCAAAATACTTAGATACATCTATCTGTCATCTATCTATCTGTCATCTATTCATCTACCTCAGTGAATTGGAGACATTATCACTTTGTTGTTTATACTTTTCTATGCTGGTTGAATTTTAAGAAACATATTATTTGTATAATCTGAGAAAATTAAGCTATCTAAATTTTGGGAAAAAATTTAGAAACCTGTCTAATACATTTTTTGGTTAATCTCACTGATAAAATGCTAAAAACAATTACTATAATTTATTAAGAATATTTTTGCTTAAAGTATAGCAATCTTACTAGCTTTCCATTTGGACTTATTTCTTTCAGCCCATGTGGCTACAAAAGTAATGATAAAAATCTCTGTATTTTCTAGACATCTATCTTAAATTATTAAATAGCCAACTAGCAATGGAGACGTTTTTGAAAAATGGACTCATGTTTCCTCTCTCAAACCAGAAACAAAAGCCACTTGGTATTTCAAAGCACTGATTGTTCTTGAAATGTAAAGGGAGTGTCTAATGTTCTGCATTGATAATCTGACTTACACAGAAGCTATTTTGGATAACAGGAAATAGTTATCTTTATCAAACACATAAAAGCTGTCATTAATGTATAGCTGGTTATGAAGCAACTCTGCCAGGAAGAAATGCATTACAGCACTTGAGTCCAGTGGTTTGCACTTAAGCCTGATCCAACTTTTCCCTTATAAAAACTCCCTTTCTGAGGCATCAATAACTGAGCCAATTAAAACCAGTGTCAGGTTGGAACTGCACACAGCTTTCTGGGTAGAAAGGCTTTCTTTATAGTTTGGAGCATAGGAGCAATTTTGTTTTTCTAAACACGGATGTTTAAAGATATTTTTATAGTTGCGATCAAGGACTGGGGCTTTTAGTAATTTAAAAATTATTTTAAATTACTCTTGCAGCTATATGTGTTCATTAGAGTAATGCTTGGTTTTAAATAAAATGGGCAGAGTATGCCATTCAACTAGTTCATACCTCCCCCAAACCAAAGTTAAAACACGAAGTTCAGGAAAGTAATAATTAACAATTACTATTCCTAAAAGTCTTGGATACAGAACAAAAGCCAAGTTTTCCTGGTATAATGAAGACTAGGTTAACGTTAAAAATCTGTGGCATAGATGCACCGTGGATGCACCATGGGGAAGAGAAGGAGCCACAGCTTGTTGTCCACAACCCAGAGGCCCATCTGGAGTATGGCGAGAAGGGGAGCTCATTGGGGATTCTGTCAGACTGTGGCCTAGTTCCCAAAAGCTGGCATGAGAATTAACATGAGGAAGGGCCAGTGCCCGAAGCAGAGCATCAGCACAGTGGTAGCCAGGGAGGCTCCTGGGGCCACGGCTGGCGTCAGACCAGGAGGAATGCCAACCTACTTCCAAAGCATCCTCTGCCCCCTGTCCAGAGTGACCCGTGGCCAAATTCTTCAATTGTGGTTACAAACTGGTTACTAGCTTTGACGTCCCGTAAAGAACAGGACATGACTGTCAGTTTCAGAGTAAGATCCTCTATGCTTAACACAGTATCTGGAACATAGGAGGTGTTCAATTTATATTTGTTGTAGGAATGGAATATCTACTGAATGGCCACTCATTACCGTATTTCACAAACAAAAGATCACACAAATGCAAAGAAACTAGTCAATTGCATGGCAAAACTTTCAGAAGAAAAAGCATCCTTGAGAATAACATTATTTTTTAAGCTACAGCCTATAGTTAATAATTTCTAGTTCAAGTTGACTACAGCAAATAAGTAGTCTCTACAGAGAAATTTTTGCAATAGCCCTATTGAAGCAACAGTTAAAAAGTCAAGTGATGAGCTCTCTCTCTCCCCCTGTCTCCCTCTCTTCTTCCCTCTCTCGCTCGCTCTCTCTCTCTTTCTTCAAAGGCACACTGCAGAGGAGGTGAATTTACTAACCTAATATCCATTCAACAAATGTTCAGTGAACATTTACCATATTTTGCAAAGTTGAGACAGACGTTGGCTATGCCCTCAACAGCTCCAGCTATTTGTAAAAAGTGCTCTAATTAGAGGTAAATACAAAGTGTAAGTTTTTACGTGAACTAAGCACACACTAAATATCAACGCTTTTCAACTCAGAACAAAGCTGAAAAGGCAATGCTTATTAATGAGCCATATAATTTTATCATGAGGAGAAAATTCCATAATTCTGGAGAAAGTCAGATAATCTAAGGTCCTAGTCCGATTTTGTCTTAACCAAATGGTGACTTTGTACAAGTTGTTTAATCTTTAGGAATCTCAATTACTCATCTTTAAAAATCAAAGTTAGACAAGATCTTTTAAGAGTTTTCCCTCGAAAATGATAAGATTCTATAAGCCTGGGCTTCCCTGGTGGTGCAGTGGTTGAGAATCTGCCTGCCAATGCAGGGGACACGGGTTCAAGCCCTGGTCTGGGAAGATCCCACATGCCGCGGAGCAACTGGGCCCGTGAGCCACAACTACTGAGCCTGCGCGTCTGGAGCCTGTGCTCCGCAACAAGAGAGGCCGCGATAGTGAGAGGCCCGCGCACCGCGATGAGGAGTGGCCCCCGCTTGCCACAACTAGAGAAAGCCCTCGCACAGAAACGAAGACCCAACACAACCAAAAAATAAAAAGAAATAAATTTTTAAAAAATTTTAAAAAAAGATTCTATAAGCCTTTCAGGACACTTAGATTTCAATCACTGAGTGTTACCTAGGGAATCTAAAAAATGCAGATTTTTATGGGTAATGTTAAACAGACAGAGTGATATTTTTAATATAACTGGCCATCTTCCAAATACTTATACTTGATGGAGTTTTATGTGACCACTGCTATCATATTAAACTCAAAAGTATGTCCAAGACTCAATGGTGTCATGAAACTGTCTTTTTAAAAGTACAAAGTATCAAAAGAAAAAAATAAACAAGGCTTTAAAATACATCAGAACTACCACTCCTTCTTTGTCTGATTATTGTGGTGGTGAGCTATTATTTTGAAAAGGTGCCGCTTTATCACAAAGGTGAGACATGTATTTCATAGAAAACAGACATTATAAAACCAAATAGAAAATGTTAAAGAGTGTTATTTGTAAATGGGCAGAAGACCTAAATAGACACTTCTCCAAAGGAGACAAACAGATGGCCAGTTGGCAAATGAAAAGATGCTCATCATCACTATTATTAGAGAAATACAAATCAAAACTAAAATGAGGTACCACCACACACCAGTCAGAATGGCCATCATCAGAAAGTTTACAAATAAATAAATGCTGGAGAAGTGTGGAGAAAAAGGAACCCTCCTACACTGTTGGTGGGAATGAATTGGTACAGCCACTATGGAAAACAGTATGGAGGTTCCTCAAAAAACTAAAATCAGAGCTACCATATGATCCAGCAATCCCACTCTTGGGCATATATCTGGACAAAACTATAATTTGAAAAGATACACGCATCCCTATATTCATAGCAGCACTATTTACAATAGCCAAGGCATGGAAACAACCTAAATGTCCAACAACAGACGAATGGATAAAGAAGATGTGGGAGGGGGGGTGTCTGTGTATATATATATATATATATATATAATGGAATACAACTCAGCCATAAAAAAGAATGAAATAATGCCATTTGCAGCAACATGGATGGACCTAGAGATTATCATACTAAGTGAAGTAAGTCAGAGAAAGACAAAAACCATACGATATCACTTATATGTGGAATCTAAACTATGACACAAACGAACTTATGTACGAAAGCAAAACTGACTTACAGATATAGAAAACAGACCTGTGGTTGCCAAGGGGCGGAGGGGAGGGATGGATTGGGAGTCTGGGATTACCAGATGCAAACTATTATATACAGAATGGATAAACAACAAGGTCCTACTATATAGCACAGGAAACTAAATTAAATATCCTATAATTAACAATAATGGAAAAGAATATGAAAAAGAATAAAAAAAGAGTGCTATTTGTATACACATGTTTCCAGTCTGATTTAACTATGCTTTATATTAGTTCATTAAATTCATTAATTATGCATAGGTGTCTACCTAGCATAATTATGAAAACAGAAAAGTATCATAACATTAGAACATGAAATGATCTCAGAATATTTGACACTTACTGTATGAGACCCATGAACTTGGCAATGCTTTCACAACTAAATGTTTTCATGCCTTTTGACTTGTAAACACAAAAGCCATGCACTCTTTAGGGATTTTTCACAACTTCACTGAATAAGATGAAGTCAAGAGATATGAAATTTCCACCAAATCTTTTTATATGGCCTGTATCACGTTTCTTACAAATTTGACTGTAGTGCTACTAATTGTAGAACAGAGATATTAAAGGGATATAATTAGCATGAATACATCTAGAAATAAGAAAATAATTCCTAGTTTCTCATCATCATTATTCAGTACAACCTAAATGTTTTTGGTAGAAAACTGGATATTAAAATAATTAATAATCAAAATGATCTTTCCTTTTGATGAAATGTATAAGCAAGCTTCAATTCGCTAAGTGGCCATGAATGATTTTTTTGATAAGTTATTTTGAAACCTAGAAAGATAAGATTGTAAGCGATGGGAAGGCTCCCAGGCCCCCGGTATATTTAACCCATAGACCAGCTGATTGATTGCGCTCAAGTGCTCAAGGACTAGCTTTGTGTTCCGGTCAAGGAAGAGTTGAGATGAGGTGAGACAGACAGTCCTCCTTTTATACAAGACTGTTCCAGATACAATTTTGAGATAGCTAAGGGCTCTCTTTGATGTTTTGCTTCCTCTCCTCTTCACCCTCTTCCACCTCTTAATTTTGCTTTTGCAGTGGCCCTCAGGGTCCGAAGTTCTCCAAAGTCTGATCTCCTACCAGTGCTGGCCTCATGGGTGTGTGACTTGGGTACTGTATGGGGCCCTGCACCCAGATGGGCCCTATATCCAGATTGGCCCTACACATGGCTCAATGTTCTGTTGCATATTAACTGTTCTTAATAACTGTTGAACAAGGGCCCACACTTTTATTTGTACTAAGCCAAAATAAAAAATTACATAGCTAGTCTTGTCTCCTATCCATAATGATCCAGTTGATCATTAGCAACTATGCAAAAGAATAATCTTGAAGGAATATGCACTAATGTATGAAAAGCAAGTTACCCCTCAATTTTCTCAGAGGTTGGAGTTCCTCATATATCTACTTATCACCTTGGCTTATCACTTCACTGCTCAAGAACTCTGTTACTTCATCTTCAAAATAAGAACATCAAGTTATAAACAATAAGTCACTTCCAATCTAAACAACCACACCAGTTCTATAAAACTGGGACCTGGGCTTTTAAGAATAAGGTGTTTTCAACTCAGGCAGAGTAAAAGATTACATGAAAATAATTTAGACCATTAAATGGTCTGCTAGCCTGGTCAATTTACTTAATTACATCTGTGTGTTTTGTGCAAATTTCATCTATTCATTCATTTATTCATCAAACATATACTTACACATCATATCTATCACCCAGTTTATAAATTCCTTGTTAATTATCATGTCACTCCAGTAGACTACAGCCCCACAAGGAGAGAAACCCCATATATCATATTCACATCTGTAGTCAGAGGACTTGGGCACAGCAGATGCTCAAAAAATATTTGTTAAATGCAGGCATGCACAATTGGATGAACTGAGTACCTACTACATGTCAAGTTTTGTGCTCAGTACTGGATATCCGAAGTTGACTAAGACAAGACCCCTACCCTCAAGGTTCGAATATTCTAATGGGACACAGAGAGAAAGAAACAAACCATGACAGACTGATGTAATCAATACTTTAACAGAAGCATACTGAAAGTAGAGGACAAAGAAGGAGTCATTTCACTTTGGCTGGTGGCATTGGGAGAGTGGAGACAATGTGTTATCTGAGTCTTAAAGCCTGAGTCAAGTCTAGGTAAATAAAAAGAGAAAGGGGAGAGAGAGACAAAGAGAGAGAGAACATGCAAACACATGGAAGTGAGATGGAAATTAGCTTCAGGAAAACCAGAAGTGGTTCAGGGTGGTGGAAACAACATCATTTACAGAGGGTGACCAGAAACAAAGATAGGAAGTTAAAAGGAGCCACATAGGAAGATCCATTTAGAATAATGAATTTATCTTAAAGGTTATGATGAGTCATTGTAGGCTTTGAAACAGGGGGAAAGACCCAACTGGAGTTGTATTTTGAACAATCTCTTTCATTATATCAGGGGTACTGTTTAGTTTAGCTCCCGGGTTTCTGGGTAAGAATTCTACATTTTTCTCTTCAATATTAGAGCAATGAATGCTCATTTCAACCACAAATGGATAAAAATCTGTGAGAACTCTCAGAAAAGTAAAGGAGCTGAAAAATGTGACCATGAGTATGTAATTAGTGTAATTCTTGGCAACATGAACACTATGGCCCATAAAATCATAAGAGCGTCAGCAACAATAACAAAAAAACCCACAAGATAAGCCCTGGAAATTTCAAAATTCTTCCCAAATCAGTAAACAAGTCAACAGTATAATAAAGAATAAATAGATAAAAGGGATTCAAAATGCCATGAGAACAATGTTGGTGACATGTGAGGAGAAAGGAAGCAAAAGAATGGAGAACAGCTGTATAATTCAAGGTAAATAATTTTTTTAAAACATGGGTGGGGACCAGTGTTTACTAAACATGAAAGATTAATATCAGCAGAGGAAGGAATTGTTTGTTTTTAATCCAAGAGGTCATTGTGAACAATGAGGAAACAAAAAGAACATAGGTTACCATAGAAACCATTTAAAAAAATACTAAAGCAAACTTCACTACATCCAAGGAATTTAAAATCTTACGTAAACCATTTCACCTTGCCTCTGTTTGAGGCAGTGTCAATTCCTCCTTCTCCCATTTTCATTCATTTATTTGAGTAAAACAAACAGAAAATTATGATTTGCCTATCCTCAGAATTATGGCAAAGCGGCATATTTTCTTACACGATAACGTCTAGCTAAATGAGTACATGATTAACTGAATCCTATGACTGATAATTGCTTAATTACAAAATGTCATGCAAAGATCAGGAACTATGTATTTAGGTGTGAATACCACATAAAAAATGTGTCAATATTCTCATTAGCTCCAATTAGAAGGAAAATATAAGAGAAAAATAATAACCTGGGGTGTGAATTGTTTCTATAAGGCTTTTAAGATATATCAGGAATATATCACATGACATTTAAAGTCTAGCACTTTTTCCCTTTATCGGTATCTATTACCTAAATTATACATTCATGAAACTCTAAAGTTCACGGGTACCTGTGTGGCCTTCATTTTCTTACAGAGGCCAACCCACGGCCCCAGGTCTGACTCAACACAGGCGGAATTAAATAGTTACCAGCACAATGACTGAAAGAGTTCTCCCAAATGCAAACGTAGTTTACCCAAATTCAGTTACAGCATTTTGGGGAATGGTACCTACCACCCCAGTCTCAATGGAGGGGCAATCCCAAAGTCGTCACAAGGATTCAGATAATCCAAACACCTTGAATGTCATACTTTCATTATGTCCTAGAGGATCTAACTCGACAATGACCAAAGCAGTGAAAAGAGATGACACCGACTCCATAAAGACTTTCTCCAAAACAGGAGAGGAATGCTCTTAGTTTTGTTATGTGGAACGAGTCTAGAAAGATAAAGTCAAGGGGTGCAAAAGGAGATTTATGAGGGAAGGAGGTGCACTGAGATGCAAGAGTCACACACAGGTGTCTAAAATGGCATCAGTGGACGCACCATTCTCACGAGGACAATCCTTCAGTTCATAGCAGGGCCCCCAACTCCACAAGGATGGAGAACTGATTAGGGCCTGAGTGAGAGCTATTTTATCCTTAGGAGGCATTATTGATTGGGCTCAACATCAATACAGAATTTTATTTATATAATTAATTCTTAAGGAATTGCGCTTATCCAATTAACTTCCAAGAACCTTGCAACTCTTTACAGGCAACGCACAGGACCATTCTTTTATTTTTCCAGAAATGATTTTGAAACTATATGCATCAACTCAGGCCTGATATTTATATATGAAAAACACATAATCTTTTTATGTGCTATAAACATTGAAACCTGCACATGTAAAGAACATTAATGGCATCAACACAATTGATCGCTCCGTCCTTGAACTTTCTCCTTTGGTTGCCAGGGAAGCCTTCTGTCTTCTTTTTTCTGACCACATAGGCTGCAGCTCTCAGTCTCATATGTGGGGCTCTCCTCATCCTCCCGCCCCTGATGTTGGATGTTCTAGTTCTCAAACCTCTTTTCTATCTATTCTTATTCCCTAGGTGGTGTCAGCCCATCCCACAGCTTTAAATACTCTCTGTGTGCTTATGATTTCCAAATGTTTTTTTCCAGCTGTGTCTTCTCCCTTGATCTCTACAGTCACAGACATTCAATTACTATCTTGGATGTCCACCAGGCATCTGAAGTGTAACATGTCCCCCCAGAGCTCTTGATTTTCCTTCTCAACCTTATTCCCAACAGTCTTACATATTTCCTCATTTCCAAATGAAAAATGCAGGGGCCAACTTTCACTCCCCTCTCTCACACACCACAGCCAATCCATCAGCAAAATCTTTTGGCTTTACTTTCGAAATATATCTAGATTTTTACCACTTCTGTCTCTATCCACTGTTTAATATCTAGTCGAAGTCACTCTTATCTCTCTTCTGAGTTATCAAAGTTGACCCTCCTAGTCTCCCTGCTTCCACCACTGAAAATCAGTCTGATATTAAGTATTTATATTATATTCACTCAACAAGACTTATGAATTGTCCATATTATGAAATGCACTGTGCTAGTCAATGTATAGGGCACTGACATGCATTTGACCCAATTTCTACCTTCAAGGTAGTTGACATAATTTTAGCATTTGTAAACTTTTGTGAATTTTGATTTAGCAGTTTTCTTTTTCTATTTGAGAGCCAATATTTTTACAGGCCTTTAAAAATCCTGAAGGCTTCAAGCACTTTCTCCATAATGCATAGTGGATAAAAGGCTCTGCAAAAGGAAAGGCTTGGAGGATAGGGCATTATACAAATGTAAATGATTTAATACATTTAATAGTAATAAGAACGTGTAATATATCTTTAGGAAGGAAAAATGTGTTTAAAGCATGACAGTTACAAAAACAACACACACATCTGAGGGGTCAATACGGTCACCCATTCAGACTGGACAGGTGTCCTTAAAATGATTTTATGGTCAAAACCCAATTTTGATTAAAATTCAGATAAAGATTTTTTTTAAAGAAAGCAAATAAAGTAGGAGCCAATTTAACTGGTTTCTTCCTTTGTTTTAACGTATGTTTTGACTAATCTCATCTTCGATTCCTTAATTTAGGGATCATGATTTATCTACTTGTTCATCAAATATTTATTGAACTATGATGTTCCAAAATATCATTGTTTTGTGTTCAGTTTTGTGTTATATTTAAATTTGAGATGCTGTCATATAATGTCTATTATAGGAAGAAAGAGATTAAACCAAAAGGAGAATTTCAGCCTAAATATGATAAATGGATTTTTGACACTACTTTGTAGTTTAATAAGAAGATTCATTAAGTCAAAGCAACAAAACTTAATCTTTAAAGCACTATCAAAAATCAGAATCTTCACAAGATGGCAAATTTTTCCTACCAATGCTTATTTGATGTTAAGCTAAAAGAAAATTAAGTCTTCATTAGTTATAGTTGTTTATTCTACTTTTCAGTAAGCTTTTTTGTTAGTCTGAGGGTTTTTTTTTTTTTTTGCAGTAAAATGGATTTATAGGAAATACTATATTTAACCAAAAAAGTTCAATGTTGATCATAAAAACAATTTTAGGGGAAGGCCATGATTATTTTTTTTTGAACAGTTAGCGAATTTCATAGATATATCTCCAAGAGTAAATGTTTACTCCTTTCCTCATTTGTTTCTCTTTGATTTTATTCACAAGGTTTAAAAATCAAAGTTTAACCTTGCAGTCAACAATCCTTCTTTTTTATTAAATTGATCTCTATGTGACACACTAGCCTGCCCATTTGAGTCTTCTCTGGCATTTACCACCTGCTCTGTAAGGTCGCATGGATGCCACGCTGCTTTGAAATAATCAACACTGATACTTTAATCTAAAAATCCTGGTAGATGATCTTCAAATGAAAAAAATGTAATTGATAGAAGTCAGTTAACAAACCCTCTTTGAGCAAACGTTATGTAGAAGCACTATGAAAAATGACAAAAGCCTTAACCTCTTGTCACTATCTTAAATCTGAACAGTTCAACATTTATTTTTTTAGATGTGATTTTAAACTAAAAAGACTCCACAAGCCACCTGTTAAATAGATTCCCTTAGTAAGCCTTTAAAAGCAGAAAATGTATATACTAATCATGTGCATTTAAAATTTAAAGCCCTGTATTATGCCAGTGTCTAATATTTGCTTTTATTTAAATATTTAAATATTAAATTGCTTATATTTAAATGGATGAAAGTTACAGAAACATTCATTCTTCTTAAGAGCAAACAAAACTCTGCATTGCAGTCTGTCTGCTCATCCATAATTCAGGATCCCAGCCTAAAACATTATGCCCAAACAAGTACAAATATTGGCAAAGGTGAAATACTGAACTGCTACAGTAGCAGCTAAATTATGTAGCAATCTATGTGTGTGCCTTAATTTCGTAGCACTGGAAATAAAAACTAAAAGTAGAAAAGCAGTCAACAATTATGGTTGTAAACTAAATAACCAAGAGAGGAAAGTCAAGTTGCCATTATTCAATGTTACATGCTTTTTATTAGTTATGCATGGAGCTGATATGACAATAAAACCCAAGGGGGTGGGTAACGTTAGTTATGTGGATTATCTATCCAGGCAAAGAAAAGATGATTCTAGAAGAATGTTATTATAGATTTGAACTTTGAAAATAGCAACTCTGGTTCTATTTAAGTTAATAAAAATTTCCTGTTCCTCAAATAAATTCCCTCACTTGTCTCATTTATCTGGGTAATAATGCCAGCCCTCCGTTTACTAGGACCTTGGTCCCTGGTTTGGAGGTTCTAGCAGGCAAGAAAAGTTACTCAATACCCTTGGCAGAAGACAGGTCTCCTCTGGCCGGCTGACTCTTGTTTGGGTTCAAAGCCTCAGTAGGATGCACAGTGAGAGCTGAGATGAAGAGGAGGCCTTGCCAGCTGAATTGGCAAAATTAACCCAGCAGCTCAATATGTTAACAGACAAATCCGCAGATCACCTTTCCTTCCAGCCCTGTCATTTGGCTCTCACTGTTGCAGGCTAGATGTGCTGCATCTTGTACAGACCTTACATTTTGTTGTCACCAATTACCTATTTTATGACATAATTGATGCTAAAAGTTAATGATAAGTATCTAGGGCTCAGGAATTTTCTCTCCTTCTGAATTGTAAGGTTTATTGTTCTAAATTTGTCAAGTACCCTTAGGACATGTTATAACTCTTTCTTATACTAGAAAGGAAAAAAATTATACAGTAAGTATAGTCCCTTCATTATGTAATAAAGTTACCTGCTTTATACAATACAGAATATATAAAAACGGTTAACATTCCTCCCCAAATCTGCATGACTAGCCCAATTTGAACAAACTGTCAGGCCTGTGCCTTCTCATCCAATTTTCTTCCATGACAATCAGAACAGCTGACCACATGACAGTATTTATAGCTTTTAAAGCACCTTTTGTCTATTATGTCACTGAGCTTGACAACAATCTTGAGAGGGCTGAGCAGGGTGAAAACAGTCCACATTTTGCAAGTGGGGTCCCTAAACACATAGATGCTAATTAGGACATTTACCGTCACAGGCCTAGGGTGCGGGGAGGGTGGGACTCCAGGGCTTTCCCCCACTCCACCCACCTCTCAAGCAAAACCATCTGTACATCCATGAAAACAAACAAATGAACAAAGCACTGAGCCATCAGTACCCTTCTCTCTCCTCTCACCCCTAACCATCACCTTAATAAAAAAATTTTTATTGATGAATAGTTGCTATGCAATATTATATAAGTTATTACAGGTATATAATACAATGATTCACAGTTTTTAAAGGTTATACTCCATCTATAGTTATCATAAAATATTGGCTATGTTCCCTGTGTTGTACAATATATCCTTGTAGCTTATTTATTTTATACATAGTAGTTTGTACCACTTACTCCCCTACCCCTATATTCCCCTCCCCACTTCCCTCTCTCCACTGGTAACCCCTAATTTGTTCTCGATATCTGTGAGTCTGATTCTTTTTTGTTATATTCACTAGTTTGTTGTATTTTTTAGAGTCCACATATAAGCAATATCCTACAGTATTTGTCTTTCTCTCTCTGACTTATTTCACTTAGCATAATGTCCTCCAAGTCCATCCATGCTGCTACACTACAAAAAAATAAAATAAAATAAAACAAAACACTGAGGCATCAGTACCCTTCCCTCTCCTCTCACCTCTAACCATTACTTTAATAAAAGAATTTTCATTCAAACCAAAATAAGTATAAAGAGTAGAGTGCTGGTAGGACCATAATCTGATTCTGAATTAAGTGTTTCAAACTTACTTTCTACACCTTTCCTTTGTTGTCAATATGTATCTTATCCACAGAATTTTCACATTTAATCACTCAAAGGAAAATCTGCTTCATTACCTAAGTATCTTCCCACACTTTTGCAAAGGACCCTAAGTTTCCATCCCATCATTTTGAAGCTGAGGTTATTGGGGCACAAAATGGTTCAGTCATTTGTACCCAGGCAAATGGCAAAGACGGGCAAGACAGAGTAAAGAACTCCAAGTTCAGTGTTCCATCCACCCAAGTAAAGATGTACAACTTAAATTGGAGATCCTTGGCAATGGGGAGACCCAGTCAAAGGTTTTTCAGCCTATGGAGGAGATTTATGCCCACATATTCAGCAAGGATCTGGTCTTTTATCCAGCCAGGTTCTTTCCAGCATGACGAGTGCGATTTTTCAACAATCAATGGGAAACAAACGCCGCTTGCACTGAAGCATCACAAATCAGCCCAGGCAGATGAACATGGGTGGGGGTCACGTGACTGCAGGAGCTTCAGTCAAATTGGTGGTCTCCGGTCAGACAAAGATAAACACCCATTCCCACTGACAGCCTGATTTTCTATAAATGGGAGCATGTTCCGGGTCATGAACAGCCAAAGGTAAGAGTTTGGTCTGTATTTGAAAACTGCTTAAATGGAAATGACTGCTCGTGTGCATATTAAATGCATGATAAGCCAGGAAAGTGGGGCTGTGACAGATTAATATGATGGCTGCGGTGCAAAGTCACATGCTCAAAAGCCAAGCTACAGTATTATGTTCAAGCTCTCTTGACAAAGCCTAGAGCAAAACACTGCTAAGTATGGACAGTTTTATATCCTGAAAATAGCCATTTGAAGCCTGAGAGAAGTAACATGACGACTGTGACAAAAGAAGCAATATTTTCATAGAGGTGTAGATGATGATTTTTTTTTTCTGGTTCAAGGAATACACATATTAAAGAATTTTAAAATTCACACTTAGGAATTCATCTATGAGCTGCCATAACATTTCACTGTGAACTCTCTTGTGTAAAACCATTTGGTGCTGGAGAAAGGACACAGTTGAAGGACGGGGTTCCAGGCCACACACACAGGGCCACTAGCCATTAATCTCGTCAGGTCGTGACACCCCTCTGGGCCTTTCTGCCTCTTTTTGCTTAAAGACTTTCTAGATGTCCAAGAGCTTTCTCGCTGGGATAAGTAAACCACTGGTTTACTTATTTGACTGTAGCATATAGTTATTTGTCCACCACTGTCATGATATCCTTATCAGGGCCTTGTCATGGTGCTGTATCGTCATCGTTTATTGAAAGACAGTTTGCCGATGACTCAGTTCTCAGCCAGACACTGAACTGAATAGCCATTAAGGTCACACTAATGCAGACACAAAACCAAAAAAGGAGCTTCGTCTTTTTTCTACTTGAAGAAGACAGCATCTTAAAATAGCATGGACTAGTTTGAAAACACTAGGATAAAAGCCATCATGGTGCTATTCCTTGCTGCAGCTTCATAAAACTGAATAAAAATTCAAGCAAACCGAAGAGAATCTGAGGTAAGTCGGCATTTAAAATTTAAAGCACACGAGAAAACAAAACAAAAAACCCCTGCTGTTTCTGTCCCTTACCTTGCAGCCTTTGCATCACGTTGGCGATGTCCCGAGAAGCCCGCGAGGCTGTCCTGGAGGCTGCCATGGTCCCACCTTGGCATGGAACCACCACTGGAGACTCCTGGCCTGACGCAGTGCAGCCCTAGGCCCCTCCAGAAAACATACTTGAACTTCTTCAGTTCTATCGAGTCATGGACGAATCCCAGGCACTCACAGCAGTCAGCGAAGAGATCTCCCAGAAATCCAACCACTTCTTTTTTCTTCTTTTGCTTTAAGACTGTCCTCTTAGATGAACTCAGGAACCTGAAAACCAAACAGAAAAGGTTCAATATTTTTAAAACATCTATATAGGTCACCCGAGTGCAAAAAGTAGAGCTATCTTTATTCAATTTGAAGAGATGATTCATCTCTTATTTCTGAAGTGAAATAACCAATGTAAAAATACTTATAAACTATAAAGTAGTAGGCAAATATGAGGAATTCTCATGGTACTTGATAAACACATAATCAAAACATACAGAGTAAAATTGGTTGCTAAAAGGAGAAATGTTCACTTTTTTCCACGTTTTCTTTTTAAACTAGACCTTTTTCTTTGATCTATGAAAGTGAAAGTACCTGTATTCAAAATGCCGGTTCTATTTAATATTCACAGGTTCTCTTATCTGGGCTATTTTAGCCTGCTTTGCACACCTATTTTGCTCTGTTGTGTTTGTACACTTTTCAGGAATGAGATCAGATCTTAGCTCCTAAAATTTGATGAATTGAAACAGGATAAATATAAAACTGTTTCATTCTAGAAATCCAAATTTCAAATCTTGTCATTTTAGAAGACAAACGGGTTTGATCTAGCTTTTCCCTCCCCATGGAAAGATTCTAAAGTAAGTTGGAAGGCTGGGGTGGGATGGGGGGCTAACAGAGAGGACATTTTCCTTCTAACCCCTTTCCTTCCTGTATTCTCTGCTTTGGTCAAGTTTAATTCATCATGCTGGACTGGGGGAGGTAAAAAAGAGATGAGAGTTGTTGATGAAATCTTGACATGGAGACATGTACTTTGAACACGAATTTCCTAATCCTAGGGTTAGCCAAAGAGGAAAGAAGAGAAAGAAGAGGAGGGTGAAAAATGTACCCAGAGAAAGAAATTTAACCAAGACACCAAACCAAGGGGGCTTATGTGAGCATGGTACTTTTACAATTCATACTCATCTCTGGGCTATGATGATGAAGGTGAAGAAAAGAAACAGGGCGGGGGCAAGGGAGGATGGCAAAAGCAAGACTGTAAAGAAAACACAGTGCATCTATGTGTGTGGTCCACCTTCATCTATGGGATGGTCCACCTTCGGCAAGGAAATAAGAGGCGTCTATGAGGGCTATCAAACATTATAACGTGAATGTGTGGTCATAAAACTTGTATTATTTGTGAAGAATTGGTTAAGTAATACAGTGTAATTACAGATTACAACTGACTTTTAAAATGGCATTAACACTAGTATATACTGGTATCTAGTTAGATTCTACGAATAAGCTGATAACATCTTTTTAGACCACTACCTCAAAAAGGATGTAAAACATTGCACACTGCTGCTGCCCTGCACATTTCTGGGGCCAGAAAGGGTGCACTGGCCACTTAGCAAGTTAGGGGTCAGTGGTGCAGTGAATAGCACTGACTGGTAAGAAGGCAAAGACAGGCTTCTCCTGGCCGCTTGCAAAGATACAGGAAGTAGGACCCAGTACTTGGCAGCTTCTAGGCTAGAGAGGTACCTCTCAGTGGGTGGTTCCCCCAGGGATTCTCAGAGGAGAAATAATTACTAATGGCTGGCCCTCATGCCTCAAGGCCTGCAGCCCAGCCCGACTGGAGCCGTGCACCCATTAACAACCTTCATGTCCTGGGGAAAAACATTCCACCAGCCCACATACCAAAGCTACCTGAATTTGAAGACTGATAGACAGTGAGAAGTGCCTAAGGGATCTTACAAATGGCTCCCCTCAGCTGTTAGAAAGTTAGGTTCTCCAAATGCAAGAACACAGCTTTCTGAAATCTAGCTAGTAGCTACATATATACTAAGTAGGGATGAGGGAAGAAATTCATTTTAATTTAGCTACCCCATGCCAGGCCCTGCTCAGCACTGGAGTTCACAGATGATTAAGCCGTGGCCCCCACCATCAATCAAGAATTAGAGAATTAAAATCAGAGAATGGCCTATGAGCCATTACATTGCAGATCACCACCCTCCTACCTCTCCTAGTTCACATTCACGTTCACAACAGAGTAATCCTGCAATACTTCCCTCTCTCCCTCCCTCTCTTTCTCTCCCTCTTTCTTTTGATGCCGCATTAAACTCAGAATTCCTCTGCCTGTGTCCAACTTTAGCTGATATACCCAGTCTTACTTCCACAGTATAACTAACACATTCTGAGTGCCAGAGTTCAAGGCTGGGGCAACAGGATGAATATGACACACAGCTCACTGCTTGAGGAGCTTAGAACACAGTGGAAGATACAGTATAGAAAAGCTATTATAACAAAACCATGGGTACAAGCAAATATAGAAATGAAGGATACAAAGGATGGGCACTAAACCAATTTGGAAGTTCTGAGAGTGTCCTGGGAGGGAGCTAGCCCCTGACCTGAGCCGTGGTAAAGGGGTTAGAGGTAGTCAGGTGAAAAATACAAGATGCATTCCAGGCAGGATGGATAGCTTGAGGAAAGGCATGGACACAAGAAACAGCATGATTTGTAGGTAGAACTGCCAACAGTCAGTGAGGGACTCTACCAGGTGACATTCTGGGGCTGAGGCTGGCAAAGGAGGGGGCAGCCAGATGGCTGAGCCCTGTGGTGCTCTGCCCAGAAGCTGGTCCTGAGTCTCCAGGAGGCAACAGGAAACCTTGACGGATTTTGAAGCTGGACGTGACCACGTGTAATTGAGATTATTCTAGCTACATTTTTTTTTTTTAAAGCACATTGCTCTTTTTTCTTTTTTTTTTTTAATTTTATTTATTTATTTTTGGCTGTGTTGGGTCTCTGTTGCTGCGCGCGGGCTTTCTCTAGTTGCGGCGAGCAGGGGCTACTCTCCCTTGTGGTGCACGGGCTTCTCATTGCGGTGGCTTCTCTTGTTGCAGAGCACGGGCTCTAGGCACACAGGCTTCAGTAGTTGCGGCACACGGGCTCAGAAGCTGTGGCTCGCGAGCTCTAGAGCTCAGGCTCAGTAGTTGTGGCGCACGGGCTTAGTTGCTCCGCGGCATGTGGGATCTTCCCGGACCTGGGCTCAAACCCGTGTCCCCTGCATTGGCAGGCAGATTCTTAACCACTGCGCCTCCAGGGAAGCCCATTCTAGGTACATTTTTTTAAGGGTGTATTTGAGGTTGACAGCTCAAAGTTCCAGGAAGATCTGTTAGGAAGGTATCTCAGGGGCCCAGGTGGAAGATGATGAGAGACTGAAACAGGATGGTGAACGGAGGGTAAAATCCAAACAAATCTTGAGGAGGCAAAACGTGCAGGACTTGGTGACTGGGGGGAGACAGGGAGTGGGAGGTGAGGTAGTCAGGGGATGGTGAGTGACTCTCAGGGCTCTGACTTGAGATTCTGTGGGCCAAGGCGCCATAGGCTGAGCTCAGCAGTAGAGGAGCTATGCAGGTTACTATTTCCCCAAACTCTGCAGTTCATACCCTCACGTCCTTGCTGAACAGCATCTTAATTATCCCTCCCCACGCTCAGCTGAGCAAATCCAAAGGCTCGCTGGACCCAGCCCAGGACCCACCCTCTGCGCAAAGCCACCGCTCACACAGCAGCACACTTTCAGCAATTCCCTCCATTCCTCCAGCACCAACAAGCCACACTGTGCGAAGTAAGACCTGTCTTATAATCCTTACCAGTTAGTCTTATCTCCCTCTAACCAGACCGTGAACATTTTGCAGGCACAGAGATTATAACTCTTACTGTTTCGACATCCCACCCACTGATATTAACTAGATCCCCGAACACATCCTAGCCCCCAGTACCTATTTTTGTTTTCTTGAATCACTTTCACTCTCAATCCTTTGCCGGAGTGAGTCACATAAGTGTCTAATTTTACATTTAATTATCGTTTTCCTCTATTCATCACTAAACTATGAACGTGTAGTTTTCTTCAGGACCACCCTCAGAAAACTCCTTCCTCCCCACTGCAAAAGATATTGATGCAACATCCTTCCCTTTTTAGACATAAGGTTAAATATTTTGCTTTCACCATTCATGTACACACATATTTCCTATTTTGTGAAATTATGATATTCTTGCTTTTTACTGATACTTAAATTTAAAGGGCCATGTGATTTGATAAAAATTTCAAATTAATCAGACAAAGATAATAAAAGTAAATTTTTACAAGATATGTGTTCTGGATGTTAGAAGATATGAGTTTAGACTTAGCTTGGTTCTGACCAGCTGGATGATTTTGAGCTGCTTCTGCGTATGGAGGTCCTCAACAACCACCTGACATGGGATCGTGGTAACGGGAAATGCACAGACTCTGGACTAAAAAAGACATGGAGCTGAGTCTTAATTCTGCCTCTTCCTGTCTATGCGGGCATGACCTACAGAACTAGGACATGAAGGGAATGTCCAGCACCGTCAATGATCTCACTAGTCCCAGGCTAATTAAGAGTTTTTAATCAGGTGCAGGATATTGGGTGGGGAAGGGGGGAGGAAGAGAGGGGGAGGGATGGGAAGGGAGACTTAGGGAGACACTGATAGGTTGTGTGCCAATTAATAGTCCTTGCACCATCTTCTAATCATGTCCAGAGAAGGAACTAAGATTACAAAGCAGCTAATTATACCCACCACACCTAGCAGAGAGGTAAGATTCCTGTATTTATTATGCCATACAGCAAATGTATTGAGAAACCATGCGTAAAGGACACTGGTACTGAGTAAATAGCAGTGAACAAGACAGATAAGCCCCTCTTAGAGTTTATGTACCAGAGCGGGGGATCGTACAAACAATATGACAATAAAGTAGGTTGCGTATCGTAATGGAGAAATCCAGGGTACTGTGGGCGCAAAGAGAATACCCAAGCACTACCATCTGCTGCATTTATCATACGGGATGCAGAGGGAATTTAGAGTATCTGCTATCTGGGATTCTCCTATCTGAACAATGTACTCTTCTTAACACCAACACCTGTGAAAAGCACGGGAATGAATCATCACAACTTGACTTTTCCAGTCTCTAAGCAGAATGGACAACTGCCTGCTAAAGCAGTTTCCTATCTGTGCTATTAAAAAGGAATACAGTAGGAAAACACTAGAAGAAACACTGCTAAGCCACAAGGCTACATCTTCAAGCAATGCAATTGAGGTTTTTAATATTAGGAAACTGAAGCAGAAAGTTCCAGCCCCTGCAACAACCAGAGATGATATGGCTCATTTCTAGCTGAAAAAGATGAACTGAGACCATAAAACGTAAACCGATTCACAACCCTATGAAGTATTACTTCATTACATGTCTAAATATGTCCAATAGCACTCCTATTAAAATCCACTACTAAACAAAAATTTTAAAAGCTAATGAATACATTTCAACCCCCCTTCTATCTAAGTCCTTTGCTGGAGTGAGTCACATAAAGTGTCTAATTTTACATTTAATTATTGTTTTTCTCTATTCATCCTTTAGTAATGGTACTAATTAATGAATGCTAAGATGGCTAAACGGTGGGGAAGAAGACGGACATCCCGGCAGTTAATACAAAAATATTACTGATGCCTGTGTACGGGCTATCAGTGAATAGTGCTGGTAATTATTCACTCATGAATTTTACAGGGTAACAAATAAAAATTGGTCCTTTCCCTGGAAGAACAAGAATATGTAGAAGTAATCAAAAGATGAAGTACAGAGCTGATCAGCATGACAGATACTATGTCATGATTGAACATTTTTTTGTAAGCCTGGAGTATAAATCTTGCCCAAAGATACCTGCTACCTTCCTCCCGTGCTCTGCTAGAGTCTATACTGCACTTCGTGCCAAACATGAGTTCTCACTGGTTTAGACCACAAGGAAGGACACATTTAACACATTTCAGAGAAGGAGATACGCAGACTTCCTCAAAGGGGAGCCTTGGGTCCTGCACGCCTGTCTTCAGACCACAGGGTGTGACTGCTGTATCTAGCGCTGGTGCCGTCTGCCCTGGGGAGAAATTGCTACCAACCTTGCCCAGTCATGGGTTTCTTACATCCGGTTTCAGTGACACCTCCCTTCATCTCCAAGTAGCTGTGTGGGCTGCATAATTATCAGAGAGCAGGTCCTACTGTAGCACCCTCCCCACTTAGCACAAGCAATTCTTGAACATTTTTAAATGATAAACTACCTTTTCTCAATCCTTACTCCTTTGCACAGAAGAATCAAGTGGAAAGAAATTCTTACGTGGGGGACGAGGACAGAAATAAACCAGTTTGTGAAAAAATCATTAGTTAAGACAGATAAAAGTGAGGCTATAATGTAATAACTGAGCAAATATTTTCAAAGGCTAGCAATATTATTATCTGAGTCAGTCTGAAGATGTGCCTTTATCTTCAGCCTGAAATATATTAAGCTAGTGTTGATCTGGCACATTTTGTTCTAAACTTGCCACAAAGTAATAAACAGACTCAAAAGTGCAAGAAAAAAACAGATACGTTTTTTATTACACTGTTCTGGTGATGTCAGGAACTTTTTATCCATCCTATTAATCTTTTTCATCATGGAGAACAGCAAGCCTCTCAAAGAACAATCCTCATGACTCATGGTTAAATCAGCATTTTACGCAGATGTGGGTCATATTAATAATCTTTGCTTAATTGAAAATTATTATACTTTCTCATCCACAAGTCTGGCTCCTGAATACAAACGCTTTCTTTGGAAAAGTAGCTCTCAGATGAAGACAAAAATAGATACCCATTTGAACTCTCTTAATATTTACAGAAAATTTTCAGATGCATACAGGTTTTCTACCCCAAACTGAGAAGCTCAGAAATGAACATTCTGGGATGCTAAGACCGGTTTCACAGCTGGTGTCTTTTTCTCCCCAGGGTTGAACCTGACTCTATTTGTGGAAGAGGGCCTGAACTTGCAGCCTCCAAGCTCTGTTATCCCAGGCAGCCCGCTGAACCCCGTTTCCCAGCCGGCTTTCTTTCCTTGATGGCTAACAGCTGCTTTATTTTGCATATTTTCCTGCCCTTTGCCATACACCTGCCGCTCTGTGAACCACCATTTCACAGAACTCCCTCCGGCAGTGATGCAAAATCTGTCTGAAACGTGTCTTTCTGGAGAGGAGATGAAAGTTATCTTGCCCTCTAGCGTAGGGTCCGCCTGCCAGAAATCGCAGGGCGACAGCTGGAGTAGAGTCTGAAGCCCCGGCCTCCGCAGTTCTTCAAGCCCCGGGCCTTGCTACCCATTTCCCCTCCCCCAGCCCTTCCTAAAATAGTCGGCAGTGGAGGAAGGGAGGCTTTGGAATTTGTTCAACGCCCTACATCTCCCATCTGATAGTAGCAACAGTCTCGACCATCGCAATAAGAGGGTGGCTGCCTTTTTCTTCTGCATCACTGGACCCCAGAAGAAGTGCCACAGGCGGAAATGACAACTCAGAGAAGGGATATTAAAAGGGGTATCTACGCACGAGATGCAAGGAGGACGCTCCCCACCTCCGTCTCTCCTCATCCTTGAGTATCACACACGTACACACACCACCGCCACCATCACCATCCTCTCCCTCCCATTAAGCACGCACGACCCCGAGCACGCACGTACAAACTTGCTTACAATTTGTCTGCAATTTGTGCTGCTTGCACCCATATTCTCTCTCTCCTTCCTCTCTCCCTCTCTCCTTCCCTTTACCTTCTCTCTCTCTCGGGCTCGTTCTGGTTCCAGGTAGCGCAGCGAGCGCAGCGGCGGTGCCGGTGCGCGCTCTGGGCCGGCCGCGGTGGCGGGAGCCGGGGCGCGCGGCTGCAGGGCTGCGGGGCGCCGGGCGGCCCTGGTGACCGAGTGCAACACGCCGGGCCGGTTCCCCGCCGGCGGCGGATCCGCGGCCGCGCTCCCGGGCCCGCTCGCACGCTCTCTCACTCCTGCGCCCAGCTGCTCGGCGGCTCTGTCCTCCCTCTGCAAGCGGTCCTCCTTCCGGGTGCACCCTGGGGGTTCAGGCCTCCTCCCACTCCCCCGCCCCCGCACTAAAGCTCCCTTCGCCAAGGTCGGCTAGGCGGGCTCAGCCCCCAGGCAGGTTCCCGGCGCGCCCCGTGCGCCGCCACGCCCCTCCGCGCGCCCCGCGCCCGGCTCCAGGATGCGCTGGTCCCCGGCAGAGCCAGGGGCGGGGGCCCCCCGGGGCGGGGGGGCCCCAGCCTCTCTCACCGGCTTCCCTACCTCCCGGAGAAGCACGGCCTCCGGCGTCTCTCCGCAGCTGCAAAGCCTTTACGTGAACCTCCCTCTCCGGGAGCCTTTCCACGGGGTCCACCTCCCGGGGGTCGAGGAGGAAAGAAATGGCCGAGAGCGCTGGGAAGGAGATTCGCTGCCCCGGCTTGCTAACTTTGCCTGGGGTTTCCACTGCCCGGCTGACCTTTCTGAGCAGAACCTATCCTGAAAGGCTGGGGAGGTTCCCTGATGGTCCCGGGAAGGAAGTGGTGCGGTTCAATGAGGACATTCCTCTGGCTCCTTTTAAATCAACTTTCAAAAAGATCCTAACGGCTGACCTTTTGGCTGTCAAATCAGTAGCATATAATTTTAGGGAGACTGATCAGACTATAGATTTTTGTTCTTGTGGTTTATAAGGCTTAGATTTCCTGAGAAGACACCCGGCATCTGAATCGTATTTATTCTTGGTTATTCGTTAAGAGACGCTGGAGAACTACCTTGAGGTTCTTCCCTCACGCTCTCTGTGAGGCTTTCATCACAAGTCCTTCTCATGGTGTAGAGGAGAGTCTGGGGTTGCCTAGTAGCCTTCGGAAGAATTTATCTTGTTGTGGTTTTATGGTTTCCAAGCAAAGTAAAACATAGTCTCTCTTCACCAGCAACGAAGCCCAAGCCCAACAGGATTGTGGCAACTCAAATAATCGAAGCTATGTTGCAAGAATCTTAAAAATAATAATTACCTTCTCGAATTTTCTATCTGAAAATAGTTCTTCCTATTCTCTACATTTGCAGAATGGAAGGATGGGGCTTTAAAGTGGATGAAGTTTTTCTTTGCCTCCTGCCTTTCCCTCACTTGCTGCCAACACTCCACTGATTAGTTTTGCATTTTCTTCAAATTCTCTTCCTTTCGGATTCCATCAAAATAATATCTGACATGAATCTGGTAAACTCACCTGATGTGTTATCTTTCCTTGTGTTTACATATTTCAGAGACCACAGAATGAATCTCTAAGTACAGCACTGGTTGCACTAGGGAGTCGCGCCTGGAGAGGGGCTGTTTGGGATCACTCTCAACATATCCTGCCTCTGCCTCAGGGTGACACTCCCCGTGGATGCCCAGAGCTCCTTGTGGAGATAACCGGCCAGAGCCTGGTGGGGCCAGTGAGCTCCCTCTGCCTGGGTGGGACCAGACTGAGGTCCAAGCTGCAGGCCTGCCACTCAGGAGGAGAGGATGTGACTGGGTTCTTCCCCTCTGTCTGTGCTTTCATCCAACCAACCCAACCCACCAACTGAAACTCCCTCATCAGACTTAGCTGCTCTTCTCCCAGGCACAGACAGGCAGAAGCCTAGGGCTGTCTGGCTGGCATTGGTTGCCTGATGAACTGAATGTCCACTCTCAGCTCAGTTTTATCCTCCACAGAAGGACTAAACGCATCATCGACTTTTGGAAGAGGCTTGTCTTTATTTTTTTTTTTTCTTTCTCCATAAATCCCAGGGAAGTGTGTTGTAGCTTCATTTATTCAACAACTATTGTTTGAACGCCTACCATATACTGAATATTGTCCTAACCATTGGAGCCACAGTGGTAAGTAAAAGTGGACCTGGTTCCTGCCTTCACAGAGCTTCCAGTATGATCAGGAAGAGAGACATTCATCAAAGAGTCACACAAATTATTATAAAACCTCAGCCTCCAAGAGAAGGAAAAAAAAAAAAAATGAGAGGCTTCAGTGAAAGGAATTAATTTAGTTTAGAGATCAGGAAGACTTTGCTAAGGAAGTGACCTTTGAACTGTGATCTGCAGGAAAGACAGATAGGTTGGGGTCTGGAACAGCGCTCCAGACAGAGCGCACAGTGTGCAAAGGATCAATGGAGGAAACGTACATGGTGCATTCGAGGAAGTGAAGACCAGTGTGGCTGCAGAAGAGAAAGCAAGGGAGGGGACAGGAGCTACACGGGGAAATGGGCCCCTTGAGACCCAAAAATGAAGCGAAGGGCAGATTGTGCAGGTCTTAAAAACCAGCCCGGGGGCTTCCCTGGTGGCGCAGTGGTTGAGAGTCTGCCTGCCAGTGCGGAGGACACGGGTTCGAGCCCTGGTCTGGGAGGGTCCCACATGCCGCGGAGCGACTGGGCCCGTGGGCCACAGCTGCTGAGCCTGCGTGTCTGGAGCCTGTGCTCCGCAACAGGAGAGGCCGCGATAGTGAGAGGCCCGCGCACCGCGATGAAGAGTGGCCTCCACTTGCCGCAGCTGGAGAAAGCCCTCGCACAGAAACGAGGACCCAACACAGCCAAAAATAAATAAATAAAAATTAAAAAAAAAAAAAAAAACCAGCCCGAAGAGATGGGTCTTTACATAAAGCCTTTACAGTGTTCTCAGTAAGTGGTGCAATATGATCACTTTTATGTCTTAAAAATTTCCCTTTGGCTACAATGTGGAAAACAGATTAGAAGTAGGGCCAAAATGGGTAAAGGTGGACCAGTTAGGAAGTTGCTACAGTAATCTTTTAGAAAGATCATAGCCCTAATTATTAGAGTGATGGTGATGGGAAAAGTGCATGGATTTGAGGGATGTTTAATAGATAAAGTGTATGGGACATAAGGTCATGGGTGGCAGAAGGAAGTCAGAATAGTATAGTGGTTAAAGTCTTGGGTTTTGAAGCGAGAAAGGGCTACGCTTGAGTCTCAGCTCCATCATTAACTACCTGTGTGATTTTTAGCTAGCAATTTAACCTCTCACAAGTTCAGATTTCACAAACCTGTAATCAGCATGATAACAGCATATCTTACTCATAGGGCTGTTCTGGGGACTAAATGAGCTAATAATGGCAAGTACTTCATACTTCAGAGCCTGGCATGTGGTCAGGAAACACAATATAATTAGCATCATTATTATAGTTATAGTTATTATTACTATTATTCTCGATGTTTCTGAAGTTGGCACATAAAGGGACTACTGACTCTACTTTGCAACAGGCTGATTGGGCTAGAGCACCAGTTTCTGAGAGCAGCAAAATATAACCAGGGGGCCATCACAGGTTGAGAGACAGCAGTCTGGGGAGCAACCTGATTTTCTCCTCCACGGAGCCCAAGGTCTGTCCTCCTCATCTGTCTCCTCTTCATACCCTCTGAGTTTACACAGAATCCTATTCCTATACATCGTGGCATCTGGGCCCCCAATACCTCCTCCCTGAGTTAATAGGAAGTGGCAGAGAACAGCAAAAAATGCCAGTTGATTTTAGTTCAGCGTTATCCCAAGGGCCGCATCATTGTGTTCTATATATTTGTAAAATAAGTCACAGTGCCCATATGAAATCAGCAAATAATCCTTTATATGTCTATCCTTTCTCTTTTATGTAATTGTGTTAACACCATGGCAGAGATTTACCACATTTAAAAATATGTTGTCGATTTATCAAAAGCAGCAGCCCAGAGTCTTACAGAGGTGCATCTTTATGGGGATGAGCCCACGTGCAATTCAACAAGCAGGTCTCTTCTTCCACCTCTCTCCATTAGTCTTAAGTCCCTTCAAAACAAACTTCTATGCACAGGGCAGGGAAACTAAACAAAATGGCTCCTATGTTTCCAAGGTAAAGGGGCTTTGTATCGTCATGGTCTGGACGCAGTCAGTAATGGTCTGGTTGGGTTAGGCAGCCCCTTACTTGGTAATTGCCTCTGCTGGAGTTCTCACAGTCTGCTAACGAGAGAGGAAAGACAGACAGGGAAGGAGGGGCTTACCTCTCCTGGCCAGGAAAGCTCAGGAGGATTTGGGGTCCAAAGAACTAGGATTCAACCGAATCCTCCAAAATGCCCCTTTTGCAATTCTCAATAAGGACCATGACTTTCACATGAGAGGTTCAGCAAGACTCTGAATTCATCTTACATTATAAATTTGCAACCTGCGACAACACACCTTAGGTCTGATTTTTTGGCTCTGTCAACATTGTAGCTGCAAGGGTAAGAGCCCTAGAAGCTGGCTGGGTCTCTGACCATGCCTTGATCCAAGATGGTAAAGTTTCTGAACTTGTCATTTGCTTTTCTTTATGGTCATGTCAGAAGTAGCTGACACATCCCATAGTTCTTCTAGTTCTCTTTCCTACTGTAAGATTCCACAGCAATAGCCAAATTGGTCTCCTAAATTCTTGTCTTCAGTAGGCCCTTAATTTCAGGTGTTAATTTCTTCTCCACTACTTGCCATGTCTCTTTGGAATTCTATTTTGCATTGGAATCGTATCATCACTGTATGTGAACCCAGGCAGGTCAACTAACCAACTTGAGATTCTCATCTTTGAAGGTCTGGACCCAGACATGGCATGAAATATTGTGTCATCTAGGATTCATTAAAGAAAAATCAAAACAACTTGAGGATTTGAAACAGGGATTTAGGTGTTCAAAGTTTTTGATAAGGCTAGAGAGGTGACCGTTAGTATGGCTGCTTTTAGCTGTCATTGCACCTGCCATTGCAGGTGCAATTCAGAACTCAGCAACTCACTGCTGCCACCTAGAGGTCAAGATGCTGCAGCAAATGGCGAGCAGCATCGCAGCTGCCTCTGCACTGACTCCTGGTGGTGGAGCTTGGTGCCAGCCACTGTAGAACTACTGTCATTGCTGCTGGAGGGACAATTTCTCTATGTCCCATTTGCCTTCCAAATCTCATGTAAGAGCATTGGCAGAATGCACATTTCATCCACCCTACCCCGCCCCACCCCCAGGAAAGAGCCTAGGAAAGGTAATCCTCAGACTTCGAGCCCCTGAGATACAGGGAGAGAGAGCATAGCACGGATTGTTAGTGAAGACTGTTTGCCAATGAACGGTATACAGCACAAACACAGACTTGGGGAGAAAAGCAAGCATGTATTCAAATTAAAACTCATAGTAACTCCAGTTTAAAACATTAGGTCTTTTTAATCTGTTTTAACTCTCATATTGATATTATTTTAGAATTTTACATGTTAGGATTTTAAGACTATTTTTTAAAAGAACACACACACACAAAACTAGCATTGCCGATGAATTTTATGATGACATCATTGACTACCCAGTGTAGTCTTCTTGTCACTTTCTCCCTATGGTTCCTTCAGGAGCTGTTCTTAGACCACTATTGTCTCTCCCCTGCTTTAACCATCCACTCCCATGATCATGGTCTTGGTCTTGTCATTATCAAAAATAACAATTATTTGATACTGATCATCTCAGTCGTTAACACTCCACTCTTCACCTGCTCTTTTGTTTCCAGCCCACTTATTCTTTTGCTTCAATTCCAATAATCCCTCAGCTGACTAGAACCTTATAGCCATGGATAAGCCACTGCCAGCCTTTAGGATGCCTTTGTATTAGAGAGGGAGCCTTCCTCAAGATGCTTCAACTCCTTCTTTTGGAGACTATTATAATAGACCATTTCTGAAGAAGTAAAACTGTCACTGTTTGCAGATGACATGATGTAACCGAAAGTGGGGTCCGGCTGCCCGCCGCTCAAAAGCCAATAAAGAGGCAAGGTTGGTGGAGAGGAAAGTTTGCTTTATTCTGCATGCCGACAACGGTGGGGGGAGGGCAGACACCTGTCCAAAGGCCGACTCCCCCTGACTGACAATCAGTGGGCAAGAGCTTTTGTAGGTGGAGGGAGGGGGCTACGTACAGAAGCAGCACTATCAGCTCTGACCGTCATCTTGAAATTAATCATGAGGTGGTCTGATCAGCGTCATCTTGATTGTTTTAAGTACAGTTACTCTTCAGTTCCAGGGTCGGTTTGTTCCCATTTTTTTGAGGCCAGTTCTTGGAACTGTGACAGCTTATGTCATGGTTACAGTCTGGTCATCATGTAGTTAATTCCTTCCACCTGGCGGGGGTTTCAGTATCTATAACACAGCTCACAGGATGTGGCTCAGAATATTACCTATAGCCCTTGAGAAGGAACTAAAGGTCCTTGACTATGCTTAATGACTAAATTATTATTATTTGGTCTCCTTTGACTGTTTTCCTTTGTTTCTGTATTTTCTCATTTCTCTGATTAAACTTATTCTTTGGCTAAAGTTTTTCCACAGACAAAAGGCAGGCTGAGGACGTGGGGTAATAGACCCTAGGGCCCTGCTCCATTTCAATGATACTATATATAGAAAATCCTAAAGACACCACCAAAAAAACTGTTAGAACCCATCAATGAATTCAGTAAAGTTGCAGAAACAAAATTAATCTACAGAAATCTGTTGTTTTTCTATATGCTAACAATGAACTATTAGAAAGAGAAATTAAGAAAACAATCCCATTTGCAATTGCACCAAAAAGAATAAATACCTAGGAATAAATCTAACCAAGAAAATAAAAGACCTGTACTCAGAAAACTCTACGACATTGATAAAAGAAATTGAAGATGACAAAAACAGATGGAAAGATATACTGTGTTCATGGATTGGAAGACAATATTGTTAAAATAACCATACTACCCAAGGCAATCTACAGATTCAGTGCAACCCCTGTCAAAATACCAATGGCATTTTTCACAGAACTAGAACAAATAATCCTAAAATTTGTATGGAGCCAAAAAAGATCCAGAATAGCCAAAACAATCTTGAAAAAGAAGAACAAATCTGGAGATATCACACTCCCTGATTTCAAACTATACTACAAAGCTACAGTAACAAAAGAGGATGGTACTAGCACAAAAACAGACCCATAGGTCAATGGGACAGAATAGAGAGCTCAGAAATAAACCCACGCTTATATTGTCAATTAATCTATGACAAAAGAGACAAGGATACACAATTTGGAAAAAGACTCTTCAATAAATGGTTTGAGGAAAACTGGACAGCAACATGCCAAAGAATCAAACTGGACTACTTTTTCACACCATATACAAAAATAAACTCAAAATGGGTTAAAGACTTAAATGTAAGACCTGAAACCATAAAACTCCTAGAAGAAAACAAAAGCAGTAAGCTCTTTGACATTGGCCTTAGCAGTATTTGGAGGGATACATCTCCTCAGGCAAGAGAAACAAAAGCAAAAATAAAATGGGACTACATCAAACTAAAAAGCTTTTGCACATTGAAGGAAACTATCAACAAAACAAAAAGGTCGTCTACTGAATGGGAGAAGATACTTGCAGCATTATTTACAAGAGCCAAGATATGGAAGCAACCTAAGTGTCTGTGGATGGTTTAATGGATAAAGAAGATGTGGTATATATATACACAATTACTGGTCATAAAAAAGAATGAAATCCTGCTATTCACAACAACATGAATGGACCTAGAGGGTATTATGCTAAGTGAAATAAGTCAGACAAAGAAAGAAAAGTACTGTATGGTTTCACTTATATGTGGGATCTAAAAAACAAAACAAATGAACAAACATAACAAAACAGAACAGACTCATAGATACAGGGAACAAATAAGTAGTTGCCAGAGGAAAGAGAGTTTAGGGGATGAATGAAATAAGTGAGGGAGTTTAAGAGGTACAAACTTCCAGTTACAAAATAAATGAGTCACAGGGATGAAATGTATAGCATGGGGAATATAGTCAATTTTATTGTAATATTGTAGTGTGGGATATAGGGTAACTAGATATATCAAGGTGATCATTTTTAATGCATAGAAATATTGAGTCACTATGTTGTGTACCTGGAACTAACATAGTATTGTAGGTCAATTGTACTTCAATTTTAAAAATATGTAGACACTGGGAAGAAATGCATCGAAATGCATCAAAATTCTTATAATGGTTATATGTGGGGAGTAGGGATTATGGGTGATTGTTAATTTTTTTTACTTTATTTTTTATGTATTTCTAGTTATCTGAAATGAACATGTATTGCTTGAAAAATTAGAAAGAAAACAACAAATGTCATAAAAGGCCATTTATTTGGACAAAACAAGAGTTCCATCCACCAAATAATTATTGTAATAAATATACAAATCAAATTTCAAATATGAATGGCACCCACTTAGAAGGTGTACCCTTAGGTGTATATAGTTCATAGCCTACATCAGTCATATGTGGCAGCTCTGTGACTATTGATCCTACCATTTTTTCATTGTCCACCACCCCTGTTATACTTAGTCCTCTTAAAATGATTTAGATTTCATATTTACTTTAAAATTCACCTCCTTGCATTTATCCTTAATTACCTTTCCTCTCACTTTCTCCTACTCACTTGGCTAAACCACATACCTTGTTTAAATTCAACTCTGCCTACTTGGTGCATGCACTCACAGTGCTGAGCATGGGTGGAGAAAAATCCAATCATGCTAGCTGTTCTTTGCATTTATGATCACTAAATCAAACGCCCCTGAATACTCTGCATCTCTGATCAATACACTCTCCCACTTTCCTGCACAAATTTCATACATTTCCCTGGTTCCACAAACTTCCAACATCCTTCCCCCAACTAAATTTTCAACTGCCAACTTTTCTTCCGATTTCTTTTGCACGTCTTAAGCAATCAAGAAAATTTCCATAAGCTTCCACTAACATCTGCACTATTTGCATCAGTGCCTTATATAATATTCAAACTTGTCTGCTATTGCTACAAAAGAGCTCTTCAAGCTCCTAGCTAAGGCTAATTCCTCCACTTACATACTCAATCCATCCTTCCTGCCAACAATATTTTCCTCTCTCCCCAGAATCATTTATTTCTTTTCTCTTTACTAGTTTATGCCCAACAGTATGGGAACATTCTGCTATTTATCTCATACTAAAAAAAAAATAATTTCTCTTGATCACCATCTGAGCACTAAATACCACCCATTTCGTTCCTTATTTTCAAGCAAACTTCTTGAAAGTGTTGGCTGTACTCACTGTTGGCCATTTCTCTCCTCCCACTTGCTTCTAAACTCACAGCACCTACCTTATCTGGGTTACCAGTGACTTCTTTGCTAAATTAAATGGTGGTCTTTGTCCCTATCTTGACCTATTAGAACAACTTGACAAATTTTATTTTTTCTCTCCTCTTTAAAGTGCTTTCCTCACTTGCCTTCTGAACCCACCACACACAAACTTCCCTTGCTTTAACGCTTCTTCTGGCTACTCCTTCTTGGCTTCTTGGTATTCTTTTTTTTTTCTTCTTTTTTTGGGGGGGAGCTGTGCAGCTGTGGGATCTTAGTTCCCTGACCAGGGATCAAACCCGGGCCCTCGGCAGTGAAAGCCCGGAGTCCTAAACACTGGACCACCAGGGAATTCCCCTTCTTGGTCTTCTCTGCTACTTCCTTCTCACCTCCTCAATTTCTAGTCTTTGGAAGACCACAAGCTCCAAATTTGGAGCTTTTCTGTTTTCCAGCTGCACTAATTCCTAGGTAATGTTACTCGATTTCATAGTGTTAAATATTATGTATATACTATGAACTCCAGAATTGAAATCTTTAGCTCAAACCTCTCTCCTGAACTCCAGACTTGAATATCCAATTGTCTACTTAAGATTTCCACTAGTTCTAAAGTTTAAAACGTATCCCAAATAAAATATGTCCAAAACGAAATTTGCCATCTTTCCATCTTTCCTTTCAAACCTGCCCCTCTTTCTGCCTTCCTCACATTAGTTAATGATAACTCCATCCTTCTCAGTTAGTTGCTCAAGCTAAAGCCTTGGTGTCACACCTAATTCTTTTTCTCATTTCTCACCTTCTGTCAATTAACAAATTATGCCAATTCCTTCTTTAAAATATATGTATAGAATGTCCTTGTTCTTAGTAAATAAGGTCTGAAATATGTAATAGTACTAGAGCATGGCGTATCCAACATACTCTCAAATGGTTCAGAAAAAATAATATGATGAAAGATAAAGAAGAATATTCATAGGAAGTAAATGAGGTAAAATGTAAACAGTCGATGAGTCTGGTTCAAAAGTATATGGGAGTTCTATGTAATACTCTTGAAGTTTTCTCTAGGTTACAAAACATGTACCTAAAATCCACTATTCATCAGCTCCACTGCTACTACCTGGACCATCACCTCTTAACTTCAGGCTAATCTCAATATAACAGCCAGGTAAATCTTATCACAGCACGAATCAGGTACTTCCACGCCTTTGCTCAAAATCCCCCAGTGGCGTTCCATCTTACTTAGAATGAAGACTGAAGTGCCTTTATGATCTATAAGGCCCTGTGTGATTTGCCCCTAAGACCCTGTTAGTCCTTTAATCTCAACCACAACTCTTCCCTTCACTCCCTGCCCAGCAGCCACATGCACTTACTCCTTGATGCTCCTGAAGGGAACTAGGCAAGTTGCTGCCCCAGGGCCCTTTCAGGTAACATTCCTTCTGCTGAGAAATTCTACTCTGAAAATTATTCACAGGGCTTACTTCCTAACTTTTTTCAGGTCTTTTATCAAATATCACCTTCTAAGTCTTTCTTGGATGCCCTATATTAGATTTTTAAATCCCCTCCACTCTACTTCAAAATTTCTATCTTTCTTTCCACTTTTTATTTTTTTCCTCCAGCACTTAACACCAACATTGTGTATGTATTTACTTACTAATCTAGTTTATTTTCTATCTACCCCTAGAATGTAAGCTCCACAAAGGCAGATATTTTTGTCCGTTTGTTAACTCTTATATTCCTAGCATTTAAAACAGATGTATAGAATGTACTCAGTAAATATTTGTTGAATAAACTAATGAATAATTTATCAATCTCACTATACCTTATGAAACTGTATAAATCATCAATTATACTGTTACATTATTATCAAACCCACTAGAAAGTGGTTACCCAAATCTCCAGGATATCTGGATCCTCAGTGGGCCATTAACTCAGGATAATCCCATGCTTCATGATGTAAAGGGGTAGAAAATGATGTTTTTCTTTCTTCTCAACTCTTCATTCTATCTTTTCTTTTTGGTTCACAATTTTGCAACTACTCCAAACACTTCTGTCACTGTGCTTTTGGCTCTGTTTGGATATATAGTTTTATGCCTGACATGGCTCCTGATAAGTACACATCTCTGAAATCCTCTGATAAATTCACTTCGACTTTGTGCTCTTTTCCTATTTCCCTTGGGTTTGTGTCGCAGTCTAGGCATATTGGAGTCTTTTCTTTATTCTTTGTCTTATATTAAAATTATCTACCCTTTCTCTGTCCTTATTTATCTCCTTTTCAGAAGGTATTAACATTTTCTGGATACTTTAAAAATTAATTTCATAGGCTGCCACCATTCTGCCTCGCTTTGGATAATGACTTTCCTAAATACTGTTTTGAATTGACCCTTTGTTTACAAAATAACTGTGCCAGTAATGACGTCAGGTTGTAGATGGGTTTGCAGTGGGAAGAGATCATGTGGATTGAAGAACTTCTTAACTGGATTCCTACAAAGAGTGTTCCAGACTGGCTGAATGAGCTCAGTGGAACACAGTTTTGTTTTGTTTTGTTTTTTTGGAACACAGTTTTATTGGCCATTTGGAAATACTCCAAGAAATCTCTGAGAAAGCAAAAGAGATAGTTACTTGTGAATTTCTTCTTCCTCGTTTATTTCACTACCCATACCTATTTCCAGCTGAAAAATTTGTGAGAAATCATCAAAATCAAGTTTATATGTGACCATGTTTCAGTTCAGAATCATCATGATGCAAGCAGCAGAAAAGCCAGCTGAAACTGGCAAAACTCATAAAGAAGATTTATTAGCTTGTGAAAGTTCGAAAAGTAGGTTTCAGGATTCACCCAAAGTTTCCATCAAGGGTTTGGTTTCTTTCTTTTCCTCTCTTCTGCTGCCCACATATTGGCTTCACTCTAAGGTTGATTGCCCTAGTGGTTGTAGACTAGCTACCTATGTCTTGGTTCACCGACTAGAAAAGAAAGTACTTGTGTCTAGAAGTTCGATGCAAGGGTTCTAAAACTTACCCCAGATGGACTAGCTTAGGTTATGTGCCCAACATCCTCATCCTAACCAACTTCTGTGGCCAAGAAGAATAAAATGTCCTCATTTAGCCAACCAGGACCCATCCTGGGTATTAAACTTGACAAAATATTTTCCCAAAGCCAATGGTCTTCATGAACAAACTATAGATATCTGTATTCGTCAGAGTTCCCAAAAGAATCAGAAGTCACACTCTAGATTAGGATAATTTGAGGTGAGGTGTATTTGTTTTTGCTTTTTTTGTTTTATTCAAAAGGCCAAATAACAAAGGGGTGTTGTAGAACCATAAGGCCTAGCACAGGAACTTGGAGAGAGCAGCAGCAGAGCCATTACTGACCCTGGGACCAAAGGAAGAGGGGAGGGAACCTGGAAGAAGAGTCTTGTGGGAGATAGTGTGCTGAAAGGAGCAATGAGCCATTAGGAACACAGGTAACTTCAGAGGAGCTTGAGAAGGATCTAGGGGAACTAGTACTCTGATATCCTTGTTTTCTCCTGTTTCTACTCGGGCTTCCCATTGTCCAATCCTAAAAGCACTGAGGGTGCAGGAGGTCTGTTGATGTCGCCCATACTGGTCAGTCTTCCAGGGCAGGGTGCACAATGGAAAGGGGCAGAGAATAGCGGTGGCTCATACTCTGCACAGTATCTGAATCAAACTTTGGGTACTGTGAGGAAAGTGGAAGGAGATAATACATCCTGAGGAGACAGCCAGTCAATGTTCCTTATAGACCAGAAGTATTTTACTCACTAATCTTACTAAGGACTCCTAAGATACTTAAGGAAGCACCTGTATTCCAAAAAACAGACAAAGCCTCTTAAAAATACATACAATATCACATTATACGCATATGAGAATTCTCCTACCCCAATGACTAGAAGCATGGACCAACTATTTTTCTTAATTAACCATATTTATTGTCATCATACGTATCAACAACTACATCAAGAATATTAGCTAATTGGGCTTCCCTGGTGGCGCAGCGGTTGAGAGTCTGCCTGCCAATGCAGGGGACACGGGTTCGAGCCCTGGTCTGGGAAGATCCCACATGCCGCGGAGCAACTAGGCCCGTGAGCCACAATTGCTGAGCCTGCGCGTCTGGAGCCTGTGCTGCGCAACAAGAGAGGCCGCGATAGTGAGAGGCCCGCGCACCGCGATGAAGAGTGGCCCCCGCTCGCCGCAACTAGAGAAAGCCCTCGCACAGAAACGAAGACCCAACACAGCCATAAATAAATAAATAAATAAATAAAATTAAAAGAATATTAGCTAATTGATAAGACATATTGCATGACTTCTAGGAAAGCTTCCTAGACAAAAATATTTTGCACATGAAAGATTATCAATCATGTGGATGAGAGAGACCTCCGATTACCTATCTTTCTTGAACATAAAATAAGAGAAAAGGAAGTTACTTTCAGCACGAAATATTTAGATTAAATAGAGGGAGAAATTCTTGACTGTAGGATCTGTTAAATCCCAAAGTTTTTACCCCCTGAATTTTTTTGAGCACAGTTTTGTGATTCCTCTGCTTATGTTCTAAGAGAAATCTGGCAACCAACAGGGCCTGCAATGGATATAAAAATTAATTTTCCTCTCCAGGTGCAGAACCAGAGCCCTCAGATTCCTCTCCAGCCTTCACGTGGCATGACAGGGACACAAGCATAGAATGATAGTAAAGACCAGAAAAGGCAAGACTCAAAATCCAGGAAGATAAGCAGAGTTAGGGCTCAGAATATTCATTCATTTATTCATTCAATATTTACTGAGTGCCTACTATGTATAGGTCAGGCAATGTTCTTTGTGCTAATTAAAGCAGTGAACAAAACAGGAGACATCTTTGCTTTCCTGAAGTTATCTTCTAGAGGGGGAAGAAGACAATATACACACAAATATAAACTATACTGGATAATGATAGATGCTATGGAGAAAAATATAAAACAGAGAAAAGATAAAAGTTGTGCCCAATAAATGGCTGAATTTTTAGTTAGGGTGGTCAGGAAAAACAGCACTGAGAATGTAACTTCTGGGAAAAGTCCTAAAGGAAGTAAATCAAGAAGTAATAGTATAACTGGGAAAAGCATCCCAGGGGGAGGAGAGAGCAAGTACAAAGGCCCTGAGGTTGAAAATTTGTTCTATCTGAGGAATAGGTAGGAAGCTGGAGTAGCTGGAGTGCAGCGAGTGATGGGGAGAGCCATAGGAGATGAGCTCAGAGAAATGCTGAGCAGTAGTGGAGGACAGCTCCTTTCGTCCTGGTTAGTCATTTTGGCACCCTTGTTGTCACTCTGGGTGATAGAGGAATTCACTGGACAGTCCTGAGCATAAGAATGGCATGATGTAACTTGTATTTTAGGAAAACTCTGGCTACTGTGTTGAGAATAGCCTGAATTATCAAAGGCAAAAGCAGAAAAACAAATTAGGAGGCCATTGCAACAGAACAGGTGAGAGATGATTGTAGCCTGGAGCAGCATGATGGCAGTGTGGGTGGTGAGAAGTGATTAGATTCTGAATGTATTTATTTATTTATTTATTTATTTATTTATTTATTTATTTATTTATTTATTTTTGGCTGTGTTAGGTCTTCGTTTCTGTGCGAGGGCTTCCTCTAGTTGCGGCAAGCGGGGGCAACTCTTCATCGCGGTGCGCGGGCCTCTCACTATCGCGGCCTCTCTTGTTGCGGAGCACAGGCTCCAGACGCGCAGGCTCAGTAGTTGTGGCTCACGGGCCTAGTTGCTCCGCGGCACGTGGGATCCTCCCAGACCAGGGCTCAAACCCGTGTGCCCTACATTGGCAGGCGGATTCTCAACAGCTGCACCACCAGGGAAGCCCCTGAATGTATTTTGAAGTGAGAGATTTTAAGATTTATTGACAGACTGGTTGTAGCTCATGAAAGAAAAGTCATTAGGACCTTAAGACCAGCAGAGTGTTTCCAAAGGATTCCATGAAAACATGAGTTCTAACAGGTCTGAGATTGGAAGTGGGCCATTCTCCTGGAGCAATTAACAAGTGAAACTCTGAGCCAGTTGGGATGGATAGACTAACAAAGTTTCTTAACCCAGGATAAGATCCAGAGTGAGTTAACGTGAGGCAAGAGTGGCTGAGGAAAAAGTGATTGGCAGATCTATACCAGGGGATCAACACAGTTTTAGTCAGGGAGGCCTCAAGATGCCTAGAAACATGAATCGTGATCATTCTGACTCTAGTGGACTTTGAGTATTGGGCAGCAACTTGATCATCGTGGAACAAAGAAGCAATTCATTGGTTCTGAAAGACATCTAGTTACAGAGAATCAGACACATCGCTAGGACACCCAGGCTGGAGCTGGACCAACATCATAACCAATTTGGTGCTTAGATATTGAGCTATTGTCCTAATGCTCTTTGTATCGTCTCCGCTAAGCCAGGGCTGATCTCAGAGGTGAGGCTGGGATCAATCCAGCTGGAGAGTACAGCAGATTACATGACTGGAAGCCAAGCAAGTTAAGACCCTGAGGCTTATTGCTCTCAAAGACTCGAGTGCTAACAAGACCTGAAGGTCAACCATAAACTACAGAGGACACTCTTGTCCTTCTGGGGCTTCCGCAGCCTCTGCTGCCTCGGCTGCTGCTCCAGTGACTTTGTGGTGGTGCATTCAGTCTGGTCACTATGTATATCATGGAGGTGGCTCCCTCGGACTTCTTTGGACAGGGTTTCTCCCACTCCTGACCGTTACTGAAGTTGGAGAAAAGAAGTGCATTCCCAGATAGAGAAGCTCAGACTGTGAAAGCCATGGAAGTAAAAAATTATTTGGCATGTGTAGAAATGGTGAGGAGTCATATTTTTTTGGAAACATGGGGCTGGTGAAAGGTAAATCCAGGAAGAATGCCTTTAAAGACCAGGGTGAGAAATCCCTATGGGGAGTCATTAGCACTTTGGGAGGAAGAGAGTAACAGTATGAGTGCTGCAGTTTAAAAAGCATTATCAACCATCTTTGTGAAGGTGTCTTAGTCTGCTGAGGCTGCCATAACAAAACACCACAGACTGTGTGGCTTAAACAACAGAAACACATTTTCTCATAGCTCTGGAGGCTGGAAATCCAAGATTAAGGTGCCAGCAGGGTTGGTTTCTACTGAAACCTCTTTCCTCGGCTTGCAGACAGCTGCCTTCTTGCTGTGTCTTCACATGCACACTCATCCTTGGTGTCTCCTCCTCTTCTTATAAGGACACGGGTCATATTGGATTAGGGACCCACTCTTATGACCTCATTTAACCTTCATTACCTCTTTAAAGGTTGTATCTCCAAATATAGTCCCATTGTTTAGGGCTTCAACATATGAATTTTGGGGAGATACAATTCAGTCCATAACAGAGGGGTGTGAAAACAGAGGCAAGGATACAATTGTAAGTTTCTAAGTGGGAGGAAATTGGGATCTGAACGAAGGTAATCATAATGGAAAGGAAATGAAGATGGGTATGAAAGACATTTCCTGGGTAAAAGCTACAATGAGCAATTGGTTGAATACAGAGGCCAAGAGAGAGGAATCAGTGATAAATCACAAGTATTGAGCCTGAGTGACAAGGAGAATGATATTGTCCTTAAACAAAAATACGGCCTCTTTATATGTGTATTTGCCTCTTTCACTTTGTCCTTCATTTATTTTCTCTAGAAACCATCTCCACCCCATTATCTTTCTCTACTTCCCATCTCCAATTTACTACAGCAACAGAAATTCTGACATTCTCTACAAGGTTAATCTTCCTTAAGACAATGCCAGGAAACAAATCTTTCATGTCACTTTTACTGTACCTTTTCTGCCCCTCTTCCTACATTTTCAGGCATTGCAATTGTTTCTTTTGATTGCTTTATTTGTTTACTAATTCATATGTTTTTCTTGGTTAACCTTCTCCCCTCCCATCTTTGCTGTCATTTCTTATTATTGCCCTTAGAATCATTATGTGCAAGCTATTGCTTGATAGTGTACATGTAAAGAGATCATTTTAAAAGAGGGAAGCATAATACAAATAAAGAAGTATTCCTTTACAAAGTATGAAATGTGCTTTTGAAACTAAATTTTCCCAAGTGCTACTGACTAAAATATGAATCGGTTAATATAAACTCAGGAATGAGGGAACAAACCCAGGTAGGATATTATAAGAATGAAGGCTTAGATAAATTTGTGCACAATTATTAGAAAATAAATTATAATGGAAATTGTATTATTTGAGGGTATTTTCCTAAATTTTTGAGATTTATGTAACAGCAATATTTTCCAAATACTATATCTGAATAATCTGGGGATCTTAATAGAAATATGGGGGGGTTTTTTGGACCCCCAACCTCCTACATTTTGATTTTCTAGGTCTGAGATAAGGCATGGAAATCTGTACTTTAAATAGACTCAGGAAGTCTGGACACCTAGCCAGGTTCAGAATCAATTACAGAGGGGATAACTATACTCCAGTGGCTGACATAAGAGCCAAATACTGACAATGCTGGTTTTGATCTGACAAGTTTAGAAACTATTGTAATTTCTTCATACTAAAAATGGCTGATGAGAAATCCTGCTGACTTTGCTATCCGAAGTTGACAAAATGGAACCATCTATAGGCAACTCTAGGAAAGAAATGTCATGCTAATAGAGTGAAAAATGAGATCCCTGCCCCCAAACAAAAACAAAACAACAAAAATTAAAAACTGTTGCATCTGGGTAAAAATACCTTCTCATTATATTTAGAAAACTCTGATCATAGTAGACAGACAAAAGTATTTCTTAGTGTACATACTGTTTGTCAGGTGCTGAAGATAAAAAATAATAAATAAGCTTCAACTTCATTTGTAAGACAATCGAACCACTTCTACCCCTATTATATAGGAATTTACAATTAGAAATTAATATTGATAATAAATCTTACAAAGAATTCTAATGTTTTTGAATTGTACAAAAATATATGCCAACGTATTAACACTTAGCAAATTAAAAATTAAGCGTGCAAATGAATATTGTTGTTGTGCTTATTGAAAGAAAATTTGCAGCTTCAAACATCCATAAAGAGTAATTACTATGATACTGCACATGATTCAGCCAGGATATTTGATTCCATCGAATGTGAAAGTAACCACCCAAATCACCCTACAATCTGAAGATACATTTATCTTCTCCTTTGTTACTGAAAGCAAAACAAAAACAAAACTCAAATCCTCAGAAGTATTACTTCCTTTTATTTTTGCCTCCCCAGAGCCATCAAGTTGAAACACTTATAGCGAGCTTTAATTTGTATTTATCTTTAAATAACATGCTTATATTGCTAATTCTTTATTTTGATATATTAGGCATTATCTGTTGACTTTTCACCGTGGAAGACAAGCTTTTAAACCTATTCCAATACTCCTCTCTACCTCTCTTGTACACACATACACTTCCTGTCCTCTGTGTTCCTAATAGATTTTAATCATAATTCTACTTTGATATATATCCAGAATTTACAATATCATGGCCAGGTGAGTGAAATTCACAGCTGAACCACAGATTAAGCTGTGACTATTCATCATTCCCTGTACAATTCCTTGGTTTCCCTGGCGTTAACAATTTCCTTGTTACTTTGTTAGTGTATTTTTAATGAATTTTTTACAGTCTCAACACCCAGGTTTCCCTGTCAGTAGTCGAAATCTCCTCTCAATATACACAAATGAATCAAGTATCCCATCAGCTATTGTACCTTTGTGGGGGAATGACAAGTCAGTCATATTCCTTCAAAACCTAAAATTTTAGCCAGACTCATGTTTTTCATAAAAAGGGCCTGGAGAATAACAGTGGGGAAAAGAAACCTTAGGAAACACAGCTACCACGGTCATGAAACGTAAGTGGTTTCTCTCTGCTGGCACCTCAGCTGGATAGATTTTTGCCTGGTGGGATGACCCAAACCTTCATTCTGAAAAATCTGAGCTCTTGGTGGTATTGTCTTTAATGCATTCCTGCAGTGCTCAATTTAGCACTACTAGGTAAGGGAATACACACGACATCCCAGTAAATCCCCTAGGTTCCAATCATAACTCTTCATGTCTCATTGAATAATAGCAACACAATTGCCCCTGGAATTGGTGCTCAGTAGGGAAACCCTTTTCTTTCTTCCTGTTGCAGAAGCCCAAGGAACCTGCAATGGCCAGTGGAGAGTATCAATTTCCAATTCGTTGGAATCACAACCATGTTTCCTGGTGGACTCACTCCTCTTCTAGGCCATGGGAACTTCAAACCCACAGTGTGTAAGGTTGTGGGCACCTTAAGCAAAAATTCTTCCAGTGCCGATTAGATATATATAATACCCAGTTCAAGGTATGTAACCCAGACGGCGCAGTCACTTGTTGTGTTAGTTTCCTAGAGCTGAAGTAACAAAGTACCCACAAACTGGGTGGCTTAAAACAACAGAAATTTATTCTCTCTCAGTCTGGAGGCTAGAAGTTCCAAATCAAGGTGTTGCCAGGGCCATGTTCCCTGAAAACCTTTAGGGAAGAACCTGTTCCATGCCTTTCTCTTAGGTTCTGGGGTTGCTGACAGTCCTTGGCATTCCTTGGCTTACACATCACTCCAATTTCTACCTCTTTTGTCACATGGTGTTCTCCCAGTGTGTCTGTATTTGTGTCTCTTCTCTTTTTATAAGGACATCATTCATATTGGGTTAAGGGCCCACCATGCTCCAGAATAACCTCATCTGAACTAATTACATCTACCATGACCCTATTCCTAAATAAGGTCATATTCCGAGGTTCCAGGAATTTTGGGAGACACTATTCCATCCCGTATACCTCTGGTTCCATGGGCAGGTGTTTAGTTTCTATCAGGACCAAGAAAATTCTTTCCCAGTCAAGAATGGTTGTTGGTAGAAGAGAGCATGACCTTATGCCCAAATCCTAAGGGTCTGCACTGCCATTCTCTTGACTGGGGCTTTTCAGAGGCTCCACACAGAATCTATGTCTTTCCAGATACTTCTATTACCCACTGCGTCATAAGGGCCAAGGGTCAGGCCGCTGCCACAGCCTGGACCTGCTGCAGAGCCTTTTCTTCCTCTGAGCCCTACTTAAAACAATCAACTTTATGGGTGGCGGTAAATGGGCTGGAGCATCTTGACCAAATGTGGCGCGGATCACCTCTAAAATCCAAGGAGGCTTCTGGAGGGTGAACACATGGAGGTGCTGGGAGGGTGACATTTGCCTGGAGAGGGCAGGGGAGCCCCTCACCCCATACCTTACCCCGTGAGTCTCTAACATTTGGCTGAAGTGGCGTCAGTCCTGTGGGGCTGAGCCCTCACCCTGCAGGGTCTGCGCTAACCCTGGGGAAGTCAGTGCCAGCACTGATGCTGGGACACCATCTACTGTCCATGCAGAATCCGAGAAGCTCTCCATGTGGAAACCACATCCCCTTGGTGTCAGACGCATTGTGAGCACAGCAATGAGTGTCTTCTTCGGGGGAGGCTCAGAGAACGGCACCTTTAACCGCACTTATGGGGGACGTAAAGACCTCAGCCTGCACTCAGAGGAGGAGAGACACAGACACAGAGGAGAAGCCATGTGAAGATGGAGGCAGAGATGGGAGGGATGTGGCCACAAGCCCAGGGATGCCTGGAGCCCCCGGAAGCTGGAAGAGGCAGGAAAGACCCTCCCCTGGAGCCTCGGGAGGGAGCAGGGCCCTGAGACACCTTGATCTCAGACTTCTGGTCTCCAGGACTGGGGGAGGATAAATATCTGTTGTTTAAGCCCCCAGTTTGGGGTATTTTGTTACAGCCGCCCCAGGACTCTTACCCACTGATAATATCCCCACATTCATTCCCGTGTCCCATTTTTCCATGTGTGTAAATCCTTCCTCCAACAGAGAGAAACAAGATTCCTGTCACCCTCATTAAATCCATTCATTAGCTTAAAAAAACCCCAAAAATCCAAGGAGACTCACTATTACACAACCTGCCCCATGGTGGGCTGGGCAAGGTACAGCAACACGTCTCTTACTCTGGAAGAGATATTCTGATTGCCTCCTATCACTGGACCTCTAGAAGCTTAACCTGTGAGGCAGGTTCTTGAACATCTAGAACATTTATCTGCCATCTTTGAGTAGTTAATATATATTACTAAAGAATTTAGGGCGCTTACTACTTCTTGCTCACCAAGTCCAATTAAAATAATGTCAACAATGTAATGGATCGATGTGATGTTCTGTGGAATATTGAAATGATTGATGCTCCCCTAGACTATGTTATGATAGTGGGAGAATGGATATAATCCATTAAAAGTATACTTTGGCCTCTGCCACATAAATGCAAATTGCTTCTAATTTTCCTTGAAAATAGGAAAAATTGCCAGGCCAGTAACTTCATACCAAGTACAAGGGCTGTTTTTATTTGCTCCAGCACAGATACCATATCTGGAAATGCAGCCATAATTGGTTTCACTGCTTGATTAAAGGTGCTATAATCTACTGTTATTCTTTGTAACCCATCTGGCTTTTGCTCAGCTAAAACAGATATGTTAAACGAGAATATGGTAAGAATCACTAGGCTTGCACCTCTCAAGCCTCTGATGGTGGCACTTATCTCGACAGTTACCCAGGTATGTGGCATTGCATATTGTTTACTCTCTTGGAGGAAGGTGGAGGGTAAGGGGGAGCAATTCAATTCCAGGGGTTTCCAGTCTGCCTTTTCTTCCAGAATGGACCTTACTCCGTATATCAGGGAGCTAATTTAGAGATCAATCTTGTACTAATTGTATCTGTTTCCCCACTGGACATTTTGGAACTAGGATAATAACTATGGAATAATGTTTGTGGGTTTAAATATGTTATTAGGAAAGGTCTTCAACGTATACAGGAGAGAGAACTACCGTATATCCATCCAATTCTAGAAGACAGACTTGGACAAGACTGTTACAGACTCCACAAGTCTCTACTTTGACAATGGACTAGGTGTTGCGGGGTCTCCCAGAATCAGGACAGAATCCTATTACTTCTTGAAGAACTGAGTATTTCCCTTTCTCCAGTAATCCTGCTAAATAGCCTCAGATTCTCCGAAGAAGCCTCAGGGAAAGATTCATTGTTTTCATCTATGGTCAGTTTACAAGGCCCTTCCTTAAAGAAACCCATTTGCCCCCTCAGTCTAAAGACTCAGAGTTTGCAAAGTGGTTTGGGTGTGAAAATTAATTAAGAGGCTGTGAATCCCCATGTTGGCCATTTGAATTCTGTTTCTGCCAAATACACCTAAATTTTTCTTCCTATAGAAAATTGTTCTTCCTATATGTCATTTCCCAGAAGAATTTTGAAATTGATTATCTTACAGGTATTGATGTCATGAAAGAGAAATCTGATAAAGTTGATTCTTAATTTGAGTCTCTTTTGTTTGTAGGTATTATTTTCTCTTTCAAATAGCATTTAAAATCTTTCCTTTTACCTTAATATTATGAAATTTCATAGGATGATGTATCTAGTTATGGCTAGATTTTTTTTTTAATTGTGTTTTTCTTACAGCTGAGACATTCTCTTCTACTTTTTACTTAAAAATTTCACTTCCACCTTATCTTTGTTCTTTTTCTGGTAGAATATGTATGGAATATTAGACCTTCTAAGTGGCCCTCTGCATCTCTTACCTCAGCTCTCATTTTTTTGAAATCTCTTTTTAATATACATTCTAGAAGAATATATGACAAGTTTTGGTCTTTAATTTTTATTTCAGCAATCATAATTTTAATCTTTAAGCATTCTTTCTTATATGATGCTTTTTATAGCATTCTGTTTTTATTTATGGATGTAATAATTTCTCAAATCTCTCTCAGAATATTAATCTGGCTTCCTGAACTATCTGTCTCCTCTAAGCACATTTTGCTTGTTTACTTGTGTTGGCTCTTTTTAAAAATATTTATTTATTTTTTATTGGGGTATAGTTGCTTTGGAATGATGTGCTATCTCCTGCTGCACAGCGAAGTGAACCAGCCATATGTGTACACATATCCCCTCCCTTTTGGATTTCCCTCCCATCCAGGTCACCACAGAGCACTGAGTAGAGTTCCCCATGCCATACAGCAGGTCCTCATTAGTTATCTATTTCATACCCAGTGGCATATATATGTCAATTCCAATCTCCAAATTCATCCCACCCTCCCCCTTTCCCCCCCTGGTGTCCACACGTTTGTTCTCTACATCTGTGTCTCCACTTCTGCTTTGCAAATAGGTTCATCTGTACCATTTTTCCAGATACCACATATATGCATTAATATATGATATTTGTGTTTCTCTTTCTGGCTTACTTCACTCAAACAACCCAATCAAAAAAATGGCAGGAGATCTAAATAGACATTTCTCCAAAGAAGACATGCAGATGGCCGAGAGGCACATGAAAAGATGCTCAACATCACTAATTATTAGAGAAATGCAGACCAAAACTACAATGAGGTATCACCTCACACTGGTCAGAATGGCCATGATCAAAAAATCTACAAACAATAAATGTTGGAGAGGGTGTGGAGAAAAGGGAACCCTCTTGCACTGTTGGTGGGAATGTAAACTGATACTGCCACTATGGAGAACAGTATGGAGGTTCCTTAAAAAACTAAAAATAGAACTACCATATGACCCAGCAATCCCACTAGTGGGCATATACCCTGAGAAAACCATAATTCAAAAAGACACATGCACCCGAATGTTCATTGCAGCACTGTTTACAATAGCCAGGACATGGAAGCAACCTAAATGTCCATTGACAGATGAATGGATAAGGAAGATGTGGTACATTTATACAATGGAATATTACTCAGCCATAAAAAGAACAAAATTGGTTCTTCTTTATACCACCAATTCTTCTCATATAACTGGCAATCCTTGGGTATCAGTTTGCATTTAAGAAAAAGGACAAGGGACTTCCCTGGTGGCGCAGTGGTTAAGAATTCGCCTGCCAATGCAGGGGACACGGGTTCAGTCCCTGGTCCCAGAAGATCCCACATGCCGCAGAGCAACTAAGCCTGTGCGCCACAACTACTGAGCCTGCGCTTTAGAGCCCGTGAGCCACAACTACTGAGTCCATGCACTGCAACTACTGAAGCCCAGGTGCCTAGAGCCCATGCTCCGCAACAAGAGAAGCCACCGCAATGAGAAGCCCGTGCACTGCATCAAAGAGTAGTCCCCACTTGCTGCAACTAGAGAAAGCCCATGCGCAGCAACGAAGACACAACGCAGCCAAAAATATAAATAAATAAATAAATAAATAAATAAATAAATAAATAAATAAATAAATTTATTTTTAAAAAAAAGAAAGAGGACAAGATAGTTGGTGTGAGTTTTCTTTCTATTGTATATAAATGTCCTTTATTCTTGCTACCATTTTTCCTGATTAATCATTCTGACCGGGAGTTCTGTGTGGGCAGGGTGGGCCATGCATCATATAACAGGCACTCTTGCTGAGTGATTGCCCACTTGCAAGTTGCTCAATTTCCAGATTGAGGAGAATTTTGCTCTCTTGGGCATAACCATTGACACTGGAAGCCTTAGTTTCTTTTGGAAAGTTCATTAAAATTCTTTAGGAAGAGTCATAAACTTTGCTTCCCCTCTTTTCTCCCCTCCCCACATCCTGCCACGTTAGTCCTAGGCAAATTGGGACGGACAGTCACCCTAGTTAGGCTACCTGTGTTGGCACATGAGGTGGGATGGAGGTCTAGGAGGGCCTCCTGGTATCTTTGTCCTATAGACAGATCTTTAATGAACCTCCCCTTTTCAGCACTACTTCCCATTCCTACTCTGCTTACTTCTCTGACTTTGAGGCAGGAATCCCTATTGGGTACCTTGTTTACAGACATCATCTGCATAGGATAGTCTCTCGGTTATGACTTTCTTTGCTGATTTCATTCATCAACATACACCCTTCAGTCTTCCAGAAATGCCTTGGCGCCTCTCTTATACTAAAGATACGCTCTCCTATTATCTGTCTCATTTTGTGGTTATTCCTTTTTCATGCTTCTATTTCTTTTATTTCATTGGAATGTCAGATGGATGAGAGGCAAATAAGTGTGCTACTTGCTGTCTTGAACCAGATGCTTCTTCTAATGTCATATTAACAAGATACTATGTGTGGCTTGGTACATTTTGTCATGAAAAAATTTTAAACAAATACAAAAGTAGAGAGAACGCCCAATATACCCATGACCTAATTTTAACAATCTTCAAGATTTTGCTTTATCCAAATTTTAAACATGTTTTCCTTTGATAAAGTATTTTAAGGCAAATCTTAGGTATCAAATTATTTCACCCTTACATACTTCAGTATGCATCTCTTTAAAAAATGGTATTTTTTTAAACACAACTGTAGTATCGTTATCAGTGACAAAATTAAAATTCTTTGATGCATCTAATATGCAATCTGTAATTAAATGTTCATAATTGGTTGTGAAATGCTTTTTTTTTTTTAATGCTTCAGAACATTATTATTTATTTATTTATTTATTATTATTTTTTTTTGGCTGTGTTGGGTCTTCGTTTCTGTGCGAGGGCTTTCTCTAGTTGCAGCGAGCGGGGGCCACTCTTCATCGCGGTGCGCGGGCCTCTTACTGTCGCGGCCTCTCTTGTTGCGGAGCACAGGCTCCAGACGCACAGGCTCAGTAGTTGTGGCTCACGGGCTTAGTTGCTCCGCGGCATGTGGGATCCTCCCAGACCAGGGCTTGAACCCGTGTCCACTGCATTGGCAGGCAGACTCTCAACCACTGCGCCACCAGGGAAGCCCTGAAATGCTTTTTTTTTTTACAGTGATTTTCTTTTCTTTTTTTTTAAACTCAGGCTTCAAACAGGGTCCACACAATGCATTTAATTGTTGAATTTCTTAAGTATATTTATATCTGGAGCAATTGCCCTGCTTCTTGCTCTTGATTTCTCCTGCTGTTTACTTCTTACTGAAACTGGGTCAATTGTCTTGCATAATGCCTGTCATTCTGGATTTATCTCTTTGCTTCTTCATAGTCTTAGTTCATGCAAATGGAAATTGGGTCCAAAGTTCTGATTAAGTTCAGGAACACCTTCATGTTACAAATTTTTCATCTGTGCTGTTGAGTGCTTGACGTCACCTCATATAAGGAGACACATGATGTCTGGCTATTCTTTCTGTGAAGTTCAAAATGACTGGTGGGCTCAGATGACAAAACCTGATACTTTTATTGTAATGTTCCCTTTTAACCTATATTTTGATGGGTTTACTCAATGATGACCGTCGTTTGATTAATTATTTCACTAAGCATTGCAAAATGGTGATTAAAAAAAAAAGAAGAAAAAAACTTGATCATTTCTTCTACATTTAGCAGTTGGGAATCTTCTGTAAGAAAGCCTTTGCTTCCTCAGTTGGAGTTACCCAGACATACAGTTTGTTCAGGAAAGACAGAACAAACACTTAAGTTATTTTCTCTCAGTTTCCAATTTTTAGAGTAAGAACTTCATGCTCTGGTTAAGTCCAGTGGTAGTTATTGTTTCTGTAAAAACTATTGTTCTCTCAATTTCTGCAATTGTCACACAGATTTTTTTCTCTAACAGAATCATTGTTTAAGAGAGTATTCAAATAGTCACATGGAAGGGTACTTTGATTTCTGGTATGTTGTTTATTTCTAGTTTTATTACTTACTGTTTTTTTAAAACTTCCTCGAAATATGATAAACATCACATTTAAAGTGTTCATTTTTATCAGTTTTGACATATGTCTATGTATATTCTTCTTAACAATCAAGGTAAAAAAATATTTTCACTACCCTGCAGAAATTCCTTGTGCCCCTTGGTAATCCATCTTTCCCTCTCTAGGCAACCATTGTTCTACTTTCAGTCATGATGGATTAGTTTGCATTTTATAGAATTTTGTAGAAATGGAATCATATAATATGTATCCTTTTTATTGCTTGGCTTCTTTTACAAAGCATAGTGATTTTGAGATTCATTCATATTGTCGCTTATATCAATAAGTTTTTCCTTTTTATTGTTGAGTAGCATGCTATTATATGAATATGAAACAATTTGTTTATCCATTCAGCCACTGATAGACATCTGGGTTGTTTCCAGTTTGAGTAATTACAAATAAAGCTGCTGTGAATATTCTTGTATAAGTCTTTGAGTGGATGGATATTTCCTTTACTCTTGGGTAAATACCTAAGAACAGAATTTTTTTTTTTTTTGTCATTTTGTAGGTATATTTTTAACTTTTTAAGGAAACTGTCAGCCAGTAAGTTCTTTTTTAACCACTCTGTGGATCTCAGCCTTTTAATTGGCATGTTTAGAGCTTTTCTGTCCAACACAGTAGCTACTAGCTACATGTTGCTATTGAGCATTTGAAATATGCCTAATCTGAACTGATATGCCCTTTAAGTGTAAAATACAAACTGTATTTAAAGACAGTCCAAAAATGTAATATATTTAATTAATAATTTTTATATTGATTACATATTGATTCAAATGTAAAATTAGAGGGACTTCCCTGGTGGTCCAGTGGTTAAGACTACACACTTCCACTGCAGGGGGCATGGGTCCAATCCCTGGTCTGGGAACTAAGATCCCACATGCCAGCATGGTTTTTTTTAATTTTTAAAAAATTAAAAAAAAATGCAAATGTAAAATACAGCTAATTTTGATAAGATGATTCTACTTTATGTTCATAAATCTTGCTATGTACATTGTTGAAAATAGAAAAGGATAAGGAGGACCAGGACATGAAAGAGATGTCTTCCTATGGGCCTCAGATCTGAGATTTTTATAGCACTGGACTTTTTAGCTACCTGGTCATCAATAAAACCTATAAATCTGACAATGCTCATACTGCCCGGTGATCAAAATATACATAGTGGGGGTGGCCCAGTGGATGGTGCCCTGGTGGCGCAGTGGATAAGACTCTGAGCTCCCAATGCAGGGGGCCTGGGTTTGATCCCTGGTCAGGGAACTAGATCTCACATTCTGGACGCAACTAAGAGTTCACATGCCACAACTAAGGAGTCCGCCTGCTGCAGCTAAGACCCGGTGCAACCAAATAAATAAATAAATAATTTTTTTAAAAAAGGACTTGTATCTCAAAACTCAACGAAACAAGCAAACAACCCAATTAAAAAAAAAAAAAAACAACCAAAAAACAAAAAGCAAAAAGCAAAATATACATAGCATGCCTAATGCACATGACTAACATGAAAAGGATTATTTGCAATGGAGGTGTTTTAGGCTGACTACAAGCAATCTCTAATCTTTTGGCTGCAGCAAATTTAATGGCAGAGAGATACGGAGTTATGTATTGCCATCTTCTGGTGAGTTTCATCTGCTCCTGGCAGTACTTAATCAGATGGCGGATAAGGTTTCACAATAGACCCTTAACATAGCTGACTTTCCTAAATGAATGCCCTTATCAATATGAATATATGTATTTATTAAATTAACAGTGTAAATTACGCCTGAAAAAGAATTACCTATTTTTATTTTTGTTTTTTCTTCTTTTATTCTGGCCGTGCCACGCGGCATGTGGGATCTTAGTTCCCCCACCAGGGATCCAATGTGGCCCCTGGCAGTGGAAGTCCTAACCACCGGACCGCCAGGGAAGTCCCATTGAACTACTGACTCCTAGACATAGACTGTTTTTAAGTTTCAAAGGGCTGGGATTATGATTGTTTTGTTCATCATTGCATCCCTAGTACCTAACACTATTTAGGGTCAATCTAGGTATTCAGATATGTATGTTGAATAATAATAATAGGTTTTGTTATTGTCTTTATATTGTCTGACTTTGCTTTTTGAATCAAATGGAAATTGATTCCTGAGTCTGAGGCCTCAGGGCTATCTCACAATTTTCTAAGCTCCTCGCCTTGCTTCTTGTTTTATCCAACATATTTCTATTACTTCTGGGTGTTAAAAAGCCCCAGTTTTCTATGAAAGAGGTGATTTGCTTCCTCTTCCAAACATCCTGTCTCTTCCAATGTCCTGGTTAGTTTCAAGCACTTGATATTTTCCCCATGGAATATACAAACAATGCCCCAGATCTTTCCCTAGGGATGAAATTTTATCTTGTTGACTCCTTTCTTCTCTACTATGGAAGGTTTGGCCACATTGACTTGTAACAATTCTGTTCTCCATTACTGTGTTATCCTTCACGCATGCTCCTCTGGCAGATGGACCTTGCGTCTTTACTGGGATGCCTCTTTCTGATGAACGACGATCTCAGAGAATGCACATTTTGGTTGTCAGAGCCAAAGTACTCACCATACGTATTACATACTGAATCTGGAGGGGATAAATATCAACTAGTCCACCGAATGGATTTTGTGTATCACAAAACAGTGGCATATCAGTTTAGAGTGACTTGTTTAAGGTTGTAAAGCACACCAGGAATAGATGTTCTTCAGCAGTTTTGCCACCTTTTTTCTCTTGAATCTTTTAGCCATATTTGCCTCTCTAGCACAAGAAAAATAATTTTATAGGAAAGCTGTTTCCTCATAGTCTTGTAGTGAGAAATGATTTTTCCTTCCTTATTTGATTAGGTCATTATGCTTCTCACTCCTCTCTGGTACATTTCCAGGAGGAACTTCATCTGAGATTAGTTTTTCCTTTCCTGCCCTGTATATCTGTATCTTTCTTCTTTTATCATCTCTCCTTTTCCCCTTCATACCAGTTCATTTTCTCATTATCCTCTTCCTGACTCACTGATTCCTTTGTGCTTATATATTTTCCTGTCCTGGCATGGTCATTTCCTCCCTGTCCTGTGATTACCACGATTCCAAACATTTTTGGTGTTAAGCTTCTGAAATAAACTGAGGCACTTATAAGACACTTTTTCTAGCAAATAAAACCTCACACCTTTTTCAAAGGCATGGTTTTTGTGTATAACCATTAACAGCTTTACTCTCTTCCCACTTGTTAATTGACAAAAATGATAACTACCATAATTGAATACCTACTATGTCTCAGGTACTGTAGGAATCACTTTCCATACATTATTTCTAATATTTATAAACTTCTTAGGAGGTAAGCGTTACATTATGCAAATAAATGAACAAAGTCTCAGAAACTAAAAATAATACATCCAAGGTCACTCAGCAGAGGTAGGATTAGAACCCAGAATTATCTGAGACCAAATTTTATGTTCTTCTCATGAGGTTATATAACCTTTTAAAACTAGGTTTAGTAGAAACCTAAAGAGTAGGAGCATATTTCTACTATCTCATCACTACTTTATAAAATTTGAATAACCCCAAAGACATTTAAAAATAATCCAAATTTAATGGAAGCTTTTTCCAAATCTGGTAATTGTAGGACAGCACAGTCCAATAAAGCTTTCTGTGATGATGGAAATCTGTGTCTGTGGTGCCTAATATGGCAGCTACTAGCCACATGTAGCTTGATCACATGAAATGTGGCTAGTGTGACTGATAAACTGAACTTATAATTAAATTTAATCTTAGTTCATTTATTTTTGGTTTTAAATAGACAAATGTGGCTACCACATTGGATAGGGTGGCTATAGAATGTACAAGCATTCCTCCAATTTTTTCCTATTGTGGTAGTTTTACAGCATTGCTTGCCTACTTTTAGGTCTTTCTGTTCCATTTAGCCACTCTGAAATCACTGTGAGAAGGGCGAAATAAATTATCTGAGTCTTTGATTATGATCATGGTAATGGGTGTCAGTGGAAATTATTTTTAAATATTAATTTCTAAGAGCAATATTATGGCATCACCATATATCTTTGCTCTTGCTTAGCTTCTTTTCAATGAATGTTAAAAACTTAACACTTTTTTCTTTAATTGGGACTTAATTAGCTTCCATGTGTAATGTAAAGGTTTTCTTTTAACACCACTAATTCACAGCATATTTTTTTTCTTTACTCCACAGCATGATTTATTGCTCTCTATATGCCTTGTACGCGTGCATTTAGTATTCAAGATACAAAGAGGATGAGGTTACATACTCTACATTGCGGGTATCATCCCTGTGTCATATAATTTATGTCATATAATTTATGTATCAAAACATTAAAAAAAAACCCTCAAAATGAACTGGGGATGTTAATATAATGTGTCATATAATTTATGTGTCATATAATTTATGTATCAAAACATTAAAAAAAAAACCTCTCAAAATGAACTGGGGATGTTATTCACATAAATTTTTTTAAAGATATTCTTCACAAAGTATATCTTTTTAACAAACTAAAACATACAATGAAATCTGTTTGAAATAAATAAAAACAAAATTATGTAAAGATAAAATGTGGACCCACATAATACATATCTACCTTGTTTTTAAAATATCATTTATTGTTTGATTCTTTTGTATTATAAAATGAATCACCATTTTACCAAAAATAATCCTCTAAAGGTTCCTTTAATAAATGAACTCTTTTATTAAAAAGAGATTATAATTATCTTTTGGGGAGTATATCTATTGCCTATATATAATACATCTAAAATTATTTTGATAAGGTCCAATTCAGGTTATAGTAATGAATAAACCAGAGTTGTTTCAAGGAAACGTTTGTACTTTGTAGTGTATAACACAATCTCAGTTACAAAATGAAAGTATTTGGGCATTGAGAACTTTGAATGTATAGGCATTTGGTATCCACTAGTGTAAACTGTGTGTGATTAAAAAAAAAAAATCATTCACAGGGGAATACAATTCCACAGACTATACATAGATTTTCAAGGACATTTCTCTACTGTCTCTTCCCCTGGAATTCTTCTGTTAGGGTGTGAACTAAGTAAGAGGAAATGAGCGTTTAATAAAACTTAAAAACAACTACTCCAGTGTTAGCCTGCTTTTTGTTTTCAAAATTTTAAAGACCTGTAAGAGATAAGGAAAAAAGCTGGTGGAAACAAAAGTTAGAGAAAAAAAAAATTAGTTAGAGTATTGTATTTCTCTTAATATAATAACACCATTTCAAAGCTTAGACACATTTTATTTATAACCAAAAAGTACTTTTGGTGGAGAACACTGTTGAGAATATTTTTATATCTGGACAATTCATTTGAGCTGGTTAGCCATAAGCTTCTGTGTCATGAATTCCCTTGAAACAAATAAATGTGACAGAGGTATTTTTTCCATCTATGGGATAACACAAACTATCTTTCTCATTTATTGTTTAAGTACACTTCTTCAAGGTTAAATTTATTTTAAGTTATTCAAAATCATAAAATCATGCTGTTACATGTAAGAAACAACAATAAATTATGTTCAAGATTTAATATTCACCAAAAAATACTACCACTGTTTTCCTGTTTTCCTTTTCCATTTCTACTAGTCATTTATTTTTTGTTATTTTATATAAATATAATTTCTACTAAAATATATATTTAGATACTGAATAGACCCATTTTAGTCCTGTCGAAGTCCACTACTACTGTTTCAGTTTAACTTTATTTTATATCTTCTCGATTAATAGCATGACATTTAAAAAATGAGAACTTGGGCTTCCCTGGTGGCGCAGTGGTTGAGAATCTGCCTGCCAATGCAGGGGACACAGGTTCGAGCCCTGGTCTGGGAGGATCCCACATGCCGCGGAGCGACTAAGCCCGTGAGCCACAACCACTGAGCCTGCGTGTCTGGAGCCTGTGCTCTACAACAAGAGAGGCCGCGACAGTGACAGGCCCGCGCACCGCGATGAAGAGTGGCCCCTGCTCACCGCAACTAGAGAAAGCCCTCGCACAGAAACGAAGACCCAACACAGCCAAAAAATAAATATAAATAAATAAATAAATTTATATTAAAAAAATGAGAACTTATAATAATGTCACTATAATTAGGAAATTATCACCATAAAATTAGCTAAAATAAAACCTAGAATAGCTCTTAGAGATTTTCTAATCCAAGTCATTTTTTAAGACATTAGGAATAGGGTTTGTATACGTCAGGCACTATAGTTACCATGGATTGACCTCGGGATCTAAATGCTTTATAAGAGTCCTTTCATTAACTCATTTGTTAGTTTTGGGATGAGTATTATAATCACCTCAATTAACACATGAAAAAATTTAAGTTCAGAGACCTAGGAAAGAGTGGAAGAAATGAAAGAAAGAAATCAATAGTCAAACAACCGAAGAGGTAAAACACCTGCTATACATGATAGGAAAGAGGAAATTAAATTTCTAATCTATCAAGTTAGAAATGATTTGAAAGATAAAATTGAAGCTCTCTTGTTTTCTGAGTACTCCATTGTACAACCCTTTCGGCCTCGGACGACTGACTGTCATGTAAAATAAGCTTTTAGGGCAAACAGAGTTTAAGTATGTGCACTTCCGGGTTAAATTGTTGAATCTCATTTTACACGTTAAGGAAAAACCTCATTGTAGTTAAATGACTTGGCCAAGGTCATAAAGTGATTCCTTTAAGTACCTGAATGTTGACAAAAAGTCTAGACCAGGGCCTGGGGGCTGGGAGGAGGAGATTATAGAAGGGGAAAAGAAAAGGGAATTCTTACCTCCTTCCCTCCATAGAGCCATTTTCCATGTTCCAATTATTTGAGAGTAGGAATGAGCTTCCTGGCAGTAACGTTAGCAACTACCTTGATGTCATGGCAGACAGGAACAGAAGGAATTTGGGCAGCTGATCTTCTGACTGTGGATCCCAGTGGAATGTAAACCACCGAATGCTTTGTGACTAAGCTAAAACTTGAACCAGGGCAGAAGGGGCAGAGGGTGGGGCTTGGCTGAGAAGACGAACCTGCAGCAAGTAGTGTGTTAATTATCTCTACACCACACCCCACTCCCACCACAGTCTTCAGCCTTGCTCTCCATTTTGTTCTTTCCTCCTTAGATTTGTTAAAAGAGAAACTGACGCATATTAAACTTTTTAAGAGCTAGTTGAGGAAAAATCTGTTGGAATTGGGCGGGGCCAAACCAGAGAGGTTGGAAGACCTCCGCCCCACCCATAAGGGCTAGGGGAAAGATTTTACCGAGAAGAGGCGGAAACCAAGCAAGGAGATTATTCCATTGGCTAAGCTTAAGCATTTACCTTATTTGGCTGTTCGTGATTGGCTGTTCTTAGGTTCTGATTTCTTAACCTTGAGACATTTCAACATTAGGTTTTGGTTTGCTTGTATAGGTTACTAAGGCATTAAAGGCCCCTCAGTCTAATGGCGTCCTTGTTAAGTTAATTTAACAGATTTAACACTATTATTATTAACCAAACCTTGCCAAATTTTTTTTTTAAATAAATTTATTTACTTATTTATTTATTTATTTTTGACTGTGTTGGTTCTTCGTTTCTGCGCGAGGGCCTTCTCCAGTTGCGGCGAGCGGGGGCCACTCTTCATCGCGGTGCGCGGGCCTCTCACTATCGCGGCCTCTCTTGTTGTGGAGCACAGGCTCTAGACGCGCAGGCTCAGTAGTTGTGGCGCACGGGCTTAGTTGCTCCGCGGCATGTGGGATCTTCCCAGACCAGGGCTCGAACCCGTGTCCCCTGCATCGGCAGGCAGACTCTCAACCACTGCGCCACCAGGGAAGCCCCCTTGCCAAATTTTTATTTGCCAAAACTTGCATAGTCTATCACACTTTGTAAAGTTATGCTTTTTTTTTTTTATTAACCCAACTTTGTGTAGCCTATCACATTTTGTGAAGTTATGTTCATATCCATTCTCTTATTTAATTTTTACCATAACTGGACGTGCCTGATATTAGAATCTCCATTTTACAGATAGGGCCTTTGCTTGACTATGAGTAGATGGGGAGATTGTAAGCAGACAGGGTAGGGGGTCCCCGGAGAAAGAGAAACAGATATGGTCTTCCTGACGGAAGTAGAAGCCAGTTTCAGCCTAAGCCGTTTTGTGATCTCAGCCTGGCCACAGTCCTTGCCCTTGAACAGATCTCAGTAATTAATGATCTTAAGGGATCAAAAGAATGCAGAATCAAATGACTAATATCAGGCAAGAGAAGTAACTATAGCAAAGATAATATATCAGTTGTAAAGGCTCCCAGTTCTGTTTCAGTGGTAATGATTAGCCTGAAGCGCTCAACCACCAGATCAACTGGAACCTAAGGGATGATGTTGTTGACCTTTTCTGACCCTCATGACTTCAACTAAAGCTTGGACTCTGTCCACGGCCCAAACCCTTTCATGAATATGTATGTACTCAGCTTAAAACTTCCCCAATTTTGCTGTTTGGGGAGACACTGCTTTGGGAAAGATCCCCGGTGTTCTCTTTACTTGCTGCAAGTAATAAATCCTTCCTTCTCCTGCTCTTTGGCTTGGTTGTGTCTTTTTGCCTGACACCCACAAGAGGCGAACCCTGTTTTCGGGTAACAGGATGGCTGTAGTTCTGTGACATCCTGTAAATGCTAGAGTTCACGTGCTTTGCTCTGGAACATGAACTACTAGACTAAGTGCTCTAGTTTTCCCCAGAAACTTCATAGAATCTCTTTAGAAAGAAAACCACTTTTTGCAGAAGGGAGGAGGGGGGAGTGGTGATGGAGGAGTGGGAGTTGGGAGGTGCTATGGAGAATACCTGGTTATCTGGCTGTCAGGTGTCATTTGGGGGGAAATGGGCAGTGGACTGCACAATAAACGTATTTACAGTCAATCAACTTATTTTCATTCCCACATCTCTCATACTTTTACTCAAACCTGGCATTTTCATGTCCCAAGATTCTCTGAGGTTTGGCGGGATAGACTTGATCCCTAGAGACCTCGTCCTGTGTCTCCTGTCCTATTTCATTAGTCACCACTCCATAGCTCATTTCAATCTTTCACAAAGTTTTTTCTAAATCCAACTGTGTATTCCTCTTTGTTGTATGTATGCTCCATTCCTTTTCCTATACTCCCTTCCTTTTCCTTCTTTCCTTTTTTTAAAAATTTTCATTTTGGTATCATTGTAGACTCACATGCAGTTGTAAGAAATCATAAAGAGGGATCCCTTGTACTCTTTACCAAGTATCTGCCAATGGAAACATCTTGCAAAGCTATGGTACAACATCACCACCAGGATACTGACATTGGTACAATCCATTGATCTTATTTAGATGTCCCCAGTTTTACATGCATTCGTGTGTGTGTGTGTGTGCTTATGTCCTTGCAATTCCCTCAAGATTCATCCAACTTGCAGGTAACAATGATTTGTTCCACCTTTTTGCTGGATTCTAGCATAATGGGAATTTGAATATCAACTTATCAAATGTAGCTTTAGAGAGCCATAGAGAATATGAAAGTTTTTATTTTTAAAAAGAAAGAAATTGGTTCCAAAATTTTTAAATATATGCCATCACTCCTAATAGGTTTTAGAATGAGTTTTTGAATGAGTGACTTGGGGAGTGCTCAAGAATGAACACTGATCATTGGAGGAGCCTGTATTATTGCGATAAAAGCAAGTCATGCCATGTGAAATTAGTTTTCTTATTAAAATATGTCTAGGCTGTAGGACCCTCACTATTAACAATGATCGTATCAAACAAAGTGAACTATTCCTGTGGGTGAGATAAAATCAGTGAAGCATCACTGACTCAGCTGTACTGCATCCTTCAGACCCTACTGGGTTTCTTCTCAACGTGACAGGCATGCAGAGATTTGAGTGTGCTTTTCATGTAAAAATGCAGGTAGGTGATGCAGGCTGTATGGTAGCTCCAGTTATGAGAGTTGCAGGTCCTTTTCTTGGGTTCACATTCCTGACTGTGTTGTTCATCTCCTGGTCCTGGGTGTCTGCTCCAGCAACCTCCATATCCTCTGCATTCCAGCAAGAAGAAAGGAAAAATGGGGAAACAGAGGGCACTTACCTCTAACAACAGGTTTGAGAAGTGACCCTTCTCACTTCCATTCACACCTAATTGGTCAGCACTTAATCACCTACACATACCCAGTTACATAGCATACTGGGACTTTATTTCACCCAATAAAATAATACACAGAAGAGTAAATATATAAGAATGTACAAATGAATACATATATAGACACATGAACTTCTCTTTAAAATCCACTTCCTAGAAATATATCTACAGTTCACTGCAGCATAGATTGTGACCATAAAATGCAATCTTTTTGTTGAAAAAATTTTTGAATTAGCAAAAAACTTGGGAACAGCCTAAATGTCCTTAATAAGATCAGTTAAATAATTCCATTTATTTTATTGGATCCAAATCCAATAAAATAAAGGCAATAAAATAAATCTTGTTAATAAGATCTTTTAAAGTAGATATTGCAAATGAATCTTTGGTATAGTATAGAATGTACTGGAAGATGCTGATATCTTTACGTTTCATGGTCTTCCTACTCCAAGAGTATGGTGTTTCTTTCCAAATATTTCTTTTATGAACAAATTTGATTTTATAGTTTTCTTGATATAGATATTGTACATTTCCTGTTAGTGTATCCTTAACTATTTTACAGCTTTTCTCATTAAGATGACTATATTCTACTACATTTTCTATTGTTTATTTAAGATATATAAGAAAATCACTGATTGTTAGTATGTTGGTGTTTTATTCAGTAAAATTACCAAACTCTTATTGCTTTTCATAGTTTAGCAGTTAATTCTCTTGGCTGATACCTGCTATTGAAAAATCACAATCCCTCTCTCAGATTCCAGACCTGAGCCAGTGTTAGACCCAGAGTCTATCAAATACAGTGGAGTCTATGACCTCTTGAGGATAGAAACTATAATGCCATGGGAAGAGTTACACAGCAGCAATTTCTTTCAGTCTTCCCACAGAGTGACCTATGGCTGGGATATTCCTTCGAAGGGATAGGAAGAGTTATTGCATCTTGCACCTGACATGTAACATTCTATTATATACTACAATGTCTTTGGAAATAAAAAATAAAACTATAATTATTTGTAGATAGAGTGATTGTCTATTTGCAAAATTCTGAAATCTATTGACAAATTATTAGAAATAATAAGAACCTTACAAAAGTTTGCTGGATCAATATACAAAATATACAAATATACAAAATCGATTAAGTTTCTACACCAGTTTGTGGTTTGTATTTTCATTTTCTTTCTGACTTTTTTTAACGGACATAAATTCTTGATTCTAACATATTCCATTTAGTCAACCTTTTCTCTTAGGTTTGTGTTTTTGGTACGTTTTGTTTAACAAGTCCTACTTTGTTTTCTAAAAGTATCTATCTGGAACTCTTATTTTTGTATGGTACAAATTTGGGATTCATTTTCTTCCTATGTGGTTATTCAATTGTACGACAGTGCAGTTTTCTGAACAAACCATCTTTCTCCATTGTTGCTGTCATACATCAAGGATCCACTTCTGGATTCTCTATGTACCTGGGATCCATTTATGGATTCTCTATTTATCCCGAATCTGTTTCTGGATTCTCTATGCTGCATAATTGGTCTGCTATTTTACCCCTGAGTCAAAACTATACTGTACTGGGTACAATACATTATAATAAGTCACAGTATGTTTATAAGTCTCCTAAGCTAATTCTTCTTCTTAAGTGTCGTGGCTATTTTTGGCCCTTTGGTCTTTCATATATATTTTAGAATCAGCTTGCTAAATTTATTGAAGAATGCTCTTAGGATTTTTTTAGGAATTAAAAAACAATATGTCTGAAAAATATATGTATGTTGAAAAGAATTGATATCTTCTCAGTATTGAGTGTTCCTATCCATGAATATATTATATCACATTTTAAAATTCTTCCTTCACATCCTTCAATAAAATGTTATCATTTTCCATATGAATCTTGCACAATTTGTTATATTTTTCTTCTTTTCTGTATTTTGTTGCTATTAATAACTTCTTTTTTTCTTTTGTATGTTTTGTATTGTTTGTGGTAATATAGATAATCATACATAGATTGTAAGAAAAATTATAATTTCATTTCTATCTTCCCATTGTATATTTATTTCTTTTTCTTATTGTACTGGCAAGGCTGTGCAGTCCCATGTTGAATGGAAATTATAATAGTGGTCAGATTTGTCTTGTTTCTTAAGGGAATGTTTTAAAGGAATTATAAAGGGAATGGTTTAATATTTCTTCATGTTTATAATGTTTACTGAATTTGTTTTTAATTCATACTACATTTCAGGTTAAGAAAGTTTCATTCTTTTCTTTAGACTATAATTAATCATCAGTATCTTTATCCCTTTTTTTGGACAATTAAGGCACCTGAATATTTTAGCTCATTTTGTACCTTTTACTTATAGGCTGTACTTTCCTACAGGATTTTAGTTCTGTCTTGATCTTTTTAGTCCAACAATTTAGAATTTATTGTTATCGTTTTCATAATATAAACTTTTGGATTGACCCACACACTTGCCAGTTTTTTTACATCCAATTTGCTCTCTAAAATAATTTTCCTTCTTTCTGACCTTAAGTCTTTGGTAATTCTTAGGATAATAAAAATCACTCAATTATTGTTTTCCTGGAAATGTGTGTATTTTACTTTTATCTTTGAAAAATGGCTTCATTGTATTCTCAGTTGCCTAGGTAGACAGGTTAATTTTTTCTCTCAGAACTTTGAAGATATGATTGCATTGTCTCTGGTTTCCACTGTTACCACTGCAGTTCAGCTTTTAGAGGAATTGACTTACTTTGGAAATAATCTGTTTTCTTGGGTCGGAAATCTGGCCACAGTGTGGTTTAGCTGATTTCTCTGCTCCAGGTCTTATAAGACTAAAATCAAGATGTCAGAAGACCTGCATCCCTAACAGGAGGCTTTGGGGGAGAATCTCCTTTCAAGCTCATTCAGGTTGTTGGCTGAATTCAGTCCTTTGAGATTGTAGGACTGAGCTCACCATTTCTTTGCTGGCTGTCAGCGGAGCACTGCCCTTGTCTCCTAGAAGCCTCTCTGGTTCCTGACGCCTACATTTTAGAACGAGCAGCAGCGTGATAAATCCGTATTAGTCTGGGATCTCTCTGACTTCCTCTTGGCTGCATCTCTACTGCCTCTTTTCCATCACATCTCTCTGACTCTAGGCAGAGAAAGTTCTCTGCTTATAAGAGTTTATGTGATCACATGGGGCCCACTCACATGATCCAAGATAATCTTAATTTATCCTCCAAGCTACTTTTTATTTTATTTTATTTTTTATTTATTTTTTTTTCAAGCTACTTTTTAAAAACTTGATTTTTTTTCGATAGATATAAAATTTCAGTTTTTGTGGGTAATTCATGTATGTTCTGAAAGTACTCTCAATTTAGCTAAATTGTTTGGATCAATTTAATATGGAGAAGGCAAAACCCATGATAGTTTTAAAAGATAAAGCTAAAAAAGGAAGTTTAAAGTCAAATGTGTATTTAGAGTCAAATGTGTTTTATGTAATGTGACAATTTTCTTTGTAGCACTTGACTCTGTATCAAGTTATAAGTCAAACTTCAATATACTGAATGCCCATTAATAAAGATTTCTAATTTGGGTTTTTGAGCAGTGACATTTTTATTAACCTGACTTGGGATGTCCAAAATACTTCTGAAACTGGGGATTAGATCCATTAAACTATACCTTGCTTGTCTAATCAAGAGTAAATTGTAACTTGCCTTCACTGATCAAGCTCACTTTAATTGTTCTTGCAAACTGCATACCCTCCAAGCTTAGACATATCACTAGACTCCTTTAACTACTCATTTAGATTACACCTCTGATAGTGGACCCACACTGAGTTTCAATGGATGACCTTTCCACGTAAACTTTGACCAAAATCTCCACCCTCAGATCACGCTAATGCTGCTATTTTCTGGACATGTGTCCCGTGAAGAAGCATGTAACTCAGATATGCTTGCACAAAGCAGCAATGATCTCACCTTTTTCCTGCCTCCAATCACCTTCCCCTGTACCCCTGACCTATACTCTTCACCCATAAATATCCGGAGCTCGTCACCTTCAGGGAGGTGGATTTGAGATTTGTTCTCCCATCTACTTGCTTGGCTGCTTCATGAATAAGCCTTTTCTCTGCTGCAGATGTCAGCATTTGGCTTGCTGCAGGTCAAACAAGCCTGGTTCAGTAACACTTTCACCTTCAGATCCCTTAGAATTATTTCATTCCCTTATTAAATAAATATTTATTATGAGCCTGTTATTAAGAGCCTGTAGCATTATTATTAGTAACATTAGCAAACGTTATTAAGAGCACTATATTGGCCACAGGATTGACTGATATGAGCAAGATCCATAAAGTTCCTGTCCTCATGGAACTTAACTTCTGGTGGAAGAGACCAAAACAACCAAAAAAGCAAAAGCATGCATAGCATAATGTCAGGGAGTGATAAGTGCTCTGAAGACAGTGATGATGCCGAGTCAAGGGAGAGAGTGGCTCAAGTGGAAACGCTTTAGACAAGGTGAGTAGGGAATGCCGGGCGAAGATGCAGAGACCTGAATGAAGGGAGGGAGTGAGCCGTGTGATTGCCTCTACAGGGAAGAACAAACCTCCAGAAGTATTTTATGACTACTGCAGAATCCAGATCTAAAGACCTAACCAACAGTAGAAGAGCACACCTAACATTTTTGAAAGATAAAAATCAACTTCCTGTTTTGGCATTACAAATCATGGGATTTGAAAATCCCATAGACATAAACACCCTCTTCTATGGCTCTCTGCCAGGAAAAATATGAATCCTTTACCAAGCAAATGACATACACAGATAAGAGCGAATGCTACCAACAAGCTGTTCACAGAAAAGAAAAATATTCCTAGGTCACAAAGTGGTAGAAAACAAATTTTCTTCAAGGTTTTGACAGGCTTCTGGACATCTGCAAAAGTGAAAACTGGGAGAAAATCTGCATGATTAAACACTAAACAATGAAAGGAAGTCTCAGCCTGTATCCCAGCCCTGAGATGGAGTGAGCCCTGGTTCTGCACAGAAGGCATTTCCACCAAACTAGACTCATCCACTCCACTCATCTGGTTTGTGGTTTTAGGCCAAATGCACTCTATATACCTCTTTATAAAAATATATCCATTTTTGAAATTAGTGTTTATTGGATTAGGTAGCCTATAGTACAAAATGTGTACTTAAAAATACATGTAATAATTGACAAATCCCACAAGAATTTAGAAGTATGACAATATATTTTCATCCAGATTATGTTTTTCCAGAAATAAGATAGTCTTTTAATTTTCTATTTTTATAAATTCTGTCAAAAATATTGAAAAGTAAAGATAACTATTAAAATATGAGTCCCTTTTTTTGTTTTTCTTAAGCAAAAAGGTAAATATTTTATTTACTCAATTACATGGAAATAAACCTTAGCAAGAATATTATAGAGATAAGTTTTCATATGTGCTCAGTGAAATCTCTAAATTTTTTATAATATTCCACTATTCTCCTTTAGGTGTCTCTATTCTAATTTCCAATGAATTTAAAGTTAATGTAAATATATCAAAATTAAGAAAATGAGCAGAAACAACCTAATTTTTAGAGAATTAGGAAGGCAAAAAATTTATATGTGATCAACTTCATATTATGCTTTTTTTCAGATTTTCCTAGATCTACTCAGGAATATATTACAGACTTCATGAAGATGATTACTGCTTCACACTAAATCGTATTGTGATGACAATTAGGATGAATGCAAGTTACACAAGAGTTAATGCTAGAGTTAATCAAAGATGGAGGAAACCAGATTCTTGAATGCAGTTTAGTGCATTTATTAAGTACGGGTGGCCACTGTTACTCCTACTTCCAATGGCTTCCCAATGCTCAGAGGATCCAGGCTAAGCTTGTTAAGCTTGCAGACAAAGACTCTTGAAATTTTAACTAATCTATGTCTCCTGAGAATCTCATGTAATTCTTTCCCATAGCGCACTTTCCACTATATTCATCCAGAATACCCACAATATGAATTGCCGTGATTCCTCTTTTTTTTTTTAACGTCTTTATTGGAGTATAATTGCTTTACAATGGTGTGTTAGTTTCTGCTGTATAACATAGTGAATCAGCTATACATATACATATATCCCCATATCTCCTCCCTCTTGCATCTCCCTCCCACCCTCCCTATCCCACCCCTCTACGTGGTCACAAAGCACTGAGCTGATCTCCCTGTGCTATGCAGCTGCTTCCCACTAGCTATCTATTTTACATTTGGTAGTGTATATATGTCTCTGCCGCTCTCTCACTTTGTTCCAGCTTACCCTTCCCCTTCCCTGTGTCCTCAAGTCCATTCTCTACATTTGGTGATGTTGTTCTTTCTACCTTATTACTCTTTCTCCAGTTGGTAAAATTATTTTCATACTGTCATACACAGTACCAAAGTCATCACTCCTCCATGAAGAAGAACATACTGTTATCATTGTACTGCTTACTATAAGGCTTACCATTCTGTTGTAATTGAATATTTGCATTTAGGTTGCCCCTAATTAGTTTTAAGTAGGGCCCTTCAGTGTAGAAACTGTTTTTTCTCATATTTACCTACCAATTTTCATAAAAAATTAAATATAAATAACATTTTAGAGGTATTAATGAAATAAAGAAATGACTTTTCAAAATCAACATCCCAAATAGAGCAAAAGACATTAAGAATTTTAGTAAGTAACTGAGTTATAGAACAGGTATTAGATAAAATTAATTGTACTGGAACAGAATATGGATTTCTGAAGAGCTTCCCCCCCGACTTACTACCTAAGTATAGCTTTCAAACATTGGAAAGCAGTCTATTTCTTTACCTGATATAAGTTTAACCCCAGTTAGATTTATATCTCAGCTGTAGCTGAGAGTTTGGAATCTTCCTCTGTATCAGTAGGAGAAGAGGAAAGAACAAGAAAAGGAGCCTCTTATCCCCAAAGCAGTTTGGAGATGGTGGAAAGGAGGGTACTTAGCAATTCAGCTGAGGAAATGACGAGAAGGAAATTGTTTTGTGTCTCAGGAACCGTGTGGAATTCCAAGATAAGAAAAACAGTTGCTAATTTGAGTATAAAAGCAGGAAACATGATATACTTATTTCCTTTTATGCAAACACAAGTATATGAGGGGTTGTGTGAAAATTATTTTTCTCCTGCTGAACCACAAAGACATAAAATCAAAGTGCTTCTTTTGGACATACTGGTTTTTCTTCTCGCTCTTCTCTTCCTTGTGGATATTATGGCTAATAACACAACAAGTTTAGGGAGTCCATGGCCAGAAAACTTTTGGGGTAAGATTTTCTTTAACTGTTTTTAATTTAAAATTAGGATGCAGAGAAATGTACTGCCTGAAAGTTATTGAAACATTGGAAGTCTCTGAGCCATTTTTTTTATGGTAAATTGATTACCTAAAGTTTTCATAGATTTATTACAAAAAATTTGTTCATATAAAATGTCCATAAAGTGGCCTATGAAGTCATTCAAGGAGAATCTGGGCAACACGTATAGATTATGGCTGGTGTTACAAAATAATAAGAAAATAATAGGAAATGCTAATTAGAAAACAGTAAGAATAAAACTGAGAAAAAATTTGTAAGTCATTGCTGTTTGGAAATTGATAATTGATTTGTTGGAAAATTAAGTTTTATTTGTCTTATGGTTATATAGATTATGTACCTTGTTTAATGAAACTGAGAATTTCTATAGAGATTATTTTAACTTACATTGTCAATGTTATATTCTTTAATTTCCAAAGTGAATCTAAATAATAAATCTGTACTGAAGGAGTGTGATGACATGATTAAATAAGAAATCATATGAAATTAGACGAAAAAACTGTAACAGAACAAGTGTAAATAACACCACAAATAACATTATAAAGAAAGCCTATCAAGGGGAAAAAAGGAACAATACAAAGTAGCTTTTGGCTGGGTTCAGACACAGCTTCTAGTCAGTTAGCAGCAGCAGGACGGAGCTGAGGTCAAAACCACGAGTCTTCCAAGGCTGGAGACACAGGGAGAAGGGCTGAGACATGAAATTGACACTGATGCTTGGGTTCAGGGAAATTTAAAAAATAAAGGGAGCAAGTTGAGTTAAATCCAGAAAAAAACTTTAAAGGAGATAATGGAGTTTATGAAGAGATCGATAGCCCTATTTATTGGCCCAGAACAAATGTTTCATCTCCACAGAGAACTATTTCAGACTTTCCGTTGTGATTCCAAGGTACGTTTTGGGAACTATCAGGTGAAAAATGAGCAGCGATGCTGCCTTCTCCTAACAACCTACCTGGTCGTCCCCATCACAGCAATCTGCATGGAAGGAATTAATTAATTCTTTTTTACCATCAACATTTATGTTTGTTTCATCTGAAAATGAGGGATATTAATAAACATCATAATGTAATTATTAAAAAATTAAGAAAAAGAAAGTAAATTATACTTGCATATTGTAGAGAATGGCTTTGGTAATAAGTTATTCTATGTAGAAACCAATAGACAATAAATCTTTGAATTGTGGGAGTCTTACTTATATAGGTTTCTTACAATACAGTTTGCTGTCCTCCTTTACAGAGAAAGTGAATGTGCTAAATACATGCTAAAAAATAGCTAGAGTGTGTTTGCCCTAAATTCATCATTGCAAAAATAAGTAACTAAATAGATTATTCAAAAGTAAAGTAATTCTTACTGCAAAAAATAATCTATAAAAGCCAAATCAATTTTTTTCAGGCCAAAGTTAATTTCAGGTTTACTTAAAGACTTAAGGAAAAAAAATCATTATCTACTGGTTAAAACATGGATAATAATCATAAAATAAACCTCAATTAAAAACAGAATGTTTAATTGGAGTCTATTTACCAATCCTGAAAATTTTTTTTAATATAGAAATCTTTTCATGTTTGGTAATTGCAATCATTGTTGCTTTTGTTGTGGTCATCCATGTACAATGCTTGGTGTCAGTCTATTTATCTCTTGTAAAAATAAAATACAGTGTGTGGGTGTGAAAAAAAAAAAATAAATGAGATAATTAAAAAAAAAAAAAAAAAGAAATCTATGCTTAAGAAAGAATTCAAACTTATTGTTCCAAAGATAGTTCCTAGTGTTTCTTTATCTTACTTTGTGAATACAACAGAAAATAGATGGAAATAATGAAAACCAGGAAGGGGAGTGTTACCTTGATAAGCATTAACAAAGCCAAAGAAATATGTTGAGTAGATACAATGTTATAATGTTTGATGATATGGGGAAAATATATAAAAGATCACATTAATTCCTCTGGGGTTCAAGAAAATATCAAGTGTAAAATGCAAAAATGTAAATGTGAATATATGAAATGTAAAAATTTCCTAAAATATAAATGTTGATCTTTTAAATTTTTATTTCCTTTTTGATTCTAAATTGATATCTACATCACTGTCTCTGCAAAAATATTATTTGAAAATCTTATAAAGTACAGTGCAATACATTGCCTATTGCTTCCAAAATCAATTGTCTGCTTGGCACTTTGAATTCAGAGAATAGAGAAAGAACAGTTTAGAGAAGCAAAACTTGTACATTTAACCATATGAATTTCCCAAACTTAGGCTGCATAAAAGTTGTTTTCCAAATATAATTTTCCTGATTTACTTTAATGAATGTTGAAAAATAAGATAATGATACCAGGTTATTACCAATAGTGATAGCTTGAATTTTTTTGGTGATCACCCATTAAAACTTATTAAATGTTGTGCAAACATTACAGTAATTAGTGCAAAGGTGGGCAATAAAGTTGGCCTGAGAGTGACAACACAGCTGAAGACCACCACCTTGCATTTCTCACTTTTGCTTTCTTTGATGCATTTCCCTTCCCTACAAACATCCCCCATGAAGGCAGCAGGAAACATAACCTGTGAAAGTTTGCTGCGCTCTGCTTTAATGAAATAGACAAGTGTTGTTAAACTTGGTTAGTTTTTTGGTATTCAGAGTCTTAAAGAAGACCGTTTGGTTATACTTCTTGCCTTACCACTTGTGTTTTTCCCTTTTGGCTAGCATTGTGAAAAATTGGGGAATTTATTGGTTTAAGAACTTGTATTTATTCACCTCATTTAATCCTCACCAAAACTATAATGTCTGTCCTCAAGAAGATTACACTCTTGGAGGAGATTATGTGTCCATAAATATGCAAATATATGCCTATACTGTCATGGAATAATACAAGATAATGTACATTAAAATGGCAATGATTGTTATGAGTTAGAAAGACAAATATGGCAGAAATGGTCCCTAAATCCTCCTTAGAAAAAAAAAATGAGGCTTTATCTGTTCCTATAAATCAGATGAGTTTCAAATAGGGAGACAATTGTAGGAAGAACATTGTAGTCATTCATTTTTCCTACATTAACTTATTAACTCATCCTTTCATCCGTTTATCTATCCAGTTCATTAGTTTACTCAGAAGCATTGACTGACCACTCCTTATATATTAGTCAATATGTCAGGTGTTAGTGAGATAAATAAGGCATAGTTGGAAATTTCAGGGAGTTCAGGAGAAGTGTTATCAGCAAATATGCAGAAGTAAAAACACACAAGCCGTATTTGTGGAGAAGTGTGAATGACTTGAGAAAGATTTGTGTAGTTTTGAAAGTCACTGTAAAAGTTTGACCTGATTTAACATAATTATTTTCAATTTACTTACTTCAAGTCTCCCCATTTTCCTCTTCCTTAGGACTTTTCTCTAAAGTTGGAAAGGGACAGTGGTGGTAGCTATACACTCTCAAGGTTATTGGAAGGAGAGGGCCATTGGTTCTTGATCAAGTTCTGGCCTCTGCTGACTACTGATGTGTATTTCTCATCTGCTTTAGGGGAATTGCCCTTTTTTCTTGCCTCCTCTGCTGAGGGCTCTTACCATAAAATTTGACTCGTATGGTCTGTGCAATATTTGCTAATGTCATAATTTTTCCTTTCTGGTCTACTGGCTCTTATTCAGGTACTTTTCCTTCTGTCTCAGTGGCACAGAACAATGTTGAATGCTCTCCCATAACCCTGGAGCTGTGGGAATTTGGACTGTATATCAGACCCCTAGACCTGGATACACTAATGTCCACACTTCCTCATTGCTCCTCTGCTTTTCAGGGACCCAGAGTTTCTCAGAGGGGATTGTCATCTTTCCCATCTGGATCCCTCTAAGAAGCTGGGAATGGATACCAATTTCTCTGTCACTCCCTAAATCAATATGTAGCTCATCACAGGCAGAGATGGAGTGATGGCCCCTTCTCCAGAACTCTTACTGATCACATAGTTTATAGCCCTTCTTCTCTCTCCAAAACATCTCCTCTTTACACTGCTTCTGAAAATTTACTTGTTATGGATTGAATGTTTATGTCTCCTCCACCGTTCATATGTTGAAGCCTTAACCCCCAAAGCAGTGTTATCTGGAGGTAGGACCTTTGGGTGTAATTTGGGTTAAATTAGAGGGTGGGGACGCCATGATGGGGCTAATGGCCTTAAAAGAAGAGGAAGAGATGGTGCTCTTTCTCTCTCTGTCTGCGTGTATGCACTGAGGCAAGGACGTGGGCTCTCTCCAGAACCTGATCATGCTGGCACCTGGATCTTGGATTTCCTAGACCCCAGAACTGTGAGAAATAAACATCTGTTGTTTAAGCCACCCAGTCTATGGTATTTAAAGGGCAGCCCAAACTGACAAGGGCATGACTCGTAGACCATGGTTTATTTTTCCCAGTACAGTTCATTATAGTAAAAAGGTATGTTCTTGAGTCCTTTAGGCTCTTAGCGTTTTGAAACTGCAACAAACAAACAAAAAAAACCAAAACACTTTTCTCTGTCTCACATTGTCTAGTGATTGCAGTAAAACAATTGGTTTTCAAGACTATCATCTATTCTATGTATTTAATAATCCTATTACCAATTCTAAACATTAACTTTTTCTTTATTCTGGGTATCCTTGATAACAGCCCTAATCCTCTACCAGATAATTGAGATGGAGGATTGTTAGTTGATTTGTTGGGCACTCAAGTGCAGTCAAGGGCAGAAAACCTTGGTTAATAGCTGAAAATTTTATTCCTTAACTTGTGGAAAAATATGTCACTTAGAGACCTACCTCAGCAGATGGGAGTAGGTTGTTTCCAGAGAGGTTGAGGAGGGAGAAAGTTTTGCTGGGCACGCATCCCAATGATGTTCTTTATATTCCCTCTTCCCAAATAGTAAACAAATACTGACTATATTTCAAATTCATATCTTTAATTTCCACTTTAAAAACTCTTGGACATTTCATATTAACAGCCTTCTAATTACTTCCTTTATATCAGTTACCTAGGAAGTTTGAATAACAAATGCTTTTCTTTAAAACTGCTGTATCTCAGTTCCATAGAGAGAAGTTTGAAGATTCATCTCTCACTGAACTCCATGCTCAGAGATTACGATTCAGTAGGTATGGAGCAGAGCCTAGAAGAATGTATTTTTTGATAGGTTCCTGACTTTAGAACTTCTGCATCTATGTTAATGAGAGAAATTTGCCTATAGTAGTCTTTTCTTATAATAGCCTTGTCAGGTTTTGGTATCAGTGTTATGCAGGTTTCCTAAAACAGGATAGGAATTGTTTTCTATTATCTGGAAACATTTGTGTAAGAGTGGCATTGTTTATTGTTTAAATGTTTGAAAAAGTTCACCAGTGTAATTATCGGTAGTATTTTTAATAGGAAGGTTTTAAATGAAAAGTCAATTTGTTTAACAATATTGGACTACTCAGATATTCTACTGCTTCTTTGATTGCTTTAGGGCAGGAATCGTATTTTCTAGGAATTTGCCTGTTTGAAGTAATTTCTAAATGTGTTAACTTAAAGTTGTTCATGGTCTTCTCTCATACGTTTTTCTAAAATTGATTATGAAAGTGTTCAAATATACAGAAAAATTTGAAGAATTTTACAGGGAATATCCATATACCTACCGCCTGGATTCTACTATTAACATTTTTATAATATTCATTCTATCTACCAATCTATTAGTTTATATTTCCAAGTAAATTGCAGATATCCGTACACTTCCCCCTAATTAATTCAGCATGTATATTATTAACAGGAATTCAATATTTTTAAGTTTTTTTTCTTTTTAAGGTCAAATGTACATACAATAAAATGTGTAAACTGATCAAAAATGAAGTGCACAGATCATAACTGAACATTTGCTGAATTTTGACAAATACATACACACCTGAGTAACCCAAACCCCGATCAAGATACAGAACATTATCTCCAACCGAAAAGTTCCCTAATGACACTTTCTAGTCAATCCCTGTCTACATCATCCCCAGAGGTAACCACTAATATGTATTTATTGAAAAAAAATCCGTGTATAAGTGGACCTGTGCAGTTCAAACCTGTGTTGTTCAAGGGTCAGCTGTGTTTCTATCTTTGTGAGGTCTACTTTTTTTCCTGTTTGCTATTACTCTTAGGGAATAGCTCTTTGGAAGCCCAACTCAGAGTCTAGAATATTTCCCAGAGTCTATCCTCCTTGGTATCACCTGAAATCCAGTCTTTGTTTTCTAAGCCTACTGAGATCGCACAGAGTTCTACTCAGATTTTTTGCCTCTTTTGCCTCGCTTTACAGATTACTGTACGAGAGATTTTCTTTTCTCTTAGAATTTGCTCCCTCAAGTCAGCAGTTTGGGTAGGTCTCTGATGGCTTCAACCAGATTTAAAAAAATATTTTTGATCTGTATTTTATAATTGGTCCCAGTGGTTTGATACATGTTAGTTTATCACACACAGAAAGTGATGGTCTACCCTGTTCCTTCTGAACATAATTTAACTTACCTTCTACTCTAACAATACTGTTGACTAATTATATTCAGAGTATGACTTATGCCTTGTGACTTTGGTCAAAACTACTTCCAGATCTCCCAGATTTTTCCTTACTTGTCCTACAATTGAGTCTAGTTTCCAGTAAGCCAGAAAGAAAAAAGAAAATCAAGGGTGGCAGTTAGGCATCAGAAGTGGGACAGGATAAAATTTACATAGGGTGGTCAGGGTAAGCCTCAATGAGAAGGTGACATGTGAGCAAAGACCTGAAGTCACCCTTGTAGATGGCTGATAAAAGAGTTTCAGGAATAGGTTACCGCAAGCACGAGGCCCTAAATTGGGAGCACAGCTGATGTGTTTAAGGAATGGCAAACAGGGCAGTGTGGTTGGAGCTGAATGAGCCAGGGGAAGAGTAGTGATGAGCACAGATAATTGAGAACAGATCAAATTGGAGCTTCAAGGCCATTTGGGAGAGTTTACATTTACTCTGGGAGAAATGAAGGGTTTAGAACAGAAGAGTGATGTGATTTGACTAATACTTTCAAAGGTTCACTCTGGCTACTGTATTGAGAATTGAGCAAGGAGAGAAGCAGGAACCAGAGAGAAGGCTATAGTAAGAGTCCAGGTCACAGATGATGCTGACTTGGATCAGGGGGTAGCAGAGTAGATAATGAGAAGTTGAATTGTGGATATATTCTGAAAACAGACCCAATAGGATTTTCCGGGAGATGAGATACACATAGGAAATACTTACTCTTTGTTTAAAGGATTGTAATTAAAAGTTTTCTGAACCTTAAATATAATTCTTCCTAAAAACGATTTTTGCGAAAGTCTTATTGTCTGAACCATCCTCCTATATACTCTAGGGTACCAAGAACAGCATAGCCTACTTCAGTAATAGCTAAGCTTAATGATTCTTGCAATTGGAAAAGATTTTGTGACTGTTCTGTTGTCAAAGATAAAATCACTTTTCAGATATCAGAACGATTCAACTCAAGGCCACTAGATGGTGACCTCTACTAAATTTTGACACTAATGGACAGAATTCTAGGTATGGGTAAGATTTATTGAAAACCAGGTTCAATATTAGAATCTTAGAATTGGAAGGGACTATAGTGACCATTATCATTAGGCCAGGAAGGGTCAAATGACTTGGGAAAGTTATATAACCATTAGTAATAATAGCTGTCATTTATTGAGGACTTAGGTGCCAGCCCCTTCGTAGTTGTATAGACACAGGTTACAAAATAGGATAACAACACTTAATTTATATGCTATGCCCTGCTAATGTTAGAGTTTGTTCCTTTTTTCCTTTAAAGGGAGATCTACCTTTTCTAAGGCAATCATTTGGTCTTTTTAGTTGCATTTTATTGTAATTACATGAAGTAAAATTATTTCCCCTTGATTCTACATTTTAAAAGTTTCTATTTTCTTTTTTTTCTTGAAATGAACCTTATGTACTTTTCTCTATAGATTAACATTTTGGAATATTTTATTTGTCAGAAGAGACTGTGGTAGAGAGACTCAAAGGGCATGTACACTGAGACCATGTATAGGAACACTGTAAACTTTAAATCGAAATGGTCAAAATAAAGTAAATATGTCTCTTTAATCTTATCTATTATACCTGCTTATATCCTGAGATATTTAGAATCTTCCATCAGACCCTAGTGGTTACATTGGTTTATACACAAAAGCAAGGACATGTACTTTTCAAACTTGAGTATTTGTCTTTTCATTTTATGTCATACCTGAGTGAAAGCCCCCCTGACCAGTGCTAGTTGTCAATATTCAATTATTAAAATAAATTGTGTTAGTTCTACAACATAAACCTTAGACTCTGTTTCAACATCAATAAAATTAGGAGACTGTGGGACTTCCCTGGCGGTCCAGTGGTTAAGACCCCACACTTCCACTGCAGGGGGCACGGGTTCGATCCCTGGTCGGGGAACTAATATCCTGCCCACCATTCAGTGCAGCCAAAAAAACAGTAAGAAATAAAAAATAAAATTAGGAGTGTGAGCTGAAACATTTTTAAGAGTTTGTTTTAATTGAAACCTTGTATCTCTGATTCTATATCTGAAGTTGTTGATACTTAAAATTCTCCAGTGGAGGCTGTTGATTTAGGGAAGTATAACTGTAGAGTACATAATACTGCCTTACCATATTTTCCCCAAGTATCTCTGTCTGTAACAGGTTACTAAATCTGGTATTAAACTGATACAATTTTTATGCATTTTCACTTTCATTTTAGATTAATATTTTCTTAGAACACACCAAAGAAATAAAGCATTTCCCTAATTGGGTCGTTTGACAGTTAAGTGATATAGTACACTTAAAATAGTGTCCGAGACCTATAAATTAAATTAATCAAATTAGAAATGGATATTACTGTTTACCACAATAATAAAATAAAAATAGGTTTGCATTTTATAAACTATATTCCTCCAAACATCAAAATTTTCTTAATCACAGTTTTAGTGAATGAAACCTTTCTGGCTTAGAATAATAAAAGTTCAAATTTAAAAGGAGCTTACAGTTTACCAATGAAGTGTCTACCTAATGCATTATTTTCCTACTCAAGGGCATAATAACATTAAGATGGATCATAATATATCTTTCATTCATCTATTCTAAGTAGGAAGACAGAAAATCTGAGTGAGTTTATTCATATTCTTTGATTAAAGTTTCTCACGGTAATCAACTCATGGGTTCTCTGGAGTATAAACTAATGAATAAACTCTTTCAGGGGCAACTGATGATAATGTACAGTAATAAATTATTCAAATATGTGCAATATGCCACATGAAAACAAAGATTGCCAAAAACTCACTGAAATAAGGTAAAATTAGGTATTTTTCTTAACCAAAGAACCAAATTTAGCAAAATGCCTGGACTCATGTACTTATTTGGAAAGAAGACAAAAGGACTGGGTTTTATGAAGTATTTGAGCAGTTCATGATTTTTATTTAGCTCTTTTCTAAGAGCAACTAAAACATTTTTTTCAGTGAAATCCAGAATTTAGGTAGCCATTATAAGCAACACAAAACTTAAAGGAACTTTATAATGATTAAACTAATAATTAAAATTTGATCCAGCAAATCTATTCTCTGATAAACTATTATGGCATAAAATGGCAAAGACAAGTAAGTATAATAAAGTAAGCAGATGCTAAAATTTCTAAAACATAATTTAATCTGATTATTAAATTACTGCTAGAAAATAACATCATCATTTACATCATGGGAGCAAGAGTATCTAAGCCTCAGTTTATCACCACTACCCCCCTCAATGTCTTATTTCTAGGACATTAGGTGGTATGATACTTTGGAATAATTTTTACATTCTTTTCACTTTGGGTCTCTCATGACCAGGTTCTTTCCCATTCTTACTACAACTTCCCAGATTAAACCATTATTACTGCATGTTGGAACCATTGCTTCACTATCCTCCCTGTTTCTCTGCTTTCAGTCTACCACAGATATCACTACCTGCTCCATCTTCATCCTTCCTAATGGGTAATTTTGCTCAAGCCTCTTCTTTGCCCACAGTGGAGAGGTTGAACTTCTTGGAGAAGTACTCATGGTCTTCCATCATCTGACCCCCAACTTATTGCAGGTAAAGTGGCCAATGACCCACTCACTGCCACATCTAAAGGACATTTTTCTTATTTTAAGTCTTCTAGAATGTTAACTCTACTAGGGCTGAGACTTTATTTTCTTCCCTGCTCTCTCTGCACTTAGCAGTACTTGGTGTCTAGTGGGTGCTTTATGTGCTAACAAATGAATAGTAAATATCTCTGCGGCATCTGGTTGCTAATGATACTACCTAAAATTCTCTCCTCACTTTGATTCAGTGCTAGTAATCTCTCTTGTCTCCGTGGACCACCCTAATTAGCCCTTCTTTGTTTCCCTGGTGTTGACTTCCACCACCGGTTAAATTCTGGTTTTCCTGGAAGTTTGTTCTTAACTCGCTTCTATAAACATATTCCTTTCCTTTAGTAGAAATGCTTTCCATGGATGGTTGAACTCTTGTAGCATGAAGATTCCCAGTTTTGCTTCTCTTTAACTCCATATTTATTTAACCCTGAATTCCAAATATATATCCCAGGGACACACAAATTCAACATCTTTCTAATATCAGCTTCAGCCCCAGTTCTACATTCTCACATTTCTTCCACGTTTGGATGAATGATACTAGTATCAACCTATCCACCCTCACCTGCCCACACCAGAACCTGAGAGTCATTCTAGATTCATCCTTTCCTCAGTGTAGCAAAGTGTGGTTTTTTTACTGGTTGACTTGTGTGTGTGTGTGTGTGTGTGTGCGTGTATGTGTGTGTTTGGTTGGTTTTTACTGGTTGATTTTTATTTTTAGAAGATGAAGGTGGGGAGGGATTGTATGTCCTTTGTTTTAAATTTTCTTTTGTTTTGAAGGATCCCCAAGTTTCCCCTCAATCTTGCCTCCTTTCTCCTTCATTGTGTGGCTCCCCAAAAGCACCTATCCTTTTCTTTCTTTCTTTTTTTAAACAGCTTTATTGAGATATATTTCACAGGCTATGTAATTCACCCACTTAAAGTATACAATTAAATGATTTTTTTTATAGTTACAGAGTTGTGTGACTGCCACCACAATCTGATTTAAGAACATTTTATCCTTCAAAAAGAAACCTGTCCCCATTAGAGGTCCCTCCCATTCCTTTCCATCTCACCCCCTTGCCCTAGACCATCACTAAGCTACTCTCCGTCTATATAGTTTGTGTGTTCTGGACATTTCATGTAAGTAGAATATAAAATATGTGATCTTTTGTGCTTGGATTCTTTTCTTCCCTACAGGAAGGTTACTTTCCAAGACTGCCTCTTCCCATACCTATATTCACTTGTAAGTCTGTTTCCTATAGTCAGCGTGCTCATGGACCAGTTCACCTTTTCATTATTTTTACAGTATTTCCAGAATTGCCCTTCTTCTCCATGATAGCTTATGGTAGAAGTATGGGAGATAATTCACTGGTTTCTGTTTTCCATCATTTATTTTTAATTTACTGGTTTCTATTTTCCATTGCTTATTTTATTTTTTAAATTAATTAATTAATTAATTAACTTTTAAATTTTTGGCTGCATTGGGTCTTCATTGCTGCCCACGGACTTTCTCTAATTGTGGAGAGCGTGGGCTACTCTTCTTGTGGTGCGCGGGCTTCTCATTTTTTTTTTTTTTAACCAATTAAGATTTTTTTTAAAATTTATTTATTTATTATTTATGGCTGTGTTGGGTCTTCGTTTCTGTGCAAGGGTTTTCTCTAGTTGCGGCAAGTGGGGGCCACTCTTCATCGCGGTGCGCGGGCCTCTCATTATCGCGGCCTCTCTTGTTGCGGAGCACAGGCTCCAGACGTGCAGGCTCAGTAATTGTGGCTCACGGGCCTAGTTGCTCCGCGGCATATGGGATCTTCCCAGACCAGGGCTCGAACCCGTGTTCCCTGCACCGGCAGGCGGACTCCCAACCACTGCGCCACCAGGGAAGCCCCGGGCTTCTCATTTTGGTGGCTTCTCTTGTTGCGGAGCACAGGCTCTTGGTGCACAGGCTTCAGTAGTTGTGGCTCGCAGGCCCTAGAATGCAGGCTCAGTAGTTGTGGCGCACAGGCTTAGTTGCTCCGAGGCATGTGGGATCTTCCCGGACCAGGGCTCGAAACTGTGTCCGCTGCATTGGCAGGCAGATTCTTAACCACTGTGCCACCAGGGAAGTCCCCCACTGTTTATTTTTTAGGTAAATTGAAGTTTGAATTTTTTTTCCATCTTCTAATTATGCTGAAGGCATGGTTTTGTATAACTTTATTTGGTCATCTTGTTTTTCTCTATTGTTTTTTAGAAGAAATTTTGGAAAATTCTGATTTACATGGTTTCACTGCCTTGGCAGCCCAGATTTTCTATAATTCCTTTTTTAGGTTCCAAATCTTGGGGCACTGATAAGTACAAGTTAATGTGGAATTTTACTGTATTATCAATAAGGCTAATTTTAGGTTCTGACTGTATTTATTGCTTTTTCCAGAGCAAGCCTAACTCTATGAAATCCCAGTCTCAAGAGATTGCACTTTAAGGCTATGACTCAATATTATTTTGATGAGAGACATTTTTGAAGAACAATACTGGGTCTAGAAGATCTGTCATAAATCATCTTGTATTTCAGAAGTCATCTTCTTAGTATAAAGAATTTATTGCTTAGATTTGACTTAAATAGTTGTTCTGGAGGATTTTGATATAAGCATTTGTGATAATTGTGAAAATAGGACATAACAAATATAGTCTTACCACGGGAGATAAATGTGAATATAAGGTGGAAAGACACTAAAATATATCCAAAAATTAAGGAGCAATGATTATTCTTTTGTATTTGTTAATATTGGTTTGTTTTGTTATTTCTGCATCATAGATTTTGTGTATACCATCATAGATTGGAACGATAAACTGGAGAGAACTTTGGCAATCATAAAATCTAACCCCTTCATTTGAAGAAAGTAATAAAATAAGTGAGTCTAAATAAATTTTATAAAAATCACACAGTATGTTAGGAATAGAGCTGAGTTTGGCACCCTAAATCGGTCATCTTTTGCTGTGTAACAATCCACCCCAAAACATAGTGACTTAAAACAACCATTTACTTAGCTCACAATTCTGTGGGCTGGCAACTTGGGCTGGGGTCAGCTTGATGGATTTTCTGCTGGTCTTCTTTCATGGACCACACTCAGTTTTTGGGTTGACTGTATTTAAAATTCAATGCATACTGAGTTTTCCAAACAGAAATTTTAAAATTATATCCAGGTATCAGGAAAAATATGTTGAAATGCACAGAATTTGAGAGAGAAAGACAGGCTTTGGGATAGTGGGAAAATCAACATGGCTTGTGGGTTAGATCATGGGGTAGAGGGTCGGTAAGTGTGGTGGGTGATAAGGCCAGAAGTGTCTTCTAATATCCAGCATGTCTTTCGATTCAATGCAGGGTCTCTGCTACCCAGTTTTATTCAAGAATATGTTTTTAGTTCACAAGAAGAAGCGATAAGGTAGAATTTCCATTTGGGAATGGCATGTTTCCTTCCTAGCAACAGGAAATCTGGACAAATACAAGTTCTGTGAGTTGGAGGATACTGGCATTATAGCAGAGATTCCCTGGGGAATCAGGGGACAGGAATTTCATATCACAAGGGCATGATAACAGCATGAACCAGGTTGGGAACCAAGAAAGAGCACAGTAGTCTGCATAGGTCATGTCATCAATGAGTCAAAGATATAGGTGACAGTCCAGGAGTTCTGGAAATATGACATAAATCAGTCAGCCCCCCAGGTGGTTCTAGCCCAGCACTTCCTGTCTCAGAATGAGAACAGGAAGTGAGGCATCATGCAGCCTGCAGGTGGAAGACATTGGTGGGGATGATGAAAGCAGACAGAGGAAAAGGCAAAGTCAATGTGACTATGAAATTTTTTATCAACTTTTGGCACATTAGTTGCTACTGTAACTCTAAAGGAAATAACCTCTGGACTATATTTGCAACTCTATAAAATTTATGAGCTAAAGAACAGGCTTTTTTAAAAAATGAGACTTTTTAATTACTAATTTCTTAAAGATAATAAAATAGCATAAGCAATGTGGAACGCTACAGTTAAAAAATCTCATTTTGTATCCTTTATTCTTTTGCTTTGATAAACGAAAGCATATCAGCTTCATTTATTCATATCCACCTAGCACCATCTTCTATTTCCCAAATCCAAAAAAATCTAAGTTAATCATGTAATCCATAGTAACCATTTGTATTTTGCCTGTGTATTTAGTCGGACACCTGTTTACAAAGCAAATTGCCTCTTTGTTTTCTTTGTTTCAGAGGGTGTTATAATGTCCTTCACAGTGTCCATGGCAACTGTACTTGTAATTGGAGGATTTATTTGGGCTTTGTTTGTTTGTTTGTCTCGAAGAAGAGCCAGTGCCCCCATCTCACAGTGGAGTTCAAGCCGGAGATCTAGATCTTCTTACACCCATGGCCTCAACAGAACTGGATTTTACCGCCACAGTGGCTGCGAACGTCGAAGCAACCTCAGCCTGGCGAGCCTCACTTTCCAGCGCCAAGCTTCCCTGGAACAAGCCAATTCCTTTCCAAGAAAATCAAGCTTCAGGGGCTCAACTTTCCATCCGTTTCTGCAAAGTCCGCCACTTCCCGTGGAAACTGAGAGTCAGCTGGTGACTTTCCCTTCATCCAATACCTCCTCCACCATCAACACTTCCCACAGTCTGGGCCGTCCTGATTTCCACTGGTCCAATCACAGTCTTCGGATTGGCCTTTCAACACCAGCCCCACCTGCCTATGAGTCAATCATAAAGGCTTTCCCGGATTCCTGAGTAGGGTGCTTTTGTTTCTGTTTCTCTCTTTTCTTGTCTTTTATTGAAAGGAAATGACAAATAGGCTAAACAGAATTTTGAGGACATGGCCCAAATGCCTAATGAGTTTCTAACCTGAAACGAGCACACACAAGTTGGACATTACAATGTAAAACACATTTTCTTTGAACACATCTTTTTTCTTTGTCTCACAAAAGAATAATATTTTTCCAAATAGTTGTATATTTATGTATTTTGTATTCGATGTGAGAATTATTAAAGATAGTGATTCTTATCTAAGAATCAGCTGGATACAGTATATATATTTTAGACTAAAATAAAAACTTTAGATATTTGTGGTTTACAATCCCTTTTTGCTGTCCAATGTGACTATAAAGGGGAAAAAATCACTTAAAAGTGTAATAACTTTTTAAAAAAAAATTTCTATCCTAAGGAATTTTAATTTAATTTTCTTTAGAAAGACAAGTGAACCACATTACCATCTTGGATTTTTAATGGATTATATGGACACAAAATGACAGAACATAGGAGATTCTAAAGTTCCTTGATTCCACTCATTTATGAGAAGTGAGGGAATCAAGCAAAGGAAGCTGAACTCAGTGGGTGTTGCATAATACTATGATAATTCTGACACTTATTTTTCCCCCAGACTCCTTTTGTGCTTTCCCCAAGAATAGTTGTCCACATCACTGAGGCAAAATCCTTGTTTTTACTCACACGGTGATTTAACATTTCTTTACTGTTGTGGTTATATTGTTATAAAAACAACAACAGCAAATCCAATTCATTTGATCTAAAAACAAACTTTAACACTGAGCTTACATTTTTTTTTTAAGGAATAAATTTTATTTCTTACATTTAAAGCTAGCAACTGGGAAAGCACGTTATCTAGGGATCTTCTGCAACTTCACAGACAAATAAGGAAGCGTTAGTGGGGAGAAAGTCTTTCAGCCAAATAGGTGTTACAACCATGAAGAATCCTCCTTCCTGGATGGACTCATTGGTCATCATCTTTTATTTGCTTCTCTATGAATTTCAACTTCAGCTTCTGTGAAGAGTCTTTGCACAAAAGTTAAACTATGTCAAATGGTCCTTGGTGCAGATAGTTATTTAAGGAGTCCACCTCCACAGGTAGCCACCCTCCTAAAGGAAGAGACCTTCAGTGGCCAGATGCCTGTGGCTGCCCTTTTTCATTTAAGGACACGAGTTCACAGGATTATTACTCAAAAGACCTGTGGTTTGTTTCTGATATAATGAATATTTAGCTTATGTTGCTGTTTGTTTCTTTGAACATTGGAATTTTCCGTGAAGAAAAATGTACTCTCATTTTAGTTTCTGCAATGCAGCTGTCCCAGCTAATAGTGTCTGAATATGGCTCAAGAATGGAATAATTTTTACTTAATAAAAGATTCTGTATAGCATTTTCTTTCTTGTTTTTTATTTAGCTTACATTTTCCATTGTTCTTCAAGGACAATTATGCTAAAAGATGTCTATAGTAAATGTCTATAAATAGATGCTCTCTAATGCAATATACCTGAAAGAAGAAAGAAAGAAGGAGGGAAGGAAGGAAGGGCGGAAGGAAGGAAGAAAAGAAAAAAAAGCTCGCAGGATAACGGATTTGTTGTAAGTTGTTTTTGGACAAACTTGGCAGTTACCATATAGCCACGTAAGGTTTTAAGAGATCATTAATTTAGTAACAAGTCTATCTTTTGCTTGTGAGTCATCCTTAATGTTTAACATGAGAAGTAAGCAAAGTGTATGGTTTTTGTCTAGAATTTATGTTGGGAGTAAAAACTGCTTTATGTCTCTCAAATGAGGAAAATGAGAGCAGAAATCCCCTGGATATTTAACCATCTGGCAGAATTATTGCCTCCTCTCTCCCCAAGTTATGAAACAATCAAAATGGGTATCTTGTAAAAATTGTGCAATGTATGAAATGTGAAATTAAAGCAAAAATTGGAGACATTTTTTTAGTTGTATTTGTTTTATTTGAAATATTTAGTTGATTACAGAATAAAATTAAACTGGTGTCAATTTTGATTCAGAGTTTATTTATTGAATAGCCTGTGACTATTTCCTATTTATTTGGTATTTTAACTCAGTTAAGACCATTCTCTATAAACTATTCCAGAGACACAAACCTTACTTTTTCTAATAACGTATAACAGAAAAAGGGTAACATCACAAATAAAAGAAACAGAATTTTCAATGTATTAATACAGATGTAAAAATTATTTGTTAAAAGCATTAGATTCTTACCTCGCTAGATAAACAATTCCAAAATTATTTAACTATTTTAGAGAATAAACTTTTTTATCGAGATATAGTTGGCATATAACATTATATTGGTTTGAAGTGTACAACATAAAGATTTGATATACTTATATATTGCAAAATGATCACCACAGTCCAATCTAATTAACATCCATAACCACACATGGTTACTTGTGATGAGAACTTTGAAGATCTACCCTCAGAAACTTTTAAATATACAATATGGTATTATTAACTATAGTCACCATGCTGTACATTACATCTCTGGGGTTTATTTATTTCAGAACTGGAAGTTTATACCTTTTTTGATGACCTTCACCCATTTGATCTCCTCTCCCTTCCCCTGCCTCCCATGTCTGGCAATCTGTTCTCTGATATCAGTAGAAAGTCCCATTTATTCATTTGGAATTTTGCCTAATATATTCATGTCTTGAAGCAACTAGGAATAAACTTTTTGAAACTAAGAAAAAGAACCCTAGTAATACATGAAAACCACAAGCAAAAGCTGAAGAGCTATAGAAGTGTCTAGTTTTATTGCAAGTGGTGGCTGATTTACAGATAAGGAAGAAAAAAATCAAGCCAGAAATTTCCAAAATTAATTAGCTTCTGGGTAACAGGAGTAAAAGACGGACAGTTTGCTTATCTTTCATAGTGTGAGAGTACAGGACACACTCTTTTGTCTGCCAAACCCTCTGCTAGTCTGAAAACCATATTCCTTTCCCTGACTATCCACATGATTATGGCAGGAACAATCACTGCATCAAATGTAACCTCATTAATTGGTCTAGGAAAAGGCATCTGACCAAGCAAATCCAGTGGACCTTTGCAAAGGATTTTGTGGTAGGGATCCCAAGAGAGGCCAATATCTCTCAGATGCTTAAAACTGTAAGAAGTAAAATTTTAAAGCGTTTTTTCTGCCACATGGTAGGAAAGAAAGCAAACTGATCCACAGAGAGAAATAGAAAAAAAAAAATGGAATTGCCAATGGATTTGAAATTCTTAGTCCCTGTAGCTCCTGAAGGCTGGCTGTATACATCCCTTGCCTTCCTAAGGCATGGCTAATGAAATCTTTCTTGGATTCGACTGAATATCACAACAGCTTTCTAGCAAATTCTCATTTTTCTATAAACCAAATTGGGTTAGACTACAATAACTGGCCAAAAAGGTTTCTAACTAAACAGATATTTAATATATACTGCTTTCTCTCTGAAGCTGATAAATTGCCAAATATGGGCATAAGCATATTATGAGAAATTATAATGGCAACTGCTAGTAAAATTAGAGTATCTATCTTTGGAAATTAGGTATGTAGACAAAAAACAGATTATATAGCAAATGGTAGAAAAGAAAGGAAATAATGAAAACTAAAAAGTGAAAGCATAAGATCAGAATTAAAATAAAATCAATTACATTCTTTACAAAATTAATTCAGATGAGATAAACACAACAGAAAATAACAGCTTCTATTGGATGAAAAATATTCCAGCTGCAAGCCAATTGTAAATCTTGCCTAAAGTGAAGTGATTCAGAAAAGTTGAAAGTATAGGCAAAGATATATTAAAGTATACCTATTATGAATATCAGAAAAAGTTGAATTCAAGACGAAATATGTGAATAGAACAAAGAGTATTGCTTTATAATATTAAAGACCATAATCCCAATGAAAATATAAATTATCTTGAGTCTTAGGTAGCAAGTAGCAAAGCACAAGAAATGTCTTTTTAAAAAAAATTAATTTCTTTTATTTATTTATTTTTTGGCTGTGTTGGGTCTTCGTTGCTGCGTGCGAGCTTTCTCTAGTTGCTGCTAGCGGGGGCTACTCTTCGTTGCAGTGCATCATTGCGGTGGCTTCTCTTGTGGATCACGTGCTCTAGGCGTGCGGGCTTCAGTAGTTGTGTCACATGGGCTCAGTAGTTGTGGCTCACAGGCTTAGTTGCTCCGCGGCATGTGGGATCTTCCGGGACCAGGGCTTGAATCCATATTCCCTGCCTTGGCAGGCAGATTCTTAACCACTGCGCCACCAGGGGAGTCCCCAGAAACGTCTTCATAAAACAAACTACAGACACAGTGAGGGATATAAAGAAATATTTGAGTATATATGGGGGACATGCCTTAATTTTTAAGATATTTTATGCCTAAATTAATTTATACATTATTTGAAGATATACATAATTAATTTAGTATATTAATTCTATTGAGAAATAGAAAAAAGAAATGGAATTGCCAGTGGATTTGAAATTCTTAGCCCTTGCAGCTCCTGAAGGCTGGGTGTATACATCCCTTGCCTCAATATTTTAAGACATTTTATACCTAAATTAATTTATACATTCAATCTATTTCAGTCAGAATCCTTCCATAAAGGCTTATGTTTTGTTTTTGTATCTGTTTTTTTTCCGTCTTTTAACTTAGATGAAGATAGAAAGTCGTGTTGGAAATAAAACTTAAGAGACAAAGTCATCAAAATTCTGAGAAAGAAGAGTAATAAGAAGAGACTTGGCCTATTAGATATCAAAATATTCTTAAAGCTAAAGTAGTCATTCAACAAAAAAAATCAAAAGAAAATAATGTACAAATCAACCGAACAGAATAAACAACATAGAAATAGAACAAAGTATGTATGGAAAATTAGTTATGATGAGGGTAGAATTTCTAATGAATGAAAAAATTGATTAACAAATGTTTTGGGGAAAACTGGATGGCCATAGAGAAAAACCTCTCACTTATCTTAAAATAAGTTCAAAATGAATAAGAAAAATAAAACATTAAAATAAAATAAAGGCATATCATAAAAATAGAAAAATATTTTTAAAATATATACTTAGAAATAACTTTTCTAAGTGAGTTTGGATGGTGGGAGATCAGATTTTTTTAACTCTGAAGGTTAATTTTTTTTAATGAATAAATCTTACTATTTAAAATCTATATTTGAAACCAACTTTATGAGACTTAATTCATACGCAATTAGATGCAGAGCATTTTAAGTGTTGAATTTGATCCATTTTGACATAGGTACACACCCATGTTACCATCACCATATTCAAGATACATAACACTTGCATCACCACAAAATGTTCTCTTATACTCCTTTCCCAGTCAAACCTCATTTTCTACCTCCAGGTTGAAGCAAACATGGATGTACTTCCTATCATTATAGATTAGGTTTATTCATCCTGGAGTCCTGTACAAATGAAACCACACAATGTATGCTATTTTGTGTCTGCCTTCTTTCCCTCAAGATAAGTATTTGAAATTCATCCATGTTGTTGCATGTTTCAAGGATTCATTTTTTTAACAGACAAATAATATTCCATCGAGTGCATATATGATGACTTCTTTATTTGTTGGGCATTTCTTTCCCAGTTTTTGGCTATTATGAATAAAATTTCTGTGAACATCTGTGTCCAAATCTTTGTATGGATCTATAGTAAGCTGAGGAATAGCCTCCAAAAAAATCAGGTCCTAATCCCTGGAACCCATAAATGTTACCTTTTATGGGAAAAGGGTTTACACAGATATGATTAAGTTAAACATTTTGAGATGGGGAGATTAGCCTGAATTATGCAGGTGGGTTGTAAACGCCATCACAAGTGTCCTTAGAAGACAGGCAGAGGGAGACTAGACACACAGGGGAGAGAAGGTGATGTGAAGACAGAGCAGAGAGAGATTTGAAGATGCTGGCTGTGAATATTGGGGTAATGCTGTCACAAGCCAAGGAATGTCCTCAGCCACCAGCACCTGGAAGAGACAAGGAACAGATTCTCCCCTAGGACTCCTGAAGGAAAAGCAGGCCTGCCAACACCTTGTGCTAAGATTTCAAACTTTTGGTCTCCTGATCTGTGGGAGAATACATTTCTGTTATAGCAAACTACCATATTTGTGGTAATTTTTTACAGCAGCCATAGGAAACTAACAAACACAAGAACTACATTTTGAGTTTTCTTTTTTTTTAATTTTGATTTTTATCAGGTAAATACCTAGGAATATCATTGCTAGATTGTGTAGTAAGTATATGTTTAACTTGATAAGAAACCACTAAATTCTTTTCCAAAATGGCTGCACCATTTTCAGTTTTCACTAGCAATAAATGAGTTTCATGTATTCCATATTCTCATCAACACTTCTTATTTTCTGTTTTCCTTTGTTTGTTTAGTTTTAACCATTCTAGTAGGTATATAATGTTACCTCAATATAGTCTTAATTTGCATTTTTCTGATGACTAAAGATCATAGCAACTTTTATTGTGCTTATTTTCCATTTGTATAGTTTCTTTTGTGAAGTACTGTCTCAGATATTGTGCCCCTTTAAAAAAAACTGAATTGTCTTCTTGTGAAGATCTGAGAGTTCTTTATGTAGTTAGGTAAAAGTCCTTTATCAGATATGTGTATTAAAAAATGTTTTCTCCCAAGTTTGGCTTGCCTTTTATGTTGTTAATGTGTATTTCAAAGAACACAAGTTCTTAATTTTGATGAAATCAATTTTATCAATTTTAATGTTGTTTTATGATATCTATCTGCCCCAGAGTCAGAAGGATTTTGGAACTAGTTTGTTCCTGATGTATAATAACTGTGTAGCAACTTGTAGCTACCTCAGTCCTCCTGAACTGTGAACTCCTTCCTCAACTTGGTAAGACCAATGTGCTGTGTTTGGGATCCCTCTCCCTGCTCTGTGATGTGTCTCCCAAAAATGAAATGTGATGTGATTGTAGAGCTTACCTCATTTGCTTTCATTCTTTCAGGAATCAAACTCATGTGTTGCCTGTTGCCTAATATGCTCAGTTTTACAGTTTGTTTGTGGTCAGAAGGTAAATCTTGTCCCTTTTATCTATTGTGGCTGGAGGTGGAAGTCTCTGAAAAGCTATTTTTTAAGAATAAAGAAAATTATTAAACATTGCCTGGGCAGGGGATGCTATTAAACCCTATTAAAAGACAAATTATGAACTGTGGGTAATATTTGCCATATACATGTCAATAAGTTAACAACCTTAGTATGGATTAAATGTTCTACTGTTTAATATAGAAAAATATCTCAATAGAAGATGCACAATGGATCAGGTAATTTGCAAAGTAAAAATATAAAAATGGCCAGTATGGCCTTGACAGTTACTTTCCTGAAGTGTACTTTGGCCATATAAATGTAAAATATAAATACTCCTTGAGGATTACAAGCATTTGCTCTGGGAAAGTAATTCTAGCTAGCTGTTTTAAATTTTATATTATAACTTACTTCCTCAGGTGCCTGATGACTATTAAACCAAAGCCTCCACTGAATAGACAGCGTACAAAACAATCCTCTTCCCCAAACCCAAACCCAAACCCACTTACATCTCCACTGGACTAAGAATGCACTCTTGACTTAGAGGTTGCTCAGTCATCATCTGATTGATGAGATGAGCTGGGATTTGAATTTAGAGTCGGAGAGGGGATGAGTGCAAATTTAAAGGTCTCACTGTACTCCACACAAAATAACCCAAACTCTCTGATCTCAGACAACTGTCACATTCTGCAAATGCTCAAGTAGAAAAGTCTGGTGGCCTACAACAAAGTAGGTATTAAGCAGGAGTTACAAGTAAATGGCAGGAGCTAGAACCAGAAGTCGTGGAGACATAAAAGATGAAATGCGTAGTACAAATTTAGCCAGGGTGTGAATAAACAAAGCAGGAGGAGAGAAAGAGAAGCAGATTATCAGAGAAAGATTACTGGAGTGGGAAGACAGAGAAAGAGAGAATCTTCCCTGCTTTCCCCACAGTTACCTAGCTCTCTGGTTTCCAGCCTTTTCTGAGATTTATTTTGTGCTCCTGAGTTCCACTTGTAGAGGACAAGCATTTCATTTGCTTGTCCAGCACACCTGTCCATTTTTGCTTACTTAATTTTCTCAGGGAAACTATTCTTCCATTCGACACGATCTTACAGTAACTCTCAGCCACCATTTCGCACCTGTCCCTATGCTTACCACCCTGCTTATCAGAATGGAGAAAACATCCCTCTTTCAATCAATATTCCACTAGTGCTTTTAGCTTCATTCCTTCTTTCCTTCTTAATGATCTTACTGTTTCACATACCCCTTCTCTCTCTGGTATTAACAATACTTCCATCTTAAATTGAGATCATTGGAAACAGACTCTGAAACAGTGATGTGTGTGAAAAATATAGACGGGGGCCGGGGCAGTCTCAGGAAGAATATCTATAGATGAGCAAGGGAAACAGGACTTGGCAGAAGGAAAATGAGTGGCTTTTCCAATAGAGGTCTCAGCCAGTCCTGTGCAGATATAGCATGGTCCTTCAGAGTTGTCCCTAATTAAAGCAAAGGGCTGGACAATGGTTAGGCTTAGGGTTAGGGTTAGAGTTGAGTGAGCTCTGAATGAGGCAACATGAAGACATGCCCAATAAATGGGGTTTTCAGGGAGCTAGTCTGGTCACCCTGGCCTGCCTTTGGTAAGAGTCTCATTAGGCCAATTTAGCCAGAATCCCCTCTTCACTGTGATGTTTCCTTTTAGTAATTTTCCGTCCACTGACCCCCACCTTGCTCCCTGACTGTAAATTGTGAATTTTCCTTATTGTATTCAGAATTGAGCCCAGTTCTCTATACTGAGGTCTCTTTTCCCCTATGTTAATAGTTTTTCTGAATAAAATCTGTTTTTACCACTTTACTGTCCAGCTCTGTATATTCTTTAACAAAACCTACTTTGACTTCTCCAGTGACTGTTAGGCTGTTGGTTTTCATTGGTACTGTGTTTGCAAGGCTGCTGATTTTCAAGCTACGATGGAACTGGCAAGAAGGAGCTGGGAATAGGCAAGTTAAAAATGCCACTTAGCTCACTGTTCTTACCAAGACTGTGGTTTTTTTTTTGAATAAATGCTCCTTGAGTTGTTGCAAGTCTTTGGTTAATTTCCAGAGTACTGAAAAAGTTCATAATTTTGGCCAATGTCCTCATTGTTTTTATGAAGAAGAAAGTTTTCAGAGGTCCTCATTCCATCACTCCAGAAGTGCTTCTGCTTATCTTGGAATTTAGACAATCGTGCTGTAAAAACCTACTGGCATAAAGTGCATAGGTTCTAAAAATTAGAAACAGAGATGTACTGTAGTGATTCCCCCTGGCTCTGCTTTTCTTATGATATGAAATGACAGGTGAGAGTTAACCATCCTTTGGGAGGAGCTGGCTGACTTTAACAGCATAGCCCTCCTCTCCACCATGAATCTCTTGTGAGTTAAAACAGAGTGTGGAATGCCTACTGTTGGCTAAAAGACTGCTACGTTGTATCTCAGTTTCAGAACTGGACCATTTTTCCAAGCCTTTCAGTCCTCCAACTCTCCTGTTAATTCCACAATTTCATTTAACCTATTTCTTCTGGACAACTGGAGAATTTTATAGTTCAAATCCCTTCCCCAAAGGTCGTGGAATGAAGAGATGCTCATGTGTGATAAACATCAAGATCAAAGGTGTTGCTTGAGATAATTTCAATCTCTGTTTGTTTTTTTTTTAATTTATTTATTTTATTTATTTATCTTTGGCCGTGTTGCTCAGGCTTTCTCTAGTTGCGGATTGCAGGGGCTGCTCTTCGTTGCGGTACGCAGGCTTCTTGTTGCGGTGGCTTCTCTTGTTGTGGAGCACAGGCTCTGCACACAGGCTTCAGTAGTTGTGGCTTGCAGGCTTAGTTGCTCTGCGGCATGTGGGATCTTCCCGGACCAGGGCTCGAACCCGTGTCCCCTGCATTGGCAGGCAGATTCTTAACCACTGCGCCACCAGGGAAGTCCCAATCTTTGTTTAGACACTTCCGTTCACCTCACTGGAGGGAAATACAGCCATAAGTGGTAGAAATAGGTGATGAGACTTGTGTGCAGGGACTTTTTGTCCTCGGCTCTACCTCTAAGTGTGTGCTTTTCCATAGTTTTTTCCACACTGAAATTCTCATCAGAGGAGACACTTTAGCAACATTTCCCACATGCTTTGAAATTTTTTTTTTTTTTGAGGAAAATGCTTCATTCTATTAGGTTAATTCCACCCTAAAGTATTTGCATAAGTGGTGTGGGTCTGGCCTTTGACGTTATCTTCCTGAATGTTCTCTGACTGCTCACTCAGGCGTATTGTAGACGCAGGGTCTGGTCTCATTGAATCTTGTGCTATCTTTACCAAATCAAATCTGTAAAGTTCACTTGTAATTTAACGTATTGTTTCTGAGTCATCTTGACATTTTGACTTCATAAGTGTAAACTGAAAACTGCATTTACTGGAAATTTGTTTTTAAAAATAAAACAACATAGGCCAGATCCCTGATCTACAGATGCATTATAAAATTAGGCAATGCTTATGAGATAATGCTTCTGAAAGAAATTTTTAAAAAGAAATTTATATCTGTTTTTAAAGCACATAAAAGTGTAAGACTGTGTTCAATAGGAGCAGAAAATATACAAGCAATAGTGTAAATTATTAGGATGGAATCTAGTTGTTTAAAAGGTGGGGGGGAGGGGTTCCCTGGTGGCCTAGTGGTTAGGATTCCGAGCTTTCACTGCCATGGCCCGGGTTCAGTCCTAGATTGGGGAACTGAGATCCCACAAACCGTGTGGGGTGGCCAAAAAAATAAAAAAATAAAAGGGAGGCAGAGAGCATAGTCAAATGTTAAAAGTGACGATGTTTAGCATTGTTAAAAGAACTGACCGGGAAGTTTCTCTTTATTTCAAAGTTATAAATATTATAAATAAGTAAGATTTTTGGCATAGTGAGCCTATATTTGAAAATCAGTGCATAATGGTTTTTATTAATAGAACCTTTGCATAATTCATAATAAATGACTCCAGTAATATTGAAATTTTCCTGGAGGATAATTTTTATCAGTGACTTAAAGAGTCTAGAGTTATTTCTTGCTGCTGAATGGGATCACAATATGATCAATTCCATCACTTTATTTTTCTTAACCATTTAGAAATACCCAGGCATGTTGGCATTTAGAGGTAAACAAAATGGCTAAGTGGAGGTGAAGAGGAACTTAGAGTATACTTACCTCATATATTCTAAGGTTAAGAATTTTGGGCAGTTATAAAAGGTTTTTTTTAGGGGGTAGGATACCTGTGAAATATGAATATAGACTAAGCATTAGGTGACATTAGGAGATTATTATAAATTTTGTCAGGTGTGAAAATGTCGCTGTGATTATGTAGAAATAGATGTTTACTTTTCAGGGGTGCACACTAAAATATACAGAGGTGAGATATTGTAACATCTGAGGGAAGCGAAGGGGAGGAGGTGGTGAAGTGACTTCTGAGTGGAGCCCGATACGTTCGGTTCTAACGAGTTCAAGCTGAACCACCCACTGAGGATTATGTCTCCTTGGCGAAAATCAGCCCCAACACCTCCCAGTTCCTGCTGGTCTCCTCCTGAGATGTGGCGGTGCATCTGTACCATGTGCCGGCCATTCAGCTCAAGTACCAGCATCCAGCGCTGTCTTGGATGTGCGTCTAACGGTCCAACACATGCCTGGAGTGGGGGATCAAACCCTCGACTGAAAACACATGATTCCAACACTGATCAGGAAGATCTGGTTGGAACCCATGATGCCCCTATCAGATGTGTTGAATACTGTCCAGAAGTGAATGTGGTAGTTACTGGGCCTTGGGATCAGACAGTTAAATTGTGGCATCCCAGAACGCCTTGTAAGGCTGGGACCTTCTGTCTGTGAGTAATACCCTCTCTGTCTGGAGATCAGCTGATTGTGGGCAAGGTGGGCAGTAAAGTGTTAATGTGGGAATTACAGAACATGGGTTACGTGCAGCAGTGCCGGGTGTCCAACTTGAAGTACCAGGCTCGCTGCCTTTGAACATTTTCATACAAGCAGTTATGTATTAAGCTCGGTTGAAGGCCAAGTGGCAGTTGAGTACTCGCTCCCAAGCCCTGAGGTACAGAAGAAGCATGTCTTTCAAGTGTCAAAGAAAATAATATTGAGCAGATTTATCCTGTCAATGCCATTTCTTTTAACAACATCTACGGTACGTTCACTATGGGTGGTTCTGAAGGATTTGTAAATATTTGGGGTCCAGTTAACAAGAAGCGACGACACTGGTTCTATAGATACCCCACCAGCATCACATCACTTGTCTTCAGTAATGATGGGACTACACTTGCAATAGCATCATTATATACGTATAAAACGGATGACATGGGACATCCTGAAGATGGCATCTTCTCATTTGCCAAGTGACAGATGCAGAAAAAAAACCTAAGTCCACCTAATCATCTCCTGAGAGTAGTTCCTCTACGGAAAGTTTTTCTGCTTCCTACAAATCATACTTACCCCCTGGATGTGTTAGAGCCATTGTTGTTACATTATTTAGTATGGATTTCTCTGTTTTCTGTCTTAGGAAAACCTTGTCTGTGTGCCTTTTCATACTGACTTTGTGTAGAATGAGGATTCTTTGTGTCTTTTGTATTTGTTATTTACTCTAAAATACTTTGACAGAAGAAAACTAAAAGAAGCAAATATAGCAAAATTTTAAAATCTAGGAGATGGATACATAAAGGAGTGTTCATGATACCCTTTTCTCAACTCTTCTATATATTTGAAAGTTTCAATAATAAACAATTTTTAAAATGTTTTGTAGCTAAAAAAAATGTTTTGGCAACTGAGATTTTGCAACATGTGGATTAGCAAAATTTTTATTACCTTTTTCTGTTTTCTGTTTCTAAATTTTCTAAAGCCTTATAAAACTTTAAAATATAAATCAGAATCAAATATTTGATTAATTGCTTGCTTTGAAAGAAATTGAATATAAAGGAATATAACAGTTCATCTAAAAACTGTTTTTCATCTTTTTCTTTATTCTTTTTTTCCTCCTTGTTTGCAATGTGATACAATTTCTATAAAAGGTTTCTAAACAAGATAACATAAATAAGAAGTAAACAGTAAAGTCAGGGCCGCGAAGAAGTAAAGTAGAGCCAGTAGAGCCAGTAATGAGACTAGTGCTCGAAAAAGAGAGTCTTACATCCTAAACATTTACCAGCAAAGGGCCCCAGATTTGGTTCTTAGCTTTCTAGCTATAAGTTTAAAAACAGGAATATGAACAGTTATATCATTGAGAGTGCTCATAAAATAAAGGCAAATTATTCACCCAGGAGAAGCACAAAAATTTCTGATTTGATGTTTATCCTAAATAGGATCTGTGTGATATAATGAACAAAGCCCTGAACAATATGCTTAGGATAACTACAGCAAGGAGTTTTTTGGGGATGTGTCTTAATGTAGGCAGTTGTCATTATGACAAAAAAATAATCACTGCAAATAAACCTATCGGGGCAAATACCATGGTATCATTCAGGTAAGCAGCAACTCAGAGGTCTTGAGAGATTTTTGGAGTATCTTGAACTAATCTTCTTCACCAGTTTCAAAAACCCAAAGGGAATTGCTAGATAAACATTAAAAGAGTTTTAGGGAACCTGTAAGTTGTGTCTGTTAGTGGGCATGAATGGGCATGAACACATTTTTCTGAGGACAGGTTTTTTAGCTTTTATCAGAAGGATCTTTGCTTCAGAAAAGATTGAGAACCACTGATTTATAGAAATAAAGAGGCCACGCATCCATTAGGGATATCTTTTTCTTGATGAGTTTTTCAAAAATATATATGATAATGAGTTTTGAGATTGTGCTCTCTGCCTGCTTCTCAGAATGAACAAATTCTGCATGTCCACTAAAAAAGGAAAACATATATCCCATGAGTCAGCTCACCAGAGCAGGCTGGACCACCTATAAAAGCTGAGGCACTGATTTAGGACTGATTGGTAGAGAAACCTGCTTCATATATGCTTGGAGGTAAGGCCAGTGTGTATTTTCAGGAAAGATGAAGGTTTTTATAAAAAATAATTTTATGTATACTCCAAATGAAATGAAAAAAAATTCATGTACTGCATTGATAAGTTTAACATGAATATTTTTAAAGCTGGTGTAATCAGAAGCTTATCTTAAACATTACAAAATAAAAGTTGAATAAATCACCCATAGACAGTCTGGCTTTGAGTGATGCAATTTCCTGGAACAATATACTAACATAAATTGCTTCGCAAAATGTATTCCTCTGTAACTGAATGAGATACCTTGCCGAATGGTGTTTTAGCTGTAAATAAATTAAAAGTTTTCTTTCTGGCAGTAATGAGTCAGGCCAGAAGTTTCTTGAGGTCTTGGCTAGATCATAAGTATAAAAATTTATTATGCATCTTGTGTGTGTGAGTACAAATTAAGATTTCATATATATTTTATATATTAAGAAAATATATATTGACTATATATATATTATATTTACATATATAGCCTTAATATATTTTTCTTAATATATAAAATATATACTGTATGAAATCTTAATTTATACATACATATGTACATATATACATACATATGTATATATATTCTTAATATATAAAATATACAAAATATGTCTATGTATTTATGTATCTATATATCTATACCTATAGCTATCCCAGAGAGATTGAATAACTTGCTTAAGGTTTTACACTGTATGTAAATGGTGCAGTGGGATTCAAACCAAGGCAGTATATCTCCAGAGTGTACACTTTGGCCATTAAGCTAGACCCTCCATGTGCAATAATACAGTCATGCTATTTGCCTATAAAAGAATATGCCTTTCCACTGTTTGTGTCTGGTCTAGGAGCGATGCATCTATTGCACTCAAAATGCTATTCAATTATTAAAGAACAAGTTAATATGAAAGAAGGAGTATCTATCCCTATTATTTTCACCTGGAAACAACTAACTGCTCTGTCAAGAGCATTTGTATAGTGAATATTTTATTGAAGGTTTCACAGCTGAGAGAAGTCTGGAGCAGCTAATACAATAGCTGGATGTTTCCTTTTAGGCAGCTACTGTTTAAGTGTAGGAAGTATTGTTTCATTTGTATGAATTAAGAGCGTCCACTAAAATGGTTTATTCTTCATTCTTTCAAATTTATCCAGCCAGCTTTATGACTGTTTACACCAGAATTGACACAGCAGTTCTACTCTAGGGGTTTATCCCAATGAAATTACTTAGGGAGAGCAAAAAAGCTATATTCATGAAGATATCCAGTATGTCTTTATTTGTAAGAGAATATAAGAAAATATTGGGAAGAAAACACCCCAGAGACCTTATATTAAGGGGGATAAAGACAGCTATATCAACACAATGCAATATTATAAAAATATTATGTATAATTATAAAAATTTGTAAAATCATGGAAAACGTCTGGCTAAACATCAAGAAAGGATAGCAAAATACTAATTTATAAACATTACTTAACAACCGTTATAATTTCAACAACTAAAATTATGTACTTGTAAAAGGAAATGTGAAAGAAATGGAAATAGTCATACTGTGTTGGAATTATAAACATTTGTCATTCTTTCCTTAATCTTGTGATTTTTATTTCATAAATATTTCAAAAATTCATTGACAAGTTCCTGCATTTTCATTAGAGTTTTTCAGGATTTCATTAGTCATTAATGGACTTCCTCCCTTTTAAATACCGGCTCCTCCACTCATTAGTGGACAAGATTGTGCCAATTAATTAACTTCTCTAGACTGCATTATTTTTTCCCCTGCTGAAGATGGAGAAAATAACACAGCTCATAGGATTGTTTATGTCAAATGAGATGGTGTTTAATACAGTGTTTCCTACTACATAGTATGTGCTTTAAAAAACAAAAAGAGCCCAAATGGATAAGGAAACTCAGCTACCATTTTGTTGAGTGTTCAGAATTTCACACTAATGTGTGGGACATTACCATTTTATGGTGAGAGAAAGAACATCATTAATAGGTCAGAATGAAAGTTACTCTGTTCTTAACCCTGTCTTGGGATAAATAATGAATCATAAAATACCAAGTATCCGACACAGCTTCATTTTTTTTTCTTATCTTTTAAGGAAAAAAAGTTATTTCAGTTAAAAGAAGCTAAAACTCATGAATAAAAATTTGAAAAATTGAGAAAAAGAGGAAAGAGATAAAACATGGTTTTATGGCTCCCTCCAAAAATATAGCTCCTATTGACATTTGGGGATGGGGAGGGTTTATTCTCAGCTTTTTGTTTCCTATACGTAGGATATTTTTCCAAAAGTAATACAGTTACATTTGCAATTTTGTATTTCTCTTTCCACTAGAAATGGTTTTCTTTGTTGCTAGATAGTTTCTTTAAACAGAATAGTAAAATGACAACATAATATTATATTGATCGGGTAGTATAATTTATCAAAATGTTTTACAATAGTGTACCTTGTTTTTCACTATTAAAAAATAAAGCTATAATGAACTTTTTTTGCATAAACCTTTTTTGGTTTTTAGGATTATTTCATTATTATTTTAGAATAGTTTTCTAGAGGTAGAATATTGGTTTAAATCATGAATATTTGTAATGATTTTGAAATAGAATGATACACTACATTGCTGGCAAAGAATGAATAAAGAATAAGACAAAAAAACAAAAACTAGATATTTTGGAAAATGAGAGTGTCTATTATTTAAACTTGTCTCTTTTATCTTCCATAACCATATGATAGAATTTTTTACTGTATTTATTGATCATTTTAGTTTTTCTGTGTGGATTATCTATTCATATTGCTTACACACTTATTTTTAGGCACTTCCTATTTCATTACCAATTTATATGAATGCTTACATTTAGAAAATTATTACCTTTTAGCATGCTTTCTTCAAGTATTTTTCCAGTGTCTTTCCATTTTAAATTCGACATTTTTAAACAAACAAAAATTTTAAATGTATGTTTTCAAAAGTGTCTATGACTTCTTCTGTAATTTTTAAATTTCGCTTCAAATTTTACATCTTTCAATGTTATAAACTTGATAAATATTCAATTCTATATTTTTTAAAATGTTACACCATCATTCAGTTTCTTTTATTTGTCTCTATTTTGGTGAAAACTGAATTCAGTTGCTTCTTCATGTTCATCTCCTATCAGAGGAAGGTGTTTTCACTTTTTTAATAAATTTATTTATTTATTTATTTATTTATTTATTTATTTATTTATTTATTTATTTATTTATGGCTGCGTTGGGTCTTTGCTGTTGCATGCGGGCTTTCTCTAGTTGCAGCGAGCAGGGGCTACTCTTCGTTGTGGTGCGCGGGCTTCTCATTGTGGTGGCTTCTCTTGTTGCGGAGCATGGGCTCTAGGCATGCAGGTTTCAGTAGTTGTGGCGCACGGGCTTAGGTGCTCCGCGACATGTGGGATCTTCCCGATCAGGCCTCAAACCCGTGTCCCCTGTATTGGCAGGAGGATACTTAAACACTGAGCCACCAGGGAAGTCCTGTTTTCACTTCTAAGTTCTTTTCCCTTTAGAATTCTTGACTTCCTAAAAGTAAAAAGAAAAAAAAAGTAAAGAAGAAATGACTCATTCTGAAATGTTATAATTATTATTTCCCTTATCTTTTATTAAAAAAAACCCTTTCATTTGAGTAACTGGGAGAAAGTTCTCAAATGTCCTTATTTTCTGATAAATGCTTAAAAATTTGCTTCTTTTCTTACTGTTTAGTCAGAAGGAATCTTAGGCAAACTGACAAAAGAGCTCTAAATAATCAAAAGTAGATGTAATATGGAAATAGAAAATTAAACTTGAAAAATAAACAAAAAGAAATTAAGTACAAACATACCTCATTTTACTGTAGTTTGCAGGTATTGTGTCCTTTATAAATTGAAGGTTTGTGGCAAACTTGTGTTGACCAAATCTACTGGTGCCATTTTTCCAACAGCATTTAATTTGCTCACTTTGTGTCTCTGTGTCATATTTTGGAACTTCTCAAAGTATTTTTAACTTTTTCATTATTATTATATTTTTATGGTGATCTGTGATCAGTGATCTTGGATATTACTGTTGTAAGTTTTTTTGTTTTGTATTATTTAATTAATGTGTACACTTTTTAAAAGATATAGTGCTATTGCACATTTAGTAGACTATAGTATGGTGTAAACATAGCTTTTATATGCATTAGGAAACCAAAAAATCTTTGTGACTCACTTTATTGTGATATTTGCTTTATTGTAGTGGTCTAGAACTGAACCCACAATATCTCTGAAGTATGCTTGCAATTCTAACTTTTACGAAATGATGTAAAATTTGTAAGTACAAATTTGAAGTAAATGCATAATAAATTGATTTCATTTTAGTAAATTACTCTGCTCCAAAAGAGGCTGAAGTTTAGTCATTTTAAACAAGTGGGCTTCTCTCAGAGGAAATCATTTTTGGATTGAGGTGTCTTGCTGGGAAGGAAGAACAAAAAGATGAATATTCTTCACATTTGAAAAATGAATATTGTATATAAAAATAAAAGGATATTTAGTCATATCTGATTTATAGATATATTTTTCCTTTAGCTATAAGCACATTCTTTAGAAGAATAGTTTTAGGGATACAAAGTTAATTTTGAAAGATCTTTATAGGTTCAGATTGTAAGGACAGGTTAAAAAAAAGTTTTCTCTTTTCTAGATCTTTCCATTCTGACAAGGCATCTGCCACCTTCATCTTCGTCTCACCTACCCCAGAAAAGGAGACTAGCAAGCAGGCAATCATCCTACAACTCTGAGGCACTAGCTTTAGACTATCCAATATGGTGTAGCTTTTGTGATACAGTTTATGATTCTCCATATTTAGTGACTATCTTGTTTAATCTATTATAATTATTTATCCTGTTATTCATTTATTTACTATTTTTCAAGCTATTGACATTCTCTAGGTCCTTCAAATGGTTTCTAAGAATGAGGGAAAATATTCAAAATTAAAACTATTTAGGGACAGCTAAGATATATTTTTCTCAGTTAGGCTTTATAAAGCATATGGCTTCTCCATGTCTGTGTTAGTTTAGTACCTTAAGAAGTCAGCTATTTACCTGATGACTCTTGGGTTAACAAAGTTGAGAGGGAGGTTTTAGGAACACCCTGGCCATTTTTTCTTGCTGTGATAAATGTATATCAGGAGTGGAAATGGAAATGGGTAGAATAAGTATACCAATTCTGAAGCCCAAATTAAATAATATTTTCCTAGTTTGGTGCATTAACTTGAAGCTATATCAGAGGGCAAAGAAAAAAAAAATCCCAGCACTGGTAGTGTTTCTAATTTAGGTAAAGTGACTAAGTAGTTTTGACATTCAATACGCTCACTTATCCTAAGGAAAACCCTTAGTTTAAATAGACCCCCACTATGGAAGACTTTAGATCCTGGAATAATCTTGATCCTTTACACTCTAAATCACAATTCATAGATGAATTGACTTAGGGGGATTTTTTTGTAAAGACACAAAAATCCTCATGCATTTGAAACCTGCTATTTCTTTCTTTTAAAAAAAAAACAAACACCTGTATTGGAGTATAACTGTTTTACAATGTTGTGTTAGTTTCTGCTGTACAACAAAGTGAATCAGCTATACGTATACATATATCCCCATATCCTCTCCCTCTTGAGCCTCCCTCCCACCCTCACTATAAGAGTTTTTAAATGTTGAAAATATATCTATATATAGTACTATTCAACTATTCATGGATACCTCTTTACAATTTTTTGTATCTCTTAAAAATAGTCCATATTAATTGCAGGTATATTAAAAGCAGGTTGAAGAGAAAGTGGTTAGTAACACTTCCTCCTGCCCCAACTCACAGAGATAATTACTATTATGTATCGATTTGTATCCTTAAAGAACATTTATGTGTACATTTACAATATATACCCCAAATGGGGATCATATTCTTTTATTTTAACATCTTTATTGGAGTATAATTGCTTTACAATGGTGTGTTAGTTTCTGCTATATAACGAAGTGAATCAGCTATACATATACATATATCCCTATATCTCCTCCCTCTTGCGTCTCCCTCCCACCCTCCCTATCCCACCCCTCTAGGTGGTCACAAAGCACCGAGCTGATCTCCCTGTGCTATGCACCTGCTTCCCACTAGCTATCTATTTGTAGTGGGGATCATATTCTACAGAACATTTTGTCAGGTTTTTTTTTTTTTAATTAACTGGTGTTAACAAATCTCTATTTCAATAAACAAACTTTTTTGGAGTACACAGTACTCCGTTTATGCATATACCATAACTTATTTTACCAAATGTATATTCAAAAAATTCTTATTGGCCACATAGTGCATGGTAGACACGGTAGTAGATGCTGGGGAAAGAGCGATGAAAACAAAACAGGCACAGCCCTTTTTTGGGGGGAACTTATATTCTGCTGAGGGAAAAAGACCTGTAGGTTATTTCCATATTTTGCTACCAGTCATTGCTTTCTTCAGAAAAACAGTTGGGCTCCTAATTAGTTATTCATCCAGCCCAAATTCCTAGAATTAGAATTTTTGTGTCAATAATAAAGCACATGTTTAAATATTTCTAACATCTGTAATATATTGTACATATTTTTCCAAATTGACCTCCAGAATATCTACATAATTTATAGTTCCATTTGCTAAACCATCTTCAATAAAAGTACCATAATTTTAAAATTTGTGACATATTGCTAGACCAAATTTTATCTCAATATTTTAGCGTGAATTGCTTTTTCACCTATTAAAACTGAGTAGTTTTTCATGTGTTCATTAGCCTTGTGTATTACTTTTTCATATAAATTACCTATAGAAGTATGCTTCTTGATTGTTTTTTTTATTGGTGGGTTCATTTCATTTTTAGAAAAGAAATCTGCAATAACTTTATATATTATATATTAAACATAAGAACCTCTCCTATGTTTTAATGATTTTTCTCTATTTTAATTTCCTTTTGTGCAAAAACATGGGGCGGGGTTTCACTCTGTAACATCACTTAGTCAAGTGCAAATATAGTGATCTCATCTGGGTAAGGGGGGCTGTCCTTGCCACTTCCACCTGTCTCGAATCAGCGCAGTGGACAAAGCCTCCTATGGCCAAGCTAATCAGCTCTGACTATGTCATGCAGCAAGTGACATAAGTGCCTCATAAGGATTGAGCAGCCCATAGCTGTCCTGCTAGTACCCAAGTGCAAGCCCAGTGTGCACAATTTCCCCCCTCCACTCCTTCCTTCCAGTAAATGTAATGAAAGCAAGAGGCTGTCTAGCTCTCTAATTGGCGGTGTCTGCATTTTTTTTTTTTTTAAGTGCACAAGACTTCCCCTCAGAATTAGTGAAGATGGGCTTTCCGATTAAGGAATGGCAGCTGTTTCTCTCTTCCCTTTGAAACTTGGGGTGGTCTCTATGTTGAAGGTCAGGATCCGGGGAAAACTGACTCTGAGATGAAGATTCGAGTGCAGGAAGTTTATTGAGAAGTGTACTAAGAGACAAAACCTGTGGAGAAGTGAAGAGAACGGGACTGAACAGCAGGAGAAGGTGAACCACAGTGCCGTTCTCCCAAAGGTCTCAGCTGAGGCCACAGGGAACTCATACCCCACATCGGTCAGTCGTTGGAAGTGGGTGGGCTACCCGCTGCGAAAGCAGCACGGCCTTGCACAAGGTCAATCTCTTCAGCAAAGGGCAACTGCCAAGCCCGTCAGACAAGGGCTGGGGTAAACTACCAAAACGCCCAGTACCTGAGGGCTTCGGTCTTGGGGCAGTGGAGGAATCTGCTCGACACATCACAACATTCACTACAGTCCTCTCCTTATGCTTATGTAGTACATTCTGGAAGGAGCTCTTCCAGGAATTTGATGGGTCTCTTTTCCCAAGGAAATTTATAAAAGGATAGTGGAACAAAATACCACCCCTGCTGCTGGTGGTCTATAATTCACAATTGAGACTGATACTCATATTCTGTACTACTGCCCAGTCTAGATTTCCCTCAGTCTGGAGGAGCACACCGGAACGCCTCTATAGCACACTTGTAGGGTAAGATGGCATAGACCCTCATCCATAAGACATCTGAGTTTCTGGCCACCAGATGTGACTTCTGTATTTCTCTTATTATACAGAGTGGAAGATAGAGCACCAAAAGATAGCATGACTTCAACGTGAAAGGAACTCCTGCAGTATCCCTAGATGGTAGCTAAAAAGATGTAAGGACTGTTTATTTATTGATTTTTTTTCAGTAACTTGTGTTGAGCAGAAATAAATAACAGAAAACACAGTTCATTTCTTATAATATTTTGGTACAACTACTGTCATCTAGGAACAACTTATAATTTTGTTTTCATTCACTAATCATAATTCTTTAAGGCAAATTTCTCCTAGCTTCTCTTCAATTTGGCTTCTTTTATTTAACTCCTAGAAACTTTATTCCTGAAGGCACATGTGGTTCTGTCACTCAGTGGCCATGCAAAAGGTCCTAGAGGATAAATAATTCTTCTGAGGACTTGACCCTTTGCATTAACAAGATTAGGCCAACGTTCTTACTTATCAAGCAGGGAGGGGCCAGCTGTCTTCAATGGAATCAGTGAGGACAGTGGACAGGTCACATTTAGGTCCCCACCTCTGACCTCCCCAATGCCCCTCAGAAGGTTTGACGACGTCCAGGGAAAAGAGGAGAACCAGGTAGTGGAAGAGCCTAAACCCCAAGGTAACTACATATTCATCCAATATGTTTGTTTGTTTGTTTTGTAACCTAGAAATGTTTGTTTGTTAGCTAGAATTGGCAGGTTTGGACTATTCATTATCAGCAGAAATAAGGACTCCTAGAGCTAACTGAAATTTTACAGAAACAAAGTTACATTCCTTCCCACCTGAGTTTGGGACTGTCCATTTAAAACCGCTGTGAAAAATGCTCAGATTTCCCCATGTTAAGAAATAAACTCTTTATTCTCATTTCTCTTGAGCTGTTGTCACAAATCGCTTCTTCAGGACAAAACTGAGCTCCTTGAAATCCTCCCCTTTTCCTTCTGTTTTCAATTGCCCCCCTTCCTCACCTCCCACAAGCTACTGTGTTCTGACCTTCTGCCCCTATTCCCCAGTGAAATGACTCTTGGCAAAGACACTCCATATTTGTCAAATCCAGGGGGAACTTTTCAGTCCTGTTCTTTCTGTTGCCCCAGAGACCTGACTGGAATTTCTCCCCTCCCTTAATTTCTCCCCTTTGCTTTCGCATGACCACCCTGCTCTTCTGCTTCTGTGCTGTTCTTTCGCAATCGCATTCAAGGACTTGTCCTCTGTCCATTCCTCAAATATTGGTTTTCCCTTCAAAGGTCTGCTCGGCCCTTTCTTGTCTCTCTACACTCTCTCTTCCTGGGCAAGCTCATCTACTCCTCTGACATTGACTGTAATATCTATGCTAGTGACTCATTATCTCCACCCCAGATTATATCCCTGGACTTCAGGCCCCCATAAATAACTGTCTTTTCAATATCTACATCAGAATGGCTCATACATAACGCAAATTCAATCTCTCCAAAACAGACTGAATCATCATCCTTTTAAAATCTGTTCCCCATCCTGGATTTCTCGTTTCTCATTTGGGCAAATAGCATCAACCGACTCAAAATATTTTCTGTTTTCTAGTATTCTCAGTCACCATTCTCACTACTGAAAACTAACTCACTGAAGAACAAATGATTAAAAAACTAATCCATTGAGCTTCTCAACATTGTCTAAATATTCAACTGTGTATCTCTAGTTACATCATCATCATCACCATCATCATTATTGTAATGATTAGTTTCAACCCTCCTTTGCCATAAAACTGTTTCTTTGGCATAAAAATATTATACTTCTGCCTGCCCCCTAACAAGATCTCACCTTTTATTTTCCATAAAAGCCATAAGATGGAATTTGCTTGGTTTCCTACCAATAAATTCTCATATCTACTTGCATCTGTATCAAATCTTTTCTTCTTTCTCCAGGTGCCATGGAGTTAATAGGCCTTACTGACTACTCAGAAAACTTGCACCATTGATTAATCCACTTTCTGGGTCTTGCATCTTCAACATCTTTCCACTGGTTTCTTTCCATCTTCACTAAAACATGCTGAAGCCCCTTTCATCATGGAAAGCCTCTTCTTTCCAGTTGCTGTATTGTCTTCTTTCTCCTTCTTCACAGTCAGAATTTTCAGTGGAGTTTCTGGCTTCCTTTATTTACTTTCTGCTGAAACACCAACATGTTTGGATCTGGATTGTTTTCTTCACCATCTTACCACTATTGCTTTTGCTGAAAGTCCCATGTAAAAAATTTTTTTGTGTAAAGCTTTCAATTAGCCTCTTATTTGGACTCAGAAGGATTCAGCACTACTGAGCACCTTGAAAAAAAGTAGCTTCCATTTACTTTTAAAACCCATATTCTTTGGTTTTTGTCCAGGCTTCTTTTCACTTGTCTTTCTCTACCTAGTTGTAAATCATGAAGTGCCTTAGGGTTCTGTTCTGACCCTTCTTCTCTCTCTACACTACCTTGTTAGACAATCCAACCTAGTCCTATGGTTTCCTTTACCTTACTCAAGTTGATAAATCTATCTCCTACCCATACGTTTCTTTTGAACTCCCAAGTCACACATCCCTCTAACTACCCTCCGTTATTCTGGGTGGCTGACATAGCTCCTTCAACTCAACGTGTCCAAGATTTAACTTATCCTCATCCTCTTCACCCAACCTGATGAAGAGTCAGTCTGTTTCTTCTTTATCTCCTATTCTGCTAGAGGCTACAAGCACCCACCTCGTTCAAGCTAGAAATCTGGAAAACTTCCTTGACTTTTCTCCCACATACCTCATACCTCAACAGTCCCCAAGTAGCCCATCCACTGCTACCACCTAAACCAAGCCACTTTTATATTTTCGCTTGTACTACCTCCTAACTCATTGCTTTGATAGAAATTGCTGGGAAAAAACTCACCTTGGGGTCTATGCCCTTTTAAGCAACCCCCATCCACACATACAACCACTGAATACTGTTGTCTTGAAATGTTCTTTCATGATTTTATAAGACTGGTGGATAAAGTATTCAAATCCTACAATCATTCGCTATAAAAGCTACTAACATAGTTTGACTGAAAGAGAGCAGCTTGAATGTGGGCACCAGTGCCATGGCTTTGGAATGTGAGCATGTTGACTGACATGGTAGACATGTGCTACAGGATGGTGAATTGTTCTTGCCCTGGTGTTCCAGACCCTGAACTCCTGGCCAGTCTAACCACTTAATGTCCAATCACCTTCAAATCAATCAGCTTTCCAACACACACACAAAGCCTCAGCAGATTCTGTTGTACATCTTAAAAGTGTTTTCCATCAGACAAAGGACCCAATTTTCTGGTTATTAAGAGAGTGCCCACCCACTCAACTCTGCCCTGTCGCTGTACCCTTACCGCATACTGAACTCAGCCTGCATCTTTTTTTTTTGAACTCAGCCTGCATCTTAATCCCCTTTTTGACTAAACTGTGTCTCCTTTTATTCCTTCTGTGTATTTTTGAGGTAGCATTGTTTGCTTGTATTTCCCTCATATTCTGTAAATCAAAGTGTCTATAAAAGATAGACATTCTGAGAGACAAAATCTGCTTTCGTATCCTCTGGAACTAGAACACTAGTCTTGTCAGACTGACATTCTGGGTTTTCTGCACCCAGTACTTCACCTGTTCTCCATATAGCAGCCAGAGTGATCTTTCTGAAAAACAAACACAAGCTCATATCATACCCCTACTTATTGGCTCTCCTTTCCCTTAAGATAAAGTTCCATATTAATTTCTCATTTATGCCATACTTCCAGGTCTTCTAAAATATTTTTTTGTTATACCTAGAATGTTCTTCCCTCTTTCTCTCTTTTATTTTTTAAGCCAAGGTTCATGCACTCAATAAATCTCAACTTTGCTATAACTTCCCCAGAAATACCTGCTCTACCTCTCATAATACACCATACTTCTTAGGCCAATTCACCTTATAATTTGAATTCAATGTCTGTACTGATTTTACTCTCCTTGAGAGCTGAGACAGTGTTTGGCTTTTCAACTCTGTGTCCTTAAATGAAATAGAAAACGATGCCTCTTTTGGATATTGAATCCCTATAATCTCTCAAAACAAAGAGGCAGGACTACATTATCTTTCTAGCTAAAAATTATGGTTTTATGAGTCAGAAATTAGAACATTAGTCGCTCAGCCTGGGAAGTACAGAGAAATGACTACAGATACATGATATTAGAATGATGATTAACTAAAGAACCAAATTTATCAAATAGCCACATCTCCTGCTTCCTAGACAGTGAGAGTTTATTTCCTGAGGATGAGGCGCCAGGAGCCCTGGAGAGGTGGAGGCCATGTTGGCCTCAGATCTCCTTCCCAGGGCCATTGTGCTGCTCCCCACAGAGACCCCCATCAGGGTTTGGTGTTTGGCTGCTGGTAGTACACTGACCTTTCCTCCTGACATGTGTTACAATAGATCCAGCCTCTTTTCCTGGGGGGACTTGAGTAACAACAAGGGTCTGAAAGGGCTTCTCATTTATTTGTGTTTTACAACCTTTAAAAACCAATTGCTCACCAATCCAACAGATGTGCTCAGAGCCAGAGTGACCTTCCTACAAGATTCCACGTTGATTATTCTAAGGATTCTCTCAACTTAAATTTAAAATATTAAAACTTTAAAAATGAGCATGCCTTCTAAAGCTATTGAATCCTAAAATTAAATGTCTCCAGTTATTCTTAGAAGTGTGAGGTTGGGTTTGGGAGTGGGAGTGCATGAGGTATGGTCTGGGCAGGACACACATGGCTCTCTCCAGACATTAATTGAGCAGAGTTTAATAAAGATATAGGAGAGTTTAATAAGGATTGAGGGGAGTTTAATAAATATGTTGAGAGCCAATGAGGTGGCAAAGGACTCATGCAATAACCTCAGCACCTAAGCTTTCAGCATCTCTAGGGCTGCAGGAGAGGGGCCACCGTACATATTCTGGGTCTTGGGGGAGGAATGTAGTCTCTTCCAAACCATGGCCTATGGAGAATAAATATTCAGAACATTTTTTCTTCTAATCTTTTGTCCCTTTAGTTTCCTACCAGTGACTCAACTTTGGCTAAACCCAACCAGAGACCAGAGGGCCACAGACCATGGATGAATCTGGAGGTCTACCTTCAAGGGCACAAAAAAGCAGAGTGGAGAGGAGCAGAGAGCAGATCCAAAGCAGCAACTGGAGAATATTCAGCAGAGGGGGGTACCTGGCTTTGTAACCTGTGGGATCAGATCTGTCCTGAGAGCAGTCAAAACTCAGGCTTCCCAGGGGGTCATATAGGACTGAGGCAAAATGAAAGAAACAGACTGAGAGCGTGAAGGCCAAGAAGTGGGCTGGGGAAGCCTAGAAAGGGAACCAGATGTCAAAGCTGGGGACCAGCCAGAACGACTGAAGGACAAGGGGTTGGAGGAAGACCCGAGGGAAGGGCTCATTACTCCAGGATGGGTCTCAACATTGCCAGGCTTCTGTCTCATAGTCTTTTTATTCTTTATTTTATTTATTTATTTTTATTGGGGTACAGTTGCTTTACAATGTTGTGCTAGCTCCTGCTGCACAGTGAAGTGAACCAGCCATATGTACACACATATCCCCTCCTTTTTGGATTTCCTTCCTATTTAGGTCACCACAGAGCACCGAGTAGAGTTCCCCGTGCTATACAGCAGGTCCTCATTAGTTATCTATTTTATACCTAGTGGTGTATATATGTCAATCCCAATCTCCCAATTCATCCCACCCCCATCTGTACCATTTTTCTAGATTCCACATATATGCATTAATATACAATATTTGTTTTTCTCTTTCTGGCTTACTTCACTCTGTTTGACAGTCTCTAGGTCCATCCATGTCTCTACATATGACCCAATTTCATTCCTTTTTATGGCTGAGTAATATTTCATTGTATATATGTATCACATCTTCAATCAATGTGATACACCATATTAACAAGTTGGAGAATAAAAACCATATGATCATCTCAAGAGATGCAGAAAAAGCTTTTGACAAAATTCAACACCCATTTATGATAAAAACCCTCCAGAAAGTGGGTGTAGAGGGAACCTACCTCAACATAATAAAGGCCATATATGACAAACCCACAGCAAACACCATTCTTAATGGTGAAAAACTGAAAGCATTTCCTTGAAGATCAGGAACAAGACAAAGATGTCCACTTTCGCCACTATTATTCAACATAGTTTTGGAAGTCCTAGCCAAGGCAATCATAGTCTTTTTAAAGTTAATGTTGATACTAAGTAGGATAAAGGGCCCCGTGCAGTCTTCTCCTAGTCAAAGCGTGATCATACAAACTCAAAATCATTCTTAGAGTAATAGCAACTACCAATATTCACAGGCCACACAGCATCATGTGCAAAAACTTTAGCTCTAAAATGTTTTCTCTAACTCAACTTCTATTCTATTTCTCCAGTCCACAGAAAATGTATTCTTAGTCATTTCTGGGTAAACACAGTAATTTTAAGATTTAACATTCTGTCAATTCAGGATTTGCTCTCTCTCTCTTTTTCCTCACAGTAGCATCTAAGTTTGTGAGCGTGTGTACATAACAACATGAGATTCCAGGAGGCTGCCTCTGGGTCCTTGGGGGATGCTCTGTGCCTCGCTGTTGTCCACTGAGATGTGCGGTCCCCTCTGGTCTCTGGGTATGGTCTGGCCCTTGGTTAAAGATTGGTAGGCCCTTTCCACTTTTTACCACCTGGAAGGCACTTAGGGTCTTCCCAAGCAGGAAGTGGGGGACTTTCTTTGTCTTACAGGTCTATCTGCTTCCTCTACCATTGCGGAGTGTTTCTCCGTTGTTTGCGGTGGCAATCAGATGAGAAATGAAGCCAAGTTGGCCTCTACTACTTAGTCCCCAAGCTTAATAGGGCAGGGCTCTGTCATGCATCCCTTCACTCCTACCATAAACCTACTACTACCAACAAGGGGCGGAAGGTTGCCTCTCCATCTCTAATCATTTCTTCTCTTCCCCATCTCAGAGGCTCTTTCCTGGTCTGGGGAGAATGGGTATTGTGGTGCAGAGACTGTGCGAACTCACTCAGTAAATATTCTTGCCAAATCTTTCATTCTAACATATAGACTTCAGAGTTCTTAAAGTCAAGAGCCAGGGGTTAGACATCATTGTTTCCCATTCCCTCCACTGGTAACACCTCCTCTCTTTGTGGACTCATATAGTCTGATCTCTAAGTCAAGGTGGGGGGGGGGGGTCACTGAGTTAAAGGCTGGTTACATGGAATGTGTGTATGGTAGAGGGAGGGGCATATGTATGATCATGACATTGTGAAGTAGATGAAATTTGTTCTCAAATCTTTAATACGTTTATGTATTTTATGATATAAGTTACAGGTGTACAGCATTATAATTCAACTACTGGGTACACTACAAAGTGATCACCAGCACAGGTCTAGTTACCATCTATTACCATACAGTTGACCCCCTTCACCCGTTTCACCTACCCTCCCAACCCCCTTACCCTCTGGCAACTACTAACCTGATCTCTGGATCTATGAGTCTGTTTTTGTGTTATTTTGTTTATTAGTTTCATTTTTTTACAATTCCACATATGAGTGAAATCATACAGTGTTTGTCTTTCTCCATCTGACTTATTTCAGTTCACATGATATCTTCAAGTTTCATCCATGTTGTCACAAATGAATTTCATTTCAAAAAAGGATTTCATTCTTTTGTATGGGTGAATAGTATTCCACTGTGTATGTATGTACTACATCTTCTTTTTTTTTTTTTTTTTTTAAAGGTCAAGTTTTGTTTTGTTTTTTTTAATTTATTTATGGCTGTGTTGTGTCTTCGTTTCTGTGCGAGGGCTTTCTCTAGTTGTGGCAAGCGGGGGCCACTCTTCATCACGGTGCGCGGGCCTCTCACTATCGCGGCCTCTCTTGCTGCGGAGCACAGGCTCCAGACGCGCAGGCTCAGTAATTGTGGCTCACGGGCCCAGTTGCTCCGTGGCATGTGGGATCTTCCCAGACCAGGGCTCGAACCCGTGTCCCCTGCATTGGCAGGCAGATTCTCAACCACTGCGCCACCAGGGAAGCCCTTACATCTTCTTTATTCATTCATCCATCTATGGACACTTAGGTTGTTTCCATATCTTGGCTATTATGAACAATGTTACAATGAAGGGGTGTTTTAGATATATGTATACATTATGTATATTACACATATGTATATACATACATGGATATTATACATAGTATATACTAAAAGTATATGTGTATATATATATATACACATAAATATATATACACACATATATATTTCTTAATACAAGTTGTTGAAAACTAAAGACTTAAGAATATTAAGATAAACATGACTTCTTAAATATCTTCCTAAATGGGAAGCTCTAGACCAGATGTCTACAGCTTTTCTGTGGCCCTTCCTTTCTGTGAAGGACCAAATAATAAACATTTTAGGTTTTGCAGGCTCTACGGTCTCTGTCACAACTACTCAGCTTGGCCATTGTAGCACAAAAGCAGCCATAGACAATACATATGTAGTAAGCATTTTCATGGTCCAATAAAACTTCATTTATGAGCCCTGAAACTTTACATTTCATATAACTTGCAAACAAAGTATTCTCCTTCTATTAACATTTTTCAACCTTTTAAAAATGTAAACATCATTCCTAGCTTGAGTGACAAAACCCAGAAAGTTGAGCCAGATGCGGCTCACAGCCAGTGGGTTGCAAAACTCTCATGTAGACCCTCAGGATGACCCTGGCAAATAGTGGACAGGTCTCAGGGCTGAGTGTGAGTTTGACTGAGTTAGGCAGGCAAAGCTGTCACATCAAGAAGCAGAAGAGCACAGCTTTAGCTTATCATCTTTAATAAGGACCCTCTATTAGCTCTTTTCACTAAGGAAAAAAGGGTGACTCTGGCTTTCTGCCTATTTTCTGAGCCTGAAAGCCCCTTCCATCTGATTTTCCTACATTCAGTATGTTTTAGTTTAGAATGTGAATTTTCTTTCTCTGCCTTTGGTCCAGTTGGTGAAAAAAGGAGAAAAAGATGCCAATGTTTTTATGAGGTTTTTTGTTTTTTTTTTCCTTATCTGACCTGTTAGCATCAGTAATAGTGGTAACAACAGTTACAGAAAACCACCGGTCCTTCATGGAAAGAAAGCTTAATCAAGATCAGAAGACCTAGGTTTCATCCCCTATTTGTAACTACCACCTGAAAATTACTTAAACTCTCTGGACATCAGTTTACTTACTTGTAAAAGAAGGGTCTTGGAGATCTGCTCTAGTTGTATGAACAACTGGTTCTTCTTTTTATAAATATCATTTTAATGAGAAGGCTTAAGGTAGGAAATAAGTTCTGCTAGAGATGTGGGAACATTATGGAAAGATATGCCAAAGTAGGGGAAAAAGCAGATTTAAACAGTAAATTCACATTTGTATTTTTGTATTTACTGAGTTTTATAGTAACAAAGTATTCAGAATAAACTCAGCTATAGTAGTTTTTAACATGTTTCTTTCTCTGGAAGATTCCATAATTTATCTGGATAAAGAGCCTCTGGTTTACATCCATTTCCTTGATAGAAAAGAGAAGAAACACATTTTTTAAAAAATTTCTGAATTAAGGCTTTTCAACCTGAAGATGGTGCTATGATCCCATTTTGAAATTCAGTTTTGATTTCTAATTTAAATTCATAGGAAAAAACGCAGTTCTTTGATTTAGTTTATTTTTATTCAGAGGTAATAAGTTTGAATTATTTCTCTTTATTTTTGTGTTTTATTATTATAATGGGAGAAACTGTCTTCACCATTGGAAAACCTACTGTAGTTACTCTGTGTGACTGCTAAGTACTTGCTTAGACCAAATAATAATCAACTTCATGTCTTTTTTCTTTTAGATTTTTCTGCTTACCTTCAGCACTGGGTTCCCTGTGACTCTCAATCAACTTATTTTGCTGTTGCTGTTCTCAGATAAAATTGCTTCACTGGGAATTAGGTGATGAAGAACTAAGGATAAAAAAAAATTCCATATGAGAATGATTTCAACCTCTAGTTTGTAATTATCAGGTAAAAAAAGATTTCCTGGAATTAAGCCACAGGAACTCTGGCTTAAGTCAGAGCTGTCAACTGGGAAACAAATTTCCAGACGTTTTGAAATTTAGTTCATTGAATTTTTCTTGTAACTGGATTAGAAAATATGATTAAGCAAAGCAGGATATTCTTTTGCTGGATCAGTCTGACTTTGAATGAAGGAAATAGATACTGAAATCTTAAAGCAGAAGAAAGAAAGGGGGCTTTAGAGCTGTTACCCCTTGAGGGACTTACAAAGAAAAATATAAAAGAATACACACCCTGGCCATTTTTTTTTTTAAACAAAAGGGAGGGTAACATTTTACTTTGTTGTCCATGAAGTTGTTCAGGTAGCTGCATTTTTACCTTAAACTCTGATGCTAGGCTACTTTGAATTAAAAACCCACAAATAGAAATTAAGTGTTTATCAAAGTACTCCATAAATGCTTGCCAACTAGTTCTTTGTAATCACCTGTCAGGTGACTGAGCTGGAAATGTTAAAAGCTGGTATATGTGTGGTGTGTGTTCAGGGATATATATAATTTCACACAGTGCAAGACTTTAAAAAACTGATGAATTTAATGTTCAAAAATAAAGAAGAAAATGAACCTTTGGGACTATCCAGTACGATAATTTTTTTTTTTTGGATCATTTGAGGTCATGTATGTGAAAATGCATTAGGAATTATGACATTTTTATGCTAATGTGAAACAGCAGTACTGCTACTATTCTAAGCAACAGTGTGTATATTACAGTATCTTAGAGGCTTTTTGAAAATTTATCCAGGGACTTGTTTCAATATAAAGAAAAAGTAGTAATAGAAAGAATATGGAAAATTATTTCTGGATGCTTTTAAAATTAGGATAGATCTCAAGAAAGATTAAGTCAGGAAATACATGAATAGTATAAAAATAAAAAGGCTTTAGGGCAATTGATGCCTTATAATAAAGGAGAATTATAGTATGTCTGTAAGCATATGAGCCTAAGTATTTGTTGCTTTCTGCATCTGTTCCTGCACATAAAATTCTTATTTTCTGAAGGAATTCCAGTGGCCTTGGCCATAACACTAATCAGTCTTTTATTTCATTGCTACTCATTAGAGATTAAAATATTTCACATTAAGTTTGGTACCTTTTTTTGTTTAAAGAAAAGTAAATTTCCTCTTTATAGCTTACATCTTGAAGTTACTCACTATAAATTTATAAAAATCAGGCATAATGACAATTTAATAAGAACTTCAAGTCCTATTCATCCCATGAGAGTACTACTGTGACGTCTTTCAGAGAGCTTTGTGATTGCTCAGCCCTACGCCTAAGCCCTATAAAATGATGGGCTTTGAAATGCTGGTCAGGGTAGAGTGAAAAGCAGTTGCTGGCAACAGTAGCCAACCCTCAGCCAGTACCAAGTTCTGGTTCAGCTCTAAGGGCAAGAGCACCGGTGGAGACTTTGTCGGCCTCACGGGACTTCAGCACCTGAGACAGCTCTAATATTCTCCTTGGAACAGAAAGCTCCCAAGGAACACTACTCAACAAGGTAAGTGAAAACTTTACCTTTCTTCTTTTTTTTCTCCCCCTGCCTCTGGAACTTTTCTCAGGATATACTGAGTTTTTCTTTCTCTTGAAAAAGAATTTTACAGTGTTCCTCCTTTACAACAACAAAAATACAGGTTTCTAAGTCACCTGGTAAGTATAGAAATGCCTCAACTTCCCACATATGAATGGGTTTTCTGAATTCTTTAGTCGGAAAATGCTTTACCCTGCTTTTTCTTTTACTCAATGCCCCTTTAAAAATAATGTGTTAAAGTAGGGTTTTGTTTTGTTTTTTTTTTTGGCTTGTATATAAATTTTTGACTGAAGGTTGAGTGGGTACATTTGTTTTGGAAGTTTCAACTTGTTTTTTAGTGCTGTTCTTTCTATTTCATATGTTAGTTATGTGAACTTAAAAAGCATTTATTTTCCTCTTTAAATTTAAATGCTGTGAGTTTTACAGACAGCACAAGAAACAGACATCAAACTCCTAAATTTCTATTTAGAAACCATTTAGAAATGAAATGTGTAAGTGTATTAGATGTAAAAATATACAGGCTTTGTATTTAATATATTTTTCCTTTTATGGCAAAAATTATTTCAGTGGTAATATGTGGTTCAATGATTTTTTTGGTATTAGTTTTCACTACTAATTGAGTTAGTTTGTTCAAAACCAAACTCTTTAAGGAGATTAAGCTCCATGTTAATTGTAACATCTACAATTGAAAGAGGAAAAAATGTATATACAAAATAATTTTGTAAGGATATGTATATACATATATACATACATTATTAAATAGATGACGCTCCAGTTTTATATTAATCAGATACTAAAAACTTAGAGTGAAAGAAGAAACTTTAGTTTCTTGAAGTTGTTTCCTTAGTTAGAAAAAATACTAAACATGGATGTTACAACTCTGTTATAAGAAAATTGTCCCTATAGTTACTTCCAGTACTATAAAAGTATTGCATTCAATATATGCTTGTGCCTAGTGAGAGGCAGCAGTTGAAAAAGATCCTAATTTTTATTCAAACACCATTCACACACACAAAAACCTTTTTGATTTAAAAAGTAATCATATTGCAGTTTAACTCTTTCTGATGAAAATTACTTTTTCTAAACTCTGCAAGAACCTTAAGATATTACTGCTAGACACTCAGAATTACCTTGCTGGAACATCTGTGGTTGGAAAAGCTGATGTGATTCTCTCCCTTTTGAGGTACAGAGATGGAAACGAGAAGCAAGCCCCAGCTCCTCGTGTTCCTGACACTTTTCAGCGTGCTTTTCTCGCAGACCTTGGCATGGCCTCTTTTTGGAGCACCATCTGCTCTAAGGTAGGTTCTCTTTCAATTCAGACAGTTGAACATTCCTTCTCCATGTAAATGGGAATTTCCTATGTGTTATTTTGGACAGCTCAATTTAAAAAATTATGTATTAGTTATTTAAATCTATTGGTTGACATGTTAAGCAAGTTTTTTCAACTTCAGGTCAACATGATTATTCTGAGTCTTGGAATTCACTCTCAGGGCCAGAGAGACAGTGTCAATGACTAGTTTTATGGGTAGGGTGGATCACACTTCCGAGCAAGGCAGAAGGAGGGTTTGACTTTCCTTTCATTCAAAACTAGTTTTAGATGAGTAATGAGCTATTCTCCATTGTCATCTCAGTTCAGTTCAGTTTCTGTTGGAAAAACAGGTGTCTAGTTGCCTACCTCATTTTAGTTCATTTTCAAGATCAGTCAGCAAATAATCATAAGATGAGTAGTTGATTAGTGGAATATGCATAAAATCATGTTGGACAGACTAGGCAGAATCAATTTGTCAATATTAAAAATTGTGGGATAATTGACCTACTGAGACACGCTCCCCCAATGAATGAATTTTAAGGGACTTGGTTTTTATCACAATTCCTTAGTTTTACTGCTCTCTATGTTGTGTTTCATATTTCAAGTTCATACAGTATAATACAACTCATCATTAAAGCTTTATCTGAAATAAGTTTATGCTAAGGAAGGAAACAGTAAATGGAAACTACATTAGTTTCCTTCCAGTTTACAGGGACTACTATATCTAAGGACAAATAATCACTTCTTTGCTTATTTTCTTATTCCTAATTCTTTGTTCAAGGTAGGCTTATGCTCGATAGAGTAAATAATCTCTTAGCTGTTAGTGGTTCTCTGTGAAATCTGTTTAAATCCAGATCATATGTTGCTTTGATAATTAAATAGAATGAGTCTATCTGAATGGTTATATCACAAGAGATGAATAATCTCAAGAATGCCGAAGTTTGCATTGATTGCTAGGCTTCATACTCAAAGAGGGCTGCTTGCTACTGTCTACCAGCTACTGCCTCACCAAAATATACACAAGTGCCCGGCAGGCGACACACTCCTTAGAAGTTTACCCCAACGGTGAAAATATGCACACACACAATTTTAACAGTGTGCTGGTGTTCAAATTGTGCATGCATTCACAAGTATGGTCATATTCCATGTATAGGCATGTCTATGCTTAGTCTTCCAGTAAAGCATTGTATATCCCTTATTAAAATTGTGTTACTACATAAGATTTGAAACAAAAAAGCTCGACAAAATTCATTGAATTTGAGTAGCTATTCAGAGATGGAGAAAGTCTTCGGACTTGGTCAATACATAGAAATACATCACACCAAGGTGAATCTTTGAAGCAAAGTTTAGGGACATAGAGAAAGAAAAATAGTTAATACTCAGCTCTTGAGAGATGTTGAGACAAGTAATACTGACCATCAACAAATACATGAATTACTCCCAATTTTCATATTGAATATAAAAAATTTTCCAAAGTTTCTATTTTGTATAAAATCTTTCTACCTGTGAACTTTGCAAAGTGAAGCTATTGCCAAGGAAGTGTACTTTGCTTCATGCTCTGAAAGACTGAACTAAGTAGCTCTTCTGGTACATAAAGCCTGTAAAAGTTGTATGGCATGTATTTTATGGGATAAACAAAACTTCCACTATTTATACTCTCGTAAACCATAGAAGCCATTAAATCAATTATGCTATCCATATATTGTGAATGGGTGATATAGCCTAAGATTTTGAATAACTTATTTCAAATGTTTGTAAAACCATAAGCACTAGCTTCTGAGAAAGGAATGTATTATACTTTACAGTATTTTTTCCTAACAGGGTGGGTGACAGAATACCTTTTGAAGGAGCAAATGAACCTGATCAAATTTCATTAAAAGCAGACACTGACGTTTTACAAAATGCATTAGCTGAAAATGACACACCTTATTATGATGTATCCAGGTGAGTTCATTTTTATTGTGTTTTATTTTAGAAAATGCTTTTTTGAAATCTAAACATTTTGTTTTTGTGTCACCATGAAGCTACTCTCATAGCATAGCACTACAAGTTTCCATGTGTCATGGCTTCATTCAGCCTGATTTATTGAAGCTCTTGGGGCTGTACATGATTTTCATGTAGAGAGGTTGTAACAGGCCAGGCTGAGCAACTCATCCACTTATATTCTGTTGCATAAATTTTTAACAGCAGAAGATGTGCCGATTCTTGTAAAACTATAGCATTTATAGCATTCAAGAGTTTCACCTCTATGTAAAGAAAAGGTGTCTAATAATAAAAGCTATGCATTTCACGGAACCATTTGTCCAGAGCAGCATTCCCGTGTAGACAGGGTAACTCTATACAAAAGACAAAGCAAAAACTATAAGACAAAGCAAAAACTATTTCTCATTTGGATGGAAAATTTGCTTGATAGGCTCTATGATCCTTTCTATCTTAAGAGATTTTGTTTCCAAATATTTTGGCAGAAGAAATAGCAAAAGGCATAAGAGGATTTTTTGCTAAAATCAGGATAATTTCCTTTTGCATATATCTTTATTCAGAATAGAAGAAATAAAGCACCATAAATAAATAGAAACGAAATATATTTTCCCACCAGTATTTCTTAGAAGAGAATTAGTTTTATAGGTTCTACCAGAGAATATTATTTTAATATTGAGATATGCTTCTAAAAAAGCTAATTTCTTTAATTTTTCAAACTGTTGGGCTGGAAATATAGATATAAGTCATTAGAATAAGTCGATAGATTATATTGTTTATTGGGTTGTTAGAAAACCTCCTTTTGGATTTAAGTTTACATGAGGAGCTTTCAAATAAGTTGATGTTTCTTTTATATCTAATGAGCCAAAATAATGTTTTAGCAAACTATTTACAAAATAATGACTATCCTTTCTTCCTTGTTTCAGAAATGTCAGACATGCTGATGGAGTTTTCACCAGTGACTATAGTAGACTCTTAAGTCAACTTTCTGCCAAAAAGTACCTTGAGTCCCTGATTGGAAAACGAATTAGGTAAAGAGAATTTATTATTTTTTAAAAACATGTTATGATATTAAATTTGACAATTATATTTTCACTGTAAACAACTTATTTACTTTACTTGAAATCGATAACTCTTGATAATGTTTAATTTAGTTATCAAATAATTTATATCTTCAATAAAATATACCAGGCCCATGGATTAAGAAAAGAAGTTTTCCTGGTAATATCATACTCATTGGCTCCAGACACACTTGTTTTTCTTAAATAATAATCATTTATAAATCTGCAAACAAACTGAACTAGACACAGTAAAAAATAAATAAGACATAGTACAAACTGAAGCAAATTTTAAGGTTAACCTTAGTGTTTGTGTTTTACTTCCTGCTCAAAGCAAACATTGGAAGATTCTGTCTTTAAATGGCCAATAACTGAATATGTAGAAGGTACTACTCAGAGTGGCATAGTTTCATAAAGAAGCATTTATTTTTTTAAAGAACTTTTCCTTCCAATGGCAGAGCACAACTTCAAGTATTCCCCATTTTTTTTTTTGATAAATTATTTGCTCAATTAGGACAGAATGTGTCTAAAGACACTCCCAGTAAAGGCCAAAGTATGTTGGATTATTCCTTGCTCCCCTATCCTTAAGCTTAGATGCATTTTTCTTTCAGTCTTTTTGTGATAGAAAATGAGTTGGGTGTTGGAATTCCTTTTTATCTGACTCCAAGAAATTCAGACCTTTGGTACCTTTATCATTTCTTGTTAAAATTATTTGGTTTCCTTATTCTCTCATTTCTTAGCAATAGCATCTCAGAAGACCAGGGACCAATCAAACGCCACTCAGATGCAGTCTTCACTGACAACTATACCCGCCTTCGAAAACAAATGGCTGTAAAGAAATACTTGAACTCAATTCTAAATGGAAAGCGGAGGTAAAGAAACAGAGAACTTGCTAAAATGAGAAATTGTAAATGACTTTCAAAAGAGAAGCTGCATATGGAGATGTCTCTCTCTCTCTAGCTCTGAAGCAGTAATTCTCAACCTTGGCTAACATTAGACTACCCTGGAGAATTTAAGAAATACTGATGTCTGAGCCTAACCCAAGACCAAGTGCCAGGAAATTAGTGGTTCTAGGGATGCAGCTCTAGACCTTGGTATTTTTTAAGAGTTCCCCAGTTGATTCTACTGTGCTTCCAGGGTTAAAAATGATGACTGTAGAGACATCTAGTCTGAGTCTGGGAACAGGTTTTATCAAAAGTGCTGATTTTTAAAACATGTAAAGGGCAGTCAACTAGCAATTTGGTACCACATGGAATTCCCTTTACCTGCATATTTAATATCTGCATTTTACCGAATTAAACCATGAATTATTTTGTCTTCTCAGATTCAGTAAAACCTATGTCTCTCCGTGGTGTGTAAATATCGGAGCACAATATATAGGACATGTGGTACTCTCTCTTTTTATTCCAATTATTTTTGTTTAGATGGTGAGTATGAAGGACAATTCTGTTTGGGTGAAATCAGGCAAGATGACTCTTTTTGCCCACCAGATTATAATTCTGTAAGAAAACTTTTAGACACTTGAAGATTGAAGAACCATTCATAGGTAATGACTCACCTGAAGGAGAATTGTTTAGCTCCTAGTGCACTTTACAGAGCACCTGGAACAACCTGGGTCACACATCGCCTCTCCTTTAGAAGCTTTCTCATCCAAGAGCCTTAACATGCACGATTCTCTCTTTCTGGTCTGCAGCAGTGAGGGAGAATCTCCTAACTTTCTCGAAGAGATAGAAAAATGATGAAAAAGTTCTTTGGAGCAAAGCTGCTGACAGCTTCCCAGTGGTGAGTATCACTGTGTGTTATTATATTCTAGCAGCAATCATCTAACTATTTAAGTAGCTAAGAGTCACTTGGTAAAAAACATCTTAGAGTTCTCTCAGTGAGACCTCATCTAAGAAGGACACTTCTACCTGAAGTGGACCACAGCTTAGTAAACAGCTTGAAACTATTCATGCAGTGTTCTGCTAGCATGAAAGAGAAATCTCACAATGAGTAAACAGTTTGGTATCTCCTAGCTTACACAGACTCATTCCTATCCTTCTGATGAGCTATGAAAAAAGGAGGCTGACTCACACTAATGAGAAAAACTGGCTTTCTCTTTGATAGTCAAGCCATGCTGCTTCTATTAATTTAAGGTCTAGTCCCATGATCGACTGTTAGCGTCTCATTTAATTTAAGTATAAGGAAATAACATAAAATTGCAGCGTGGCTCATTATTGTGAAAATACCAAGACAGTCTGGGTCTCACTGTGTTTCTTAAAACATAGTAAACTTCATGCAGCGAAAGTCAAATTTAGCTTATTTTACCTATGAAGTGAGTGTAGGTACAACGACTCTAATAATATTCACTGTAAAACATTTTTTGAGTAGAGAAAACACGAATAGATTTTATCCTTTGTTAAGTGATAAGATTGTTAGCAAAATTATTTTTATGTGAACATGGATACAAGGCATATTTCTTTCCTGAGTTACATTACTGTTTACTTTAGCTCATAAAATATTTTTATAATGCTTGGTAAGCCTTTAAAGAAATTTTATAGCATCACTATATCCGGTTGTCAAAAATTTCTCTAAAGGACTCCAAATAAATACTTTTGGTTTTGTGGATCCTATGGTTTCTGTAACACCTGCTCAACTCTGCTACTGTCACATGAGAGATACCTGTAAGAGAGATACATGGTCAGGGGTGCTATATGTGCCTATTCCTCACCATGCATAGACATTTCAGAGAAACAAATTCCTCAAATGCTCAAAAAAGAAAGCGAGTTACATATAGTTTCTTGAAAAAATGTTTATAAAAATAAGGCTTTTCTAATAAATTAAGAAATACAATAGGCACTACAATATAAAGGAGGATTAATTACTTTTTATGAGTTTCCATCCTCCATTCTTTGCTTTTTTGAATGGGTGACATTGGACAAATTCTTTTAACAAGAAGTTTTGTTGGTCAACCAGTTGTGAAAATTACAAATTATTGGGTAATTATTTATGACTAATTAGAGAACCCCTTCACATTCTGGCTTCCTTTCCAACAATAAGTCCTTTGGAAGATTCCCTCTTGATATCCCAAAACGTGATCCCCTCTCAAAAGCTGCTGACGAGGGGCAAGGACAAATATTTATCAAATGAGTGGAGAAGTAAATGAAAGTAAGAGGCTGTAAATAAAAATGTTTTTATGCTTAAATCACCATTTCTTTCTTTTTCAGAATTCTTGAAGGAAAACGATAAGCAAAGTCATTCTATTTTGAGTTCTACATAAGTAATTCAAGAAAACAACTTCAATATCAAAACCAAATAAAATATGTTGTGTTGTGAATGTTGTGATTTATTTTACTCAGATGTAATAACTGTGATGTTTACATTGTAAATATTATTTGTGAGTTCTAAAATTTGTCTTTAACTCATGAGAATCCTGTGATTTCATATGCTGTGTATCCTTTCTAACAAAAATATATTTAATGATAAGTAAATACTAAGTTACTTCCAATTATATGAGGCTTTTTGGAAGGGTAGTGATAGAGCAAAATTGATGTGTTTATTTATAGGACATACTTAACTATTCAAAAGAGTGGAGCAGATAATCAGCACATCTAAATTTGAATGTTGAGCAGATAGGATGCTGTGTTAAATAAACTTCAGAGTGTCTAAGAGAATACCAAAAACAAAGAGACATTCTTCAAAAAAAGATTTTCAGAAAATGTTGTGGGTTTCCGCATTCTTAGGCAGCATTCATTTTGAATGAGATTTTTACATCTCTCAATTTTGGATCTCTTATTGCCAAAAACTCTCTTCTGATCGAATGTTTCAGTTAAGGAGAATGGCCTCTACTTCTGACACTGGACTTTTCCTTTATGCTTGTGTTAAGTATGTGTAACATGTAAACTGAAAGGAACATTTGTTTTTCAGTGATAAATATTTTTTCCATAATCTCTCAAATAATGCTTAGGTCATATCAGCTTTCTTCAGTGAAAGCACTTTTGGAGAAACAGCTATTTTTCCAAAATGATTGTAAGAAATTAAATACAGAAAATAAAGACCTTTGGTTATCATTGCATACACTTTCTATTGTTTTGATTCTTTTAAACGATGCAGCAGTAATTCATTTTAGCTCTAAGTTTCCAGGAACTCGATAGTTTTTGTGATGTTTGAGGTAGGATTATGTTTGATTTTGGGTGTGTCCTAAAATAACTGTGACTTAAATAAGAGAGAAATTTCTTTCTCATACAAGGCCAGAAGTAAAATGTCAAGGGTTAGTATGATGGCTCTGCTCCATGAAGTCCTCAGTAATCTAAACCCCTTCCAGCTCACCCCTCATTTCCTAGGACATGGCTCTTTTCTTCATGATCCAAAATTGCAGCTAGAGATCCAGCCATCATACCCACATTTCAGGCAGCACGATGGAGGAAGGGGCATGGAAGAAAAGGGAGCAAAGAGTACATGCTGGTTCTCTCTTAACTGATATCTTTCTTGAGTATAATAGAGTTTTATGGTCACAGTCATTTGCAAAAGAGGCTGGGAATTTTTTTTTTTCTGGATGGTCATGTGCTCAGCAAAAAACTGGGGTTCTATGAATATAAAACAAGGAAAGAAGAGATTCATGCAGGGATTTTTGAAAATCTCAGGCTATACATCTTAAATTCTCACCAAAAAAGCTTAACGAAATGACAAGGAAAGTGAGTGTCAGGTAGACCCTAACTATTAATGACGAATCATCATCACAGGCAAAACTTTGCTTGGTTTCATTTGCTAGAATTAGAACAAATGACTATATAAGGAGAGACTAATCTAGGACTACTACTGTAATTGTAAAACAGTTTATACAAGTTGAAGTGAATTGTACTAACTTTACCTTTTGTTCATATCTGATTCTACAAATTATTAGATCTTTGTTAAATGACTTTTCTATGCAAATCACTGCAGTGAAAACAGAAAACATCTAGATGTTATTTGCACACAAGGAGCTTATAAAGACCAAATGGGGGCATAATTGTAGTGCAATTTGAATGTGAATCTAAATAGTTTTAATTTTATCTTATTAATGGCAATATTTTCAACTGATTTCCTATTCCTTCAAGAAACATTTGTTGATGTACTAGGTGGATATCTGAGAGAGGAGTGTGCTGGGCATAGGCAAGAGCAGGCTCAAGTGAGGGAACAGTCCTGACACATCTGCGGGATTTAAAAGCACAAGACAGTAAGATCACCCAGGGACTGAATGAGGCTAGAGAAGAATCTCAACACCTGACCCCTGGGTGTATTCATTCACTCAGGCTCCCATAACAAAGCACCACACATGGAGAGCCTTAAGCAATAGAAATGGATTGTTTCACAATTCCAGAGGCTAAAAATCTTAGATCAAGGTGTCAGCGGGGTTGGTTCCTTCTAAGCACTGAGAAGGAGAATTGGCTCCTCTTCCCTGGCCTCTGGTGGTTTGCTGGCAATTTCTGGCTTGTGGAAGCATTACCTCAATCTCTGTCTTGATCTTCACATGGTGTTCTCCCTTTGTGTTGTGTGTCTCCAAATTTCCCCTTTTTTTTATGAGGTCACCAGTCATATTGGATTAGAATCCTTCCTAATGACCTCATTTTAACTTGGCTACTTCTGTAGAAACCCTGTCTCCAAATAACGTCACATTCTGAGGTACCAGGGATTAGGACTCCAACATGTGGATTTTGGGGGACTCAATTCAACCTATAACACTGAGGCATGCCAACATTAATAGGCTGAGGTGTTGAGGAAAAAATGAGGTAAAAAGGACTGAAAAGAGAAGCTAGTGAAATAGGAAAAAAAAAAGGAAAGTGTGTAAATCTGGAAAACAAGTGAAGAAAGCCCTTCAAGGAAGAAGGCATCCTTAACAGATTTAAATGCTGCTGTTATGCAAAATAAGATTCATTTATTGATTTCTTGAGCAAGTATTTATAAGGAATCTACTATGTGCCCAGTACTGTTCTCGGTCTGATGATATAAGAGTGAACAAAACAGATGCAAATTCCTGCCCCCATGGAGCTTACATTCTATTGAGTGAAACAAAATAAATAGATAAACCAAATGGGTAAGTAAAACACATATTATGTTAGAAAATGATTGTGATAAGGAGAAAAATTAATGCGGGGAAAGAGGATACGAAGTGTTCAAAAAGAAGTTTAAACTTTTAGAGGGGGTTCCCAGAGAAGGTCTCACAAAAAGGTGAATTTGAGACAAGCCCTGAGAGAAGTGAGGAAATCAGCTGTGAGTCTCTATGGGAAGATTATTCTAAATAGAGGGAATTCCAGATGCAAAAGTCCCGGGGTATATATGTCAATCTCAGTCTTCCAAATTATCCCTCCCCCTCCTTTACCCCCTGGTAACCATAAATTTATTTTCTACATCTGTAACTCTATTTTGGTTTTGTATATAAGTTCATTTGTACTCTTTTTGTTTTTTTTAAGATTCCACATATAAGCAATATCATATGATATTTGTCTTTTTATCACAGGGAACTCTACTCAAGACTCTGTAATGGCCTATATGGGAAAAGAATGTAAAAAAGAGTGGACATATGTATATGTATAACAGATTCACTTTGATGTACACCTGAAACCAAAACAACATTGTAAATCAACTGTACTCCACTTAAAAAAAAAAAAAAAGCCCTGGGGTGGGGCAATCCTAACATTGTGAAGAGCAGACAGGAGACCAGTTTGGCAGAAGTGGACAGAATGATTAAGAGAAGATGTAAGAGAGAAAGAGAGGTTATGAGGAACCAGGCCAAATAAGACATTATAGGTCATAGCAAAACTTTGGCTTTTATTTTGAATGATATGGGAAGCCATTAAAAGAATTGATTGTCACCAGTGACCTTCACAATAATCGTCCTGGTCCAGCGATGTGGGTGAAAGCCAGGTCAGAATGGGCCCAAGAGAATGGGGAGGGAGGGGTCTATACTGTGAATATCTACAACTCCTAGAGTTGTTTTCCTGCATTGAGGAGCAAAGAAAAGAGGAGGGAGCTGGTGGGGAAAAAAAGAGGTCAAATAATTTGTTTTTATGTGGAAGAAATATCAAGAGCATGTTTGCATGCTAAAGGGAAAGATCCAATAAAGGGAAATCTGGTGATGCTGTAGGTAAAGGGAGATTGTGCTTGAGAGATATCCTTGAGAAGAGAAATTGGATGATACACAGTAGACATTGACATTTGCATGGCACAAATACTCTTCAACAAAAGCAACAGGCACGGTGTTTGGGTCAAAGGCAGATGAGTGAACAGATGAAGTGATAGAAGCTTATGGAATGCCTCTTTTGATTACATCTTTTCTTTCAGAGAAATAGCTGAGAGTAAGAATAAGTGAGGAGATGTTGGAGATGTGAGAAAAGTATATATATATGACAGAGTTTACCAGATGAGTGGGAAAATAAATGAAGTAGGAAAAATATTTTTCTAACCTGAAGAATTCAGTGATGAATGAGGTGATTTAGAAATAGGGGTCACGTAACTAAGTCCAAGATTATTTTTTATTATTTTGAAAGTTTAATGAAAGTTAAGGAGCTTTTCCCAAAAATCATGCACGTATTATTTTTTTGTGCTTTCAGAGAATTCCCTGAACCTTACATGGCTGTGCATGGAATTTTAGAAGGTTCCTTGATGAGTCCTTAAGAAGCCTTACTCTAGTGGTCAAGTACTGAGTACAGTCACTGCAAATGGGGAAATGGGGTATAGCCCACTAAAGTCATCCAAAAGTGAGATGAAAAGGATTCGGACTAGACTGGTGGGAATGAGAAAGGAAAGGAAACTGTAGAGATAGCTAACACATATAGCAGGGACTTCTCTGGGGACTTCACATTGTTAAATCATATCAAGTCTAGGAGGCCTGTATTATTCTTCAGCCTGTTTTTCAGATGAGGGAGCTAAAGCACAAAGTAGATAACAGACTCCTAGCCCTGGAAGCTCATGTGGAAATATTCCATGCAGTCCCCTAATGGATCTTACTTAAGACCCCGGAAAGACTAAGTGACCTTCCAAAGATAGCATAATTATGTAGTGGCAGAGCAGGGAGTAGGACGCAGATGCTTTCTTCATCTTACTCTCTATCACACCCAGTGCTGAAATTGGCAAAATTCAGTGCATACTGCATGGATTCCCTCAAAGCCTCCTCCCATCTCTGTAGAGGCTGCTCTGCCCTCTTAGAGCATATCAGAGGCCAGCCAGAGCGCTCACCTTGCCAGCCAGGCTTTTCCAGACACCGTACCCTGCCTCTCTTCTCATGCTCAAGAAGCGTGGAGGATACCCCATGCCTCTTAAGTTTTAGCAGCGATGCTGGATTGCAGCTTTTCAAATCTCATCCTTTCCATGGGGGTGGAGCACTGTCTCGCTTTATGGTTTCATCCTGCCGGGGTCTCCTGTGTACTCAGATTTTCCTTATCTCTTGCCTTTCAGAAGTCTAGCCCTGAAACCCAGCCTCAGCTAGTTCTTGGGCTGTTCTTTGTTGAAACTTTCCAGGAACTGCCCTGCACTTTTCCTTACCTCATCTTGAACGTATGTGGTGATGTCTCAGATGGGCCTTGTCTGTGAACATTGCCTTTGCCCCTCTTTTCCCTTCTGCATCCCAGCTGTCTTTTTGGAACTTGATCTCTATCTGGAATTGGACAGAACTTGCTACGGGTCACAAGGACTTCATTAGCGATTGCTAGTCCCATTCTGAGCAGCCGATGCTGTTTTCTTCCCCCACGACAGTCTCACTGCCCAGTTGTTCCCTCCCTCCAACTTGTTCTCTCTTTACTCCCTGCATGTTCTGTGCCATTGCACACTAATGCTTTCCTGTGTAGTTACGTGGAGCTGAAATCACTGGGGGTTCTGGGTTTGGCTGTGTTTTGAAGGATAGCCCAGGATAGAAAATGCCTACCATTTAATAGATCAGCCTATTGTTCCTGAAATGATACAAATGGCTTTTATAGCAATAATTTCTAAAATGACAATCTCTAAAGAAGTTGCCTCTTGATTTAAAAAGGACTTGTTTTAGTATATTACACAATGTTGGTTTTAGCGCTTGGTCATTGCACGGAGTTTTTTCTGTGGCTTTGATGCTGGTGACTGACTCAGGGAAAAGAGGAACTTTCATTTTTATCCTGGCTTACATTTTTTTTAAAAATTTATTTGTTTTATTTATTTATTTTTGGCTGCATTGGATCTTCGTTGCTGCGCGCAGGCTTTCTCTAGTTGTGGCGAGCGGGGGCTACTCTTCACTGCAGTGTGTGGGCTTCTCATTCCAGTGGCTTCTCTTGTTGCAGAGCATGGGCTGTAGGTGCGCGGGCTTCAGTAGTTGTGGCTTGCAGGGTCAGCAGTTGTGGCTCGCGGGCTCTAGAACGCAGGCTCAGTAGTTGTGGTGCACGGGCTTAGTTTCTCCATGGTATGTGGGTTCTTCCAGGGATGGAACCTGTGTCCCCTGCATTGGCAGGAGGATTCTTAACCGCTGTGCCACCAGGGAAGCCCCCTGGCTTACATTTATAAATTAATGTTGCTAATGCACAATTAGCAACACAATACATTTTTTCAATTGAATTACATCTTAAGGCACCTGCAGTACAAAGTTACTAGCAAATAACTTATTTTTTGGTTTACTCTGTGGTGGAATATTTTTTGAAATATAACCTGACATGTTAATATTTCATATTCCATAGATTAAATCTTCCACATCATTGTGGTAGGAAACCTTTACAGATGTCCATGTCTTGGAAACAACCTAAATGTCCACTGTCAGATGAGTGAATAAAGAAGATGTGGTACATATATACAAAGGATTACTCAGCCATAAAAAGGAACAAAATTGGTTCATTTGTAGAGACGTGGATGGACCTAGAGTCTGTCATACAGAGTGAAGTCAGAAAGAGAAAGACAAATACCATATGATATCACTTATATGTGGAATCTAAAATATGACACAAATGAACTTATTTATGAAACAGAAATAGACTCACAGACATAGAGAACAGACCTGTGGTTGCCAAGGGGGAGGGAGGGTGGGGGAGGGATGGACTGGGAGTTTGGGATTAGCAGATGCAAAGTATTATATATAGAATGGATAAAAAACAAGGTCCTACTGTATAGCACAGGGAAGTATGTTCAGTATCCTGTGATAAACCATAATGGAAAAGAATATGAAAAAGAATATTATATTCAGAAAAAGAATATATATATATATAACTGAATCACTTTGCTGTACAGTAGAAATTAATAAAATATTGTAAATCAACTATACTTCAATGAAATTCTTTTAACATCTTTATTGGAGTATAATTGCTTTACAATGGTGTGTTAGTTTCTGCTGTATAACAAAGTGAATCAGCTATACATATACATATATCCCCATATCCTCTCCCTCTTGCATCTCCCTCCCACCCTCCCTATCCCACTCCTCTAGGTGGTCACAAAGCACCAAGCTGATCTCCCTGTGCTATGCAGCTGCTTCCCACTAGCTATCTATTTTACATTTGGTAGTGTATATATGTCAATGCCACTGTCTCACTTTGTCTCAGCTTACCCTTCCCCCTCCCTGTGTCCTCAAGTCCATTCTCTACATCTGCATCTTTATTCCCCTCCTGCCCCTAGGTTCTTCAGAACTTTTTTTTTTTTTTTTTTAGATTCCATACATATGTGTTAGCATATAGTATTTGTTTTTCTCTTTCTGACTTAGTTCACTCTGTATGACAGACTCTAGGTCCATCCACCTCACTACAAATAACTCAATTTCATTTCTTTTTATGGCGGAGTAATATAATACATTTTTTTAAAAAATAAAGATGTCCATGTCTTAATCCCTGAAACCTGTGAAGAGACTTTACAGATGTGATTAATATTAGGAACTTAAAATAGGAAGATTATCCTGGATTATTCAAGTAGCCCAATGTAATCACAAGCGTTCTTAAATGATGGAAGAGGAAGGCTGCAGAGTCGGAGAAGATGTGACAATAAAGCAGGGCTTGGAGTGACGTCATTTCTTCGAGTGGATCATGAGTCAGGGAATGCAGGCAGAATTTGAAGCTGGAAAAGCAAGGAAAGGATTCTCCCCTAGAGCTTCCGGAAGGAACAGAGCCCCACTGACACCTTGATATTAGCCTCGTAAGACCAGTTTTCAGACTTCTCACCTCCAGAACTATAAAATAATAAATAACACAAGTTTTAAGCCACCAGGTTTGTAACTTATAGCAGCGATAGGAAATGAATCCAATTGTCCTTCTCTAGTTACAGTAGAACTTGAATCGGGTATCCATTGCTTTAGGGAAGGTTAATACAGCAAACTACTGAAATCAAACATTTCTTTAGACTTTTAGGGTAATCTCAGGGAGAAAGGAGATGTCAAAACCTGAATTTGCTGAGTTAATCCTGAATTGACTAAGACAATTATGAATTAACTGAGATGATTTGTTTAAGTCTAATATAATAGGTGCTTGAGATAAAAATTTATTTCAGTTATAAAAAATAAAGTCATATTCTTATACACCTGAGTTCAACATGAGACTGAGATTAATGTCCCCTAAAATTATATTGGATATCATTCTTTAGAGAACTGAAATGAATATTTCATCTCTTCATTTGCCTTCAGTTGATACACACAAAATCTACCCACAAATGACACAATATTTCAAGAGTTTTTTAGGTTCAAGATGTTAAACTGAGCCTATGAACATGTCTCCCTTTGCTCCCCAAATACCATTCACTTAATAGGAAGAAATAGGAAGAGTAAAGAAATATTATTACATAGAGCAAAGATAAGAAAAAGAGAGCCATGAGTGGTCAGAGGTTGCAATACATTTTGGGGGAAGATGGGGAGGATTGAAGAGTGGATCCATGGAACAGTTAAAGGAACCTCAGAGGAACCAACGTGGAGTCTGCAGCAGATGATTTGTCCTATAGACCAGCTCAGATGTACTTGTATTTTGACAAATACAATGACTATTGTTCCCATGTGGAAATTCCTTCCTGGCATCTCTCAGAGAGTTTACACACTTTAACAAACGCTAAAGCCCAAGAAAAAAAATCAGTCAAGAAATGGGGAATGCAAGAATTAAAGTTTAGGGACTTCCCTGGTAGCACAGTGGTTAAGAATCTGCCTGCCAATGCAGGGGACACTGGTTTGAGCCCTGGTCTGGGAAGATCCCACATGCCTCGGAGCACCTCAGCCTGTGTGCCACAACTACTGAGCCTGCACTCTAGAGCCTGCGAGCCACAACTATTGAAGCCCATGCGCCTAGAGCCCGTGCTCTGCAACAAGAGAAGCCACCGCAATGAGAAGCCCACGCACCGCAAGAAGAGCAGCCCCTGTTTGCCACAACTAGAGAACGCCTGTGCACAGCAACGAAGACCCAATGCGGCCAAAAATAAATAATAAATAAATAAATTTTTTAAAAAAAGAATTAAATTTTAAGAATCTACATAAAAATGTTACTTGTTTAAAGGAATTCACTTGTATTAATTTGCTAGGGCTGCCATAACAAAATGCTATAGGTTACATGGTTTAAATTTAATGTGTCTTTACGTGGTCCTCCCTCTGTGCATGCATATGTCTGTGTTCAAATTTCTCTTTATATAAGGATACCAGTCATATTGGATTAGGATGCTCCCTAATGACCTCATTTTAACTTAATTACCTCTTTAAAGACCCTGTCTCCAAAGAGTTACATTCTATGGTACTGGGGGGTGGGGGGGTAGGACTACAACATGTGAATTTTAGGAGAACATAATTCAGCTCATAGCACAACTAATGTCAAGTCAAAAGCAAGAGCAAGAAACACTGATGTGTGGAGTGCCTTTCTTATAATGTTGTTGATATTAGGAAAAAACAATCTTTAAATATTATAGAAATGTATAATTTTGTCACAATATATCAGTACATAATAACAAACTATGCCTTTACTATTATGTTTTTGTTATAGAAAACCTCTGAAACTTTTAGTGTGATCTTATCCTAGAAAAATCTTCACTTTTGTTATGATTATTCATTATTATTTTAGAAATAATAATTCATTATTATTTTAGAAATATGTAAATAAAGTATGTGAAAAATATGTAACAAATTACTTGGGGAATTCCTGAGAATTGCTACCAGTTCTGATTGATCTTTCCTGTACACCAAAGATTAATATTTGTCAGGAATTTGGAAACACTACAACTGAGGGCAAGATTGTGGAAGGGCCTGAACAGAAGGACATGTATAGAAAGTTTACACACAAGATTGCTGACTTCCCATGCTTGCTAGAGAATGCTGAAATACCTAGATACCCTGAAGGATGAAAATCAGAGGGTTATTCTCTTAAAAATGGAAAAAAAAAACTGGCTGGGGAGAACTAGGATGGCTAATGTGGGAGCTGATGCCCCAGAATTAAGTCTTGTTCCATCTGGGCCACCCTGAGTCACATCCAGTTCCCCGACTGCTCAGCCTGGAAAGAAACCTGCCTTCAAATAACTTCATCCATGTACCATACAGTGACTCGATTCAGACTTTCTGCTACTGCTTCTTTTGTTTTTTCTCCTGTATAGTTCTTTAATCATTTATCCAAACAGACCTCAAGTTAACGATGGCAGGTACTATTATAAACCCTGAATATGAGTGAACAACCAAGTTTCTCCAGGCCTTTGAGGAAAACTTGAAGCAGGAAAGACCCAAGTTAAAAAACTGAATATGGATGAAAAAGAATGTCAGAGGAGAAAAGACAAAAGTCTAAGAGACAATTAAGAAAATATTGCACAGATAATACAATACCTGATGTAGGAACAGAGAAAAGAAAAACCTCTTAGACTTTAAAACTCCCTGAATTAAAATAAAATTTAAGAAGAGAGTTGTAGGTCAAAATCAAGCAAATTGCCTAAAATGTGAGAGATAAGTTTAGAAATAAAAAACGAGTCATAGATAATCAAAAGAAGTCTTGCATCTGATAAACAGAAGTTTCAGAAAAAGAGAATGGAGAAAAGAGAGGGGAGAAAATAATCAAAGAAATATCAGAAAAGTCATTTTTACCTTCCTTAGATTGTACTTCTCATGAGGTCTGACTACACACCTCTTTTACTTATCTGTGAATGCATGCTGTACTATATAAACTGTTACAGGATGTCTAACAGTATGATGAATTTGTCAGTTTAGGACTATATTCTTTTGTAATAGGCGTCAAATTTTCCCTGATAATGATAATGAGTTCCTAATGTAGCGGATTAACTCCTAAGCATATTAAGCATGTTTATATTACATGTATATATTACAACTTCCAGGTGTGATAAATTCCAAATATTTAGTTTTCTAAAATCTCTGTAAGAATTAAAGTGAATCTATCCAGCCTAGTAAGCAAAGTTACATATCTTCTTCTATAAGTTTTTATGTAAAAAACTACATATTACTATTAATATTACTATATACTGAAATGTATGCTATAATATTAATATTAAAATAGTATAACATTAATTACTATTAATGTTACTATATATTATTAGTACTATGTAGAATACTCTATAGCAATAATACTAACACATACATGCACATTCTGTTCCTGGGTTTCAGAAATATGCTACAGGATGTCTTAAAGATAGAGACTAAGAAGTCTATAATAATATCTATGAATTCCTGAGAACACTTGGAGCTGCACATTTCAGTAGAACTAAATTTTTAAAAAAAGACACCCCAATTATTTATTTGCCTATTCTTGTTTGGTGCTCCAAACTCAAATGGTACCCTCTCTGGTTAACTGATAGCAGCTGCAATTGTTTGAAAGGAGAGAGAGGGAAAGACACATTAAAAGCATCTGCCTTTTGACAATTCTCTGTTAACAGCTTTCTCTCCCTGACTATTAGAGAGAAGAGATTTCCTGGGTCTTTTTCTTTTACCTTCTGTAATTGCAAGTCTCTTGTAAGATGCATCTCCTTTCATACTTTAACTTTTTTCATTTTCTCCCCACACAGTGGTGCTTTTTCTTTTTCTCCTCCTTGGAAATTCGTCCTGGTTTCATAATTTTGCTCCTTTTTCTTTTGCTCTTCTGTTCTCTATAGGCTTGCAGATTCATTTACTTGGGCATCTTGCTCTGCTGCTTGCCTTACCCATATGTTAACCTCATTTGTTCCTGTGACAGAATATTCACATAGATCTCCTAAGATTTCCTTTTGTGTCTTAGGTTTTCTCTCCATTAGGCCTTACACACAGGTGACACTTGTTAAGATAGATTTCCTACTTTACATTTTATTTATCTTTCCAGTTAAAAAACATAGAATCTTTGAGCTAGAATCTGCCACTGCATGTAAGGTTATAATTTACTGCTGGTGAAATAACTATGCCAATATTCTTAGTTTTTACCTGGAAAGCATTTCGTTCTTACCATGACACTTTATACAGATGAAGAAACTTAGCCATATCTCTGTAGACTTGAGTAGAGATGAATGAGATAGAGGTTTGGAGCAGCGAGCATATTCTCAAAAAAGAGAATTTATCACAGATGGGTAAGTCTGAAATTGTGTGCAGGTAGTGAAAATAAGACCAATGGAATAGAACTGAGAAAATTCCCATTTTAAGGTCTCAGCTCTTGTTAAGCAGCTGATTAGATGGGAGTTAGCCTGAAAATATACCTGCAAAGTAAAAGCAAAATGGTAAATAAAAGGTGATAGCCAAAGTTGGCTTCCATGATGGGGCTACTATAGTAATTTGATTTTAAAGCATTATGATGACACTACATAATGATTTTTAAAAATGAAACATAAGTGAATATTTTATTTCCCAAACTGAATATTATTTACTAAACTGTAGGATATAACTGTCAAGTTACTTATAAGTAGCAAACATGTTTGGAAACTGAATAACAATATGACTAATTTGTACTGAAATAGTATTACATGGATCATGTTAATTCAGTGAATTGTAGGTGAAAAAGTAAATTAGAGTTTTTGCCAAGGTCCACACTTTCTTTTGGGAAGTAATGCACACGTATCTATGATAAAAGATGTATTGGAACAAAAACTAAAGCAGAAACATCATATTTGTTCTGTATCCCATGGCTCTCAGTGGGGTACTCATGGCAGGGGCTAAATAGGAGAGACTTTTCTCAATGGATAACGCCCAGGTGACCAACACCTTCCACACGTTAGCTTGAATAAACTAGGAAATTTGTGTCATCACTCAACATGTGTTTGCAATAAAAGTTGCTGACTGATGTCATTCTTGAGTCCATGTTATGAGAAGGAAAACATGACTCTAAAGAGATGGGTGACTAGCAAATAACACGTCCAAGCGTTCCTGGTTTTCTGGCTGGGTAAGTGCTAGCCTGTGCATTCAGGTGGCTTTGGAGTGTAAAGATGAATGCTTTAGGGACCTCTCTCCTCTATAACTTCTGATGTCACTATATGTCCTCAATGGTACCCAGAAACTCATTCTTGGGTTTGACAATGAAGCATTGGTCGATGACTATGCAAGAGAAGTATAGGAATAGAACTGAGAGCCAGAGCTTGTTACAGAACCACAGTGAACTTCACACCAGAGCAACCTAAGTACCCACACCGAATCTGAGAGTGCAAGTCATGGGCTGATGCAATGTTAGTGCCTACTTTATTATTGCCAGTATAAGGTTTTGAGTTACTACAAGAAAGAGCAGAGGCCAGCTTTCCTCACTGACTCAAGGGGTCCTGAGGACAACGTTCTCACTTCCTGGATTCCCCAAAATAATTTTAGCTTCAGGATATTGAAATGAATGCTTAGGAACTGTCGTGAAAGTGTACATCTGCAGGCAAGCTGAGAAGCAAGATGAACTTTTCCAGGAATCAAACACTGAGGGTATTAAAGTGGGAGAGTGTTTGCATAGGGCTCCTTCCCCAGGGCCATTCTGCAGCTCAGGAGCAGCCTGGCTCAGGGCTTGTATTTGGTCTCTCTTGGCCCAGTGACCTTTCTCTGGTCCATTTGCCAGAACAAGGCGGCACCTCTGCTCAGAAGGGGGTTGAATGGCCCCAAGAGCCTGCCTCATCTTCGGTCAACAATTTACTCCTGCTCCCTGGCCAAACTGCAAAGATCCTTTGCTTACTGTTTCTACCCACAGACCAACAGAAACAGAAATAGCTCTTCCTGTTCCAGCTTAACTAAAACACAGGGAATATTGACTCTCAGAGTTTATTTTTTTCTGAAACATAGCTTCAAGAATCCACACAAATAGATCTCTATTCCATGCTTCAATTTCCCACATTTCTTTAGCTATTTCTCACTTATTATGCTCGAAATGCTGGCAAGGAAATCATAGAATAGGATTTTGGGAAAAGAAAATTATTAGTGAAAGTAGTTCATGTGTGAAATGTATAATTCAGTTCAGATAAAAAGGAATCCCATCTCAAATTCTAACTGTGATTCAGAGCACAGAAAATTGTTTGGGAATTTTGGATTATTCAACATGAGTTAATCCTGTTCTATCTTATTTTAATGAGATCATTTTAATTCATAACATATTACTAGAGCCAAAATTAAAATAAAGAAATGTTATTAGAAATATATGATATATAGGATATTAAAACTATTCTAAATATTTGCTATACTATAGTCAAAACCCAGTGTTCTCATTAGCAGTATAGCATACCAAAGTCCAACCAAATTCCAAATTCCCTATTCCAATAAAATAAAGTAGGAATTAGTTAACTTTATCTTATAAGTTTAGAACTGCATTTCTGCTGCTTATTGCTACTGTAAAAATTTTGTTGATCTTCTCAGACATTTAATGACAGTCTTCAAAAACAAAACAAAACAACAAAATCATAAAACTCTTGGTCCAATAAGAGGGGAAATTAGAAAATTTAAAGGATTTGGGCAACTTGTGGCGGTAACTGGATCTCAAAAGAAAATAGAAAATCCCTATAGAAATACATAAATAAGCCAAGTCAATATGTGAGAAATGCTGTATGTGCTGAAAACAAGATGTTAATAAACTTTAAGTTTGAACTTTTATCTTAACCTACAACCTCACAGTTACTAAAGAGAACAATATATAATATGCAAACTCAGTCATAATCTCTAGATTTCCACAGGTTGCTCTTGATTTTAAGATTCTTCCCATGTATGAATATATTTTCTGAACGGATTACTACAACTTTGCCTGTTTTTTTGCTTACCTACTGCTACTTAGCAAACCACTCCATAACTTTGTGGCTGAAAACATTAATTTATTATTTCTGTTGGATCTGTGTCCACTAGACTTGGTGGGTCGTTCGCATTTGAGGCACCTACCTCAGTTAGTGGCTGGATCTGTGGACGACTGAAGGCTCCACTGGATTGTTCATTCTCATGGCTGGCAGCTGATGCTTCCCATCATCTGGAAGTTCAGCTGGGGTGTTGGCAGGATCAAACACACTTGGCTTATCCACGTGGCTTGGGTTCTTCGTGATTTGTCAGTTGAGTTCTACGAGGGAACGTCCCAAGAGCAAGCGTTCCAAAAGACCCAGACTTCTTATGCCCCAGACTTGGAAGTTACACAGGGTCTCTCCCACAGTATTCTGCTGGTCAGAGCAATTCACAGGCCCAGCCCAGATTCAGGATGAGGTGAAAAAGACTCCACCTCCCAATGGGGGTGTTGCAATCAACTGTGGTCATATTTAATCAACCACACTGCCCAAACTATTTATATTCCTCACACATGGAACAGATACTCATCTCCCCTCAAGGCCCTTAAACACTCCATGCGTTTCAGCATCAGGAGCAGGCTTGAACTTCTGGAGGAGCTCATCATCTCAAACACTGAGGTAGATGCACTGTACAAGTGGAGTTCCTCAGGTGTAGATCCCTGAGCCATATTATCCCTGAGTCATCCTTTCTTTTTATGAGAAATGTCTTGTTTTTGTAGTTGAGTAGCTTTTCAGCATGCTTCCTGTTTATAGAAAGTTGAGGGACCAGAAGCTTCTATTCATTTTGAGCTATCTCTGATCTTTTTAGTTTAAGCTGCCAGATAGTGTTTCTGCCAATACAAGACTCTTAAAATGGTTTTGAGTTTCCCAGGGATATTACTGGGATTCATTCTCCTAGTTAAAAGCCCCTGCCCTAAATCTCAGACATATTTCTGTCTCGGGAGCTAGGGTGCTATAGAAAAATATCCTTAAGTGTTTTAGAGAAACTCTGTCTACGCAAAAAGTTAAGGAGGCACACAGTTAATATCTTTAGGAGACCTTTCCTCTGGATAAGAGGAGCTGGGGGCACACAATTAAGATGCTTAGAAACCTTTCCACCTTATTTCCATAGTGTAAGAGGCTCGGCCATAAACCTTTCTTAGGTCTCAAAAAAAGGTGTTTAACAGCCACACCTCGGGTCAGGAATTCATACTAAACCACATTTTACTGGTAGAACCTTATGTTTGAGCTTTGCCCTGTAAAACTTAAACTTCTCACCACTTTGTTGGCTAAAGGTAGTCTCATTTATTACGAGGCCGCGAGGCACGCAGCTGGCCGGGGGCGGGGCTTCGAGGCTGCGGCTTTGATGATTGGCTCCCGCAGCCTCAGGCGCTGGGCCCGCTGTGCACGTAATGCCGTTCAGAGGCCGAGCGCGCAAAATCTTCTTCCTGACCTCGAGTCCTGAGGTGAGGTGAAGGAGGTGGAAGACAGCGTGGATGGATTACCCCCTAGGCTGGAAGGGTTTTTCATCCTGACATGATCAGGAGCGATTCTTTGCAGATCTTGGAGGAAAACATCTCACTCCTTAAGGCCAAAGAGAAGGAAATGGCGCGGCATATATGCTGAAGGGGACCAGATAAAGGCCTTCTTCAGGATGGCTGGGCACCTCGTCCTCTTCCTGGAAGCCCGGTGCTTCAGGCCGAGCGGGGCCCCGGGGCTTTCTCACAGGCCCTGGGGAGGTGGCGCGGCTCCACGAGGCTCCCCTTCCTCCGGAACAAACTGTCAGGCCGGCACCCCCGACGAAGGAGCTGCCCGCGCAGTACAGGCCTCAGGACGCCGAGGAGGCAACGCTCCAAACCCGCAGCTGCCACGGGCGTTTGAGAGCTTCGTGGCCCTCCCATCAGGTATGCGGGAAGGTGAAATTCTATGCGAGAGCCAATTGGGTGTTTTATTGTCGATTGGATTTCTGAATTTCTTCCTTTGCTTCACCTAACAATGCGCGGCTCGGAGGAGCGGTTGGAACCCGTGTGCCCTGCATTGGCAGGCGGACCCCCAGCCGCTGCGTCCCCAGGCGGTGCCTCAGAGATTAGCCAGAGAAGGCATTTTCCGCCGCCGGCGTTTGGCCTGCCTGGTGTCCGAAGGGATGAGGCCTTCAGCTCCGAGCGGTGGCTGGTGGACACCGGGGACTTGGAGTTCCGTTCCTTCTGAAGGGCTTTGCACGGGAATCAAGGGGAGCTCGCTGGATGCCACCTGGCTGCTTGGCTCCAGTGTTGGTTGGTTGGTCTGCGAACCTCAGCGCCCACTGGCCCCATGAATCATCTCAATAAAGTTGTCGAGGTTAAAAACAAAAGCACCAACACCGCTTCACCCTCCCCACCCAAAAACCCCGAAACCTAACTACGAGAAGTGGCACAAGGAAGGGATGGATATTTAAGAGGTTCAGATGGAAGGTGAAGAACATTCCGTGACTTTTTCTCAGATTTCATGCATCAGTGCTGTCATCGAAACCTTCTGGCCAGTTTCAAGGTAAGAGAAAATTGAGTAACAGGATTCTTGACCATTTTAATCTATCCTTTTACAAAAAAACCTAATAATTAGATAACGAAGTCTTTCATATGTAAAACAAAAATGTTTCCATTAGCTTATAGAAAATAAAGTGCACGTATAAATTTAAAATAAGAATTCAATAATTTCGAGGAAAGAAAAAATACCTTTTGCTTTACGTAGTCTGGACTTTTATGAAAGCTTCAGACACTTGCTGACGTAGTAACTCAAATAACAAAAACCAATTTAGCTGTGAATTAGCTTAATGACCTTGGTCGTTAAGCTATAAGATAAAGAGAATGTGAAGTAATATTAGGCTAATAAATGGTAGGTGAAAATGCAAATGATGATTGTCAATCCAATGCAATAATGACAGTTATTTAAGACTTGGTAAACTACATGCAAATCATATCAGATAAAGGACTTGTTTCCAAAACATAAAAATAACTCTTAAAATGCAACAATTAAATTAAAAAGTTGAGAATGGGCAAAGATGAGAACATACACCCCACTAAAGATACACAGATGGCACATAAGCATATGAAAGATGTTCACCATTTGTCATTAGGGAATTGCAGATGAAAAAAATGAGCTACTACTTATTACAAACCTTTTAGAATGGCTACTCTTCCCACCCCCCCACCCCCTCCGTCCCAAATGACAATATGAAATGCTAACAAGAATGTGGGGGGACAGGACCTCTCATTCACTCTTGATGGGAATACAAAGTGGTAGAGCCATTTATAAGGTAATTGAGTTTCAATTTTTCTAATTGAAAAATCCACACGAAATCCTGCATGTGAATGTTTATAGCAGTCTTATTCATAATCACCAAAAACTGGAAACCATCATGTGTCCTTTAATAGGGATTGTGGTACATCTATACAGTTGAATTTTATTCAGTGATAGAAATAAATGAGTTGCCAAGCCACAGAAAGACATGGAGGAGTCTTAAATGCATATTGCTGAGCTGAAGACACCAGTCTGAAAAGACTACATCCTCTATGCTTACAATTATATGAAACTATGAAAAGGCAAAACTATTGAGACAATAAAATAGTGGTTACCAGGGTCTTGGGGAGCGTTGGGAAGGATAGATAGGTAGAGGACAGAGGATTTTTTAGGCAGTAAAACTATTTTGTATGATGCTGTAATGGTGGATATTATGGCATTACACATTTGTTAAACCTCACAGAGCTTTATAGCACAGAGTGAACCTTAATGTATGTATTTTTTTACATCACTTAGAAAGTCAGGGGATCCCAGGAAGGCCTGCAGACTGTGACAAGAAAACCTAATTCTATTACAAATGTAGAAGTTATTCTCACAGCCACCGCAAGTCTTCCTGCCTGTCCTTACTACTCTGAGACTTTTCAAGAATAGAGGATTATGTAAAATATTTCCCTTATCTGTTGACTAGAAGGGGCATAGTCTACAAACTATAGCTAAATTTCTGGGTCTTCATACCCAAGCAGAGGTGAAATTGGGGCAGGGCTCAGATGGGCAAGGGTTTGTGGGAACAGGGAAGTTGTGGGGATCACAGCTTACCTAGTCTCTCACTGTACCCTGAGGTAGATAAATTGATCCAACTGTTTTATAAGTGATCTCAGCAGTTTGAATGGAATGGCTATCCTTCCACATACAAGAGGTTTGACTGGTTCTCTCATATTCTCCTGCTCTAGGGGAAGCTTATGAACCTCTGGAGTCCTCCCTAACTCTCTGGGAAGTCAAGCTGGGGTCCTTGCAGGACTCACTGAGAAGTCATTCACTGGGGACACAGAGAAATGCCCATAGGGGATGCTGGAAAGTCACCCACAGGGGACACTGGGAAATGCCCACAGGGGACTCTGGGAAGTAACCCACTGGGGATGCTGGGAAATGCCCACAGTGGACTCTGGGAAGTAACCCACTGGGGATGCTGGGAAATGCCCACAGGGGACTCTGGGAAGTAACCCACTGGGGATGCTGGGAAATGCCCACAGGGGATTGTTGCTGAAACTGGCTGGAGGTGAGCTCTGCTGGGTATCACACAGGCTAACCTAGCACTGCAGGGACAAAAGGAAAGAAGCCATACCACACCCAGGGAAAAAATGCTTTCCTCCTACAGTGTTCCTTCCAGTGCCCTCTAACTCCAGTATCTCAAGCACAGCAGTAAACACTGGCTTTGGAGCTGGGAGGCAATAAATGAACAACTGGCACAGGTATATACTCAGAAGAGACTCATTATCTTTTTATTCTCTTCTAAATTAGTGTGAAAGTAGGAAAACCAATAAAAATGATAGAAATTTTTACTTAATGTCTCTTTCAATAAATCTTTTATGTGTTATTCATAATATTTGAAAAATACCCTGAGAACAAACTATATTGGAAAAAAAATTAAAGGCAATAGCAGACATCAACAAAGTAGAAAATAAGGAAATAATAGAGAAGGTCTACAAAGTTTGTATAACCTTTCTTGTTATTTGAAAATATTAATGAAATGTTAAGAAATCTCTAGCCGTACTAATCCAGAAAGGAAGAAATAAGGTGTAAAGTCACATAAAAAATATTAGGCATGAAAAGGAGAAACTAACTGTGTATAGAAAAGTGATTAAAAATATAAGAATGGGCTTCCCTGGTGGCACAGTGGTTGAGAATCTGCCTGCCAATGCAGGGGACACGGGTTCGAGCCCTGGTCTGGGAAGATCCCACATGCCATGGAGCAACTAGGCCCGTGAGCCACAACTACTGAGCCTGCGCGTCTGGAGCCTGTGCTCCGCAACAAGAGAGGCCGCGATAGTGAGAGGCCCGTGCACCGCGATGAAGAGTGGCCCCCGCTTGCTGCAACTAGAGAAAGCCCTTGCACAGAAACGAAGACCCAACACAGCCAAAAATAAATAAATAAAAATTAAAAAAAAATATAAGAAGAAAATAAGAAGAGCAATTTCTATGCCAATAAATTTGAAATTATAGACACAATGGACAAATTTCTACAAAATTTTAGTTTATCAATATGTATTTAAGCAGAAATAGAAGAATAAATAACCTTATAAATATTAAATAAATTAGAGTTGTTTTTTTAACATTGTTATGGATTGTGTCCCCTCCAAAATTCATATGTTGAAGCCTTAATTCTCAATATGATGATATTTGGAGATGAGATCTTTGAGAGGCAATTAGGGTTAGATGGGGTCATGAGTCTGGGGCCCTCATGATGGGATTAGTGCCCTTGTAAGAAGAGATACAGAGAGATGACTCTCTTTTTTCCTGCCATGTGAGGACACAGCAAGAGGACACAGCCTCTATAAGCCAGGAAGAGAGTGCTCACTGGACACTGGCCATGCTGGCATCTTGATTTGGGCTTCTAGCCTCCAGAATTGTGAGAAAATAGATTTCTGTTGTTTAAGCCACCTACTCTATGGTACTTGCTGTGGCAGTCCCAGGTGAGTAAGACAAACATAAGTTCATAAAGGAAACGCTATACCTAATGTCTTATATGTTTGAATTCTACCAAACATTCAAGGGACAGGTCTGTCCAATCTTAAATCAATTTCCAGAACATTGAAAAAAGATCCACTATTCAACTTATTCTTTGAAGTCATAACTTTTAATAACATAACTAGATAAAAAGCACATGAAAAAGGGAACACTACAGGCCAATGTCACTCATGAACATAGATGCAAAATCCAAAACAACGTATTAGCAAAACAAATTCATCTGTGTTTAATAAGATAACACAAATCAGTTAAGTTGGGTTTATCTAGGAATGAAACAATGTTTTAAGATTAACCTAAAAGTGCCATTTACCACATTAACAGGTTAAAGCACCTAAAACTATATGATAATAGGTACCCATAAACATTTGAGAAACTCCAGTACACATTTATGATAAAAAAAATTTAGCAAAATAGAAATACATAACTTGGTAAAAGTTATATACCCAAAACCTACAGTACATCATTCTCAATGGCAAAGCATTAGAAGCATCTCTTTTAAAATTAGGAACATACTTGAGTTGCTCAAAATCATTGTTTCTATTCAACTTCGTACTGTAGGCCCTAGAGAGAGAAAGAAGGCAATAAAAATAAATACCTTTTTTTTTTTTGGCCACATCATGCGTCTTGTGGGAACTTATTTCCCAGGCCCTCGGCAGTAAGAGTGCAGAGTCCTAATCACAGGACTGCGAGGGAATTCCCGAAAATAAACTCTTGTATGTGTCCAGCAGCATATACGTACAAGCATGTACAGCAGCACTGTTTGTAATAGCCTCAACTGGAAAGAACTAATAATGATAAACATAAAGTTCAGATACTCTCTAACTTTACTCTCTTAGAATCCTTGTATATTTAAACCTACTCTTCTGGGTACATACAAATTATGTTATCTTCCTTGTTTGAGGGGAGAGACTGTTTCTTTTGTGAATGCTCAGTGCTTAGAACCTAAATCAATACATTGTCTAAAGTATTTTAAAAAATAAGTAACAAATTAGTAAATGAATAGCAGCAATAATTACATATAGAAAAGTTAATATTTTTATATTTTATGTAAACTCATATATAGTGTATGCTTGTAAAATTATCATGTAGTCATTTGAAGCCAACCTCATTTTTAAAGAATTATACTTAATATTTTTTTGTTCTAGTAACTAGTTTCACATAATTCTCTTTGTAAATTTGGCAATGAATATAATATAAATATCTTGAATGGAATATCTTTGGTCCTTTATAGATGTATGGGTTATAAAGTTACTCACATAGGAAAGCATAATGATGCCTAAAGGGAACATAAATATTGCAGATCATAAGTAATTATACTCTCAAATGCTCACAGAATTGGTTAATCACATTCATAACTAGCAATGCGCTCACTAAAATTTCCAATACACTCTCCATGCCAGTGAACAATTATTATGTTGCCAACATAACAATTCAATGTTAAGAACTTTGATGATTTTAGTTGACTTGTTTGTAGGAAGGCTTAATGTAATTCATGTGCAATTAAGATAGATATGGTACATAGCCCAAGAAGATAAGGAAATAGAATGCTCCTGGGATAGTTCACTTTATTTTCAGCGGACAGCATAAGCCAAGCTGAGACCACAATTTAAATTGTGAAACAATTTGTTGTTAGGTTCTTCATATTCACTCTGTTTTTCAGCCCCCGGCTCCAGAGCCCAGAGCCTACAGGCTGCATCGAGCCACCCTAGTAGGGGCATCCTGTCTCCCCTGCGTCACACAGCAGAATGTAGGAGGGCTAATTTTGAATTTTCTTTAAAATCCCATGATCTGAACCATTATCCTATTCTTTAATATAATCTCTTAATTCATCCCTGAGAGTTACAGACATGTGTCTTCATGAGTGATAATGAATGCTTAAATAAAATCTGGAGAAATTTAACCGAAGTCTTCAGGCCCAGCACTGAGCTGACGTATTGAAGTCATTTGTTTTTTAGTTGGTATGGAATTAAGATTTTGAACTGTCAGCCCGACCAAAAGCTCTGTCTCTGAAATCAGATTCTAGAAAAGAAGAAAAGAGAGAAAGAAGGAACGTTATGTTAAAATGTAAGCTCTATGATGGCAGAATTTTTTGTTTAATCTGTTCTGCTCACTTGTGTATCCCCAGGGCCTAGAAAAGTATCTGGTATACAGTTGTTCAGTAAATACTTGTGGAAGAAAAGAAAGAAGAAAGGAAGAGGAGGGAAGAAAGGAGGGAAACGCAGATGTTAGTAAATTTCTCTATTGCAAACCACCCACCTACCTGGCCCTTCTACTAATCGGTCTGGTTGCCCACCTCCAGTGCTTCAATTCTCTGCCCAAACTTCCTGATTTCTAAAGCTACAACTTCCCTAAACCACTTGTTCTTCCCTTGGAGGATCTGGCTTCCTATTTTTAAAAAGTACTTTTAGCACCCAGTTACCTAACAAGGAGGAGTCAAGCATCAGTTTTGTCCTGCTTACCAAGCCATTTTGAAAAATATGCTTCAGTGAAGACAAACAATTTTACATTTCATTAAGTGGCATGGACTAAGTGATTGACTAACTTAGTTAAAACTTTCAGTGGAATTAGTTATAGATGCTGAAATTCTAAGGAAATATAAGGCCATTGGAGAATAAGGAAATGCCATAGGTAGTGTGACACAGCTAAACCCAAGAAAATGTAAGGGAGGAAAATATTTTAAAAAATCAGAAAATTGTATTGTCAGATGTAAATTTAGTGGATTAGTCTTCTGTTTTTTCTTTGTATAGGCAGAGTCATCCCTTAAACCCTAGCATTTGAAGATCTTTAATGTTTAAGGGGTGGATGGAAGGTAATTTGGCCAACTTCTCAGCTTTGGTCATAGAAAGTCTACAGAGCTAAGGGCACACATTCTTTTGGCATGCAAAGCAGAAGACTGTCCTCTCCCAAAGATACTGCCAAGCTGATGCTCCACTGTATCATGTCAGAGAAAAATTGCACCAGATAGAGTTAAACTGGCCTGGGAGACTTCATTCAAGACAACAGTAAGTCCCCTACATATGAATGAGTTCCGTTCCGAGAGCATGTTCATAAGTCCAATTTGTTCGTAAGTCCAACAAAGTTAGCCTAGGTACCCAACTAACACAATCGGCTATATAGTACTGTACTGTAATAGGTTTATAATACTTTTCACACAAATAATACATAAAACACAAACAAACACAAAAAATAAACATTTTTAATCTTACAGTACAATACCTTGAAAAGTACAGTACAGTACCAGCTACATCACTGCTGCTCTTACGCTTGCTTCCGGTCATCCTGGACTTGAAATAAAGATACTGTGCTACTGTATTCTATACAGTACTGTACAGTAAAGTACACAAAAACACAACCACTTGTAGAGGATGCATGCATGTGACAATGTACACCAGACACATGAACTAACTTATGTGATTGGACATAATGAACACAAGTTCGCAACTTTGATAGTTCACAACTTGAAGGTTCATATGTAGGGGAATTACTATATTGCAATAATGAAGAGAGACTGAACTCAACTCTCCTGAAACAAATGGCAGGAGGGTTCTTAAGCACTGAGGTGAGCTCGTGAAAGAAAGACCGCAGGATATTAGGAAGGAGATTGATTAATGTGAGTAGGCCATCTGTGTTTGCTAACTGATGCTCATCAAAGTTAGGCTTCTACCTTTCCACTGAGAATGGGAAATAGAGGCACTGTCTCCTTGCATGGTTACATTTCCAAGGAATGGCTCCCAGGTCCTTGTTAAAGACATTTCTGGGTTGTAAAACTGGTCAGACGCTGATAAAAGATCTGTCTACATTTCAAAGGGGTGGAGACAGAATGCAATACAAACTATCTGAAGTAAAAACTGAGAAAAGGGAGTTTTAGAGCATATAGTCAGGAAGAAACCTGTCTAAAATTTAGTCATACTGAGGGAACATTAAGGCCGTCTTGGTCAATTAGTCATCACAAACAATTTATATAAAGCTTCATGGCTCTTCATTTCTCTTCACTCCTCTGAGAGATGTGTAATTAATCATTCGTTTACTCAACAATTTTTTAAAATTTGTTTATTTTACTTTATTTTATTTTTGGCTGCTTTGGGTCTTTGTTGCTGCGCACGGGCTTTCTCTAGTTGTGGCGAGCAGGGGCTACTCTTCGTTGTGGTGCGTGGGCTTCTCATTGTGGTGGCTTCTCTTGTTGTGGAGCATGGGCTCTAGGTGCGTGGCCTTCAATAGTTGTGGCACCGGGCTCAGTAGTTGTGGCGCATGGGCTTAGTTACTCTGCTGCATGTGGGATCTTCCCAGACCAGGGCTCAAACCCATGTCCCCTGCATTGGCAGGTGGATTCTTAACCACTGTGCCACCAGGGAAGTCCCAACAATTTTTCCTTAGATACCTATCCCATGCCAGGCATTGGGCCTGTGTGTAGAATGGGGATCGTGGGTTTGTGGTACAGCGAGCAAACAGACAGAAGATAATCACCCACATAAATGTAAGTTACGAGTAAGGCAAGTTCCATCAATAATGATATATTGTGCCCTGAGAGTCTGTAACAGGGGGATTTGACATAGTCTGAGTGGCAAAGAAGAATTCCCTCAGGAAGTTATATTTGAGCTGAGATTAGAAAGGCAAGTAAGAGTAAGTGAGGAAGGGAAGAAAACTTCTAGGATGAGTCATGAACCACTGGAAAGGCTCTGAGAATGGAGATGGAGGAGGGCTGGAAAAGAGGAAGTAAAAGCAGAAGGAAAAAGGCCAAGGTGGCTGCAGAAGACATTGTCAGAGTAAACACAGCACAAGAGGTGATGCGCTATAGGCCTGTGAGCAGTGTTAAGAGCTGTCACTCAATTCGTTAAGGATTTAAGGTGGTTAGAGAGTGCCAAGACCCAATGAGGAAGAGTCTCGCATGTCCTGTGGTTTCATCTGTTATCCATAGGTGCAGTTTGGAGCATCCATTCCTAGAACCAACTTCTCTGTCTTTCAAGCAGCAGGATGTCATGCAACTTACTTTCCTCTCTTTTAACACCTCTCCAAGATGATTCACTGATGTTTTGGATCCTGGACTCATGCATCACAAAATCAGATAGAGAGTAACGTCAGCCTTAAAGGGCTGAACTATTATCACACACATGGCAAAGTTAAGTTCCTAACCAGGGATGTGCACTTCTGCATAAAAGCCACAGTCAGACATTCTCCTCTAGTTTCCATTCTCTGCTTTGGCTCTGAGGCACCTCCTCCATCCTGTTGCATCTACATAATCTTGGCTTTCTGACACTCCTAGAAGGCAGATTACCAATACTCACTAAAATGTTAAGCCTTGTGCATTATTTCATGTCAAGAAGATGATTTCAAGTTACATTCTTCAAAAGCATTATGAGGTTCTTGTAATGGTATACATGTGACCCACAGCACGTGCTGAACCAAAGAATGCAATAGTTCAAAGAAATAAAAATATTTCAAGGAATTATTTATTGTCACCTTTTCTAGATTGCAGACTGATGCTTGGAACACACGGAAGCCTCAAGAAATGGAAAGAGTTTTGTTGAGTCTCAGGACTTATGTAGAGCACTTAGCACCACAGCTCCTGACATATAATGGGCATGCAATAATGTTAGTTTTTTTTTTATAATTATCTTTAGTATTAACTATGGTCTTAATTAATGCTCACAATATTCCCCTTAGCCTTACCTGAGGTCAGAGGTAAAAACTTCCAGAAGAGCAGTGAAAGACATATTTACAACTGGATCCTAAAAACGATTATGTACGTTATACTGAAAAACATACCAAACTTCTAGTTGGTCTGTCTGAAAATGTCACATTAACATCACAAGCTGAGGTAGAGGTACAAATGCCCATAGGTTTTTAAACTGTTTTAACAAGCAAAACTTTGCTCCAAGGCTCAAACTCATGTAATCTCACCCCCTACATTTTGATTACATGGGAACAGATTATTGCTGTCTTTCTGTTTTCCTTTCCTGAAATAAGAAGTCTTCTAAGAAGTAGAACATTTAACATATAATAATGATCCTTGCTGAGTTGTGGCAATTTCACAGAGATTTCTGTGGTGTTGGATCAATTTATTAATTCCCATTTTCTATCAAGGTTCAGGTAGACTTTGAACACATTTATGTGGTTATTCTAGCTACCATTCTAGAAAACCTTCCAGGGAAAATAGCAAACAGAATGGATAGACACCAAGTGTTGACGATTTTAGAAAATGAAAGGATTCAGACATGTTTTGGGTCATTTTCCAAAGCCATGGCATTGCAATCATGAACCTCCAGTAACACCAGTTGTTTGAGGCTGACCAAATGCTCTCTGAATGTGCAGAATCGAAGAAAATTGAAACTATATAATTTCTAGGAATTTAGATGTGGGGCATAAGAAGCCTTGCAGCTCACCTAATGACCCCACCTTAGTTATTGAATCTCCGTTCTAACAGGGGCAACCTAGCCTAATACCCATCTGTTTCTATTAGCAGATAGTTGGATTTTATCAAATTAGCATTGTTTATCCATCTATCTTCAACTTGTCCATCCATCCATTTGCTCATATATTTAATTACTTATTCCTTTATTCATCATTAATTCAGCAAACCTTTGTAGAACATCTATCTACTATATAATTGAGGGGGGTAAGCTGTGAAAATAAATATGAATAAAACATGGTCTCTGTGCTCAAAGACCTCACATTTATATTCAGGAGCTTATAAAAACTGGTTTCTAGTTCTGTTCTTTTTCTTCCACTTACAATTTATTTTGCCCTCCCTCTGCCATCTTCCCCGACATTGACCTCATTTCGCACACTTTGGTCACTGTGAACTCTAATCTCCTGTAATTTTTTTCCTTTGGTGTCCCATGCCCATTTACATGTACTAATAATCAACTAAACTTCAGTGGTTCTAACACCTCTCCCCTCCCACACACCACAATATACCTAATATTGAACAACACTCTGGTTTCCCTTTGGGAGAAATATCTTTACCCCACTGAATACAGTCTATTTAATGTCTTATTAAATACAGTCTGCCAATCAAGGTACTCTGCTGTTCCCTAGCCAAAAAGTGAGCAAGTGACTGAAGCTAGACTATCTGTTGTTCTTCCCAGAATTTATGTCACTAACAGAATAAAAGGAGTACTGCAGGTAGAGCTGAAATGTTTGCAGACGGCAGGTCCGAGACGGGAATGTCTGTAGGTGCCCACGGCTACACTCGTTCTTGCCCAGTTCTCCTGCCTTCCCCTTGAATCTGGGAGCCCCCTACTCCTACCCCCCACTCTAATTGTTCCAATGAGTTTCTTTTCTGTTGGATCACCTGAGTTGCTTTCTGTAGTTTCCAAACAGAAAACCCTCATTAATATATTCTCTACTTGTGAAATCTCTGGATTTCTAAGGATTGTGTGAGAGTCTTGCCACCAACGTTTTCATGGAAACCCTGGGAAACATCTCATATGTCCTCACCATTCAGCCCTTTCAAACTATGCAGGTGCCTCAGGGCATGATGGGTCCCACTGCTTCTTGAAGCTGACCTCTACTGCTCAGCTAAACTTTTCACGTGTCAAAGCTGGCTCTGACCTCCTGGGACCTTCGTATACTGAAGCTATGCTGTGTTCTTTGCCAACATGGCGTGAAACTTTACCGATATTGCTGTTTTTCTATGTGGGTTTAAGAGTGGTGCTGTCTCTTTGCCCAGTGTCTTAGAGATACCTAAATAAAATAGCACTTCTTATTGTCACTTAAATTTCTTGTCTAGAGGACTGAGACAGGAATCCATGAGAGCTGGGCCTTGGAAAAACAATAATTACACAGAACTTTAATTGTGTCATTACACTGTGGTCGTGGTGATTAAAACTGTTCTTTGCGACCAAAACCTGTTTCCTTTGATTCTACGCTGAAGGGTTTTGAAATGACTGCAGAAACAAACTGCTGCTTACCTAAATAATACATCTGAGTCTCACTGAAGATATGCCACACAGCCTGAAATATTTAGCTGTTTAAAAGGTCAGGTGGGAAGCACTTATGAATTACATGATTGTGTTTGGAATTTTCCCCTTCTATGATTTGAATAATAGCCGTTCCTTTGAGTTTACAGGTGTGTCAGTCTGAGTCTTCTGGAACATTACCATTCTCTATCTAAATTGCCTCATGTATTCTGGGTCATCATCCATTTCTATTTGCTTTCTTTAATACTATAGTTATCCCTTCTGATGACTTTCCTATCTTTTGTTCACCACAAGAAAAAAAATCCATTTTATGGCTTTTGTATTAAGCAAATTTAAGCAATTATAAAACATACAATGTTTTTAGTTTTTTAAAATGTAATATCTCTTATTCTTTATCTCTCATGGTTTACCTGGTAGAGAATATTAGATGGTTTTCTGTGTTATTTGTTCAAATGTTTTGATTTCTGCATGAAATAATTGGTCCTTATCCATACAGAATTTCCATTATTCATTCATATTTTCCTATTGATGTTTAATTTTAGATTTTTTCTATTTTATCCAGTTTCTGTTGGTCTCTAACCAGTAAAGTATTTATTATAAGCTTAGAAGAAATATAGTATTAATAGTAAGTAATATGCCATAGATTGTCAACTCTACTAATCACCCTGTGTTTATTATGCTTCAAGCAAGCGTTCAACACTGTGACTTAAACTGTGGGAAAAATCAAATGTGATACCCAAATCTTATCCTTCAAATGCCAAGACATAGAGTTGGATGGACAAATTATCATATGTAAAATTATTGATATGCACAGCGAAATACCCCAATTTAATAGCCCTGTGAGGAATGGACTATAAGTGCAAAGGAGTTATGAGCTGGGGGAAATCAATGAAAATTGGAGTACCTTGGGGTTGGCATTGTGAAATCAGTACCAATGTTATTGGGACCCACCCAGATCACCTTCACCAGTTCAGTTACCACTTACCAGTTCAGCCAACCCGCAGTCACTGTGAGGGTTGGCTGATTACCTCACAGTTGTACCCTAAGTCTGAGAATTGCCCTTGGCTGAATGCGTGCTGCCTCTTCTAACAGGTCATATTCTCAGAGGACAGTCAGGTTTATGACCGATTGATCCAAGAAGAAAAAAGCCAGCTTCTTTGTATTAAGAAGGAACACACTCTGGGGTATCATTCCCGCTTTAGAGCCCTCATGAGAACAGATAGACTGAGGCCCATTTCCAGCCAAGATGACCACCTTGCTTAGCTTTCTTCCTATCCTGCTTCCCTCACCCCCTTCTCCACTCCTCAGCACATCACTCTTGCAAGAATCCCTCTCTCAGGGCTTGATTTGAAGAAATTCTACCTAAGACAATTGTTATCAGAAGTGAAGCTGGGAAGCAGACTCTAAGCGTGAAATTCTGGAAGTGGACCAATCACTGGCCAGATGGTAGTCAGGACATCGTCCTTGGTGGAAGGTAGACTTTGGGAGTCCAGCATGCTATAGCAGAGGGATGGCTAATACTTCCAGCTGTGATGAACTGTGGTAGGAAGTAGATGGAAGCAGGTGCACTAGCTGGTAAAATGTCTCTAGCATTTGAGAACTTCAAGAGAGTAGTAACCAAAGACTGTAGAATTGGATGGCTCTTGATATGTGCCACTGATGCATTGAAGAAGGTATCAATTTAGAACAAAGTGTGAGTGTCAGGAACATCCTGAGCTGCAAGGACAGAACCACTCATCTCCTGCAGACGGGAGGCACGCAGCGCTGGAGACCAGGCACTTGATCTAATTGGGAGAATGACAAATTTTCAAATTTTCAAACACTTAATTCTGAACCTAGACAGTTTCTCCCAAGCCAAAGCCCCGCCCTAACAGAGAAAAAATGGGATCTGAGGCTTATGATGAGGTTATTCTTGAGGATCTTGACCTTCCTAATTCCCCTTGAACCTTTTATTGAAAGCTATGCAGAGATCTCAAAGGAGACATTTCACAAGACAATCAATGGTTGCCCTACTGTGGATCTGCCCTTCTCTCTCTCCATGGCCACCAGATAGGAAACCAGGGTTAAGTATCCACATGACCCTACTGGGCAGTGCTGGGCCTGCAAAAAGAAGGAAAGAGCTCATCCACTAAAGGAGTCACAGGGTCTCACCTGCACGTGTTGGCAGGAACCAGAAGAGCAGTGTTTTCAGAGAGAAATTCTCTTCTAGGGCTGTGAAGGAAGCAAATTAACTGACAAAGGAAGCTAAATTTGGCAGGGAAATTAATGTCTCTGCTATGGATTGTATACAAATTCCATTCTGGGATAATGTTCTGTGGATTATAGTGTTTTTCTGCACTTAAAAAAATGCTCTATTAGGAGCTACTTCACTTGACCAATAATAGTGCTTACTTTATGGTCTCTGAGACAGCTATGTGAAACCACTGGTTATTTTGTGGCTAACTACATTCTTCTTAATAAAAAATAAATAAATAAATAAAACTATACTTCATAACTTGCATAATTGTATAATCTAGCTATGTTTTTATTATTGGTACCAGAATAATAATAATATTTTTTGCGCTCTTTTTCGTTCCAAATTCTTGCTTAATGCTATGTGTTGCTTACTTCATCTATAAGGAAGGTCTTCTTATTGTGCCTATTTTACAGATAAAGAAACTGAGCTAATGAGAGGTAAGTTAAGCTGCCCCAAATTACCCTGCTTATAACTGCTGGGGTCAGAAGGCAAACCCAAGCAGCCTTCCCCCAAATTGTGCTTTTAAATATTATTCATACAGAAACTGTAGGTTTTTATATTCTTAATTGTATACATTATTTTATTGTGCCTATAATTTCAGTCATTTCTTTTGTATCTTATCTTTTATAGCCACACTCTTTTTATTGGTGCTCTTGATAGCCTGGATCCATTATAATTGTTTTGCTCTCATCGTCTTTGGTTTCTCTTTCATAGTTCTTTAATCATCAATGAAGTTTCTCTATTATATCTGACCAGAAAAACACAAGCAGGCACTTCTTGAATGCTTATCAATGATGATAAAACAGCTACATTAAAGTGCCATTTCTTATGTATCTAGATAAGAAGCTTCCTTATAGGTTTATCTGTATGAATGTTCTAGTTTGAACGGTGATGCGGCAATGTGCTGAAGTCCAGCTTAAAAATAGTCATGAAAAAAAAAATAGTCATGGACTGGGAAGAAATAATATGAGTATGAAGAATTGTTTCTGTCCGTGAGGCAGAGTCATAATTGAAAATAGGCTTGGTAAATATCGTCCATCTATACTGAATAAAGAATAATTTCTGTATATATGCAATTTGTGAGGAATGTATAGTGAGATGTTTTAGCCAAGTCTTCACATTTAATTACCATTCCCTATATATTGCTAAATCCAAATGAAAAGGACAACCATACATCTCATAAGCTAATGTTTAGAACTGGCTCTTTCTAATAATCCATTAACTCACAGACTCAAAGATGTGGGAAATTGTATGCTCATCATCTTATTTTGGAAAATTCTAATGTTATCCAAAGAGTTGATCTATATATAAGAAGAGGGAGGAGAAAAGAGGATTTGCTGGTGAAAATTTTACATTAAGATGTTTAGCCTAAGAATTCTTTTTTGTAGAGAGGAATGCTTTAAACAGCTTTGGTAAAAGATGAGACCTCCAGGGCACAGGTATTATCAGGAGTCAAGGCAACATAAGAAATGGCCAAACTGTTTTGTAACAGAGTGATATTTTTTTGTTGTTGTTGATAGTTTCAGAGAGGGAGAAAATGAGACAGAGAGACAGAGAGAGAGGAAAGCAACATAAGGGAGAGAAAGAATTCATGAGTCCGGGCAGTACTTGGAGAGCAACAGGCAGAACACAAATCTGAGCTGGGTCAAATAAAGGACTTTTAGGAACTGGAATGATTAAGTTGAAGTTGAAGTTGAATTTGTGTTGTAATGTTGATCATTCCCCCGTCCTCTACCAGATTATTACAATGCCTATTCCATTTCTAACGGTCTAGGGAACACTTTGGAGGGAGGGGTCATAGGTAGTAATATTGAGATAGATTTCATAATTGATTCAATGTGTTGCCCAAACAGGGACAGAGTTTTTGAGATGGTGAGATGACTCATAACTTAATTTGACCAGTGCGGGAGTTTGAAGCCCAGGTGCACGAACATTTTCCCTGTTACCAACTCACGCTCCAGTAGAACTCACAGAAATTTTAGCGGAAATTTGGACTTTTAAAGAGCATACACTGCAGTTGGAAGAGAAGCCAAGGCAACCGTACCTATATTTCAAAGATCAGGGAGTCTTCAACTGACATTTCATTAAGTGAATACTCAAGATGGATAAAATGGGAGAAAAGAGTGTTTAATTGGAAAAGAATAATAAATCCAAATATTAAACCAATGTGCTGCATGTGGCTACCTCATTTTCAGTCACTTAACTAATGACAAAAATAACATATAATAAAGTTGATATTATTATTCTACTAGTGAATCCTTTTTAATAGATTCCACAGCACTTATATCTCCCTCACGGCTCTCAACATAAACATTCTCCTGCTGTAAAATGAAGAGCATTTTTTCTCCAATGATCCTGACTCCTTAAAGAGAGACGTTCAACCTAAGTGACTGTCGATGGATACATGGATAAAGAAATTGAGGTGTATATATTTATATACAATGAAATATTAATCAACCTTAACAAAGACAAAGATTCTGCCATTAGCAACAATATGAATGAAACTGGAGCCCATTGTGCTAAGTGAAATAAGCCAGACACAGAAAGAAAAAAACTTTTTTTTCTTTAACATCTTTATTGGAGTATAATTGCTTTACAATGTTGTGTTAGTTTCTGCTGTATAACAAAGTGAATCAGCTATACATAAACATATGTCCCCATATCTCCTCCCTCTTGCATCTCCCTCCCACCCTCCCTATCCCACCCCTCTAGGTGGTCACAAAGCACCAAGCTGATCTCCCTGTGCTATGCAGCTGCTTCCCACTAGCTATCTATTTTACATTTGGTAGTGTATATATGTCCATGCCACTCTCTCACTTCGTCCCAGCTTACCCTTCCCCCTCCCCGTGTCCTCAAGTCCATTCTCTACATCTGCGTCTTTATTCCTGTCCTGCCCCTCGGTTCATCAGAACCATTTTTTTTTTAGATTCCATATATATGTGTTAGCATATGGTTTTTGTTTTTCTCTTTCTGACTTACTTCACTCTGTGTGACAGACTCTAGGTCCATCCACCTCACTACAAATAACTCAGTTTCGTTTCTTTTTATGGCTGAGTAATATTCCATTGTATATATGTGCCACATCTTCTTTATCCATTTTCCTGTTGATGGACACTTAGGTTGCTTCCATGTCCTGGTTATTGTAAATAGTGCTGCAATGAACATTGTGGTGCATGACTCTTTTTGAATTATGGTTTTCTCAGGGTATATGCATGATCTCACTTATACGTGGAATCTAAAAGATGAAATACATAGAGTAAACTGTCCTCTGAATGTAGCATTGAGGTAGAAACTGTATATAAACAGATTGTGAGGATACATTTGTAGTAGCATTATATCTTTTTCTTTTGAATTTTATGTTTTTTTTTATATAGCAGGTTCTTATTAATTATCTGTTTTATACATATTAGTGTATATATGTCAATGCCAATCTCCCAATTCATCCCATCACCACCTGCCCCCCCTCTCATAGCATTATATCTTAAGGGTTATTTTTTAAATTATCAAGTAAGGTCAAAACAGTATTAAGTCAAAATTTCTCCCCCCAAAATCCCTGAAACTGCCCATAATGTACGTTATACACTGTTCATTATATTTATATTTACATAAACCTATACCTAAATATGAATTTATCAATATACAATATTTACTATAACATAGAGTACCTATGTTAAATACGTTCTACAATATTTTTAATTGGAAAGAAAAGAACAAATATAATTGAATTTATGTAAATAATACTGTAGAGCTTTGTATGTACATATTATTTTTAAAATTACTGAAGATATGTTTTTTTCTGATAAAAATTTCCTGGAATGAACAAGTTGGAAAGAAAGTACAAGTAGTCATTCTCACAATCACTACTTCTATAGAAAAGCAGTAAAGTGTGTTGGGTTGTGGGAGCAGGAGATTTTAGACACAATTACATTTGAAAAATTGTATGAAAAAAAAATGATTCCATATCCTGTTACTTCAAAACTTTATCTTCTCAAAACTCAGATTTTCTGACCCAACACAATAACATTTCTGCTCTTTAAGACTCACTCCAAGGATTCTGTTTATAATGTGTTAGGTTAACCATTTTAAATTCTCCATGCCTGCCCCAAATGTCAGTGAACTAATCTGGCAGTAACTGACTTCATTCACAGATGAATGTTATTTTTGGGGCTCCAGCTAAATCAGAAGTACAGAGATGTAAGCATAACCCTTTATGAGGCTCACTTCCCCAGTTCAGAGTGGAAAATAAAGGCAGAAAAAAATTGAGTCTCAAAATAGAGGAATTTTTGTTCTAAAGAAACAAAGTTGTATTTTTGTTTTTTGGGTTTTTTTTTTGGCCGTGCCACGCAGCTTGTGAGATCTTAGTTCCCCCACCAGGGATCAAACCTGGGCCCTGGTAGTGAAAGCACCGAGTCCTAACCTCTGGACCACCAGGGAATTCCCAACAAAGTTTTTTTTTGGTTTTTAATTTTATTTATTTACTTATTTATTTATTTATTTATTATTTATTTATTTATTTGACAAAGTTGTAATTCATAACACTTCTTGGTCTTTGACCTTAAAAAGGCAAAAACTTTTTTCTTACCCTAGCATAACAATTCCCTATTAATAAAATTTAACATATACCATTTTTGCCAAAAAAAGAAATATTTTTAAGGATTCATAGTAGGTTTAGAAATCTAGAGTAAAACTAGGTAATGAGAGTGCCATGCCTCTGCTTTACTCAGAGGCGCTAATGGGTCCACATACTCAGCACTGTGAGAGCAAATTGCACCTTCGAGATGCTCAGGTGTGAATGACGGAATCAGAGAAGGAGGATGGGAGGAGGAGGTGGATGTGGGGTTGAAGGACAGTTTTTGAGCTTTTGTTTGGTTTTCAATGAATTGTTTAGAAGATGGCTATTGATCTAGGGAAGAAAAAGCCGACGCTTGGTGCGGACCCTCAGCCCTGTTTCATAAGCTGCTAGCCTTGAAGCCCAACATTTCTTCAGATTTTCCTGCAGAATTAGACATTTCAGAGAGACTACAGTATTTCCTGGGAACTTTCTGAGCTTATCTACTGCATTTTGATACGATCAGTGGTCTTGTGACTCCCTGTTATGTCTTTCACATCCTTCACACTCCCCTGTGTGAAGAAGACATGCTCTGGATCTGCCCTCCTCAGTGGGGAAGGAGAGGTTCCCTATCTGCAGCCCAGAGGAATGTTTTTTCCCAAGAGGTGTTGCCTGTGAAGTTTAAATGTAACGAGAGAGAGCTGGCAAGTCAGTAACCTGCACCACATATCCTATGACAAAAGATGCCATTGTCATTTGTACATGAAGGATGCCCTTTTTTGGGATTACTCTGTGTTGATTCCACTTCTGTTTAATCCTCAGAGAAAACCAACTTATCATCCTGCTGTCCCTCCAGTCACATTGTCACGCCATGATCTTAGAAAATCAACAACATATTTTATTTGATATTATATATCAAGTATACGCATTTCCACGTAGAATGTGTCTCTTGTCACTTATACACCCTCAAGGACATCATACCTGGAATACGAATTCAATTTTCTGTATTCTCTCTTTCTCTTCCATTTCTCTGACATTGTTTCTGCAATGAGATTCTTCTTCTGAGAGCCACTGTATTTATTCTCTTAGTTGTGTGTTTGCTGCAGTCTTTATTCCTGGTTATTTTTCCTGAACACTTGTAGATAATTAAATCTGTCTATTGTTAAATAATATAATGCTTTCTATTGAACACGGTGGTTTTACATGTTTTAAATTCCGAAGCTCTGCATACTTTTTTGGTGTGTTTTCTGAGGTAGACAAGAGCATCTTGAACTTTCATAATTTCACCTACTTGCTTCCTTCCCACTTGATGGTCAGCATAATCCTTAGCACAGAATAAATTATCAATATAAATCTGTTAACATATTAATGTGTGATCTGAGAAACAATTAAAATTGTGGGCATGAAAATGAGAAAATTAAGGGGGTGGATAATTGTGAGTAGTGTCAGGTTTATGAATAGGTACAGTAAAGCTGGGCCCCCCAAATACTGTCCCATTCGTTAGAATGCTTTGATTGAAGAGTCATTTGGAAATTGTCACACTGCTCTATGTAACAATGATACAGTTCTCTTTGTCTATAATGTTCGATGTAAAAACAAAAATGCCTCTGTTTCATTAAGCCATTGGTTAAAAAAAAAAAAAAAAAAATCAGTAAAAATCTCAAAGAGGGAGGTGATCACTGACAATTGGAAATATTAAGTAAAGTGATAAAATCATTCAAGAAACCCAAACTCCACCTTAAACAACCTTATCTTCCTTCCTCCCTACATGGTTAATTTCTATGAAGAGTCATCTCTACCTTCTCTCCTCTTTACTTCCAGCACATTTATTCTTAAACTCTTTTCAGTATTGTTTTACCCCTTCGCACCAATCACAACCATTCTTATTCTAATTTCCTAGCGACAGCCCCAAAGTGAAACGCAATCCAAATCTATCAGTGAAAATTCATCCTCATCCTACTTAGCCACTCTTCAGTTTATGAGACTGAATAATCTCATACTCTTTCAAATCTCCTTCTTCCTTGGAATCTAAGACACCCTTCTCTCATGTCTTCTTCATACTTCTAAAATTATTCACTCTTAGCCTCTCTGGGGAGTCCTTGCTTTTGAATTTAACCTAATTGAGGTGGAAACGATACCTTATAAATTACAACATAACTTACTGTATCTGGTACATTTCTAGCAACATAGGTGTCTAACATTCTTTAAAGGAATGGATTTTTAAAAAGTGATTAACATTAGAAATGAAAGAAAAATAGTATTATGTAGCCCATTCTTGAGTTATGAAAACAGATCCGTGAAAGCAGTGACTTGTACCCGGTCACGGAGTCAATCAACGGCAGAACTGGAATAAGAAATAATGTAAATCCCGCTTTCTTTTCTTTATACCATGTGCTAAATGCTTCTTCCCTAGCAAGCATCCATAGAGTTCAAGTCACAACTATTTTATCTGAAATCCTATAGAGGCTTAGGAATGGAAAGAACCTAAAGGGGCTGTACCACCAACATCATTCCTTATTCATATAAATCTGCATAATAATAATATACCACTAAAATGCCTACTTCATAATGCCACTATGAATTGTCTTTTTAATTATTCCTCTAAATGCCCTTTTCTTATTTTCCTTGAATAATTTCCAAAATGAATCAATCTGTTTTGCTAATCTTACTGCTCTCATTTGACAGACAAGTCACAAATTGCTTAGCCGGTTTGCCAAGCAGTAGAAGGGTTACAATGAATCAGAAAATGATGTTTGTCCCTTAAACCACTGAGTCACTCTAGAGAATCATGTCTTAAGGAACACTGGAATCCTAGAATCTCCTGATTGGAAGGGATCAGAGGGGTCATCTCTGAACTTTCCCTAAAGCAGTAATTCATTCCTGATTGATGACCATTTACTCTGTAATAGAACATAGTTCTGAAGCTCTGTTGCATTTATTCTCATCTCTTTCAGCAGGAGTAGTTAAACAATGGTGAGTTTGGTATTACATATATACTGTCTCTCTGCAAGACATCAGATACAGAATTCATCACCATGTATTACTAGTTCTTTTCTTTATTCAACAATAACACTTGAAATTATTTTCTAAGGTACAGTTTTATAAAAGAATTTGATTTCTATTATTTTCCAATCTCTCTTATAGGAAGAAAATATTACTGTCAGTACAAGCGACTTAATAAAATTTTACCAAATCTTTTACAGCTTTTTATTTGCAGGTCCATTTTTCTGTTGATTAATATTAATGTCTAATACTTTTACCTACTTAATGCCAGGAATTTTCTAAGAGATTTACATGAATTTAATCTTTATATCTCATTTAATCTTCATAATAACCCCATGAAGAAAGTGACATAATGTATCCATCTTACCGATGAATCAGACACAAAAGTTGTTACTTGTCCAAGTGGCTGATTTAGGATTTAATCCAGGCAGTCTGTCTCCAGAATCCATTCTTTTAACCACTATTCCATGCAACCTCTGGTATTTACATTGGTATGTGAACTTATTGTTTCTGATAAATTGGTTAGAAAAAAATGAAAACATTAATTTATTTGCACACTAATTAGTTAATGTTTTTAAAAAGAGCTGATGTGTCATAGTAATAATATTACTACACAAACACAAGAAATGCACTGATTTCAACTGTGCAAAACCACAGTTATATGTCAATTAATGTTTGGAGGAAATATCTAGAAAGAAGAACAGCTGGGTCACAGATAAGGTTATGTTAATATTTTCTTTTAAGTCCATTTAATATTATTTTAACTTCAAGTTACATGAAATGGAAGAACAAAATTTAAAAAAAAACACAAACTCATATTGTTTGGCTTATTTTCATGAAAGTTTATGGAGGAAACATTTTGAAAAAGCAATCCTTTTGGGGGCTCAAAAAATCAAGATATGACTTCAATAATGACAGGAATATTTAGTGAATTGTAGATCACAGAATTCTAATTCTAATGAGGTGGGACAAGTAATATTTTCTCTCTGACTTATTTATAAATAAAGTCATTATTGCTCATTAATCTGAGGATTACCACTTTTATCTTTTTCCATTTGATAATAGCACAAAAAATTTTAAGCTATAGCAGAGTTTTAAAAAATAATTTGATTTCTATTATTTTCTAATCTCTTTAGGTTAAATTGAACATATTTATAATGGAAATTACTCAATTTTTAGAGTTTACAAAATATTACATCTTAATTTGCTAGCAGAATCTTTTTTTTTTGGTAATAATAGTACATTTTATTTTTATTTGCTCAACTCCTATTTCTGTCAATTGGTTTTAAACTCTAGAGGATTAAAAAGGGGGGTTAAGAATTAAATCTCTAACCATTTCCAAACAAATCCACATCTAACTAGAATACTTTTTGTTTCCACACTTGTGGCTTAAAATATGTATGTTATTTATTTATTTTTTCGCCATCTTTTTTTTTTTCTTTAACATCTTTACTGGAGTATGATTGCTTTACAATGGTGTGTTAGTTTCTGCTTTATAGCAAAGAGAATCAGCTATAGGTATACATATATCCGCATATCCCCTCCCTCTTGCACCTCCCTCCCACCCTCCCTACCCCACCCCTCTAGGTGGTCACAAAGCACCGAGCTGATCTCCCTGTGCTATGCGGCTGCTTCCCACTAGCTATCGATTTTACATTTGGTAGTGTATATATGTCCATGCCACTCTCTCACTTTGTCCCAGCTTACCCTTCCCCCTCCCCGTGTCCTCAAGTCCATTCTCTAGTAGGCTGCTAGCAGAATCTTAAGATTATTTTCTAAGTAAGTGTATTCACCATGTCTGAATACTTTTTAGTGCTTATATTGTATAATTTCCAGCATGAAAATTACACAAGTTGTTTAATACAAATGAACCTATCCTTCTAGGGAGTAGTTTCTTTTGCCTCTGTACTTTCTACCTGAATCATAGGGAGCAAAAATAACTCTAGATTCTTCCTACCTGTTGAGCTTCTGATACCTATTTGATAGGTGTGGGAATTCTATAAAAGATTATAGGTTCACACTAAGAACTTGAAATCTCAGGCACATTACTGTAGCAGAAATGCTTGCTATGAGTCTGAACAGTCAGGATGTAAAGCTAAAAAGTGCTAAATGATGGGAGTGCTAAATACTTTACTGTTTATTTCTTTGAATAAGTAAGCTGTTTTTATGCCCAAGAACAAAGCAATACTTAGTAAAACCATATTAAAGGAGGAGGCCACCACTTAGTATGTTTCTTTAATAAAAAAATAAAGGAATTGATATCATCCCTAAATTATTTCATCAGTTGTGAATATAAGAAAACACTAAGGAGAACAGTCTTAATTAGAGGCCAACATGACCCTTGCACAGAGCACAGCTGAAAAAACAAAATTTTAATTCATTAGAGGAAAACATTATACATTGATTTGTCATGCGGATTCAAAATTTCATTACAGCCAAGAGAAAACTGAGTTTCTGATTGTTCTTAGAGCTGCTGCCAGTGAATTAGATCTATGAAACTGATGATAAAAATCTTTTCTTTAGTTTTTAGCTTTTTTATTGATAAAGCTTAAAGCACAACCATGAATACTGTTAGAAATAGAAGCACAATTTCAGATTCTTGATCTCTTTAACTATAAACATCTTTATGTTTAGTAAATTCAGACAATATCTTATATGACTACACCATATTATCACCTTCCAAAAATTTAAACTCCAATATTCCATTCTTTTATTGAAAACTTCCTATCCTTTTATTTCTCCTCTTTTTCAACTGCATAGACGCTTACTATCTATGCAGTTCCCTGTTTCCCTGCAGTTTATCTTTCCCATTTCATACCTTGCCTCCCCAACGTTAACCTATATCAAGTCACTTGGACATTCTCTGAGCAATATGTTCATCCCCCTGAATTCCTTAGTTTGCCTACTCAACAGACCTCAGTCTCTGGACCAGTCTTGCTCTCCATCAGCTCTGCTTCCACACTCAGACTGATGAAGATGATTGGAGAACACACTGAGATTGTGCAAATGGAGTATTGTGGTTTCCAACCATTGGCTCAAATTGAGTTACTTGCCAACTCTTTTCACAGAGCCCTCAGTTTCTTAGATACTTACCCACCCATTATAAAGCCATCCATTTTACCTCTGCCCTTGTTTTTCTCAGCAGACAACTTTATCTTGTATTTTACAGGGAAAGGTCAACTTCCAGCTCTTCCCATTGAACATATTTTAAAGCCACAATACTCATTCTCAACAGGAAAGATGCTCTTCTTCCTGTTCATGATGAAATCTCCCTATCTGTGCTATTGATCACTTTGACTTCCATTTCCTCAGAAGTGTTCCTGTGTCATCCCATTAGTCATTAACACACTCTTCTACTCGATCGGACTCTATTTACCTGTTTCTTCAAGACTCTGCTCCCTTAAAGTATGCTTCTTGCTTCCACATCCCTCTCATACATAACTATATGTCGTCTTCCTCTCCTCCTCCCCGCTCCCTCTGCTAAAACGAAGCAATATCCTCATGTCTTCACTTTTCCACTCACTCTTCTACTCTGTTCAGGCTGGCCTTCTTCACAACCCCACACTGCTATGTCTTGTGGTAAAGTTCACAGACGACCAACTAATTTTCAAATCCAATGGATGCTTTTCAGTCAATCCTCTTCGTATTTTGAAGATTGGCATTCTTCTCTCTTGGTTTCATCAGACCTTTCTCTCTCTGAAAACTTTTCCTTAGTTTCCTTTATTGGCTTCTATTTTACTATGCACACTTTAAATTTTGGTATTCTTGAAGAGTTTCATCCTGTACATCTATTTTAATTGTGTGTCCTCTCTCCGGTTGATGTCATCAACTTCCAAATTGTGAACTAGCATTTACGAAATCTGTGACTCCCCAATTTAATTCTTTGGTTAACACATTTCTGTAGAGCTTCTGATCCATATATTTAATGTCTTACTGGGCATTTTCACCTGTATATCTTGTATTCACTTCAAACCCAACGGTATAACCTAAGTACCCAGAAAAAAGATGAAGAGTAGATGGATTATTACAAATGAATCAAAATGTTGAATATTTGGGGTTGTAAGCTGAGTTAAACTCTGATGTCCTTGCCTTTTTAAGGTGAAATCATCCAATGTGACTCATGCCTATATACCACAGAGATAGCATCTAAGGCAATCTAGTCCTCATTGTCTGGACTCTTAGAAGCTCCTTTAAATGAGCTCAGATAAGAAACATTGCCATTAATTGGCAAGAGCTGGATACTAGCCAGGCATAGACACTAAGCAGACCACTGAGCAAAGAGATGGATCATGGTCAGCCTTTTCATGACATTATTATAGCTCACTCAAATCATGTCTAGGTTCATTATCTCTCCTTGTTACTATTTAATTGCAAGGGTACGTTACTTGTTGAGTGACATTTCATAAAAACAAATTCCACAGAACCCCATAAAAGTCTTTTAAATTGAAATTCGACTTTTATATGAGATTCACTTTAAAAAAAATATTTATATTTGATTCTTGTTTTCAAGGTAAATTGTGTAATGATTTTACAAATGGATTCCCAAATAAAATAGATCAACACCGAACAAAACTGATATTTTAAAATACTAATATTTTTGTTAAAATTCTTATATAGCCAAGAATTTTCAAGAGAGTTATAGAAATTTATCACAGAGCAGCAGTACTTAAAATGGTAAAATACTGATAATAGAATAGAAAGATTGATGGAATAAAGTTCAGAAAGTAAGCCAAATATATACAAATTAAATACATAATGAAGGTGGTATTTCAAATCAGTAGGTGGAGTATTTAATAGATGTGTGAGACCAATTACTTTTCTACCCCTACCTCATACCATAGAGGAAAATAATTGCCAGAAGGATTAAAGCATTTATGTACAAATAAAAAATAAGTAGGTAATCAATTTACACAAATTTTAAATAACAACTATAAGAAAACACAAACCAGACATGATTATTTATTTTACTAAGAGTTTTTATTAACTGCATGGGGCTTAGTACTGAAAAGCCCAAGTTTCAGAATGTCTGTCATGTTCACTATCCCCTTCTAAAGGATGTGCACCTCCATTTTGCTTCTACGTAAAATGACATGTTGGAACAACCTAATTCTGCCACTTAAACCCCACAGCTGATTTTCCATGAAAGATTATATAATCCAAGTTACAAATAGAAGCTAGACCCATGGTCTTTGAGGTTAAAGTAACATGAGAACTTTGCTCAAGAGGAATAACAATGATTAATTAATCCAATCAGATACTGGGAGCATTTAGTTTAAGACTCAGAGAAATAGACACACCCAGATACCGTGGCAGTAGAAATTATGATTAATAAGAAAGCCATGTGTAAGTAGAAGGTATTGGTAAGCAGAGTTTAAAGTACACAGAAGCCAAGAAGAGAAAGATAAAGAAAGAGAAGACATTTGCAATGTGTAAAATCAAGAGAAAATAATATTAGGAATGAAAAGGTGCTCCTAAGAGTCAACAAGAGTATCAGAGAAAATCAAATAGGAAAATGACTAAAGAAAAATTTAAACAGCAATGACTTAACATTTTACACCTGTCAAATGTTAGCAAGGACATTGGGAATTGACACCATTCACTCTATGAGGAGTGAGTGGATACGGCCACTCTGGATGACAATCTGAAAGCCTTAGTAAAATTAGGTATTTGGATATTTTCTATGCGAGGTTCAGGAGGAGATGTAACAGGCAGGGGAATGTTCACAGAAGAAATGGTTCATAACAGGGGTAGAGGTAACCAGCGTGCCCAGGGGAATGGATAAGTAAGTATGATATGTAAATACAATGAAAATGATGCAGTCTGAAGTATTAAGCTAGTCCAAAAACAATAGCTTGGATAGGTCTCAGATGCACAATGTTCAGTAAAAAGTAAAATTAGTAAGATAATTCATTTATAATTTTTGAATTTCTTCTATGTGTGAGGCACTGTTTTAGATACTGGGCACAAATCAGTAAACAAAAGAATCAAGTTTCTCATGGAGATGACATTCTAGAAATGAGGTTTATAACAAATATACCTATTTATCCTTCAGACTCACATGATACAACATTTCAGGGATACACATATACATTTCAGGGATACACACGTATCTAATAGAATAAAAACACACGGAGATATTTTCCTTTCTCCTGCCTTAGCAGCTGGGGAGGAGGTCTTGTGTTGAAATGAAAGAGCCAAAAGATGGGTAGAGCCCAGATCTCTGTCAGGAGTGAAGTTTACCAGTAGGCAAAGCTCTACACTACTACTTCTCCAACAATCTGTAGTAAAAGACCAGATTTTCTTCCCCCCAATCTATCACAGACCATACTTTTGTTAAAAAAATTTGTTAATAATATTTATTATAACATTTTATTATATTGTTTATTACAATAAAGTTATAATTAAAATTTTATTATTATTTACCATTAGCAGATATGGGCTAAGTGCTTTTCTAAAGATGCAATTTAAAAAGGAAACATATAAAATATAAGACCTTTTTTATGATTAGATTCAGCAAATATAAAATTATCTTCTCAAATTTCTGTAAAGTTTCTGAAAGTGGACTTTTATATCATGTAATTATCTTATAGGTGCCAGGTAGCAAATAGTTCACAGACTAGCCCGTGCCCATAGCACACGATTCATCAGCCCTGCCCTTCAACTCCCTGGGAAGTGTAGGGAAAGTGGCAGGGGCTGAGTTCCTTTGCCAAGGACTTCTCTGAGACAGCGATGTGGAGTCACTAGAGAAGGTGACTTGATTATGTTCAGTGGAAAGCATTGGTAAATTCATGAAAATCCAGACGACTGAACTGGTAGCTTCCCCTTTTCTCACGAATAGATAAAAAATGGGTCCCACTTTCTGTCATCACAAATTTTTTCAGTTACTTCTTTGATGGATTTCAACAAAGCAAAAAGGGGGCCATGCACATCAGTTTTCTATGTTTTAAACCATCAGGGCAAGGCAGTTGTTTTGGTTTTGCCTCTCGATTTTGAGATTCAACTGCTTGTTTTGTTAAACTTATACAGGGCAGGCTACAGGAGGAAGGACAGAATTGGCTAGAATCCCAGCTCTCATATTTATTATCTCCTTGATCATGGTAAGTTATTTTGGCCTCTGTTTTCTCTATTGTAAACTTGTGATAATAACACCTTCTTCCTGGTGGTGGTGTAAAAATCAAATGATATATAACATGGAAAGCACTTAACAGCATACTTAGATGTTAATTTGCCCATCATCATGAGGAATCTAAGAGGGTTTTTAAGACAGAGCTCAATAATTTAAGCTCTAAATTCAGATTTTCACTTACAGAAAACAAAACTGTTTTATGTTTGTTGAAAAACAACATTAAAATATATTGCATTAAAGCAGAAATAGAGACACAGACATAGAGAACAAACGTATGGACACCAAGGGGGGAAAAGGAAGGTGGGATGAATTGGGAGATTGGGACTGACGTATATACATTATTACATATAAAACAGATAACTAGTGAGAACCTACTGTATAGCACAGGGAACTCTATTCGGTGCTTGGTGGTGACCTAGATGGGAAGGAAATCTGGGAAGGAGGGGATATATGTATACGTATGGCTGATTCACTTTGCTGTACAACAGAAACTAACACAACATTGTAAAGCAATTATACTCCAATTAAAAAAAAAAAAAAGAACTCTGGAAAATACAATCCAGATTCCAGGAAGGACTATTTCTTTCAACATCACAGAGTTGTTTTTTTAATCTATTCCCCACTCAATTTGAGTAATTAAATAAGGCTGTATATTATTGGAAAGAATTAAGAGAATCAAAAACCAGAGTGTTCTGGAAGGAGAAAGAAAGGAATAAAATGTTTTGGGGTCATCTTGCTAATAAACTCCTAACAATACAGGTGATAATATGCAAATGGAAAGTAGATGAACTATGAACCACAGTTACAAATGATAACAACCATTCACATATTTTTTTGTAGGATATTCTCTAATATTCTATTATTTGGGGATAGGATTAAGACCCATTTTAAAAGACATCATATAAAAAAGCACTAGATAAACAATAAATTGGTAAAAACAATTTGTAATTCAGAAGACAGAAGATTAATATCTATAGTATAAAATAAGTTATAACAAATAAAAAACTCAGTAGAAAAAGAGGGGAAGGACTTTAAATTAACAATCCATCCAAGAACAGATTCAGATGTCTAATAAACTTGAAAAAAATGCTCAACCAATAGTCAGAAATGCAAACTATATTAGCAAAATATACTTTCTACTTAAATCACTGTTAAACTTAAAAACACTGTTCAAAAGCCTATTGCTAACAGGGATGGGGGAAAGGGTATTCTAATATACTGCTGTTGTGTGATATATAATGGCTTTTAGGGCAGTAATATGCAATCAGCTATTAAATTAAGAATACTACGTCATTTAATCCATTCATAGAAATCTGTCCCATAGAAATCAAAGTACCAGTATACAACACTGCTCAGTGTGGTAAAACTCATCAGTAAGGGAATGACTGGATAAATTATGCTACACCTATGCCATTAAACATTATGCACTCGTCGTATTATTGTTAAAAAACAAAATTCAACTATGTACAATGTAAAGATCTTATTGGCTTTGTTCAACAATTTATAAATCAGGCGACACGTAATCTAGCAAATAGAAAGGACCTCTGTGGAGCTGCACAAAATGAAAGACTTATAGAGGCAGAAGGGAGCAGGAACAAGAAAGTTATACGAGGCAAAAAGTGGGTTGGTTATTGCAAGATTACTCACCTTTAAGGGTTGGCGGGGGTCTATCAGGCAGATTGCCTAACTAGTGCTGATCGAGTAATTCCTGACTGACTGATTTAAGATTCCATTTCTGGGAGAGCCCAGCTGTAATTAAGTCTCAGTTTGTTGATGTGGAGCCCAGCATAAGTACTTCCATTTTGTGCCTCTTGTCCTGTTTTTAATATTATGCAGCCATTAAAAAGAATAAATCGTGCCACTTGACTAGGTTACCACTAGGAGCTGTTGAGTGTGTAAAGATGCAGATAAGGGTGCAAAATAGCATCCCATTTTTAAAAAGAAAACATGGAGAAAGTATGGATTGATGAATTTTCAACATGAATTACCTGTGCGGGGGAGTATAAAGTTGGTGGGACACGAAAAGGAGAGAAAGAGGAGGGAGACAAGTAAAAATGGAGAAATTTATGACCTCCTACAATCATTTCTACCAATGTATATAATCACTTTTTTTTTTTTTTAAATAAATTTATTTATTTATTTATTTTTGGCTGTGTTAGGTCTAAGTTTCTGTGCGAGGGCTTTCTCTAGTTGTGGCGAGCAGGGGCCACTCTTCATCGCGGTGCGCGGGCCTCTCACTATCGCGGCCTCTCTTGTTGCGGAGCACAGGCTCCAGATGCGCAGGCTCAGTAGTTGTGGTTTAAGGGCCCAGTTGCTCCGCGGCATGTGGGATCTTCCCAGACCAGGGCTCGAACCTGTGTCCCCTGCATTGGCAGGCAGATTCTCAACCACTGCGCCACCAGGGAAGCCCCTAAAAACTTATTTTTAATTTTTATTTATTTAGTTTATCCTGGTTGCACCAGGTCTTAGTTGTGGCATGTGTGCTCCTTAGTTGCAGCATGCATGTGGGATCTATTTCCCTGACCAGGGATCGAACCTGAGTCCCCTGCATTGGAGGGTGGATTCTTAACCACTGCACCACCAGGGAAGTCCCTATAATCACTTTTATGTAAAGTTACATGCAAGCATATGTAATGAAAAATTTAAATTAATTAGAAGCCACTCTGTAATCCAAAATTGCCTCCAGAGTCTGAATTTGGAAGTCCTATGAAGTTTAGCTGGTCAAAAGTAACTCCTCCATTTACTCTGTTCCCAGTAAGATATTGGAGAAGCACTTTGTGTTAAGTAAAGGTGGAAGATAAATAAGTGTGTTTCTCAATTCTGAATTCAAGGAATAGACTTGTTAACTTCTTTCCTCATTAGAATCATTTTATTAATTCATGCTCCAGAAGTACCACTAAAGAATCTGACTCTGACAAGGGACCTGGGAGATGGAAAGGAAGTACATTCTGTTGTTAATTGACCAAAAGAGAATTTTGAAGGAAGGCCCCATGCTGCATTTTTCTCTAAGAATTAATCAGATTTTTCAATGAAACATGGACAAGCAGAAATAAATAATCTAAAACAATGTGAAAATTCTGGGGAAAAAGGAAAGAAAGGAAGAAAAATCATGGTACTAATATTCACCCTGGAAATAGGTCCAATATACATGATGCAGTATTTCAGGGCAAAAATGCTATCCATTTTCAGGGAAATAAAACAAGGTATCACAGCTATGAGAAGGGATCACAATTAATTTCGCCAATATGCAACTAATGGGAATTACTACCATGGAAGAAAACAGAATATGAAAAAGATTTTATAGTCAAGGTCATGATGTAAACTAAAAAATAACATCATTGGACATTCAAAGTTCTTTTGATTTTGTAGCAAAATCAATCATAAGAAGTCAGCACTAAAAAATAAAAAAGAAGTCAGTACTTACACATAGTCTGGTGAAATTTTTAAACTTTAAAGATAAAGGTTTTTTCAAGTCTTCATGCAAAGGAAATTTACTTTCAAGCGCATTAAAATTGTGACCTTGAAGTTCATCACAAACGTCAATGTCAGTTCACAGCCTGGTATATGAGTGGTAAAAGATCTTAACCAAAATACTCAGCAGTGTATGCTTTGTACAGAAAAGCAATAGGGACCCAAGAATTCTTTTGGTAAAATACATAGGCATTTAATCCAGAACCCCAAACCTGAATGATATGTAAACTCTCCAATTAGATGATGAACCGGGGTTAAAAACAAAACAAACAAACAAGCAAACGAACACACACCTTTGATCGCCTTTGAAGCCATGTTTTCATTATAGAATGAAATCACTAAAGTGCATGGTTATTGCTTAATAGTAGTAAAATAAGGATCTTACACGGATAAGAGGTGTTGCTGATTAGTCTAAATAACTGAAGTAAACTTCAGAATAAAAAGTTAAATTAATAAAACAAAAGTTTGCTTATATAAAAATAATTGGGGTTTCAGATTCTGGAATTTAATTAATGACCTAAGAGAAGACCTAAGGCTTTGAGTTTACACCTTATCTTCTCTAGAAGAGAATAGAAAGTAACATGAAGATAAAATATAAATATATAATTGTAGCATTGGAAAAAATAAAGGGAATTTGATTTAATCATTATGAAAGCAAAAATAAATGAAAACTGTAAATTCAACTTTTCGAAATTACTAAGAAGATTTAAAAGAAGCATTTAAAAAGTGTATGAAATAAGTTTATTGACACTAATATGATAGATATTTTTAAAACCATAGAAACATGGAAAAATATTTGGGATACAATGTTAAATGAAAGAGCAAATTGGCAAATTGTATGTGGTTATAAATGCTTGTAGATAAACCAGCACAGGAATAAACAGAAATAGACATCATAATGTCAAATTATAGGTAACTGCTTTACTTATCCATAACACTTAAAAAACAAGTTTTAAAAACTTCTTTAAAAACTTAAAAATAGCACTCAATGTACTGTTAAATTTTATTAAAGCATGATTTAAATTTTTAAAATAGGTCAGAATTCAGTTTGCAGACACTGTGTATTGTCACTCTGACAGAAGTGGCTACAGAAAAAAGATTGCCTTCTTTATCAATATTAAAAGCATGTAAAGAATTATTAACCCACTGCCTTATCATATCTTTACATTAGAAGATAGATATTTGGTGAGTCTACACAAGCCATATATCAACTAAGGATATTTTTTCAGGAGGGTGAATAGACCTCTTAAATTTGGAAGGGCTTCTAACTAAATATACACTATGTGCAGGTTATAGAAGTAAAAACAAAAGGTCTGTGTGTGACATTTGCAGATACTAAAAATGATACTTAAATACAAACATGATTTTCCCATTGGAGAATGAGGGCTTGCCAGTAAAATAAAAACATTGCTTTCAGAATTCTCTCCTGAACTCTAGGCGAGCCTCCATGATTAATCTGTTTTCTCCAAAATCAAATATACTACTGAATTTAAGATAATCTAAGATTGAAAATCATTGGTCCCCATGATATTAGAAATCACGGAAAAACTTAGCACTTAGGAAAAATGAGAGGATCTATAGATATTGAAGAAGGCTTTAAATTATAATGTTTACTCTTTCATTTTATTCATGATCTTTATTTTTAAAAATCAATCTTGCTCCCCCTCCACCTTTATTAAGCATCTTCCACTCCCAACAGAGTGTCCTACTCTCCGTATCCCAAACGAACCACCAAATCCAGCATCCACTCCTTTGTTCACTGTATCTTTTCCATTTTCCATCTACCATTTCTTCAACCATCAAAATTTCAGTAACTCTACAGAGCCCACATTAAACCACCGTCCCTCAAGGAGGGATGCCAGTCGTCCTTCTTCTCTTAACTGCTATAATCCTTGTTTAACGTGTTAATTTATTAATCTGAGGTTCACTAAAAACAGTGCTTTCCTTGCTAATCATTTCTAGTTTAAAATTTTTAAGTGTACCTTCTACCTCTAGTCAAAACTACAAAGCATACACATGGGCTTCTACTTGTTGAAAAATACTTTGTTGACTCTCTTTTAAAAAAAAAATTACCTAAAAATAAGAGTAGTCCTCATTCTTCACTCTTCATGTTAAACAAATGGAGCTCTTTGTTACTGTGTGTGTGTTTTTAGTTGGCTTTGATTCCCACTTGGATTTCTCCTTTCTGTTTTCAGTAGCATTAGTCAAAACCATTGTGCCAGTGGCTGTATATTCTCTTGGACAGGCAAAAAGGATGCTGCACTTGTACAGTTGTGTGCCTGGGATCACATATATCCTTAAATAAATGTGCGGGGCATGGCTTTGTAAAGAGCCTTTGAATTTCCCAACTTCAAGTCTCCCTTCTAATCATTTAAGGCAATTGGAATTCTCTTCTGGTCATTTCAGAGACTATTATAAACTGTTACTATCTACCTGCTTTTCAGACTTTAAAGCACTTGAAGTTTTCCCTTTTATCTTTGAAAGAAGGCAAACATCTCTATTGTCACAGCCTGCCTCCACACAGAGTGATGGGTATGGCCACTTTTTTCTTCTGAGAGTATTGCATTGTCATGTGATCTGCCCAAGATTTGAGATGTGATATTTGTAATCTGAACTTCCAGGAGCCAGCAAATACAATTAAATAACTCTGATGAAACCAGTCACAGAGATCTGGGCTATGACATTTACTCCATCATTTAATTACATAAAGAAACACCATTAATAGAATAAGTTGAGATTTTAATCAAACAAATATGCAGATATGGAAAACATTTTTCACATTCCCCCGCATATCCCATCTTCATTTTTGCCTCTGTCTTTGCTTTTGTCATTTCTCTACCAGTCACCTGGAAATGTCTTCCCATATCCTTTCCGTTATCCAAATTACAAAATCCTACTTACTGTCATTATTTATTTATTTTATTTTCTGAACTCAGTAACCTGTAAGAAAACCCTTGACTTTGACTATATCTTTTTTCTCTGGTAGTTTCATACACATGTTTTCTGTTTCTAAGTAGTTGCTAAGCTTCTGAAGCGTAGGGACTATGAAGCAGTAATCCACAATCCTACCTCTTTATTATGCATACAGAGAAACTGGGGCCCAGAAAACTTAAACTCATTCAATCACATATTCAGTAAATGTTTGAGCATCTGTACCGTGCCTGGCACTCTGCTTAATGCTAGATATACAGTGCAGAGTGATAACTAATAGGGTTCCTGTTCCCATGGAATTTAATCAGGTGGAGGGATTCAGCCATTCATCAAATGTTCATTTAAAAGGTAAAATTTCTAATTGTGATAAGCCTCTTGAGGAGAGGTCTAAGGTGATATAAAAAGGTATAATAGGGGAAATGATCATTTCATAGGTTCCACCATCAGCTAGAGTATAAATTATAACCCAGATCTTCTACATCACAGACCATTCCCTAGACTGTCCACCACATTGTGTGTGTTAGAGAAATTTCTCCTAACCAGTTGACTGACTGCTGTTCGGGTGATCTAGACTTGAAGATATCAGTGGTATATAAATCTGAGGATTCAGGCCGTCACTTTAGCCATGGTTTCATATGACAGATTTTCTGCTCTCTTGAAACCAGTTCTGAGCAAACATGTAGAAGTCGTCATTTACACTGAGTTTTGCCAGCGTAGCACAGGCCAGTCAATCAGACCCCTAGCTGCTGTGTTCTGTGACTAGGTTCTCAGCAGTGAGACTTAAGAGTTAGCCAAAGCATGCTTATCCACCACCCGGTGCTCGAAATCCCAACTCAACATCACAGCTACATGGCTCTCTAGAGTATACTGGAATACCTCAAGTGTTGAGGAGAATCCTCTTTTTTGTTTGTTTTTTGTTTTGTTTTTTATAAATTTATTTATTTTATTTTTGGCTGCCTTGGGTCTTCGTTGCTATGCGCAGGCTTTCTCTAGTTTTGGCGAGCGGGGGCTACTCTTCGTTGTGGTGTGCAGGCTTCTCACTGCAGTGGCTTCTCTTGTTGCAGAGCGCGGGCTCTAAGTGCGCGGGCTCAGTAGTTGTGGCTCACGGGCTCTAGAGTGCAGGCTCAGTAGTTGTGGTGCACAGGCTTCGTTGCTCCGTGGACTGTGGAATCTTCCCGGACCAGGCCTTGAACCCGTGTGCCCTGTATTGGAAGGTGGATTCTCAACCACTGCGCCACCAGAAAAGTCTGAGGAGGGTCCTCTTAAGGCAGCACATTCCATATTCAGTGAGCTCTTTAGAGTGGTAAAGATTTTTTTTTTTTTTGTATAGTGGTTTAAGGTATAGCTACCTCCTGAGAGTTAAAACTCAGTATTAGTTCCGTATTCTAATGAGATATGTGACCATAATGATGGAAAGGTGATGAAAAATATATATGACACATATATATTATAGTCCAGGTTTCTGCCTTTAATCTTAGTGACCGTGTACTTGACAATGTCAATTCACAGGAAAAAAGAAATCCAAAGCTTGCTGTATTAAAACATCTATTTTAAAATAGAAATAGCTACAAAACACCTGTAAACATATATGTATATACAAGCAGTTCTCTTTGGTCTGGAAAATATTCAAGCTACTGCTCTGTTTCATAAGGAACAGCAATTTGTGACAATCATGGAACACGCTGGGCATCATCAACTGCATTGTTATCTGCAGCACAATTTAATGAGCAAGCCTTAGTTTGATTATCGGCCAGTGCCTGCTACCTTAACTGCTCTCTTCCAGTTTGAGTACTAAATTTTATACGTTAATATATTTGAGAGAATACCTAAACATTCTCAAGTGTTTTGTTTGTCATATTATGCTCTCCCATCAAGAAAATCGTATTACAATGTTTGACGTCAGCTTAAAATGTTCTCAATGAATTAAATAATGATTTCTGGGCATAATAATACCTTGACTTCATTTTAGATATGATTTTCTAATCTACAGTGTTGTTTATGTCAGGTGAATGTAAGAGAATATATTGATGACTATCATTTCAAAATTTTGTTTAGGTTTTTCTGTAGCGGGTGTGTGTGTGTGTGTGTGTGTGTGTGTTTGTGTGTGATGTTTCAGAATGAGTTGTTATATTTTGGAAATTAACCCCTTAACAGATATATGGTTGGCAAATATTTTCTCCCATTCCATTGCTTTTTCATTCTGTTGGCTGTTTCCTTTGCTGTGCAAAAGCTTTTTAGTTTGATGTAATCCTGCTTGTCCATTTTAGCTTTTGTTGCCTGTGCTTTTGGTGTTGTATCCAAAAACATATTGCCAACTCCCATGTCAAGAATCTTTTCTCCCATGTTTTCTTCCAGAAATTTTACATGGAGTGTTATGTTTTAAGTCTTTGATCCATTTTGAATTGATTTTTGTGTATGATGGACACACAAAAAACTAGGGGTCTCACTTTCTTTCTTTCTCCCTTTCTTTCTTTCTTTTTTCCTTTCCTTCCTTCCTTCCTTCCTTCTTGCCTTCTTTTCTTCCTTTTTTTGCTGGTGGATATTCAGTTTTCCCAACACTATTTGTTGAAGAGACTACTCGCTGAGTGTGTTCTTGGCATCTTTGTCAATAATTAGTTACCTATGTATTTGTGGGTTTATTTCTGGGATCTCTCGTCCATTCCATCGGTCCATATAATCTATCTTTATGCTAGTATCATACTGTTTTAATTACTGTAGCTTTGTAATTTATTTTGAAATCAGGAAGTGTGATGCCTCCAGTTGTGTTCTTCTTTCAGAAGATCACTTTGGCTATTGTGAGTCTTTTGAGGTTCTATATGTATTTTAGGATTTTTTTCCTATTTATGTAAAATACTGAACTTCTGCAACTTGAGTAGCAAAAAAAGCAAATAATCCAATTTTTTAAAACGAGCAAAGGACTTTGTGATATTGTCCGTCTGTATCCTTTATCCTATACTTTATAAAAAACTGTTAAATGTAGGTAAGTTTCTCTGAGTTCTGTGAGCTGCTCTAGCAAATTAATTAAACCCGAGGAGGGTGCTGTGGGAAGCTCTGATTTGTAGCCAAGTCAGACAAAAGTTGTGGGTAACCCGGGGACTTACTATGTGTGATTGGCATGGGTTGGGAGCACTCTTGTGGGACTGAGTCCTTAACCTGTGGAATCTGACACTATCTCCAAGTATATAGTGTCAGAATTGAGTAAAATTGTAGGACACCCAGCTGGTGTCACAGAATTGCTTGGAGTAAGGCAAAACCATCACACATTTGGTGGCCAGAAGTGTCAGAAGTGAAGTGCCCTGTGTGAGTGTGTCAGTAAGTAGAAGTAAAAGAGATGTATGGGAAAGAAAGACACAGGAGGTAAGAACTGGGTTTTTACCCTACACAGGTGGAAAACTGGGTAGGATTTTTGCTATTTAAATTTGAACAGACATTTCTCCAAAGAAGACAAATGGCCCACGGGTATATGAAAACATGCTCAATGTCATTACCAGGAAAATGTAAATCAAAACTACAGTGAGATATTACCTCACACTTATAGGATGGCTATTCTAAAAAAAAAAAAAAAAACCCAAAACACACAGAAGATAACAAGTGTTGACCAGATTGTGAAAAAAATTTTACACTGTTAGTGGGAATATAAAATGGTACAGCACCTAAGGAAATCCTCAAAAAATTAAAAATAGAACTACCATGTGATCTCACAATCCCACTTCTAGTTATATGTCCAGAAGTTGGGATCTGGAAGATGTATCTGCACTCTCATGTTCACTGCAATGCTATTCATAATAGCCAAGATGTGGAAGCAACCCAAGTGTCCCTTGACAGAATGGATAAAGACAATGGTATATATTTGAATACAAATAAAATATGGTATACACACACACACACACACACACACACACACCACACAATGGAATATTATTCAGCCTTAAAAAGGAGGGAAATCCTGCTATTTGTGGCAACGTGGATGGAGGTTGAGGGCATTATGCTAAGAGAAATAAGCCAGTCACAAAAGGACAACCTGCATGATTCCACTTATATAAGTAAGCTAGTCAAATGCATAGAAGCAGAAAACAATAGTGGTTTCCAGGGCCTGTGGACTGAGGGTATTACAGAGTTGTTCAATAGGTATAAAGTTTCAGTTATGCTAGGTAAGTAAGTTCTAGAAATCTGCTGTACAGCATAGTGCCTATAGAGAATAATGTAGTATTGTGTGCTTCAAAATTTAAGAGAGGAGATCTCATGTTGTCTTCTTACCATATGACAAACCAACAAAGGGACACAAGGAAACTCTGGGAGGTATTGGATATATTTATTATCTGATGGTGGTAATTTTTCTACTACTGTGATGATAACATGGGTATTTGCATATGTCCAAACTCATCCAATTGTACATATTATGTGCCGTTCTTTGTATATCAATTATACCTCAATAAGGCTGTTAAAAAAAAATCAGTGAGTGGTTATATATATATGGTCCCTGCCAAGAGGGAGTGAAGCCTAGAAACTTAAATAATCAAGTAAGGCTGAGTAGATGCTTAAAGGCAGTTCTGGCTTCAGACAAGATAAAAAGTCTAGGCTGATCAGGAGAGAACATAGGAGCTGGAGAGGCATATGAAAGATGGTAAGAGGTTGTCCAGGCAAAGCATCAAAATCAAGGAAATCTAGGACAAGGCTAACAGGGCATCTGCTGGAGGAAAAGGGGACGAAAGCAGATAGTCACATCAGCAAGGACTGATCAAAGTAGTTTTTGTGTAAGCTTCAAATGCTAGAAACAATAAAGAGGAGGACTTTGACCTTTTCAGTTTGGCTCTTGATGGAAAAATTTTCCATTTGCTGAGGCTGCCAAAAACTGATTATTTTCACGGGTGTTCTGTTCACTTTCATGTTATTAATAGTAATAACTAGAAGTGTATCACCAGATCTACCACAAAAAATATGGACTCAAAGAGAATTATAGGAGGTAGCTGAAGAAAATACGAGAAAGTTCATTTAATTTTTTTTTCTAACATGACACAAATGCAGTTTTTGAAAAATGGTTTCATATGAATATTGGCAGAATTATATTGTTAACTGACTTCTGTCTGTTTGTATAACCTATAAAGTGCTTATATATTACCTTAGCAGATTGTAAACTCTTGGAAAGGAAGTGATATGCCTTATCTTACATACCTTTGTGCCCTCCATGTTACCTAGCACTGTGAATTATATAGCATTGGCCCAATCAATTAAATTTGCTAAATTTAATATTTAGTGTATACATCATCAAATAAAATCACAAGTAATATGCTAAATGCAGTGTAAAATTATCAAAGGAAGAAAAGCAACAAGATTCACACCATGCTACTTGCATCTCATGTGAGTGCACCTGGTTTGCTGAGGCGATAACTCAGTAGAATATAGACATGAACATTTTCTCTTTCTCCATTCACTGCCTTTAACAAAACCCTGTAATATCCTTTTCCCAGCACATAATGTCACCTTTAAGGCTTCAATCTCAGACTTAATTGAAGGCTACCCTCCTTTCCTATTAAGGAGAAAACTGGAGTGAGGAGGACGCAAAGTCTGATCTTTCCCCTTCTTGTTCACCAGGGTCTTGGAGTGGATGGGGTGAGGGTGGAGGTACTTGGACTTCTGTGTCCAAGTTCTGTGTAACTTCTTAGTTACACACCTTCTTCTCCTTTCTCTTCTAGCTTTTCTGGGGCAGTGGCAGGGAGGAGAAAGGGGTAACTAAAGAATTTTCAGGTTTGTCTGACCTGGCCACGTATTGGTGGTGAAGAGGCAACTCTGGTCCTATGTTGGCTCCGTCTAGTTACCCTGGTCTCACTCTGGTGCAAACCGTTCTTTTCTGCTGCTGGCGGTCTCTGCACCTTGGAGCATCCCTACTACTGATGTGGATGACTTTCTCGGGGAGATCTTTAGAAACTTCTCAGTGATGCACAGCCTCTTCTCCTTCCAGCACCACCAATGGCTAGGCCCACTCATGTTGGGCCTCTATCTTGCTTTGTCCATTTATGTCGTGGGTGGGACATGTTCTGCCCTCTCCCCTAAATTCATGTCCCTTCACATAAAACTACGAGAACCTTGAAGTTCTCTTTCACATGTCTGAGGACAATGGAGGCCTGGAATGGAGTGGTGGGGTCGCCTCCATCTTTTTCCCTGGCACAATAGAGCAGGTCCCTTCTTGCCATGCTCCTGTGAACTCTTCAAGCAAACACTACTCTCAGAAATCTATAGATGAAAAGTAAACACCCGTGTCTCCTTCATCCTTACCTACAAGCTCCAAGAACAGGTAGTAAGCTCTTTTTCCTCCCTTTCCTGGAGCCAGCATTTCTGAAGGGAGAGAATCACTCTCTTCTGAGGGTAGCATCTTCTGCAGGTAACACTGCCCAGCAAGTCTTTCTCCTGGAACTCTTGCTCTTTCACGTCCTCACAGATAAGCATGAAAAAGCTAAAAGAAACTCATCATCCTGATTTTTTGTACTTCAGACACTATTCTTAGAACTAAATAGATTCCTGTTACCTATCTCCATACATTTTTACTCTGAATTTATATTGAAAAATGAAGTTATAATTTTAAAAGGCAAACAATAATCAACTAGCAGCATAGAAAAAATTATTGTAACAAGGAATTCCTGGTTCTAGATGTCAGAGGGAATTCCTGTTTGGAGCTCTATAATCTTCTTACTAAAAGTCATTAAGATTCATTATACATAGAAAAAGTGAAGAAAATAGTTAAAACAGTTGTGTATATAAATAAATATTTTAAAATGTCTTTCAGGAAATAGAAAAATTTTGCACTATGGCATAGTGGTTAAAACTATGGAAATTTGAGTCAGAAGTATCTGGGTCCAGGTTATTAGCCATGTCCTTGAGTGTGTCATGCAGCTCCCTGAGCTTCTGTTTCCTCATCTATAAAAAGGGCTTAAAAATTTCTAACTTGTACGATTATTGTAGGAATTGAAATAGACAATATATGTAGACATACAGGAAGCCCTTAATAAACAGTAGTTGCCTTTGTTATTATGTTGACAAAATTACCTGTTACACTTGATTTGTGGAAAAGCAGAATAAAATAAGGATAGAGAGAAGCCTTTCTAATAATTCTTTTAAAGATAGATATTTCTTTTTGGGAAAGGATAAGAGTTATTCCTCTGCTTCAGATTTAAGAACTCAATTCTCTTAACAACTAATGCTTCATCCAAGGAGATATCAGGATAAGATATACAGAATGTCTCTGAAGTGGTATGTTCCACTAAGTCATTTGCATTACATAGCAGAAGTATAGTCTTTTAGGTGAGAAATTAGAAACAAAAGTCTGTAAACCATAATAGAAAAGAATATGAAAAAATGTATATATATGTATAACTGAGTCACTTTGCTGTACAGCAGAAATTAACACAGCATTGTAAATCAACTGTGCTTCAATAAAAAAATTGATTAAAAAAAAAGAAGGAAACAGAAGTCCATTGTTGATGAGTTTGATAAAATTTTAACCCCAAAGGAATTGATATGGAAGACAAATTTTAGATATGCTAAAACTCATAGTTTTAAGACCAAGGTCTACCCTAACCACCATGGACTTATGTGGGATGGCACTGCCCCCTCAAAACATGATGTAGGTGTAAAACTACGTAATTTCTAGGATCCTTCAGGCTTTACATTTCTATGATTAAGTGAGTGGAATCCTGCTGAAGGTAGTTGTTTCAGGTTTAAGTTTCATTTTTGTCCAGCCTTTTCCTAAAAACAAGATCATCTTGTCCAACCTTCAAACTTGAAGAACTGTAAAATGTTTTTTTCCCAGTCAGAGAAGACGTACCTAAACCTCTAGAATTTTGTGTTCCTGCTCTATCTAAATGAATATTTTCAGTATCACTTGATTAGCATTTCCTATCTATTCCAGTCTGGAAAATACATTATAACAAAAAGAACACCCCGACTCTCTATCCCTTATTTCTGTTTCCTAATAAGACGAATTCTTTGTCATATGTAGGACCCTGCCTACTCCAGAAAATCCTGGTCGTCAATAAAAAGTAAGGAAAAAAATTTCTTTTGTAAGTTGTGATGCCCCTTTTATTAATTCATTTCACAAAGTAAAAAGATTAATACAATAATTGAGTTCTGTTTTGAATTCAGAATGACCCAATTTATTCAACGTGAGAGACAATTTAGACAAAAGAAGACAAATGTACTTGCATGTGGAGAACCCCATGCATATTAATAATGATAATGATGATGGTTTACGCTTGCTGGGTTGGGCACTTGCGGTACAGCAGGCAGTGTTCTGGGTACTTTGCACATGTCCATTCAGTGGGTCCCTGGAGCAGTCGTGAGATGGGTATTGATCGTGTCCTCATTTTGTAGTGAGGAAATGAAGAAATAGAAATTTCAGTTGCTTACCCAGATTTGTCTAACTGGTGAGTAATATAGACAATATGTAGGAAGAGATAGCATTAGTGGAAAATATTTTGTCTGTCATCCTGAGCTGTTAACATTTTTAAATTGCACAATGAACTTATAAATTTGGTGATAATTCACTATAGCAATTATGTCATAAAATAAAATGCTTTAAACTTAGATTAAAAAGGTTAAACGAATAACACATAATATGTGTATGAAAACGATGGAAGGAAACTAAACCTATGTACAATAAATAACGTTTAGAGTGTACGTGATTAGTATGTCGTGTGAGTATTCAACCTTCCTCTTTATAGAGTCAGGGGAAATTCTGGTTTTAAGACTCTGAGATTGGTACAAGCTCATTTGATTCAGGGGGGAAATGGTGTTTAGAAATAGCCACTTGTAAATTGTTCTCTACTTCTACTAGGCAACCACCCCCGACTCCAGGTTATAAACTTGACCCTAACTCCCCCAGTTATTTTAGAAAATAGGAAAGTGAGCACATGATCTGGGCCGCTTTTCAGGGCAGGCTACTATTTGGATTAAATTTGTATAAAATATTTATAACATTAAGCTACATCATTCTCATAGTCCTGAAGTATGAGAACTTAAAATGGCACAGATGCAGTGAGAGGGCAGCAGGCAGCTGCGCAACGTTCTGGAGGGGAGAGAGGCTCACAAAGTGGAGACAGAGATGCAAGAAAGTAGACTCGTAGTAATGAAACTGAGCAGGACCCTATGGGGCCCTCCCTGATGCAAACCCTTTCCATGTCCCCCTTCTGTGTCCCCTGTTTCTTGTTTGTAGGAAATAAGCTTCATTCAACCTCCTTGACCTTAACCATGAGTCCCAAAGGGCAGATTCAAACAGTTGCTTAACAGGGAAGGCAAGGAATGCAGAAACAAAGGAGGAGCACTTAAGAAACAATAGTGCAGCCTTGGGACAGGGTCCTGGCTCCTCCTCAAGGAGGATACATAATATTTTTGAGTTCTCCTGTAGGAACTAAGGCCCCACCCACGTGGAGGATGATAACTTCAGGCTGAGCACAAGGTTCCTGGAGCATCACCCTGTTACTTCATCACCAACCAATCAGAAGAAAGTCTGCACACAGTGGAAGATAACGAAGACTCTGACCCCTTCCCCAAATGATTCTCCCTTTAAAAACTTTCACAGTGGAGCAGAGTCTTCAGAGTTGGTTTTTGGACACAAGTTCACCATCTCTCCAGGTTGTTGGTCTTTCCTTTCCAGCCAACACTTGTCTCTGGAGTATTGGCTTTTGAGCAGCAAGCAGCCAAACCTGAGTTCAGTAACACGACTAACAAGTGAATAGGAAATGAGTGGACTAATACATAAACATAACTGTACAACAATATTTGTAATTGATGATGATGAATCAGCTCCTTTGTCATCTCTGGTTCTGAATGAAGGGATTTTCCTAACTCTTGAACATAAAATCTAGTTCATTATAATGTAACCATTGACCAAGGCAATTCTATTTATACAAATGTAGTTAATTTAAAAGAGCTAAATGTGATTTTTGCAGCAATAATGTACTCATCAAATCAGAGGTTGTTTGCAATTATTATAAGAATGTTAACTTCAGTGACCCAGAACTTCTTCTAGGAAATGTTGTATTCATATTTATCTTCAAAATGTTTTAATTCTGAAAATTATTTTATCTGTAAATGATAAAAAGAGTTCTCACTTTTTACTTATATAAGTTATAAACACTGAACTATCCCTCATAAACCTTATTCAAATTATGGACATATTTGTAAACTAAAAGTTATACTTTTTTTTCAAATCATTTGCATTTTTAAACCAGCAATTTTTAGAATAGTTTTTTCATAAATACATGACAAATGATGTTCACATATGTGACACACTTCCTCCCATGCATACATTAGGTTTTGATGAAACCCAATATTTACACAGATATGAAGCACTGCAATGATTCACACATACCACACTTATTGATTTATGGATTACAGCTCAATCACAGACTGGAGTATCAGCTGCTGTTTGTACACAATTTCCAGTGCATTGGCCACTCAGGAAAACTTATAGAAATGCCAGTGATATTACTATAGTGGTAGCCATGCTCTAATCTGCAAAGAAAAATAATCAGTTTAAGTTTTACTTTATATATTTGTGGAAATAAACTACTTGCAGTATACCATATTAGTATGTCATCAACCTGAGATTAAGAATTGTTGTTTGAGATTATAATCACTCTCTATTCAGTTTCTTGCCATTAATTTTCTTTTAAAAACAAGGCAGGATTCAGCCTATGCTCGCTATATAAAATTATTAAATATAATGAGGTAAATGAGTGCATGTATGTTAAAAATGCAGTTACATATCTTTAAAGCTCAGGGAGATTAAATTACTAGTCCATGTCAGCTAGAATTGGAAACATGGTTTTGTCAGTTTCAATTCCTTAACTTTTCTCTAAAATCTGTTGACTAAACCCAAGAAATAAAAATAAAATTTACTGGATTATGTAAGGCTTGAAATTCTTATAAACTTAAAAAAATTTCACACTTTTTAAAAAGTTGCAAAAAGCATAAAATAATTTCTGTAATACCTTAAATAAAATTCCTCCAAATATTAGCATTTTACCATGTTTGCTTTAGTCTCTGTATATATATATATATATATATATATATATATATATATATATATATATATATAAATTTGTTCTGAACCATTTGAGTGGACACATGTCCCTTTACTCCTAAATTCTTCAGTTTGTTTTCCCTAAAAGCAAAAATGTTATCTTATATAACCACATAACAATCAAGAAATTAATTTTGATGTAATACTATTACCTCATGTTATAGGTTTTGTTCAAATTTCACTAATGTTCTTATTAATGTTCTTTATAAAAAAGATAAAATGTATTTTTTGTGCAAAATCTAATCCAAGATTTGCCTTTAAATTTAATTGTTGTGCATCTTCAGTCTCCTTTGATCTGGGACTATGCCTTAGTTTTTCATGACCATCCTATTTTAATAACACAGGCCATTTATTATAAAGTATTTTGCCCACTTTGTAATTTTCTGGTGTTTCCTTATGATTAGATTTATGTGTTTTTGAGAAGCAGTAGCACAGAAGTTAGTGCATCTAATCAGGGTGGAAGTTTTATCTGTTTTCCCCATTACTGTCCCTCTTGATCTCTTGGTTACATTGGCGTCTGACAGGTTTCTCCACTGTAAAGTCACTATTTTTACTTTGTGTCTAAGAAGTATCATATGGAGGAGATTTTTTGAGACTGTGTAAATATCCTGTTTCTTATCAAACTTACATCTTCCAGTTTCAACTTCCATTGAAGTTTCTTGCCCGAAACAATTACCATTATGGTGGTTGCCAAATGATCTTGCATTTACATTTTTCCTTCAACATATATTGGGATGACATTATTTATTCATTTATGCATTTGTTTCAGTGGGTTATAACTCTTTACTCTCATTGTTTATTTTGTTCCTCAAAATTATCCTAGGTTTGGCAAATGCGATCCCTTTGAAAGTGACCTCTACATCCTTTTCACATGTCCCCATCATTCTCTGAGTACCATTTTACCTTCTGGAATAGAAAGTTCCTCCAAGTTCACCTTATACTTTCTCATTCCATGTCCTAGATTTAACCAGTCCTCTAGGGAGTCCTGGTTCTTTTTAGAAGGAACCAAGATCTAGTGGGGGTATCTATGTTTTTAGCTCCTCTCAGCATACATAGCTAGAAAATATTTGTATAAATATTTCTTTATTTGCATACATATACCCACATCAATATCTACTTTATCTATCATCTATCTATCTATCTATCGTCATTTGTCTTTAAAACCATGACTTCATACTCAAACTTTTAATTCTAATAAAATATTGTATATCATTCCAGTAGTCTTTCTGAGTTGGAATTTGATTTTACTATACTTATAATCTAATAAATTAGCCTGTTACTGTTTCTTAGATGCAGGCAGAAGACACAAGATTTCTGAGTCAGAGACAAAGGACATTTTACTCACAGCACAGCAAGCAGCACCATTTACATTGGTTCCCCCTTGAACACAAGCCCCTCAGGGATGATGCTAGGGGCCCGGATGGACACTGGATTTGCTTTAGACAGTGGATTAGTATTGCAGCTGAAGAACAGAGTTAGGAGAACTCACTGTCTTATAGCAAAGTAAGCAAACCAACTTTTCATCTTAGAGTGAGTCATGGCTTCATCCCTCAAAGTTGCTTGTAAATCCAACCCTGAGAAATGGTCTGGTTAAAGAGTGATCAGGGCCTTGCCTAGCAAGAATGTGCAGGAAGGCCCAGGGCCCATAGTAGATTGTTTCTCCCAACTCTTGCCTCTTTCCATTTTTGCTGTGCCCTTTTCCTGACTTCTGCTATGCTTAATTCATTCATATATTTATTCTCTCCTAGAATTCGTATTACATAATTTCAGAATTACTAACTTATACTAGTGAAAAACAAACCTACTAGCTACTATTTACAATTCTCTCTGCCTTTAGCCTGAAAGTATATATAGTCAAAATACTTTACTTAATAATTCATTGAGTTAGTTCTTTATTTCCCGCTTTAGTGTGTTGTGTTATTAATTTTTTTCTGTTTGTATTCCATGTTCCCTCTCTATTCTTGTTTATTTGTTTTTTGAATATGTAAAAAGCACATATTCTAAAACCCATAACTTTATGAAAAGGTACACCAAAAAAAGCATAACCCATTTTACTCTACTCCTTTCTCTTTGCCCCATGCTTTCCATCTCATTTCAAACCATCTTGTAAAAGAAAAGTTTCTCATTATCATTTCTTCTTCCACTCTAGTTCACCAGCTCTTCACTGTCATTACCCTAAATCACAGGATTTCTGAATTCAAAATGATTTCTAGGTAATCAATCATATCTCCTACAAAAGGATTATACTCTTCTTAGCTGCTCACAACAGCATGAAAACTAAATAAAACAACACAAAATAACTTTCTTTTACTTAAGGAAATCAAATTAAATTAAGGCTCTTTTCTAATTCTTGCTATATTGAAAAGCTCTTGATAAGAATATATAAATGGTCCCAGTTTATTTACAATAAATTTGCAAATTAAGCATTTATTCTGCCTTTCCTGTATAAAATGCAAGTGAGAATAACCACATAGCTGATGAGAAAAATTCTTCCTTATGAAACAATTCTAAAAAATGCAGAAAGAAACAATATGCAGTATTTTTGCTAATGAAATATACCTCTAGGCAACAGTCATCAATGGTTGTTAAAATCATTACATGAAAGACTGATAGGGAGCCTTGTAATAGACGGGTCAGATTGATCACAAATGAATTCACAGATCAATCTTCACAACACAGAAAGAGATAGAAACAACCAGATATTAGGTACCTTATGGTGTGTTGCAATAAGAAGTACACATAACCACCTAGGAAGTATTTTTGCCAAAAAGGATTAGGTGAACCTTGGAGATCTAACTACTTAATTCATAGGAAATTCATAAAGTAAAAAAGCATGTTTTAAATAGTGCCATGGGATTGCTATCCAGATTATGGGGGATTCCAACAAGCACATGACAAAAAGAAGGAGGGTGGGGAACCATTATAGGTTAACAGAAGTTTAAGAAACATATTAACCACCTGCAATGTGTAAACTTAGTATCATGATTTGAACAAACCAATTGAAACAATACACTTGTAATATAGTCAGAGACATTAGAACACGTCTAGACAAAAGTTGATATTAAGAAATTGTTGTCTTTAGATGTTGATTAGATTGTTGTCTTTAGATTTAGATGATAATAGTATTGTGGTTATATTTTTTGAAAAGTCCCTGCCCCTTAAAGATATACTCTCAAGTATTCACAGGTAAAGTAATATTATATCTAGGAACTGAAGTACAATATTCCAGTGGTGGTGATTGGGTAAAAATGAATGAAACTAGATTGACCACCTGTTAATCATTCTGAAGTATTTCTACCTTTTTTATGTTGGAAGTTTTCCATGGCAAAAACTGTTTCTAACATTCTAACTTTGGCTTTTCTCCATGATGACATTAGCAAATGTTAAATAGAAATTAGGACAGGTCATAATGTATTTTAACGTCTACAGCTACTAAATAGATATTTCTCTGCTAGACTTTATCATGTGAACAATGTTCTAGAATTTATGAAGACCAATTTCACTTTACCTCAGTCACCTCTCCATTTTTTTAAAAATTTATTTATTGCTGCGTTGGGTCTTCGTTGCTGCGCGCGGGCTTTCTCTAGTTGCGGCGAGCAGGGGCTACTCTTCGTTACGGTGCGTGGGCTTCTCATTGCGGTAGCTTCTCTTGTTGCAGAGCAAGGGATCTAGGCATGCGGGCTTTAGTCGTTGTGGTTTGCGGGCTCTAGAGCGCAGGCTCAGTAGTCGTGGCACACGGGCTTAGTTGCTCCGCGGCATGTGAGATCTTCCCGGACCAGGGCTTGAACCCGTGTCCCCTGCACTGGCAGGCGGATTCTTAACCACTGCGCCACCAGGGAAGCCCACCTCTTCATTTTTATGACTTGACATAGCAGAGGTATTCTTAGAGTCCTATAGCCTGAGTATAGAAAGAATATAGGGAAAACATATGTAGACTCAGGACTAACTTATGTTTTAAATGCGGTTTTATACGTATCTGAAGTTAAAATTTCCCCAGATTAATTTTCTGAAGAAGTCAAAGTGTATGTACTCTAGAGTTAAATTCTTTTCATATTGCAAATATTTAAAAACTCAGTGTAAAATATTTTAAAATATAAAATGTTGATTTAGGCTAAGTTTTTGCAATGGAATTTTTACCATAAGTTCCAGAAATAGTAGTAACCTGGCCAAAAAAAAAATATGTATCTATATATGTGTGTGTGTATATATATATTTATACACACACGTGATCTAATTTGGTATCTTTTACATTAACTCAGCACCATCTCCTCACATTCCTCCAATAGGATGCCTTTCCTGATATAATCATGGTACTAAATATGGAGGACTCGAAGTGCATATTCTTGCCGTGCTGTAGAAATGCAGGCCCCATGGCTTGAAAAGGCTATTCTTTTCAGTCCTCCCTAAGGGAGTCTTCCAAACTTAAATGCTCATATCTGTAATGAATGCCTCTTCTTGAAAGACTCGTCTTGTCCTCTAATTCCAAGGGACTTCAGTCTCTTTAAGGGGGAATGTTAACTCCAAAGTTGAGCTGAGGTTATTTCTAGAAGCCTGATAGGAAGTGAGTTCTTAGTAAATAGAAACCATTGCTAAACCTGCCTTCTCCAGACATCTCTGCAGCAGAGATTTTGACAGAATCCTAACTATTAGTTGCTTGGGCAGGTGAGTAGTGCTTTTGATACCTATTAGCATCTTTCCACAGTTTGGTTTCAGATATGCAAAGTTGTTTCAAGGTCACAGCAGACTTAACTGAAGATAATAAGGGATGCTCATAATTAGATAAAAGGCTACTGACTTCATTGGGTGCAACCTTTGTTAATCAGCAGTTTCCTGTGTACAAATGGCTTGGAAATTGGACATTATTCAGGAAATTGCTAAAAAAAATGAAAGAATGGCTTCATATTTTAATGTCAAGTAGTTTAAACAATTCTCCTGGAGACATACAAAACCCAGAGGTCAATTCTGAATTACACAATTCAGTTATATGCTTCAGTGTCTAAAATGTATTCTACTAGAGGAGGTGGAGAGTTTAATCATGAAGTACCTAGGAAGACAGATTAAAACTTAATTTGAAAGAAAAAAAACACCTGGTTACAGAAATGATTATATCTGCAAAAGAGAGTATGCACTGTAACAGACATAAAGTCTTCAAATCCTAGATTGAGGGTCTAATTCAGAGGCACAATAGCCAATAACTATTGAGTGAAGACAAGGTTCTTGGAAATTCTGGAAAAGTTTTTTTTTTTTTAATTAATTAATTAATTAATTAATTTATTGGCTGTGTTGGGTCTTCATTTCTGTGTGAGGGCTTTCTCCAGTTGCAGCAAGCGGGGGCCACTCTTCATCGTGGTGCACTGGCCTCTCACTATCGCGGCCTCTCTTGTTGTGGAGCACAGGCTCCAGACACGCAGGCTCAATAGTTGTGGCACACGGGCTTAGCTGCTCCACGGCATGTGGGATCCTCCCAGACCAGGGCTCAAACCCATGTCCCCTGCATTGGCAGGCAGACTCTCAACCACTGCGCCACCAGGGAAGCCCTTCTGGAAAAGTTTGAGTCAGCATTTCCAAATTAAGCATGGTACACCTCAGGTAGATTCTGGACGATGGCAATTGAAGCTAAAGTTGCATTTTTCCAAGTTTTCTTGGATTGCTCAATTATAAAGTGGAGATTTTCTCTGTGTCTAGACAGGTCCCACTTACTCATTTTAACATAGATGTACTTATTGCAAGAGAAATATATGAATTGTGACACACATTTATAAACACAAAATATTTAAGACTAGCAGAAAGAACTAGAGTTTCTGATTCAAGAACTAAGATGATTCTATGGTGTAAACTATTAAAGAAGTGTTTCAGAAAGGACATCTTTCCTCTCTTTCCACTACCTGTGTTTAACTCCTATATAAAATAGTGGACATTTGGTTAGAATTACATCTGGTGTTAGGAGATAAATGGTAAGAGATATAAACCTGAGTTTGACTTGGGGTTTCTGTCCAGTGCCTGTTACATCTTCTTGTGGGATCTTCTTGCAGAATTCCTGGAGAAAGGATAGAGAGGCTGGTTAATTACCCCCAAACATGTGAATTACCCCTAAATTAGTGGGAAAAAAAAGAAGCAGATCCACAGATAGAGAGAACAAACTAGTGGTTACCAGTGGGAAGAGGGAAGGGGGAGGGACAATATAGGGGTAGGGGATTAAGAGGTACAAACTACTGTGTATAAAATAAGCTACAAGGATTTATTGTACAACATAGGGAATATAGCCAATATTTTATAACTATAAATGGAGTATAACCTTTAAAAATTGTGAATCACTATACTGTACACCTGTAACTTATATAATAGTGCACATCAACCATATTTTAATAAAATTTTTTTTAAAAAAAGGCAAAATGGGAAAGAGACTCGATGAGATAGAGAAAGTTCACACACTCAAACGTGACCCATTCCTGTCATCCCTAAATCTTCTGTTAGGACTATTAATCGCACCAAAGGCCTAGTGTGTATTAACTTTTTATGGAAAAATGTAAAAAGACTAAGATCTGTGTCTGGGCTGATATGAACAAAACAAGCCAAGATAACATGAATCAAGGAGTCTGGTGCAGAAGAGAGGGCTAACTCCTAGATACTGTGGCTCATAAGAAAAGGGCTTTGAACTTCTAAAGGGGATCTGAAGATATCTGACTTTGAGAGCAAGAATAGGACTCCAGCTGCCTTCTAGGTTGCAGAAGCGTCTGCAGACATGCACATAACTTTATGCTTTAAAGAAATCAAAATCTCCTCTACTTGCTTGTAAGAGTTATGGGAGAAATGAGGAGCTGCAAATTCATCACTGAATCTTTTTTACCCTGTTTAATAACTTCTGGAAGAACCATGTGTAATCACAGGTCTCCCTTTTTTCCTTTCTCAGATTAATGTACTTAAAAGCAACCTTTTGTTCTAGTTCTCTGAAAAATGCCATTGGTAGTTTGATAGGGATTGCATTAAATCTGTAGATTGCTTTGGGTAGTATAGTCATTTTCACAGCGTTGATTCTTCCAATCCAAGAACATGGTATATCTCTCCATCTGTTTGTATCATCTTTAATTTCTTTCATCAGTGTCTTATAGTTTTCTGCATATAGGTCTTCTGTCTCCTTAGGAAGGTTTATTCCTAGATATTATGTTCTTTTTGTTGCAATGGTAAATGGGAGTGTTTCCTTAATTTCTCTTTCAGATTTTTCATCATTAGTGTATAGGAATGCAAGAGGTTCTGTGCATTAATTTTGTATCCTGCTACTTTACCAAATTCATTGATTAGCTCTAGTAGTTTTCTGGTAACATCTTGAGGATTCTCTATGTATAGTATCATGTCATCTGCAAACAGTGACAGTTTTACTTCTTCTTTTCCAATTTGGATTCCTTTTATTTCTTTTTTGTCTCTGATTGCTGTGGCTAAAATGTCTAAAACTATGTTGAATAATAGTGGCGAGGGTGGGCAACCTTGTCTTGTTCCAAAAATGGGAAGAAGACCTAAATAGACATTCCTCCAAAGAAGATATACAGATTGCCAACAAACACATGAAAGAATGCTCAACATCACTAATCATTAGAGAAACGAAAGTCAAAATTACAATGAGATATCACCTCACACCTGTCAGAATGGCTATCATCAAAAAATCTACAAACAATAAATGCTGGAGAGGGTGTGGAGAAAAGGGAGCCCTCTTGCACTGCTGGTGGGAATGTAAATTGGTACAGGCACTATGGAGAACAGTATGGAGGTTCCTTAAAAAACTAAAAATAGAACTACCATATGACCCAGCAATCCCACTACTGGGCATATACCCTGAGAAAACCATAATTCAAAAAGAGTCATGTACCAAAATGTTCATTGCAGCTCTATTTACAATAGCCAGGACATGGAAGCAACCAAAGTGTCCATCATCGGATGAATGGATAAAGAAGATGTGACACATATATACAATGGAATATTACTCAGCCATAAAAAGAAATGAAATGGAGGCATTTGTAATGAGGTGGATGGAGTTAGAGTCTGTCATACAGAGTGAACTAAGTCAGAAAGAGAAAAACAAATACGGTATGCTAACACATATGTATGGGATCTAAAAAAAAGAAAAGTTCTGAAGAACCTAGGGGCAGGACAGGAATAAAGACGCAGGCGTAGAGAATGGACTTGAGGACACGGGGAGGGGGAAGGGTAAGCTGGGATGAAGTAAGAGAGTGGCATGGACATACATACACTACCAAATGTAAAATAAATAGCTAGTGGGAAGCAGCCACATAGCACAGGGAGATCAGCTCTGTGCTTTGTGACCACCTAGAGGGGTGGGATAGGGAGGGAGACCAAGAGGGAGGGGATATGGGGATATATGTATATGTATAGCTGATTCACTTTGTTATACAACAGAAACTAATAAAACATTGTAAAGCAATTATACTCCAATAAAGATGTTAAAAAATAAAAGCAACCTTTTGCCTTCAATGTGTTTATATATCCATTACAAGTGAGTGCAGTATTTGCTATTAAAATCGAATTGGTGTAGATAAGATGGAACCTGAAAATAAAAACAAAATAAACATCACCATGGAAACACGCAACCCTTTTAGTTTAGTTTAGTTTAGTTTGGTGTTGGTTTTACTTCCAAGAATCTCCTACAGGAGTATTGTTATCATGTCATTCCAATGTCAAGTTAAGTTTGCAGTAGGGAACACTACAATGTTTAGCACCTAAAAGAACTTCTGAGGGAACAGAAGTAAAAGAAGACCATAATAAGAATGTCTTTCTTTTAAATATAGAAAATACTTTTTCCTTCCAGTTGTTTTTTTAACCAGAGGGCAGAATACATTAAGGAAATGGGCCAGCCTACCCTTAGCCCTTCCTACAAAAATCTTCACCCACTCAGCTTTTGTGGTTTTAGAGGATGACTCCATGTCTAAAGCCTTGAGTTCAGCAGACCTTTTTATGTCAATCTTGAAGTTTTTCTCTCTAATTCACTATCATATTTTTGCTTTCAACACTTCTCAAACTCCAGATTATTCTGTGTAAAAAGCAAAGACAAATATTGCCATGGTATAAATCCTTCAATGTTCTATCTTTACCTGACTTTATTCCATCTCCTTTGATTTTCCTTGGCTTTGTCTACTTGTTCTCTTCTCCCTATTTAGTAATAGTTCAACAGCTGAGAAAAATAATTCAACTCAATGGTTTCCTATTTGGTTTGTAAATTTATACTACACTTATATTTTTATTTGCCAAGTCACTTTATACCTCAAACATACTTAAAAGTTTTTTTCTTCAGATATTCTGAAAAGCAGAATTTCTTTAATTTTAGAAAATTATTATTTTCTGCTTTGTCAGAATTAGAGATATGTTTTTGAAATTAGAAATATTTTGTGCAGCCTGGGAGGGAGACCAGAGTCAGGGAATTGTGGATTGTTAAGCATGATGGACAGATGCGAGTGAACTTGGGGAGTGCAGGCAACCATGATTCACAAACAGGCATTTTAGTCCTGACTAATTCAAGTTGACCTGACCAAAACTCAGAAGCAGTGCAATGTTTCCTTCTCTTCTCTTTTTCTTTGGGGGAGGGGAAAGTGGAGGGTGGAGAGAAATAAAGGTACTATTCATTTCCATATATGCTTTTTCATTTTTAACATTTACATATTTTGCAGAGCAAGAGAACACTTATAATCTAATCATCTCAATTGGGATTGAGGTCAGGTAGAACCAAAAGTGTTTTTATATTAGTAAGTCCTAAATACGCAATTAAGATGATAAGATGGCAGTTATGTACTATGAATTATAATCATTGCTCACAGAATTTTATTATAAAGTTCTACAAATAGGAACACATAGGAAATCTTGTAAGCTCTAAAAAGTAGTGACAGCTATTTCAGCATAGGTAACAGGAGACTGTCAGGTGGTTAGAGAGATGCAGGACAGTTACCATGTTGAAAAGGGCACACTTTGAGGTGGACCAAAGGTGACTAGGTACAGAAGGAATCTATTTAATAAACTTAAGGATATGAAAAAAAAAATTTACTCTAATTTGTAGTAATTCTGCATATATCTTAGAGGTAAATATTTTTTTACTATTTACCCCTAAGCAGAATGTAATTTGAGAAGTTCACAAATATGTGGAAGTTAAACAACAGGATCCTGAATAACAATGGGTCAAAAAGAAATCACTAGAGAAATGAGTAAATACTCTTGAGTTGAGTGCAAACAAAAAGAAAACATACCAAAACTTACGCGATGTAGCAAAATCAGTGCTAGGGGGAAATTTGTAGAAGTAAATGCCTATGTCAAAAAGAAGAAAGATCTCAAATCAATAACCTAAACTTCCACCTTAAGACACTAAAAAAAGAGCAAATTAAACCCAAAGCAAGTAGAGGAAGGAAATAATAAGTATTACAACAGAAATAAATGAACTAGCCATCAATTTTTGTCCACCAAGCCTCTTTACTGTTACTTGAATACCCCTGCTACGTTCCTGCCTCAGGGCATTTATATTTTCTGCTTTATCTGCCTAGAACATTCTTCCTACAAAGACCTACATGACTTGCTTCCTGACCTCCTTTGGGTCTTTACTCAAATGTTCCCATCTAATTGAGACCTCCCTGAGTTCCCATTTAAAATTGCAATCCATTTCCCTGGCATTTCTTTCCATTTTCTTTCTTATCTCTCTTCATATTGCTCTCTCCATCCAGCATACCATATATTTCCATGTTTATTCTATTTGTTATTAACCCCTTCAAATAGAATGTAAAGTTTATAAAAGCTAGGTGCTATATTTCCAGAACGCAAAACAATGAATTGTAAATATTCAATGAATCGTTGATGAATGAATAAAGGAACATATACATAAAACTGAGCTATTCTGTAGGGAACATAAATGAACTAGAGCTAAATGTGCTGCACTACATGAATTTCTCCAATATAATGTTGAGTGAAAAAATAGTTGCCAAAAAATACACAGTATAAAACCATTTATGGTTTATAAAAACATAGAAATAAACTTCAGGATCTATAAGAATCCCCTTTAATCATTCAAAATTCAATAGATAAGAGTAGGACTTCTCTATAGGAAAAGAGAAAGGAAGAATCAAAAAGTAAAAATTCATCTGACTTTGAGCCCTGTCCTTTTTCATATTTCAGCAACATCTTCTCTCATCACTCTACTTTCTCTGCACTTAGTTAATTCTATCATTCCAGAATGTGCCATATCGTTTGGGCTTCACTTTAATTCCAATTATTGGAAATCCTCATCCTTATTCTTCAGTTATATCTCTATCAGAGTTGATGTGAATGGACATGAAAAAAAAAATGGTCAGAATTATTTCTGATCTGAGGAATGAAGGAAAAGGCGGAGAATTCTCACCAAGGCAGTCCTGGGATTCAGAGGAGTGTAGTATGAAGCCGAGATTGGGTAGAAGCACAGCAGGACTGAACCCCGGACCACAGGCCCAAGTGCAATCTCTGTATTGGAGAAAGAGTGAAATCAAATCAGGAACAGACACGGAAGACCCAGATAATGACCCCAGCATAGTTCTACAATATCTAAAGTTTACCTTTATTGGATAGCAAGTGACTGATATGTGCATGATCCTTCTTTAAGGTCCAGGAGTGTAGCAGACAGAGAAACTTATTTCATTTGTATTTTAGAGTGAATTATGGTCAATGAGTTACCTACCCGGGAACAATTATACCCTGAAACAAGTATTGTGCATTATAATTTACAATGTTTTTTATACATTATTATATAATAATTGATTTTCATAATAACTTCAAATTATTAACATCATCATCATTATTATTATTATACTAACAACAGTGACAAAACAAACTCATTGAGGCTCAGGGAACTGCACAGGGTTACACGCTAGTGTATGTTAGAGCAATACCCAAGTCTTCTAGCTCCATGCTCTTTCCACGTTTGAAATCATCCTGCAAAGCTTTGTTTCCCACTAAGGCGTCACTTAGAAGGCTGTGGGGCGGCGGGAGTAATTTTGTAGGTATAGAGGGTCTTGGTGCTCTGAAATCAAATCAATTGATGGATGGTGTATTCATTTGTTCATCACTTTATTCACAACTGGAATCCCAAGTCCTGTCTAAGTATGTTTGTTTTCGAGTCCAGACATTCTGAGAACTGAGTAGAAGAAAGGAACCAAGGAAGTGACTAAGAAAGAGCAGTGAAAAATTTTTAACAAGAGGCAAACCTAGAGCGTGGCATCTCAAAAGCTGAGAGAGCCTTTCAAAGGACAGAAGTGGAGAAAGGTGTCAGTGACGCTGAGAGTCAAATAAAATGACAACAAAACAGTGTTCATTGGATCTGGCAACATGGAAGTAATTCTTGACCTTAGAGAAAAGCTTATATAAATGTTTTCAGGCAGAAGCCAAATTGCAATGGATTAAGGATTGTGTGGGATATATTATATTAGAGAGGGCACTGAAATGTAGGTTACTGTTTCCACTGATTTTACTATTAACAGGAGAGGTTTATAGTGGCAGGTAGAGTATTCCATGCTACCCAAACACAGAGCTGGGTCAGCTTTGGCGACATTTTCGTGTCTGGGTACAGAAAAAAAGCTGTGAGATTTTTTTAAAATGTTAAAAACTTTTCCATATAAAAGTTACTTTTACTTAAATTTCAAATTTCTTTATTGTAAACATTTTAGGTAGCTAAGAATTATTTTATTGTAATTCTATGAAATTATTATTTTCTATACCTCTTTATTATAAAATATTTTGTAATTTAAGAACAAATTTTTCTAGATATAGCTTTATTAAAACATGATCATTTTCTCATTCTCAAATGTCAATAGATTTGAGATGTTCCTAAACAGAGAACAATTTTTTTTTCTATGCACCTTTGTTTTTCTATGTCATCAAGAATCAAGCAACAGGAGCACAAGACAATGTGAGAACATACAGCATTTTATGAGATGAATTCCAAAGCAGCATAAAATAAAATTATCAGTGAGTAATGAAATAGAAGGAGAGAAATGTGGGTCTGTATTCACTGTTCACAGAGTCAGAAATCTAATCATCACGATTTAAGTGAAAGAAATCCAACTTAATGAGTCACTTAGTATCCCCTTGAGATTCCAGTACATAAATATTTAAAAGCAGGTAAATTTGGCATCTCTACATCAGTTTTTTCCTAGCCTGAAGTATTGGGAGAATCTAATACCGATTCTTTTCTTGCCTAAATTATTGGAAGATGATAATGTAAGTCTATAAAACAACTTCATTTCCTGTACATCCTCCATGGTGGTTCATTGGCCTATTGAGGAGCTTATAGCATCTTTTGAAGGTAAACTCTTAACAGACAGAGGTGGCTCCTTTACAATGTCTAGCACATGCAAATCCCAGGATAGTACACAGTAAATAGATTAACATGAAAACTTCTTCATAAGCTAGTCCTTATTTTCTATGCGGGCCCCTTTTCTTAAAATATTGTGTGATTTTTGAGATTATTTTAGAGCTGGTATATTTTATTTTACTCATAATGTACAACTAAATCTACATGTAACTACATCTAGTTATTAGGAAATAATCTAAATTATTTACTTATAATATGCAACTAAATTATTAACTAAATTTGTTTGGAAAATAATTCTAATTTTTTTTACTTGCAAATTTAGGTCTTTTGGTGGAAGACACATGGTTATGTTGGAAGAGGAAACTTCTACTGAGATACTAATAACAATGGGGTTTAGTGAACAGTGGGAATTGGGAAGAAGATTTGATTTTGCCAGGAAAGGAGCCAGGTGAGAAGGAGAGAACACAGGAACTGATGAAACAAAGAACTTGAACAAGATCAAGAACTTAGGGGATGGGGATTAGCCTTTGCAAAGAGGGTCCTCTGTTTTTCTGAGAGAAGGAGGAAAAGGATAAGATGGGCTCACATACACTCAATTTTAAGAAGGAGAGGGAAGAGTTGAGGCTGTTTACTGTAAATAACCTTGAACTTCATAAAATCTCGATAAGTCACTGGTTAGGAGTAAAGGGATAGTGGTGGAGTAGAGGAGTTTGAAAAATAAAAGGTTTGGAAGAGCTGAGTAGGTAACTCAACAGGCAAACTCCTAGAGAAAATTTTTTCAGCAGTAGTACAAGTCCAGGTAAGCTTGCAAAATACAGCTCAAACCATTCAGTATAGTGTTGTGACTTGAACCATTAGCTCTTATAAATGTACCCAAAAGTAGAAACAGGGGCTGTAACCCAAGGTCAGGGATTACCATGTTATTTGTAATAAAATGGACTTGGGCATAAACTTTCAGTGGCACTCAATTTATGTGAACAAGCCGCCGCAGGTACTTGGGCACGTGTGTGGAATGAGTGAATGAACAAATGAAGGAATAAATATATATATTGTATATGTTGCTTTCTCTCTCGGAGTTCATTATCAAGATGACCACAATAGCCTGTTGCTTTGGGCTTTTTGTTGAGAATGGCGACATAGAAAGATGTGTCAACATTTTGCAGAACTGGTGGCCAGCTAGAAAAAAATAGTCACTATTTCTTAACGGGAGAATTCTAGAAACAAGTATGTGTGGTTGTAATTTTTGGAAATTACTAAAAACTTTGTTGCAGTTTGAACTTCTCTCCTTCTGGACTCAATTTTCTCATCTAGGAATAATAGTGATCTCTTGTACTGTTTCCAGGCACTATTCTAAGAATTTTACATATAGTATTTCATTTAATTTTTATGATAACCCTAAAAGGTAGGTGCTACATTCACCTCCATTTTATAGGTAAGAAAACTAAAGAATAGAGTAGTTAGGAAGCTCAAATTCACATCTCAAGAAAATGAAGAAGCTGTGTTTCAAACCCAGATTGTCTGACTTTCAAGCCTGCACACCTAGGAACTATGCTAAATGTACATTTACATCCTTAAAGTAATTAATTTGGAATTCTGAAATTTAAAAGGTCACCGGAGGACAAAACTATAGGTGGTCACCAGAAAGGATTTATAAGGAAACCATCAATATCTGTCAAATTCAGAAAAGGTAAAGGGACATGAGGTATCAAGGGGATAATAGAAAAAGAAAGAAATTTTAATGGATATAGAGGCAACATAAGTCATGACTCCTTGTGAGGAATCTTTCCCCTTGCTTTTGAAATCTGGAATGCACAAAGCTCAGGCGTATGAGAGGATGTGCCAAGGTCTCCTCAAATTCATGGCATAAATTTCACGCAAGATTTGTACCATCATTTTACCCCCTAGGCAGTAATTTGAGTATTATGATGACATGGAAAAATGATCTTTTTGATTAGAACGTAAAGCTAGTAAAGTTTTAAGCTAAAACTTGGGATTAAAATTTTTTTCACCCTTTCCATGATCGTATGCTGTGTTCTTAACCCTTCCAAGGATGAGTGTTTACTCTCTTCTACTGTTAAAAGTATACGATTGAAAAGTGCTCTTTGAAGGCAATGAGTATGTGTAGCAAATTTATCTGGACATTACAGATAAAAGAATGCTCTCTTTAGGAAGAAATTTTGGGAGCCACAAAGAATTTCAAAATATATGGAGGCTGCAGTTTCCTTATCTCTGCTTCTTGGTGGTTAGAATGATTTGCGAATTGGAAGGACTTCAGTGTGCATTATAGGGAAGGGAGTGTCCAGTCCAGATCATTGGAATAATTAATTTGCCATCACTACTCTGTACTGAGAATACAAATGCAGAAAGAGAGGCTGAGACGTAATTGCTGACAAATATGCTGTGTGTATTGAGAACCAGAAAATCTGCAGCTGCCACCCAGACTTCTCCATTGTGTGAATTGACAATGAGCCACAAAAGGGACATGAGGTAAATGCAGGGTGTATGCCGCAAGCCATTTTAATGAAATATCTGGGGGACAATTTAATATGTAATATCAGCTGGCAAAAGAGACCAGCTGCCTATTTAGAAGGATGACTCAAGCTAAAAACTCTAGCTCCTATTTTATAATGAAAGATTGCCAATATATAAACCTTCATTTGTGGGGAAAAAAAGTGCTGGGTTTGAAAGTGTAATGGGTATGCATTGCAAACTTCCAAAGATACGGAGGAACAGTTTTTCTGAATCTAGTCCAAGTCAAAACTTATTTGGAAATCTAGTACACAGAAACTTTCTTAGGTGACTTGTCTTTATTCCTAAATCTTTTTATATTGCATGGAACCTCAGAAACAGAAATCTAATTTTTTCTCAAGTAGGCAACCAACAGTCCCTCCTGTTCTAGCCTCCGTTGAATCTCACTGTTAGAGTTTGGATCCAATTCCTGAGCTTTCTCAGGTTTTGCAGTGCAAATCAACTTATTTCTGGGTAACATATGCTATCAGCTGAGCTTTGAGATTTCTGCAGCCTGCAAAGTTGATTTCCAAGTGTCCATCTACTTTTAAGTTTCCAGAATTGTGTCACTATCATCCCCCTCCTGTACTCTTGTGGGTGAAAACCCTTATAAACACGTGTGTCCATTCAATCCACCAACGTTAACCGGAAGTTCTGCTAACTTTTAATGGAAAGTATCCGAACAAAGGAATCTGTTTTTAATATTGAAATTCTGAGCATTTTGGCAATAATTTTGGCCAGTAATAAAGGGGGGAGCTTGAGGACTAAGGATATTCTTGGAGTTCATCAAACTCCACTGCATCTATGTATAAAAAAACAGCCTGTTTTTTATGAACTTCAGATTCTGTGGGATTTGAGTTTTATAAGTTGCCTCTACTTTCACTTTAAGATTTTTCAACTCCTTTGCAAATTCATTTGTCTCTGAATGTTGCCTCTGTGACTTCCTTTTGAGGTTTGCTATAGTACTTTTTAATACTACTGAATACTAAAATGGTTATAGTTTTAAGCAGTGATCTCTTAAAGGGAAATACATCTTTCCCCAACTCCTTTCTGTATCTTTGTTGGCTGACATTTGTTTCATCAGTCTTGAGTTAAGCAAACTATTAATACATCTAATCCTTATTGCACATCATCTTGCACAAACACCAACCTTCTACTGGGACTCTTCTTAGTTCTAAAGTAATCAGTATAACTACCCTACCTTAACCTATGCTAGCAGAAATAGAAGAACTCACAATCCCCCAAAATATCTCTGATAGAATCGAACGGTCCCTACAGCTATTGCCATTTCTAAATCAAGTGTGCTCAAAAATGGCCATGATAGCTGAGATTCTTTGATTTAGTTTCCCATCTCCCCAAAAGAATTCGCACCTCCCTCCCTTTGGTGTTACTCTCACTGGCCAGGATGCCTCCATTCCTCTCCTTGTTAGTCTCATGTTAGATCTCCTTCCAGCCTTTTGTTTATGCAGAAGTGTAAGTTTCCTTCCTCCCTCCCTCCCTCCCTCCCTCTCTTCCTTCTTTCCTTCCTTTTCTTCCTCTCTCCCTCACTTTCTCTATTTTTTTCTTTCTATTAAAGTGATAGTGAACATATTGCACACACATTTTGTACCGTCCTTTTTCCATCAAAGCATTCCCTTAGCCCTCCACTGAGAATACTATTTTAATGACTGGTGTTTCACCATTTAAACTTTACACAATCCTTTTACTTTACACATTCCTTTTCCCCCAGTTTAAATCCGTATACATTTGCTCCCTCATTGCTCCCTCCTGCCACTTTCTGAAAATGATGCTTCTTCCCTCTTTCTCTTCAAGTAGAAACTTGTACTCTTAATTCCATAGCCTCCAAACTTCTTCATTGCATGGCCTTAATCCCTCTTTTTCTCTCTACTCTTGGATCCCTCAATCTCTGCAACACCTGACCCTTTGTCTAATTATCTTGGGTGTCTTCCCATTGATAAAAAAACAACTCAAAAACTTGCTTTGACTTTGCTGTCCCCTCAAAGTGTTGCTCTGTCTTTTTCTCATCACCTCCACTGATCTCATTTTATGATCACCCCAACTACTCTTTAACCTCTTTAAATCAAACTTTTGTCTCCACTCAATTTAAACTGCACTCAAAGGCACCCAGAAACTTCCTAGTTGGCCCGGGAGCCTACACTTACCCCCAGTGGCTTTTTAACAGCTCTCCTTTTCCTCAATAACCTTCAAAATATTGTGGTACTTTGCCCTTTGGGATCATTTTCCTAGCTCTCTGGCCACTCCCTCACTGCCTTTATTTATCTCTTCTTCTCTACTGGGGCCCATTTTTAACTTCTACTCCATTCTATTTATACTTGGTTTTTTTCTGTAGCAACCAAGTAACATATCATGGAAATTCTGGGACTTGAATTCTAGTCTTCCCATCTGGGAAGTGCTCTGTTTACTATTACCTCCTACTTGTCACCAATAATTGTTGGAATGACAAGTAAAATCTGTATGAGTTGACTAGTACATATCTGTAATTAAATACCTTCCTATTTCATTAAATTTAAATTTAATTAAAAGAGAAGCGAGAGAGAGAGAGAGAGAGAGAGAGAGAGAGCGAGAGCAAGCGAGCCATCGAGAGTGCCTTAAGGCTGGCAAATATAACTAAGAAAAGAAAAATTCTGAGACTCAAAGAGCTTATTCAATGCAAAATTTTAAATGTGTGGGGGAAATAAGGACATTAATAAGAACTACCAAAAAATCCGTTAGTAAAGAAATTCCAAGATATGCTTGTTTTTGTAATATACAAATGAAATAATTAGTGGTTCCCTTAATAATTTATAGATTTGCAAAAGTCTACCCTAAGAAAAAGTGGGAGAGAAAATTAATTTAAAATAAAATAAGCAGTTTGGAGTCAAGTAAAAATTGTGAAATAAACTATATCTCTCTTAAGCTTGCTCCAGCAGGCAAAATAGGCTTTAATTCAATACCTAGTTGAATCTATTACTAAGTAGGTAGAGTGCATGGCAACTAGGTCATAGGGAAAATCTGCCTCACCATCCCCTGAGGCAGAGTTTGTTGTTCTCACATGACATTGTTACCCTTTGGAGCCAAGGGTAGCATCATTGTTGTACCAAAATTATATGGCATCCTATAAAGCGATCCTTTAGCCACATCTGTCATGAAAACAATTCACTCTATTTTTTCTGCCTCTCCTCATTTGAAGTCCTGTACCTAAACAAGTATCTCAGATCCTAGAGGGGACCTCTCACATTCATTAATTAATTGACTCATTCAACAAACACTTGCAATGCTTCATATGTACCAGATGCTAGACTATGCTATAATAGAAAGATGAAGAGCTGTCTAAGAGATGGAAGTCTAAACAAGTGATTCAAACGTTTTAGATGACCTAACTCTCTTTTGACATTCTCCTGCCACCAGACCCGCTGTGCTCTGCCTAGGCGATACTGATCCCAAACTTCTACTCCTCCTGCAAAACAGACCTTTCAGTATCTTAAAGCCCTTAGATAATGTGTGTCAATAAGTATTGGAGCCAAACGGAATACGTATCCATTTGCTGATATTCCCTGGAATATGTTACTTCCTCAAAGCAATGAAAATCTAGGAGAATAATAACATGAATAATAACTTCACGACCAGAGATTCTCTAACAGGCAAGAACAGCCCAGTAAGCTGCAGAGGTCATGTAGATTCCTAATGTCGTCATGTGTTTTATTACTAACCGCAGTATGTCCACTCAAGTATGCCAACTTCCTGGGCAAGACACAAATTTGAAACTTTTTCCCATCCTGCTGCTTTTAATACTCTATGATGACACCATAGGGTATACTCTGCCAATATTTAGTTCTGTCTCTACCTTAAGTTTATTTATTTTAAATACTGATTTTTTTTCTGACAAATGTATTTCAAGTTCATTAGAAAAAAATTTGAAAATTAACAAAATTAGGGAAAAAATGACCGTTTACTTAATTTTCCTACATATCCATAAATACTATTAACAATTTGATACACCTGCTTGTAAACCTTGAAAAGTTTATATGTTGTTTGGTATATCATTTCTTTACTTAATGTAATAAGTATGCTTTCCCATATCATTAAGTAATCTTTTAAATGAAATTTTAATAGGATAAAATTCTATGTGATAGGTACTGTGTAATTAGCTAATTCCATTTCCTAATTAATGTTTATTAAATTTTCTATTACAAATAAATCTGTGATGAACATCCTTTAGATATATTTTTGCATAAATATAGCCCTATCAACCTTTGTTGCCCGCCTGCTATTATTTTCTTCTTAATAAAAGATTCCTTCGCAGCAACAGGCACATTGAAAATACCCCCCACCTCAGGTTGTGTAGCAGCTTGGGATGGTCATTGGACCCAGTACTGGGCATCTGGATATAAGCAGACTTGTGCTAGGTAGGATGGCCAGATAAAAGCAACCCAAATCAGGATGTCACATGCCTTTTATCCCTCACCTTTCTCCTTTCTTTCTGCCTGGAATACTGGTGTGATGCCTAGGGATGCGTCAGCTCACTTGCAAACCTGATGGAGGAGGTCACACCATAATAAAAGTGAAGCCCAATCCTTGATGGATGTCCTTGAACTAGCTCTTGACAGGGTATCCCCATACACCTCTTACCTGAGAAACATCAACCTTTTCTAATTTAATTTTGCTAAAAATTCCCCTACATAACTGTTTTTATTATTCTCCTTGAATGAGAGCTCAATAGAATACAAATATTTTTATAGAGTTTACCATTTAAAAATGTGTTCACTTACTACTCAATTATAAGACAAAGAACTCAAATAAAATATGGTCAAAAGATTTGAATAGATGAAAGAAAGAAGGAAGGAAGGAAGGAAGGAAGGAAGGAAGAAAGAAAGAAAGAAAGAAAGAAAGAAAGAAAGAAAGAAAGAAAGAAAGAAAAATGAGACATATGAATGGCTAGTAACCACATAAGAAGATGGAAGATATTCAATCTCATTAGGAAAATAGAAAATAAAATCACAATGAAATATATAAAAATCACTAATAAATTATCATCTATTAGCATGGCTATAATTAAAAAGACAAACAATAACATGTGTTGGCAAAGATGTGGAGAACTGGAACCCTCTTGCATTATTGATAGGAACTGAAATGGCATAGCCACTCTGTGAAACACTTTGGCAGTTTCTTATAAAGTTAACATAAATTACCCTCTGACCCAGCAATTCCAATCCTAAGAATCTCGCATTATCCATAACATCCCCAAAGTGGAAATTATCCAAATGTCCATCAGCTGGTGCATGAATAAACAAAATATATGCATCCATGAAATGAAGCAACGCAGCAACAAAAGGAAGAGAGGCACTGATACATGTCACAATACGGATGAACCCCTTGAACTGTATGCTAAGTGAAAGAAGCCAGATGCAATAGTTTATATAATGTATAAGTATGTTTATAGGAAATGTCTAGAAAAGGCAAATGTATAGAGACAAGATAAGTTGGTGGTTGCCGAGAGCTGGTGGTAGGAACTGGGATTAACTGCAAAAGGGCACGAGTGGACTTTTGGGGGTGGTGGAAATGTTTTAAAACTAGATTGTGGCGATGATCATACAACTATAAATGTACTACAATCATTAATCTATACAGTACACTTAACCTTAGGTGACTTTTAAGGCATATAAATTATACCTCAATAAATCTGTTTTTTAAAACATATCCCAATATTTTCACTAAAAGTTTATTATTTCAGTTAAATTTATTTGTTGTTATTGTTAAAACGATAAAGCCTACCGGTCTAGATAAAATAGGCTTAACACACTTTGAAAATTTGTCTTAAGCATAAAAAAACTATACGTGCAAAAGAAAAATCTCATATTGCAAAAGTGAATGATGCAGAATAGAATGAAAGAAAGAGCCCCCCAAATGTATATGGGACAAAACGTAAAAGAAGACTTCAGTTTAGGTGACTACCTTCTGGAAATCTGTAAAGATATTTTGAAACGTTCCCAAATGGACAGATGGGCTAAAACCTAGGTCCCAAAACAGAGCCATTTATTTAATTCTTTATTCTTTATTTAATTATTTAATCATTTTTCTTTATTTCCTTATTTAATTATTTAGCTGTGCATCAGGCAGTGTTCACCAATTTCCAACATTTGTACCCTATTAATTCACTGCTTTATGAGACATTAAAAATCTCCACTGTGCAAATGAGAAAACCGAGTCTCAGAGAGGCTCAGCCACTTCCCCAGAAGCTAGTAACCACAAAGCAGAGCCTCATGGCAAATCCAGCATAATTCCAGAGCCCAAACCCAAACTGTTAACCTTTACAGTGTACTATTTCATTCAGTCACCATGACAATCCTGGAATTCCAGTGCCCAGAAAAGCAAAAAGCCCTTAGAAAGTAACCTATATATATTTGTCAAATGGATTTGTCTTCATACATATGAAGGTAATTATACTGTGTTCTTACAATCTTGTAGGAATAGGCTAAAACCATTAACCGTAATTTTTTTTAAAAAGATATATGGTTCTTCCATTCTCAGTTATTAACACTAATGGGAGTATTTTATAGTGTGGGTCCTCCAGAAGTCATTCTGTTTTGTTGTTTTTAGCTAAAGCAACGTTCCAAAATTTAGGTCCTGACTAACTGGTACTCACTTATTTATTTAAATTTATTTATTTCTGGCTGCGTTGAGTCTTCGTGGCGGTGCCCGGGCTTCTCCTTGTGATGGTTTCTCTTGTTGCGCAGCACGGGCTCTAGGCACGTGGGCTTCAGTAGTTGTGGCATATGGGCTCAATAGTTGTGGCTTGTGGGCTTAGTTGCTCCACAGTATGTGGGATCTTCCCTGACCAGGGCTCGAACCCTTGTCCCCTGCATTGGCAGGCAGATTCTTAACTACCGCGCCACCAGGGAAGTCCCCTGTTGCTGGTTTCTTATTACCAAGGAATTGGTCTCTGGTTGTCAACTTTATTTTTCATGGCATAGAGAATTTCCCTAGAGGATCGTTAATATCTTAACTCCAACTGGGTTACTTCTGAACATGGCTGGTTATAACTCAAAATGAAGCCAGACTATGGAGTACAGAACCAACATAGGTGTAACCACAAGTCAAAATGTCAGGTGTCAAGGAACTCACATAGCATATGCTGTGTGTCTGACCCAGTTTATTGTTGTTGTTTGTTTGAGTTTTTCTGTTTTTGTTAGGGGATAAGAGGAAACTTTGATTAAAGCTCTTAAATTGTGAGCTAGTTCTGGATGACAAAAGAATATGGCAAAACAGGAGTAAATGTTCAGAAATGAGCTGGAAATATCTGCTTGGGGTATGTTGTAGAGGATGTTGAATGGCATGGTAGAGAATTCTGACTTATTTCTACATGTGTAATAAAGATATAAGTCAGAAGTTATTGTGTAAAACATAGTAATAATTATTGTTTATTTTTACATAGAGAAGTATTTTACTCCAGAGAACATGGAATCAAATTATTTAGAAAAATGAAATCTCAGAATTAATATTGAAGACATAACAATAAACACAGAGTTTTGATTTTCAAAAGATTTATCTATTACAAAATTAATTCGCCAACTTATTTCTACATACATATTCCACAGCCACACTGTTTTCCTCTATCCAGAGTTCATGGATAAAGTTTGGGTACCTACCACACGCATAGCTTAAGTTGTCATATGCAATGGAACATCTCAGAATTTCATTTTTATTGGACTTTTTGTGCAGAATTCACATGGAGTTGCATAAAAAATTCTGCCTCTGTGCATTTTCAATGTATTATTCTTGTCAGTTGAAGAATGTTTTTATTCTCCAGGTTTAGGTATGAATTCATTTTTCCAGAGTTCATTTATCTTGATTTCTCTATCTAGTCTCATCTAAGTAGAGTTCTCTGCATTGCCCTAACGATTGTAGGATATCATTCTCCAAGTGTATGAAGTGTGAGTCATTCTACTGCTAAGCTTTCTTCGGCTTTCTGGTAAATTCCCAGGCACACTTAGCACACCAATTAATTGTTCTGTGTTCCAATATCTTTTGTAATTTATGAAGACTGAACCAACTTTAGCATACTATTAAAATAATGACCATTACAAAATCATGATTGTAGTTATGATTTCTAATATCTATGACTATTATAGTCACATTGGCCTTTACCAGAACTCTGGCTCATTGCTAAGAGTTTCTTCCATCTGCCAAGAGCTTACTAATACATTAATATATTAACAAACTTAAAACAACTTATTAAGCACTTACTTTCTGCCAAGCCTTTGGCTAGAGCAAAGAGAATTCAAAAACAAATAAGATACAAACATTTACCTCAGAAAGGATAAAATATAGTAAGACAAAAGGTCTTTTCTTAAATAATTATGTGAGCTAAACAGAAATCACCATTTGATTTTTTTTCTTCTTTGCTATACACTTAGGAAATTATTCATTGTTTATTTTCCATGGAGAAATACTGTAAGAAAACAGAGGCCATTGTCTGAATTCATTAGTCTTGTTGATCTAGTAACATATATATAAAATAGAGTGAATTACAACTAGAATTTAGAATTTTAGAATTTCAAAATGACTTTTACATGAATTATCTCATTTGTTCTTTACAAACCCTATAAGTTAAAAAAAAAAAAGCAAACCCACAGGTCTTTTCCTACCTACTTTACTAGTGAGACAAAAGTACTCACAGGGGCCAATGTTACTTGTTTGAAGATATGCAAGTATAAGCCCCCAAGTCCTTTTATTTCTGATTGAGGTTTTTGTTCCAAGAGATTATATAGGAGTTGGTAGTTACACGTGACAGACCTTTAATAAATATATATTGAATGAATAATATACTTTTGATACTTAATGCCACGTGTGATTCAAATCCAATATGCTAACATGAGATCTGCCTAGTTGAAAGGTTTTTCATCCATGACTCATAAAAGTAAGTCAAATCAGGTGCAATAGTGTCAGGGTTTCAGTGGAAAAATCTTTAAATTGTACTGTAAATCCAGATTAAATTAATGTCTCATTAGAAAATCATATTAGATTCATCTCACAATAACAAAAATACATAAATATTTATGGAAAGTGCTCATAAAAGATATCATACAACAGAATCTTGCCATACCATTGTTTCTTCTTTTTCCTTTGTAGTTTATAATGAGAGGAACTTTCATATCATAATGCTAGGTTTTAGAAAATTGGAAATATATTTCCAGTATTTATACACTGTCCACAATGTATCAAATATCATCTGGCTCTATAGTCAATCTCCTAGGATTTTTATTTAGCATAGCTTCTGCATCTGTTAATTCCCAGTCGGTGACTCAGAATTCTTTCTCCTTCTACCAAATATCAATTACCAAGTCCTGTTTATTTCCCAGTCCTGTCAGCTCTTCTGTTAAACTGAAGAATCTGAGAAGCTGCGGAAGGAATTACAATTATTGCCTTAGAGGAACTGTGTTAAGATTAATGAAATTATAGACTATGAAGTACTTTAAACTTTCACAAGAAAGGTGCTACAATAAATTTAGTCTTATTCATCCCACTAAAGTGGCATCATTTTACACTTTGTCAGAAATTAGAATGTGGTATAAAATCTTCCCATGAAATCCAGCCAATTGCCCCTAAAAGAATGAGTGTCACATTCATTTCTTATGACTGGGACATATCCATATACTGAGTTTTAACAACTGAGAATCTTCACTTGGTCACAAAATGTAATAGCCTGTGTCATAATAGGGACTTTATAAGTATATGTGATGGATGGAGTATTATGTATTCAAAAACACTGTGCCCACGGCTAAGGTTGGTTATTGGGCAATGACCCATAATGCTCATCTCTACAACCAGGGGAAGTGTAAAGAACTGCAGTATGTAGATAAAGATCTAGATGACCACTTCTTCTGTCAGTCAACCCTGGACATTTAAGGGACACTCCTTGAGTATTGGAGAGTTCTAAATCTTCTTTTTTGGCAGAGAAACGTTTGTAGAGAATTTTCAAAAGTCTAATGATTCACTTCTATCTCTCAAAACACCCAAGACCCTCAGTTTATCCTTGTTTCTAGGCCTTGTAATCCCTAAAATGACCATCCACTTATAAAGTGGTAGTTTTCTCCATTTATTTAGAAAGAAAAATTCTCTGGGATAATTTACCAAAAGCTTCACATCCTCAAAAGGGCAACCTATTAATGACATATTTGGCAAAAACCAATTAATGCAAGAAAGGTGCATAATTTCAAATAAGCACATTACATCGATAATATAATAGTTTAAATGATGGGTCTCAAAAGATCACTTGAGTACACCAAAGGAGGACCAGTGAGACAGTCCCAAACCATATTAACTCTTCTGAGAACTGCTTTCTCTGTATCTCTGTCTAGAGATTGTCCTGCTCCAAACACCAATGCAAGGTAAAGAGTATCTTTAAAACAGGCTGATGTGATGAGATGCATGCTTTTACATTACTGCATTTGGTTGCCCCCAAAGTCTGCAACAAACCTAGGAGTTTCTACCATCACATCCTTTTTTCTCAATGTGAATTTCACATGAAACTTCCATCCAAACCCACTGGACATAGTTTAATTCATTTTCTCTCAAGATTCTTACTTCACCTTCAATTTTATTATTACCATCTCTTTCCCACTAGCATTTCTTTCCACTGCTCAGACTCCACTCTACATTCAAATGTTTAAATTCCATTTATTACATTAGTCTCAAAGAGGATTTCTCTGCTGGCTAGCATGTTTATAGTGGGTACTTTAGTCATTCCTTCTTCTATAGAGTCATAGTGCTTTGAACCTATATTTTTTTAGCTCTTAGGTTTCCATACTTTGATTATTTATTTACATATGTTTTCTTATTAGACTATGAGTTCCTTGGGTGCAGGAACTGGGTCTTAAATGTACCATGAAGCTGTGAATCAACATTTCTTTCTATATTTAAAAGTCCTTTGAGACAAAAGGTACTCAGTGCTAATCGGACAGTTTCTACCATAAGACTCTACTGCAGGGAAGAAAAGTATATCCAATTTGGATTCAGTTTATCATTGATATTGTTAGAAAGCTCTTGTATTATGAAACAACTGTTTGATGGCTTAATTATAGATATTTCACTTTCTATAATATAACTTTTCTAGGCTTTCCTCAAGATTTTCTAACAAAATTTCCATATCTGAAATAATGTCTTCCTTTATATATCTCCATTTAAATTTTTTCTTTGTACATTAATACAAAACACTTAATAGCTGGCCACAGTTACAAACTCAGAGTCTGTTAGAATTTTAATAATATTTTTGTTGTGATCGTCAGACTATTCTGCTTTTAGGTGACTAATTTCGTTTACTCTTTTTTGACTTTTCACAGTTGCAAGGAAAGTTCTTATCAAATTCATTATGTATCTGAAAATGCCTCTAATATTACCCAGTTTATTATTTAAAATATTTTTTTTACAACAAATAACTTTACATTTTGCTCTGCTACAGCAAATTGTGATTGTCATTCATGTGAAATTTGTGACGTATCTGCTTCCAGTTTCTGTTTCTTTCTCTGTCCCTGTCTCACTGTCTCTCTCTCTCTAGCTGTTCCAGACATAGGGCTAGCTTCTGCAACTCTTGATTTTACATCAGTAGCATGTCTTTATTTTAAATTTAAAAATATGTCTATACTTATTTTCTAACTAGAAAAATAATTTAATTATATTATAATTAAAATGTTAATAAGTATTCCCATTATATTACCAATTAAATAGATATCACTGTAACTTGTGCTGTCTGAATTAAAACCTCAAATAAACACATTACAATGTTATATCAACGCATAGAAAACATCACTGGAATGGAGTCAGTCTATTGCTCCTGACTGGATGGATGATGTGTTTATTTGTAATACTAGGAGAAATGCTTACCTCTTTCCTACACACACTTCCATGCAATAATATCTATGTGATGCAACAAGGAAAGTAAAATGTAATCCTACCAAAACAACACAGTTGTATTTAACAGAAAAACCCTTTACCCTCCTTCAGATTTTAAACTTAAAAGCAAATTAGTTAAAATTAAATAAAATGTAAAACTCAGTTCCTCTGTCACACTGGCCACATTTTCAAGTGTTCAATAGCCTCAGGTGGCAAGTGGCTCCCCAACTGAACAGTGCAGATCTAGATGGTACATTTCCCAAGACTGTGGATCAATTTAATATTACTATTGCCCGCAGTTCCCAGTGTATAAACAATTATGGATTAAATTTGATATCCTAATATCATATATGATATTGCCATATATGATTGCCGAATGCTATATATGATTAAGGATGAGGTAAATGCATGTTTACAAATGCTACAAGTCCATAAAGAAAACTTCACAAAAGAATTGAGACTTTACCTGGCATTAAATATTTAAAGGTAGAAGTGAACAGAGAAAGGGCATTCTAAGCAGCTGAGTAACAAGCCAAAACAAAGCACAGATGGGAGATTGTGCAGTGAAAGAATGAATGTAAGAAAAATCCAGAGAGTTAGACTGAAGTCAGAAGCAGAAAGTCTTCAGGGCCCAGAGTGGACTTTACCCAAGAAGTAATGTGGAGCCTCTGAAAACTGTAAACAGTAAAGTTATTATGAAAGACGTATTTTAAGAAGATTCATCTGGCAATGGAGTGGACAGTGTATGGATGAAGACAAATTAGAAGCGTATCACTGTAATTAAATTCTGGAGATAAGGATCTGAATTATGGCAGTTGGTAAAATCTACATGGAGCAGAATTTGGCAATAACTTACTCTTTTATTCTTCATACATTCTTGAATAGACCGTGCAATTACAAAGGAATTGGTAAGTATATGAACTAAGCAAAAATGATTGAGATAGGAGAACCAGTATCTAAATATATGCATCCTAGAAAGTAAACATTACCATTAACTACTAAAGAAGAATATGTAATTCTGCCAACCATTCAGTCTACAACATGTTTTATTCTTAATAATACCACATGAGACTAAACAAATAAAATATGGCAACTAATTTTCCTAATTAATGTATCTGATTTAAAAATTTTTAACTATACTTTCCTCTCTTCTATAACTATTTCCATAAATATTTAAAGATTCAAATGAAAGGATTGCATTCAATTAAAAAGTGAATTCAATTTAAAATATTGAAAAAATACAGACATGTAAGTTATTTTAAATCTGGTGAAATAAAATATTATATAGTATTATAAATGGAGAAACATAAAGCAATATACATATGTGTAAAAAAATAGTATATAATACATGTGTAAAAATTCTCTATGTATGGACTAATAGATAGGAAGCTGCACCCAAATGCCAACACCCTTTGTGTTTAAATATGTTGGAACCAGAAGGATTTTTTTTCATCTTTTTCTTTTTTTCCAAAATGTCTATAATGACAGTGGTTATATTTTGTAACCAAATGTAAATACATGCATTTAAAAAGAAAGTTCTAAATAATTTTTCTAAGTTCACATTGCTCCTGATTCATCTGGGATCAGTTTAAATCAACTTGTCTGCTAAATGCCGATTGTCTCACAGATCTAAGTGCTTAACATGGAATTCAAAAATTGAAGAACAAGGTTCTAATATATCAACTGAGGTTTTAAATGCCATTTATTTGTATTTAGATAATTAATTGGCAAATGAGACTAGCACAGAAAAGAATACACTGAATTACTTAGATGAAACAATAACATACATAAAAATTGTCAAAAGAATAACACAGGAAACTGGTTTCATTAAACCCATGCTTTATACGTTGAATGAAACACCACTTGTTCTGATGGTAATGAATGTTGTATTTACATCTCAATAGTTTGAAGTACAAATATCCAATGCATTGTACAGTTTTGAAGGACTCATTCATATTCTTTAAAGTACTTCCTTCGTAAGAGGTAAATTATGTAATAGTAGAACACATTTGTGTTTGCTACAAAAATTCAATGCAACAATTTAATAATCTTCAAAAGATATTTGTCTACTCGAGTGAATTAACTAAGCACCCAATGGAAATTGCTTTAGTTCTCCACAGCGATTCACCCATGTGGTGTGTTCTCTGTGCAGATTTCACAAATGCTTCTGGGAGATGCAGACTGCACTCTTGATGCACTGAATGAAGACTCTGTTTTACTGAGGGAAATTTACAGATGAAGACTCCATAAAAGTAATAAGCAAAGGAAAATAAAATACTGAAGTGCTTTGATTATATGCCTCTTTTAGTCACAGTTGTATATTTTCCTTGGGGAATAACTCTTGAAAGAATGTGAGGGCCAAATTGAAATTTAAAAGTATATGACTAAAAAACACACAAGCAAAGTCAAAAGGCAGATGACAGACTTCAAGAATTAATTAGTAATGTATGTTATAATAAAGGTCTATATCCCTAATACATAAATAACCCTTAAAATATGAGTAAAAGCATAAAAACAATGCAACGTTAATCGAAATCTTAGCAGGAATTTTTAATGGAAAATATCAATATGATTTTATATATATATATATTTCTTTCCTGTGAAAGTCCAGGAAATAGCCAAAACTGTCCTGAAAAAAAATAAAGTTGGAAAACTTGCACTGTCATAAATCAATATTTATAATAAATTAACAATATTAAAACAGGATAGTATTGGTGAAAAGCTATAGACTAATGGAACAAAATAGTCTAGAAAGAGACCCGCACATATACGAACACTTGATTTTTGTCAAAAGTGGAGTTACAAAACAATAGGGAAAGGATGGTGTTTTTCAATAAATAGTGCTGGTTTAAATGTAAATTGAATAAGAAAGAACCTTGACCTCTAGATCATAATTTACATAAAAATCAATTCCATATGTAAAAGAGAAAATAATAAATCTTCTGAAAAATATTATAAAATAATATATATATGATCCTGGGGTTTGCAGACATTTCTTAATTAAAACACAAAAACCATAAAATAAGAGATGGATAAATTAAGATTTATTAAAATTAAGTATTTCTGTTCACCAAGTGATAACATTAAGGAAGTGAAAAATTAATCTGTAGTCTGGGAATAGATATCTGCAATTCATATATTAACAAAGGACTGATTTATATATATAAGAACACTTATAAGTCAATAAGAAAGAAGTAGAAAATTCTATAGGACAATAAAATAGCTGGATGGACCAAAAATAAAAATAAAAAAAGGGAAATGTGCTCACACTTATTTGTGAGGAGGTAAATGAAAATTAAAATCAATTTAGAGTGGCTAAAACTATCAATAAAATGACTGATAATAGCAATTGTAAAATGCTGGAACCCTCATACCTGGCTGGTGGGAGTATAAATTTGTACAACTACTTTAAAAAAGTGCTTACTCCTATCTACCAAATCTGAATATATGCAGGAGTATATATCCTATGACCCAGCAAATCTACAGTCCACTCCTAGATAAATAACCACTAGAAATGCATATACACATTAAAAGATATGGACAAGAATGTTTGCACAGCCCCAAACTGAAAAAAAGACCAAATATCTATAAGCAGTAGAATGGATAAATAAATTGTAGTATGTTCATTCAATAGGAAACTATACAACAATGACAATGGAAAGAACTGTTGGTATTGAGACAACATAATGAATCTTACAATCCTAATATTGTTCAAAAGAAGCCAGGTACAAAAACAATACATACTGCATGGTTCCATTTATTAAAGCCCAAAATAAGCAAAAGTAATTATGGTATTAGAGGTCATGAGAGTCATCACTCCTGGGCTGGTAAGAAGCTGTAATTGGTATACGACAAAGAGACTTTTGAAATGCTGGAAATTTTAATTCCTGATCTAGGTGTTCATCGTGTGAGCTTATTCACTTTATAGTAAAGTCGTAAATCTATTATAACTTGTACATTTTTCTGATTGTCTCATGTCAATAAAATTTACTTTTAAAAGCAATTACTGTTCATTATTAACCACCTTCTTCAGTGCCCACATCCACACACTTTCTTTTCTTCATATATCTAATTCCAAAAATGGCACATCTAATCTCATTCAAATACCTACGCCCAACTGAAAATGCATCATCCTCTTCTCAAAGAAAGACACCAAAATCATGTCCAGTTTCTGAATTGTGCTCTGAGTTTAAGATCTCTGTGGGCTGTGAATTCCTCTTGGTGGGTTTCAAATTGGCTCCTCATGGTCCAGAAAATGATAAATGGTCCAGCGAAATGATGAATGTGATCATCCCAACAAGCTCACAATACACAGGAAAGGATAAACAATATCATTATCACCAAAAGACCTTCCGTTTGAAAAATAGAGGAGAAGGACCATGGAGAGGTGAAATGACTTCCTGCTCTGTATTAGAATGAAGTCCTAAGGGGACAGCCTGATCTTGAGGACCTTCCTGCCACACCTCAAGGAAGCAGGAGGAAGACTCCCTTTCTGGAAATACATTGCTTTGGCACCTCTCTTCCTGTTGGCATATTTTGAAGGGATGATGATTACCTTTGCTTAGGAGCATTTATGGTTCTCTTTTCAGACGCTGGCACTTTCTGGCAATAAACTCCCTTAAAATTCTAATTCACTGCTAAACCTTTATTCATCCCACAAATATTTACTATAAGTGTACTGTTTTCCACGCATGATTCTAGATGCTTGGGGTACATCAGGGTGCACAACAAACACAAATCCTTAGCCTCAAGGAAGTTGTGTTCTAGTGGGAATAGGCTGACAACAGAGAACACAATAATTAGTAAATATGTACTTCAGAAGGTATTTATTGCTGGTAATAAAGAAGTTGAGCATGGTCTGCTAGGGAAAGGAGGACCAGGACCAGAGGACAGAGAAATAGTGGGAGGAGGGATGGCAAAATTTTAATATTCATATGGTCAGGGGAGGCCACTTTGCAAAAGTATGATTTGAGCAAAGACGTGAGGGAGAGAGTCAGCCAAGCAGATACCTAAGGCAAGAGAATTCAAAGGGGTGGAAAACAAAGAAAATTCCCTCAGGGGTAGCTTGCCTGACAAGTCTAAGGAATATAAACTGAAAGGTTTTTTTTGTTTTTGTTTCTAATTCTCATTCAATGGACTATTAAAATTATTCCTTCTTTTCTGAATTTCAGACTTTACTTTGCAATTGTTTAGTATATGTCTTATTTTATGTCTCACATCCAACCCAGGTTTACTTCTGAAAACATCTGGTCTTCTATTACAATTGGAAAAGGATCTTTTTTTTTTTTTTTTTTGGACCATGTATTCTATTACATATAGCACAGTAGCTAACAAAATGGATTTTGGTGTCAAAAAGACCTGGCTTTGAATCTTGGCTCTCCCGTGTGCTAACTAGGTATCTTCTAGCCATTTACTTAATCCCTTTTAACCTTAGTTTTTCTATAGAATAGGAATTGTAATAGGATCTTACTTATAATCACGTTGTATTAAATGAAATAATCATGTAAAGATTTTAGCACATTATTTGTCACATAGGAAAGATTCAAAAAGGTTAACTATTAAGTATTACTATTATTAATCAAAAGAATTGCCTTTGGGAAGATGAAAATAATTGTTAAAAGGCCATAAATATTTTAAATATAGACTTCTTTATAATTCATAACTTCTGATGAGTTATTAAATTCCACAAGTAATTTTAGTGTCACTTATTTATAGTTTTAGATGTAAGAAAGAGAAATCCAGAGACATACTGGGCCATTCAGGAAACCAATTGTTGAGTCAAAAATATATATAAATACACTCGATATGAAGTATCATTAAAATGTACCTCTGTGTTTTAACTATAACAATAGTCAATAAATCTATCAAAAGTTTATAAGTAACATATGCCGGGCAATGAGCTTTATTTTACAAAAGGTCTGGATTAAGGATCCAACTTCTGTTCAATAACAAGAGCACTGTTGCACATTCTGCTGACAATGAAATATTATGCAATTAGCATAAAGGCTATTTGAGTGGAGGGAATGGTGAGCTGCATAATGAGAAGCTAATTACAGGGAGAGATCCTGGCTGCAGATATTTGTAGAATATTTCTTTTCTGACAAAATGCAGAATATTTCTGTGACATTTATGGGAATCAGCTGATTTCTAGGATGAACTGGGGCAGCAAAAGATTGTTATCCTAAATCAAGAGGAAGTACTCCCTATCCCCATTATTTCATACTTACATTTCATGTTCCTTCTTAATCAACCAAAATGTAAACGATTTTGCCACCTGTGTGTCCAAGTAGAGCTGAGAAGGATTGATATGAAGTTATTTTCCACCTGAAAGAGTAGGTAATTTGTGGACTCTTGATGAACTGTTTTCTGACTCTTAAAGTTTGTAATGAACAATTTCTTGCCCATGAGATGAAAAGGTAGAATCAGAAACTGAGTAACACAGCTTGTATTTTCTCCCCTGTATTCAATGACTCAATCTCTGCTCAGTGAGTAAAATATCTCAAAAGGTATGGCTACAACCATACTTCCTCCCCTGTCCTGACTCTACCCTGTCCAGCTCCCAAGAAGGTCACAGAGTCTAACCAAGAAAGTTAGACTAGAATAGACAGATCTTGAATACCAAAAAGAATAGGGAGCCCTCTGAAATGTTTATGTTACTTTTAGTAAGTCTAGATCCCAGTCAAGTAGGTTTAGAAGCTGATTGTGATGTGTAGGATTATAGCTGATTATTATACATTCCAAGCCAAAACTCAAGTGCCAAAGTCTAACACATAGTTTGGCAACAGACAGAAGACATGAAGTTCAGCCTGCCCCAGAATAACTCATGAAAAATATAAGTCTAAAATGTATTGTAATAACCATAATATAAATTCACTTTTATGCAGTACTTTACAGTATGCAAAGTGCCTTCACATATATGATTACTTTCCCCACTACCTTGTGAGTTATCTCAAGAGCAAGAGATTTTAATTCATTCATGCTGTAACCTTTAGGCCTCCCAAGTTCCATGGATGCCCTCTGGCAAGTTCCTGCGGTACCAACTGTAGACAGGAAGCCCCCTTCTTCCTAAGTGTGGGTCCCAGCTCTACAAAGCTCTCCAATTGACTTCTAAATTTAATAATCCCAGTCTTTTCTTTTTTATCCCAGCCATGGGGGTGAACCTACTTCCTGCAGTTACTGTCTCTGTGAATCCCTGGTCCTACTTATTTGAATTTTCAGTTCTCTAATACCTGATTGACAATTCTGCATATCAAATCCTATTGAATTAACTGGTGTGGTTTCTCTTTCTTGACTGAATCCTGGCTAATAGAGGAAAGAGGATTCAAAAAATGTCCAGAAGACAGGAATAGTGCATTGGCTGAGTTCATCACTTTGAAAGTTTACCTGTGCCCTTTACATACAGATCTTTGTACACAAATGATTTTTTTAAATTTTTTATTCTTTAAATATACTTTTCCATTGGGGTCTTGCTGTAAAGTTGCATCAACTCCCATATCCCACTCCTCCAACTAGTGAATGCATTAGGGCTTCTAATAATGATAATTAGGAATTTTCTGACATTGGCTGATTTTCTTGTAAATAGATGCCTTTGACTTCAATTTTTACTCCCTCGTTTTGTGAGTGACACTGCAGAGCTGATAGAAGAAAGAGAAATAAGTGAAGGAACTAAGACAAACATTTCCTTTAATGTATTTCCTTGATGAAAAGGAAAAGAAATACTTAAAATTGAGAGCCCAAGCCTGGTCATCAACGGCTCTGTGGGAGAAATGGTCAGGTGGATTGGTTTTCCACTTTTTAGGGTTTTATTAAGCACTCTGAAAAACTTAGGTCTCTTTGTGTTGAAATGGAACAATCGCATCCAATGTTGAGGCAGCTCTTTAAATAAAGTGTTTCAAACATTCTGAAAAAAAGGTTTCTAAGGAGTCAATTTCTGAAGCTAGCTGATTTAGTTTGTTTTGACCTAAAAACAAGCAACCACTATAGAGACTGAGATACCACAGCACACAGTTTTTAAGAACCCCGTTTTGTTGCTAAGTCAAATAATTCCCAACTGTTATCCATCAACAATCTCCTAGTCAAACCCATGACCAAATAGAAAGGCCTAGCATTGTCATTTTTATAGTCCTTCTTGCAATATTCCTTCCTTTACTATTACAACCAACTACTCTTTTTAGAAAGATTTTCCTTTTTACTGACATTTTAAAATAAAATCTTGAAATACCTTCAAATCACTACTTTCCTAAAAGAGAACAGACCTCTGGAAAACTTCTTCAAACCTCCAGGTCCAAGTCGAGCGCCATCTTTCTCTCGTTCAGTAAGTACTTATGATCACCCACTATGTGCCAGGCCCCGTGTCACTGTGCTAAACACTGGAAATAGAAAGACAACCTAGATCCAGAGCCTGCCCTCAAAGAGCTGTTTCTTAAGATGAATAAACGTCTATAACACAAGATTGGATATGATAACTAGCAAAAGAAGGAAACAGATGGAGAGCAATGAAAGTTCAGAAAAGGGCAAGATTAATCTCAATTGCAGAGGGTCAGAAATGGAAGAGATGAGATTTGGATTTGATTCAATGCTGATGAATTTCATCACACAGCTGGGTAGGTGGCATGTGAACTGTTAGCAGGACGGATTAGAACTAAATGAATTAAAACTTGAATAAGATATACCCACAAAATAGGAACCAAACTTAGGGACATGAACTTAGCTATAGCTTCTCATACTTACAGTATGGTCCAGCAGTAAGTCCATCAGAATTACCTGGGTGCTTCTAAAAATCAAGACGCCTAAGACCAATTCCCAACACTTCTGATTTATTAACTCGGGTGAGTGAGTGCAAAAATCTACTTAAACGATACTGCAAATGATCCATATGTATCATAAATTTGACAGTCTTGATCCAGGGTCCTGATGGTAGGTAACAGGTGGTAGTGCGGAGAAGCAGCTGGAGTTAGGGACATCAAATATGAGAAAATCAGATGTTCTGAAAGGCAGGTGGACAAACAGAGCACAGCACAGGGTCAGGAAACCCGGGAGCAGACGAGGTCCAGAGAGGCCTGCCGCAAGGAAGGCATTCTGTCCCCTCTATTTGGGATTTAATTCCTTTTTCTTTCTTTCTTTCTTTCTTTTTTTCTTTTTTTGTTGTCACATGGGATCCTAGCTCCCGGACCAGGGATTGAACCTGCACCTCCTGCAGTGGAAGCCCAGAGTCCTAACCACTGGACTGCCAGGGAAGTCCCTCTATCTGGGATTTAGAGCTAAGGACTCTGTTCTAGGTGAAAATATAGGGAGAAAGCCAATTGGAAAGAGCAAAGTAAAGCCCACAGTTTTAAAGTGTTCTAGGTAGTGTATCAAAAAAGGACTTGGGCACTGGACAGCACACCCAGGATTTAGTTACTAGAAATGGGGGACAAGATAAGAAAGGCAGAACCCTAGTTACCCAGAAGCCCATTTTCTTAAGTACGTTTTTTTGTTTTTGTATGAACTTCATTGTATTTTATGTTTTTTAAAAAAATTTATTTATTTATTCATTTTTTAATTTTTGGCTGTGTTGGGTCTTCGTTTCTGCGCAAGGGCTCTCTCCAGTTGCGGTGAGTGGGGGCCCCTCTTCATCGTGGTGCGCAGGCCTCTCACTATCGCGGCCTCTCTTGTTGCGGAGCACAGGCTCCAGATGCGCAGGCTCAGTAGTTGTGGCTCACGGGCCCAGTTGGTCTGCGGCATGTGGGATCCTCCCAGACCAGGGCTTGAACCTATGTCCCCTGCATCGGCAGGCAGACTCTCAACCACTGCACCACCAGGGAAGCCTGTTAAGTAAGTTTTTAGTTCTGGTTCATTATCAGAATTCCCTAAGGAGTTTTATAATAACATATATCCCTAAGCCCTACCTTGGATCTACAAAATCAGAATCTCTGAGTGTGGAGCCCAGAAATATAAATTTTTATAAAAGTTTTTCTAGGTAATTCTGATATTATTCAGGTTTGAGGAGCACTGAACAAGGACTCCTCGTCCTTCTCTTCTCTGACCACGAGCACCATAACAACCCTTGCCAACCAAAGGTCATGACTGAGCCTGTCACTGAGATCCAGGGGTAGATGCTGAGAAGAAAAAGGCCTGTGGACTGCCTGGCTGACACAATGACTCGCGGTCAGTAGATTTCCAGCACAGAAAGTCATCAAAGTTTGCTGTTGTTTTTTGTTTTATAACAGTATTTAAAATAGTTCTCTGGCATAAAGATACTTAAAATGGTAAACATTTCTTTGGCCTGTTCTCTTGCTCCATCTCAATAAATGAAGATCACATTCAGTTACTGCTGAGCCTTCTCCATGTTTGAGATTTTTTTTCATGGAGTGACAATTGACAAAGAGCGGTGTTGAATGATGTTAACTTAAACCAAACAGCGTTGGCAGCATTAAAATATTTGCTTGTTCCATAGCTCCACGTCACATTATGCTATATTAAAAACAAAATTTGCTTTTAATTTCAGTTTTAATTTTGTCTCTATCTGAAACACAAATGGCATTGATAAATCACACAGAAGCAAAGTTCGAGCTAGAAAGGCAGTAACCAAGCTCAGCTTCATAGCTAATGAAACCTCTCTTAATAAGAAAAGAGCAGTAGAATCACAAGACAATGTTTCAAAAATCAGGAAATTTATGCTAAATAGAGTCCAACTCCATGGGGCACAACACAGCTGAAATTGAGCCAGGCCACCTGATTCCTTCTTCCTTTGGTAAAGACCATGTCATATGAACCAGCTGCCATGGATATGGTTCAGAAATCTGTCCCTAAAAACAACTCTGGGCCATCTGTGCTTGTAGTTTTATTAATAGAATGTTCTCTAAATCATAAACCTTCATCCAGTAACTCACATCAAGACCTTCTCCAACATGAGATTTGAAGAACAGAACTCATTGGCCTTCTTGTGTTCCACTGGGAAGGCACCTGATTTGAAGGGAAGGGGTGTCAGGGGTGTGGTGGGAACCAAATAACATTGTGAACTCCTTAAGAACAGGAGTGTATCTTTTCACTTTCATTTTGCTAGAGTCAGGCACTGTGCTGACAAAAAAAATTGTATGTTGAATTGTATTGAAGCAACTTGTAAGTGCCAAGCACAGTGCAAGAAGTTTTACAAGGTTATCTCATGATGGAAAGAAAGGTTTTTATGATCCTAAAGAAAGACGAGGAAACTTAGGCTCATTGGTTTAGTAATTTACCCAAGCTGACACAGATAGTGAGTGGCAGATCCAAGATTTAGACACAGAGCGACTTGATTCCACACCTCTCTTTGGCAAATTTCATCATTTCACACCTTTTTTCTTTTTTTTGTTTTTTTTCATTCTGGTTTAGAACTTCAGCTTTGATTGTGATTTGTTTTTCTTGAGCAAACTTCTGATACAAGTTCTCTATGGCTCATGAGAGACAGGTGAATGACTAATGAAATGAGGCTGAAGTAGGAGGGAGATTTTTAGAAAATTTGTATTTAGGAGATAGAAAGACTTAAACTTGTAGAAACAACAACAGAGGATTTGAGACACAAGATAGAGTCAAACGAGGCAGGAAATATATGTTTGATAAACTTCAGAGAAATGGCAGAATACACTAAAGAAGAGAAATAAAAAGAATGCTTAATATATTTAGTTTTTTTTTTTTTTAAAAGAAAACCTTTGCTAAAGCCATCATTTTCTCTTAAGACCATGCAGTTAGTGGATGTCAGAAACATTACAAAGATACCTAAAGACATTGATGCGAAAGATAATAGCATCCTCACACTTAATGTGCTGGTGAGGAAAGAAATGTAAGTACATCAAGGCTGACCCTGTCCATATGTCCTTATCGTATTTGTCCACTGCAGCTCTGCTCTTAAGAACAGCATCAAATAAGAGACATGATTAATGAAGATGACAAAGATAATTTGAAGCACAATCTGAACACAAGTATATGGCATATGACACACACACACACACTCACACACACACAATACTGCCAAGAACAGAAAAGAGGAAGTTACTAAAATATGTTAAATTTTTTTGATATAGAAGTTGGAATACAAGTCAAGTGAACAAATTATCTAAGAAAAATGGTAATACAGTTTATTCAGTCATTTTATTTATGTGCCAGGTAGTGTTAAATGTTCGAGATAAATGATATTCAATATATGTTCAATCTTAGATAAGTAACAGTTTAGTGAAGAAAATAAAAATTTATTTAAAAATGCCTTATGTGAGGCAAAGAATTAGAAAAGACTTCTAAGAATGTGTGCATGATTATGTAAAATGGGAAATTAGACTAATGAGAATCTTGAAGTACATTTTGAATAGTAATTTTTTAAAAAGAGCAAGCAATCAGGAAAAAAGGGAGAAAATGCAGACTTTAAAAGATAATTTTATAACATAGGATGAGGGTGATCAAGCTGTTCCTGGGGCCAAATTTTTGCTGAGTAGCTAGCTATGCATTACAACAACACATCAATGGGAACTCTGGTTCCCCTGAAGAAAACCTTTTCCATGGCCCTCTAGAATCACAAGAGGAAACTTAAAACCCTGTTTAGTACTATTGTGGTCAGTACAAGGTTATTTTACGGTTTTGCCTTGTTTTATTTGTCAGTATTAAAATCAAGAACAGTCCTTGAGATACATGCTTCTAATTCCTCTTATTTGTGTAGAAATACTGAGTACAAGAGAAAGAACTTCCAAAAACAGCAAAAAGAAACCCTACAAAACGGTATTGTAAAGTAGTGGCAAATGGGAGAATAACGTGCTCAGATGTCAAAGACCTAATAAGTAGTAGAAAAAATTCTCACCTTTAAAGGAAAAATGAGACATTGTATCAGTGATTATGGGGGGCTGAAGGAAGGGGGAAATGCCTCAGAACCATCTGGGTAGTTTTACAAAACCACACCATAGGCATGCGTGTGCAAGCGCCATGAACCATGAATCAGATATCTGACTAGAGTGACACGTTCCCATGATTGTGCATCAGGGCCATGATGAGCCACTATTATTGATGGGAATATATCTTATCCCTCAAGTGTGCTAGGGATGATAAAGACATTTAAATGATCATAAAGAGAGTGCAAGTAATAGAAGAAATTAAGGCAAACAGAGATGCTTGTGGAATATGCTAACATAGTGGGAGAATTAGTCCTTATCTACCTAAGAGTAGGGTGTAAGAAAGATTAGTACACTAATAAGTACACTAGTACTTAACCTCTAAATGTGCTACATCGAAAAATCTCCTAGAGCCAATTTAAAAGGAGAGCAATAACAAGTCCCCAGAATAAATCTCATATAATCATTTGTGAAAATACAGCCTCCAAATTACAGAAATCATAAAGTTTTGGAATCAGTAAGAGAGATGATCAGAAAAAAGGTGAGAACAGAGAATTAGGAGAGGAAACAAATGTTGTTCTTATGAGACACTGGAATATGCAATCTATTTAGTGTCTGAAGGCATTTTATTTTATTTATTGCTGGAGAAAGTATTGTGTATATTACTTTATAGCAAAGTTCTACATGATTGAATTATATCATAGAAGTAGGCATTAATTATTACACACAAATGTTACTATTTCTCATTTGAGTTTGGTCATTTCCAGTCAGAAACTGCATAATGTCTGCTATCAGGACTAATCTTTATTCACTGATAGAAACAGTGAGCTAGAGGAATTTTTCATTCTAGCCTATTTATACTATGGGCTTATTCCTTTACCCTCTGAAATATTCAAGACTTGTATATTTCATTAGGTCCCATTTCTTCAAAGTGAAAACAAACATTCAAAACACCAAAATTGTTAACGGACAGCATACTCATCTTCGGTCTTTGTTTACTGAAATCACCTGCGTATATTTTTGTAATTGCCAACATATTTTTTTTTTTTCCCAACATTACATTTTTTTAAAAAATAATTATTTATTTAATTTATTTTTTTTGGCTGCGTCAGGTCTTAGTTGCGGCATGTGGGATCTTCATTGAGGCATGCGGGATCTTTCATTGCGGCATGGGCTCCTTGTTGTGGTGTGTGGGCTTCTCTCTAGTTGTGGTGTGCGGGTTTTTTCTCTACTCTAGTTGTGGCACACGGGTTCCAGGGCACATGGACTCTGTAGTTGCGGTGTGTGGCCTCTCTCGTTGAGGCGCACGAGCTCAGTAGTTGTGGTGCGAGGGCTTAGTTGCCCCATGGCATGTGGGATCTTAGTTCCCTGACCACGGATTGAACCCATGTCCCCTGCATTGGAAGGCAGATTCTTTACCACTGGACCACCAGGGAAGTCCCCTCCAACATTGGTTTTGATTTTATTTTCTCAACTACTGTTTTCTTTTGGCCCCTTGAAGAAATTATTTGGGAGAATGGGTGGCTTCATGATTAAATTTTTGCAGACCCTTTGATAACATATGATGATGGTAGAACCTAGCCTCCAGTTATCTTCTGAACCAACAGCCTTCCCAAATTTGCACAAACACAACTCTCAGTGACCTTTGGAATGCTGAAACTGCATGAATCATCATTGTAGGAAAATTGGACTAAGGCATCTGTGCAGTCCAGTGTTCAGAGGATGGATCCCATCTTGGTGCATACATAAACAGTGAAGTTATGTATAGATCCAGCTATTTTATCAAGTCAAGTACAATTTTCCTACGATTTAGTAGTTATGGTAAGCATATGACTTTATTTGAAACTCTATGTAGCTTACAAAGATCAAGAGGATGACTTATTCAAAATTGCCTGTATAAAAAAAACTAGTGTCCAAAATCTATTGTAGTTTTGCCACTCAATATGAAGGTTCATATGATATATTGCGCTTCACACAGAAGACTACTTCAAGATTGCTTTTCCATACTTGCTATTTTAGCCTCCATTACTAATAATGAATGAACTTTTCTAGATACCATCTGTCCATTTGCATGCGAAGACAGAGATTCCCTGAACTTTCATGAGAAATAACTGACTTAATTTGAATCATACTGAAGTTGGTAAAATAGGTTGGCTTTAAACAGATGAAGATGTTTTTCTGAAGAAAATATGAAAAAAATGACTCCAATACTGGAGTATATTTTATCCCATCTAAAGTAACAGTATAATATTATTTGTTTCTAAATAGTAGGGGAGTAATCTAGAAGTTTTCCCAAATTATTGATGTATCAACTGATAAAGGATGTAAGATGAATACCTTAAAACAGGGGTCCCCACCCCCTGGGCCGTGGGCTGGTAGTGGTCTGTGGCCTGTTAAGAACCGGGCCGCACAGCAGGAGGTGAGCGGCAGATGAGAGAGCGAAGCTTCATCTGCTGCCCCCCATCACTCCCCATCGCTTGCATTACCACCTGAACTATCCAGCCCCCTTCCCATGGAAAAATTGTCTTCCACGAAGCCGGTCCCTGGTGCCAAAAATGTTGGGACCGCTGCCTTAGAAGGTCAGTTCAGAAATTGTATGTAGTTCTCTCTACATATAAATCTCATCCCTCACAAGTCATCTCAGATATCACCTATGTGACGGCTTTGGAAATTTCAAAGCATCCTTAGCACTTCCAGGGAGCTCTGTCCTCTGTCTCTAAACCAAACTTGTTGCATTTAGTTTGTATTGATAGAATGGCATATTTAGGATCTATGTCGGCAGCAAACACTGGAACCCTAAAACCTAGAGGGTGAAAGTTGTATTGGATCTATCACTTTGCAGGTACTAGCATAGTACCTGGATATAGTAGGTGGTCAATATATTTTTAAAATAAAGTATATTAAATTTATGACTTAGCATTAGATACAATTGCTTACTTTTTTACATGACATCCACTAATGATGAAGTTGAAGTTTCAAAATCTTAAATTTAGAAAATTATTCTAATGGATCCTTTATTGAATACAATATGGAGAATTTTATGAGAGTATTTCATCAGTGTTCAAGTAGGGGAAAGGTCATGTGCCTGAGGAAAATGCCATTGAGAAGCTTCTTAAAAGCTTTGGATTTCTGAGTTGCTTTTCCCTTAGACTTCCCAGAATCCTTATGCCAATGAAATGTACACTCCACTAGTATCATCAGAGCTAATAGAACATTGTGCTGGAATTGATTTGTCAAGTACATTCTAAACTGCCCTAAGTTTCAGTTATGTTAGGGGAAAAAAATGACTTCACAGAACACTGTGGACTATGGAGTAAAATTCAGAAGATTACTTCGCTCAATGAAATGTGAATTTTATGATTGTCCCTTTCCCTGAGCTTACCCTTTTTATGACACGTTATATATCCCAATGTTGGTATTCATGAGACTGTCAGCTGGTAACTCTTGCGTGAGTTGTTTGCATCAAGTACAATGACAAAAGCGCTTTCATTGTCTTTTTGTTAAAAAGCTGATGCAAAGGCAATAAATCAAGCAAATCACTGCATTACCATCATCAGTCCAAATTGTTCATATGTGGATAGAATAAATTCTTTCATTATTCCAAATATTTTCCAAATATTTAATTCTGGATAGTAAAATAAAATTTGAATATTTTCAACCTCTTCTTTTTATTTTATTCTTATTCTTTCATTTTGACCAGGCTTAAGAAAGTAGAAAAGCAATTTTCTAATTTTACTTCAAATAGTCCCTGAGGACTCATTTCTCCAACAAAACCGTCCAAATCACTGTTAAACCTATAGCTAACAGAAACAAAGACAAAATTAGTGAGCAAAACAATAGCCAAACCTATAACACAATTTTTTTTATTCTTAGATACTTCCTTATTAAGTTCTGTTTGTGACGTATTGATCTAGAAATTAAATCTATTTAGAAAGAAGCTTGAGGTTTTACCTTGATAATTGGACTAATTAGATGTAAGGTAATACAATGGAAATTATTATAAACAGGGCCTCTGGAGACAATAAACATAACTTTGTAAGGATTTCCTACTTTGTAAGGGAGGTAAGGATGCCACAGTTGAGAGGAAAAAACTCCCCTCTCTGTTCTTTTTCTACCAGCAAATATAAATATATATATATATATATATATATATATATATATATATATATATATATATATATATATATATATATATATATACACAGTAAGAAATAATGGTGAATAAAAGGAAGGGCTAAATGAAGGAAAGATTACTTTAGCTTAATGGATTTGCATAATCTTCCTATAGGGTTAAAACTGTTAAGTAAGTTGCTTCTTAAGAAACCGGTTGGATAAACTTGTTTAATGTTAGACTTTCCTATGTAGTATTTTAACATATCTCAGAAACGCTGACTTTAAATCCGAATTCAACTGTGTTAATAAACATCATATTTATAAGTCACTACGTGGGAACCGTAAGTCATCACATCCCATTCAATTTCTCTTTTTTTCTTCCATTACCAAATGGAAGGACAGAACATATGCCAAGATAATCTAGGCCAAAAAGAAGTTCTCTCTAGGAAACAAAGCTGAAGAGGGGAAAAATAGAGTTTCCAAACAAGCATCTGATTAAATGAAAGCAGCCAGTGCAGACAGAAGTACAGAGGATAACATAATGGTTATTTTGATCCAGGGAGTATTGACCACAGGGAGAAAAAGGATTTACTCTTATCTGACAAAGTCTAAAGTTTTCTAGGTAACCACATACCCAGTTTTAGCAAAGTGACTTTCAGATCTCGCATAACTATATAATTTATCTTTTGGCTGAGTTAATCAAATAAACTAGGAGGTCTTTGAGGACCAGGTTGACCCTGACCTGGATGTATTCACTCTCCATAGCTCATTCAATGAGGAAACTATTTCCATCTTAGGCAGCCTTAAAAATAACAGAAGGAACATTTTCACAAGAACCTATACTTTAGGTAGGGGGAGAATAACCATTTTCAGATGGCTTTTCTCTCCAACACTTGATTACGCTCATTATGTTTTGACGTTAGACTTTCAAGCTGGCCAGCATTTATAGGGACAAGGAAAGGAGGGCTAAAGGGACTGGTCACAAACACCACTGATTAGGAGGGAAGAATAGTATATAAAAATATAGTGAGATCAACATATCTAGATTAAGGGATTAGGGATATCCAACTCTGATCTGGAGGATCACAAGAAAAATTGTCCTGAGTGTCAAAATGTACAGGGAAGCACCTCACTGGACTACAGCTAATGATGACATCTGGAAGAACCATGCCCTGAATAGTCTGACCCCAAAAAGGTGAATAACTTAAAAAACCAAGTTGTTCCTTTTTTAGTGTCATCTATGCATTATTAGTGATTTACCCTTAAATGACTCAGTTTAAGATGAATAGTGTTTGGATTCAATTATGTGAACTATAATGTATTCAACGACAATTATCCACCTATTTATCTTAGTTTGTGGTTAATCTCCTAAAACCTCACTTAGGCATGATCATAAATGTTTAATCATTCATAATAAATTATTTTTAATTTATTTTTAATTTTTTAAGATTTATTAAAGCTGTACAGGCACATATTTAGTCAAACAGTTCTATAAAGTTATTCAAGCACATATTTTAAGGAGTCAAACAGTTCTTCATGACTTACACCCCCCCAGAAAAAACCCTAAAACATAAAAACCCCATAACTTCCTTACACCCCTCACCTCCATCACATTCTCCAGGCAACGATTTTAATTCTTTCGGTTGCTTACCTCTGTATAACCTCCTTTGACTGCCACTCCCTGAGTTTTCAGTTTTAGGTATAATCTATGGATTTGTCACTATGGAAGCTGAGAACTTACTTCTTTTTCTCCACCACTACCTACCCCATAGGCATGATCCTTTTTTCTCCATTCTCCCAATATTGTATATCAACACTGTAATTGGTTAAATACTTAGTACCAAGCCATGTAGTATACTATGGTGACTTGTACATTTTTCTCCCAGGAGTCTTTTATTATTTGTTTCCTTGGTTTACTATGTACCTGTAATTAGCAATAATTCACCTTCCATTTTTTTCCCTATTGTGTAACCTGTCTCATTAAGTTGAAACCTATTAGATATATTCTATTAGATTCAGCTTTGAAAGGCAAGTTTCCTGAAGCTTCCTGACTTAGTCCCATGAGAACTGCTTGCCCTCTGGGTCTGTTGCACAAATCATCATCCTGAGAGCTTCTGGACCATAATCCTGGGGACTCCCTGAATGTCTCTTGTGCATTTCATGTCTCTTTTTCTTCTGCTTTAGATGTCTTCTCATCTTAGTGGAATGTATCTTTCAGTAGCTTCCAGATAAGGGATGCATGGACCTTGATTCATTGTTGTCTTGCTTCAAGTATTTCTAATGAGAAATTCAATTACGTTTTGCTTCTTGATCCTTCTAAGTGTTTTTCTTCTTGGAAGTAATTAGAATCTTCTTGTTCCAAATGTTCTGAAATTCCACAATGATATATGTATGTGGTTCTGTTTCATTTATTTTACAGTGCATCTCTGTGGACATTTTCATTATGGAAACTTAGGTCATTCAGCTCTAGGAAATTTTCTTGAACTATGTTTGAAAATTTCTTCCTTTTGTTTTTTCTATTCTCTCTTCCTAGTTTTGTTTTACAGTTATGATTAATCATCTAGTTTTCATATCCATTTGCTCCTAGTTTATATATCTGTCTTTTTATCTATTTTGTGGGATTTTACTTTATCTTTTAAAATAGTTTACTGTTTTCATTTCTGCTATTATATATTTAATTCCCATGGGCTCTTTCTCATTCTCTGACTACTCTTTGTATAGTATTCTGTTCTTATTTCATGGATATATTATCTATCTTTTTGTTTATTTCACCCTCTTCCATCATTTTTTTTCCCAACTGTCTTAGTTTATGGTTTGTTTTTATTGTTGAGGTTGGTTTTGGCTAGCTGATGTGGTTTTGTTATTGTTTATCTGTTCTTGTCTTTCATATAGGATGTCTTAAGATGTCTGATGAGTCTGGATTATCAGGTCATATATAAAAGTAGAATAAAAAGAGCTGATTGGGAGTTTTGCACAAGAATGAGACTTTCACTTGTGAACTTCACTCTGAGTTCTGTGCTGTGGTGGAGGGGAGTCTTGAGGGGAATCAGGACTCCCTGCAAGACAACTACCTCATGGAGACCATTATGGTTTCTACAGCCAAGGGGACACTAATGTTGTAAGGCAGGAGAGAAAAGGATGCTTCTACTGGCAAAGAAAGTCTTGGCAGAATTTAGGATTTGATTTTCTCAGTTTCATCAGAATCTGCTTGCATTTTATCACCCCCAATTTGTGGGATTCCAACCTTTTACAGTCAATGCCCTAATTTTAACTTAAGAGACCCAATGAGAATGGGGATTCATTTTGCATTATTCTTCAGCCAAGTGCAGGATTAGACCCTGTGTTTGCCTTTCAGAATTATCCGTCCTGCAGCTTTACGAAACAGGAATTTCTTTTAGGGCAGACATAGAAGTCCTGGCCTTTTACTAAGACCTTGATCCTGAACATAAATTTTCTTTCTCCAAATTGGTTCTTCTTAGAAACCACCAACAAAACACCGTACTTCTTATGTTCACTAAAAATTTCTATGGCAACAAGTACATGGTCGACCAAAACCTTATCTTCTATAAGCATTTGATCATAGATGACTCAAGGTGATAATTGAAGTAACTCTTACCCCTTAGTGCCACAACCTTGAAAGAGGGATGTAAACAGTTTTGGGGGAAGGTGAACTCAATTAATTAGATCCTCTTTCAAGTGGTATACTTTAAGGGATAATAGAGAAAGTGGGTGTATGGGAGATGACAGCAAAGATTGCAGGACTTTTGCTTCCTGGTTAAAATATTTATGACATTTATTTTTAAACCTCTTAAAAGCATTCACATTTATATGAGTTTATATGTGGGTCACGCAGTCTTTATATAACTAATAAGAATAATGCTTGAGTTAATATAAGAAGTGCATTTAAATTCTGAACAAATTTTGTCAAATTTTGATGAACTGCTGTATAGGTTACTCATTATTTCCAAAGACAATTTAAATTTCTTTTTACTAATGTTGCAACAACTTATTATTCTTCTGAAAATATTCTTTCTGCTTGATTTAAACTTTGAATTTTTTCACTTGTTTTATCATTTCATATGTCTTATCTGTCAAAATTCTAGGAAGGACAAATTAACCTATTGGTTTTTTTTCTGCTCTCCCTTGCCCACCACATTCTCCCATAATGTCTTCCAAAATAGTTTAAAAAAAAATAATAATAATTAATTTATTTATTTTTTGGCTGTGTTGGGTCTTTGTTGTTGTGCGCGGGCTTTCTCTAGTTGCGGCGAGCTGGGGCTACTCTTTGCTGCGGTGTGCAGGCTTCTCATTGTGGTGGCTTCTCTTGTTGCGGAGCTCGGGCTGTAGGTGCTCGGGCTCAGTATTTGTGGTTCGCAGGCTCTAGAGCGCAGGCTCAGTAGTTGTGGCTCATGGGCTTAGTTGCTTTGTGGCATGTGGGATCTTCACGGACCAGGGCTCGAACCCATGTCCCCTGCATTGGCAGGTGGATTCTTAACCACTGTGCCACCAGGGAAGTCCCAAAAATAGGTTTTGAAGACAGTAAAATTATTTAGTTAAACACATCTGTAATAAAGTCATTGAGATCTGTTTATGAGTTTGAATCAAATACTGAAGTTTTCTATTCTGGCTAAACTAATATTTGGTGAGATGGGAGATAAGATCTGCATTTATTAGAACCCTCAAATTGCTTAATATTAAATTTTTAATTTGTTATTAATTAATTAATTAGCTTTAATTAAGGTTGTTTAATTTTTTCTTCGGGGAGATAAAATGCAGAATTATCCACACCAGAACCATAATGGAATTCATTCAGTATCTATTACCACACTCCATGTTTCCACTTGACAGATCATTTAGAAACTATGATAGATTGCTTTTCTGTTGATAATTTGCTTTTTAATCCATCTGTACTAAAATTAAAATTCAATGAGTTTTTAAATTGTAGGTGACTATTAAACTATTAGTTCAGCTCTAGAGAGATTTTGTTTTGGTTTATTATTATGTATGGCTTCTGTTGGGATTATTATCCTTCATACTAAGGCCTTCACTGAACTTGTTTGCTGTTGTGTACTAAGGGCCTATAGACATGCCTGCACCAGATTCATCACTCAATACTTGTGAAAAAAGGAAGGGCAGAAGGTATTTCCCTTTTGTGCAGATTTTTCTCAGAATATGCTAAGCTCTTGCCAACCTAAGACTGTGTTTTCATAGAGAGTTTTTAAGTTTATCAATGTATTTCCAAATGCACTTTTTAAATATAAGTTTTACAGTAACTTTTTTTTGATAAGCCTGGGAAGAGAGCCAGGGGTGTGAACTGGATGGTTGTCATTCCTATTGTCAACCGGCTGGGACAGGAATTCACCCATCACCACTGGGGGGACAGAGCCAAACATGGGCGTCAGTTTGCAGGCACACTTTCCCCTGGTTTGTGCCTGGGTCATACCCCCTCCAGTATTCCTCTTTCAAAACTGGCCACCCCCCTCTGTTGTCAGAATCTTTAGCCCGGTCAATACCACTGCTTAGGCTGCAGTCCTAGTGATCTCTCCCTCCTTTTACCCTGGAAGACAATCTTTCTCTTGTGATATTTGCCTACATCTGAGCTCATCCATTGAGTGTTGCCTTTATTAGTGTAACTCAAATTTGTGCAGGGACCTCACTGCTCCCTCTAAGACCGCTTGCATTATAGTTTCTGTGGTGATTTATACCTAAGAATACCTACATTTTAAATATATTAATATATATTGCAACCAGGACTTTTATGCCTGGCACTGTGCTGGGTACTTCATATGTATTTTCTCATACCAAACCATGTGGGGTACAATGTACCTTAAAAGTAATAATTAATCCTATATTTATTGAAAGAGGAAGGTGTTCAGAATTTTTTATTAAGTGAAAAATTCAAGTTTAATTCAGTGTATGAAGTTGGATTTTTTTTCCCCAAATTTCTTGAGATATAACTGCCATATAAGATTGTGTAAGTATAAGGTATACAGAGGTATGAGTTGATACCTGTCTATATTGCAAAATGATTACCACAGTAAGGTTAGTTAACGCCTCTATCACCTCATATAATTACCTTTTTTTAAACCTACGCTCTTAACAACCTTGAAGTATAGAATATAGTATTGTTAACTATAGTCACCATGCTGTACATTATATCCCTGGGACTTATTCATCTTATACCTGGAAGTTTATGCCCTTTGATTAACATTACCCCATTGCTCCCCACACACATACACACACACATCCTGCCCACGGCCTCTGACAACCACCATTCTGCTATCTATTTCTATGAGTTCAGCTTTTTGTAGATTCCACACATAAGTGAGATCATGCAGTATTTATTTTTCTGTCTGACTTATTTCACTTAGCATAATGTTCTCAAGGTTGATCCATGTTATTACAAATGGTAGAATTTTCTTTTTATGGCTGAACAATATTCCGTTGCATCTATACTACATTTTCGTTATCTATTCATCCATCGATGGACACTTATATTGTTTCCATGTCTTGTCTATTGTGAATAATGCTGCAATGAATGGGAGAGTGCAGAAATTTCTTCAAGATAGTGATTTTATTTTTTTCAGAAATACGCCCAGTGTGAGATTGCTATATCGTAACGTAGTTCTATTTTCAATTTATTGAGTAATCTCCATAATGTTTTCCATAGCAGCTGCACCAATTTATATTCCCACCAACAGTGCACAAGGGCTCTCTTTTCTCCACATCCTCGCCAACACTTATCTTTTATCTTTTTTGATAATAACTGTTCTGACAGGCATAAGGTGATATCTCGTGGTTTGGGTTTTTATTTACCTGATGATTAATGATGTTGAGCATCTTTTCACGTACCTGTTGTCCATTTGTATGTCTTCTTTGGAAAAAATGTCTATTCAGGTCCTCTGCCCATTTTCTAATCAGATTATTTGTGGTTTTGGTTTTCTGTTGTTGTTTTGCTTTGTTTGCTATTGAGTCATACAAGTTCCTTATGTATTTTGGATATTAACCCCTTATCAGATATGTGGTTTGCAAGTCTTTTCTGTCATTCTATAGGTTTCCGTTTCATTTTATTGACTGCTTCTTTTTCTGCACAAGTTTTTAGTTTGATATTGGCCCACTTGGGTTTTTTTGCTCTTGTTGCTTGTGCTTTTGGTGTCATATCCAAAAAAACAAGGTCACCAACATCAATACCAAGGAGCTTCCCCCTTGTTTTCTTCTAGGAGTTTTACAGTTTCAGGTCTTAATTTAATTCTTTAACCCTGTTGAGTGAAATATCTTTGCAACAGGAAAGTAATGGCACCATGAAACAGGGAAGGCAGCAAAGGCCTGTGGTCTCTGTGCTGCTGCCTTTACTGGATGCTACTGGTCTTTGTTCCCTGACCCAGTGGGTCAATGAACATGAACATTGTTCTGGCACAGTGCTGCTAAAAAAAATTATGGAAAAATATAAATGTCCTGAATAACTTGTGCCAGTAACTCCTAAAACCCCTGAGGAGGTTCACCAACTCGTTGATAAATGCAAACCCCCTGTGGAGGCTTCCCGGGTGTTGCTTAGTGCTTAGTCATACCAACATGCTAAGGCTCAGGCATTTTGCTCCAGAGGCCTAGGGGCTTCTCCAAAGACCCTGTACATATGGCACTAGTGGAGGCAAACCTCCATCCTGGGGACATCAACCAGGACATCCAGGGAAGATGCGGCCAGTTATGAAGTGGCCTTACAGGGACATCCTGCACAAACTTTCTTGGTAACAACATGTAGGGTCAAGGAAATGGGAGAAAATCAGGAAGCAGAGACTGAGATAAACTTCCCACCTGGCTCCGCATTCCCAGTTGAGTTCTTGGCCATGTCTTGCTCTGCCTCCCAGAGTCTCTGGACCAAACATGAGTTTACCTGACTACCTATGGGGTTTTGGACTACATGCCTTCCCCCAGCAGCAGCACAATATATTTTCCTGGAGTGCCAACTTTTGACATCCTATTGGGCTCTTTTAGAAACCAAGGTCCTAACCAGACCCTACCTGGTACTGTTCTGTATCCAAGTTCCTAAAATGCCCTGGGTTAGACATGCCTCACGACAGAAGTTCAGCAGTCACTGATACCTCTTTGGTAAAATGGAAATGGTACCTTCAGGGGAGGGCGAAACCTGACCTCAAAGCCTTTTCCAAATTACTGAAGGATGTGGCTTGCAACATGCTCAGTCCCTTGCCTGAGAACCTTGTGGAACTGGTAGCAGTGCCCCCACTTCCTCCTCCTCTGGCTACGTGGGAAGCCCCTTGGGACCAACTGTCTGAGATGCACAGGGAGTTGCTGTCCTTCATCAGTAGCAGTGCCACCACTGTAAGGGATGCAGCTCACGGGAGGGTCACGGCATTTTACCCGGCCTCAGGCACGTCTCTATTGAGAAGGGTACTCCCAGCTCAGCCTAATTGGCGGAACTCATAGCTGTTCACCTATCCCTTAAGGAGGCCATAAAAAAGGGGTCTTTCGCAGACCCACGTTTTCATAGGCTCCTGGGATTTTGCTATCATCCTGTGGTTCCGTCTGGCCATTGCCTCCGTTTTTGGAAATGAATAATTAAAACACAGACCAAATACCAATGCAGATGATATCTAGGCTGTCCATCACTCTACTCTTCCAGGATATTTTTTAAAATGCTATTCTACTGGCATTCCATCTATCTGCATTACACAACAATAAAATTTGTGAATAGCTGAAAAAGAACCCCGAAGTCTTCTTTATTTGCATCACAGTTAAAATATGTAATTAGAACTCAGTGATCTGATACTACAATGAAGCTACATGGGAAATGACAAAATCCAGATGTGTGACTCCAAATGCTATCTTGGGGGTAAATAAGGCTGTCTTCAAGATTGTGGCGGAAATTATGAAGAATAAGTACAGCCCTGTTAATGACTATTTTACTCTCTTCATAGTGTTTGTATACAGCACGTTCTGAGTTAGTTCTAGAGATGCAAAGATGAATAAAACACAGCTTTTCTCTCACAGAACTAAAGACTACAGGAACGGGGGAGGAAATAAAGGAAGACCTGTTGCGTGTAGTGGATGAAGCTTCAATCTTCATTCATGTTGTTTTCCACCATATCTTCAGTGCCCAGCTCCCGACATAATCCATAGTAGACACTGAATAAATATTGGTTGAATGTATGAGGGGATACACAGAGAAGGAGCCTCCAAATTGGACTTGTGGGTCAGAGAGGACTTTTAAGAGAAGGTGATATTTAAGCTGAGTTTTAAAAGATAACTAGGAATAAACTTTTTCCAAGTAGGAAAAAAAATTCAGGCTGAGGGAATGATATGTTTTAACCACAACATGTACGAACTGGCAGAATACAATGAAGGAATTTTATGTTGCAATTACAGCAAAGAATACTAGTGTCAGAGTGAAAAAGAAATGATTGACGATGACTCTCTCCTTGACTAGTCCTTGACCTTGAGTTCTGTCCTTGGCCCAGTTAGCCAGGTTTTAGCAAGAATTCTGTTGAGTCAGTTTAGTGAAGACCCCCACCCTTGGTGTATCATCACCTTCCATATCTGATCCAATTTCTCATCTCCATCCTCAATATTTTCTCACCCTGGCCTGCCTTCAGCAAGATTCCAGTAGAGTCTGTTTAGCAAGAATCCCTGTAACAGACTTAGTTTCCTCAGTAATTTTCCATCCACTGACCCCGCCACCCTGCTGCTTGGCCATCAACCCCTTCTTGTCCTCGTATTTGGAGTTCAGCCCCGTCTCTCTCCCCAACTCCGATACCTTCATTGTTGTATTAAATAATGCCTTCCTTACCATCTTTATGAGTGTCATGAATAATTTATCTTTAACAAAGTTAAGGAAAAAAAAAAGGATTTCAGAACAAGTTTGACCTATTACAGTTTGGGGCCAATCTTATTGCTTGACTTTTGTCCTGAAAACAAAGGCAGATGACTGAAGAGTTTTTACACAAGTAACGTGATGGGGCCAATGTGGAGGTGGAAAAACAGCTATTGAGGATGAGAGGGAAGAGAAGGGATGAAGGCATCGAACAAGACAAAGGTAGAAAGAAAACAGGTAAGCATAAAAAACGAGTGACAAAGCAATCTCAAGAGGGAAACCTATAGGAAAGTAATTGCGTAAGTTAGTAACTTAAGAAAAACCAAACTATATCCAATTGTTCCCAGGCACCTCAGCAGACCAGTAATAGGGATTGCTAATATGGATTTACGAGGTACTAGAATTAAAACAAAAATAAAATGCGTTTGTTCTATTTCATTTGCATAAAAGTGGTTCTTTCCAATGTGTTTTCATGAATTTTTAAGCAGTCCCCGCGAGATGCAATACTTATCTATAAGACAAATTAAATAATCAACACGTGCCTTGTGAAAATGCCAGGTCATATTAACTAAAGTCTGCAAGGAAGGAATCACACAAGAACAACGAGTGTAGCTGCTTAAGAACAGAATTTATTCACTGTTATAAACCAGAATTTTACAAAATAGTTTTGAAATTTGGGATTGACAAACAAGAGTTCTAAAAGAATGCTTTAAAGTTACAATAATTAAATTCTAAACACAAAAATAGATATATCAGTGGCATTTAATAGATAATTCTAGACAATAAAATAGTTGGTAATTTACCCTTCTGTTTCAGCACTGATTGGCCGCTCCATGTGGCATGTGGGATCTTAGTTCCCTGACCAGGGATCAAACCAGCACCCTCTGCCTTGGAAGCGTGGAGTCTTTTTTTTTTTTTTTTTTTTATACTGAGAAACAAATGTTAACTTTAATAATAAAAAACACAACCACAGAGAAGCACTGTATTTTCCCTCTACTGCATTAGCAAATACAAAGAAGAGCAATGAAATGAATGGATTTACTTCAAACTACTGGTTCTTACACCCATGAACATGTATCAGAATTACTTGTGGAGGTTTTAAAAACTATTTAAGTCTGGGCCTCACTCAGTGGTTGCAACAGGGGTCAGGACCCAGGTATTTTTTATAAGCTCTTTAGATAGCTCTGATGAGTTTCCTGCTGGTTGAGTTTCTGATTTTAGGTTGACTGGGGTACTTTGGGTTTTTTGGGCCACTCTTTGGGGGTACGGGGAGTTTTTTTCGCAGATTTACTAGCAGTAGTGAAGAACTTGGCCTCTGGCTTTTTAGGAGTCTGTCTTGGGTCTTTTTTCCCCAGCGAAGAGGTTCTTTCTTTCTCCATCTCTTCTTTGATTCTTGCCTTCTTCCCTGGGCCTTTACCTGGGGTCTTGGGCTCCGCAGCTGCTGGGGTCTCCAAAGCTGGGGAGGCCTTTCTCTTCTTCCCATGAAGTGTGTTGGGACCAGGACTCTTCTTTGGAGACTTCTTTCCTGCAGCATCTTTTTGTGTCTTTACGCTTCTTGCAGCTGGAGTTTCCTTCACTGGTACCAGCAGTGGGATTTCATCTTCAGACTCGTCTTGAGCTTTAGGGGGGTGCGCTCACCCCACCAGTCTTCTTCTGGGGTCCAGGGCCCTGGGCTGGAGCACCACCAGTTTTGGGGGCCGGTGCATCTGTAGTCGGGGCTGGTGCAGCCTTTCCAGCCTGTTTCATAAGCTTCTTGTCTCCTTTCTTCTCCTGCTGTCTTTTAAGACGTTCTTTCTTCTTTTGGCTTTTCTTTGCTACCTTTTTCTTCTGACTTTGTGTGCATAGTCCCCTGGCTTCACCACGACTGCTGACAAAAGAAGAAAAGACAGGCAGGGAAACCGATCTCTCAGTCTTCACGTACAAGAGCTTCACGCTCTCCCACTTCTCCGGCAGTTTCTGTGAAAGCCTTTTTGTGACGGCAACAACGTTTTCGACGATGTGCTGAACTTGCATCCCAGGGTGACCGATGCGGATGGTACTGCAAGAACCACTTTTAGAGATGTTTAAGACAGTTCCCCCTACACAGTCACTGATCTCTCTGGACAAATTCTTGGCCTGAAGGTTTACAGGTACTGGAACTTTCTTTCTGTTGTAGAAATGTCTCCCGAGGTGTGAGGGTAAGAGCCGCCTGATTCTGGCATCCTTAATGAAGAAGTCGAAACTACCCAAGAGGTGGAGCTTAGCTTCATAGGCTTTATATTCCTTTTTTAAAGTTCAGAGGGGGATAATCTGAGAAATGGTTTTAACTCCATGCTTGTTCAAAAGCTTCTTATAAAAACGTTCTGGGGCTTCCCTGGTGGCGCAGTGGTTGAGAGTCTGCCTGCTAATGCAGGGGACGCGGGTTCGGGCCCTGGTCTGGGAGGATTCCACATGCCGCGGAGCAGCTGGGCCCGTGAGCCACAACTACTGAGCCTGCGCGTCTGGAGTCTGTGCTCCGCAACAAGAGAGGCCATGATAGTGAGAGGCCCCCGCTTGCCGCAACTAGAGAAAGCCCTAGCACAGAACCGAAGACCCAACATAGCAATCAATCAATCAATAAAAATAAATAAATTAAAAAAAACAAAACAAAACAAAACAAAAAACGTTCTGTCTGTTTGGGAGTTAAATTAGGTTCATCTCTGGTAAATAAACAGATATCTGCTAAATCTGATCGAATACCATGAGGCAAGGACAATCTGACCCTCAGTTCTTTACTTGGAATTTTCCATAATACCACCATTAAAAAGAAATTTTCATTCTCATTCAAAAGCAATCCATTTGCGTTTTTCCTGGATCTGTAATGTGCCAACAGAGCTTCTACTGCCTTTTTAATCTGCTCTTCGTCCAGCTGCTCCAGGCCGACCGGGGTCGCTGGAGTCGAAGCTGAAGTTTCGGCTGAGGTTGACAGTGGGGTAGAAGCCGAGGCCTCCATTTCGCGTTCACCTCGTGGAGACGCGCATCCGGATCCCCGGAAGCGTGGAGTCTTAACCGCTGAATGACCAGGGGAGTCCCTCTTGTTGCTTCTTTTACCATATTCTACATATTCACATCAAATATTACAAATCAAAAAAGAAAATTCCATTTTAATTACATTATATCTATATATTAATTGTGATAAATTGGCGTTTGAATATACTTGTGTGTCTCTCCAGATACTTAAGTTAGTGACCCTCAGAATAGTTTTGTAGTTTTCTTCAAATAGGTTCTATGAATTATATACAGATATAGATTGATTGATGTAGATTATAGACATAAATATATCCTCATATGTATTATATCTATCTACCTATTGAAGAATCATTTATTTGCATCTGTTTACATTTTACTTATGTTGATTAGATTTGTTTCCTTTGCTTAAAATATTCTTTAAAAATTTGACTTGTACCTCTATAAATTCTATTTTGCTGTTTTCTACATTTGTGATTTTTTTTTTTTTTTGCTTTTAATTTTGTGTCTTTTTTTTCTTTTTTAATCAACATCTATTATTTTCTGCTAGCACCTCTCCCCACTTATTCTAAAAACAGATTGCTCCCATACATATTTTATGGAAAATTCCTCCTTCACTCTAATTTTTAAATTCAAACAGAAGTTGTTACAGTGCTGCAGAATAACTCACACTTCAGACAATACTTGATTGACCCAGGGTTATTGAAGAAATATCTGTAAAAATTTCAATTCTTGGTTTACATTTCCCTGACAATGGGTCAATGAATTATATAACACTTCTCCAGAATTACATGCATATCAAGTAGAAGTTATTGTTTCTGAAGAACATGTAGGCTTGTTCAGTCAGTTACTGAGAGATATGTTACATTTCTCATTATAAATAAGGATTTTGCCAATTTTCCTTGTAATTTTGCCAGTGTTTGCCATATTACAAACTTGTACCACTAGATGCATTTTTATTTAAAACAATTATGTCTTCCTTGCAAATTGAGTCTTCTAGCATTATGATAGATTATGATATGACTTGCATTACCTCAAGTAATTTTTTGCCTTAAAATTTATTTTGGCTGATTTTAATAAAGCAATATCAGATTTTTATTTTACAGTAGAATGTGCCTTGGATTTTTTAACTTATTTTGAATACCTGAAGCTTTTGTATACACAATTTTGGACATGTGTTTCAGTGAATTTGTTTCAGATTGTTTCTAGTCTTTTCTTCCCCACTAGATGATACCTGCCTTGAATGAGGAACTGTGACTTACTGCACAAGGCCTTCAACAGATTTTCAAAAAAAATTATGATATACATTTCTTGTTAAATTACTACTATATTTTAAGTTTGAATACTTTCATTTATCAAAAAAGAAAAATTTGCTTTTATGAAATGAAAAACCGGTATCATGATATTATCAATTCATCACAATTTTCAAGACTTTGAAAAGATAAATCATTCATCATAGCATTAAAAAAATTTAAGGTTGGAACACAGAAACTGAAGTTTTAAAGTACAGTAGTGTGGTCTATATTAAAAGTCACAAACTAAAAGTAAGCTACTAAGAATATACAAATTAAGACCGTTGAAAAGAAAAGTAACAATTGAGACTTGTTTACACATAAAAGTTTACTTAATAGATGTTCGTTTTCATAATAAAACCATTCAACACTCACTAAAGGCTTGCTCCATAATTTTTATGGAAAATTACTCCTCAAAGTTTTGTAAAATTTGTTTAAGCTATTTTGATCAATTAGTTATTAAATGATGTACACAACTGAATATTATTTGAATATAAAATATAAAAATATGCATGCAAATTCTCTTAAAACGGCAATGGAAAATTTAGTTATTACCACTGGTTAATCGGACCAGGGAGATTTAACTTACAAGTCACAATTTCTTATCCAATGGCTCTATGGGGTTGGGGGAAAAGTAAAGGATACTGACAGGAGGTCAAATCAGAAGGCAGAGATCACTTCCTGTTCATCTCCATAGTCACAAATAGATCTGATGGGTCTCTGACTCTTCAAATACTTAATTTAATTACTTGAGTTTAAGTGATTCATGAGATGCATCAAGCAGTATTTCAACCAGCTCATGCACCATGAGATATAGATTAGTTGTTAAATAGCTCTGCAGAATATCTCTTCCTCTATGCCATGTCAAATTCTTAACCTTAGATTTGTCATTAGATTATCCTTCCTGCTTCTCTGATCATAAGGACAACTGTTAAACCTTTACTGAAAACTAAAAATAGCATAACTTTTAAAAAAAGAGAGAGATCAATAAGATGTGATATGAGGCTATAAATTTTTGAATGAAAGCAAGAAATATTCAAGTTTTAAAATGCTTATTTCTTTAGATAGATAGATATAACTCAATTTGGACCATCTATAATTTATAAATGATAGGTTATTCCATTTTAATTAATATTTAGTATTATCCAGTGCATTACAGTTCCCCAAATTTTCTGTCAGTGCACTCAGGATTCCTCTCCCATAAGCAGTATGGTGTAATAGAAAGCCCCTGGGTTTTGAAACCAAACTGCCAATGTTTGAATTCCTCCCACTTTTAAGCTTGGTGATGTTAAGCAGGTAGCTTAATCTTTTTTGAACCTAAGTAGGTCCATATAGAAATTGGCACTAACAATGGAACCTATTTCATAAAGTTGTTTTTCAAGATTAAAAAAGATAATGTCTCTGAAGTGCCTATGACACATGATAATACATTTAATCATTATTTCACCTTAGTTTTTAGAAGGGGTCAACAAAATGAGAAGAAATACCATGCTCAAGATTATGCTGCACATATTCATTTTTGGATTATCAATACCCTATTTGAAGCTGTGTAGTTATATACACTGATTTTATGTATATATAATATACCTATAATATATATAATCTTATTACTATCTTATTAAATATATATATTTAATCTTAGTACTTTCCATTTTTAAATTTTAGAAATATGATAAGAAAAATACATAAATATTAAACACAGTCTAAAGACTAGGCTTATAAAAATAGCTTAAAATTCCTTTAATTTTTTGGGAATTAAATTATACAATAATAATTATAGTTATAAATGAGCATGTGAACCTAGCAATGGTTTATGTGAGATTATTTTTCTAATCCAAGCTTTTCTTAGCAACCTTTATAAATCATGAAATATTCATTTGATTAACATCATTGTATGAGGGGAAAAAAATAGTTGACTGGTATTTGAGCACATAGATGAATGTAAAAGAAATCACTGCAGTAGTTTTATTCAAGCTTATCTGAGTTAAAAAATAGAATGAAAAAATATGGGAATTAGCCTGCAAGAAACTTGAATTATTTAGGCTAAAGAATACACGACTTAATAGTATAACTCAATATATACTTCAGTATATTATACTTCAGTATAATATATACTTCAGTATATTATATTATTATCCCTAGGTGAATTACCATATACCTAAGGAAGACAGGAAATAGGAAAGGCATTTCAATAGAAGTTTATGAAAGTATGGTAGATATTTTAGTTATTGCTACCAGTTAATCAATGGGAAGATTACTGAAATTGGTTCCTTGTAATAAAAAATAATAATAATTTATTGTTATATATATAAATGAGCCCAAGACAGCCTCTATGGATTGACACCTAGGTTTTTTTTTTTTACTGTAGAGTGAGACCTGTTAGTTCAGAAGCTCATGAGCACCAAACTCAAACTTTTATGCACCCACTTGTTTTTAAAACAGCACAAAAAAGCAGATTTTTCAGCCATTTAGAGCCTTCCTACTTTGTATATCCTGCAAAACCTCACCAGCCATCTGCTGGCCATTGATAAGATAGAGACTTGTGGTTATAAAACCCCAAGTTGCCGTGGCCTTTCTGACCCAGGGACTCCCCACGATGCTGCTGAGCCACATCACCTAGAAGCCTAAGTTCCTCCCCTGATCCCCCCACCTCCCCCAGGAGCTCCCTTGCCCTCCTCCCTGCTGGATGGTGGCCCCCTTTGTGAGCGTCTGGACAGCCTCCTGCTGTGAGGCACTTTCCGCTCTCATGCAATCTTCTCCAAGCACTGCCCAATAAAGTTTGTTATGTAGTCATATCTTTTTCCTTTGATTAGTACCCAAATCTCTTCAACCGTGGCACCATTATCAGTCTAAAGCTGTCAAAAGCTTACTTTCCAGGAATCTACTTTCTGCTTTTAGTGGCCTGCGTTTTAGGCTGGTGAAGAGTTTAAGGAGCCAGCCTCTGAAGAAGGAAGTGGTGGTGCTGCTTGGAGAAATGACTGCTGAGCATTTATAAGGAGACAGTACAAGTAATATGCGCCACCCTGGAAGCAGAGACCGCTGGTGTGGGACGGAAGTGGTCAGCACTGGTCTGTCCAACTGGGATATGCAATATGCTTTGTACTTGTCTATAACGTCTAGCTTAGACTCTCAGAGCAGATCAGAAAAGAAAGAAACTCTCAGCCTGGCTACCTCTTCTTATTTCCATTTCCTGCAGGAATGTCTTCATGGAGGTATAATAGAAAATTGTATTATCAGCTATTATCAAGTATTGATGTAAGAAAAATACACTATTTTTAAAATTCTGTATATTTGTATATATTTGTATTTGTATAACCACATAAGCAGTGTCAGTTTTGTTTTGCATTGCACTCAGATGAAGACAGCCATGATAAATTTAGTGCCATAAAAATAAGATAATTCTCCTAAGAAAGTCATATGATTCTCCTTATTAGCTGAGAGCTCATTGATAGTTGTTTATTTCTTTGTTCAGGTTTTATTTTATTTTATTTTTTTGGTCATATCTGCTTCCACCCAATGCAGGACTCTTGTTCTTGTATCAGAATTGCAATGATTTTGTGGTCTTATTGCATTTGTCTTTTCTTAACTGCATTAGAGCACTTTGCTCAGATCACCACTGTAGCACTGACCACATGCATTATAGTTAATTGCTAGCCTCCACTGGGCAGTGATTTTCTTGGGTACAGAGAACGCATCACATCCATTTCAGTATTCCCATCACACAAGTGATATCATCACATCGCATATGTGCCAGGCACACAGATAACACCAACACGTTTTTATTGATTTGCTTCAGTGAATTATTGTAAGCTACCTCAAATCCTTTTGGCGGCAGGCAAAGTAAAACATAAATAGTAATTTTAAGTCAGATATCAGAAAGAGTGTCAGTGCCTCTTGACACTGGAATAGAATAAATACTGGACTGTCATTCTTCTAGGAAAGGATAATTTTCTATGATATTTTTATAAATAAGAATTTCATAAAGGATATTAAACATTGTCAGTACAGATTCAGTCTCTCAACAAAACATGCTGAACATATAGTATGTGTAAATCACTATTGTAAGCCCTGGGGGAAAATGGTGAATATGGTAGAAGCTCAAGGAATAGTGAGGAAGAAAAATTTATCATATCAGGGTTCTATCAATTGGCCCCAGCTTTCCTGTACTTCTTAGGAGTATGATAACATAGAAGAATGGTAGTGAATATGAACATGTCCTTAGTCTGTCCTTTAACAGAATCTCTTTAAGCACCAAAAGGAAGCCTTGAAATAAGTGTCATCTAGGGAAATGTAGGCAAAGGTGGAATAGAAGCTCAATTCTATTACCTATAATGTTCCTTGAAAAGAAAAACTCATTTTGACAGTAATTAGCCCATGGCAAAAGGCAAAGTTAAGGGCTGGGTTGTGTAGAAAGCCTTTATTTGGGCACCATATTTGACTTGCTCCAGATAGTTGTAGAAAGGTAGTGGGAATTCAGAATTCCAGGGCTCTAGTCTGGAGTCCCTCTGCGCCTTCAGGACAGTCACCCTTTCCTGGTATTTTAGGTGAAGCTCTAGTTAGAGTGAAAGTGATGTAATAAATCCTAATATTTGCTAACCTCCTTCTTTCTCTACCTTACCAAATATTAAATGATTATTTTCCATCTATGCTTCCCTATGTAGGAAATATGGATTCGGTAATATTAAGCTAGTAAACAAATTTACACTGAAAATAGAACAAGTACAGTAATTTTAGTTAATTTAATGGCTACTATTATTCATAAAGTTAAATTTGATGCTGAAATAATATTCTTTCTTCTTTTAAAGCAATGGACAATAGATAGGGAATGCCATCTTGGAATGGTATTTAGATGGGAAGGGGTTTAAATAGGCTCACAAGATAGCCAGATTCCTGTGGTCTTTTCAGACATACTTTAATAGATTAAGACTCACATTGTTTTTAGGCTATTAAATTTAGTTTAAGGGACTTCCCTGGTGGTCCAGTGGCTAAGACTCCATACTTCCAATGCAGGGGGCCCAGGTTCCATCACTGGTCAGGGAATTAAATCCCACATGCCGTAACTAAGACCCGGTGCAGCCAAATAAATAAATAAATATTTTTTTTAAAATTTAGTTTAAAAATTAAGTGATTCTATTCCCAAATTTAAAATAAGTCCTTTTCTATGGAAGACAGCACTTTTTTTTTTTTAAACAGCATTTTGGTTACTATTGTCAAATCATAGGGATGAAGCAAACTGAAAACCCTACCCATTCTAATTCTCTGACTTATTTACTACCACCCAGTAGCTTCCCAGTGGACTTGAGTAAAATCCAAACTCCTAACTGTAGCCACAAAGCTTGCAGGGACTCAGCCTCAGCCCCTTGTCTTCCTGTCCTCTCCCTGTCCTGTTCTCTGGGCACTTCGGCCTTCTTGCCTACCAGGAGTATCCTGAGTTCAGGCCCAACTGAGGGCCTCTGTACTTGCTATTTACCCTGTCTCTCAAGCTTTTCTCCTAGATTTTGTATGGCTGTTTCCTTCTCATCACTCAAGTTTCAGCATCAACTTTGCCACCTCCAAAGAGACTTCCCTAACTCCCAATTAAAATGATAAATTCCCAACTTGGCCACTCTCTTTCCTATTGCCTTATTTTGTAGTCTTCATAGCACTTCTTAGTATTTGAAATTTTTATTGTATTCGTTTATTTATTTACTGTCTATTTCCTCTAGTATAACATAAGATCTAAGAGATCAGGAATCTTGTCTATTTTGTACATTGGTTGCTATCTAATAAATACTTGTTGAATGAATGAATGAATGAATATGATTTCATTCTGCTTTAAAATATCTCCAGAGAAGGATCACATTTTAACTGTCTAGTTGAACTAACTGTAAAGAGTGTCCTTCCCTTATAGCTATTCAAAAATACTTATCTTTTAGCTAGTACTGTTTTTTTCTTGTTCTGTTCTTCTTAGAAAAGATATCACATATTTGAATTTTTTTCCCAGACAAGTGATTTTAGTTCCTTTAGGCTTTTCTCTTGTGTCTTATGCATTAATATTCTACCAATGTGGACGTCTGGTTCTCCCCTGAAACCTATTCAAGTTTTCTACATTGCTGTGAATTTTTGAAGCTTGGAAAAGTAGCCATTATATGAATAATGTTCTGGTCAGTGTTGAATGCATGTGAATCATCATTTAATTCACAAAAGGAGTGGATTGATGGCTAACAGCAATTTGTTTCCTTTATCTTTCCCTAATGAAAATTAAAATCTTATTACTACCGTACCCATGCATGTAGAAAAATTAAAGTTATATTCTTTGCAGTAATAATTTCCTATTTTCATCATTTTTGAAAAGAAATAAAGATGGCTTAATGGTTCCAGACTTTTAAAATGTAGCTAAATAACCTTTAAAAATGTGAGTAATCATAAACAAATGTTTTCTTCAGATCCTAATTGGCAATTAATCCCTTTTTGTCCTTCCTTCTTTGTCATGCATTTCAATAATATTGCAATTTGTTGAGTGGCCTCTGATATCTGGGCTGCACAAATCCAATCAGTGGCATTTCACATTATAGAGTTGCTCATGATGTGCCAGATTCTACATCACCTTTGAAGCACAGTCTCTTTAAGAATCCAAAAAAGATCAGGTCCCACTTAACACATACGGTTAGAAAGTTATTTGTTCTGCATGTAGAAAGAATATCATCATGTAGTAATAAGATCTCGGATATTAGCCATATTCCTTCCGATTTTAAGTAGACTATTTAGAAAAAAATGTTTTTTGAGAATGCTAGCTCATTCATCCTGCTATTTTGCCAAAAATGAAAATCTGTCCTGCTTTTAATCATTTTATCAAAGTCTTTACTGTGTAACACTTTTTCAGTGACCAGAATCTGAAGATTTATGAATATAAAATGTATAAGGCACCTGGCCCTTTGCCACAAAGGAAAAAAATCTTTCAAGTATGCAAAAAAAATGACAGTCACTGAGGTATCTTAATATCTAAATAGTCTTTAATGACATCTTACTGGTTTCATTGCTTTTTCCCTCTTGTTTGCATGGAGAGTGTGTGTGCACAGGATTTCTGAGTAGAATCAAATGAGGAAAGAGAATGGTCTCCAAACCCAATCTCCCTGGTTCTATTTATTTGGACTACCACTGCCAGGTTTACCTTCCTTGTACACGGCCATCAACATCAATCTGTCTCTCATACTCTCTGTGGCTACCTAAACCATTTGGTTGGTTTCCAGATTCTTTCATAATTTGGTCTTGTTCTATTCAATTTAATTTTCCAGTAAACTCCCAAGACATTCTCCAGTGATGTGCTTTGTCCCAAAATTGTCATTCCTATGAACACACCTTACTTCTTCTTGCTCTCTTGTTCTCATTCATACTCTGCCCTCTCTTGCCTAGACAATGTTCCTTTTCCTCATCAACACAGTGTCCTTCCTTAAAATTGCAGGCCAAATTATATCTCTTCCCATGAAACCTTCCCTAACCTCCAGCCTTCTCCCTCCTGACAACCCAACACCCTCTACCCAGGTCATGTCTCCATTGGTCTTCCTTTTCTTGGAATCTCAGAATAGTTCAAAATTCAGCATTTAAATTCATGCACACTGTTTTTTATGTCATACATATTTCTCATATCACTCAAATTTGGCTCTAAGCTCCTAAAAAGCAAAACACCATGTCAAACTTTTTTACTCCCCCAAAGCACATAGCACAGTTATGGCTGTTGTCCTGGAGTGTGCAGGGGAGGAATCCCAAGCATGTCTCAGGTCCATCAGCACTATACATAGAATTGGTGGTAAATAAATGCATCTATTGATTCATTGATTTGTTACAGGTGAATTTTAAATGTTTATGTTCTAAGTGATGAAAAAAAGTGACAAACAATGGTAAGGACAGAAAGGAAGCAGTATTTGGATAGGACAAGGCAAAATACAGAGGGCCAAAGTAGCAATTTTTGGTGCTTAGTAATTTTTGCAAGTATTTGCAAGGCTAATGTGCTCTATTATCTGTTTAGAAACGTTTAGTGATTGATATAAATCAGTTCTGTAAGCCATTTATTAACCTGCAAACAAATGGTGCAGTTTACTTGGCCATCACAAACGAAATGCCAGGTGTCAGATCTCACCAGAGAGATTATGCTTTTCCCTCTAAATACAGCACAGTGCCTGGCACATTGTAATTGTCCAATAAATACTTGTTGACTGAATTAATCAACGAATGAATTTCTAAATATTTAAACCATGAGTACTGACATTGAATTTGTGCTATTTAAGTTTAATTTACACTTTTCAATCACGACCAAACGGAAATCCTTTCTTGACTCTCCCCTACACTGTGTTAGGTCTCTATCTTAGAATGTTAGGACTGCTATACCAAAATACCATAGACTAGATGGCTTTTAAACAAAGGAAGTTGATTTCTCACCGTTCTGGAGGTTGAGAAGTCCAAGATCAAGGCACTGGCAGATTCGGTGTCTGGTGAAGACCCACTTTCTGGTTCATAGATGGTCCTCTTCTTGTTGTGTCCTCACCTGGTGGGAGAGGTGAGGGAGCTCTCTGTTGCCCCTTTTATAAGGACATGAATGTCACTCATGAGGTCTCCACCCTCATGAACTAATTATCTCCTCAAACCTTATCTCCAAATATCAACCTTGGGAATTAGGTTAGGTTCCATATATTAATTTAGGGGGACCTGAATATTCAGTCTATAGTAGTCTCTCTGATATATCTACTCATGGTCAGGTATAGTGGGGATAGAGGGCTCTATAAAATCCATCACACTTGGTTATTAATGTTTAATTATCTGTCTTCCCCTCTAGACTGGGTGCTATAGGTGCTGTGAGATCAAGGACCATACCTGCCGTCTTCAAAGATGAATCCCCTGTGCAAAACAGAATCTGCCACCCTGTATAAAGCAAACACTTGAATGAATGAATGATTAACTTGCAATATCACTGGGGGTACGTTTTTCCAACCTCCTCTCTGTCCACTTTTTCCACAGCACTTTGTATTTTAAAGTCAAATATTTTGTGAAGGTTAATTTACATCAAGTTGATAATCATCCTGATAACCATCTAACCATCTAATCATCCTGATAACCATCTAACCAGAAATGTAGTCATTTCTATGACTACAGTGGTGGGATTATTTGTTCTATAATGAAAATGAGTTTCTGTACAAGACTTAGGAATCATACTTAAATCCATTAAGCACATCTGTTAAAATCTCTTGGCATTAAAAAAAAAAATGTTTAACTGGATTCATTTCCAACATTTTTATGAAATGTAGAACAATTGAGAACTAGAGATCTAATAACCCTCTCTACTATTTCTGCAGGTTTGGACCACTGCTTTATGTAGAGAGAGGTATATTAAAAAATCACTTTCTAAACAGCTTTAGGATGGACATTAAATTGAATAGAAGGAATACATTTTTTTTCTCTGAATCTACTAATTTCAGTGTAAAAGTGGAGAAAGAAATAAGCTATGAGATGAAAGCCTTATGTGAAGATAGGAACTAGTGGGTTCCCTCAGAGTCTGAAGTGGTCTTGCCGTTAGTGAAAATATTCATTCTGCTTCTCTATCCATTTGGGCACCGTGAAATATCTGTCACTAGAAATCCCTTGAAAATGTTTTGCTGATCAGTCCTCAGAGATCAAATTCCCATAGGCTACATTTAACTGGCAAAAAACCATCAGTGTATGCCTTTCCTTATATTTGATGTTCCTTTTTCTTACAGATGTTGAATCATAAGATTAGGACCTTGACTATGACTTCTATAATACACGGAAACCATTTCCAACTAAAATAAGATAGCAATATAGTAAAATATAACCAAAATTATGCTTCATAAATACTTTTACATTGCTAATGACCTAAACTCTTACTATGGAAGAAATTCTTCAGTTTGACTACATTTCCAAATACCTTCAATAATCAGTAAAACACTGCCAAACTCCCTTTCAGTTTCTACAGACTCATCGTCTCCAATAGTGTTCAAAAGAGAGAGAGAAAGAGCAAAAGAGCAGAGCTGTCTTCACAAACAAGTGCAAACTATTTTCAGCAGAATAAAGCTCCTGCTTTCTGGAAGTAAATATAAAATGGAAACTTAGTATTTTTCAGGTGAACACACTGCAGCAGACAATGACGCCATTTTGTTTCCTTCCCTTTTCTTTTGGTAGAAGGAAAGAGTCCTCAAATGTACAGTGAGCTAACTAATGCTGCTGTTTTATTCAATTAGATTTTGGAGTCAGGACAAAACACTGGAGATATAAAAATCTATGACTTTGTGCAATTCATAGAGATTTAAAGGGAAAGAAACATTGCCATTTTGGTTCTGAACTTGAGGTAATTTCAGAGGTAATCTAATTAAACACTCAGTATTACAGATGAGTTAATTTCAAGTCTGAGAGGCACAAGTAACTTACCCAAGGATAGTAATCAAGTTCATATTTTAAAAAGAGTTCAATTTTGTAGAAAGAAAAACATATGTGTAGATAATTTAATGAAAGAAACTTTGTGAATCATTTCTTTATTACTATGTTATTCCTAGTTTACTAGCAAATTTTAATAGTATTGGACTATATACAGATATGATTGAATACTAAAAAGAAAAAAAAAATCTACCAAGATATTCCAGTGTTATCACTCTGGGTTATAATTTTTTAGAGTAATTACAAAGATGTGTTTTTACTATAACAAATTATATTTTGGTGCCTATAAACTTTTGAAAAGATGTGAGAAGATACTACATATTCTATAGAAGTTATGCACCTTTACATATAAAAATACATATAAATAATATACCATTAAAATGATATCTATAGATGTATACATGTATTTTATATATATATATATATGCACATATGTCTGTATATGGTATATGGTATACTAGGCAGAGATGTTTTTACATTGTATTTTCATGTAACTGAAACTTATATTGCTGAAGATTTCCTTTCCTTTTCATAGACAGAAGTTTTATAACCTAACATGAGACATCTGTCACAGAGAAAGAGAGTTCCATAAATTTTAGCTTGGCTACTCACCTCCACCTTGAATTTAGGAAACACATTTTGATGATTCATATATATAGCATAAAGGTATCATTGACAATAAAATGACTTCAGGCTATGTAAACCCATAAATAAAGGGAAATCAAACCTTTCATACAAGTAATCCATGCAAGAAATCATTTTGTAAATTTGAAGACACCTATCCTATATTGGCATGATGGTTACAAGTCCCTAAAAAGAAAAAATACATAAGTTTGCACTTTACATTTTTTAACACATTCAGAGTTCCCCTTCCCTTCCTTCCAAGACACATGTTTTGGAGTTTTATGGTGCCCAGCATTAATTTTCTTCCAGTTCCTTGCTTTCTGAAACATGCCCAATAAGAAGCTATTAATCAGTTAGTGGAATCAATCATTTGTTTTCCTCAATTAACCATATTGACTAGAACAGCGATTCTCAGTCCTTAATGTGCATATAAATCACCTGGGGATTTTATTAAACTGTGGAATGAATCGGATTCAATAGGTCCGAGCGAAGACTGACATTTCTAACAAGCTTTCAGTTGCTTATGCAGCTGGGCAGTCGACACACGAGGCTTATCAAGGCTCCAGAATCCTTAGCCATAGGTATTTATTGCTGTTCACTCTCACACATAGGCATTCAACAAACATGTACTGAACATGAACTCTGAACCAGCCATTGTGCCCTCCAAAGAGTAAATTTAAGGGCAAGCAGGCTTTCAAATTTCTTTTTGCTTTATATTTGGCTTATTACATTTCCATTATGGGAAATAGGGTGCAAAATGCCCCAGGGAAAAATGTGAATGGGGAATACTGGCTAGACTTGCTTGAGAGTAATTAATTCCCTCACTTAGGTTAATTTTTTGCTAAGCACCATTTAAATCCTGGGGGCCACCATCCTCATAAGTTTTACTAAAGGGAATGTCTTATATTCTCCCCAATAACTGTAAAAATGCAACCTGGCAGTTCAGTTATGAGGATCAACCAAAGGTTCATTTTCTTCATCCCTTCAACTTTTTCAACTCTTTTCCTAAGTAGGAAAACCCCATGGAAAGAAGATAGTTTTTGAAATCAGGCACGTTTGGGTTTAGATACAACATATTCTGCTTACTTGTGTGATCCTAGGCAATTTACTTCAATTCTCTGAGCCTCTGTTTTCTTACCTGTAAACATGGGTTAATAAAAATGATCTTACATTCATTTAAAACATACTTCTTGAACACCTCCGATGTACTGGGCACTGTTCTAATTCTTGGGATGGGAGAATGAACAAATGAACATAGACTTCTTCCTCATGTGTCCACGGGGTGGAAATAATGCTTATAAATAGGATCTGACCACCAAAAATGGTAGTAATTAGCATTCCTTAGTAGCTTTCAACTCCTTGGTGTTTTCCAGTTAACTCCTAGGTAAGTACTGGGTTGGCCAAAAAGTTCGTTCGGGTCTTTGGTACCAGCTTCTGCAAAAACCCGAATGAACTTTTTGGCCAAACCAATAGAACTGCCATTTTCACGAACTTTCATAGTAGTTCTCACTTACTCATGCTTACTATAAGCCAGGCATGGTTCTAAGTGCTTTACGTATCTATCCACACTCATTTAACCCTATGAGGCAGGTTGTTATTTTCATTTTACAAGGATAAGAACAGCAATGCTTAGAAAGGAAATTAAAGAATTTACCAAGACCATGAGCTGGTAAATAGAGCTGGGATCTGAATTCACATAGTTTGGCTTCAGAGACAAGGTCTTAACCACAACACCTTGGAGTAATAAAGTTAGAACCATTCTAAATAAGTCCCCAAATTTTCACTTCATGTATTAAAACTGCCCATACCGAACTGTATGTTAGTTAGGTTTAGTATGCCCTCTGGTGGAAAACCAAAGAAGGAAAGACAAGGAATGTGAAGTGCAACAGGAAGAGACAGGAACAAGTTCACTGACATTCTGGGCTCTAGAAAAGTTCGCAAGCTCATAAAAATGGCTGGAAATCTACCAGGAAGAAGGCATAAGAATACTGAGCAAGACTAAATAGTCAACACGACGTAGCTGCCTCACACACTGGCTACACACGGCAGAGTCCCTACAGGGGCAGCTGTGCGAAGGAATCTTGTAAAATCTCAAAGAATGAATATCAGAATTACAGTTTTTACGAGAAATCATTTTAATTAAAACAAGTATTTGCCAGAACATCAAAAAAACATGATCATGTAGCTATTGTACACTGCCTTCTCAGGAAGGAATTGAGAGCAGGCAATGTGGTATTCCCCTCTGGAGTGCTAGAATTTTCAGGATTCATGAATTCCTGGGACGTGCCTTCCTAAGGCCCGAAGGGCTGATTCTGTGCTCCGTAACCTCACCTCCCAAGCAAAAGCTGGTGTAAAATAAAACATTATTTCTTTGCTTCTCAGACTATACACTCAAGTGGTTAAAGGCAGTAGATCTTAAATGTAAGCTGGCTGGTGGACCTTGAAGACTGCACAGCATTTTGTATGAAGTCACCAACACTGATACTTTTCCTGTGCTCAGGCAGCTGAGGAGGGGAGGGAAGTACTGCGCCCTCTTATGCTTCTCTTCACTCTTCCTCTCAGTCCCAGCAAGATAAGCACCTTTGTTCCATGGAGGCCAGGAGCCCCTCAGGAAGACTCTTACTGCTGGTAAGAAACAGTCACTGTCAACTACAGGCTCTTTGGCTGAGGGTTGCCCTCTCCGCTCCGTATTCGCGTCTCTCAGGGAGATGGCAGTGACATTACAGACGGCTGTGCATTCATCTTCGGAGAATCTAGGACTTGATGTGCACGTTAATTTATCTACGGAGAAAGAACATGACCTATTTTGCCCTGGGACTAGAAAATCGATCCTTCAGTTGACTGATGGACCGGCATTACTGTTTCTACTCTTTATCTTCCTACAATCCATCTTCCACTCATTTTAGTGCTTCTAGCGCATCCTCTGGAATGAGAAAACTCATCCTTAAAAGTATAAAGTATTTTTTAGAATTTTTACTTAAAATTAAAAAAAAATACTTTTACTTTAAAAAAAAATCGTACTAGTCCTTAAAAATAACTACGTAACTGTGTTCTGAAGTTCAGTCAACAATATACATGTTGTTTTGGGTTGTCACAATCTCTAATATCACTTCAGAGTTTCCTTTTCTGCCACCCTATTCTGAAGGCTTTAAAAAATAATTTTCTACGGACTTTTCCTAGCTCTTGGCATGAAATAGAAACGGATTTTTCTGTCATGTGAAGAAAATAGGTGATGAGCATTGCTTTTCTTCACAGTAGTAAAGGAACTTCGGAGGACATCAGTGTTTCCATGCTGAATTCACACAGTCATTTGCTTGTGTACCTCTCTCTCAGCACTTACTACTTTCCCAGAAACCATATAAGCTCCTTGACCAATCCATCTCTGAATCAATCACAGGACATAGTAGAAATTTTGCACATTTGAAAAAGGGAAAGAGGAGGGAACAAGAAAAGAGGTCATTCTTATCACCATCAAGATTATTTTCAATATTTCCTTTGTTCCGAGCCTCTTGTTAGAAGTCATTTTTCCTTCCATTCTATTATCATATTTTGTTTACTTCATATTTATTTCATTTTGCTTTCTATTACGGTTAATTTAGTATTTCTTTTTCTCTTTCTCTCTACCCCCTAGACTTTTTCAACTGGATTTCTTATCTGAGCCATAGAACACAGAAAATTATTTGAGTGATTATTTTCTTAATTTCTTCAAGGAAGGCTCTTAACTGGTACCATTCTATATGCCTAAAAGAAATGTTAATTTATTATATATAATAGATGCCTTAGGTCATTAAAGCTCAGTTCTTTCCTGCAACCCTGGCTGGGAAAGGCTACGCATTTGACATCACCCACAGTACTGCACTGTACTCCATTACAATAAGTGTTTTTTTAATAAACAAATAAATGAATGATTGTAAACTTCTAAGTGTGAGTCATTTGAAGTTTCATTCAGTTCATGCTTTAACAAAGTTATTTTCTAGTAAGGTTACTTTCTTTGCTCATCTGCTGAGGACGAAAAACCTTTTAAATTCTCAAGAGTTAAGAACATAGGTAATGGAAAATTTAACATGAGATTTTTCTAACCTTATCAAAATGATAGAATTATTTAGGAAGGGGCCTGTTTATTTAGACTATCATAAACATCCAGATAGTTCTAAGCATTCGTATTTTGGCCATAATAAAAAAATTACAACATATACATTTATTTACTATGTATCAGATACTGCATTAACACTTTACCTATATTTTCTCACTTAATTGTTATGTTAATAATATCAAGTAGGTGTTATTACCTTCTCTTTATAAATATGAAAACTGAAGCTCATAGAGGTTAAAAACTTGCTCAATGTTAAATAGTAAGTGGAAGAGTTAGGATTCCAAACCAGAAATGTCTGACGGTACAAAATGTCTGCTCTTTCCATTTTGGGACACTACTACCCCACGGATGATTTAGACAAATAAAAATTCAGGTTTATCTAATATATGACTATGTACCTGCTTCTGTTAATGGGTTGAGTTATCTTTTGAATATTGGCAACATGGAAAGAATTATATTAATGAAATGCAGTGGATGTTTAACCATAAGTGCTTTAAAAAAAGAAAGGGGATGGTTTCCTTCCCCTTCCCTTTCATCCTAATGACCCACCACTTCTTTTCACTAACTTTGTCTATTTTATAATCCTTTTGAAACCAAATGATAAAGTGTAGCTGGACATTCTCATCTATGTCCAATATATAAAATGATATTGGACCAAAAAATAAGCCCTCATAACCAAAACAAAAAAGGCATTAGCAAAACAGTATTTTACAAACCTCAAATTATAGGTTCTCTATGGCCCTCAAAGCTCAGGAAGAAAGCAAAGCCTTATTCCTGAGGAAAGGGAGTAGAGAAGAATTTGTAAAGGGTCACAGCAGTTTCCGCCACTAATGTGGAGGCAAAGCCCAAGTTCAGTTCCACCCATTGACTCCCAGAGATGTCAGCCTGAATCCACACAGTCAGTTCTTTCATTCATTTCTTCCACAGTTATTTAGTAAGCATTTTCTGGGTGATGGGGAGATAGGACCTGGCCTGCGCTGGTAAGAGCAGTTACCTGTTAGTTTGGGAGTGAGGATGGGCAGAGGTCAGATAAGGAGCAAGTTGCTGCAAAACCGTGAGTGTTGGGGGCTCGGAGAAAAAGCATCCAAGTCTATTTAGGTGACCTCTAGTCCTTCCTTTTCTAGCGAATACCTCTTATCTCTATACCTAGAATAAACTTATTTTTAGAAAGTATGGTAGATCTTGGTACTAGGGTACTAGAGTGTGACATGTTTAGGTTATGAGGCCAGAAAAGGTTCTTCCGTTATTGTTTGTTGTGTGATATTAGACCAAGGCTGTCCAATAGAAACATAATGCCAGCTGCATATGTAATTTAGCATTTTCTAGTTGCCACACTAAAAATAATGAAAAGAAACAGGTAAAATTAATTTTTGTAATATCTTATTTAACCAAGTATATCCACTATATCATTATTTCAACGAGTAGTCAATATAAAAAGTATACATGAGATTTTGCTTCTCTTCATTCCAACTCTTCAATATCTGGGGTGTATTTTACATTTACAGCACATCTCTGTTTGGATTTGAATGAGCCACACTTCAAGTGTTTGGCAGCCTCATGCTGCTACTGCATTGGACCGTGCAGATCTCAACTTTGAATATAAACATGGATAAAAATGTTGAAGATAAGCAAGGCTTCTGTTCTTAATACCCGAGACCAAAATGTAAATAGTTTATATTTACCTATCCTAGCTAAACACTATGTTGTGGGCTTTGTGTTATAATCTGACAGTACAAATTGAATGGAAAAGCAGTAATATTGTTTCATCCTTTTTTATATTAAATTTCAGATGAATGAACAAATTCAAAAGTATGGTGTTATAAGAGCACCATCTTGTGGCATTGTGCTGTTTATATTGTTGAAACAGAATTTGGGGAAAAGAGAACAATGCCAAGCAATCAGGATAAGATTATGATATTAAGAAATTAAATTTCTTAAATTTTAAGTAATAGTGGAGGAACGACCATTGTCCTCTCTCGTCTGCAATCTTTCGGGCAGACCCTCGAGTTGTATGAACCGGGCTTAACAAACTTCCCAGCTAGATAGAGGACATGGAAATGCTAAACTCTGGGAGTCAGATAACACTCCAGCATGAACCTTGGTAAAGGCAAGCAAGGCTTTAGTGCTAATATGTGAATACAGTATTTACTCCAGTGAAATATGACAAGGAGAACGCTCACAAAAGACCAATGCATATGAACACATTGAGATTTTAGCAGAAACCCTAGATTATAATCTCCACCATCATAAGCGATGACAGATCTACTACGGAGCTGCCAAACCTGAACTTTCTTCATTAAAGTCCTCAGTGAAGTAGCATTTGCCACTAAATGGTCACTTCAACGAATCAGAAATACCAGTTGGTCCCAGCACCGTGTTAGGGGGGCCAGGAGTGAATCTGAGAAGTCAGACTGCTCACTGGCTTGACCAGAGAAGCCACGTAAAGGAAGTCATTTTGGAGACTAGCTCCCAGTAGAGACCACGTGTGACCAGGTTCAGCTCAAGTGCCCTTCTGAATGTAGTCATGTGTTCTTGTCACAACTTGAACCACCTAAGGAATCTTTTGACATAAAATTTATTTAGATTCAATCCATAAGACATATAGGGTCTCCCTGGATGCCAGAATACAAACAAAGAAGTTTTAGGAAGCTTTAAGCCAGTACTATGATTTTCTGTAAAAAAAATGAATCATTAAAAAAAAAATACCATATGTATCACAGTCACCATGAAAATGGTAACATCTGTAAGTTACTCATTATACTCCTTCTGTAGCAGGCTTAAAATAGTCCATTTTGGTGATCATACTAGTCCCAAACCTATTTTGGTCTGGGAGTATGTGTTCTTTATTCAGGGACATTCTACACAGATGCAAGATGGCTTAGCCTCCTGTACTTAACGTTAGTGTTGATTCCAGGCCGAGAAATTATACATCTCAGAGTCCTGGGGAAGACTTGACCTTCTTAATATTAATTAGTGTAGCTAAGTGAAGGGTGTGAGGAAAGACTTCTGTTCATCTTTCTCTTGTCCGAGGCTCCTAGAAAGGTGTGCCCACTTTGTATGAGTTGTCTATTATTGCATAAGGAATCTTCCTCAAACTCTGGGGCTTAAAACAAAAAACAGTTATGACCTGGGGTGGGCGCAGGAGTTTGGGAGCAGCTTAGTTGGGTGACTCAGTTTGTACTCAGGATGTTGACAGGGACTGAAGTCTGAAGGCTGGGCTGGAGCCGGAGGACCTGCTTTCAAGAAGACTCACCGACTTGGCAATTGGGAGGAAGCCATTTGGCACTTTACAGAGACCTCAGTTCCCCACAGTGTGGGCCTTTCTATAAGCTGCTCACAATGGACTTTGTCCCAGTGGGTGATGAGAGAGAGAAAGGGAGGCAGAAATCACCATGTCTTTTATAACCTAGTCTTGGAAGTGACACGCCATCACTTCTGCTGTATTCTATTAGTCACGTAGACCAAACCTGAGGCAGCGTAGAAGGAGATTACACACAGTTGTAAATACCAAGAGGTTGGGATCATTGGGGGATATTTTAAAGGCTATTCTATTCAACATTTTGCTGGAGGTTTAAGACAGTAATAATATGGCAAGAAAAAGAAATAAAAGGCATATAGACTGTAATGGAAGAAATAAAACTGTCTTTACTTTCAAAGACACAGATCATCTACACAGAAAATCCGATAACTAATTGAGTTTGGCAAGGTTGTAAGCTACAAGTTCAATCAATTACATTTCAATATATTAACAATAAATAATCAAAAATTGAAATTAAAGACACCATTTACAATAGCATGAAAATATAAAACATTTAGGAATAAATCTGACACAAGATGTGCAAGACATGACGATTAAAAGACAAAACATCGCTAAGAGAAATTTTAAAAGATGTAAATAAATGGAAGAACTACTGTGTACACAGGTTGGAAAACTCAGTGTTGTCAAGATGACAATTCTCTCCTCCTAACCTAATCCAATAGATTAATAGGTTCATTGCAATCTCAATCAAAATCCCATTATGTATTTTTGTAGAAATTGACAAGTTAATTATAAAGTTTATGTAGAAATGCAAAGGACCTACGACAACTTAGAAAATATTTTTTTTTGAAATAAAAGAAAAAAGGACTGTCACTACTTCATTTTAAGACTTATAAAGCTAGTTATCAAGGCAGTGCAGTTTTGGAGTTCGAGAGACAAATAGGTAAATTAACCAGAATAGAGTCCTGAAATAGTCCCTCATGTTTATGTAAAATTGATTTTTGACCAAGATGAAAGGTCGTTTCAGTAAAGAAAGGATATGTCAACAAATGATGCTGGAACAAGCGGACACTCATTTCAGTCAATACCTCCCACTATGTTCCAAATGTAAACTGCAACTGGATCATAGACCTAAATGTTAAATTTAAAACTATAAAGCTTCTAGAAGAAAACATAGGAGAAACATATATATGCTCTTAGGTTAGGCAAATTTCTGAGATGTAACACCAAAAGCATGATGTATTAAAGACAAATAATTGATAGTTTATACTTGATCAAAAATAAAAACTCTTCCAAAGACAATAGGAAAATGAAAGACAAGACACACCCTGATAAAGCACTTGTACTCAGAGTATATACTCTCATATATCAATAACACACACTCCCACACACAAATCATTTGCTAGACACTTGACCAAAGAAAATGTATGATGGCAAATAACAATGCCAAACATCATAAGTCATTAGGGAGATGTAAATTAAAACCATGACATACTGCTACATACATATTAAAATGGCTAAAATTAAAGACAGACTATACCAAGTGCTGATGACCACGTGAAATAAATGGGATGCTCATACACTGCTGGTGAGAATGTAAAATGGTACAGCCACTTTGGAAACATTTTGTTATTTTCACTGACCATATAATCCAAAAATTCCACTACTAGATATTTACCAAGAGAAATGAAAGAAAACCACTTGCAAAGACTCATATACAAATGATTACAGCACCTTCATTTCTAATAGCAAAAAACTGCAAAAAATCCAAATGTCCAACTACCAGGGTGAACACACATATAAACAAACTGGTATATCCAATAGTATATTGCTTATTAAGAAACAGGGATGAACTACTGGTACACACAAAATGGATGAATCTCAAAGTAATGTTCTTTGAAAGTAGACAAATAACATAATTATTTCATTTATACAAAATTCTAGGAAAGGCAAACTAATCTACAGTGACAGATCAGTGATTGCCTGGGGACTAACAGGAGGGATTACAAATAAGCAGGAAAAACTTGGTGGATGATGGTAATATTCATTACCTTCGTTCCAGCGATAATGATGGCTTCATGCACGCATATGTCAAAACATCAAATTATACACTTTAATATTTTTGTCTGTCAATTTTACATCAACAAACCTTAAGCAAACCTGTGTTAATTTTATTGGAGGTTCTACTCCATTAGACAAAAGACACACCCACAAACCCATTTGAGATAAATCCTCTACCTTAGGTTTCTGCTGAGATCAAGGGCAAAGCCCTTAAGCTTCTGTGAGGCCCTACTGAGAGGATCTGTGTGGCCCACCTTTAAGTCTATGCCTCTGGTAGATCTGAATTAAAACTCTTTAATTCCTCCATATCCATAATTAAAACCAAAATATATTCAACTTCAGAATTAAGGAATAAAAAAAAAAAAGTCCTTATCCTGGGCTCTTATTAGCACAAATGCTCTGATTGCAGTCAAAGACAACATTTTATTCTACATACCGTTTTTAATCTTTCTAGTATAGTTTTATATATTTCTTTTGTGGCTGTTTAAGCCATACAGTTTAACTGGTTTAGTGATGAATGAATTAATACACCAGTATTCCTCAAAGAGTGTTTTATGGTCTTCCTGTATTGAACCATCCTGAGATGCTTATTTCAAGACCCAACTACACAACTACTAGGATACTAGTGGGGAGAAAACTGGAATAGAGCCTGAAACAGAGCCCAGTAATCTCACAAGGTCCTCAGATAAGGAGACAAAGATCCACTCAATGCCTTCACACATACCAGGCAGTGTCCTACAGCTTCTTACTTCAGCTGTTTCTAGGATTAAAATGTTTAAATAAAAGACTCACATTATTTATTAAGCTTGTAACACTTTTATTCATAACAGGAAAAAAATTTATGTACATGTATATACAAAAGAGACATTTATTTTCTTACTCTGGCACATAAAAAATACAGATATATTTACATATGTACAAAATATTAAAACATACAAACCTTACGAATAATGAAAAGCAAGATTTCACAAAAGATACTTTTTTGGGAAATACACACACTGAAAAAGAGGTTCAAGAAAGGTGACAAAACATTTAAATTAACAGACACCAGAAGATGATATTTCAATAGGTATTATTAATTTGGTAAAGCAAATAAAATGTCTCAAATGCTAATGGATGGTAAAGAAGATTTACATTTAAGATTGTCCAGGTAAAATTACATGGTCCTCCTTTACCATAAAATTGAGACAATTTTATTTCATCTCTGAATCACAATCATCAGAAAAACAGTTTTTCTTAAAATACTTAAATTTTCTGATTTATATTGAGAATTTTGAATTTTTTCACATTAAATTGTAAAATATTTTAAGAGTTTGTGTATCCTCTCTTCTCACTGGGGGAAAAAAATCCCATGTACTACACTGATTTCAACATAAAATTGAACATCACAGTACATTTATTTTTTTAAGTTAAAACCTAACATTTTCTAACTAACCTTCAAGATCACTTACAACTAACTGATTTATTAAGAGATCACAGTCGTCGTAAATTCTTCTTGCTTTTCTTAGTACCAGGCAAAGGACCCATTTTAAAACTGGCTTTTAGGGGCTTGCCATTTGAACAGTCTTCAGTGGTATGATAATTACACAGGCACCTTGTGCAATAATCAAATCCACAGCCTTCTCGTTTACAGGTTGCCCGTTGTAAATAACAATCGTATTTTGCAGGTGAATTACAGCGAATACAGGCTTTGAGGCTCTCGTTCTTTTTCAAAGTTCTGGCAACCTAGAAAGAAGAAAATCCATAAACAAATTTTAGTAAGGACTGAATGTAATTTAGGTAGTCAAAACAAGGGCACCTCTGTGCCTTCCCCAATACACGTATAAAGCACTAATGTCACAACTCCCGCCTTTAAGGAGCTTACTGTTCAACGGGTGAGAAACCACTGTCAACTGATCCAGTGGCTATTTCCTAATGCTACAAACATGCTCTTATTCATAAATGCTACTCACACATCAATGCAGAACTTAAATGTCACCTTTTCTGTGAATTCTTCCTGGAGTCACTCAGGAGATGGTTGCTCTTTCACCTCTAGTTCTACTTTTTTAAAAACACCTATTACATTATATGGCATTTATCTTTATATAGCTATGAAGGTTACCATGTTTCCATATCTATGCGGTGCCTGATAAAATTGACTTCTTGCTTAGCTCTCTTCCTCAGTTATTAAAGGCAGTAATTGTGAAACGCAGTACTTAACAGTTTTATAAAAAAACCTTCAAAATCAAGGTTTTTCCTTATTCTCTTAGTGTTTCCAAATTAGATCTCAACAACACTGAACTGTCATAAACAATGCCAAATGATATCTATTATTTTCGGCATAGAAAGACATCTCTGTGTACTTCCCTAATTTGATTAGTTGAGTTATAAATGGTTTTCTTACTCTAAATCCTTTTAACAATAAATGTCCCATATGTTTCTAATTTATTAATAAACAAAAAATTACCTCAGAGAATTCACTGTGTCGACTGTAAGTAGAACCTTTCTGATCACCTGGATCAGGTAACTTGGTTCGAGCGTCTTTTTTGGGGAGAGTCTGGGTGGCTGACTTTTGCACGGATACTAATGGGGTTCTGAATAAAACATACTCTCTGGTTGAAGCGTGTGGTGAAAACTTAATGTTCTTTTCCTAATTAAAAAAAAAAGGTTTTAATAGGATTAAAAAAATATTCTCCTATATTCTCAACAAGCAGGAATTTTTATTATGTTTGTACATGTTGTACATGTAAAAGGGACAAATGAGAATGTAAAGGATTTATTCCTGTATCCAAATTACCTGCATGTGCTTAAACACAGCCACCCACAACTATTCACACATTTAAAGCCTAACAACCAAGCTGTTGAGCAAAACTGTAAATCAGAAATTGTGAGAAAGCGCTTTACACTCTTAGTATGTAGCATCTAATACATGATTTATAAAGCACTACCACCAGAACAAAAGGTCATTCTCCCCACCCACCAGTAGATGGCAACAGTCACTGTTTAAGTGTCCCCTCAGTGCTAGGAATGGATTCAAAACAATCTTTTGGAGTAGAAAAGTTTCCATTAACACCAGCTTATACCTAAAGAAACTGAACTTGGAGAAGTTAAGCAATGCTTGTCTAAAGCTACACAGCTAGTAAGTAGCAGCACCAAAATTTGGACCTAAGTCTGCCAACTCCTAGGCCTGAAATTTTAATCATGTGTCGATCTTGATTCTCAGAAACATCTCCAAAGTTACTAAGTATTTGGTAAAGTAAATGAATTCCTTTCCTGCATTAAGAATCTTCAATATGTAGATAATTACTGTTTGTTAACAGCTAAACTACAAATGGCAACCAAGATTAGCTATATGGTCAACTCTCAATGAGATCTGAGTAGTTTTCCCTTTATCTTCGGACATTTCCTTTCATGGAGAACCCAAGAAATAAATGACTGGGGTGGGATCCCATCCCCTTTATCTTTGAATTATTTTAATGAGTTACGAATGTAAAGGATTTCCAGATCATCTGTTATCCTTGCTATTTCCCCCTACGATTTCAAAGGTAAAGAGCACTAGCTGTTATATTTTAAAATTAAAGCAACTGCAAAAGACTTACGGTAATTCTTTGTATTGCTTTATTGTACAATTGCAATGCCCCCTTATCATCTTCTAGAATCTTCTTCCAAGTTGTGCTCACTTTAGACACACTGGAAAAGTAAATGATTATAAAGGAAACAATTAAAGCACCACAAAGAGCTAAGATGACTATATTACAGAAACATTAACAGTGCAAAAAAGAAATTTCTATTAGCAGTGCTTCTTAAACTCGGCTATACATTAGAATTGCCTGAGGCATGCACTTAAGATTTAAGGATGGCCCATGCCTAGTCACTTGGGTTTAATTGATCTAAAATGGGGGCCAGGGCGCTGTATTTTTTTAAAAACTCACCATCAAGTAATTCTAAGTGGATCCAGGCTTAAGAACCACTACACTTCGTACTTCACTTTTTCACAATATCCACAAATATCAAATAAGACGCCCCATTGTATATATGGCACCATCTTGGTTATTTATTAATATTAGACAAATTTCAAACAACTTGAGGACATACTGCTATTAGTAGAAATCAATTTAAAAAATCCATTTTGCTAACAAAAATGTTGTGAGGTTGATTATCCCTCAAGAAGCTAGCCAATAATAAAAATCAATCCTTACTTATGTCTGTTTTGCTTCACCTATATTTCATGGACCAGTGTAAAGTAACACAAAGAGTACCTCTAAAAAATTTCTCAAAAAGCCAAAAATGAACCCAGTTGAGCTGGAAGCAATCTAATCCAATAGTCTGGATAATCATCTTAATTCTCAGTTACCTCATCCTAACAGGTTTTCTTTGGTGGAATGCGAAAGGGTGGTCAGTATAAGGTTTCTAAGAAATAGTTAATAATCAGACCCATTTGTGGGTTTCTGTATTTTCATCACTCTCAAATTTGAAAACGGCCTAAAAAGAACAGAAATTATTTCATACTTTCAAGTGTGACAAAAATCATAATGCCTATTGGACCTGTACACCAGACCTAGGCTCTTGTTTTATAGTTAAGACTAAAAGATGGAGCTTACGTATGAACAATTTCAGAACCAAAAGGAACAAAGATCCCAATCTCACAGAAATAGTTTTCTAATAGCATAAATATGAAATTTGAAATAACTGGATTAAATGCATACTTTAAAAATTATCTTTCTTTCCTCCTAGTGACACATAAGTAGTAAAATACCAGCAACCAGACAAAAGTCATCACTTCAATTAAAAACAGTGCAAGACTACCCTACTATGTCTTTGCATGAGCTGGTGGTACTGAGCCATCTAACAGAATGTTCATGGATTATATTAACAAACACAAAGCAACAATACTTACTTGATTAAGTCCATATCACTGAGCTGTGTCAAAATATTTGCTAAGAGATGTCTGAGTCCCCTTCGAAAGAGTTCACTGAGAATATCTACACAGTCTAGGCCCATTTTCCTGCCAATTATATTCTGTAGTCTAAAATTTCCACTGGATATAAATTCCTTCAGCTTCTCCCAATCTATTTTAGGATTTCGTTTACAATTTTTTTTTAATGTTGAACAAACCACTTTTTCAAAATGAAGAGCCGGCAGCAAGTTTTTGTTGGGATATTGGTCTGGGCTTTGCGTCCGTAGCAGGCAAGATTGTGGACTGTCACTGAAATTTTCCACCAGGGGAAGGCTACTGTCTTCATGTTCACTGAGGCCACTTTGCTGGGAAAATGAAGAGTAGCCACTGTCTTCATAAGGTCCACTGGTCTCTAGTTCTTCTATGTCGTTCGAACTATTAAGTGTTTGCTGTACATGTAGATTTTCCTTATTATGCAAGGGCTTGCTCTCAGTTTCAAGTTCTACAATCCTGGGGCTCACGATCGGTGACCCAATATCTGATAACCTTTCATAGTCTTTAATGAAGTCTTTATAAGAACCTTCCAAATTCGCAGTAGTGTAGGAACCTTGTCTTCTATTGTCATCAGGCTTTACCGGTTTAATTCCAGAATGAACATGGTTATAGTTAAAATCACACTTCATTTTGACAGAGACAGTGGAACTTTCTTCTTTACAACCTACAAAAAGAACATAACATATTTACTTCCTAATGGCAAAATTTCCACATATCCCTACTTCTAAATTTGGGATATAGAGACTTAATTACTTTGCATTCTCTCAGCACTGTGTACTGCCTATGTAGCTGTGAAATTATCCAAGTTTAATATGAGAAAACATTACTAAAACCTTATAAAAGTATACACATATATATTCTTGAGGGGGTACCTTCAGTACAGACTGCTTTTAAATCTGTATAACTCTACCATCTGACTTTTAGAGTCATATCTGGGTAGAAAGTAGTGACAAAAGGGACTATTTAATAAATATCTGTGCTTATGGAACAAATAAGGAAATGTGATACACCAAGAGTGCGGTCTGAGATAAGAAATATCCTTATAGAAATCAAATACTTCTAGAGAAATATGGTTAAGACAATGGAGGAGGGGAATGTCAAAATAGTTTTGATAAAAGTAGCAAAAAAATTTGTATATTTAAATGTTAGTTTAGCAATTATTATAAGCCTTACAATAATGAATCAAGAAATCTATAGGTAGCTTGGAGAAAGGACTGAAAAGGCAATAAATTTAATCATTTGAAAGTTAACCATACTACTGAGTTTTTGGGCCAGATAATTTTGCTGGGGGCTGTCCTGTGCACTGTAGGATGTTTAGCAACTTTTAGCCATTTGATGCCATTAGCAGCCACTACTCCCCAGTCAGGACAATAAAAAATGTCTCCAGTAACCACTTACTGGAGTGTGGGGAAGCCAGCAGAAGCCAAATTTCCCCCATTCCTTAGGTGAGAACCACTGCTTTAAAGGATGATTAGGATTTCTGTCAGGTAGTAGAGACTGGGAAGGAATGGGTTCAAGGAAACTGCTTAGCATTTTTGAAGGCAGAGTATATGGATGGTATGTGCTTCTAATGTACTCCCCCATCTACTATACCCCCTGCAAACCAACCACAGGTAGGTAAAAATTTACCCTATAAGTAAATGTAGGTACAGCATCTGTTCATATTAATTTTACTGTTTTTACTTAGAATCTCTAAGTACTAAAGGACACCTTGATAGCAAGTAACCTTGTAGGTAGAGACTCTCTTAATTAGGTTTAAACTAAGAGTTCAGGGGCATAAAAGTAAATAAACCCCCAATTAACCCTAACTCTAGAACAAATTATTCTGAGTGGTTCTCTTCTACTCAGAAGAGTAAAAAATTCCAAGAGATTTTTATTTTTGCCTCAAGTAAAGAATTAAGTATGATTTACTCAAGACTACATTTTATCTAAGAGGATAAAAAAGAAGCCACCAACAAAGACACACCTTTTACTTTGTTTAGTTGCCTAAAGGGAAGAAGCCTGAAACTGTATTTCAGAAACTCAAAATTCTTTTCAAAAGCATTCTTCCTCTGTTGTCTTTAGAACTTAGTTACTGCGAGACTATCCTATAGAACCCCTTTCATTCAACATTGTTCTTTGGATACGGACAGTTCTTTAAATTTAGAGCTAATAATGATTCAACTTCCTTATTAAGTGTTTAGAAGTTAATTTCCAGTGTGTTTCCAAACACTTGATTCTCACAACCTTTCGAGGTAGAATGGAGAGGCATTATTATTTACAGTTAAGAACACTGCAGCTTATCTAAGTAACTTGCCTAAGATTTGACAGGTAGTTAAGAGGGACAGATTATTCTTCTTCACTGTAAATTCACTGTTCCTTCCACTATCTCACCTGGGAAGTAAGATAAAGAGCATTAAAAAAAAAAAGCATAAAAGTATAAACTTATGGACTTTGGGTTATAATTTAATACTACGTTATTTACATTGTTGCTCAAATTGCTCCAGCTTTTGCCATTCTAAGTTCATGTTCATTTGACATTCCTTACTTTTTGGCACTAAACAAGATGCTCCAGGCTCATCTTGTATTTTTCCTGTTCCAGCCAGAAAATCTATTATTTCTCCAAGGAACTTTGGTTCCTTTCATTGGTTCCAAAATCTGGATGCTGGTTGTAGATTTAGAGTGTGAAGTTTATACTGCAAAATAAACTGAATACCATCTTTTATTTAAAAAAGGAAGCTGAAAGACTGTAAAAAGCTAATTCCATGTCTTTTAACTAGTTCAGTGCTTCCCCATGACCAAGCCAAATGCCCCTAAACAATCTGGGAAATATAACTGATCTGATATTATCCTGGAAGGAAAAAAAAGTATCACATGGTTCTGTGACCTCTTGACTCAGATAGGTGAGGGGTAAGTCTAGTTCTGCCACTTCATTCATTTATCTAATGCCTCTTTAGTGACAGGGTGTGGAGTAGAAAAGAAACTAGTCATGCAAGATCTTTTGGAGGTGAAATCCTGACATCTAAAAGCCTTGTGAAAAACCAGACAGAGGTGGACCCTGGAAGGACAAGTGTTGAGCTTTCAAGGAAGAGGAAGGCCTGCAGGGCTGTGACTTAGTGAGCTAGGGGAAGAACTGATTGAAAATGAAAGTTGGAGAGGTACAGAATGCTCTATAGGATTCTTAGGGTAGACTGGCTTTTATTTAGTGTGTAAAAAAGAGCCTTTGAGGGGTTCTAAGTAGAGACATTTGGTTTACATTAAAAAAAAAAAAAAAAAGATTGGCAACTGTGGAAAATGGATTGTAGGAAGATTCAAGTGAAAGCAGGGGGGCTAGTTGGAGGTGCCTATCACAGGAGTTCAGAGAGTTGGGTACCTGAAACTAGGATGGCCGCAGCGGAAATAAAGATAACTGGATAGATCTGAGATCTTTTTAGAAGGGTAAAGTCAACAGAGGTTGGGGATGTACTGTATTAGATGTGGATGATGAGGGAAAGGGGAGTAAAGAATACCCTGGGGTTTAAATCTTGAGCATCTCAGGTACAAAAAACAAACAAACAAAAAACTGAGCAAGCTTCCTCATTTATAAAATGCAGGTAAGAAAACCAACCAAACTGGATTAAATGTATGGAAGAGTCCCTGTCACTTATAGTTTAATAAATAGAACTTATTTTCACCATATTATTTTTGTAAGCCAAATCCCTTCATATTCTTTATACTGTAAATCACGAACATTTTAAAAGTAGCAAAATGCATTCTACACAGATCTATGCATTTCAGATTACTATATACTTTCCCTAGGAATCATACCCGACTTCAAATGAAAATCCTTGCTCAGCCTTTTGACTAGTTGTGACTAATGTGACCTAGAACATTGAATTAGTCTTTCAGTTTCTTTAAAATGGAAATACTAATGTCAACTCTACAGAGTTGATAACATTCTTAACACCTCTTAGTTACCCACAATCCAATCACGAGGAAGTGGTATGATAGTTAACTGCACAAAGTTTGACCTTCCATTTAACCTTCCAGTGTAGGTGTGACACGTCATATTACAACAGTTAAAAAGATTACAGTGCTTGGAATTAAAAATCTCTACTATCCCAATGCTAAATAGTTGAGTTCTACAATCTCCAATACCTATAAGACAACCAGCATGTGCCCAACACTAATGAGGCACGGCTATTCCTTAAAAATTTAAGAGAGCCCCAAGGCCTGCCGCCATCAACTGCAAACCAGCCATAATCCCTGAGAGAAAATTTTAGAAAAGCCTACTTTCAGAAGTAATGGAAGGCAATAATAGATTTTTAATTTCATTTCCTCAAATTTGTAAATATGGAAAAAAAAATCCAGGGACCAGCAAACACTCTCGTGAGGGGCAAGGCAGTAAAGACAACTGGAATTAAGCAACCAAAAAAATCCCTTCCTGGAGCCACCAAGCTTCAGAATTTCAGAGGGGCTCAAGATTCAGGGTTTTCTAGAAACAGACTTAACCTGTTAAAACATTTTTTGAGTTTTCTACATTCCTTCTCTAAAGAAAGGGGCACTTTTCAGTGATGACCAAATATACAATATCAAGGTGCTGATTTCTAAAATTCTTGGCCATTTCTGAGGTAAAACGAATGCATCTGGATCTCTTTTGGGAGAAGCAACAAAGAGGATAAAAAGTCAGCGTTTATCTGAGTGCCTCCCATCGCACCCAAGAGCTGGAATAAAAGACTGGCTCCTCAGGAGCGCGGGGGAAAAAGAGAACTGATGCTTCACTTCTCAAATCTGCTTCCCAAATTCTTCAAGACCGTCTCAGTTTGGACAAATTCAGGGTTCTGTATTAAAAAGTGCCTTTCTTCCTCCCTCCTTCTGACTCCAGGCCTTGAGACTGAGTCACTGAGTAAAGGGAAAAAAGGAGAAACTGAACATTTTTGGTTGGACGGCCCAGCAGAGCCTGGCCCGATGAGGGGGGCCCTGCATTTGGCGGGATTGGGGCGGCGGGGACCCTGGAAATCCCGAGGGGTCGGAGGGGTGGCCCTCAGGGCGCGGGCCGGCGGAGGAGGCGGGAGATAACAGCGAGCACGATCTCCCGCGCCCGCCAGGAAGGCTGAGGTGACGAAAACCGGGGGGAACTGACTTCCGACCCGGGGGTGCGGGGCACACGGGGAAACGGGGCACAGAAGCGGGGGTCGGGCCCCCGGCCGGACGCTGCGGGCCGCCGACTCGCGGGCCCTGTCAGAGCCGCAGCCCCGGGGTGGGGGAGGGGAAGGAGGGGCGTCTGGCGCCCGGGCCGGCGGGGTGGAGGTCGGTGGCCCCGCGCGAGGAGAGAGGGCCACCGGGGAGGCCGCGACCCGCACCTCCTCGGGAGCCGGCGCCCAGCTACGCGTGCACGGTGGGACCCGGGCCCGCCGTCCCGCCTCGGCACCTCTGCTTCCCCTCCCCGGACCCCTGCCTTCTCCATCCCGGAACCCGGGACCCGCCACCGCCGGCCGCCCGAGGCCCAGCGACGAGCCCCACGGCCGGACTCGGGAGCGCGTCGGGCCCGGGGCGCTGTCCCCCGTCTCCCCCGCCCCCCACTGGGCACCCCTCCTGGAAGGCGCACCCCGCTCGCACTCTCTCCTTTCACCCACCGTCCGAGGGGCGAGGGCGTCCGGCGGCTGTCAGGACGCTGTAGCTGCAGCGGCAGGAATCGGAGGGCGGCCGTGGGGAGCAGCTGCAGGGGCACCGGCTCATGCCAGGGCAAGTGGGGTCCGCCTCAGGTGAGGGAGCTGCACCCGCGACAGAGAAACGGGCCACCCGCTTCTCAGAGCTCTAGCTTCTAAAAGGCGCCAGCTGGTACTTTTAAAATCTTTGAATTTGGTGCCCAAATCCGCACGGCCCAATGGGGCGCGCCGCTCGCACGCGCGCTCCAATGGGAAGGCGGCGGGAGGGGGTGCCCTCACCCACGCCCAATTGGAGGCTGCCGAGGCGGGGCCGAGCCGCCAGGCCCAACCTCCTTCTTCCCCGGCGGCTCCGCGCGTCCGGAAAGATGCTGAGGCCGGGGGCGGGACCTCGGAGCGCAGGGAGGCCACTGCCGGGCCGCACGTGGAGGGAGCCTACCACGCATGCGCGCTCCCGCCACGCTTCCCTTCGCCGCTTGGGGAACGGGCCTCCTGCGGGTCCTAATTTCATCCTGAAGGCAGCTCCGGCTTCTGTCTGAAGATCTCCGATGGGTAGAAAGGGTGGCCGACTTTCTCCGGTCATCTCACAAGCTGGAGTTTGGTGAGTGGCGACTGTGGTCGTCCGGGAATGCAGACTTTCCGGAAGAGGAGCCCTCCCCCAGCCCTACTTAGCCCGCCTCTCTAGGATTTAGGCGCGCTCCTCTCTCCTCCTAGTTTCGCCCCACCCCCGGCTCGGCGCTTTCGCGCAGGCGCTTGTGGCGGGCGGTGGCTGTGGTGTTGGCGGGTTGGCGCTTGCGCGCTGGGGTCCCCCGCGTTTCTGTTTGGGGGGCGGAGAGCGTGGGGCCGCGGTGGGTGGGGCCGCGTCTCTCCCGGCACGTGGAGCTGGTCCCGCTGCCGTGGTGGTGGGAGACCTGGGCCCGTATCTCCCTGGAGCCTTCCGGAGGGAGTGAGGCTGGGACAGTCACTTCTTGTAAGCGTGTTTGTTTTTATTTTCAACCACTGTTCCCCAGCCACCACTGCTTTGTCACGGACGTTTAGCTTATTAAATTTATATCTACTGTACTCGCCGGGGTTTCGTTTCTTTTCAAGGGCCATGCGCACATAGTAGTCCTTGCTCTAGAATGAATGAATCAATCAATCATCCTGCCCTGGGAGTTCCCATTCCCACACCCTGGGACCGAAGGCTCCTGGCCATGATTTTCTAGTGATGGAGGAAACGGAGGAAGTATTAATTAAGTCTTCTATGACAAGTTGTACCGTATAATTTGTCATGTTGAACTTTTCACTCTTTGTGTGCTTTAAGTGGTGACATTGCAGTCCCCCGACTCAACTTTTGGTCACAACACAGTGAAGCTACAGGAGGTAAGCTCCCCAAAGTCGGAATCCCTGTCTTTTGCAGTTTTCCCTCTTACTTTTGCTTTTCTGCAGCCTCGGGGAGAGTTAATAGTTGGCTTGTGGTAAGCGCTCAAATTGTTGTCAAGTCCTACGTGAAGCAGGGCCGGGATCAGGATGAATCATGCAAGTGCTGAGTGGATCCTGTCTTTAGGTAAACATTTTTTTTTTCTTTTTTTATAATGGAGTATTTTGCATTTTTTAAAAAGGAATTCCTTTATTTTTATTTTATTTTATTTATTTATTTATTTATTATTTATTTATTTATTATTTTTGGCTGTGTTGGGTCTTCATTTCCGTGCGAGGGCTTTCTCTAGTTGCAGCGAGCGGGGGCCACCCTTCATCGAGGTGCGCGGGCCTCTCACTATCGCGGCCTCTCTTGTGGCGGCGCACAGGCTCCAGACGCGCAGGCTCAGTAGTTGTGGCTCACGGGCCTAGTTGCTCCGCGGCATGTGGGATCTTCCCAGACCAGGGCTCGAACCCGTGTCCCCTGCATTGGCAGGCAGATTCTCAACATAGTTCATGTTTTTTTGTGTTAATTTTTATTTTTCAGAATGTTGCATTAAATTAGTATTTTTCTGGGTTGCTGAAATTTTTGGCATCCGCTTAAATTTTTGCACCTGAGTCACGTCCTTCACCTGGCCCTGGTGCTAGGTCCTGGAGACATAGGGTTGAAAAGACAAAAAGTCCTGTTCTTCAGGGAGTTTACTTTCTAATGGGAAAGAAATTGGCAATTAACAATTTCACTGAATGAAAGAGGAATATAAAACAACATAAGGGGGTAGAGAATGGGCAGTAGTGGCAGGGTTAAGGACTTTGGGTGGTCAGGAAGGTTTCTGAGGCTTTGGACCAAGATCGGAATGCTGAGCTGGCAATGCAGAGATCTGCATAGTAAGCAGAGGAAAGAGACTGAAGGTGCATAGCCTGTTCCAGGGCTAGAAGGAAGTCTAGAGCCTACAGAGCAAAAGACTGTAGGAGGTGAGGTCAGATAGGTAGAAGCCAGATCCTGTAGGACTTGGTTAACTGTTGGAGGAACGTTAGCAAGGGAGTGATTTGTTGAATGAATATTAAAGCTATGGTAGCTTTTCTATCTACTAGGCACTTTGTAATATTAGCCTTTAATTCTCCCAGTAACCTTAGGGTTTTCATTTTCTGATTGTGCTTAAAAGTGTGAGTTCATTCCCACAGAACCACCAGTCTTGGGATAAGTCCATGTACTTTCCTCTTTGCTCTGTGTTATACTGAGGAGTAATAATATTTGTGGGAGGCCTGATTGCTTATAAGTACGTTTTCATATTACTTTCCCATTTGACCTCAGAGATCATCTTTATTCACCTCTTTTATTTTTAGATGCAAATATGTGAAATTTGAGGGGAGGAGGGTTCTCATTAAATTAATTACCTTTGAATCTTAACCACAGCTTAAAAGGTATACTGCAGCAGTTATTTTTAAAATTTATTTTCAGAAAAAGGCTAAGATATTGGAAAAATTAAAATTACTATCATAATATAAGGTAATATAAAGAGTGAAGCATGTTTTATTGCATGCTGGAATAGTTTGTTAGAGTCTTTTTCTTTAGGCTTATTAAGTTACTTAATACTGATTTTAACTGTTAGAGCTTTAATTATGTTGAAATATTATTCTTAACTGAGAGTTAACTTTTTCAGTAGGTTCATGAGCACCTGTTAGTTTCATTTTTAGTGAGAAATTTAGAAAGGGCTATTCTGAATTTTACTAGATGTCAACAGATGCATGTACCTCTTTTTTTCTACAAATCAGTATCAATCAGAATTGTTGAGTTTTTAGGTGCAAAATGAAGTGCAGAGAGAATTGCCCTTATTCTCACCAAATCCTTTTTGCAGATCTACAGCATGCAAGACATCCTGGAATGTCTGGAAATAATTGGGACGTGGTACCTGCCCCTTTGCTTCCTATCTGGGCCTGCCACCTAATAGATGTAGATGCTCAGTAAATAATCTGTGAATAAAAAGCATCATGAGTACAGGGGGGAGGAGATAAGGTGTACAGAATACAGCTGTGAACACTGGATGGGTCAAATACGTCTAGATACCGTGGGAATTTTTACAGAACAGCGGGGTCACTGCTGTATGCCGGGATAAGAGATTACTCTGTAGGACAGGGTTTCTCAGCCTCAGCACTACTGACATTTTGGGCCAGATAATTCTTCACTGTGGAGGCTGTGCTGCGCATTGTAGGGTGTGTAGCAGCAGCCTTAACCTCTAACTCCCCCCGCCCCCCGCCCCAAGTTGTGATAACTGTCTCCAAACATAGCGACATACCCCCTGGGGAGTGAGGGTGCCTCTAGATGTGAACCTTTGCTGTTGGGGATGTCTTTTTTTTTTTTTTTTTTTTTAATTAATTTATTTATTTATATATTTTTGGCTGTGATGGGTCTTCGTTTCTGTGCGAGGGCTTTCTCTAGTTGTGGCGAGCGGGGGCCACTCTTCATCGCGGTGCGCGGGCCTCTCACTATCGCGGCCTCTCGTTGCGGAGCACAGGCTCCAGACGCGCAGGCTCAGTAGTTGTGGCTCACAGGCCTATTTGCTCTGTGGCATGTGGGATCTTCCCAGACCAGGGCTCGAACCCGTGTCCCCTGCATTGGCAGGCGGATTCTCAACCACTGCGCCACCAGGGAAGCCCGGGGATGTCTTTTAAGGGAATGGGGAGGAGAGTGGCCCTCCCTGGCATAGGAACGAAACGGGGGCAAGCTTAAGTGCAGGAGGATTTATCAAGAAAAATTAATTTGATGTGACGTAAAGGGGTGGTGTGTAAAGTGGGCTAATATGAAAGGATGCTGGGTAGGGATATGGATGTGCTGTGTGCGTACTTCAGAGTTGGAGTTTTATTTGGGAGGCAGTGGGAACCTATTAAGTTGTTGAGTAGAAGAGTGACAAGATCAGAGCCTTGCATTTAAGGAAGATGAATCTGGCAGTTAGGTATGTGTGACCTGAATTAGAGTTAGGATGCAGGGGACTATTAAAGTAGTCCGGGAGAAGCGATTGTGGACCATAGTGGTGGTAACCGCATCAGTGAAGTTTAGGGTATTTAGGAGAGTAGGCGTTAGCAGTAAACTGCATATGAGGAAGAGGAATTGAAGATGACTACAATTTAAGTTTGAGAGAGGGAGAATGGTAGTGCCGTGAAAGAAACTGAGATCACACAACGAGAAACGGGTTATAGAGGAATATGACGTTTCATTTTAGACATAGTGATTATCTATTTTATACATCTTTAAAATTTCCATTCTGGCTGAATGAGTCTTGATTAACTGATGTTGTAGGCCGTTTTGAAATGAAGTTCAGTTTTGGTTCTTCCTGAACAATACACCAGATTTCTAGACAAATAATTTTAGATCTAACTGCCTTTTAGACATCTTTTTAGTGCCATGAAGTTAGGTGTTGAAGAGACAAGAATGAAGAAAAGTTTTGTCCATTAATGAAATGATGTGAAAGGGTTAATAATACATTCCATTTCCTGAGCACCCTTTCCCTTTTCCTTAAGCACAGAAACCTGAGATAGGAGTAACCCAGTGAGTTTATTGCCTTGCCATAAATGTTTTCATACTGTTGTGTAAAGTGCTGTGGAATACTAATGAAGAGCAGTTAATTCTGCATAGGTGCAAAGGTTCCCTTTGGGTTGGACTTGAAATCTGTGGAGGTAATTATGTGTTTTAGGCAGAGAGGGCAGGGAAAGCAAAGGCAGGTGGGAGCGACAATGGGTGCTTTATAATTCAGGTAGCTGTGTAGATGCAGTTTGTGCAAACAGCTACAAAGTTCTAAGGCCCTTAACATGTTAGACGGAGGGTTCTAGTAAGCTTCACGCCAAAATTCTGTTGCTCTACTCTTACCTTTTCCTGGGTTCCAGGAATTACATTTGATCATATAGGAATAACTAATTTAGATTAGTGAGTGAAGTGGAAGCCAATGTCAGTTCACAGACCAGAATTTGTCAATTACTCCACAGGTGTTCATAAGGCACATAGTGATACATATCTTAAAGTTATACTGTTAAAATGACCAAAGTATCATGATAATTTTTTTCTAACCAACTGTGATGTTCTAATGGGCAGGAAGTTTGAAAATTGATCGAAGGTTCTTTCCCACCTCCATTAGTACAGCTCTCACACTTTCCTTTCCTGTGGTGCAGAGAGGGAGGGAGTGGAGAGGGATGGGGACAGAATGAGTAGACTTGGCTCTCCCTTGTTCACAGAATGAAATACAACATTCGAGACCTTTCATTATCTCAGTGCAACTTTTCCAATTACTACCTGTTAGAGGAGGTAAAGAGAAATTGAATAACAGTATATTGTAATATTTAATAACCTGTAGCTATGTCCCTTTCATTCAAAAAGGAAACCAGAAGACCCAAGGGGAAAGTGGTAAATCTGGGAGACACAGGCTTGCATTGGGCCATGTGCTCAGTGACGATGACCGCTGAATGACTGCTGAATGAACGCGTCTTGCTGTATTCTTGAGTCGCTTAGGTCACTAAAAGGGGCATTCATCAGCTGTTCCTGGGAAGGCAGAACAGAATGGCCTTCATGAGCAGAACATTACAGGGGAGACGGATACTCTTCAAATTAAAATTCTCTGATGTATTTGATAACCTTTGGCCAGCTTAAATTCTTAACTGTCTTTAATGGTTTTTCTACACCTCCCTTTTAGAGCAATAAGGTGAGAAATTATCAATATAAAATTACTCTGAAATTTAGCACATGCTGGGGCTTTAAAGGAAATTTGGCCAATAAATGTTGACTTAAAGAGGAAACAATTGCCTGACAATAATGTAGTTTTGAATTTATGTAGTACATGTTTATAAAAATTAAGACTACTGTTGACTCAAACACGTATGAAAAAATGTGCAATTTTGAGTTAACTGAATGTCTCCTAATACTTTTTAACATTTCAATCATATAACCTTAATAGTGAAATCACTCTCTCTTGAAATCCTACCTTGTTGTAACTACCATAAATTTGACATTTATTCATTATCCACTAGGTAGAGCTCTTCGTAATTGTAGTCCTTAGTTTACCTCATGTTTTCAAAATATTCTCGAGCCAGCATTTCTAGCGTTTCTCACTTTTTTATGGGGTAACTGACATGTCCTGTTTCTTTTCCGTTTTTGTAGTTAAACAGCTTGAATTTATGATTGCTTTTTGCAGTGAAGCACACACCATGGGAGAACCATGGGGGGGCGTCTGTTTATCAAGCATACTACTTTATTTGCTGTTGCTCTCAACACCAAAAGGTCTTTTACCAGCTGTGCAGCCTCAAGCAGACATTCCTGTGCTCTCCTTCCCTCCCAGGCTCAATTCTCTGAAGTCAGCCTTATCAGAAAAGAGCTAATCATAACCAGGATTGCCAGGGAAAAAAGAACAACTTCTTTTACATCTTATGATAGAAAAAAGACTATACTGATTTAGCTTTAAGCTCACTTTCAACAAATTCTTATTTCACAAGGGTGAAGTCATTTTTTAGCAAATCTGATACATCTTAGCATATCAGAGCATTCAGGCTGGCTTACTTAAGTGTATATTTTAATGACAAAAATGCCAAGTCACAGGAAAGGGAAGGACTGTGCAAAACTAACCTAGTCTTAAGCTCTCAACTTCCAGTTTGCAGGAACTACTGTGACTTGAGGAACAAATGACGGGACCCAGAATAGTCTCGCCTTCTCAAATGAAAATTCATTGCAGTGTCATGAAAAAAAAGGGGCAGCGGTTGGCAGGGCTGTTCTACAATAAGGGAAATTTAAGCAATATAATCACAAATTCCCATCTGTGATTCTTAATTGGATCCTGGTTTGAGGAGGCCAGTTAAAACATTTCGGGGAGAACTGGGGAAAACTTGAAATGGGTGTTTGAAGATGTTAGGGCATTACTGTGAATTTTGTTAGGTGTGATGATAGTATATGATTAAGTAGAACAGTGTCATTTTTTTTTTTAAATACAAGCTGAAATATTTAAGGGTGAAGTGTAACATATTTACAACTTCTAACACCAAGCAAATAATGAAAACATAAGTTACTGAAACTAAGCAATGAGTATGGTTGTGCCAGTTACCGATGTATTGCCTTACTTTGTGATATTGGAGCTGGACCTATGAACATTTCTCCTTTGCCAGCTGGTACCATGTTAAGCTTTGTCAGTAGGGGAGGTGGACAGACAGTGGAGGAAGGGGCTTTTTTTCTTGTTTCTGTTTCTACGCACAGCTGCCAGGGGTGCTCTTAGACACTGATGGTTAATTTTATGTGTCAAGTTGGCTGGGCCACAGGGTGCCTAGGCTTCTAGTCAACATTACTCTCCAACGGGCTTGACTCTCCACCTGGAGGGAAGGGAAGCCCTTTCCAAGGGTATTCTTTCCTTGGGTACTCTCTCTCAGCCCTAGAGTAGTAATCTTTTATCTCCTAATAGCTAATCCCATCATTGGTTAAGAATTTTTTTATATCAAAATTATCCCTGTTCAAATTAAAGGTATGGTTTCTGTCTCTTGACTAGAACCTTGACTAATAACAGTAATTACTGTCATATTTCTACTGTTTTATGTTTGGAGTTTTCCTTAAGAGTTAAACCAAATTTCTGATCATTCATTAAATATTTTACATAAATCAAAGGACTCTTTTCCTTTCTTATAAGTAAGAGTTCAAAATGTACAACCAGAGTCATGATTATATTGTAATACATTTTACTAATAAATTGAGAGACAATGCATATAAATTACCTATGTATTAAAAACATGTTACTCCCAACTGTGTTAACTCATGTGTTTCAAGAGAATACTGGTATGTACACAATGTGACTTGCCATAATAGAATTTTCATAAGCTATACAAGTCTTTAATAACAAATCAACTTAAACTTTGTTGGAAATAATTTCTACTAAAGATTCATAATTAGCATAATCCTTCAATGACTGTACAAGTTCATCCAGCAGATACTCTCCTTGCATAAAAGTTTCAAGATCATGAAGTGACTTGTTTATTCTGTGATCTGTGACCCGGTTCTGTGGAAAATTGTATGTTCTTATTTTCTCTGACCTTCCTTTAGTGCCAATCTATATATTAAAAAAAAAAAAGATATGAAATACAGTTAAATTCAGGGCAACTAAACCTACAAATTTAACTTACCTGGAGATTAAGCTCTTGGTTTATAATTTACAACAATGTTAAGCAAGTTTTAAACATTCTGAATCCTCAAATAACATGGGAACTTGACAGAGAAAAAAGAATATAGGCTTTAAAGTCAGACAGATTAGTACTTGAATTTTGAATCCTCTCTCTGCCATTTAATACTTTATGACTTCAGGTAATTTATTTCAACTCTAAACTTTAGCTTTCCCCATTTGTAAAATACAGGCAATACCTACTGCACAGTGATGGTGCGTGCATACATACAGCCTGGCACACAGTTGATCATCAAATGCTAGCTAAACATATATAACCTCTGTGAATTAATCTGGTTATCGTCAGTGATGACAAAGTTATAATAAGGAGTTAATAGAAGGCGTCTGTAATTATAAAGTCAAATGCCAAACAGGAAGTAAGTTCAGTTTCCTTTGCAACTTTCTTCCATAATTTTCAAAGGATTCAAAATGAATGTGAATTCCATATATCTTTTTAAAATAACTTTGGTGAATGAGAAAGACACCTTTGAATATAAAAAAACGGGGCAGAGGTGTAAGATTGCTATAAAACAAGTATAGCCCTTGGTTGAGCTACTTGAATTGTACTCTAATTTCGACAAATACATTGAAATGATTTTAACACGTACAAAAACTTGTTTATCTAAAAATATTTTTATCCTTTAGAGGCATTTTTAAGAATTCAGTTTTACCTGAATCTTTCTAGCATTGTATCGTTTACTTGTTTCTTCTTCTACACGCAGGCTGTATAGTTTTGCACGTAACTTTTTCATAGCCATCTCTCTATTTTTCAGTTGAGATCTCTCTTGTTGGCATTCGGAAACAACACCTGAATAGTGTTATGAGAATTAAAGAGTTTTAATAGAAGAATCTTCTTCATTTATTATCAAGGAATACTCCTTTGCCTTCTCATTCTTTTTCTTCTTCCTTTATAAAGGGAAAAAATAGGACTCTAATATAAAAAAGGAAGACTGTAAACTTAACAAATAACTTTTACAGTTATTGGAAAACTGAAAATTTGAGTTATAGCTCAAAGTATTTCCATATTGAAGGCATACATACTAAACAATAAGCATTAGTCATTTAAAATGGATTATTTTCTGGTACCTTCAGCTAGGCACCATAATTTTTTTTACAGTAGTAACTACTCATTATAGAAACTGAATTATAAAAGTTAATCTTATTACCAGAGTTAGTCACTATTGATATTTTTGAGTATTTCCATTTTTTTTTTTCTATTCCTGTTTATATAATATGTATTACATAAGACATCATCTTCAAGTTTAACGTGAGGATTTCCTCATATTAAAAAAGAAGAAAATGAACCCAGCACTCCCATCAGCCACTCCCAGTCAACAGGAATTATGACTGAGGTCATTTACAGTAGGCGATTCTTGTATCCTTTCTAGACAACGGAGCTCTGTTAACCATATGCTCTTTATCACGTGTAAATCAACGGTAAAAACACATTTAATAATAGTGTATTGTACACTAATAGTATTTTGAAGGCTTAAGGAATATTGAGTTATAGCTCCATTGCCTTACTATCCAGAATTAAGACAGAACCCCTGGATGTCTGCAGATGGACTTAATGGAAAGAAGCCCCTGAAATTACCTGCAAAACTCTGCATATAAGCATGTTTTTCTGGGTAGCAGGTCCAAGCTTTCATTTTCTCAAAGGAATCCATCTCCTCCTCCCTCCAAAAAACGGTAAGAACTAGTGATTTAGACCATTTTTTGATAAAGAAGAACCCATGATATTACTTCATTGTGAGGATTTTTTTTAATTAATGATATAGTCACTAACATGGAAATTACCTGGGCTTAGATCCCTCCCTCCTTCTGGCTTTGTAATTATCCTGCAGAGTTTCAGCTAAGGATTCAAGATAAATCAAGTATTAAATAACAACTATATTCCTCTGATAACTGAGGATCTGTTTCAGTGGAAAATTAATCAAGTCACTCAGAATTCGATTTCTTTCTTCATTGTTTTATGTTGAAGAAATAAGTACATACCTGTTGGGAGATGAACTATCCGGACAGCACTGTCTGTGGTATTTACGTGCTGCCCCCCAGCTCCACTGGCTCGCTTAGTATCAATCCTCAAATCTTTAGGATTAATCACCAGATTAATCTATATGTAAGAGAAAAGTTGGGATTTAAAAATTACATGTATGATCTGTTCCAAGGGAAGATCTATTTATAAATATAAATACATGTCATGTATAGAATTTATATAAGGTTTAGAAGATTTAATTTTAAGAACAGAAAGTAGTTGGAAGGATACCATTTTTTAAACTTTTCTTATTGGAAAAGTGCATTATCAAAACATAATGTAAAACAAAAACAAACCCTCCCTAATCCTCAAAAAGTGGACTTCTCTGTAATTACCCTCTTCTTACCAAGAGCAGAACTCAGCTACTAATAGAAATGTGACTATAATAGCTAAAATGATTTGAGTGCAAAAAGACTTTAGCAGAGGGGAAAAAAAATGACACTAGCTTAAGAACTATAGGAAGGTTTTATTTTTAATTTTAAATAAAGGAGGACTTAAACATATTTAGAGGCAGAGGAGAGACAAACGGAAATGTCAAAGGCCAAGAAGTCAAGGGTATAGACTCAATTCATAGATACACTGGGATCTGACATCAGGACAATGCTCTGTCCTGCGAGTCACCATCCAAAGCACTGTATTTAAAAAGCTCTTTCAGGAACCATTACAGCCCAGTCTGTGCGCTGTCCACAACCGCAGGAGCAGGAATCCTATCGTTCACAGGCCCTCCATGTCTCCCTGTGTGGCTCCCTCTTACCGCTGCTGGAAGAATGAAATGAGACGACATACGGCCTCAGTCTTCAGTCTCCACCTCTGTCTGAAAACTCCTTACATCTCCAAGATGCTTAAGCCAAAGTGACTATATCTAGGTGTGGCTCCTGCCATCTATCCCACTTCACTCTCTCCCTGAACTGTTCTGTTCCTCATCTAGGCTTCACACAAAACTTAGACCTGAAGAAAGGAACTCCATTAACCCTATTAGAAACCCTCAAACTTCCTTCTCAAATCATTCATACTCCATTCTGAAAAACAAGTTATATATTTCCTATCACTTTTCAGCAGAAGGGATATAAGCAAAATAGAACTTCCCAACTAAGCTACCTTAAAAATATTATACAGTCTGAGAATTTATCTGTGAAAATAAAGTATACTCATTATGAACACTAGCAATATATTTCCATTTTAATATGATTGGGTTATAAAGTAGCAATTCTGTTAAGTAATAGTTATCCTTTGTCAAAACAGGATTCTCGCTCTTAATGTTCTAGGAACAAGTCACACAAAGCAGAAGTCTTTATAAAGGTAATCACTCTTGAACTCTATTTAATATTGTTTCTCCTGTACATGGTCTCAAAATATCTACTTGAAGCTTAGTGGTGGAGAAAAAAATAATAAATAGGCAATGTAAGATTAGATCACTTATATATCCTTAATCCTTACCATCTACTGTTAAAATCATCCTTTTTGGATTGTGAGAATGTATTTGTAAAAACAACTCAAAATACATGATGCAAACGAGACACTCAATTCAGTAAAGTGAGTGTTACTCTGGGGGCAAGGCACTGTGCTGGTCCCAGGATTCCAAGGAGAGGGGCCTGTGGTGCCTCACCTCAGTGGGTTGGGGTAAGATCGCCACAGTCATGGTGCTGGTGTGGATGCGGCCTTGCTTCTCTGTCTTGGGCACTCTCTGTACTCTGTGCACACCTCCTTCAAATTTCATGTGCTTATAGGCTTCTGAACCCCCAATGCTGGCAGATGCATGTCTAAGGCCACCTTGAAAACATTGGGAAAAGGGAATTATTTTATTTTTCCTACCATTTATAAACAACTGACCATCACTTCTACCATCTTGAAATATATTTAAAAGCGCTACAAAATAATATAAGCATACTGATTATAAAACATACTGAAAACCTTTAACAAGTCTATGATATTCACTTAATATCTTTATTTCATATAATTATTAAACATAAAGCATTTATGGTGTTAACTGTTCAGTAACACCTCTAAAGGACCACTTTTAAAAGACTATTAGTCATTCAGTGGTTAGTACTGAATGACTAACCTTTTATAGGCCATATCAAAATTGGTATATTTGCATTCAAAATTATTAAGTAAATGATAAGCATAAAACTACTTAAGCATCCTTACAAATAAATTATAAAGCCTAGTCAGATCTTTCCAACCCTCTCCTAAAATATATGTAGATAGATAAATTAAGTCTATACTTTTTGCAAAACAGTTTACTGACCTATTTCACTTGGGAAATATTCCAGGGTTTCAAAATGCCATCTTCTAAATGCAGCATACTTCTGATACATATCAAATATCTCTGCAGTGAACAACATCGCCTCCTGACCGCCAACTCCTGCAGTTACCTCCAGGATCAAATCATTTTCATCCGTTTCTTCTGAGGGAACCAAAAGTAAGATAATCTGCAAATACAAAAATATCACCCCTCCTTTAATTAAGATTTAAAACTTAAAAAAAACCTCAGTGATTAGATGTAGGATTTTAAATATTTAATTTACTTAAAGTTTCCCTAAGCAAATAATTTAATATTGCTGATTACTGTTCAATTATCTTGCCAATTAGAACCATATAATGCATAATTTCCAAAAATATTAATGTTATAACTACATTATAAATGCTATATATGGCTCAGCTAAAACTTACAGGTGTTTTTATTTCTTTTTGGTGTTCATGTATACATATCTGTTCTCTACTCAGTTAATAATTAAGTGCTTGCTGTGAGTAGTACACTATATTGTGCACAGCATACAAAAGAAGATTCTAGCTCTATCCCTGGAAATTTATAGCCTAGTATGGCAGGAAAAAAACACTCAAATTGCATTTGTATTTTTTCTAAGCCTCTTTAACATGGAATAGAAACTTGCAATTTTGGAACTGGAGAGGCCTTTAGAGAAGATCTGGTCCAATTACCTCGTTTTACAAGTAAAAGAAAATGAGATTAACAGAAGTGAGAAGACTCGCGTTAGTTACTGCCCCAGCAGACACAAGAACTCAGATCCTTGTGCCTAAATCAGTCTTCACTACAATTCTGTGTTTCACACTTCAGTATGTACTAATTAAGGAGATATAGAAAAAAGACTTCTTAGATGAGGTGAATTAAAAAAAAGCTGCCAACATTTATTGGTTCTTTAACATTGACAGGCGCTCTGCTAAGCACTCTACGTACTTTAATTCTTTTTTTTTTTTTTTTTTTTTTTTCGTACTTTAATTCTTAAAACATCCTGGGCAGCTTCTATTAACAGCTCCACCTTAAGAAGTGAAAACAAAGTTTAACGAAGTTTCACTCTAGTTGCCCAATATCCTACAACTGGAAAGTGGAAGAGCTAGAATTTGAACCCGAGTCTACCTGAGTTCTGAAGTATCACCTTGTGTTGATCAGGAGCTATACTTGCTTTCCTACTTTTCCATCTCTCTAGCCTGTGCCAATAGAATGTGACCACTCAAATCTTGAACTAACATGATAGAATTTACATCTGTTAATTACTAGCCAATGAACAGAAACCATTAATACGTATGTCCTTCTACGTCACAAAAAATTTAGAAAATGGGTAGAAGGCAAGCTACATGAAACTTTTCACTCTATAGTGGAAGTTTTCTCCTAGACTGGTGGTGGGGACATTAATTTTTGGTAATTTTCTACACCTGGATAAAGAGAATCTCTAAATGAAGCACCTCCTTTCCAGGATCCTTCCTCACCTTATCATGTTCTTTCACTTATATTTCCAGAGGTAACTGCTGTAAACCTTTAAGCTGTGCTTTACAGAAGTAATGAAGGGTGGATCTAATTTCATGATCCTTCGTCTAACTCCATATGTTCTGCAGTTCTCCTAGATATAAAGCCAAAGCAATGCAATTCCATTTTAAAAATCCCAAGGGCCTTTTCTAAGCTGGCACTGTAATAGTGTCAGAGACACAAAGGTAAAGAAATATTCCTGCTTCCTCCTGCCATCGCTCCATAACCTCTTCTTCTCATCGTCCATCCCCATCCTCACCCCTCTTAAAAAAACAAAAGAAGGAAAATATACTACCAACATTTCTCTGCCTTTCTGGCAAATCCTATTAATGTGACAGTCATCCTTCTTTCAGAGTTCTATCAATATAATCCTTTTAGTATGATAAAAAATAGGGCCATGGGGAGTATGCTTTTTCCTTCTTTAAAAACCAGTTTATAATCATAAATACTAGCAAGCTGCTTAGTTCTCAACTTGCTTTTATAAACTTCTAATAAAATACATTAGAAGTAATAGCATGCACGGATGCTTTATTCCTTGCACAAATACCATACCTGATGCTTCAGTTGAGCTATTTCTTTTTGACATGAAGTTATTTCACTCTCTGCAAGTTTCCTTAAGTCTTCATTTTCATCTAAGAAAAAAAGGCAGCAGGTTAAGTTTTCCTTAATTAGTATTAAATTGCTAACAGAATTCAAGGTAATAGTTTTATTGTTAATTGTAGCTTAAGGGAAAAATAACAATTACCCTGTCCTTTTAATAACTGTTATTAATTTAAAGCATTTTATGCATTAGTTTTCAAAAGCATGTAGTTTAAAAAAAAATTTTTTTTTAAAAAGTTTTTCCTGATGACCAAAGTATATGTTCAAAATAAAAAGAATCTCTATAGAAAAATATAAAGAAGCTACAAAACTTTTCTATAATTCTGCCTCCCCAAAATATTCATATTAACAAATATACTTTTAGTTTTCCAGTTCAGACTCTACAATAACAAATGAATACACTGAGCTAGTTAGAAAGACCGGAAGGGGAACAGAAGGTACCACCAGTTAGACCAAAACTGAGTTAAAAAGTAGGAAGTTATTTATTGTCTTATTAGTAAATGCTTCATTAATATAAAAGTGTCCACCTAAATAAACATTTAGACCCGGCCTAATATTGACAGAATATTTACATGAAGCAGTCTTCTCTCTCAGGCTTTACCTAATTCTTATTTCATCTTGCAGTTTTCATTTTTACCTTACAAAATATACCTCCTCATTCCTCTATCCTGTGGACAACATGCAGCCTATAGAAAGGAGAGAGGGGGAAATTTTCTTGGCTATTACAATTTGCTGTCTCTGTTGGAAGAACAAACTCTATCAGCTGGAATGCTTATTCATTTATTAACAGCCAATTATGCTGGGAGCTGGGGATAATATGTTAAGACCTGCCCTCAAGGCAGGATTTTAGATCATTTTACTTTCTTTATATTATTCTAGGGGAGAAAAACTCACAAAAAATAACCTAAAACATTATGTGATTAAATACTAAAATAACAGCATGCTGAAGGATTTTTTGTTTGTTTTGGGGATGGGTAGAAAAAGGAAAGAATTAAGGAGAGAGAATGATAACAGCAAAACTGAGATAGGCGAATATAGGGTGTGTTGGTGGAATGGCAGGGAATTATTTTGGCAAGAATTTGGTGAAATGTAAAATGTGCTTAATTAGAAAAAGGAAAAATGAATTCTAGCCCTAGTTCAACCACCAAGGTTCTCTTAGGGCAACACACCCAACTTCTGAGTCTCAGTAATCTCAAGAATAAAATGAAAGATCTGAGCTGGATGATCTCTAAGGGGCCTTTCAGCTCTGAAATGCAGTGTTCTGGTAAGGCTAAGGAGATTGTAGAAGTAATCTAATTTAAATACTACATTTTATTTAATCCAGTATACCCAAAACACTACCAATTTCAACATGTAATCAATATAAAAATACTATATATTTTTTAATATTAAGGCTTTGTGGCTGCTACTTGGACTTTAAGCTTGGCTTAAGGAATGAAACCGATTTAATTTTTCCTAAAGGATACTATGGCTCAACTAGACAATTGCATTAGTCTCCTATTTTCCATGGCATCTTCAGTCCTATTCCAGGCTGCTTCTAAACTGCCACCAATCAAGATTCCTAAGCAAGAAAGCTATTCCTGTCATTCACTCCCAATCTGAAAGCGTCTGCTGGTTGGCTTCTGCCAACAGGATGAAATCAAACTTTGTAGGTTAGTACTTGAGCTCCCTTACAAAATGGTTCCAACCTCCCGCTCCCCATAACCTCCCCTTCCTTGGTTAACATAGAGTTCAGTGATTGAGAGCATGAGATTTGGGGTCAGTCCTATCCAAGCTCCATTCCTTACAAGCGGTGTCACCCAAGCTGAGTTATTTTATCTTTATGTCTCAGGTTCCCCTTCTGTTGAATGAGGCTAATAGAACCTACTTCATAATTTATTACGTGAATTGTATGAGTTATTAGATAAAGGAAGCTAAGCAAAGCCTGGAGTATGGCCAAGGATCAATAAAGGTTAAATTATTATTAAATCATCTAAGGGTGGGTCTTCATCCCTGTACAAGTCTTTCCCAACAAGTTCTCCTTGCTCTCCTAAGTCTTTATTGATATATATTTTTACTTATCATCTGTATTGTAATTAATTTTCTTGCCCCCAATAGATTGTGACCCTCTCTCGAGCCTTTCCAAAGTGTGGGCCACAGACCAGCAACTAGGCATCCCCAGAAGCTTGTGTAAATGCAGAAACATAGGCCCCATCCAGATTCGCATGGACATGAATCACTTGGGAAATCTGTTAAAACCGCATGTTTCTAGGTCTCAGATTCCGAGCCTGGGTTTACTTAGCACGAACCTCTCCTGTCACTTTTGCGGGTGGTCCCTGTACCACACTTAGAAACACTGCTCTCGAGCCCATAACAGGAATAGTGCCTTATTTGTCTTTGGCGAGCTAATCTCCTGCTATTAAATACGCAAACAATAAAGGTCAACTTAAGTTTTGTAAAAGGGCGCAGAGCACTGTCAAGGGAGCCCAAGGAGAGGATGGGACCAGCACTCACATAATGATGCCTTGACCTCTGATGCAATCAAAAAGGGCTGCAACCGAGTAAAGACTTCAGACTCGGAGAGAGTGTGGACATCTGAGCAGCGGCTTAGTGGCAAGGGCAAATGAAGAGTCAAGAATCTGCTCTGAATTCCGCTCCCCTAGGCCCGGCCCTTACCATGTAGCAGGTGCCCGGTCTCCTGCAGCTCCTGCTCCTTCTCGTTCAGAAGCTTGGCCACCGCCACCAGCTCAGGCCGCCTGACCGGCAACTGGACTTCAGACCGTACCTGGCGCTCGAGGAAGGTCCGTAGGGGTCCGCCGCGGGCGAATAGCTCCTCCAGTGGAAGGCTACCGCAGCTTACGTGTCGGCGGGCCGAGCCAGCAGCCTGCCGGGCCCAAAAGCCCCGAAACGCACTCCGAAGAAACCTGGACCGCATAGCTACAGCCGGATGTCCGAAGCGGACAAGAGCCGGAAGTTCCGAACAGAGCAAATCTCGCGACACCGCGCAGCTTGGCAATAGGGGCGAGACCTAGCCAAGCCCCGCCCAGCGCACGCGCCGGTTTAAAAGGGCCTCCCGGAAGCCTGGTTGGGAACTTCCGGTCAAGTATTATTAAATGCCGTATTATGCGCGGAGGCCGGAAGTTGAGGGGCAGAGCCGAAAGCGATAGGGGCGGGTCCGAGAGACCTCGGGCACCTCCTCTAAAGGCTAGGTCAGACACGCCTCCTTGAACGAGCGGGGGCGGAGTGTTAGACCGGAAGGAGAAAGCAATAGGTTGTCATTACGTTTTCTGACGTCGAAGATTTGTCTCCCAGGCCCTGAGTGAGAATTTAAAGTACAGCAATGGAGGGCAGTGTAGTGTCCGCTACAGGGGCTGAGGTCACAGCACGGATGTCCCCTCTCGTGCTAGCCTGGACTGTCGTCTCCAAGAGCGAATTGTAGGATGGTTATCACTGTGTACGTGTGTTTACTCTTCCAATTTTCCTGCTCATGTTTCTCTTTTCGACGGTGGTTAAGGTTCGTATTAACAAAGACGTGACAAGTGGACTCGAAGGCGACCACGGAGTGATTTAGCAGTCCGCTTTCCTGCCCTTTATCTGCCACTTAATTTACCTGCTTTTAAACGGCTTCCTTCCACACCGAGTCTCATGCCCATTCTCACTTACTCCTTGTTACTGAGCTACTTTTTAAGGTGGTTGAGCCGTTCCGTGTTGCAACTAATCACAGCCCAGCAAAGCCTTCAGAGCCCCGCCTCCGGTAGCCCCACCCGCCAAAGCCACCAACCTCCACCCCCAAACTTGAGAGTGGATTAGTGCCAGGAATACTGACGTTTACTCGTATAATGCTTTTGCATTTTTCAAAAGACCTTTCCATAGCCCACCAGAGGAAAGTATATGAGGGAATAATACAATCTAGACAGGCCCGAGGATGCAAGGGCTGAACGTTCAATTTGGGAACTCCCACTACCTAACTGGTTTGCGCAGGATTTACTAAGTGGTGGTGTAACTGTACAGAGACCTAATATACTCAAAATCTTCCGATTTATTTTTTTAAAAAAATGGTAAAGTACGGGAGCCCTTGACAAGGTTAAGTCATCCTTAAGTCATCTAATCAGGATTGTTGAGGTTAAGTATAAAATTCTTATAAAATGAGCTTGCATTGCCTCTGTTCGTTTCTTTGCTCTCTGCATACAAATGCAAAGTGAAGTAGAGTGAGCTGACTCTCCAAATAATATAGAACAAAAATAGGTTTTGCTACTTAGAAGCTTCAACTAACTCAAATCTTCTTTCACTTTGAATGTGTATTAAAGCCACACTACTTTATAAAATTGTTTTGCTTTAAAATAGTGATCCAAACCCAACTTAAAAAATTCTAATCCGAGTATAGAACAGGACTGATTAGGTTGTCTGTATCTCTTTTAGGAATAGTTATTTTCCATGTCTAAACTCAACTCTGAATATTAGTTTAAGCATAGAAATTGTGGGAGCTACTTGAACTCAACATAAATCTCTCAGCTGAATTCTCAAAACGAGTTATTTCAAGAATATACTTTATTATTTATAAAAGGTGCAAAAATGTAATAAGTGATAACCTTATAGAACAATGTAAAGAAACCTGCCAGAAATTATTTTCCCTCAGATGTGTAAGCAATTTAAGCAACATAATTAAGTGCACCTTTACTCCTATAGTGTTACACCAATGAGGAAACAGTAACTTTTCTAAGGATACATTGGTGAATTCTTTATTCAAAACATTTTAAAAAAGTCAGTGTAATGCATGTGCATTTTACAATAATATCCATAGGTTTCCACAATATAGTCAAATGAAAACAGCTTTAGTTTTACTTTGAAAACTCAAAGAAATATACACTGTTCAAGGTTTCTGAATTTTTTTCCATTATGGTCATGCTCAAATTCTATTACATGTTGAAAATTCTAGCATTTTCAGGAAGTCTGTTATTGTACATAGGTAAAATAATAAAATAGATTCAAGGAAGGGGGCATAAAAACCCAAAACAACTTAAGTTGGTGGAAAAATAATCTGGATTATCTATTCAATTTATAAGTACCTACAGTTATTCTGGCATTGCAAAATAACCAAACATGGCGTCTCAAGTTATATTCATGCATTCAGAATTTCTTTATGGTCCACTAATAAATATTGGTGAAGTCCAAGGTACGGATATAGATTATTAAGTACAATGAACATGGTAGAAAAAATTACACACGTTCAATATAAATTTTACAGAACCGAACACATTGATATACTTTTTAATATTTAGCAAACATCCTAAAATCATATACAAGATACACTGTATTTATGACAAATAGTTTAAAGCAAGGGGAAAAAATCAAGCCTTTTACATTATTCCAGTATTCAGTGTTCGTTGTTCAGTGGAAGGCAATATAGAAAAGTACTCAGCAAAATGATCATCGATTTAGATTACCTTTTATGACAGTAAAACTAAAATCTTCACTATCCAAGGGATGCAGAGGATTAAGGTAATTATACAGGTAGTTCAAGGGAAAAAGTTAACTTTCACCTCCTTTAAGTGAATATTGAAGCTAACACTATTTTGGAGTTTTACTTTCCCTTATCAATTTCCAGTTCATTTTATTTGCTTCATAGTATTGGTTAGCAGTCATTTAATGGAACCTAGTAGCAATGCTGAGGAATCTGCTCAGAATACTTTTATCTCAGTGTGAATGTCCAGTAGATTTACGTCCAATATACCCTCTTAAAAAATGTATCACTTTACAGTGGAAAAACCTAACAGACACTACCTCAGCCAGGTGATGAAGTTCAACATCAACAATAATAAGTCGTAATGATGGTATGTACCTTTGATATGGTGTGATATGAATGGCACTTCTGCCGTCTTTCTTCCAAAAACTGGTAACACCTGTCTAATCGTGGGAAAAAGATCAGACGAATTCCAGTTGAGGGCCGTCTTACAAAATACTAGACCTGTACTCCTCAATACTACCAAGGTTATCAAAAACAAGAAAAGTCTGAGAAAATGTCACAGCTAAGAGGATACATGATGACTAAATGTAATGTGGTATCTTGAATCCTGGAACAGAAAAAAGACATTAGTTAAAAGCTAAGGGAATCTAAAAAGTGTAGACTTCATAAAGCATTGATATTGTTTCATTAATTGTGACAAATGTTTCATGGGTGTGTCATATATGGGTTCTATCTATACTATCCTTGCAATTTTCTGTAAATCTAAAACTATTCTAAAATAAAAGGTTTAATGAAAAAGTTTATGGACATACAACTGCCTTTTATTCTTTTATTTTCATATTTTCATGATAAAATTATTTAAAAAATCATACTACCTTAATAGTAAAAAGAATGCTTTCTATTCCGTGCCAGTATCAATGTTTTCTACAGGCCAATCTCTTTTAATTTAGTTTTACCTCTAACCACCACATATTTATTTGGCAAATTAACTGATATTTATGTTCTTCCTATCCTTGGGAATGTTTTATTTCCTGTGGAAATAAAATTTTCAAATGATTTCTCTTATTTAAACTTTGATTTAAACCTACAATATTATACACACATACGTATGCATATGCACATCTATATATATCTTTGTGTGTGTGTCATTGAAAGGAACATATTTCTTGTTTGTAGCTTCAGTGTGATGTTGGTGAGCTGAGAACAGTGATTTTGAATCACATTATTGAACAAAGCAATAACATATTCATATATTCCTCTGTCTTAAAATAAGCTTGGTTGTATTTTTTAATGAATAATTAAATCAGATTTTTAAAGTACAGTTTGAAAAAAATCGGGGGAAAGTGCATTAAAATGGCATTTAATACGTACATTCTTGAAAATGGGAATTATTATTGAGCTGGAGAACTTTGATAAAATAATAATATTATATGTAACACTTTACTCTTTCCATGTTTATTTCATTCCCATGGCCATCCTGTAAATTATTATATTCCTCATTTGAAGATAAAGAAACTGGCTCAGAGAGGATAAGTGATTTGCCCAAAGTCACATGAGACAGAAACGTAACTTGAAACCAAATTTATAATTAAAGCCTGGTATCTGGAAACAAAACATCGCTCTGTGCACTGTTGTGTGTTGCAAGGATACTACTAAGAGTGCTGCAGGGAAGATCTGAAGTTTTTGGTATCAGTTTCATTGGTAAATATCTGAAGTTGCAGCAAGTAAGGAGTAACTAAACTTTTTGCAGATTGAATATTGTTTTCTCAGGAGAACAAACATTTTATATCGGTCAGAAATTTTTAAAAAACTGAAAAGAGCATGCAAATATAAGTGTCTGAAAACTATGAAAATTAAGGTCATAAACTGTCAACATAAATACACGGGCAAAAAAAATTCTGGAAATATCTTTACCACTTTTCAAAATAATTTGCCAATGTATCTAATGCAAAGTTTTCAAAACTCAAGTTTGACAGGGTTCTATCTATAGATATTTTGGATCTAAGAAATTTTAGGTGGCTTATTTTCCTATTTTCTGATTGTATTTTAAATTTCTTCCTTGTATATTTCTTCCTCAACACATCTGGTATATTGCATTTTTTTTGCAAATGTAGTTTGTTACAATTACAATATGACATTTTTTTCAATGTAAGTTAAAAGTGTATAGAAAAAAATGGCTAAATTCAAAAAATAAGAATCAGGTATTATTTTAAATCAGCTTAATGGGGTGAAAGTGTATTTTTTTGCCCCTAATAAATAAATACTATTTACCTATTTCTATAGTCTTTTTGCAAAACTGAGCTATCAGGTAAACATATGATACACATTTCATTCCACAAGTAAGAATCTAGGCAGCATTAAAGGATACGAATAAACACCCCATGCACCATGACCAAATATCAGAACTGGTCATCCTATGTACATATTTTAAAATTAAAAAAAAATGACCACATTATGGTCTTGATTTTTGCACTCCATAGTGTTGATATCAAAATTGTGTTTTGCTATTGTTCTCTTGCCAGTGCACCTGCTGTGCTTAGAGCTGCCCTATAACACTGTCGGGACATCTGTATTACCTTTAGGTAACATAATAATAGTTATCCAGAGTAAAGAAGCATCATGCATTCATTATTAGTGTGATCTATGTTCAAGATCCATCTCTGAAGAAATCTCTCCAATTTATATAAATATATGTATACATATTCATATATAATCTATATCCTCTACTTGTCTTTCCATTATAGACACATCTGAAGTTAGGCATTATTTAAAGAGCATTAACCTCTTTCTGTGTGCATTAGCAGATTCTAACAGTATACAAAGATATCTTGGCAATGTAAAATACAAAGTGTACCTTCTAAAGTGCTAATTTTTCCCCAGGGAGGAATTTACTCACTAGGAAAAATCAAACTCTACCAAAACAAATATTGTGCTCTTGGAATGGTAGCGTAGACACCAGTTGAGGGCTTTTTTTGTTTATTATAGCTCTGTAATTAAAACTGAAGGAATTATACCATACTTTCAAAACTGGTAGAGTTGCAAATACACAGACATACTCTTACATGGAAACTTTAAACATTTTGAAATTAAAAGAGAAACACTGCCCTCCCCTGAAAATAGGAATTTAGCACGGAAATCTCACATAGCATGGTTACCAACATCTGATGTGTAAATCTACTCTAGAATCATTCTCAACACAACTTCCTAATCAGATTTCAAAAGGACATACTAGCTTCAAAATCTGTATTCTACAAATGCCCAGAGTTAGAGATTAGGACTCTTTATAAGGGCCCTTATCTTTTACATTTGGTAAAATATTAAAGGTATTGTCAAACAGACAATTCATCTAATAGTCCAAAGTATCTTATAAAGATAACTTATGACTAGCAAGTCACCATCATATATAGTAACAACAAGAATATAAAGTCTACATTTAAAAAGATTGATGCATGCAGTGTGTCATAGTATATTACATATTTTCTAGTCATGTGCCTCAAACACAGCAACGAGTACGATATTACAACATATATGTGTATACAGCATAGTAGCATAACAAACTCAATTCTAATCAAGAAAAAAATTAGATAATTTAGGAACAATAAACTTCACAATAGAAGTGATGATTCTTTTAGCTTTTTCTTCACTCGTTAGGAAAAAAATATGACTTTTTGTAAACATCTTCATAGCTATCTTTTTTCACCATTTTACTGAAAACTATTGTTCAAATAGTAAATATCTAATTGACACGGATAAAGCATGTCTTAACACACTAACACTTTCAGACAGAAACACGCATTTGTTAAAAGAAATGATCATTATAAATATTTTCTATCTTGTATTTTAATTACATTTTCATAAATAATGTATTTAAAAGTGCTGAATATAGTAGGATAGTCAGCAACGCCAGTGTAAACAGAACGTTTTGTTTTCTACTCTGCAAACTTTTTTTTTTAAATCCCATTTTGTCAAACACTGCAACAGTTAAAATATTTGCATAGGGAATAGATAATAGCCCTTTTAATCATATCTCCTGAATTCTGTATAAGTTAGAAAATCAAATTCACTTAAAAAAGCAATTCTTGAAATGTTTTAACTTTATGGAAAAAGAAAATTACGATGTCAACCTTTCAAGTAAAATAAATGTTAAAAAGAAAACCCCAAACTTGTTTTTTTAAAAAAACTTTAATAAATTAAAAAAATGAGAGGTAGTTAAAAAAATGACAAAGGAAACTTATAATTTTAATATCCTTAATATAAGGCCAGTATTCTCAGTGGATATAAATATTTTTAAAACTTTCATTTTAGGTTACTCAGTATTTATTAAGTTTAAGATTAAAAAAATAGCCTCCAGGGGATATTAATATTCAAATGTAACACCTTGATATAAATATGACACTGACTTTTGTGTGTGTGTGCGAGATAGGATACTGTTTTCTTGAATGTCAAAAGTACGTGCCAATGTCAGGCAAATATTTTTTGTCTTAAAGATTTAGTAGTACATATAAAAAATAATACGGCAGCTAAAAGATTTGAGCACTGTACTGCCTTTCAATTATGGACTAGAATGGTTTGGTTTTAACATTTTTTAAATAAGTCATTTTTAAGATACTATGTGAAAACAGTTAAGGTCTGAAGTAGAGAATTATCTTCTAGAGAACCCCTATAAAACTTTTCTTGCTTAAAAACAGCTTTTCTTGGATTTCACTTTCAAGGAAAATATGCCACAGCACAGATGCTATTCATCAAAAGTTTTATGATGCTACATATAGGCGTTCCTTTATTAAATCCTTTCTTTATATTCCAAAACTAAGTTATCAAGCTTATTATTATTATTTTTTTTTTTGGCTAAAGTACATACTTTACACAACCATTTTAGAACTGGAGAGCCAGTCTTTAATAAATTAATTACAGTATTGGACATCTGATACATAGATTCATTTTCCCTATTACAGTTAAAAACAATATCACTCTTTGATTTGTCTTTGAGATAGAATATCTTCAAATTATTTTGTGCTTTTTTTTTCTCTTTTCTTCATATATATATATATATGAAGTAAACTCTTCCGTAATAAAAATGCCACAGTTTTGGCAGTGAACAACCAGAGGGATTCCCCATTAGGATTTTCCAACAAACAGAGATAAATAGCTCTTTTTTCATGTACAGAAATATTGGCTTCAAAATTAGTGTACTGAGCACAGTATATAGCATGTTGAATATCATAGTTACAATTTAAAAATTGGCTTTTTCTGTCTTAGATTATATTTAAAAATGCAAACCACAGCCAACTTTTTGGCAATTATTTCTATAAGACCATATTGCACAGAAGTCCTTAAATACAGATATAAGTTATGCCATTGGCTAAAATATTAACAACTACATGGCAAATGAAGCAGTTTTACTTTGCACATGCAGTCTCTGGATACACTAGGAGACTGTTCATAGGACCTACAAATACAGTTTGCTTGCAAGTAGAATGCGTGTTGAACAAAACAAACTTAATTTGGCAATTCATTGTTTCATGTGGTATTTTCTCCAAACTTAACCATGGATAGCCTTGATAAAAAATGGAGACAAAGACCATATGGTTGTATTTTCACAGTAGCCTGAGGAATGCTAAACTGTAGTTCTCCAGGAACTCAGTTTCAGGTGTTATTTAACTACTTTTATTTCTCATCCCAGCCCTCCAAAATGATTTTTTAAAAATAAAAATTAAGATTCAGAAGTAGAGCTGGCAGTACTTTCAACAAATGACTTATAAATCTGAGAGTTCAAAAACCTTGGGAAAGAATCTCTGTGCATTAAGGTATATATCTGAAGTTGGGCATCTTCGTACATGTGAGGATTAGGATCCAACAGATTTCTATTGATCACCTCTCTAACTCGAGAATCGAGACTGACCTAAAAAGAAATAAGAGCAGATACATTAAATAATATTTTTTCAAAAGATCTCAACCAAGTAACTATAGGTTCATGACATTTCAGAGGAACCTCAAAGAGTAAACCTAAAATCTTGAGGTTATGTTTTCAAAGGTTACATGATAACCCTGCATACATTTCTCCTTGAAAAGTTGAATTAAACAAACAAAAACCAACTTTTAAACCAGAATTTTAGTTCAGATATCTTGGCTTACTTGGATGTATCTCTTCTATGCATTCACTCAGGAGTTTTTTGACAATTTCTATTCATTGTTGCGGTGCTAGAGAATTCCCTGGCCAGAATACAAATTGACGTCCTCCTATTATGAGACTGCTGGGCTAACTCTCTTGATGGAACAAGGTAAAGATCTGGCAGAGAGTAGTTCTCCGTCAAAACTTAACATGTATATCAAGTGCTGATTCCCAATAGTTTCATATCCCAACAAGTCCTCCCATGTCAGAAGGAGGACACCAGGAATGTGGAAGGGCTGAGTAGAGCAGAACGACAGCACACATTCTTCAGGTCTTCTATCTACCTGGCAGGGCATAGGACACTCTGTAGTCCTTACCTAGGAATACATCCAAAGGTCTCTGTACTAAAGATTAAGCAGAATATTTACTTGAAATTCAATCTTTGAAAGGAGAAATGTAAGTAGGAATTCAGAGTACCCACTAATCATACAGTGTTATTTGAAAAGTGTAAAGAAATTAAATTCTGCAAGTGATTCAATTTTGTTTTTTGTTTTGTTTTGGTTTTTTCCTCCCTAAATGCTAATCTGGTTGGAACTGGTAGAGCATGTTGGAATGGAAAGGGGGGGAAATTAAATACCAATAAATGCACACTCCGGGAAGAGAACTAAGATCTGCCCTGAAATGACATGTTAGCAAAACCCTCTAAGAGGCAAACCACCTCTGAGTCTTGACTGGTGTCCATAGTTCTCACTGTTGAACAAAGACTAGGGCGTTGTGATCCACAGTTATTTGTCTCATGATGTACTCAGGTCTATACAAACCTTTCATATTTATAGCTAAATGTTTTGTCACAAGCATTTTGCAAAAGCCTTTTTGGTTTTGGCTTCTTTTCCCACCCACTGTTTGGACTAAGCCCGGGATCTGAAACAGTCCCAATGACGGAAGCCACTCATATTCCATTTGGTGTCCCCAGATGCCTGAGCTCAACAGCCCATGTGGCTTTGGGTTCCTTGATACACACCAGGGATGTCTGCTAGGGAAGGATGTGTCGGGAAATGGTGATGCAGACTAAATTTCTGTGGTTTAGCTAGACTAACTTATATATAGAAAAAATTAAACGTTTCTTGGCTGAACTATATATTCTTCTCTCTAAATTCTAAAGAAAAAAAGAAAAGATGTTCTGGAAATGGATCGTTTACGTTTTATTCTCTGTGTTACTGCCATATGAGGTCATCGTCAAGTACCAAGTAATAAAAAGTACAGAATTTTTATCTAAGCTTTTTATTTAAAAATATCATTTGTTTTTCTACTCAAAAGGAAAATATTGACATTGGAGTTTAAACTGATAGATCTTATTCTGAAATGTGGTGTTATGGTCAAGTGAATCTTAACAAACACATTCTATTATTTTTGTAAATGGTGCTCTTACTTTCAAACTTGGGAACTTTTTGTTTCATTGGAGAAAGAAACATTAGATTAGTGATAAAGAAAGAGGTCGTTTATTTCTTAAATAATAGCATAATGAAATGTATGCTATTTAACATATATGTTCCCTAACACATATTTTGAACATATTTAACATGTGATAAACTGATAACAGTTTATCAGTAGCTGGAATAATATTAGTTATCTGAAGACAGAGAAATAAAATAATTTGAATTACTAAATGTGTTGAGTCTTCATTGTATAATTTAAAAAATTTTTTTGGCAAATTAAAAACAGTAGTGAAATGCAGTACAGAAAGTAGTACCATTCAACATTTAGTAATCTGTAACAAAAACACATTTGCTATTTCCATTTAAAAAATAAAATATTTTCCTAAATATCTGGTTGTTTGTTTGAAAAGGTTGTCTGTCAGTCAAAAGAAGTGTAGAGAGGTCAAACAACGAGGATAAACCCCATGAGCATAACAATCTATAGTTTCATCTTGTAGCATCTTTGTGCTTCGATTGTGGAACATCTATGGTACAAGTTAGTGGGGGTGGATCCCAGCATGGGCCTGAGCCATTGTCACCCTAGGATTCACCCATGATTGGATGGCTTGTAAGGCCAATGCATAGGACTGAGGAGTTTCCTGTAAAGAACTCGTCCTGGGGCTTCCCTGGTGGCGCAGTGGTTGAGAGTCTGCCTGCCAATGCAGAGGACACGGGTTCGAGCCCTGGTCTGGGAAGATCCCACATGCCGCGGAGCAACTAGGCCCGTGAGCCACAATTGCTGAGCCTGCGCGTCTGGAGCCCGTGCTCCGCAACAAGAGAGGCCGCGATGGTGAGAGGCCCGCGCACCGCGATGAAGAGTGGCCCCCGCTTGCCGCCAACTAGAGAAAGCCCTCGCACAGAAACGAAGACCCAGCACAGCCATAAATAATAAAATTAATAAATTAATTAAAAAAAAAAAAAAAAAAAGAACTCATCCTAAGGGAAGAGAAAGTTGAGTAGCACAAGAGCTATCCTTGGGCAATGGAAATTCTTTTCTTAGTCCTCACAGACTCCCATTTAGGTGGGGTGAAGGGAGGGACGCGGTGCAGCAATAACAGTTAAAACACGATCTACTACTGTGGGACGGGGCACAAGACAGCACTGATAGACTTGGCGGCATTTAACTGGCCGTTTTAGCAGTGCTGGAAATGTTGGCAGTGTTGAGAGGTGGTAACTGAAGCTTTAAAAAGGCGTAAGTGACTTTGTGACAGGACTCAATGAACTTGGAAGCATCCATTCCCACAGGGAGTAGGAGACAGGGAAGAAGAAAAGCACGTGGCTTGCAAACATAAAAATACGCACCAGCGACTCCACAAACTAATTGGGGGGAAAATGAAATGAAAGCTAAAGGTTCAACAAGAGTATGGGGGGTAGAGTGGGGAGGACGAAAACAGAAATCTTTCTAGTGTGGTTGGGAAAACCTGGGTCAAATTGAATTATATACTATGCTTGATAGATTACCTAGCAATGGAGCCAATTCATGTAAAATAGGTCACTATTGCCAAAAGGGAGCACACCAAGTTTTGACCCTGTCTTCCTCTTCTAGCCATCAAGATGCAATGGAAATTTTGACTCTTTGGACATTTTTTCGGTGGAATTGTACTGAAGATGATGAATTACCACTAAAAGTCTTTTACTCTCATAAAGACCCTCCTAAGTCAATTAATTCCTTGGACAATTTTTTTTACACATAATGATTTAATTTTTCTCCCATTTTTTTTCCACTTTATTTTTAATTTTACTGAAGCTGCTTTATTTAGGATTATTTTCTAAGTAAAATTCTGATTAATTTTTTTCTTTTTCCCTTATAAGTCCATGTTCAATTTTACCAGTTATAGTTTCTGCCATTGGAAATGTTCTTTATAATTTTAACTAAATTAGGTCTTCTCATGTAAAATTTTACAGATCTGAAGGCTATCTGATTTTCCTATCTGTTTTGATACACTTTTACCACGTGTTTTTAGTCATATTATTTTGTGTTGGTTATTTCTACTGAAAATAATTATAAATTACAAATAAGATTGATTATTGGAATGTATTTCTTGGACCAAAGATCACTAGTAGGATAAAGTGGAGTAACCATATTCCTGATGGCGTACAAACGATGGGAAAGTTTATCTTGTTTCTGAAGGAGAGTTCAGACATGTGGTTAAGGTTACTAGTTCTTATCCTGTCTCAAGTTCTAAGTTTGGGTTCATAGAAATCCATAGTAGTATCATGAATAGAATACAATGGAATAACTCATCAGCATACTGTAGTTGGAAGAGCATCACACTTGGAATCAGAAGATCTTAGGGTTGTGTTCTCTCTCTACCAGATATAATTCTAATATCCTTGTTTTACCTCTTTGAAAATCAATTTCCTTTTCTGTAAAATGGTGCCATCTGTCCTAGAGGCTAAAGGATTCTTGTGAGACTTATATTGTAATAATATATGTAAGACCATTTTGTCAACAACAAGGTTTAAGACCAGTGTAAAGTAATAAGAGTAATGATAATAATAATTGAGCATATGTATAATGACACCTCAAACCCAATGTCTTTAGACTTTGTATCAACTTGAATTTTACCTTCTCAGAGTGACCTTACCTGACTAACCCTATTCTAACTACATCATTTGACCTCCACCCTCATCATAATGTTTATCACGATTTTTAGTTACTTGTTTTTGACATGATTTGTTTGTCTTCCTAAAATGAAAGCTCCATAAGGTAAAGGCCAATGTTCACCATCATATCCCTAACATCTAGCCCAGTACCTGGCTCATAGGAAGTACTCAATAAATATTTTTTGAATGATAATATGCACGCACAAAGAAATGAATCTAGGAAAGTACAATCATGAGTCCTGTTTAGAAAAACTGATTTAAATTATTGAAAGTGCTAAATTCACATGATTTTGCACGAAGAAACATCTGTCTATGTGCACACATAGGACCCACATGTCTTTCACATAAGCATTATGTTTAGATAATTCTGGTGTTTAAATAGGTTTTTTGCTTTTTTCTCCCAGATAGCAACTGGAAGTGTAGGGTGAAATCAGAAGAAGCAAACAGTTCCTACTACTATAAAAATTGTCATTCAGCAGAGCCTGAAAGTCATAGATGTAGTGGGTTTTTGAGCTTTCTCCATGCCCGCATTCTACAGAACAAGGTATCTGAGGCTACAGAGCACTTAAGTGAGTGGCTTAGTGTTAAACAGATGGTTAAGTGGTGGGGCTGGATTACAGCCCTGGTTAAGGACAATGCTGTCACTAGATATCTGAACACACATAGTTTTCTTCAATTCCAATAAGTCTTACAGTTGTTTCAGCATTTATAGATATTTCTTTATTCAACAGCTCAATGCTGTTTAACTTGGCCATAACTTTTAAGCAGACTTTTTATTAAAGTTCTTTATTTTGCTGGGTTTGTCTTTTCAATACTTAATATAAGCTGCCACTGGCATCTGCGATGCATAGCAAGGCTACCATTAGTCTTAAATTCCTCTTTATTACGTCCATTTGTTTTCCCTTTGAGGACAAAAAAGAAAATTCACTTTTGAAAGAAATGTTATTTTTGTTTGTTTTTAGATTTTTTTTTTTTTTTAATTTAAAATTTGGTCATTTCCCCTCTTGAAATGTATGCTATACCAAGAGTGGAAGTTATATTGCCTCCTGATTGTAAACATCTATTTTATAATATAATGTCCAAATTATTAAAAATGCATATAACATGATCTTGAAACAACGAAATGTAACGTTCAGCACTCTGGCTTCATGAAGGAAATATGCTATGTATATATAATTTTAAGAATGTAGACCTCCTCAACATTTAACAAAGGGGAACATGATGACCCAATCTAATCAAGGTAAAATGAAAGTCTAGTGAAGAAAACTGAGGTTCTGGTTAAGAACAAAGTCCTGACAATTTTCAGTTATTCAGTTATTACCATTTTACAAGTGATTCAAATGTTCATATTCTTTAAAAATATTCTAAGTAGAAACAGGTTGGCTCCAAAGTGGGAAGTAGATTCCCAACTCCGATTGCCTTGCAGTGGTTGCTCTGAGGACCATGTTAAGACAGACTCTGAGGTTGAATCTGGGTACAGCAGTGAGGAAGACCATGACTAATGGCCATGACATTTGGTGGGGAGAATGCAGTAGTACCACAAGGGCCTTACAGCTGCCATTCTGGATTTGGTTTACTATCCTCTGTGCCCCTTTGAATTTTGATTTTTATAAAGAAATCAACTGAATACCGAGGCCCAGAAAAAGTGAACTAATTTATCCCAGGCCACACAATTAAGTTGGAGCTGAGCACGGAGTAGAATCCTGTCCACCTGAGTGTTAGTTCAGTGTTCTTCCTACTACATAGTCAGGGCTCTCTGGATGGGATATGTGTTCTCTCCAGTGGTGGAAAACAAAACATGAAGGGTGATAACACAGTATCATTAAACGGTTAGCAGAGTATTGTTGATTAGAAATGGACAAGTTTTTGCATAGAAGGTCAGTGAGATATCATATTTTGGAAAGGGCCCTGGGATAGCTAGAAAGTGAGTGCCATTTTGGGAGTATATCAGTGAGTCAAGTCATTTGACTTGGTTCAAAAGTAAATATATCTATACGTGGGCTTAAAATATAACTTTTTAACAATTATCTTTTATAATTGCCTACTTTGGGTTTATTCAATTTTGCTGCTAAATAAAGTGTAATTACTATGTTGACAGGAGACCAATCAGTTGGCTAAACAAAGGTACTTCATACAGTCCAATAACTTAGATTCTATGCTGAGAGTTATTTATATATCAGCAAACAAGTAACCAAATGATAAAAATTTGAATTTCACCTCTGTCTCTGGTATTTAGAGAATATTAAAGGAGAGAATAAATATGGCTATTACACTAAATATTAGTCTATTTAATTTAGGAAAGGTCAGTTCTTATTCAGGAAATAATATTTTAATGACTTTTTGGTGAAACTCATGTTCAATGTAAAGAAATTTGGTTAAAACAAAACTCCATTACTTTTGCAAAATAATGAAAATCCAATAATTTATATTTCAGTAATCAATAACTATGATATCTCTAAACTGTGGCCCAGAGAAGAAGTAATTTTGTGAAAATTAAGTATTTTACAAAGCTCCATCAATGAGTGACATCTGAAAATCAAGAGGTGTGAGAACAATGCGGAAGTGTTTCCCATAAAAACTTAAAATTAGAAAATGGAGACTGTAAAATAAAGGAATTGTATGTACTTAATATAGAGAGTACTTTTTCTACTAACATTATTTTAAAATGGGACAGTCATCATTTTGAGAGGATACATAGTTCAAAAGAATGGACTAGATAATTTAAACAATAATCATTTTCAAATGATACATGTTACATATTTGGGGGAGAGAAATGGGATAGATAATCTTCCCAAAGACTGTAATTATGTGTACTTATGGACAAGAGAAGCACATCTTGGGGCACATTTGGAGTATTTGATATATTTGCCATGTATTGCAATATTAAATAAAAATGAAGGTGAACTTAATATACTAATAAAATTCAAGTAGAACTGGTTAGATGCTGAGGTTCTAGAGAGACCAGAAACCTGAAGAATGTATTTTTAGGATGTAGAATTTTAATGGCGTTAGAAATGCAAAGTGGCATCAGTCATAAATGTATTGAGGCTATAGAAAAATTTCTCCCCACCTTGTTTCTATGAATACTTTTTCTATGTTAATGCAGGAAATAAAAAAATAAGAATCTTTTGTGTATCCAATTCAAGGTTTCTCATTTTGCAGAGACAATGCTATTGGAGTACTCTGGAATATCAATGGCACGAACGGATACATCTATAAAAAATTACTTAGGTATACCTGATTAGAAGTGAAATAGCTTATATAGCATCCCAAGCACAGAGCTGATAGACCAGACCCAAACTCATCTTACAGATTTAAAGGTAAGGGCCGCACCAAGTGCTGGAGGAGACAGATGCTTGTCTCTAGGGTATGTAATAAACGTCCGCGTGCAGGAGAGGGGTGTGGAAGATAAAGTCCGGGGGCAGACAGCACCAGGTCAGAACACTTAAATGCACAGGTAAAATCACAGTGGATTAAGAGAGACAGAAAAGACAACAAGAGGGTGGCGTGCAGAAGAGAAGGCATTCTAGGAAATTCTAAGTTCAAATTCTGAAAAGCCCCGCTGGAACTCAGTCACTCGGCACTTCAGAGGCCAGGCGCACTCTTAGCCCCTCCCTCACCAAATGCTTGTTAACTCTGGTAGCGGGACCGTTTCTCTGGAGCAAACTGATTTTTAGAAAGCTAATGGAACGGTGTCAATCCGGTTGCTTGAAAGGTTCCTTGTTTATCAGGTACATTCTGGCAATGGGAAAAATAGCTTGCACTTATAATAACAGGAAAACCAGAACAAGTAAAATGATTGCCATTACACATCTCTCCCCCAAGAATATTAATGGGTCCTAAAGGGTCATCCTTTAGTTCTGTAAAAACTCTATCGTAAGCATCAACATGGCAGGGTTTCTTTTGTTTTGTTTTTGTTTTTTCCCCCTATACCAGAGGTTTTCAAATTAGTATGTATGTGGAAAGCTTGTTAAAGGTATGGATTCCTGGGCTCTATTTCCCAAAATTCAGATTCAGAAGTCCTGGGTCAGCCTCGAGAATTTGCTTTTCAAACAAATGCTCCAGGTGATTCCCATAGAGGTGATCTGGGGATCGCACTTTGAGAAACACTGCCCCAAAGTAAGTTGTTCTTTTCCACTTTAAGTCACGGCAAATTGTATTACCAGGCTTCCTAATGGCAGTTCTGAAAAGCAAGTAGACTATCACATGATTCAGCGAGAGATAAATGGTCAAAGCATACTGGGGAGACCTAACCTTGAAACATGTGTTCAGGTAGATTCTCAGAATGGAATATAGATTATCTACCCAGACAAGCCTTCTAGCTTGTCCACACCCCATGCATTTATTACTCAATTTGGACAGAAGCCCTCTTAGGTTCATCCTTGGTCTAAGAAGCTCACATCAATATTTTCCAGATTTTTACCTCTTTTGGTGAGAGTATAGAAATGTAATCTTCGTATATACTTCTGGCCTTTTCTTCAATTACTTTTTTATTCTGCTCTTTCTTTAAGTCTTCACAGGCAAGCCAGAAAAGTAGGTTCTCTTCACTGTATTCTGTTCGGAGGAACTCTCTGAAGAGGTTTCTCCCCGCCGGGGCCTTCATCATCTTGTCAAAATTTTGAGACCAGGACAAGACTTCATCTGAAGTGGGGTTTTGGCTGCAGAGACAGAATGGGGCCGTTATCAAAAGCAACTTTGGTGCCGGGATGGTGAGCAGCAGATAGAAATGCCATTCAATTGCTGCCATCTAGTGGTCATTGAGACTCAGTCCAGCCTGACCGGCAAACATCTGCCAGGACTGGGCTAGTTATTTCTGGGTCTTGACAAAAATTCGTGTAGGTACAAGCTATGTGTTAGGGAGCCAAGCATTCAAATAGCAAGGGGCTACACACGCTATGCACGTGGTCATCATAGACTCCTAATGAAGCTTGGGCATTTTTGAACCCAAACAATCTACTGCAAGTCTATGCATTACTTTGAAAGGCAAACTGAACTTTTTTCTTTGCATCTGATGTAGATTTTAATTTCCAAGCCATAAGATACAGTTTCTCTTTTCATCTCTGGTCGCTGTCTTTTCATTTTTCACTCAGTCAAAAATAAGAATACATTGTGTGCACTTTTCACATATTTTCCTAAACTTTAATAATTATTCTGGTAACTATTACGAGTGAATTGTTACCTATGAATGGAGTTACCACAATTAAAAAGCACAGGACATTTATAATGACATCAGGGACTTTTTAGATATCTATATTCAGGTTTTCAGCGACTACTTTCCTGTAGAAACCACCAGTTATTACTTCCTTTGCTTACACATCAAAGAAGTAAAGGAGAGAAGCTTGGAGATTCTTACGGTTAAATTGGTCCTGATTTTGCTTTGCCATTCATTCATCTGTTTAATAATTTTCCAACCTAAAATGCACTTGGTCAAAAAATACTTATATTTTATTTTTTCTTACCTTTTTGACCAAATATTTTATATAGATTTGCTATTATTCCAAGATGTTTGAACTTCCTCATTTGTTTAAAAAAAGGTGTAAAAGACAGAAAAATTACTATGAAGCATCAAAATTAAAACCTTCTCATAAGAAGTAGAAAAAGAAAGCACCTATCATTATACAAATAATCTGCTTGTCTTTTAATTCTATTCTGTGGATACTGCATTTCAACTTCTCAGTTTGGAGAAGATACTTAATTAGAGTCCCTTCCAATGGAAATGGGACCGAGGAACAGCTGGGTGCCCTTTCTCACTGACTTAGGTAGTTCCATATCTTTTTTGTGTGTGTTTTAGACTCTTCTATAAAGAGAACAACTTAAAAATATTCTTAGAAAAGGGAAGTAGAGAACTAGGGCAGTTTGGGGGGGGGGGGAGGTTAATTCATGTATCAATCATTGTTTTTTGAAAGGGAAGGATAAACTCAAGCAATGTTTTAGCTGATAGTTTAACAGAGCTAATAAAAAAAAAGGGATAAAAAGCAGTTGCAATCACAAAATAAGATCTCCCAGACTAAGTATGCATTCATTTCACAAAACCATTTTGAGGAGTTACCGGGAAGCAAGAGATTACGTTTAAGCATTGGATAGATGTACACAGTACGTACATGCAAGACACAATTACAACGTGAATCACACTCACCATTCCTCTAGGACCTGGATACTCTCCATTTTTGTGGTATGTGTGGGTCTTCCTGCATTTTCCCCTCTTTCTTCATTCCTAACAGTGAGGCTGTAATGTAGTATAACACTTTATTTTGTCGAGGGAAAACCAATTATTTAAAGAAAAGAAAAAAATTCCAGGAAAATATTTCTTGGAAGAATTTTATTTTCAACTATGTGAGAGTATTTAGAGTACAAAAAGAGCAATACCATTTTAAAATGTTGGGTAAGCCCATGTCAACTAAAGGAAAGAGAATCATTATTTAATAAAATAAAGTAAATCATAACCTCAAAAAATGGATACTGTTATACATTCTGACTTCATCCTTGCATAATTCAAATTACTGAAAATCTCCAAGATAACTTACATGGTTATATGCTTTACTATTTGATATATATCATTACATTACTCTTTAGTGTAATGCCATTTTGATTTTTGGTTAGTTCTATTCATAGTTTGTTTTCCATTGATTTTCCCCCATCGATTGCTAAAAAGATAAAGTGGGGCTTCCCTGGTGGCGCAGTGGTTGAGAATCTGCCTGCTAATGCAGGGGACACGGGTTCGAGCCCTGGTCTGGGAAGATCCCACATGCCACGGAGTAGCTGGGCCCGTGAGCCACAACTACTGAGCCTGCGCGTCTGGAGCCTGTGCCCCGCAACGGGAGGGGCCGCGATAGTGAAAGGCCCGCGCACCGCGATGAAGAGCGGTCCCCGCACCGCGATGAAGAGTGGCCCCCGCTTGCCGCAACTGGAGAAAGCCCTCGCACGAACCGAAGACCCAACACAGCCAAAAAAAATAATAAATAAATAAATAAATAAAGTAGTTATAAAATTAAAAAAAAAAAAAAAAAAAAAAAAAAAAAAAAAAAAGATAAAGTGTATCAGAGTCTACAACAGAATTCGCTAAGTTCACATCACCCTTCTCTGCAGACCAGGTTTTCTGTCATCATTCCTCCATCCACTCAAGTTCGAGCGACAGGATTTATATTTGATTTTTTCTTTGCCCTTTCATCCCTTTAAGTAAACCTCCAACATCTCAAGAGGGAAAAGCCAGTCACTCTGAGGGTTTGGGGTTTGGATATTAGAGCACTGAGTGGGAGGCGTCTCTGTGTCTCTGGGACATAAATTTGGGAATTCTACAGGATTACAGGAGCTAGGATAATCCTATGGGCTTTAGTAACCCAGAAGAAGAATAAGAATTGTCTGATTCAGGTAAACTGTAGCTGAGCAGCTTCGTGGGGTGAAACACTCAGGGTTCTAGGTGCAGACAACGTGATGAGGAGGTTGTGGGAAGATATTAAGAAGCAGGGTGGGAAGGATAACTCAGTGGCCTTGGAAAAGCCAAGCTACTGAATTAGCAAATTGATCCCTCTGTCTAGAAGCCGAGAAGCTTCATGAGAGCCTGTCAGAGAGCAAAAGAAGTTAGATGATGTCTCTTTCAGTTGTTCATTCATTATTTATTCAACAAAGGGAAATGGAAACTATTATTTTCTAGTACCTATTATGTGCCAGGCGCTGTTCTTTTACTTTAATTTTAGTATCCCCATTTTACAGATGAGCAAAGTGAGGCACAGAGCTGTCTGGTAGGTTGGCCCAAAGGCAGGCACTAAATATGCGGTATGATTGGAATTTGAACCCAATTCTCTTGAACCACCCTGTAATTGTTATTATGAACCATGCTCTCTGATAGGCACTGAGGCAATAGAGTACTTATGTGAATGCAGAAAAGCAGCTTGTGGCTAAGTGCCACACACATGGTTGTGGCTTAGTGTGCGAAAGCTTCCAACAATTAGCTATTATTGATCTGGAACATCCGGTAAGGGAAGCGGAGAGATGTCTCATTCATTCATTCATTCTCAGGTGCAAGGGTGAGGATGGAGAGAATGTAGCAAACACGGGAAGGCAAAGGGGTCAATCTACAACTGAAAGTGGGACCAGATGGAAAATTTAGTTGCGACATTGGACCACCTGGAGAAAAGAGAACTCAATAGGAAGTGGAAAGGATTCTTCAGTCAGAAACAGGACACATCAATGAAAAAAATAAAATGTCAGAGGGAAGTAAATTAAGTTCTCCTCTACCAGTTTCTAGGGAACGTGGCAGATTTACTGGTGTAGAAAAGGAGAAACCTCTCACAGAGGTGGTATGGCCCAAGGAATTCTGGGAAGCAGAAACTATAGTTTGATTGTTACTCAAATGCCCAGAAGACTGACGATTACTCTGCAAGGTAGTCAGCAATTCCAGACCCCTCTCAGCCTTCAGTGTACGGAGCCGCGAGGAAGCAGCGAGGGGGGATTCAGAGAGCGGCACAGCTGGTTGAGTCTCTGCCTGCCCAGCTGTGACCGTGTCTGCAGGTTAGGAATGTGTTGGAGGGGAACATCATTAACTTCTCAAAGTGTCTTTGAGTAAAGGTGCCTCTCTGGAATCTGACGGATTTCCGGTAATTATGGGAGAGTGGGTGGGAGGAGATAGGAAGACACCATTGACAATATTCTGTGACATTTCCTGGGAGAAACTAATGATGCCAAATGTATAAAATATGCAACTTGGGGGGTAAATCCTAGAAAGATCACATTTATATAGGAAATTAGTATTCATTCTGCCAAGCTTCACCGAGCTCATACATGTGTGTGCACACATACTGAGGGACTATAACAAGACTGGAAAATGAGCTTGCTTTGCTGATTAAAGAATAAACTCCTTGAGAATTTGTTTCAGTTACATTTCCACACAGTATCCTACGGAGCGTGCCACACCAATGCAGGAATCCTTATTTGAAAAAAACTTTGAAACACAACATCTTTGAAAAAATGTGTTCTCCATTGTGTCTTTGCTGTGGAGCAACAAATCTGGAATCTACATACATGATTCACAAGTCTCTGAAGATGAATTCTGGCTCTTGTATCTGTTTCTGTGATATTTACAAACATCCCAAATGCCACCATATTAGAGTGATCATTATGAAATATTGGGTTGTGTTTATATCTTTGATTTCTACAGATGGTAAAATATGGACACACATTTGTACTAAAACTACTTATAACAGACATTCAGTAAGTACCTAACTGTTCAGTTTCCTCCATTTCTTGATCTAATATTGGACACAACATTGCCCTGTAGAAAGAAACTGACCTTTAGCAATCGATGTGTCCTTTTTTAATCAATTGTCCTTTAGGACTGTTCTTTAAAAATCGGTTTCAAAGTTTCAATTATCAAGAACCATTAAAATAATGCCATTTTAAGATGAAGAGAAATGGAGACAATGATAGGAGACTTGGTACTAGACTGTTTGTCATCTATGTCTTAGGCATGACTAATGTCTGTCCCCAATTTTACTTGGTCTTGCTGTAAGTAATACAGTGGGTTCGTTTAAGGTAATAAAATACAGGACATATTTGATATATATATATGTGCTGGAGAAAAGCTCTAAAAGGAAAACATCAAGCTTAATGTGAGGGGTCACGTAGAGACGTGTTCTTTTTCACTTTTACAATGCTTGTAATATTTTGAACTAACATTTCCACTTTTTAAACAGCTAAAGCCATGAAGAGAACAGAATGCATATACAATGCTCACTGTGGCAGTCTTGGTCAAAGCTGAAATATTTTATGGGAGAAAATGCCAATAGCCTATGCTAAGAATATTAAAATAAGTATATAAAATCTTATTAGAGATTGTCTCGAATAGTGACGTTGAGAAGAGAGAAATACATTTGGTATACTTCAGAAAATAAGGAACTATGCCCTCTTTGTGTGTGGGTGGATTTTTTGTTTGTTTACAGGGGAGTTTGGGTAGTGGGGTAGGGAAAACATTACCTACTGCCCTTTAACGAGCTTACCTACTGGTTCATCATCATGGCTATGTGTGGGGACTCTTTTGGAAGACAGTCTACTTTCAGAAAACAATTGGTTCTTAGGGAGAATCCTTGAAATGGTTGCAAATAAGATGAAAACTTTGCCGTAGCTATGGTAACTCTGGGGTAGAGGCTGATCACAAAACCACATATCTTTACACAAACACTCAGCTGAGGAATTAATAAGATGCTTAAATTTAATACAGTATGACATCAAGGCTCAAGAAAGAACCACTGTCATTGGTAAAGGCAATTCATTATTTTAATATTCTCACATTGTACTATCAGCTTTTCCTTTACATTTAACAATTCTACCTCAAATTTCCCAGTGCAAAAATGGAATCAACTTCCTTCAGGTTCTGAAAAAAATTGCTAAGTTATTCTTTAAATGTGTCATTTTTCTCAGTCAAAATACCATGGTAAAATAATACTACAGCTTTATTTAGGCATCAACAACGATTTACAAACATGTATGAGACACCCGATTTATGCAGCGGTGTCTGGGTTGGAAAGTCAAGCTGAACAAGACAGAGGCTCTGAAACTGAGGAGCTCTGACAGTTAAATAGGCATCACAGAGCATTGCAATCAGAGTTGAAATAAATGTGTTTGCCAGATGGAGACCTAGACAAGGAGAATTCCAAGCAGAGGGGGTAAAATCATGTGTAGAGTTGTAAAAATGCATGGTATCAATGCAGAGCAAAATGGACAAATCAGATGTTTCAGGATGGAAGCAATAAATTAGAATAGTCAGGGAGGTGTGGTTATGTAATGGGCCAAGAAAACAATGAGGTGGACTCCAGATCTCGAATATATCTCCTTTACGACGATTTTGGTTTTCCAAGCTTTATTTTCCCCATTCATAATGGGGACAAAGGTAGTGACCTACTACACAAGGTTGAAAGCAAAGACTAAACACTTGTGACAAAAAAGGCAAATTATTACACATGCTTAATTCAGTGGAGGGGCAAATTGGTGGCATATTAAAATGACAATTCCAAGTTTATCAAAGAGTTTTTTATTTCAACTAGAGGGAGTAAAAACTTACACCATGCTGTTATTATAAAACACTTCCGCATACAACACCTTACCATTTCTTCCTCACAACAGTCCTGTAAGGTAAGCAGGGGCTTTGTTGTTAATCATTCCCATCTGATTTAAGAAAAAGCAGTCACCGAGGTTGACTTACTCAATACCCACAACTAAAGCATATCAGGCCCAGCAATGGAACTCACACCTTCCGACTTCTTATTTCAGGCTCATTTTCACTGTGCAATGCTTCTTCTCTTGATATAGAAGAATTACTTGTGGTATTTTACCTTTTCAGGTATTTAGAGAAATGGATTGCTCTTAAATGTCTGGAAAGGGTAAACCTCTTATCACAAACCCATGTCTTGAGGGCACAGCCCCTTCTAACAACATTACCCCACAGCTGCCAGTCTGCAGGAGGTATTGCCCAGAGGACTGAATATACAGCAGATATTGGTGAGGAGCAACTTCTTGATTGCCTGGAACTTGAGATTGCCAGGGAAAAAGGAACTGTTACAGAAGGTTTGACAACAAAGCCTGACAAGGGGAAGAAGATGTGGTGCCACTCATGACTCCAGAACAGATGTTGTTACTGCAAAGAGCACCCCTCCCCTGGGACGTACAACTCGCTCCCACCGGCAAAGACAACTTTGGGGAGAAGGGAAAGGAGAGGTGCACTGATGCATTGCTTAGAAAGGACTGTAAAAAGGAAGAAAAAAGGCAGAAGGGGGGACAGTAGCCATATACGATCTACCATTTCAGACATATAAAAACTCAGTTATAATCAAACCTATGTCTTGAACCTTATCTCTTTCATTTCTACATTTTGGTAGAACAACTTGGTTTTGACTGGGGTGTGTAAGGATGGGAATGGTGGTTAGAAATGTGTCTGGAAATGTTATTCAACACTTGTCTCAATAAACATTGCCCCTAGAAGTACTCCTCCTATTTTTCATAATCATGTATCATATATTATAAAACAAGTGTTTCATTTCGTTTAAGCTTTTATTTCATAGATTTAAAGCCTAGCAGAAGTAAAATAACCTATTAAAAATCTGTCCACTAGAGGGCTGTGTTGCCCTTATAAATATAATATTTTAGTCAACTCAATAAAACTGAAAAAGTTTCTAAGTTTACCCTTATTTGGAAAAAAAATCTATTCTTATATGTATGGGGTTTTGATAATTACATCTTTCTAAGGACTTTGAAAAGAGTCATCAAATTTTCTGTGAGTGAAATATACTCAAAAGGGATAAATTTAATCTTGACAGGTGTACATAATTACACCCAGTTTTCCTTTTTGCTATTTAGGAAATGTTCTGGATATTTCCCACCCTAGGTCATTTAATTTAGGAATATTTTAGTCTTAAAAAAGGGTCAGGCATAATCCTATTAACATCGTAGTTATCCTTTCCAATAATAAGCTGTTTGAACTCTAATTATGTCTCTTGCTGGGGTAATATAGATCTTGGGTGATACATTCTTAGAACAAATTAATTAGAAAAGGTTTTTAGCTACCAACAGGCAGGAAATTTTTTTGTTATTTCAAATGTTTTCAAAGAGCCACTGTGAAAGTGGATTCTCCAAACGATTTCAGTCCCAGTTTGGGTTGTATGTAAACGTTAATTGCTTCTTTTGCTGCAGGGAAACTGAAAACAAAATCACTTTGTCTTTTCATACTCACCCTCTTTGCTACCAATTTCCCTCTATACATGCTTTTGTTGGAAAAGATGGGTTTCCAAAACTCCCTTTTTCTATTGGTATTAAATTTTTATTTCACACTCTAAGCCACGTATTTTAGGTTCATGGACATTCATTTGGTTTAGAATGCCAACTGCATTTAACAAGTTATTACCTGGTTAAAATCTGGATCTACTACGTCAGCTGATGTTCAGTTAAATAACCAAAGCCTCCTATTTGGCATATATAGAATTTCTTTTTTTTCCCCTTAACATTAAGAGAATTATAGGATTGAATATTTAGATGTACTTTCTATAACATACACCAATCAATAGAATCCTCTACTTCAGTTCTCAGGTTGACTGAAATCCTATTTTAAGCTCTTCCTTCAACCCACTGTAATTTTCCCTGTAAGTCATAATTAAGTTAGTGGATGCTTTTGTGGGAAAGCAAATATCTTGGATGCGAAAAAGCCAAATGGACTTTTATTTAGTTAGTAGACACTGTTATTAAAATGGCATGTAATCATCCAGATCTTTAAATGCATCAGTTAAGTTGGAGCTCAAGCTTCTAGCTTTAGTTAAGTTGTGTCTCTATTCTAAAAAGGACAATGAAAAGGTTAAAACCCTAGCAGTTGACTCAGAAAAACATCTGCTTGCTGGCAGGGTCACTTACCCATCCACCCATTCATTCGTCCCCGGGGATTTTCCAGTTACTGTGTGTGTGAGTATGTTTAGGATGAGGTGGGAGCATCCTTGAGAACAACTATGATTGAAGGCAACAATCCTGATCTGTGGGGAGACTTAACCCCAGGATATGATGAACTCACATCACTCTGTGTAGCAATGAATGTGTGGTCCATGCTCCGGGAATGCCGAGTTATACCTGTGCTGGTTCATGTGAGAGTTGGGGAGAAAGGGCCAGGGATACCGAATGCAGAAAACAGGTTCTGTTACATTAACTGACAACATGGAAATAGAACATGCTAAGCATACAGTGGCCAAAGTCTGGTAATTTCCTTTCAGCCTGAGACTTGCAAATAATATCTATCAATAAAGGATTATTCAGGGGTTCCTGAAAGAAACTGAAGCCTAAAGTAACTGTTGTGAATCCCATCTTACAGATGAAGAAACTAAAGCTCAGAGAGCTTGAGCAGCTTGCCAAACATTTCACAGTTATGTGTTATGAAACTGAGATGGATCCAGGTCTAATTCCAGTGTGGTTTTCTTCCCTCCCCAGTGCTGCCTCTGGAAAGTAGGCTTTATATGAGGAAGGCATGTTATTAGAATTTGTGTGAAATCTTTAAATATGGCAAGACCACATCTATTTACAATGAAACATATGAAGTTATTATTCAACTATTACTTATGAAATTGGTCAATTAAAAGGGTTTTGTGCTTTTAAATAACTATGTTTCTGTATACAGAAAAGTAGCAATGGCAGAAATTTGCTTTCTACTTAGGAGCACATGCTCCCAGGCACGAAATGTACATTAATATATAGTATATTGATATCTGAAACAAAGATATGAATTTTATAGCATTGAAAATTATAATATTTATAAAACCCAATGAAGCAGAATTATTATACAATCAACTTCATATTTGCTAGGAGTGGATTTTATTGTCTTATCTGACAAGTAATTAGTAATTCTTGAGTGATGTCCTAAAACATCAGGCAGATTTTAATAGGTCTACCAGGCCTAGACCTAAATAAGTTAGGCTTAAAAGGACTAATAAAGAGTTCCAGTGAGAGAGATGAAAATAATTAATATTAATTTCAATCAGATGTAGCACAACTATGACATTTTATAGATAGGTTAGGGGTAGCAAAATGTCATAACCTCAGTTTTTGTATTATTATTGATTTGCAGAGGCTGGGATGGGTGGGCAGTTCTTAAACTTTGTCCAGATAGCTAATATATTTGGCCAGGATTTAGAAGGGCTGGATTTCACATTGCTTTAGAAATTGAATAATTTGATTAAGTCAGAAAGGGAACGCTGGCTTCCCCCAACTTGAATCTTCATCCCCAAAGATCAGGGTGTCTCAGTGCCTTTGAAAAGGGCTGCACTCAGCAGCTTTTCTCTCCAAATTCTTCTTCCTCGTGCACCTTAAGGAGATGCTTGATTCTCACAGAGTTCACTGATAACTTCCTGGTAGGCCAGATGACAAGAAGTTTTATGATTCTTATCCCATCAGACCTCCTTGGTGTGTTTGCAACATCCTTCATTCCCTTCTGTGTGAAACTCTTTACTGTCTGGGCTTCTGTGCCCGCCCAGTGGTGTGTTTTATATGTTACCTCCCAGACTGTCTAGTCTCTGCATTCCGTGTTTGCAGAGCTGCACTGCTTTCTCTTTAAAGGCTTTTTAAAATTTTTTTATTTTTATTGGAGTATAATTGCTTTACAACATTGTGTTAGTTTCTGCTGTACAGCAAAGTGAATCAGCTGTATGTATACATATATCCCCTCTTCTTTGGATTTCCTTGCCATTTAGGTCCCCGCAGAGCACTGAGTTCCCTGGGCTATACAGTAGGTTCTCATTAGTTATCTATTTTATACTTAGTATCAATAGTGTATATATGTCAATCCCCATCTCCCAATTCATCCCACTCCCCGCTTCCCCCTTGGTATCCATCCATACGTTTGTTCTCTATGTCTGTGTCTCTATTTCTGCTTTGCAAATAAGATCATCTATACCATTTTCTTAGAATCCACATATATGCGTTAATATACGATATTTGTTTTTCTCCTCCTGACTTACTTCACTCTGTATGACAGTCTCTAGGTCCATCCACATCTCTACAAATGACCCAATTTCATTCCTTTTTATGGCTGACTAATATTCCATTGTATATATGTACGACATCTTCTTTAGCCATTCCTCTGTTGATGGACATTTAGGTTGCTTCCATGTCCTGGCTATTGTAAATAGAGCTGCAATGAACATTGGGGTGCATGTGTCTTTTTGAATTATAGTTTTCTCTGGATATATGTCCAGTAGTGGGTTTAAGGATTTATATTTGAGGTTTCAGCCTGTAGCTCACTGCTCTTCATGCTGGGCCATCCTCTTTATCTCCTGTATATTGTATGCTGATGACTCCCTGATTGTTATATCTAATCAAGACATGCCCTGCAAGCTTCAAAATCATTTCCACAGCTAATCCTTGGGTACCACACACGGAGCGAGCCCAACCCACCATCCTATCCTGGCCTAAACCACCTCCTGTTCCAGCGTTCTCTCATCTGATGGGCTTACCATCAACCCGGCCCCTCAAGCAAAGCAATGGCGTTATCCTTCCCTTCTCCTTTACGTCTACTGCAAATTCTTGACAGTACTTCCTTTTTCTTGAAACTGGAATCTCTCCATTCCTTTTAATCACCTTTAATTTTGAGCCCCTTGCATCTTTCACCGAGACTATTACAGAAGTCTTCTAACATGCTTCCTGTTTCTGTCCTGTCCTTCCACACACTTTCCATGGTCTCCACAGGGATATACTTAAAACATAAAATGGACTTTGTCCCCTTCTTACTTAATCAAGTTCAGTCACTTACCATAACCAAAAAAGGTGTAAAGTCTTAACTTCTTAATATGCCATAAAAGGCATTTTATTACTTGTCATTGTCTCTCTAGTCTTCTATTTTGTCCTTCTTGACTTTATATCCCAGTAGTACTAACTAGATTTTAGCACTCCCTCCTGGAATCCTGGCCTTTCTCTACTACTAACTGCTAGTACTACTAGTACTAGTACTGCTACTAACACACACACACACACACACACACACACACACACACACACACACAGGGGAATGAAGAACATGGTGCATAAGAAGAAATCTGGTGGTTCCCTAACACGCATTAGCTGTCACATCATTATGTTAATGATAGGAGAATATACCTGTAATTTTTGAAAAACAAAATCTGTAATACAAATTTCCATATTTTATAAAGTAGACTCAATTGGAAAATCCAAATTCCATCAACCATTCAACACCTTATTATTCATTAAACACCTACTATGTGCCAAATATTATGTTATAAGCCAAAATATACTTTTAGTTATTTTAAAACTTTAGTATACGTTTAGGAAAAGGCCCAGTGCCAACTGACTGATATGAATGGCTGTGAATTCTACTATAAAATCCATATAACATAATTTTACTGAAGGCCTTCACCTAGAAAACAAAAACACATGTCAAACAGAGGGAGAGTCACTAGTATGAAAATCAGCACAGTGAGTTGGGCACCAGACCGGCCCCCCATGTGTGCAGGCTTGTCCAGGGCAGAGGGAAGCGTGGTCATGGGGATGACCAGCGCACCAGCCCACTGCCAAGGTCATTGAGAAGCTCCACCACATCCTGCCCTTTGAGACCCAGATGGCCCTCACCCACCCCATCACGACATACAGTGAGTCAGCCGAGATTGAGAGATCCTCCCCGGATCTGACCCTGAAATGACTTGAAGCCAACTGGGGTATGTGGGCCCGTGGACAGCACTCAAGTCTCAGTGCCAAGTGCTGTCCTTGGACGCACTGCCCAGCCTCTTCACCTACAGTCTGTTTCCTCCTGTCACTTTAGAATTCTGGGCTTCTTCACAGAGCGAGGGTCCTCTCACCATCCATCCTCTCCCCTCCTGAGGACCCATCTTTGTTTTCTTTGGAACGCCCTTTCCACGTCAGAACTCTCCTACATCTCGACCTGGTAAGGCCCACGTCCTCTCCCCGCCCCACCTGGCACTCCGTCTCTCCGAGGCGGCTCCTCTCCACTCACCACAGGGCCAGGCGGGGGGTGGCGTTCCCCTTCCACATCCTCTGAGGCTTCTACTCGCTGACTTTCCCCTTCTCCACTCCCCCCTCCCCCTCCCTCAGCTCTGCAATCCCTCACCAGGCTCCTCACACTTGGACTCTTCCCTCTCCTTCTGACCTTCCACCTCACGGGAATCATGACAGAGGTGACCCCACAGGTGTCCTCGAGACAGCCAGCAGGACACGTCCTTGGTTCCTCCCCGACCTCGCTTCCACTGGCTGTGAGCTGCCTGACCTTCGTGGCTGGCTCTTGCTTTCTTCTAGCTGGAATTAATTTAATCTTCTTTCTCCATTCTGTTTTGGTTCTTTCTACTCTCTTAAATAAAATTGGGTATAATATTTTCATCTAGTATTTTGTTTTCTTCACATCCATTTTTTGATGGTCTAAGCACTGCAATGTGACCCTCAGAAAAAATGTACATTTACAGTAAACACAGAGTCAAAAAGGAAGGGATAAAGAAGATGTGGTTCATATATACAATGGAATATTACTCAGCCATAAAAAAGAACGGAATAATGCCATTTGCAGCAACATGAATGGACCTAGAGATTATCATACTAAGTGAAGTAAGTCAGAGAAAGACAAGTATTATATGATATTACTCATTTGTGGAACCTAATTTTAAAATAAATGATATAAATGAACTTATTTACAAAACAGAAACATACAGATTTTGAAAACAAACTTATGGTTACCAAAGGGGAAACGTAGGGGGGAGGGATAAATTAGGAGCTTGGGATGAACATACAAACGCTACTATATATAAAACAGATAACCAACAAGGACTTACTGTAGAGCACAGAGAACTCTACTCAGTATTCTGTAATAATCTAAATGGGAAAATAATCTGAAAAAGAATGAATATATGTATATGTATAATTGAATCACTATGCTGTACACTTGAAACTAACACAACATTGTAAATCAACTCTACTCCAATAAAATTAAAAAAAGAAGAATGGTGTGCCTTCCTTGGTAAAGGGTCGAGGCATTCTATTGGCAGAGGCAGCTTGAATCCTAAACTTTTCTGGAGGGTGACCTGGGGAGTAAACCAAATGTTCATGTCCATGTTCAGTTGCTTATTGAGCATTTGTTCCCTGTCAATGTAGAGGCAGGAAGAATCTGGTGAAAGCTAATGACATCAACAGTACCAGACAATAATTAGCGTTCAATCAGCTGTAAAGGAGTGAATAAACAAGTGCATGACATAGAGATGGTCCATTGTGCCAACGTCCAATTTTTGGTTTTGTGTATATGGCCTGGGAAACCTGGGTTCATTTTGGTACATGTCTTCTGATTGTGTGCGTTTAAAAGATTGTGTAAGTTATAGAAACTACTGAAAAATTTTACCTATGACATGGTGAGATAGAGTTTTCAAAACTAGAGTTCTTTGTAAGTGATATTTTTGATGGTCTGGTTACACGTCCTTTGGAAATCCTATGCAGATAAGTTGTGCTCCCATGTGAGATGAATCAGGTCTCTGAGGGTGACAGCTAGAGAAAAGACTGCTTCTTCACTGGTGCCTTAGATGAAATGATTCAGCTTGCATGTGTGAGCAGATTTATTTCCAGGGGGTGGTTTCTTTACCATGGAGCAGACGCGGATTTTGTTTTTCCTTTCAAAAAATATCCTTTGGCTTTTAAAGCATGCGTTTTAGTGTTTCCACTGGCAAAGAGCTAAAGTGTGACAGTGTCAGAGGATAAAATAGGACATTATTTTTGCACTGTTTTGAATTATAGAGGCTGTGGTACTTGTTCAAAATGGAGGGAGGGGCAACCAAAAGTATGTTTATGAAGTGCTTAAAGTTTACTTAGTCAGATCTGTTCCGTGGTCTGGAAACTAATGTGTCAAAAGGGAGACAATTTTAGCTTTCACAGGGCTATTTAATGTACTAATGTTCTGACCAATTTCTCCCGAGAAGAATGGAGACCATCCGATGCAGTGGACCAAATCTTGTAGGCAATACATAGTAGTGCATGGGATCATGAATTCCATTTGAAAAGTGTTACTTAATATAATTCTTGAAGAGTTTGCCAAGTAAAAACTTTGGAAACGGTTCATATCCAGCCTGGAAATGAAAAGTTTGGAAGTGTTCTCTTAAAATGGACAAAACAATGGACTGGGATGTTAAGAGACTTGCATTTTAGTCCCACTTCTGTCGTTAATGAGCTTAGTGACAGTAGGCAAGTCTTCAGTTGCCTTATATGTAAAATGAGACACAGAGTCTTCTGAACATTAGTTTTTAAGTGAGGACATTTTTTTCTTCCAAACAAAAGCTTATACACTAATCTAGTAAGTAAAGTAGCGAAAGAGAGAACCATTCCCTTGGAAACTGCAGGTGGGGAGCCTGAGGCTGCCCCACCCCGGTGATCCCCTCACCACCATGCAGCAGCTTGAGAAGCCAATGGAACGTTTTGGAGGCATGGTATCTGAAGTCTGTTGAGTTCTCATTTTTTATAAGTAAACATAGCAATCTGTTTTGCTTGCCAGGATACCCCTGGGAGCAACGAGGAATTAAAGCAGAAGTGGATTAGCAGCTAGAGATTTCCTTGAAAAAATACTCTGGGTTATTTTAGTTTAACCTCTGATGTTAGGAGAGGAGGGTTCATGGGACAATTTGGAAATTAGGTTTAAGCTCGCAATGGATTTTGGAAGCTCTCCCTTTCTACCTCCTTTTTGTGGCACCTTGTTTTGTGAGCACAACGCAATTTCTGGTTTCCGACACACTTTCACAGGCGTCTGAACCACCTCATGGATTCACACTGTCGGCAGTTTTGCGAGGATCCCACATCTTTAAAAGCTTTCTTTCTCATAAAGAAAAGGGAAGAGGGCTAACGACCTGAAGAGGCAGGTCATTCTCTTTGAATCCTGATATAAGGGGAACATTGTTTTGACAATTCTGAATCTCTAGACACGTGATCTTGACAAAGCTCTCCTGTTGGGAACAGCTTTGTCCCACGTGTAGAAGGGCTTGCAAGTTTACAGACTGTCTGCTTGATGGCCGAGACTCGGGCATCCATGACTTATTTGTGTAACACAGGTTAAACGGTCTAAACCTCATTCCTTTGCTTTCTCTTCTTGAAATGGAGGGCTCTGGGGAGAAAAGGGAGATAGATGGATTTGGGGAAGGAAGTGGTGCCTTGACAGGGCAGTAATGTAAAGTGAAGTAATCCTAACTTTTGAGATTTTTGAAGGAAACTGTGGAACTATTCAGCAGTTATATATTTGCTCTGTATCACCACCCAAAATAAAGCATAGTGGTAATTTTATAAAGGCAGGAATAAATTTAAACACGAGAGAGGAGCTGATGATGAAATATGAATGAGAAATGCAAATTTGAGGAAAATACTAAGTTGTTTTAAAAACCCATAACGTGAGGCTTGAGTGAGATATTTATATTTATTACTAGATATAGAAATTTATTTTCTTAGCACTCTATTTCCTTAAAAGGAGGTAAAATCAGCTACATGACAACTATTCCTATTTACGAATGACAGTTATTTCATACTTTTATTTCTAACTTTTTTGTCCCTAAATTACATTTTTTTTAGTGTTTCTTTTTGTTATACTCCTTTCCCCTAGCCTGGAAAATTTGAAGAACACTGATTTCTTTCTTTTTTTTTTTCCACTCTAATAAGACTTTACAAATTTTTTTCCCTAAACTCAAAATGCAAAAATTATGATACTCTAAAAATGTATGTGTAAAGGACATCTCCATTTATACTGAGATAACAGAGTTACAAATAAAATGCAATTTAACTTTCATTCTTTTTTTTTTTAAATAGTTGCTTACATTAGAAATTACCTTACCTATCATTTATCATATAAAGAAGACATACATTTACAGACTCTGCATTTTATGGCCTGGACTTGAGTGTCCATGACTCATTATTAGCAAACATAGTTCTTAACGATACTCTCTCATCTAGAACTAATAGAACATGCATCCAAGGCACCACGTGTTTAGGGTCCAAATACCGGTCACCCTAGATGTGTGGAGAGTTAATGCAGCTTCCAAAAGCTGTTTTGTTCTCCATCCACAGTCTGTGTTCTGTGATAATCTGATGCTCACGAGCTCACGTTGACTATTTTGTTATTTAATGTGCACTTTAAGAATTAATAAAAGCAAGTCTTGCTAAATATCTGTAGGACAGATAAAAGCAAATCTCACTACACATCTGTTTGACAGCAAATATTGCACAAAAAAACTTCAGTGTTTGCTGTTTTAATCCTGAAGTAATTCAGAAATAAGTTTTTGCAGGCAAACAAAATCATATACTAATTACTGGAACATGGCGTAGAGCAAGTGAGAAATAGAAATATAATCCTCAACATGATGTAACAATATATTTGCGATGTTTCATATGAACTTTAAAATAAAATAGCTTTCCTTTCCAAGATAATTTTTTGTATTGTATCTACAAGCTGATCTTTTTAAAAAAATATACATGATTTGAAGCCAGATCTTTTTAAAAGAGATTTTATTTTCCCAATGTGAAGTGTTCCATAGCCCAGTAACTAACTCTTATTAAATGCATACTGTGGGTCAGGCACTGTTCTCAGCTTGTATGTGTTTTACTTCATTTAATGTTTAAAGCAATCTTATGAAGCAGGGATTCTTATTACTGTCATTTGATAGATGAGGAATCTGAAGACACTAAGCAACTTGCTGAAGGTCAAACAAATAGTGAAAGATGAAGAGTTTGAACCCAGGCAGTCTGACTTCAGAACCACCACATTAAGTCACTACTTCACGGATTAAGACCAGAGCTAGCTGATCTCTTGAGGAATGAGACAGAAAAATATTACACAGTTGCATTGAAATAGTTCTCTCCTTTAGGACTCTGTTGCCTCCATCTGAAATGCTGAATTTGAGGCTTAAGAATGAAAGAAAAAGGAATCGTACATGACTTTCCCCAAAAAAGAATAATCATCTGGGAAGCAATTTTGATATTTATAAAAACTACTTTAAACGTTCCAGATTGCTACAATATCGGATGGTTTTTCTGGAAATGAAGTTTCCTAGAGAGCTCAGAGCTTGTTCAACACCAAGGCTGCCACTGGAGCATTACATATTTCATCTTCTCTTTTGGCCACTGTGATAGAACATAATGCCACCATATCATAACACCAACCATCATAATATGGACATTGAGAAACTGTAGAGATCATGCGTGAGAAGATGACTCAAGCATCTGGGCCTTTCTTTAGGGTTTTGAAACAGGTCATGGAGATCCAGGAGACCACTGCTAACCCAAAAGATCCACCTGTGAATTGGGTCTTATAGTACCCTGAAACGTGTGGTTCTCTGGAAATTCCATTAAGTCTAGCATCCCCCCGTTCCCCTCCGAGGAATCTCATCTTTGTAAATCTCAGGACTCTGGGTCTCACTGATTTTCTTATTTGAAGACTTTGGGAATTTGGAACTAAAGTAGGTTTTCTAAGGTGCCTGAACCATGGACATTTAGTACGAGATGGGACCTTGAAAACCAACTTGTCTGACTCTTCATCACTTTGCCAGTGAGATAACCAAAAAACAGAGATTACAACTTTGTCTGATGTCTCAGAGCCTGTCAGTGACAAAACCGCAATAGAAAGCAGGTTCTCTGGCTCTAAGTTCAGAGTTTTTAATGAACTGACTTGACCTTCATACCCATCATAGCCCCTGGCCTTTTAGATCTGTGGACACGAGTCTGCGGCACTTCTTTTTCTGTCCTTTTCAGGAGTCTATGGCTGAAGTTGCCACCCAACTCTGTGACAGAACAATCAACACCCCATGGAATAGCAGAGAACTAAAACACTACCCTGAATACTACATACAATACTACTAGAGATTATCTTAGTGTTCTTGCACCTTCTGTAACATGGGAGAATGTTGTTTACTGTTCAGTAAATATATAGCCGTAATCTTACTTTTACCCATACCTTTAAGAAGCACGGATGGAGAAAACCATGATATAAAACAATTTTTCATTCTTTACCTTACTACCAATTTCAGTGTAGATTCTGAGAAAATATTATATTTTGCTTATGGAAATGTGTGCATTAAACCAACGATCGTTTCCAGTAATTCCTACTTGTAAAGGAAGAAAAAAAGACAGATTGAGAAGTCTCTATGGTCCCAAGAGCTGACGTGCACGTTCACACCAGTTATGACCCAGCTCAGGTGTGGTGTCACACAGATAAGAAGACATACCAGGAGCAGCTGCAGCAACAGCACCAACAAAAGCAACACGTGTTGTTGGGCCTCTGGTTTCCGGGTGCTTGAGACACAGCAGGTGTTGCTTCATTCTGTGGCTGCTGCCTTTTTCGCATTTCAGCTACTGCAGTGCCCAACTGGCTGAAAGAAGAGAGAAAACATAAGGTCTGAAAAAATTATGATAAGGGTTAAGTCGCCTATGCTGAAGGAAGCATACGTTAATTGAGGGGTCAGGAAAAGATAGTTTAACAAAAGGTAAACATGAATAAGCTTTAGCAGTCAAGTTGAAAATTCCCCAGAAATTTTTCAAGGCGAATATTCTAAAAACTTTGGGAACAAACTTCTACCATTATCTGCTACATACAATCTTGGTAAGTGTGGCCACGTAATCAGAATCAGTTGGCAAGGTAAATATGATAAGGTTTGAAAATGTATTTTTAACTTCCTTCTGTACTCAAGGATGATTACACCTGCTTGCCTTTATGAACACCTTTAAATGGTTACGGGGGTATGAATAACTCATTTCTCTGCTATTATTTGAGCTTTACAAATCATTGCTGCAAGGTTTCTAACTCTATAACATGGTGAAGAACAGTTTGTTTTTGGTCCTCTCTCATCTCCTTTTAAAACATACAATCTCCTTTTTGGTACTCTGGCTCACCGTCCAGGGGTTCTCCTGATAATATGGGCAAAATGCCTTACTCTGTGTTAGGTGTCCCTGTAGCAAAGGCATCACCTCCTTGTCCTGCACTGCTCAAAATTTATTTTCATTTAGTAGATAACCGTGGAAAGACTAAAAAGTTATCAAATCCAGGAGAATCATTTTGGTGGAATTTATATATCATGGTAGATAAGAAAAATACTGAGGTGCAGGCTGCCCTACCTGTGACTTTACAAATGCAGCCAAGTGAGTTGCTACGGATTTATAAGACCAACACTGATCTAGGAGTTAGTCGATGATAAAAAAATAAAATTTTATTTAGTAGACTAATATAAAATTTAGCATGAACTTTTAGAAAAAGGAATGAATTCTACTGAATAATATTTTCACAAATATGCAATGTATGTAAATCACACATATATATTGTCATATGTGTGACTGAGAACAATACTTGTTAAAAACATAAAGTACTTTGGGCTTTTTTGGCATTGTGAGCTCATGCTTTAAAAAATACATTTTCAGTTCTGAATACAATGATAGATACTTTAAAAAATACTGTATTCTTAAAAATAAGATAAACATCTCTTCAGACCAGAAACAGATGAGAAAACCACAATGGTAGATAAATGGGGGTAAAGTCACAGTAATTTTGTAATTCAGGTATGGGAACAGAAAGGTGCAAAGGTTCCAAACTCTAGTGGGGTAAAAAATGCTCCACCATGAGTAGTGGGAGATCAGAGTTCAGACCGGAGTTTTACCTGAATAAAATCAGCACCTGGGTTTCTGCCACTCATAAAAAGTTGCTAAAAAAACTATCTGTACCATCAATGGTACCTAGCTGCAGGAGAGAGAGGATGCATAGAGAGCCAATGAAACCTGACCTAAGCCAAGCAGCCCACAGGTTCTGTGACTGGGCCAAGGATGTCTCCAAAGCCATTCCTTGATGGGAGGAAATCCTGAGATGCCAATGAAAGAGGTACTTTGGGACTGAAGGTCTTGGGGGGCTAGTGGAGACAACTGAGAAGCATTATAAAGAGTGAGAGTGAGAAATACACCTCTTACTCAGTGTGTTGCCTGAAAGCAAAAAATCCAATTAACACTAAAATCAGAAAGCCAACTCAACAATCATGAAATGAATATACTCCTGAGCAAATGCAAATAACAGAATCATCCAAAATTAGTGTAATAAATATATGTTTAATATAAACAATGTGATAAAGGAAAAAACTGTTCATATAGGAGAACAAGAAATTATAAGAACAAATATAGGCAAAAATGAAACAAGAATAGACAGAATGAAAAATGGAAAATATAGAAACAAAACACATAGCCATTAAAAAGATTCAGATGGAATAATATCTTCCCAAATCCACCCCCAAGAGAATAAGTGTCAAGGACTGTACCCAGAATCCAGTGAAAAGAGATAAAAAGATGAAACATAAAAAAGGGAATTGAGACAAGCATAGCAGTAACATTGAAAGACTCCCCTATGTGTCCAACAAGATTTTCATCATCAGGAGAGTATTAACAGAGAATATTAATGGGAAGTATTTTCAAGGAATCTGGCTGGAAACTTTCCAGAATTGGAAGGAAAAAACAAACAAAAGCCTTACATTGAAAGAGCATACCACATGCTCAGCAGGATTTATAAAATAAAAGTAAATCCACACATATATGCATAAAAATAGAACCACAGAACTCCAAAATAAAGATATAAGCTGAATTACCCACAGAGGAGTAACAAGCACTGACAGCAGAATAGCACAGCAGTCAGACAAGAAAAAGAAATAGAAGTTATCCAGACTGGAAGGGAAGAGGTAAAATTATCATTATATGCAGATGACATGATACTATATATAGAAAACCCTAAAGACTCCACACAAAAACTACTAGAACTAACAAATGAATTCAGCAAGGTATCAGGATACAAGATTAACACACAGAAATCTGTTGCATTTCTTTACACTAACAATGAAATATCAGAAAGGGAAAGTAAAAAACAATCCCTTTTAAAATCACATCAAAAAAAAAAAAAAAAAATACTTAGGAATAAATCTGACCAAATAGGTGAAAAACTTATATGCTGAGAACTATAAAACATTGATAAAGGAAATTGAAGATGATTTAAAGAAATGGAAAACTATCCCATGATCTTGGATTGGAAGAATTAATATTGTTAAAATGGTCATACTACCCAAAGCAATCTACAGATTTAATGTGATCCCTATCAAATTGCCCATGACATTTTCCACAGAACTAAAACAAATAATCCTAAAATTTATAAGGAATCACAAAAGACCTAGAATTGCCAAAGCGGTCCTGAGGAAAAAGAACAAAGCTGGAGGCATAACCCTCCCAGACTTCAGACAATACTACAAAGCTACAGTAATCAAAACAGTATGGCACTGGCACAAAAACAGACATATGGATCAATGGGACAGAATAGAGAGCCCAGAAACAAAGCCACACACCTAAGGTCAATTAATTCTCAACAAAGAAGGCAAGAATATAATGGAGAAAAGACAGTCTCTTCACCAAGTGGTGGTGGGAAAGCTGGAAAGATGCATGTAAATCAATGAAGTTAGAACACTCTCACACTATACACAAAAATAAACTCGAAATGGCTTAAAGACTTAAGTAGAAGACAGGACACCATAAAACTCCTGGAAGAGAACATAGGCAAAACATTCTCTGACATAAATCATAGCGATGTTTTCTTAGGTCGGTCTCCCAAGGCAATAGAAATAAACACAAAAATGAACAAATGGAACCTAATCAAACTTATAAGCTTTTGCACAGCAAAGGAAACCATAAACAAAACGAAAAGACAACCTACAGAATGGGAGAAAATATTTGCAAATGATGCGACCAACAAGAGCTTAACTTCCAAAATATACAAACAGCTCATACAACTAAACAACAAAAAAACAAACAACACAATCGAAAAATGGGCAGAAGACCTAAATAAGCAGTTCTCTAAAGAAGACATACAGATGGCCAATAGGCACATGAAATGATGTTCATTATTGCTAATTATCTAATTTGCATTAGAAAAATGCAAATCAAAGCTACAGTGAGGTATCACCTCACACCAGTCAGAATGACCATCATTAAAAAGTCCACAAACAATATATGCTGGAGAGGGTGTGCAGAGAAGGGAACCCTTCTACACTGCTGGTAGGAATGTAATTGGTACAGCCACTATGGAGAACAGTATGGAGGTTCCTTAAAAAACTAAAAATAGAGTTACCATATGATCCAGCAATCCCACTCCTGGGCATATATCTGGACAAAACTCTAATTTGAAAAGATACATGCACCCCAATATTCATAGCAGCACTATTTACAATAGCTAAGACATGGAATCAACCTAAATGTCCATCAACAGATGAATGGATAAAGATGTGGTATATATGTACAATGGAATACTACTCAGCCATAAAAACGAATGTAACAACACCATTTTCAGCAACATGGATGAACCTAGAGATTATCATACTAAGTGAAGTAAGTCAGACAGAGAAAGACAAAAATCATATGATATCACTTATATGTGGTATTTAAAATATGATACAAATGGACTTGTTTACAAAACAGAAAGAGACTCACAGACGTAGAAAACAAACTTACGGTTACCAAAGGGGAAAGGGGGGGTGATACATTAGGAGTTTGGAATTAGCAGGTACAAACTATATATAAAATAGATAAACAACTAGGTCCTACTGTATAGCACAGGGAACTATATTCAATATCTCGTAATAACCTATAATGAAAAAGAGTATGAAAAAGAATATATGTACATGTATAACTGAATCACTGTATAACTGAATGTATATGTATAACTGAATCACTGTATAACTGAATCATTCTGTACAATAGAATCTAACACACTACTGTAAATCAACTATACTTCAATTTTAAAATGTTTTTAAAAATAAATGTAATCTGATTATTGGGGGAAAAAATATATAGAAGAAAGCACTAATAGATTCAGAGAAGGAAAAGGATTTCTTACAAAACCAAGCCAAAAGGGAAAAGATGATTTTTGATACAGCTAATTTATCAAAAACCTTTGAACAAATAAAGGAACATAAAGTAAAAAAATGAGAACCAGACTGGAAAATACAGAGGACTAATATCTATAGCATATACATAACACATCACAGTTTAAAAATACAAACAACTTAATAGAAAAATAGGCAAAGGAAATGTGCAGGCAGTCTACAGAAGAGGAAAATACAAATACCCCAGATTAGATGAATAGATGGTCAAAACTAGTGACTAGGGAAATTCAAATAAAAAAATTATTTCATATCCAAATTTCCGACAGGTAAAAAGTCACACAATACCAATTTGGGGAGAAAACTTGGGTAATGAAAAGCTCTCATACAATCATTTTGAAGAGTTAACACTGACTATGTAACAATGTAGTTAACGATATACGTAACTTATAACAAATTCCACTTTCATGTTTATACTTTGAAAGTGTATAAGGTAATAAAAATACTGTAATTAGTGTCTTCATATGCATATGAAGACACTAATTACAGTATTTTTATTACCTTAAATTAGAAACAATCTATATTTTCATCTTTTCAGGAATGAATACAAAATGGTGATGACACTGTATGGTGATACATAAAACAGCACTTAAAATGAATAATTTAAATCTATATGAAACAATTTGGGAAGACTGTAAAAAAATGTTGAATGGAAAAAATAGCTGCAAAATATTAGATACAGTCTGTATCATTAACAAAATTTTCATAAGTATACAAAATATAAATCGTATTTTTTTTCTGGGTAATATATACAGCAAAGTGATAAAAACTCATGAACAAGATCCATGACTTTGGTTGATACTGGGGAATTATGATGGGAATGTGATTGGAGGAGACAGGATTTTAACTTTATCTGATAATTTTTTTAAAAATCTGAGGCAAAACAAAACACTAATATTTGTTCAATTGGGGTATTGGATGCAGGAGTATTTTTTAATCATCTTTTGTACTTATATATATATTTTTCTACACACAAACACACACACACATGCACACACACATGCAATATAGCTTTATACGAGACAGTGATCAGAGAGGGCTTTCCTTCTGTTGTGAATTAATTGTATCTTCCAAGAAATGAAGAGAAAATTCTGATCTCACTTCCAGTTGTGTACAGTTTTACCCCATGTTGCTTCTTCCCTTTTTTCAGGATCGGATGCAATGATCAAAACCATCTTTATGCAACAAAAGCAAGAATCAGCATGCAGAACTACATCAAACTAAAAAGCTTCTGCACATCAAAAGAAAAAAATAGACAAAATGAAAAGTCAGTCTACAGAATGGGGGAAATATTTGCAAACCATATATCGAATAAGAGGTTAATTTCCAAAATACACAAAGAACTCATACCACTGAATAACAAAAAGACAAACAATCTGGTTAAAAAATTAGCAGAGGAACTGAAGAGACATTTTTCCAAAGAAGACACATAAATGTCCACCAAACAGATGGAAAGATGCTCAACATCACTGATCATCAGGGAAATGCAAATCTAAACCATAATGAGATATCACCTCACACTTGTTAGAATGGCTGTCATCAAAAAAAGACGAGAGATAACGTGTTGTCCAAAAATGTGGAGAAAAGGGAACGACTGTGCAGTATTGGTAGGAATGTAAATTGGTTCAGCCACTATAGAAAACAGTATGGAGGTTCTTCAAAAAATTAAAAATATAACTACCATATGATCCAGCAATCTCATCTCTAAGTATATGTCCAAAGGAAATTAAAACATGATATCAAAAAGATATTTCGTAGTGTATATATGTCAATGCCACTCTCTCATTTCGTTGCTTTGTGACCACTTAGAGGTGTGGGATAGGGAGGGTGGGAGGGAGACACAAGAGGGAGGGAATATGGGGATAAATGTATGCATATAGCTGATTCACTTTGTTATACAGCAGAAACTAACACCACATTGTAAAGCAATTATACTCCAATAAAGATGTTAAAAAAAAAAGAAAAAGATATTTGCACTCCCATGTTTATTGAAGCATTATTCACGAAAGCCAGGATATGGAAACAACCTAGCTGTCCATCAACGGAAGTATGGATAAAGAAGATGTCTCACATACAAACACACACACACACACACACACACACACACACACACACACACTGGAATATTATTCAGCCATGAGAAAGAAGGACAGCTTGCCATTTTTGACAACATGGATGAACCTTGAGGGCATTATGTTAAATGTGATAAGGCAGACAGAGAAAGACAAATACTGTATGATATCACTTATATGTAGAATCCAAAAAAGCTGAATTCATAAAAACAGAGAGTAGAATCATAGTTACCAGAAACTGGGGTGTGGCTGAATTGGGGGGATGTTGGTCAAAGGGTACAAACTTGAAGTAAGAGGATGAATAAGTTCTGGAGAGCTAATGCATGGCATTGTGATTATAGTTAACACTACTGTATTGCATATCTTGAAGTTGCTAAGAGACTTGATCTTAAATATTCTTACCACAAAAAAAAGAAATGATAATTATGTGATGGGACAGAGGTGTCAGCTAACACTACGGAGGTAATCATATTGCAATATATAAATGTATCTGATCAACACATTGTACACCTTAAATTTACAATGTTATACGTCAATTATATCTCAATTTAAAAAAAATCTTTACAGTTTGAGCAGTGAGCCAAATAAAACAAGATGAAATTTAAAAGGATAAATATAAGGATATGAACTTAGATTTTAAAAAACTGCAGAAGACTAGGATGGGAGAAACATGGCTTAATAGGAGCATATCTAGGTGATTTACTGGACAATAAATTCACTACTAATCAACAGTATGATGTAAACAAAATAGTTAATGGAAATTTAGAATGCATTAATAAAAACATGTTTTCTAAAACAAACTGGTGATAGGTCTTCTCTGGGCTGGTTAAATTATTATGTTCAATTTTGGCCCCCATAATTTAAGAAGAAAAATGAAATTTGCTCAGAAAACTAGAAGGAGAGTTAAAAAAAAAAACTAAAAAGAAAATCTCATAAGAATACTACTCTTAGAACAGAAGTGTTTAAAGGAGATTCATATAATCAGAATCATAATTATCTAGCATTTGAAGTGATACCAAGTAGAAGAGAATGTCAATCTGCTTTGTAAGATCCCAAATGTTAGAAGATGGATTGATAAACAGAAGCAACTGAGAGAGTTTTGCTTTCACAAATAGAAAGTCTGTCCGATACTCAGGTAAGATCTTAATTTACCTGTGAGGTTAGTATCAAGTCAAGCTTTCTTGAGCATTCAAGCCAAGGCTGGACATTCTGAAAGAGGTTGATCTACAGGGGTCTTAAATTTACATGGATGGTTAGACTGAGAAAACTGTTCTTAGTTCTGAAGTTACTGTTCTTAAAATGGGCTGCCCAAGCTGAGAACTCTCTTCAAAATACAGTTGGGAGGGAGATGAGGAACCCCTGTTTTGTTTTCAATTTGTACTCTTGTTGATGATATTGTCAATCCTTGAGTATTTCCTGGTATTCTTCTTCATCTTTTTTGTTTACATATTGTTTCCCAAGTGGATTGTAAAACTCTAATGGGGAAGGAGATAAAAAATATATTTCTCATATATTGGTTTTCCTGGAATTTAGCAATGTTTTCTGTCAGTAGATGCTCATGATATTGTACATCAACTATACCTCAATACAAAATATTAGATGCACAATAAATTTTGAGTATTGATGATGGTGAGTATGAATGATTTCTCTGATTATTAAAAATATCTATTTTCCCAAGGCAGAAATTTGGGAAGTTTTGGAAGTTGCCTAAGGCAGAAATATGGAAGATTTGCATACAAATTCTTATAGCTCTAAGACACATTATTAAGTTTCAACAGTGCTCCATGTCTTTTCCCAAAGCATCTTTCACAGAGGATGGGAGTAAACTCATATTCAGGAAGTCTAGAGAATTGAAGCCTGAATGGCCCACTGTAATGTGAACATTTACATTTTATCTTAGATGAAACATTCATACTTTATCTTAGAAACCCACAGAAAATTTGCTTGGTATTTTGATATATTCATGCATAAACATAAGACTAATTATTTTACATATCCTAACTTTAGAAGAAAAAGGATATTCCTACATCTTTCTTAATGGTCAAGATGCTGCTCCTGTGAGATTACCAATTTTGGAAAATTAGGCTGAATTGCAAAAGAACTGACTCTGCACTCAATATTAGTGATTTATCATCTCACTCTTGGTGTAACAATATTTCTAGAACTCAAACTTAGAAATACACCAATGACAATATCCTCCATCCCCACCGCCAAGCTGCACTACAATATGGTGATTAAACAACTTCTGGAGTTGGGCTGTGTCCAGATCTTGCCTCTATCATCAACTGGATGTCCTTTGGTTAGTTATTTAATCTCTTTGTGTCTCAGTGTCCTTATCTGCAGATAATTATTGATTATAATAGGACACATCAGTACACCATTACTAAGTGGACTGAACATGTAAAATACTTGGAAAAAATCCTTGTACATACAGTAAGTACTTAATAGTGACAGCTCTCTCAAGGTAATGCTGGAGAGCATTGTTCATGATGTCGCCCAAAAGTTGGTGTGGTACAATGTTTTCAGGCTACAGATGTTGAAGATTTCCACTCTTTCTTCCTGCTGAGAGCTCATTTCACTTCTTATAGTGTGGGTTGTACAGTTTTTGTGTCCATTGGTTAGGCTCTTCCTAGCTCAGGGATCTACACAAAGGCTTATTCAATGAAGAAAGAAGACTAATGGTTTGGATTTTCATTTCACCACTAACACTGCAATTTTTATCACATGTAAATGAACTGAGTCTCAAGTGACTCACAGTATCCACGATCAACTCCTACCCCACAATCACACTTCATTATAATTGTAGCCATTTTGTCATGTTTAGTGAAAGCATTCAGTTTTGTCATATAGTTGTTGATTCAGTGTTTAGCCCCCAAAAGGTATTTGCTAAATAAGCCAAATTTGTGAGGCCCTTTTTAGCACTGGGATGGACAAGGAAGCAATTCGCCACGTACCGATATTTATTCTTAGTTGTGATGCATTTTCCCTGTGAAGGAAAACAACCCACTCCTCAATTTAAAATTTCTGATAACTACCTTGCTTCAGCTAAGCCAGCATATATCTATGTAACGGAGCAAGCATTCAGTGTCACTTCCTGTCTCATGACTTGTTCATCTAAAAAGAGTGGCATCCAAACCAGTTTTCCTTTTTTTTTTTGTTGGGGGGGGGGGGAGAGGGATAGTTTTTAGTGTGCTTTTTTCAAAAACCACCATTTTATGAGTACATTAAACTATGAAAAATTCAAGAAGTAAACTCTTCGTGCATTAAGAGAAAATAATTACTAAAAATAGGACTCGGTCCGCTCCTTTGGTAGTTAGAATCTGGTTCCATCAGTGAATACGTGCATGCAGCTCCTTTTCCTTGGTTATACATGAAGCTTGCTAAAAATGCCACATTATGTTGAGTCAGCGATTCTCCATGTTCATGATATTTTCATACATATTTATAAACACATAAATATGTATCATAACGTATAAATATATAAAAAGACTAAGAAATCGTTCCTCCTGTGCTTTCCTCTCTCATTAAAGTACAGAATCAGAGCCATGTCAGTCCTCTTCCTGTTTCGGCTCATGAGCATCTATCGGACATGCTGAAAAGCATTATTTGACAGGGCTGTTTGAAAAGGGCACCTTGTGCAGCTCAGCTGCTAATTTTTGCCCCCAGAAGATTCAGCCATTTCCATTCCACAGAACATCACAGTTTCTACTCTTGTGATTCTGCACTTCTATCAGCTTCCTATTTTCTTCTTTTGACCATGCTTTTTAGAGTGTAGTGGCTTTGCAGTAAGAGAGATCTGGACTGGAGTCACAAAGGGCTGCCTTGTACTGGCTACACGGCTTTAAGTTACCTAACGTCTGCCTCAGTTTGTCAAATGGGGAGCGATACTTACCTCACTCGGTAGTTGTAAGGATAGAAAACATATCTATTGCTATTATAGCTACTAACTTTAGCAGCGTGCCAGGGGAACAGCACTCAATAATCTGTAATCACAATCACAATCATCGTTCCTATTATTATCACCTCTAGACAAACTCCTGTCTTCGTATTTATTTACAAAAAAATACCTGATGATTTTCTTCAAAATTGTATGATGCGTTTTTAAATATAACGGCAAAGATGATAGATTTACTTGGCAATTGCCAAGGTTCTCATATGAAGAGTTAAAATTTGGGCCCTTGCCATTCAAAGTGTGGGCTGTAGACCAGAAGCCTCACATTCCCTGGGAGGTTGTTAGGAATGAGGATGTCAAGTCCCACCTCAGATGTACTGGATCTGATTTTGCATTTTAACAATACAAAACAATACGGACTTACAAGTGATGGATATACACATTAAAGCCGGTTCAGGCCACGCTAAGTCGTGAACTTGAGGCATCGTGATCAGTGTGTAGAGGAGGTATATTCATGAGAGTTGGAAAGACACCGTGTATTCTAGGGAAGCACCCGGTGGAAGGAAAGACCGCAGAAGGCTTGTTGAACTGCTCCGCTGTCAGGCTCATTCACTTGTCGTCCTCTCTCTGTCTCCTTTCTTCCCACTTGGAAAGAAATAGGTGTACCCGCTCAGCGTCACACAGTACTGCGTGCCTTCCACTTTGAGCTGCGATTGTGTACAAGCCTGTTTATATTAGAACCGGACTCTGACATCGTAAAGAGTCTCACCTGTTTTGGTATCCCCAGCAGCTGGTGGAGATGCTTCCTTGCGGCAATCTTTGCAGACCCTTCCAGCCTGTGGGAAGGTGCCCGGCACTGCTTGACCTTCTCTGACCTGTAATTCCATATTGTTTTATAGCTTTGCCATTTGTGAGTTTTTCCTACAAGACTGTGAGCTCTTTGAGGGCAGAGTCTGGGCCATTTACCTTGGTACTTTTGATACACATGAAATAATACTTATGTGTTTCAATTAAGATTCCACTAAGAACTGATATTCTGTGAGCTGGAGCAGGTCATAGAAACAACCCTCTACTTTGCTCTGAGGGAAAGTGTTAATTTAATGAGGAGAAATTTCTCTCATAAAGTTTATCCCCCTTTTGTTTCTTCTTAAAATGTTGGTACCTACTCATGTTTGTGTATTTTGGAATCTAATATAAGCCAGTATTTAATTCCATACATAAATGTAAAATTTAGCTATTTTGATGCTAATATCATCAAAATGATAGGTGGTAAAAAGCACCATATTTTCCAGGAATTTCACCACATACATAAGCTTGAGAACCAGTGAGGTCAGTCAATACTTGTTAAATGAGTGAAACAGAGAAAGAGAAGGCTTTTCTAGCAGGAGTGAGTAGATAGATGCTCCAACAGAGGCCAGAGTCGCACAGTTAAAATGAAGGGGAAGGTTATTCAATCACTTGGTAATTTCAGAAAGTCTAGAAGACCAATACAGATAAAGTAGCACTTTAAAAAATCCCATTCTTACCTGATTCATTCAGGCTTTGCTTTAGTTTAGAACAGCAGCATTAGCTTAAGGTAAATGTTTCAGAAATGGGACCAAAACTACACTACAGTAAGAGCAATTTTGTCATAAACACTGCCTGGTGACAATGAGACTCCTTAGCATAGTCTATTACTGTCATTGTGCCATTCTAGAAAATACCAGTGATTAATATGGAGTCATAATGTGTTTACTTAGGAAAGTACTGATAGCACTTTCTTCTCTGTGACATACTCATTTTGAGATTCATCAAACTGCTTTGCAGAGAGCAGACATGCTCATTATTTCAATTCACATAAAGAAGATAAGCAAGTTAACATAAGGAAAGAAAAAAAAAAAGACTTAAAATGTGAATAGAAAAAGAATTCAGTAGAGAAAACAAAATCACAACGTTTGGAAAAAGGGTGTGCCAGAGACTGTTTCTCCTAATAGTAATTATTCATGTAATTATTTAAGATAGTTACACAAGCAGGGATAATTGCTATGGAAATTCAACATAGAGCACTGTTTATATAAACACGTTAAATGGGAATAAAGAGAATAATGCCATGTGGAAGCATCCCCAAAAGGATCTAAAACATACAAAATATATCCCATTTATGTTTGTGTTTAATGTCGTATCCCTGTATGTTATTCAAATCTTTTTCTACAACTAAGCCGGTGTGGGTTATCTCTGATTCTCTGTTGCATTTCATAACACGTCTATATGGAACTACAGCTCTACTATGCCAACTCCTCAGACATATGCAGCATATGAGGTAGTATATTATCTATTCTTTCCAAAGCTACATTCTGTATATTTTGTCTTATACTCATAGACATCTTTAAAAGAACACGTAAAGAGACAATCAGGTAACCAGTAAACTGTTTAAAAGCCCATGTTCTACTCAAGGTGAAAATTTGTCAAAGAGGGTTATGGTCATCTTTCCCTTCAGCACATTATATCTATTTAATCAAAATAATTACTTCCCTTCACTTTGCCTTTAATGTAATTTCAGCAAACTGGTGCCTGTTATAAAGTTCATACCAGTTCAGCCTTTTTTTTTTTTTTTTTTAAAATAAACACACCAATCTCCAGGAAGTGCACCAGTGATGGAATCAATTCAATCAGCTCTCTTCATTCACACAGCAAAACATTTTTACTCATTCCAGGAAGAGTGGGCAGCAGCTATTAGAAAGGCTGAGTACAATGATGAAGGAATAAAGGCTCTCCCCAGGAGCCCCTGACACGGCCATTCCCAGCTGCCCACCAAGTACCCTCCGAAATACAGAAAAGAGATAAGAAATAACAGGTTTTATTTTTTGGGGGGGGGCGGTGGGGAATCATAATTATTCTCCATCCTCATAAATTCGTGGAAGAATGTTGGTAATGAAAGAAACTCTGTTGGTTTAATTTTTAACAAAGAATAACTCTAGGGGGAGAAGTGGACATTGGCAGTAATATCCAGGACATAATCAGGTCAAATGGGCATGATAAATATCGACTTCAAAGTTCAGGGTTATTGTGAAGATATTAAATACTCTCTCTATACACAGATATATACATATATGTGTATATATATGGTGCTGTATATATATACACTTATATACATTATAAGGTATATGTATACATATGTAACATGTATTCACATATGTACATTGATATATATATACTTATATATAGGGGAAGAGAGAGAGAGAGAAAGAAACTAAGCACAATGATAGACACAATAGTAGGTAGTCAAGTATCATTAGCTAGCCAGATTGCCATCATAATTCCTACTTCATCTATGACACTTTCCCAGCTCACTAATCCTCTGGTTTAGAAGAGTGACTCTCACACTTGATGGTAAAGGACCAGGGTGTTTTTTTGTTTGTTCTTCATTTTTAAATTTCCAATCAGCCTTGGAGCAATACTTTGGTCAAATATAATAAAAATAAATAATAAATTGAAAAAAAAAAGCAATGTGCAAACCCCAATTAGTTTTTACTATTAGATTTAATAGACATAAAATTACTCTGTCAAATTGCTGTGAACATTTCTAGATGCTTCCTCTCCATTTCGTTACTTACTTTGTTGTGTGTTGTGAAGCAATAAGAAATGTTTTGCAAATCAGCGCATGGGTCGCATGTGGCCACACATTGGGTAGTGATGTTCTATCACTTACTGTCTGTACCAAATGTCAAAACTAGCTTTGTTGGGAGAGGATATTGGGCAAATGATGGCTATCCACAGATGAGGATTGCTCTGTTGGCCCATTTTCATGTGTATTCTGTGTACTGATTGATTGATGACAGAATGTACTGAAAGGAGTTCTTATCTTTACTTATTGTTGCTAAGTATGATACCCTGACCTAATATAAGACGGGAACGAAACTTGGATATACCTTAAGAGGTGTGCTAGAATTCAGATGTATTTTGCGACTATTAAGATAAGTGTTTCATGTCATTCTTGAAATATACAAAGAAGGCATTTTTTTCAGCATTAAAAAAACTTTTGAGGAGGAAATGAACTCTGCTATCCTCAAGAAAAGAGCTGCCTCTATGTATAAGACAAATTTACATAATTCCTTACATTTCCAAAACTGATAGCGTTTTCTGTGGCTTACTGTGTAACAATTTACTCCTGGCTGTTCATTCACACACAGCCAGCACAGCCAAAAGTCAGCAGTGTTCTGTTGCTCCCAAGTCAGTGTTTCTGAGTTTTAACACATAGACAAAATTAATTCAACAGGAGTAGCATTTCTCCTAATAATACATCCCTTTCATTGTGTTTGGCTCTATGCCTTTTTTTTCAACTAGTAACGTAAAATATGTTAAGAACACTGCTCATTTTCAACAGCTTCTTCACAATAAAACTCCCCGTTAAAGCAGAACAGATGTCAGAAATATTTGAAGTTCTCTAGTAACAATATTGAAATGACTGTGGAGTAGAATGAAAAAAAAAAATGTCTCCTTAATTCTGTAATTGGCAGGAAAAAGGCTGCCTTCCTAGTTGCCAGGTATATAGATGTTATAAACAGGATGCAGTTTATTAGAAATTCCCCCTTAGGCTTAGTTAATTGGATGTTGTCAGCAATCTTTAGTCTCATCATTAATTGCACTGGTAGTATTTTAAAAAGGATTTTTGTACATACAGCCATCCATGGTTTGTATCAAAGATAGATTGTTCATTGACTGATAGATTGCCTTTCGTATGGAAACCTCAGGTTAGGAAAGGAACTAAAATCTATTCTTTGAGATTTACTTTTGAAATACACTATTAAGAAAAAAAGCTTCGTGAGGCAGAGATCATCATCTGCTCCCCTGTTAGTGCAATTCAGCATGAAACCATGAGCAGCCCTCCCTGGATGCTGATCAGAAGAGAGAGCAAAATTGGGCTGATTATTTCAACTAGATGAATTTACAAAATGATGAGTAAGTAACAACATAAATAAATTCACACATTTTATACTGTGCTGTATTTACAAAGATTTACATAAATCAAATTAGGTAACTTAGCTTTAAATAAACTGAAAATAATTTGACTTGTTATTTTTGTAAAAGTTCATTCTTATTTGGCATTCACAGGTAAACCAAGTCAAAATTGATCCCATTTACAGAGAAAAAAATTGAAATTTAATATAGAATAAAAGTGAAAAGAATTCTTTTAAATAGGATTAGAAGAAATGAATCACCATTTGGCGAGAGATAAAATGAATTAAATCTTCAAACTACATATCAGAATCTACTCTAAATATATTCCAGACATAAATGCAAAAATTGAAAATATACAAGTATTACAAGAAAACATAGGTGAATTCCTTTATAACATGGAAGAAGGGAAAGTCTTACAAACCATGATCAAATTTTAGAAAAAATAAAAGACTTTGCGAAGCAAAAAAACAAAACAAAACAAAAAGACCACCATCATAAGCATAATCAATGGACAAATGACAAAGTGGGAGAAAATATTTTAATCTATAGCTTAAAGGATTAGTTTCCAGATAAATAAAAAGCTCTTTTAAAAAGAAGAAAATGAAGGAGTGGCAGGACATATTTAAAGTGATGAAAGGGAAAAACCTACAACCAAGTTTACTCTAGCCAGCAGGGATCTCATTCAGATTCGATGGAGAAATTAAAACCTTTACAGACAAGCAAACGCTAAGAGAATTCAGCACCACCAAACCAGCTTTACAGCAAATGCTAAAGGAACTTCTCTAGGCAGGAAACACAAGAGAAGGAAAAGACCTACAATAACAAACCCAAAACAATTACGAAAATGGTAATAGGAACATATATATTGATAATTACCTTAAATGTGAATAGATTAAATGCTCCAACCAAAGACACAGACTGGATTAATGGATACAAAAACAAGATCTGTATATATGCTGTCTACAAGAGACCCACTTCAGACCTAGGGACACATACAGACTGAAAGTGAGGGGATGGAAAAAGATATTCCATGCAAATGGAAATCAAAAGAAAGCTGGAGTAGCAATTCTCATATCAGACAAAATAGACTTTAAAAATAAAGATTATTATAAGAGACAAAGAAGGACACTACATAATGATCAAGGGATCAATCCAAGAAGAAGATATAACAACTGTAAATATTTATGCGCCCAACATAGGAGCATCTCAATACATAAGGCAAATGCTAACAGCCATAAAAGGGGAAATCGACAGTAACATAATCATAGTAGGGGACTTTAACACCCCACTTTCACCAATGGACAGATCATCCAAAAGGAAATTAAGGAAACACAAGCTTTAAATGATACATTAAACAAGATGGACTGAATTGATATTTATAGGACATTCCATCCAAAAACAACAGAATACACTTTCTTCTCAAGTGCTCATGGAACATTCTCCAGGATAGATCATACCTTGGGTCACAAATCAAGCCTTGGTAAATTTAAGAAAATTGAAATTGAATCAAGTATCTTTTCCAACCACAATGCTATGAGACTAGATATCAATTACAAGAAAAAATATGTAAAAAATACAAACACATGGAGGCTAAACAATACACTACTAAATAACCAAGAGTTCACTGAAAAAATCAAAGAGGAAATAAAAAAATACCTAGAAACAAATGCTAATGAAAACACAACGGCCCAAAACCTATGGGATGCAGCAAAAGCAGTTCTAAGAGGGAAGTTTATAGCAATACAATCCTACCTCAAGAAACAAGAAACATCTCAGATAAACAACGTAACCTTACACCTAAAGCAATAAGAGAAAGAAGAACAAAAAAACCCCAAAGTTAGCAGAAGGAAAGAAATCATAAAGATCAGATCAGAAATAAGTGAAAAAGAAACGAAGGAAACAATAGCAAAGATCAATAAAACTAAAAGTTGGTTCTTTGAGAAGTAAACAAAATTGATAAACCATTAGCTAGACTCATCAAAAAAAAAGGGAGAAGACTTAAATCAATAGAATTAGAAATGAAAAAGAGAAGTAACAACTGACACTGCAGAAATACAAAGGATCATGAGAGATTACTACAAGCAACTCTATGCCAATAAAATGGACAACCTGGAAGAAATGGACACATTCTTAGGAAAGCACAAACTTCTGAGACTGAACCAGGAAGAAATAGAAAATATAAACAGACCAGTCACAAGCACTGAAATTGAGACTCTGATTAAAACTCTTCCAACAAACAAAAGCCCAGGACCAGATGGCTTCACAGGCGAATTCTATCAAACATTTAGAGAAGAGCTAACATTTATTCTTCTCAAACTCTTCCAAAGTATAGCAGAGGGAGGAACACTCCCAAACTCACTCTACGAGGCCACCATCACCCTGATACCAAAACCAGACAAAGATGTCACAAAGAAAGAAAACTACAAGCCAATATCACTGATGAACATAGATGCAAAAATCCTCAACAAAATACTAGCAAACAGAATCCAACAGCACATTAAAAGGATCATACACCATGATCAAGTGGGGTTTATCCCAGGAATGCAAGGATTCTTCAATATATGCAAATCAATCAATGTGATACACCATATTAACAAATTGAAGGAGAAAAACCATATGATCATCTCAATAGATGCAGAAAAAGCTTTCAACAAAATTCAACACCCATTTATGATAAAAACCCTCCAGAAGGAAGGCATAGAGGGAACTTACCTCAACATAATAAAGGTCATATATGACAAGCCAACAGCCAACATTGTGCACAATGGTGAAAAACGGAAACCATTTCGTCTAAGATCAGGAACAAGACAAGGTTGTCCACTCTCACCACTATTATTCAACATAGTTTTGGAAATTTTAGCCACAGCAATCAGAGAAGAAAAAGAAATAAAAGGATTCCAAATCAGAAAAGAAGAAGTAAAGCTGTCACTGTCTGCAGATGACATGATACTATACATAGAGAATCCTAAAGATGCTACCAGAAAACTACTAGAGCTAATGAATGAATTTGATAAAGTAGTAGGATACAAAACTAATGCACAGAAATCTCTTGCATTCCCACATACTAATGATGAAAAATCTGAAAGAGAAATTAAGGAAACACTCCCATTTACCATTGCAACAAAAAGAATAAAATACCTAGGAATAAACCTACCTAAGGAGACAAAAGACCTGTATGCAGAAAACTATAAGACACTGATGAAAAAAATTAAAGATGATACAAACAGATGGAGAGATATACCATGTTCTTGGATTGGAAGAATCAACATTGTGAAAATGACTATACTCCCCAAAGCAATCTACAGATTCAATGCAATCCCTATCAAACTACCAATGGCATTTTTGACAGAACTAGAACAAAAAATTTCACAGTTTGTATGGAAACACAAAAGACTCTGGATAGCCAAAGCAATCTTGAGAAAGAGAAACGGAGCTGGAGGAATCAGGCTCCTAGACTTCAGACTATACTACAAAGCTACAGTAATCAAGAGAGTATGGTACTGGTGCAAAAACACAAATATAGATCAATGGAACAGGATAGAAAGCCCAGAGATAAACCCACACACCTATAGTCACCTTATCTTTGATAAAGGTGGCAAGAATATACAATGGAGAAAAGACAGTCTCTTCAATAAGTGGTTCTGGGAAAACTGGACAGCTACATGTAAAAGAATGAAATTAGAACACTCCCTAACATCATACACAAAAATAAACTCAAAATGGATTAAAGACATAAATGTAAGGCCAGACACTATAAAACTTAGAGGAAAACACCGGCAGAACACTCTATGACATAAATAACAGCAAGATCCTTTTTGACCCACTTCCTAGAGAAATGGAGATAAAAACAAAAGTAAACAAATGGGACCTAATGAAACTTAAAAGCTTTTGCATAGCAAAGGAAACCATAAACTAGACAAAAAGACAACCCTCAGAATGGGAGAAAATATTGGCAAACGAAGCAACTGACAAAGGATTAATCTCCAAAATTTACAAGCAGCTCATGCAGCTCAATATCAGAAAACAAACAACCCAATCCAAAAATGGGCAGAAGACCTAAATAGACATTTCTCCAAAGAAGATATACAGATTGCCAACAAACACATGAAAGGATGCTCAACATCACTAATCATTAGAGAAATGCAAATCAACACATCACACCAGTCAGAATGGCCATCCTCAACAAATCTACAAACAATAAATGCTGGAGAGGGTGTGGAGAAAAGGGAACCCTCTTGCACTGTTGGTGGGAGTGTAAATTGATACAGCCACTATGGAGAACAGTATGGAGGTTCCTTAAAAAACTAAAAATACAACTACCATATGACCCAGCAATCTCACTACTGGGTGTATACCCTGAGAAAACCATAATTCAAAAAGAGTCATGTACCACAATGTTCATTGCAGCACTATTTACAATAGCCAGGACATGGAAGCAACCTAAGTGTCGTCCACCGACAGATGAATGGATAAAGAAGATGTGGCACATATATACAATGGAATATTAGCCATAAAAAGAAACGAAATTGAATTATTTGTAGTGAGGTGGATGAACCTAGAGTCTGTCACACAGAGTGAAGTAAGTCAGAAAGAGAAAAACAAATACCGTATGCTAACACATATATATGTTATCTAAAAAAAATAAAAATAGTCTGAAGAACCTAGGGCAGGACAGGAATAAAGATGCAGACATAGAGAATGGACTTGAGCACACGAGGAGACGGAAGGGTAAGCTGGGACGAAGTGAGAGAGTGGCATTGACATATATACACTACCAAATATAAAATAGCTAGTGGGAAGCAGCCCCATAGCACAGGGAGATCAGCTCGGTGCTTTGTCGCCACCTAGAGGGGTGGGATAGGGAGGGTGGGAGGGAGACGCAAGCGAGAGGAGATATGGGGATATATGTATATGTATAGCTGATTCACTTTGTTGTAAAGCAGAAACTAACACACCATTGTAAAGCAATTATACTCCAATAACGATGTTAAAAAATATATCAATACTTTACATTTAAGCTTCAAATAAAAATGCAAATCTTTGTGTGCACCCTAAATACTTTTCTTGGGATTAATTTCTAGAAAAGAGAATGTTAGATCAAAGTGTATGCACATTTTTAAGTCTTTTAAAAAATCTTGTTAAACTGCCATCAGGAAATATGTATAAATATTTACTCACACATGCAATATATGAGAATATTCCCACCCCACCCCATCTTATTTTATTTAACATTGACTCCAGCGTAATGTCCTAAGAGCATAATTTTGTTTAGTTCTTGTTACACAGAATTCACGCACATTTCCAGCCAGTTCAGTACTTTTACTGAGTATGTAGCGTGGGCCAGTCACTGTGCTAGGTGGTAAATATACAAAAATGAATTATCTGTGATTGTCCATAAAATCAGCATCTTGTCACAGTCTGGATACATGGCCATCAAATGCTTTTATAGAAAAAGTTGAGAAGATAAGTAAATCTGGTTAGATGAACTTTTATTGGAAGAAAATTGTCTTTATTTTGCAGCACCTACTGCAATCAATTTATTGTGAATAATTTATCATCATCTTGGATGTGCGACACAACGATTAACATTTTCTCCAAATATTTAAAGCCTTTATTAGAGATAAGTTAATATAACTTTTGTCTGATCCATTCTTACCGCAAAAATTTGTTGGACTCCTAGGAAAGTAATCACTGTAAAATGCATTGCTGGCTCAGGGGCAAACACTGAACTAATTATTCTGGGCCAAAAAATGTGTTGGATTTAAGTCCTATATCCTTGTTGCTGCACTGTGCTAGTAGGCCCATATGTCAAGTTGCTACCAAAAGAAATAGCAACACAAGTATTAATAAGTGAGATTACATTGTATATCTTGAAAATTAAACTGTGTGTTGTAAGGCAAAATTAAAGCTGAGGTAGATAATTGCAAAGTAACAGTTTCTTTTTCTTAAATTTCATTTTCTGCTTCACTTTCTGAGATTGGGGAGTGGCTTCATTGTTAATCTGATTATTTCTTTCTACAAAACAAAGGTTAGCTTGGGCAATATACAACTGTCTTGAAATTGAATCAAATGGGTGCACTTTTCATTTCACTATAATATCTTATTTTTCCAACTCAGTGCATGTCAATAAATGCTATTAGATTTTGTGCTAACAGCTGAAGCTGTTTTTTTTTAATTGAAATAACCCCATAAAAGTTTATACTTTAAAAAGATAATTCATTTGACATTTATCTATATTCCGAAGTAAAATATATCTACTAATATCACACTTAGATTGTTTTCTCAATACTTTCTTTTGCTTTTTCAATTGTAGTTGATTTCCTTCAGATGAAACTTACTTAAGGTGTAATGACCTGTTTTTAAAACAAATCATGATAATGACTATAATTTGTATTCTTTACAGGCAGTTTATTTTTTCAAGTAGCATTGACTCAATCTAGAAAAATTTAGATTAAAACCAAAATATAAAATGGACTCAGCATATGAAATATTATTAATTTGATACCCTTTTCATTGCACCCACATTGTTCTAAAGTAATGTTCTATAATATATATCCAACAATTATAATAAAGATGAATTCTAATATGTCCAGAAAAAAAAAAGAAAATGACCAAAAACCTAATAAAAGATGGACAAAAGATGTATACAGATGGTTCACTAAAAAGAAATTTATAATTGCACTTCAGCTTAAGAGAGCAAAATTTAACCTTATACATAACCAAATAAATACAAATTATATTATATTAATGCACCATTTTTCAAATATTGGATTTATAAATCAAAAGCTTGACAACACATGCTGTCAGAAAAGCTGTGGAGAAAGAGCTACTTTCCATATATTATTGAAGGGAAAACAAAATTGCTCAACCTTTATGGTGGGGAATTTGACAATAACAAAATACATATGAATTTATCCTTTGGTCTAACCAATCCCACTTCCAAGAATCTGCTGTGAAGATTCATCTGTATAAACATGAAAAAGCACCACCTGCACGTGGTTAGACAATACAATGTAATTTATAGTTATAGGAGACTGGAAACAACCAAAATGTCCACGGAGAAGGGGTCTGGCTGAATAAACTGTGATACAGTCTGTGGTAAAGCGTTAGCCAAGCCCTGTTCCCTTCTGCAAGAGGATTTAATTTTTGCCTCACTGCCCAGCACTGTACTCCTAGCAACTGGGTAAACGTAGAACATCAACTATATCCCAACATTATTGTCTCTGATAAAAATGACCCCTGACTGGTACACTGCATCTGGATTGGGGGCAATTGTAAATAAATTATGAATATCTTCACTGAGGATGGTGACTTTTATAACTAGGCTTATGCCTTGTGGGGACCCTGAAAACTATGCCTATGGAAATGTTACAAGAGGTACTGGCTCCTGTGAGAGACAAGGTCCTCCCCACAGGAGGACCTCCCCCATCCCTACTCTCACCCTGTCTGCTGTGAATCTCATTTCCTTATGCCTGGGGCGTGTCACTCAGGAAGAAGAGCTCTGCACTGCCTTGTGAGCTGTCACCAGCAGGGACGGTGGTGTGGATTTCTGCTGAGCTGGGATTCCTGTCCTTTAACCTTCCAAGTAGACTGAGGGTCTCTTGAGTCTGAATGGTTAGGAGAGCCTAAGGAAACTCCTTGGGAAGCACATCTATAAAGTGGAGAACTATGCACTCTAAAAAATAAGAAATATCTCTACGAACTAATATGGGACAATTTCTAGCCTATTTAGCATATGTGTTAAATGAGGAAAGAAAAGGAAAAAGTAATGTGTGTGTAAAAAAAAAGAAATACGTGCCTTTCTGTGTTTCACATACACATAGACACATATACATTTTTACATACATACTTGTTTACTTTTATCAAAAAAAAGACACAAGAGGACTAAACAGATAATGATGGTGGTTATATTAGTGGGTGGGTAGGAATAAAGTAAAGGGAATAGGGACAATTAGAAGTCAGATTTCTCAGAGTATAACTTTTTCCATAGTGTTGACTTTTGAACTATGTTTTTCATGTTCAAAACCTAAAAAAATTTAAATCCTAAAATTGAACACAAATATAAACAAATAAACCTAATAGTATATTAAATTAATAATATAACCATATACAGAAGAATTCACCAAAGTAATTTTTTAAAACACCATACTCTGACTATACATCCTTGGTGGGACAGAAGCAAAGAAATCTTAAATTTCACTCAGTAGGTTTTGTGTTAGTAGTGATGCTGCTATTGCCACTATGAAATTATTATACACACATGTAATAAGATAACACAAATATATTTAAAACATAAGTTCATGTAAAATAACAGTATTATTAAGAATCAAAATTCTCAAAGAGAAAACAGAAATATAAAGTAAAAGTTAAGAAAAATTTTACTATCGTAACTGAATTAGAATTATTCACATGATCTTATGATTAAAAAAATATATATTTCCTTGCTCTTTCCACTGAAAAGCCTCAAAAGCAATGACATCCTAGTAGCAATAAACATACATAGCATCTGGATCCTGGGTTCTAAATATTATTCACTCTAAAGAGGAACCAGAATTCCATGGAGAAATGGTGATTCCAGGACTGATATAGGAAAATCCTAAGATGACCCAGGGATATCTTTTGCCAGACAGTAAGGAAATGCTTAAAGACCAATGAGTTCATGTAAAAAGAAATAGGAGCCAGTTTGAAAAGGCTCCTATTGGCCAAAGTTAGAATAATTTAAGCATCTAAAAAATAATGCATGCATTTGATTTTCACGCACTGAATAAAAATTCATGTCCACAGTAATACCAAAAAGGGGGCCATAAAGCTCCTTTTTTTACAGAAGAATGACAGCTAACAAATGTACTAGGAAGGAATTAAAAAATCATGTTTCTCTAAGTAATTGACTCAGTCAATTACTGAGTCATGAAAAAGACCAGGAACAAAATCTTTGTATGGGGCCAAAATATCACAGAATCTTTACTGTTTCAAAGGAAAAGATGTGCTTTCATAGTGGAGTGATGTTTCAGACACCACTTTAAGCAATTATCACTAATGGGGGACCACCTGGCATTGTCTGACTTGTAACTAATTCAATATGAAGTACAGTTCAAGTTACAGAAATAAAGGAGACAGAGGAACAAGTTAAACAACACTAAGAAGAAGCAAAAAGGCAAATCCAAAATACAGGAAATTCTAAAGGACAACTACCTGGGCTCCTTGAAAAATCACTGCTATGGGGGAAAAGTAGGAAGATTGTTCTAAATGAAAAGGAACTAGAGAAATGGAACCAAATGTGATACAGGAGTTCAGGTTAGATTATGCTTTGTATTTCTATTTCAAAATTGGTTTGGCTAGTCTAGATGCTTTGCATTTCTATATACTTTTTTAAGAATCACTGTCCCAATTTCTACCAAAAGCCTTTTAAGATTTTGATTGAGATTGAATTAAATTAACTTGGGAGAAGTTAGCATTCTAAAAATATTGATTCTAATGATCCATGAACATGTTATCTCTTTATATATTTATGTCTGCTTAAATTTCTCTCAGTGCTGGATTGTAGTTTTTCAAGGCTTAGGCCTTGTATGTTTTTAAAGATTTATCTATAAATATTTCAGGCTTTAAACAGTTATTAATGGCAAAGTTTAATTTCAATTTCTAGTTGTTTATTGCTAGCATGTAGAAATACAGTAGCATTTTGCATATTAACTTTTTATTTTGACTTGCTGAATTCACATCTTAGTTGTAGTAGTTTGTGCATGTGTGTGTGCAAATTCTTTAGGATATTCTACAAAAATTGTCTTCTACACATAAAGAGTTTTTCCTCTTCCTTTCCAATTTGTACTTCTTTTACTTGCCTTATTGCACTGGCTAGAACATCTAACACAATATTGAAAAGAACTGGTAATAATGGACATTCTTGGTTTGTTCCTGACTTTTTAAGGGGAAAGCACTCAGGTTTCACCATTAATTGTGGTGTTAGCTATTGATTTTTCATAGATCCTCTTTGTTAGATTGAGAAAATTCTCTTCTATTCCTACTTTGCTACGTCTTTATCACAAATGGGTATTGAATTTTGCTAATTTTTTTTTACCTATACTGATGTGATCATATGGGTTTTTTAATGTAATTAAATATGGTAAATTCCATTAATTGACCCTAAAATGTCAAACCAAACTTGTATTCCTGCAACAGAAGCCATTTTGCCAGGATGAATTATCCATTTTTATGTATTGCTGGACTTGAATTGTTAAAGTATTTTAAATAATTTTTGCATCTATATCTATGAGAGCTACTGATCTGTAGTTTTCTTTTAATGTATCTATTTAGTTTTCATATAAGAGTAGTGATGCTCTCATAAAATGAGTTGAAAGTGTCTCTTCCTATTTTCTGAAAGACTTTATGAGGATTAGCATTATTTCTTCTTTAAATATTTGAGAGAATATTAAGCAGCTATGTGGGCCTTATTTTGAGGGAGTTTTTAAAATTTTCAATTTAATGCTTTAATAATTATAGTAACATTTAGATGTTCTGTTTCTTGCTCTTATGTCTTTCAAGGAATTAGTGCATTTTACCTAAGCTGTCCATCACTGGTATAAAGTTGTTGGTAGAATTCCCTTATTCTTTTAATATCTACAGTATCTATTGTGATGTCCCTTTTTTTTTCATTCCTGACAGTGTTAATTCCTGTCTTCTCTCTTTTTCTTGATTGGACTCATTAGAGGTTTATCAATGTTATTGTTATTAAAGTTAACCAGCTTTTGGTTTCAGCAATTTTCTATTGTTCATCTGTTTTCTATATTCATTATTTCTGTTCTTACCTTCATTATTTTCTTCCCTCTATTAATTTTGGATTAAAAGTTATCTCTTTTTTAAGCTTACTATTCTGGAATTTTAGGTAATTTAGAATTGAGATCTTTCTTTCTAACAGAAGTATTGAAAGCTGTTAAATTTCACCTATACTCTGCATTGTAAAATTATGATATGTTTTCATTTTCATTTAGCTCAAAACATTTTCTGATTCTTTTGTGTGTGTGTTTTTTTTTGACCCATGGTTTGTTTAGAAGTATGTTAATTACTGATTATTTGCATATTTTTCAGACATCTCTCTTTTGTTAATTTCTAATTTAATTCCATTTTGTACCAAACACATTTTGTGTATATTTTAAAATTTAACTTTAATTTTTTAACTTAATAACTACTTATGGCTCAGCAAGTGGTCTATCATTGTAAGTATTTCATGTGTACGTGAAAAGAATGTGTATTGTGCTGTACTTGGATGCAGTGCTTGTAAATTTCAATTGGTTGATAGTGTTATTCGAGTTCTATATCCTCTCTGATTTTCTATTTGTTCTACAATTGCTTACAGAAGAATGTTGAAATCTCTAATTATTATTGCCAATTTTTTTCTTTCTCCTATCAGTTCTACTAGTTTCTGTTTTGAGTATTTTGAAGTTTTCTTATTGTGTGCACACACATTTATCATTGTTATTTCTTCTTGATGAAATGTCCCTTCTTATTCCCGATCATATTCTTTATTTTGAAGTCTAGGTCTCTGATTAATATAGGTCCTCTAGATTTCTTATAATTACTTATTTAACAATATATCTTTATCCTTTTACTCTTTATCTACTTGTACCTTTATATTTAAAGCGAGGGTTTTTTGTGGCAATATATATAGTTGGGTCTTGCTTTTTCATGCAGCCTGAGGATATCTTGTTTCTAAGTGGAATGTTTAGACCATTAATATTTAAAGTGATTATTGATATGGTTAGTTTTAAATCTATCATATTGCTCTGTTTTCTAATTGTCTCATTTCTTCTTTCTCCTTTTTCTCCCTTGAGTATACTTCCCTTTTACATGCCTCAGTTCTTTGTGTTATTATTGTTATACATTTTATTTTTACATATGTTATAAACTCCATAATACATTGTTATTATTTTTGCTTTAACCACTCAATAAATATTTAAAGGAAATGAAAAAGTATTTCATATTTTCCCACACATTCACCATGTCTGGCCAACTTCACTTCTTTATTCTGGCTGAATAACTTTAACACTTCATGTGGTACACTTCTGTCTGGCACAAATTTTTTCAGTTACTGATTATCAGATAGAATTTTAATTTAGATGTCAATCTTGGAAGATAGTTGGAGTGTGTAAAAACTCTAGGTTGACTGTTTCAGTATTTTAAGATGTTATTCTATTATCTTCTGCTTTGAATAGGGCTTGAAAAAAGTTTGTGGTCAGATTTATCTTTGTTTCTCTGTACATAGTGTGTCTGTATGTGTGTGTATTCTGGCTGCTGTTAGGATTCCTATTTATTACTAGCTTTGTATTATTATAATGTCTATTGGTGTGGTTTATCTTGCTTGAGGTTCACTGAATTTTTTCTGTGAGTTTACAGAAATTCATCAAATTTGGAAAACTTTTAGCTATTATTTCTTCAAATATTTTTTGTGCACTGTCCCCTTCCAAACTCTGGAACACCAGTTATGTATATATACACACAGCTTGGCACTGAGGCTCTGTTCCTTTTTATTTTAGTTTTTTTTTTTTCTCTTTGTGTTTCAACCTGGATAGATTCTATTACTATATCTTCAATTTCACTGATTTTTCTTTGCACTATCTACTCTCCTGTTCAGCCCAGCCAGTGATTTTATTGTACTGAAGGCATTGTATTTTCGTCTATAAGAGTTCCATTTTGTTATTTTTTTAAATCTTCCATTTCTCCTTATTATGTTCATATTTTCCTTTAATTTCTGAACATAGCTATAATAGTTATATTAACATTTTTTTTCTACTAGTTTCATCACCTATGCCTTTTTAAAATTCTACTTGTATAGGCTGATATTTCTCCTGGTCTCTCACATATTTCATTGTGTCTTTGTATGTCTAGTAAGTTTTTACGGGACACTGAACATGGTAATTTTATATTGTTGGATGCCTACATTTTGTTTTCTTCCTTTAATGGGAGTTGGACTTTGTTCTGGCAGGCTATTAAGCTACTTGCAGATCACCATGATCCTTTCAAGGCCCCTTTTTAAAGCTTTGCTAGTATAGGTCTATCACTCCAGGGGCAGTTCAGCCCTACTACTAAGGCCTGACCCAACTGGGGTTCCCACTGAATGCTCCAGGTGATTAATGTGGACTCTCCATCTACTCTTGCTAGTTAAAGCTTGAGGGGCTTCCTGCCTAGCTGTAAGCCCTGGGAACTGTTTAGCTTACAATTCTTCTCTCCTTTGTTTGACTTTGTGGAGTGTCACCTTAAGCATCTGTGGCCTGGTACCCAGCAAAGACCTAAGAAGACCCTTGCAGATTTCTGAAATTCTTCATCTGAAAAGTTACCTCCTCTATGGAACTCTCCCTCAAAATCCCAGCCTCCATCTCTTCCAAGATAAGACTGTGTCTCTAATTGGATGTTTATCTGAATTCTGTCTCGTTTACAAAGAATGCCTCATGACACTAAGAAAGTTAGTTTTCTTCATTCATTTTTAGGGACTAGATTAAAAAATAGTTATTATAGCTGTCAGCACAGATTTTTAAAAAAAAATTCTCTTTTGGGAAAATGCCAAAGCAGATTAAGGTCTATGCCATGGCCAGCTTTATCGGAGGCAAACGTTTTCTAATCTCTTTTAATTTTTTAACTAATGGATCACTTCCTACAGGCAAGCTTGCAAAAGGAAAAGCTGGCAAAGTGGTGAGTCTGTTTCTATGGAAATAAGGTCATTAGTACTAATATTTAAAGGAAACGATTCATTAATTCTTGGACAATATTGATGGAAGAAAGAAAGAGAAACAAGCAAGAAACAGAACCAGTAAATATTAGTTCATGGCTAGAGCTTGGAATTGAGATGTAAGCACTGCTACAACATGAATTAATTTTAAATCCAAAGAGCTACATTTTAACAAAGAAAACTCTGAATTATAAGCTAAAATCACCTGAATTTGTTGATGCTGGAAACTATAAAATGGCATGCTCGTCTTGAGAATACAATCTTAGTTTTACCATATTAAAAACTGTAATATAGCTTTCCAGATGTTTATTTTTTAAACACACACATACACACCCACATATTGAAAATATCATTGTAAACCTTATTATCATGAAATACGAACGTTGACAGTATTCATGCATAACATTCAGCTATGATGTGTGGTCTTGAGTTGTGGGAATGTAGTGATGGATAAACCATTGGAACTTGGATAAATGACTAGTCTATTTATGTAGCATAGGGATGAGATGGCCACACTGGAGAGAATTGGTCTCCTGGCATGCAAGGTGGTAGGAAGGCTGGCTATTCAAGGATGGGAGTTGCAGAGCTTCTATCATTCAGCCTGAAGCTCTATCAACGCTGTAGCAATGTAGCAATGTAGCAATGGTGTTTTCTCTACCGCTGCTGCAGCTGGGCCTTACCCCTGGGATATTTCGCCATAGAGCCTGTCTCACCCACCCCCTTAGAAATCTGTGAGCTACTTAAAAGCCCTTAGCAAATTTGTTTTCCCTTTTATTGCAGAGTGAATTCTGTATCTGAAATCAAGAAAATTTATTGGATTTAGCTACATGGCGGGGGGGGGGGGGGGGGAGGGCGTTGGTCAATGACAACCAGAGGACGGACTGTTGTAATACAGTCATAGGATGTTGGACTGCTGGGTGAGGTCCAAACGAGAGGTGAGGAAAGGAAGCCAGCCAGCCAGTTTAAACAACTCTTTCAAAAGTTCGGTTGGGTTAATCCCATACCCCTAATTTGTCCCTCTTGCCTTGCCTTTCCCCTTTGGTAACCACAAGTTTGTTTTCTATGCCTGTGAGTCTGATTCCGTTTTGCATATACATTCATTTGTATTATTTTTCAGGTTCCACATATAAGTGATATCATACAGTCTTTGTCTCTCTCTGACTTATTTCACCAAGCATAATATTCTCTAAGTCCATCCATGTTGCTGCAAATTGTAAATCAACTACAGTTTGGTTGGGCTTCCCTGGTGGTGCAGTGGTTAAGAATCTGCCTGCCAATGCAGGGGACACGGGTTTGAGCCCTGGTACAGGAAGATCCCACATGCCGCGGAGCAACTAAGCCCGTGAGCCACAACTACTGAGCCTGCACTCTAGAGCCCGCGAGCCACGACTACTGAGCCCACGTGCCACAACTACTGAAGCCTGCGAGCCTAGAGCCCATGCTCTGCAACAAAAGAAGCCACCACAATGAGAAGCCCGCACACCACAACAAAGAGTAGCCCCTGCTCGCCACACTAGAGAAAGCCCACGCGCAGCAATGAAGACCCAACGCAGCCAAAAATAAATAAATAAAATAAATAAATTTGTTAAAAAAAAAGTTTGGTTGTGAAGAGGAGAGAAATGGGAGAGAACAGCTGCAAACGGCTATAGAGTCAAGAGGGGAAATCTTTATTTTTAAAGATGGAAGTGATTACGGCTCCTGAGAAGTCTGGAATGTAATATAAAGGACAGGTGGAGACAGCCTTAGCTAGAAGGAGCTGGGCCTCCTTTAAAGTAATAGAAGCCTATGTAGGTACTGTCCAATGAACAGCTTCTTTGACTCCAGAGTGGCTGGAAGCATACAAATATTTGCTCTGGAAGAGGCTCAGCTGGTGCAGAAAGAAGGAACTGAGAAGTGCTGTAGGAAATTCCAAACGGTGAAAACGGAGCAGTTATATTCATCAAGTATATGGAGGAAGACTCAAACTTGTAGCTGTATTACATTTAGTTGAATGCATTTGCATGCTATTTCTCCTTTATGCTTGTGAACAATATAACCATGTTATAAAAATGCAGGTAACAGAGAAAGAAAAAAGTCCATACACAAGCCTCATAGTTTCACAATGCTTCTGAAATTGTGTTTTTAAAAATTTACGCCTGGTCTTTTTTTGTTTTTTCTATCTTATACAGTATTCATAGTCATCATTCTAATAGTATAATATTTAATTGCTATAATTTACTTAGCCTTTTCTCTGTTGCTAGCCATGGCTATACCTAAACTCAATCATTGCATAAATTTAAATGATAGCTCTGAAAAGGAGCTCAGGGCTTATCAGATGCCATATCCTTTTCATATAGAGGAGAAAACCAAGATACAAAACAGCTGAATATATTCCATCAGGATCACACAGCAAATGAGCAGCCAAATCAGGACCAGACCCCTAAGCCATAACACAGACAGAGGGCAGGCTAGCAGAACGGATGGGACCTGCAATACTCTTGCTCAGTGCTTTTCAAAATTCTAGTCTGTAAAATGTTTATTGCTGGTCACACTGAGCTAAGGGGCTTACAAAAGAATATGGGAAGCAGGGCATTGATTTATAGTTTGTGATTGATCAGTAACTATCAGCTCCCATGTCAGCATTAATCTGCAGATCACGCTTTGAGTAGGACAGCTCTAATTGAAAAATCACTCACAAAATCTCTGGTTCTCTCTGTATCTATCAACAGCATTAGTAAATATTATGTTGGAGTTTCATAGCCACGTTTACTTCATTACTCTTACATTTCTTTCCTTAACAAAATCAAACAAGTGCCCAAGAGATTGACCTTTTGAAAATAAAGCACATATACTTGGTCTGTAAGTATGAGGATGATGTGTTTACCATGCAGGTTTATATGACTTTACTTGAAGAGATTCACATATGAACATGGAGTGTAGAGGTGGGCTGTCCTTTTAACCTGGTCAATTTTATTGCTTGATAATTCAACAGTGTTCTTGGGATCCATGTTCTCCTGTGTTGCTCTGAGAGAAGGATAAGTGCATCCTTGCTAACTCATAGGCTTCAGTCACTCCTGACCACTACGGAAATAATTATTTCAAGAATTTTTTAATGTATTTAATCACCAAATGCACATGGTAATTGCAACCTTTTCCCCCCAAAGAGCAGAAAATGACAATACTAAAAACAAAAAAACAAAATAAAACAAAAAACCCAGGATGGCATGATGCCATGATTCATCAAACACAATGTGAACTGATTTTTCAGAACTAATGACAAATTTGGATACAGTGTTTTTAGAAATATATTTTATAGCTCACAAGCTATCTGAAAGTTAATTCTAAGCCTGAGAATAATTACTATTGAATTACTAGGGTAACAGAACACCAGTGGTCATTGATTTCACTTCTCACTTTATAACTCAGCCTGTGCATCAATTACCCTGAAAAGAAATGATGAATTCTGGTTCTAAAAATCTCTAGAGAAAGAAGTGATGCCACACTGGCTGTGATGGATAACATATTTACAGCTACCCTGAAGGAAACCCTAACTCTTACAATTTTCCTTCCAGAATAGGTTATCTTCTTTCAGTACAGAATGCTTAAGCATTATTATTAGTATTATTAATGGCAGCAGGCAATATTCTAAGCACACTGAATATACTAAATCATTTAATTGTCATAAACACCCTAAGGGGTAGGCACTATTCTTTAACTCCATCATATAAAGGAGGAAACTAAATTACAGAGAGATTGGTAACATAACTTGCTCTAGACCAACCACACAGATGTGAACCCAGGTATCTGGCCTCAGAGCCTGTGCTCTTAACCACTAATTGTTTCTCGATGATTTAGGATAAGTTAATTCATGACATTATCTGGAAGTGCAATTGAGCAAATTCCATGGTTCTTTCAATCTTAATAGTCTTCTGAGCTGTCCAGTATGGTAGCTACAAGCCACATGTGGCTACTTAAATTTAAATTAAAATCATATACTGTTAAAAATTGACTTCTTCAGTCACACAGTTAGTGGTTACTGTATGGGACAGCACAACATTTCCATCACAAAGAGTTCCACTGGCTGGTACTGGTCTAAAGTAACACTGACATTCTCTATAATTGACCACCTACTTTGCTTTTATGCACCTTTTCTTTTTGTAATGCACTCTGCAAATAAAGATGGTAGGTAGAAGTGGCAAGGTTTTTGTTTTAATAATTTTTTAAAAATTTATTTATTTTAATTTATTTATTTTTGGCTGTGTTGGGTCTTTGTTGCTGTGCAGAGGCTTTCTCTAGTTGCGGCGAGCATGGGCTACTCTTCGTTGTGGTGGGCAGGCTTCTCATTGGGGTGGCTTCTCTTGTTGTGGAGCATGTGCTCTAGACGCGTGGGCTCAGTAGTTGTGGCTCATGGGCTCTAGAGCACAGGCTCAGTAGTTGTGGCGTATGGGCTTAGTTGCTCCGTGGCATGTGGGATCTTCCCAGACCAGGGCTCAGACCTGTGTCCCCTGCATTGGCAGGCAGATTCTCAACCACTGCGCCACCAGGGAAGCTCAGAAGTGGCAAAGTTTATAGAGGAAGAAATGTCTATCAATGTCTAAGTGACTAAACCTTTAAAAAGTAATTTGGGAAGTGCAACCAAAATATTTTTAGCCAGTGCATGAGAGGTAATGACAAAGTAACTCAGAATTCAGAGTAAACTTAGTGAGAATTCAAATGTAAAGGTATTCAGAATTTGTTATGTGCAAGAATGAACCCCCAATTCTTTTGTAAATATGGGGACACAGTGGTCTAGGAGACATGACACAAATGCAATTGTATTTTAAACGACTGTAATCTAAGCTACTGAATTTTATTCTGCAAGGAAAACTGTAATAACAGTCAGGAGATGGTTTCTTTACCCAGAAATAGTAGATTTGAAAGGCAAACTCAGCCCAGCTCAAATGTACGGCTTGACAAACTGACACAGTGTAACCAACCTTTCCACAGTGGAAAGATTTATCAACTTAGCATGGGGACACTAGTCACTTATCCTACCTCTTGCTCTAATTCAGCATTCACCAAGCAGTTATCAGCACCGAGTGCTCACTTCTACAACAGGTAGAGGAAAAAGTTCACATTTCGACCCTGGATTCTAATGCCTACGATAAGACCATTTAACAATTAATAAAATAATAAATCAATAATTTAGGCAAAATGTAGGTATTTATAAAGACTAAATAATTTAAATATTTAAAAATATTTTAAAGAAAATTTTAGTATTTAAAATTATCTAATTCTACTTAGAATGATAATCTCTAGGTCCAACCATGTCGCTGCAAATGGAATTATTTCATTCTTTTTTATGGCTGGGTAATATTGCATTGTGCGTGTGTGTGTGTGTGTGTGTGTGTGTATATTATATATATATATATATATGTATATATATACACATATATACCACATCTTCTGTATTCATTCATATGGTTCTGGCACAAAAAAAGAAATATAGATCAATGGAACAGAATAGAAAGCCCAGAAATAAACCCATGCACCTATGGTCAATTAATCTACAACAAAGGAGGCAAGAATATACAATGGAGACAAGACAGTCTCTTCAATAAGTGGTCCTGGGAAAACTGGAAAACTACATGTAAAAGAATGAAATTAGAACATTCTCTAACACCATACACTAAAATAAACTCAAAATGGATTAAAGACCTAAATTTAAGACTGGATACTATAAAACTCCTAGAGGAAAACATAGGTAGAACACCCTTTGATATAAACTGCAGCAATATCTTTTTGGATCTGCCTCCTACAGTAATGGAAATAAAAACAAAAATCAACAAAGGAGACCTAATTAAACTTAAAAGCTTTTACACAGCAAAGGAAACCATAAACAAGACGAAAAGACAACCCTCAGAATGGGAGAAAATATTTGCAAATGAAGCAACTGACAAAGGATTAATCTCCAAAATATACAAACAGCTCATGCAGCTCAATATCAAAAAAACAAACAACACAATCAAAAAGTGGGCAGAAGACCTAAATAGACATTTCTCCAAAGACATACAGATGGCCAAGAAGCACATGAAAGGCTGCTTAACATCACTAATTATTAGAGAAATGAAAATCAAAACTAAAATGAGGTATCACCTCACACTGGTCAGAGTGGCCATTATTAAAAAATTTACAAACAATAAATGCTGGAGAGGGTGTGGAGAAAAGGGAACCCTCTTGCACTGGTGGTGGGAATGTAAATTGATACAGCCACTATGGAGAATAGTATGGAGGTTCCTTAAAAAACTAAAAATAGAACTACCATATGACCCAGCAATCCCACTACTGGGCATATACCCAGAGAAAACCATAATTCAAAAAGACACATGCACCCCAATGTTCATTGCAGCACTATTTACAATAGCCAGGTCATGGAAGCAACCTAAATGCCCATCGACAGACAAATGGATAAAGATATGGTACATATATACAATGGAATATTACTCAGCCATAAGAAGAAACGAAATTGGGTCATTTGTAGAGACGTGGATGGACCTAGAGACTGTCATACAGAGTGAAGTAAGTCAGAAAGAAAAAAACAAATATCGTATATTAACGCATATATGTGGAATCTAAAAAATTGGTATAGATGATCTTATTTGCAGAGCAGAAATAGAGACACAGACATAGAGAACAAATGTATGGACACCAAGGGGGGCACGAGGGGGTAGGATGAATTGGGAGATTGGGATTGACATATATACACTATTGATACTATGTATAAAATAGATAACAAATGAGAACCTACTCTATAGCTCAGGGAACTCTACTCAATGATCTGTGGTGGCCTAAATGGGAAGGAAATCCAAAAAAGAGGAGACAGATGTATATGTATGGCTGATTCACTTTGCTGTACAGTAAAAACTAACACAGCATTGTAAAGCAACTATACTCCAATAAAAGTTAATTAAAAAAAAGTGGCACAGGAAACTTTTGGAGGTTATGGACATGTTTGATACCTTGATTGAGGTGATGGTATCACAAGTATATGCATATATCCAAACTCATCCAATTGTATGCATTAAATGTACTTTTTTGATATATCAATTACACTTCAATAAAGCTGGAGAACTGTCTTATATGATTTTGTCCAGTGTAAATCTATGAATATTTTCAGAGAAAGAAATCTTCATTAATAGTTGTTGAGCGAATATCCCCATAATTACATATTATGCAAAGACACAACACTTAAAATCAACACATTAAGTATAATGATTCTAATGCAAGTATTTGACTTCAAAATGCTGTTTCCATGGAATAATAATATTCTGTAAATTTGGGGCAATTAAAATAATGAAAATCAATTTTCAATCAGTATTTGATGAGACACTCTTTTAGATCAGGCTATGAGAGTTTTAGATGAAAAAGAAACAGTGTGTTAGGGAAACTGGTCGAAATATAATGTCCAATTCAGCTGGAAATATCCTAAGACTGATATTTCCTAGTACAGTACATAAAGTCTTAATTTAAGCCAATCATTAAACAATTTTCAAAAATTTACTGGATTTACTTTTTGTATATTTTTCTTTTAAAAAGTCCAGACACAATTCATCTTCTTTTAACCCACGGTATATGATTATTCACTTTGGAGAATTCTTCTTTGTTTGAAGAAAATGCTGCCTTGTTGTTACAGTTAAACATTAAAGCGCAATTTTTAACTTTATGATTTTCATGGCACTAGTTGAAGACTTAGGTAACATTTCTATAGGAAGGCCAAAAGTGGTCTTGCTGTTTGGTTTTTGACATTGAGGCTTTTATCAATATCTGTTTTATTAAGATCTCTCCAAGAAATTACAGTATTTTGGTATCAGTATTCTAAAGTAATGCCCCATTAGTTTGGTTGTTTTGTCATAAAGTGTTTCTTGTCTTCACTCACCTTCAACCCCATCTTTACTCATTCTGCCTTCTGAATAAAAGATGTACAATTATACAAGGCTTGGAGCAGAATGGGCTTGGGATATCACAAAATTAAAGTGACGCAGTCCTCTTAAGAAAAATACCGCTAAGCTACAAAGTCAAGTGAGACTCGGAAATGCTAGAGGTCAGAACATTGCTCACAAATTATCCCAGTACAATTTAGCTTCTGAATGTTTTGGAATTATACAAACTGCATCTGATGACTCATATAACTTGTACCTTAAATGTGTTTTGCTGGTGTGCATTCCTTTTAGTCCAAGTACCCCCTGAGGAACAGAGTGTTACAGAAGCAGTTATGGTTTCAATTTCCCCTGTATGATATGCTTTCATTTGAAAACCAGTAAAAGGGGGGGAAAATGGACTGGCTAACTCCTGACATTATCAGGGCTTCAGAGTACTAAATTTCCACTCTCCTTTTATCAGGGGAGAGAGCCCTACCAATGACAACAGATAACACGGGGGAAGGAAGAAATGTGAAGATGTTACTTAGGAAATGTTATTATCAACAGTAATTAATTAGTCTTACCAGGTTCTATGTTCTTGAGACATTTTTTTTTTCTTTTTAGTTTTAAAACTATTGCACATATAGTGTCTCATTTGATTCCAGATTTGAGGTTGGTGTCCTTCAACAATGGATATTTTTATGGTATGCTCACGCTATCTACAGGCAGATGAACTGCATTTTAGATTACCGGGGTAATCTGACCTGATTCCTTCTGTGTCTCTGAAACTCACTCTTCTCCAGGGATGTCTTCTCACTGATACACAGTATGGTGATTCTTTTTCTAAGTTAATAAAGCATGCATGATTCAAGTATTGGTTTTGCTCATCTTTCTTTTTCTACCAGGAGAAAGCTCATTTTATCTTCCACAAACTCCTTAACTACCAACTCCTGATTATGATCATTCCTCAGCTTTCTCCAAGGATGAGGAGTAAACAAGCGGACAAGTGGTGGGGACACTGGCACACATTTTGAGAAGGTAATTAAAGGGTAGGATACATGGTGCATAGACTTTACAGAGACTATAGAGATAGGGAGAACAGAGAGGTACCCAGAAGGGCACCTACCCAATGCAGTCTTGACTTAGTCGATAAGGGGATAAGTATACAACAAATTTCAGTTTATAGCTTTCTGGGGACTTAAAGTGGTCTAGAAAAAGATCATTGGTCTTGGAACCAGAAGACTTGAGCTTCAGCCTTACCTATACTAAATCACTGGGTAACATTTGACAAGTCACTTAATGTGACTGAGCCTTAGTTTCTCCATCTGTGAAACAAGAACAAAATCCTCTAGTACCTAAAGGGTTGTTCTCAAGCCCAGATGTCACAATGTGTATGAAAATGCATTATATAAATATGATTATGTTATATCTGGTTTCATCAAGGGGTGAGGTTTCCTGTATGTGCTCTTCCACAGTCTGATACACACTCATGAATTAAGGTAGGTATGTTGAACTATCTATGCGATACCCATTTAAAGTTGATGATTAGAGAAAAAAATCCCCATTGTATTAAGAACAACTCTGAGTTCTCTGCGTTTCTGTACCTAATTTCCATGTTTTCATCATGATACTCACTCTTGAAAATGAAATATAGAAAATTCAGAGCACTGAACACAGGAAGGCTGGCTCTGTGTTACTAGAATACAGATGAGCTTCAAATTAATTACTTTAATTCTTTGTCAGATATTTTTTGTAGCTCTTTGAGATGTTTTCAGTATATTGGTAACTTAAAAATTGTATAAGCAATCTATGGGAGAAGGGCAGAAGTCTCAAAATATTTTCTGGCTTCCTTTTTTCTTTTCCCATTCTTTATCTACTCACAGGCATATATTTTTAGTGGAGGACTTTTATACCTTCTCCCAAATAGAATATCCAGTTTTGCTTTCAGTTAAAGCTCTATTAAATATTTTTGAATTAGGATGTTCAATTAAAAAAATTTTTAACCTTTTTAATAATTACCACGTTCACAGATGAATATAATTTTGTGGTTAACATAATCTTTATAAATAAAAGAAATACAATAAATATCTCCAAAAATAACAATTTTAATAATAATGCAGTATCTCAGATGTGTTCATGAATAGTTTGATACTTGTTAGGTATGTTTTTGTGGGAATTTCTTAAAGAGTCATTGTATTTTTTAAAATATGCATATCATTTCTACTAATCCAACATGGATACGCTACTTATTTTTGTGTATGCATTCCTATGTCCTTAGTAAGATGTCTGTCGTGGAGTGTGAAGTCAATGAGGTAATTAACATGTTTTTTGATTAAACTATCATCTAAGATCTAAGCAGAAAGCTGGACATATGGTGGGCATTCAATAAATAACCTGCGTTAATGATGACAGGGTTGAAAGTAGAGCACCATAATCTTGAATTGTTTTCAATGAAGTTCTGACAAAATTTTGGGGAAATATCATTGAGCAACTCTTATTTCATGTTAACACTTTTTCCAAAGTGAACAAACTTTTAGGTGATTATTACAACTTTATCTTTTTCCCCAGTTTTTTTTTATTGTAGTAAAATATACAAATATAAAATTTACCATCTTAACCATTTTCAAGTGTCCAGTTCAATGGTATTAAATATATTCATAATGTGCTACCCTCACCACCATTCTCCTTCAGAACTCTTTCATCTTGAAAAACCAACTCTGTGCCTAAATAATTATTCTCCATTCTCTCGTTCCCCCTATCCCCTGGCAAATACCATTTTACTTTCTGCCTCTATAATTTTGACTACTAGTAATTATTGTATTTTTTAAGAAAAATAATTTGGGGAAAATAGAAATTTAATTGACTTATTCTCTGAGGGAAAACAATATTTATGAAATTCAGTTTTGTTCAATTACTTGCAAATTATTTAGAGATCCTGAGTAGCAGAGAGAGAAAATCATCATGTTTGATATTATTTTGATATTAAAGAGAGTCTATTAAAAGGAATTTAAGGGGGTATATCTTGGCCACCATGTGATATTTACAAAACAACAACAAGAAGACAGAAGCAGCAAAAAAAAGACATGAATAAAACAGGAGAAACATTTCATGTTTCTGAAATGGTATCGTGATAGTCATAATTTTAAATATTTCTACTTTGTGTTCTGGAAAAATGCTGCCATTTAATAAACGATTTTGAAATTGAACATCAGATGTATTTACTCTAGGAAAATCTATCTACTTAATAATTGAATCTGTAGTACAGCAGGCTTTTGAGTTATACACACTATTCTACAGAGATGCAGAATTGAATTTCTAAATCTACTCCAAGTGATTCTTTGAAATAAGTATTTTAAGAGAAAGAATCTCAAATTGGTTTTACCAGAATGCCATTTCTCCAATTTTATTGGAAGATTATGAAAAATGATCTAATTATATTATATATTAGTCATATTTGCTGAGTCATAAAAGGAAATGCATAACTCTCCATATGGGAAGGCACTTGATTATTTAGTCTATGAGAAATATTTGTAGCTTGGTTTGCAAATAACTACAAACAATACTTAAAATCCAAACTGCTTTCAGCCCTGAAAATTTTAATATATCAGTTCAGGTCTCTAAAACACATAGTTTGTCTTAGAATTTAGTCATCCAACCAACGCTTGTTAGACATTTTCTATGTCTTAGATATCTGTTAAGTCCAAGAAATCTAGGAGAAAAATAAGACAGAGTCTTTAAGGAGCTAATAGTCTTGTGAGAAGAAAGACGCATGAATAGATAATTCATAATGCTACAAAATAAAGGCTTTGATAGAGGTGTGAACAAAGTGTTACTGGAACCCAGAGGAGAGGGCTGGAGTGGCTTGTGAAAGTAGAGACATCTCAGTTGGGTGATAAGGATGGAGGAAGTAGAGCTAACCCAACAGGACCGCCAGGCAGAAGGAACATCATATGCAAAGGCACAGGGTTAGGAAAGACATAAAGTGTTAGGGAAACAAGAGTTCAGTGAGGCTGAATCTCACCTGCTGTGTAATATCAAAATGTTATTTAGCCTCTCTGGGCTGTCTCCTCATTTGAAAAACAGAGTTGACGATAATAAGACTTGCCTCACTACCTTATTGTGAGGATTTTGTGATGCATGTAAAATGCTTGGCAAAGTGTTTGCTCCCCACTTACACGCTCAATAAGCTTTAGCAGCTGCAAACAGGAGATCCTGGCTGTCAACCTGGGTTCATTTCCTTATCACAGTGAGTCGGCCGTTTAATCTCATTGGGTTTCCCCTTCCTTTTCTTTAACAGGAGAAGGATCAAACTAGATGATAGACTGACCTCTAGTCTCTTCCACGTCACAGGTTACTATAGCTATATGACCACTGCCACGTAAATAATAGTTCATTTAACACCTAAAACTTAAAACATTGTTTCTATAAGGAAGATTTCCTTTATAAAATTTTGACATTCAAATTTGACAAATAAAAAAATTGGCTTTCATGTCTTCAGGCTGAATGACTAAAACTGAAAACCTCTGATTTTCATGTGTAGTTCAGATAAATTAACTTTTCTTGAAGGATTTCAGAAAGATGATAGAGAGCATCTGAAAACGTGGCCAAATGTATAGACTGTCCGTTTATGAAAGTCTCCTTAGATATAACAGTGGTGATAGGAGAACCATCTAGAATCTGTTTGTTTTGTGGCTGTTTCAACTCAGTATCTTGTCGGATTGTAACTTAAGAATGAACTGTAATAGCTTAACGGGCACTTTGACTTATTTGTTCCTTGACAAATCAAGGAAAAGGCAGTGAACAAGTCAGCTGTAATTTCTGGCTTTTGATAAAATATGCATTGTAACTGCATGAGAGAATGGTCAAAAGTTTCTTAAGAGCAAAAGCAAAGGAAAATGATCTGCGGGTTTAAATGTTCATTACACACATTTCTTCTTCTTTAATTCAACAGATGTTTATCGAACAACTATTATGCATTTAGTAGGGTTTAGACAATAGTGATCCAGAGATGAATTTTTAATAAGCTTCAGCAGCCAGGAGTGAGAGACATCAAGGGGATGAAGGATGGTGAATTAACCAAGTTTTGGTCAAGGGATTGCTGAAATCTGGGAGAAGAATGAGCGAGCAATGTAGGCAGGAGGGTCAGAGAAGTTGTTGCCCAATATTGAGATTATGGGGGAGTTGCAGAAATTTGCCATGCGTCAGTTTAAGGAGGCATGACAAGGGAGTGAGTGTCTAGCACAGGATGGAGAACAGGATCACCGGGAAAAAAGAAGGGCAAGGAACCCTAGGATGAATCTCTAAAATTATTAAGATTCGAAGTAAGGCTGTGAGAGTGACAGTACGCCAAGAGTGAAAATTGGTGAGAAATGAGGGAGAGTGACACAGGAATTAGGTGGATGACAGCAATAATGAGTGGTATAGGGTGATATTATCTGATTACATGAGGTTCAAATTTGGAGATTTTTAGGGAGGATGGTGAGAGACTGGTCTGGAAGGAGCAATGGTGAGCAAGAAGGATGACCTAGGCATAATGTTCCTAGGAAGAGTTATAAGGAGGTGCACCAAGGGAGTGAGAGAAAGAAAGGCTAAAAATACCAGAGTGGAAGATTCTTAGGGTCACTGTTAGGGGACCCATTCATTCTGATTTGTGTGGAACTGTTCATATTCACATGTCTTAGCTCAAGGTGACAGCCTTTCTAAAGTGAAACTGAGTTGGATGATAAATTTTATGATATGATCTAGACATAGTAGATTGCAGAATGAAGATGAACACACACATCCACATGGCATTTAACTGAAATAAGTTTAATCCACCCTCTCCCTTGTACACACTTTTTAAATGAAGCCATGGCTTTTATACCTTTCCTTCTCCTTCTCTTCTAGCAGAGTTTAGTGAAAAGTGACTTTGTCTTTATATTTAATATTTATTGATTTACATTTAGGTACTTTCAGAACTTTTAATTAATTTTTTTAAACAGTTAGTGGAGAAGATTTGGACTAAATTTTAAGTACCTGTGGGGAGGGATGAAGTTAAAATAAGTATAATCCTGACTTAACTTGAATTATGGTTCTACCCTATTATTAGAGAAGCATAATTATGAGAAAAACTCTTCTAAAATTTATTTATAAATAAAAAAGAATAGCTGTATCTGTCCTTAGAGGAAATATGCATTCTGCCCACATCAAGTTTCTCTCTTGCTGGAATCCAAGTGATTTTGTATTTTATGAGTGGCTTTATAAAGAAAAGTAAAGAATGGATTGGGTGGAAAAAAAAGAGATTAGGCTTTTGAACCAGAAGTCCTGGATTCAAATTCTGCTTACACCACTCATTACTTCAATAGCTGTAAGCATATTACCTAAATTCTCTACACTTCAGTTACCTCATCTGTCCAGTTATTACTCCACAAGGAGAAGAATACTCTCAGAGTATTACTATGAGGATTCAAGGAGAAAATATTCATGAAAGGACTTGTCATAGCACTTGGCACTTAATTCCTCAAATGTTACTTGGCTACTCCACCTTCAGCTTCTCCTCTTTAAATCTATAATCCTTTAAATGAGAACTAGTTTTTATAATGGTATTTTCGAGATACTACCAGCCCCCAACTCAAAGTGTACATTCAGGACATTCTCCTTGAGGGGGCAGAAAAGTGAACAACTACATTTTCAATTTGACAGGACTTTTCCCCATGAAATTAAAGGAAACTTGTTGAGCCCTTAATTAACCTGGCAGATCATTTACCTAGAGGCTCCCGTCTCCTGAGTGTTCTAATTAATCAAAATTTTATGTGAAAGTAGTATCAGACAATTTATGTATTTAAAGACAGTATTTTTATTTGTGTGTCATACACTGCCACATTGTATACATTTTATATTTTTTTCTGTAAGAGGCAATAATAGGCTTCTATTTGTCATAGTTTATCTGTCCTTTCTTGTTTATATTCTAATGTAATTCTCCATATCAATGTTTCTCTAGAAACAATAGTTTAAGTACTAATACATATGGGACATTATTGCTCAATGTTTTAATTTACCTAATTTATTCCTTATAATTCTATCAGGTACATATTCTCTCCACTTTACAAATGAAAATTTGAGCTTCAAAAAATCTAAGCAAATTTGCCCATGCTCTAAACACTGGAATTCATATTTGAACCTAGTCTTATAGATTTCAAAGTTCATGCTTATTCTACTCTATTCGTGACTATATTGTCTGCTATTGATTTAAAAGTAATGGCAGATGTCATTGCTGTATACAGCAGAATCCCTTCATAAAATGGAAATGGGGACTGGTATGATTGACCTTAGCAGTTAATAGTAGATGCCTCCCTTGGTGATTATTTATGTTGGGTGGTTGTGAAGTGGTAACTACCAGTGAAACATCAAATCCGTTGTCTGGCTTTCCATCAATGCAGTGACCTGTCTTTGTACTTTGAAGACATTTTGCTCCTTCGCAGCCTTCTATTGCGGGAAGTGATAAGACTTATCACCTAAGTCCTTCATTAAGTCCTAACAGTAGACACGAGATGATGCTGTGAAAGGTCTGATGGGACACCAGTAAGGAGGATAGGAAATGCAATACGCCAGAGACACACTCTGTCATTTTCTCTCGGGGTAAAACTGGCAAAACTCAGACATCTCTCAAGTTAAGTACAATTACAAATACAATGTGTGTGTGTACAAACATATGTGAACACACAGAAAGACCAGTTCTAGAGTTGTTACATTCCTAGAAATGTGATTTGGACTCTGAAGGAGTAGAATAATGAACTGTACTGGAACTTTTTATTGGATATAAATCTTTAGTCTTTCCTAATCAAAGAAAAACAATGTCTTTAGTTTCCATGCTGAAGTCATATCCCAATCACTCTGTAATCTATTTCCATTTTTATTTGGGACGGAAGCATACCCAAATGGAAGCTAATGTTCTCATTTTTTAATGTTCGGATCAAAGGGAAAAAAAGAATGAAAGAATCAGTTGGCATCGGCTCATGAGTTAGACGGGTTTCCTACATGTTGATCTGGTTAATAAATTCTTCAGAGAAAGGAAAAATGAAAGTAGCTGAATTATAAAGGCCGTGCAGAGAGATGAACAGAATCAGATGTTCCTGAGTCTAAAAAATGTAGATATATAATCTAATAGATGTATGCTTGAGTTTGGGCTTTGTCCAGAACCCATTAAGCACATAATGAAAACATTACGATGGACAACTATCCAAGTTTCCTTGAAATGACTCAGGGCTAGTTCATTGGCTTTCTTTAGCCCATCTCACTCCTGTGGCTGTAACCCAATGTCACAGACAGCAGTGCCCCTTAGAGTCCCTCCAGGCCCTCTCTGCATGTGAAGGAATCTAATCACAGTTGCCACCTGAGGGCTGGCTTATGTGGATTGTTCCCAAAATATTTATTTTTCTGAAAATTAACTTTCTTTCAAATGCTAATGAGGGCTAAGCCCAAAACATTTTGGTGCTCTCCTCACGTAAAGGAAAAGTACAATGCAAACATTAGGCATTCTATTCTCATCATGTTTGTGTCTCGTTTTATGCGTTCTATCCTAAAATATTTAATTTTAGCCGCAGCCCTGACACTTAGTGGCTGGTACTTGGTAGGATTTCAACCATAATTGCTGAATGAATAAAATGAATTGTGCAATGAGCTTTCTTGATTGAAAGTCATTATGGAAATTTACTACATCCATCTCAGAATTTATATAGTTCAGTGAACAAAGAATATGGCTAATGTGTGCAGAATTTCTTGCAATAACCCATACAGCACCCTTCATTCTTTTCTAATCCTGTTAACTGAAAACCAGGACACTACACAAGCCACAAGATATATAGGATGATATAACATTGAGTAATGACCTACTGCTAGACTAGAAAACTGGATTAGTCATTTCAGTTTAAGAGAAGAGTGTATAAGGAATAATGGGCTGAAATGTTACATATCTTTATGATGACATCGTTAGTAGTAACTTTTTTATTCCCTTCGTGTTTATACTTGATTTAAAATCGGGTATAAAATATTCCTGCCATTTATGTAGGGCATGATAGAAGAGTTATATTTCCATGCCCTTCTGCAGAAGGCGGGGTGGAGAATGCTGCCTCGATCTGTGGGTTTCGGCCACAGCCCACAGGCTCCTCTGGGATGAGAGAGCCACGTGTGCTTTTCAAGTGCAGCTGCTACTCTCTTCTCCTAGCAACCGTATTATGTTACAGTGTGGCGCTGGGTTGCCAGGATATTCTTCTATTCTTGCCCTTCATGACCAAACCGAAGGGGAGAGAAAGCTAAACCAAACTAGAGGTGAAGACACAGGGAGAGGGATGCAGAAAAACAAAGTGCCTTCCTCTTATTAAGAGGAAATAAACTGAGCAAATTACTTTGTGGTTAATGCTTTAAGTTAATTTGTAATTTCTTTTCTTTTGGGTAAAATCAGAAAAACAAAGTTTAAAGACAACCTGTCAAAATAATGGCTATTAAATATTTTAAGACAAAATTGACCACTTTATCATTATTCATTGAAGGCTACTTTTTCCCAATAAAGGAAGAGAGGAAAATATCTTAAAATTGTCAGTGACCTGAAAGATTCTGAACTGTAATTACCATCATGCTTCACATATGAAACTTTTGAAGTACATACCACATACCACTGAACTGAAGACAGCATCGGTTGTAAAGTGCATACTGATTTCTGAGATGTTAAAATGTGAGAAAATGTGCATCTTAGAACTGTTGAAACATGGTATACTATGTTACTTCATTTGGTATTTCAATCCGTTCTGAAATGAATAAAATATCTTCCGTATTTATAGAAAAGGAGGCAAATTTTCTCAGAGTCATACAGTTAATAATTCTGGAGTTATTGAATTCAGTTAATTGAATTCTGCTGGAGACAGAAGTCAAATCCATATCTGTTTGATTATTATGTTCAAACTCTTCATTATGCCATGTTGCCTCTTCAACTCCTCCCACAGATAATAAATAAAAATAGTTACCAACTAACATGCTTACAGAAGTTTATAGTTTGTCCTATTCCTAGTAATTCATTAGGTATTATTAACCCTGTTTTAAAAATGAGACAAACCGTACCCAGGAAGATGGAATGACTTGCTCAACGTCACATAATTAGAAAGTGACAGAGCCAGGAGTGAAACCCAAGATAAATGACTCTTAATCCAAACCATGTTTGACTAAGGTCAGACATTAACTAACTACCAGGCCTGAAATTGGATCATGGACATAAAGTTTATTCAAAGAGAAATATATCTGTTGGATATATAGGAAGAACTGTTGCAAATGTCACATGGATTCATTGATTTATTAAACCAATATTTATTGAACGGCTACTTTGAGCTAGGCTCTGTTTGGTACCTGGGATACAGTAGTGAATAAAAGACATAACAATCACACAGAACTTCTGAGTACTATTCAGAGAAACAAGGTGAAAGAGAGGAGCAGCTTGCAATTTTAAACAGTGGTCAAGGAAGGTGTCCCTGAGAGGTGACATTTGAACAAAGAAAGATAAAGGAGGTAAGGGAGTGAGCCACATGGATGTCTGTGGGAAGAACATTCCAGGCAGGAGGAACCAAGGGTCTGAGTTGGGAATACTCTGGCCCACTGCATGAACAGATAAGAAGCTGTATGTCTGGGCCAAGTAGCAAGCGGGGAGAGTGGAAGGTGATGGAGTCAAAGAGGTATGGGGTAGGGGTAGAAGGCTGGAGAGGGAGGTGTGGACAGATCACACAGGGCCTTGCAGGCCAGCATGAGGATTTGGGGATTCACTCAAAGCAAGATAATAACCTTAGGCAGAGTAGCCTCATGGGATTTGGAATCTGGTCAATTTCAGTGACTCCTTCCTAGGCATCCCAAGTATGTCTACTGCATCAGGCCAATTTAATCTTGGGCTACCTGGCAAACAGATGTTACTTTGTGTCTACTTTGTTGCTGGGTTATAAAGCATGACTTATTTCAAAGAGTGTTGACAGGTCAGCTTCCAGCTTCACAGAGAGCTAATACATAAATACTTATTAGAGACCTATTATTTGCATGGGGCTTTTTAAGAAAAGCTTCTGCAACCCTCAAAAAAATTGATCCCTACTTTCAATAAGCTTATTACTTGGCTGTGAGATCATAAAAGTCTGTATCAAGTTTTCACTTGTGGAGGAGTAAGCACAGATTTATGCCTGCAGTAGCCAGAGGTAGTTCTATTGAAAGCAATATGTAAGGTGAGATTTTCCAAGTACATAAAGGCAGGTAAAACATTCCATCTAGAGGTAACAACATGAGCAAAAACCAGGAGACTTACAATAGCTTGGCCTACCTTTTAAAGAAAGATTCATTCATTCATTCAGTGTGACTGGGGTATTAGGTGCCTGAGAATAAAAGAGCAATGGGGGCAGACAGGGAGGAGGGAGGAATCAGGGACAGAGCCGTGCAAAGTATTTGAATTTTATCCACGGATGATGGGGAGACAGTGCATGCTTCCTAAGTATAAGGCAGCATCAGGAGTGACATGTTTGGTCATTCTGGTACCAGTGTGAAGGACAGGTGGAGAGAAGTGAGAATGCTGGCAAGGAGGTTGTTGCAGTAGTGCAGGCAAGATGCTGATGGTGAATTAGGAAGAGCAGAAATGGAGAATGGGGCAGAGGTAAGAAGTACCCAAGAGGTAGACTAAGCCTAGGTTAGGGATAGGTTAGATATGAGCAGGGTGTGAGGGGGGGCAGTCAAGGTTGACTGTTGGTGTTCCAGCGTGGGTGACTGTGTAGGTGCCACCTTTTGATAAGAATATGGGAAGGGAAAGGGTTTGCTCATGGAGAAGAAAAGAATACAAGTGTCATCGTTATGAGGTAGAAAGTTTCCGTAGAGGGAGAGGCCACTTGGAGGTGGCCAGACAAGGATTTGTGAAGGTCTCAGGACTTGAGCTGAGACCTTCAAAGATGGTCGGATTTAGAAAAGTGAAGGGACACATGTACAGCATCCTAGGCGAAAAATGTCTGAGCAAAGGCACAGGAGTGGCATAGTAGAAACCATTTTCTGGAGGTAAGTATGTATATTAGTCTTTGCAAGTAGGACAGTGGTGGAAGAAAGGGAATGGAGAGGGTCATCTTCAAACAATATAGAGTCTGCATCGGAAATCTTCCTTTAAGAGAGAGAATTCACTACTTCGTGAAGCATCAGGGTCCACTGTTGATCAGCAATCCCAGATGGCAAGTGGGAGCCACCATAAATGTCATGATGACATTGACAGTGACCTTATCTGAATATTACAGTTCTTTGTCATGCCAGGAGTCATGAGTCCACTGAGCAGCTTTACAGCTATAGCCAGAACTCAGTTCTCCTAAATCCCATCTCAAGATTAAACATCATTTTAGCAGTATACTCAGAACCACTGGTGCACCAAGTTTTTTGCAAACATCTAATATTATAGTTATATGTAAAGTGTCAAAAAACAAGTTCAACACAAGTTTAACACTTTAAATTGATTTCATCTCACTATGAAGTCTTTAACTGTTCTTTTAAGTTAAACTAAATAAATTCTATAATAAAATTTTCATATTGTATAAAACAATTACTAGTAAAAATAAACTTCTTAAAGTCTATACCATATTTTCTATCATATCAGGCACTATGAGAATTAAATTTTAATGCCATCCCAAAACACATAACTTTAAAAATTATTATTTAAAAGTTTCAGCTGTAAAAATATCACTTGCTGTGTTCAGTCTTAAATTATCGCCAAGTGGAGGTGGAATACTTGTAAATTTGTAAAGTCCATCATTGCAAAACAAATAAAATACCAACCAGAGCATTAGGTACTTATTTTCTTGGAATACATTCAGATTTCTTTCCGTCATTTCCCCTTGGTAGCGATCAAATCCCTAACAGCTCTTGATAGTTCATCAGTTCTTGCTTCAATGCCATCCTTGAAAACAAAGCCATTCTGTGATTCTGCATATGTCATTATGAACCAAAACAAATCACAGGTAAAAGGGGAGGTCAGATTGCTTCATGTGAGTTCTTTTAGGAAATATTGTTTCTCCTATAATATAATTGGAAACTCTGAGTAATGTCAGTTATAGGGCAATCTGCTAAACACCTGTCAAAAAAAAAAAAAAAAAAAAGTACCACATCCTTCCTCATAATTTTAAGCTGCCTCTTCTCTTTTACAGCTTTATTCATTTTTATTCGTTTCACTCCCATTCTGGCTCTGCACATTATGCTCCTTCCATATATAATTTTTTCCAAGAGCTCAGACACAGTAAAACTGCATTCCTATCTTATTGCCTAAATACACATTTCAGGAACATATTCCTTTTGGTTTTCTACCTCTGTTAAATGCGATCTAAATTTTCTGATGTTCCTCAAAATTCTACATCAGTGAATTATGCTCTAAATTCTCTGAAATATATCTCAGAGCCCAGAACACTAGGAAGCAAGTTTGGCAGGCAAATGCAAGAAACAGCTAAGGGATAAAGATAAAATAGGCAGCTCACTCCTGGGAAATTCCTGGAGGGAAGTCAGATTTCTAGCCTAAGAAAAATGAGCTCACTTCTCCCCCTGGTGCCCAGAACTTGCGATGTTATCAGCTCTATATTTCCTTGAATGAGAGAAGGCAGGATAGTGGACTCTCCTTCCTCTGACCTCTCATTCTGGTATCTTCTGAACTGCAATTAATATATTTGGAGTAGTACAATATATTGATTTGAAATGGACTGATGTCATGTCAGTTTCTTAAAGAATTAAATGTAGAAAATTCCCATTATATTTCAGTCTGATACAGCCACTATGCCTTTGGTACTCTCTCATTTAGCCTCATTTATTTGCAATTAATGGAGGAGTAAAAGAAAAAAATATATATATATAACATATGCATATACTATATATTATTAGTAATACATTATCTGTACATATATTTGATAACCCAGCTTTACAAAGGACCCTGAATGCTTTTACAAAGGATTCCCTCTATCCGTCAATTAAAAAAATCAAAGATCAAACATATATGCCTCATGGAAGCAGGCATTTTTGTCTGTTTTGTTCTCTAAATCTGAATCTCCCAGAACAGAGCCTGGCACATAGTAGATGCTCAATAAGCATTTGTTAAAAGAGAAACTTCACTGGATGAACCATATGTAAACATTCTGCCTCTCATTCAGCATCAATTCCTTTTACTTTACAACTTTTTTCCAAAATCACTTGTTCTTCCTTCCCAGATTTTCCTATGGAAGCCAAATGGAGTGGGACATTAGAAACAACCAACCACAAAACATTACAGAAGGCGAATTTGGTTTCTGTTCTGTGGTTTGAAAGAGCTGCAGTTAAACACTGATTTCTTCCTTTAATTTCTATTATCTGAACTTCAATTTCCTGTTTATCTCTCTACTTTTGAATGACAGTTCACTACTCTGCCTTCAAATAAGAGAATGAACATATATGAAAATCAACCTTATTTTATATTGCATTCAAAAAGCTGCTTTCCGAATGAATTTGTGACTTCTTTTGACACTCATTTTCATTTTGAAACTTGCATTCATACCTGGTCAAAACTATGGTAATTTACTTTTGCTCATTACACAAAGGCAACACTTGTTAGATCAACATCCCCTGTGGAACAATTTAACAAACTGTAAGTAGGAAATTCTTTGTTTACTTGTTTATTTTAACAGCCAAACATTTGGTAAATGACTAAGTAATATAGTTAATATTATGATCAAAACTCCTCATTCAGCATGCAAGGAAAACTAGATTATTTTTTTTATTCTGCCTTCTTCTAAGCTGAAAACACTTTTTGTCATTTTGGATGCTTCCAGTAAAGCCATTAGAAAAAAAAACCAATTTGTAATATTTGTCCCACGACATCTTTCTTCTGCCTATGAGTTAAAATATTAGAGATGAGGAGATGACGGAAAAAAAGAACCCATTATTTTTGTGGACTCAGATAGTTTCAAGGTGCCTTTTGAGCTTATTATGCTCTATGATTCTAAAATCCCTTGCCTGTCTATAACTTTGGGGAAATTCCACTACCTCTAAAATGCCAGACTTGTACCTTAGAGTCTGGAAGCAAAGCCCAAAATAGGGCTCAAGTAATCAAAATTCCTTCCAAGCATTAGGTCTAACATTAAATGAATGAATGAATGATAAATATTATACGCTGTTTCCTAATATTTGTTTTTATTTTGATATAGAAACATTTTACATTTCTCAGGAATGAATAAAATCGGTGCTCCAAGAAATTTCATGGCATTCTCCCCAAACCTTCTCCATTGATGATTTTGCTTCTCACTGCCAACAACCCTAGTCCTCTCCAAACCTAAAATAAATGTTGAAAACAAGTTTTCCTGGGTTCTGCTGCCCACCTCAAGCTGCCACGACCTCTTCTCTATTTAGTCCTCTCCTCTCCATAGTTCGTTCAAGCAACTAGTCTATGCTCCATGTGTTCTCAGGCTCACCTCCTGTTCTGGCCTCAGTCTTGCATCCGTTGGGTCCGGTTTCCTCTCCAGTATGCAGGAGCTTCTCTCAACGGGCACCTCTGCTTTTCTATTTGTATGTTAGCGACTTGATTTATACTTGAGGCCATTTTGATGCATTCCTTGGGCTGCCAACATACACGTGCCCCCTCCCCCAACAATGACACTCCCTAACACAATAGGGGTTTTATTGTTCGTTGCCAGGAGGGATCATAACAGCAGAGGAACCTAATAGCTATTTACTTTTAGAAAGAGTCCTGCAACGTGATTTATGTTAAATAGCATACGATATTTTTGAAAGATGTTCTTCAAAAGTTAAGTGGGTAATGTTAAACAGTCGTATCCAAAAGTAGAAGAAAAGGGAATTTGCCACAATGTAGGGCCCTTGGTATGCTTCCCTAAGCTCCTCCCCTTAGAACCCTGATCAATGAATGAATGTTCATGAACATACCATTCATATCAGTACCCCTGCTTCGTGAGTGGAAAGGAAAATGTACAGAGAATTTGTGCTCTTCTCCCAAGCCCCAGTGTTCTTAAAATTCCCAGCACAAAATTTGTCATGATCAGAATCCTCCTCCTCCTCTCAGCTAGCACTTTAGGGAGAATTGACTCTGTTGCCAGAACTACCATCCATTTAGTTTATCACATCGATACTGAACTGAGTTCCTCCCCATCCACAAAACATTCATTCCTTCCACATATGGTGCACCTACTCTGTTCCTGGCATTGTCTGGTGTACTAATTTACATTCTCTCTGTTGGAAGGAGGGAGACTGGTAATAAATAAAATAACTTAACAGTGCAGTAAGTGCTATGAATTAAATAAAGCAGGTTATTATGAAAAAGTGACAGATGAAGGAAGGAATAAAGAAGGGCCAACATTAGTCAGAGAGTACAGAAAAGGTCTCTTTAAAGAGGTGACATTTGAACTGAAATGTGGGTGATGAGAAAGATCAGGAGGACAGTAGTTTAGCTAGAGGGGGTGGGATGTGCAAAGGACCTGAGGTCTCAAGGCACATAGTGCCCTCTCTCCCCCGTGTTCCTGGAACTGTCCTAGTATCTCCTGTTTAGGATGCCCTCGTCTCTAATGCTATTTTATATGCGATTTTTCAGACTCAGGAGTATCCAGATGCCCGGCTCGTCTAAAATTATCAATGCCTTACTGGCTTTTACAGACTTCATCTTAATACTATATACTTGACCTTCAAGGGCTTAAAAAAGAAACAGCAATTCAAAGCAAGCCTGCACCTGATTCAGCAGAACCACTGTTGACCCATTGTCTAATATGTCACTGTTCCTTATCTAAGAATCCACAGAATATACAATTCACAAAACTTAGTGCCGGGTGAATAAAAAAAAAAAAAAGCTCCTGAAAAACTGTTTTCTTTCATTAACGGGTTCTAGGTAACCTGTCCTGTAAACCCTTTTATTTTGGCTGCTGGAACCTCAGAGCTGAAATGTAGTGCTCCTGTTATGATAACAATCCTACCCATGTCTTGTGGCCATTCACTCCCTCCCCCGATTTATTTCTCTTTGTGGCTTCTTATCTTTATTTTGTTTAATTTTCATTGCCCTCTGTGAAAGTGCTTTTATTTAAGCTGCCTCAAACCTTTTGGAAATAGAAAGTGTATAAATCATTAATCACAAGTGCTTTCTAGACAATAACAAGTAACTTCCTCATTGCAAAATCTAACGTGTCGCCTTGGTCCTGATCGTACCCTTTCTGTCACGTGACATAACTCAGCTGCTCTTCCTTCTTTAAACTGTCTTCCTTTTCCAATCTTTTTAGAAGATTACTATAAATATGAAGAAAACTGGTTAAAAACAATTCCACTTCCTTGGTTTCGTGGTATACTACAGTGTCTTCATTCTCTTTTTAACACTTTTTTTTTCATTCTGACCATCTTATGTATGAATGTATATATATATATATATATATATATATATATATATATATATATATATGTATGTATTTTAGTTTCCTTCTTTTCCCACATGCTCATTCAATGTAGATATCCTCCAGGATTCTATTCTAAGCTCTCACTGCTCTCTACACGTTTTCCTTTGGCAATCACTTACTACTGTCACCTCTAAGTAAAAGATTTTCAAGGTTTATTTCTAGCTTTCGCCTCTCTCCTGAGTTTGCATTCCAAATTCCCTGGAACAATTTGCACCTTGGAGTCAGAATGAAGGCTTGCAGTTTTTACCCTCCTAACCCTTCACTCTCCTCTATAACATCTCTGCCAGCTCTTTGTCCATTGAGCATTTGACAGTAAACTTACCACTTTTCAAGGCAGCCCATCTACCAAGCCAGCTTCGACTTTTGAAAAGTTATTCCTAATAGGATGGCAAAATCTATCTCAGTGACATGTGCCCACTGGTTCTAATGCTATTTTTAAGAGTAACAGTTGGAGCTAAGATACACTAAATGCCAAATGTGTGCCAGGGCATTGCCCATATTATCTCCTTACAACTCTGCCATATGGTTTTATTATTCCCATTATGTCATTGGGGCAATTTAAAATGAGTCTAATCATTTCACATGGCTCTTCCCAAAATGGAGAAACACACATATTCTCTAGGGGGACCACTCTATTCCAGGTTAAGAAAGTACAAATGCCTCCAATAATCACTTCTCACATGAATTACTGGCTTTTGTTCATTTCACCATCTGTATCGCAAACCTCTTAACACGGTGTCCAGAGGAAAGAAGTTCACAACAGTATTCTAGTTATGGTTTGAAAAATGCAGAATACTGCAGAAGTGTCATCAACTTCATTCTAGACACTCTGTGCCTCTATTGACATAGCTTAAGAGCAGACCTGCTGCTTCCTACTGAATCAACCGGGCTTTTAATCCACAGCCTGCGAAACATCTGCTAGAACTCTGATGGGTGTGGCAAACCCTTCCCCAAGCTGACCTCAGCTTATTTCCTCCCTAACCTCTTCGTCAGTTTGGTTTCTCCAGGTCTTAATGGCATCTGTATTACCTAGATACACAGGCTCAAATCTTCTAAATCAGCTTTAAGGGCCTTTTCACATCTTCTAAATCTCATTGGTGACCAAATCCTGAAGGTTCTGAGTGGAACGTGATTTCATGACATCATCTTCCTACTGCCTTGGGTTGGCCTTTGGCCATTTCCCAGTTCAGGCCTCATCTTCTCTCACCTGGATGGCTGAACCCGTCTTCCTGCTGCCTTTCTCATCCCCACTGCCCAGACCTGACATGCACAGTCCTCACCCTGTAATCCCCTACTCATATGGTGCCCATGGCGCTCTGGGTCTGTCAAGGACAATGCTAGCTTTTCACTTGCATATTAACACCTGCCAGTATCTGTCTCCTTCTTGGCTTTATCCTGTGATTTCCTGCATGTACTATATATTTTTGGAAAACTGTGCCACAAAGTATTTTTCAACTTTTCCTAGTCCTGTGCTTTTTTTTCTTTACATTGTCTTTGAGCCTGGAAGGCCATTCTTTGCCTGTCAAATTTCCATCTTTCACAACCTAAGTATCCATCAACAGATGAATGGATAAAGAAGATGTGGCACATATATACAATACGTATAGCTAATTCACTTTGTTATACAGCAGAAACTAACACACCATTGTAAAGCAATTATACTCCAATAAAGATGTTAAAAAAAAAATTTACGACTTTCAATAGTTTGAGAAAATATTACCACCTCAAATAAACTTTTGCCAGATCCTGGTCTGGCCATCTAAAATGAATCTAAAATTCCTCACAGTATTTTATTTCGCTCCTAGAATATAACAGTAATCCCAATTTACATACATATTTTCTTTCTTCAACTAGTCTTTAGTTTCCTTTAGCCTTGGCTATGATTTATTTAATTATACTATTCCCAATTCCAGAGTAAGGCTCTAGTTAGTTGCATTAATTGTGAATAAGGAGGCAGGAAACAAAAAGGGTGAAAGGACTAAGTAGCTGAACATGAAGGCAACTGGTGAATCAAATGCAAACACTTGGAAAATCAGACCCACGCAGGCATATTTATAGGTGCACCAAAAGACCACTCTCTCTTTCCATTGTTTCTGCCTGTTCATAATTTAATTTTTTAGATTGTGAGCTGTACTTTCAAGCACATGACCTCCTTCTTTTTTCCTGAGACCTAACCAGACTGGGACTTTCCTGGGGCTAGTGGTCAGAGGCCAGTATACTCAGTGCCAATGCTGATTTTGGCTGTAATAAGCAGCTTCACTAAATAAGTATTTTCAGTGTTCCTACTAAGCCATAAATCCACATGTCCTTAAAAATAATCTCCTTCAAGCACACTTGTCACTCCCCCGAAGTCTTAATAAATAGTTTAGACATTAAGTCATTGTACTGCCCACTGCTCAATAAAACAAAGCTTCACATGTGCATTTATTCATTGCTGGTATTATAAAGCAAAGTGTAAAGATCCCTTTATGTCACAAAAATAAAGTTAATTTTATATAAGATGGATTTAGGAGTAGTTACATTTAAATAGAAAATTTGGAGCAGATTTTTTTATCAATGTGGTTGAATTTGGGTATCACCTACAAGAATTTTGTAACTATTCATCATAACCTATGTCAGGTCAAGAAAAGTGCTGTACATTTTTTCCTTCCTGGAATTAACATTTATTTAATGAAATTCTACCTCATGACACACCACGTGTATTACTCAGATGTTCAGTCAATGAAATTACTGAATTAATGGAAAAAATTACCTTCTTAAGATTAGGTCACACGAATTTATGAAACTGGAGGTGGTTACATAATACAGCAGAGTTACATAATAATGTACTGAATGATATCATACCTTAAGATGTAATAAGTTTTTAGCTAATAGTCTCGTTTTCTGAGCCCAGCCTTCCTGTTTTTTACTTGACTTTCTTTCTTACCTCATTGGTGTCTCCCCTTGGATTCTCAAGTATGTACCATCCCCTCCCCAGCGCTTGGCTATGATTGCACAGGCATCAGGTCAGTTATTTCCTGCTCTCAACCCATAAACAAAAAGGGAAAACACACCCATATTCTCAAACATTGACACATAAAACATCTTTTCAAAATATTAAATTTTGGCAACGATTCCAGTATACAAGGATTTCTCTATCCCTTGGTTTTCAGCATTAAAAATTATACATAAATATATCCTTCAACTAAATCCATCACTTATATAAATATAGGCGGGTCATTAAACACTGGATTTACTAAAGGTAATTTAGTCTGAAATATTTCTTCAACAGCAAAAATTCAGATTACTGGGCATGAGCTGATGAAGAAAACATGGGCTCTAATAGCTTGAATCAAAATTGTCAACATCATTTACTCATAAACTAGCAGAGATATGACAATCAGGCCAGTTTATTCTTGTGTGTGTGTGTGTTCCAATAAAACTTTATTAACAAAAATAGGCAGTGGGCCAGATGTTTGCCCATTGGCTGTGATTTGCCAATCCCTGGTCTTGAGGATCAAGTCTTAGAATCCGCAGAAATGAAGTTAAAGACACAGGCTGCCACTTAATAGCGACTAATTCTGGGCAAGTTATTTAACTTTTCTTTGCTTCAGTTTCCTTGTTTATAAAATACAGAGAGACAGACCAACATGATAGAACCTACTTCATAGGATTATTCTGAGAAGCAAGTGAATTAATATAAGAACAGTAGGCCAGTTTATTCTTGGCCAGCAGAATGAAATAAAACAGCAGGGTTTTTTTTTGTTTTCGTGTTTTTCCCTGACAGATTTAACATTTGAGTTCTTGATATGTTTTAAATTTCAGGCACAAAATTGTGTGACTATCCTAAAAATTATATAAAATAACATAAACACCTATTTTTCTGTAAAGTGTTTGATGTACAAAAAGAAATTATACTCCTTCCTCTTCAATTTATCTCTGTAGAAATATCTCTACTACTCCTACTACCACTGCTGCTAGTAATACTGTAAGAGAGACATGGGGAAGTGAAATGTTACATTCCACCCAAACAGTAGGGAAGGAAAAATTTTATATTTCAATTCACACAGGAGTATTTAGTACTCTAATTTACATTAAAGTATTTAATACTCTAATTCAAAATGCAGCATTCAGTTAGTCATAACAGTTTATAAATTATATTGGTTATTATATTGCTTTATAGCATAACCATGCCTTAGTACCTTCAAAAAAGATATTCATTTTTCCTGTGCTTTTATCTAGTGAGTCTTGACCATGCTAAACTCATAGGTCACCAGCAAAATGCTGTATGGTGGTGCTGAGTGAAATAAATTGAGAAAGAAATAGGTTGAAACCCCAAATTAGCACATATAGTTACTTATTAACAGCCCAATTAAAGGTTTAATGATTAGCGAGTTAAATTTGGTGGCTGAAATGAGGGTTTAGCTTACTTTCAAGTTAAGTCATTCATAATGTCAATATCTTTCATCACCATATACAGGCAATTTAACTGCATGTTCACAACATTTTGCTAGGAAGGACTTGAAGTCTTCATCTTGACTTTATAAATGGTATCAAATCATCCTAGATCAGGATAAATCCAGTTGCTAGATTTCGAGATCACTCTAGTGATTTCAACAAGTAGGTGCTGAAGATGGTTTTCTTCAAAATCAAATGTGTTTTTTTTTTCATATCTGAAAAGATTATTCTGGATTTCTGGTCAACTTACTATATTACAAAAAGATTGTTATCAATGAAAGAACTGTAATAATATCGGGATAAAAAATTATAATATTTTTATTGTATGGGAAATGTGGATCCTTAGGAAGGGCGGGGCTATCACTTTCTCTATCTCCCTTTGCTCACCCCCTCCCCCAACATTTTAACATACCTGAAATTATATTATGATGATTACCCAGGGTAGCCTTTAAGTGAGGGGGAAAAAGGCACAGTACACATATATGCAGACAATTTGTTCACTTTAATGAGGGAGAATTGGGAGTTGGGGAGGGTTCACAAAGAGGGCTGAGCCTTGAGTCTTCTGTTGTTTGGACATGGTGGTGGTTGGTAAATCATCCACCAGCAGAGCCACTTCCTGCTCTCCCTTCCCCTTATCTGAGCCTCTGCTTAGCAGCTTTTAGGCTCACTGACCTCAAAGTGTAGAAGGAGCAGAGATTTCTACACTTTGAGGTCAATGAAACTAAAATTCCTAAATCCGAAGGAGATCCTTGCTCATTACTTCCATGTCGTATCTAGTTATGACTTGTAAACTTACAATGATCAGTGCTCACCTGACGAAAGCAAAATAATACTAAGTCGAAGAAGCTTCTATGTGAACTTGTGGAAAGGGGCCATGTTGCATCATTTTTTTGCATCCAAAATCATATCACAGAGCCTGGCACATAGTAGGTGCTCAAGAATTTTATGGATGAATGAATGTTCACTTAACAGGTTGGTTAAACAAGTTGGTCAGGAAAGAATTACACAGCAGACACATGGAGAGCAGCCTCAACATTAATAAGGACCCATTAGTTAAGACAAACACTGGTAAGAAATGAAAATCCCTTCAAGCACTTATCTACAGGATGTTTCTTGGGTTTATTTTAATTATTTTATTTATTATTTTAATTATTCTTGGGTTTATTTTTCATTATTTAATTCTAGTACAGTATATAACAGTTGCATAGTGATTGTCAATACATGACAAATTATGGACATAATTTCACTTACTCCCTCAACATTTTTAAGGTATGTACAATCAGTCTTCAATTTACAGATAATGACACTAAGGCTCAACAAAGTTAAGGCTAAATCTCTGGTTATTTGAATCCAAAATTTGCACTCTTTCTACCAAATTGCATAAGCTGCTTCTAAAGTCTCTTTCTTTCAAGGGCAATTTTCCATATGCTTTTTCACACCATCTAAATTAAATTGCATAGGTTGCTACTTTTCTTATAGCAGACCTTCAAATATTTGTTGATTTTGATTAATTGAAGCCTGAAAAAAGTAGAAGAGTTGAGGGAAACAGGGTGGAGACATGGGGTAGTTTTCCTAGAACCAAAATGGACTCTTAAAATCTCTAGAATAGATAGCCTGTCATAATACACCAAAAAAACAAGCCCCTACCGTTTATTGATGCTAGAGATACAGACAATGTTGTCAACTGTCACAAAAGGTTCTCACTGGATTTAACTCACGATGCCATTGGGAAGACCCGAGATAATTAAAGAAATGAAATAAACACTTACCTGCTCATTTCATTTATGTCATAATTTCCCCTGGGTTGTGTCTGTTTTCTTTTAATGCCATGGCTCTTGAATTAAAACCTTTGTATTTCAATAGCCAATCAGAAGTACTGAGAAAAGGCTGTGACCTAATCCAAGGAAGTCAATATTTGCTTTGTGAACCACATTCATTGTCTATAATAAAGTTATATTTATTGACACAGAGATTTTTTTTGGAAAAATCTCAAATACAAAGTTTAAGGAATTCAGAGAGATTTTAGATGTTTATTGCTCATTCTAGAATTTCAAGTATAAAGCTTTTATATAATTCAATGCAAAAGCCTGCACATCTAGAAAACAGTAGAGCAAGAACTCAAATCCAGGTCTATTTGAAACGAGCTTTTCTGTTCCACCAGAGCTCACTGCTTTTCCTACAGGGGCCTCCTGTTCATTACAGATTCCAGGTTTGCTGATTCTGAATTACTGAGGCTTTACTATATTTGATAAACTGGAACCAGCAATAATTCTAAAATTTTACACTTTCTAGGTGGTTTAATATCTAAGGGACTTTATAGATTTTCCAAGCTAAATATTTAAGCTTTTGAAACCAAATTTGTCAATAGTCGCAGAATTTAAAAATTCAAAACCGAGAACTTATCAGAGCACTGAATCGTGTGAAACACTACAGATACAGAGCTCATTCAGGTACTAGATTAGTCTCAACTTTTAAATATTTAAATTTCACCTCCAGTTTAAAAATGAGATAAGACAGGATTCTAATATGACATGGTCTTATAATGAAGCTTAATTGATTTCATTCTGATGAGAAACTTCAATTAATGCTCTAGAGGACCTCCATCTACTCCCATATTTCCTTTTAATCTCATTTATCTCAGGAAAACTCAAAAGGTGTCCTGGAACATTGGCAACTGGCAGAAACAATCAATGAAATTCTGAGAACTTGTCATGTGATGTACATGCTTCTTGTTAGTAAGGTGTGAGTGTGTGCACATAGTACCCAAACAGAAAAATGACAGACCTCAACTAGTAAAAGGAACTGTGCACTTTGGAAGGCCCCAGCATGGTGGCAGGTGGCAGCATGTTATGGACAACATTGCAGCCCTAATGCTGTGGCTGATCCACCTCCAGCCTTTGGTGATGTCCGTGCCTCTCCATTTGAGCTACAGCCCTTCAACCACAAAGATCTCTGTAGTCTTTGCCACGTGTCTTCTTTGTCACTAAGCATTTCCTTTCTTTGCTTTTGCCTTGTCTTTTAAAATTAACATTAGCACTCAAATAATAAAATCATTCAGAATACAATGGAACTATGGGCAGAAGACTTGAACAAGCATTCGAGACAGAAAAAAATGGCTATAAGCATGTCAAAAAAGTTATCAGCATTCTTAGTAACCAAAGAATTAAAAGTTTGAAAAATATCATTTTCACCTATCAAGTTAGGACAATTTTTTTATTTTTTATATTTATTTATTTTTTATTGGAGTATAATTGCTTTACAATGTTGGGTTAGTTTCTGCTGTACAATGAAGTGAATCAGCTATATGTATACCTATATCCTCTCCCTCTTGGACCTCCCTCCCTTCCCCCCCATCCCATCCATCTAGGTCAACGCAGAGCACGGAGCTGAGCTCCCTGTGCAATACCGCAGGTTCCCAATAGCTATCTATTTTACACATGGTAGTGTATTTATGTCAAACCTAATCTCCCAATTCATCCCACCATCCCCATCCCCCTCCGTGTCCATATGTCTGTTCTCTATGTCTGCGTATCTATTCCTTCCCTGCAAATAGGTTCATCTTTCTACATCTATTGTGTTAATATACGATACTTGTTTTTCTCTTTCTGACTTACTTCACGCTGCATGACAGACTCTAAGTCCATCCACATCTCTACAAATGACCTAATTTCATTTCTTTTTATGGCTGAGTAATATTCCATTATATATATGTACCATATCTTCTTTATCCATTCATCTGTCCATGGGCATTTAGATTTAGCAAAGAGTTTTTAAAAGATGATATTTTGTTGGTGAGAACTAGATGTTCTAATTATCAAGCCTAAAGGAAAAAATGCCATAGATATGCAGACAAAGCCTACAACTTAGGATGCACATCAGTTAAAACAGTAAAATATTGTAAATAAGGTCAACATTCAAAAAAGAAAGCATAGCCAAATAAATTGACAGCCATAAGATGAATTATTTTGCAGTCACTAAATTGTATCAAAAATACCAATTCCAATTTCTTGGGAAACATCAACAAAGTAATGTCAGTTGTTTAAAAAAGCAAGCATGAAGCTCTACAATATGATTCTAATTCTTTAAAAAATGGCCTATTTATTCATAGGAAACGAACCTGTGGTAAATTTCCCCATATGTTCAATAGCGGTTCTTTAGATATTGGGAAACATGCGAGGCACATGTTCAGCACTTTATACACTTTGCACTACATTTATGCTTGCAAACATCTTAGGAAGTGGGTCTTTATCCCTGCTGTTATATCTGAAGAAACTGAGGCTCAGAGCTGGTAAGTAACTTGACCATGGCGACAGAGCTATTAAATGGAGGAGCCAGGACAAAAGCTAAGGTCAACTTGACCCAAAGCTCGTGTTCATTATGTCCATGCCTGCCCACAGGTAATTTAAACTTTGTTTGGAAACAGATCAGCAATAGAAATATTATAGGAAAAACATGCATATTCACAAAGTGACAATTCTAAAAATGGTTTCCTCCAAAGATGTAGGACCATGAACATGATCTTTAGAATCTCAAACTAGTATATTTGTAATGAATATGAGCACTCTTCTAAAAAAAAAAAAGTAAAAATCTTGGAAGTCTTCTGTGAACCATGCTAATTCTGCAAAATTTATTCATTGAATAAGTTCTTATTTAACACTTGCCTTTTGCCAGATATTGTGCTAGGTATCGGCACAACAGCAGGAATAACAGTATAAAGGAATTTCTTTGGATATTAGGGAAGTCTTTGGGGGGTAAGTGGAGATGGGAAGAGATAGTGAAGGTGAGAGTATCTATCAACCTAATATCAAACGACCTGGCTACTTACATCTAAGGACACTTTTATTTCTTTAAGCCTTCCATAAAAACGTATAATATTTCCAAGGATCCAGGACACCCCCTGGAAATGTCATACAGTTTTAAGCCTCTACAATGAATTCATGCTTATACTCTACCTGTAGTAATCAGATGAAATAAAATGCTTTTTAACATCACATAGAATTATTCTCATCCACTGGGTGTACAGTGGTCCTTGCATTTGCCCTTCTGGGTGGTGCAATATTTTCCTTGTTAAGGAAGCAGAGATACACTATCAGAAAAAGGCTTCTCAGCAGAAATGCAGTTGGATGGGTTCCCATCCATCTTGGCTCCATATTTCCTCATCCATGTCCACCTTTCACTTTTCCAGAAAAGCCCACGCCTTTCAGCAAATGGGCTTCTAATATGAAGGCCACTATCTCTACAACTGTAAATTAACAGGTAAATGCTTTCTTACTTTTTTTTAGTCTGTGAGTCAACCAGAATTTTTATCAATTTAGTTTTAGATTTGGCTGTTATAATAAGGTCACATGGGTGAGGATATGTACATGTCTCTTTTTCTTCAAAGCTCCTGGCCCTAGTGGTAAGAAATGTTAAGGAATGTTTTGGTTTTTTTTTTTAATTATTATTATTAAAAAGTATACGAAGTCCATAGAAATGATAATGACTTAGACTTTCAACATTATGAGTTCAAATAAATTAGGACCCTGTAGGAAGAGCCCTAAAAGCAGAGAGAGATCTATTTGAGCAGGAAAATGGATGCCTTATTAACGAACAGGAATAGCAAATTAACCTCCTTGTTAATCCTCTTCCATGGCCACTAAACACCAAGGAGTAGTTGAGGAACCAGAGCAAAAAGGGTAGAATCTGCCACAGCAGACACCTTATGTTGTTTGTTCTGTAAATTAGGTGGTTCTCTTAATCTTTCAGACTACAAATTCAGGAGGAAGGATGAATGCCCACGGCTCTGAGATCAGGTGTCATTGCCATGGCGATTCATCTTATTTAATAAATGATACCATCTAATCCTTTGTAGTAATAAACACTTGTTTTCTCATTTCTAAAAATTGTAAATAAACTACCCTACCACGATTTCTTTAAATATAGTTTTTAAGGTTATTAAAATAGTGAATAAGTCTCCTCTCCCATGAGTATGCTAATTACTGTTTTAGTTCCTGCTAACAGAAGAAACAGCTTAATAATAGTAACTTAACTGGAGGAGGTCAAACTGCTCATTCATTTGAATTTATGAGTACAAATCACCTTTTCATTAGATATCAGTGCAAAGTGTATATTTCATAGATACCTGCTATTGTTGCCACAAAGGATTTTAGAAACAAATACAATTTACCCAAAGTGTTTCACAGCTTTCAAAAGTATTAAACACACATAACGTCTAGCAGCTATGAAACCAAGAGAAAAACGTTAATTTTCATTACAGGAGTGAAAATTGTTTCTCATTTCTCCAATTAAATGATTTTCAGAGGGTTCATCACCAGGAAAACCAGTATGTATGAACGCCGGAAATGCAGATGGCAGTCTCAGAAACGCTTATTCTAAATGGGAATCCAACTACAAGATTTCTGTCTATTGTTTGTGATAGCCACCCCATGATGGAAATAGTCTGGCTGTAAAACGATTTTGAAAAAGAAAAAGAAACAACTGTGGGAAGATTGCAAAGTTCTCTAGACAAACCTTCAAGTGACTCTTTTAAGGAAACGTCTATCGAAGGGTCAGAGTGGTTAGGAAAACTACTATGCCAGGAGCCAGGATCAGTCTTGCCGGAGCGACCGAGATTGTCCCAGGTGATTGGGTGTCCCGGGCTCCGCATGGAGGCGGAGGGCGCAGGGCGGGTCCCCGCACGGCTCGCATCCTTTTGGCCGGGCGACCCTTGCTCTGTCTCCAGGAGCCCAGCGACTCCTGAGGCTGCGCGAGCTGCCCGGGACGGCCTGCCAGCAGCCTCCCGCTCGCGAGGAGCGTCTCCCCTCCGCGGCTGCCGAGGCCAGCTCTGTCCCTCCGCCATCCTCAAGCCCTCCGACATTTTTCACAGAGACAGGGAGGTAGGGAGTAGAGGAAACGGCCGAGTGTCTGCACCCAGCCTCTGCCGCAGCACGAGAAGAGGGAGAGGAGGAGGAAGGCTGGCGGGCAAGCCGCTGTTAAACTGTAATTCTATCGATAATGAAAAGAATCATCATCACCTCTAGCAAGAGAGCCTCGGATACACCCACCCGGGCAGCGGCTAGGGGCTTGGCAGGCGTTCCACCTCCTCGCCCCCTCGAAGGCTGTGAAACCTACCTCAAGCGGTGCACACTAGAACTCCCTTCCCTCCGACCAGAGGGAGGGGAAAGAACAAAAGAGGCCCCCGCCCCCTACCCACACACCTCCGATATTTTACCGATGCTCAAGGTATGCATTTTTGCACCCCCTCTGGCTCACACCTTCACCACCTGCATTTTCCCGAAGGTGAAGAAAGAAAAAATACCACCCCGAGGTGGTCGGTCGATTGGACACTGTTAATTTCACATTCGCTTTTCTAACAAACAGCCACCCCAATCGGCAGGTCCTCGCGCCCCGCGGGGTCTCCCGCCGCCCCCGGCCCTCGCTGCCGGATCCCCAAGGCGCCCAGCTCTCCGCCGGGGACCCAACTGAAGGTTCCCTGGACGGGCAGGACACTCGCCCAGCCGGTCCGCAGCAGCCGGAGGGCGACGAGCGGACCGCGCAGAGGCTGCAACGCGGGATCCAACTTCCCAAACCAGCGGCGCGGCCCCGGCTTCCTCCCGCGGCGCCGCGGGCAGCGCCGAGACCCCCGCGCTGGCTGACTGCCCCGCCCGGGCACAGGCAGTTGCACTCTCCGCCCCCTCTTTCCTTCACCTCCGCAACCCCCCACCCACCTTTAAAAAATTCATCCACCGGTGCAAAGCAGACATTTTGATGTCATTTACTTAGCACAGCTCGGTATCAGAGGCAACATCTTACCCAGTCGCCTGGAGGTGTGGGCAGCGCACCGATGGGTCCGGGGTCGCGAGGCTGAGCTGCTCGGTCCTCTAGCGGAGCCTGTTTGCTGCCATCCGCCCAACTTCAGCACCCCGCTGGCGAGGAGAAGGGGAGAGAGGCGAGGAGGGAGGGGTGGGGGGAGGGGGAGGAGGGAGAGGTGGGCGGGGAGGGAGCGGGAGCCTCTCGGCAGCGCGCATGCGCCCTGCGGGCGGGCGCAGCCCCTCGCCCGGCTCGGCCGGAGGTGCAGCTTCTTTCCTGGGCGGGCGACGGGTTGAGTCACGCCCCCCCCCCCGCCCCTCCCGGGCCGCCAGGCCCACGCGCGCTCGCCTCGGCTTGGCGCCCACAGCGCGGAGGGGCTCGGTTGCAGCTCCGGCCTCCGGCGCCGGGGGTCCGCGGCTTCGCGGGCACCTTGGAGACCTGGGAACCTCCCTTGCTGAGACAGGCTCTCGCGCCCAGGCTCATTCAACTTCACGTTCACCCGCAGCCCGCGTTATTTTACCCCGCGCTTTAGGCGACTGTTTGAAACCAGAATCCTGTCTTTAAGGAACAAAACAGGTGCAGCAGCGGGGTCCCAGTGGAAGCAGTCCCTGCGTGAGGGTCCAAAGAAGCATGAAGTTAAGCAAATGGTGCTTAGCAAAAGACTCGACTTTATCAAGGGTTCTTTACTTTACTGAAGTCCTCAGCCAGAATCTGACCCTTTTCCCTAAGAATGATCACAGATGCTCTCGGGTCTGGGGCATATGTTCTGTCTCAGACGTCAGGACCCCTGGAGCCAGAGTTCTGAGTGAGAGATGCTGGGGACAGGGCAAGAGTGGTGAATTACTAACAGAGGTGTTGATGCTTGGGGCCTGAAGCATCCTTCGCGGACAGCTCCGTAGCGATCAGGTCTGATCATCGTGCTGCTCCCAAGCGGAGCCCAGCTTGGTAGTGAAGGAGCTTTGGATACTTAATGCATCCTCAGCGCTAGATTGCATCTCCGATGATTAGATTGAAAGATCTGTGAGGGTGAATTAGGGAAGCGGGTGTCTTTCTCTTCAGATGTGGCATCTGTGGGAAGAGGGGTGAGTTCCTGGCAGGCATGATTAGGCTTTTTTTCTTATACCTATTTAAAACTGATTACTTGTAAATGTATATGGTTTCCCATTGCTTGTGTGCTCATGCATTCAAACAGCGTTATGATTTCAGGCTCCTTTACTGAACACCTTCCTAGACTTCCCCCACCTCCACCCCTACTTGACTGAACTGTGTCTCGGGTTGCTCTAGGGCCTTCCTCTCTAGCTACACCCTGCCTTTGAGTACTAGTGACCTTCAAAGTGTATTCCCCTTGCTTGTGCTGGTCTGCAAATTGTTCCTTATTGGTCTCTAATGAGAGATATGTTTAGAAATAGAGAGGAAGACTTAGAAACTTTTATAGCAGTTTGGCGTTGCCTTGGCATCCAAACACATTAGTTAGCTGGACTTTGTATGTTTTATTTTATTTGTAAAGTAATTCATTTTTGTTGGATTTTACAAAGAGTATTGGTCCACGCATGATGCATTGAAAATAAAAAAGTCCTTCATCAAAAATGGTTTGAGCAGCACTGAATTCTGTATAACTCCCAGATTTATATCTCCACCTGGCCTCTTCCAGAGCTTTTTTATGTCCTCAACTACTTTTACATCTTCACTTGAAGATAATTATAGTAGCTTTTACTGAACAATTACTGTGTGCCAGGTTCTGAGGTAAATGTTTCACATAGATTTCTTGTTTTCTCTACAAGATAGATACTATTATTATGTTTAACAGGCAGCTCAAAAGCAGAACTCCAAATATCTAACCTCTCCAAACCCATTTCTCTTCTGTTTCCACCCAGTCACTCCAGACAAAAATTTAGAAGTTATCCTTGTTTTGTCTCTTTCACCCGTACATCCAATTAATTAGCATGTCATGTTGTCTCCAAAATGTAGCCCCAATTCATCTACTTTTCTCCCTTCCCATTGGTATAACCTTAGTCTAAGCCTCTGTCAACACATTCTCCAAACAATAGCTACGTGATCTTTTGAAAACATAACCAGATCACGTCATGTTTCAGCTTTAAACTCTCCAATGAGATTTCATTGCACTTTAAGTACAAACCCTAATCCTTAGCACAGCATAGAAGTATCTATTTAATCTTGTCCCAGCCTATGTGTTCTATAGCCACATCGGCCTGTTTCTCGAATAAGTCTAACTTACAGTACTTGCTGTTCTTTTTGTCTGGATTCCTCTGCCCGCCCGCCCCCCCCCCCACCATAGTAGGTTCCTAAATATCCCATAGGTCTCTGCTCAGATATCACCTACTCAGATAGGCCTTATCTAACCAACCACCCAATGTAATCTGTTCCAGTGTTCTTCTCTGCTGGATCCCCTTGCTTTATTTTCTTCCAGACATTTTTCACTATCTGAATCAGCTTGCATTTGTTTACTTGTTTATTATCTCCTCATGCCCCTTTACGTTAGATTCTCTCAAGAGGGTTCCCTACATTTTTCATTGTTTTATCTCTAATGCCCAGAATGGGATTTGACACGTTGTGCATATTCAGTAAGTATTTAGTGAAAGAATGCATGACTGAATGAATAAATAACACACTTAAAAAGTATTCTTTATTTTTCCTGACATTTCTTCTTGGATCTCACTGCTGCCTGTCAGAATCTGTTGGTTCCCAGAAGTGCACAGATAGACCATATTGTTTCCCCTGCCCATCCTGTCAAAGACGGCTTCATGGAATGATACACATCTCAACTAGATGCCAAAGTAGTGTTCCTAGAACCAACTTTAAAACAAACATACCTGATAAGAAAGACATCTTACTTCTGTGAACTTCCCTAAGTTGTAATAATGGCTGTTTGGGCAATTGTTTGCACCTATGACAACTTGGCTGTTCTGCTACTCATTTACTTGCTGAATTCAAATGTAACCTCTTGGTGACTTTCTTTCCTAGTTGTAGCTTGTTGTGTAATCCTTTGTGTATTAGCCAGAATCTTCAGTGATAGCACTCTAGGAACTGGACACGTTGCCATGTTCTGAGTGTTAGAGAGATGGGTGGAACCAGCCACTGCTTTAATGACCTTCATCACTTGCAGCCTCCGTGTGTATATCTGGGTCTTAGGAAATATCTGGAGTTCCAATGATATCAAAGGATGGATAGGTCAATAATTCAACTCAATAAGCTTTATTAATGTCTACTACAGCCTGGCATTATGTCTTCAAGTTTTTTGCAAAAAATGTAAATGTTATATAAAATGATTATAAGTGACTCAGAAATGGATTTCAGTTTATTTTGGCCGTGGGGATGCCTTCTCTTCTCTTTATACAGAATTTCAGAGCTCACTGGGTTTATCATCACTAAACAGCTGTGTGGTAAATATGAAAAGCAGCATTTGATCATGAATATTTCCATGACATTATGAATGTGTTTTTCAAGTAGAGAGAATCCGGATGCAGCAGCAGATTTTGCTATAGGAGGCAGACAGAAGATTTGAAGACAAAGTATGTGCAGATGAGATACTGGAAAAACACAGAGCATCATAATATTTATAGCACATTTACTCATAATTAAGGGTATTTGTCATCATTAGGAGACATGGAATCTACCTCAGTTAGTTCGGTATCCTCCAAAGGTTATTTCAGAAGGAAATTTTATGTAACAGCTTTACATTTTATTCTCTCTTTTCCCACATGCTCATTTATTTAAAAACAACTGCTTTACCTTTGAAAAGTGGAGGGAAAAGGAAGAAGTTCGTTTGAATCTAGGAAACCCTGACTGCTCCATCTGGACAGACTTCTCCAGAGTGACGTGTGGAAGGATAGTTAAAATATGACCACTTACACATGCTTTTTCTTTATTTTTAGTAAGTGGGGCTCCTCATGTTTCTTCGGCTAGTTTCATTCAAACTTTGGAGAGAGGCTCTTCTCAGGGAAATTATTTAGATGGAAACTGAGTCACTTTGCTGTACACCTGAAACTAACACAACATTGTAAATCAACTATACTTCAATTTTTAAAAAGTGATAAAGTAAAAAAAAAAAGAAGTGTGCAGAATCAGAGGAGACAAAAATAAATACTTGTATTTCTTCATTAACATTTGAAGGAGATGAGAGAAAGGAAAGAAAGACAAGACAGACTGCCTCCCAAATATATAAAATGAGATATAATTAGAGTTACACATTTTATATATACTTTATTTTCAAATAAATCATTAGTTATTAATGTCTCCTTCATTGTTTAACTGACCATCATTGAACTTAAAGGGCTCAATATTATTCTTTCAGAATAACATTAGTGATTTTATAGGGTAATTGGCATTTTTCACATTTCAATTGAATGAGTCCACTGAAGTAGATATAAACACCTTCATGTGATTTTTATCAGTTATGCCCAATATGGTACACCATAAACTCTATATCGTCAAGCCATTCCTACAATGGCTTGACAATATAGAGCTGTTTTTGAGTCACACTAAGTACTTTATAGAAGTTCTCAGTAGATGGGCTCTGCATACTCACGTTCTGTTTGGTACAACAGATCTATCACGTAATGTTGGACAGCAGTCCTCTGCTCCTCCATGGAAAAAGAGTGAAATGTTTATCTCACTTAGAGAATATGATGATGATCAATGATTACAGTCAGCTTCTTTGTGGATGGAGAAAAGTTCCAGAACTTAATGGTCAATGTTGTGTTAGTTTGAGATTTTTAAAGGCCCGTAGATGATGGTTGCGGGATTATGGAATAGGCTTCTGCTTTGTCAGACCTACTTCCAGAGCTGGATGGAAGGAAGAGAGGAGACAGGCAGTGGTTTAATTTCTCACCATCTTTACTATGTTTTGGTTCATAGCAGAGCAAGTATAAAGTCAGAGGTGCCTAAAGTCAACACAGATCTTTGTATATACGTGTATGGAGAGGGATAGTTTGCTAAAGATGTCTAGTATCCAGAAGGGCCCAGGTGACTAATTTTTGAGTTCCATATTGAAATATACCTAAGTTGCAGATCAGAAAAATCTATACTCACATTGCAAAAGGCTTCTTAATGTCTCCATGATTTCTTGATTTTCTGTGAACTAGTTTTACGGTGTGAATATGTTAAAATACGATATGAAAATACTTCACAGTCCCACCTGTCTTCACATTTGAATATTAGTAGCATTTACCTAATCCTGAATGATTGCCTATTCGAGTTTCTTCCATCTATTCATTCATTCATTCACCCATTCACTTACAAAGCTCTTAGAAAGCATCTGTACTGGCATTCTGGGGAATAGAAATGCGGTGGAAAATATTGTACCTTTCATTGAGAATTTATAATTCAAGTGAGATATGCTTTACATACATGAAGTTGCCAGAGGAAATCAATGAGAACACTTAAGATAATGTGCTTTTATCTTTTCTTTCCAGGAGGTAGCCCAGAGAATGATGAAAAAGGAAATTGAATGTTTTACAGTCAGAACTCTCAACTGCACAGGATAGAAATGACACAGGATCAAAGCAGCCCATGGAAGTGCACACGTAAAACTTTCTTTGTATTGCACGGGACTGGTTTAGAATGGCTTGCAGATTTGCAATAAGAATTCAAAGGGGAGATTGAGCATATAACATATTTAAATAGAAAGTTACTGGTTATACTTTTGGTTGACGGCTACTTAGAAAATATTAAGCACCTTCAATATGCAAGGCATTATGCAGGGCTCTGTAAAGGTTGCGTAGACGAATCAGAACATAAGAAATGAAGTGCTGAGTAGCATAGAGTCCAGAGAGATCATGCTCAGGTGCTTATGAGTGACTGTGGCCCTCTGAGTGACCAGTAAAGAATAGAGACCAATTGTACATGCTGAGATGTGCAGAAGGGCATTTGGGTTGGAAACCACAATATGGTATCAAGATTGTGTGTTGGTTCAGTGAGAATTACAGGATATGTGTAGGAAAATTTGATTAGTATGGCTTAGTTATATAACGTTATAAAGTTTTAAAGGTCAATTGAGGCTACATTGTGGTGGGAGAGGAGTTAAAGTCTCAGATATGGCAAATTCATTTTATCTCCACACCAACTCTAATTAACTACTACTAGTACTGTGTTGAGTTGAATTCTGAGGCCACATCTAAGATTAAGGAAGAAATATGATGGTGATTATTAGCAATATCTGATATGTTATATTTGTCTAGTATTTGAAATCTCCTAGTCAATTAGGAGTCAAAGGAATTTGAAAAAGGGGGAACTGTCTATATTCAGGACAATAGTTCTTGAAGAACTCTCAAACTGTTGTTTTCCCTTTAAAGTCAGTACTCTGGAAACAATAAATTCACTTGATAAATAAGCTGGGATAATGCAAATTGATCTCTAAATTTCTTTCTTGGGATTTGATAAATGCATATTAAAGGCTCTGAAAAGCTCCTTGACAAGTTCCGAAGCAAGGAACAAAACAAATAGGAATCCCTAACCATATGGGGCTTATTTTCTAGTAATAGAGACAAACGCAAATCAAGGTAAATAAGTAAAATGTATAGTAAGTTAGATAATTATAAGTGATATGGGGGAAAAGTAAATCAGTAAAAGAGGACTGTGTGTGGGTTGGAAAGGATTCTGAAATTGTACATAGGATAGCAAAAAGGCCTCACTGAGAAGGTGATATTTGAGAAAAGATACGAAGGAAGCAAGAAATTGAGTTAGTGGATACCTGGAGAAAGAACATTCCAGCAGAGGTATCAGCCAGTGCAAAGGCCCTGAGGTGAGAGTATGTCTGTCATAGTCACAACAGCAATGAACACATGGGGGAGTCGTATGAGATGAGGTTAGAAAGAGAAAGAGAAGGTAATCATGTACTGCCTTGTAGCTCAGGATGTTGGCTTATACTTTTGAAGAATTGGAGAGCCATCAGAGGGTTTCGAATAAAGGAGTATCACGAAGGAAGCCATAGCCTCTGAGAAGATTATTTGCAATGTGTATATAACACAACTTCCTAGAAAAACTACTAATTATCAGTAAGAAAAAGACAACAACCAAATAGAAAATGGGGCAAAATGAGAATAGGACCACTCTGGCTATGGCCTGGGGGAGGAGGGCAAGAGCAGAAGCCAGCAGTGGGGTTAGGAGACTATTGCAGTTGACTCCATGAGGGATGATGGTGGTGTGGACCAGAGTCGTACCAGTGGAAGTCTTCAGGAGCAGTCAGATGCTTGATACACTTTCAAAGTGGAGTTTACAGGACTTGCTGACTGTTTGGATGTGTGGTATAAAAGAATTTGAGGAATCAAGGATGACTCCACTAGTTTTGGCCTGCTCACTGAAACTTTCCTTTAATAATGATGTGCTGGACGTCCTTCTTCCACAGCCCGCCTATCCCCACAGCTGAGACCAATAAATTACTATAAACAGGCTTAACCAACAGTTCTCACAGGGTCTCTTGGTCCAAAGAGCAAGAGGTTTCCAGAAAGAGGCAATACAGAGAGACCTGTAGGCAGAGCCTGTTGGCTCTGCATCTATAGCCTCTCTTGGTGCAGCTCTGACTGTGAATCCTGGCTTCAGATCGCCTCCTTTTGTTTTTGCTCCTTTTGCCTCTGAATGCCTACTTTGGTTGTCTGGAATAGGAGTGCCACTCTGTTACTCAAGTTCTTCAAAGGAATGAGGTCCTGCTTTAGTGCTGCACTACCTGCTACCTGCTTCCAAAGTCCTTGCTGCCAACCGCCTGCCAGTCTGCTTGTCCGTCTGTTTCCTATTGCCAACTTCTTGACACCGAGATCTGCCTAGCACCCAGGACACCTGCCTGTTGCCTACCGTTGGACCTCTCTGATGCTGGCAACTTGCCATCCTGGCCTGGACCCTTGCCTGTTCCCTGCTGTCACCACCCCCTAAAGCTCTGTGGCTTTTCCCATGTGTTCACTTCTTTCCAGCTCTTAAGATAATTCATTCATTTAAGGATTCATTCATTCATATCTGCATTCATGCATTAAATTAACATTTACTGAGGGCTAACTCTGAGTCATCTACCTGTTGGAGACCATAGGTAATAGGCGAATAATACGTAAGCTCTATTTCCTATGTCCTAGAGAATCTCCCAGAGTCCAGAAGGATGTGGCCTAGTGAGGAAGACAGACATGTAAACCATATTTATAGTGAATTGTGATAATTGCCCTCCATCTACAATCATCTTTTAAAAACGGAGACATTTTGCTGCTATACAAAGAGCATGGTGCAGTGTTTTACAGCCGGGAATTGGAATTAATCTGATGGAGGCTAGAGTTTCAGCTCTCCCCTTCACTAGCTGGGTGACACTGGCAAGTTGATTTACCTCTGTAGCTTGAGTGTTTTCATCTTTGAAATGGGAATAATAGCTAGATGTTTTATAGGATTGTTGTGAGGATTACATAAGACATTCATGGAAAGTGCTTTATCATAGCTTCTGACACATTAAAGCACAATCAATTCTATCACGCCTTCACTTTCTTCTCTTCCTCCTCCTACCTCTCCTAGCAGTCTAAGTGGGAGTGATAGGAACCAGGAAGAGAATCCTTGGCGTGAGGGAAACATTCTCTGATCTCAGGGGCTCGGGTTAGATGTCTAGGACTCTCCGATCGCCCTGTACTGATCTGAGTCATAATATTGTTTAGTCATTACCTATGTATTTGGTCATCTCCCTCATGAGACTTTCACTTCTTGTGGGCAAGGACTTTGCTTCCTCAGCATCTTGCTCAGTGCCACATATGAAGAAGTACCGGTGAATATTTGTTGAATTAAAACAAAAGGATGACAAGGCTTCCCACTGGTGGTGCCAACTGCATTAAATTTGAATGAAGGAATTTACCACATGAGAGAGGAATAAGACCGTTTCAAGCATTGAGAATGATGTGAGCAGAGCTCTGTGACAGGGCACCTCCAATGCATTCAGGAAATCTCAGGCTGTGCTGGAATCATCTATCTATCTGTCTGTGCACGGCATAAGCTTTTGAATTTTGAAAAGTGGGCAGAAGCCACATCCAAAAGGACCTTGTATGTATAATAACTGAAAAGTTTGGACCTTTTTATGGGATGCAGAGCATGGAAGGATATGAAGTAGGGCCCTTGAGGCTTTTCATGATCTTGTCCTTACTTCCCTTTTTCAGACTTTTCTCCTTGACTGACAGTTTATGCTCCAGGAGCACGAAAAGGTTTGTACACCATCCCTTCCCCACCCCTCAAACATCACAGTGCTTCTGTTTCCTGCTTTGTTTCTTTGCTTATGGGGTTCTCACTTCCCCCTGTTCACCAGCACCCCCCAGGGCCCACAGGGGCCCCTCTCTGCAGGCTATTACTCATCCTGTAGCCCAGAAGTCACCATTTCCAGAAAGTCTTCCCGAGTTCTGAGTTCCCTAACTCTCAGGCAGTCATTTGAGTTCACATTCAATGAGTGCCCACTGTGTGTCAAGCACCCTGTTGTTTACTTTATGACTATAATTTGATGTAACCCTCAAAACTCTATAAAATAGGTGTTATTATCATTTTTTAGAAATTGAGCAAACTGATATACTTTTTGGGGATTTAGTCTACATTTTCAGATGAGCAAAAAAAAAAAAAAAGAAGCCTAGGTAAATTATCTAGGGTTAAAGAGTGGCTGAGCTATGGCACTTGATGCAGGGTCTATAATCCCCACTGGCTTTGAACTTGAACACTACACTTAGCAATCTACTTTTTTTTTTTTTTTAAGCAGTTATCAATTTGGTAGAATACTAGGTTGACAGCTTTTTATTTGACCTTTCTGTGTCAAATCCCTTTTTACCATTCCTTGATGATATCTTGGGCAGATTCCATAATTACCTGGTCACTTTCCATTATTAAACTCACCCAGCCCAGTTTAAGTTTCTATCTTTTTCAAAACCCTTTTTCTTCCCATGCAGGACAGGCTCTTGGCAGCAGGGACTTGGAATGAAGACTGGGCACAGTCTGCTCTGTCACTCTGTCCCCAACCTCCTCTCTCTAGGAGCCGGCTCCACCGGGTTGGAAGGAGTCAGGGAGGAGAAGTGTAGAGAAAAGGGCAAACATCTCTTTACTTAACTGGTCTTGGCTGCTGTGCTCTCCTTGTTGGTGTGTGTGCTTTGGAGATAGACACGAATGGGCTGGCATTTTCATTTGGATGGCACAGGTCCATATGCTGCTGTCTGTGAGCACGTGCGGGTTCTTAGGAGGGCCGTGCAGGGACACCCACTGTACAGTTCCCTTATATCTCTTCCAGCACTTCCACAACCCCTCTCACACCAGGTCCTGCCACTGATGGTCTCCCCACAGACCCTTGTGGCTGGAATCTTCTCACTGAGTGGAAGTCCTCTTGGCTGGGATGCCAGCAAGTTTGCTCCAACGTAGGTAAGTTTCACGATGTCCACACGATCATGAGAAATTCACACAACCTTGTTATCCCCAAGGGTAGAGAGTGCAGAAAGGTATCCTGTCACTCGTACTCTCTGTCATCCATCTAGTCATGGGGTTGATGAGCAAATCTACAACCTTAGCAGATGTCCAATCAGGGTACTAAGGTGATACTTCTCCTACAGCATCACCCCTAGTCTACGGCTTTGCCTTTAAAAATATTTTTATACATAAAATATATCATTCATAATAACGTATATGCACAATTTAATGAACAATAATAAAAATAATAAAAGTAACTGCCATGCATTTACCATTTTGAGAATTAAAATATTTCCCAGTACCTCAGCTGTCCCTGAGTATGCTCTCTGATTCTGGATTTTGTGTTAATACACTCTTATATATTAAAAGAAATTCCTAGCACCTGTATATTGTATTCGTTTTCTATTACTGACATAGTAAATGACCACAAACTTGTGGCTTAAAAAAATACAAATACGTTATCTTACAATTCTGTGGGTTTGGGTTCTGACATGGATTTCACTGGCTCTAAAATCAAAGTTTTGACAGGGCTGCATTTCTTTCTAGAGGCTCTAGGGGAGAGTCCATTTTCTTGCCTTTTGCAGTTTCTAGAGACCACCTGTTACGAAACGCACGTCCATGGGCCCAGCGCACAGGAGGCCAAACAAACCAAAACGTCGGAGTTTGGAGCAGAGAAAGGTTTATTGCAGGGCCATGCAAGGAGACAGTGGCTCATGCCTTAGAAACCCTGAACTCCCCGGAAGCTTTCAGCAAAGCTCTTTTGCAGGAGAGGTGAGGAAGGGGCATGGTTAGCTGTTGCAGACTTCTTGGTGTCAGATCCTTTGTTCTTGAGGTCAGGTCAAGGTCAAGTCATGATGTTCCTGTAAACCTTCACCGAAACAAATGTTATTCTCTGTTCTGACAAAAGGGCAAGGTCCCAAGGCTCAACTGTCGCCCTCCAAGGTCCAGGCCCTGGCTAAGAGGAGAGGGTCCCTGCATGGGCCGGTTACCCTGCCCGGGAGCGGTCATCCAGACCCAGTCTGCACCCTCCTGCCAGGGCCCAGGCCCAGCTGAGGAGGCAGATCTCAGTTGCTGGCGCCCTCAGGGCCAGGCCCCCAGACCCTGCGCAGCCGTCATCACTGAGGGAGCCAGGTGCCCAGGACGCCGCCGGCCCTCAGGCTTCTCGGGTCGCCCAAATGGAGGCTGGGTTGCACGGGCTGAGACCCATGGAGATGGCCACTAACATCAGGTCACGGAGCTGGGGGTGGGGGAGAGGTTCGCTGCTGCTTCGAGGCCTGGGCCCGGCCAGTGGGTTGCTGTGGCCAGGCCTCCGGAGCTCTGCAGGACACAGCCTCCCGCCTGTCCCCGGAGTCCCCCAGCTCACCCGCCAGCCCGAGCCCAGAGGGCCTGGAGGGCCCTGGGGGGAACCCCGATCCGCCTCTCACCACACTCTCTGCCGTGAGGACCCCTGCAAGGCTGCCAGCTGGCAGAGAGGGACCTCTAACCGCTGCCCTAGGGTCCCCGCCCCTATTACACCTCCACATTCCTTGGCTCATGGTCTTCTTCCATCTTTAAAGTTAGTAATGCTGCATCTCTCTGACCCTTCTTCCTTGGTCACAGTTAGTTTCCCCCTAAGTGACTTTGCCACTTAGTTTCCTTCTGACCACAGCTGGAAAAGACTCTCTGCTTTTAAAGATCCATGTAATCAGATTGGACCCACCAGGATGATCGCCCCATCTCAAGGTTCTTACCTTAACCACATCCTCAAAGTCTCTTTTACCAAGTAAGATATATATTAACAGTTTTGGAGGATTATATCCTTGGAGGACATCTTTGGAGGGAGCATTATTCTACTTACCACATATATGTACTGCTAAAAACATTTTGTATAGTTTTGCCTGTTTTCACACTTTATACAAATAGAATTAAACAGTGTGTATCCTTTTGTGACTTGCTTTTTTCACTTAATATTAGATTTTGAGTTTATCCATGTTGATGCATGAGATGTAGATTTATTTTCATTATTATATAGTATTCTATTGTAAGAATATACTATGCCACAATACAATGAATATAATATACCATTTATGTATCTGTTCTACTGCTAATAGACATTTTAGTATAGTCATCCCTCAGTATCTATGGGGGTATGGATTTCAGGATGCCCATAGATACCAAAATCCACGGATGCTCAAGTTCCTTGTAGATAGGCATACCTCTTTTTATTGTGCTTCAATTTATTGCACTTCACAGATGTGCATTTTTTTTTACAAGTGAAGGTTTGTGGCAACCCTGCATCAAGCAGGTCTATCGGTGTCATTTTTCCAACAGTATTTGCTCACTTCATGTCTCTGTGTCACATGTTGGTAATTCTTGCAATATATCAAATATTTTCATTATTACTATACTTGTTATGGTGATCTGTGATCAGTGATCTTTGATGTTCCTATTGTAATTGTTTTGGGGCACCACAAACTGTCCCCATATAACCTGGCAAACTTAATAAGTGTTGTGTGTATTCTGACTGACCCACTGACCAGCCGTCCCCATCTCTCTCCCTCTCCTTAGGCCTCCCTATTCCCTGTGACAGAACAGTATTTAAATTAGGCCAACTAATAACCCTACCATGTCCTCTAAGTGTTTAAGTGAAAGGAAGAGTCGCATGCCTCTCTCTTTAAATCAAAAGCTAGAAATATTTAAGTTTAGTGAGGAAAGCGTTTTTAATACTGAGATAGGCTGAAAGCTAGTCCTCCTGGGCCAAAAAGCCAACACGTGAATCCAAAGGAAAAGTTCTTGGAGGAAATTAAAAGTGCTACTCCAGTGAACACGTGAATGATAAAAGTGAAACAGCCTTACTGCTGATATGGAGGAAGTTTTAGTGGTCTGGATAGAAAATTAAACCAGCCACCACATTCCCTTAAGCCAAAGCTGAACCCAGAGAAAGTCCCTAACTCTCTTCAATTCTCTGAAGGCTGAGAGAGGAGAGGAAGCTGCAGAAGAAAAGTGTAAAGCTAGCAGAGGTGATTCATGAGATTTAAGGAAAGATACCATCTTCTCCATAACATAAAAGTGCAGAGTGAAGCAGCAAGTGCTGATGGAGAAGCTGCAGCAAGTTATCCAGAAGATCTAGCTAAGATAATCAATGAAGGATGCTACACTAAATTAGAGATTTTCAATGTGGATGAAATGACCTTCTATTGGAAGATGCCACCTAGGACTTTCATAGCTAGAGGCAAGAAATCAATGCCTGGCTTCAAAGCTTTAAAGGACAGGCTAACTCTCTTGTTAGGGACTAATGCAGCTGGTGACTTTAAATTGAAGCCAGTGTCCATTTACCATTCCAAAAATCTTTGGGCCCTTAAAAATTATGCTAAATCTACTCTGCCTGTGCTCTAGAAATGGAACAACAAAGCCTGTATGACAACACATCCGTTTACAACATGGTTTACTGAATATTTTTATCCCACTGATGAGAACTACTGCTCAGAAAAATAGATCACTTTCAAAATATTACTGCTCACTGACAAAGCACCTGGTCACCCAAGAGTTTTGATGGAGATGTACAATGAGATCAACGTTGTTTTCATGCCTGCTAGCACAATATCCATTCTGCAGCCCATGGATCAGAGTGATTTCCACTTTCAAGTCTTATTATTTAAGAAACACTTTTTGTAACGCTATAGCTGCCATAGGATAGTGATTCCTCTGATAGATCTGGGCAAAGTAAATTGAAAACTTCTGGAAAGAATTCACCATTCTAGATACCATTAAGAACATTTGTGATTCGTTGAAAGAGGTCAAAATATCAACATTAACAGTAGTTTGGAAGAAGATGAGTCCAACCCTCCTGGGTGACTTTGGAGGGTTCAAGACTTCAGTGGAGGAGATAACTGTGGATGTGGTGGAAATAGCAAAGAACTAGAATTAGAAGTGGAGCCTAAAGATGTGACTGAATTGATGCAATTTCATGGTGAAACTTTAATGGATGAGGAGTTTCTTCTTATGGATGATTAAAATGGTTTCTTGAGATGGAAACTACTCCTGGTGAAGATGTTGTGAAGATTGTTGAAATGGTATCACAGACTTTAGAAGATGGCATAAACTTAATTGATAAAGTAGCGGCAGGGTTAGAGGATTGACTCCAATTTTGAAAGAAGTTCTGGAAGAAGTAAAAAGCTATCAAACAGCATTGAGTGCTACAGAAAATTGTTCCAGATAGAAAGAATCAATTGATGTGGCAGACTTCATAGTTGTCTTATTTTAAGAAATTTCCACAGCCACCCAACCTTCAGCAACTACAACCCTGATCAGTCAACAACATCGAGGTAAGACCTTCCACCAGCAAAAAGATTACAACTTGCTGAAGACTCAAATGATGGTTAAAATTTTTTAACGATGAAGTATTTTTAAAGTATTACATTATTTTTTAGACATATAATGTAAATATAACTTTTATGTGCACTGGGAAGCCAAAAAATTCATGTGACTTGGTTTATTTCTGTATTCGCTTTATCGTGGTAATCTAGGACCAAACACACAATATCTCCAAGTTATGCCTGTAAAATTTTCACTCACAGAGACAATCAACTGTAGATGTGTAACTGTGGATAGACAGGGCCAGCTGTATTTTTACATATATGTTTGCCCATATATGTTTGCCCATTCTTTCAATCTTTTATTACAATTGCTCTGTATTAGTATTTTCAAGGTCCTTGTCTGCTAGATATAATATTTTGATGTTGTGGCTTCTTTTTCCTTACTTCTTTGCATGTCTCATGATATTTGATTTCATATCAGAAGTATATAAAATAATAGTGGAGGTTAAGTTATACCTTTTTTGGATATTTTTTTTCCAGATAGTGAGAGCTCTTTCCTATGTCTGGAAGCTAAAGTGTGTGTGAGGAGGGTAAACAACTTTAATGACATTGGAATGATCTCCTATTAGCCCATTCCCTGGCTTCCACTGAAGGGTTAATCTCCCTGATCTTGTAGTGCAGTCAGTTGGCCATGCTTTTACCTTTTCTGCAGTGCTTAAGGTTCTAGGCATTGTGAGAATGTCCCAAGTTGCATGTGTTCTTTCTGCATTTCAGTCCTAACTTCTCTTCTCTTTTCTACGGAATCAGTAGATATGGTCAGGAAATATTACCAGACCAAGAAAATTTGTAAAATCAATGAAATAAGCTTCTACTTAAAAAGCTAGAAAAATAAGAGTAAAATAAACCAAAAGTAAAAAGGAAAGAAATAATAGTCTAGAGAGAAAATCTAAGGAAGAGAAAACAAATAATAGAGAAGACCCACAAAGGCAAGGGCAAGTAATTTGAATTCATCAATAATATTGATAAACCTCTACTATCAAGTCTTACCAATGAAAAATGAGAGAAAACACAATTATCAAAATTAAGAGGGAAAGCAGAGATAGCATTTCAGATGCACAGCAATTAAAAGGATAATGAAAGAATATAATACATGATTTTTTTTCCAATAAATTTGATAGCTTAGATGAAATGGGCAAAATCCCTGAAAGACACAAAATATCTAATCATACATGAGAAGGAATTTTAAAATCAGAACCTTCCTATAATTCATGAAGAAATTTAATTCATAATTAGAATTTTCCCCACAATAAAAATCTTTTCCTATATGGCTTCACTGGTGAATTTTACAAATATTTAAGAAACAAACAATTCCAAACTTGTATCAAAGCTTTCAGAAAATAAAGGAAGATTTTCCTTTATTTCCAACTGGATTTTATTTGGCTAAAGTAAACCTACTTTGATACAAAACCACAATTATATTTATGAAAAATACAATACATGCCAATAACACTCATTAAATATAAACAAAAAATCCTCAGCAAAGTTATTAATATATCTAATTTACCAATAAATAAAAGGAATACACACATCACAAAAGTTGTCTCAGGAATGTGAAGTTGGTTTGACATTAGAAAAATCAATCAATATAATTCACCGTATTAACAGAATAAAAAAGAACAAACAAATACTCATCTAAATAAATTGAGACAAAATATTTGACAAAATGCAACACCTGTTCATGATAAAAACTCTTAGCCAGAATGGACTTGAGGACACGGGGAGGGGGAAGGGTAAGCTGGGACGAAGTGAGAGAGTGGCATGGACATATATACACTACCAAATGTAAAATCGATAGCTAGTGGGAAGCAGCCACATAGCACAGGGAGATCAGCTCGGTGCTTTGTGACCACCTAGAGGGGTGGGATGGGGAGGGTGGGAGGGAGACGCAAGAGGGAGGGGATATGGTGATATATGTATATGTATAGCTGATTCACTTTGTTATACAGCAGAAACTAACACACCATTGTAAAGCAATTATACTCCAATAAAGAGGTTAAAAAAATACATTAAAAAAAAAAAAACCTCTTGGCCAAGAAGAAAAAAATAAAGAATTTCCTCAGTTTGATAGGAGATTCTATGACAAACTTACTGCAAATATTATGCTTAATGGTGAAATATTAAGTGTTTTCCTCCTAAAATCAGGAAAAGGCAAGGAAATTCACTATTACCGGTTCTTTTCAATATTGTACTGGAGGGCCTACCTAGAGCAATAAGTTATGAAAAAGATATAAAGGCATGAGGACTGGAAAGAAAGAAACAATATTGTTTCTATGCAGATGACAGGACTGTGTACATGGTAAATTTTAAGGAAAATGAAAAGAAAGCTACTTAAATTAATAAGTGTATTTGACAAGGTCTGAGGATACAAAGTCATTTTTGGAAAAGTAATTGTATTTCTAATGCAATTTTATAAACTTCATATGAAAATACAAAGGAGATAGACTAGACAAACCAATCTTGAAAAAGAAGAAAAAGTTGGAACATTTTTAATGCTTGATTTAAAACTTACTATAAAGATGAGATGAAGACATTGTGGTATTTGCTTAAGAATAGTCAATAGTCAATGACACAGAATGAAGAATCCAGAAATGATCTACACTTTTACAGTCAGATAAATTTCAACAGAGTCGCCAATAGAATTCAAAAGGAGAAAGAATGTTTTTAAACATATTGTGCCAGACATTCATATTAAAAAAAAAAAAGAATCTTGACCTCCACTTCACTCCATATTTGAAAAAAATATTTGAAATAGATTATAACTCCAAAAGCTAAAATTATACAATTGCTATGATTTTATGAATCTACAAAACTTCTTAATAATCCTGTTTATGAAAAATGAAATGATAAATTAGATGTCATCAAACTTCTCATCAAAAGTCACAGTTCAAAAAATGAAAATTCAAGTCATAGATAGGAAGCAAATATTCACAATACACATATCTGACATAGATTTCTGTATAGAATCTATTAAAAACTCCTAAAAATCTGTAATAAAGAACAACCCAATTAAAATGAGCAAACTGTTTGAACAGAATCTGCACAAAGAAATATTACGAATAGTCAATAAGCACAGAAAATGTACTCAATGTCTTTAGTTGCCTGGGAAGTGAAAATTGAAACCACAATGAGATGATTTACAGTTGGAAACTACAATGTAAACCACTATGAAACTACTAGATGAGGCAAAATTTTAAAGTCTGAAATTATCATATTTTCAAGAGGATTTTGAGTAATAGGGACTCATACATTGCTAGTGTATAAAATGGTACCACCAGTTTGGAAAACTGACAGTTCTTTATAAAGTTAAATATATTTATTCCCTATGACCCAACTGTTCTATACTGGATAATTACACAAGGGAAAAGAAACGCATGTCCGCAAGACAGTTGAATTATTCAGCATTATTCATAATAGTCCCAAACTGCAAAAAAAATCCTTCAACAGAAGAGTAAATAAACTATGGTATATTCATAGACTAGAACACTACTCAGTAATAAAATATGAACAAGATATTGAGACATACAACAACGTGAAGAAATCTATAAACATACTGAGTGAAAGAAGCCAGAATCAAGTGATTTTATTCATATGAATTTCAAGAAGAACAGCTGTTGCCTCTGGGGTAAATTGGAAGATTTTGACTGTAATATTTTTTGGTAGATAGATATTAGTGAGTGTTATGCTATTTCTGAAACGTAGCTTTTAGCACTATAAAATGACCTTTATTTGACTCATTTAATACTTTTTGACTTCATTCCACCTCAAAATGTTGTTCACTGCATCATTTTGTATTGCCTTGCATACCTTTATTCTTTCTTAAATTTTTAACTTTACCAAAAACCATTGTTTTAGGTATGACAAAGAATTGGGTTTTCCCGTATTAGTAATTTGAATTTTTTAATAAGTGATTTAAGCTCATTATCTTCCCTTAGTGACTGATATTTTTGGACTCAGTTTTCTATATTGTTTTATAACATATTTTCTATATAGCTCAATATTTCTAGTTAAATTATCTCAATTATGTGTCTTTTTTGATCTTTTCTGTTGATATTTCTTTTTGAATTTAGGAAGTTTTGACTTTTAGATTTAGTAGTTTTATTTATACTAATGTTTTATATTACTCTTACTTATCTTTTTCTTTAAATAATATTTGTTGGTTTCCTACCACAAACAAGACTAAAATTAGTTTCTCTCTTTTGCCCTCACCTTTCAAGTTCAATCTCTAGGATTATTTTACTGTTAATCTTTACATCATAAATTGCTTAAGCTTCTACTACCTCATTTATTAATCTAAGCTATACTGTTAAGTCTTAGTATACTTGAAGTCTTAAATATACTTAAGCTTCTACTACTTTATTTTTTAGCTTCAAGTAATATTATTTTACTTATAATTGATTTATATGTGGTAATCTGCAAGCTTATTTCATTATCCACTATTCCTACGTTGGTTTTTTTGAACATATAAAGCTACATATTATTTTTTCACCCTTATTCCCATCTTTTAATCTTAGTTCCATTAAGTTACATATTTGCTAAACCTTATACAAACAATGAATGTTTGAAGCTTATTCTTTTGTAGATTTGTAACAAAGTGATTATGGGAATGACATTCCTTGAGGTCTTCCAAACTTACAGCTGTCTGTCTGTGGCTTTTATTTTGAAGAAAAGTTAGGCTGTACATAAAATCCTTATCTCACACTGTCTTTCCTTTAAAATCTTTTTAAAAAGTTGCTACATTCTTTTTTTAATAAAATTTTTGCTTTGGAGAATTCTCATATCAATCTGATAGTTATCCACTTATGAGGGATTTTTAAAAAATTTTTAATTTTATTGAAGTATAGCTGATTTACTTTTGTCCGGATACTAAAGGGATTCCCTCCCCCCCTCATTTAAAAAATATAGTAATTTTGGCTTAAGATATGGTTCATTGTCTTTCACTTCTTACCCCCTTGTCACACAGCTGCTAATCTTGTGCACATCCTGTTGCGGCTTTGCCACCAGCATATACCCATCTCCTGATCTGTTATCTACTTTCTCTTTAGCTATACTGGTTTTTCTGTTTGGTTTTCAGGAGCTGGTTGGGAGATTTAAAACAACTGCATTGCTGACATAATCATGTTAAGAAATTCTGGCATACATATGAAGAGAATCACAATTGCTGTGTTGAGATCAGACTACAGGAGAATAAGGATGCAGGGAGAGTAATTTTTAGACCACTGCAGTAACCCTACCACTGCAGTAACCCTACCACTGCAGTAACCCTAGTGATAAGTGATGGTCGCTTGGAAAATGACTATCGAAGTTAGATTTTCTGAAAGCAGAGCCATAGGATTCACTGATGGATTGGATGTTGGATATTAAGGAAAAAAGGAGGTAGAACATTTTGAGGGATGGGGTTGTCGTTAACAGGGATGTAGAAACTGTGGTTAAACTGGGTTGAGAGTCATAATAGGTTAAGATTAGGCTATGCTGCAGTAATGAACACTGAACTCTCAATTTCTTGAAAAATAAATAAGATAATAGCAAGTGGCCTTCCTTCTTCTTGTAGCCCTGCCAACTTAACTTTGGTCGTAGGAGGGGAAAGTTAGCTGGAGGTTCACAGAGCGGGTGAGGCAGCTGCTTCTGCTTTTCCTCTTCCTCCTTCTCCCCTCCTCCTCCTCCTCTTCTTCTTTCTATTCTTTCTGCTTCTCCTTTTTCTCTTCTTCCATCTTGTCTTCTTCCTCTTATTCTTCCTCCTTCTCCTCCTCCATTTCATTTTCTTCTTTTCCCAGAAGCACATGTGTCATTCATCACTTCTGCCCACATCCATCTGTTACATGGACCCACCTTAAATGCACACAAGCTGGAAAATTCACCTGCTGCCCATTTTAGTTTCTTTTTAGTGAAATACTGTTTGAACACTTTATTACCTTTTCAATTTTTATGTGTAGAAACTCTTTATATACTCTGATAAATAATTTATTGCATCTTATATATATATTTCAAACATCCCCTCAGTCTATTGTTTGTTTTTTTATCTTGTTTAGGGTTACTTTTGTCATATGGAATATATTACTTCTGTAGTGTATTCTTCTTTGTGATTTGCGCTTCCTACATCTTAAGAAATTTCTTCTTCTCTTGATGTCGTAAAGATATTCTGCTATATTTCCTTCAAAGAGCTCTAAATTATTTAGTTTGTTTTTATACTTGCTTATTTAGATTCACTTGGGGTCATATATTGTTTTATTTTTCCATCTGACCTAATTTGTGATGCCACCTCTGCCATATATCAAGTTTTCATTTATGTGCAGCTTCTTTTTGTTTGTTTCCAATTATTTCCATTGATATATTTGTCTATCCCTGTGGAATAAAATGTTTAGTTTCCATAGTTTCAAAATAAGTCCTGATTTCTCATTTTGCTGTTTATTTTTTGATTTCTTGCTTTTCATACATTTACTTTTTCATGGGCATTTTGAAATCAGCTTGTCAATTTTTAGCAAAAGTCCTATTAGTATGTTGATTTGAATTACATTGATTTATAGATAAATTTGTAGAGAAATGAAATATACATCATATTGAATCCTCTCTTCTAGGACGTTTGTGTATCTATTTATATTTTTATGTCTTTTAATAATATTTTCCAGTTTTCTCCATGTAGGTGTTATTTATTTGGTTGTTCCTAGGCTACTTATACATTTATATCTGAGACTAGACTTTTAAATCCCATGTTTTCTTTTTAGAGTTCAATATTTACAGGACCATTTGTACATTGTGTATGCTATTCATGTATCCAGCTGCTTGTTGGACTTTAAAAAATTACAATATTTTACCCAAAAAAATCTATGTTTTTGGTAAAGAATGTAGTTTTTGTTAGTAATCTCTTTATTAAGATACTTTATGTAAACAAACAGCTTAGAAAAGTACCTGGTATAGAAAGGGCTTAATAAATGTTAGTATTATAATTGTTTTCATTACTATTTTTTTGAAGATGAACTTATCACCTGCAAATAATGACACACCTTTCTGTTTTATTTTGTTGTTACATCTCATTTCTTTTTCCTGTTATATTGTGTTAGTTTGGAATATCATAAGTGATAGTAGGAATGCACCTATATTTCAACATGAGGTGATTTTTCCTGCAGTGGTTGGCAAATTCTTTTATCAGGTTAGGGAAGTCAACTTCTATTTCTTGTTGGCTAAGAGCTTTGAAACAATCATGAATACAAGTTGATTTTTACAGAATGTTATTTTTGCATCTATTGAAATAATGTTCTTTTCTCCTTTGGTATGTTAATATACAAATTCTACTTCCAATCACTGCAATACAGGAAGACAAGTTCAAGGGAGACTGGAATGGGTGTTAAGTGAGCATCATTCTTTGCCCGGTACATCCCTTTGGTTTTCAGCATTCAACCTCTACCCATCTTCTAATATTTAAAGTTGCAAATAACCTCATAGTAACTCCAAATTGCTACTGTCTAACATAATGTATTCATTCCTGTACTAACAAAAACAAATCTTCTCTCTGAAAGTGATGGCACAAAGTCTCATCAGTTCCTGCATTAATTTCTGCTTTATGTTCATTCCTCTTTTAGTTCATAACTCAGCAGCATCGTGATATTCTGTAATCTCTGCACTGAGGTATCATTACCTGCACAACCTGTATAGTATCATAGGTAAAAGTGAGAGTGGAAAAGAAAAAAAATCATATGCAAATAAGAACATACCAGAACAAAGAAAAAATAAGGGTCAACACTATGGTCTTCATTTATAAAGCTGTTCACAAGGTCATATTTGATATATAATATTTTCTTAACTATTCAGTTCATATTTCCTTTGCTTTTAGCCATTACCTTCACTGGACAGTTTCTTTAGCTGACAGGTGACTTGAAATTTATACCTGAGAGGTTTGAACTCTTGATGATCCTGCCTGTAGTAGGGTTCTGAATTATTTCTTTCTCTTGTACCACTGCATGTGGATGCACTGGGGGGGACCCAGCAGGATTTCCTAGGTAATAGACATATCCCTCCTTGCTGTACCTTAAAAACCCAAAATACATTTGGGTACATTCTTGTTCAAGATATCTATGTCAATTTATCAAGAGAAGATAGAAGTATCTGTGTATGATTGATGCTTAGAGACACCATTATTTTGATTTTCTTTATTTATGGTAAATGAGAAACTCCAGGTGATGTACTATAATTGATCAAAAAATTCAAGCACTGCTCTTTGTTAGAGAACAGTTTGAATATTTACTAGTGAGCTGACTCCTTATCACAGCCACTTTCTCTCAGATAAGCTTTTGAAGGGTGTGTGTGCGTGTGTGGTGTGTGTGTGTGTGTGCCCACATAGTCCTCAGAATTTCTCAGATATCCGCCATACTTAGCTGAGAGCAGGACCCTTTTATCACTTAGATGTTTTCTTTGCAACTAAGAGGCAGTGAATTAGTGAAGAGCTCTTGTTTGGGAGTTTCCTCCTTTTGCTCCATAGGGCTTGTGGTCATGCTTAAGAGAAAGAAATGAGACGGAGCTTTCTGAGAACACCCCTACTTGAGTGTTGGGGGTCAGTCAGGTGTTACAGTTCTCTTGGGCACGGTTGGGGGCACTCTACTCGGTATATCATGCGCTCAGACCTTAAAAGAACCCTAAGAGGAGCTTGTAGGGAAGTATTGTGTTCCATCATTCCATTTCGTGGGTTCAGTCCCTCAGATTCAGACATGACTTAAACATTTCTTTTAAGATCAAAGACAAACATTACTCTAAGATTACATTTTTGTTGTTTATTTTTTATTGTTGTTAATAAGACTACATATGCTATCCAGGAACTCAAAAGTTTACATACTGTCCAGATATATTTTCTCTTCCTTGGTAGCAGTAAGTCTAGCTGAGACAAGAGTACAATGCTTGTCAGTTTTCTCGACCAGCTATTTCTGCCTATTTTCTGTCTTTTTGGTAAATGTTCTGTCAATTACTTCTACTATTATTTAAAAAATTGTTAAGAAAGGGCATTATTAGGGTTTTCTGGACAATGAATGTTCCCAACCTATCAATAATCATTTATGTTTTAAACTATCATCTTAGCTATTAATTAAAAATAATTATTAATTAATTTTAAATTAAATATTGATATTGAGATAACAATGAATATAACTTAGCTATTAATTAAAAACTATTAACTGAAAATTGCTCTCCCCTTTTTCAGAGTTAGAGCTGTTCAAGAATCCCTCCCCCTATTACTAGAATGACTTGTGTGTGAGCGTATGTTTTGGGAGAGGAGATTTTCTCTGCGTATTTTTCAGGATTAGTATCAGCTTAATCCTACAGAAGGAGATGGAAGTGAAGCAACCCACTCCTGTTTTCATATCACAGATACGTATCCTTCTCACATTTTCAGCATGTCTATTTCAATGCTTTTGAGTGGGAGACATTTGTTGGTGAGCATGGCTTGTTGGAAACAGATAAGAGAAAAAACTTAGAAGATAAATTGGCAATCCTTTTCCTAAATGACTCTCATTTAAAAAAGAGAAAATATAAAAGCTTCTATTACTCCTTATTTTAGAACTTTTAATGGAATGCTATTTAGAAATGAGAAATATTTGTTTAATAGTCATTAGACTATTGAATATAATTTAGTCATAGTAGGTACATTGATCCATTACTCATTTTTCTCTCTACCCTAATGCGAGTTAGGAAAGTAGAAAAGGAAATGCCTAATTAATATACACGTTTATGGCAGATAAATTGTGAAATAAAAAAAATTATTTGGAAAGAACTTAATATTAGGAAAAATCTGCAAGTCTACACAGAGTACAGAATTTAATGCTTCAAAACCACTGGATACCTAAATTATAGGTTAATTACCTATATTATTTTTAGAATCACCATATGATAATTCTTATGTTGTCATATCCAACTGCACTTAGAAAATAAATTTCAATTTTTACACTTTGAGAAACAAAATAAGAATATGAAAACAAGAATGAATTAGAAAGAGGATTAAGAAGACAGGCAAATATTTTTATTTATATCTTACAAAGTCATGTGGATCAGGTAACATTCTGAAGTTATTTTAAACAAAGCTACATCTTTAAATAAGTGGGCATGTACTTTGATAAAAAGTTAATACAAGGAAAGTCCTTTACATAATATTTTAGAGTCTCTCATAGAATTAGAACAGTGTTATAGATTATTTAAATTAAATGAATAAGAAGTGTTTATTAAAGGGTTTAAAAATATCTGGACATTGAATGTGTTCTCTACTGCTATCAGTTTTGTTTGAAATGCTCCCTGAATGTTTGTACTTAAAAAATTAAAACCATATTTTTCCATCAAAACATTGTTGAATTTGATACTAGATTACATTACAAATAGAAAAAAAAGTCAGTAAGTTTATTCTCTTTTTTACAACACATTTTAAAATATTGATCGAACGATACAAAGTTTTAAAGACCACCTTGTAAAATAAAATACCAGAATGAACATTTAGAAACATAAATATTAATTATTTTACTAAATGGGGCTTTTAAAAATAAATTGGCATTAGTCATAAGGGAAATACAAATCAAAATCATAATGAGAATATCACTTCACACCTAGTAGGATGACTATAATAATAATAATAAAAAAGAGAAAACACCAAGCGTTGGTGAGACTATCACGAAATTAGAACCCTCATACATTGTTGGTGGGAATGTAAAGTGATGCAGCCACTGTGGACAAATTTGGTGGTTTCTCAGAAAGTTAAACATAGACATCAAATGACCCAGCAATTCCACTCCACTTTCAAAAATTTGAAAATGGGGACTCAGATACTTGAATGGCAATATTCTTTGCAGCATTGTTCACAGCAGCCCAAAGGTGGAAACAAGCCAAATGTTCATCAACAGATGAATGGATAAACAAAATATGACACATACATATAATGGAATATTATTCAGCCATAAAAATGAGTGAAATCTTGATACACGCTTCAACAGGGATGAACCTTGGAAATATTATGCTAAGTGAAACTAACCAGACACAAAATGACAACATATTGTATGATTCCATTCATAAGACATAGTTAGATTAGGCAACTTGATAGAGACAGAAAGTAGAGTAGAGGTTACCAGGGGATGGAAGAGGGAGGAATGGGGAGTTATTGTCTAATGAGTACTATTTGGTATGATGGAAAAGTTTTGGAACTTGAGAGTGGTGATTGTTGTACAACACTATGAATGTACTTAATGCCACTTAATTGTATATTTTAAAATGGTTATAATGGCAAATATTATGTTATATATATGTTTTACCACAATAAAAGTATTTAAAATAAATTAGCTACATTTATGTTTAAATCAGAATATTGTTTTTGTTCATTCTCAAAGAAGGAAACAGTATGAGAGTAATGATAAAAAATAAGGGTTGACCCCATTTGAGGTTTAATTCTGTGAAGATACTATTCTTCCTTATATACGATAATGTTTTCCTATGCTATTCTCACATGTAGCATAAAAATTTCTTTGAGATATTTAACTGGATTCTATCTGAATATAGTCTCACATGAAATGAAAGTATGTAGCCCTAAAGCTGTGCTCTTAGTGTTCTGGATCCCTGCCCTTTCCAAATTATTCTTACAACATCAGGAAGAAATCATGGTGAGAACTTACATCAACAAAGTCTAGTTTTAGTAACTTTAAAAGTAAAGAATATTTATGTAGTAATGAAATCCTAAACGTTTGATACTTTGTGAGTACTTGAAAATTTACAAAATATAAAAACTGGAAAGAGTTGAAAGGACAGTTTAGTCTATTTCAAATTATCTGCATAGTTGGAGCAGGTAATAGGACAGATAATCCTAAATGGATGATAAGACATAAATCAATTATCTTTGCTATTGTGTTTCTGAATTTCCCTTTGAATATGAGTGGGTCTGGCACTCTGGGAATGTAAATAAATAATGGAGTCAAGTAAAAGTGTGGCACCCAGCTTTCCCATCCCATGCCTGTGTGCAGAATCATCTTATACTTAGCTTTGTAGTGAATGGTACATCAGTTATTCAAATTTGCCTTGATTTGCAATGATTCTTTCAGCCCACATCAATGCTTGTCTGTACTATGGCTTTCTAAGTTCTCTTCTTTAAATCTTCTCTTCTTGAGAGCTTCTTTTCCACCCACCGCTGAAGTCAGGATATTCTCATGGCCCTGATAAAAAGTGCTCGCTGCTAGGGTCTAGCGTGGTGGAAGGGTAAGGAGTGGTGGTGGGTTAGGGCACAAATGAAACAGCTGGGCCTCCAGTCTTTGCCTCCTACTTGTCTGAGTTCACTGAAATAGGCTTTTAATTGATTTTGTGCTCTTCACTCTTGAAGCCACATTCAGTATTGCCTCCCCCAAAGGATTTTTCAAAATGCAGATGTGATAATGCCCTCTGTTTAAAATTATTTTTATGAATCTCTATAATGGTGTATTCTGTTTAATGTAATAGGAAAATAATGGAGGGATAGGAGTTACCTATCCATGACGTGTCTACCATTCTAAATAAAGCCACTTTCTTTCCAAAATTAAATTTACTCATTTTAAGGTATTATATTGAAAAATCAGGTAGACATGCAGGTTACTACAAAGCCACTACTAGGATCAACTATGCTAAACATATCTTGATTTTTATCTTATACCATCTCTGCTTATTGGACAATCAATGTCAAGAGAGCAGGACAAAAAGAGGAAGTTCTTGAATTTTAGGAGAATCTCATGTGATGACTTCAGAGACTCAATATTAATAAAATAAGTCAGTTTGCATATGCCTGTATGCCTTCTAGAGAAGGGTCTTCAACAGGGTTCCTAAAATTTATACCAGTTTTCTTGCAACATAATGATTTCTGAGATGACCCACTTGGTTTTCCATGTCTGCTGTTTTTTATTTCTCCTTCCGGAGTTTCAGCAGTTCTCTTCACTAACTGTGAAATCTGTAGAGAGATTGACTGTGGCTAGGGTTTCCCCAGGGTATATTTCAGAAAAGAGGCAGCCCTTTTTTGGTTGTAAAAGTCCTTCAAAAATCATGTGGCCTAGGCTTGCCTAATATTTCAGTGTCCATAATTATACAGCACTGACTGTGTTCTCCGTCCTAAAGCCTCAGTCCCCACCCCCCTGCCAAAAGACTCTGTTGCCTTGGTTTGTATTCCTTTGCACATCAACCTAAGGAAACAGTACTAGTCTGTTTTCAGGCAGTGTTTTATTTATAAAGTTTGTATTCATAAAAGAATTTATGACTTTTGTAGATATGGATTGTAATTTTGGGATTATTTTTCAAATTAATGCACCATCTCGTGGCTTCATTGGTTAGAACATACTGATAAAAAGTGAAAAAGTACTCATGATCATGGCCCAAACCTTGAACACGTTGCCTTTAATGGGAAACCATACAACCTAATGTGTAAAGAAGGCTTTAGCTTACATCAACACTCTCTCTAAGTGTGCAGCCAGGGTGCAAAATTCTTTTCGCTTCCTGTCTTGTGAAATGAAGGGGGAAAAAAATCTGTGGTCCTAAATGGATTGGGAATGATGGTAAAATGACTCCAGTGACTGGTATTATGAAATTGTCCTTTTAGCTCTTGGTGACTTAAGAGTTCCTGCTGAGATGAAGTCAGAGAGGGAGAGTGTTTAATCACTAGTGCTCAAAAATATTGATGGCTGCAATCATTTTGTGGAGCAAATCTGCACATATTTCTAGGAGATGGTTTAGAAATTATAGTAATTTGATATATTGTTGACTTTTATCAACATTATAAATTAATATAAATATCTTGTGCTATTTGTTTTGCTGGAAGGCACTTGTTAGAAATTAAGCGCTGAGTCACAGAAACATCTGGGCAAGAGTGTGGATGACTCAGGACAAACCCATCACCATTATTGAAATTTAAAGAGCATGGTTTCCTGACAATGAGTCATGAACGTCATAGTCTCATACAAAGGGCAGGGGTCTCAGCCGCTTCTCTACCCACCCCCCTCCATCCCAGCCCTCCTCATATTATTTGGATTCATTTGCAGACTTCACTTGTAGAAAGAAAACATGCCATTTTTATCATGTTTTTTCACTTTCATTGAGATCTAATAGCTTTATACAGCAGGAACCACAGAAACACACAAATGATACTGATGACTTCATAAAATAGCAGAATCGTGAATAATAGCATGGAATAGTCATTTTGGATTACTGCTTACCCAGAAATTCAAGAAAAGAACTGAGAAGCGGTGAGCCATTTTCATTTCAATGAAATTCTAATTTATTAACCTTGCTAGTCTCAACAAAAGTTAATGAAAAACTATCACTGCCAGAGCTAAGCCATAGTTTTCGTGAAGGTGGTTACACCTGAAGTTGATATAATATTGTATATCAACTATACTTCAGTAAAAGAAATAAATAAAATAAGATTACCTACATTCTTTTCAAATTAAGTAAGATAGAGGATTACATAAATATATCTTTTAGAAACTCTTGCCTTAAATATGTTTTTAATTATATGGTACTCCTGGGCCTACAGTGGTCAGACCACATGTTTAAATCAAAGAGTTTCTAGTGAAGCATTAGAGCACTTATATTCCAAAGAGTTCTGGCTTTTTTCTTTCTTTCCTTTTTAAAGCTTGTCACTCTCTGGCAGAGGCTGAATCTTTGATGGACATATAAGGTTTGCTTTTTACTTTAATGTTTTAGTTTATGATCTATTTAGCAGATTAAAGATGACATACTGGGGTTAGAAAATTGGTGAAGTTTTTTCTAGAAAGAACAAAATTCTCCAGGCTGGAGCAGGCATTTGGAAATTATTTAATCACTCTAAGAATAACCCTAAAAACATTAGGTTATTTGTCAAATGGTATTCCCAGAGGTGAGCAGCCAATTTCACACTCAGAATAACCTTCTCTAGGACTAACATTGCTTCAGTATCAGAAACACAAAGTACTACTGGGCCATGACAGTTTCCATTAACCAATCATTTAGAGAAATCTGAGTAGTTTTCCATGTGATGCCTGGTGCTGGGAAGGTGGGCTGCTGTATGTCTGTAAGATTCAACTCTGTTCAGATTGAAATAGAAAATGAATTAAGTCAGTTTAATACTGTCTCTGAATTCTAATCAAACAGTATACCATGAATTCCTTAAAAATGGAAGAAAAATAGAAATAAAAATGTAAGAAAATTTGGAACTTTTGACAAGTCTGCTATTAAAAGTATAGAAAAAATAGTTTGGTCAGAATTGTAAAAACAGTACTATATTTAAAAAAATTAAACATGAAAAATATTGCAATTAACTTTTGTGCATGATCATACTTTCTTGGCAAACAAAGTGTTATATATCTATAATAATTATAGTAACTCTCTAGCATTTAGTGGGGCCTTACTGTATACTCACTGTTGTAGTGCTTTTGTTGGTATAATTTCCCTTCTGTTTAGTATTGGGAGGTAGATCCAGTCAGTGGGTCTGCATATTTTCGTTTTCTGTCCTTTACTTATCATTCACCAGTGGATTCATCCAAGTGCTTCCTGGGTCTAACCTGAAGATGCTCAGGGAGCAGCATTGCTGTGACCGGAGATACATGGATCATAGGCTCGAAATTTGAGATCTTATTTGCATCTGGGATATCAGTATCAACTTTTAAAGTTATTATGATGGCTTTGGACCAATTAACCAATATATTGAAAATCACTGGCATATTCAAGAAAAGAATCCAGATTAACCAGGAGAAAAGCTGCTGATGAACTCCAGGATTTTAATTTAGTAGCTATTATTTTTTATGATTATAATACATAAATTTTATAATTTATTCATTCATTAAACTTTGACTTACTTTATACTATGTGTCCAACACTGTGTTAGACAGTGGGGATACCAAATGAGTATGAACAGACATGGTCTTTGCCATCACAGCATAATGTTGGGGGTTAAGGAGGATGAAGAGCACAGAGAGAGACATAACTTAAAAAAGTACAAACTATTATAAAAGTGCACCTCTGACAAATACCAGAAAAAGTTATCCACAATCCTAGGACAGTTTTAATCATGAGTAGTAACCTAGTTAGCAGGGACAGGAAAAAATGCTTTGAGAAAATGATGAAATCTGAAGGAAGATTAGGAGTTCACTAGGCAAAATGTTGGACAAATTCAGGGAGAAGTATATGTGCAAAGGCCCTGTGGCATGGGGAGCATGGCAAGTAGAAGGCATTGAAGGAAGGCAGGAATAAATAGCTACAGAAGAGAGCTTGGAATAAGGCATGTTAGATGGGATCCGGATATGGCAGGTCTTCATAGTTCAAGCTAAGCCATTTTGTCTTGGTCTTCAAAATAATGGGTATTAAAATGGAAGGGTTTTAATTAGACATGGGAGGGTGACGTGGTTAGATACACTTTTATTTTTTTGCAAGATCACATTTGATGGAGACCAGAGTGGATGCAGGTAGGCCTGTCAGTAATTTAATATAGTGGTCTAATTGAATGATGTCGGTAGCTTTCACATCATCTAGTTTATTAAAAGGTCTATGCTCCATTAAGCATAAATATGAAATATAACAGTTTTGCTTTCTCCTCTTACTTTCTTCAACTAAACCCTGTCAGATCTTGTTTTTCCATCCCTTCGTGACATCTGAACAGATGCAAACCTTTTGGACACTTTTCAGTCATTTGGTCCAGTTCACGCTGGGCCCATTTAAAACCTCAATCTCTTGTCACTTTCAGACTCTCCTCCCCCCCTTGCTCTCAGCATCACCCAAGCTTTGGCCTGAAGAACTTTCAGTAACGATGGGGGGCTTCCTGTGCTTTTGCACCGTCTCCCCTTTCTGTTAACCCTTCTTCCTTTGGTATGTTGAGAATCTCCTCGCTACCTAGCTGCTTCACTCTTCTTTCTCCCACCTCTCATGTCCCACTCACACCTTCGTGCTGCTGGCTTTTCCTTGCCCAGAAGCCAGTCCTCCTGCGTAAGGTGCTGGCTAGATGACTCACGCCCAACTAACTTCCGTGGTGTTTACTGGATGCTGGGACACTTACTCATCCTTACTCTAATAAATGTGGGAATTCAAAACAAGTGCGGCTGCATCTCTGAAATGACATCCCTTTCCGATTCTTTTTTCTCTTCACTCAAATGGTCACAGGTAGCCTATAAACAAGTCTACCAGCAAAAGAGAAGCCAGGGAGAAGCCATCCTCTGATCTGTTCACCTGACTTTCTGGGGGTGGTGATGGTGTTGATGGGGTGATCAGTGGTTCACAAAACTGCAGAATTCTCCTCTATCATGACTTCTCTTCAAGACTATCCTCCTTGAATCCTCTCCCTCCTCAAAGCTGTCAGCTTTTGTAGACTGGAGGGAGACAGTTAAGATCATGGCTGTAGGTCTGAGTTCTTCTTAATAAACCCCGAGGAGGTATCTGGACCTCACGTCTTCTGGTATCTTCAGAATATGCGGTAATCTTTACTTTATGTTCCCGATTTTAGCTCCTGCTTTGATCTATTACAATGGGAACCATCTCATTTGGACTCCTGTGTGGCTTGGGCTATAATGGTGTTAAAGGAAATGGAGATGATGGCTAGGCCAGAAAAAGGCATGCTAAAATAACACAGTACTTGGTGATAGATTGGGCACTGAGGGTGAAGGAGAAGACAGGCAAGAAGGCGACGCAGATTTATGTTTTATACTGCTCAGTGAGTGGTGGGGTGAGAGAAACACTTGAAGAGGACCAAGGTTCCCCTTCGTCCCAGCATTCCCCAAGGGAAGAGGAAGGAAGATGATAAAATTATGTGTTCAGCTTGAGAAGATATCAGATAGACAGGCCTAGGAGATATCTGGGATGGAGATATACACCTGTGAGTCACCATTTATAGGTGGTAATGGAGGGCATGAGTATGGATGGTGCTGCCAGAGAGAGAATTTATGGTAAGAAGAGCACAGCACGGTACCCGTGTATACAAATGTATGGACATATACACATATACACGTCACATACACAGAGGAAGTATGGGAATGTAGACATCTACGGAAACACACAGAAATTAGAATGATTTTTGATGAAGTTTGTAAATTGCTGTCATTATGTCATAGTCACATACACTATCACTCTCTCTCCCTCTCCTCTATCTCTATCTCTATATTAAATGGGATATGGTTTATCCTATAAACTCATGTAACCTGTTGGTAGGCCCACTTGATTTTTGTAGAACCAAAAGATGCATAACTTCATTTGACAACAAACAATTTCAACTAGGTTATTTCCTTTTGGATGCAGTATTCACAGAGTAGAAAGAGAGGGGGGAATACAACGAATTGTCTTGGAAAATATGGCTGGATCATAAATCTAGCTTTTCTAGGCTGCTAAGCTGCGTACACTGGGGGAGAGGCTTTCACACCTGCTCAGGACAGAGGCCCTGGTAGGAGCAGCACTGTGTCCAGCTTGGGGTGTGGATGGGAATATTAAGGCCCGGTGGTCACTCCAGAAGGGAGAAATCACAGGGCAGAGAGGGTGGGAGGGGAGGCAGAGGCTGTGGCTGCATCAGGTGAGATTTCAAACAAAATTGGGAACACTGCTGGCGAACTCGTAGCAGAAGATTCAGGGATTTTGATAAAGATCGTCCAGAACAAAGAATGTTCTGAGGATTGAAATTTTGTTGCCATTGCTAATACACATTTTCTTCCTAAAATAACTATTTTTGATCAGGGTAGAATCATGAAAGCACCTATTAAGAGTGTAAGAAAAGGTGCAACCATGAATGACCATGACAGCAGTGCACAAAATTAATATTGTTTATTCACATCTTCTCTCCTGCTAAATGCAAGTTTCACCCTCTTGGCAATTATGTTCTAGTAGAGGATGAATTTCCCTCACACATGGCTAGCTATGCTTGTTGCCATGAAGCCTGAAGTTGCTCAGGTGCTAAAATGTAAATCCAGTGTGCTCCAGGTACAGGCAAGTAATGAGAACTTTATCTTGAAAACACGGACTGTCCAGAGAATGTTTTCTGATGCATTATTAATAATCCTCTCTTACTTTGGGAAGGAAAGATCTTACTTTAATCTAATCAGCCCTGGGCCCGAATCACTTGAGGCTCTAATAAAGCATTGCGTGTAGCTGAGGAGCTCACTTGTGCTCTGATTTGCATGTTTAAGGGATTTTCAGACTCTTAGGACCCAGCCGACTTCACATTAGAGAGATCTGTCTTTCCTCTCCCTTAGCGTTCAAAAGCACTCAAGATTAGAAAATCGTTGCTTGCCCCAGTGGTTTTCACACAGTTTTTCATGAAGAAAAGTGTCTAAAAAAAGGTCAACTAAATGTTTGGTCAGAAATATCTAAACCAATGGAAGAGATTTATTTTTTTAAGCCATCGGGCTTTCTTTTTGGTCATTGTAATATTTTACTTTGTTATAAAAATGATTTGATTTTGGCATGCAATAGTCTCACTAAAAGCAGTTATCCTCTTAAAACTGGCTTCCACTTTATTCAGCGGAGTAAAGTCTTAGCTGTCTTAAAGATCCCTTAAATATCCATCAGGGAGGAGTGGGCAGGATGGTGCCAGAGTCTCAGTGTGGTCAGGTTCTCATGTGTGAGTTTTCTAGGTGGCTTTGGTTACCCAGGCAACCAAAGAAAGCTGTGAACTGTCAAGGATCCTCCACTCCTGCCCTCACTGCTCAGATTAGAGAACCTAGGATAGAAATAGAGTGCTGCTGGCTCCATGCCTTCAACATTTTTGTTGGGTCACAAAACATCAAAAATTCTTCTAGAGAATACATTTTCCCAACTCACACAAAATAAGTGGGGAAAAATTGTTCTGTTTCCAGGTGGTTTAGAATGAGTTTCCAGATAGATATCAATGTCAAGAAATTATTCTCATTCACTCCAACCCCCAAAATAATAATAACAGTGATAACAATAATTGCAATAGCTACCATTTAGGGAACACTAAGTATATACTGGCCTCTGTGCTAGGTGCTTCACCTGCACTGTTTCTGCTCTTGACAGCCACCTTGGAAGGTAGTTATTATTACTATTACTATTATTATCATTATTCCATTTCACGTGAAGAATCTGAGACTCAAGGTGTTCTGTGATTCTTCTTAAAATTGCACAATGGGTGTGTGTAGAACTGGGACGCAGAAACAATTTCATGTGACTTAAAAGTCTGTATTCTCGCTTTGGTGCTCCGCTGTGTAGAATCAGTTTATCCCATGGAAATCTACACGGATGCCCATTTACAGCTGCTGACTGTGTGCTCAATAATATGGAGTTAATCTTTAGGACCTGCTTCTCAGTTCTCAGAGAGTGAGCAAATGTTTACTGAGCATCTACTATGGGGCAGGCATAGCTCTAAGTTCTGAGACAGTGGTGAATGAAACAGACAAAAATACTGCCCTTGTGGGATTTGTATTCCAGTGAGCATAAATGGATAATAAATACATTAATAAATAAGACAAGATGTTTCAGGCAGTAATAAGTACTATGGAGAAAAGTAAGGGATGTTCTTGTGGGCGGTGCAATTTTAAATATAGTGTTTATAGAATTTCTCACCCAGAAGGTGAGCTCTGAGCAAAGATGTGAAGAAAGAACAAGCCGCGCAGTGTCAGCGCACTTCCTTGTTCTCCACCGATGGTGTTAATGCAAAAGGAAATTGTCCCTCAGAAAAAGAGAACATGGTTAATTCCTGGAATACCAGGTGACATAAATTGATACGAAATTAGCAATGAACCATTTAGGAAGGAAGAAAAACCATAAGCGTTTGGTGCTGAATACAAGGCTTGGTAGGGGTACAGGCAGCTGTGAACAAGACCCCGGCTCTACTTTTGCTTGGCTTACAGGGTGGCCCCCGAGCAAACAGACAAATATGCTAGGGAATGAAGTGCCACGATGGGAGCTGACAAGGAAGGACACCTCTGGCCGTCCTAGGGAGGCCGAGCCGTGACTGCTTGCTGAAAAGTGACTACTAACCAGGTAAAGGGTAGGAAAAAGGAGGGAGGGCACTTTAGGTTGTGTGAATACCATATGCAAAGGCCAGAGGTGAGGAAAATATGGCACATTTGAGGAAGTAGAAATATGTTACTTTGAGTGGGATGTAGAGGGAAGGAGGGAAGAGAGAAGACTTTTTTATGTAAATCAGTATTTCCCACACTGCCTTCTGTGAAATTCTGCCCCCTGCCCCGCCCCCCTGCCACATACGTAAAGACATTTCCCAGGAGGCACAGGTAGACACCCAGCAAAAGAGATAAGTACCCAAAGCATCAGCAGTAACCAAGCAGCTCTGTTTTTTAAACTTTTTTTTTTTTTTTTTTTTTTTTAAATCTCTCATCATTGGGGCTCATTTAAATAGTGCCTCGCACAGAGATTTTACTGCTGCTCCTAAAGAAATAGCCAATATTGAGATCACACAATTGACATCCCAAAAAGAACTCAGATAATAAAGAAAAATGGTAGTTTGACATGCAAAGAATTGTTACACTGTGCTGGTAGGAGGCATTGGTAAATACTATTATAAATTGTCTCCAAGCAGGAAAAAAACGTTCAAAATCACAGACGAAGGTCCCTGGATTTACAGGTGAAAAAACAACAGCTACCAGTAAAAGAATTTCACCAGGTCTCTCTGTTCATTGCAGAAACAGAACTAAGATTCCCCAGGGCACCAACAGGGCCCTACCAAAATCCTGTCAACCATGCCCCAAAGCCCCTGGGGCTATATTTGAGAGCCAGTGCATCGCCTATGGGACAACCTATGATGCAGGAGTGAGGCATCTCTGAGAAACTCACCAAAGGTTTGGACCAGGAGCAGCACATAAACCTGAAAGTCACCATTGAATAATCCCAGCTTCTAAGAAGCCCCTGATTTCTTCAAACACTTTCTTCAAATGGCTATTTTTGATTACAGGGCTTATTCACACTTAGAGAAGGGGAGCAGAGCAAGAAGAGGAATTGCATTCAGAAAGATGAATGTTCTCATCCAGGACATGCTCCATTCTAGTTCTTGACCTTGGGACTGTCAGTGGGCCTCCCTGGCCCAGCCTCAGGGCACTCACCTGAAGAACACAGGTAATAATATCATACTTTCCACAGGGACAAATGCAAGCAGACTTCATTCCCTATACATGGTGTGCATTAAAAAATAAATAGCCAAAACTAGAATATTAAATTTAAAGTCAAGAACCCTGGATCTGTGCCCCTGTTCCACCACTCATTAGCCCTCTGACCTTGGTTTCTCCTTTTTTAAACATGGGTATAGTAATGGACCTCCAAGAGTTAAAACGAGGTAATGATGACAAAAGCTCGGCCTCTGTGTACTGGTGCCGAATCAAATCTTGGAGACAGAGTTTTGGGTGCAGTAGAAAAGAATACTTTATTGCTTTGCCAGGCAAAGGGGAACACAGCAGGCACCTCGAAAAACTGTCCCCTGTTTTTTAAACTTTTTAATCTCTGTGTTAGTAGTTTAGGTTTGTTACATAACGTAATTAGAAAACACTGCTTGCATGAATTTGAAGATCTGTGCAAATGAGATAAAGTAGGAGATTTGAGTTTGGTAATTTTTGGTGATTTTTTTTTTAAAGAGAAAAGAGAATATTCCATTAAAACATAACCTCAAATATTAATTATTGACGTCTGAGAACATTCTCTATGGCAGATGGGGCGGTGCTCATCACTCATAATGAGGTGCTGGGAATGGATTATAGGTGTCCTGAAGAACCCATTTTTTCTGTTCTCAGGCGAGACCTTGGGGGATCTGGGGACGCTACAGTGCAAACATCCTGGTCTGTTTCACAGTTATTCCATACTGTCATTTGTGTCTTCCTCCAAAGACTGTACTGACTCAGAATAGGAAAACAGCCTCCTAAAACGTAAGTACTTTAGCAAAGCTTTATAAAGCATTTCATTATTAGTGATCCCTGCTTCGTGAAGATTGAGGGGAATTATCACACAATCACATAAGTACCTAATCATCACGTAATTACTGAGCATACATTATGTTCCAGGCATCCTGATAATCTGTGGGGTTAGCATGTTAATCACCAGAGAGGACACACAAATTCCTGTAAAGAGCAGGTTTGAATTCTAGCATTACCACTCACCAGCTGTGTGACCTTTGGCAAGTTACTTGGCATCTCTGTGCCTCAGTTTCATAACCTGTGGAATGAGGAATAATTATCCCATACCTCAATAGTTAGAAGATAAAAATGAACAGCCTCATTAGTTAATTGATTAAAAGAAAAACCCCATGTGGTTGTTGTGGGGATTGAATGTGCTATTATGTCCATGGGGTTCAGAATAGTACCAGTCTGAGGTAAGTGCTGTAAAAATATTAGCTATTGTTTTTATTTTCAGGGATTCCCAAGGGAGGTGGAAAGCAGGGTCGATGAGATATTCCTGCCTGGGTAGGGATTCAAAGATGAGGGAGATTTGTCTGAAATGATTCACCGCATCTGAGGTGCCTGTGGTACAGGTCACAATGATGCCTTAAGCAGGATGTTTCTGTATATTGTTTCACCTCCTTAACTTTTGATCATTTTAATAGGCTACTATTCAGGCTTTGAGCAATCCAACATCCTTTGAATACATTCCTTTTCTATTTAAATTAGTCTGAGTTGGTCTCTGCTGTTTGTAAACAAAAACCCTGATTAGTACATCCCCATTTGGATGTTTAAAAAAAAAAAGTTCAGGATTATGAATCTTGTTCAAGTTCTTGAAGCTAGTGAATAGTATAGAAGGAATTCAACATATATTATCCTCACTCTAAGACTTTGTTAGTCTCCATTTAAATGATCAATACATTCATTTAATAAATGGTTATATGGGTTTCTTTGGTATTTAAAAGGAAGGTTTTTAAACATTTTTTGAACAATAGAAGGTAATTACCAGTTGAATACTAAGATATATAATGACACTTTAGTTTTCAGCACTCTCATTGGTAAATGCTCCACCTAATATTATTATAAGGTCTCTCATTTTTCGTCTGGAATACATGCTGTTATGCAAAGCTCAAAGTAAAACAAATAATTTTCAAACGACATTATAATGTGTGCAATTAGGATTAAGTAGTGAAGTGTGAATTATAGTATTTTACAGTATTAATTTAGTTAGCTGATAAAAATGAACTATAATTTAAGTATCTAACAATAACTTCTACAGAAAATTATTTATAGAATGTAGTATGAACAGAGGCATACACTTGAAACACCCTTCAGAGAATGATGAATTCTATGAATTTAATTGCCCAGATTCCTAGATATGTGATATTCCCTTAATCTGAACTACAAAGTTATTATGTCAATTCATGAGCCTCAGGGGTCAACGGGGGAGCATTACAATTTCTTCAGGATTGTATGATGTCTTATAAAAAAGGATTTGGCCTGTGCCAGTTTCATGCTGTGGGATATAGGCTTTGATGATGTTGACGGGGTCATCAAAGCAGTTTGGGACCAAAAATGCCAAACCAAACCATAATTCTAGGGAATAAGTAGGAATTAGAATTGAGCTATTAAGCAAGAGATGAATCTGGAGACAAGCCACAGTTGAGTGTGAAGTTAGGAATGAAGGAGGTCAGCCTTATGTCAAGAAAAAATGAGAAATGTGGAAGATCAGAGGCAGGAGTATTTGGGAAAACAGCATACTGGACAGAGCCAAGAGTAGAGGCAGTGGATGTACGTCCAGGCTTTCTCTCTGCCTGGGTGCCCAAGACAGTGATTCTCCACTTTGGGTCACACATTCACTACTCTGCGACAATCCCTGTGGGATTTTGACAGGGAATTTCTGGGTAGCTGGATCTGAGCTTTTCATGTCCCTAAGGACAATTTAGTCAATCCAGGGACACCTGCACTAATTGAGGAACGAATTCAGTAAGCTATGGCACATGACATCCAAACATTGGAATTCTAGCCACACATCAGAGAAAAGAATTCTCTTTTGCACTAATCTCCAGCTTTAAGTTTTTACATTAAAGTCATTTGCATACAAGATAAAAAATGAAACAGAACAGAAAGGCGTATAATGAAAAACAACAGTCCCCGGTACACCCTCAACATCCCCAGTTCTGTTTCCCAGAGGAAAAGAATATAAATAGCTTCTATATTTATTTGTGTTGTCAATTACTGTTTTTTTTAAAATGAATTTATTTTATTTTTTTATTTTTGGCTGCGTTGGTTCTTCGTTGCTGCGCGCAGGCTTTCTCTAGTTGCAGTGAGCAGGGGCTACTCTTCGTTGTGGTGCCCGGGCTTCTCATTGCGGTGGCTGAGCACGGGCTCTAGGTGAGCGCGGGCTTCAGTAGTTGTGGCACGTGGTCTCAATAGTTGTGGCTCGTGGACTCTAGAGCACAGGCTCCGTAGTTGTGGCACACGGGCTTAGCTGCTCCGTGGCATGTGGGATCTTCCCGGACCAGGGCTCGAACCCGTGTCCCCTGTATTGGCAGGCGGATTCTTAACCACTGCACCACCAGGGAAGCCCTGGTGATTGCTCTTATATCACTTGATTTATTGATGTATCTACTTACTTACAGATTTAAAAAAATAGGATTTAGCAGACACTACACTCTCTGTTCCCAATCTCTTATCATAATTTTCGATAGAGTGCTTCTGTTAGCTACATTTATCCCTTTAAATAATATATTCTTTCTTATCCCATCAAATCTGAGTGATATCTCTTGACAGCCTCTACCATCCTGAAAGATGATGCTATTGATGACTGTACCCTTGTTTTTGCCTCTATTTCTCCTGTCCCTCCCACTTCGTGTATGCTGCACTTTTACTTTTACACTGTCAAGGTTATAACATTTATATTATATTTTGCAACCACAAGAAGGATTTCAATTGTGTATACAGGTTGATTACAAGAAGTTAAAAATGTACTAGTGAGTCTGTTCTGTTTGTTATTTTGGAGATTTTCTTCAATGCTGTTGTGTTTTTCTTCATATGTCGAGTGATCTTAAGTTGTTTGTTCATGTTTAAAAATTGAGGACTTAGCTGAATTTGAAGGAAACTAATCTGGCTTTCTCTCCTGTTGTGGCTGTAGGGCATTTTCCCACTAGGTCTTTTCAATGAATAGGAAATATTACTCTAAGCTCTCTTTATGGAAAAGGGCTTATCATTGCCCTTATCAGCTTGAGGATGAAAAGGAGAGAAACTAGTTTTTAAAGTGGGGTCTCCAACATGCCAGAATGGGAAGGGCTTTCTTCTGGAGCTCCAGAAGCCAGTCTTTTAGTTCTGTAGTAGTTCGGTAAATTCATTTGGAGTTTTCAGGTGTTTGCCAGGGGAAAACCCGGGCTGTCTTGGGAGTGAAGAATGAAGGAAATTTCAGGCTTACGACATAAGTTCTTCCTAGAAACAAAGTGTAAAAAAGAGGTTGCCATGAGAGGATGCCAGGGAGAGAGGGAAATAGAGAAAGGTTGGTAAAAGGGTACAAACTTTCAGTTATAAGATGAATAAGTTCTGAGGATCGAATGTATAACATAGTGACAATAGTTGATAACACTGTATTGTATAACTGAAATTTGTTAAGAGAGTAGAACTCAAATGTTCTCACCCCAAAATATAAATAAATAAATAAATAAGATAATAGAAGTATTAATTAACTGGATGGGTGAATCCTTTCACAATGTATATATATTTCAAATCATCACATTAAACACTTTAAATGTCTTATGATTTTATTTGTCAATTACACCTCAATAAAACTGAAAAAAAAGACATTAGTTTTGAAGGTATTTCCATATCATACTGCTTTATCTCGCCCTTACCAGCCTGAGTCTGGAGCCTCTCTGGGGTCTGACTTGAGAGATAAACTCTCTTTTTTTCTTGTCCTCCTCCTCGGCATATTTTGCACTGCTGTTCTTAATCTGTTAACAGGCTTCCACTCTGTTTCTGTTTTTCAGAAATTTGTTAAACTTTTTTTTTTTTTTTTTAATCTTTGTATGGACCATTTTCTCTGATGTAATGGGTTTATTCATTTAATATCATTTCACTGGGAATGTTGGAAGAGATGGAGATAAACACTGGCTCTAAGTTTGCATTCTTGAATCAGAAAGCCAACAATGAGTTTTTGACACCTCTTTGGACAGTAAACTCCCCTCAAATTAAAAAGAAAAGGAATTAGGTTGCTATATTTATAATGCTTTCAAATATGCATGAAGCTACTTACATTTTTAATATTATTCATCAAGGACATAGAGCAAGATCCTAAGCTGATGTAATTGAGGCATCAGTTTTCTCTGTCAAGTGAATCCCTGAAAGTTTCCTGGAAGATCAGAGTAAGAGAGACATTTAGAGTAAATTCTGATCTTTCCCATGGGGCAAATCAAGGTTGTTTTTGTTTGTTTGATAGTTTTTGTCTCTGGAGGGAAAAGAATAATTGAGAAAACCTCAAAGAAAAAATTTAAAACCTCAGAGAAAACCTCAAAGAAAATATTTCACCGGAAATCTTTAAGACTCGGCTTCTTCTGTTTCCCTGTTGGCAGGTTTTGAGAAGTCAACAAGCCTCAGACAGGAGTCACGTGACCATGAATTGAGACTAGAGCCAAGACTACGCTTTCAGTTTACCTGGTGAGGAGGAGGGAGCCAGGGACCCAGGCTTCAGCAGCCAAAATTCTAAAATAAGCATGAGATCAAAGACTTCTAAAAAATGGAAATTAGGAAGGACTCTTAGGTGCAAAAAAGATGGAGGCTCAGAAATGTGGGCAATTATTGAATAATCAAACTGCAGATTTCATGTTTCCAGTCATGTGGAGGTTTGGGTCAAAAACTGAATATCATTCTTTGAGAGTTAATTTGTTAACTTAATCATCCATTTGTTGATTCCAGAAGTATTTATTGAGCAAGTGTTAACCTGCTTACTGTGAGGATCCTGGAGATCCCGTGGGGAAAATTTCGATTTAGTTACTGTTCAAGAGTCTTTCTCAACATCTAGCTAGAACCGAAGAGCATCAAGTAAGTCAACAGATTTTGCCATGACTTATGTGTTCTTCCATACCAGTTATAGTTAAGTAATTGATGAGATTTCTCAAATACAAATATTGGCATTAATAAAGTGAATAAATGAGAGTATGGACAGTCTTAACCATCAGTTGAAAATTACCCCTGTAAAATAGGATTCTCAGCAATATTCAAGTACAAATGATATGAGTTCTCCAAATTTTGCAAAAAGAAGCTACAGTTAATTTTCTGAAGCCTTAATGGTACCAAGGATTTTGATGAGGCACATATATTTGATTTAATTTCCAGCTGAGAAAATAGAAATGTGGTAACTGGTTCACTCTGGTCAGATTCCGGAATCAACATGTTGGATTTTGATCAACACTTGCCGTACCCTTTTCCCTCCTGATGGTTAGTTACTTTAATGTCTGTTTGCAATTATGAGGTTTGATACAAAGCAAGTGGAAGAGCTGGTGTAGAGTTTAAAAATACTGTCTCCCTTTAGAAATCAACCTGAGAAAATGTTTGATGGAAAGGAATGAACTGAGCATGCATTTAACAAGCTAAAGCTACATCAAAGGGACAAAAAGAAACCACTTTATAATAAAAATGTTGCTTTGATTGAAACTGGGCAAAAAGCCAAAGGTACTGGAAGGAGACTCTTAAACATACTGAATTGTTTCTGGATCAAACACTCCATAAATCTAGGTAAAATGTGAAATTTTTCTAGTAAATTTTGAGGCTACAAAGAAATGGTCTTCTTGCTGAGCTACAGAGCTGAGCCACTGTTCATGAAGTTTCTTTGTAAGTAAAAGATAGGTATAGATACATGTATTCATGTCAAAATGGATTCATAAAATATCGACTGCGTACAAGAATTTCTCATCAGGAGTTCTGAAGAAAAGTTACAGGTTTGTGTTTTCACACATTTCTTTGATTATAAAGAAGTCATTTAACAGATTTCATGAAAATGCTTATTAAAACAACTAAGGATCCTTAGGATGTAGCAATGTCTATACTTGGTAAAGCAACTTTGTTTTGATACAATGAAACTAATAATTTACTGTGTTATATCTCAGGCTATTGCATGCATAGTTTTTCCAGTGTTGGAGATTAATTGTTTGAGATTTGTTTGCCTTATATACTGTAGAATGCTGAGGCAGGAACCATGTATGTTTTGTTCAAGACTGGCACATAATAGGGGATCATTAAATTTTATCAAATTAAGCTGTCAAATATTGGGATATATTGATAAAACTAGTTTGCATGACTTCATATTATTCCCATATATAATCATGATTTGTGTCAAAGCGGGACAAAATTTATTCGATTCAGATAATTTTTATATGACTCTGTAACCTCACAAGCAGATATATTAGGGACAAAATGATAAAAATCCATCAAGTCAAAGTGCAGATTCATATACACAGTTGGCATCCTAGAGAAAGGACAGCCCATAGGGCAGAATAAACTTTCTCTTGGGGAGGTTAAGTGCCAGGTAGCCAAACATTTCTCCTCTGGAGAACTGGGATCACGCTGGCACCCATAGCCATGCCATATTAGGAGCTCCAAAGAGCAGGGAGCAAGAAGCCTCGGTGGAGAGCAGGATTAGATAAAAATTAGTTTTATCTACAAATATGTTTTCTTTCTGCAGCCAAGTTATGATTTCCAAGGAAATAGAGAAAATAAAATTTTGGGTAGCTGATGCCAATTTAAAGGGAACAGAGTGAAACATATGGTTTCTGCGAGGGTCTTTAAAAAAAAATTCATCCTTGGTCTCGGATGCCAGGGCCAGTTAACAGCAGCAACAACGAAAATACGTAACATTTTGAGTGCTTACTATTTGAAAATACTCTATTAAATAGTTTGCATGCATTTGTTATTTCAAGCCTCAAAAATTCTATAAGATATACACTGTCATTTGATCTATTTTACAGAAGATTAAATTTCAAGGAAGGCAAATGAAGTGCAGCAAGTAGTGGCAGGTGAGGACTCAGACTCAGGCTACTTGGCTCCAGGTCTCATGCCCTTGACCTCTGTGTCTCATATCTGAGAAGTCTGAACAGTCATAAGGGAGATAGAGCAGAATCACACCCTGGGGAATTTGGCTGACAGGGACTATACAATGGGAGCCAGAATGGAGAGCTTTGTGGGAAAAGCCAGTAAACCAGCAAAGAAGGTTCATTAAGAGTAGGAATTTATACAGGAGACTGCAGCTTGATGCCTTGTGGATACTTAGTACTCGATCCTTTCCTAGGTATAAGGTAGCAGACACAGGCGCTTCTGGATAAGGGAGGTGGCACCATTGTAAATACCAGGTCCTTATTCATTGTCCTAGGACACTGATAATCGATTGGTGTGCCCAAAACACTGATTTTACTTGTGACCCTTCAGTAAATGCTATCAAATCAAATATTTAAAAAATTATAGGTATGCCACAAACTATACAGGGAGGTTGAGTTGTGAATAACTGTTATTGTTTGAAGATATTCAATGTATTAATGGATTTAATACATATTTATTCAGCACCTGCTGTCTGCTATACACTGATCTAGATGCTTGAGCTAGATCAGGAACAAACAGACATACTCCTACATGCAACAGCAATGAGAGCAGATTCATACTTCGACATATCCTGGTTCTGCAAAAAGAAAACAAAATAAAAAATCAAACGGGCTATGCTCTCCAGTACCACAGATCCTTTATAAATATCCATGCAGAAAAAAAAAAATCTACTAAAATGTCTGATGCAACGCTATGTGCCAAAGATAGCACATTTTGCAAAATTTTAATTTGATCTAATAATTACATAATCAGGTGATTTATCTTTGCTTGTGAAGGGAGATAAAAAATATATTCAAATATAGAAATGGTTTATAAAAAAATGACATCTATATAATATTCGCAAAAGAAAAATCACTTGATAACACATCAGTTGAAAGAGGTGAAAAAAAAATCAAAGGCTGATGACAGGCTAAGATAAAAAATAAATTGTCATATTAAGTGGCATGATGAAGAATGTGGAAATGGAATAAAGTAAAAACATTTCTACGCAAAAATAAAGGCATTTAAAATATGTAATATTAAAAATCATATAATAGCAGTTGCTATATATTATCTTAAATTATGTTAATAAAGACCATTGTGTGAATGAGGAAAACTGAAAAATTTAAAGGTTAGCACTAGTACAATAGAATATATGTCTTCTAACACTGTAGATTATATAACTAAAATAAAACTTTCAAAAAAAGGCCACTTGGTAAAGAAAATAGCAAGAACTTAAATCAAGATAACAGAAGCCAGACCAAACACAGGCGCTATAACTGAGCTGAGAAAAAAGAAAAAAAAAAAGTTTTTGCTGTCTGAGAGGATTCAGTCATTATAAGCAACATCATTAAAATGACACCCACTCTAGATATTTCGTGGCAATTTTTAAAAACACAAAAATAAAGAAAAAATCTGAAAAGCATGTAACAAATGTAATTCAGAAGGGCTGTTTTAATTTAAGAATGGAGCTCTTGGGTGAGGTAAAAAAAATCAAATTAATTAAAAGAGTGTCATATAAAAAAGTGCAAAAGGGTTTCAAATAAAAGAACAGGTAATTTTATCGGCAAAAATGGAAGGTTTATAATATTAGCATCAGATATGTATCAATAGAATTCTAGGTAAAATGGCTGGAGAACATTAAGTGGGGCAAAGAAAAATTAAAGACTTTGATGTAAAAATAAAAGTGTAAAGTACCAAAATAAAATTGTAGTCAATTATTATGTAATCTTACAGTGAGCCAGGGGCTTTCTAAGCTTGTCAGAAAGACAAAAACATAAAGGGAAAAACAGGTTGATCTTTAAGTTTCGAAATTTCAACCTTCTTCATGTCCCCCCCCAAAAAAAAAAAGACAAACCAACAATACAATTAAAAGGTATTAGCAAATCTGGGTAAATATTTGCAGTGTTTATGACAAACGATTAAAGTTTTTAATATTAAAACTCTTAAAAATAATAAAAATAATTTTACAACTCAAGAGAAAAGTAAGTAAATCACAAAATGAAGCGGAAATAAGGGAAATGAAAGTAACAAACAGGCAAAGGCTTAACCCATTAGAGATCAAAGAAATGCAAAATAAAATGACAATGTGTTTCACCTGCTAAACTGAAAAAAAGTGGTCTCTCTTTTTTTTGTGTCATTTTGTTTTTAAAATAATAATAGCATCTTTGAGTGTGCAGGTAATTGAAAATTCTCATACATTGTTGACAGGCAAATAAAGTAGCAATTTTTCTTGAAGGCAATTTGGTAACCTATCAAAGGCATTAAAATATTCATTTCCTTTGATTCAGTAATTTCACTTCTGGGAATTTATTCTAGAATTTATTCACACAACAATATGTTATAAAAGAGTTCAGCACAGATGTATTTATGCTAGAAAAAAAGGGTTTTTTATTGTATTTACTAAAGACAAATTTGAAAGTGGAATACTTTGCAGCCATTAAAATTTATGTTTCTGAAATATATATAATGATAGAAAATCCCCATAATATAATATTAAATGAAAAAGAGCAGGTTAATCAATTTTCATTACTCAAATTCTATTTTTAAAGTATATTTATGAGAAGAAAAATGAATAAAAAGAAATATAAAAAAAGCAATGATACTTTGAGATGGTAAAATTATGAGTGACTTTCATTTTATTGTTTTATATATTTCCAAAACTAACTATAATAATAAATCAACTTTATAATAAAATGTGTTTTAAAAATGCCCAATACTGAAAGGAAAGCAATTTAGGATTTTTTCCTTAGCTTGAATCATTTGAATATTTTTCTAATTCAAAGTTATTTCTCATTCCCCAAGGAGAATTAGATATAGTTCTACTGTGTCACCACAAAAGAAATATATATATTTAATTTGTTAACATATTTGTTTCTATCTCTTGGACTATAAGCCCCTCAATTGTAGGTATCCTATTTTCTTAATATTAGAGAAACAAAATGCTTAGCTAGTTACGTGTTTTCACATATTGTTAATTCTTGTTAAACATTTGTTGAGTTGAATGAATTGATTCTAGTTCAATTACAGAGATGGAAACTTTTAGAAGGAGTAAATGGTTTATAAAATTATCCAATAACATAAAACACTTTGAAAGTGAGTTCTTTAGTTAGTATCTTTTTAATTGGACATCTTGAATATTCAGGTGTTTAAGAAATTTGATCTGATCTTGTTTTATCTTCTTTTATGTTTCATAGCCATTGATATATTTCTAAATAACCTATAGAAAGCCTTCTTTTTATGTACACATTTGTAATAAATACAGGATTTGGAAAAAATTTATAACACTTTAAAAATACTGTGGTTACGTATTTTGAAAGCCACCACTCTTGAATTTAGGACTGTTCTGATAGAAACTGTAATGAGTTTCCACAAATTATAAGAGTCAGTCCATTTTACTAACTTTCATATATGTTGCATTTCTCCTTTCCCTAGGGAAGTAATGTTAATTTTTTTCTCCCTTTGGAATTCTAAAAGCAGGGAAATAATGGGCCAGTGTGTATCATAGAAACTAGTTGAATAGCACGGTGATACCCTTGAGACATAGGGGCACAAAGAGCAGGCGTGCCTAGTGAAGAATGTAATAAACACGAACTGGATTAAAACTACCTGAAAGACACAGACCTACTAGAGAATGGACTTGAGGACACGGGGAGGGGGAAGGGTAAGATGTGACAAAGAGAGAGAGTGGCATGGACATATATACACTACCAAACGTAAAATAGATAGCTAGTGGGAAGCAGCCGCATCGCACAGGGAGATCAGCTCAGTGCTTTGTGACCACCTAGAGGGGTGGGATAGGGAGGGTGGGAAGGAGGGAGACGCAAGAGGGAGGAGATATGGGAACATATGTATATGTATAACTGATTCACTTTGTTATAAAGCAGAAACTAACACGCCATTGTAAAGCAATTATACTCTAATAAAGATGTTAAAAAAAAAAAAAAACAAACTACCGGAAGGGACCTTGCAGGTAAAATGAGTGAATCCTTTGTATGAGGAGTCTTACTTTTATCATTTTACTATAGCCAATCCAGTGATTTTTTTAAAAAGGCCTCTTTGTATTGTGATACATGGAGGTTTAAAATCTGACAGAGCAAACAGAAAAAAAAAAAAAAAATGATAAAATTAACTGAGTGTATAATGACCATATGATTCATGCTTGTTTTCCTGGAGTAATTATTGGTAGCATTTCTTTTTCATTCTCCTAGTGTTGGAGATCATTTTCATCATCACCCTAACTATAAGGTATTAAAGAATGTCGAATGCTAGGTGTGTGTGAGAGAAACCGAAGGACTTGAGAGCCGAAAGTTTTCCGCTGTGGCCTTTGTATGCACTTGCCCTGGCAGCTGTTCCACCCACCCTTGCACGGGACAGAATCCTGAACTGTTCCTCTTCATCCTCTAGATAAGATCCTGGCTGCCAAACAATGGCTGCTAATCCACATGAAACATCCCTCTCTTCCTGTTTCCAGAACCAGCTGAACTTTGACCGATATCCTTCCTCCTGATGAAGCCCCATAAAACAGTCCACCCCTTCTCCAATTCAGATGCTTCTTTACTCCTCCTCCTCATGCCAGGCATTTTCAAATAAAGTCTTATCTGAATGGTGCTCTAGTTGATTTTCTTCTCCAAGTAGGAAATACTCTAGGAATTCAGAGGGAGGTGGGAGAGAGTATTTCTACATTTTTAGGTCAGTGGAGATTAAGGGAGTGGGGAAATATTTACCCTGAGCTTAAATGGGTGAATTGTTTACAGATTAAAGAATAAATTTGATATACTTATAACTCACTATCAGATGTCAGTTTTTACCCAGGTGTTCCTGCATACATCAAGGCTAAAAGTATGGTAGGACAAAATTAGAAGTTGGAAAACTCCCTGTGAAGGTGAATATATGAGTATATGTACCAACCAAAGTGTAAATAAAGCCATCAGCTGTGGAAAGTCTCATTCCAGAGGGGACTTTAGTTTTTTCCAAAGCTTTTCAAATATTAATATAGATTCCTAAAACCTGGATACATTCTAATCCATGTAATTTACAAAAATTTCACTCCAGAAAGAGCCATTAAACTAAAAAACATTTTCTTTGCATAGCAAAAGAGCCAAATATTTCAGAGAAATATTTCAAGAACCCTTTGATTTATAATGCGACAAAGACATTATCGTAAATAACAAATATAAAGGTTCGCTTTAATGTATAAAGGTAGAAACAATATTCTCATCAAAGTATTTATTATGAGTCTTGCGCTGCTCTAAGTGATTGGGTTGAACACGTGTTTGTCGTCACGAATTTCATTTGACAGCTAAATGTATCCTTTTGCTCTCTTCAGAGTGAATATGCGTTTTAGTCCTAAGAGTCCAGTTCTTGTCAGATACGGGAGAATTAAAGTGACATCTATTTCTCTCTCTTGCAAGTCTGGGATTTGGGTGCAGTGACCCAGCATTGAATCTACCTGGTCTACCCTTTGGGTAATCTTAGATGAGGGACCAAAATCTCACTTAGATTAAGGGACCAGTTGTGTGCCGGTAAATGTTTGGAAAAAGCGGGGGAAATGATTTGTAGTGTTTGCCAATTTCTGTGTTTTAAATACTACTACCATGGCCATTTCGAGAGACCAATGTGATGTTACTGAAGGGAGAGTTGGAAAAAGATTTGTAGGAGGACCCCATTATAAGTATTTTCATCATACAGACATGATAGATGTGAATAACCTCAAGAGCATGGATAAAAATAAAATGTGGGAAATGAATTAGGGAGTAATGAGTTTTAGATACATATTTTCTTTGTTTAATACAATTTATTTAATTCAAGTTTTACATAATATAACTTTTAATAATGGCTATGTTAACAACTGGCTTGCAAAATTCCTGAAATGTATAAATAGGCTCCCATGAGCTAAAAATAGGCTCCAGCACAGCACATGCTTTGTGTATTAACTCCTTTGTTTTCAGAATATGGTTGCACAGATTGGCATCCCATCAACACCACCTTGGAACTTACTAGAAATACAGAGTCTTAAGTCCTAGCCCAGATCTGCCAAGTCAGAGTCTTCATTTTAACAAGATCTTTGGGTAATTTCTACTCAAATGAAAAATTTGAGAAGTACCAGAAATTTTACCCTAAGTCTGGGTCAGCCTCAGGGTTGGGAAGGCTCTTGATTAATAGAAGAGCTTATTGCTGACACAAGTTTTAAAATTTGGGGGAATATGTTTTTATGTTTTTATATGTGACTGGAAAACCTCATTAGATTATAAATCTTGAAAGCTAAGGAGAAAGAGGTATTGGGATAAAGGTGAAAATAGTGGTGTAGATGTATAATCCACATGACTTTAGATATAATTAAAAAGAAACACTGACTTAACAGAGGCTCAGGAAATGCCTAATGACGTAACAAAGAATGTGTCATGGCATTACTTTTTTTCAGGATGGAGAAATCTAATTATAAGTTGGACATCAACAATAAAATTATTCTTCCTACAAAGAGGTGTTTAAAATTCTTCTCCATTCATGCATAGCAAACAGATCTGCACATGGAAAATAGCAACACTTGAAATGATAGAAGTGCACAAAGATGGGCCAAAAGTACTGCTGAATGTAGCATTCTAGAGGTAAGGTAAAGTAGAAATCCTGAATTTTGCAGAGAATTTTGGAAAAAGCTGCCCTTCTTAATAACCTCAATAATCAGATGGCTAAAATGACTGGTGGATGTCAGTCAACTTTTCCCCAACCCCCTCAGTGCTTGTTCAATGGCCCATGAACAAAGTAACCAGGATGGCAGGGATGGACAGTTTCCAGGAGCTCAACAACTTGGGCTTCCCCTTAAAAAAGGATAAGCTGGCCACTAAATGCTGAGTGTCATTCTCCCAACGACGGAGAACTACTCTGAGTCCCTAACGTGGTGGGAATGCTTGAGGGGACCAGCCAGTGACACTGGGCTGATTGATTACATTGAACTATTTCCATCATGATGAGACAGAGAGTCATCTTCACTGAAAAAATATTTTCTGGATATGAATTTGCCTTCCCTGACTTTGATGCTTCTGCCACCACCCATGCACTGGCAAAATGCCTTATCAGCAGTCATGATATCCTGGATTGCATTGCTTCTGATCAAGGAACTAACCTTGCAGCAAAGGAAGTGCAACACTTGGCTCATGCAAAAGGAATGAACTGGTCTGATGGCATACTTTATCACCTAGAAGTAGCTGGTCTGCTTGAAAGATGGAAGGGCTATTGAGGTCTCAGTTACAGTGTTACTTGGAAGACTACACCTTGCAAGAAGGAGCTTTCCTCTTTCAGGATAAGTATATGTTTTGAATCAGAGCATTATGTTATGCTTTCTCCCCCATAGTCAGAAAACATGGGTATGATAATTAAGAAGTGAAGACTACATACATGATACATACAACATACCATGCCATGTATGTATTACACTGAGCAGTATATGAACATGCATATTGCATTGAACAATATAGGAACTACATATTATCTTAGTCTGTTCAAGCTAAGATAAAAATACCATAGACTGTGTAGCTTAAACGACAAACATTTATTTCTGGAGGCTGAGAAGTCCAAGATCAAGGCACTGGCAGATTTGGTGTCTGGTGAGAGCTCACTTCCTGGTTCATAGACCGCTGTCTTCTTGTTATGTCCTCACATGGAAGAAGAGACAAGAGAGCTCTCTGGGGTGTCTTTTATATAAGGGTGCTAATCCCATTCGTGAGGGCTCGACTCTCATGACCTGATTACCTCCCAAAGTCTCCACCTCTTAATATCATCACATTAAAGATTAGGTTTCAACATATAAATTTGGGGGGGGGGAACAAATATTCAGTCTATAGCATATATATTGAAGATGTATAATCTTATATGTTTTATAATTATATATATACATGTATATATATATACACACACACATATATGACAATATTCCCCTAGGTGACACAAAGATGGTTCAATTGAATTGGAAGATGAAATTTCCACCATGATGGGCTCCTCATGTCACTGAAGCAACAGGCAAAAATGGGGAGGGGTACTCTAATAGCCAGAGTGACTGATTCCAATTACCAAGAGCAAATTAGGTTATTACTAATACAGTAGAGTCAAGGAGGATGATATCTAGAAATCAAGTGATTTTTTTGGAGTTCCCCTTATTTCCTTCCCATTAATAAAGTGAATGGAAAGGAACAGCAAACAAAACAGGAAAGGATGGCTGAGGACTCAGACACTTCAGGAATTAGAGTTTTGATTACTCTTCCAGGTAATGAACCTAGAGCAGCTTATGACTAATGAAAGGCAAAAGAAAGATGGAAGGTGTAATGAAACTAAGGATGTCACAGCTGTCAGCTGCTGCATTGGGGCCAATTACAGAAGGAAAGATTGCCCATCCTCCTGTGTTCTGGAGGATCACAGGACCTTCCACCAAAGCATGGGTCCACCAAGGTGGCCTTTGGACATATGCAAGGTTGTCAGGGCCCTGGCATAGAGAAGTTTCCTTACAGAATGGGACTCAAGAAACTGGCACCAAAATGTTGATATCTGGCTACTACTATTGCTATGGTAATAAACTTTCCTTTTCTGAAAAAGTAAAAATAAAAAGAAAGACTCTAAGAGCTTTGCATATTTTCTCCTTGCTTGTTAGATGTACATATTTATACATATGATCTATTTTTTTCTTTCTCTGCCTCCTTCTTCATGTTATCATTTTAAAGAAGTTTGTAGAAAGTTAACTTTACAGTTTAGTCTTTAGGTAGTAGAATATTCAATGGGACTAGAACTGAATTTGTGAAATGATTAATACAGCTAGTGAAGGATACAATGGGTGTTGAGACAGTATTTTTCCATTTTGGAGAGAGGATGAGAGCTTCTTTACTATTATGAAGGAAATTTCCATCCTGTTAGGTAGAAACAGAGTTGTCTTGTATGGAGGCTGAAATGTGTGTAGAAATATGTGTGTGGTTACTGAGTGGCTAAAGGGGTGGACTGTGCCAGTTATTGATTTATTGTTTCTCAGCTCCAAACTCACCCTTGTTTGCCCTGCTTTGTGATGATGGAATTAGACTCTGCAGATGACATTTACCCTGTGCCAGCTGGCTTGGTATTAGGTTCTCCTGAGAAGACACTGGAGGAACGGTAGGAAGGGATGTTTCTGTTTCTGTGCTCTGTTTTCCATGGGACATTGAGAAGATTGGTGTGAAATGGACACAGGAGCATATACCACAGCTGAATGTGCTTTGCCTTTTATGGAGAACACCTCCTAGCGTGTTTCTTCATCGTCATGAACTGTTTTGCAGTTCAGGGGTGGCATCTTCCAGCAAGTGCCATGATCCCCACAATGACTAGATACTTCTGTGGTTCCACAGTTTTGCAAAGAGTGCTTCCGTCAAGTTTCTGCATCATCACAGTGATGGGCAGCAAGCAGCAACGACACCATCCACCCTGAGATCTCAGCCTTGCAGCCCCCTTTAAGTTCCTGAGTTTCTTCCTTATTCACTTTCCCCTCAACCCTAAGGAGTAACCATCCTGCAGCTGCTACCCCTGCACACTTTAGTAACCACATTTTAACTAGTTAGAAATGCTATCTTCCCTGTTCAAATTCCTGATAAGTTTTCTCTCTCTTGAATGGACCGTGACTGATATTTATATAACTTTATTATTAAAACTTTTTTTCTTTGGTGAAGAATTTTGTGCAATAGCCTAAGTAGTTTATTACAGTATTTATTAAGTTAAAGTTTTGGGACTGAATGGAGTTCTCATGCTACTCTATGGATTGAAACACTTGCAACTAATCCTTTTGCTGAGTTGTTTGGCACGGTCCAGAAGGCTTGATGCTTTCTAGGGAAACATCAGGGGGTGGTCTTTAATTGCTTTTGATACGTTTTCCTGAAGAGTTGAAGCTTAATATTGTTGGAGGAGGTCACGGAGAGGACACGACCGCTGGTTGACCTGAGAGCTGCATTCCGACAGTCAAAGGCTTCTGACAGCCTCCTCCCCTGGCCCTAGTTCTTGGGAAGTACATTCAGCCCACTGTTCCCACAGGAGGATCCATTTCAAGGATGCAGCGTTGACAGCATAACGTGTTGTTGAGACCATCTGGAACTGTGTACGTGACTCAGTTCTGTTATGGCCTCTGTAGAAGTTTTAAGATTCTGGTGGATGGTTGTGGAGATCTACCCATTTTGCGGCTGCTCAAGACAAGCCTTGATATACTTGATATAAGTTCCCTTGCTTACTAAAACTGACACCTACCAATCTGGAGTGGTCTGCCTCTTTCTTTGGTCTCCTATTGCTCTCTGAGTATGGAAGCTGGTTTTGAATTTGGCCCAGGGAACTCCCAAGGTGGTGAATCAACAAATACATCAGAAAATAAAGTAAATTAAAGTTGGTGCATTTGGATGGTATCTACCTGTTCACTTCTCTCTGCGGACTCACCTCTCTCACTGACCTACAAGGTCAAAGTTTATCATTGAGAAGCCCAGTGTGATGCTATATTACTCTGCTCCCTTGGCCATGATCGACTGAACTAAGGTGAATACTTGATTCAATTTGAGCAGAGTCTATTCAGCGGAAATTTGAACTGTCAGTAAGAGATTCTAGTCTTTGTTGGTCTCTAGCTACAAAACCATGAGATCATTTAGTTTTTAGTAACAAATAATAATGAAATGTTTTCTGCCATATAACAGTGTTAAAGGGAGCCTAATTCCATGAAATCAATTTAAACATAATCAATTCACTTTTAAATGGGTTTCTTCAGGTAATTTAAGTATGCAGAATGTCACTAGGGATTTTATATATTTTCCTAGTACCTTTTATATAACATATGGTAAGCTGAACCTTATATTGTTATTTACACAAAGACACTGAAAATTTCAGGGCAAATAAATAGTCTCCTCATCTGCAGCCACTGATTCTTTTTCTTTTTCTCTGTTGGAATGAGAGACGTGGAAAGTACACTTGCTCTATATTCAGACCTTTGTCTTTCAAGAACTTCCCAAATCTTGTGCATTTAAGTTCCAGTCAAGTGGAAATGTGATTTGTCTTCTTCACTGGGTTTGATCCAACCTCCAGTGAAGGCCATGGAGTAGCCGTTGTCCTCTGTCCCCACCATCCACGTGGGGTGTACTCCGTAAATCTCCAGTGCACCATCTCAAAATTCAATTCCTTCTACTAATGTTTCCCATCCTTCATTAAGCAAATGTGCAGTGAATGCCTGCTCTGTGCCAGATACAATGTGTGGAACTGAGACTATGGTAGTGACAAGACGGAGGCTGTCCTGCCCTTACTGAACTCACAGGTCGATGGATAGAAAGATTAATTGAATATTTAAACCCTAACACTAAACAATACTACTGTAAATATTTGTTGAATGTTTACTATGTAACCATCACTGTTCTAGGTACCAGTGATAAAGCAGTGAAAGAAAAAAAAGATAAAAATCCCTGTCCTTAAGAAGATTGACTTCTAGTTGATATAAAATTAAAATACTGATATATACTAGAAGAAAAATTATAGAGTTCAATGACAACATATATCAGGGGGATATAAGCTAGCAAGAAGTGCAAGATCTCCTGAATTGTGATGTCTAAGCTGAGCCCTGAAAGATAAGAAGGCATTAACTAGGCAAAGAGGATGAGCAGAAGAAAATATTTCAGGTAAAGAAAACACATTTTAAGGACCTGGGATAGTTAATTGTGGGGAAAAAAGCCCTAAAATATGAAAATTCAAAAGTGATTAAAAGTCCTAGCAATTAATTCTAAACCCCTGACCAATTAATATTAATTAAGTGACCATGGGGCTAATTTCTCTTGGGATTTTTAACAACAGTCAATTTATTCTAAAAACAATCGCAGTATTCAAAAATGAATATTCATTAGGAAATTCTAAATGAGGATAGGAAAATGGAGATTACATATTTCCATTTAGGACAAACTCAGTGTTAGCAAATAACATGTATACAGTCATAATTATATAATATTAAAAAAATCAAACTATAACTTAACATTTCTACATTTTAAATTTGAATATAAAGGGAAGGGAACAAGTTCATTATTAGTAGGTATATGAGTAAAAAATAATTTTTATTATTTTTTGATACTACTGAAATATATGTTCATTGTGTAGAATTTTAAAAGTAGAGAAAATTATAAAAAAGGGAAATGAAAATTAGCCATTATCCACCAACCAAAGTTTATATCAATCTTTGTTATGTTTGATTTAAAAGTCAAATTAAAAATGATCACATGTATGGAAATATGTTAATATAAATGTTTCAGACATTACAAAAAAAAAAAAAAAAAAAAAGATCACATATTTTCCTGTAAAAATATGCTAAAATTAGATTGTTGAGATAGAGACATAAATTAAGCTAATAAACTTTATGGTTTTGAAGTTTGTGTAGTTAGGATATTTATATATTTTTACATAATAAAATAGCAGCATTGTTAGTTTTCTTGTTTCTATCATAATTGAACTTAAATGATAATGAATTTTAGAAAATCAGAAAAGTATAGTATAAGCCTGTAACTTTATTTTGTTGAAAACATATAAACATTCATAGAAGTTTTCATGGTGTAAATGGTTATGCAGTAAAATAAATTTTCTAGTATCCTGACTATTCTTGAGAGTAATATAAAGTATAATATTAGCCTAATATAAAATATAGGTAATGCATTACAGATATGGAGCATAATAGATTTAGCTGAGGAATGAAAACATTAATAATTGTTAGATTAAAAAATATGTTGATGATCCCCTCTGTGTTTATTATATTCTAAATTCTTAATTTTCCATATTATTTTCAATATACTAAGTTTGTTCTTCTCTAATAAAATTTATTCATTTTACTCTTCCTAAATATACCCAATGGCCTAGGAGACCAAAAGGAATATGTAAAATATAGATACAATAATTTATAGGATGGCAACCAAAATAGTTCATCAAGAAGATGATGCATAAAATCACTTAGTAAGTTAATAAACTTTCATAATGCATTAATGCCTGGGCCACAGGCGGGTTTGTTACTTGGGTCTGGCCAATCGTCCCAACCAAAGCCATGCTAGACCATTCTGGAGCCACTTGACCCCAAATATTTGAGTGCCCTGACAAGATCCCAGAGTTTCTTGCAGACTCTGCAGCTAACTGTGGATGCATGATTGAGTCAGCCATGACCAGAAAGCATCTAGGTGACCTGAAGACATATAAGCAAAAATAAATTCTTAGTGTTTTAAGTCACTGAGTTTGGGGATGTTTTCTTACATAGCAAGGGCTATTTTAGACTCAGGTAAATAAATTAGAAAAGACACAACTTTAAGGTTTTGGGGGAAAGATTGATCATTTAATATGTGATTATTGGTTAGTGATGCTGAAAATATACAGGCAAACCAGTCAGTCAAGTTAGAAGCACATCTCACATCTTATATTAAATTTGAGATGACTCAAAGATGTTGGAAATATAGGGAGCATTCTTTGTAAGCATAATCTTACAGTAGTAAGATGAAAAAACAAGTAAATTCACAGTAGTGTAATGGAAAAGATTATATTTGATTAAGTAATGAAATGAAAAATCTTTCACTCCACACAATTCTCCTTATGAAAAAAATTATCCTTGTTTTGGAGGATACTCTGAAGCACTTTCTCTATTAAGCCAGAACACTGAGACCAGAAAACAAGCTTCTGAGGGTAGAGAAATCCCATTGCATTAGTATACACAGTCTCACAGATTTTATAACAAGTGTTAACTGATTATTTCTGGATGATGGGATTAAGGGTTTATTTTTATTTACATTTCTCTCTAATTTTAAATTGTTTTACAAGGGGGCTGTTTTGCTTTTTGCTTCATCCTCTAGTTTTTTAATGTATATCATTTTCATTATTGTTCAATTCTAAGCATTTTGTATTGTATATTATTTTCTACTTAACTCACATGTTATTTAGAAGTTTGTTTTTTGTTTCTTTAATTTCTGTTTTTTTCGGGGGGGAAGGGACTAGCTTACTGATTTTTTTGTTTTGTTTTGTTTTTTAGAATATGCCACCTTTTATGTATGGAAAGGGGAGAAAACTAATATACATGTTGTAATTGATTATATTTTTTAAAATGGGAAGGTTGAAACAAAACTGATATAAATGATTTCTTACAGGTGACAGAAGAGCAGCCCAGGATGGAAGGACAAGATATATAGTCTCATAACAAATATAATACATATTTACTGGCTCCACGCACTTAAAGGACAAGAAACAAGACCAACCCAGTAGCAATGAGCAACTCTTGTCCCAGATTGAATCTTATAAAAACATTTCCCACTAAAAGGAACCAGGCTTCCTTGGAGAAATGGCTGATTCCAGGTCTGGGTAGGGATTGTATCAGATAAGTTTAGACCAGATTCCATTACCAGAAAGTATGTCAAGGACACAAAAGACACATAAGAAGGGGGTTACAGAGTCTGAAGAAGGAAAAATTTGAACATCAAAAACATTAATGACTGCAATGTATTAAAACATGAAATATATGAAAGTCTATGAAAGAACAAATAAAACCAAATTGCTGTTCACCTTTGGAGGATCCCAGGGAAACAAATCAGTATTTTTTTTTTTTATTTTTCTGAGTTAAAACAGTAAAAATTTATTGCCTCACAGTTCTGGAGGCCAGAAATACAAGATCAAGGTGTTGGCAGGACCACTCTGCCTCTGAGATTTCGGGTAGAATCCTTCCTTGACTCTTCCTAACTTCTCGTGGCGGCTGTTGATCCTTGGCATTTCTTGGCTTGTGGCTGCATCACTCCAATCTCTTCCTCTGTTGTCACACAGCCTTGTTATCTCTGTGTCTGGGTCTTTTTTCCTCTTATAAGGACACAAGTCATATTGGATCAGGACCCATGCTACTTCAGCATTACCCCATCTTAATTATACCTGCAAAGACCTTATTTCCAAATAACTTCATATTCACAGGTGGCAGGAGTGAGGAATTCAACATATCTTTTGGGGTGACACAGATAACACATCTGCTGCATGCTCTTTTTCTCTCCTTTCTTGCCTTCTTTTAGATTAATTTCTTTTTTTTTGAATTTTATTTTTTATACGATATGTTCTTATTACTTATCTATTTTATACATATTAGTGTATATATGTCAATCCCAATCTCCCAATTCATCCCACCCCCTGCCCCCCATTTTTCCCCCTTGCTGTCCATACGTTTGTTCTCTATATCTGTGTCTCTATTTCTGACTTGCAAACCAGTTCATCTGTACCATTTTTCTAGATTCCACATATATGGGTTAATATACGATATTTGTTTTTCTCTTTCTGACTTACTTCACTCTGTATGACAGTCTCTAGGTCTATCCATGTCTCTACAAATGACCCAATTTCATTCCTTTTTATGGCTGAGTAATATTCCATTGTATATATGTACCACATCTTTATCCATTCGTCTGTTGATGGGCATTTATGTTGCTTCCACGTCCTGGCTATTGTAAATAGTGCTGCAATGAACATTAGGGTGCATGTGTCTCTTTGAATTTTGGTTTTCTCTGGGTATATGCCCGGTAGTGGGAATGCTGGGTCATATGGTAATTCTATTTTTAGTTTTTTAAGGAACCTCCGTACTGTTCTCCATAGTGGCTGTATCAATTTACATTCCCACCAACAGTGCAAGAGGGTTCCCTTTTCTCCACACCCTCTCCAGCATTTGTTGTTTGTACATTTTCTGATCATGCCTATTCTAACCGGTGTGATGTGATACCTCATTGTAGTTTTGATTTGCATTTCTCTAATAATTAGTGATGATGAGTAGCTTTTCATGTGCCACTTGGCCATGTGTAAGTTTTCTTTGGAGAAATGTGTATTTAGGTGTTCTGCACATTTTTTGATTAGGTTGTTTGTTTTTTTAATATTGAGCTGCATGAGCTATTTATATATTTTGGAGATTAATCCTTTGTCAGTTGCTTCATTTGCAAATATTTTCTCCCATTCTGAGGGTTGTCTTTTCATTTTGTTTATAGTTTCCTTTGCTGTGAAAAAGCTTTTAAGTTTCATTAGGTCCCATTTGTTTATTTTTGTTTTTATTTCCATTACTCTAGGAGGTGGGTCAAAAAAGATCTTGCTGTGATTTATAGCAAAGAGTGTTCTTCCTGTGTTTTTCTCTAAGAGCTTTATAGTGTCTGGTTTTACATTTAGGTCTTTAATCCATTTTGAGTTTATTTTTGTGTATGGTGTTAGGGAGTCTTCTAATTTCATTCTTTTACATGTATCTGTCCAGTTTTTGCAGCACCACTTATTGAAGAGACTGTCTTTTCTCCATTGTATATCCTTGCCTCCTTTGTCATAGATTAGTTGACGATAGGTGCGTGGGTTTATCTCTTGGTTTTCTATCCTGTTGCATTGACCTAAATTTCTGTTTTTGTGCCTGTACCATATTTTCTTGATTACTGTAGCTTTGTAGTATAGTCTGATGTCAGGGAGCCTGATTCCTCCAGCTCCATTTTTCTTTCTCAAGATTGCTTTTGCTATTCAGGGTCTTTTGTGTCTCCATACAAATTTTAAGATTTTTTGTTCTAGTTTTGTAAAAAATGCCATTGGTAGTTTGATAAGGATTACATTGAATCTGTAGATTGCTTTGGGTAGTATAGTCATTTTCACAATGTTGATTCTTCCAATCCAGGAACATGGTATATCTCTCCATCTGTTTGTATCATCTTTAATTTCTTTATCAGTGTCTTATACTTTTCTGAGTACAGGTCTTTTACCTCCTTAGGTAGGTTTATTCCTAGGTATTTTATTCTTTTGGTTGCAATGGTGAATGGGATTGTTTCCTTAATTTCTCTTTCTGATCTTTCATTGTTAGTGTATAGGAATGTAAGAGATTTCTGAGCATTAATTTTGTATCCTGCAACTTTACCAAATTCATTGATTAGCTCAAGTAGTTTTCTGGTGGCATCTTTAGGATTTTCTATGTATAGTATCATGTCATCTGCAAACAGTGACAGTTTTACTTCTTCTTTTCCAATTTGTATTCCTTTTATTTCTTATCCTTCTCTGATTGCTGTGGCTAGGACTTCTAAAACTATGTTGAATAATAGTGGTGAGAGTGGACATCCTTGTCTTGTTTCTGATCTTAGAGGAAATGCTTTTAGTTTTTCACCATTGAGAATGATGTTGGCTGTGGGTTTGTCATATATGGTCTTTATTATGTTGAGGTAGGCTCCCCCTATGCCCACTTTCTGGAGAGTTTTGATCATAAATTGGTGTTGAATTTTGTCAAAAGCTTTTTCTACATCTATTGAGATGACCATATGGTTTTTATTCTTCAATTTTTTAATATGGTGTATCACACTGATGGATTTTTGTATATTGAAGAATCCTTGCATCCCTGGGATAAATCCCACTTCATCATGGTGTATCATCCTTTTAATGTGTTGTTGGATTCTGTTTGCTAGTATTTTGTTGAGGATTTTTGCATCTGTATTCATGAGTGATATTGGTCTGTAATTTTCTTTTTATTTATTATCTTTGTCTGGTTTTGGTATCAGGGTGATGGTGGCCTCACAGAATGAGTTTGAGAGTGTTCCTTCCTCTGCAATTTTTTGGAGAAGTTTGGGAGGGATGGTTGTTAGCTCTTCTCTAAATGTTTGATAGAATTCACCTGTGAAGCCAACTCATCTTGGACTTTTGTTTTTTGGAACATCTTAATCACAATTTCAAGTTCATTACTTGTGATCTGTCTGTTTATATTCTCTGTCTTCCTGGTTCAGTCTTGGAAGGTTATACCTTTCTAAGAATTTGTCCATTTCTTCCAGGTTGTCCATTTTATTGGCATAGAGTTGCTTGTAGTAGTCTCTTGTGATTCTTCATATTTCTGTGGAGTCCATTGTAATTTCTCCTTTTTCATTTCTAATTTTATTGATTTGAGTCCTCTTCCTCTTTTTCTTGATAAGTCTGGCTAAAGTTTTATCAATTTTGTTTATCTTCTCGAAGAACTAGCTTTTAGTTTTATTGATCTTATCTATTGTTTTCTTTGTTTCTATTTCATTTTTTTCTGTTCTGATCTTTATGATTTCTTTCCTTCTACTAACTTTGGGTTTTGTTTGTTCTTCTTTCTCTAGTTCCTTTAGGTGTAAGATTAGATTGTTTATTTGAGATGTTTCTTGTTTCTTGAGGTAGGATTGTATTGCTATAAAGTTCCCTCTTAGAACTGCTTTTGCTGCATCCCGTAAGTTTTGGATCGTGGTGTTTTCATTGTCATTTGTCTCTAGGTATTTTTAAATTTCCTCTTTGATTTCTTCAGTGATCTCTTGGTTATTTAGTAAAATATTGTTTAGCCTCCATGTGTTTGTGTTTTTTATGTTTTTTGTCCTGTAATTGACTTCTAACCTCATAGCATTGTGGTAAGAAAAGATGCTTGATATGATTTTAATTTTCTTAAGTTTACTGAGGTTTGATTTATGAACCAAGATGTGATCTATCCTGAAGAACGTTCTGTGTGCACTTGAGAAGAAAATGTAATCTGCTGTTTTCAATGGAATGTCCTATAAATATCAATTAAATCTATCTGGTCTATTGTGTCATTTAAAGCTTGTGTTTCCTTATTAATTTTCTGTCTGGATGATCTGTCCATTGGTGTAAGTGAGGTGTTAAAGTCCCCCACTATTATTGTGTTACTGCTGATTTCCCCTTTTATGGCTGTTAGCATTTGCCTTATGTATTGAGGTGTTCCTATGCTGGGTGCATATATATTTATAATTGTTATATCTTCTTCTTGGATTGATGCCTTGGTCATTATGTAGTGTCTTTCTTTGTCTCTTGTAACATTATTTTAAAGTCTATTTTATCTGATATGAGTATTGCTATTCCAGCTTTCTTTTGATTTCCATTTGCATGGAATATCTTTTTTCCATCCCCTCACTTTCAATCTGTATGTATCCCTAGGTCTGAAGTGGGTATCTTGTAGACAGCATATATATGGGTCCTGTTTTTGTATCCATTCAGTGAGTCTGTGTCTTTTGGTTGGAGCATTTAATCCATTCACATTTAAGGTGATTATCAATACGTATGTTCCTATTACCATGTTCTTAATTGTTTTGTGTTTGTTTTTGTAGGTCCTTTTCTTCTCTTGTGTTTTTCACTTAGAGAAGTTCCTTTAGCATTTGTTGTAGAGCTGGTTTGGTGGTGCTGAATTCTCTTAGCTCTTGCTTGTCTGTAAAGCTTTTGATTTCTCCATCAAATCTGAATGAAATCCTTGCTAGGTACAATAATCTTGGTTTTAGGTTCTTCCCTTTCATCACTTTAAATATATCATGACACTCCCTTCTGGCTTGTAGAGTTTCTGCTGAGAAATCAGCTGTTAACCTTATGGGAGTTCCCTTATATGTTATTTGTCATTTTTCCCTTGTTGCTTTTAATAATATATTCTTTGTCTTTAATTTTTGTCAATTTGATTACTATGTGTCTCGGTGTGTTTCTTCTTGGTCTATCCTGCCTGGGACTCTCTGCATTTCCTGGACTTGGGTGGCTATTTCCTTTCCCATGTTAGGGGTGTTTTTGACTATAATCTCTTCAAATATTTTCTCCCGTCCTTTCTGTGTCTCTTCTCATTCTGGGACCCCTATAATGCAAATGTTGGTGCATTTAATGTTGTCCCAGAAGTCTCTTAGGCTGTCTTCATTTCTTTTCATTCTTTTTTCTTTATTCTGTTCCGTGGCAGTGAATTCCACCATTTTGTCTTCCAGGTCCACTTATCCGTTCTTCTGCCTCAGTTATTCTGCTATTGATTCCTTCTAGTGTATTTTTCTTTTCAGTTATTGTATTGTTCATCTCTGTTTGTTTGTTCCTTAATTCTTCTAGGTGTTTGTTCTTTAATTCTTCTAGATCTTTGTTGAACATTTCTTGCATCTTCTCGATCTTTGCCTCCATTCTTTTTCTGAAGTCCTGGGTCATCTTCACTATCATTATTTTGAGTTCTTTTTCTGGAAGTTTGCCTATCTCCACTTCACTTAATTGTTTGTCTGGGGTTTTATCTTGTTCCTTCATCTGGTACATAGTCCTCTGTCTTTTCATTTTGTCTATCTTTCTGTGAATGTGTTTTCATTCCACAGGCTGCAGGATTGTAATTCTTCTTGCTCTGCTGTCTGCCCTCTGGTGGATGAGGCTACCTAAGAGGCTTGTGCAAGCTTCCTGATGGAAGGGACTGATGGTGGGTAGAGCTGGGTGTTGCTTTGATGGCAGAGCTCAATAAAACTTTAATCCACTTGCCTGCTGATGGGTGGGGCTGAATTCCCTCCGTGTTGGTTGTTTGAGGCAACCCAGCACTGTAGGCTACAGTCTCTTTTGTGGGGCTAATGGCAGACTCCAGGAGGGCTCATGCCAAGGAGTACTTCCCAGAACTTCTGCTGCCAGTGTCCTTGTCCCCATGGTGAGCCACAGCCAACCCCCACCTCTGCAGGAGACCCTCCAACACTAGCAGGTAGGTCTGGTTCAGTCTCCTATGGGGTCACTGCTCCTTCCCTCTGGGTCCTGATGTGCACACTACTTGTGTGTGTCCTCCAAGAGTGGAGCCTCTGTTTCACCCAGTCCCATTGAAGACCTGCAATCAAATCCCGCTAGCCTTCAAAGTCTGATTCTCTGAGAATTCCTCCTCTCGTTGCCGGACCCCCAGGTTGGGAAGCATGATGTGGGGCTCAGAACCTTCACTACAGTGGGTGGACTTCTGTGGTATAATTGTTCTCCATTTTGTGAGTCACCACCTAGTGGTTATGGGATTTGATTTTATTGTGATTGCGCCCCTCCTACTCTCTCATCGCGGCTCCTCCTTTGTGTTTGGATGTGGGGTATCTTTTTTGGTGAGTTCCAGTGTCTTTCTGTCGATGATTGTTCAGCAGTTAGTTGTGATTCTGGTGTTCTTGCAAGACAGAGTGAGCACACGTCCTTCTACTCCGCCGTCTTCATCCAATCCTGGCTTATTGTTGACTTATAATTTTCTTAGAATGGCTCAGAGAACAATGTATATGATAATAATTGTTGGATCTCATTGAGATATTATTAGTAGCCTTGCATGTAGATGATTTGAAGTACTTTGTTTTTGGGGGAGTGATGGCATAAGAGATTGTCTATATCTATGGGATCAAGCTTATTAATATCTATGGGATCAAGCTTATTAGTTGTGTAGCTCAAATCTTCCTTACTGTCACTACTTTTATCAGTTTTTGAGAGTGGTATGCCAATATCTCCCAATAATGATTATGGTGTGTCAAACTCTCATTGAAATTCTGTTAGCGTTAACTGTGTTTTTAGGTGCATATATATATGGCTAATTGTTATGCAGTCGGCTTTCTCAGAAACTATGCAACATATACTCATCTTTCCTTAACTCTTCACTATCTACTTCCTCATTTTCAGCTAATATTTTACTGAGAAAACACAGACAACCAGAAGAGATGTTCCACCTTCTTTCTCCATCAAATCAGCCAAACTACCTGCCACTGTACCTGCCTTCCTTCTTGTCACAATCAGTGATTGCCCATCTCTCCAAAGCTGAAAGTCATCCCTCTAGAGAATATACAGATTTTCCCCTGCAATTGTCTCTCTCCTTCACCATTAGTTCTTCCTTTATACCAGGTGACTCCCAGCAGGATAGGCTGTTATGCTAAACATAGCATGTTATGTTTCTCCTAAATTAAAGACCCTCCTTTAATCCTAGACTCCCTTAGCAAAACATTGTATTCAGTCTTCAGATTCTCGAAGCCTGGACTGGGATCTAAGACTTTCTCAAACTACATGCTGGCTGCCAATGAAAATGGCATGAAATGAATGCAGGTAATCAGTCGACGATGACCAATAACAGTGTTGATACCCTTCAGTCCTATCTTAACAAAGTCAATAGGCATTCCACTTAGTCTCAGGCATCTCAGGAGTCCTTAAACTAACAACATAGACATTCTTTAGGGCTCTTCTCATTGAAGAGGATTAAATATCCATAGTTTGACCTCCAAAGGGGTGGGTGGTTGAAGACTCTCCCATTTTTGTCTGTTTCACTGGTCTCTCCTGAGGAAAAAGAGAAAATTAAACTCCAGACTGAAACTCACCTGGCTCTGGGTGAGGTGGAGTTGAGCTCCACGGAAACTGAGATGCATGACCTCCAGTGTCCTATTATTTCTTATGTGAATTATCTTCTTTGAAGTGAAATCAACCTGGTAGGTCCCTCCTTTCTGTGCCATCATGGGCTAGATAACAACGGAGCCTTCCCATGCTTAGCTTTTTGCTTATTCTGGGGCCTGGGGTAGTTTGAGGTCTATTTTCTTGGAAAAGGGGAAGTTCTCTAAACCCATAGAGGCTTTCTCTCTTATTTGGTTTCCAATTTCAGTTATTCTGTACCAATGTTTCTTCCTAAAATACATAAAGGCAACCCACTTTGCCAACACAAGAATTAATTCTCTTTCAAAGACTGCTGGATCTGGTTTATGTGAGGGATGCATCTTCTTTCTGCTAATATAACTTTCTTGCAAAAATGATAAAGCTGAACTTATTATGTAAATACATTTTTTTTCCTGTCTTGATTTTCATTAGAAAGGCCTATTACCTTAATCAATGATGACATTATTGCTATGAAATAAAGTATATGGGATACATATTTCTTTCCTAATGGAAGAGGAGGTATATGTATTTATGGGGCTGGGTGAAGAAAAAGAGTTGGGAGATTTTCAGCTTATTTTGTCCTAATAGTAGGAGTAAATCTGTCTATTCCTGAAGCATTCAAGCTGCTTTCACAGTTCATAAAGATTGTTTATCTCATTTGTTTTGAAGACCATACCCATTGCTGGCTTCTCTGTTCTCATTGATGTCAATGAAATAGAAGAACCACCTATCTGATGGACTTTCCAGGGTTCATGTAGTTCTCCTAGGGATCTCAGTGAGGTGTAATGATGGAATGTAGCTTTTGGAGTCATGTAGAACTGGGTTCAAGATTTGATTTCTCCACTTACTGTCTATAGTGTTTTGAGTAAAGTTATTTAATCTTTGTCTGATTTTGTAGAAATTGATAAATCTGGTAGATTGTGGGAAAATTATACTTTATAGGGTTTTTTAAATGGATGACATGAAATGGATACAAAACACCTAGCACTGTGCTCGTCATATAAATACCATATAAACTTATTTCACTTTTCTCCTGCTGTGTATCTGAAGATACAAGTTTTGGACTCCTATAGGATTATGGTAAGACCTCATTCAGAGAAATCAAAAGTCTCCTAGCTTTTTCTTTTTTTTATAGTCCCCTTTGATTTTCATGTCTCTCCTCACAAGTGATACAGGCAAATGATGTCTTAGAGGAGCCAAACTTTTGCATTGTGCACAGAAAGTCTACAGCTTTATCCCAGTCTTTAAGCTGGTGGGGGAGGAAATATTGGGTTGGGCAAAAAGTTCATTCGGGTTTTTCCATAACATCTTACAGAAAAGCACAAATGAACTTTTTTGCCAACCCAATACGTTTGACACCCCAGCCAGCACTAGGGGAATCTCTTTATGGCACTTGAGTAGTACACTCTTCAAGATTCCACTAAGGGAAGAAGCTCTAATTTGCATTTTTCTCAAGGGGACTCTGTCGTGACATTATTTGCAGAATGTTCTATATCCAAATCAGCACAGAGTACATTTCTAGGAAATCCAAATTTTCTTTTCTTTCCCTTCAGACAGGCTCATTTATCCCAAATCCCATAGACTTAGTAAACACTTGACAACTCGCAAGCCTAGAGAGACACCTGCATGCGGTCCGTGCATGTTATCAGTCGGCAGCTGGGAGAGCCTCTCCTGCACAGCTGCTCCCTCTGCCACAGCCAACCCAGGCGGCCCCTGGACAACATAGCCCTGTTCTCCACCAAGTGCAGGCATGGGGCTGTCTCTCTTATTTGCTTGCCCTAGACATGATTGCCTGTCTGCAAACCAGAGATGAACGGTAAAGTGGCTTCACTCCATCTTGGACAAAGAAGGGATTTTACAAAGATAAGCAGGACAGCCAGTATTCTTCCATTCCTGCTTTGGAAGTAGTTAATAGTTCCAGAAGTTACTCTAGAGGGATATTTTTTAAAAATATTTATTTATTTATTTATTTATGGCTGTGTTGGGTCTTCGTTTCTGTGCGAGGGCTTTCTCTAGTTGTGGCAAGCGGGGGCCACTCTTCATCGCGGTGCGCGGGCCTCTCATTATCGCGGCCTCTTTTGTTGCGGAGCGCAGGCTCCAGACGCGCAGGCTCAGTAATTGTGGCCCACGGGCCCAGTTGCTCCGCGGCATGTGGGGTCTTCCCAGACCAGGGCTCGAACCCGTGTCCCCTGCATTGGCAGGCAGATTCTCAACCACTGCGCCACCAGGGAAGCCCTAGAGGGATATTTTAATGATAATGTTGGGACTGTCGCCGCCTTTTTAGAGCAGAGATGTGGGATGGCTTCTAGTTTTAAGAATTAACAATCTACCTTTCTAAAAATGTCTACAAGTTCTAATCAAAAGAGATTTCAGTTAGTTACAGTGTGCTCATGTTCTTATCTTTGGACTTCCAGCCTATGATAAAATGTATATTATATACCTGTTTGAAAAATAAGAATATTTTTACTTTTGATTATTCTTGGTGTATTAATTTCCTGTGGCTTTTATAACACATTACCGTAAACTTGGTCTTAAAACAACAGAAATTTATTCTTTCTATTTGGAAGCCAGGAGTCTGAAATCAAGGTGTCAGCAGGGGCATGTTCCTTCCAGAGGCTCTAGGGGAGGACACTTCCTTGTCTCTTCCAGCTTCCAGTGGTAGCTGGCACTCCTTCGCTTGTGGCTGCATCACTCCAAATCTGTTCCCATCTTCATATGGTCTTTGTGTGTGTGTGTGTGTAATCTCTTTATGCCTCTTTTATAAGGACACATATGATGGCATTTAGGACACACCCAGATAATCCAGGATAACTTCGTATCTCAACATCCTGAATTTAATTACATCTTCAAAGTCCCTTTTTCCATATGGCACCGTTATTTACAGATTCCAGAGGTTAGGACCTGATATCTTTGGGGCTTCTGTTCAGCCCACAACACTTGGCAAGTAGCATTGTTAAATACAACACTCACAATTTTTTTTTTAATGTTATTTATTTATTTATGGCTGTGTTGGGTCTTTCATTTCTGTGCGAGGGCTTTCTCCAGTTGCGGCAAGTGGGACCACTCTTCATCGCGATGCGCGGGCCTCTCACTGTCGCGGCCTCTCTTGTTGCGGAGCACAGGCTCCAGACACGCAGGCTCAGTAATCGTGGCTCACGGGCCTAGTTGCTCCGCGGCATGTGGGATCCTCCCAGACCAGGGCTCGAACCCGTGTCCCCTGCACTGGCAGGCAGACTCTCAACCACTGCGCCACCAGGGAAGCCCACTCACAATTTTTAAGTAGCATTGCTAAATACAACACTCACAATTTTTAAAAAAATGGTAGACATGAAAAAAAGGAATAAATTTAAAATGTGTCTGAAGAGAAATAGTGAAAATGTGTATACGGCCAGAGGAAAAATAGATTTGTGGATGAGCTTGTGAGGGATGGCAAAGGAAGAGATGGGAGAGGCCAGGAACTTCTGAAAGCTTCTGAAAGCATTCACATCATTCCCATTGCTAAGGAAACCACATCACAGTTTCCTGCCTCGATTTCAGCTCCGAACAGCTGCTTTGCTTATAATTTGGCTTCACCGAAGGACTTTTAACTGCTAGGTAAAGAAAAGCCACAGTGCCAACGTTAGAGTGGAAAGAAAAACTATGATGATGTAAAATAACATAAAAACAAATTATCTAAGATAACTGGCAAATCTGGTGCTTTTTAAAAGGAGGTTATTGCTCCTCCTTTCCTCTCTAAAGGTACCTGGGTGACGATGGCAAACTTGTTTAAAGTGATGGCTATAAACGGGTGCGTTTAAGTTTTCTGTGGACGGAAAAACTTAATTAAACAATAATGTTAATTCATTTTCCTCAGCCAGAAATGTCAAATGGACATTTTGTTTTTTAACCTTCTTTTGCCTCTGTTATGTCTTTTACTAAAGAAGTCAAAATGAATGTATCACTATTGCTGAGTACTCTAAGTGCCTCTCCGAATGAATGGGAGGAAACCTTCAAAGTATGTCCACGGCTAGAATTTAGCTACTTCTATAGGAAGGTAGCTTTATCTTGGGCTTCGTCACATAGAATTCTATGAAAACCATCTTTTCCTCTGTTCTACTTTCTCGTTTTCCTCTTGGCTTCACAGCTGATTCCAGTAGCTCACCGCCTCCCCTGCCATCTCCAACACGCCTGCTGGAGTTTTGGCCTCTCTTGTTTGGTCGACTTTTCTGCTAAAAAACAATTTTGTTCCTTTCAAAATAATCTTTACAAAGTACAAGGTAGTTATAGCAATGAGTGATGGCAAACTACATAAAGCTCTTTTTGTGCTTATATAAGAAGACTGTAATTCTCAGAAAAAGAACAGATACAGGCTAAACACATAGTCTAAGCCTTGCTCTTGAGTCCAGTGTAGTACAGAGGTAGGTGCTAGACAATATGGGAGGTCACATGCTCTAGGAAAACTTGGCTCTAGCCCATCACTTCAAGAACTTCTGAAATTTCACTCTCTTGCAGAATCTGCCCAAATCTGTTGGCCATCCAGGCAGCGAGTGGTGATTGTGTCGACTCCACTTGTCCCATAGTCCTCAGCCCCTAGTCTCTCTCTAGATCTCCATCTGATCATGAATTGTTCTCCATGTCACTAAAAACTGGCTAGATGTTAATGAGTAATTGCTCTTCTGGTATCACGTTCTTATTCTGTTGTTCTTTACGAATGAAATGTGATGGTCTATCACAGATTGTGCCTACCTAATCATTTAAATTCAGTGTCAACCTGGACATCACAAAAATTTAAACACTAAAAAAAAGAAAAATAAAATCACTTTTTCCTGCTGCTGCTGGATGAGAGAGTGGCGCTCCAAGCACCAGTAGAAGGAACATTTCTTCTTCTAAAATTGACATCCATTAAATGATCATGTCCAACATTACCAGGAAAAAGTTTAAAAATTTTGCAGATTCAGAGTGAGGGAAATAAAGGAAGGAATCTGGTGTTTAGTAATGAGTGCAGCTGTTTCTGCAAACACGCTGAGCCTGGAAAAGGGTAGAGCTCTACGGGGAGAGGTGACTAGCAGAACGTGTGGCTCCTGCCTTTATTCCCTTTGAAATCATTTTCCTGTTAAGCAATCCAAAACTCTAATATTCCTAATCTGAGCTCATTGGCATACCATGGTGTATTCCTGCTGGTTTCATTTTCACTGTATATTATAAAATTGATATCATGTGCTGCTTTTTTCAAATTGTGAATATGATCCAGGGGTGAAAAACAAAAACAGAGCTAAAATGGTTTCAAAATAACTCATATCCACATTTTTCTATTTAGTAAATCACTCTATTTTTTCCTATTAACCATCCTGAGATTTGGAGGAATCTTCCTCAGATGTCCGTGTGCCCAAGCTTTGAAAATTAGCTGTTGATTCCTACTTTAAGTTTAATAAAAGAAGTGAAAAGAATGTTATTGCTACTCCATTTATGGATTCTGAAGATGATTAATAAAAGTTTTTTCAATAAGACATACAATGAGATCACCAGTTAATTTTGTGAAAGACCTGAAGAGGCTGTCATATTATTCTTTGATCTGTTTTGTCCAGGTAATGAAGAGTAATTCAACATTTGTACATGGAATAAACAATGACAGTACCCTGAGTTTTATTTAAAAAGTAAAAAACTCCAGGAATCAAGTGAATTAACATAAACTGTAGTAAAGAAAATGTTCATTTCCAATGATTACTTTAGAGAAAACCCACAAAATCCAATTAAACCCAGCTTTCAATTTTGAGTTACTGCACATATACATACATGTATATACACATGTACATATTACATATCTGTGTATATATTGTAGATGGCCATCTTCTCTCTGGGTCTTCACATGGTCTTCCCTCTGTGCATATCTCTGTCCTAATCTCCTTTTCTTATAAGAAGTATAAGAAAGATCAGTAGTACTGGACTGGGGTTCAAACTAATGACCTTATTTTAACTAAATTATCTCTTTAAACCTTAACTCCAAATATAGTCACATTCTGAAGTACTAGGACTTAAGACTCCAACATATGAATTTTGGGGGCTAATTCAACCCATAGCACATACTTCTTTAAAATTCACTTAGCTTGATTTTTTTCACTTCCTTAAGAATTTACTTATTCTTTCATAATGAGCAATATACTGGGTTGGCCAAAAGTTCATTTATTTTTTTTCCCCCGTAAGATGGCTCTAGTAGCACTTAATTGTCTTTAACTTCATTTGAAACAATTTTGTTAGATTGCATACGACAGCTGTCATATGAACGTGTATTTAAAAAAAGACATCAAAATTGGTGAATTTTTGTGTAGCCATTTTAATGTTGAAGACGGAAAAAAAGGCAACATTTTTGGCATATTATGCTTTTTTATTTCAGGAAAGGTAAAAACGCATCTGAAACGCAAAAAAAGATTTGTGCTGTGTATGGAGAAGGTGCTGTGACCGATCGAACATGTCAAAAGTGATTTGCAAAGTTTCGTGCTGGAGATTTCCCGCTGGAAGATGCTCCACGGTCATGTAGACCAGTTGAAGTTGATAGCAATCAAATCGAGACATTGAGAACAATCAATGTTATACCACGTGGGAGATAGCTGACATACTCAAAATATCCAAATGAAGTGTTGAAAATCATTTGCACCAGCTTGGTTATGTTAATCTCTTTGATGTTTGGGTTCCACATAAGTTAAGTGAAAAAAACCTTCTTGACCATATTTCCGCATTCGATTCTCTACTTAACTGTAATGAAAATGTTTCATTTTTTAAAAAATTGTGATGGGCAATGAAAAGTAGATACTGTACAACAATGTGGAACGGAAGAGATTGTGGGGCAAGTGAAATGAACCACCACCAACCACACCAAAGGCCGGTCTTCATCCAAAGAAGGTAATGTTGTGTATATGGTGGGATTGGAAGGGAGTTCTCTATTATGAGCTCATTCCGGAAAACCAAATGATTAATTCCAAAAAGTACTGCTCCCAGTTAGACCAACTGAAAGCAGCACTTGACAGAAAGCGCCCAGAATTAGTCAACAGAAAACACATACTCTTCCATCAGGATAACGCAAGACCACATGTTTCTTTGATGACCAGACAAAAACTGTTACAGCTTGGCTGGGAAGTTCTGATTCATCTGCCACATTCATCAGACACTGCACCTTCAGATTTCCATTTATTTCGGCCTTTACAAAATTCTCTTAATAGAAAAAATGTCAATTCCTGGAAGACTGTAAAAGGCACCTGGAACAGTTCTTTGCTCAAAAAGATAAAAAGTTTTGGGAGGATGGAATTATGTAGTTGCCTGAAAATTGGCAGAAGGTAGTGGAACAAAAGGGTGAATACATTGTTCAATAAAGTTCTTGGGGAAAATGAAAAATGTCTTTTATTTTTACTCAAAAACTGAAGGCACTTTTTGGCCAGCCCAATAAGTAAATTGTAAAAAAATTTAAAAGGCACAAAATATCTCGTTTCCCTCTTTCACAAGCAATCATTACTCATCCCCCTAAGCAGTCACAGTTATCAATTGATTATGTTCCCAGAGAGATATTTTATGTATTTATGTGCATATATGTATGTGTGTATATATGTATGCATGTGTGTGTGTATATATGTATGCATGTGTGTATGTATGTGTGTGCATGTGTGTGTCTGTGTATATATGTATGTATGTGCATGTGTGTGAGTATAATTAAGTGAAAATAAGTGGAATGCAAGGCAGTGTGCATGGTATGTTTGCATTTGAAAAATGTAATGCACATATATGTATATATTATGTTTATATATAAAAATTATTTTGCCACGGATTTCTCATCTAAAATTATTTAAATCATTGACACATATGGAATTTATTTCCAGCTTGTCATCTCATTGTCTCAATACTGTTTTTTGAGTAACTGGTCTTTCCTCCATCATTTGAGATTCTGTCTTTATCATGGACTGACTTTCTGTACTATTTGGATCTTTCCATGACCTTTCTCTCCTGCCCATTGTTTCAGAGAGGGCTATCCCCTATTGTCCCTGGTAGCTTTCTCCACACGGCCTCATGACACCCTAGTGAGAACCCATGGCCTCTTTTCCTCCTTAGTGAGAAGGGCCAACGTGGGATCACCTCCCATGCATTCTTCAGGTACTTCCAGTGTTGTTGTGAAGCTCCGGCAGGCAGATGGCTTCTGTGTTGATCCCTAACAAAGGATAGCATCGGGGTGACAGAGTCCCACCACTGGAGAACTTGACCATGATAAAGCTATCTGTTCCAGGCCCCAGTGTGAGTCTCCATGGGAGAGATTCTAGACACCTGCGCCCTCTCCTGTGGGTTCCCACTCACACTTGGTGATGCTCACAGCCATTGCCCCAGACCTTCTCTTGACACCATTGATAGGTAAGATGAGGAATTTTGTTATTGTAGCTTTATATTTTAATAAATGCTACAGTGGTTCTTGCCTTATTATTCTGTTTTTAGATTTTTTTTCTATTTTTCTTATTTTCTTCTCGAGTTCCAAGAACACATTCCAAGTTGCAAAAATGTTATTTTCGAAATCGTTTTTGCTTTATAGACAACTTTAGATGTTTATTCTCTCTGGAGAAGAGGCAGCTTAAGGACTTGAAACTGACTCTTGTTAGGAGAAAAGTAAAAATGAGAGACTGTGGCCAGAGCTGCCTTTGCTTGATAGTGAAGTAAAGAGGTCTGTGTCCGGAGCCATTTGATTTCTGTAGATAGCAGTGCAGAGATATGGGCATCTGGCGACCGGATGCGGACCCTGTGAAAAGGAGATATCGGGAGGTTATCCTGAAAGGGGTCGCACAGAACAGTGCTCCTTGGCGATGTGACCATAAGGTGCGGTGGTCGCCAGATCCCAGCTCCTGAGGAGGCACTCATGGGTTGCCAGTCAGAGGTGAGGCATTGCCCTCATCAAGATGATGTGTCTGCAGTGGAGGCTTTCTGCTTCCTTGTTCCAGGTTTATTTTCATCTCCTCAACCTCAGCTCGATGGTTCTACTGTTTGCACTAGGAAAACTGGGGTGTCAGGGCAAAATGGTACAGTCTTGTAGAGTTTGCAGAATTGTGTATTTAGGGGTTGGTGACCTCTCAGGTCACTCTTTCCTGGGATATTCTTGCAAGTTTATATAAAAGCGCTAGGTGGATCATTTGTCTGATATTTCCTTCTTTCAGGCCACAGGCAGGCACCACCCTTTTCTGCTTTTCATGGGGCCGTTGAGATACAGCTAAGAGGATAAGGAGAGAGAGCAAGTGTCTTTTCACCCACCAGTGCTGTCATAATCTAGGCATCTGTAGGCTTTATGTTGTAAACTTTGAGACATTGATAATTTTGATGTTCAAATGTTTATCTTTTAAACTTGACTGTTTATCTGTTAGTAAGAACTATGTTAAACTATGTGGATTTAGCATTGCATTTTTGCAATACAAATGACCAAACTGGCTGCAGAAGTTACAGAAAGTACAAAGAAAATTATTATAGAAAAATTATTTTTAAAAGGAGCAACAAAGCTGATAATTGCAATGCTTTTAAAATTATTCTGGAAATGGAAAAAATAATGAACATTTTAAAATCTTTCTTTAAAATTAGAAAACATTGATACCAAAGCATAACAAAAAGGTAACACAAACAAAACTATAGTCCAGTAACAATGTATCAAAATATTAAAAGAATATTATAACAAGAATATGTCTATTATAGAACTGATAAGAGGGTACAATATCAAAAAATCAATTAAAAATTTCATATTAATAGATATGGAAATATCTATTAGAGAAGCAATCTCTAATAGATAGGAAAACCAGAGATATATAAGTTAAATTTTATTAATATAGGAACAAATACTTATTAACATGATTATTCATGCTTTATTTTAAATTCTATATCTATGTATGTATGTCTATATGTATCTATCATCTATCTAAATTTTTATTTGTTTTGTAGTTTACTGAATGGACTAAACTCAAAGAAATACAAATAGGAAATGTGTTTCTCTCTTGGCCTTCAAGCAAACATGTTCTATTACATCTTCCTTCCTCATCCTTTAATAACTCAGGCAGATCCATCCACTTTCAGGTATTAAGGATTCCAATCAAGTTTGAATGTAAAAGTTCCATCTCACATCCAGCGTAAAACTTCCCCTTTCTCTCCAGCTCACGCCCCACTTATCATTTGCGGGCCTGCATGGGAGAAGGATGGGCAGGAAGCTGGTTTGTTCTTCCACTCTTTCTCTTCCCTTCTGCTTTCTCATCAGTGTGATGCTTCTGAGTTTTCCTTTCTTTCTTGGTTAACATCAGTTCCCAAAATCCAAGGCATGTAAGTTGAGCTTTCTTAAGAACTTTTACCAATTTGATTTTGGTGCACTGGCATGAGACTAAACTTTTCAGGAACTCAGCAAGCATCAAAGCCAGGGAGCGAGGTGCCAATCCACCATTCTTGCAGAAAACTTTAGTCTCTGTGAGTGCATCTCGTGGCATGTCACGCTCTCACAACTCACTGGGAGGAGTGGGCAATATTTATCCTCTTATCTTCATGCAGAGGCCCACAAACTACTATCGCTGAGGATTCATTCTTCTAAATAAACCCCAATCTTTTGTTGATATGGGCCGGACAGGGTGACAACCATTTGCCATCTCCGGGCAGTCCCTAGAGAGCGAGGTCTGGCAGCTTCTTGGCTGTTTTCTTTAGAATGCATAGTTCTTATCTGTTGTCTTCTGCTTTGAGGTTTTAGCCAAAATTCTAAGAACAAGAAAAACCTCATTCTATATCTTGTTATGTAATTGTGTTCCTGGGTTTTCCAGAGTTTACACAGATATCAACTTTATTTTTCTCCTTTTTCAAATCTGATTTGTGAGTTATTTCTTTTCTAGATCACGGTTAAAAGCTAGGGCGGGAGGTCTCATGGGTTTTCCTGTCATTTTAGGATGAGTTTTTTCCCCTAGTTTAATAATTACTTAATTCTTATAATATTACAGTTCTAAAGTTATCCTATTTACTGCTTTCTTCAGCCACAACATAAGCATGTTTAGAGCTCAAACACGCATGGCATGCAAAATGATGGGAGAGGGGCGGCCTGCTCCACTGCTGTCCTCCCTCCTTACTCTGGTGCAGCAGGTTGCTTTAGCCAAGAGGGCAGGTGGGTGGCATGGAAGGTAATGATCTTTGAGACTCTGCAAAAAGGCAGCCTGATAAGAGGACCCCTAACTCTAAGATGATGTGGGATGGATTGCCAGAGCCTTGAACATGGGGGGCAAGCCACAAGCACTTCATATCAGGGAACTCTGCAGGACAGAGACATTCTTGGAGAGGTCTACAAGGCCTGAAGTTCAGTCGTAAATCATTAACAAAAATTACTTGTAACCACCTGGCATTTGGAAGTTGAAAAAATAAAACTAATCATGGATCAAAAATAATTTCAAAATTTAGAAAATATTTGAACTAAATGATAGCAAAATATTATGTATCAAAGCTTATGGATGCAGCTAAAGCAATACTTACAGGGAAATTTATAGTCTTAAATATTTGTTTTAGAAAAGTCTTCTTAAGAACAGATGAAATGCAAAAGGAATAGTGTTGATAAAGTTATAATGGAGAGACTCAAAAAAGGCAAAAGAATCTTAAAGAAAAATAAATTTGACAAACTTTTGGGAAGATTGATCAAGATAACAAGAGAAAAGTAAGAAATATTTTTTAAAAGAATGATAAAGGGGCCATAGTTTAGATGCAGTACATATTAAAATATAACATAGAATGTCATAATAACTTTATTGCTGAAATCTGAAAACTTAGGGTAGGTGGACATATATTTGGAAAAATTACTACCAAAACTGAATCAGGAGGAAAAAGAAAGCTGAATTGTTTTATATCATTAAAGAAACTAAATTATTGTTTATTTAAAAATTTTTTAAAAATAAATTTATTTTATTTTATTTATTTTTGGCTGTGTTGGGTCTTCATTGCTGCGCACAGGCTGTCTCTAGTTATGGCGAGCGACGGCTACTCTTTGTTGAGGTGCACTGGGCTTCTCATTGTGGTGTCTTCTCTTATTGCGGAACAGAGGCTCTAGGCATGTGGGCTTCAGTAGTTGTGGCTAGTGGTCTCTAGAGCGCAGGCTCAGTAGTTGTGGTGCACAGGCTTAGTTGCTCCACGTCATGTGGGATCTTCCTGGACCAGGGTTCGAACCCGTGTCCCCTGAATTGGCAGGCGGATTCTTAACCACTGCGCCACCAGGGAATTCCCTGAATTATTGTTTAAATCTTTACACTTATGTGTATGTGTATGTGTGTGCATTTGAACATGGAATGATGTATACCATTTGTTATCCTTGGTTAGCTGAAGGGGCTGAGACTTGAGGGGACTCCTAGCTGATTCTTCTTGTATTTAATCATTGGAGCTGCCTTCCTTTTCTCCTCAGCACGTGAATAAACATCAGAATTGCACATGAATGTCTGATTTATCTCCAAGCTTATATTCTTCTGAGCCTGCAATACTATTTTTACAGCTCTGAAGAAGAAACCACTAGTATTTTTTTATCCCCCAATTTTTTCTTACCTCTTCTTTGCTAACATAACTTCAATAATGGTGTGAAAATGTACCAGCGAATAATATATTTGGTTTGCTTTTCCTTACAGCTAGATAATAACCTTTTAACTAAGTTCTCGGTAAATGAGAGATAAGTAAAAGTATCACAGAGATAACATTGCCCCTCTTTCCTTCATTCTGTTGCTTTGAACAATGAAAAGCCTGAGGCAATATTTCTAAAGCCATTGTAGAACAGCCAACACTAGTACTGCCTAATTTTAGACCTTTTTACATCAGTTAAAAATGAAATTGTATCTTGCGTAAGCCAATATTATATTCTTAAAAAAATTTTATTATGTGTAATCAAACCTTATCCTAATACATACACGGCAGACAGCACGTAGTGGTTTTTCCCAGTGGAAGACGAAGCCAGAACATTGTCCCCTGAGTCACTGGCGTTCACTTCTGAGTTTAGCGTCTCCATGGCAGTATTGTCCCTGTCGCAGCTCGCTTTTCCTAGGGCAGATCTTAGCAGAAACAGCCAACTATACGGCTTGCAAAAAGAACCTTTTTTTAATGCAAAACTTTGTAAACTTTTTTCTATGAGATTTTTTCATCTCTTTACTGTCTCTGTGATAGGATTTACCTTGAAGAACTCAAAGTCCTTCTTTCTATACTCTGCCAATTATTTCCCAAGAAAGTTTCAATTCTCTGGTTGTAAGTAGCTTATACTGGGGGAGTCCAGACTGGGAGGCCCTAGTCAAGGCCACGTCCACAAGGATATACTGCGTGGGGCCAGGCAGAAAATTTGTACCAGTCCCAGTAAGTCTGGCATCTTTGTAAGAAACTTGGTGTGCACTTAAGAGTTCAGTTCCTGGTTATATTCACTAGGAAGTTTCAAACATTTTCTCAATTTAGTCAATTCGCATAACATTGTACAAATCTGGTTTTCTGCCTGGAACATCCAGTACCAAACTATGCATTCCCCCAGATTGAAATTCCAATCTCAGTGTGGTCTCCATAAGATCCCTTTTACTTTCTGGTGGTGGTCCAAAAACCACCTCTACTCATGCTGAGTCAAGATTTTCTCTCTCCCCCTCTCTTTGGAATCTAGGCAGATAACAAGAATACACATGTGTCTCAGATTGAAGGTAACAATTTAAGTCTGAAATTCAGCTGGTACACCTTGGCTCCGAAACTCCAATTTTACTCACATCACCTCCATCAAATATAACACTTTAAAACATTGACCTAGGAGACTCAACCCCACTATTGGACGAAAAATGTCCTGGAAAGAAAGAGTAATTCCAAAATGATGCACAAAAGGAACAATCAGTCCCAACAATACTTGAAATCTGCTTTGTTTCTTTTCTCATTTATCAAAGCTGCTCTGATGCCAAGCATAGCCCAGAGCAAAATTTTTCTGCAGGTGTCACCTTTGTGCATCTTCTAGTTTCCTCAGACCCTCTTGCTTCCCTCCAGTTCTCCCAACAGAAGCCAAAATACCTGGACAAATAAGAAAGCTCCTCCATAGAACAGAGAGGGTAGAAAAGGACCAAAATGGGACAGAGGATTATTTTTTGAAGTTAGGGGAAAAGAAGGCTGGGAACACTTATAGGTCTTATCCGTTTATCTTGACTTAGAACCAGTTGAATGTTCATCTTTCTCATGTTAGATTGAGAGTATATTTATCCAATCAGCCTTGAATTCTGCAGATTTGAAGGCACTAGCAGATTCCTCGATTATCTAACCATCTATGACCATTATTTACCTATATTACAGACACTGTGCTTCTATATACCACAGGAGAAAACCACATTTCTCTTACGGAGAAGCTAGAGTCAAGGCTATAGCTATACAGCTATAAATATTTATTGCCCATGTTCTTCCTTTAATGCCTGTTTGATGAATAGATTCTGAAACCTCACTTTCCACTGACACAATGTAGGTGTTGACAGAAATGGTTAGAACAAAGTACTTTACATCAGATATAAAATCAGTAGATAAAAAGGGATAGGCCAGGAAAGTTCATGGAGGAAGTGCCATCTGTTTTTTTTCTTTTCCTTGCATACTTTTTTGAAAAGAAAAATGACTGGACTATTTCTGACTTCAGGAAAAAACTCCAATGATCATAATCAGATGATCAAATACTAGAAATCATCAGATCCCTTGTCAGTCCTGTGGTTTCACACTCAATGAAAGATTGTAAAGTGCTGAATGTTTTCATTAGAGTCAGTGTGCCTCACCCAGACCTCCAGCCTAGGGGATGAGAGGAGGGCTCTGGAAGCTACGAGATGTACAGTGAAGGAACCAGGGATAATTCATAGAACTTCTATTTTGTGAATGAACAGTAGAAATGGATACTTAGTAGTTTTCCATGTAATGAAAGATAAGCCAATAAACTGGAAAAAAGGCAGCAGTAAAACCAACCAAGAAGGTCTGATGGAGAGATTCTGTAAATAGAGATAAAGTTCATAGCAGAAAAAGGATATTTTTACGAAAAAATATTAGTGGTACAATTTAAAAGGTGCCTTTTCCCCCGTTCCAGAAAAACATAAACTGTATGAAATAAGGAATAAAAGACAAGATGATGAAACAACAGATGAAGACAGAGCTAAGAAGCATATATAAATTTAAAAAGAGAAAACTTGAGTGAGGTGAAAAAATATTTCTATTTAATCTAGCATAGTCACAGGGTTTACATATGCACCTTGTTATGAACTAAATTATGTCCTTTCAAAATTATTATGTTGAAGCCCTAACCTCCAACGTGACTGTATGTGGAGATGGGGACTTTAAGGAGGTAATTAAGGCTAAGTGAGATCATAAGCATGGGGCCCTGATCCAATAGGACTGGTGTCCTTATAAGAAGAGGAAAAGATAGCAGGACTGTGTGTGCACAGAGGAAAGGCCACATGAAGACATAGTGAGAAGGCAGCTGTCTGCAAGCCAGGAAGGAATTTAAAAATATTTGGGGGGTACATCTAAACTGTAACATTTACTGATTAAAAAAAAATTGCTCCTCATTAAAAAAAAATTTAATTACAAGAGACCAGCATTTTTGTTTAGTATCATAATATTGGACAATTTCAAGATTAAAGAAAGAATCCTTTAAACTCAGAGTTCACAAACTTTTTGCCGAGATGCATTGGGGCATGACCATAAGCTCACAACCGGATATTTTACATTTCGGGGGGAAACACAGGCAGACTAGATGTCTTTCAGATGTTGTGTATATTACTAGCTTAAGGAAGTTCATAATTTCAATATTAGATTGCACAACATATCCTTTTTATGATGTCATATCTAGGTGAAACTGGATTTTTTGGTGGGTGCTTTGACGAAAACACATGCCATGTGAAAGTCAATGTGGAAGGAGAAATGAGGCTGCAGGTGTGCAATCTGATTCCAAGGTTTGAGAAGGTGTGCTATGATCAACAGGAAATTATTTAAGGGGGTTATTAAGTAACATTAAGTTGTTTAGTTACTTAATAACTTATTAATGTTATTAATAACATTAAGTTATTTAAGGGTACCATAAACCAAGAAAGTTTGAGAACCTCAAATCAATCAGAAAGGCATTGGAGCAGGAAAGAAAAAAGAAGAAACCAAAACCGTTTATTTAAAAAATAATACAAATTACCTTGTCTCAGATTCTCCCCACGAAAGTAAACTCCAGCTGGCTTAAGAAGTTTATATATATATATATATATATATCCAAACTAATTTTATTCATCTTCGAATCTTTTTGTGAGGATATGCTCATCATATATATTTTATTAGTTCTTGAATGTCTGCTATTGTTGTTTAAATGAAAGGAGTTACTACAAAATACTAGCAGAAGATGTACTTAAACATGAGACAAATCAAAATTACTAAGCAGTAGGGGAGATCATTATACAAATATACAGAAAACCAGTATTGAAAGCACAATCATTTGTACATATGATTTCAAATCAATTTAAAGAATAAATTAGTTTTAAAAAAAGATGAAAAATTTTAAAATACATTAAAAAATAAAAATCTGTAACCAAAACCCTGCTTTTCCAGATAATAAATACTAATACAATTAATGCAAATATTTTATCGAATTAAATGTTTATTAAAATCTATTTTCCATGCTTTGCTGAGAGAATTCCACATGCCAATTGCTTCTAAGGTTTTGACCCAGTTTCCCAGTGTGTAAAGATTTTCTGTGACATTTTATTTACACTCTAGGTTATTTAGAGAATGAATTTTTAGAACTTATATAAAAGTAATTTTCAGTGCTGTTAATATGTGAATGATCATAAATTGGAGGGAAAATAATTCAATAAATGTGATTTTATTTGAGTTTTGGGATTCCAAAGCCAAATGTGTAGCAGAAAAATATATGAACATTTGACTTTCATTCTTTTAGTGTTGATTTTAGTAATAGAAATTTATGGAATAAAGATATTAACAAAAATGCAAGCAAAAATTAATATTCTTCCCAGCTACTTTAAAGTGCTGGATTTATCTAGATATATTTAGAACATGTTTTAATGATTTTATAAATAGAAACTATAACTGGTTAGGCATATACACTTGGCCTTTATTATTATAGAATTCACTTACTTTCTTTTTTGAAATTTCTAGGTAATTCTTGCCCATGTTTCAAACAAAAAGTACTATGAACTAAAACAAATTAATCCCAAATGTATATATTTGTTTTAAATTCAATAACACAAATGTCAAAAACTATCACAGACACAAAAAACTAGGAGAGTAAAATATTAAGATAATAATAAAGGACAGAACATTACTCAAGTACTTTTTTTTGGCAGGAGGCAAAAGTGAAATGTTCAATAATTCTAGCAGGTATGAATTCTTTTTCTCAAGTTTGGGAATAATGCAGTTTTGCTCACAGTAGAGGAAGGTCAGTATCCCCTCAGTGCCTTTTCCCACCACTCCTTGATTTCAGAACAATAGGGATTTACTTTGATGGACAAATAAGATTCCTGAGGAAAAAGTCTTTAGAATCATGAACGGCTATCTGGGTTCTGCTGTCTTGTTTTTGTTACTGTGCCAATCGTCCTGCTGTAGGAAATATGCGGCTGCCTGCAACCCAGTGCCGTGTCCAGCTGACTATCTTGCTTTATTTTCTGAGGCTTAGAAAGAGGTAAAAAAAGTTAGAAAGAGAATGCCTTGCACAGCATTGCGGTCAGCTGTGGATGAGAGCCCTGGATGTTGCTTCTCTTTAACTGCAGGCATGAGTGTGGGTTCCGACAGATCTCTTTGACAAAGAAGTATTTTGGGGAATACATCTATCAAACTCCTTTCTAAAATATGATGATATAGTAAAGCTCAGTTTCGTGATGAATGTCTTGCTAATGTTTTGAGATATTTTGTGGACAAGGAAAAGCTTTATAGATTTATATAAATTTTGCTACATCAATAAACGGACCCTTAAATCAGGTCCATCTTTATCAGAGCACTCTAAATATACTTGTAGGTATTTCTAAGAGGTTCTATTTTTTTTTGATGGAGAACTGTATAAATCTTATATTTATAAATGTAAAAAGATATGGTCAAATATATATATATACTTAATATATATTTGTATATATATGTATATATATATATATAGACTGTATTAACTGAATATATTTAAAAGAATATATTTAAAAGAACAGGTTTTTTTGAAACCTGTTCTGCCATGACCAGAGATAAAAGATCTTTTTATTATACTGTTGGCTTTCAAATTAAGCTTCCTAACTTGTAATAAATATGCAACAAATTTTAAAAATTGCTTAGTCAAGCTACCCCAGCAGGGTTCTCAAGACTCCCTCATTTCCTTATTGAAAAGCAGTTCCTTGATGTCAGGGATGCTGATAGTTACAGGTTCAGCCACACGTGAGGCTAAAAGCAACCTCTTATCCATGACCATGTAGATTTAGTTGAGGTCTCTGGTCCTGATGACCATTTTCTGCATTGTTTAGTTTGTTATCAATTGTTTGGTTGCAAACCCCAAACCGATTTTTGGCTAACTTAAAAAAAGAGAGAATTTACTGGAAGGAAATGGCCAGAGGCTGGGCCACTAGGCTTGAGAACGGGCAGGGAAGCCATGAGCAGGGAAGCCATGAGCAGGGAGGAGAACAACCCTCTGGGCAGAAGCCGTCTTGCTCTAGCGCCATCTCCACTGCTGATATCCTTGTTATAATGAGTGAAGCCAGGTCACTTACTAAAGGTGCAAAGTCCAGGAAAAAGCACCAATTTGGTTAACTTTGGTTACAAGCCAGTTTATTGGGACAGGAAGACACACCTCTGGAAGGGATGGCAGCCTCTGACGAGGCCATCCACAAGGGGGAGGAGGCAAACAGGTGCTAACAGGTGCGTCTTGATGTGGGGTAACCAAAGATGACTGTGCTGATGGAGCAAGCCATTGGGGTCCCTCAATAGTCCTGCCTGTGGACTTCAGTTTGCACCATTTCAGTACCCCAGAGCACAGGACAGTATCCTACACTTGAATCCAAGGGCCATGTTCCCTTCTGCCATGATTATTTACAAGCATTCCTGTATATCTAGATGGCATCTTTTTTTTTTTTTTTTTAGATGCCATCTTGAATTGGAACCTAATTTAAAGCTTAATTACTTTAAGAAAATATTTACATCTTAAGAATAATGATGTCTTATGTTATTTTAACTAAGGATTTGGTAATGATTACTTTGAGTTTTACTTGATTAAGAACTAAACAAATTTCACATTTTAGGATCCAATTCAAGACTTTAAATAAAAAATAATGTTCAATTTAAATCCAAACAGCTCATTAGAGAAAGCTAAGAAGTGATCTCCCTAGCACGATAATGGCTATACTATCGTTATTATGCTTATTTTACATGGTAAAGACAGATTATTGTACTTGTGGAGGAGAATATAATGTCTAGGGATATTAAACTTTTTCATGTTTCTCAAATTTGTTAACAGCTGGATTATAGACTGTAGTGCTGCCTTGAATTATTTTCTTTCTGAAGCATGTTGGCTTGGATAATTTTTATATAATGGAGAGTTTTAAATGTTTCAAAATATCTTTCAGGAGAAATTGGTTTCCTTGTCGTTTGTATCTTTCTCTCTGTGTAGGACATTAAATTTTTACAGGGGAATGGATGGTCCTAATGATACAGGAGAAGTATGGATAAGTGACTCTCTTTTGGGAGTTTATAAGACTTCTACTCAGCAAATGGAAAGACTTATTTGCTAAACGTACCCTCACTGTACTAGGAGATGTTGACTTTGCTCTTTTATGTAAGCTTAGTCTGTTTAGTTCCGGTATTAAGCTGATTTTGGTCATTTCTCCTAATCTCTCTTTTCATAGCATAAAAATATTCATTCAGTATTCTGCAAAAAGACAAGTCAAACTACTTTCAAGTTATTTTTATTTTAGTATTTAATTTTCAAAGCTGATCTTCTGAGAGTCTTTTTTTATTATCTGTGAAATAGGAGTTACTCCACAGGAAAAAAAAATTTTTAAGTGAAGTAGTTCTGGCCACCTTCATCTCTTTATTATTTATGGTTAATATTTTTCTTAGAAAATCTGAAATGTAAAAGAAACTCAGGTAAATTGAGGTTTTCTCTATATTTACTTAACTAGTGTATTTTTAGAGAGAGTATGCTATATACTGTTCAAAATCTTTTCTCCAGAGAAATAATAAGGACACTTAATAGAAATAAAATAACCCAGAATTTAAAAGGCTATTGTTGAGATTTTATTTTCTTTCAACAATTGATGAACATGCTTTTACATTGAGGTGTATTTGTCAATTACAGTAGAAAATTCCTTGCAAATATGAGAAAGATCAGTACATGTAGCATGTTAAAAATGGTGTAAATTATGCCAACTGCGTTTCTAGGCACCAACACCAGACGGCACTAAAACACTGCAGTTAGTGGTCTGCCTGCCAGTCAAGGTGGTATTCACAGCATGTTCTGCACATAGTGATAAACTGAAGTATTGACAGTGAGGGGTACATTGTAACTACGTGGGATTTTAGGCAATGTTTAAATACAGGGTATTTTCTATTTTCTTTCTGTACATGAGTGCTCAAGAATGCATTTCATTCCCCTTTGCCTCTTTCATTCTTGATGGCAAAAATTAGCGTTCCGGTGCCTGTGAGGAAAGGAAAGACATAACTGGCCGTATCTGTTTAAATTTACCAGTGGTAATGAACATTAGCAGAGTGACAGGAGGGAAAGGGAAAGTGACAGAAAGCTCAAGGATAATTTATAAAGGATGAGAATTGTATTTATTTTAGGGCAAAAAAACACTTAGCAGAGTATTTCTGTTTGAAACTATGTGAAAATCTCCATCCAGCCGTAAGCAGTATCTGTTATTTTGCTTCTGATATTAAACGATGCCCTATCATTGGAGATTTTTCCAAAGAGGTCAGTGACAACAGATCACTGATGTTGGCAGGCTATACTGAGGTTGTGGGTAGAGCTGAGCTCTGTTCTTTGCGGTTTTCTAGAATTCTGTGATCATATAATTCTATGACAAAGAAAATCATTTGATAGCACTATTGGAGATGTAATCAGGAATACTGATTCATTTAATTGTGTTAAGATGTGAAAACCTGTAAGTAAATTTGTTTCTTAATGACCATATTGTATTCGACATTCTGAGAAAAAGTTTGTTAAAGAACAAAATAAATTACAATAGTTCAAAAATGAATTTACTATTATATTTCCTGTTCATTAAGTAAGAGAAAACGCAAAAACAAATTTTGACATCAAAATTAAATCAATAGATTTAATGAAGAGATTTATTCTTTAAGAAATATGATAGTTGAGAACCTTGAAAGAAAACTATATATAACAGATAATACATTTTGAATTTCCTTTGAAGAAGATTCTAATATCTATTACTTCTAAATTTATTGCGTATGAATTTATTCACATTTATCTCCAATGACCTGAGAAATAACACTTAACATTTTGGAGTCTCTCTCTGTATTCCTACAAATAATAACAGAAAAAATAAAGCAAACTATTTAATTAAGAATAGGAAATATTGTTATGGTTAGGCAATACATGCTCTGCAAACTTTCTTGAGAAGGTAATTCGATGACAAGACTGCAATTACATTTGTTAAGATTAAAACAACTCAATCACTAGTTGATGGTGAAGAGAGATTCAAATTTATTTCTTTCTTTTTTCTGAAAATGAAAACTTTGTATAACCACTTAACAATTTGTCAATTTTCAGGAGATAAAATTCAATAAAACCTTGATTTAGTATACCACTGATAAAGAGAAAAAAGCATTATTAATATTGTTTTAGTTTTTTTTTTTTTGGTCAATTTCTAATGACAAGGCTTTTTTTTTGAAAGATTTTTTTTGATGTGGACCATTTTTTTTTTTTTAATTTTATTTATTTATTTATTTATGGCTGTGTTGGGTCTTCATTTCTGTGCAAGGGCTTTCTCCAGTTGCAGCAAGTGGGGGCCACTCTTCATCGTGGTGCGTTGGCCTCCCACTATCGCGGCCTCTCTTGTTGCGGAGCACAGGCTCCAGACGCGCAGGCTCAGTAGTTGTGGCTCACGGGCCCAGCCGCTCCGCGGCATGTGGGATCCTCCCAGACCAGGGCTCGAACCCGCGTCCCCTGCACTGGCAGGCAGACTCTCAACCACTGCGCCACCAGGGAAGCCCCGATGTGGACCATTTTTAAAGTCTTTATTGAATTTGTTACAATATTGCTTCTGTTTTATGTTTTAGTCTCTTGGTCCTGAGGCATGTGGGATCTTAACTCCCTGACCAGGGATGGCAACTGCACCCACTGCATTGGAAGGCTAAGTCTTAACCCCTGGACCACCAGGGAAGTCCTGACAAGGCTTTGAAAAGACCAAGACTTTTGAAAAGGCTTCAAGCTCATTAACTTGTAGTTATTCTTGCAAATACAAATAAAAATGTGAAAGTAATGAGCTTTAACAATCAAGTTAAATTGCACAATTGCAGTTTTTGTTTGAATCAATTTATTCTTTTATATCATACATAGGTTTAATAGTTTTATATACATTTAAGAGTTTTATTAGTTTTATGAGTGTATAAATTATGGAAAATATGTTCTATTTTCATAAGTCAAGAAAGGACTTTGGGGCCTAGTAAAAAGTACCAAAGTTAAACATTTATTATATTTTATTTTTCTTCATTATTGTTACATACAATGGTTTCATGATTTAAAATATCTTGATATATTATACCTTTATCAGAACATAGAGTAACATGAACTTTATATATATTCATCCTTAAAGTTTGGTACTCAGACAAGGAAGACATTGACAAGTATCTGAGATTGTTTGGTTGTAAAAACCTCTAGAAGGTTGTGAGTTGTGAGAAAATTAGACAATGAAAGTTATACATGTGGAATTTTAAAGAGGGAAATTGAAACCGTAACACTTAAATGAAAGGCTAAAACAATCTAATCCCAGAGGGTTTAAGTATCTGTATTTTAAGACTCTTCTTAATTTGAGTAATTTAAGAATAGCATGTGAACTATAAGGATGGATGTTAATAGAAAAAGATTCTTCAGAAAAGAGGAATAACACACAATGAAAATTTGAAAAACCAGCTGAGATTTATGATGGAATCTTAATGCACCAGGCCTCCCAGATGGGCTGGAATTGTTCAATCTGAGATCCATTTTTGCTAACTCTGCTGTAACACATGTGAAGCAAATATACATATTGATGACAAGCTAACAAAACAATAATGCTAAACATATTACCATATCTTCAATAATCTCTTATAAAAGATGATATAATTGCATTCTTTTTAATCCAAATTTAATAACTATTATTTGTGAATGCCCTTTAGTGAAAGCTTGACCACAAAATTAAAAAAATATATTAGAAACCACAAGTAAAAACCACAAATTGGGGCTTCCCTGGTGGCACAGTGGTTGGGAGTCTGCCTGCCAATGCAGGGGACACGGGTTTGAGGCCTGGTCCGGGAAGATCCCACATGCCACGGAGTAGCTAAGCCCGTGCACTACAACTGCTGAGGCCTGCGTGCCCAGAGCCCGTGCTCCGCAACAAGAGAGGCCACTGCAATGAGAGGTCCGCACACCGCAACTAGAGATAGCCCACACGCAGCAACGAAGACCCAATGCAGCCCAAAATAAATAAATTAAATAAAAAAACCCAAAAAAACCCAAAACAACAACAACAACAAAAAAAACCACAAATTGGAACACCTCATGATTTTCAACACCACAGAAGCACAAACCCAAGAGCAGGGTCAGAATGAAGTTTAGAGCTGAGGTAGGATGCTTATATTTTCAGTTCTAGCTTCCTGTTTCTGTGAAGAAGTTTCATCAAAATCTATGACAGCATGGGGTCATGATAGATACTACACAAGGTCATTTCAAACCATCATGCTTTCTTTCAGATATTTCCACAAGTAAGTTAAAATCATAAAATTATTATGTATTATTATCATAAAGTAACAAGTCAGATTTCCACAAATACACAAGTTCAGTAATAAACTGTTATTTTCTCCCATTCTGAGGGTTGTCTTTTCGTCTTGTTTATGGTTTCCTTGGCTGTGCAAAAGCTTTTAAGTTTCATTAGGTCCCATATGCTTATTCTTGTTTTAATTTCCATTTCTCTAGGAGGCAGGTCAAAAAGAATCTTGCTATGATTTATGTCATGGAGTGTTCTGCCTATGTTTTCCTCTAAGAGTTTTATAGTGTCTGCCCTTACATTTATGTCATTAATCCTTTTTGAGATTATTTTTGTGTGTGGTGTTAGGGAGTGTTCTAATTTCATTCTTTACGTGTAGCTCTACACTTTACCCAGCACCACTTACTGAAGAGGCTGTCTTTTCTCCATTGTATATTCTTGCCCCCTTTATCAAATATAAGGTGACCATAAGTGCGTGGGTTTATCTCTGGGCTTTCTATCCTGTTCCATTATCTATGTTTATGTTTTGTGCCAGTACCATACTGTCTTGATTACTGTAGCTTTGTAGTATAGTCTGAAGTCTGGGAGCCTGATTCCTCCAGCTCCGTTTTTCTTTCTCAAGATTGCTTTGGCTATTCAGGGTCTCTTGTATTTCCATACAAACTGTGAAATTTTTTGTTCTAGTTCTGTGAAAAATGCCATTGGTAGTTTGATAGGGATTGCATTGAATCTGTAGATTGCTTTGGGGAGTATAGTCGTTTTCACAATGTTGATTCTTCCTATCCAAGAACATGGTATATCTCTCCATCTGTTTGTATCACCTTTAACTTCTTTCATCTGTGTCTTATAGTTTTCTGCATACAGGTCTTTTGTCTCCTTAGGTGGATTTATTCCTAGGTATTTTATTCTTTTTGTTGCAATGGTAAATGGGAGTGTTTCCTTAATTTCTCTTTCAGATTTTTCTTCATTAGTGTATAGGAATGCAAGGGATTTCTGTGCATTAATTTTGTATCCTTCTACTTTACCATATTCGTTGATTAGCTCTAGTAGTGTTCTGGTAGCATGTTTAGGATTCTCTATGTATAGTATCATGTCATCTGCAAACAGTGACAGCTTTACTTCTTCTTTTCTGATTTGGATTCCTTTTATTTCTTTTTCTTCTCTGATTGCTGTGGTTAAAAATTCCAAAACTATGTTGAATAATTGTGGTTAGAGTGGACAACCTTGTCTTGTCCCTGATTTTAGAGGAAATGGTTTCAGTTTTTCACCATTAAGAACGATGTTAGCTGTGGGTTTCTCATATATGGCCTTTATTATTTTGAGGTAAGTTACCTCTATGTCTACTTTCTGGAGGGTTTTAATCATAAATGGGTATTGAATTTTTTCAGAAGCTTTTTCTGCATCTATTGAGATGATCATATGGTTTTTCTCCTTCAATTTTTTTACTACGGTTTATCACATTGATTGATCTGTGTATATTGAAGAATCCTTGCATCCCTGGGATAAACCTCACTTGATCATGGTGTATGACCCTTTTAATGTGCTGTTGGATTCTGTTTGCTAGTATTTTGTTGAGGATTTTTGCATCTATGGTCATCAGTGATATTGGCCTCTAGTTTTTTTTCTTTGTGACGTCTTTGTCTGGTTTTGGTGTCAGGGTGATGGTGGCCTCGTAGGATTCTTTTGGGAATGTTCCTCTCTCTGTTATATTTTGGAAGAGTTTGAGAAGGATAGGTGTTAGCTCGTCTCTAAATGTTTGATAGAATTCACCTGTGAAGCCATCTGGTCCTGGGCTTTTGTTTGTTGGAAGATTTTTAATCACAGTCTCAATTTCAGTGCTTGTGATTTGTCTGTTTATATTTTCTATTTCTTCCTGGTTCAGTCTTGGAAGGTTGTGCTTTTCTAAGAATTTGTCCATTTCTTCCAGGTTGTCCATTTTATTGGCATATAGCTGCTTGTAGTAATCTTGCATGATCCTTTGTATTTCTGCAGTGTCAATTTTTACTTTTCCTTTTTCATTTCTAATTCTATTGATTTGAGTCTTCTCCCTTTTTTTCTCAATGAGTCTAGCTAATGGTTTATCAATTTTGTTTATCTTCTCAAAGAACCAGCTTTTACTTTTATTGATCTTTGCTATTGTTTCCTTCATTTCTTTTTCATTTATTTCTGATCTGATTTCTTTCCTTCTGCTAACTTTGGGTTTTTTTTTTTTGTTCTTCTTTCTCTAGTTGCTTTAGGTGTAAGATTAGGTTGTTTATTTGAGATGTTTCTTGTTTCTTGAGGTAGGATTGTATTGTTATAAACTTCCCTCTTAGAACTGCTTTTGCTACATCCCATAGGTTTTGGGTCATCGTGTTTTCATTTTCATTTTTTGTAGGTATTTTTTGATTTCCTCTTTGATTTCTGCAGTAATCTCTTGGTTATTAAGTAGTGTATTGTTTAGCCTCCATGTGTTTGTATTTTTTACAGATTTTTTTCCTGTAATTGATATCTAGTCTCATAGAGTTGTGGTCGGAAAAGATACTTGACACAATTTCAATTTTCTTAAATTTACCGATGCTTGATTTCTGACCCAAGATATGATCTATCCTAGAGACTGTTCCATGAGCACTTGAGAAGAAAATGTATTCTGTTGCTTTTGTATGGAATTCCTATAAATATCAATTATGTCCATCTTGTTCAATGTATCATTTAAAGTTTGTGTTTCCTTATTTATTTTCATTTTGGATGATCTGTCCCTTAGTGAAAGTGGGGTGATAAAGTCCCCTACTATGATTGTGTTACTGTCATTTCCCCTTTTATGGCTGTTAGCATTTGCCTTATGTATTGAGGCGCTTCTATGTTGGGTGCATAAATATTTACCATTGTTACATCTTCTTCTTGGATTGATCCCTTGATCATTATGTAGTGTCCTTCTCTGTCTCTTGTAATAGTCTTTATTTTAAAGTCTATTTTGTCTGATATGAGAATTGCCAATCCAGCTTTCTTTTGATTTCCATTTGCATGGAATATCTTTTTCCATCCCCTCACTTTCAGTCTGTATGTATCCCTAGGTCTGAAGTGGGTCTCTTGTAGACAGCATATATACAGGTCTTGTTTTTGTGTCCATTCAGCCAGTCTATGTCTTTTGGTTGGAACATTTAAACTAGTCACGTTTAAGGTAATTATCGATATGTATGTTCCTATTACCATTTTCTTAATTGTTTTGGGTTTGTTATTGTAGGTCTTTTCCTTCTCTTGTGTTTCCTGCCTAAAGAAGTTCCTTTAGCATTTGTTGTAAAGCTGGTTTGGTGGTGCTGAACTCTCTTAGCTTTTCCTTGTCTGTAAAGGTTTTAATTTCTCTGTTGAATCTGAATGAGATCCTTGCTGAGTAGAGTAATCTTGGTTGTAGGTTTTTCCCTTTCATCACTTTAAATATATCCTGCTACTCCCTGCTGGCTTGTAGAGTTTCTGCTGAAAGATCACCTCTTAACCTTATGGGGATTCCCTTATATGTTATTTGTTGTTTTTCCCTTGCTGCTTTTAATATTTTTTCTTTGTATTTACTTTTTGATAGTTTGATTAATATGTGTCTTGGCGTGTTTCTCCTTGGATTTATCCTGCTTGGGACTCTCTGTGCTTCCTGGACTTGATTGACTATTTCCTTTCCCATATTAAGGAAGTTTTCAACTATAATCTCTTCAAATATTTTCTCAGTCCCTTTCTGTTTCATTTCTTCTTTTGGGACCACTATAATTCAAAATGTTAACGTGTTTAATGTTGTCCCAGAGGTCTCTGAGACTGTCCTCAATTCTTTACATTCTTTTTTCTTTATTCTGCTCTGTGGTAGTTATTTCCACTATTTTATCTTCCAGGTTGCTTACCTGTTCTTCTGCATCAGTTATTCTGTTATTGATTTTTTCTAGAGAATATTTAATTTCATTTATTGTGTAGTTCATCATTGTTTGCTTGTTCTTTAGTTTTTCTAGGTCCTTGTTAAACGTTTCTTGTATTTTCTCCATTCTATTTCTAAGATTTCTAAGGTTTTTTTGCTATCATTACTCTGAATTCATTTTCAGGTAGACTGCCTATTTCCTCTTCATTTGTTTGGCCTGGTGGGTTTTTACCTTGCTCCTTCATCTGCTGTGTGTTTCTCTGTGTTCTCATTTTGCTTAACTTACTGTGTTTGTGGTCTCTTTTTCGTAGGCTGCAGGTTCATAGTCCCCATTGTTTTTAATTTCTGCCCCCACTGGCTAAGGTTGGTTCAGTGGGTTGCATAGGCTTCCTGGTTTAGGGGACTGGTGCCTGTGTTCTGGTGGATGAGGCTGGATCTTGTCTTTCTGGTGAGCAGGGCTGTGTCCGGTGGTGTGTTTTAGGGTGTCTGTGACCTTATTTTGATATTAGGCAGCCTCTCTGCTAATGGGTGGGCTTGTGCTCGTGTCTTGCTAGTTGTTTGGCATAGGGTGTCCAGCAGTGTAACTTGCTCATCGTTGAGTGGAGCTGGGTCTTAGCGTTGAGACGGAGATCTCTGGGAGAGCTTTCACCATTTGATATTACACAGTGCCAGGAGGTCTCTGGTGGACTAATGTCCTGAACTCGGCTCTCCCACCTCAGAGGCACAGGCCAGACACCTGGCCGGAGCACCAAGACTCTGTCAGCCACACAGCTCAGAAGAAAAGAGAAAAAAAAGGTAAATAAATAAATTAAATTAAATTAAAAAGTTATTAAAATAAAAATTAAAATAATTATTAAAAATAAAAAATTAAAAGGTAATAAAAAAAGAAAAAAAAAGAAAGAATGAAAGAGGAGAGCAACCAAACCAAAAAGGAAATCAACAATCCACCAATGATAACAAGCGCTAAAAACTATACTAAAAAAACAAAAACAAAAATCGGACAGACAGAACCCTAGGACAAATGGTAAAAGCAAAGCTATACAGACAAAATCACACAAAGAAGCATACACATACACTCTCACAAAAAGAGAAAAAGGAAAAAATAAAAATCTATATATAAAAAAAAAAGGAGGAAGAGAGCAACCAAATCAATAAACAACTGTACCAATGATAATAAACTCTAAATACTAAACTAAGAGAAACATAAAACCAGAAACAAATTAGATGCAGAAAGCAAACCCCAAGTCTACAGTTGCTCCCAAAGTCCACCACCTCAATTTTGGGAAGATTTGTTGTGTATTCAGGTATTCCACAGACGCAGGGTACATCAAGTTGATTGTGGAGATTTAATCTGCTGCTCCTGAGGCTGCTGGGGCAAATTTCCCTTTCTCTTCTTTTTTCGCACAGCTCCTGGGGTTCAGCTTTGGATTTGGCCCCGCCTCTGTGTGTAGGTCACCTGAGGGCGTCTGTTCTGTCCCAGGCGGGACAGGGTTAAAGGAGCAGCTGATTAGGGGGCTCTGGCTCACTCAGGCTGTGGGGGAGGGAGGAGTAAGGAATGCGGGGCGAGCCTGCGGTGGCAGAGACCAGTGTGACATTGCAAAAGCCTGAGGTGTGCTGTGTGTTCTCCTGGGGAAGTTGTTCCTGGATCACGGGACCCTGGCAGTGGCAGGCTGCACAGGTTCCTGGGAGGGGAGATGTGGATAGTGACATGTGCTTGCACACAGACTTCTTGGTGGCTGCAGCAGCAGCCTTAGCGTCTCATGCCCGTCTTTGGGGTCCGCACTGGTAGCCATGGCTCGTGTCCGTCTCTGGAGCTCGTTTAGATGGTGCTCTTAATCCCCTCTCCTTGCGCACCCCGAAACAACAGTCTCTTGCCTCTTAGGCAGTTCCAGACTTTTTCCTGGACTCCTTCCCGGCTAGCTGTGGCTCACTAGTCCCCTCAGGCTGTGTTCACGCAGCCAACCCCAGTCCTCTCCCTGGGATCTGACCTCTGAAGCCTGAGCCCCAGCTCCCAGCCCCCACCCACCCCGATGGGTGAGCAGACAAGCCTCTCGGGCTGGTGAGTGCTGGTCGGCACTGATCTTCTGTGTGGGAATCTCTCTGCCTTGCCCTCCGCACCCCTGTTGCTGCGGTCTCTTCTGTGGCTCCAAAGTTTCCCCCCTCCCACCCCCCATCTCCTCCAGTGAAGGGGCTTCCTAGTGTGTGAAAACTTTTTCTCCTTCACTGCTCCCTCCCAGAGGTGCAGGTCCCATCCCTATTCTTTTGTCTCTCTTTTTTCTTTTGCCCTACCCAGGTGCGTGGGGAGTTTCTTGCCTTTTGGGAAGTCTGAGGTCCTCTGCCTGCATTCAGTAGGTGTTCTGTAGGAGTTGTTCCTCATGTAGATGTATTTCTGATGTATCTGTGGGCAGGAAGGTGATCTCCACGTCTTACTCCTCTGCCATCTTGAAGGTCCCAGCTGTAAATAACTTCTTAATTGCTTTAAAAAACTCTATGTACTCTTCTGAAACTTGCCTTTAATTGTTTAATTTGAGGTACTGTAGTTGCCTGAATGTTTACCCTGTGATAATTTGGAAGGTTTATAATTTGCTTTTCATTCATCTAGTGGTTGCCTTTATGTCATATGGAATATACCTAAGTGCCTTTATTGCTTTAAGTACTGTAGATGGACTCTACTGCCTCCCTGCTGGGAAAATGGAAAAAAATATTAAACCATGTCTTTCCTTCAGTTTCTCTTTTCATTTTTCATTCATTTTATGTTAGTTGTATCTTTTCAGGTTTATTCCATAATGTCATCCCATTTATAGCTCTAAATAACGTATGTCATGCTCTGTTTCTTGATTACCCAACTTTAATGCTGCCTATTGACTCCCTAAAAAGAAAGATGAAGAAATTAAAGCACTTTCAAATTATTCCATTTTTATTTTTTCACCATCAAAATATTATTATTTATTTTTATATTTTCAAGTTTTCTCTCAGCTTGTTAATTCATATCTGACACAGATTTTTAGGTATAGTGCTTTAAAAAAAAATAAAACTTCAGTGTTTCCCACTGGCCATTTTATCATGGTTTCTTCTTTTATATTTTTAGTTTCCTCAATTGCAATATAGATTTATTAAGCTTTTAATTGTGTTTGCTATATTTCCTGAGATCTTTCATATTAGAGAATGTTTGCCTGCCAGCTTTTCATTATTAAATGACTAGTTATATGATCTTGAGTCAAACTTTATGTCAATACTCAGTGGATATTGTTTCATTTTCTCTTGATTCTGGATGTTTCTATGAAGAAATCATAAGTCTGTCTGATTTCCTCTTCCATGTAAGAAATCTTCCCCCTCTCCCAAGATGTTTGAAGAATTATTTCCTTTTCCTTTAAATTTAGTAACAATCAGGAGATATCTTGGTGTCAGTCCACTGTGTCATTATTTTCTCAAACTTGAAGCATCTTTTAATCTGCAGATTCAGTTCTATTTAATTTAAAATACATTTCTTTTTATATTTTGAAATATATTTTCTGTTCTTTTTTTTTTCGGTTCTTTAGGGTCACATATTTTATAAAATATAGTTATAAAATTTTATAAAATATAATTTACTGAGTGCTTTAATTTTTATCTGACCTTCATATCTATTGTGGGGTAGAAAAAATAAACTCTTTACTACTCTCCTTGGTTTTTCTGGCTGGTCTAAGCATTAAATTGAAGAGAGACAGATTAAGAGAAGAAAAACAAATAAAAGTTTAATAACATGCATACTTCCTGCATACATTGGAGAGACCCAGAAAAACTGAGTCACTCCCAAAATGGCTGAAAACTTCACCTTAAATACCATCTTTAGCTAAAGACAGAAGAAGATATTAGGAGTAGTGATTTGGGACTTCAAAGAGAAGAATGACAATTCTCAGTAAGATAAAAGGACAAAAGTTTGGTAAACAAATATTTACTGGGCCATAGAGAACAATGGGACATAGAGAAGAATTTTAACAGATTTTGCTAGGTTCCTCCCTGTCTACCATACCTAGTGCATATTATACTATAGTTTTCTGTGATGATACCTCCCTTCCTAGAACAGGTCTTCTAAATTCTTTTAGGAAGTTAGGGGAAGGTCAAGGTTCTTCCTGGGTCATCTGTTTCTATAAAATAATTTGTCTAAAATAACCCTCATGCTAAAGAAGATTAAAATGCACCACATTTTGTGGTGACAAATTTTGCTTCCTTACACTACAAAGTTCTTAATAATTGCTTTAATTGTTTCTTTTTCATCTATATTCTCTGTAATTACTTCATACACTACTGGTATTCAATGTTTTATTTTCAGCTTTGTTTCTTGTTATTTCTTTCTTTAAAAAAAATTGAGGTATAATTGATATAAGATTATATTAGTTTCAGGTGTACAAAATAATGACTTGATATTCGTATATATTGCAAAATGATCACTACAATAAATCCAACATCCATCGCCACACACAATTATAAAAACTTTTTTCTTGTGATAAGAAAAACAGATCCACTCTCTCAGCTACTTTGAAATATGCAATACATTAAAACGATTACACACCATAATTAAGTGGGAATTAGTGCAGGGATATAAAGATGGTTCAATATCTACAAATTAATCAACATGATACACCACTTTAACAAGATGAAAGATAAAATCATACAATCATCTCAATAGATACACCAGAAGCATTTGACAAAATCTAACTTCTATTTATGATAAAAACTCTCAATAAAGTTGGTATAGTGGGGACATACCTCAACATACTAAAGGTCATTTATGACAAACTCACAGCTAATATTGTACTCAATGGTGAAAAGCTGAAAACTTTTCCTCTAAGATCAGGAATAAGAAAAGGATGCCCACTCTCACCACTTTTATTCAACATGGTATTGGAAATGCTAGCCACAGCAATCAGACAAGTAAAAGAAGTAAAAGGCATCCAGTTTGGAAAGGAAGAAAAAACTGTCACTATTTGTAGAAAACGTGATACTATACATTGAAAATCCTAATGACTCCACCAAAAAAACACCTGTTAGAACAGGAGACAGATACATGCAAAATAATAAAATTAGACCACTTTTTTATACCATATAAAAATAAACTAAAAGTGGATTAGAGACTTAAATATAAGACACAAAACTATAAAATCCTAGAAGAAAACATAGGCAGTACTTTCACTGAAAGTCTTATCAATGTATTTTTGCATCTATCTTCTCAGGAAAGGCCAAAAACAACAAAAATAAACAAATGAGACTACAGCAAATTTAAAAGCTTTTGCACAATGAAGGAAACCATCAACAAAACAAAAATGCAACCTGCTGAATGTGAAAAGATACTTGCAAATGATATATTTGATAAGGGGTTAATATCCAAAATAGACAAAGAGCTCATACAACTCAACAATAACAACAACAAAAAAGGCAAGCAATCTGTTTAAAAAATGAGCAGAGGACCTGAATAGACAGTTTTCCAAAGAAAACATACAGATGGCCAATGGACACATGAAAAGATGTTCAATATCACTAATCATCAGGGAAATGCAAATCAAAACCACAATACATAACACTTCACACTTGTCAGAATGAATATTATCAAAAGAAAACAAATTACAAGTGTTGGTAAGGTTGTGGAGAAAAAAGAACCCTTGCACACTATTGGTGGGAATGTAAATTGGAACCATCACTACAGAAAACAATATGGAGGTTTCTCAAACAATTAAAAATAGAACTACCATATGATCCAGTAATTCCATTCCTGGGTATCTGTCTTAAGAAAATAAAAACACTGATCTGAAGAGATATATGCACCCCTGTATTCACTGAAAGTTTGTTTGCAATAGTCAAGATATGGAAGCAATCCAAGTGTTTATCAATGGATAAATGGATAAAGAAGATGTGGTAATATATAATACATAAATGTGTGTATATATATATAAATGGAATACTACTCAGCCATAAAAAGGAATGAAATACTGCCATTTGCAACAGAATGGATGGATATAGAGTGTATTATGCTAAGTGAAATAAGTCAGACAAAGAAAAACAAATACTGTATGATTTCACTTATATGTGGAATCTAAAAAACAAAACAAATGAACAAATGAAGCAAAACAGAAACAGACACACATATACAGGGAACAAACTAGTGGTTGCCAGAGGGGAGGGAGAGTGGGGAAATGGATGAAGTAGTTGAAGGGGATTAAGAAGTCCAAACTTCCAGTCATACAAGAAATAAGTCACAGGGATGTAATGTACAGCATAGGCAATGCAGTCAACAATATTGTAATAACTTTGGATGGTGACAAATGGTTACTAGTTTATCATGGAGATTATTTTGTAGTGTATATAAATGTTGACCCATTGTGTTGTACACCTGAAACCAATATTGCATATCAACTATAAGTAAATTAAAAATATGCAATACAGTACTATTTTCTATAGCCACCATGATGTACATCACATCCCTATGATTTATTTATTTTATAACTGGAAATTTGTATCTTTTGACCCCATTCACCAATTTTGTCTACCCTCCATTCCCCCACCGCAGGCAAACACTAAACTGTTCTCTGTATCTATGAATTCAGGGTTTTCTTTGTTTCCATTTGTTTTTTCTTTTTACATTCCACATAAAACTGAGATCATACAGTATTTATCTTTTTCTAACTTTTTGCACTTAGCATAATGCCTTCAAGATCCACCCATGTACTCACAATATTTCTATTATATTATTCATTTATGTAATGATATTGCTTTGATGTTTATTTTTTCTTTATTATGAATCTCAAAAATATATTTTGTTTCATAATTTTATTTTGTTTATTTTTAAACTATTTTATATTATGAAGCACTTTTTTCTTTTTCTTTGGCTGATATTATTTCAGCTACTATTTCTCCAAATAAGTTCTCTGCCCCTTTCTCTCTCTTCTCCTTCTGGGACAACTATAATGTAAATGTTAGTTTGATGCTGTCCCAGAAGTCTCTTAAATTGTCCTCATTTTTTAAAATTCTTTTTTTTTTGTTCAGCTGGGATGATTTCCACTACTCTGTCTTTCAATTCACTGATCTGTTCCTCTGTGTTATTTAATCTACTCTTGATTGCGGTAGTGTATTTTTTATTTCATTTATTTTATTCTTTAGCTATGTTTCATTCTTCTTTATACTTTCTAACTCCCTGTTAAACTTCTCATGTGTTCATCCATTCTTCTCCCAAGGTCACTGAGCATCTTTATAATCATTACTTGAAATTTTTATTGGGAAGAATTTCTTATTTCTACTTCTCTTATTTCTTTTCCTGGGCTTCCGTCTTGTTCCTTGAGCATATTCCTGTCACCTCATTTTGTTGAATTCTCTGTTTTCATTTCTCCCCTCTGATCACCCGAACTATGTGAGGTGCCCACTATGTGGGCAGCAGGGGCCCTTCTGTAGTGGTGGGGCTGACTTCTGTGGGAATACTAGTAGGCTGTCTGGCCCCTTGACCAGTTGGCTGCCAGGCTCTGCCTTGTGCAGAGTTTGACGGCTGTTGGTGCACAGGGCTGGGTCCTGGTGCATCTGGCTGTGGGGCTTGGTGGGTCCTGGAGCTGGTGCCAGCCCACTGAAGGGCTGGCCTGGGTCCTTGGACAGCTGGCTGCATGGTCTGGGGAATCCTAGGATTGGTGCCAGTCTGCCAGTAGGCAGGGCCAGGTTCCCACGCAGCTGGGTGCTGGCCTGGAGATCCCAGAACTGGTGTAGATTTTCTGGTGGGTGGGTAAGTCCTGTGCAATCATAGGCTAGAGGGAGCTTGTCTGCACCACTGTTCTCAGGGTACAACAAGCTCTCATGAATGGCTGCAGCCTGTGTCTCTGTCCCCACGAAGAGTCCCAGCTGCCTCCTGCTTCTCTCACAGGCTCTCCAAGATCAGCAAGTGCATCTGACCCAGGCTCCTTTCAAATTACTGCCTCTGTACTGGGTCTCAGAGTGTGAGATTCTGTGTGTGCCCTTTTAGAGTGGAGTCTCTGTTTCCTACAGTCCTCCAGCTCTCCCATACGCAAGCCTGCTGGCCTCCAAAGTCAGACATCCTGGGGGCTTATCATCCCAGTGCAGGAACCCCGGGCTGGAGGGCCCAATGTGTAGCTCAGACCCCTCACTCTTGGGGGAAGACCTCTGCAGTTGTGATTATCCTCTTATATGTGGTTTGCCTACCCTGGTGTGTAGGTCTTGACTATACTGCATCTCCAACCCTCCTATCCATCTCTTTGTGATTCCTTCTTTATATCTTTAGTTGTGGAATTTTTTTTTTCTGCTAATCTTCAGGTTGTTCTCATTGATAGTTGCTCTGTAAATAGTTATAATTTTGGTGTCCCCAACCTATGGGAAGAGGTGAGCTCAGTGTCTTCCTACTCTGCCATCTTGGCCACCCCTGTAAATTATTATAAAAGCAGCATTTGATACTTAATCTAGGTTAAGGTGACTGAAGAGTATATTGAAAGAAAAAATATATTAATATTAACCAAGGAGCTTTCAAAAGGTATCATGATGAAAATACTCATCTAACGTCTGAATTTCAATTATATGTAATAGGAGGTCCACAAATATTAGCTGTCTTTCTACTCTTTTCTTCCTTTTCTCTTGTGATTTTCACCTCTACAATGTTGTAATAATTTTGCTTGGCTATTGTTTGAAGGAGATGATGAAGTTCTATGCAGCCTAAAATATTCTGAATCTAGGGAGATGCCATGTAGGTTTTCTTTCTAATAAAGCCACTGGTTGAGTGAGCCATGCTAGAATACAAAGGTTGAGTGTTCAAAATTTATTATTCAAAGAGATAAATCTATTTATTTAAATGTTAAGTAACTTTCATTAATTGATCTGTGTAGCTGTGTAACACCCCTATACATGTATCTTGTTCACTGAAACATATAAATGCACAATACCTACAATATCCAACAATTTGCAATGTATATGATTTATATACGCTAACTCCTTTTAAACCTAGATGAAAAAAATGTTAACCAGCAAAATATTTTTGTTTTTGCCATCTAGGTAAGTATGGTAGCAAATAACTATCCTAGTAAGAATCAATAACGGATTGAGGGAGGTACTAAGACCTTGAGCATTAGTTTACAGTTGAAATTGTACTTTAATGACTTATTTTCCATCACTGTCTAAATTATGGAATGCTTAATGCTTATTCTAATAAATAAGTAAATGTTTCACATAATTGATTAATGTCCAGATAGAGCATATAAATAGCCTAATTATAAGTTGTAAGGTCAGTAAGCACACAGAAGATTAATATTTTTTTATTGCCAAGTGGATACACTGGCCCACTTAAAATGAATCATCCATTCTTTAAATCAGCAGACAGACAGCCAAAACACAGAATGTAAAACTTGTTCCACGTATTAAAATCAATGAAGTCCATTTAAAAAAAAAAGAAAAAAAAAACCGAAAAACACTTTTGCCGAGTTGGCAGAACAAAGAGAATTTAAACTAATCAAATTACCAAACTCTTTATTGATTTCACTATGAGTTAAAAAAACCAAGATATTAAGAAAATGCAGAGTTCAAAAAATTGTGACATTGTTTTACTGACTTAGTTGATTTTAAAGTACTGTTTTTCTCAACTCAGTGTAATGGATGTCTCAATAGATTACTTAGAAAGCATAAAGAAATATTCCCAGCTGAATGCAGTTGGTACTTATCCAAGATAAAAAATATGATTGAGCATCAACAGATTTAATTTTAGATCATAAACACGGCCATTTCTATCTCTCAATCTAAATTACTTGTTGTATGGATGCTATTATTATCCATGAATTGTTAGTGTGTTAAATAAATCAACTCTATTTTAAACACATATTGCTTAAATACTGTTGTAATAATTGGCCTATTTAAATAGTCAGGTTGGGGAATCATTCTCACCAAGAAAAATATGAGGGATTAATTAGAAGCATTGGAGATAGAATAACTTAAAACATTACAATATAAAAAGACAGTGGAGTCAGTGACCAATATATTAACTGGTCAATTTTAGTAGACAGTAGTCACTACATGGTCCTTTCTGAGAGTTTTTGCACTAAATCTATATTATAGATTTGAACGCTTTGGCACATTTGATCACTGCTACTTCCTTGAAAAAACTATTTCTCTTTTTTCCACCTGATCTCACTGATTCCTTCACTTAGACTCTCCACCATCTCCTCAGCCTCGACATGTTAGAATGCCCTTGGGCGCAGTTTGGTTCTCACATCTTTTCTAAGGACATGGATTCCCAAGGTGATGTCATCCAGTTTCATGGCTTTAAATACTTTAAATTTTAAAACCTTTAAATATTTGTGCAGTTGATTCCCAAGTTTACATCTCCATCCTGACCCTCTCTTTGAAGGTTTGGACTGGTATATCCCACAGCCCACTTCACATCTTTGATGTAAATTTTCTATATTACCATTTTTATCCTTTGTTTTTCCCTACTAAATACAAACCATATAAATGCAGGAATTTTGTCCATTTGTTTTATTGTGTTGATAAATATCTGATGGTCAGAGTGGAGGTTCACAAAATATGAGTTAAAAGACTGACTAAATGTGTTTATTTTTATATTCCACAGAATGCAAACAAAGCAACAAAAAATGCAAAGCCTGTGGTTTTGCATAAAGAGAGAATACTGCTTTGCAGGAGGAAGCTTTTCGGTGAGAATTGTTCTCTATGCCAGAAAAAATAGGGCCTTCCTTATCTCTTCTTAGGGCTCATAGACTAACTGTATATTTATATTATTTGGATAGATTCTAAAATGTTTGAAACATTATACAAATATTAGAGAAATAATACAGCTGCTAATTGATAGAATGACCACCCTTTGGAATAACAGTGTCTGAAATAAGCAGATTTTCCTATGGTAGTTTCTTCAGTAGCACTGAAACCTGTAACAACTAAAAACAGCTAAGTTTTACAGGAATAACTGCTTTTCATTTCTTTGCTCACAAAAATGCATGATTATCCTACAGATTTTATTCTGGATCCCTTACCATCTGTAGTTTCAAAATTATCTGTCAATGACATTAGTGCATTTATGCATAGCATGGTGAATAGCTCCTGAACTAGGTGGTATAATTCCTTTCCTATATGTCCCAGATTAATTTTTTCCCGGTAAGTAGTTATTTCTTTGATTCAGTACCCCTCTACTCTCTATATAATGATTAAAGTTCTGGCGCCCTACACTGACATTCACAACTTTGTGTAGACAAAAGAACCTTATCTCCAAAGACCAGGGATTTCTTGAATTGAGTTTTCACATCTAAGAACAAATTTGGACACTTGGTAAGTCTTCAATAAATGGCAGTTGTTATTTTGCTCTTATTACAAAGTGCCAGATAATATGCTAATTGTGCTGTAAACTTTTCATAATTAACTTCTCACAATAACCTTAAGATATTGGTAATATTTTGTGCTCTTTATAGTGAGAAAGCTGGAATTAATTTGACCTAGATCAATAGTAACTAAAAGAGGTAGAGATTTGAACTCATGCTAGTGATTCCTGGAACCCCTGCCCATAAGCTGTGTGCCTAGCACACCATATATTTATTTATAGTACATCAGTGCCATGGATTAATGGATGTCTACTGCATTCTCTATTTACTGATCACTGTTAGCAGGCTGGCTTTGTAGATTTTTTCTGCCCTAGCAATTACAGTCAATTTAAAAAATGAAGGCAGTGCCTTCCAATACTTTAAAATACGGGAAACTCTTTATCATCCATTTTACAGACTCTATTTTTTTCCCTCTGCATTTTAAAAAAAAATTCTTTTCATTTTTAATTTTCTGTATTTTGAAAATGATATGCCTAGGTATAGTTTTTTGTTTTGTTTTATTTATGTTTTTGTGTTTGGCATTTATCCTTCTTGGTGTCCTGTGAACTTCCTGATTTTTGGTTTGGTGTCTGACATTAATTTGAAGAATTCTGAGTCATTATTTCTTCAAATATTTCTTCTCTTCCTTTCTCACTTCTCCTTCTGGTATTCACATTATGCATATATCACACGGTTTGTGGTTGTCCCACAGTTCTTGGATACTGTGGGTTTTTCTTTTCTTTTTTTTTTGGCTTTCTTCTCTACTTTTCCAATTTGGAAAACATATCCACAAGATCGGAGATTCTTTCCTCAGCCATGTCCAGTCTACTAATGAGCTCATTAAAGACATTCTTCATTTCAGTTACAGTGTTTCTGATTTCTAGAATTTCTTTTTGATTCTTTCTTAGAATTTCCATCTGTCTGCTTACATTGTCCATCTGATTTTGCATGCTGTCTACTTTATCCATTAGAGCCCTTACATGTTAATCATATTTTTTAAAAAATTAATTCATGGCCTAAAAATTCCAACATCCTACAATATCTGAGTCTGGTTCTGATACTTGTTCTGTCTTTTTTGTTTTGTTTTGTTTTTTGTTTTTTGGCCATGCCTCCACTTGTGGGATCTTAGTTCCTTGACCAGGGATTGAACCTGGGCCCCTGGAACTGAAAGTGCTGAGTCCTAACCACTGGGCCACCAGGGAATTCCCTGTTCTGTCTTTTTAAACTGTATTTTCTGCCTTTTAATATACCTTTAATTTTTTCTTAATAGTCAAACTTCAATAAGTAGGCCTTTAGTAATGTGGTGGTAAGGTGCTGGGGAAAAGGAAGTCTTCATTCTATAGTCCTATGATGAGGTCTCGGTCTTTTATTGAGCCTGTGCCTCAGAACTATGGAACTTCACAAGTCCTTTTCTCACTTAGGTGGAGCAGAATGGCTAGAGGACACTGAAGTTGGGTATTTTCCTTCCTCCAGGTCAGTTCAGTGCTGATAAATCCCCAATAACTTAGCCTCAGGTAAAACAGTTTCCCCTGAGGGCAGGTCTTGTGAAAAAGCACAGGATGCTCTGGAACTCAAAATGCTTCCTTCTGCTGTCCCCCTGCCAGAAGCATGAGGGAATTTTTCTCCAATATTCAGTGAGAACCTGGGTAAGCTCCTGGAGGTAAAACTCACAGAAGTGTGGTTCCCTCCTCGCCCTGCATCTAGGCCTCCCTGGAGTTTTTAACTCTCAGGCTTGTTGACTCTAAACCTTCAGCAATTTGTCAAGCATAGTTCAGGTTTCCCTACCCTACACTGGTTCCTACAGAGGTTTTTGTGTTGGTTTCTTCAAAGGTTTCTGCTTGGGGGTTTTTCTCTTATACGTTAAGAATCTTTGTATTCAACTATCTCTGTTCAATTTTAAGGTAACAGTTTGCTCTCTGACCTCACTTCTCTCATGGATCTAAGAAAAGTTATTGGTTCTTCAGTTCAGCTTTTTACTTGTCTTCAGATGGAATGTTAATTTCTAAGCTCGTCATATGTCGGAACAAGAACTCAGAATGCTTACTTTTCACAATGGTATGACTTATCAATTCCAAAACTACTATATTTATATTCTTGGCTTGAACCAACAAATCAACATTCTATGGAAAATGAAATTTAGGTTTTTAACTGTTGGAGAGAAGCTTAAAATAAGGAAAGGGAAAGGTTAGAATAAATCCTGTGGTGTTGGATTAGAATTGTACAATAAGTCTCACTGTGAATTTAGTATGTATATGTACACACAAATACATATATCTAGATCTAGATAAGGAAACAGAAGTAGATGTGTTGGCATATATACACATATTTCCAAGCTGTGTCCATTGAGAGGGCCTAGTACTTATAACATCCCAACATTAGAGAGCCCATTTAGCACCTAGATACTGGTCTCTACGTACAAATTTCCAATAAAAGAAGTTAGAACTCCTTGGAGAAATGACTGATTTCAATGCTGAGACAGTGCTCTTGGTTGAATTGTGTCCTCCCAAAACTCATATGTTGAAGTCCTAATCCCTAGAATCTTGGAATATTTCCTTGTTGGAAATAATGTCATTGCAGTAGTAATTACTTATGGGTCCAAAATCAATATGACTGGTGTTATTATAAAAAGGGAGAACATAATTTGCAGATACGGAGACATGCATAGAAGAAAGATAATGTGAAGAGACATGGGGATAAGGTGGATTTATATAAGCCAAGGAGAGAGGCCTGGAACAGATCCTTCTCTCACAACACTCAGACAGAACCTGCCCTGCTGACACCTTGATTGTGCAACGTCTGTTATTTAAGCTACCTAGCCTGTGGTTCTCTGTTACAGCATCCCTAGCAAAATAAGACAGACAGAGAAAGTGTAAAATGAGCCTGGAATATCTTTGACTACAGAAAATAAGGAAATCTTAAAAATGAGGATATGTCAAAAAGACACAGAGATCATCTTGAATATGGAACAATCTGAACTACAACAAAAAATTAATGAGAGTAAAAAATTATAATCCACTGAATATTTTAAAAATCCAATGCATTTATACTGAAGTGAACAAATAAATGAGTAAATACATTAAAGGGAAAGTTCTTCTCTATAGAAAGTTTCCAACTAAAAATGTAGAAGAAATGATGGTATTAGGAAATCACTGTTTTTCTAGAATTACAGTAATAATAATCAATGGATATTAAAATGAGAGGGCAGTGATATGCAAAGTACTATATTTGCACAGTCTCAAAGTGAGTTCCCACAACAAACTTATTAATTACAATAATAATGTTAGAGTAGAGAAATCTGGAGAGCCCTGCCTTAACCAAGCAATCAAAGTTAACATCACCAATAATGGGACAAATTGATATGATGTGCTTCCTGATATGTTGTACTGAGAAGGATGAAACATCACTTCTGTGATATTCCTGTAAAAAATTCATGTATAAATCTAGTCATGAGGAGACATGAGAAAAATAAGACACTTATTTTATTGTTTATTTACACTTATTTAATGTTATTTTGCTTCATTAAATGTAGCCTGGAGGTCCATCTTTCCCTCATCACCCCTCCTACCCCCAAAAGCAAAATACTAATTCTAATAGCTCATAACATAGTTATTTAATATTCTTACTTTTATTTTAGCTACAAAATATTCCAACACATTAGATCATTTTTTTATGAATTTTATCACACTGCTGCTTGTACCAAATGCATTATAGAGCTCATTATACTTTGTCCATCTCTCTGTGTCTAGCATTTTCACACACAATAATTCCCCCGGGGACTATTCAGCTATGTACTGTGAAACTGGGAAGGTGCTAAGGTAGAATAGTTTTCTTCTTACTTCTGCACTTTCTTTGGGAAACTAGCCAGATGGTCTGTGAAGCTGTTTTTCCTACTGTGTCATTTTGTGACATAAAACACCTTGTAGGATTAGTGAGCATATCCTCAAAAAAAAAAAAAAAAAATTGAGTGAAAGGGTGTATTGAATTCTCTCTGCTTTTTGGTGTCTTGTTTGTAAAGCCAGATTGTACAAAAAGAGATAAAATAGATTTTCCTCTTCCCTGCTGCCTCTTTCAGAAAGCATTTTGTTGTTGATCAGCTGCCTGTACCACCTGGAGCAACAGTTTTGATCTATAATTCCTGTGACACAGTTCTCAGCTACCAAAGTTTACTCCCCCTCTCTTTACTAACCCTTCTGATAGGCGAATTTAGCCAAGGAGTGTCTTATAATAGACTCATGGTTTATTTATTTATTTATTTATTTATTTATTTAATTTATTTAACATCTTTATTGGAATATAATTGCTTTACAATATTGTGTTAGTTTCTGCTGTATAACAAAGTGAATCAGCTATATGTATACATAAATCCTCATATCCCCTCCCTATTGCGTCTCTCTCCCACCCTCCCTATCCCACCCCTCTAGGTGGTCACAAAGCACTGAGCTGATCTCCCTGTGCGATGCAGCTGCTTCCCACTAGCTATTTTACATTTGGCAGTGTATATATATCAGTGCTACTCTCTCACTTCATCCCAGCTTACCCTTCACCTCCCTGTGTCCTCAAGTCCATTCTCTACGTCTACGTCTTTATTCTTGTCCTGCCCCTAGGTTCTTCAGAACCTTTTTTTTTTTTTAGATTCCATATATATGTGTTAGCGTATGGTGTTTGTTTTTCCCGTCTGACTTACTTCACTCTGTATGACAGACTCTAGGTCTATCCACCTCACAACAAATAACTCAATCTCATTTCTTTTTAAGGCTGAGTAATATTCCATTGTATATATGTGCCACACCTTCTTTATCCATTCATCTGTCCATGGACACTTAGGTTGCTTCCATGTCCTGGCTATTGTAAATAGCGCTGCAATGAACATTGTGGTACATGACTCTTTTTGAATTATGGTTTTCTCAGGGTATATGCCCAGTAGTGGGATTGCTGGGTCATATGGTAGTTCTAGTTTTATTTTTTAAGGAGCCTCCATACTGTTCTCCATAGTGGCTGTATCAATTTACATTCCCACCAACAGTGCAAGAGGGTTCCCTTCTCTCCACACCCTCTCCAGCATTTGTTTGTAAAAATGATGGCCATTCTGACTAGTGTGAAGTGATACCTCATTGTAGTTTTGATTTGCATTTCTCTAATGATTAGTGATGTTGAGCATCCTTTCATGTGTTTGTTGGCAATCTGTATATCTTCTTTGGAGAAATGTCTGTTTAGGTCTTCTGCCCATTTTTGGATTGGGTTGTTTGTTTTTTTGATATTGAGCTGCATGAGCTGCTTGTAAATTTTGGAAATTAATCCTTTGTCAGTTGCTTCATTTACAAATATTTTGTCCCATTCTGAGGGCTATCTTTTCATCTTGTCTATGGTTTCCTTTGTTGTGCAAAAGCTTTTAAGTTTCATGAGGTCCCATTTGTTTATTTTTGTTTATATTTCCATTTCTCTAGGAGGTGGGTCAAAAAGCATCTTGCTGTGATTTATGTCATAGAGTGTTCTGCCTATGTTTTCCTCTAAGAGTTTTATAGTTTCTGGCCTTACATTTAGGTCTTCAATCCATTTTGAGTTTATTTTTGTATACGGTATTAGGGAGTGTTCTAATTTCATTCTTTTACATGTAGTTTCCAGTTTTCATAGCACCACTTATTGAAGAGGTGGTCTTTTTCTCCACTGTACATTCTTGCCTCCTTTATCAAAGATAAGGTGACCATATGTGCGTGGGTTTATCTCTGGGCTTTCTATCCTGTTCCATTGATCTATATTTCTATTTTTGTGCCAGTACTATACTGTCTTGATTACTGTAGCTTTGTAGTATAGTCTGAAGTCAGGGAACCTGATTCCTCCAGCTCCGTTTTTCTTTCTCAAGACTGCTTTGGCTATTCAGGGTCTTTTGTGTTTCCATACAAATTGTGAATTTTTTTGTTCTAATTCTGTGAAAAATGCCATTGGTAGTTTGATAGGGATTACATTGAATCTGTAGATTGCTTTGGATAGTATAGTCATTTTCACAATGTTGATTCTTCCAATCCAAGAACATGGTATATCTCTCCAACTGTTTGTATGGTCTTTAATTTCTTTCATCAGTGTCTTATAGTTTTCTGCATACAGGTCTTTTGTCTCCTTAGGTAGGTGTATCACTAGGTATTTTATTCTTTTTGTTGCAGTGGTAAATGGGAGTGTTTCCTTAATTTCTCTTTCAGATTTTTCATCATTAGTGTATAGGAATGCAAGAGATTTCTGTGCATTAATTTTGTATTCTACTACTTTACCAAATTCATTGATTAGCTCTAGTAGTTTTCTGGTATCATCTTTAGGATTCTCTATGTGTAGTATCATGTCATCTGCAAACAGTGACAGTTTTACTTCTTCTTTTCCAATTTGGATTTCTTTTATTTCTTTTTCTTCTCTGATGGCCATGGCTAAACTTCCAAAACTATGTTGAATAATAATGGTGAGAGTGGGCAACCTTGATCTTGTTCCTGATCTTAGAGGAAATGGTTTCAGTTTTCCACCATTGAGAACAATGTTAGCTGTGGGTTTCTCATATATGGCCTTTATTATGTTGAGGTAGGTTCCCTCTATGCTTACTTTCTGGAGAGTTTTTATCATAAATGGGTTTTGAATTTTGTCAAAAGCTTTTTCTGCATCTAATGAGATTATCATATGGTTTTTATCCTTCAGTTTGTAATATGGTATATCACCTTGATTGATTTGCATATATTGAAGAATGCTTGCATTCCTGGGATAAACCCCACTAGATCATGGTGTATGATCCTTTTAATGTGCTGTTGGATTCTGTTTGTTAGTATTTTGTTGAGGATTATCACATCCATGTTCATCGTGATATTGGCCTGTAGTTTTCTTTTTTTGTGACATCTTTGTCTGGTTTTGGTACCAGAGTGATGGTGGCCTCATAGAATGAGTTTGGGAGTGTTCTTCCATCTGCTATATTTTGGAAGAGTTTGAGAAAGATAGGTGTTAACTCTTCTCTAAATGTTTGATAGAATTCCCCTGAGAAGCCATCTGGTCGCAGGGTTTGGTTTGTTGGAAGATTTTTCATCAGTCTCAATTTCAGTGCTTGTGATAGGTCTGTTTATATTTTCTATTTCTTCCTGGTTCAGTCTTGGAAGGTTGTGCTCTTCTAAGAATGTGTCCATTTGTTCCAGGTTGTCCATTTTACTGGTGTATAGTTGCTTGTAGTAATCTCTCACGATCCTTTGTATTTCTGCAGTGTCAGTTGTTACTTCTCCTTTTTCATTTCTAATTCTGTTGAGTTGAGTCTTCTCCCTTTTTTTCTTGATGAGTCAGGCTAATGGTTTATCAATTTTGTTTATCTTCTTAAAGAAGCAGCTTTTAGTTTTATTGATCTTTGCTATTGTTTCCTTTATTTTTCATTTATTTATTTATTTATTTATTTTTAAAATTTATTTATGGCTGTGTTGTGTCTTTGCCTCTGTGCGAGGGCTTTCCCCAGTTGCGGCAAGCGGGGGCCACTCCTCATCACGGTGCGCGGGCCTCCCACTACCGCGGCCCCTCCTGCCACGGAGCACAGGCTCCAGACGCGCAGGCCCAGCAACCGTGGCTCACGGGCCCAGCTGCTCCGTGGCACGTAGGATCCTCCCAGACCAGGGCTCGAACCCGTGCCCCTGCATTGGCAGGCAGACTCCCAACCACTGCGCCACTAGGGAAGCCCCCTTCATTTATTTTTGATCTGATCTTTATGATTTCTTTCCTTCAGGTAACTTTTTGTTGTTGTTGTTGTTGTTCATCTTTCTCTAATTGCTTTAAGTGTATGGTTAGATTGTTTATTTGAGATATTTCTTGTTTCTTGAGGTAGCATTGTATTGTTATAAACTTCCCTCTTAGAACTGCTTTTGCTGCATCCCATAGGTTTTGGATCATCATGTGTTTATTTCCAATTGTTTCTAGGTATTTTTTGGTTTCCTCTTTGATTTCTTCAGTGTCTCTTGGTTATTTAGTAGTGTATTGTTTAGCCTCCATGTGTTTGTATTTTTTACAGGTTTTTTTCCTGTAATTGATATCTAGTCTTATAGCATTGTGGTCAGAAAAGATATTTGATATGATTTCAATTTTCCTAAATTTACCAAGGCTCGATTTGTGACCCAAGATATGATCTATCCTGGAGAATGTTCCATGAGCACTTGAGAAGAAAGTGTATTCTGTTGTTTTTGGATGGAATGTCCTATAAATATCAATTAAGTCTAGCCTGTTTAATGTGTCATTTAAAGCTTGTGTTTCCTTATTTATTTTCATTTTGATGATCTGTCCATTGGTGAAAGTGGGGTGCTGAAGTCCCCTACCATTATTGTGTTACTGTCAATTTCCCCTTTTATGGCTGTTAGCATTTGCCTTATGTATTGAGGTGCTCCTATGTTGGGTGCATAAATATTTAAAATTGTTATATCTTCTTCTTGGATTGATCCCTTGATCATTTTTTAGTGTTGTTCTTTGCCTCTTGTAATAGTCTTTATTTTAAAGTCTATTTTGTGTGATATGAGATTTGCTACTGCATCTTTCTTTTGATTTCCATTTGCATGGAATATCTTTTTCCATCCCCTCACTTTCAGTCTGTATGTGTCTCTAGGTCTGAAGTGGGTCTCTTGTAGACAGCATATATACGGGTCTTGTTTTTGTATCCATTCAGCCCGAGTATGTCTTTTGGTTGGAGCATTTAATTCATTTACATTTAATGTAGTTATTGATATATATGTTCCTATTACTGTTTTCTTAATTGTTTTGGGTTTGTTTTTGCAGGTGTTTTCCTTCTCTTGTGTTTCCTGCCTAGAGAAGTTCCTTTAGCATTTGTTGTAAAGCTGGTTTGGTGGTGCTGAATTCTCTTAGCTTTTGCTTGTCTGTTAAGATTTTAATTTCTCTGTCGAATCTGAATGAGATCCTTGCTCAGTAGAGTAATCTTGGCTGTAGATTTTTCCCTTTCATCACTTTAAATATGTCCTGCCACTCTTTTCTGGCTTGCAGAGTTTCTGCTGAAAGATCAGCTGTTAACTTTATGGGCATTCCCTTGTATGTTATTTGCTGCTTTTCCCTTGCTGCTTTTAATACTTTTTCTTTGTACTTAATTTTTGGTAGTTTGATGAATATGTGTCTTGGCATGTTTCTCCTTGGATTTATCCTGTATAGGGCTCTCTGCACTTCTTGGTCTTGACTGACTATTTCCTTTCCCATGTTAAGGAAGTTTTCAACTATAATCTTTTCAAATAATTTCTCAGACCCTTTCTTTTTCTCTTCTTCTGGGACCCCTATAATTCGAATGTTGGTGCATTTAATGTTGTCCCAAAGGTCTCTGAGACTGTCCTCAATTCTTTTCATTCTTTTTTCTTTATTCTGCTCTGCAGTAGTTATTTCCACATTTTTATCATCCAGGTCATTCATCTGTTCTTCTGCCTCAGTTATTCTGCTATTGATTCCTTCTAGATAATTTTTAATTTCATTTATTGTGTTGTTCATCATTGTTTGTTTGCCCTTTAGTTCTTCTAGGTCCTTGTTAAATATTTCTTGTATTTTTTCCATTCTGTTTCCAAGATTTGGGATCATCTTTACTATCATTACTCTGAATTCCTTTTCAGGTAGACTGCCTATTTCTTGTTCATTTGTTTGGTCTGGTGGGTTTTTACCTTGCTCCTTCATCTGCTGCATATTTCTCTGTCTTCTCATTTTGTTTAACTTACTGTGTTTGGGGTCTCCTTTTTGCAGGCTGCAGGTTCGTAGTTCCTATTTTTTTGGCGTCTGCCCCAAGTGGGTAAGGTTGGTTCACTGGCTTGTGTAATGTTCCTGGTGGAGGGGACTGGTGCCTGTATTCTGGTGGGTGGAGCTGGATCTTGTCTCTCTGGTGGGCAGGGCCGCATCCAGTGGTGTGTTTTGGGGTGTCTGTGAACTTAGTATGATTTTAGACAGCCTCTCTGCTAATAGGTGGGGTTGTGTTCCTGTCTTGCTAGTTGTTTGGCATGGGTTGTCCAGCACTGGAGCTTGCTGGCCGTTGGGTGGAGCTGGGTCTTAGCCTTGAGACAGAGATCTCTGGGAGAGCTCTCACCAATTGAAATTACATGGGGCCAGGCGGTCTCTGGTGGTCCAATGTCCTGAACTTGGCTCTCCCACTTCAGAGGCTCAGGGTCCTGACACCAGGGCAGAGCACAAAGACCCTGTCAGCCACACAGCAGCAACAAAAATCAATGCTGATTCCCACTGCACACATTCCTTGAAGACCGGTTTGTCCAACTGGTAGAACACTGACTGCATTGAAGCGCTTCCACCTTGGAGAAGTTTTCTGTGGAAAGAGTCCTTCATAGTCCTGGGTCCCGACTAGGGTACATGCCCTATCTTGCAAAGAGGCAGCTTTTCCACTTGCCCTAGTCTTTCTTTCCCTGAGGTTGGCTAACTGACCTGGGAACTAGAGAAACACACAGAAGCCCACCAGATACTTCTGAAATTAGGGGCTCATGAGGTAAAATGTGGGTGTAGCTACAGCCTGCTTCTGGAACCCTCCATGGTTTATTTTTTAAATGAAGAATACAACAAAAGAAAACTAGGCAATGGAAGCCTTTAGAGACTCCACTGATTCATGTAACTAGTGACCTTGTTGCTTAAGTACAGTCAGTCATTCCTTACACAACCGCTTCTAAGATCATCTCTGCTTATTTGATACAATGGGTTTGGCATAGATTACTCTACCTAGAGTTTCTAACAAAATAATCCTCCACACCACACAGACACTATCCTTTACTCCTTTCCTTGCTCATATTATTTTGTTGGATTCTTACATTATTTTGACCTATGAGAAAAATGAAACTCAGAAAGTTCTGAGCTTCGCAGTGGGAGCAAACCTGCTAAGAAGACTTTACAGGTTTAGAGACTTTTAGAAGCTGTTGTCTTCCTTGGTCCCTGCTGTCCTGATGTCATGGGGATTCACGCCACTCTCTCCATACATAGCTCTACTGTTTGGTTCAGGAGAGTCTGTTCTGAGTCTCCTTGGAATTAACAGCTCTGTGAATCAAGAGACATGGTTTCCTCTTCCTGATGTTACAGAACCAGTGTTATAATGTTAGCTTTTCATCTCTATGTTTTTTAAGTTGGGAAATATTTGCTCCTTGAGGATATGCTCAGCAATGTTAATGGGAGATAAAAAGCATTCGATTCCTTGTTCTTATGCTCCTGGAGTTTGTAATCTCTCAAGGAAAATGAGACACATGACATAATAGGCTAATGACACTAGACAGGTCGCTGTTATCAGTAACATTACCCACAGCAAGACTGTAACAGTTTTCTCTTTGACTCCCTGGATTACATAGAGGAGACAGAGGAAAGTTTAATTCACAAGACAGTAGCACTGTTTTTTGTTTTTTTTGAAAATTTCAAGTTGTTATCAGAATAATCAGACCCAGCCAACCCTGTTTAAATGTGCCAAAGAAAAGTAAATTATGTAAAGATTTCTTTTATAGATGAGGCCCTTCCTATACGTATCTTCTGCAATCTCCTAATTGGTTTCCTGTTCCAATCACAGTAACAGCCTCTTCCTATAATGAAAGATTTATTGATAAGAGAGTTTGTTTATACAATAATTCCTCCTCTCTTCCCATTCTTTTCACTGGTGCCTAGCATTGGATATTGAGCCTTTTAAATAGTAGACTTCTCCAACATTTCTGCACCATTTGGTACATGTTATGATACCTTAATTTCATATACATTTCCCTTAAGATCTAAAGTCATAGGGACTTCAGACACAGAAGTAGAGAAACCTAGGTTCTCATCAAAGGGGGGAAAAATAAGAGTGTGTAGTGGATTGAATGTGCTCCCCCAAAAGATTTGTCTACATCTCAACTCCCGGAACCCATAAATGTGACCTTATATGGAAAAAGGGTCTTTGCAGATGTAATTAAGTTAAAGATCTTGAGGTGAGACATTCTGAAATATGAGCCATGAATTTAATTACAAGTGTCCTCATGGAAGACACGGACAGAAGAGGAAAGAACCAGAGGAGAATGTCATGTGAAGACAGAGGCAGCCTTTTGAAGCCATAGCCAAGGAAAACCAGGAATCCACCAGAAGTTGGAAGAGGCAAGAAAGGGTACTTGCCCAGAAATTTAGGAGAGAGCACGGCTCTACTGACATCTTGATTTTTGACATGTGGTCTCTAGAACTGTAAGAATGAGTTCTGTAGTTGTAAACCACTCAGTTCGTGGTGATATGTTACAATAACCCTGGGAAAGTAATGCAGAGGGCATTCCAAAAATTTAGAAGGACATACAAAGGGTTAGTTAGATTGAGCAGGCTTGTGGGTACAGATTCAACATAAAAAGTCAGACAGAGAAAGACAAATATCATATGATATTGCTTATATGTCGAATTTAAAAACAAAAAAATGGCACAAATGAACTTATTTACAAAACAGAAATAGAGTCACAGAGGTAGAAAACAACCTTATGGTTTCCAGCGGGGGAAAGGGGAGAGATAAATTGGGAGACTGGGATTGACATATACACACTACTATATATAACTGTATAGCACAGGGAACTCTTCTCAATATTGTGTAATGACCTATATGGAAAAAAAATCTTAAAAAGAGTGGATATATGTATATGTATAACAGATTCACTTTGCTGTACAGCAGAAACTAACACAACATTGTAAATCAACTATACTCCAATAAAAATTAAAAAAAAAAACTTAAGATGAAGAAAAATTGAGAACAGTAGAATAAAAACTGTTCTGCCCCTCAGCATTTGCGCTCACCCTTTCTCCTTTCCTCCTGTTACTGAAGAAGTGTCCATCCTCAGCCGGACCTCCAGTCCTATCTCTTCTCAGAGACTTCATGTTACTATTATTCTCCCTCTGGGTCCTTTATCTTTACTCTCTTTACAGTCTCTTTCCTGTTAGCATTTAAACATATCTGGGTAAGTTTCATCTAAAACACAAACAAGAAGAAAATCTTAATAAGATATCTTGAGAAACTATCCATATGTGTACATACGGGTCTACTTCCTTCTTTTAAACTACTGTGTAGTATTCCATAGTGTGTGTATATCAGAGTTTGTTTTCTTTTTATCAATTTCTCTACTGAAACACCTATGATGTTTCATTATTGCCCTATTATAAAAAGAATAGTGTGCCTCATTGTTCATTGGTGGGAGATTTTGCATTAGGGTAGAAATAAATATAATATTTCAGGTTATATGATATGGACATTTTAAACTTTAATACGCATTGTCAGATTGCTTTGAAAAGTTTGTATCAATTTTAACTCTCTGGCAGTATACCTTTTCCAATCTCTTCAATAAAACATGGTATTATACTATTAAAATAGGTAGCTGTAGGAATACAGAATGATAGTATTTAATGGAGAAAAGAAACAATAAACCAACTACATATTTTATTTTAGTATTTGTGTCTGTATCTCAATGCATAGAAAAGCTCTAAAAGAAGAAATTGTTTTGATTACCAGGACTAAATAAGATAACCATTATTAGAACTGGGAAAGGGGACTGAAAATAGGTGTTTATCTGTACTCATTTATACTTTTCAAGAAAAGTATATTCATGCATTACTTGTAATACTAAAAAGTATTTCTAATCTAAAATCACATTGACCATCAGATGACCTATATTTTACATGTTATTAGGAAACAGATGATGCCAGTTAAACCATGATACAATGCTTCATTTTTACCTTTCATTTTATGTTTTATAAATGAGTTTTTAAAGAATTTTTGGACAAAGATTTTTACATCACACTGCATTTTTATTTCATACTACTGCTCTTATGTTTTTCTATGAACAATCATTTCATTTTAATACATAATTGTAATGTAATACTTTTTTAAGACATTAAACAAAACAACATGTGGTATCAGTGTTGCACATAACTCAGTTGAAGTGATACCAGGCAGACAGATGTGCCACCATGGTCACCTGCATCTGCCTGACCATGATTATAAGTTGCATTTGTTTTATGAGACTAACAAAAACGTTCATCTTAGGATTCATAAATACTGTAATAATAGTCATTTTAAGACTACTCTATGACTCAATTCTTCCTTCTAGCCAGATTTTCTTTCCATCCTACATAGGCGAGCTTACTGAAACAATTGTCTATTCCTGCTGCTCTATGCTCCTATTTCCTCAAGTCACTTATTTATTAGCCCACAGTAATATGACTTTGCACCTAATACTGTACTGAAACTGCTCTTTCCAGGGTCACCAATGACCTCCTTGTCGCAAAAACCATAAACAATATTTCAGTCCTCATCTTACCTAACTTCATTAGCATTTGGCATGGTTGACTTCTGTCATGATACCGTACATTTCTGGTTCTCCTACTCTTTTTCTGACTGCTCCTTTACTATCTTTATTTCAGATTTCTCTTTGTTTTTCCTCTCTTAGATGTTGATGTTCGCGGGATTCTATTTAAAGCTGTGCACTTCTTACCACACTACGTATAACAAACGAGACCCAAGCAAATAATATATATGCGTGAAATGGACTGGTAAAATAGTGAAAATAATGTAACTTTTAACCAAATAGAGAATACATGACTTGATTAAAGGCATTAAAATTCAATAGGTAAAAACTAAAGAAGAAGGTAAACTGCAGGTCAAAGGAAATAAATTTGCTCTGCTGGATGAACTTGCTGTTGGATATCTTCTAGTCCCTTCCTTCTTTCTACACCATCCCATCTATTCTCATGGCTTTAATTACCATCTATACTACCCTTATTAGTCTCAAATCTATACTTCAAATTCTCTTTCCTGATTGAGACTCTTAAGCAACTGATTATTGGACACTGTCATTTTTAAGTTCCACAGGGAGCCATTCCTTTCTCTAACTCACTGATGAGCTGATCCATGAAGTTCTCTCTAGTCAGTAGTTTATTTTTAACTTTTTGAGGAATCGCCAATTTACATTCCCACAATAGTGCACAAGGGTTCCCTTTTCTCCACATCCTCACCAATACTCGTGATTTCTAATTTTTTGATAATAGCCTCCTAATACGTGTGAGGTTATATCTCATTGCGGTTCTGATTTGCATTCTCCTGATGATTAATGATGTAGAGCATCATTTCATATGTCTGTTGGGCATCTGTATGTCTTCTTTGAAAAAATGTCTATTAAGATCTACCATTTTCAATTATATTGTTTGTTTTGCTATTGAGTTCTTTGTATATTAATATTTTGGACATTAACCCCTTATCAGATATATGATTTGAAAATATTTTATCTCATTCAATAAGTTGCCTTTTCATTTTGTTGATGGTTACTTTTGCTGTGCAGAAACTTTTTAGTTTGATGTAGTCCCACTTGTTTATTTTTGCTTTTGTTGCTTTTGCTTTTGGTGTCAGATTTAAAAATCGTAGCTGAGGCCGACATCAAGGAGTTTACTGCCTATGTTTTCTTCTAGGAGTTTATGGTTTCAGGTCTAATGTTCAAGTCTTTAATCAATTTGGAGTTGATTTTTCTGTGTGGTGTACATTCTTTTGCATATGGCTGTCCAGTTTTGGCAACATCATTTATTGAAGAGACTGTTCTTTCCCCACTGTATATCCTTGGCTCCTTTGTCATAAATTAATTGACCATATATGTGTGGGTTTATTTCTGGTCTATTTTGTTCCATTGATCTGTGTGTCTGTTTCTATGCCAATACCATACTGTCCTAATTATAACTTTGTAGTAAAGTTTGAAATCAGGGAACACGATGCCTCCAGGTTTGCTCTACTTTCTCAAGATTTCTTTGACTATTCAAAATTTTTTTGTGGTTTCATACAAATTTTGGCATTATTTGTTCTATTTCTTTGAAAAATGCTGTTGGAATTTTGATAGGGATTACATAGATTGCCTTAAGTAGTATGGATATTTTAATAATATTGATTCTTCCAATCTATGAACATGGAATATGTTTTTATTTATTTGTGTCTTTTTCAATTTCATTCATTAATGTCTTGTCATTTTCAATATACAGATCTTTCCTCTCCTTGGTTCGGTATGTTTTCCTAGGTATTTTATTCTTTTTGATGCAATTATAAATGGGATTGTTTTCTGAATTTCTCTTTCTGATAGTTTAGTATTAAACTATTAGTGTATAGAAATGTTATGCATTTTTGTGTATTGATTTTTATCCTGCAATGTTACTAAATTTATTAGTTCTAACAGTTTTTTGATGGAGTCTTTAAGTTTTTCCATAAATAATATTATATCATCTGCAAAGAGTGACAGTTTTGCTTCTTCCTTTCCAATTTAGATGCCTTTTTTTTTGCTTAATTGCTTTGGCTAGGACTTCCAATACTATGTTGGATAAAAATGGTGAGACTGAGTATCCTTGTCTTGTTCCTGATCTCAGAGAAAAAGCTTTTAGCTTTTCACCATTGAGTATGATGTTAGCTGTGGGCTTATTATACATGGCCTTTATTATGTTGAGGTACATTTCCTCTATACCAATTTTGTTGAGAGTTTTCATTATAAATTGATGTTGAATTTTTTCAAGTGCTTTTTCTGCACCTGTTGTATAATCATATGATTTTTTTACCCTTCATTTTGTTAATGTGGTGTATCATATTGACTGATTTGTATCATTGGAATAACCCCCACTTGATCATGGTGTTTGATCTTTTTAGTGTATTATTGAATTTGCTAATATTTTGTTGAGGATTTTTACAAATATGTTTATCAGAAATATTGGCCTGTAATGTTCTTTTCTTTTGGCATTCTTGTCTGGTTTTGATATCAGAGTAATGTTAGCCTTATAAAACAAGTTTGGAAGAGATCCCTCCTCTTCTAATTTTTGGAAGAGTTCAAGAATATAATAATAGTAGGGGACTTTAATGCCCCACTTATGTCAATGGATAGATTTTCCAGACAGGAAATTAATATGGAAACATTGGCCTTAAATGACACTTTAGACCAGATAAACTTAACAGATATTTATAGAACATTCCATTTAAAAGTAACAGAATACACATTCTTCTCAGGGGCACATGGAACATTTTCTAAGATAGATCATATGTTAGGCCACAAAACAAGTCTTAATAAATTTAAGAGGACTGAAATCATATCACACATCTTTTTCAACACCAATGGCATAAAACTAAAATTAATTACATGAAAAAAATTGGAAATTTTACAAATATGTGAAGATTAAACAATATGCTATTGAACAATCAAGGGGTCAAAGAAGAAATAAAAAGAGAAATCAAAAATACTTTAAGACAAATAAAAATGGAAATGTAACATACCAAAATGTATGAGATGCAGCAAAAACAGTTCTAAATGAACATTCATAGTGACAAATGCTTACCTCAAGAAACAAGGAAAGTCTCAATCTAACTTTACACCTCAAGGAACTAGAAAAAGAACAATTGAAGCCCAAAGTTAGTAAAAGAAAAATATAAGAAATATTAGAGCAGAAATAAATGAAATAGAGACTACAAAAACAGTAGAATAAATCAATAAAACAAAGAGTTGGTTCTTTGAAAAGATAAATAAAATTAACAAATTTTTAGTTAGAAACATCAAGAAAAAAGAGAGAGGACTCAAAAAAATAAAATTGGACGTGAAAGAGATCTTACAATTGATATCACAGAAATAAAAACATCACAAGAGACTATATGAATAATTATACACTAAAAATTGGACAGTCTGGAAGAAATGGGTAAATTCCTAGAAACATACAACCTACCAAGACCAAATCATGATGAAATGGAGAATCTGAACAGATTGATTACTAGAAAGGAGACTGAATCAGTAATTAAAAAACCTTTCAACAAACAAAAGTCCATGATAAGACAGCTTTACTGGTGAATTCTACCAAACATTCAAACAAGAATTAATACAAATGCTTCTCAAGCTCTTCCATACTGATTGACTTTTATTCCTCTTTCTTAGATGAGGCAGAGTAGAAGTGAGATGAAAAAACTTAGAGTGCATGTGTTTTTGTGAGTGAGAAATTGAGAAGGAGAGAGAGTGAGAGAAATAAAACTTACTACCTTTGTACTTATTAAGGTCTAAATTTAAATGACATACACAATTCAACCTTTAACTATTTTTTTTTTACTTGGTGGTATAAAATCCATAACATCTTTACTTCTTTCTGGAGTTGTTCTTTTCCAATCATTAATGTACAGTTGAATGTATAGCTTTGTTTTTTTATTTTATATTTTCACTTTAAGGAATGTATTATAGAACTGTACATATATGTTGTATTTTATTTTCAAACCATTATGTAACATATGCCAAATATGGCCCCAATTTCACTGATCCATTTTTCCAAGTTTGCAAACTTTAGAGCTCTCTGTCTAGCTGTATTTATGACAAGTTGTTAAGTCATAGGAGATATGGATAATAATATATCTTTGGCCCAATATGCTAATGTGGAAATCATTTTTTCTTCTCTGTGGAATTTCACTCCATTGAAATGAAGTCAAGACTGGACTTTTAGTGTCATATAAATATATATTGTGTTTTTCTCTGAATCTCTAGCAGTTTACAGTACAGTATCATTTACTATTTTCAGGTTTCCTAGTCTGATGGCAGAATCATTTTGTGTGTTGTAGTATATCAGTATGTTCTGAAGAACCATGCAAAACTTCTCAGCAATTTATCACTTACTCATAGCTATTTGTTTCTGTAGAGCTGAGAGTAAATTTAATAAATCTTATGTATACTCTGTAGGAACTATAATTTTTGTCTGCATGTCTTGTTTTTCCATTTCAATTTTATGACTTTTAGAAATTCTTACCCAATTCCTGTGATTGGAAAAAGAGAAGAGTATAACCCAAAATTACAGACTGTGAGCAAACCAATGAACAAAATGTAATTCCTGGATCACAGAGTGTCTGAGTCACTCATGAGCTGTCAGTGTTTTTACGTTTTATTAACAGGTTAACATTTATAAACTGCAAAATATTCTTGCTGATGTCCATATGTAGACTGTCTCCAAAAGCATTAAGTTGAAATATCTCAAGCATATTTAAAATTGCATTAAAAATTTCTTTTTTGCTTTTTCCATTTTTCCTTTTAACCTAATATGTTTCCCCAAATATGTCTATATTAGCAGTTTTCCTAGGAGGGAAAAAAAAGAAGAAAAGTGGTGTTCAGTGCCAATAGCTGTGAGATAATCTGAATTAAGCCAGTTTGACATTTTCTTATTGAACTTATTCTAAAAACCTTTAGTTTAATGTGCATGGAAAATATCAAAGTGTTTAACCAAACATTTCTGGAACTCTTTATTTTACAACATCTAATGGATATGGCTTTCTGATAGGCAAACTCTGAGCAGGAAAGTATTAGTGATTTTAAATTAAGTTGAAGTTTATACACACCTGCAGCCTTTTTGGTAGCTGATGATAGAAATCAGTCTCAAACTAGATTTATTAAAAATGGAATGTTTTGGGTCATGTAACTAGGAAAGGTGTATCTGGTTTGGGGTATTTGTTTCAGTATCCAAAGAGCACCCTCAAGGCACTCCCACTCTTTCTTACCCTCATTCTCTTTTTGTATTTCTCCACTTTGTTCCTATATGTATTGATTTCCCTCTCAAGCAGAGTTTTTCCACAGGAATAGTGATATTGGCAGTTCTAAGTCTAAATCTTGGTTGGACCCAAAAGGTAAAAAGGGAATTTTATTTCCTAGTATTCATACATCAAATTTGGATTAGAATACATGCCTGTGTTTGAATCAACCAGCAGGTGTTGTGGATAGTGGTATATCCTCAAATCCATCATCAATGGACATGTGCCCAGAATGTGATTGACAGCACTATCAGAATCACAGAATAAGCAGGACAGTTTTCCCTATGAGAATTTGGGTGTTCTTACCAGAAGAATGGGAAAAGAAAGCTAAGCATCCAGGAACACTGATGTCTACATGTGAAAATAATCCTTTAAATAAGTCTGTATTCTGTGCTAATACATTTTATAAAATTATATTTTTACTATAAATTAAGAAGAGTTTATTTTTCAGTAATGCTAGAAACATTGATCGTTTATCTCTCTTTAACAATTTTTAAAAGAAAATTTAATTTGCAGAACTAATTTTTGGCCAGAGTTACTTTATGACATGACTATGTGCAGAAAAAATTCTGTTGATTGAACATAAAGTGTCATGAATGGTCATTTACAGGAATAAGTGGTACAAAACTTTTATAGCTTTTGAAATAGCATAATGAAGACAGCTTGATATCTACTATTAATAACCAAGAAATAACAACTTAGTCTTATAAATGCCATAGCTTGGCTTAAATGAATAACACTGTGTGAACAGAATGGCAATGCTAATTACTATATGCTAAATGATACCATGAATTTTATTTTTCCTAAAACAATTCATTTGAAATATATTGTAATGTGGAATATTTTGAAATTGCTGGAATTTTTTTGACTATTTTCCAAGTAAAGTTTAATTCTTAATGATAAATCCTATTGGTTTGAAGTAAATCCATCTACATCACATTTATAACTGTATTAAATTACAACATATCACTTTAAAATAATTTAAAATAAACTATAAAATTAACATGACTTATAAATATAATTGAGGAAAAAAGAAGAAAATTAATTTACATATAGTTTTCAAAACTGTTAACATTTTGGCATATTTCTTTTATTCTCCCCACCCATATGCCCATTGTACTTAGATTTTTCAGTTTACTTTAGGATTGGACAGTAGTCTTATTTTGGTATAATGGCTTATAGAATAAACCTGATAACCTCTTTTTTTTTGTATTTTTTTTTAACATTTCCTATTCTTTTAAGATTCTTAATAAAAAGTTGTTTTCCTAATGATTTGGTAACTAATTCAAGTTTTCTCAAAGTCTTTTGAAACCAAGTTTGGTAAAGGCAAACTCATTATTTTTAAAGATAATTTTAAAATGCTTGCATATAATTTTATAACATCTGTTTAAATTCACCTCATCTAATTAACTGATATATATGCATACAAAACTTACTTTTGACTAATTCATTTTACTGAGTCCTTGATTTTCCTTTCTGTCTGCTTTTTCAGTAGATGAATAACATGACTATGGTTTTCCTGCATATCTCAGTGTACCCTTCTGTTCTCAGGAAGGTAGCCTTGGTGTCATGGCTAAGAATCGTGTTTTGTGGTGGCCGAGCTCTGGAGTCTGGGTGTTTACCTTTAAACTTTGGTTTCACCATTTATTAGGTGTGTGAGTTGAGCAAGGTTTTCCATCTCCTGTGTTCTGTTTTTTTTTTTTAATCTGTGAATTGGGAGTGATAATAATTATCATTTATTCAGTATTTACCATTAGTATGACACATAACTCTAAATGTTTAATATGTACTAGATATAGAATATTTGGTTCACAGCATTTTTTCCCTCCAACAATTAAGATTTTCAGCATTTTTTTGTCATTCAGCTTGCCAAGGAAATATGACTGAGTATTAATCTTTTTCTTCCTTTATAAGTACTATATATTTTTCTACATTGGAACTCATGGGATTATTTCCAACCCTTTAAATATGAACAAGTTCCAAAATTTGATTGACTTTAGATGAATTTCATCACTAATTTTGCCTAGAAATCATAGCCCCTTTTTGATTTGTGAAGTTGTTTTTTTCTCAGCTCAGATTTTTAAGTATTATATGTTTGACTATTTCCTCCCTTCTAGCTTTATCTCTTCCACTGGATAATTATAATCATAAGGGGTTTTTTTGGGGGGGGGTGTTTGTTTCCTTCTTACCTATTACTTTCTGTCTACATTTATTATACTTTTCATTTATTCATTCTTTTGATTTATAAATACATTCAGAGAGAGGGTAATAAAGTGGAAAGAACACTGACTCTGGAATCAGATTAATCTGAACTTTAATCCTGGTATCACTATTTATAAACTGTGTGATCTTAGACAAAGTCATTTAACTTCTCTAATTCTATTTTTCTCATCTGTAAAATGCAGAGAATGGTACAAATTGAAAAATGTTATGAGTTCTTTTTGGTAGAGTAATTAAAGTGTTCTGTATGTTCTATAAATTATTCTTCTGAATAAATATTATTGTATACTCTCACTGCAATTATTCTTTTTTAAGGTCCTCATTTCTGACATTCATTGCCTACACATACATTTGGTAACAGCACAAGTGGCACTCTTCATTCCAACTCTTGCCTCTAAAATCCATACTTTATTTACCATTGTAGATTGATTTGCCCAGATATTGTATGTTGGATGACCTTTATACAATTAAAATGGATCTCCTGAACAATGTGAACATTATTCTCTCTTCTTTTTCCACCTTCTTTATCTGAACTCTCTGATATTAATTTTACATTTTTTAAAAAAGTAAAATGTTTCTTTACCCTCATATCTAACTCTGTTAATCTTTCTCCTTTTTTCAAACTGAACCCAACTAACTTCACATCAGGAAACCATCTCAGTTCTTTGTCTGAACTTGTTTTCTATCCCTGTAAGTGTAACAATCACATTAGGCCTTAATTATAGTTACTTATCTTCATGTCTCTATATTATTAGATTTAGTTCTTGGAGGTGAACAACTAAAATTGACTTACTTTTGGATTCTCACAGTCACTAACATAGTGCTTTGCATAAATGTTGACATGAATTAATGAATGGGGAATCTGGTGTGATGTGTTTTTACTAAAGAAATTTTTGTACATGCTGTAATAACTGTACATGTCATACCAACTCACTCTGTCCTCTCACAGATGATACTGGTTTTCACAGGAAAGGGATATAGGACACATTGTTCAATGAGGCATACTACAAAAATCGTCACTAGAATAAAAGTCAAAATATCAGATTCTTGTGCCATGGTTTACTGTGACCTTAAGTTCCACATCATAATTTCAGATATTAGCATATAATATTTCTAATTTCCATTGCTGTACCAAAATTTGGAGATTTTTTTCTTTTACATCTCAAATAATACTTAGACTTGACAATACCTTGAAAGCAGATGTGCAGTGAATATTTATGGAAATGAAATGCTAATATGTATGCAAGTATTTTTTTTTATTTAAAGAATGATAGACAAAGATTTTGTGATCTGAATATTTGCTAAACTTTTGTTCTCTTATACGGAAATTCAGTAACTGGAGAATTTTAGGTTTTATAAATTTTAATGCCCTAATTTTAGAGATGAAGTTCAGGAAACCTCATGACTTGGTTAAGATGACATAATTAACCAGTAGAAAGAAGGGAGCAGAGGCCAGGCCTCTTGGCTTTTGACCCAGAGACTTTTCCATTCTAGAATGCTTTGAGTTCCAAGAGGCAAACCAATGAGTGTAATATTTTCAGCAAATAGTAATATTTACATGTAAAAACATCTTTATTTATCCTTAATTTTTTTCAGTATGTCTTCAAGGAGCCATAAGAATAGGACTTCATTTTTTCAACCCAGAATATTTTCTCAGTGTCTCCAATTTGGCTCAGCCATGTATTATTGTTTTAGAATCGATAATTAGCATGTCAGTATTGAATATTACTTGTTACAAAGCCTCTTTTGCAATAAGAATGAAAGAAATGAACTTCTGTTAATAATATTGGAATGTGGTTAATACAGGGGCATAGAGGTAGGTTTAAAAACTGAAAAAAAAAGGGACAATCTAGTCTTTCTTGCCCAGCTGTTGCAAGATCATTCTACAAAAGCATTTCATATGTGGCAGTGTGCTGCTCCTGGCTATGTAGAGCAGGACTAGAGGCAAGGAAAACTTCTGATTTTTGTTTTAACTTTCATTGACATTGGTTGAGAAATTATTTGAAGTTGACCAGATGGAAGAGAATGAGACCCACTTCTTAGAGAGAGGTTTTTTTTCTCACACTATCTCCCTGAAACCACAATCAACAAAACCAAGCCATCAAGAGTAATAGATACTTGGTAGCAACAGGCTTCTTCCCTGAAGTCTGTAGCCCCAGTGTTTTGCAGGGATACTGTAGGGTGCTGAGAGTAGCCATATCAGCAGGAAAAAGAGACCTCTGGAACAGACAAATAAGTGATTCTTGCTACCTCTTCATAATCAGGACTGAACTCTTGAAATGACTAAGCTGGAGTTCTTGAACTAATCACAGCAAAGGGATAAAGACATTTCTTGCTGAGGGAAAAGTGGGTATATGATTGGAATAAGAAATAAAAGACAAGTGGTATTATTTTTTTTTACCAAATTGGCAAAGATGCAGTTCTTTTGGAACTCGTGAGGAAGTTAATATTCATGAGTGCTAACGCAGATTGAGGTCAAAGTATGCTATATATAGTACTATTAGCTTTGAACTATTTTGAAATAATATCATCACAGAAAATCAAAAGAGGTGAGCTTTATTTGCAACCTTCTCACCATGATTGTGCCTATCACTTTCACTCATTTGTTTTCATATTTTCAAAATGTAGATGCATTACCTTCTTTATACCAAGTAGTATTTATAACTGATTAGAGAACTCGAGTTCTTCTGAAGTTAGGGATTCTTTACATCAATGTTATTTAGGCACATTATCGTGATAACTTCATGAATTTTAGGTAATTAAAACAAAACAAAACAAAATAAAACAAAACACTTCTCCAAAAATTTCTTGTAGCTTTTCACTTAAAGGTGATTGTTAAGTAAACGGAGTCAGACTCGAGATGGTCTATGCTAAATGGTGCTGTGTGCTTGGGCTGTATGCTGGGGCATTTCTTCTAGGAAAGAATTGGATATGTATTGTACACTCCAACATGGAATTACTGGTAAAAACAAAATATGTTTTTTGTTTTTTTTTTTTGAGAGACTGGGAAGAGGGTGAAGAGGAAGACAATAATCGCTGAATGAGAATTGTGAATGAACAAGTCACTATTAATAACATTAAATAAAGTAAGAAAGGAATTTTAAAAGGCAGGAAGTATTCAGGAAGATGCACAGAAGCCCTTGCTGAGTCGGAGATGGAGATATTGAGGATGGGCTGACCTCAACTGGAGCTGATAGCCCTGTAAGCCCAGAAAAAAACATGAAGCAAGGTTTTACAGCTTAGTCTTTAGATGAGAAGCTGTACTGTTTTCCCAGGGATAGAGACCTTACAAATGAATTGCTAACTTTCATTTTTTGGATGTATTTTTGCCTTATTATTTTCCAAAGGTACATAACGATTCTTATTACAGGTTTAGAGACATATATTCAAAATTGAGATATAGAACAATAAGCACAGATATAGAGATTTTCTTGACATTATTATTCTTAATTAAGGTTGTTCATTTTAGAAATTTATACTTGTTATCAAACCAAATAAATATCTTCAATGACATAATAATGTCTTTTTGGTGCCATTTAGTCTTCATGTCTCCTATCACAAAATACTTATCTGAGTTGATATGTCGTCTAACATTTTTATGATATGACTTTGTTTTATTGTTTAGAAATCTTTCTTGACAATTTAATGAAAAATCCTTACTATCTTAGGTTCTTTTAATGCTTTTTAGATTTTTTTTGTACACAGTGTTCCATGTCAAAGTATACTTTCAAATCCACTGTTTTTAAAGTGAGAAAATCTCTTCTAGGATTGTCGTAACTCACATTCAAATAAAACTTTGGCAAAAAGTCAGTTTTATTTGGAGGTTGTTTCATTTGTCTAAAGGTATCTTCCCACAGCACTTTTTTTTCAATTGGCAAAGGGAAATAAAACAAAACAAAAAACAGCTATATTCCTGACGATTGATTATACTGGTGTCTAAAATCTTGTCAGTACTTAAGCTTTAAGATATAGATAACTAAATTTAAAGGGACATTTTACACTTAAAGAATCATGTTTCACATTTAAAACATGAAGATGAGATTCAGCTGGGGTTTTAGATACAGTCGTTCCTCAGTATCTGTGGGAGATTGGTTCTAGGACCCCCGCAGACACCAAATTCCAAGAGTGTTCAAGTCCCTTATATAAAATGGCATAGTAGTGTTTAATTTGGCTATATATTTTTCTTGAGGAACTAGAAGCTTCTCTTGGGATCAACTTAATTGCATGTACCTTGTAGCCTGTGAAAAAATAATTTGAATTTTTATGCATACATGAATCTCAGCACTACTTGAAATAAATGATTGGCTTTAAAATATCAATGCCTTGAGAAGACAGTTGGGGAAAATGGAACCCACATAGTAGAGCGTAGAGGAGAGAGCCAAGGATGTTACACTCTTGATACATGGAGATGTTACAAGTCCATTTCTTATAGAGGAACTGTTCATTAACTGAGATTCTACAAATCATATAGATATTTATGTAGCAGTATTAACAGGGGGCCCTTCCAAGAGTAACTTCTAGAAGTTTAAAAGCAATATTGCAAGGAGACATTACCAGTATTCTGTCTAAACTGCAGAAATAGCACCGATTGAGCCCAAAACTAGGGCATGCACATCTAAAGAGATCATCTACATACTGGGAGATAGAAAGAATTAGTAATTTTCTTGGACTTGGTGCCAGAAGATGAGATTTGGAAAGGCAGAACTTCAAAAAGCTTAATTTTGTTCTATAACAGAGGACTAGCAACATCAACATCCCCTGGGAACTTGCTAGAAGTTTAGATTTTCAGTCATCACCACAGACCTATTTAATCAGCGTCTTTGGAATTGGAAGCTAGAAATATGTTTTAACAAACACTCCAGGTGATTATGATGCATTATGAAATCTGGGAACTGCAGTTACAAAGAAGGTAATTGAACTAAACCTAAATCCTATTCTGCTGGGTTTTAGCCATATTACCTTGGACAGGTCACTCAGCCCAACTGTATTTCTGCTACCTTATTGAAAACTATGAACAATATTGTTATATTGATTGTCTCAACACCCACGCAAATGATTAGTAAGGTGGAATTCAACATGTACACCTAAGATCATGAAGATTAAACACTAATTTCTGGGAACAGCTGAATGGATTCAGGAAAGCAGATTCTGAGTCAACAGTCAATAGTCTAGAGTAATCAACAGATACAAGGAACAAGAAATTCTGGAAATTCGTATTTTAAAGGGGAGATCTTATGGGATTTTTCTCCCAGAGACTAAAACAAATATGAGTGTGCAAGATATTTGGCTTGGCAAGAAGCAATTGAAAAATGAGTTTTAGAGAACCATTCCCATGTAACAGCCTGGCTTAACCCCTTCCAATTATTCTCTCATCCCCAGAGAAAGTATGAGGATATTAAATGGAGAAAGCGTTTGGCCTGCTTTTCTTGCTTGTATATTGTGGAAAGTGGATGGAGAATGCTGTATTACAGATCTGTATGGTGCAGGGAGATCTGTGGGTATCTAGGCGATGATTTGGAATCAAGTCTCAGGCTATCTGAGAGGGGTGAAGCCAGGGACAGAGGTTCTGAACTCTGAGATTTCTGCTTAGGGATGTGTGTGATGATTAAATAATATGCAACACTATGTGATAACCTGCAATCTTTCAGACTATTACTTACTTTTATTATAATCAATTTGTCTATTCTCACTTTCAGTTAGTGGCCACAAATCTCAATTAGGCAAATAATATGGTCAAGAAATCTGTTTTACTAATGAGTCAATTGCAGACCCTTTCATAACTTCTAATTTTTCCTCAAAATCTCCATATTCCGTCCTTCCCCCACTGCCCATTAACTGATGAACTGGCCTCAAATGTCATTTGGAAAATGCAGAATATCAGAATTGAAATTCCTAATCTGAATTTTATACTTTCTGCCTTCACTCCTATAGAAATGGATCAGATGAAATATTCATGCTCCCAAGAAGACCTATTTTTTATATCCTATTCCCTCTCAACTCTTCAAAGACTTCATCTAGCAATTACCTCCTCTCTCCTTCATCTCTTTTCCCCTCACTGCTGGATTATTCGTATCACCATACCAATGTGCTCTGGAATTTCCTATCTTGGTCTCACATCTTCAACACCTCATTTCTATTTCCCCTTTCAGAGCATTATTTCTAGAAAGACATGTCTATATTTTACTTTTTCAACTCCTATTCACACTTTAAAAATTTTTTTTATAAAAAAGCATTCTTTTAATTATACAACTGATAGGACTCAATTGTAAGAAAACCAGAATACAGACAAGGAAAAGGAACAAATTTAAAACTGTCAATAATTCGTTCACCTAGAGAAAATCAAGCTTAAAACTGGATGTATTTTCTTCCTTTTTAAACAGTTTAATTTGAAATTATATCAAGTAATACATGTATATATTTTTTAAGGAACAAAGACACTAGTGTGAGAAAACTTGCTCCTCCCTACTTACTCAACCCTGATGTTGGTTCTCTGGAGACAACACTTTAACCTCTTCAGAGTAGAAATGGAAGTCAGGCTGCAAGATTTGCTTCAAAGCTCTGCTCTTTGCTGGCCGTGTGACTTTGGTCAAGTCACTTAACTAACTCTCTGTACTTTAGTTGCCTTTTCTTCATAATAGGTATAACCATATTACCTAGCAAAAAGGGTTATTGTGAGGATAAAATGATTGCAACAATGTTTAGTGCATTGTATATATAGTGTATAAATATTACTGTGGTTGTTTTTGTTATTACTATTAATTGCACAATTCCAGATGAAAAGTTTACACTAATAGGTCTTGATTTTTAGTATTAAGACAATAACTATAGATTACCTCATATTCATAATGCGTTAGCTCTTTTACCTTGTCAGATAAAACACACATCACCCATCTCTCTATTTTACCACTATAGCCAGATCACAGTTTTTACTTAAGTCAAAGAGTGCTATATATTGACCTTTTATCCTTTAAATTTCTTTGCTGTCATTTTAGTGTAGTTTTGGGAGCAAATGAAGGTAGAAGCATGTGTTCTATCCACCATGTTGAACTGGAAAGTTCCATAGGCCCTTCACCCAGTAGATTCTAGCTTCTGATCCGCTGATACTGCTCAGGATTATGTCTCTAACCACATCCATATTGTCAAATCCAAAGGCAACTTCCCTGTCTTCTTCAATTGACCTCTTAATAGCATTCAGCATGTTAACTGCCTTCCCCTTATTAAGGTACTTTCCCCTCTTAGCTTCTGTGATACCATCCTCTCCTTGGCTCCTTCTCAGTCTTCTTGAGTTTTTCCTTCTCCTCTGCTAGACATCAATATTTTGTAAAACCCCAGGACTTTGTCCTGGGACTGTGTTTTTTTTTTTGTATTTATCTACATTCTTTCTCCCTAGACAATCCATTTTGCTCATATAGTCTAAACGGTACCTAATGCTGATGCCTCAAAAATTTATTTCTCCCATGAACTCTCAAACATACATCAAATGGCCTAATTGATGTCTCCAGGTATCAAAGAGTTATCTTAAAACTAGCATGACTAAAACATATATCTTGATCCCTTACATTGATGCACATACCTATAAAAAATTTAAATTAAAAAACAATTAAGTTCTTTCCTTACCTTATCACTGAGTTTGAGAGTCATTTTAGCTCCTTCTATTTTCTCGTTTTAGAAATAAATGCAACATTCAAACCTGTCAGTTCTATCTCCAAAATGTATCCTGAATGAATTTACTTCTCTCAGCTCCCACTGCAACCTCCCTGGTCTGAGTCACCCATTTAATCTTGCCTGGACTCCTGTAGAAGTCTCTTTGTTCCCAGTTTGATTCTCTACAAGAGGGGCATTTTTTTTTTTTTTTAATAGGGAAACAAAGAGGGAGAAAAATAGTGATTCTTCCTCATCTTTTCATAGCCACAAACTCCTAAAAACAAGACAAGGCCTATCTTGGTCAATGAAGGCAAAACTTCCTTATCACATTACTTTCTGGGACATAAAACTTTATATCAGTACAATTTGAAATTACCCATGTGTTTGCTTTGTCACTGGACAACTCCCTTAATTCCTAAAACTACTTGACAGTGGGTTCTTTGCCTGGAATACCCAATGCACAGAGAACAGGCAAATTGTGCTTGAAAAATATTGTTTGATAATGAATTAGTGAGTTATCAATGTCAGCCATATGATACAACTTCCATTTATTTGGATTTATATTTTTACCCAAAATTCTTAACAGATAAAAGTTCTTTCAAGATCTGAATAAATACGTCTTTCAAAATGAACTCCTTAAATTCTTAAATAAATGGGAAACACATATTTGTCGTTGTACCATAAGGTCATGCATATAAATAGATGACTGCTTTGTTTACCCCTGTGTAACCTCACAATTAGTAACATATGTGGTTGTGAACAATTTAAGTTTATATCAAAGTGCATTCCATTTACAACATTTATTTTATTTATCTATGCGTGTTGTCCAGTAAATACATGGTTTACTTTTCATAAAAATGTGACTGAATTGATTCAGTAAAAGTAACATTAGGAAGTTGAACCTCATAAATTCAGAAAATATGTGTAAAATATAATTTTCTGGTAAGCATTCCATAATGTAACCCTTTAATAAGAAAACAGCAAAGCAATTGTATTTTAAGACTGTGCAAAAGAATAGCAATAAAAGTCTGTTTGTAAATTATGTCTTTTGTTTATTGATTGTTCTGCTTTTCTAGTTTTAGAATAAAAGTACTCCCTTCAAAAGTAGAATATTATTTGGCAAATCTAATAACTCAAATCTCTACTGAAAATAACAGCGATAAATAATATACTTATAGAACAAAATATGTGTTTCAGATGTGAGATTTTTAAGGTCAATTTGAATACATTCTAACATCCTAGTGAGAGTAAGCCTAGTTCTTAATAGTCTAGTCTGCACAGCACTGCAGTCTCCAGAGATTTTTTTATCAAGAAAAAAGCATATTCAAAGATGAGAAATGTGCTTTTGCATCTTAGCTATCCTCAGACATCTTCTACACAATTGCAAAACATGTTAAAATAGACATGTTTAAAGGAAATAATTTATGCATGAATTTTCAAAATAAGCATTTAAAAAGTCCAAAATCATGTTTATTCAAAAATCCAACTTTAAATTTTTTAAGTAATGTCAGTAATGATTATTGATATACCCAAAAGTCACATTAATTAACTATTCAGCTTTATAATTCATTTTTAAAAATCCAGAATGTCATATTCATATTACATATAATATAGGCAAAATTTCAATTCTGCATGATGATGTTTTAACAGAAATTTCTGAAATTACTAAACAACCTGAATTATGGGCAACACAACATTGAATGCTATTTCTTAACCCTTTATGCCTCACCTCCCATTTTTGATTTTGTGTTTCTTACCATATGGTAGTGTTTATCCAAACACCTGCATTAATAAATTATCACTTGAAAGCATATGCTGACCAAAGAGTAAATACTACATTGTTGTTATAACATTTTCAATACAAATTCTTTCTACTATATTTGAAAATTACCACAAGTCTTTAGTTTTGAAAGAAAATGTTTTTCTAATGCAGATGGATATTTCTAGTATTCACAGTATATGTTAGTTAAAAATACCTAGGTGGCTTCCCTGGTGGCGCAGTGGTTGAGAGTCTGCCTGCCGATGCGGGGACACGGGTTCGAGCCCTGGTCTGGGAAGATCCCACATGCCGTGGAGCGGCTAGGCCCGTGAGCCACAACTACTGAGCCTGCGCATCTGGAGCCTGTGCTCCGCAACAAGAGGCCGCGATAGTGAGAGGCCCGCGCACTGCGATGAAGAGTGGCCCCCACTTGCCGCAACTGGAGAAAGCCCTCGCGCAGAAACGAAGACCCAACACAGCCATAAATAAATAAATAAATAAATAAACCCAAAAGTTTAAAGAAAAAAAGAAAAAAACATTACCATTTCATGTTTTTTTAAAAAAAAAAAACCTAGGTATTTTTCTCAGTATGTAATTAAACTCAATGATTCAATCAAAAATAAGAAGTGTACATGAATAACGGGGTGAGTTCTCTCAGGATCCTGCCTCACTTGGTTTATTTCTAGCAACATGTAAATTTTATAAGCTGTAGCTATACTAGAAAAATACAAAACAGCATAGAATTAACTTTCTTTTTGGATCAGGGTGTATAAAGAGAGGTAACTTGAGTAAACCAACTAATGAGGAGTATGGAGATTTGGGGATATATGTTCCTTAGTGTGGTTGGAAACTGAATACATTCATAAAACAACTGCTCCAATCACTCTCTCTTTCAAAATATTTTAATGTTTTAACTTATTTAGTTTTTAGTAGTTTTCGTATTTAGATTTGATAAGAGGTGGTAGATACATTTTAAAGTGTAGTTCATTTGCGTAATTCCTTGAGATCATGTCTTCCACTTCATCTTTTTTATTATGCAAATGCCAAATTTTTAAGATTCTGTGACATTTTATTCCTTTGTAGCCCAAGATTATTTATATATTTATATACCTATTTATTGATCTCTGTTTTTATATAAAGTCCACATTGTTACAAAGCAATTAGAAGTAGCTTATAATACTGGATACAAATGAGCAAGACAACATACATCAGAAAAATATAAGAAAGATATGATGACAGAAAAACATTCAAGGATATGAAATAAAATCAGACAGAAATTATTTTGTTTCTACTGTATCTTTTACTATGTTTCTAGTGTATTATAAAAACACGACTATACTGATATTAATGAAAGGAACCACCAAGTTATTTTTACTTAATCTGTACTAGACATTAAACAAAGCTCTTTACATAATACATTTAATTCTTACCTCAACCCTGAAATTATGCTCATTTTCTACATAATGAAACTGAGAGCTTGTCCAAAACCTTGTCTAAATTAGAGGTAAGAAGTACAGAGCCTAGAAAATTCAAACTGTGTTATCTGAAGCTAAAGCTAATCCTATTAACCCTAGGCATCTCTCCTGTATTTAACTGATTTTTGTCAGGTTTCTCTTCATTATACAGTAGGGGTCAAAGATCATTTGAATACTAAGCAGGTTCATGTTGCCTGAATGGAACTGGCTCATCTAACTTAGGTTTACAAATCAGCATCCAGGAAGCAGTAGTTCCTTCTACAAAAGGTTGAGGTTCCTACATACAGCTCAGTCCAGAGAACTTTAGCTCTGCAGAAATCTTTGTAGTGATTGAAGGTTGTAGGTACTAACCTTTTAACTGATTTCAGTGGAAATCACAGGAATTTGTGGAGGTTAAGCAGTAAGTTGGAATTTTTGGAGTTCTGGCTATTTTCCACGTAGATTATTATGTCATCTAGCATCAAATAGCATCAGGTGTTTATTTCTTCCTTTTTAATCTGTATGCCTTTTATTTCCTTTTCTCCACCGATTTGTCTGATTAGAACTTCTAGTGTCCTTGCTATGGAAGAAACACCACTGTATTTTGACCACTTCATAGGAGCATGTCCTGTATAGATCTTGTGGGCATAGACACACAGGAGTTATTACTCAGTTTGTGACATAATTGGCTCTTCAAAATGCCATTTTACTCTAAAAGGCCAATTGATTCATCGAGATGGGGAATATGGTGAGAATAATGAATTCCATGGCCTTACTTCTACTCTTCATTTGGCATAAAATGAGCTCACTTTTCATTCTAAGGGCTCTATTCACAAACTGGCACAATTCTAGAAAATGGTTGATATGGCACACCCTCTTTGTGCTGATTAAGGTTAGACTTCACAATATCTGCAGCTTTTCCAGTTATACAAATCAAGTAAGATTTTAGTGGCCTGCCATCAGTTTCAGTCCTAGGGACACATGCTCAGTTACATCACATCAAAATTTCCCATAAGTCAAACCATCCTGATTCTTTCTGATAACTGCCCTGGATCTGCTACCCATTGTGGTTGCTGGTCTCTGGCTGGTCTCTGCTTCTACCTGGTCCCTATCACTTATGGATCTCACTGTCCTCACTGGATCCAGAGAGCCCACATTGATGGTAAAGGTTCCTATTGCTTTTTTGGTCTTCAGAGAAGAACCAGCATGGAGCTCTTCACAGATACTGAGTGTATTTTTCAAAGGCTTGATGAAAGGATACCTCCAGTTAGGGTATGAGTGATCAAACCTTACATAAAAAATCAACCTAGAATTTCTGGAAGCAACATGCAAATAATCCATAGAGTTCCGAATGATTAACCATTTGTTTGCAGTTCTGACTACAGGTATTGGCATTCGCTCACATATGACATGTCGTCATCCATCCATTTTGGCAGAAAGGAAGGTGCTCTATGTAGAAAATATTTTCCATTTCTAATGCAGGAATGAAATTATATAAATATTTATTTAAAAGGAAATGAGTAACTACAGATCAGTAGGTTCATTTTATTTTACACTGATATTTATTTAATTTTTTTCTTGCTGAGCTTAATTAAAAAATCTTGTGTAGAGAATTTCAATGCAATTTAATCAGCAGGAACATGCATTTATGATGGAGAAAGTATTAAAAAAAAACAAAGAAAAAGACTGCTGGGAGAATTTATTTTGGTAATTCCACCCAGAGGGCTAAGGTTGAAGATTCAATTTACACTCAACAGGAATAAAGCAGTGAATAGAGGAGGCAGAGGGACTTAGTTAGCATGACATTTTTGCGGTACAAAGAAATCCATGCAAAATAGTCAAATTTGTTTGGAACTGGAACTGGAAAATACCAACAGAAACAGAGCATTGGAAAAAAATCATCTGAGTCCATTTTGCACTTAGGAATAGATAAACAGATAATATTTAATACAGCATTGTAAGAAGTATGCAAAATACCACGAGAACAAAGATAATTTAACTCTTGCCTATGGTAGATTGTGAAGAGTCTACCAAAGAGATAACGTTAATTGGAACTTGGAGAATTAGTTGGCCTTTCCTTGCTACTAATTAAGGCGTGGATGGTAATATTCTACCTATGAAGATCAGCAGGTTCAACATCATGGGGGCCAGAAAGGTTCAGAAATGTGTTTGAAAGAGAGTAAAGTAAAATTGAGAAACATTTTCTGGTACATAATAAATGGTGATGGTCTGGGAGATGGGCTGATGGTGGTGAGGAGGGGAGAGAAAATGAGAGAGTTGATTCCATAATGATTTGTTAGGGCTATCTTGAAAAGGACTCCTGTAGACTAAACTAAAAGTGTGGGATGGCGGAGAATCAACAAATATATCCAAAGTAGTAAAATGATCAAAATTTAGAATATTTTAGGAAACTATAGCAACAAAGCAGAAAATAGACTGGTGTTAGAAGAGGAAAAAAATGCTGCAGAAGATACAGCTCTATCTGAAGCTTATAGAAGTATAAAAAATTATGAGGACCTATTAGAAAAAGGTCAGAGATAGGCATTTGGAGATTAATAATTTAAAAAAGGACAAAAGAAAATAAGAATACTATGGTTTCTGAAGTTATAGGAAAAGTAGAGATTAAAGAAAGGGAAGTATAGAGTTATAAGTGGAAGAAGTAGAACCAGAATTCAATTAAAACTATATCACAAAAGGTTAACAGAATTGTAACGCTAAGAATCCTGACCCTAGAAAGAAAGAAAGAAAAAAAAAAAAAGGAATCAAGCCACTGGAGAAATTTTGGAAATATAAAAATGTCTTAACTATTAAGGAATAATCATTGTTTCTGAAGGAAATGGGGAAAAGAAACATAGATTTTCTGTAATATGCACAAATGGAGGTGTATCTCAAAAGAAATGTGAAAATGAATTCATAAAAAAATGATTGATACCTCCTTCACTTTTATTTAAAAGGAAAGTATGAAGGTGAATTTAACCATATCTTAAAGAAAGTGTGCTTACTCTCAACCTGTGCTTTAAATCTGACCAAATTGTTGATCCTTAATCATATTTTTTTCATCATAGGCTCAAATTATATACTGAACTTCTATTCCGAATTTTCACTTAACATTAGTTTGTTTATTCTCACCCGTGTCATGATATATTCTTTAAACTAACATTTTAATAATGCATAATGTTGGATTTCTTGTGTGGATTATGATTTAATTAACCTTTTCCAAATTGTTGGGCCCTTGTATGGTGTCCTGTTTTTGACATTATACAAAACAGCTGTTGAGCATTCAAATACCACAATCTAAGACAGCTTTTTAGGGGAATTTTCTTGAAGGGAAGTATGGAATCAAGGAATTAAGTATATTTAAATCTTTGGAAATATGATGCCCAAAGACCCTCCAAAAATACTTAACGGCTGGATGCCCCTTAGTAGTGTATGAGAAGGCCCATTTCATTATATGCATGTAAATGTTCAGTATTAACATTTAAAACATATTTACCAATTTGAAAGGCAAAAATGGATATTTTGTAGATTTGTGCGCTGGTTACGTTGATCATTTTTAAATATGTTTATTTATCATTTACATTGATTTTGTGCATTTTTTCCAAATTTACCAACTTCTAAAATTTTTTTCTAATATGAACATCAGAAACGTTCACACATCATTTTGTGTACATTAGTTGCACAATGTTTGTAAAATATATTGAGAAGTGAGCCATGGGGAAAAGAGTACATTTGGGTTTAAAACCTTTCACTCTTGAAAGAATTACATACATTTGAATAAAAAACGAAATAAATTAAAAAATAATGATTCAAAAGATTTGGAATAAAATATCGTTTATGATCAAACTAAATATATGTAATATATAAATTACTGGATAATTATTATGGATGTATTTTTGATATATACTACCAGTATTCTTATAAGATGGATTGTAAATACAAAACACATTTTAGTGAAAATTAATAATTTAAAAATACAACTTAGTCCAATACTCTTGTTTTTAAATTTCCAAATTGTTTTATCAAAAAAAAAATTGAAGTGAGAGAAAGAAGGTAAATGCATCATAAACTCCTTCTTTATCATAAGCAGAATTTAAAAATATAATTTTATTTCTAATGTTGATAACTAAAGACAGTATAAACTACTTATAAAAACAAATGTTGACATTAATAGAAGTACTAGAAGACTGTGTTGCAAACAAAATGCATGTAAAACATTTAAAAATATTTATATAGCAAACACATATCAAATGTACAATGTAGAAGCTTTAAAATAAATAGCATGAAACAAGATAAAAAAATGAGTTAAATATAGTGCTTTAAATTTGGCTCCAGTAATATTGGCTGTGGAGTTTAAGAGAAATTAATTAAGTTCTGAGACTAAATTTTTAAAAAAAAATTCATAATAATCATATATCACAATACATAATAGAAAGTAGCAAATAAGCATTTAAAGGACATATATTTGTTATTTCTGTTATTATGGCTATTTATCAATGTTTATTTCTAATATATTGTAATATATTGACTTTTAAAACTGTTTAATCCCTCTCTTCCCCTCAAATTAATCCATGATATTATAACTTGGAAAATACCATTATTTCACTGTTCTACTTTTTAAAAATTCTCCCTTTTTTTTTTTTTTTTTTTACAATCCATCCCATTTTTTGAATCATTTGTTACTATCTATAAATCTGAGCAGAAAGAACCCCTTAATATTTGTTTCCAATGTTTTTTATATTGCTTTTTCTCAATATGCTTCATAAACTGTTGATAAATAGCTTTAAATGATGCTATAATAGTTACACACTAAATATTGACTAGGATAAAATGCAGCAACCAAAGACAAGTTGAGTTCAAGCCCTTTCATTACTTGATGTGGAGTCACAAGAACACCACTGAAAAATATTTATCATTGAAATTATATTTAACAAGGACAATAAACAAAGTCATAGCAACATATCCTGTTCCAAAATTTTTAGCATTTAAATCAGGGAAAAATTATTTCTTGATCAAACAACACTACCTAATTGGAAGGTATCCTAATGGACCATTACCTGGCTATCTGATGCAAAAACAGATTCCAAGGATTGAGAATTAAACCAAGAAGTGCAACTTGATAATATATTTGATTTATGATTACTATTTCCTTATTGTTACAGAACCTGTTATTCCTACGTTAAACACTTTATGAAACTAAGGGGTGCTGTATGTTTCTTGAAAGATCAGTCTAGTTAAGTGAACAAATGGGCATTTGCTGAGTCAAGAGGATGACTTGAACTTTCTCACTGCTTTTCCAGCAAGAGTGGGAGGGTCTTCAATCTGTAGCATCTAGAAATTCAGACACCCACCTTAGTATGTGCACAGCCTGTTCTATGGAGGTACGTAGCCTAAAACAGGCTTTAAAAACTTAAAAGGGCATTTGTAAATCCAGAGGGTTATGCTTTATAATTTAATTAATAGATTCACTGCGAGTCAAATACTTGATAAGAAGAGGGTAGCAGAGTCATCGAGAAAACAGGTTTGGGGGTCAGACAACTATAGTTCAGGATCAGGGACCATCATTTACTAGTTGTTTGACCTTGGGCAAAATGTTCACCCTCTCAAGCTCTCATTTTCTTCATTTATTCACTGGGTGTGAACTATTACCTTATTAGGTAATGGTGAAAGTAAGTGAAATTATATAAATAAAGGTCTCATAGTGTATGGCACACAGCAAGTGCCTCCAAATGACAGCCCCTATTCTTTTTAGATATTTTTTATATTTAAGTGACAAACAATGCAACGTGTTTAGTATCCTTACAAAAGAAGCAATCTAATGTTTCATGAGCTTTCACTTACTTGCAAGAGTTGAGAATTTCCTCACCTCCAAATCACATTGCAAACAATGAAGATAAGAAATGTTTATAAGTGCTAATGGTGTTCAGTATTTCTTGATTGTTTTTCTTATGTACGGCATCTTTTTGGAGTCACGACATGACTCTAATCAAGGCTCTTGTCTTTTAGGTATTATTTTTGTTCGTGTTCTAGAATAGGAGCAATAGAGACAGGCAAAATAATATTCCTAATTAAGTTAATTATGCTTAGTCAGTTAATCACAAGGTGCATAAATTTATCTCTGCACTGCATGAGCCTAGAAGCTACTTACTGGAAACGACACATGTCTCATTTGAAATTAAGAAAATTGCGGGGAAAAAACATTTGAGGTTTTGCCTAGACACATTTTGCTCTGATTTGCCTTTAATAGAACGAGTCTGGCAAGAATAAGGCCATAATGCTCTGTCTGTTAGTGCAACAGTTTCTAACAGTGAATAGGATCAATCTGATATATTTCATTATCCTTACAAATTAGAAGGAGCTGTTTGGGCCTGCACGGAAATGCTGGTGGCAGTGACAGTCACCCATGAGGCTGACCCATTGAACTTCACAGTTCAGACTTTAGGAACCTCACTCTGCCATCAGTCTTGGCATCTTTATGTCAGATTTTCCTTTAAATTGGCACATTTTATTTTACAGAGACATAGCATGCTTTCTTTAAAACTTGATATTTCTCCTGTTTGTATTCTATTTCTATAGTACAGGTGGGAGTGCCAACTACATCACTGAATAGTATAGTAATCTTAGAGATAAATGTTTGTAGCAGTTTTCAAGAGGGTGAAAATATAGTGAAAAGATATAAATAAAACACTCCCAGTGGATGGCATATAGGAAGTGCCCCCCCAAATGACAGCTACTATTATTTTTGAGATGTTCTGAATATTTCAATGGCAAACAACACATTTGTTATTCTTGCAAAACAAGCAATCTAACATTTGGTTGCCACTCACAAAGAATTCAAATATAATCAGTTTCAAAGGTGCAGAAAGGGGAAAATTACAGGGAATTGAATTGACTATTTATTGCCTTCTCCTTAGGCCTGTGTGATTGAGGAGTATGGGTTTTTTGTTTGTTTTGTTTCTTTTCTTTGTTTCATTAGCTATAACCATATTGAGGGATTTTGTTTTGGGCGAGCCTCTGCCTCCTTGAAGTCTAGTCTTCCACAAGATGAGATCAATTCAGAAAGAAAAAGCTTATGAAGACATGCATTGTTTCCTGACTGAACTTAAAAAACTATTTTCCTATGTAATAAAGTTTGTGAATAAATCCACTGTTTATTGACTGTAAAGCATGTTTATCTGTACCTTTGGCAATATATTTAACACCAACTTAATGATATGCTGCTGAGGTATTTATTAAGCAAAGAGAGCTATAAGTTTGGGTTAGAAGACACATTTTGATCTTTTTGTCCAGGATTCTTTAGACTCTTCCAGTGTGAACTGGGCAGGGCATATTTTCTATAAGACAAATGTGTTGGCTCAATTGTGGCCCAAGTTTGAGGTATCATTAACTTCCTTCAGGTCATTATGTTAGACACTTCCAAAAGGAAAAATGTATTCCAAGTGTGACTAAATCATTTCTAATTAAGATCATTAAATTACTTACATTTCAAGAAAGTTTAATAGATGCTTGAGCTGACATTTTTTAAAGTTCACTATTACTTGATTTTAAGTTAACAGACTCTACTAAAAAGTATGTCGTTACTGATTTAATTTAAATCGTTATTAATGATGAATACTTGGAGAGAATTGCCTAACTCACTTCTCACTTGTGTGAACTTGAGCATTTTGTTTAACCATTTAAACCTTGTATTTCTCAAAAGCAAGTTGGTAAAAATAATAGCATTCCTAGAATGGTAATTTTGAGTAGTAAACCACGTCAAATAATGTAACATGCTTTGCACAGTGCCAAAATATGTACTCAGTATATTATTTGATGATGATGAAAAAGTATCTTTACCTTAGTGCACTTAAAACATTTTTTGGGTAATTCTCTGAGATAAATCTTACAATGAAAGTAAGAAAGAAGCAAAGACAAAAATGAACATTATAGAAACATGGTGACTGGTTCTTTTCAAGCAGCTCTGTGGTCTTTATTACCATCAGGCTAAGGGATAATAGGCAGGGGAGGTGGAGATAAAGTTCTATCATGAACCTGATCATATTTGAAGTGAGTTCCCTCTGTACATTTTTTAAACGTTGAAAACAAAAGCTGCACAGAAATGGTAAAAATAGATAACAATCCAGATTCTAGGTATTATGTTAAAAGAATATTGCTATCACTGGCTCACCCATGAGAGCTTCCGTCAGTAAGTCATCCTACTTTCTGCTTTCATTAAGGATTAATCTTGGCGCTTCTTGGTAGAATTAAACATTCAAGCTCCAGTGAAGGTTGCTGAAATTTCATTATTTTTTTGTCTCATCAAATTATTTACCTTGCCAGGCATTTGCCACCCACTTTTCTTCTGGAATTTCAATTCAGATTTATTTTAAAGAACAAATGTGTTGCCTTCCCTGATGAGAAAAGCGTGTTGGCAGGGAAACAGAGGAAAAAACCATGAAAAACTCATTAGAAAAAGAGCATTTGTTTTTGTAATGCCATTTAGGATGTGATAGATTTGATGGGGAAGCACTGATGGAATATACAAGCATGTAAATCCAATTTGTAGAAGGAGTAATGACCATTTCTCCAAGGATTCTTACCTCTCATCTGCTGAATTATGGCACCACATTTGTCTTGTCTCTGTCATGAAATTCACTTGCAAATATTTCAAATACTTACATTGGTTTTAAGGTAGTCCATTTTTTTTGAGGCTGGGGAATGTTATATTTTATTGTATTAAGTTTTGGTATCTCACCCTGAAGTGAATTGAGGATGTTGTCCTGGGACATGATGTACAGATATAAAATAAGCACGGAGTCCATTTCCTCATGTTTCTTTCTTCCCTCTGCCCATTCCTGACTATCACCACCACCAAATGCCCGAAGGACATCTCAGGAAACAGTTCACAAATTACTAATCTAGGGGTTGTTATGGTAAAGGTACCTAGGAGGTTTCGAAATCATTAGTGTGATTTCCCACAATACTTTAATATTTCACAATATTTCATATTGATATTGCATAATTTTATAGTATTTTATGCTAAACATAATGCAGCAAACTTGGGACACAAAATTACAGTAATTATAATTTCATGCAAATTCACTCAATTATAACATATTCCAGACAATTTCTCCTAATTAGGTAATTAAGGGTATTTGAGGTTGTCAAGAAGATGGTCTCTGGATTCAAAGAGACCTGGGATAAATGTGTGTTTCTCCATTAGCAACCTTGTTAAATTGTCCTATGTGAAGTTCAGCGGGCAATGCTGTAAAACGTCCAAAATGTTAATGACATTTATACATAGGATTAAATAGGACAGGGCTATAAATCACCTTTTCCTTGAAAGAATGGCAAAATCCACAGAATCATCTTCCTCATTTTATCTATGGTCTCTAGAGCAGTGACGAGTAAATCATTGCTGATGATATGACCATATGAACATTAAGTCCAGGCCTCATTCAGTCTCAAGGAGGCCTAGCAAAGGTCTTCATGTTACAACCCAGGTCCTAGTTATTACTGGGGAAAGGGAATATGAGAAAATGGACAACTTACACACATGTGCAGATCTTTGCCTTATTCAAACGTCCCACTAAAATCATAGCACAGGAATAAAAAAGAATGCACTACAAATCAAAGAACACAAGAGAGGAGACTGCAGCCCATGAGAAGCATCAGTACATTTTTAGAAGTTGGGAAGCAGATGTATTAGCGGTAAGAGGCTTCACAGAGTTGAGAAAGCCCAAATCCAGGGCCAGCAGAAGGCAATGTAATTTAATTAATTAATTATTTATTTATTTTTGGCTGTGTTGGGTCTTCACTTCTGTGCGAGGGCTTTTCTTTCTAGCGGCAACAGGGGCCACTCTTCATCGCGGTGCGCGGGCCTCTCACTGTCGCGGCCTCTCTTGTTGCGGAGCACAGGCTCCAGACGCGCAGGCTCAGCAGTTGTGGCTCATGGGCCTAGTTGCTCCGCGGCATGTGGGATCTTCCCAGACCAGGGCTCGAACCCGTGTCCCCTGCATTGGCAGGCAGATTCTCAACCACTGCGCCACCAGGGAAGCCCGGCAATGTAATTTAGAAACAAGAAAATTTGCACGGCAGAGCCCTTAAAGGTTAAGGAATTAGAAACTCTATAAACCTCAGGATGTGGCAAAGAGTGGGGCGAAAACTAAGACAATTGTTACACAGTTCCTTAAGAAACCCACAGACTTCTTAGAATTTTTTTTGTTTTTTCTCACTTGTTCTTATAGACAACTACCCTCTCTGTCATAATGGCAGGACATTTATTCTCTGCATAATTAGAACTAGACCGAAAAAGGACACAGTGAAGGAGAGTTACCTATCTTATTAAAAATAGAAATTACATTGAAGTGTATATACTTTAGATACCTTTCACTATTTCACTTTCTAAGGATATTGAAGTATATTTTCCTTTGGAAAAATTAAATGGCCTAAAGAAAATACCTACAAAGATTGCTTTTTGGCAGAAGTCCAGTGAAACATCTGGGTCCTTACTCAGTCTGCTTTGGTTAAGTCCATCAATTGACAAGCTCTTTCCCCAGAACACAGAAATTATAACTGGCATTTTACTGCCTAAATAAAAAAAGAAAAGAACTTGAAAAAAACAGAAATAATTCATGGAAAAGAAAGCATTAAGGAAATGATAATATTCTCTGGGAGATAAAAAAGAAAATCTTTCATTCATAAAACAACCACTAGATGCTGTTTTCTTAAGAGAAAAAGAGTTCTTAAATATCACCCGCATTACCCATACAAATGTAGAAAATATAAACATGAAGAAATCTTTCAGAAAGAACAGGCAGAACAGGCAAAAACATGCAGAAAAAAGTCAAGAAAATTAGAAGATCATTCCAGGAGGACCCAACATCCAAATAATAGGAATTCCAGAAGGAGAAAACAGGATCTTTCTGAGGAGGGCCTCATCCACGTCTCCTATACACATCATCATTGCTGAGAGGCCCCTAACGTGCAGAGAGGGACATGTGACCTCCTGAAATGCTTCACCGCCATCATCATGCCTCAAGATAGCACTGGTGTTTTGGTTCACTCTTCTAACAGGTGTCAAGAGCAAACCCCAGAATAAGGGAGGCAGCTTCTAATCCTGTCAGCATGGGTCAACAGGGTTTCATACAGTGGGACCAAACCCAGCTTCCATAGATCTCCTTGCCTCCATCAACAGGAGTCAAGAAGAACCCCAGAACTCACTCTTCCCTTTGCCCCTGAATCCAGGGCCTCCCTGCTATTATCTGCCTTGAACTCATAAATATTTATAAATACTATTACATTCTATATTTAAATGTTCATCACCTGTAAGTCATCCCTCATCTCTTACACTACTTAGAACAAAGTCCTGCTCCTTTCCCCCATCCCTTCACAAATTCTGACACCTTTTCCACTCTGCCCTCTGGCTCTCATGGTCCATCACTGGCAAAATCTCATATACATTCTCCCTTGAATACTCTATGCTACGTGTTCTCTCTATATGAGTTTTTCTCAACTTCTTGCTCTAACACAAATCTAGATCGCCTCTGATTAGCCTGCCTTCCTTGCAGCCCCCCTCAAGTGCTGACTTTGTATCCTACCTGTGAGTAAATGATGAAAAAAGGTTCTTACTGTTCCTCAGGGTTGTTTTCAGATATTCTTCTTCTCACTTCCCTAAAATCCTCTATCTTTGAACATCATCTCATTAGATCATATCATCAACTTTGTTGCTATCGTCTAAGAAGCCTTTGTCTCACCCTTCTTTATTTCTTAATAATTTATATTTTTGTTCACTGTCATTCTAACGTAACTCCCAACTTTGTCCTGTTGATTTCAAAATATACCTAGATAATATTTCCAGTAGCTTTGCCTCTTACTTTCTAGGACTTCTCTCCTTCAATAATCTTGTCTTCGTCCTACTCTAACTCTAGTGGTTATACCCTAGAACTTGTTCTTGCCAATAATGCCATCCCTTCCATATTTGCCTACACCTCTCACTGACCACCACCATCATATCATTTCATTTGATTTCATCTAGGACTCCAAGAACGCTCCAACCTGGCCAGGACTTCCAATGCATTGATACTCCCTTGACAATCTTTATTCACCTTAAGTTACATGGTCATTCATTACGATTATTCCCTTGCATATAAGCTTACTCCCCTGTCCCCATTCTGCTCTTGCCTGATACATCTCAACCACAGCTGTATCAGACTTTCGGCCTATACCATACCTGGACTTACAAATGTAGCTAGAGATAAATTCACAACTTAATTTTTCTCATTTTAAATCAGAACCCAAACCTTCAGCTCAACCCAAAATTGAGCAGTAATCATAGCATATTACTCTAGTATGGTTCATTCTCTCTCTCACTGTACTAGAAAACATTTCACAAACTCTCTGCCCTCTAAACATCTAACACCTCCTCCTTCATCTTCACTCTCAGATGATCCCTTTGCATCCTCCTTTACTTAGAAAATTGAAGCAATAAGTAGAGATTTTCTACAGATTATCATCAGTACATCCTTCTGCATCCCATGTTCATTGATCCTATATTCCGTTTTTAATCCATTCAGCAAATTTATTAAGCACCTCCTAATAAGTGAGGGCTTGGGGATACAAACATAAGCAGACACGGTTCTTGTCTTCACAGAGTTCACAGTCTCATTGCTTGGTCCAGCTTTCTTCCGAGAAAGTGGGATTCAATCCTCTTTCTGTCAGAGAACAGATAATTCCAATACCTCTGCCCCTGCTATTTACTCAAGTTTTAGAATTAGCCAACTCCCTTATCAGCCTATATCTACCTGACTGCCAAGAGAAGAATAAAATAGAGTATAATTATTCAAATTAGAGAGTATCAAGTTCATCTTATAATCATAAAGAAATAAAGTACGACAGTGTTAATTATTGCCAATGAGTAAGATTGCTGATTGCGAGATGAGTGCCGCTCTTAAGGGCTGGCTGGTCCCATGATGATGGCATAGTGCCATCTGCTGGATGCCAATTCTGGCTCAAGATGTGATCTATTCAAAATGAAGCTTCAAGAAGTTGTATAATTGTATTGACAATTTGCTTTCTTAAATCATTCCTGATTTCAAAACTACTCAAAGATTTAACCGAGTCCAAATTAACAAGGAGATTCAATCTGAGACAAGAAGCCCAGTATTTCAAAATGAATTACATGAATGCGGTTTTGAGAGCTGGACGGAACTTTGGAGATGATCTGAATGAAACTATTCAACATCTTGCACATGACAAGACTGAAGTCCAGACACCTTATATGACTTTCACGGGTAATATTATGAACATGTGATGGAGCTGGATCAAGGACTCTCAATCAGTTATCTTTCTTCTACATCTACATTCTCTTCCTTATTTTCCACAGTTAGCCAACTGATACATTAGGCCCTATATTGTATTATGTAAATTATATCATGTAACTTAAAATTTTTATGCGTGAAGATGAGAGATGTCCTAATCCAAGAGGTGTCCTAAATTTTTCATTTTACTGATGAAAATTGCCTAAGGACACGTTTACATTTCTTGACTCAGTGCCCAGTCCTCTTTCCTCTACTTAAATGTGGTATTAAAAGATTACCTCAAACACAGAGATGGCTGGTTGGTTAACAATAAAACTCAACAACAAAAATACGTGCAGATAATTAAATTGCATACCTTAATTTCTGACAGATTATAATACCTTTATTTTTAGCCTCTTAAATAACAAATTATAGCTCTGAAGATCTGTGTTATCTCACAAAAGCCAGCATATTATAAATTTAGTTCTCCATTAATTCCTGGAAAAATAACTTCTTGCTGTTGCCAAAGCTATGTTACAGTAACATTAAATGCCAAACAGTTGCTAATATATTTTGCTGTTTAAAGATCAAGTTAATGAGATGGATATACTTGGACATTGGGAAATATGCAATTGGTTGTTTATCTCTCGTCCAGATCTTACTTGTAAATAGACTGGTGGAAATACATTCAGATGCTATTTGAAGATATGTGTCTCATAAAGCAATAAACATCAGGAAAGGAAAATGGAGAAAGGAGGAATAACCCATGTATTTTAAAGTAATATGTTTATCCCAGTCAATAAATTCTAAAATATATATTCTTATTATTTTATACTTTCCAAAAGCATACTGATTCAATTTCAAAACTAGTGATATAAATCTATGTATTCCACAATAGTTGTTTTAATTCCTACCACATGTTGAGCACCTGCCAATGATGTTAGGAGCTGCCATTACCTAAATAAAAGTGCCTAAGAAACTCACTGCATAGGGCAGGGACATGACAGTAAGCTGACCATAGGAAATTTTTTGACATTTTAAGATTATGGAAAAATCCCTCCTAATCCTGAATAAGAATCCTCTCCTGGTTTTTCTTTTATATATGTCTGTTTTATTGAATGATATCCTTCTTGAAGCTGGCCAGCTCTAGACCTCCAGGGCATATTTGAGATACAAAAAAAAAAAAGGAAATTTTCCATTCCTCACTTATTTTCCTTAACATTTGCTTATCTAGCTATTGTTTATTTTACAATATTAGTGATTTATAAAGGTTGCTTTCTTTAGGTAGATCTGGATGTAGGTAATCATACAAATATTTAACTTTTCTTCTATGTAACGGTCTTTCAAGAGTCAATGTGGTGCAGTACGATATTCATTTTATTCACCAACTAGAGGCTTTGTGAATTGTGCCAATTCTGCAAATCTATCCAACACTAGATGTGTTCTTAACCAATCTTTTGGTTGAAGTCTCTTATTAAAATTAAATGATTTTTAAAAGTTGGTCTCAGCCTTCTAGTTTGGGATTACTGAGGCAATGGGAAGCAGGCTTACATAACAGAACAAAACTGGCCCCAACCACCTATATGTAGCAACCAAGGACTTCATTCATAAACGTGATTGATAGGCAAAGACTACCAGAATTTTGAAGGCGAGCAACAGCACAAAAAGACCAAGATAAATAAACAGAATAATTATTCCTTGAGGAAAGAGAGCTAATTGGGCAAGAGGAGGCTAAATTTTCTAACTGGTATTCTTGATCTGTCACCTGTGTTTTAATCAGCATTTGCTGTGATTTCCACTGAGATTGAGCAAATTTTTATATTCTTATAGGTCATTTGTGTGTTCTCTTCTGTGACTCCCTTGCATATATTGTTTGGTAGTGTCTTGGCTGCACTACACATATTTAATTACCCCAGAGAAAAAGGGTTTACTTGTTTGTTTTTGTTCTTTTTTTTTTTTGCTTATTTAACTTTAGAGCTCACTTGATTTTGCTCTCTCTCTTTCTGCTGGGTCTTTTTTTTTGGCTGCACTGGGTCTTCATTGCTGCGCGCAGGCTTTCTTTGGTTGCAGTGAGTGGGGACTACTGTTCGTTGCGGTGCGTGGGCTTCTCATTGCGGTGGCTTCTCTTGTTGCGGAGCATGGGTTCTAGGTGCACGGCCTTCAGTAGTTGCAGCACGTGGGCCTGAGAGCACGTGGGCTTCAGGAGTTGTGGCGCATGGGCTCAGTAGTTGTGGCTCGTGTGCTCTAGAGCACAGGCTCAGTAGTTGTGGTGCAGGGGCTTAGTTGCCCTGCGGCATGTGGGATCTTCCTGGACCAGAGACCAAAACCATGTCCCCTGCATTGGCAGGAGGATTCTTAACCACTGGACCACCAGGGAAGTCCTCTCTGCTGGGTCTTGAACCAATATTCTTTCTCTAAGGACAATGCTCTTCTTCAAAGGACTGTGCTCTTTATGTTATAATAGTGGAGTCATTTTTGACTGGTTTTGATGGAAAAGGAGGCTTCCTTATTGGAGTTCCAATTAAAAACAGCTTCCCAAAGGGCAGAAACAATAATTCAGAATTCTCTATGTATTTCTATTAAACATCCTCCCCTGGTTGTTCTATTTGAGGTCCTTCTTACATAGCCATTTTACAGTCAATAGCAGTGCAGGTGTTACACATACCCTAAGACATTCTTCACTAGATACACTTGAGTCCATCAGTGGTTTTTAAAAAAGAAAGTGGGAGGACGGAGGGAGGAAGAGAGGGAGGAGGAATAGAAAGAGAGAGAGAGAGAGGCATTTGTGTAGAGCTTGCAGGCTCTGGATTGTTGGATAATTTAGAAGTAGTCATTTGGGTACAAAGAATACACAGAATAATGGTAACTATTACATATTTTATATCCAGTCCAAAACTAGGCAATAAAAGAAAAATTTGGTGTCTCTAGAAAGGGTGGTCCCCTACAACTCACCTAATCTTTATTCTTCATTTAACATCATTGGAAAGGTTCTTCATATAATGAGATGATTAAGAGGGCAGTCCCTACATTTGGATCTCAGGTGTGTCCTTTTAGGTAAATCACTTAACTTCTCAGAATCTCAGCTTCTTTGTCTGTGAAAGGGGGATAACAATAGTATATACTTTGTAGGGTAGCTGTTGATTAAATTTATGAGAACAATGCTTAGAACATAGTAATCACTCTGTGAGGGTAGCATATTGCTATCTTCTTTAAGATTGCTACCAGACTGAGGTAAATAGACAAATATTCAACTATCAGTTTTAAAAGATATTTAAATATCTGTTCAATTTTGTTGTAAATTAAAGGGAGTGATTTAAAATTAGTGACGGTAAATTTCGAAGAAATCTCATTTGGTTTTACTTATTCTGTGATATAGAAAAAAATAATATTTCTAACACACCTGTTGAAAATTAGCTCTTAAATCTATATACTTGTAAACTGCACCATTCCAATTATTTTAGATAGTTAAGCACATTTAAGTAATATGTTTTCTAATAAGATTCCCTCAGGTTGATGTCATATTAAACAGTTAAGATATTCTTTGTTGTTTAAAGTTTACTATAAAATAGCACAACAGAACTAATATGGCCTATGTTTAATAGCTCATGATTTAAACAAGTTCTAAATATGACTCAATGCTTCTGTTAGGTTGGATTTAGAATCATGTCCAGATTTCAAGACTTATTTTTAAAGATACTGTTTTACTCGGTGACTTTAATAATTCTAATTTTTTTGTTTCACTTGTTAGAATTTTTGAAGTGCTACTTTGAGTTTAATATATAGCATGTATCTATTATTGTATTTGGTTTGTAAATCTCTGAAGATGTCATTTATATAGGAGAATATAGTTGAACTAGTAATTTTGCCTTTTAATTTCATATGGAAAAGACTACCATTGGGGACAGCCCTTTGATTTGAGGATGACGTCCTTTTTTGCAGTATTTAACGTCAATTGAAGCTCTGACATCCTTTTAATTTTGGTTTATCTGAAGCTTTTGTTTAGGGTTTCTGGTTTTCTGAATACCGTGCTGGTTTCTTTGTTGCTCTTTTGCTGTCTAAAATATGTATTTTATTTGGATTATATTTCACTTAGTTTTCTTTAGCTCCTCATATAAATAAAATGGCTACTTAGCCCATCCATCTCCACTCCCTTTTTATGAGGTTTTGTTGAAGCAAAATTCAGGAGTGATAAACCAACTGTTCCAGACATCTGCACTCATAAACATTTGAAAATAATCAGAGGAAAAACAACCTTTGGAAAAGCTATGCCCTTATTCTCCTTCTGTTTCTGCCTCCTCTCTGCTTTTCAATAAGCCCTTCCCATTTGCCTTTGGAAACAAAACTTCCCGAACTGTTACTCACTGAGTTATTCCCCACATATTCCTGCCTCAAAGACCACCTTGGTGATACTTCCTTTCCCTACTCATTATTCTCTCTTGAATCTGGGATTCAACTCACTGTTGGTTGGTTAATGGAGAAGGAAAAAAAAAATGTTTTTGACCTTTAGTGGGAGGAAGAGGTAAGGGATGAAAGAAATCTTTGAACACAAGTCAGGAACTTTTTAATTATAGGTATTTATAAGAAAAAAAAGTAGCAATATTAATACAGGCTTAATTATATTGATAAAGCCTTGGTTAAGAGTATAAACTGAGGAGTCTTTGCAGTGATAACAGACTGACCCTAAGTGTTAATGGAATGGAAGAAGTGGGACAAAGGAGGATAGCAATAATTATTTTCCTGGACAATTTTGTATTATGCAGTTTTTCTCTGGGGTGACAGTGTCTCTGCTTGCCACTAGTGCCAACTACTTTATTGTTGACTCTCCTGTCCTCTCATTCAAAGAAATTCTAGTCTTTGACACAGAATGTCACAAGCTTGCCTGTGTTGCACATTCTAGTGTTTAGGGTCCCTGCGAATTGAGAGGCCAGTACAGAAGGATCGGTATACTATGCTGTGTTTATCACATCTAGTTAGCATGTCTGGCTTGTGGTAGACTGGCCAATGGATCTTCTTTCTTTCCCTCTGCCTGACTTCTTTATTCTGGTGGCCAACCAGAGGCTGTTACTAATGTCCTAAGAATTATATGTGGGTTTTAATGGGAAACAAAGTCTCCACTTAAGCTTCTCGTTGAAAATGTACACCAAAATTGTCCTTCTGGACATTATCCCAGCTAATTATATGTTTGTGCTTTAAATTCTATTTATGTTAGTTGGATATAAATCTCTCAGAAACCTATTAGTGATACCGAACAGGACGCTGTGGGGCTCCTGGGCACAAAAGTCTTTCAGTGCCCCCCATTTCTTGATTACAGGAAATAGGCTTCATTCAGCCTCCATGACCTTCCCTGGTTTCCAACAAGCAGGTTCAAACAGTTGCTAATTAGGGAAGGCAGGGGATGTAGAGACAAGGCAGGAACAGTCAAAATAAAAAAAATGCAGCCTTGGGGCTGGGTCCTTGTTCCCCATCAAGGGATATACATAACAATATCTTTGAGCTGTTTTGTGGATACTGAAACCTTCACCAGGTGGGAGAAGTTAACTGTGTGGTGCCCAGAAACACGTAGACCTCAGACTGGTTGGAACCAGAAGATTGATGATGGTGACTTCCAGTTACCTCACCACCAACCAAGCAGAAGAATGTGCACAAGCTGATCATTCCCTTTTTGAACCATTCCTATAAAACTCCTCACTACCCCCTCCAGGTCAGGACACACAGTTTTGAGGGCATTAGGGTGCTGTGGCCCCCTTTGCCTGGCAAAGCAATAAAGCTATTCTTTTCTACTCTACCCAGAACTCTGTCTCCGAGATTTAATTTGATGTCAGGGTACAGAGGGTGGATTCGGCTTCATTAGCATGATTGTTAATAAGCAAACCCCAAATATATATATTTCTAAGACTTTATGCAAATTTTTAATTATGAAAATATTCCTTTATAATTGTATCAAAAAGCTTTGGTTTGTATATGCCAAATATTATTTTTTTCTTTTATGTTTCTGTGATGTTTAAACATATGCTTGGTTGGAGATTGTGTCCAATTCCTTGGGTCCAGAAATGTTCATTAGCTTCTTTGCAGAGAGTAAAAGTAATTCTGCCTTATGCATGTATTTAGTTTCCACCAGAGAGAGAAAGAATATTTTCAGTAGACAGAATTACATTCTATGTCTTTAAGAAAAACTGTGAGAATAATTATGAGAAGATAGGCTAATTCTGCAAGCCACTAAATACATTTTCAAAATAGCAGGGAATTTATTATTTATTTATTTTAAATATTGTGATGCATTAATAAAATAAACATATACAAAGTGAATGTTTATTAGCAATAGTAGGGCAGTAGTGGTTACAAGTGCAGATGACATTTTGGTTCTCAGTCTGCTAAGTCTTGTTACCTGACATTTTTCTGGACTTTGGAGTATAAGGAATGATATTTATTGGTCTCTCCTAACATCATGCCAAGAACTTTCACTGTGAAAAGAAGAAGAGGGGAAGACAGAGTGATAGTCATCTAGATTTTAAATTATTATTATTACTTTAAATAGGCAAGACTTAAGCATTTTAAATGCTGATTGAAAGGATTCAGATATTATAACAGAGGTATTGAAAGTACAATTGGTAAAGTGATACCTTAAGGTTATTTTAATTATTTGCATAGGAGCAGAATTACCTCTTCTTTTGAATAAGAAGAAGAAATGGTTGAGGACACAAACAATTACTTGTGTAAAAATTAAGCAATTTTCAGTATGGTGGTTTCTGCATGATTTTCCCTATAGAGAAGGAAACAATATTATTTCAGAGTTATGAGGGCTGCGATGATTGTTGGATTAAAGCTAAATATTTGGAATCAGCCAGTGAGAATTCAGAAAGAGAGTTGTCTAAGGATAGGAAAAAAATGGATAATATTAAGGCTCAATTGAGACCGGACACTATGGATCTCTTCTTCTGTAAGATTGTAAAATGCTCCATCTTCCCTTTATTTTATACCCTGGATTTAGTGAGATAATGAAGCCAAATCCAGAGGGGTTAGTGAGAAGTTTTATGGTAATGGTTCAAAGAGGGCGTCATCAATTTGTGGACATTCTTCTGATTGGTTGGTGGTGAGGTAAGTGAGACTCAGGTGGTTCCAAAGGTCTGGGGTTTCCTTGCTTGTGGCAGCATACAGTTAACTTCTCCCACCTGGTGGGGCTTTCAGTATCTGCAGAACAGTTCAAGGATATTGTTATGTATATCCCTTGATGGGGAACCAGCACCGTGCCTCAAGATTGCACTATTGTTTCTGTCAACTGTTCCTCCCTTGTTTCCTCCCTTCCCTTCCCTAATTAGCAACTGTTTGAACCTGCTTGTTGGAAATCAGTGAAGGTCATGGCTGAATGAAGCCTATTTCCTGTAATCAAAAAATGGGGGACACAGAAAGGCTTTTGTGCCCAGGAGCACCCCAGGATCATGCTTGGTATCAATAATCTGAGCTATTAAAGAATAGTAATATCATCTTGGTATTATTATTCAATGATCATGGTTAACCTTATTAGGTATTTACTATGCACTATTCATAGCTCTAAGCACTTATAAATATTAAATAATTTAATCCTTACAAACAAACCTGTGAGATAGTTATGAGCTCAATATTATTATTAATTTCCTTTTTGTATAGTGTATATTTCCTCTAAGGTTTATATTAATATTTGAATTGAGCTTTATAATAGTTTAAAATATATTAGACTTTAGATCACTTTTATTGATTTCACTGACCACTTTTTTAAAAATTTCACATTTCAGTGTTTTTCAGATCATTGTTTTTATTAATTTCTGGTTTCTCTGAAATATTTTTTGACAGATTTTTATTTATGAGAATACATGGGAAACTTTTACATCATTGACTATGTCTAAGAATGTCCTCACACATGAATAATAGCTTGATTTAAAATTGAATTTTTTAAATAAATATTGTCCACTTGAAATGTGTTCTAGCGTTGTTCTAGTGGGTGAATCATCTGGAGCCAATCCAATTTTTTACTTTTCTGTGTCTATAAGTTGTTTGGTACCACAAGGATAATTGTAGAAATTTTTCTTAATTCCAATCTTTCAAAAACAAAACAAAATGCACATTGTATGTTGACATGGATATCTTGTCACTAATGTTGCTTGGTGTTCATTTGAGTTCTTTTACCTTTAAGTTGTAATCATATGTTCAGGCTTTAATGTCTCTATCTCCTGCTACATTATGAAGCTTTGCATAAAATTAATGCTTATTATTCTGTTGTTCTTCTACTCCTAGTTCTTACGTGGTAACTGGCATATTTGTTAAAGTCATTGAATTCCTGAATGAATTGTTCCTGCAACTTGAGAGAATATTATTTAGAGGTTTCAGATGGTATTTCAGGGCCTAAGGAGCCAGAAATAGACTGAAGTAGAAAAACTATTTAAGAAGTTAACTTTTTGGTGAAATGCAAGAAGCTCAGGTCAGAAATGGTTATGTCAATATGTTATAATATCATCAATAGTCAAAATTTTATCATCGTCAATAGGTTATAACATCATCAGGAAGGCCTTGAGGCACTCATTTGGGTGCTACCAGTATTATGACAAACATGTTTACATTAAAAATATTCTGGATATTTTTATTATAACTTCACTTGGACAAAGGGTAAGTCTGCAAAATTTTAAGCTACCTTTTATTTACCCAAAGGCACAGGTTTTCCTGAATGACATAGAGATGTTGAAAATACAAATAGAAAGAGATTACTATTTTGTTGGATACTGACCCATGGGGAAGAATTTTGTAGTTTCACTAAGGACTTGAGGGAATTTGTAATGCTGTCAGATGATAAAATTGACGACTGGGTACTTTGGTAGGAACTTGAGTTGCCAAAAATCATCAATGGGCATAAATGAAAAAGAAAGAGAGAGAAAAATAATGTAAAATGGAAACCATTGGTAGAGTTTTGAGGGATGGGGGGCACAAAAAGTTGAGAATGTAAATGAATGAATAGACAAAGGGAAGATAAAGATGTCTGCTAGATACTCTGAGACCAGATATCCTTTGAAGGAGAAACAAATCTTTAGACAATTACTAAATATAATTGGTTCAACAAAACGCTGCTCTTATTATCAAAATAAAAACCATACTTGCTTACCCATACACAACGTTTTGGGTCTAAGAAATATATCCTCAGATGAAAGAACTATTGATTTATCTTATTTTCCCCATGACACTCATATAGGGAAGAGTAATTACACAGTGAATCCATTCTGGGCAGGCTCAGTCAATCATCAGGTGTTCTCTAACCTCTGCCTGGCAACTCAAATGATAACATTGCAAGAAAAATAACACAGGAAGAGATGTGGCATGCAGGGATTGAGTCTGATAATATTGCTTAGTTTCATTTCCTTTTAAACAAGTCAATTTTATGTATTAATGTAGTATGAAATTACTCTCATGGTTGACATGAGGAAGGGAGATATTTACAATCAGAACACTATTGCTATTATTAAAATTTGAATAAAACAGAATTACAAAAACCAATTCATCTTTCAGAATCAGAAGGATTTATAACCTTTTAAAAATAATATTTTTCCTACTGAAAATGGTCTTCAATAATCTTTAAAATAATCATGTATTTACATGTGTTAGATCATTGATAAATATTAATGGCATTAATTATCAAAATGAAATTAATTATTTATCAAAAATGGGTGAAAATTATCCGAATGCCAGGTGAAGGTCCAAGAAAGAGAGAGTGTTTAACTGTGTCATAAGATGCAGAAAGGTTGAGTGGATAGTCTGAGAAATACTGTTTAGATTAAAAATAAAAGGAGAGATCATCAATGACCTTGACTGGAACGGTTTCATTTGAGGACTGGGGACAAAATCTTGATTGGACTGAATGAAACAGAGAACACAGGAGAGAGGTCTGAATAATACTTTTGAAAAGTATTGTTTTTATTTTTTTAGGTTGTATGATATGAATTTTTTTAAAGCTGTACAATGTGATTTTATATATATATATATATTGCAAAATAATTATCAAGTTAATACATCCATCAGCTCACTAGTTACCATATTGTTGTGTATGTGTGGTGAGAACATTTAAGATCTACTCTCTTAGCAAATTTCAAGTATCCAATAGAGTATTATTAACTGAAATCACCATGCTGTACACTGGATCTCCAGAACTTATTCATCTTATAACTGAAAGTTTGTACCCTATGACCAACCTCTCCCCATTTCTCTCACCCCTGAAAACCCCTGGAAACTACTAGTTAATTCACTGGTTCTATGGTTTGACTTTTTTAGATTCCACATATAAATTTTGCTATAAGGGATAGCAGGAAAGGAACAACTACTAAAAGGGGACTTGAGGTCAGGTTAGAGTTTTTCTTCAGTGATAGGAAATAATATATTGTATTAGTGAAGTTATGGAAATGCCACAGTAAAAGCAGAAAATTGATAATGTGAAAATTGATATTGTAGGGGATATGGAATATAACTAAAGGAATGATAGTCTTGAGAAGGTGAAAAGGGAGGGGATCTACCAGACAGCAGAACCCCAAGCTTTACAAAGGAACATGGACAATTCATTCATTGTAACAATAGGGAAGAAAAAGTTAGTGGGTACAATCCTCAGTCCTGACCAGAAATCTTGTATATCTTACTCTCCAAGTGGAATTTTTCAAGTCAACTTCTTTTCTTTGAAATGTTCCATCCACCTGCCCTCCATACTCTGACACAGTACATTCTTCATTCTTTATTAAAAAATAAAATATAAAGGAGGGGCTTCCCTGGTGGCGCAGTGGTTGAGAATCTGCCTGCTAATGCAGGGGACACGGGTTCGAGCCCTGGTCTGGGAGGATCCCACATGCTACGGAGCAGCTGGGCCCGTGAGCCACAACTACTGAGCCTGCGCGTCTGGAGCCTGTGCCCCGCAACGGGAGGGGCCGCGATAGTGAAAGGCCCGCGCACCGCGATGAAGAGCGATCCCCGCACCGCGATGAAGAGTGGCCCCCGCTTGCCGCAACTAGAGAAAGCCCTCGCACGAACCGAAGACCCAACACAGCCAAAAATAAATAAATAAATAAATAAATAAATAAATAAAGTAGCTATAAAATTAAAAAAAAAATATATATATATATAAAGGAGAATCCATCGGATGTGAACTCTCCTTAACTTTTTATCTCTTACTAAACTTAGCTGCAATAATATTAATCTTTCTGTCCCCCCTGAGAGAGTCTCAACTAAAAGGTTGTCTTTCCTTCTGAGATCCATTTCTACCTATGCTGTGGATTCCCCCTCCTTTCAACAATACACGAACCCTGCTCCACCCATTATTCCATTTTTTTCCTGTATCTTTGTCCTCCCTTCTCTTCAAGTCCCTCTCTTGCTCAGGTCATTCCCATGGAAAGGAAAATAAAATCTCCTTCAATCCTATATTTCTTTTATAAAAAAATTCCTACATAATATCCTTTTGTATCCTTTAGTGGTTAAGTGTCTCAAAAGAATCTTCACTCATTATTTCACCTTTTCATTCATATTTTCTTATTGAGGTATAATTGACATATAACATTATATTAGTTTCAGGTGTACAACATGATTCAACATTTGTATGTACTGCAACATGATCACTGCAGTAAGTCTAGTTAACATCTGTCACCATACGTAGTTACAAAAATGTTTTTCTTGTGATGAGGACTTTTAAGATCTATTCTCTCAGCAACTTTCAAATGTACAGTACAGTATTATTAACTATAGTTATTACATCCCCAGGCTTATTTATTTCATCACTGGAAGTCTGTACCTTTTCATACTGTATCACTGTGCCATTTATTTTTAATCATTATCAGAGCAATTATCATAATTATCAGGTAATTATTAATAACTAATAATAATTATTAGTAAAAGTATAAACTACTTTAAACATGCAAAAATGTATAAGTGAATAAAATTAAGTTAACCCATAAAATAGTCACCAAGTTTAAAAAATTAAACAAATTTAATCAAAATCACCTGTACCCCTCTTTACCTGTGTTTCCTTCTACTACACCCAGAGAAAACAGGCAACTCCTATGGATTCATTATTTATCCATCTCATACTTGTTTTTATCTTTTAAGGCAAATCTATGTATGCTCATAAAATATATGTTTTTCTTTGCCTGTTTCAACATTTTATATTAATTTTATCATACTGTGTGCATCCTTCTGTAACTCTTTTTTTGGTCTCAAATTTATTTGTGAGATTTATCCATACACATACATGTACCTCTAGGTATTCATTTTTATTGTTAAATGAAATTTACTGTATGAATTTATCACTAATAGTGTACTGAATTCCAAATGAATGGATATTTGTGTTGTTTCCATTTTTCTTCCATTAGAAAATGTTGAATGACTCTTTGAATCATTTGCTTCAAATATGTTTAAATGACTATAAACAAGTATGGAGTTTCTCTAGGGCAACAGTTCTTAGAATGCGGTTTGGGGTCTGTGAGGACAAAGTTACCTTTATAAAATAAGAAGTTACTATTTGCTTTTTTCACTCTCATTGTCTCACAAGAGCAGAGTGGAGTTTTCCAGCGGTAACACGGAATGTGTTTTCTCAGCAAATTGAATGTGGAAGTAGTTATGAGAGCTCCAGGTGTTTTCTATTAAGACAGGCAGTAAAAAGGTTTGCAAAAATGTATAACGATGTCTCTTTTTCACTGTTTTCTTGTTTTGAAAAATGCAGTTGTTTTATGAAGAATATGTTATGTATATGAATGTATAATTGGTTTATTATTTTTGTTTTGAAATTAAACAATAAATATTGAAATTTTTTGTTTTAACTTCAAATACATTAAATATTGATAAATATAATCTTTATAGACATATGTTCTCTATGTCCATTATCCTCAATAAATCTTAAGACTGTAGGACTGCATTTTGTCATATACTTTTTGACCCCTAAGTTTTCTCTCCTGTGAACTAACTATATATTAGGTATCACAAAGTATTAAATGACATACTATAAAATTAATATTTTGATATACAGTTATCAGAATATAGAATAATTTCATCACATGTTGCTACTCTCTGCCAGAGTAATTCTGGCATTTTCACGTCACTATATGTGGGCAATCCCTTTGCATCATTCTTGGAACCATACTAGTAGATTGATGCACCATTTCCCAGGGTGCTCGCAGGAGTGCTAAATCCTGCATTCTGGGAAAATGCTCCCATATTGAAAAACAATCATTTGTCTGCAACACACACACTTTTGAGGCGGAGGAATAAATTTGGATCTACTCACAGACATAGAGATCAGACTTGTGGTTGCCAAGGGAGAGGGGGAGGGAGAGGGAGGCACTGGGAGTTTGGGGTTAGGAGATGCAAACTATTACATAGAGAATGGATAAACAACAAGGTCCTAATGCAGAGCACAGGGAAATATATTCAATATCCGGTGATAAACCATAATGGAAAAGAATATAAAAAATATGTATATATGTGTATGACTGAGTCACTTTGCTGTACAGCAGAGATTGGCACAATGTTGTAAATCAACTATACTTCAATAAAAAAAAAATTTGGAGTGACAGACGCAGAAAAACACTCTTATGCTATTTAATTGTGTTCTGACTGTACACCTATTCTGATAGACTGGGGAAATATTTATTATATCCATACTCAATTTAAAAATAAGGGGGCTTCCTTGGTGGCGCAGTGGTTGAGAATCTGCCTGCCGATGCAGGGGACACGGGTTCGAGCCCTGGTCTGGGAAGATCCCACATGCCGCGGAGCAACTAGGCCCGTGAGCCACAATTGCTGAGCCTGCGCATCTGGAGCCTGTGCTCCGCAACAAGAGAGGCCGCGATAGTGAGAGGCCCGCGCACCGCGATGAAGAGTGGCCCCCGCTTGCCGCAACTGGAGAAAGCCCTCGCTCAGAAACGAAGACCCAACGCAGCCAAAAATAAATAAATAAATAAAATTTAAAAAAAAAAAAAAAAAAAAAAAAAAAAAAAAAAATAAGAAAGCCCAAGGAATCACCACACTAATATTTTAGAAAGCAGGTGCTTACCATTTCTAATTTACCTCTGATGTAATACAGTTATGAGCTACATATTTTAGAGCTTTGCCTGAAGCCTATTATGTGAAACTTCCATGTAAATTTTAGGCTGCAGTGTATCATTTTGTTAAAAATGCAGCTCTTATACTAATGGTCTTCAGATGCTGTGTAACTTCATCTCAGATGAGAGCTCTTATCCAGTTCCCAGTGTTGTCTGGCACTTCTCTATAGCTGACAAATTCAGCAGGGATAATTCTCCCTGGGACTGTTTGTCATCCAGAAATGAAGGGACACTCTATTAACTACACATACTTGGAGTTTATTGAGGAATGAAGCTACTTAATTTCTTCTCTGAAGGGAAGGAACAAATAATGATGAAAATTATCACTCAAAAATAAAGTGTTACAAAATGTCAATACCTTTTATTTTACAATAGAGATAGTTAACTTTTGTAGTAAATTGGCTATTTCACTGGTAAGGATTTTTAGGTGAGTAAACTGAAACCATTGGAGGTTAAGTTGTGTGCTCATTCAAACAACTGTTTAGTGACAGAACTGGGAGTATCGTGGTCCCTAGAATTGGTTCCTTTCCAATGACAATTAAGAGATTATTTTCTGATTGTTTGCTTGTTATGTAAGATTGGATGATTGATCACGTTCTAGTCATGGTTCTTGTATCACTCCAATCTTTTCTTAGTAATTTTTTTTCTTGCAATGTCTGTTACACTGACCTGCCCACTGTAAGTTTCCAGAAGTGTTGAAGTGAGGGCCTTGTTCTTTCCATTACTAACGTGACGGCCCATCTAGTCTATCATGATCTTTTAAGACTTCTATGCATATTTTGTCTCATTAGCTCCTGTTTTTATCCCTACACTGTCCGTTAGTAATGAAACACGCAACTCCCCTCTTTCAGCGCTTTACTCCAGTGCAGGTCCCCCTACTACAAGTTCATTGTCCTGTATGTTGCATGTGACTTTTAGAACCCTTTTATTCAACAGCATTTATTGCAATTAATAACTGTTTTACAATACAATTGATATTAATTATTTGATTAATTTCTTTCTTCATGTCTAAACTGCAAACTCCATGAGTTTAGTATTTTAGTATTTCTACTAAAAACGTCTATTTCACAACTAGATAAAAGAGTGAATTTTTATTTTGGCAATGGCTTTATTGCCATTCAAAATACATACTTTTAGAGAGAAAACACATTGCTTTGTATGGATCATAGATACTTAATGTCTTTGACTAGATTTTAGGAATCTGTTCAGTAAAGGGATGAAAAATGAAATGGACAATAGAAATAAAGCTATGAGAATGTACTCTCCCATTGAAATTTTGGATTCTGTGTTTATATGTTTATATATATAATTAAAACTATTCAACTCTTCTTTCAGTCATTCATTCAAAAGGTATTTATTGTCCACTATGTGATATATATTATGCAAGGTGATGGGTATGTGAGTAAAACACACACACAATCCTTGCCCTCATGAAGTTTCTGTTCAGTTAGGGGAGTTAAACAATGAAAATCTGTACACATAAATACATATCTATTGTGACTAGAACCATGAGAAAAAAAATGTTTGGTAGTAAAGAATTATAGAGAAGGCCCACTTGATTTAGAGTGAAAAGGGAATGCAGTTTCAGGGGAGACAACATTTAAACCTGGAGATGAAGGATTAGAAAACAATCAGGAGAAGATCTGGAGAAGATAGCATGTAGGGCTTATAAAACAAGCAAACACAAATGACATAGTGGAAAGTGTCACATTCTAGGAAGAGGGAGTGTGGCTGGTGCCTGGAGAGAAAAAGGAACAGTGACATATGTTGAGGGTTCTGTTGACATGGTTTCAATAATGTAGGGCCTAGTAGAGCAAGATAAGAATTAGATTTACTCAGGTGCATTGTGAAGCTACTGAAGTGCTTTAGGCAAGTAATGACATGACTTGGCTTTTCTTTTATAAAAATTATCCTTATGGGAAAAATGAAATGGAAGAGAAAGGATAGGAAAGCAAACGGTAAGGGGCAGAACTTTCTAGAGGAAAGTTAATAAATGTAATCTTGAAAAAAGATAGCAACAAGTACGGATCAGGAGGAGAAAAATTTTATTTAAACAATGAACTAGTTTTATAATTAGAGAATTGTAGGCATGATAGCACCCGATTAAGTGGCATTTATATAGATGTTTCTACTGCCTTTTAGAAAACATGAAATAGGCTAATCTCTAAATTCTCAATGTGTAAGATGTTACCTAAGGACCACTTGTTTTGCTAGTGCTAATTATTCTGTTAATGGTTTATAGAGTCTCTAACTCTTTCTCTCTGTCTACACTTGATTCTCTGCCTTGGGACTAAGAAGATGTAAAAATTTCAATCATTCATTTTTGTTACTTGCTTTCTAGGTGGGTAAGGAATTAAAAACAATGATATGTAGACAAATAAAACTTTAATGGATCTCAAGTATTCATCTTATTTCAGATTTTCATATTTAAAAATAAAGAAAGAAATATCAAAAAGAAGCAAGAGCTGGCAGTTTGCCTTTTAGTGGAAGCTGATGAGATTATAAGGTAGTTTGTATGCATCAGTGTCATGGAAATGGAATTTAAATGCATTAAAGCCTTTCTTCATCATACATTATACTTTAGGACTTAAGAAAATTTGTTGCATTCTGTTGAATTTAAGTTTCCTTTTGACTAAGTAGGAATGTTTTAAAATAAAATGCAAGTAATCAACATACAACATTCCCCCCACCCCAAAAAAACTGTATTTGTTTTCTAAAAATGCTTAGCTGGTGGCTCTTCTCACATAGGATAATTTAGTCTTCAATTTCTGTGGTTCCATTGGCATGAAAATGTATGAAATCCAAGTAGAGTGTGGATATAAACACATTCGGCTTTTGTATCAAAAGGTGACATTTTCCCTCTAAAAATATGTTTGTGCTTTTTACCTGGGCTTCATTTAATGGCTGTGCGGTAAATAGTGTGAGACTGCTTCTGACAATCAAAAAAATCTCAGTAGGATATGATACTTTTTTCAATTACTTGTTTTAAAATGTACTCTAAGAATCTGAAATATGAGAAAATTATAATATCATTCATAATTTGTTGAATTATGTGCTAAAATATAGTATAATAGCCCAGATCTGGGTTACTAATACAACAGCAAAAGTTTATTGGGACTGAGTGATTATCTATCTATCTATCTATTTATTTTAATGCTTTATTTATTTATTTTTTAACATCTTTATTGGAGTATAATTGCTTTACAATGTTTTGTTAGTTTCTGTTGGATAACAAAGTGAATCAGCTATACATATACATATATCCCCGTATACCCTCCCTCTTGTGTCTTGAGCTGATCGCCCTGTGCTATGCAATATGAAGCCAGTCATTCCAGCCAAAATCACTTTCTCTCTAGTCCTTTTTGTCTTTTTTTGCTTCATTTGCTTTATTTTTATTCTTTTTGTCCCTTCCTATGCTTTCCTGTGGTGACTACACGAGAAGAACACCTGTAATTTAGCTTTCATTTCTGAAAACATTTTTATCTTTTTCTTTAGTTCTTTCCTGAGTTCTGTGAATTCCATTTGTGTTACCCATTGTTCAGTTAAAACTCCAAGTGTTTGGACCATATTTCTATTTGATTTCTTATTTTTGATTTGTGATATTTCTTTGTCAATGCAACTGTTCTATTAGAGTTTTCTTTTAAATTCAGGTTGAAATGTTGCATTACAATCTTCTGTTTGTGATGATACTTTTCTGTTTTCTTTGGCTCCTAAGAAGCTTGGCTTTATGCTGTGGTTTTGTTTTGTTTTTTTTTTCTTGAAGTGTATTTTTTCAGTTTGTTGTACTAGCTTGTACTTCTAGGATTTCTGTTATTTTAGAGCTCTAGGACTGAGTATAGAGTCTTATAAGGTCTGGGGAAAAAGTAAGAAGTCTTGATATTTGCTATTCTCATCTTTTTCACTTCTCAGCTTGGAAATTGAAGAGTACTCAATTATGCTCTAATTGACACTGAAATATAAAAGAGCAAATAAAAAATTCACGATGACCTTTGAGAGTATGGCAGACAGAAAGTGGCAAATATGTAGCTTTAGTTTCTAATCCAAATTAAAGGGTCACAGAGCACAGAAAATCATTAATGTCATATATGGCTACAAATCATAGCTCTTCAAAGAAATCACATATCAAAGTCAGCTTTTCATGCTTTAAAAAAAATCCTGGTCTGTGAACTATTATTAACATTTAATGGCAAATCATTGTAGGTCACATCAAGGTGCAGAACTATAGAACCTCAAGTGTGAGTTTTATATATTTTATGTTTTTATAGTATATGATAGAGTTACTTTATGAGTTGATATTTCAAGCAGCTTTTGTGCTTACATAGATTTAAGGAGGTTATAGAAAGAGCTTATATGACTCCGACCTTCTAAGTGAACATATATCAAAGACACAGTGACTCTGAAGCTACCTCTTGTCATAGAGCACGAAGTGAACATGCATAAAAAGGGCTTTACTTGCATCTATGCAAAAAGCCAAGCTGATTTTTAAGTGTAAGTTAAAGGCATGTTCCATGGCTAATAACACCTCAGAAGATATTCAGTTTTTGGCTTCCTATCCCATTATTCTTCTCCTTGGAAAATATAAACATTACTTCAGATTAATTTATTTCATTTTGTTTTTTTGTGATACTTTTCTTTACATTTTGGAGATCTTGCGTCTATGTCAGTCTTAGCATGATTCCCAGCTCCATCTTTATAAAGTTTTTTCTTTGTTGCATTATCAAATTCCCAACTTGGAATTAGTGGCTGGAAACTTAAAAGTTATTCATTCCCTCTCTTCCTGACATTGCTATTTATTTGCATTTAATGGTCACATATGAATATTTTGAAAATAGAATGTGTTTATTTGTAAAGAGAAATATTTATTTCTTCATTTGACAAATATTTACAAATATATGATATGGGAGGAAAAACCTGAAAGTTTAATAGTCATTAAAAGAGACAATTTAGACACTAATAAAAACAGCAGCAAAAGAATTTTATCCAAGGCTTTGTGAAGAAAATGAGGAATTAAGTTTTAAACACATCTGTATTTGGAGTGTGGAAATTACTGAGTAAATCCTTCTTTGAAAAGGGAATATATGAAATCATAAATGTTAATTTTTAAGTAGAGAAAACAGATTTCATTAACAGGAAAATTTGAAAAGAATCTCATAACCCTAAAATATTTTTGTTTTTTTTCAGACATTACATTGTACATTACTTATATTAAAACTAACAAACATAGATTAAAGTTCATGTTGTTAGGGTAGGTCTATTAAATAAAAGGGTTAAAGTAGTCTGTTAAGTTAAATTTAACTCTGATATGTTAAATAATAAGTTGTTTATATTGGAAGTTCAAGGTTTAAAAAAATCTCTAAGCATTCACTTGCTGCCAAATTACTTTATTGCTAACATTCAAGTTTAACCTTTAGAATCATAATATTTCCAAAGCTATGTTTGCTTTGTTTAGGAAAAAAATGTATTAAGCCATAACATGTGATTTTTGTAAAAGTGTAAAGAAAACCTTGAAAAAGTAAAGCTAAAAGTTTATTAGGCCAGGCATAACCTTTGAATTTTATGTTTTGACAGGTGCCTGAAGGATGGCAAGTCTAATTATCTAGCATGTGGTTGGTACAGTGTACCTGATGCTTCAAAAGGAGGCCATGGTTGGACACAGAGATTTTAGAGTGATCTGCATAGAATTAATAACTGAGTAAACAAGTGACTGAATATGTGAAAGCCAAAAGTAGAAGCAGAGGAAAGTCAATGACCAAAGAGAAAATTTCCATTGTTATTTCTCCCTCTCCAGATATTACATAGTTACATTATCTTAGATATTTAAACATATTCAGTTATTCAGGTAGCTATTATTCTGTTTCTTCAAATGAAGTTTAGAATTAATGCAAACAAACTGTGTAAAATTATGTAGATTATATAGTCATACAAAGGTCTACAAACATTTCAACCCTGAAGGCAATTCTAAGTTAGACAATGATGTGGACTAAATACATTTACATAGTTCTATGTTTTTACTATGTGAAATTAAATTAAAATGCCCATTTTTTATTTATTTAGAAAAGTCATAATTGAGGTATAATTTCAGATGAGTTTTAAAAAAAATCTTATTTAATATATGAAATTTAAATAATAGCATGATGATACGACCAAAAAAAGTTGCAAGCTGAGAAAGAGTCAGAGGAGAATTTCAAATTGTAAAAGTGTTTACATGCTGTGTGTATTTAAGTTAAAGGCAAAAGGGTAGACTTTGATCATGAAGACTTTGGAAAACTGCCCAAATTACCTAAGCCTTAGTTTCTAGATACATGCAGTCTTTAGTTAGCTATTGCTACCTGACAAACCACCCACAATTCAGTGGCTTAAACAGTAAGCATATATTATTGCTTATGAGTCTATTGGTTAGCTGGGTACTTCTGTCTTGATTGCTTTCACTCATGTGTCTGCAGGTGGTTAATCAGGTGGCGGATGGGTGGCTGGTCTTGGGGGTTCTCACTTGGGATAGCTGGAGCCATTCATCTCTTCATGCCGTCTTTATTCTCCAGCAGGCTGGCCTGAATTTGTTCTCATGGTGGTAGTGGCAGGGTTCCAGGAGAGTGAGTGGATTTGCCCAGATTCTTTTAATACCTAGGCTTGAAACTGGCACACTGCCACTTCCATGACATTTGATCAGCAAAAGCAAGTCAAATTCAAGAGATGGGGAAATAGATTCTACCTATTGATGAGAGGAGATGCAAAGTCACATTTCAAAGAGCACGGATATTAACAGGGATGAAAAATTTGGCCATTTTCACAGTTAACCTACCAAAGAAAAAAAGTGAGAAAGAGATGAAAAACACATTGATTAGTGTTTCTCAAATTTTAATGTGAAAAAGAACTGTCTTGGATATTCATTAAAATGCAAATCCCTGGGCCAAATCCCCTGATATTATGCTTCTGGGTCTAGGATGTGGCGCAGAAATCTTTAGTTCAATAAAATCATCTCACTTCTCAATGATACTGATAGAGATGATCTAATGACTATCCTTTGAGAAATAAATTAAATGATGGAGGGAGACCTTTGATTCTGGAATAATGAATGTTGAGTCATTACAGGAGAAAATGGTGAAGCAGGGGAAGGCTGCTCAAGGATTATTCTTTTCATTTGTTACTGTATTAGCTTTTAGTGTTCAAAGGGCTTGTATATACATTATCTAAGACCCAATAAGCCTGTGAAATAGGAGGAATGAGATATATTTTGTTACAGCTATCAAGTGGAATTTATGGGACTTTAACACCAGTCTTCTGTCATATAACACAGGTTTCTAATCACAATTTTAATTTTGTGATTCAGATGAGGAAATAAAGATGGTGAAATTGAGAAAAAAACCTATTGCATTTATTCAAATTTTCCCGCAGTGCATGAGAATTTGACATGTGAAATATTGTGCTTATTGAAAATTAATTTGGAGAAATTGAATAATTTGGAGAGAAGGAATCTTTCTAATTCAAAAATGAAGGAAAAAAATTTAAATTGTCAGCAATGACTCAAATTCTACCCTGGGAGATAATAATATTAGCAAGCTATAATATTTAAGAAATATGATTATTATTACAGTACACTTATTAAGCTTTTGCCCAGTTTTTATGGCATTAAACTGTGTTTTAGTTGTTATTTCGCACAGACAAAACCATTGAATCAAGTATTTTCATCATGCGAAGTTAAATTGAGAATTGTACTATGAGATATTCAGGCACATTTCACATGCTTTATTTATGAAGAGGTCACTAAAGCTACTCAGGAATTTCTTTAAAAAATAATATAAGTGAAACTACATTGTGAGAAGTACCAAATATGATCTGAAGTTGAAATATAGGTCAATCACTGAAGAATTCAAACCTTTTTCTCTTTAATATTTAAGGGTCAAAGGACAAGCTCACTTGGCAAAAGTCTAAGGACACACAAATTTGAGCTAAACATTGTTGCTAAAAGCAAATGAAAAATTGTGAATGTTAAAGAGAAGCATTGTCTTTTTCAAAATTAGTAAACCATTAGCCTCGATGAATCAGGAGAAAAAGCTACAAACATTAAGGAAGAAGATTTTTACATAAAAGCCAAAGGATATTTGAACTGCTAAGAAAAAAAAAATTGCAATGAAATTGATCTTTCTATTGCCATGGAGACAGAAACTGGAAATGTAAAAAGTGATTCACACTCCTGATAATGCGCTAAGAAAGGGCAACTGAAAAATAAGATGAAAAATGAGGAGAATGTGTAAGGAGTGAAATCTTGTTGGCTGGAAGAAATGTCAAAGACAGATTGCTTTTTTTCTTAAGGGAACAACAAAGGTAGTCTAAGGACTTATTGACTATTTTCAACTAAAATTGGATGCTGATTTAGATATATTTTTGCTCAAGTAACTGTGAGTCTTAACAAGTTCTTTGAAACCTCTGTATCTCAGTGTCTAAATCTACAAAAAGGACACAGGAACTTCCAGTTCTAGAATTCCGAGATTCCATTTGATCAGAATTGTGTAACCCTATCCTCTTAAGAAATAAGCTAATAAATAACCCAGTGATAAACTTATTGGTGGAACATGACACATATTTCTCTGAGATTGGTTCAGTGGTCATTTTCTTTTCATAAATTTATTTATTCATTTATTATTTATGTTTTGGCTGCATTGGGTCTTTGTTGCTGCGCGCGGGCTTTCTCTAGTTGCGGCAAGCGGGGGCTACTCTCTGTTGGCGGTGCGCGGGCTTCTCATTGCGGTGGCTTCTCTTGTTGCTGAACTCGGGCTCTAGGCATGCGGGCTTCAGTAGTTGTGGCACGTGGGCTCAGTAGTTGTGGCTCACGGGCTCTAGAGAGCAGGCTCAGTAGTCGTGGAGCACGGGCTTAGTTGCTCCGTGGCATGTGGGATCTTCCTGGACCAGGGCTTGAACCCGTGTCGCCTGCATTGGCAGGCGTATTCTTAACCACTGCGCCACCAGGGAAGCCCTCAGTGGTCATTTTTAACACCCTTATTTAACATTTCAGTCTCTTTACTGTTTTAATAGTGAGATCTTATCCTGTCTTAGAAGGTTTTACTAGTTTGCTAGGGCTGTCATAACAAAATACCACAATCTGAGTGACTTAAACAACAAAGATTTATTTTCTCACAGTTCTGGAGGCTGGGAACATCAAGGTGCTGGAAGATTCAGCATTTGGAGAGAGCTCATTTCCTGGTTCATAGACAGATGTCTTTTCTTGGTTAAACAACTAAGAGTGAGATTTCTGGGTCACATGGAAGTGTATGCTTAACTTCATAAGAAACACTATTTCCTGAAGTGGTTGCACCATTTCACATTTCTGTCTTCTGTTATGTGAGTCTCAGTTACTCCATATTCTTTCTAACATGTAGTATGGTCAGTCTTCTTAATTTTAGACACTCTGATGTGTGTGGTGGTATCTTATTGTAGTTTTAATATGCATTTCTCCAACAATTGATTATGTTGAACATTATTTTTTCATGTCCTTATTTGCCAAATGTACATTTTCTTAGGTCAAGTGTCTATTCAAAGTTTTGCCCATTTTTAATTGGGTATGTTTGTTTTGTTTTGTTTTCTTGTTATAGAGTTTTCATAATTCTTTACATACATAGGATATGACATTTTTCCAGATATGTGATTTGCAAATATTTCTACCATTCTGTATCTCTTAACAGTATATTTCCAAGAGCAGAGGTTTTTAATTTTGATGAAGTCAAATTTATCAGCTTTTTATTTTATAGCTCATGATTTTAATGTCTTATCTAAGAAATATTTGCTTAACCCAGGACTATAAAGATCAAATCTGAATCTCTTTACTTGACTATATGTGTTTTTTTTTAAATTGAGACTTGATATGGTGAATACATTGATTGATTTTCAAATATTGAACAAGGCTTGTACCCTGGGATTAAAAATAAATAAATGATATTCTTCTGCTAACAAAAAGTTACTCCAGTGAAATATGATAAAATGTGGCCATGGAACAGAAGGCTGAATCAACTGTGGTGAATTACGAATGAGGCAGAACCATTGTTCTCTTGTTAAATTATCTAAACTTACAAATTTGTCTCAATGTTTAAAGAAAACAACAAAATTCAATCACGCTGAGTTTTTTGGAGAGGGTCTCAGCAAAGAAATATAAGCTGAGCTAGTGTAGTGTGCCTACCATCAGGAGGTATTTTCCTATGGATCTTGATTTTATTATTTTTTTCTACTGTCTTGTCACTGAGTTAGAAAATAGAACTCAGTATCTCAGTACCCCTGTACATAAATATATTTTCATTCCATTATGTCTCCCAAATAATGCAGTATCTACAATAAAAATTTTTTGACATTTTTCTTTAGTCATTTAATTTCTCCTTTTGAAAGACTTCATTAATTAATAGTTAATTATAGTTGATTTATGCATCTAAGAAAATAGAAGTAGTTAATTGGTATGTTGGCATATTGCACAAAAAAAGTTTTGATATGGTTTAGTTATCATGAAATGACTTTTAGATCGTTAGACTACACATTTTAAAAATGCAAATGAACTGTGTGATGCAGTGTGAGTTTGGAAAAAAATAGGTTTCAGAGAAAATTGATGTGCATTATTTTAATAAATTATCATTTCACTGGTAAAGTATTTTCATATGCTTATTAAGCAGCTGAGTTAGCAAAAATGATTACTGAGCTGCAATTCATAAAATTAGGTGAGTGCATATGGTCTTAAACCAGGGTTCGATGGGTGGAGAAGAAGATTTGAAGAATTCCCAGAATCAGGCCCCCACATCAGGAGAAGAGGTTAGCAGAAAACAGAAAGAAGAGAGAGACCCACCAGCCTGCTGGTCAGAAGGTTGGAGATGGGCAGCATCTCTCTGCTATGCAGCCCCCAGAGAGACCTGATAGAGTCCTGACACTCGGTACGATTGATGAACAATTACACAAATTGCCTACATTTGTTAATGGCACTCAGCATTGCCTAGACATCTTGCAATGTTATACTTTTTTCACGTTCCCAAACTTCAGCCTTTCACACACACTATCATTTGATGATCCTGCCTCATACTTCATTGAACAAAATAGGTACAATTAAACAGCAACCTCTATGTTTTCTCACCTTCCAAATCTCCACATCCTCCTTTCTCTCTATTCATTTTCGTCTGTTTTTACAGACAGGCATGACCCATTTCTATAAAAGACCAATCCCTTCCCTTGTTGTATTTATCATTGTCTTTCAATACACATGCGTATATATATATATATATATATAGAGAGAGAGAGAGAGAGAGAGAGAGAAGAGAAAGAAAGAAAGAAGAAAGAAAGAGAGAAAAAGAAAGAGAGGAAGAAAGAAAGAGAGAGGAAGAGAGAGAGAAGAGAAGAAGAAAGAGAGAAAGAAAGAGAGAAAGAGGAAGAAAGAGAGAGAGGAGGAGAAAGGAGAAGAGAAGAGAGAGATTTCAAGGAGTTGACTCACACAACTGTGAACTGACAAACCTAGAAATTAAATTAAAGGGCAAATGGACTGAAAACTCCAGCAAGAGACTGAAGCCAGAATTCCTTCCTCCTCAGGGATCCTCAGACTTTGCTCTTAATGCCTTCCGGGCATTGGATTGGATGAGGCCCATCCACATTATGGAGGGTAATCTGCATCACTCAAAATCTACTGATTTAAATGTTGATCACATCTTAAAAATTACCATCACAGCAACATCTAGATTTGTTTGGATCAAACAACATCCGGATTTTGATGAAACATCTGGACATGATTACTTAGTCAAGTTGATACCAAAAATTAACCATCACAGTCAGTTAGGTCAATCAAATTGGTCAATGATGTTCAGGGTTTCTAAATACTTAGTAATTTTCTGTCTTGTTCTATCAGTTAATGAGAATAAAGAGTCTCCAAGTATAATTGTGCTTTTGAGTATTTTTCCTCTTACTCTATCAATTTTAATAAATACATTTTTATCTTCTGTTTTTAGGGGCGTGCATTAAAGATATTTATGTTCTTCTGGTGAACTTATCCTTTGATCATTTTGCAATGTCTCTCTTTACTCCAGACAATTTTCCTTATTCTAAAATGTACTTTGATATCAAAATTACTGTAGCAGTGTTCTTATAATTCGTGTTTCCATAGTATAATTTTTTTTTTAATTTTATTTATTTATTTATTTATGGCTGTGTTGGGTCTTCGTTTCTGTGCGAGGGCTTTCTCTAGTTGCGGCAAGCGGGGGCCACTCTTCATCGCAGTGCGCGGGCCTCTCACCATCGTGGTCTCTCCCGTTGCGGAGCACAGGCTCCAGACGCGCAGGCTCAGCAATTGTGGCTCACGGGCCCAGTCGCTCCGCGGCATGTGGGATCTTCCCAGACCAGGGCCCGAACCTGTGTCCCCTGCATTGGCAGGCAGATTCTCAACCATTGCGCCACCAGGGAAGCCCCATAGTATAATTTTTTATATCACTTTACTTCTAACTAATCCAATCATTATATTTAAAATGATCATATTGGAGGCAACATGTAACTGACTTTTTTTTCCAATATGACAATTTCTGTATTTTAATTGGTGTTATTGTTGATTTGGTCAGATTTATGTCTACCATGTTACTGCTTGTTTTCTGTTTGTCCCCTCTGTTTTTTATTCTATTTGCCGTTTCTATTCTAGTATATATAATTTATATATTCTAGTATGCCATTATACTTTATATATATAGTTTTTTGCTTATATCACTTTATACTATATTTAATGGTTGCTTTAGGGATTATTATACATGATCCTATCTTTCAATAGTCTAATGACTTAATATTTTACCACTGTAAGAAAAACCTAGAAGTCTTATAACCAAATAGGTCCTTTGACCCTTATGTTATATTTTTGTGTGTTGCATCTTTATACATTGAACCTCCTTAAAAAAATCATGTACTTTTTGTTTCCAACTACCATACATATTTTAAAGTATTTAAGAGAAGAAATATAGTTTTATTACATTTATCCAGTTATTACTTCTGCTCTTATTCTCTTCATCCTGATGTTCCAAATTTCACTGTGGTAAATTTCCTTTCAGCCTGAAGAAGTTCCTTTAGCATTTTTATAGAAAATGTCTTCTATTGACATAAGAATGTCTTCATTTTGCTTTCATTCCTGAAGAATTTTTCTTGCAGAATATAACCTTCTGTGTTAATAGTTATTTCCTTTTAGCATGTTGAAGCTGTTGTTCCACTTTCTTCCTGCCTCCACTATTTATGATTCCAACAGTAATCTCAAATGTGGCTCCCTTATATGTAATGTGTCATATTTTTCTGGCCAGTTTCAAAATTTCTTATTCATCTTTGGTTTTCAGAAGTTTGATTATGACTTGCCTGAGTATGGTTTTCTTTGACTTCATCCTGTTTGGGATCCACTATGCTTCTTAAATCTGTAATTTTCTTTCACCAAACTTAAAAAATTAAAAAGACATTATTTATTTAAACATATTTTTCTGTACCAATATCTTTTCCTTTAATTCTGTACTAGTATTAGATATTTTGATATTGTCGTAACAGGTCTGCTCATATTTTTTGTCATTTTTTCTTTTTTTTCTTCAGAATGTATAATTTCTATTGATCTGTCTTTAAGTTCACTAACGCTTTCCTCTATCATTTCATTCTGCTACTGAGTCCATCCAGTGAATATTATAATTTCAGATTGTATAATTTTTCATTTCTAAAATTTCTATTTTTTTTTAAACTAATAGCTAATTTTATTTATTTATTTATTTATTTATTTATTTATTTATTTATTTATTTATTTATTTATGGCTGTGTTGGGTCTTCGTTTCTGTGCGAGGGCTTTCTCTAGTTGCGGCAAGCGGGGGCCACTCTTCATCGCGGTGCATGGGCCTCTCACTGTCGCGGCCTCTCTTGTTGCGGAGCACGGGCTCCAGACGCGCAGGCTCAGTAATTGTGGTTCACGGGCCTAGTTGCTCCACGGCATGTGGGATCCTCCCAGACCAGGGCCCGAACCCAAGTCCCCTGCGTTGGCAGGCAGATTCTCAACCACTGCGCCACCAGGGAAGCCCTAAAATTTCTATTTTTAATCACCTATTTCCCACCTGTTTCTCATCCACTTCAAGGGTGTTCACCTTTAACTTAGGGAGAATGGTTATAATGACTGCTTTATAGTCTTTGTCTGAACATTCTCTCTGAGTTATCTCAGGGTTGACATCTATTAATTGTTTACTCTTTTTAGAAATGGTCAAATTTTCCTTTATTTTTCTGTATGTCAAATAATTTTTGTATATTATATATTTTGTATATTCAGGACATTTTGAATAATATGTTATAATATTCTGGGTTCTGTTAAAATTCTCTGAAGAATGTTGATGTTTGTATGTTTGTTTGTTTTGCTTAACAGTAATCAACCCAGTTAGTTTCAGACAGCAGTTATGTTTCCCTTCTGTGGATCAGTTCAGTTTTCAAAGCTTTTATTGTATTGTTTGGGTCTTCTCGGTGTATGTACCACTCAGAGGTTAATCTTGAATGTGGGCAGTGGTTTATGTCATAGTTTAGTTCTAGCTGCCTTTGTTAGCCTTCTTTGGTTTTGTTTAGTACATTAATGGCTCAGTAGTCAGCTCAGGACGTATGTCAATTCATCCATTAAATTTAAGAGATCGCTTTTTCTAACTCTCCCTTCTCTGGATGTGCCCTGAATTCTTTGGCTCCTAAAGGGTCCTTACTCCATTCTTCTGGCCAGAATGCCAATTTGTTTATTTTTAAAAAGTTTAAGTCCTCCATATTTTCACGCAATTCCTTGCAAATGAGGCCATCTCCCTTATGTGTCATTATGATTTTTGCTTCAGTTCCCTACTCCCTTACTATTGTTTACTTTTCAGAGTCCTCAGTATTTTCTTTTTAAAGCTCAAGCGTTTTATATGTTTTGAATTTTTTCAAAACTTTATACTTTTCATTTACCCTTTTTCAAAAATTTAAAAATTTTAATGTCAAATCTACAGATCTTTCCCTTGCGTATTTTAAAACACCTCCAGTGATTTGAAAATGTTTTATTGTATTATTCTATGTTTTTCAATTTTCATGAATTAGGTTGACTGATTTTTTTTCTTTAGCTAGAAGGTAGGCTTCAGTTTATGGCATAAAGAAGAATACAACAAAACAAAACATATGAAGTAACTGTTTTGATGTACACAGTGACTATTTAGACAAAGGAAACACAAAGTAAGCTACATGATCACCTCTCTGGACAGGGAGCCCTTTTCAGACCAGAACATAGGAAGGAAATATACCAGCAGAACAGAACAATCTCACTGAACTAATGGAGGAGCGATCAGAATGCCCGGTTGCTGAATTGATTGGAATTTGCTAGAAACAATGCAGCCGTACAGAGTCAGTGTCTGGAAATCTGCATTCAAGTCCCCAATGCATTTGCCAAGCGCAGTGCTGCACACTTGCAGCCAGTGGCTCTGTGAGGCTGAGGGCTGAGTGGAGGTGGGGAGGTCCTCAGGGCCCGGAAGTGGTGAGCTTCTGGCTTCACTCTTCACTCTGGAAGATTGTAGAATGCTCCCCCATTGAGTTAGAACCAAGCCCTAGAATAAAGGACAAACTCTAGGACTAAACACTAAACTTAAATAGACTAGACTTAAAAAGATCAAGTGGATCAATCTGTAATTTAACTAATTTCTGGGTAACTTTAAAATGAAGTAAATGTGAACGTAAACTGGTAAAATATATGATTTATAATTTCTATCAGGCAATCATAAAAGTCCTAGACCTTTAAAGAAGGGTGAAAATATGACCCATAATTAACAACTGTAGCAGTTAATAGAAGCCACACGACCCACATATTGAAATGATCAGGGACAGAAATTACAAAATTATATATATTATATTAACATTATATAATATAAATATATTCATGGACTGAAACATATTATATATATATTAATAGATACATATATACTGTATATTATAATGTATTATGAATATACTCAAGAACTTAAAATATAGAACTTATCCACAAAGAGATAATCTCAGTAGAGAAACGGAAATGATAATAAAGAACTAGGAAAAAATTCTAGAACTGCAAATTCTGAAACTGAAAGGGTGCTGATATAATCCTCATTATAGTGTTTGTTGTGGTCCTAAAAAACTAGAAGTAAAACCTAAATGTCACAATGAAAGAAGAGTTAAATGATTAAATTTTGATAATTCCATACAATATACCAAAATAATTTATTAATTAACATTCTAAAATAATTTTTAATATGTGGAAATAATTATAATCTGTAGAAGCATATTGCAGAGTTTTACACATTTATACAGAGTGTTATTCACGATCTATTTGTTCTGTATGTGTAACCACAAGGGCAGAAATCCTATCATTTTTGTTCATCGTCAAATACCCAGCCATCCAGGCCAGCTCACCTGAAAAACAGTTAGACATATTTGTTGAATAAAAGAGTGAATGAGTGGCAGAGCTTCAGACTTGTTTGAATGCTCAGCCAGGGAAGGCCTGTTATGCAAAGTCATAACCTAGTTTGGAAAACTTAGGATGGGGACATCTGGATAGATGCCTCTGAAGACATTGACTCTGCAGGCTCCCTGAACTTGTGGGCTTGCAGAAGCAGCCCATACTTCCCTAGTGAGTGATAGAATTTCAGCTGTGCAGAGGACACTGCAGAAACCTCCTCTATTCAAAGCAACGGGTACCTCCCTGGAGAATGGCCTCTATCTCCTCTCCTGGAGACCAATCACTGCCAGACCAATAACTAAGGGGAAATCCCAGCATCACTAAGTGAGGAATGTTCTGAACCTGATAAAGACGAAAGAGACTGTACACTTCAAAAGCTGCAAGAATTATCCTGCATGTACCGACAGGAGCCAAACTCCCGTGATTGGAGTTTGAGCATATTTAATCAAGAGGCCAGAATACAAGGCCAGATAAGCAAGAATTCTTTGATTTCGAAGCACTTTCTTAGAGCACATGACTTTACACTCTGATAAGAACCCCAGAGGATGGAGCAAACTGACTGCTGGAGTTTCCTATGGAAGTCTGGAATAACTATCATAACTGATGGCCAACTCTGAATGAAGTGGAAATGCTTGATTTGCCCCAGCAAACAGCAGAGGACAAGTAAAGAGGCTGAGGGAAATGGGCATGCTGGAATGGACATATTGTATCAGGTCAGGATGCCCGCCAGAGTTTACGTTCCAAGGAAAGGTCTGAAAGACATACTATTCATCAAGGCCATCAGGAGTGTGCTGGGAAGAAGGGAACCAGCTGCACTAAATTCAGTGGGGGCTCTTCTCTGCAAGTCGAGGATGACAGCAGATGAAGCCATCACAGAGTTGGGCTCATTAATATCCATGGGGATGCAGAAGTCTCAAAGAAAGTACTACCCAAGTGGTGGTAGTACTTAACTGCCAATAACCAAGAGGCACCGTTACCATAAAGATGGCGAATTTGGAGGTGCAGCCAAGGGGTTTGATTCATAGGGAGTTCTGGAGGTGGTTAGTAGAGAATAGTGTTGCTAGGGGCAGAAGAGACAAGCAGCCGAAAAGGAAGAATGCAGGCGGCTGAAGGTGGTTGCTTCATAGACTGGTGCTTAGACTCCTAGATGCTCCATGGGTGGGCTAAAGTGCATCTCTAAACTACTCTTTAATTTTACTTCAATATATATGTTAATACACACTTGGTAGGCTTCAGGCATGGGGGTCCATACCCTTCATGAGTTTGTATCAAAGAAATCCATGACCGTAAAAATGAGCAATAGCTAAGTAGATAGATATCTCACTAGCAAGCTAAATTTTATCACGTAATACAGAAAAATAGATATTTTTATAGTTTTGCCCATTACAGTGAAAAATAACACAAGGTTATGTTTGATGGTCATTACTGATTAATGTATTTCTGGAGGTGCTACTCAATAAAATTAGAGAAGCAAAAGAGAGTTATCTTTTTTAAATAATAGGAGAAGGTGATATAGGTGATAGAAGAAATATAATTATTATTGAAGATGATGTGATTATTGTCTGAAATATTCAAGAGAATTAACTGGTAGAAACAATTAGGTTTAGGAAGGTAGCCAGATAGTATATATTTGTCCTTTATAAAATTTGTGTTTTTATCAGGGCTATTTCTCAAATTCAGATTATATCAATTGAAATAAACATATTTGTTAGAATTATCATGGAGCTGTGCAATCTATTGTAACTTTCTACATTGCTTGTTTATATTTAATTTTTTAGTTGGGGTGAATATTAAACATTAATAAATACCCTTTTGGCATGTGTTAAGTTGATCAAATATGATAATATATTTGTTCTCCTTTGAATGTGTATTAGTTATAAATACCATATGTCAATCAATCTATGAAGTCCTAGATAAACTCAATTTGGAATAAATTAAATTATTGAACATCCTGCTGTGTCCAGTTACTATTCTATGATTTTAAATTTTGCATCAATATTAATAAATAAGAGTGGGATGGAATTTTCTTCATTTTCTCTATATTTTTCAGATTTCAGTATCACTAATATGATGGCTATATAAAAACAATTGCCCATTTTTAATTTGTTCTATTGGTCAAATTTTAATGTGTATCATATTCACCTGGGATGCTCTGCAAGAATGTGGATTTCCTGACTCAACATCCAAAGAGTTTATGTTAGTAGGTCTTATGTTAGCCATGGCAATCTGCATCTTTAATCAGCAACCTAACAAATGTAATGCAAGTGGTTCATAGACAATGTTTAGAGAAGCAGTATAGGGTTTGTAGTTTAAGAAATGTCAAATGACCGTATGGTAGTTCTATTTTTAGTTTTTTAAGAAACCTCCATACTGTTCTCCATAGTGACTGTATCAATTTACATTCCCACCAACAGTGCAAGAGGGTTCCCTTTTCTCCACACCCTCTCCAGCATTTATTGTTTGTAGATTTTTTGATGATGGCCATTCTGACTGGTGTGAGGTGATACCTCCTTGTAGTTTTGATTTGCATTTCTCTAATGATTAGTGATGACCCAGCAATCCCACTACTGGGCATATACCCTGAGAAAACCATAATTCAAAAAGAGTCATGTACCACAATGTTCATTGCAACACTATTTACAATTGCCAGGACATGGAAGCAACTTAAGTGTCTATCGACAGATGAATGGATAAAGAAGGTGTGGCACATATATACAATGGAATCTTACTCAGCTGTAAAAAGAAACGAAATTGAGTTATTTGTAGTGAGGTGGATGGACCTAGAGTCTGTCATACAGAGTGAAGTAAGTCAGAAAGACAAAAACAAATACCATATGCTAACACAGAAATATGGAACCTTAAAAAAAAAAAAGTTCTGACAAACCTAGGGGCAGGACAGGAATAAAGATGCAGACATAGAGAATGGACTTGAGGACATGGGGAGGGGGAAGGGTAAGCTGGGACGAAGTGAGAGAGTGACATGGACATATATACATTACCAAATGTAAAATAGATAGCTAGTGGGAAGCAGCTGCATAGCACAGGGAGATCAGCTCTGTGCTTTTTGACCACCTAGAGGGGTTGGATAGGAGGGTGGGAGGGAGATGAAAGAGGGAGGAGATATGGGGATATATGTATTAGTGTAGCTGATTCACTTTGTTATTCAGCAGAAACTAACACACCATTGTAAAGCAATTATACTCCAATAAAGATGCTAAAAAAAAAGAAATGTCAAATGACGTGTTCTTTAAAGTTAGAGTTCATTTTGTGACTGAGTATGGGAATTCCTTAAAGGGCAGCTGAACAATGATTCCATGTCTCTGTCTTATTCATACTACATGTGTCTTTACAAGTCCATTTTAGTCATTTTTTTACTAAATAATTTTTCAGTTTTTTCAGGCATTCAACTGTATAACATGGGTGTGCAAAGTATTCTCTCACACTTCTACTTTTTATGTTTATAACTGGTTTTCCCCCTGTTAGTCCTAAATTTGGAAATATGTGCTTTTCCTCTTTTTACCCTAGTATAGCTAATGGTTTAGTAAGTTCAATGGTTCTTTTTAAAAACTAGCTCTTAAATATATTTATCTTTTCTTCAGGTAATTCAGTACTTCAAATTCTTCAGATAGGTTTTCTTCAGGTACCTCAGGGATCCAGTTAAAGATCATGCTGTATTCTTTCTTTCCTTGGTGTATAATGAGAAAATCTAAAGAAGGAAAAATTTTAATTTAATGTATTCAGTATCCCAATTCATCTCTATCATATGTAGCTTATGCCAATAAAGACACTACAATATTGACAAAATATTTCAATGTTGGAGACTAAACAAATAGCTGAAAAAATTCAGAAAGAGTTATTTCTCTGTTACTAGTCTTCAATTCAAACAAGCAGTGTTATATTTTAATTTTTCCTCCATGACAATGAAAGCATAATCTCCAAGGTGCTAAATTCCATTACCTTTCCTTACGTATTTCAGACTATTATCCACTATCTCATTTTGAGTTATGGAAATGAATTTATTTTTAACAACCTATATTTTACAATTTTCTCTGCTTTGTCAGTTAACAATAATTTGAAAATGTCTAATTTGTCATAATTTTATCTTAGTTGTTAGAATTTGTACTTGTTAAATTTAGTCTAATCTGCATTAGGTATTTGACAAGAAAACTTTTGACAAAACTGTAAGGTTGAAAAATGCTCATTGGAGATGTGAACCAGAGTGCAGGTGGTTATCAACTGCAATAAAAATCACAACCTCACATTAAATATTCAGGAGTGGGTGAATGGCTTCTCTGTTCTGAGTTCCCACATCTATTATGTGGGAGAAAGAGATGTAAGCGAGGAGTCAGGAGACAGACGGTTCCAGTTTCCTACCATTTTGTGAACTAAACTGGGATAAAATACTTGTGCTACATTAATAATGAATGGTTATAAAGCAGTTCTTGCTTCACTTAATTACTGTGAAGACTTTTTAAAGGATGAGTAATAAAACAACTGTATATATGTGTTAAACGTCCTTCATTGAAATACTATTTATTGAGTACACAGTACTTGTATGTACAAGGTACTCTTCTACATGCTGGTGATACATCAGTGAAGAAAACATAAAAAATGCTCTTGTGGAGACTGCATTCTAATGGAACTTGAAATTTACTCTGGACACTAATAACCTGGATTTCTTTCGGCGTCCCATGTTATGTTTTCCACTTTCTGTGGTTTTTCTTTGCTTCTTTTCACTTTCTCTTATTTCTTCTGTTGGATTTTTTTCTTTTATTTTCTCTCTACTAATTTTGAACATTTTTTTCTGTTCTTTTAGGGATTATCTATATCCAGGTGTGACATTCTTTTTGCCATGTCATTTTACTTCCTCTTTACTATAGTGATTAGTGATTTTGTTTGTGTTTCTTCCCCATGGATATTTTCTTTTTCTTGTTTTGAGCAAAGATGTATAAAGTTGTGTGTGTGTGTATGCACGTGTGGATATTTGGGAAAGAAATGTAGGTTTCAACCTGTATTTAATCATGCATCTTGAGCTAGAAGTCCAATACAGGGTCAACATAGAATGATCTTACTAAATACAGCTTAGTATGTTACTTTCTTATTTTGAATATTTTAGTTGCTCACCTTTCATATAGAATTAATCTAAATTCCCTTTTCTGGTCCTGGAAGTACTTAATATTATGACTTCTCTTTCAAACCTGATCTCCCATTATTCCAACCTATGGTTATTTTACCTAAACTACATCATTCTTTATCCCTCAATAACTCTCAGGCTCTTTTCCCCTATTTTTCAGTTCATGCTATTTCCTTTGCTGAGCATGCTCTTATATTGAAATTCTCCCTTAGATTTACTCATATGCCATTTCTCTTAATTTCCATGATTGTCTTGAATAGTTTAAGGAGAAGCAATATTTTTCTCCTCTGAAATTTTATACAGTAGTTTTGAGTTACTTTATGGAATTAATCTTTGGTTTGTATTACAATTTTTTGCATGGTTGTTTGTTTCATTAGTTTCTGCGTATAGGAGGCAGATTAAAGGCTTGTTCTTGTCTATTCAACCTTAGTTTTCTGCCTGCTCTTTCCTCATCTTTATAACACTTTCTCTTTTCCTTTACTTATGTAAAGATACTCAGTACAGTCAGAATGCAGAGTATAAGTACCATGGTACCTGAGGAAGTTGCATCGATAAACAGTGAAATGATTGACAATCAGTTTAGAATATTTGTTAAGGAAATTGCAAATTCTTTAAAAAGACAGTGCAGGAGTCATTTGAAAATATTCCTGTTTTTACAAAATATGTTTTGGCCATTATGTCAAATATTTATGTGACTGATGCAAACAGAGAAACAGAAACTAGTTAAGTTACAGTAGTCCCTTTCCCACTGAAGTTAGGCATGCTCAGGGCAGAGATTTGGTCTGGTGTGACCCTTTTTGTCTCCAGCACCTAGAACAATGTCTGAATAATAGAAGATGCTAAGATTTCTGAATGAATGTAAACTACTATAGATCAAAGATCATATTGGCTTTTACTATGATCCTAGTAGTGAAAATGGGCTGAAGAGAATGGAATTGATAGACAAGTAAGTGTAAAAATTGATAGGACTTTGCAATTGATTGGATGTAGATGTTTTTCAAGAGAAAAGAGTTTAAAGGTGATTTCTTAATTTTTGATTTGGGCAATTTGCTAGATATGCCATTAAGTGACAGAGAAAATACTAGAGGGTGGGAACAAGAAGAAATCACTTTTATACAGTTTGTTGTAGTTGTTGTTAAGATGCCTGAAAGATATTCAAGTGGAGAGAAACAGCCAGCACAGATACTGCACAAAAATAACCGGAGATATAGGATAAATTTAGGAGTATGTGGTGTTATGGAAACCAAGGGATGATTGTGGCTTGAGAAAGAAGGAGTAATCAATGATTTCATATGCTCTCAAGGGAACAAATAATAAAAAAATTTAAGTGTCCTTTGGATTTTCCAATTTATATGTAATTGCTGATTTGGTGAGAACATTTTAAAGACTAAAAACCAGATTTATGATAGTTTGAGGTGTTAGTAAAAGGTGAAGAAGTAGAGAGAGTGAGTGTATGTGTGTGTATGTCTCTTATACACAAACACATATATTTTTATGTAAAAGAGGGAGGGGCATGAGATGGGAGAGGTCTTAAGTTAATTGGTGTTCTGCTAGAAAATAGCCAGTAGAGAGAAGGGCTTAAAAGTGATAGGACATAGATTGGGCAAACAATGAAGAGAGGGAGTTGCATGAGAAAACAGAAAATGAGATAAGCCTTAAACAAGAGGAAGGTCAGCAGGTTCCTTAGAACTGGAAAGAGGAACAGATGGATGAAGTAAACAGAAATGGGGCTGTTCCTTTTTGTCGCCTTCTCTGTAACCAGTGAAGCAGAGTAAGTCTTCTGCAATATTAGGTTTAGTGTTTAAATTACTTACTCTCTGCACTTCCCCCCTGCCAGGATAAAGATTCATGAGCGTGGGATTTTATCTTTGCTTTTCCCCATAGCATCTCTAGTGCTAGAAAGTATATCTGGCATATAGTAGAAACCAAATGTTTTTCTGAAATGAATATTTGTGAGTCCATTGGACAGTGGTGGGTCAGAAATTTGAGAAGAGCAGAGGAGGAGATTCTGAACAGCAGAAGAATAAAGCTGCCGATGAATATACAAAGCTTTTAGAACTGTAGTGAGAGGTTGGAGAACAAGGATCCAAATTACACTTCTGTGATTTTCTCATAGAGTTTAAATTGCCTTAAGTGTAAATAATAATACTTTAACAGAAAAATAAAAATTACTTCTCTTCAAGGATTTCTGCTTCTATTATAATTTCCAAAATTAAAGGATATAACTGTAATAGAAACTTTAGAATTAATATTCTAATAAAATAATGCTCTGCTAGGTTTTAATGTGAGTAAAGTTCAAATCGTCCCTACCCTTTTTTAAAGAAACTGCTATATAATGAAATTCCATGAGACTCTTCTTGCAAAACATGAATAATGGAGATTCAAAGTAATTGTTATAGTTATTATTCATGAAGCGATCATAAATCTTCCAGCCCTGCCTGTAATTCACAAGAATTAGGATATTTGGTTTAAATGCATTTTAATGATATTCTCTTTCATCATAAGCAACCCGTTATAGGCGAAAAAGATAGACTCTGTGTTACATAAGTATAAAAGTTAAAATTAAACCAGAAACTCAGAGCTTTCTTCTTTTTATCTTCCAGTGGCTCACTCAATTTTATTATCTATGAAATAAAAAATATTTTCCAGTGAAAGTATTAATGATAATGAATGATGTGACAGCATTTTTTTTTTTTAATACCAAAACCCTCCATTTAAACATTTAAAGTTTTCTTCTTTGCAGGTTGAATTAACGTAATGTCTCTGGCATTAAAAGATGTTCAACCTCAGGAATACTAAGTATACTCTGACTCTATGTATTCTCGTTTATAAAATATAATTAATTGCAAAGTTGTCTCATAAGAATGATACGATGATGACAGAAGTAATGTTTGTTTGTTTGTTTTTTTGGTTGCGTTGGGCCTTTGTTGCTGCATGTGGGCTTTCTCTAGTTGCGGCGAGCTGGGGTTACTCTTCATTGTGGTGTGCTGGCTTCTCATTGCAGTGGCTTCTCTTGTTGTGGAGCACAGGCTCTAGGCACACGGGCTTCAGTAGTTGCGGCACGACGGCCCTAGAAGGCACAGGCTTCAGTCATTGTGGCATGTGGGCTCAATAGTTGCAGCACATGGGCTCTAGGGTGCATGGGCTTCAGTAGTTGTGGCACGTGGGTTCAGTAGTTGTGGCACACGGGCTTAGTTGCTCCATGACATGTGGGATCTTCCTGGACCAGGGATCAAACCTGTGTTCCCTGCATTGGCAGATGGATTTTTAACCACTGCACCACCAGGGAAGTCCCTTTTTTGTTTTTTTAACTAACAGATATTGGGTCTTTTATAAGAGTTGTATAAAGAAAAACTAATTTGATACTCACAAAACTCTATGGTACTAATATTATCATCCTATTTAACAGATGAGAAAGGTAAAACATAAAGATAGTGTGCTTCTAATAATTTGACAGAACCCAAATGTGAATGCAGCAATCTGTTTCCAGAGTCTGTGCTTTATATTACTATACTTTTCCATAGACTCTGACTTTGTGCTCTATAATGTGTGTACAATCTTCAAAATTGGAAACAATATTCTTTTGCTGCTTAAATTACATTCTGAATAGGAAATATAAGGAAAAGTACCTTAGATTTTGTAAAAGATAAGGTGGTAATAAAATCATATCAACGGATTAGAAGAACTAAATAATGATGCATAATGTGTATTTTTTTATTAGTGTGATTCATAAATAGAACACTTTTTGTATTGAAATATAGTGGCTCAGCTGGCAGCAAGATGGCAGAGCCAACAGCATAGTTTGTAATCACCCTAAATATTCTCTATTTAAAAACAAGGCAATTAAACAAACAAAAATTTACAAACAACCAAATATTTACAAGCTCAACATCTGTAACACCACAGAGTTATAATGTACCTTACAAATCTGGAAAGCCAAAACACCAATAACAAAAAAGAAGGTGACAGCCAGATGGTAGATTTTAATCCAACTCTGTCTATAATCATTTTAAATGCAAATGGTCCAAACACACCAGTTAAAAGACAGAGATTATCAGATCAGTTATAAAAACAAGATCCAACTGCATGCTGTCTGAAAGAACCCACATGAAAATAAAGATTTAGAAACATTTGAAGTAATGGAGAAAGATATACCATACAAACATTTACCAAAGGGAAGTTGGAATAGATAAATCAATTTTGGACAAAGACTTTGAAACATCCTTATCCAAGATAAATAAGTTTCTGATCTAGATAATAATCATTCTTCCTTAAGAATTTTCCTAACCTAATGGAGGACATCTATGAAGAATCTATAGCTAACATCATACTTAATGATAATATATTGAATGCTTTCCTACTAAGATGTGGAACAAAGCAAAGGTGTTACTTCTCATCCCTCCCAGTCAAAATTGCTTTGGAAATCCTCGCTGGTGCAATATGGCAAGAAAATCAAATAAAAAGCACACAAATTAGAAAGCAAGAAATAAAACTATTTTATTCAGACATAACATATTGGTAGAAAATCCAAAGGAACCTATCAAAAAAAAACCCCAAAAACCTAGAATTAACAGGTGAGTTTAGCAGGATCCCAGAATACAAAGTCAATATTAAAACACCAGTTATTCATATTCCTATATATTAGCAATGAACAATTGAAACCTAAAATGTTTAAATCAATCACATCTACAATAACATGAAAAATGAAGGAGTTAACTATAAACAAATTATGTGCAGGACCTGTATGCATAAAAATACAGTATACTGATTAAAGAAATCAAAGAAGGTATAAATAAATAGAGAGATATATTGGGTTATAGCCTGGAAGGCTATATATTACTAAGGTATCATTTCCTGCCTCGTCCCCATCCCAAATTTGGTCTATAAGATCAAATCAATCTCAATCAAAACCCAAGAAATACTTGTTGTAGATATTGACAAGGTAATTCTAAAGTACATTCGAAAGGCATAAGAAATGAATAGCCAAAATAATTGTTAACTCATATGAACTGATTTTAGCACTCAAGCAGAAATGATATTAACTGATTTAAGTATTATAGATCAGGTAATATTGTAATTTATTATAAAGCTGCACAAATAGGGACAGTGTGGAATTGAAGAAATTGGAGTATATATATATATATATATATATATATATATATATATATATCAGTAGAATAGAAGAGAAAGGTCAGAAATAGACAGAAAAATATTGTCAACTGATTTTTTGGCAAATATGCAAAGATAATTCAATGGAAACAAGATAGTTTTTCAAGTGGTGCTGTAACAGACATCCATATGCAAAACAAAAACAAAACCTTGACATATACCTCATGTTATTTACAAAAATTAATTCAAAATGGATTATAGATCTAGAAGTAAGTGTAAAATTATGAAATGTCTAAAAGAAGATATATGAGAAAATATTTGTGGCCTTGGGTTTGGTATTTCATTTTTACATACAAGACCAAATGCATGATTATTTTTAGATTAGAAATAAACAGCTTCCATAAGAGATTAGGGGATGAGTAACTAATAGGATTATTTTTTAAATCAAGATTAAGGAATCTTTTGCACGAGGAATTAACACAGTCAATGACAAAGCCTGGCAATTCACAGTGTGGTACTGAAGAAACAGGGAGGGAAACAATAACTGATAATAACAGCAATGCAATTCCACTTCGACAGGTAGCAGAAAACAAAGGATTTTGTTCCACATACTCTGTCCAAAAAGGCATAGCTAAATTCAGTATGATTTTCAATAAAATGTGGTTATAATAGGGATGCAAACAAGCAAGAAAAGATGTTAGCCTGCCAAAAATCATCGCTGGTAATTAATCTTTAGCCATAGAGACAATTCACATTATATGTGAGTTTCTCATTCCCCGGTTTTATACAGATCACAAAATTATACTGACAGTAGAAATTACAGTACTTTTAGAAAGCTACTTAGAGCTGATTTACTCTTCAATCTACTCAGTCTAGTGTCCCCTATATGTTTAATTTAGTCCAAAAGCAGAAGCCATCTGATGAATTTCATTTTATTGCTCAGAGAATTCATTGCCATCATCACAATAAATTGAATTCTTCCTCAAAGAGACATATGCTGGTGTTTTTTAAACAATATTTTTATCTCCATCTAATTTCTGATTACAATATATCAAATCTTTAGAACTTTGAATAAAAACTGGACATGTAACTTGTGTGATATCAATAAGAGTGAAAAAATATTCATTCCTGTGACTGTGAATTTTAAAAAATTAAGAGGGATATATTTTATTTATTCCTAGTTGCTTCCACTGATATATTTTTTAATATTCTTTTTATGTTGTTGTCACTATAACAGAATATTTAATTTTCTGTTGCTTTTGAGTTTAATTTAATTAATTCTGAAGCTTTAATCGGGAATTGGCTTTGATTCAGAAGGTGAGAGTATTTCTACTTTAATGGTGACTACCATCCAGTACACGCAAAAGGAAATCTTTGCATATGATAGTAAACTCAGAAAGAATAAGAAAGATCAGTGATTAGGTCTGAAAATATACAGGAAATAGATCACGAGAACTTAATCTCTGCCCAAGGGAATCTAAATTTGCAGAGGAAACCACGCTAGACCTTGAAAATGAGATTTTTAGTAAATTTCATAGATTAGCTAAAACAATCATTTATTTAAACTGTATGGTAAAATAGGAGAAATGTATGCAAATCTAAGAATTATATGACTCAGGGATACTTAAAATGGATAAACTTGAGACATTAAGTCAAAGACTATATTGGAATAGCAACATAGTCTTTTTCTAGATATGTGATTTGGGCAAGTTTTAATGCTTACTGAGGTAAGTTTTATCATTTGTTAAATAAAGATAATAATTTCTGGTTCACAAGTTTCAAAGAAATAAAATGTGTGAAGACTTTTCAAGTAGGACAATCATATAAATTACTCTCTAAACTCTAACACTATTGAAACTGAAATGTAGTGTTATCAATTATTACTCTAGAAAACTGGATGTCCACCAAAAGTGTCATAATTATTTAAAATTACCTGCCTTAAAATTCCAACATCTGTGTTATTTCTGGGTCTGGATTTTTATCTTGACAATGGATTGCTTCCCTACTTTGTTGTTAACTTTTTTGTATGTCTCATACATTTTGATTTGATATTGGCGATTGTGTCTACAATAAGAGTAAACATTGACATTATTAATATTCATGCTTAGAAATGGACATGTCTCTTCTACTGAAAGGTCTTCAATGTGCAGTTTTGGGTCAGACTAGTCAGTAGTTGATCTGGGTTTAGGTTTTGTTTTTGCTGTAATTGCCTAATTTAGTGCACCACGAACTACAAATTCCTTCAGCACTGGACTATTGCTGCCTTGTGCTTGATTTGAGTATCACTATTGCCTGTGATACTTCTTATCTTTTTAATCATTGTAGAATATGTTTCTTGTGTCTTTGAATACAATTAGAATTGCTGCTTTTAACATCAGTGACTGATAAATTCAATACCTGCATCATCTTAGGCTTGACATTTGTTGATTGTCTTTTCCTTCAGATTGAATTACATATTCTTTCTTCTTGTTATGTCGAATAACATGGATTGTAATCCTGAATATTATGAATGCTATGTTTTAGAGATTCTGTGCTCTCCAATGTTGCTACAAAAATGCTGCTGACTTTTAGTAGGCAATTAATCTAGACTCAAACTGAAAAATGTTTGACTTCGGTGCACGGCAGCTCTAATTTCAATCCAGTTTTCTTGCGGTCTGCCTCATGCATCATGATTTAGGAGTCATCAAGAGAATTTGTCTGAGTTTACATACAGGATTTGGGAAAGGATAAGAAGGAGAGAGGCTAGCTTTTGTAAGTCATCTTTCAAATTAGTTATTTATTAAAATGAGAATTCTGTCCACTGCACATGGATCTTACACACAAGTAGACAAAACCACACTTGAAGCTGGGTAAGTCAAAGTGGAGAGCTGTCAAACTCATTCAGGTTATTTTGTGGAAGGGTACACAATGTATTTTTATAGCTTCTTGTTTAAAAAAAAAAAAGTTGCAAGAATATCACAATAAAGACCCATATACATTTTATCTATATTCAATGATTGTTAACAATTAAAAAAAATTCATCTCTCTTTCTATAAATAACATATTATTAATACTACTTCTATGGAAATGTTTGAGGGTAAGTTGCTGACATTATGACTCTTGACCTTTAAATACTTCAACACATATCTCCTCAGAACAAGGAATTGTTTTACACAGCTGTAATATACATAGCTATTCGGGAAAGTTTATATAGATACAATATTTTTATATTATATAATAATTTTACAATTATAAAATATACAGTCCATATTCAGATTTCACCAGTCATCTGATTATGTCCTTCATGGTTATCTCTTCCATCTCTATTCCTGGCTTATTCAAGTACAACTATTAATAATAATACTTTTCTAAAAAAATTTAAAACATCTGGACAAATGCTACACTAGATTGAATACCAGAAACCAGGATTATGGTCTTAGTAAGCAAAAAGACATCTTTATTTGTTTAGTCACTTCACTTAATTCACCCCTTGTTTCTAGTAAAGCTTTTCTTTTTCCATCACCTGCCTTGCATTGATATAATTATCAGAAACAAAGTGTGTTTTCAAAGAATTATTCTGACTTAGGAGCAAGAGTACAACACACTTTTCCAGAATGTGCCAACTGCCTTATACATGTTCTTATATTTGTGAAGACTGTCTTTCTCATGATTTTTTTCTCAGACGAACAATAGGTAGAATATGTGATAATTAAGATTTTTTTAAGTAACCTAATTAGGGGGACTTCCCTGGTGGTCCAGTGGTTAAGACTCCACGCTCCCAATGCGGGAGGTCTGGGTTCGATCCCTGGTCAGGGAACTAGATCCCACATGTCGCAACTAAGACCCCATGCAGCCAAATAAATAAATAAATAAATAAACAAATATTTTTAAAAAAACCTAATTAGGATCTAAATCTCTACAAACTGGAATAGCAGAATTATGATGTTACAGAGTCCACATATTACAGATCCACCAAATAAACAGTAAAAAGTTTAGCTTTTCTTTTTTTAAAATATTTATTTTATTTATTTATTGGTGCCGGGTCTTAGTTGCGGCAGGCGGGCTCCTTAGTTGTGGAATGTGGGATCTTTGTAGTGACATGTGGGATATTTTTAGTTGCGGCACGCAAACTCTTAGTTGCAGCATGGGGGATCTAGTTCTCTGACCAGGGATCGAACCCAGGCCCCCTGCATTGGGAGCGCGGAGTCTTAACCCCTGAGCCACCAGGGAAGTCCCGAGGTTAGCGGTTTTATTAGCTTCATCCCTATATCCTTTATGGTAGAAATTTGCCTAGTATCCTCTCCATTTCTAGCCCAGTGTGCATTCATTCATTCATCCATTCATTCACTGAACGAGTTCATTGAAGAGGCATTTATTCTACAAACACTAACAAATCTCTCACTGTAAGTCAGAGCTCATGATAGAAATAAGAGATATGAGGAAAAGTCAAACAAAATCCCATCCCTAGAGAAGAGACAGGCAGAGAATTGATCATTAAAACAGCAAAGGTTTTAAGCATTGTCATGGTGCCACAGGAACATATATAGGCAAAATTAACCCCAGGGATAGTAGGATTGGAGGTAAAAGATGACGCTTGGGCAGTTTGACAGACAAGTAAGAAATTAGTCTGGTGAAGAAAGTCAGAGGATCTCTCTTGGGGAAGCAGCTTGCTTTATAAGAGCAGGGACACACAAGAAAACACAGTGTACCTTGGGAATACAGTGAGAGGATTTTGCCAGGGGATAAGATGGAAGAGATAAACCAGGGTTAAATGTTAATGCTAGCAATAGAAAGTTAAAATAATCTAGACTGTCATTTAAGATCAACTGATGATCAAAATTAAAGTAGGAAAAAAAGTGTTTACTTGCACGTTCTGATTTGGACAGCTGGGATGGTTTGGGAGGAAAGATGTTGTATTCAAGGTTGTTTACATTAATTTGAGGTAAAAAGCAACCTTGTGTTCTGAGGATTTCTCTAGGTGGAACATAAAGTTTTCTGAATTTCTTTTTCTTTTTTAAGTATTGGCCTCACTACCTTTCCTGTGACTATTTTTTTTTTAGGTTTTGCTGTATCATTCTTTCATAGAACAAAAATTGTTTGAAGGATTTGAAACAAAATATGAACTGGTTGAATTTTCAATGATAGGGTTTGAAAACCAAGTGAAAAGTTTTCAATATGGGAAACACTGTCTTGCTCACAATATCTAGGGCTGATTCATTATTATAAATATGTATCGTGGGGTGCGCGTGTTTGTGTGTGTGGTTTGGGGGCTGGGGACACGGTGGTGAGAAATGATTCTTGTTTTCATGGAGTTTACAGTGCAGCGGGAGAAATACACATTAACCACATGCGTATATAAATAAAATTAATCCTTGCAGATTCTGTACTTACAAATTCACCTAGTAGCTAAATTTCTTTGTAACCCCAAATCAATACTCACTGTACTTTTGGGGTTACTTGTGGACACGTGCATGTGTTGAACAGTGAAAACTGTTGGTCTCCTGGTGCGTGCATTCCAGGCTCAGATGGAATTTGGCAATGCCCTGGTTCCCGTTTCAGTTCTCTACTGTGAACAGGTGTCCTTCCGTGGTCTATGCAGTGCCATGTTTTTTGCATTTTTATGCTTTTTTTTGGTAATCTTGCTGTTTAAAACAGCCCCCAAGTGTTGTGTTGAAGTGCTGTCCAGTGTCCCACGTGCCTCAAGTAGAATATACATGTGTTAAATAAACTTTGTTCAGGCAAAAGTTATAGTACTGTTGGACGTGAGTTCAATGTTGTTGAATCAACAATCCATACTAAATAAGGTATATTTAAACAGAAGTACATATAAAACAAGGAAGGTTATATTTTGATCGGATGATGAAAACGTTGTCACTAGAGGCTCATGAAAAACCTAACCCTGTATTTTCCTTAGGAGCAATGGTTCAGTATTTGCTAATTTAGTGTTCATGGCAGCTTTATAGAACATAATTACCACAGATAACAAGAATCAAATTTACATATAAAATTACAGTTAAGGTAAGCATTATGCAGGAGAGGCAGTTGGTATTAGGTAAGTGTATGTTTTTATTGTTTTTGGAGACGGCAGATACAGTGGACGGTCATGGACGACATTCCTGAGGCTATGGTGTAGTGTTAAAGGTAATGTTTATACCACAGGTTCCCACTAGCTAGCTATTTTACACATGGTAGTGTATTTATGTCAAACCTAATCTCCCAATTCATCTGTGGTATAGCACAGGGAGCTCAGCTTGGTACTCTGTGATGTCCTAGATGGGTGGGATGGGGGGATGGGAGGGAGGTCCAAGAGGGAGGGGATATATGTGTACATATACCTGACTCACTTTGTTCTACAGCAGAAACTAACACAACATTATAAAGCAATTATACTCCAATTAAAAAAAAAAGGTAATGTTTAAAAGTAGAGTAATTTTCTAATTTGAAAAGGTACATGTGCCCTAATGTTCATAGCAACGTTAATTACAATAGCCAAGATATGGTGGCATTCTAAGTGTCCATTAACACCTGAATGGATAAAAAAGATGTGAGATATATAGATATACACACACACATATACAAAATGGAAATTACTCAGCCCTGAAAAGAATGAAATTTTGCCATTTGCAACAACATGAATCAACCTGGAGGGTATTATGCTAAGTGAAGTAAATCAGACAGAGAAAAACAAATACTGTACGTTATCACTTACATGTGGAATATACAAAAAATGAAACAATATGAATGAATATAACAAGACAGGAACGAATTCACAGATATAGGGAACAAACTAGTGGTTACAAGTGGGGAGAGGGGAGGGAGGAGGGACAAGATAGCGGTAGAGGATTAAAAGGTACAAACTACTATGTACAAAATTAAAAAGCTACAAGACTATGTTGTACAAGGAATATAGCCAATATTTTATAATACCTTTAAGTGGCATATAATCTACAAAAATATTGAATCACTATGATGTACACCTGAAACGAATATAATATTGGACATCAACTATACTTTAATTATAAATAAATAAATGTATAAATAAATAAAATAGGGGCAAAAAAGTGGAGTAGTTTTCAATAAGATTGAACAAGAGTGGCCATATCAGCCCAGACTTATGGAATCAGCCCTTTGGTGAGAGAGCATGTTTTCTCGAGGACCTGAAATAACCCAGTATGACTGAGCTCAGCATTGAGTCATAATCATCAAGCAAGGTCTGGATTATGCAAAACCATACAGATCCTAACTCTAAATGCTAGGGTGCCATTGAAAGGGGCAGATGGTGGCAACGGCATGATCAGTTTTTATTTAAAAAAAAAAAAAATCACCCAAGAATAACTCAGAAATGATAGATTAGACCTAGAGATGCCAGAAGAGATGGAGAGGAGATTAAACCTATATTGAGACCATCTAAAGTAATTCATAATTAAAAGGCATTTGCCTGAAATCACCTAGACAGATCTGGGTGGTACATTTTGTTTGTCTGGACTTGTAGTGGCTAAGGACAAAAGGCCAGTAGCTAATTTGACAGTTTGACTGCACAGGGACAAAATGTCAGCCTATTCTAACCAGATGAATGAGAAGAGAAAAGTAAACTTTCAAGTTTTCATCCCATTTGGTGAAAAATCCACCTTATATTCAGAAAGTCAGAGCCCATTTTGCTTTTTCCAAGAGAGAAATGAAGGGTAATCCATAGGAGAATAAGCAATCAGGGTCTCATGGCTTAAAAAATTACTTTCCTTTCATGGACAGACTCTAATTAAATATGAACAAATTTTTTAATTTAAAAAGTGAAACTTTTAATTTTGTTTACCTAATATTTGGAGCAAGCAGCAATTGTTGGTTAAATCCTCTATTTTAGGGTATTATATCCACATTATGTCTTGCTTTTTGAGTTTTTCTTCATAAAAACAAATATCTTTTCCTACACCTTATTATTTTTTTTTCTTTTGGAAGTTCTTGATTATACATTCTGGCTTTTAAATAAATATTCACATGATTTATAATAGGTAAATTTTGATTCAGAGACTAATCATCTGAGAATTTTTTTTTAACTGTGGATTTATATAGTTAGAAGTTTCTTTAAAGATCACCAAAGGCAAAACTGTACTTTTAGGGAAGAACATAGTGAAGCCCCAAGAGCTGAAGTGACTTTGAAGGTGAGAGTTAATGTGTAGCATTCCTGGGACCAGATGTGGTGCCTCTACATTGCACAACTATGGTGGTTGCTTTGGATGTGCAGGGTAAAGTCTGAGATGACACACAGCAGACCTGACAAAACCAGATCCCTGCTTCTGAGACCAGTTCTCTTCTACAGTAGGTGGTATGCAGGAGCCATCCTCCTGAGTTAAAGCCCACAACCCAGCCATCTTCCTTACACAAATCTGGAATGTGTAATTGATTTACCCTTTATGTAATCCGTACTTACACACATGCTGATGATTATCAGTAGGTACCCAAAAATAGGGTTCTAAATTTTTGAGCCACAAAATGAGCAAATAAAGGAAGTGTGGGTAGGCGTTAATTATCTAAATTTAAAATTTCTACTTTCAGAAATTTCTGTGTTAAACTCCGTGCTTCAACTATGCCAGCAATAAGTAAAAGAGGCTATGCTTTTTGTCATGGTATGCTGTGTGGTGATTTCCCAGAGTGCAGAAGGTGACATTTTTTAGAGAAGAGGCAATTATTTGCATAATACTCTTTGCCAAGCACTCTGCCCTCCTTCAAGATGAGGAGTGTTTTAAATATTATGCAATTAACTGTTATCAGCTATTGTGTATGACTCATTCCCTCTGAAAGAAGATAAAACGAGGGCACAGGAAGAATCTCTGAAATGATTCACAGGTTTGAAGTGCAATAGGGAATTCAAATATCAACCCTAGTGGAAAACAGGCATTTAGACCTTGTCAAGTAGAAAAGTAAGTGATTCACAGGAAAAATAAAAGTTATTTTAGGAAAAAATATAAAAGCAGAAGAAAGGAGCTGAATATACTACTTTCTTCAAGGTTAGAAGGACACTATTGGATTGATATATATCAGATTGTTGTTGGTTTGTTTTTTTTCCCCCAGAATCTTGATATCAGCACTTTAAAAGGGTCTAAAATTCAATTTGAGAGAAAGCATTCAAGTAAAGATGCATGATAGTAGGCTGCCCAGTCCAAAAGCATTTCAGATTTAATGTGAAGCTAATAGTTCTTTACTGGTTGGGTTTTTCAAATGATATTCCATCTTTACGGTAGTCTTTAAATTCCTGAATTGAAGTTTCCTTCAGCTTCTTCTACTGCTGCTGTCCCTGAAACTCAGTTATCATGTGTGGTTGGGGTATTTGCCCATCTCTTTAGTATTTTTTTGAAAGAATTGGAAAATATATGAAATTGTAACATCTATTAGATTTAGAGTTTTTACTGTCATAAGTTTCACCTTTAGTGAGTACAGTTAAAAGTATTTTCTACATGTCCCATAGAAATACTTACAAGGAGAGGAATATATTAACCATGGACATTCAAAATATCTATGTGCTGATTTATCAACTACTCTTTAATGAGAAATTCAGAGACAAAAAACTAAATTATCCAGAACTCATTTTCCCCCCAGAAATCACCTCTTCACCTCTAACATACTGATCTTAATAACAGTAATGTTGCCCTGCCTTTTTTATTTCTGTTTCTCCTAATATAATTATAGATTTTTTCAAATTAGTGTATTATTGATATTATGTGTTCTTTTATAGCTAGTGTTCTAATATAGCAAATAAAAAATTGATGAAAAATGCAAAACCCTCACATTGTTGTTCATAAAAAATAGCATAAGTCCTTTCTTTAGCAATGAATACAATTAAATGGAATTACTTTCCTCAAGCTGGTATCACTGGACATACAAAAATAAAAACCTTTATATTTTATATTAACCATTTATAATTCTTACAAGGAGCTTTTCTACTGATACTCCGTGGTCTCTTAGGGCTGAAAAGGGGTTTTTGAGCTTCATCTTTAGGTTGTAAACTTTCCATAGGCAGGGATTCTCCAGATTATTGAATTTGTACTTTTTCACTTTAATACTTAAACTTTTAAGAAAATATTAAATGCACTTGGTTAAAGATCAAAGAGTAGAAAAGTTTATATCTGTTAGTAATGTTTACAACTCTGAGTACACAAATGCCAACTACAAGTAGTTTAAACCCTGAGAATGTAGATTTTCTTTCTTCCCTCCCTCCCTCCCTTCCTTCCTTCCTTTCCTTTCTCTCTTTTTTTCTCTTTCTTTCTCCCTTTCTTTCTTCCTTCCTTTCTTTTTCTTTCTTTCTTTCTTTCTTTCTTTCTTTCTTTCTTTCTTTCTTTCTTTCTTTCTTTCTTTCTTTCTTTCTTTCTTTCTTCTTCTTCTTTCTTCATGAGAATTGAAAATGTAACCACAGGGTGGACTAACAAGTACAAGCCATGGTGGCTCAGATTCTTTTTCTGATATGACATGTTCATTGGGTTGTTTTTTAAATAAAGTGAACTTTTTGGCCCATAGTTAAAAATCCTAGGTAATTTAAAATCAGATATCCCTCCTATGCGATAAGTAATATGAAAATTCAAACATCTATCTCTTTACTCCACAAAGAAAGGCAATGAAATAATACTGGGATACAAGAAGAGTTTGGGAAATGGAGGAAGCATAGCATCCCAAGCTTCCCTCAACACCTCCAGAAGGATAAACCATTTTGTAACCAAGCAGGACCATACGGGGCCTTCCCAGAATAGATCCCCACCCATGTCCTCCACTTGCCTTTTGTCTGTAGAAAAACTTGAGGCAAAGAATAAATTTAATCAGAAAGTGAGAAAATGCAGAAAGAAAGAAAACAGTCAAGCAAGACAAAATAATAATACTTTAGCCATTAAACAAAGTCAAGGACCTTTAGTTCTTCCTCAAGGACTATAGATAGTATTCTGAGCCATGCCCTTTGAGCCGTTTTGCAGATACTGAAACCCCCTCCAGGTGGAAGAAGTTAACTGTATGCTGCCCATAGGCACGTAGACCCCAGACCGGTTGGAACCAGAAGGTTGATGATGCTGACTTCCGATTACCTCACCACCAACCAATCAGAAGAATATCCACGAGCTGATCACACACCCCACAATCCCTTTCCCTCACCCTGTCTTTATAAACCTTTCCTGAAAGCCCTCGGGGGAGTTTGGGTCTTTTAAGCGCTAACTGCCCTGGACTCCTCGGTTGGCGCCCTGCAATAAAGCTGTTCTTTTCTACTTTTCACCCAAAGCTCTATCTCCAAGATTCAATTCAGTGCCGGTGTATAGAGGCTGGGTTTCAGCAACAATATTATAAAACAATATCTACCCACAGTCTGTTTGGCCAATATAATTTTGATTCCACTTCATTCTCAATTGAACAACAAGAGTGATCTTTTAAGAACAAAGCAGATCGTGCCTTAAGTCATTCTGAATTTCTCGCAATGCTCCAGCTCCTCCTGGTCTGGCCCCCACACATCTGACCTCACTCCACTTGCTTTGTTTCAGCCCCACTTTGCTCCAGCCACTCCTGCTTTCTCACTTGGACACACTGTTCTTACCTCGCTGTCCGGCTGTTCCCTCCTCTATCATGTTCTCCGTTGATGTCTTGACTGCTCTCCTTTCTCTTCCTTAAGGTCATTATTCAAATCTCGCTTCTCAGTGAAGCCTTGCCTCACTGTCCTGTCTACAAGAGCAGCACACCCAAGCCCACCACGTCCCACCACTCTTCTTGCTTCTGTTTTAATCCTTAGGACTTATACAGCATTCTTCATACTGAAATTTTTTGCCACCTGGAGCAAAACCTAAGTTTTCTGAAGTCAGCGCTTTTTGTCTCTTTGTTCAGGGTGGTAACTCCGGCAGAGAAAACAGTTCGCAATTTGGGAACTTCCCAGGATTTGGGCAAATTGGGTTTTGTTTTAGGGTCTCTGGCAGTGTGCAAGGTGAAGGTGGCATAGCAACTAAGATTCGTTGCTAAGAGACAAAATATTTTGTACTATATGTGGCTTTCCTTTTTCAGAGAAGGCTATATATTGATGTTTTACATTTTTCTCTCTGGTGATGAATATTATGTGTGCTTAGGGAATGCTTAGATTCATCTTCAGATAGGAAAAATAGTCAGGCTTATTAGCTATTTGAGTCATGGTCTCAGGGCTGATTAACCAGGGCTGGAGGGAAAGGAGTACTGGCTTTGCTACCCTTTCTCTTTCCAATCATCCCACCCAATTTCTGTCACTGCCTACTCAAAAGAGGGGCCAACCAAGGCAATGTCAGGGTTTCCTCAATTTATTTTTAATTAAATCTATGGCAGACTTTAGAAAAGGACTTGGATGTGTTCTCTATATTTTCTTTCAATTTGATATAAATAATAATAAGGATAATAGTAATAATAAATTCTAACACAGTGTTTGCTGAGAGGCAGATACTTGTCTGTTTAACATTGTTAACTCATTTCATGCTCAGCACATTCCTATAGAGTTCGTACTATTTTTACTCCCATTTTGTATATGAAGGCTTGATGTACAGAGAGTTACTTAACTTGCCCAAGGTCACAATCAAATTGCAAGAGCTAGGAATTGCCCCCAAGCAGTCTGGCTCCAGAGTGGATACTCTTAACCACTCTTAGACTATCATGTCTTTATCGCCTCTGACCCATAACTCTTTTTTAATGTGTGTTTGTGAAATTATGAATTTCTTTTGGTTTCAGTAATAGTCTCATATTCTTATTTTATTATAGTTTTTGATTCATCAGTAATATATCTTAAATTTTAATAAGTATCATTTAGGCATCTATTACCATTATGCTCATTTTAAAATTTACTAATAAAATACATTTACCACTTCTAGGAAAACTCTCCTTTGGCGATTCCGTGTTATACTTTAAACGAACACCAGATTCTCTTTGCTAGTATGTTATATGGAATTTTGCACGTATTTTCCATTGGTCTGTGAGCTTTCTTTTTAGGTAACATCTTTTCTTAAAGGCCTGTATTAATGTTGTATTTAAATTTTCACTTGTTCTCTGTGTTCTGGAGTGTAGAGTCGTTAAAACCCATAGGAAATACTTTTCCTTGAAGTTGTGAACGTTTTACTTATGAGTAAATCTCATATTGACTGCTTATCCAACCACTTGCCCTAAAGCCTGGTAAGATGCTTACCTCATAATTCCTGTAAAAATGCCACATTTTCTCATTCCTTCATTCCTATCTATATGCAAATATCTTGGTTTTGAATTTAGTTTCTGTCCTTCTGTGTTTGCTTAATTCATTTGTGGTAAAACACTATCTCTTGGCTTCTGTTCTCAGTTCTGTGAAGGCAAAGTTGATACGATTCTCAAAATGACAGACAGTATATTTTGTCCAAAGTGCGTACTCTGTAAATGCAGGAGGGGAAGAAGGAGAAATTGAATGAGACAGAATGAAAATTTAACCATTTAAGATCTTAGATAATTCTATAATACACTATAATTTGTACAATATTTTCGGTATCATGTAGATTTTCCTATTACCAATTCAATCACTTCTTAATTTATAAAAGTTCTATGTTGTGTTTTGCTTTATCATAAGGAGTATTTTTTTTGTTTCACATCCTCATTTTTATACAATCATATGTATGTAGTGTATCTGTCTCTAGCAGAAGCATGAACAAAATATGACAGTCCCAACGTGTGGGGACTGGAATTTAAGTGACTTTTTCTACTATAAGAATGGAACATATTTATAAACATTTTTAAAAAATTATTCAAAAGAACAAGTTTAAAAATCCAATGATCCTGTGAATTTAATAACAAAACTGGTACCATTTTTGACAAGACTTTATGTAGATATATGTGTTCATTTTCTTGGGTAAATACCTAATATAGATTTGTTGGGTCAGGATAAGTGTACTCTTCATTTTATTAGAAACTACCAAAGAATATTCCAAGGTGGTTGTGCCGTTTTGCACTCACACCTGCGATATTTCTCCAGGCCCTCCCCTCTTGGTAATGAGTCTATTTAATTTTAGCTATTCTAGTGAGGAGCAAAATATTTCATTTTGCTTTTATTTGCATTTTTCTGATAATTAAAGATGTTGAACACCTTTTCACATGCTTATTGGCCCTTATCTATCCTACCTAATATCTGTCCATTAAAGTTTTTGCCCATTTTTATTCAGTTTTGTCTTTCACATTTGTAGGAATTCTTTGTACATGCTTGATGTGAGTCCTTAGTCAGATTAAAATATAGTGATTATGTTCTACCTGTCTGTGGATTAAACTTTCATTCTCTTAACTATGATTTTCAATGAGCAAAAAATTTAATTTTGATGAAATCCATTTTGTGCATTTGATTCTTCAAAGTAGGATTTTTAGATTTGTCAATTTCATTAGGCACCAGTTTCTAGTTTTTCAATCAACACTAGTCTAAGTATCACTGTGAAGATATTTTGCAGATATAAGTGAAGAAAATTATTCTGGAAAATCAAGGTGGGCCTGACTGAATCAATTAGGTTTTAAAAGCAGGGCAGATATAGTTGGGAAGAGAGCAAGAGAAAGAGAGAGAGAGAGTCCTTTTCCTATGTCTTCTTTTTGAAACTTTATAGTTTTAGTTTGTACATTTAAGCTTATGACCTATCTTACAATAATTTTTTGTGTATGTTGTGAGATAATGAGTGAGGTTAATTTTTTTCCCTCATTTGAATATTCACGTTTTCTACTAACATTTTTTGAAAAGTCTTTTAATTCTAATTGGATTATCTTATCCTCTTTATCAAAAAACCAATTATCAAATACATTTGGGTAGATATCTGGAGATTCTACTCTGTTTTGTTTCTCTATTTTTTCAAACTTTATTCCAATTTATACTGTCATAATTACTGTAGCCTTATAGTAAATCTTGAAACCACGCTGTTTAAGATTTTCAATCTTGGTTTTTCTTTTTCAAGATCTTGGCTATTCTAGATGCTTTGTACTGTATATAAATTTTAGAATCATGTCAAATTCTACAAGTGTACAATAATATTTAAGTTCATTGTGTATAAATTTAGAGAAACAGTGAAATGCTGCTATGAATAACAAAATATTTATCTTAAAATATTCCATATAATGATTAATCTTTGATTCTTACAATAAATTGTGTTTTCAATGACCTAATCTACTTATCTATCTATCTATATCTATCTGTCTATCTATCTATCTATCTATCATCTATCTATCTATCTATGACTTTTATGGATTTTCTTATAAAAAGCTCAAGTAAATGAGTTAGGAGTGAATTTTGTTCTTGCTGTTTTTGTTTGTTTTAATAACTTTAGAACCAGCTTTCTCTGCATGTTTGCCCATTTGATCTTTTAAAACTCATTTTGCTACCACAGCTTATAATTTAAATTAAATTGACTAAATGTGAATTTTCCTGCTTTGCTTCTCTAGTAATTTCTTTGATATTAAAATTATGCTTGTCACTTAGATATCTTCAGGGATCTGCCCTAAAAGGAATACATTAGTGAGACTGTCCAATATAACATCTATGATTTTTGTGAAAACTGATTTTATTCTACTAGGGAGACAATAGACTTTATAACTGAGTAAAATTTAGAAATTAATGATTTTGAATTTCTAGCATCAAATTTTTATCTTAAACAGTCAATTAAATTGTTACCATTAATATAAGTTCCATATAAGATAGGATTTTTATTTGCTTTGTCTATTCCTATATGCCAAGCACTTAGCTCAGCTCCTGGCATATTGGGGGATGAATATTTGTAAAATAAATAAATGAATTCCACCTTGGTTCATTTTTAATGTTCAACATTTTAGTAATCTCGTGTATAGTTATTTCACTAAAAATTACTTAAGATTCTACAGGGCAGTTTTATGCTTAATAGAATGCAGAAACTGTTTGATGGGCATTAAATCCATTTACCTTTCCTTCTGAGTTCATAGCTAGACTACTTTTCTTAGCCCCTCTTACAGTTAAATGTGATTGTGTGATTCATGTCAGGCCAGCAACTGCAAGTGGAACTAATTAGTGCCACTACCATGCCTGATCATATATTTTTCTGATTGCTCTCTTCCCTGTAGGCTGGATTGAAAGGGAATACCCAGTGACACCATGGAAACCGTATGTTGAAGACGGCAAAGATTGCATTATTAGCCTGGAACCCTGAATGGCTTCATGGAGTAGATAGTCCCTCTCCCTCACACCATCTCTACTTAGGCTTTATGTGAGTAAGAAATAAATACCTAATATTGCTACACTACTGAGATTTGGCAGTATTATTTGTAACAGTAGTTAGATTTATCTTGATTAATACAAAAGTGTTACCTTAAAGTGAAGGGCTGCCATGACAAAAATCTAAATGTGTGTCATTGGTTTGATAATATGGAGGCAGGAAGTAATGAAAGTGATGTAAAAAAGGTAGGTGGCGTTGCTGGTGGGAAAGCAAAATTGTACATTCACTTTGGAAGACAGTTTAGCAGTTTCTTGCAAAACTAAATATATTCTTATTTTAAGATCCAACAATCATGCTGCTTAGTATTTAGAGTTGAAAATTTATGTCTGTACAAAAACCTGGACACAGGTGTTTATATTTATAGAAGCTTTGTTTCTGAAAGCAACCAAGATGTCCTTCAGTAGGTGAATGGATAAATAAAGTGTGCTACATCCAGAAAATGGAATAATATTTAGCGCTAAAAAGAAATGAGCTATCAAGCCAGGAAAAGACATGGTGGAAACTTAAAGGCATATTACTAAGTGAAAGAAGCCAATATCAAAATACTGCAAACTGTGGAGTTCCAACTATATGATATTCTGGAAGAGACAAAACTATGGAGCCAGTAAAAAAATTAGTGGTTGCCAGGAGTTGGGGGAGAGAGGGATGAACAGACAGAGCACAGAGGATTTTTAGGGCAGTGAAACTATTCTGTATTATACTCCAGTGGTGGATACATATTATTATACATTGTCCAAAGTCAGAGAATGTACAATATCAAGAGTGAGCCCTAATGTAAATATTTATGGACTTTGGATGATAATAATGTGTCAATTCAGGTTCAATGATTACAACAAATGTACCACTTGGGGCCAGATATTGATAGTGAGGGAGGTTTGTGTGTGTTGATGGGTGGTGGGAGGGTGACGGGAGGGGTGATAATATGGAAACTCTCTGTACTCTCCATTCAATTTTGCTGTGGACTTAAAACTTCTCTATAAAATTGTATGTTAAAAAAAAGATAGAATGATGGAAAGCCATATTCTGTAGTGGCAAAAGAGTTAGAAAATTGTTACCTGTGATAATATGGAAGGCCAACCATAACTGTATTAACTTGCTAGGGCTGTTATAACAAAATACCACAAACAGTGTGACTTACATAACAGAAATGATTGTCTCATAGTTCTGGAGGCTAGAAGTTCAAGATCAAGGTGTTGTCAGAGTTGATTCCTTATGAGGGGTGTGAAGAAGAATCTGTCTTATGCTTTTCCTCTAGCTTCTGGTGGTTTGCTGGCCATCTTTGCTCTTCTGTGACTTGTAGAAGCACCATCCAATCTTGGCTTTCGTCTTCACATAGTGTTCTCCTCGTGTGTATGTCTCTGTGTCTTAATTTTCTCTTTTTATAAGAACACCAGTTATATTGGATTAGGGGCCCACCATATCTAGTAAGCCCTCAACTTAATGAATTACATCTATTTCCAAATAAGATCCCATTCCAAGGTACTGGGGGCAAAGCCTTCAATGTGTGAATTTTGTGGGAACACAAGTCAACTCATAATACCTGTCAAACCTAGAACTGTAAGAGAACAAATTTAAATAGAATATTTGTAGTGCATTTTGGTTGCTATTAGCTGAGTGTAACAAGGAAATGATGAAAAAGATGGGCTTAAGTAACCATTGGCTGGTGTGGGCAAAAAGGTTGTGAATAGAGTGATTCCAGAAATATGGGGCTTCAAAGAGTTAGAAAAACCACAAACGGTAGGAAGTAAGATTGAAATAACTTTGAATGACAAAGATCTTCCCACTCAAGCTTGAATTTCTCCAGACTACTGCTATAAAGTTAAAGAGAATGGAATAGAGCAAGGTGGTAAAAACCAGTTTAAGCTTGATGATTATTTCTAGGGGAAAAAAAACACCTTTAAGTGTGGTTATCAGCAAATGAAATGATTAAAAATATACACATCAGAAGACTATTATGCAGTTGATGAAATTAGACCAATTTTTTTAAAGGTTTTGACCATTCAATTCTAAAACAAATTTTAGACGGTCAAATATGCACAAGTAGGAAGTAGACTATGAAAGCTATATAGCTCACAAGCAGGGCAAAGTTTTCAAAACCAACTTCAGATGCATCCATGAAGGAAAATGGACACAAAGAAGCTCACGTAAGGTGGATTCAGTGGCCACAGAGAACAATGGACATGGGATCTTATTCCTTCCAGAGAGCAGAACTGGAGTCATTTAATAAACTCTTCCTGAATCCAGGAACCTCACAAGGCTTGCCACAATACTTTCAAGTTACTGTGTCCTGACATTACTGTGTCTTTCTATTGCTTCCTTTTGATTGTGAGTTTCTATAGCTGTGTTTGTTCTTACTGGTTATATGGGAGGGTAGGAGTGGAGCAGTGTTGCCATTTTTATTTTATAGATCACCATAGCATAGATCACAGCTGGACATAAGTAAAGGAAAGTGAATTATGTGAAAATCCTAGTCTTGTACATCTCAGGAGATAGAGCTAAGGCTTTCTCTTTGGGCAGTAGGTGGCTGTGTTTTATCAGAAGATGAACACAAGTATGTGGTCACTGGAAGTACTATCCATGACAGAGTCCAGCTGGTTTTTCACTCAATTCTTTCCTCCTGGGCACAAAGCAATAATTCAATTTCCAGCCACGTTTGCAGTTAAGTATACCTACATGACTAAATTCTGGCCACTTCCATGTCTAGACAATAAACATCACCTGCATGACTTTCTGTCTTCTCATTTTTCACCTGCTTGTTGTGTGTCAATGCTAAGGACCCCTTTGAAAGCCGTGGGCTGAATATTGTTCAAGACTCCATCAGCTTGCCTCCTTGAATTGCTTGAGCAATCGCCATCCCTTCATGCCAATTAGTTGTACATAAGTAAGACATAAATTTTTTTAAAGGCATTTTATTTTATTTTATTTTACTTTATTATTTTATTTTGGCTGCATTGGGTCTTCGCTGCTGTGTGTTGGCTTTCTCTAGTTATGGCGAGCAGGGGCTACTCTTCGTTGTGGTGCACGGGCTTCTCATTGCAGTGGCTTCTCTTGTTGCAGAGCATGAGCTCTAAGCATGCGGGCTTTAGTAGTTGTGGCATGAGGGCTCGGTAGTTGTGGCTCACGGGCTCTAGAGCACAGGCTCAGTAGTTGTGGTGCACGGGCTTAGTTGCTCCACTGCATGTGGGATCTTCCCGGACCAGGGCTCGAACCCTTGTCCCCTGCACTGGCAGGTGGATTCTTAACCACTGTGCCACCAGGGAAGCCCTCCCTTCACTCTCTTCTGAAACTGATTTTCAAGGTGGTGGCTTCTCACAATTCCCAAGACTTCAAAGAGAGGGTGAGTGGAACAAGCAGCATTCTCCACTTCTGCATTTGGTCCTGAAGCTGTGGTTAATATTCATGACCTCCCTCCTCTACACCCTCCCAGATTCTCCTCACCCTTATCCAGTAGTTCTGCTAGTGTTGCCTGCTTGCATATGGTTACACCAACATGCACCATGATGGGTCTGAATTACCGATTACCATGACCCTGTCATATCATGGCTGCTTCAATTGCTCATTCTGGCAATAATCAGGCAAAAACTAGCAAGAGGCATCCAGTATGTAACTAGAGTTCTAGACGAACTCCCCCACTGCTCCATTATATAATCGTACCTCTCTTCTTATGCTAATAAATGTGAATTACCACTGCTAGTATATTAGCTCCTTTCTTTGCCTGCTGAATATTCGGTAAATAAACCAGGATGAGTACTCCAAAGTAACCATGCAACAACGTAGCTACTACCTGGTATAAATGTCCCACCCCTAGGGACAAAGACCACTAATTCAGCAGAGCCTAAAGGTGTTGTGATAGTTAATTTTACATGTTGACTTGACTGGGCTAAGGGATGTCCAGACAGCTGGTAAAACATTATTTCTGGATGTGTCTGTGAGGGTGTTTCTGGAAGAGATTAGCATCTGAGTCAGTAGACTGAGTAAAGAAGATTGCCCTCACCAATGTGGGCAGACATCATCCAGTCCATTGAGAGCCTGAATAGAGCAAAAAGGCAGAGATATGGCTTATTCTCCCTTTCTCTCCTTGAGCAGGTATATCCACATTCTGCTCTCAGACATTCATGCTCCTGGTTCTCAGGCCTTTGGACTCAGACTGAATTATACCACTGGCTTTCCTGGTTCTCCAGCTTGCAGGTGGTATATTGAGGCATATCCCAGCCTCCATAACTGCATGAGCCAATTCCTCCTGTGATAAATATCTATCTATCTATCATCTATCTATCATCTCCTATTGGTTCTGTTTCTCTGGAGAACCCTGACTAATACAAATTTTCTTCCCAAGCTGACACCAATTACTCTGCTTTTAAAAGATCAATTCATTATGTACACAAGCAAACAGGTACTGGCTGATATGGTATAGGAATGGATTTCATTGCCATCTGTCCATTGTTGCAATTCTTTTACCATAAAGAGAGTCACTTAAGTTGAGGCAATATTCATAAATTCATATTCACATTCATAAAACAGACACTCTGTGAGTTCTTGGATAGTAAATCGTACCACCTCCAAAAGCTGCAGTCTTGGTAATTATTCCATATATGGAATATATACCAATTTCAATGAAAAAATATTGCTGTACATGTCAAAACTATTTCTACCATCAAGAAAATAAATGCTTAAATAACAAGAGGTAGATTATGTATTATAAATGTTTCCTTCTTTTGCCCATGAACACTTCTTTAATTAGAATCAGCTGACAGACATTAATATAAACACCAAAATGCACGCTCGGATTAATGAAAACAATAAAGCATCTCACTGGTTAATGAACTGATGCATGAAATTATCATAATTATATCACTATGGAATCTTAAGCTTCTTAACACATAAGAAATAGAAAAATGATTTTAAGAATTATAAAAGGCCATGTTGCAGTAAGGAACACATGCATATGTGATCATGGACTACAAAGTATAAGTCTACCAGAGCGTTTCTTAAGAAAAATGTCATTGGCTAATATCCAATGTGTTTATATACTTAAGGTTATTTTGTGAGCAACTATCCAGCTCTCCAAAGCATAGTGCCCACCATTTTCAAATATCACAAGAAAGTTTTATATTCATTTGTTCAATACGTTAAAAAATATATCATAAACATAGGTATTTTTCTAAATATGTCCTTATTTTGACAATAGACTTTAAGGTTCTTCCATTATATCAGTCCTATTGAAATAAATTTATAATTCAGTGCAATTTCAATAAACATTTTTAAAAATTAAACTGTTTTTTTCAATTTATGTGGAATACTAAAGATGTTGTTTTACCATATATTGTTGTAGATTAAATGTGCTTAAGGCTACGTGACATTGGTCCATGGATATAAACATAGATGAATGGAACAATCAAGAGCCTAGAAATAGAGATATGAATACATGGAGGTATGATGTGTGACACCTGGCATTGCATACCAGTGGGAAAGAATGGATCAGACAATAAACGTTTCTGAAGCATGGGAAAATAAGTGTTGTTTTTATCTCACAACATCCAGAAAAATCAATTCCATGTGAATCAGAGACTTTAATGTGTAAATAAAACCTTAGAATTTTTGAAGCAAATTTGAGGGGCAGGAGGAATTAGTGCTGTGATTTCATGGTAAAGAGAAAAGTCTTAAACTATATATTTTTATGCACAAGCCATTGGGGAGAAAATTAATGAATTTTTTCTAAAGGAAAAAATTTTCGTTCATCAAAAGACAAGATACAAAATTAAAAAGAGCGAAAGAGTGGGAGAAAGTACTTAAAATGAATGCAGTTTCTAAATATTAAAAGAAAAGAATCATCCTACTCTTCAATTAGAAAAAGACTCAATGTTATGAATAGGTAATTCCCGGAAAGGGGGAAACGCAGTGTAGATTAAAAGCACATGACAAAAGTCTGACAAATCGAAAAAACACTTAGGAAGCAGAACAATAGTTGCCTTTACTGAACTGTAGTGGAAGTATAAACTGGTAGAACACTGCTGGAGAGAAATCTGGCAGTATTTAGTGAAATTAATCATGTATATACCATATAATGCAGCTATCGTCCTATTCTATGACATATAACTCAGAAAAAGCTATCACACATCCCTAGAGGGACATATATGAACATATTTATCAGAATGTTATTTATCATAGTGGGGTCAGTAGATAATCTAAATAGCTAGCTGTATTAGTTTGCTAGGGCTGCTATAACCAAGTACCACAAACTGGGTGGCTTACATTACAGAAATGTATTGTCTCACAGTTCTGGAGGCTAGAAGTCCCCAATCAGGGTATCCACAGGATGGCTTTCTTCTGAGAACTGTGAGGGAGAATCTGTCCCATGCCTCTCTTCTAGCGTCTGGTGGTTGCTGGTAATCTGTGGCATTCCTTGGCTTTGTAGAAGCATCCCCTGGATCTCTGCTCCATCTCCATAAAATGTTCTACCCATGTGTGTATCTCTGTGTCCAAACATCCCCTTTTATAAAGATATAAAGCATATTTGATTAGAGCCCACCCTAATGATCTCATCTTAACTTGGTTAAATCTGCAATAACCATATTTCCAAATGAAGCTACTTTTTGAGGTTCAGGACGTCAATGTATCTTCTTTTTGGGGACGCAATTTAACCCAGAACACTACCAATAGGGATATAAGTGACTAAAACATAGAAGACGTTTCAAAGGAGTGCTAATGTTGATTAAAAATATAATATTGAGCTTGAAATGCTAAAAATGGTCAATAGCCCAATACCACTTCAAGTAAAATTTTAAAAATACACAAACAGTACACTACATATTTTATAAATATTTATGTATTTTATAACAACGTGCACCACAGCCATATATCAAAACATTAGAGAAATACAAAAAGAGTGTAAAGAAAGGTGTGCCCAAAGTAAGAATGAAGGGGATAATAAAATGAGGTTAAATAATTAAATTAGATTAAAAGTAAAATATAATTAAACACAAAAAGAAACCGATAAATAAAACAAGAACTGGGATCTACAGAATTGGCCAGAATATATCATGTTCAAGGTTCTCTTGTGCATTTAGGTTCAGTCAATTATTTTTATTTACTATCCAAGCCCTTTGCCTACAATTTTGTTATCCACCTTAATATTGCCTCCAATTCAGAGTTCAAGAGAGGACCTCTCTTTTGGCTTTAAGTGTTATTTATTTCATTTGCAAATATTTCTTACTACTATGTGGTGTACCCACAAGGAGTGGCTACAGTAACTAGAGTTATTAGGAATAATTATTCTAGAATATAATAATTTTACTTATTGAACATAATGCATTTTATTTATGATCAATAAAACCTAACCCTCTCTCACTTGCACATCTGTTTCAATTTTATAACGCCATATTTAAATAAAAACAATACATACATAATTTTACTATGCTTTGTCAGATTTCTCTCCAGAAGGGCTGTACCAGTTGATACTAACAGTGCACAAAAGTGTCTATTTTTCTACATCTCCTCTTCTGACCCACACTTCCTACAAGTTATTACTTTTTTAAAAATATAAAATTGTCTACCCATCCCCAATACTTACTGTAAGCAAATGCAACACACAAACACAAACACACACACATACATGCTCACACATAATCTCACATTTGGAATCCTTAACATGTTTTTTTCCAATAGTACTTTTCATTTTGTAATTCCATTGAATTTGATTTATTGGAAACACTCACAAAAGACCCAGGTATTGCTACATAAATGGTATTCTGTTAGCAGGTCAACCCTCTTTAGAGTTTGTGAAAGCTGGAAAAGAAGCCTTTAGGCTTATTGCTTTGGGAGTGATTTAACCAAAATGAGTGATGAATCATAGAGGTGATATACTTCTAAATCTCACCAAAGTAAAACTGTTTACTTTTATATTTAGAAATAAATGAATCACCAGGAAAAGGAGAAATAATATGTTATTAGAACAACAGCACTAAAGTTTTTTCCTCTTGTTCAATGAGGACAAAATTCAAACTGTATTCTTTGTAAATGATTTGTAGGTTATACTTAATTTAGAAATAGGATTATAAAGGAACTACACAAACAATAACTTGATAGAGTTATTAAATGAATCCATGAATACATGAATGCATATCTTTCATCACAGCAAAGAAGAAAGTAGGTATTCTCTTCTAGTTGCTACTAACTTTTCTCAAAAAACATTTCTCAAAGAATGGCTATGAGAAATAACAGTTCTTTGTGGCTTCACTAGATAGACCTGATTTGCTTACAACATTTCCCTGAAGTAGCTCAGCCATGTGATTTTCTTTGGAGGGTGGACTGTTAAGTGGTGTGATGCAGCAGGGCTTTGGTGTGTCCTTGTATGTTTGAACTTACCCTTTGTGCCTTTGCTATTGCCATGAGAAGGGCTAGCCCAGGAACTTCTGCCCTTCAGTCTGGGTCTCAGAACAGGATATGGAGTTGACCCCTGATGGACAAGTCTGCAGCTCGAAGCAGAGTTATCCTGCCTAGTCCCGCCTCCATCAGCCACTGCCCACCTGACTCCCAGACTTGTGAGTGACCGCGGTTGAGATCACAGAGCTGCACCAATGGATCTGCAGAGGCATAAGAAAAAATTTCTTACTGCTGTATGCCACTGGGACTTGGGGCTGTATGTCTGAAGCAACAACTGTCAGTGGCAGTTTGCCTTAGAAACTGTGGATATTTTTGGTCTCTAGGTGTGTAGTGAGTTCTTTCATTATATAGTTTCTTATTTTTCTTCATCACAGGAAAATATTCTTCTATTATTTCTTCAAGTTTTATTTCTAAGCCATTACTCCTACCCTCTTAAGGAAATTCAATTGTATTTATGTTGAATTTTTATTCTTTCTTGTTATTTGTTATCTCTTCACTGGTCATATTTTAATCTGAATTCTGAATGGTTTTCTTATATATTTCCTCAACATCATTGAATCAATTTTCTATAAGGCAGTTTTAATAGAGTTTTAAAACCTTAATTGTAGGTTTTCTTTTTAATTATGTATTTAAGCTTTCCTTTTCTCAGTGTATTATTTTAACATTTTGTTTTTCACTTTTATTTTCCCTTATTTTGGACTGAGAACACAAACTTTAATTTTATGCAATCTTCTGTTTTCCAAAATAAATCCCTATTGATGCATCCTAATGGTCTCATAATTGTTATCGAATTCCTCCTTTTCAGGTTATAAGCTGAGCATGAGCTGAAAGCCTCCCCCTAGTCAAATGTGTGATGTTTAAACCTTTGTATGTATCTGCTACCCTAAAGAGAAAACTTCTAGTTTCTATTCTGCTCTTCTTTCTGGCCCATGATGTCCCTTAATATCCCAAAATATAGAGTATGCAGAGGGAAAACCTAGCATTCCTGTACAGCAGTTCTCAACACCAGCCTATTAATAAAGCATTTAATGAGTTTTGCACTAAAATTTGCACTTGTCCATCTGTTAGTTACAGATGCTTTATTTTCCTGGAACAGTTATTTAACAAATGTCGTTTTAAAATAAATGAATAAATAAATATGTCAGGGAGTTTCCAATTTGACTTATGAAATAAAAAGCTATTTTATTTCTTGAAGTTTCTTTCACTCTTTAGCAGTCATTTCTCCCAGGAAAACTGTGGTATTTCCCCTGCCGCCATTTCTGCAAATTCTTTGAGAATAAGCTATCAATATCTCCATTTCTTAGTTATTCTATTTTCTTAGTCCGTATCACATATAAGCTAGAAAAAAATTACGTGTTTAACAGAATGGGGCATCATACACATGAAGCTGTTTTATGAAAGCTCTATTAAAAATGAATTCTTTGAACCTCAAATCAGGATTTTGTTTTAGTTGTGTCATATGTTACTATTGAAAATGAGCCATATATATATATATATATATATAAACTGACAGTCTCGGCCAAGAAAAAATGTAGATATCATCCATTTCTCCTCTATGTCTTTTCTTAAGTCTTTCCTACCCTGCTCCATGCCCAATAAACTGAGCTGAAACAAAGAATGGATGATTGAGGACAGATGAGTCTAAGGGAGAAATATGCAGATTGACCTTTAAAAATGGTCAGACTGTGAGGATATTTCTATTTCCTCAAATTAAATAACTAGGGTTGGGTTTCCCTGGTGGCGCAGTTGTTAAGAATCCTCCTGCCAATGCAGGGGACACGGGTTCGAGCCCTGGTCCGGGAAGATCCCACATGCCGCAGAGCAACTAAGCCCGTGCACCACAACTACTGAGTCTGCACTCTAGAGCCCACGAGCCACAACTACTGAGCCTGTGTGCCACAGCTACTGAAGCCTGCGTGCCTAGAGCCCATGCTCCACAGCAAGAGAAGCCACCGCAATGAGAAGCCTGTGCACTGCAACAAAGAGTAACCCCTGCTCGCCGCAACTAGAGAAAGCTCGAGCAGAGCACTGAAGACCCAACACAGCCAAAAATAAATAAATTAAATAAATAACTAGGGATGAGGAAACCAAAGGAAAATTTAATTAACTTGCTCAAAGCCACAACATAGTTGTATCATGAACTCATTATATGGAAGAAATACATTTGACTTAACATTAAAATAATTGCAAAGCCTTTCAGATTGAAACAAATTGCAGACAGTTGGAGAAACATATTTAGAATGTATAAGGGAGAAGTTATGGCGAGAGATGTAGATCTAGAAGTCAATGTAAACTGAACCTTGAACTCATGCAGTGAGATTAACCAGAAGAGATGGAGACATCTGTGTCAGCAGCATTCAAAAAAATGGTACAGCAACAAACATAGACAAAGACTGACAAAAGAGGAAGGACCTAGGAATTCACACATCAAATGAAAGTCATGAGCAAGAGTCACATCATGAACACGCAAGAGAAAAAGAGGTCACAGGAGGCAGAGGATATGGAGATGGGAGCAACCTTGTTTAATTTTGGAGAACAAAGTGTTACTATTACAGATATCCTTTTAAAGAGAGATGAATGAAACTTTCTATCCATGCTACTCATCTTACATGCTGAACCTTAGTGCTGATACTTGTCAAAGGCTGTAGAAAACTTAGAAAGAGAAGATTAAGAAGATACCAGAGGATCCTATTAATTGTAAAATATTTGAGATCATTATATGAGCTTAGTCTGCAATGGAGTGGAGTAAAAGTCACATACCAGTGGATTGAGAGTGAGTAATACTAATTATGACTCTAATAACCTCTATGGCAATGTACTGTTATCATTTCTTTAAGCATAAGATAAGGTAAGCAACATATCTAACGCAACCCTGTATTCCTATAGGGTAGCCGTTCAAAGAATGTTGGTTTTCTGAATGGTGAATAGAGTAGAAGTAAAGAGTATAAACTCTATATTCCATGTCTTTTATGAAAAAAGGGGTGGAGTCAGAGCCAACCATGAGGAAGAGACAGGATCTAAAAGGTATTTTCTACTGAGAAAGGCATGATGCATCAGATTTTGTCTAACCATCAGAAAACAGAGAACTTCTAAATAAAGCTTTAAAATCTTTTAAAATATAATAGTAATTGAAATAAAACCTTTTTTTAATTGCCTTTGAAATGTACATGTGAGAATAAAATGATTCTGTTATATAAGCTCTTACCTTTCAGGAACCAATAAATTTCATATGCTCTTATTGTGGGAATTCAGAAGACAAAAATAATAATTTGATTATGAATCTTATGTCAAGAATAGTGTGTGATAATTTTATTTAATGTACCTACTAACAACTTACTGTTTTGAACACAGGGGGCTTAATTATTATTGTGTTGTTTAAAACACTATTTAAAAAACAAGGGCTTTATTTCTGTGAAATTTACTCTTTGGAGCATTTAATGATGGAAAATATTTAATCATCTCAAAGCGATGTCATGTATCTCCTGGGCTGTGAATTACATGAATATTTATAAGATTTATAAATCAAATTTCCTTCAAAACCCTCACATTAACATTTTTAAATTAAAAACAAGGATGGAATAGAAAATAACACATTGAAGGCTTAAGTTCTAGAAAATTTAGATGGAATTTTATTTTATTTTATTTTATTTATTTACTTTTGACATCTTTATTGGAGTATAATTGCTTTACAATGTTGGGTTAGTTTCTGCTGTATAACAAAGTGAATCAGCTACACTTATACATATATCCCCATATCCTCTCCCTCTCGCATCTCCCTCCCACCCTCCCTATCCCACCCCTCTAGGTGGTCACAAAGCACAGAGCTGATCTCCCTGTGCTATGTGGCTGCTTCCCACTAGCTATCTATTTTACATTTGGTAGTGTATATATGTCCATGTCACTCTCTCACTTCGTCCCAACTTGCCCTTCCCCCTCCCTGTGTCCTCAAGTCCATTGTCTACGTCTGCGTCTTTATTCATGTCCTGCCCCTAGGTTCATCCGAACCATTTTTTTTTTATATTCCATATATATGTGTTAGCATATGGTATTTGTTTTTCTCTTTCTGACTTACTTCACTCTGTATGACAGACTCTAGGTCCATCCACCTCACTACAAATAACTCAATTTCATTTCCTTTTATGGCTGAATAATATTCCATGTATATATGTGCCACATCTTCTTTAACCATTCACCTGTCGATAGACACTTAGGTTGCTTCTATGTCCTGGCTATTGTAAATAGTGTTGCAATGAACATTGTGGTACGTGACTCTTTTTGAATTATGGTTTTCTCAGGGTATATGCCCAGTAGTGGGATTGCTGGGTCATCACTAATCATTAGAGAAATGCAAATCAAAACTACAAGGAGGTATCACCTCACACCAGTCAGAATGGCCATCATCAAAAAATCTACAAACAATAAATGCTGGAGAGGGTGTGGAGAAAAGGGAACCCTCCTGCACTGTTGGTGGGAATGTAAATTGATACAGTCACTATGGAGAACAGTATGGAGGTTTCTTAAAAAACTAAAAATAGAACTACCATACGGTCATTTGACATTTCTTAAACTACAAACCCTATACTGCTTCTCTAAACATTGTCTATGAGCCACTTGCATTACATTTGTCAGGTTGCTGATTAAAGATGCAGATTGCCATGGCTAACATAAGACCTACTAATATAAACTCTTTGGATGTTGAGTCAGGAAATCCACATTCTTGCCGAGCGTCCCAGGTGAATCTGATACACATTAAAATTTGACCAAGAGAACAAATTAAAAATGGGCAATTGTTTTTATATAGCCATCATATTAGTGATACTGAAATCTGAAAAATATAGAGAAAATGAAGAAAATTCCAACCCACTCTTATTTATTAATACTGATGCAAAATTTGAAATCATATAATAGTAACTGGAGCCATCAGGACATTCAAAAATTTAATTTATTCCAAATTGAGTTTATTCTAGGACTTCATAGATTGATTGACATATGGTATTTATAACTAATACAAATTCAAAGGAGAACAAATATATTATCATATTTGATCAACTTAACACATGCCAAAAGGGTATTTATTAGTGTTTAATATTCACCCCAATTAAAAAAATTAAATATAAACAAGCAATGTAGAAAGTTACAATAGATTACGCAGCTCCATGATAATTCTAACAAATATGTTTATTTCAATTGATATAATCTGAATTTGAGAAATAGCCCTGATAAAAACACAAATTTTATAAAGGGCAAATATATACTATCTGGCTACCTTCCTAAACCTAATTGTTTCTACCAGTTAATTCTCTTGAATATTTCAGACAACAATCACATCATCTTCAATAATAATTATATTTCTTCTATCACCTATATCACCTTCTTCTATTATTTAAAAAAGATAACTCTCTTTTGCTTTTCTAATTTTATTGAGCAGCACCTCCAGAAAAACATTAATCAGTAATGACCATCAAACATAACCTTGTGTTATTTTTCACTGTAATGGGCAAAACTATAAAAATATCTATTTTTCTGTATTACATGATAAAATTTAGCTTGCTAGTGAGATATCTATCTACTTAGCTATTGCTCATTTTTATGGTCATGGACTTGTTTGATACAAACTCATGAAGGGTATGGACCCCCATGCCTGAAGCCTCCCAAATGTGTATTAACATATATATTGAAGTAAAATTAAAGAGTAGTTTAGAGATGCACTTTAGCCCACCCATGGAGCATCTAGGAGTCTAAGAACCAGTCTATGAGGCAACCACCTTCAGCCGCCTGCATTCTTCCTTTTCGGCTGCTTGTCTCTTCTGCCCCTAGCAACACTATTCTCTACTAACCACCTCCACAACTCCCTATGAATCAAACCCCTTGGCTGCACCTCCAAACTCGCCATCCTTATGGTAACGGTGCCTCTGGGTTATTGGCAGTTAAGTACTACCACCACTTGGGTAGTACTTTCTTTGAGACTTCTGCATCCCCGTGGATATTAATGAGCCCAACTCTGTGATGGCCTCATCCGCTGTCATCCTCGGCTTGCAGAGAAGAACCCCCACTGAATTTAGTGCAGCTGGTTCCCTTCTTCCCAGCACACTCCTGATGGTCTTGATGAATAGTTATGTCTTTCAGAACTTTCCTTGGAACGTAAACTCTGGCGGGCATCCTGACCTGATACAATATGTCCATTCCAGCATGCCCATTTCCCTCAGCCTCTTTACTTGTCCTCTGCTGTTTGCTGGGGCAAATCAAGCATTTCCACTTCATTCAGAGTTGGCCATCAGTTATGATAGTTATTCCAGACTTCCATAGGAAACTCCAGCAGTCAGTTTGCTCCATCCTCTGGGGTTCTTATCAGAGTGTAAAGTCATGTGCTCTAAGAAAGTGCTTTGAAATCAAAGAATTCTTGCTTATCTGGTCTTGTATTCTGACCTCTTGATTAAATATGCTCAAACTCCAATCACGGGAGTTTGGCTCCTGTCAGTACGTGCAGGATAATTCTTGCAGCTTTTGAAGTATACAGTCTCTTTCCTCTGTATCAGGTTCAGAACATTCCTCACTTAGTGATGCTGGGATTTCCCCTTAGTTATTGGTCTGGCAGTGATTGGTCTCCAGGAGAGGAGATAGAGGCCATTCTCCAGGGAGGTACCCGTTGCTTTGAACAGGGAAGGTTTCTGCAGTGTCCTTCTGCACAGCTGAAATTCCATCGCTCACTAGCAAAGCATGGGCTGCTTCTGCAAGCCCACAAGTTCAGGGAGCCTGCAGAGTCAATGTCTTCAGAGGCATCTATCCAGATGTCCCCATCCTAAGTTTTCCAAACTAGGTTACGACCTTGCATAATAGGCCTTCCCTGGCTGAGCATTCAAACAAGTCTGAAGCTCTGCCACTCATTCACTCATTTATTCAACAAATATTTCTAACTGTTTTTCAGTTGAGCTGGTCTGGATGGCTGGGTATTTGACGATGAACAAAAATGATAGGATTTCTGTCCTTGTGGTTACACATACAGAACAAATAGTGAATAATACTCTGTATAAATGTGTAAAACTTTGCAATATGCTTCTATGGATTATAATTATTTCCATGTATTAAAAATTATTTTGGAATGTTAATTAATAAATTATTTTGTATGGAAATATCAAAATTTAATCATTTAAGTCTTCTTTCATTCTGACATTTAGGTTTTATTTCTAGTTTTTTAGGACTACAACAAACACCATAATGAGGATTATATCAGCACCCTTTCAGTTTCAGAATTTGCAGTTCTAGAATTTTCTCTTAGTTCTTTATTATCATTTCCATTTCTCTGCTGAGATTATCTGTTCATGGATAAGGTTTATATTTTAAGTTCTTGAGTATATTCATAATATATTATAATATACAGCATATATCTATTAATATATAAATTTATAAATGTTTCAGTCCATGAATATATTTATATTATATAACATTAATATAAATATATAATTTTGTAATTTCTATCCATGATAATTTCAATATGTGGGTTGTGTGGCTTCTGTTAACTACTACAGTTGTTAATTATGGGTCATATTTTCACCCTTCTTTAAAGTCTCAGAAGGTTGTGCTTTTCTAAGAATTTGTCCATTTCTTCCAGGTTGTCCATTTTATTGGCATATAGTTGCTTGTAATAATCTCTCATGATCCTTTGTATTTCTGCAGTGTCAGTTGTTACTTCTCCTTTTTCTTTTCTAATTCTATTGATTTGAGTCTTCTCCCTTTTTTTCTTGATGAGTCTGGCTAATGGTTTATCAATTTTCTTTATCTTCTCAAAGAACAAGCTTTTAGTTTTATTGATCTTTGCTAATGTTTCCTTCTTTTCTTTTTCATTTGTTTCTGATCTGATCTTTATGATTTCCTTCCTTCTGCTAACTTTAGGGTTTTTTTGTTCTTCTTTCTCTAATTGCTTTAGGTGTAAGGTTAGGTTGTTTATTTGAGATTTTTTTTTTTTTTGTTAGGTAGGATTGTATTGCTATAAACTTCTCTCTTAGAATTGCTATTGCTGCACCCCATACGTTTTGGGCCATTGTGTTTTCATTGCCATTTGCTTCTAGGTATTTTTTGATTTCCTCCTTGATTTCTTCAGTGATCTCCTGGTTATTTAGTAACATATTGTTTAGCCTCCATGTGTTTGTATTTTTTACAGTTTTTTTCCTGTAATTGATAACTAGTCTCAGAGTGCTGTGGTTGGAAAAGATACTTGATATGATTTCAATTTTCTTATATTTACCAAGGCTTGATTTGTGACCCAAGATATGATCTATCCTGGAGAATGTTCCATGAGCACTTGAGAAGAAAGTGTACTCTGTTGTTTTTTGGATGGAATGTCCTATAAATATCAATTAAGTCCATCTTGTTTAATGTATCATCTAAAGCTTGTGTTTCCTTATTAATTTTCTGCCTGGATGATCTGTCCATTGGTGAAAGTGGGGTGTTAAAGTCCCCTACTATGATTGTGTTACTGTCATTTCCCCTTTTATGGCTGTTAGCATTTGCCTTATGTATTGCGGTGCTCCTATGTTGGGTGCATAAACATTTACAATTGTTATATATTCTTCTTGGATTGATCCCTTTGATCATTATGTAGTGTCCTTCTTTGTCTCTTGTGATAGTCTTTATTTTAAAGTCTATTTTGTCTGATATGAGAATTGCTACTCCCTCTTTCTTTTGATTTCCATTTGCATGGAATATCTTTTTCCATCCCCTCACTTTCAGTCTGTATGTGTCCCTTGGTCTGAAGTGGGTCTCTTGTAGGCAGCATATATACAGGTCTTGTTTTTCTATCCATTCAGCCAGTCTATGTCTTTTGGGTGGAGCATTTAATTCATTTACATTTAAGGTAGTTATCGATATGTATGTTCCTATTACCATTTTCTTAGTTGTTTTGGGTTTGTTATTGTAAGTCTTTTCCTTCTCTTTTGTTTCCTGCCTAGAGAAGTTCCTTTAACATTTGTTGTAAAGCTGGTTTGGTGGTGCTGAATTCTCTTAGCTTTTGCTTGTCTGTAAAGGTTTTAATATCTTCGTCAAATCTGAATGAGATCCTTGCTGAGTAGAGTAATCTTGGCTGTGGGTTTTTCCCTTTCATCACTTTAAATATGTCCTGCCACTCCCTTCTGGCTTGCAGAGTTTCTGCTGAAAGATCAACTGTTAACCTTATGGGCATTCCCTTGTATGCTATTTGTTGCTTTTCCCTTGTTGCTTTCAATATTTTTTCTTTGTATTTACTTTTTGATAGTTAGATTAATATGTGTCTTGGCGTGTTTCTCCTTGGATTTATCCTGAATGGTACTCTGCACTTCCTGGACTTGACTGACTATTTGCTTTCCCATATTAGCGAAGTTTTCAACTATAATCTCTTCAGATATTTTCTCAGTCCCTTTCTTTTTCTCTTCTTTTTCTGGGACCCCTATAGTTCGAATGTTGGTGCATTTAATGTTGTCCCAGAGGTCTCCGAGACTGTCCTCAATTCTTTTCATTATTTTTTCTTTATTCTGTTCTGCAGTAGTTATTTTCACTATTTTATCTTCCAGGTCACTTATCCGTTCTTCTGCCTCTGTTATTCTGCTCTTGATTCCTTCTAGAGAATTTTAAAATTCATTTATTGTGTTGTTCATCATTGTTTGCTTGCTCTTTAGTTTTTCTAGGTCCTTGTTAAACGTTTCTTATATTTTCTCCATTCTATTTCCAAGATTTTGGATCATCTTTGCTATCATTACTCTGAATTCTTTTTTCAGGTAGACTACCTATTTCTTGTTCATTTGTTTGGTCTGGTGGGTTTTTACCTTGCTCCTTCATCTGCTGTCTTTCTCTGTCTTCTCATTTTGCTTAACTTACTGTGTTTGTGGTCTCCTTTTCGCAGGCTGCAGGTTCATAGCTCTTGTTGTTTTTGGTGTCTGCCCTCAGTGGGTAAGTTTGGTTCAGTGGCTTGTGTAGCCTCCCTGGTGGAAGGAACTGGTGCCTGTGTTCTGGTGGATGAGGCTGGATCTTGTCTTTCTGGTGGGCAGGTCCACGTCTGGTGGTGTGTTTTCGGGTGTCTGTGAACTTATTATGATTTTAGGCAGCCTCTCTGCTAATGGGTGGGGTTGTGTTCCTGTCTTGCTAGTTGTTTGGCATGGGGTGTCCAGCACTGGAGCTTGCTGGTTGTTGAGTGGAGCTGGCTCTTAGCGTTGAGATGGAGATCTCTGGGAGAGCTCTCACTGATTGATATTACATGGGGCTGGGAGGTCTCTGGTGGTCCAGTGTCCTGAACTCTGCTCCCCTACCTCAGAGGCTCAGGCCGGACAGCTGGCTGGAGCACCAAGGCCCTGTCAGCCACACGGCTTATAAGAAAAGGGAGAAAAAAAAAGAAAGAAAAAATAAAATAAAATAAAGTTATTAAAATTAAAAACAATTACTAAAATTTTTTAAAAAGTAAAAAAAAGAAAAAGAAGAGAGCAACGAAACCAATAAACATATCCACTAATGATAACAAGCGCTAAAAACTATACTAAGATACACATAAAAATCAGAAACAAGTCAGTTGCATACAGCAAATCCCAAGTCTACAGTTGCTCCCAAAGTTCATCATCTCAATTTTGTGATGATTCATTATCTATTCAGGTATTCCACTGATGCAGGGTACATCAAGTTGATTGTGGAGATTTAATCTGCTGCTCCTGAGGCTGCATGGAGAAATTTCCCTTTCTCATCTTGTTTGTGCAGCCCCTGGAGTTCAGCTTTGTATTTGGCCCTGCCTCTGTGTGTAGGTCACCCTCTGCATCTGTTCTTTGCCCAGACCGGAGGGCATTAAAGGAATGGCTGACTAGGGCGCTCTGGCTCATGCAGGCTGGGGGCAGGGAGAGGTACGAAATGCAGCATGAGTCTGCGGTGGCAGAAGCCGGCATAACGTTGCAACAGCCTGAGGTGTGCCATGTGTTCTCACAGGGAAGTTGCCCCTGGATCACGGGACCCTGTCAGTGGTGGGCTGCACAGGCTTCCAGGAGGGGAGGTGTGGATTAGGGTTGGGGTTCTTGGTAGCTGCAGCAGCAGCCTTAGCATTTCATGCCCATCTCTGGTGTCCGCGCTGATAGCCATGATTCACGCATGTCTCTGAAGCTCGTTTGGGTGGTGCTCTGAATCCCCTCTCCTCATGCACCCCAAAACAATGGTCTCTTGCCTCTTAGGCAGATCCAGACATTTTCCCGGACTCTCTCCTGGTTAGCTGTGGCGCACTAGCCCCCTTCAGGCTGTGTTCACGCAGCCAACCCCAGTCCTCTCCCTGGGAACTGACCTCCAAGCCCTGGCGGGTGAGCAGACAAGCCTCTTGGGCTGGTGAGTGCTGGTCAGCACTGATCCTCTGTGTGGGAATCTCTCTGCTTTGCCCTCTGCAGCCCTGTTGCTGCACTCTCCTCTGTGGCTCTGAAGCTTCTCCCCTGCCACCCCTCGTTTCTACCAGTGAAGGGGCTTCCTAGTGTGTGGAAACTTTTTCTCCTTCACAGCTCCCTCCCAGAGGTGCAGGTCCTGTCCCTACTCTTTTGTCTGTTTTTTCTTTTTTCTTTTGCCCTACCCAGGTATGTGGGGAGCTTCTTGCCTTTTGGGAAGTCTGAGGTCTTCTGCCAGCATTCAGTAGATGTTCTGTAGGAGTTGTTCCACATGTAGATGTATTTCTGATGTATTTGTGGGGAGGAAGGTGATCTCCACATCTTACTCCTCCACCACCTTGAAGGTCCTCCTAGATGGAATTTTAAACGGAGGTACCAACACCATTTTAAAAACTGTGTATATTCCTCAGAGAACCATGAGCAGCCTTGCGTGGCTCTCACAGACAGAATTACACACAGAAGCAGAGCTTTTTTATCCTTGTTTTCCACTGTGGTGGATATTTCCTCCTTTGGGAAAATTGTTTCTGTTTATCCTTCTTTACTCAAATCTCTCACTTCTCCCATAATATCGTAGTCATTAAATACCAAGTGTTTGGAAGCTGTCCACATGGAGTGGTTTCCTCTTGTCCTGAGTGGTATGCCTAGAATATATTATATTATGGGCAGCTGGGCAGGATGCAGGGCCGAAATGACTCGTGACAATAAGAGATCTCCAGTCCTGACTGAAATGTGGTAACCAGAATCCCCTGACGTGGATCCACGTCAGCTTACTCTCTTCTGTTTTTTTTTTTTTTAAAGAAATTCACGTTCTTTTATTTATTTATTTATTTATGACTGTGTTGGGTCTTCGTTTCTGTGCGAGGGCTTTCTCTAGTTGCAGCAAGCGGGGGCCACTCTTCATCGCGGTGCGTGGGCCTCTCACCATCGCGGCCTCTCTTGTTGTGGAGCACAGGCTCCAGACGCGCAGGCTCAGTAGTTGTGGCTCACGGGCCCAGTTGCTCCGTGGCATGTGGGATCTTCCCAGACCAGGGCTCGAACCCGTGTCCCCTGCATCGGCAGGCAGACTCCCAACCACTGCGCCACCAGGGAAGCCCAGCTTACTCTCTTCTTAATGATGCGGGCACTGAAAACCCTGGTGGATATTCTGACTCTCTCTCTACCCAATGAATACTGTGTCTTGATCCTCTCAGTGAACCTCTTTTAACATCAGTTTATAGACTAAATTACCAGAAAACAAAAAGAAGGCAGGAAACAGGACAAGGAAGTAATGAGTGATAGCATATGCCTTTGTGTTCTAGAAAATGTAGTCCATAAATAGATTTCCTTTATATATTAGATAGTACATACTAATATATAAAGGAAATTCCTGATAAAAATTATATTATAAATATTATCTGCATTTAATACTTAATTATTAGACTGAATATTGATAACCATCAGATATGAAAATACTTTATGAAGCTTTAAGTGTATACATACATTCTTTTTGGCATAAATTTCAATATTTAATAAAAACTTAATATTTGAAAATTAAACTTACATTGTCATGCCTCTGATTCTGAATAGTAAGTTTCTGTGAGTAAAGATATTAACTGTCTGAAATATATATTCTTCAACTTAAAACAAATCACACGATTATTTGGAATGATCTTTGTACAAAGGTAAACTACACTATATTTTCTTAAGTACTGTTTAATTGCTAATATTTGGACTGCACTTAGCAAGTCAGGCAACTAATTTGTTAGTGTGTAAGACTAATCTTATAAAAACTATCATCCAGATAATTTTTTTCTTATATGATCAACTATTGTTTATAAAATTACTGTTGAGAAAAGAAAAATAGTTGGGTAGAAGAGGATGGTAGGTTTATTAACTGAAAGGACTCAGAGATTTGAGCTCAATACAAGGTTAGTGTTCATTTTGAATGACATAGATGGAATAATGGGGGAGAAGCAAGTCAAATGAATATCTCAACATTTTCTATCAAGGTAAAAAATTTTGGGCAGTATATAAATATCTAGAGAAAGTTCAGATGTAAAGAAGGGCAGCTTTATTAACCTACAATCACTTTTCATTGTCTGTCCAACTGTCCTAGATGAAGATGAGGTTGTATTGGCATCTTCTCAGGGATCACATGGGAGGGTAGATTTTGAGGGATGCCAAACTGGCTTCAACAAAAATAGCTAAATTTTATTATTCCCACTGGGTTTTTTATAAGACTTTTAGTGAAGAAAGTTTTTCAGTGTTAAATTTTTTTAATAATAAAAATAATAAAATTGAGAACCCTTTTCCTATTGCAATTATTTCTTTCCTTTTTATATGATAACAGTATTTTATAACATTTAAAAATATTTCTGACAGATAAAAAATAGTATTTTGTTGTATTTCCTTACAAGTTCCACTAATTTAGAATTCCACTTTTTCACGTCTTGCATTGATATATCATTTACTCACCTCCACTGATTTATCTATTGATTCCTGTACAGGTAACACATCATTCTGATAACTGTAACTTTAAAATATGCTTTAATATCTGGCAAAGCAAGTAACAAGTAACCCTCTATCAGTCAAAGTTCAACCTGAGAGGCAGAACCAGTAGGAGATAAATATTAAGAGACTTATTACAAGGAATTGCTTAACACGCTTGTGGGGACTGGCTAGGCAAATCTGAAACACAAAACGTGCCATCAGGAAGGGCAGACTAGAACTTTTGAGTGCAGGTCAAAGTAGCTGTCCACAGGTGGAATTTCATCTTCATCAGGGAATAATCAGCCCGGCTCTAAATGTCCTTCAACTAATTGAATCAGGCCCACCCAAATTATCTAAAATTGCTTATTTAGAATAATCTCCCTTATTAAGTCAATTGATTATGGACTTTAATCTGCAAAATACCTTCCCAGCAATACTTAGTGTTTAATTAGCCAAGTTGACATATCAAAACACCACCACACTGCTCCTTAGTTTTCTTTTCCAATACTATTTACTAACTCTTTCTTTACTCCAAGGTGGCTGAAATATAATAGTATAGGATGTTATAAATTAATTAAGCAGTATTTATTGTTAAAAACTGCTATGACTTTTGTAAATAAGAAACAGAAAATATCCATTATAATAACAAGACACCTTTAAATGAATAGAAATTCAATAGCAATTACAGTGAAAGCAAGTTAAAATTATTTTGTTACTAAATCAAGGGGGAAAGTGTTTGTATTTAGGTATTTGTGTCAAATTGCAAGACAAAGAATGTCAATAGAATTGCCTATTCACTAATATTCTTCTGGAAAACTTCTAATTTAGCAACTCTCTCTTGAGTATAAAACGGTGTGACAAGACAAAACACTTTATACCTAAAGTGTACCAGTTAATTAGATATTAGGAATTTCCATTAAGTACTATTTTTTTAATTATGAAAAAAGATTCTTATCAGTCTTTCAAAGAAAAGCACTGTTGCATAGCTGTCTTTAAAAAATATATGTATGTATGTGAATATACATGCAAAAATTGTTTAAAATATATAGGCATATATGTATATATATATGTATACACACACACTTCATTACTAACTTGTCTTAAATCTTAATAATGAGATTTCAAATTATAAAATTAATTTTAATGTGGACTTGCTGTAAGTATTTAATAGAATTAAAACTCTAACATCTGTCAGAGCTACATTTGTTAAGTTGATTGATTTACTGTCCTAAATTAATGATTATATCTATACCAAGGGTAATTAATTGGTGTCTACTGGCAGTAATGACTCTTACACATATTTTGTTTTGTTATATCATTACACCCAGCCCAGTGTTTTAGATAGCAATGAATTATGAAGGTCACAATATCAGCATCTTAGTTTTTATTGTCATAGATCCACTATAGTTCTCATATTTATAATTATTGTATTTCCTCTACCAGTATTTAAGTTTCTGAATGCTACTCCAAAGGCAAAAGATAATGTTCATTAATACTACTACTAATAATAATTTACAGATAAAGCAACCACTAAATATGTTCTTATATGCTAAACAATGTTCTAAGTGATTTCTTGTGTTAATTAACCCTTAAAAAGTCTCTATGAGGCAAGTACTATTATTATTTTTGCTTTACAGATGAGGAAACTGAGGCACAGCAAGATTAAATAAGTTGATGAAGAACACATATCTTTAAGTGGAAAAGCCCGAAGTCAATACCAGCTGCCAGCCTCCAGAGCTGATGCTCTTAAACACCATGCTGAACTACTCTCAAAGGCCAAACAGTATTTTACAGCAGTGGCGGAGATCCATTGGTGGGTCAAAAAATTGTTTCTAATCCTTTTAAAACAAAATGAAATAATTAAAGCAAATTTCATGCAGAAAGGGTATTTATTATTTTCTTTTAGTTCTGTGTGTGTGTGTAAATGGATTATGATATAAACACATTTTTTCTTTCCTAGTCTATTCTTCCCTCTAGAGCAGCCAGAGTAATCCTGTTAAAAAGTAATTTATTGGGCTTCCCTGGTGGCGCAGTGGTTGAGAATCTGCCTGCCAATGCAGGGGACACGGGTTCGAGCCCTGGTCTGGGAAGATCCCACATGCCGCAGAGCAACTGGGCCCGTGAGCCACAACTACTGAGCCTGCGCATCTGGAGCCTGTGCTCCGCAACAAGAGAGGCCGCGATAGTGAGAGGCCCGCGCACCGTGATGAAGAGTGGCCCCCGCTTGCTGCAACTAGAGAAAGCCCTCGCACAGAAACGAAGACCCAACACAGCCATAAATTTAAAAAAAATAAATTAATAAAAAAAAAAGTAATTTATCACACCCATTAAAACAGCTACTTAGTAAAACAAAAACAAAAAAGAAAAAAAAACCCAAAAACAAACAAAAAAAAACAAAATTAGAAAACCAGAAAACAATGAGTTGTTGACTATGAAGAGAAACTGGAACCCTTGTGCACTGTTGCATGGGATGTAAAATGGTACATCCACTACAGAAAATAGTATGACTATTCCTCAAAAAAATTAAAAATAGAATTCCCATATGTTCCAGCAACTCCATTTCTTGGTATGTATCCAAAATAGTTGAAAGCTGGGTCTCAAAGAAATATCTGGATACCCATATTCATAGAATCATTATTCACATATCCAAAAGGTAGAAGCACCCCCAAATATTTATTGGTGGATGAATGGATAAACAAAATGTGGAATAAACAAATTGTGAAAGAAGCCAATCACAAATAGAGAAACATTGAATGATCCTACCTATATGAGGTATCCAGAGTAGTCATACTTGAAGAAACAGAAAGTAGAATGAGGAGTTGCCAGGAGCTGGGAGGGATGGGGGAACAGGGGATTATTGTTTAATGGATACAGAGTTTCAGTTTAGCAAGATGCAAAAGTTCTGGAGATTGGTTGCTCAACAGTGTGAATGTACTTAACACTACTGAACTGTACACTTAAAAATGATAAAGATGGTCATTTTTATGTTATGTGTATTTTAATCACAATTAAAATTTTTTGAAAGTTAAAGTCTGATAACTAGAATTCTACAGCAGTCCTCAAATGAATTCTTATTCCTCACTTTTTTGTGTGTTTGTTTGTTTAGAGCAATTCAGAACAGTTCATTCCTTGCCTTAGAGCCTCCCAATGGTTTTCTGTCTCAATGTGAAATGTTTTACAATGGTCTGAAAGGGTCTTTCAGTGTTCTAGTCTCATGCTTTATCTCTCTTCCCCAGATCATTCTGCTTCAATTATTCTGACTTCTGTGCTATTTCTTGAACATTTCAGGCACTTTTCTGCTTCAGGGTCTGAACACTTGTTCCCCTTCCATTTGACCTCCCCCCTAAAACCCTCAAATTTATTCTAGGGCTCAGCAAATTGCGGGAAAAGGCAAGAACAATGATATTAAACTGATAATCATAAATTATAGATTCTAGCAGAAAGCTACTTCTGAGAAATGAGGGGTTTTGTATATTTGCACTATCCTGGTTGTACCTAGACTCAAATGAGAGTGGAATTTGTGTTTGTTATTTTAGGAAACTGTGTGCCAAACAAAAAGCTGGAAGAATGAAAGAACAGATATTGGAAGATAACTAACACTCAATGCCGATGACATATTGTATGAAAGGTGACAGCCACAAAATGACTTTTGTCCTACGATGTCTTTTCTACAAAAATTCATCTTATCTTCTCAATTATCATCCACTACATCCAAAGTGATATATCCTATTACAAAAACTCATAAGTTGATGACTGATTGGTTGCTATCTAATATACCTCTTTATTAGATTATTCATACTACACTATTCACTATTTGGGGAAAGATTTCAATACTTTATTCAGTAAAAGTGTGTATATTACCAGTAAATATAGAAGCATATCTATAACCTTTCAAAAACGACTCTAATATGTGAATAGAATATACATTTAGTTTTAGAAACTGTACTTATACAATCATTGCAAAACATTCTTTAATATTTGCCTTCATGTTTCTAAGCTGAGTTATTATACTACTTTCACCTCTCATATTCACTTTCAACCTCAAAGTTATAAACCAAATGAGTAATATTTTGAATCATTTCTAGACCCAAAGGTTCTTTTAAATGCACTGTGACTGACTAGATATTAGCAGGCCAGCAACAGAGGTTTCTTTCTTATTTAAGCATCTTGGACAAGCATATTTTTGGTTATGTACTGTCTTAGTAATGATAGTTATATTGTGTTCCTTCAGTTGATAGCTCGTCTCTAAAACTCTAAAGATGGAAAACAATGGTTTGCTTCAAATGCATCCCCAAAGAAATAAGGCTTTTCAAAATATATTTAGTAAAACCTGCCATTTTTCACAAAGGAAGGAAATATATCTACCCTGGGTGTGTGAAAAGTGGGGGATGACTAATAAAAGAAGAAATAGCTGAAGATTTATTTCAGTCTTTACAGATATTGTCTCTGGTTCATCAAGGTCAAAAAAAGATTCTGAAACTGTGGTCCTCTTCAGAAAACATGTTTTCAAAAACGTATATTCTGGAGTCCATTTGGGGTTATGTTTTAAAACTTAGTGTACAAATTTATTCATGTCTGCCTACTGATTTCCTCAATAGCAATATTTGAAAGAAAAGATTTTAAAGGATTTAGTTTTACGATTTCTATTCTAATTGCTTTGGTGTTCAATTTGATTTTAAAATTTGGTTCAGTTTTCCATATATTTTGTACATAGAATTAATGGTTTGGTAAGGAAATTATTGCCTTGGACTTATGAAAGTGGTATCATACAGCAGTTTACTGAAATTGAATCATTACTGATGTGACTGAAATCCGCCTCTTTCACTTACTATTTCTAGAAAATTAAATAAATTGCTTAAACTATCCCTCATATTGCTCATTTTTAACATGAGGATAATAAAAATACTTACTACTTAGCATTTTAATTATTCAATCAAATAATATATGTGCTGCACTGAGCATAGTGTTTTATAAATAGTCAGCAGGAATGTCCTTTTGTACTGTCTCAGAGATGTCATTCACACTGTATGTTACTGTTAAGCATTCAACTACTGTTAGTATTTATCATTTTTATTGCTTTTCTTATTAACATTGTTTTTTGGGGACACACCTCTGTACAAAATAAAAACTTATATTTACGTTTTAGCTCAAGCCATATCCAATATTTACTTACCTCTGCCGATTGCTTGTGCATTTTATTCTTTCAATTTACTTTTAAGGTTAAAAGATATTTTATTCTAAAAATTGTCTGTGTTTCATCATCTAAGTTTAATCATTTCAAGAAACGACAATATTAAGCACACAATTTTTCTTCATTTTGTGCAGTATAAATATGTTCCTGTAAACTTATATGTAAATCAAATGTTTGAAACTAACCCTTGAAAAGTTTAGTAGTTAAAAAAGTTATAAAGTGATTATTTAGACCATCAAGCAAAACTTTTCCATAACTTATACTGAGGCCCACTTAAAATTTTTCTACTTTTCTCCCTGATTGATATTAACAGCCACCACAGAGAAAAAGACCAATTACTTACAAGGGAAAGGCAATTAGATATATGACAAATTTACCAACCACAACACTGGAAGTCAGAGCACAATACAATACATGTTAAAGAAAAAAAAAGTTAAAATAAAACCATAAAATCAATGAGAGGAATCACTTTTGTCAAACATTGATTTTAACTTAGAATTGATCATTGCATGTGACAATATAAAGTCATGTAAAGAAATTATGTACAATTACGAAATATATATACCTAAATCAACTCGTCATATATAAAAGCAAGTGATGTGGAACAAAAATTATACTTAGAAATAAATGTATACCTATACATGTGTGTAGTAAAAAACAAGAATTAATTACATTATTGTACTTTCTAAAGATCTAAGTTCCCTATTAGATATTTTATACTTCACACAAAAATCTCACATTATTATAAAAAAGCATGAGGCTCAGAGAGACTAAGTAACTCAGTCACAAAGCTACCTAGAGGCAAAGACTAGATTTGTTTTTATATATATCTTATAATCTGCCATTCATACTGCAGGGGGATATTGTAACCCTGTGCCCAATAGACTTAACTAATACTTCTTTCCACCAAATTATTGTTCTTTTCCTCTGAGAATGATTTGATCTCAACCTTAAATCCAATCAGAGGATGGGTCTCTGCCCCAATATTCAGATATGATTTCTAATGGCTTATGAATATATGTGTATATATGTTTAGACATAATTATAGTTCTCTCTTCTGTTGTCCCCTTCCAAAACTATTCTGTGATGGGAAGTGACGACTCCAATCTAATTGGATATTTTTGGCTTGCTTAAAGTTGAAAAGACTACCTCTTACTTACAAGTTCTTCAGAGGAAATGTCAGAATTTTCTGTTTTGATCACTTTGAGCTGCCATTGCCTGACAGTTCAAGTTTCTTGGTCTCCTGTTGACTAGAATATTACAAAATCTGGATTAATTTACCACATTTTTGTATAAAATGTATTCTTGCTGCTTCCCTGGTTGTCTTGTTCCTTGCAGAGCACTTTGGATTTCATGATGAATTTTGTTTTCAGAGGAACAGTATTTTCAGGGTTTAAAATCATTACTTGGTAAAGAAGAACAGAATGCTGTTCCATTAAATAGTAAATGCATTTGGCTCAGAAAATTTACTTTTCTCTTATTTTCCCCTCTCCACAAAACTTTAATTGTGATTAGGAAATGTGTTTTTTCCCAACCACCTTATTTTTCTCTCTTGCTGTAGTTAAACCCAATGACTAAAAGGTAAAAACAAAACAAAGTCAATAACAACAACAAAATCATTTACATAAAAAATAAAAAAGCAAGTTTAGAATTAGCTTATCAGAAATTTAGAGGCTTCAAAATGGGGCTGTTTTCTTCCTGGATGTATCTTAATTGCTATCAGCTAAATTAATATCAAGTAAAACAGTGCATTTGCATTATTGCATTTCTATTTAGGTAGCAAATAAACGTGACTTTCTTTGTAGAAAACCATGAACATTTCAGAACTACAGATGTTTATAATGGAGTAATTAAACCAAAACTAATGAGGACTGAGAATTACTTTATATAATTACTGAATAAAAAATTTAAAAACTTAAATTGTAATAAGTCAAAAATTTTAAGTTCCCAAATATTTAGAGTGTTTCAGACTAAGTGAATTTCCCTACTAATCTCTCTCAGGAAATGTATTACTACATAACTTGTCTGTTTCGTACAAAGCTTTTTTCCTATTTCTATGAGACCTCTGTGCACACAAATTAAAATTTGTTTCTTTTTCTACTGTTAATCTGTCTTGTGTAAATTTTATTATTAGCCTAGCTACTAGAACTCAAGAGGGGTAGAGGAGGAAATTTTCCCCTCCCAACATGTGCATATAACTAGTGAATTATATATATACATGTATAATATAATCTGAATATATATGTGTACAATATAATCAGAAATATATAAAGTAATATTATCCATAGATATAAAGATTGAGTGAGAGAGAGAGAAACTTAAATTTTTCAGTGTAAAATTTTGCATTTATAAAATATTTATAATACTAAAACATAGTTAAATAAAAAAGCAGGGATTTACATGGAAGTTGCCCATATACTTGGTTTGGTAGGCTGTAACTACACAATAATTGGGCAACATATTAGTACTGGCTTCTAATTCTTATCCCAATTCTTATCCTTTATTGTAGGATTATGGTACACTTTCTGAAAATCAGTTTATTCATATATATGATAGGAAGTTATTTGTCCTTTCCCAAGAATTATGAAGAAAATCAGATGAAGTGAGATTGGTGAAAATATTTCTAAAACACTGTTTTCAAATGTGTGGTCTCAGACCATTTGTATCAGAATCATTTTAACCTACTTATGCATAATCTTTCAATCAGGGTAAAAGAAAAGTAGGTTCCTTAGATGAGTTTTCCCCTGTCCTGCTTTTCTTAAAATGTTGCATTGTCAAAAACCATTTCCTTTGTCCTAAATTTATAAAGTAGAAAATCCAGATAGCTTATTTACCTTAAAGTTATCCAATAGTCCTGGGTATAGTTGAAAAAGACATTCAATGTTGAGGTGGGTTCGAGGGAGTTTCTATATTAGTGCACAATTGATGTTTTGTTCAATTTTACATGTTCTTCCATGGGTAAGAAACCCATCCATCATCTTAAGTTCTCTTAAGGCTTTAATGTTGCCTTGGGAAATTGGCATTTAATATTACAATTCTAGGACACTGCTTATAACTTTCTTTGGCATGTTGTGCAGCATTTATAAGAAAAAGACAGATTGCATTAAGCCTGTGCACACTGTAATTATTTATATACAAGACAAATGTAAGTCTCATGTTTATCATCATGGGGAAAATACTGCTAGTGTCCCTGGAAATATTCCATCTGTACCCTGTGACTTTACTTAATATCAAAGATTAAATCTTGGGTGAGTCCTCACCTAAGAACTAAAAACCCCTCTGTTTATTAACCAGCAGAAGACCTGACACTCCTCTGGACCAGAGTGCCAATGATAGTTAAAGCCATGAGTCCTGTAAACAGATTGTCTGGGTCTGAATCCCGGCATCTCTACCATGAGCTATGCAATCTTGGACAATGCATTTAGTTTCTTTAATTTCCTAATCTGTAACTGGAAGTGAGAAGTATATACCTCATAGACCAATTGTGATGATCAAATGAATGCATAAAGCACCCAAAAGATTGCCTGGCACATAGTTACTGCAAAAAGAAAAAAAAAAAAATCAGTATTAGGATGATTAAATTGATAATGAAATGTCTTAGAATCAAACAGGCATGAAAGGCCAGGCAGGGCTTAATGCGACCAGCAGAAACACAGAAACTATTTGCACATTAAAACAAAGATGAAAGAATAAATTCTGAAGGAATATGAAAATACCTACACGGGTATTTTAGCAAGAAGTGATGAAAATTAGGATTAGTAACATAAATAAGTCAAAGTACAGTGAAATACAACTAGAAAAAAGGGAAATATTGACCTTGAAAATGAGTGTATTTGATTGCTTGCCAAGCCATCTTGTGAATTCCGGTATAATATAGCTTTTCATCTAGGAAATACTGAAAAACACAGCACAGTAATCACATATATATATATAAGTATATTATAATATATGTATAATTTATATGTATATGTGATCTACTCACCCAAATGAAAATATGTTTTCATATTTTCAGATAAAGAATAATTATGAGTTACTATTTTATAATATTGGATTGAATTATTTCTAGTATAAATTACAATATGTGTCCCCTACTTACTACTAGACTTTATATTTTTTCAAGATCAGAGAAGTCATTATTTATACATAAAGGGCAATATTTTAAAATAACTATTTTCTTCTGAGTCTGACAATTTCTCACTATAAAACTTGTGAGAATAATCCATGCTTTGAATAGTTCATTACACATATCTGAACTGACTTTGTAAATGTGTCTGTTAAATATAAAAGAGAAAGGTTCTAGTGTACTCTTCTGATTTTTTCTTTTTTGTCAGTGAATAAAAAGTTTCCAGTAAAACACACAAAAATAATTCCACTTTGTTTTGGGGATGAAAAAGTCAGCAATTTTGAAAATTCTTGAATAAATTCTGGAATGCATTTGCCTTGAACTTGCCTGTGATTAGCTTTAGAAACTGTTTTAGATTAGCTTTAGAAACAAGAAAAACAAAACAAAACAAAAACCATCACCAAAAAGGAAATCTTTTTGCTATCAGTTAGTTCAAATTTATATCTAAAGGACCAAAGTGAATCACATTTTATTTTTTCTCAAATAGCTAAAATAAATTTTTAGCAACTTGAAATCTGTTATTCATTTTATATATTTTTGAAAGCCAATTGCTTTTTCATTGTTATTCCATCTTGAAAAAAAATCGACAGAAAATACAATTTTTATCTCTTTTGATATTATAAAACCTCTAGAGATATCCTTAATAAAATATCAAGGGCAGTATTTATCAAAAGACTAATAAGTAAGGTTTTCAAAACTGAAATAATAAATGTCATTGCATAACATCAATTATTAATTTGTATTTGAAATTGAAGATAAATCTTATAATTACTATAGGTCTATGTTACTACATAATTAGTACTTGTAAATAATTAATTTCATCACTTTTATACCTGTAGTATACCAAATACAGTATAATCTACTCCACAACTTTTTATAATTTTAAAGTAAGTAGTCTCTATAAATATTAATATTGTGATCACACATTCAGTTTCTTAAAATATGCATTAAAATTCATTTAAGAAAAAAACTTAAACCTGAAGTAAAAAATATTTTCTAAATGCAATGACAGTTAATGTCATTTTCATTAGTGAAATAATTAGACTTAAGAGATATGCATAATAAATTTTCCAGTTATGATAATTTTATTGAGTTCAGAGGAGAAAAGTCTCCATCACCCACAAGCAAGGTTGCCCTTTTCCTGTGCAGGGCCCTGAGCAAATGTTTTGTGGGGAGGGGCGTCTCTAAACAAACAATTTGATTTAAAAATGTATTATACAATTCCTGGCTCCATGTGAGATTCAGTGGTTTATTCCTGAAGATTAGGAAAATGCGGGAAGAAGAGGCACGTACCTAATTGTTTATTTTTACTAAGTGCACATAAGATTCTTCATAGGCTTTAGGTAACATCTCTTCCTGTTCACTTCCAGGAACCAATTCTTCCTTCTTTATTTCAAATGCATCATTCTTGGCTAATTTTATCTCTTTTCCATGAATAAAGGGTAATCACGCTGGTGTAACTGGCAATGTCATGCCTCTTCGGAAACTGTTCGTATTAAACCAGCATAGTTATTCTTGTCTCTGCAGTTTATTTAATGCTGGGCACATTATTACTCAAGACACTGCATCATGCACATGAAGCCCATGAATGCTGGCCTCCTATGACTCTGAAAGGCTGATATGGTGCTTCAAAGATGATTAAAATTGCAAGTCTCAACTAAAGTATGGAGAAAAATTTGAATCAAGATTCATGGAGAAAAATGTGCATCAAAATTCATTTTCTGGTCACAGTAAATTTATCATTCAGAATTTTATATTTCCTATTTTTGTGGTCCTTACTCCTGCCATCCCCATGCCACCACCAGCTGGGAAGGTAGATAAGAGACCCAGGGGCAGTCAGTCCTATTTGAGCATGAAATATCTGCTCCTCCTTAGGCATTGTTTAAAATTGACCTGGAAGAGCACAACATCACCATGCCAATCAAAGGCAAGAAGGGACATTAATTAGAAGGGCATTAGCATTGTGGAGCAGGACTTGAAAGCCCTTGGAAGAAATAGGCACAGCTCCTGGTAAGTGTGTGGAGCTTGCTGAAGAAACGGGGTGACTATCTCTGGGTACCATCAAGTGGTGATGTACCGGGTAAAGGATACTTGTTGCTACCCCATTGCCCTCAGGTTCTGTATCCAAAGAAACCTCTATGGTTGAACTCAACTGAGTAGGAGCTGATTCATAGGTCCACACTGGAGGCTCAAGTTCAAGGGCTGACAGTGGGTTACAGGTATCCCAGACACTCAAATTCATCCTGTGTCCAATGTATGTCAGCATCTTTCTGGTGACCTAATGGGAATTCAAGAGAAAGAAATATCAAACCAACTAGCTGAAGTGATCCACTATCCAAGTGGCCCTCTTAGAACAAGAACCAGCAAAGGGATACTCAAATGGGCCCCATCTGCAGAAGTCTTGCGACTCCATGGGGCTGTCAACCTTGTACATGTGGGCATAGATTTAGGGAGCTCCACAAAGGGGAAAAGAGACAACCTTCACCACAAGAGTCCCTGCCTAGGATGGTGCTGCAAGATCCAGATGGTACTGCCCACATAGCACTGTGGTCCTGGCTAATCCTTGCACTAGAACCCAGGGTTTAGAATATTTTGAATAAGACATTCCAAAATGTTGGGCTTCCTGAAGCATTAGCCTAAGGCAGGGACTTTACTTGTAGGAGTCTAGTGTGGTATTGTCACTCAACTGTACAATTCAGGAAGCAAAATGAAGAAAAGGGAGAGGATGGATGGAAGGAAGGAAGGAAGGGAGGAAGAGAGGGAGGGAGGAAGGAAAGAGGGAAGGAAGGAAGGGGGGGTGACATTCTGCTTACCACATAGATCACTTTATAAAGTTAATGAAATCTGGATTCCAAAATCAGGAAGACAATACAAGAAAAAGATAATGTACTCATTTCATTTACAAAGGATGATGCAAAAATATAAGTAAAATAATAGTTAATCAAATCCAATAAATATGAAAATTATATGTCATAATAACAAATTTAATCTCAGAATTTATTAGTGATCCAATATCAGGTAACTTATTTTTGTTCTATACCAAATTACTAAACTAAAGGGGGAACCTGAAACAGCTATCCATATGTATGCAGAAAATAAGTATTTGATAACATTCAATACCTATTTATGATTTTAAAAAGAAAAACTCTTAGCTACCGGAAATAAAATGGAACTCCTAGAAGCTGGTAAGTTTTAAACAACAAAATCCTCAAGTAAACATCATACTTTACCCCAAATCAAAAGTCTTTAAAGATTTTAATACAGAGAAAGAGGGATGTCCATTATTACCATTACTCTTTAACATAATATCAGAATTTCTAGCTATTTCTTTGAGGAAAGATAAAAAGTGAGGAGTAAGTAGTCAAAAGAAAAGATGAAAACGCCATTATCTATGTACTCTATGATCAGTCATATACCTCAAAAACCAATAGAGCTATTGACATTCTATTTAAATGAATAAGAGAGTTCCACAGTGTCTTCTGATATAAAATCAACCTACAAAAAAATCAAAAGAATGTTTTGGCAACAGTAACCGACCATAAAATTTAAAAAGCCATATATGTTTTCAGCAACAATAAAAACTTTTAGTTCAATGATGATTAATTTAATCACAAAAATATTAATACTATCTTAATAAAACTTTAAAACTTCTAAGAAATAATTTAGATGATAATCTAGTGGAATAAAGTACCATTTTTTGGCAAGAAGACTTACTGTTAATCTAGTGGAATAAAGTACCATTTTTGGACAAGAAGACTTACTGTTAGAATCAAAATAATGAATCACAAAAGCTTGTTAACCTCTGGCAAACTAATACTTATTTAGTTAAATGCCATAGAAGCAATTAGGATGAGAAACTGTCTCATCCTAGACTCTACCTAGGCTCTAAACTGTGAACTTAATACAAATGCATTTTAATGAATGGCACTTTCTGTGATAGTAGACAATGCTGATTTGGCCAGAAGAACCCAAAGAGTCAACTAGTCACAATTCCAGCTCAACATTTCCCTTACTTTGTCCCCTGGAAGGAAGTTTTCCCCATCTGGGAAATACCAACAAATCACAGGGACCCAGACAATTGCAGGAAAACACTTACTCTGCAAACAAATAAGAGAGTATGAAAGTGAGAAGGGCCATTGCCATTGTCGTTTCTTCATTCATGCTATGTATTTTAGATATTAGACACACATGACCATATACTGTTCATTAGTTCAATGCATATACTGTTTCCCTGAAGACAGTCCTACAAGTCAGCTATTGCCTTACTTAAACTTTCTTTAAACTGTTTGCCATTCTATCATGTTGGCTAGTATCAGTAAGGGAATGTTTGAAGGTTGCAAACTGTGTCTCATAGGAATGTAAGAGAGGTAATTGGTGAGATTAAACATATCAGGTTTAAAGTTTGGTGGAATTCAGGTTCATACTTCTGAATATAAATGCTAAGCCTTTCATCTGAATCAACCCAATAGAAGATAGTTGAGATGACAACTAGCTATGTATATGTGAAGATAAAATCAACAGGATTAAATTGATAAGAGCAGGGTGTAGAGGATTAAAAGAAGAAAATTATCTGTTTTGGTTTGACTAATTCCAGGCATGATGGTGCCACTTACTAAGATCTACAGATTTTCAATCTGAGCAGGTTAGCAAACATCAATCAATATTTCTGTTTGTATGCATTAAAGTTTAAGATGTGAGACAATTTGAGATGTTAACCTGGAAATAGGATATGTGAACTAGTAAATAAGAGAAGAGGTATGAGCTGACGATAACCCTTATTATTTACTCACTATTAAATATTTTGGAACTCCTCCTATAAATGAAAACTTTAAATGTAAAAAGAAGAGCAGCAAGTATATAACTCAATTTCAAGGAAGTTGCTAGAAAAAGTGAAAAAAATTATTATACAGATTTTAAGACAGTTATAGGCCAAGTTAAGAGATTGAAGATGCATGTAAGAACAATGGAGAATTACATACTGAGAATCATCAAGGTAGATATTATTTAGGGAGCTAATGTCTAGAAAAGAAAGGAAGGTAAATTGTTGAAACAGAGGGAAGATCAAAGACATGAGAAAGTAATACATATTTCAAGACCAGGAGAGTTTATAAGAGCAAGCTCTGCACAATGGGTTTATATTTATCGAGACTTTAAAAGTAAGACATAAGTGAAAAAATGCTGTTGAGGGTGGAAGTAGAGGAAAGATCTGTAAATAAATAATATGGAAAATTGATAAGGCATGAACAAAACAAATAGCAGACTGATGCCAGTTTATGCAGAATGCTATGATTCTTGGAAGCCTAGGAATACACATAAAATAAAGGCTGAATGGCCAAACAGGCAACATATTTTTGACAAGTAATAGAGTAGACAAGAAGATGGGTGAGGAGGGGACAAAGCATCAGCACATACAAAACACCAAGAGATAACCATGGTTAGATTATTATGATCATGAGGCCCGTGATAGAAATTTAAATATGGCTTGCTTAGTGCAGAAAAGATGAATTCAAATTCATAATTACTTTTTTTTAACTGACCCTTGTGTCATAAGACTCAAGGGGAACTATAAAGAAATCTACAGGTTTTCTAGTGAAAACAACTGTTATAATTAGGAAATCAAGCCAAAGCATAAAGAAGTTCAATGTCAAAATACTTGACACAGACTTTTTAAAAACTTCAGTGAAGATTTCTGCTTTTCCTATATCTGCCCTTCCTCATGTACATCCCCATGCCACAATTGAATTTCATACTTGCTATAATTATTTACATAATATACAAATATATTTTTATGTAAAATTGGAAGTCCCACATCAATCCCCACAACCCACTTTCTACTTTATTCTTTAAGTAAATGTTATTATTAACTTACTGTGCACCACCATTTGCCATCATTTTAAAAGAAGAGTTTTCAGATTCTCATAAGAAAATACATAATTATTACATCAGTCAGATTAGCCAAAAAATATATCCTCATGTAATTACTTACCTTTTTGAAATGTTCTTGCTGTAGAGAGACCAAAAAATCCCCACAAACAAATATATGATATGATATATGATATGAATACAATACATTCTAACTGAATATACTAATATATGACATTAATTTAGAAAACAAATTGTGATAAAACATTTAAAATTCTAAAATCATATCCTTGATGTCTAAAAAAACCTATTTTCTAATATTACCAATAGTCTAGTTAGTATAAGGAATTTATAATATTAAATGATAAAATCTCACTTCATAATTTTGATCTGAATGTAAGTTTTTAAAATGATTGATGTTGAAATTGAAGTTTTCACATACAAAGAACTTTATATGTGAATAGAAGATACAGCATAAAATACTAACTATTTTATTTCCCAGTGTGCAATATCATAGATCTTAATAATTTTTGATGACCTCCTAAGAAATATATTTAATGTTTTAAAGTTATACAAAAATTGTGGTCTCAAGACTATACAACTCACAGCAATGCTGCCTCCTTGACCTATCTCTGAAACAGAAATTAATCCCGGAAGGAGTTCCGGGGGTACAGAACCTTAAAGAGAGGCTCATTGATTTAGATCTGGGTTGCCTGCAATTGATTCTCTGATCTAATTTGATTTAAAGGCACTAATGACTCTTTTGCCAGTGGAAAAGGGGACGTCAGTAGTCCATGGCATGGATTGGCAAAAGTGGTCATTAAATCATATTTTGTAGACACCTGTAATAAGTACCTATAGATGGCAATACTTTGAATAACAAGTAATTGCTGCCCAAGAACAGTTTTATTGAAAATGAAGAAATTAATGTAGCTGGTTGATTGTTTCTAAGTGTCTGAAGAACTTAGAGAAGAAAATATTGAGTTTAGAATTGTGAAATCTCATCTCAAGACCCAAGTAAAAAAGGAAAATATCAGAAAGCTTATATTACTACCATCTCTTGTAGCCACAGGACTGAAATTGCTGATACTGAACCCAAAGTCTAAACCTGTGAGTGGCTGAAGCACAGTGCAAATTGGATTCACAATTGCTCAGGGTCTCATGTGTTAAAGTTAAGGCACTGACTGGGAAAGGGGGATCCTGAAAACTGGGATGAAGACACATGAATCTGAGAGACCTCAAACCCCTAAATTCTGCCCTGCTTCCTTTACCAGAAGAAGCAGTCCCTTGAAGAAGTTCGCCTTCCCTTACCTGAGGAAACTCAAATGCCTTTCCCAGAGATTGTTGCCTTCAAGGGGACTGCATATCCTTCTCAGGACCTGCTCCTACCTACCACCTGTCACTGCTTCTAGACTGATAAGCAGTCCCAAGTTCATCAGACACCAGAAGGTAAATACAAAGAATGCCAGTGTGATCCATGAAGAGATGCAATACACATCAACAGAATGCTTCTACAAAGCCACCGTCCATGGCTATAGAGGGAGCCTTATAAGGCAGCATGACATTACAACAGCGTTGCCTTTAACAAACAAGCAAAATTAATAAAGCATGGTCCTGAATTCTTGATGGAATTCTTATCCCATTTTTTTAAGACTTCGTATTTTTAGAGCAGTTTTAGCAGTTTCAGGTTTATAACAAAATGGAGAGCAAGATACAGAGAGGTCCCATATACCCCCAGCCCCTACACATGCCTTGACTCCCCCATTATCAACATCCCTCACCAAAATGTTACATTTTTTTTAACCAAAGATGAACCTATGTTGACACATCATAATCACCCAAAGGCCATAGTTTATATTAGGGTGCACTCTTGGTATTGTATATCCTATGGGTTTGGACAAATATATAATGACACATAACAATTTTTATGTCATACAGAGTATTTCTTATATTTTTCAGGCCAGCTAAAACCATAGAATTGACTTGTGCATCATATCAGGAAGCACATGATGTCAGTGTGGCCCACTGCTGTAGTTGGTAACTTTGCCGCACTTGGTTAGGTGGCATCTGCTAGGTTTCTCCATTGTCGTTCTATTTTTTATTTCTCTGCAATTAATAATTAACCTGTGGAGAGATACTTAAGAGTCAGTGCATACAAACTTTCATGTAATAGTTTTAATATCTGTTGATGATTCTTGCCTGAATCATCTATTCCCCTCGTGTTGAAACTAATGATTTTCAAACTCCATCATTCCATTTGCATTTATTACTTGGCATGTCTCTGTTAAGAAGAGATTTCCCTTCTCCTGTGTGTATGTTGCGTGCATATGTATTCAGGTGTATAGACACATATATGCATGTACACATACATATGTATTTGATATGCATATGGATTTATGGATTCCTATTTTATTGGGTTATAATCCAGTACTGTCTTTATTCATATTGATTCTCAATTGTCCCAGATTTGGCTGTGGGAACCCCTTTAAGCTAGCTTTTGACTTTTAAGTCATTTAGACTTGTTCTTATCATTTTGGGAACACTTTCTAACTAGCACAACAAGATGTTGAAGGTTGAAAGTATATACTTTCTTTCACTCCAGCTCTGAATAAAACCATTTTTTCAATCATCTCTAGTTCCTTTAATGGCATGTATATGGCATGAGAAATGGTTTAAATTTAACTTTTTACAAATGGCTTTCCAGTTGTCCCAACATACATATATGTGTGTGTGTGTGTGTGTGTGTGTGTGGGTGTGTGTGTGTATATATATATAATTTTTTTGGGGAGGGAGGTACTGTATTTATTTGTTATTTTATTAACTCCAGGGACACAGAAATTCTTGAACTTCCTTATGTCATTGACAGAAATAATAACGTAAGGGAATTTTAAAAATACAATTTTCTGGAGGGAGATTGAGTTTCTTCTGTAGTCTGTTTTTTCTCAAGTGAATTGTGACTCTTGATTCGTCGGGTCTTCTGAGCATATTTTTGCTTCATTCTTTTTTTTTTCTTGATTTACTTTTTCAATTGTATTTGTTGTTGTTTTATTGAGCACATTTATTGTGTCTTCTTTCCTGTTTCACTCACTTTTTCTTCAGTTGTCCCAACATATTTTATTACATTTTTACTTTTGCCCCAATGTTTTGATATTTCAACTTTATTATAGAATAAATTTCTATATGTTCTTAAGTCTATTTCTATATATGTCCTCTGGTTCATTTCAAAGGCTTGTCTATTCATGTTACCATATTGTTTTAAGTACAGAGGCATAGTATAACATATTAATATTGATTTAATATTGTGTATTAAGTATTTAAAATATATCTGACACATTAAAGATATAATGTTCCCCCAGACAGCTCATTTTCAACTATTATTACATATTTATTTTTTCCATATCTTTTTCCCCCATATTACCAACATCACCAGGTCCAGAAAACAAAACAAAAGAACTTAGAGAAAACTTAAAACACAATAAAGCTATTTTGTTCCTGTATTTTTTGTTTAATTTTTTGCCTTATAGATATTATCATTATTAGATTATTAGATATTATCATTATATTATCATTATTATTTAGATATCATCATTCTCTAGAAAAGAAATGCACTTTTATATTGGTAACATATAAAAATCTTTGACTCTGAAATACTTAATGAAAATTGAATTTCTACCAGAATCACATGCAAAGCTAATCTAAATCGATATGATGTAGTATATAAATTGTGTTATTAAAGTGTTAGACTGTATCTGTCCAATCTAATATTGAATTTTTAGAGCCAATACATTCTGAAACATAGGATGCATCCAACATATATTTATTGATTAAATAAAACTATGCATCTTGTATGAGGACTTTTTTCTCCACTCAGCTACTGTTAAATAGGCACAGTATGAATTGCAATTTCTTGTTATTTAACCAACCAGAGAAAAAGGAAAATAATGTGCCCATATAAATATTGAAGTTATTAATCATATTCTGCCAACAAATACAAAATGTAAACAGTCAGTGAAGAGTGTGAAAGGATGTAAAATGAAGTCAGTTGAGGAGAAAACTGTTACAAAAAGAAGGAGATTTGATTAGGAGTTCAATTTACCTTAAAGCTAAACCCATTAAGCTGAAGAGATGAAAGTGCTCCAGAGCACAGGATGTAGAGCTGGTAAATCACAGTGGTGAATTGTGCACTACAACAAAATGATCTAATAAACTAGTAATTTGCCATATTATTATGAGCTACAAAGAAAATTCAATAAAAACAATTTGGATTATATTGCTTCCAGCCTACTTGTGTAGTTTCACAATCATCTTCTTTTAAAAAAGTATTATAGTTTTAGTCATAGGATGATATTTTTATAATTTAAAATTTGTGCTGCTAAAATTGTTACTGTAAGTACCTTGGTAATAACCATAGTTTAAAAGGCATCCACTCAAATGCCACAATAAATTAATATATAGTTATAACCTACCAATATTTTAACCTTTCTGTATATGCCTTTCTGTTTTGGAAATAGATTTTTTAAAAATAAACAATGAAGGCACATTTAAAATGTTCCCCTCCACTGGAATTTTTGAAATAATCGTGGCTATAAGAACTTTTTATGCATTCTGCAGTGGGTGTTAAGTGATTATGTAAATGAAAGAAGATTCTCATGTTTTAAAACTTCTATACTCTTAGTAAGAATTACTTTAAAAGTATTAGAGCAGAAAATATCTTAAAGCTATTTATTCTACACTTTCTTTGGGAAAATGGAGCAATTAAACTCATAAAAACTTTCCCAATTCCATATGACACAGCAATCCTACTACTGGGCATATACCCAGATAAAACCATAATTCAGAAAGACATATACACCCCAATGTTCATTGCAGCACTATTTACAATAGCCAGGACATGGAAGCAACCAAAATGTCCATCAACAGAGGAATGGATAGAGAAGATGTGGTACATATATACAATGGAATATTACTCAGCCATAAAAAGGAACAAAACTGCATCATTTGTAGAGACATGGATGGACATAGAGACTGTCATACAGAGTGAAGTAAGTCAGAAAGAGAAAAACAAATATGGTATATTAATGCATATATGTGGAATCTGAAAAAATTGGTATAGACAATCTTATTTACAAAGCAGAAATAGAGACAGACGTAGAGAACAAACATATGGATACCAAGGGGGAAGGGGGGTGGGGTAAACTGGGAGATTGGGATTGACCTATATACACTATTGATACTATGCATAAAATAGATAACTAATGAGAACCTACTGTATAGCACAGGGAACTCTATTCAGTGCACTGTGGTGACCTAATTGAGAAGGAAATTCAAAAAAGAGGGAATATATTTGTGTATATATATATATATATCTGATTCACTTTGCTGTACAGTATAAACTAACACAATATTGTAAAGCAAATATACTCCAATAAAAATTTTTAAAAACCAAAGGAAATGCAAAAAAAAAAATAACCCATAAAAACCCTCCCAATTCCATAAAATTTTAGTTCAAATTCTCATTTTTTAAATCAACCATAGAATGACTAACGTTTGGGATAAGTTAGTCGGGTATGACAGAGATAAATCTTTCCATGAAATTTATCATTCTAAAACTATTCCATTAAGTGTGATGCTTTCCCAAAATTATCCACAAGAATTATACATAATAGAGAAATGTTGAACACATTCTCTTTAGTTCACTACTAAGTCAATGTTGCTACACTATTTACATTTATATTACAATGGAGATCTTAGCTATTGCAGCAAGATATGGCAGGGAAAGGATTCAGACTCTGAAAGGGCAAGAATGTAGAGAAATTGGAATTGTCATACATTGCTGAAACAAATGTAAAATTTTAGCTTCGACATGTAAACTACTTGTAAGTCATCATTCCTGTGTGTACAAGAAAAATCTGGACAAATTGAAAAACAGCAACATTTTTTTTTGGACCCATCGGAGATCTGACACCCCAGGGAAAACCACTACCCTGAAATCTGGAGAGAAAGGTAAATTTTGAGAGAAAAAGCTGAGATCGCTTACCTGGAACAATAGCCACTGTAGCCATGAACTGATGGGAACACACATTTGGTAATTTTAAAAAACTGTGGTAAAATGTAACTAACATAAAATTTACCATATTAAACTTTTTTAAGCATACAATTATTGGCATCCAGTACATTCACACTGTTGTGCCACCATCACTACCACCCATCTCCAGAAAATTTTTATCCTCCCAAACTGAAACACTGTATCCATTAAACAATAACTCCACATTTGCCCCTCAACCCAGCCTCTTGCAATCACCATTTTACTTTTTGTTTCTACATTTTGACAATTCTAGGTATCTCATGTAAGTGGAATTATACAGTATGTGTCCTTTTATTTCCCGTTTATTTCACTTAGCATGTTTACACGTTCCATTCATGTTGTAGCATAAGTCAGAATTTCCTTCCTTCTCAGGATGAATAAAGTCCACTGTGTGTTTATACCACATTGGTTTATCCATTTATCCATTGACAGGCATTTGGGCTGCTTTCACCTTTTGCCTCGTGTGAATAATGCTGCTGTGCACTCTGGGGTACAAATACCTGTTTGAGTTCTTACTTTCAATTTTGGGGGGTATATATACAGAAGTGGAATTGCTGAATTACGGTAGTGCTATATTTAATTTTCTTGAGAACCACCATACTGTTTTCCATACTGGATGTAACATTTTACATTCCCACAAGGAATGCACAAAGGTTCTAATTTCTCTACATCTTAACCAGCTTTCACTATTTTCTGTTTTTTGGTTTGTTTGTTCACACCATCATCCTAATGGGTGTGAAGTGGTATGGAATTGTGGTTTTGATTTGCATTTCCCTGATGATTGATATCGAGCATCTTTTTATTGCTTACTGGCCATCTGTATATCTTCTTCGGAGAAATGGCTAGTTAAGTCCTTTGTCTACTTTTTAACTGAGTTGTTTGGGTTTTTGATGTTGATAAATTGTAATTTTTATGAACTAGCATGAGATCAAGAAATTACTGGGGGCTACAGTCTTCCAGGAGCCTTCCATACTTTGGTATGCTTTACCTTCAGGAAATTCACCAGGTTCTCATGGTGAAGATTGGATAAAGATCTGCTAGTGACTTAGGCAGAAAGAAGTGAAGCCTGAGCTTTGTGAAATATTCCTAGAGCTTTCTCTGTAACAAAGGCCTATTCTCCAGAGGAAGGTCAAAGCCTTATCCTAGCTAAAGGAAGAGAATTCTTCTCATGCTAGTTCCCTCTAGCCTTTCTTCCTCACATAAACAAGAAAAAAAAAAAAATCAACAGTGGTCAGGGATTCAAAGAAATAGTTTGGAATGTTGCAGTTAAGGAAGAGACTAAGGAGCTGGGGGAAAAATCTATCCACTAGGGAAACAGTTGTGAAGGTCACATCCCAGACACACAGGCTCATTAAGAGATGAGTGACTTAATTGGAAGTTTATATAGAATATTGTCCCTCTCTCACATACATTACCACCACATCAACAAGTCTTCATCATGATAACAGTAGATCACAGCTGAAAGGGTTAAAAACACAGACTCTCTCTGAGGAGGGGTGCTAAGAGAGTTCTAAAATTAAGAGGAGAGACAAAAGCAAGGAATCTAGAGGAATTTCAAGTCTATGATACATATAGCTGAAAGGAACATTAAATATAGCTCAACTCCTAGCCAGATTGACATAATCTTCACACAAAGCTTATTTACCTCACTTTCTATTACCAGATACAATATGTTCAGCAATCACCAGAAATTACAAGCCATGAAAGAAGAGAAGAAGAAAAAAAGTATGAAGAGACAAAGCAAGCGCCACAACCAGACTCAGAAAGAACACAGATTTTAGAATCTTCCGACAGGGAATTTGAAATAAATAAGGAAGTAATATGCTGAGTTCTAATGGAGAATGCAGAGATGATGCAGAAGAGATGAGTAACAGAAGCAGAAAGAAACTCTAAGGAAGAATAGAAAGGAAATGCAAGACATCAATCAAAAACACTGTAACAGAAATGAAGAATGTCCTTGATGGATTCATCAGTAGAGTAGACACAACCAAGAAAAGATTTAGTGATGTGGAAGACTTGTTCATGGAAACTTTCCATGCTGAAATGCAAAGAAAAAAGAGAATGAAAAACAGAACAGAGCATCAAAGGACTGTGGGCCAATTTCAAAAAGTGAAACACATACGTAACTGGAATACCAGATGGAGAATAAAGCGAGGACATATTTGAAGTTACAGTGGCCAAAAACTTTCTAAAATGACACAGCCACTTTTGAAAACATTCTGACAGAACCAGTTCTCCAAAATGCTAAACATAGAGTTTCTATATGACTGAGCAATTCCATTCTGTGGGGTATATCTAAGAGAAATGATAATATATGTCTACACAAATATTTGTACATGAATATTCAGAGCAGCATTATTATTATTATTACTTTTTAAGATTCTTAGCAGGGCTCAGGTGATGTGGTCTCTTTGCCCACCTCTCCATTTCCCGTGTTATACTAGCGTGTTTTTCTTTCTTTTCTTTCCTTTTTTTAATGGTTCACTTATTTATTCAGGCTGTACAGCATGCGGGATTTTAGTTATCTAGTTCCCCAACCAGGGAGAACCCGTGGCACCCTGCCCTGGAAGCGTGGAGTCCTAACCACTGGACCATCAGGGAGTTTCCCAGAGCAGCATTATTCATAAGAAAAAAAAGTGGAAACAACTCAAATATCCATGAACTGATGAATGAGTAAACAAAATGTGGGATATCCATGCAATGGAATATCATTTGGCACTAAAAAGGAATGAAGTTTTGATATATGCTTCAACATGAATTAATCTTTAAACCATTATGCTAAGTGAAAGAAGCCAGGCATCATTTTATATATATATGTGTGTGTGTGTGTGTGTGTGTGTGTGTATATATATATACATATATATATATATATACATATATATACATATATACATATATAATTTGCAAGAGAAGAAAACTAGAAGTGGTATAGATGTCCATCAACAGAAGAATGGCTAAGCAAATTGTGATTGTTTAAGCAATACAATAATATACCGCAGTGAAAACAAATTAACTACATCCATATCATTAATATATATAATTCTCAAAAATATAATTTGGGGCATACAACTAAAAGCATGGCAAAGTATAGGCAATAATACAAATTTATTATTTACTAATATGTACATTGATGGTAAAACTTTAAAGCAAAGCAGAGAATGATTAACGTAATATTTGGGTAGTACTTTAAAGATCAGATAGATATATTTTATTGGTTTGGGCACATGTGGTATTCTATAGTATCAGGTTTTTATTTCTTAAGCCCTGTGGTGAGTACATGCACATTCATTTTTGTCTTATAAACTCTACTTATATGTTCTATACACTCATATTAGAATACTTAAATAATACATTCTTCTTTTTTTTAAATGAGCAGAAAAATCACAATGTGGGTGCATTTATAGTTTAAGTCAGAGGTTGAGGGGAAGAGATGCAGGTAAAATATAGTTTGTTACTACTACAGGCACTTGTAGAGAAGCATATTTGGTAGCATTTTTTAAATAGATTTTTTTAAGAGTCCTCAGTGAGGGAGAGATTATATTCACCGTACTAATGTTGATTTCATATAACTGCTCTGCATAAAGTGTCCTCAGCTTTCTTTATCCAAATCCTTGCACTGGCATCCATGACAACCAGAATATGCTTCATCTGTTTATCAGATCATAGTTGAATGCTGAGAGGTGGTAAATGTTACCACATATCCAAGTAATTAATATGATGTGGGACAGTCCTGAAGGCTTAAAGCCAACAAAAATATGAATATTTCTTCCTTACCTCATTACAGTTACAAGTGATGGTAACTAAACGCCAGATAAGTAGTATATGTAATTATATTGGGTAAATACCTTTCTGCCATTTCACTGCCTCAGCACATATTATAATGAAACTTTGCCCTTTATGAAGTCCTAAAAGATACATTTAATTTAATAGAAGATCAAGAGCTGAAAACAGAAACACCGCGATTCATAAGTATACTAAAATAACTTTATGACCTCTGTAAAACCATGGCTTCTTTCCTTCCTGTTAAAAGGTTAAGCGTGATAGCAAGAATAAAAATAATTTTTTTAAGGAACCTGAAAATATTCCACAAAACAACATTTTTAATTAGTTTTGAAAACTTTAGTATGATTTTGGGTTGGTAAACTATTTTTCTCACTTTTGTGGCCAAACAAGTCTGATCAATATTAATATGTGTGGAATATATTGGAGAAAGTTTGAAATCATACTTTGAAATCAATATTAACTTTATTATTGCATAAAATTGAAAATAGAGTTAGCTCCTCTGGATTTAGGCAAACAGCCCATGTTCTTCTCTAGTATTTCCTTCAGCCTGAACAAAAAAAAGGCAAAATCCATCGCACTGAATTTGAAGTCTGGTGAGAAGTACAGCAAGGCTAAGCAGAAGAGTGAGAGACTGGAGGAAGACAAAGACGTGGGATCTGGTTTGTGGGCGTCTATGACAAGGTCATGGGGATAGAGAAAGACTTTGCGGTCTAGCTTCTTCCCACTGAAAACTGCTCGTGCTCGGAATACTAATTGCTGCCTTCTTGCCAAAATAAATGAACACCAAACAATCTTCATTTCGCTAATCTTTTCAGCAGATTAGACACCAATGACCATTTCCTAATTCGTGAAAGAGCCTCTCCTTTTTATTTTCATGTCTCCCCTTTCAATGTTACCATTTCCAAGAAAGAAAGGCTTATTTCTTTTTTTTTTTTTTTTTTTGTTTGTTTTTTAAACATCTTTATTGAAGTATAATTGCCTTACAATGGTGTGTTAGCTTCTGCTTTATAACAAAGTGAATCAGTTATACATATACAATATGTTCCCATATCTCTTCCCTCTTGCATCTCCCTCCCTCCCACCCTCCCCATCCCACCCCTCTAGGTGGTCACAAAGCACCGAGCTGATCTCCCTGTGCTATGCGGCTGCTTCCCACTAGCTATCTATTTTACATTTGGTAGTGTATATATGTCCATGCCACTCTCTCACCCTGTCACATCTCACCCCACCCCCTCCCCATATCCTCAAGTCCATTCTCTAGTAGGTCTGTGTCTTTATTCCCGTCTTGCCACTAGGTTCTTCATGGCTTTTTTTTTCCCTTAGATTCCGTATATATGTGTTAGCATACTGTATTTGTTTTTCTCTTTCTGACTTACTTCACTCTGTATGACAGACTCTAACTCCATCCACCTCATTACAAATACCTCCATTTCATTTCTTTTTATGGCTGAGTAATATTCCATTGTATATATGTGCCACATCTTCTTTATCCATTCATCTGTCGATGGACATTTAGGTTGCTTCCATGTCCTGGCTATTGTAAATAGAGCTGCAATGAACATTTTGGTACATGACTCTTTTTGACCTATGGTTTTCTCAGGGTATATGCCCAGTAGTGGGATTGCTGGGTCGTATGGTAGTTCTATTTGTAGTTTTTTAAGGAACCTCCATACTGTTCTCCATAGTGGCTGTATCAATTTACATTCCCACCAACAGTGCAAGAGAGTTCCCTTTCCTCCACACCCTCTCCAGCATTTATTGTTTCTAGATTTTTTGATGATGGCCATTCTGACTGGTGTGAGATGATATCTCATTGTAGTTTTGATTTGCATTTCTCTAATGATTAATGATGTTGAGCATTCTTTCATGTGTCTGTTGGCCATCTGTATATCTTCTTTGGAGAAATGTCTATTTAGGTCTTCTGCCCATTTTTGGATTGGGTTGTTCGTTTTTTTGTTATTGAGCTGCATGAGCTGCTTGTAAATCTTGGAGATTAATCCTTTGTCAGTTGCTTCATTTGCAAATATTTTCTCCCATTCTGATGGTTGTCTTTTGGTCTTGTTTATGGTTTCCTTTGCTGTGCAAAAGCTTTTAAGTTTCATTAGGTCCCATTTGTTTATTTGTGTTCTTATTTCCATTTCTCTGGGAGCTGGGTCAAAAAGAATCTTGCTGTGATGTATGTCATAGAATGTTCTGCCTATGTTTTCCTCTAAGAGTTTGATAGTGTCTGGTCTTACACTTAGGTCTTTAATCCATTTTGAGTTTATTTTTGTGCATGGTGTCAGGGAGTGTTCTAATTTCATACTTTTACATGTATCTGTCCAATTTTCCCAGCACCACTTATTGAAGAGGCTGTCTTTTCTCCACTGTATATGCTTGCCTCCTTTATCAAAGATAAGGTGACCATATGTGCGTGGGTTTATCTCTGGGCTTTCTATCCTGTTCCATTGATCTATATTTCTGTTTTTGTGCCAGTACCAAACTGTCTTGATTACTGTAGCTTTGTAATATAGTCTGAAGTCAGGGAGCCTGATTCCCCCAGCTCCATTTTTCGTTCTCAAGATTGCTTTGGCTATTCGGGGTCTTTTGTGTTTCCATACAAATTGTGAAAGTTTTTGTTCTAGTTCTGTGAAAAATGCCAGTGGTAGTTTGATAGGGATTGCATTGAATCTGTAGATTGCTTTGGGTAGTAGAGTCATTTTCACAATGTTGATTCTTCCAATCCAGGAACATGGTATATCTTTCCACCTATTTGTATCATCTTTAATTTCTTTCATCAGTGTCTTATAATTTTCTGCATACAGGTCTTTTGTCTCCTTAGGTAGGTTTATTCCTAGATATTTTATTCTTTTTGTTGCAATGGTAAACGGGAGTGTTTTCTTAATTTCACTTTCAGATTTTTCGTCATTAGTGTATAGAAATGCAAGAGATTTCTGTGCATTAATTTTGTATCCTGCTACTTTACCAAATTCATTGATTAGCTCTAGGAGTTTTCTGGTAGCATCTTTAGGATTCTCTATGTATAGTATCATGTCATCTGCAAACAGTGACAGCTTTACTTCTTCTTTTCCGATTTGGATTCCTTTTATTTCTTTGTCTTCTCTGATTGCTGTGGCTAACACTTCCAAAACTATGTTGAATAATAGTGGTGAGAGTGGGCAACCTTGTCTTGTTCCTGATCTTAGTGGAAATGGTTTCAGTTTTTCACCATTGAGGACAATGTTGGCTGTGGGTTTGTCATATATGGCCTTTATTATGTTGAGGAAAGTTCCCTCTATGCCTACTTTCTGCAGGACTTTTATCATAAATGGGTGTTGAATTTTGTCGAAAGCTTTCTCTGCATCTATTGAGATGATCATATGGTTTTTCTCCTTCAATTTGTTAATATGGTGTATCACATTGATTGATTTACGTATATTGAAGAATCCTTGCATTCCTGGGATAAACCCCACTTGATCATGGTGTATGATCCTTTTAATGTGCTGTTGGATTCTGTTTGCGAGTATTTTGTTGAGGATTTTTGCATCTATGTTTATCAGTGATATTGGCCTGTAGTTTTCTTTCTTTGTGACATCTTTGTCTGGTTTTGGTATCAGGGTGATGGTGGCCTCGTAGAATGAGTTTGGGAGTGTTCCTCCCTCTGCAATATTTTGGAAGAGTTTGAGAAGGATAGGTGTTAGCTCTTCTCTAAATGTTTGATAGAATTCACCTGTGAAGCCATCTGGTCCTGGGCTTTTGTTTGTTGGAAGATTTTTAATCACAGTTTCAATTTCAGTGCTTGTGATTGGTCTGTTCATATTTTCTATTTCTTCCTGGTTCAGTCTCGGCAGTTTGTGCATTTCTAAGAATCTGTCCATTTCTTCCAGGTTGTCCATTTTATTGGCGTAGAGTTGCTTGTAGTAATCTCTCATGATCTTTTGTATTTCTGCAGTGTCAGTGGTTACTTCTCCTTTTTCATTTCTAATTCTATTGATTTGAGTCTTCTCCCTTTTTCTCTTGATGAGTCTGGCTAATGGTTTATCAATTTTGTTTATCTTCTCAAAGAACCAGCTTTTAGTTTTATTGATTTTTGCTATTGTTTCCTTCATTTCTTTTTCATTTATTTCTGACCTGATCTTTATGATTTCTTTCCTTCTGCTAGCTTTGGGGTTTTTTTGTTCTTCTTTCTCTAATTGCTTTAGGTGCAAGGTTAGGTTGTTTATTCGAGATGTTTCCTGTTTCTTGAGGTAGGCTTGTATTGCTATAAACTTCCCTCTTAGCACTGCTTTTGCTGCGTCCCATAGGTTTTGGGTCGTCGTATCTCCATTGTCATTTGTTTCTAGGTATTTTTTGATTTCCCCTTTGATTTCTTCAGTGATCACTTCATTATTAAGTAGTGTATTGTGTAGCCTCCATGTGTTTGTATTTTTTACAGATCTTTTCCTGTAATTGATATCTAGTCTCATAGCGTTGTGGTCGGAAAAGATACTTGATACGATTTCAATTTTCTTAAATTTACCAAGGCTTGATTTGTGACCCAAGATATGATCTATCCTGGAGAATGTTCCATGCGCACTTGAGAAAAATGTGTATTCTGTTGTTTTTGGGTGGAATGTCCTATAAATATCAATTAAGTCCATCTTGTTTAATGTATCATTTAAAGCTTGTGTTTCCTTATTTATTTTCATTTTGGATGATCTGTCCATTGATGAAAGTGGGGTGTTAAAGTCCCCTACTATGATTGTGTTGCTGTCAATTTCCCCTTTTATGGCTGTTAGTGTTTGCCTTATGTATTGAGGTGCTCCTATGTTGGGTGCATAAATATTTACAATTGTTATACCTTCCTCTTGGATCGATCCCTTGATCATTATATAGTGTCCTTCTTTGTCTCTTATAATATTCTTTATTTTAAAGTCTATTTTGTCTGATATGAGAATTGCTACTCCAGCTTTCTTTTGATTTCCATTTGCATGGAATATCTTTTTCCATCCCCTCACTTTCAGTCTGTATGTGTCTCTAGGTCTGAAGTGGGTCTCTTGTAGACAGCATATATATGGGTCTTGTTTTTGTATCCATTCAGCCAGTCTGTGTCTTTTGGTGGGAGCATTTAATCCATTTACATTCAAGGTAATTATCGATATGTATGTTCCCATTCCCATTTTCTTAAATGTTTTGGGTTTGTTATTGTAGGTGTTTTCCTTCTCTTGTGTTTCTTGCCTAGAGAAGTTCCTTTAGCATTTGTTGTAAAGCTGGTTTGGTGGTGCTGAACTCTCTCAGCTTTTGCTTGTCTGTAAAGGTTTTAATTTCTCCATCAAATCTGAATGAGATCCTTGCTGGGTAGAGTAACCTTGGTTGTAGGTTTTTCTCCTTCATCACTTTAAGTATATCCTGCCACTCCCTTCTGGCTTGCAGAGTTTCTGCTGAAAGATCAGATGTTAACCTTATGGGGATTCCCTTGTGTGTTATTTGTTGTTTTTCCCTTGCTGCTTTTAATATGTTTTCTTTATATTTAATTTTTGACAGTTTGATTAATATGTGTCTTGGCGTGTTTCTCCTTGGGTTTATCCTGTATGGGACTCTCTGTGCTTCCTGGACTTGATTAACTATTTCCTTTCCCATATTAGGGAAGTTTTCAACTATAATCTCTTCAAATATTTTCTCAGTCCCTTTCTTTTTCTCTTCTTCTTCTGGGACCTCTATAATTCGAATGTTGGTGCGTTTAATGTTGTCCCAGAGGTCTCTGAGACTGTCCTCAGTTCTTTTCATTCTTTTTTCTTTATCCTGCTCTGCAGTAGTTATTTCCACTATTTTATCTTCCAGGTCACTTATCCTTTCTTCTGCCTCAGTTATTCTGCTATTGATCCCATCTAGAGTATTTTTAATTTCATTTATTGTGTTTTTCATCGTTGCTTGGTTCCTCTTTAGTTCTTCTACGTCCTTGTTAAATGTTTCTTGCATTTTGTCTATTCTATTTCCAAGATTTTGGATCATCCTTACTATCATTATTCTGAATTCTTTTTCAGGTAGACTACCTATTTCCTCTTCATTTGTTAGGTCTGGTGTGTTTTGACCCTGCTCCTTCATCTGCTGTGTGTTTTTCTGTCGTCTCATTTTGCTTATCTTACTGTGTTTGGGGTCTCCTTTTCACAGGCTGCAGGTTCGTAGTTCCCGTTGTTTTTGGTATCTGTCCCCAGTGGGTAAGGTTGGTTCAGTGGGTTGTGTAGGCTTCCTGGTGGAGGGGACTATTGCCTGTGTTCTGGTGGATGAGGTTGAATCTTGTCTTTCTGGTGGGCACGTCCACGTCTGGTGGTGTGTTTTGGGGTGTCTGTGGCCTTATGATTTTAGGCAGCCTCCCTGCTAATGGATGGGGCTGTGTTCCTGTCTTGCTAGTTGTTTGGCATAGGGTATCCAGCCCTGTAGCTTGCTGGTCGTTGAGTGAAGCTGGGTCTTGATGTTGAGATGGAGATCTCTGAGAGATTTTTGCCGTTTGGTATTACGTGGAGCTGGTAGGTCTCATGTGGACCAGTGTCCTGAGGTTGGCTCTCCCACCTCAGAGGCACAGCCCTGATGCCTGGCTGGAGCACCAAGAGCCTTTCATCCACACAGCTCAGAATATAAGGGAGAAAAAAATAGAAAGATAAAAAGAGGATAAAATAAAATAAAATAAAGCTATTATAATAAAAAATAAGAAAAAAATTATTAAGAGTAAATGTATTCAGAAAAATTTTTTTTTAATTTTTAAAAATAGATTTATTAATTTTTTTATAGTAAAAAATAAGAAAAAGATTTTTAAGAAAAAAATTTATTAAAAAAAAATTTTTAATTTTTTAAAATAAAAAATATGAAAAAACTTATTAAAAAAATTTTTAATTTCTAAAAATAGAAAATACGGAAAAACTTATTAAGAAAGCATATATTAGGAAAAAAAATTTTTTTAAGTAAAAAAAAAAAAAAAAAAAAAAAATGGACGGACCTAACCCTAGGACTGATGGTGAAAGCAAAGGTATACAGACAAAATCTCACCCAGAAGCATACACATATACACTCACAAAAAAAGGAAAAGGGGAAATTAATATATCCTGCTCCTAAAGTCCACCTTTTGAATTTGGGATGATTCGTTGTCTATTCAGGTATTCAACAGATGCAGGCACATCAAGTTGTTTGTGGAGCTTTAATCAGCTGCTTCTGAGGCTGCTGGGGGAGATTTCCCTTTCTCTTCTTTGTTCTTACAGCTCCCAGCGTTCAGCTTTGGATTTGGACCCGCCTCTGCATGTACGTTGCCTGAGGGCGTCCGTTCCCCGCCCAGACAGAACGGGGTTAAAGGAGCAGCTGCTTCGGGGGCTCTGGCTCACTCAGGCCAGGGGAGGGAGCGGTACGGAGGAGGCGGGGCGAGCCTGCGGCGTCAGAGGCGTCAGAGGCGTCGTGACGTTGCAGCAGCCTGAGGCGCGCCGTGTGTTCTCCCGGGGAAGTTGTCCCTGGATCACGGGAGCCTGGCAGTGGCGAGCTGCACCGGCTCCCGGGAGGGGCGGTGTGGAGAGTGACCTGGGCTCGCACACAGGCTTCTTGGTGGCGGCAGCAGCAGCCTTAGCGTTTCCTACCAGTCTCTGGGGTCCGCGCTGTTAGCCGCGGCTCGCGCCCGCCTCTGGAGTTCGTCTAGGCGGCGCTCTGAATCCCCTCTCCTTGCGCGCCACGAAACAAAGAGGCAAGAAAAAGTCTCTTGCCTCTTCGGCGGCTGCAGACCTCCTCTCCGGCCCCCTCCCGGCTCGCCGCGGCACGCCAACCCCTTCAGGCTGTGTTCACGCCGCCAACCCCAGTCCTCTCCCTGCGATCCGACCGAAGCCCGCACCTCAGCTCCCAGCCCCGCCTGCCCCAGCGGGTGAGCAGACAAGCCTCTCGGGCTGGTGAGCGCTGCTCGGCGCTGAGCCTCTGTGCGGGAATCTCTCCGTTTTTCCCTCTGCGCCCCTGTTGCTGTGGGATCCGCGCTGATAGCCGCGCGGCTCGCACCCGTCTCTGGATTTCGTTTAGGCAGCGCTCTGAATCCCCTCTCCTTGCGCGCCGCGAAACAAAGAGGCAAGAAAAAGTCTCTTGCCTCTTCGGCAGCTGCAGACTTTTTCCCGGACTCCCTCCCGGCTAGCACCAAAGCCCGAGCCTCAGCTCCCAGCCCCCGCCCGCCCTGGCGAGTGAGCAGACAAGCCTCTCGGGCTGGTGAGTCCTGGTTGGCGCCGAGCCTCTGTGCGGGAGTCTCTCCGCTTTGCCCTCCGCAACCCTGTGGCTGCGCTCTCCTCCGCGGCTCCGAAGCTTCCCCCCTCTGCCACCCGCAGTCTCTGCCCGCAAAGGGGCTTCCTAGTGCCTGGAAACCTTTCCTCCTTCACGACTCCCTCCCACTGGCGCAGGTCCCGTCCCTATTCTTTTGTCTCTGTTATTTCTTTTTTCTTTTTACCCTACCCAAGTACGTGGGGATTTTCTTGCCTTTTGGGAGGTCTGACGTCTTCTGCCAGCGTTCAGTGGGTGTTCTGTAGGAGCAGTTCCACGTGTAGATGTATTTCTGCTGTATCTGTGGGAAGGAAGGTGATCTCCGCGTCTTACTCTTCCGCCATCTTGCCCCCTCTCCAGAAAGGCTTATTTCTTATCCCGTCTGAAAAAGGGACCCTGCTATTCTCCTACAGAGAAAAATATATATATTTTTTAGTCTATCCCATATTACAATTCCAATTATAAGTTTTATTTATTGTCTGTTTGTTGCCTTCTTACTCTAGACTTTGAGCTGCTGAAGATCATGGACACACCTAATGTGTAGCAAAATTCGGGCTCTTGAGAATTTATTTATGCTGATTCATTTCACTATTTTGTTGTTCCAGTTACCAATTTATTGCCTCTCTGCTCTGAATGTTCCGTTCAATACATGCTGAGAACTCCTTTAAGCATTTCTTTCTTAAAGTGAGCACCATATTCAGCTTTCTCAGTAGAGGGCACTGGAAGGACACTGTGAAAATAAGGGCTCTTCTACAGTACGGGCTGCTGCACGGTGGGTCAGTAGTATGTATGGAAGGACATACATGTGAGGTCCCCAGTGATTTTGTAGCTTTGGCCTGATGATAAGCTTCCAGTGGACACAGAAACTGGTGACCCGAAAGATTCTTGTCTGCATAGGTATTTGAAGGTCTCCTGCCTGCTCTGGCATTCCTATTCCCTCTTTAACTCCGTTGTAGCCCAGAGGGTTCCCACCCCCTCTACCACACACACACACACACACACACACACACACACACACAGGTCTATTGCCTGCTCCCTGCCTGCACTCTGGAGAGTTGTTGCTTGTTTGCCCAGCAACCCAATCAACTTCTCTCTTATCCAGTGGGATGAGCTATACTTTTCCAAGGTCTGAAACACCCCAAGTGTGTCTTTCCTTGGGTACTATCTTTCAGCCCTAGGGTACCATTTAGAGTTTCCTTGTATTTTACAGTTACTTTTAAAATCACAGTTTAATAATTCTTTACATTAAACTTCTCTTGTCTAACCTATTGTGTGATTTCTGTCCCCTGATTGGAGCCAGACTGACATATTTGTATAATGCTTAGCTGGATAAAAATAATATTAAAAAAAATCTTTTTTCTATTGATGAACAATGGTGTAATTAACAACTATACTTCAGCACACTGTTGAAATTTATCTCAAACTTAAATAATAGGAAGTGAAATTGAGAATCTTCAATTTATTACATAATATCAAATTGTTCTCCCAAGTAGCTGTACACCTTTCAGTACAATAAATGAGAGTTTCTAGCAACCTTGAGTGTTGTCAAACATTTAATTTTGCCAATCTGATTGAAGCTATTGTATATCACTGATATTTTAATTTACATTTCACTGATTACTAAGGAAGTCGAATATTTTTATGTATTTAACATTTAGTTTTCTTTGTGTGTGTGTGTGAAGTGCTTATGCAAATAATTTGTCCATTTTTTTATTGGATTCTCTGCCTTTCTAAAGTTACTTTGCAAATGACTGACATATTCTTGATACCAATTTTTGCTGTTATGTATGTTATAAATATTTCTTATCACTTTCCTCTTAATTTGGTTTTGGGTTTTATTTTTCCTTCATACATATGCTCTTTATTTTAAAAACAAATATATTGATTTAGTGACCCTCTGAACCAGTTTTTTGAATGAGCTGTACATGGCAGGGCACAAGCTAAAATGACTCTAATACTTGTCATTATGCCCATTTAAACTCTCCTTGTGGAAAACATCTTCCCTACCCTTAACTGAAATCTCAGATTTCATATATTTTTTGGTAATCCTAAAGTATAAAAAATTCCAGTGTAAACTGATATAAAAGATTCAGTACAAGGTTTTTCTTCTGCTCTAGCTCAGACCTGACTCAGACAAGGAATCATACCAAAGCGGAGTGAGGTGTGGTGGTAACTGTGAATTTCTTCCCTTTTCCATTCTCCACTGCCTCCTCCGCTCTTTCTATACTTAGGAAATTCCACGGTTGGGCTGTGGAAGTTATGGGGAGAGTTAGAAGGAAAGATGAAAATCTTAAGTAGCTTAATATTTTAAGATTAAGAAACCTGTAAACAAGCATCAGGACTCTTCGTGTGTCAGATATCCAAATTCTGGCTGACTCCATCCCATGAGGGCAGCTTTCACAACTTCTTGGAGTACTACCAGTCATGGTGCCATGATATAAGCAACTCTCGTTACGAAGTCCCTTTCTAAGCCTTTGACCTCTGGCAGTCTATCCTACCTAGTTTTCATCTGTTGAGTTCACCATTGTCTTTCAGAGATTACTCACAAATGAATCCCCTTTCAAACAGAATTAGTCCATATCCCTTTAGAAGGACCACATTTGGTCTCTGGAAAACATACCCCCTTTCTATATGGTTGGGTAGAGTCCTCAGAAGGATCTTACCTCAGTAACGGGAAATAATTAGGACTAGACTAGACATATATCTGATCCCATCTAACAAATCTAAAAACAAAATCAGAAGGTTCAATATATTTTCTATTAACTTCAGTGCATCCCAAAACAAACCTCAAGAATATTTATAGAAATACAGTTATCCACAATACCCAATGAGGTAAGATACAAAATACAGCATCCAATCAAAAATTAATAGTTTCATAATATTGTGTCTTCTAATCTGAGAACAAGCTATGTTTTAATACTCTCTTGCACAATAATTCCATCTTTATAATCAGAAACATTAAAAAATATAAGTGGGCAGAAATATTTGAAACCCAAATCACTGAGTATACACAAGCGGATACTATACATAATGCCCTAGAGAAAATAAAAAGAAGTTTCTAGAGATAAGGACACACTATATTTATAGCTCATTTTCAAAAGTAAAACTTTAAATGGGCTGAATGGTGGCCCCATGTCCAATCTTAATCACTGGAAGCTGTAAATGTTACCTTATATGGTTAAAGTTCTGCCAATGTGGTTCAAGTTAAGAATTTTAAGATGAGATTATCTTGAATTAAGCAGAAGGACATTTAACGCCATCACTGTTTATATTATAAGACACTGGAGTGATACAGCCACAAGCCAAGGAATGCTGGCCCCCACCAGATGCTGGAAAGACAAGGAACAGGTTCTGCTCCAGACTCTCTGGAGGGAGTGTACCCCTGCAGACACCATGATCTTGGCACACTGAAACTAATTTCAGACTTCTGGTGTCCAGAACTGTGAGAGAATAAATTTCTATTGTTTTATGCCGCCAAGTTTGTAGTAATTTGTTACAGCAGCCTCAGAAAGCTAATACAAGTGGGCAATAAACATTAACAATTTCTACTGCACTAATAATCTAAAAAACATATATTAAAGATATATTATTTTAACCACAACATTTTAAAAATTAAAAAAAATGATTGATATCATGTTAATGTGAAAGTAGTTATCTCTGGATGTCTGGATTCTTGTATTTTTGTTTTATAGCTAGAAAGGAATTCTAAAACAGAAAGATAGGTGGCATAGGATGTAACAGAAGGTACTCAGGCAAAAGACGAATGGAATAGGCTTGTTTAGTTTACCCTTAATTTTATGTTCTAAACTAATCCTGTTTGGACTTACACTATAAAAGCCAGAATCTTCCATATCTACTTTGCAGCATACTCCTTGAGAATCTGAGGCAGTTGTAGGCTACTGGTCAATATTCATAGATTTAAGGTCCAAATGAACTTCAGAGACATGGCTGTGACTGGCACTCTCGTACATAGCTGTTAGATGAATTTATTAACACATTTTAATAATAATGCTTTTAACATTTGTCTTCTTCAACTAATAACGGACTTTTTCTAGGTAAATAATAAGATATTTGAACAAAGATTTATATGCAAGAATTCTATCTGGAGTTAATTTAAAATAGTTATAAACTAGACATTCCTTGGATATCCAGTTAATTCAGGGAATAGGTATGTAAACTATGGCAGAATCAAACTGTGGATTTTTATACAGCCATTAAAAACCATACCTGTAAAAACTGTTTAATTATATATATGGAGAAATACTCTCAAGAAAATGTTCTGTTAAAAGAACAGAATCATTATACCTAAATTTATTGTGTTCTCGCCAAGCAATTTAAAGGTATTATTCTTTCTTTTTATCCTCATAACAACATTAGTATGTAGAGAGATATATATATTATTTCCACTTGAATGATGAAGAAACCAAGCCACAGAAAGGTCAACTATCTTGCTCAGAGTGACACAACTAGAATTAGGAAGATTGATTCCATAGGACAACCTGCTAGTCAACATGTCATATCAGGCAGTAAACAAAATAAAGCCTGACTTTTTTTTCGAGCAGTCCTCCCTGACTACTACAATGCCCAGCAGCGCGGTCAGTTTCAATTACATCACCTGAGTGTCACCTTAACCTCAACCAAATGCCCTGCAGGACTTGAACTTAAACTTAAGGAGAACTTTGTTGCCAGTGGCTTCATGCCCAGTGCCTGGCATATCCACACACCAGCATATACAGTGTGTCAGGATTATGGACCCACGCTTTTGAATATTTTCCAAAAATGATACATACAACTACTTTTTAAAAAATCTCAAAGTTATAAAATAAAATATTTCAGAAATAGAATATGAAGAAATAAAAGGGAACTCAAAGAGCAAGAAATCTGCTGTAGAAAACATATTGCAGCAGTACCAGTGTCCAGTTGTTTTCATGATCAAAACACTCTCTATAAAATAGATAACCAACAAGGACCTACTGTATAGCACAGAGAACTATACTCAGTATCTTGTAATAACCTATAATGGAAAAGAATACTAAAAAGAATATGTCTATATATGTATAACTGAATCACTTTGCTCTACACCTGAAACTAACACAACATTGTAAATCCACTATACGTCAGTTTAAAAAAAAAAGCAAAACACTCTCTTTAGGTATGAGTTTCTAGGGCCTAGCTGAATGATTCCTATGTCCTGCACAGAAACTTTTCTCATCATTTCTACAAGGCTTATTGCTTTATTAAAAACATGCAAACAGCACAGAGCAATGACTTTGAAGTGACAAATATGTTTAATACTTTGACACTGGAGGCTCTTTCCAGATGCGGAGTAAATGATGCCTGGAGGCTTTCAATATTTTTGGAGTTTTAATAACAAATAGTGTGGCAACCAGTAATCTGGGAAAAGAGAAGCAACTACACTCACAATTTTTTGTATTTTCTCTTCTCGCAGTATGTGGGTCTTGCATTTCTTGCATGTGGGAAGAGTGTTAGGAAGTGGTTTGCAGGTTGCTCTGCTGATTGCAATGAATTGCGTATCGTAATTCTATAAAAATTATTAAATCAATTTTCCTAGGCTGTTAGCTATATTTTTGTTATATTTTCCAGTAAGGTCTTCTCTCTATCGCTCTCTGTTTCTATCTCTCTGTCTCTGTCTCTCTGTCTGTCTCTCTCTTTGTCTCTCCTCTCCCATAAGGTGTGTGTGTCTGTGTATGTGTCCATGTTTGTGTGTTTGTGACTATATATGTATATACTTAATAATCAGGTCTTGTGGTGAATTTTATCAGCTTGATTTTGAAGTGTACTGCAAATTTCAGAAGATCTCAATAGTGACCAGCATAGGACCTTGAAATATACAAATGCTATTGGTAGCGGTGAAGGGCCATGAGGCATAGCTTTTTAAAAATTTAATATGCATGCAAATCACCTAGAGAACTTGTTAAAATGCAAATTCTGATTCAGTAGGTCTCAGATAATACCCGAGATTGTGCATTTCTCCCAAGCTCTCAGGTGACGCCAATGCTGCTGGCCCACGGGTCACCTTTAGAGCAGCAAAGGCAGAGTGGAACTCACGTGCAATATGGCAGAACTGAGCTCAAATCTCTGCTCAGCACTTACTGGATATGTGACTTCTGTATGTTTTAAACATCTCTATTTGTCTCATTGTTGTCGTCTATGAAGTGGAAAGTAAAACCAAGACATAGGGTTGTTGCTGTGACATAGGATGTCGTGTCTGTACAAGAACTTGCTAAATAGTCCATGTAGAATAAATGTTAGGTGCTCTCCATCTCTCTCAATACTGAGGACTAGGACCGCAAAAGGTTATGAAGAACAAGACAATCTTAAATGTCCAAGGAGGTGTTTTTCAGAATGCTATAAAATATTTTTTAAATTGTCAGCTTAAAACTTTCTCCAAGAGATAAAAAAGCTTACTGTTGCAATGATCATTGTATTTCATAGGTCTCAACCTATGAGACATTTTAGTTTAAATTTCATCATAGTAATGCTAATTTCTATGTCCTTTTATGGTCAATATTGAAAGAAAGTCAATGGGGAATCATGGCTACATCAATACTACAACAAATATCTATGTAAAATATTTAAAAGAAGTGCAAAAAAGTACCCACATGTTCTCTACACATAATATCTGAGTATAAAAATAACAATTGAATGCTAATTCCATTTTGATCAGTGTTTTTTATCTCTTAAGTTTGGAAAATATCTTTAGAAGCAAACAGTAAACAAAAGAAATAATTTTTGAGGCATCTGATTAAGTTTTTCTTTTAATCTATTTAAATATCTACTCTTCATGTGCCCAGGGCTCAATCCTTCAGACCTTTCCTTTTTTTGTATACTTCAGTTTGTATAGCAAGGTGATCTCATCCAGTCTCGTTTTTAAAAATACCACCTGTATTGTAGTGATTTGCAATTTACATCTTCAATCAAGTCCTTTCCTCTGAACTCTATAGTTTAAAGTATTTTGGCCAATTAAAATTTGAGGGCATGGAAAAGATGTCCAGAGTTTGAGCTGTTACTGGTTTTACATTGTAACATAACATGCTTTACAGATTTATGCTTACCGTAATTTCCATATAGGTATCTAATGGATGTCTCAAAATGAAAATATCTAAAACTTAGTGCCTAGTCTCTAATCCTACCACCAAGATTCTTTAGTAGCTCTTTTTTTTTTAAATTTTAACTCTCAGTTAATGGTGACTCTACTCTTCTTCCTGCTCAGGCAAATAATTTTGGTCTCATTCCTAGGTGCTGTTTACCTTCTACCCCACAACCTGATCAATCAGCAATCTATATTGGTTCTGCCTTTGAAATATACCAAGAATTCAAACACTTCTCATCTCCCCACCTGCTACTTCTCTGGTCCAAATCTTCATATCTCATATAAATTATTACATTAGTCTTCTAAGCTCCTTTTGTCCATGGACACCTTCAGCCTGGGTATTTAGCAGGAAAAAATAATTTAAAAAATTTGTTCAGACTCATGACATGTCATTCACATGACAAAGGGGAGCAAAGAGGCACTCCTCATCACCACTGTTGGACAAGAGCAATGTGTGATAGGAAAAACCTTCATTTAAGTTGTCACCTATGGGGTCAGAATAAGCCTTGTAATGCACAGAACCAAATTATATGCAATTTTTTATCCCTTCCAGGATCCAGTTTCCATGGAAATAAAGGCAACAATGAAAGTCAAGAAGGAATCTCAATGAGTTAATAATAAGTATAATAGGAAACATTTTCCAGCATCTTTTGGCTACTTTGCTAAGCACTTTAACACATTATGTCATTTAATACTATTATATCAACTTAGAGGGAAATTGAATTTCAAAGAAAAGAAAAGTTTTTTTAAGGTCACAGAGTAAGTAAGTCTTAGAATCATAATTTAAGCTAAAATCTGTCTGGCCCCGATCCCGAGCTAACACCTAGGCTATTTCTTCTAAACTTATTTTTTTTTTCTTTACTCAAATAACTGTTTGATTTCATTAGATTTCTGAGAAATATCCAACACAGTCAACAATTTGTACATTTAAAATTTTACTTAATTTACATAATAGGATATTTTTTTTAACTCAAAGACAGATGTCACCTTATTTTTCATATAGGTCCTATTGAAAAAAATTACAAAGACTTACTGAATATTCTAACATTAATTAAGAAATTATAAAACAAATATGTAACACATTCCATAAATTTGTAAAGCATGAAGTAATGTTATAATAAAAAGCCCAGTAACCTTTCATGTTCTGGAATCATTTCTAATACTAAAATGTTTATATCGGTCCTGAATCCTTTAAAATGTAGATTTTTAACATTTCCTTTTTTTGAATCTGCTCTAAGTCTTTTTTTACCTATAGGAAATTAATTACTGCTTTAATTTTAGGTTCATTTTATTACTTTTTCTGAGCTCTTTCAAGTTTCTTCATGAACATCAAATTGGCTTTTCTCTTTCCTCTCTTCCTTTGGCAAAATAGTCACAAACATGATACTAGTTTTTATTTATTTTTATTTTTATTTATTTATTTTTTGAGAGTTATGTTTTATTTGGTGGACATACGGAGGACTTCAAGCCTAGGAGGCAGCATCTCAAGTAACCCTGAGAAAACTGCTCCAAGGAGGCAAGGTGGGGAGCCAGGATATACAGGGGTTTTGCAACAAAGGGCAGGTAGTAGGAACAAAAGATTACTGTTAAAAAAAGAAAAGTAGGTATCTCAAATTAAGGAATTTAGCACTTTTCTGTGTATGGCAAGAGTCTAGGCTCACTGAAATCATTCCTTTGACATGCACCTTGGCTATCTGGGGCCAGTATCCTGTGTTTTCACATCCTGAGTTTCCTCAGGGCTCACCATCCAGAGTGGCTGCAGTCTGATGGCTGCTAGATGGCAGGTATTCTCTGTTTCCTTCCTGTGTTCCCTCAGGGACTAGTTTTTAGCAGATAAATTATTTCAACTTAGCAAGTATTTGTCAAATTAAAAATAGGCTCTCAGCAATTCCTCAAGTTTTTATTGATCGAAAATCAATGATTGCTTGCCAAAAAATTAAACAAAGATCTTTAAAATAATCAGTACTTTATCGAGTACTGAAGGAAATTGGTTTTTATGAAAATGTGCAGATTTATGGTTCACATATTGGCAGAGCTGGAAAGAGAGTTAAAACCTCTTTGAACCAATTTTCTCTTTTTATAAATAAGGAAATGTATGCCCAGAGAGATGTGGTGATTTGCTCAAGGTCACATTGATAACCAGAAAAAGAGTCAAGAAAAAGATACGGGAGAGCTAAAAGCCAGTTGTTTCTCTTTAGAATATAACTTCCTAACAGTTCTCTGCTTCTGCTCTTGATCTCTATAGGTTATTTTCAACACAGCTGCCAGGATCATCTCTTTAAAATGCAAATCAGGTCATGTCACTTTTCTGGTGAACCCCTGAAAATGGCTTCCCATCTCATCGTAAAAGCCAGTCTGCAAATGCCTGCAAGTCCCTACGTAATCCAGTCCCTTTTTCCTCCTCCGACATCATCCCCTACTTTTATACCCATTGCCTAAGTTCCTTCAGCTGTATTTAGCTTCTAGCTGTTCTTCCAACATAACTGTCAACCTTTCATTGTTAGTTACCTCTTCCTGAAAGCCTTCTACGAAATATTTACATGACTACCATCCCCTCAAGTTTTAGTTCAAATATCACCTTTTCAGTGAATCTTATCTTGTCTTTATTTCAAACTACAACCTCTCTCCCCTTTAACCAGCTCTTCTAATTCCTCTTACGTGTCTTAATTTTTTTCATAGCTTGTATCATTTTCTAACATCTTCTAACATACATCTATTTATCACCTCTGTCATTTTCCCTCTTCCCTCATTATATTGAAAACTCCAAAAGACCAGCTTTGTCAATTTTGTTCTCTGGTATGCCCTACGCCCCTCAAACAGTCACAAGCACCTAATGAGTATTTAATGATTAAGTAAATACGTGAATAGGCTGACAACAATTGTTTTAATCTTAGTGTTAACTGAACCTTAATAAAATTGAAGTCTGAAAAACCAGAAGTTAAACCAACATATTATTATAAAATATTTTGAAATGCCCAAGAGAAAGCACATTACTCATATTACAATATAACTGCCATGGTATCATAAAGTACACAGTTACCCAAGTGCAATTTCTTAAGATTTGGAAAAGTATAATAGGACTTGACTTTCTGTGGGTTGATACTAAAACTTAGGCATATGATTTTTGGAAGAAGAAACTGACTGTGCTGATCAAATGTGTCTTTAATAGTTAGTGTTTTACCACAAATGTAGCTCCAAATGTTAGCTTTTCAAACACAGCCTGGTGAAAATGGAAACATTGATTTAGCATCTTGGACTGCTAGTTGTCTCTAATTTAAAATGTCATTTTATGCAGCTTGAAACGTGGAAAGCACTTTTACATGGAGTATATCCCTCACAAATTTGTAAGATAAACAGAGAAAAATCATTCCTTTTCACGTACCCTGAACTTCTTCCACACCGAAACCCAAGCACTCCTTAATCACCTCTGAGATATTGAGTCAATGGAAAAATTGTTTATAAGCAATTCTGTACTGGTAAGATATAGCTGCCACTTTTTCACTGATTAAGGACTATTTATTTTTCTACAAATAACTCAAATATTATCTCATTTGTTCATTTACTATTTTTTTTCTCAATATCCCATATCACTTTGCAGTGCTAACATTTGAGACAACAGATTCAGGTACACATTTTATCATATTTTAGTTGCACCCTATCTCTTTCCGTTTTTCCCATCAGAAAGTGATCTTGCTGAGGCTATGGATCATGCAATGGAAAAAGCACAGGCTTTGGAGTGCAACCGACGTGAGCTAAAAGCCCAGCTCTACCACTTACTAAATGAATATCCTTCAGTAAATTCTTGAAGCCCTAAGCTTTAGTTTCTTACCTGGAAAAAGCAAATTCTATTGACTCTGTCAGACTGTCATAAGAATTAAAAATACTTGTGCAAAGCATCTGGCCTACTTATTTAGCAAGTGCTAATATAGCTCTTACGGAGTACCAGGCAAAGTTTTAAGTACTTTACATTTATTCATTTTAATCCTCATAATGTCCTGACAAGTTAATACGTTTATTTGCTTTATATTACAGATGAGAAAATTGATGCTTAAGAGGTTAAGTAAACTTCACAAAGTCATCCAGGCAAAAGGCAACAGAATTAGGACTCTCAAATCCAGACAGATTGGCTTTAAGGTTTGTACTGTTACAGCTTTGCTATCCTGCTCCTCCAGAGAACAGAAACACAGTGTGGGTAAGTGGCTCGTGCAAGATCACACAGCCAAAGATAGTGCAAGCAGAATTAAAATCTACATGTTCTTACTCCTGAAGGAGACCATGGTCTAATATGTCAAACTCCTGCAGATTAAGTGCATTTGGGCATTCATAAATTAAGGTAAACTTGACTCATTTAAGTCCATCCTAGCTATGGGTTCACTCAACCAGACTGCAGCTATTCTTTCTCTGCAGGAATCATGGGGATAATATCTACCACAAAAAATTATGTTCTATCATTAAGTCAATTTATATTAATGCTCTTTGTTAAGTATGAAGTGCTATGTTACCAAAAGTGTTCAATACCAAAGTTATTAATATTCAGATCAGTCCACTTTCTAACATGTGGGTTAAAAAATATAGGAAAAGGTAACTAAATTTATGAGGATAAAATAAATGAGAAAAATATGCCATTTCTCTCAAGGTCATCATGACCATAAGCCATTCCTAGAAGATTTTTTTTTGACTTATAAGAGATTTCAGTTCTCCCACTGAAATAATTACTGATTGAAATGAACAGGCAGATATAGATGAGTGTTGTTTTAACTTTGAAATTTCTATCCAGTAAAGATTGTTTTATATTTACTTATTTTTTCTTAATTTTCCCTTTTTAGTCCTTTCAAAACAAACTTTACTGTAATAGTGATTATTGGCTTTTTTACAGTCAGTGTGTGAGGATTGCCACAGAGAAGATTATGAACTTTCTTAATAAGGAGGTTTCAAATACTATGTTTTCCCCCTAGAAAATCTGAGAAAAGTTTTATTCCTGATTTAAAAAACAACAAAATCAATTTCCCTTGTATTGTCATTTTGCATACTAATTTGGTAGATGGCTAAAAATAGTCTTCAAAGGTAATAAGTGGTTTTAAAACTCATTTTAATGGCAAGGTTTTGGAAATGAAATACAGACTTTAATTTTTTAAATATTATGTATATTTGGTTTTGCCTTTCTGGGATTCAGAATCATGAGAATTTCAAGTAGAATTAGTAAAAATACCCTAAAACATAATAAATATTTTGGAATTTCATGCTACTTTATAGAGTCATAAAAGTCCCAGATATGGATTAAATTTAGTTTTTAATATTCTAAAAGATGTTAATTTTTGTTGATTTTGTTGTTGATTATAGTGGTCAATCTGCATAGACTGCCATAGAAAATTCAAAATCTTTACTGTATAGACTGTTTTAGAGAGAGACCAAAATAATGGCCGTTTAAATAACAAAGAAAACTTTTAAGGAAGCGCATACAAACTATTTTAAGTATGTATATAAACGTATTTAAAGGACTAACAGATGTTGACAGACTGATTAGTTTTTAGTGGACTATGGTTTCAACAGTAGTTAAGATTTTCCTGACAATTACAGGGAAATGCCTCACTTGTTATAAGAAGCCCATATTCTGTTCATCTTCTAGGTTCCCTAAGATAGAAAAAGTAGCATATCACCATGACCCTGGTTTCATTAACATATTGCCAAATAATTAAGTTATAATAATTTACTTACAGAAAGAATATGGGAAACTTTGGCATTGTAATAATCAGAAAGAGTCTTCCTTGAGTTCTATATTTCACTTTTTAGAATGACTGAACCATTTCTATTTCTGCAATTTTTTTTTAATGAATACACTCTTGTCTCAGATTAAGTGGGAGAATTGGATGTCTCTTGCATCTCTAGCATCCATGCTTCCTTTATTCTTCCTCTGATTTCCACTGAAAGATCTAAAATAGGACAATCAGAACACTCCATATCCCTGCCCACATTTATTAATGTAGTGGTTGGCAGATTACCTTTATAAAAATGCCCTTTTCGTAGTGTATCTTAGAACTTTTTTCTGGGAGCTCTTTTCTTCTTCTGAATGGTGTGGTATCTACACATAAGAACTGAAACTGGGGTAGCCATCTTGCCAGTGAGTGTGAAGCCAGTCTGGAAACAAAGGCTGGGTAAGGCATGACTTATGGTTGGTTCTTCTACTGATGGAGTTTATTCAATTACATGAGCCAATGAATTGCTTTTATTACTTAAGCCAATTACCATTGTTTTTTGTTACATGTAACCAAAAGCATTTAACTGATCAGTTGGCAGTAGCCTTCTTCAGTTTTATTCCCTATGTGTAAAAACATGAATTCATGAGTCTAAACATTGAAATAACATAGTTGATTTCAAACAAGCAAAGACAAACCTGTAATCAGAATTTCCACTGTTTTGTACATAGTTCCCAGTTATCCCCAAAGTATTCATTTCTCCCCCTCACCATTATTTAAATAATAATAATAATCAGAAACCTAAAAGCAGGTATAATGGACTGAATTGTTCCCCTACACCTCTCCGTCCCCAATTTATAAGTTGAATTCCTAACTCCAAATGTGACTGTATTTGGAGCTAGGACCTTATGCAGGTAACTGAGGTTAAATGAGGTCATCAGGGTGAAACCCTAATCTGATAGAACTCATATCCTTATAAGAAAAGGAAAGACATCAATCAGAGAAGTCTCTCTGTTTCTCTGCACACAGAGAGGAAAGGCCATGTGAAGAGACAGTAAGAAGGTAGCTATCTGAAAACTAGAGAGGCTTCATCAGAAACCAACCCTGCTGACATCTTGATCTGGGACTTACATTCTCCAGAACTGTGAGAAAATAGATCTCTGTTGTTTAAGCCACCCAGTATGTGCTATTTTATACTTAAGTCCTAGAAGACTAATATAGCAGGTCTTGAGAAATTAACATAATATTATTTCAATATTTAAATCAGCTGTCATGATTTATAAGAAATTCTGAACTTTATTTTAGAAAGAGATCAAAGTCCCAGTCCTTCCACTTTTCTCCTGGGAAATTGGATGTATTTAAATAACTAAATGGAATCACCAAGGACACAAATTGAGGTGACTACAATAAGTATTTGTTGGGAGGGTGATGTTTGGAGGACTGAGAGGGTAAAGGCTTCCTCCTCTTTACTCATTACTGTACGTGGTTGGTGAGGTTTGATGAAGTCAGGAAATGGAGTCCTTTCTTATTCTCCTAGGAAAACACTGATTGGTACTTGGCTGTAAAAGCAAGTTAAAGACATCCCTTATAATCAATTACTCTAAGTGACCACACTTCTGAATGCCAACCAATCAGTGACAGGCCCTGCTTCTGAAATCAGCCAATTAGGAGACTGCCTCAGTTTAGCAAATGCACTTCTGAAAATAAGCCAGTCACAGTCTCTCTCCAGCAGCTTGAATTTAGGTTCTTGGTGCCTCTCTTCTCGATTTCTCAATTTTCCATTTGTCAATTATATCATCACATCTATAATATTTCCAGTTATTCTGGCATATAATTTCCATGGGCATAGAGTCTTGACATATTTCACTTTCTCTTTTCTTAACTTTAATACTCTCAATTATTATCCTTTCAAGAATATCTCTTGGATGAATGAAGGCAGCAATTGCTCACTTTAGGATAATTATATCTTTAACCTTTCATAAGGTCTGAAGAAGAAGGATGGCATTAAATAGTATAATGTGGGGACTTTCCTGGTGGTCCAGTGGTTAAGACTTCACCTTCCAATACAGGGGGTGTGGATTCAATCCCTGGTCAGGGAGCTAAGATCCCATATGGTTCATGGCCAAAAAACCCCAAAAAACATAAAAAACAGAAGGAATATTGTAACA